>NC_068910.1:50251271-52651271 GCF_023091745.1 Budorcas taxicolor | reverse complement strand
AGACTTAATTTTGTGGGGGCTCCAAAATCACTGCAGATGGTGACTGTAGCCATGAAAGTTAAAGAGGCTTACTCCTTGGAAGCAAAGTTATGACCAACCTAGACAGCATATTAAAAACCAGAGACATTTTGCCAACAAGGTCTGTCTAGTCAATGCTATGGTTTTTCCAGTAGTCATATATGGATGTGAGAGTTGAACTATAAAGAAAGCTGAGTGCCAAAGAATTGATGCTGCTGAACTGTGGTGTTGGAGAAGACTCTTGAGAGTCCATTGGACAGCAAGGAGATCCAACCAGTCCATCCTAAAGGAAATCAGTCCTGAATATTCATTGGAAGGACTGATGCTGCAGCTGAAACTCCAGTAGTTTGGCCATGGGAAGACTGGCTCATTTGAAAAGACCCTGATTCTGGGAAAGATTGAAGGTGGGAGGAGAAGGGGACGACAGAGGATGAGATGGGTGGATGGCCTCACCGACTCAACGGACATGAGTTTGAGTCAACTCCAGGAGTTGGTGATGGATACAGAGGCCTGTTGTGCTGCAGTCCATGGGGTTGCAAAGAGTCAGACATGACTGAGCAACTAAACTGAACTGAACTAGTTTTTTTCTGTTGTATGTTACTCTTTTTGACCCTATGGACTGTAGCCCTCCAGGCTCCTCTGTCCATGGGATTTTCCAAGCAAGAATACTGGACAGGGTTGCCATGCCCTCCTGCAGGAGATCTTCCAGACCCAGGGATTGAACCTGCATGTCTTAGGTCTCCTGCACTGTCAGCAGGATATATATATATATAGCTAAGACACTTTGTTATACAGCAGAAATTAAACAACATTGGAAATCAAGTATACTCCCATAAAACTTTTTTTTAAAGAAGTGGAGTTTTTTGAGGAATAACCTGTTTATCTATAAGATGTAGACTTGACTATTTAAATTTAACATTTGTCATTATCATTACATACCTCCTACAAAATCTACTTATTTCTCTGTATCACTGTTGTCTGTCCTCTATTCAACATCCTTAGAACAGAAAGTTCTCAAACCTCCTAGTTCAGCACTTTATCTCAGTCATTTTTCACACACCCATAGACCAAAAGAAACACCTAACAATTACCATCTACTGAATACTAAGAACCAAACAACTTAATGAGTATTCACGTCCTAACATCTTGGCAGACATATGAAAAATAATACACATAAACTGAAGGAAGTGCATTTTCATTTCGTCCTTAAATAACACACTAATAAAGTGCCTATACCTGTGGATACACTGCACAACTTCTAAAACCTTGGAACCAGACTGGACACGGCCATCTTCATCCTGTGGTACACTGATTTTTGTGTAGCACTTGCTTTTTATCACAGCAACCATAGCAAACAAAGCCTAGTAAAAATAAGACATCAGTGAAAGAAATGTACCACAATCTAATGTTGAAACTTTGAACTCCTTGGAGCTGGTAGTTCACTCTATGACTGACATATGCCAAATATCACTGTTTCCTTTTAAAGTTAAACTATTTTGGAGTGCTCTTTCTTTTATTTATTTTTTTTTTTTTCAGCCACTCTGCACCAACAGGTAGAAACCTAGTTTCCTGACCTGGGATCCAAGCCATGTCCCCTGCATTGGAAGCATGGGAGTCTTAACCACTGGACCACCAGGAAAGTCCCCTGGAATGCTCTTGGTGAGTTTCTGGCAGCACACTGCTGTACTTGAGCACACAGTTTAGGAATCTTGGCAGACATATCTGATGATGCTTGAGTTATCAGAGAGACAAAGAGAATAAGAAACAAAAATAGCAGCTCATACAGGAAGAAGGCGTAGGTCTAGTGAGAAATGGATTTCACTAAGGCCACTGCTCAGCTTGACACTTATTAGGTCTTTTTTTTAAAAAAAATTTTTTTATTTTTGGCTGTGCTGGTTCTTCCTTGCTGCTCAGGCTTTTCTCTAGTTGCAGTTAGCAGGTGCCAGAATCCAAAATAAAGCAATTTTTACTTTCCTTAAGCCCAGAAATGCTTCCCCAGTTGTGGTGTGGGGCTTCCCATTACAGCGGCTTCTCTTGTGGAGGAGCACGGGCTGTAGGGTGCATGCGCTTCAGTAGTTGTGGCCTCGGCTCTAGAGCACAGAAGTTGTGGAGCGTGGGCTTAGTCGCTCAGTGGCATGTGGGATCTTCCCTGATCAAGGATCAAATCCTGTGTCTCTATGTTGCCAGGTGGATTCTTTGCCACTGAGCTACCAGGGAAGCCTGACACAGCTTAGGTCTTTTAATCCTCAAGGCGAGAAAGCTAAGGCTCAAATGTTAAGTCTCCAGCCTCACTCATGAGTTCAGATTCATGATTTAAACACAGGATATCTGGCTTCTCCCCAGCAGATAATTTTAAAGGAAAGAAAACAAACAAGCAAAAAAAGTTTGTAATTTACTACCAAAATAATAACACTCATTATAGATAACAGTCTTTCTTTGAATATCTAGGCAATAATTCCACTGAGAATCTGCTTTCCTCTGAATTGCTGTTAAAAAGAAAAGGACAAGGAGACGAAGGAAATGGGTAGAAAAATTAAGGGCACAAACAGCATAAGAAACAACTACATTTTTTTCATAATCAGTCACTAAATGTATCTGGGAGCACAAGTTTATTTTTAACTGGCAACAAGCCTGAAATAGATCATATAAATACAGGAGACTGACTTCCTGACCTATTTGTTCATTATTTGTGATAATAGTGGAAACTTTGAGTCAACTTTGTTCTGACACTGGACTTTATTTTCCACATGGAGACTGACAGACAAATCACCACACTGCTAGTTTAAAACTATACTTCCAACAAATATCCATCAAGGGGGGGATTGTGTTAGTGATACTAGAGTGTGGGGGTTGGGTGGCTTACCAAAGACAGATCACAATCTCTCCTCAAAGGTTAAAAGGTGTTCAGAGTGTTAAAATGAGTGTTCAGAGCAGCTTTATTCATAAGTCCAAACTGGAAACACCCCAAACATCCACCAACTGGAAAATTGATGACTGTGGTACATAGCCATAGAATGGAATTCTACAAAGCAATTAAAAAAAAAAAAACTGATGCACTTGCCAATGAGCATGAATCTCAAAAACACCATGCTGAGCACAAGAAATCATATACAAAAGAATATATACTCTGTGATTCTATAATCGAAAGTGGGATCCGGCTGCCCACCGCTCAAACGCCATTAAAAAGGCAAGGTTGTTGGAAAGGAAAGTTTGCTTTATTTTGGATGCTGGTAACTTGGGGCTGGGGGAGTAGGGGGCGTTGCAGATGCCTGTCCAAAGGCCAACTCCCCTCAACTGACAGCCAGTCGGCAAGAGCTTTTATAGGCTGAGGGAGAGGGCTGCATGCAAAAAAGTAGTCAGCAGTGACAGACATCTTGAAATTGGTCATCAGTGGTCTGGTCAGTGTCATCTTGATTGTTTTAGGCAGAGTTAGTCTTCAGTTCCAGGACAGGTTTGTTTCCATTTCTCTGAAGCCAGTTCTCAGATCTGTGCAGCTGACGTCATGGCTACTCCCCAGGTGACGCAGCGGTAAAGAATCTGCCTGCCAATGCAGGAGATGCGGGAGACTCAGGTTTGATCCCTGGGTTCGGAAGATCCCCTGGAGAAGGAAATGGCAACCCACTTCAGTATTCTTGCCCGGGAAATCCCATGGAGAGAGGGGCCTGGCAGACCACAGTCCAGGGGGTTGCAAAGAATGGGACACAACTGAGCAAAACTGACCCTGCGCACACGCATGTCATGGCTACCGTCTGGGCATCGTGCAGTTAACTTCTCCACCTGACTGGGGTGTCAGTGTCTATAAGGAAACTCACAGGATATTCAGAATATTATCTACAGTCCTTAAGGAGGAGCTAAAGGTCCTTGACAAGGCTTAATGACTAAACCATTATTATTTGGTCTCCTTTGACTGTTTTCCTTTGTTTCTGCATGTTCTCACTTCTCTTATTAAATTTATTCCTTGGCTACATTTTTTCTACAGACAAAAGGCATGGGGGACAAGGATCTGCTCTGTTTCAATTCTGATTACAGGAAGTTCTAATACAAGGAAAACTTACTGGTGGTGATACAAGTTAGAAGCGTGGTTAGCACAAAGAATGGCCATCGGTGGGTATTAACTAGGAAAGGGCCTGAGAGAACTTTCTTCAGTAATGGACATGTTCTATACCTTGACCTGAATAGTGATTATTGAAGTGTATGCATAGGTATCAATTCAACAAGTTATGCATGCAAGATGAGTAAATGGTACAATTACTACATTTATGTTAAAACTAATAAAAAATAGTTTAAAAGTTATGAATCAGTTAAAGGAAAATAAGAGATAAAAGATTTATGGTCTATTGCAGTGCTATCCAGTAGAAATACAAAATATATGTAATTAAATTTTTTCTAGTAGCCACATTTTGAAAAGTAAAAAAAAAGTGAGGTTATACTTAGTAACATAGATTATATTTCATAATATTTTAATGATATTTTAAAAATAACATTTAATAAAATTATAGGCAATATTTTTACATTTATATTTAATACTTTATCAATATTCAGATGTTATTTAGACCTGTGATCAAAATGAAAATTATTAATAAAGTATTTAATATATTAGACAGTACATGCAAGTCTATTGAAATTAACACCAGTTTAGAATTAGAAAACTCAAGTTATTACATGTATGACTGAATGCTTCACTGTATACCTGAAATAACATCAGTTCAGTCGCTCAGTCGTGTCCAACTCTTTGCGACCCCATGAATCACAGCACACCAGCCCTCCCTGTCCAAACCATCTCCCGGAGTTCACTCAGACTCACATCCATCGAGTCCATGATGCCATCCAGCCATTTCATCCTCGGTCGTCCCCTTCTCCTCCTGCCCCCAATCTCTCCCAGCATCAGAGTCTTTTCCAATGAGTCCACTCTTCGCATGAGGTGGCCAAAGTACTGGAGCTTCAGCTTTAGCATCATTCCTTCCAAAGAAATCCCAGGGCTGATCTCCTTCAGAATGGACTGGTTGGATCTCCTTGAAGTCCAAGGGATTCTCAAGAGTCTTCTCCAACACCACAGTTCAAAAGCATCAATTCTTCGGTGCTCAGCCTTCTTCACAGTCCAACTCTCACATCCATACATGACTACAGGAAAAACCATAGCCTTGACTAGATGGACCTTAGTTGGCAAAGTAATGTCTCTGCTTTTGAATATGCTATCTAGGTTGGTCATAACTTTCCTTCCAAGGAGTAAGTGCCTTTTAATTTCATGGCTGCAGTCACCATCTGTAGTGATTTTGGAGCCCCCAAAAATAAAGTCTGACACTGTTTCTACTGTTTCCCCATTTATTTCCCATGAAGTGATGGGACAAGATGCCATGATTTTTGTTTTCTGAATGTTGAGCTTTAAGCCAACCTTTTCACTCTTCTCTTTTACTTTCATCAAGAGGCTTTTTAGCTCCTCTTCACTTTCTGCCATACGGGTGGTGTCACCTACATATCTGAGGTTATTGATATTTCTCCTGGCAATCTTGATTCCAACCGCTAGGCCATTCAGATATGACCTAAATCAAATCCCTTATGATTATACAGTGGAAGTGAGAAATAGATTTAAGGGCCTAGATCTGATAGATAGAGTGCCTGATGAACTATGGAATGAGGTTCGTGACATTGTACAGGAGACAGGGATCAAGACCATCCCCATGGAAAAGAAATGCAAAAAAGCAAAATGGCTGTCTGAGGAGGCCTTACAAATAGCTGTGAAAAGAAGAGAAGCAAAAAGCAAAGGAGAAAAGGAAAGATATAAGCATCTGAATGCAGAGTTCCAGAGAATAGCAAGAAGAGATAAGAAAGCCTTCAGCGATCAATGCAAAGAAATAGAGGAAAACAACAGAATGGGAAAGACTAGAGATCTCTTCAAGAAAACTAGAGATACCAAGGGAACATTTCATGCAAAGATGGGCTTGATGAAGGACAGAAATGGTCTTGACCTAACAGAAGCAGAAGATATTAAGAAGAGGTGGCAAGAATACACGGAAGAACTGTACAAAAAAGATCTTCACGACCCAGATAATCATGATGATGTGATCACTAATTCAGAGCCAGACATCTTGGAATGTGAAGTCAAGTGGGCCTTAGAAAGCATCACTACGAACAAAGCTAGTGGAGGTGATGGAATTCCAGTTGAGCTGTTTCAAATCCTAAAAGATGATGCTGTGAAAGTGCTGCACTCAATATGCCAGCAAATGTGGAAAACTCAGCAGTGGCCACAGGACTGCAAAAGGTCAGTTTTCATTCCAATACCAAAGAAGGGAAATTCAAAAGAATGCTCAAACCACCGCACAATTGCACTCATTTCACATGCTAGTAAAGTAATGCTCAAAATTCTCCAAGCCAGGCTTCAGCAATATGTGAACCGTGAACTCCCTGATGTTCAAGCTGGTTTTAGAAAAGACAGAGGAACCAAAGATCAAATTGCCAACATCCGCTGGATCATGGAAAAAGCAAAAGAGTTCCAGAAAAACATCTATTTCTGCTTGATTGACTATGCCAAAGCCTTTGACTGTGTGGATCACAATAAACTGTGGAAAATTCTGTGAAAAATTCTGAAAGAGATGGGAATACCAGACCACCTGACCTGCCTCTTGAGAAATCTGTATGCAGGTCAGGAAGCAACAGTTAGAACTGGACATGGAACAACAGACTGGTTCCAAATAGGAAAAGGAATACGTCAAGGCTGTATATTGTCACCCTGCTTATTTAACTTCTATGCGGAGTACATCATGAGAAACACTGGGCTGGAAGAAACACAAGCTGGAATCAAGATTGCTGGGAAATAACATAACACTGTAAATTAATTATACTCCAACAAAAAATTTTAGGTATTTTAAAAAAGCAAAAAATAAAATTATATCATATTCCTAAAAAAGTGAAGAAAACTCAAGTTCTGAGTTCTTAGTTATGTAAACTATCAATTTGTCTGAGCATCAGGGTTTCAGTCAGTCTATGTAAAGGAAACTAATAATGCTTGTGGGGAGAGAGACTCTGCTACATGAGTCTCACATACGTCTTGCTCTGTATGCCAACAAAGGAGACCCTGACTGTTACTGACAACGGTTTTTGCTTTCCTTAATCAATAGAAATTGATACATGACTTCTCTGGCGGTCCAGCGGTTAAGAATCCACATGCCAATGCAATGGACACAGGCTCGCTCGCTGTTCTGGGAAAAGTCTACATGCCACAGTGCAGCTAAGCCCATGTGCTGCAGCTTCTGAAGCCGGAGCACCCTAGAGCCTGTGCTCTTCAACAAGAGAAGCCAGCTCATTGAGTAGTCCACACCACGACTGGAGAGAGCCGCATGGAAGACCCAGCAGAGCCAAAAATTAAAAGATTAACTTAAAAAATTAAATACAAAATAGACGTTGATAAGAGGCCATACAAGAAATTCAGGCAAGGCTTTATTGGGGGCCTCTGTTGCAGCAGGGCCGGGAGCTTTGCTTGCTTGCTCACTTCCTGGCTGCAGCAGGGTGAGCTGGTTTCTTATATGGGGTGAGGATAGGGGCAGGTCCAGGGGTGGGGCCAGAGGGCTGGTGTGGGTGGTTTGCCCTCCTCTTTGGTGGTGGTGTGTGCAGCTTTCACTTCCTAATGTACTGCCTACATGCACAGTACCCTGCTCTTGCTCCTGGCTGTTCGGAAATGGCAGTTGGGGTTTTTGGTCTTTTTGTATCTTGTCCGTAATTTGCCCCAACCACGCATACACGCAGTTATTTTTAGTCCCCTCCAGTGCCTTTGCACTTTGCTGCTCAAGGAGACATTAGCCTGGGTAGGAACACTGAGGTGAGGGTTCCCAGATCCCGGCTTCCAGCTTGCCTCCTGGCCACTCTTTGCCTGGTATGTTTGCAGTGAGCAGCCTGGAGGGGTGAAATGATGTCTTTCTCCAGGACAAAGAACAGGTTACTTAGGGCTTGCTATAGAGCAGAGGATTTCCCAGCCTCTGTTTCTCTCCTGTAACAGAACCCTCTGAAATTTGGGTGGAGACAAAGGGGAAGGGTGCAAACATGAAGCTTAAGCTCCAGAGAATTGATGCTTTTGAACTGTGGTGTTGGAGAAGACTCTTAGGAGTACCATGGACTGCAAGGAGATCCAACCAGTCCATTCTAAAGGAGATCAGCCCTGGGTGATCTTTGGAAGGACTGATGCTAAAGCTGAAACTCCAGTATTTTGGCCACCTCATGTGAAGAGTTGACTCATTGGAAAAGCCTCTGATGCTGGGAGGGATTGAGGGCGGGAGGAGAAGGGGACGACAGAGGATGAGATGGCTGGATGGCATCACCGACTCTATGGACGTGAGTTTGAGTGAACTCCGGGAGTTGGTGATAGACAGGGAGGCCTGGCGTGCTGTGATTCATGGGGTCGCAAAGAGTTGGACACAACTGAGTGACTGAACTGAACTGAACTGAACTGCTGCTGGTTATTTGCCTTGAGTGGAAAAGTCTTTTGTTTCTGACCCAGGAGTCTTGGGTCTTCTGTTAGCATCTATAAAATGGCAAAAGGCTGAGCAATTAGCTTGTAAGTAGGGTAAAATCAAGTCCCATTTCCCACAATCAAAGGTGTGTTTTTTTTTCTTTTTTGGTAAAAATAAAATGAAATCTATTAGGAAGTGAAAATATTCCATCAAAGAATATGAAAAAGAACATATATATATGTATAACTGAATATATAAATATATATAGGTACAATAACTGTCCAGAAATTTATACAACACTGTAAATCAACTATACTTCAACAAAATTTTACAAAAAGATTTCATCAGTGTAGTAGATACATTTGAAAAACAATACTAGGTGGCATATAATGAACCCCTAGACAAATTAAACACAAGTATTAAGGAAGTCTGGCTAAAATAATCTGATAAAACTTCACAGATCGCTCTAGAAATTAATGATGAAACAGACCTACCGGTTGCAGCAATGTTTTAAAATTGTTTCTGTGAGTAAATATTTTCTCATAAATTTCCAATATAAGAAAGCCAGGGACTTCCCTGGTGGTCCAGTAGCTAAGGCTCTGCCCTCCCAATCCAGAGGGCATGGTTTCAATCAGTCAGCAAACTAGATTCCACATGCCATGACTAAGACCTGCTGAAGACCAAAAAGAAGAGTCAAAGGTAGGTTCCCAAAGACTCGAATGCTTTGTTGAAGAATGGGGCTAGGAGTTAAAAGCGTGATCAAGCCCAGATGCATGGAGAATTACAGTGTTTAATCACTCTGCCTATTGGATAGGCTTTACCCAACTATACTACCAATGGCTTCAAGCCTCCTAATTTCCCACTATGACACAGGGTACAGGACTTATTTATGTATTTCTTTAACTAGGAGATACATTTGGGTTTCCTACCATTTTTAAGAATTTGAGTTATGTTCCCACGGGTACCCAACCTCTGGGATCTAATGCCTAATGATCTGAAGTGGAGCTGATGTAATAAATCGCATCGTAAATGTAATGCACATGAATCATCCCCAAAACTACACATCCCAGTCTGTGGAAAAACAGTCTTTCAGGAAACCAGTCTCTGGTGTCAGAAAGGCTGGGGACTGCTGCTATGAGGGATCATTCAAAGCCAGAGGGAACTTAATGCTTCTTGGCAAGAAGAATTTAACTCAAAACTTTCAGCTTCAAAAACGTTTATCTTATCATGCTAGGTGTAGAAACAGTCATAAATGAGTGGGGTCCAAGGTGGGCAAAATGATTCTCACATGGCAGATTTAAGAGATACTTCTATAGATAGGAGCAAATGAGGCAAGTGGGAGTATGGATTTGACCTCAGCAAGGAGAAGCAGAGAAGGGCTCCCAGGGACAGGGAAGGAATCTGGATGCAGAGGCAGGAAATAGCAGGCTGAGCTCAGCAACCATGGCCTGGCCATTTCAGTTGGTTCCTGGGACCTGTATGGAGGAGTCCTTACCAGAATTTTTAAGCCCTAAAAAGGTTTTGTCACATGCATTCAATAAGGAAAGTGAACAATATCCCACTTTGTCATGGCAGCCAATCTTCTTTTCCATAAGAGTCTGGAAAAATAGGAAATTTTATGTGCAATGAATGATAGGAAATTTTGGTGGTTTGATGTTATCAGGGTGTCCAGTGACGGTTTCCCATCAAACATATCAAAGGTGAGTTAGAATGTGGTAAGAAAGCCATGAAAATATCACTGGGAGACATTGCTTTAATGTGAGATTTCTTGCTCAGTCCACAAGGATGTACTCAGCCAATATCTTCAAAAATAGATTTTCCACCTTATAAAAGATGTTTTTAATTAAAAATTTTTTTTGGCCACACCAAGCTGGGCATGTGGGATCTTAGTTCCCCGACCAGGGGTCAAATCCACACCCCCTGCATTGGAAGGCCGACTTTTAACCACTGGACCACCAGGGATGTGCCCTGGTTTAAATTTTTCCGTGACAAAGAAAATGATCTACTAACTCTCATTAAATCAATTCCTGCTCAGTTGCTTATGACTGGATATTTTATTCCAAGTGTTGCTGTTAAAATTTCATTTAGCAATGCACTGTCTGATAAGAAAAACACACACAAAAGTTTGTGTTTTGAAACTTTGGTTTCTTTCTGATTGTCCTTCAGTTCAGTTCAGTTCAGTTGCTCAGTCGTGTTCGACTCTTTGCAACCCCATGGACTGCCTCATGCCAGGCCTCCCTGTCCATTGCCAACTCCTGGAGTTTACTCAAATTCATGTCCATTGAGAGGAACCAGAGATCAAATTGCCAACATCTGCTGGATCATGGAAAAAGCAAAAGAGTTCCAGAAAAACATCTCTTTCTGCTTGATTGACTGTGCCAAAGCCTTTGACTGTGTGGATCACAATAAACTGTGGAAAATTCTGTGAAAAATTCTGAAAGAGATGGGAATACCAGACCACCTAATCTGCCTCTTGAGAAATCTGTATGCAGGTCAGGAAGCAACAGTTAGAACTGGACATGGAACAAAAGACTGGTTCCAAATAGGAAAAGGAATACGTCAAGGCTCTATATTGTCACCCTGGTTATTTAACTTCTATGCAGAGTACATCATGAGAAACGCTGGACTGGAAGAAACACAAGCTGGAATCAAGATTGCCGGGAGAAATATCAATAACCTCAGATATGCAGATGATACCACCCTTATGGCAGCAAGTGAAGAGGAGCTAAAAAGCCTCTTGATGAAAGTGAAAGAGGAGAGTGAAAAAGTTGGCTTAAAGCTCAACATTCAGAAAACGAAGATCATGGCATTAGGTCCCATCACTTCATGGGAAATAGATGGGGAAACAGTAGAAACAGTGTCAGACTTTATTTTTGGGGGCTCCAAAATCACTGCAGATGGTGACTGCAGCCATGAAATTAAAAGACGCTTACTCCTTGGAAGAAAAATTATGACCAACCTAGATAGCATATTCAAAAGCAGAGACATTACTTTGCCGACAAAGGTCTGTCTAGTCAAGGCTATGGTTTTTCCAGCGGTCATGTATGGATGTGAGAGTTGGACTGTGAAGAAGGCTGAGCGCCGAAGAATTGATGCTTTTGAACTGTGGTGTTGGAGAAGACTCTTGAGAGTCCCTTGGACTGCAGGGAGATCCAACCAGTCCATTCTGAAGGAGATCAACCCTGGGATTTCTTTGGAAGGAATGATGCTAAAGCTGAAGCTTCAGTACTTTGGCCACCTCATGCAAAGAGGTGACTCATTGGAAAAGACTCTGATGCTGGGAGGGATTGGGGGCAGGAGGAGAAGGGGACGACCGAGGATGAGATAGCTGGATGGCATCACAGACTCAGTGGACGTGGTGAGTCTGAGTGAACTGCGGGAGATGGTGATGGACAGGGAGGCCTGGCGTGCTGCGATTCATGGGGTCGCAAAGAGTCAGACACGACCGAGCGACTGAACTGAACAGAACTGAGTTGGTGATGCCATCTAGCCATCTCATCTTCTGTCATCCCCTTTTCCTCCAGCCTTCAATCTTTCCCAGCATCAGGATGTTTTCAAATGAGTCAGTTCTTCCCATCAGGTGGCCAGAGTATTGGAGTTTCAGCTTCAGCATCAGTCCTTCCAATGAATATTCAGGACTGATTTCCTTTAGGATGGACTGGTTGGGTCTCCTTGCAGTCCAAGGGACTCTCAAGAGTTTTCTCCAACTCCACAGTTCAAAAGCACCAATTCTTCAATTGTCTTTATTTGTCATTTATTGCTGAGTAACACATTACTTCAATTTAATGGTTTGAAAAAACAGTATAGGACTTCCCTGGTGGTGCAGTAGATAAGAATCCACCTCCCAATGCAGGGGGCGGGTTTGAACCCTGGTTGGGGAAGAATCCACATGCCACAGAGCAACTAAGTCCGTGCGCCCACAACTGCTGAACCCACATCCTGCAGCTGCTGAAGCCTGTGCCCCAGAGCCTGTTCTCTGCAACAAGAGAACCTACCACGATGAGAAGCCTGCACACTGCAACAAAGAGCAGCCCCCACTCACTGCAGATAGAGAAAGCCCATGCAAAGCAACGGAGACCCAGCACAGCCAAAAAATATATATGTGTGTGTATATACAGGGGACTTCCTTGGTGGTCCAGTGGCTAAGACTCCTCTCCTAATGCAGGGGCCTGGGTTCCATCCCTGGTCAAGGAACCAAGATCCCACATGCTGCATGGCACTGCCTAAAACAAACAAACAAATCAGTATATATTTATAATCCCATGGATTTGGGTGACCAGGAATTTGAGAGCAACATAGCTGGATGTTTCCTCACACAGTCTTTCATGAAGCTGTGTTTAAGACATCAGCCAGGGCCTGCAATTCAGGAGACCCAGGTTTGATTGCTGAGTTGGGAAGATCCCCTGGAGCGGGGCACAGCAACCCATGCCAGTTTTCTTGCCTGGAGAATCGCATGGACAGAGGAGCCTCGCCAGCCCCAGTCCATGGGGTTGCACAGAGTTGGACACGACTGAAGCGACTTAGGGTGCAAGTGCGCTGTCAGCTGAAGGCTTGACTGGGTTGGAGGATCTCCGTTCCAGGTGGCTCACTCCAATGGTTGTGGGCAGGAGGCCTCAGCTCCTCACCTCTTTCATTTTTCCAGAGGTCTGCTTGATCTTTGTGACATGGCAGCAGACTTTTCCCCATGTGAGTGATCCAAGACCAAACAGAAGTTGACCATGTCTTTTATAGCCTCATCTCAGAAGTCACACACCATCGTTGCTCCAATAGTCGTTGTTTACAGGGATCAGGGTAGGAAGGAACAATACTACTGCGTGAAAACTGGAGGCAAGAATGGGGATTTTTTATGAAGGCTGATAACACACTATCTTTCATTGTGATGTTTGAAAAATGCTGATAATTGCATTTTCTTTCTTTTTTTTTGTAATTTAATAAATTATCTACTGTATCGTAATTTATTTTAAAGTCTACAGTCACAACTCCTGATGTACATAAAATTTTTTTCACCATACTGAATTTAATTCATCTGGAACCTCCATTTCTGTTGGTGTATAGATAAACATCACCATCACTTCAGGTTTATAACCTTGTCACTTCCAATTAATACAATTTTCTTGGGGAAATTAAGGATTTCTCTACACACTCCTTTGTCTGATAATTGCATTTTCAAATGGGAACAGGAATCAAAAGTTAAAAGGATTAAGTTGTTACTAGTTAGTTTGAAACAGTGAGAACAGAAGAAATTCAGAAAACCTTGAAGGTATTGAGGCTACTGACAGTGAGAACTACCCTAATTTTCCTGTAATTATTTTGATAGTGCTATATTCCAACCATCATTTTAACAAGCTGAAGTCCATTTAAAACATATACAGGATATAATCAGATGTTTAATACAAATTTCTATTATTGTACAAGTGTGAATGAGTCTAAAGATTGGTATCTGGTTTTTGAGAAAACTGAGTAATAATTGCCTGAAACCATTATATTCAAAGTGAATATAATTAAAATCAAATCTGTGGGGCTTCCCTGGTGGCTCAGCGGTAAAGACTCTGCACTTCCGCTGCAGGAGGCACAGGTTCTGTCCCTGATCATGGAATTTCCACATGCTGCGAGGTGCAGTTAAAGAAAAAAAAAATCAAATTTGCAAACTTAAAAACTGTAACCACATTTTAAAACTATAAACAGAGAAGTCCTGACTACAGTATTACAATCAAATTCACAGATCAATTAAAAATTTCATAAAGCTTCAAGATTGGTTTTTTGAATTACCTTGGAAACTGACATTTATTTTTAAAATATGGGAACTTCCCTGGGGACCCAGTGGCTAAGACTCTGTGCTTCCAGTGCCGTGTGTACAGATTCAGTGTCTGGTCAGGGAACTAAGATCCCAAAAAAGAGAAAGAAAAATTGGCAACAAGCTATGTGATTTGTTGTTGTTGTTTTCGCTTAGTCACTAAGTCTTGTCCAAATCTTTGCAACCCCGTGGAGTGCAGCACACCAGCCTTCCCTGTCCTTCACTATCTCCCAGAATAGATATTTCCAAATCTGTTTAGGTCAAAAAGAGGTTGTCAATCTGAAAAATATGTTCTTATAAAAATAGCACAGTTAATAAACACACTTGAGTGATTTTTTTTAAAGTCATATGTAATCCAGTTCTTTTTCATATAATTGGATGAATGCATGGTTGACTAGGAAATTTTTAGTATATTTGTAATGGTGATGTCTGTGAAGATGTATGTTGGTAAACTGATGAAAATATTTTCAACCAAACAGTAAAGGATTTTAGCACACAGGATTTTCTGGAATTAAAAATATGGGAATAGGCAGAGATGAAACATATTATGGACAGAACTCCAGAAGTGGTAATTCACATCAAGGCCCTGCTTCAAGAACACATTTTGCAAATAATCTGTTTTAGTAGTTTTTTTAGAGGGCTAGTAAAGAAGTAAACATTGCTCTTAAAAGAAATTAGTGGTTTGATCATTTCTTCTTTTGAGTATCAGTTCAGTTCAGTTCAGTCGCTCAGTCGTGTCCGACTCTTTGCGACCCCATGAATCGCAGCACGCCAGGCCTCCCTGTCCATCACCATCTCCCGGAGTTCACTCAGACTCACGTCCATCGAGTCTGTCATGCCAGCCATCTCATCCTCGGTCGTCCCCTTCTCCTCCTGCCCCCAATCTCTCCCGGCATCAGAGTCTTTTCCAATGAGTCCACTCTTCACATGAGGTGGCCAAAGTACTGGAGCTTCAGCTTTAGCATCATTCCTTCCAAAGAAATCCCAGGGTTGATCTCCTTCAAAATGGACTGGTTGGCTCTCCTTGCAGTCCAAGGGACTCTCAAGAGTCTTCTCCAACACCACAGTTCAAAAGCATCAATTCTTCAGCACTCAGCCTTCTTCACAGTCCAACTCTCGCATCTGTACATGAGCACAGGAAAAACCATAGCCTTGACTAGATGGACCTTTGTTGGCAAAGTAATGTCTCTGCTTTTGAATATACTATCTAGGTTGGTCATAACTTTTCTTCCAAGGAGTAAGCGTCTTTTAATTTCATGGCTGCAGTCACCATCTGCAGTGATTTTGGAGCCCAAAAAAATAAAGTCTGACACTGTTTCTACTGTTTCCCCATCTATTTCCCATGAAGTGATGGGACCAGATGCCATGATCTTCGTTTTCTGAATGTTGAGCTTTAAGCCAACTTTTTCGCTTTCCTCTTTCACTTTCATCAAGAGGCTTTTTAGCTCCTCTTCACTTGCTGCCATAAAGGTGGTGTCATCTGCATATCTGAGGTTATTGATATTTCTCCCGGCAATCTTGATTCCAGCTTGTGTTTCTTCCAGTCCAGCGTTTCTCATGATGTACTCTGCATATAAGTTAAATAAGCAGGGTGACAATATACAGCCTTGATGTACTCCTTTTCCTATTTGGAACCAGTCTGTTGTTCCATGTCCAGTTCTAACTGTTGCTTCCTGACCTGCATACAGATTTCTCAAGAGGCAGGTTTGGTGGTATAAGTTATGTTTAATATGTTGATTTTGAGAACTTGCTTTACTATGCAGATACATACTGAGTTAGTTAGAAAGAGCAGCTGATCATAGGTTTCTAACTTCATATTGAATTGTTATTTTTCTTTATTTATTAAAAAAAGAAAGTAAATGTTATGACAAAGAGTAAAATTTGGATTAAATAAATGAATTCTTTATAAGACCATCTTATCAATCACAAAGTTGAATCATTTGCATTTTAAAAGCTAAACTCTCAGATGACAATTACCAAGTAAAGCTAATATTTTCACTGTATGTGACAAGACTACTGGAGTGAAAATAAAGTCTGAGTTAGAGGAGAGTTCAGACTTCCCTGGGGGCTCAGCAGTAAAAAATCGGCATGTCAATGCAGGAGATATGGGTTCTATCTCTGATCCAGGAAGATCCCCTGGAGAAGGAAATGGCAACCCACTCCAGTATTCTTGCCTGGGAAATCCCACGGACAGAGGAGCCTGACGGGCTGCAGGCTGTGGGGCCGCAAAAGACTTGGACATGACTGAGCGACTAAACAATATCAGAGGAGAGTTCATGGTGGAACTATGGGTTGTTTGAGAATTTTGGTTCATTTATATTAGATTTCAAATATCGGCAGTTAACTAAGAATCATCAGTAAGCTTTTCCAGTCACTGAAAAAGTCTTTTGACAAGTATCCTGAGAGAAAAAGGGAATGGGAATGACCAATCCCCCCTTGCCCTGTTTTATTTTTGGCTGAGACTCAGGGCATGCAGTCCCCAACCAGGGATTGAACCCACATCCCCTTCTGTGGAAGGAAAGAGTCTTAACCACCGGAGCTCCTGGGAGGCCTGGGGAGCAGGAATGGTCAGAAATGAGTTCTGTCTGCCAATAAACCAAAGCAATTCAATCCTGTGATGCACAGCGGTAGGCAGCTATATATTTTTTCTGCCTAGCACCCTTTCCCATCCACCCTTGAGTTGCAACCAGTTTTCCTTTGGGTAACGGGAGAAACAGACCAACTGCCTTGGTTTACCCTAACTCAGTTTTAGCACTTAAAGTTCTATGCATAGGAAACTTTATAGTCCTGGGTGAACAGGAAGCATCGGTCATCCTAGGAGTGTGAGACGTGGAGAGGTGACAGGCTCGTTTCTTCCCAGATGTAATTGTGGCACTTGATCAAGGTCTGATCACTTACTGCATCCTACCCACGTGGTCACAGTGATTGAATGAGAAATGGATTTGAGCAAAGCTGGTCTGTCTCTACCAGAGGGAATAGGGAAAATGAGCTCTTTTCAACTTGTGCCATTTACCACGATCGCCATCTTGATTGCCTTGTGGAAAGATCTTTCCTAGAAGTGGAGAGCCAGGGACCTGATCATTTGACCCTTGGAAACAGCCACTGAGGAAGCCAGCTGCCACCCTGGACTTCTAACTTACTAAGCTATAAATTCCCTTCTCTGCTCTCGCTTGTTTAAGTTGATTGTCTCTCACTTGCAGCCCTAAGAATCCAACAACCTGTCAGCATGAAGGCATATTTATTAAGATTTTAATCAACAGGAGTCTGAAAATGTATTTTTCCACCTCTTTGTCAGCATTCAGTGCATCTCTACTTAATCATTATCCCACATAGCACTTAAAGCAGGTAAATATATATATATGTGTATATATATATATCCATACATTTAACTGTTTGGATTCTAGAAGTATTGTGACACCAACAGCGAAAAGAAATTGCCTAGTCTGAGCTGTCAGGTCTCTGTTATTCAGTCTAATTATCCAAAACTGATGCAATAGCTTTCATCAATTAACCAAGGAAACAAGTAGGAAAAGTCCCTTGAAAACTTTACTGATTAGTAAGAAGTGTAACATGTTTTCTGAAGTTAAAATAAGCATGGCCAGGTTATGGATTAGAATGTAAAGTTGACATAAAATTTTAAGAGCCTAGGATTCAAAGACATTTCTTACTTGTGCTTCATTGTTTTAGTTTATATATATATCCCAGGGCACATGTTCTTTTTTTTTTTTTTTTTTTTTTTTTTTTTTTTTGAGTACTTAGGAAAGGTATTTCTGTACAAAACTTAGCAAAGTCTCACAGTGGAAATAGAGACATATTAAAAACTTTGAAAACAAGCAGAGACTTGACCAGAGCTACTAACAGCAATAGGTAAGATGGTCTGGAAAAAGAGGAGATTACAGATGAGACCCCTTTGGAATTCAGTACAATTGTCAAGACAAGTAATAGTGACAGTCTCAGTAAAGATAAATGATTTTCTGTTCTGGTTTCTACCTGACCCATGCAAGTGCCAACCAAAAAAGGGAAAGGACATACTAAATATTAAACAGTCAACATATATAAAGTGCTTCATATAGCAAACACCCAGACAGCATTTATCAAGAGCCAGACACTATTCTAAGCACTTTACAAATATTAGCTCATTTAACTCTCATAAATTTACGAGGTAGTGGGACTTCCCTGATGGTCCAGTGGCTAAGACTTTGGGCTTCCAATGCAGAGGGTCCAGGTTCAATCCCAGATCTGGAAACTAAGATCCCACATGCCGAGTGATGCAGCCAAAAATTAAATAAACAAGTAGAAATGAGACCTTGCACCTTGTTCACCCCTGGGCAGATCCCAGGGACCCACCTCCCAGACCTACCAGTCTACGTGTTCCAATGTTGCATGGGAGGAGCAGAAAGACCAGTGAGCTACAGAGGTGTCTTGAGGGTAGTGATGAAAGACAACTTGGCAGTGAACTGCTCATGTCTGATAAACCAAGTATCAGATGCCTAGGTGATGGAGAAGATTAGGGATCCTACCAAATACTCCAGAAGGCAGGAATTTGGATGAAAACTTAAGGAGAAAAGGGTAGCAGGGACCACACAATTTGACCAAGATTAAATTTCCACCACTCCAAGTGGAACAGAGGCTTACAAGAACAATTATAAGGGAAATTATACAGGCAAAAAAAAAAAAGAATGTAGGGACTTCCCTGGCAGCCCGGTGATTGAGACTGCATTTTCACGGCAGGGGGGCCCAGATTCAATCCCTGTCAGGGAAATGAGAACGCACAGGCCATGTGGTGTGGCCAAAAAGTAAGTAAATAAATAGAAAGAATATTAAAAGAATGAATGTAATATCTTTGCATATCTGAACATGTTGCCTAAGATTTGTATCCACAAAGCACAGAAGCACAGAGGTTACTGACCTGCATCTGCCCATAGAATAGAGTGGCAGAATGAAGGAAGTTACAACGGCAAGAATACTGGAGTAGGTTGCCATACCCTCCTCTAGGGGATCTTCCCAACCCAGGGATTGAACTCATGTCTCTTATATCTCCTGCATTGGCAGATAGGTTCTTTACCATTTATGTCACCTGGGAAGCCCATATATGGAGGATATTCGATATTTTCTGCATGAATAAAAAAGCACTTGACCTCATCTTATATTTCTGTTTCTCCATGTCTCACCTCACTAACTAGTTTTTTACTTTTTGTGAGGGTCTGGACTGTATTATATACATCATCATAATTGTTTCTTTTTTAAAAAAATTATTCTCTTTATTTTATTTATTCTTTTTATTCTTTTATTGAAGTATAGTTGATGTACAATATTTTATGTTACAGGCATACAGGTATATAGTGATTCATAATTGTAAAGGTTATACTCCATTTACAGTAATTGTAAAATATTGGCTACATTCCCTGTGTTGTACAATATATCCTTGTATCTTACTTTATACATAATAGTTTGTACCTCTTAATCCTTCACCCCTATATACCCACCTCTCCCCATTACTAGCTTGTTCTCTCTGAGTCTGCTTTTTTGTCATATTTACCAGTTTGTAGTATTTTTTTAGATTTAAGATATAAGTGATATCATACAGTATTTGTCTTTCTGTCTGACTTCTCACTTTCAGCATTTTTTTCATAACAGCATCAAATGTATAAAAGGTATTCACTGTATATATATGAAAGAATGAATTCCCAGGGTGTCTGTACAATATAATAGAATATCTAGCGTCTTAGATTGGGCTCTTCCAGAAGCCCGCTGAACCACAGATTCAAGTTCAAGTTCTCCTGGCACAGGTTAGTAAGGGAGTCAGGGAAGCAGGACCATGAAGGGGAGGCAGACAAGAAAAGGGTGCAATGTTTGATGAATCCTTGAACATGGTCTGAGCATGTAGGGAGCTCTGGAGCATAAATTGCACCTTGAGTTCCTGCAGTCTTGTGGTTAGGGAGCTGGGCTTCGTCCACCCTCACTAGTCAGGGGCTGCCTACCAGCCACCTTGGGGAATGGGCACTCTCAGGCATCTCGAACCTTCCAAATGGAGGTGGCTCCAATAACCCAGGGGCAATTCTTTGAAGAAGGTTGCTGGTATAACCCAAGGAGTTTCTGAGGGGTTCTGAGCAGTGTATCTCTGCGTTCATTGCACCTGGCAACAAACAGGTCATAGAGGGCATCTTTGATTCATTTTGAACATTATGTTCCTATTTATCCTTGGGTTTTTTTCTGGTTCATTGATTTTTTTTTTCCTAGTCTGTTTGCTAATCTATATCGTACCTCCTTGTATTTGTTTATATAAAACAATAAAAAGAATTATAACTATTCTTAAACACAAGCAAATGCCAGTTAGTCCAAAGATTTATATCTAAAAAAGGAAACCATAAAAGTCCTGGAGGAAGGCTCCCAGCCACTTTGGGTGGGAAGTAGGGACTTGAGAAGGTCGAATTACTCTACAGAGGAAATGGAAAGAATTTGTTTTTTATGGTTTTTTTTTTTTTTTTTTTTTTTGATTCTGGGAGGGCAAGCACAGAGCAGAGAGGAGTAAGGCGAAACAACAGATGTAGCCAAAGGACGGCTGGGACCCAGAGTGCCTGATGTTGGATTTTAAGATGCTGTGTAGCTCTGTTCCGCTAAGCGGTCGTTGTAGACAGCTCCAAACCTTGGGTAAATAGGAGCTGCTTCCGGTATAGAAACTAAGAGATGGATCGAAGAGTAGAGATGAAAGAACAATCTGGAACTGTACGATGGAGAACAAGGGTTCAGTATCAGCAGCTCACACCAGCCGGGCCAAGAGACCAGAACTCCACAGGGAATTGCCGCGGTCTTGACCGAGGTACTGGATTTCCTTTTCCTGGAGGCATGGAATATGACCAAGCCAATCCTCTCTAGATCCTTCTGATAACTGAACTGCACCAAGGAAGCTAAAAGCCCTTCAAAGTATCTTTACAAAGTGCTTTTATAAAATAATATCCAATCATAATATGGGAGAAGTTACATAAGTTGTGTGAAAATATGGAATAAGGCAGAATCAGAACCCGAGAAGTTCCCAGTCGAGGCTTCTGTAACATATTTTTGTTCCCCAGCAGCAGCTTGCAATCACAGGGCCAAAGCTGCTGCCTGCATCTGGTGCTTCTCTGAAAAGCTTCACAGTGAAACAGGGAATCTCAAAAATGGGTTCATTTAAATCCCCTCTGTGTCATAACTGCCTGAAAAGTTACAGACTTGGGGAATAAGAATAATATATAGTCACCATGACAGATTTCAAGTTTTGGCCAGATCAGTAAAATGAATGTGTACCCTCCCAACTGGGGGGCTATGGTGACAACCAGGTCTTAAGAGTGCATAGATATGCAGAGGTTGGGACCAGTGGGGGAGGGAGGTGGTTGATTCAGGAAGTGATCCCTGAAAGGATGATGGGAGAGTTAAAAAGTGAGACTGGGAAGGAGAGAGAGCCGGGAAAGGAGACGTTAACGAGTGAGTTACTACAGTGGGTAATGAGGGCTGTATCCTTGTGCAGAATACTTAGAATCGTCTCACAGAGAGGCAAGGAAGATGGGATATTTATTGACCAATTCCTGAAGCCTTTTGGTTGAAGGTTGCTTTGAGCTGTTTATTTGTTTTTCTCAATTTGGCTGCACCAGATCTTGGTTGGGGAACGCAGGGTGTTTGATCTCCGTTGCAGCATGGGGGATCTTTAGTTGTAGCATGTGGAATCTGGTTCGCTAACCAGAGATCGAACCGAGCCCCTGCATTAGGAGAATGGCGTCTTAGCCACTTTAGGGTCTTAATTCCCCGGCATTCCCTCGTTGCCAGGGAAATGATCTGGGAGAGAAACATGTGACTTCAGTTGTCCGCGGGTAGGACAGTGAGAGTTTTGAATGTCCTTTCGCGCATCTGTTGGTTATGTGACTTTTCTTCACTGTGCTTCAATTTACTCACCTACAGAAGCATGTTGACAATAATGGAAACTTACAGGGTTTTCCTAACAGTTAAATGACAAAAGATATATATGTAAAATGCTTAGAAAATTCTCAGGAGCCAAATCAATAATACAATTCCCATGTTAAATCTACCACATCCATTAAACCAAGTTAAGTGAATTATAGCTATTCTCTCTTACTCTTTGGAAAGATAATAACTTATTTGCATTAGTTGCCTTTTTTTGCTAAGCAATCTAATGTTTTTTTTCCTTAACAGATTTTCAACTTCATTTGTGCTTATAATTGTGAATTTTATAATGTTCATAATGAATAATTATAAAGGTGGGTATCCATGAAGCAAATGACAGATAAAGTAATTTCTATACAGCTTGAGCTGCAGACCAAGTTTTATGTACAGTCAGGTTTTTCTTTTGTGTTTTGGTTTATTTTCTAATGTTATCTCTGCTAAAGGAAATGACCTAAGCTTTGCTCCAGGTCCCTGGGACTGGCACTGTGTGTTGGGTATCACTGTCAGCTGCTGCTAAACATTATGACTGAAGGTGAATCTTGAAATTAGAGCAGTTTTTTTTTCACTGACACCATTCCCAGCATTATGCAAAGTCAATGAACATGTACCTAAAACTAGAAAGGAAAATATTTCAACTTGAGAGAAAGAAAAAAAAAATGGATTCCTGGGAATTTCCTGGCAATCTAGTGGTTAGGACTCAGTGCTTTCACTGCTGGGGCCTGGGTTTGATCCTTCCCTGGTGGCTCAGATGGTAAAGAATCCGCTTGCAAGCAAGGGACCCGGGTTCAATCCCTGGGAGACCTGAGTTTGATCCCTGGGTTGGGAAGATCCCCGTACGAAGGGCATGGCAACCCGCTCCAGTATTCTTGCGTGGAGAATTTCATGGACCGAGGAGCTTGGTGAGCTACAGTCCATGGGGTCGCAAAGAGTCAGACACAACTGAGCAGCTAACACTGTGGGGATCTAAGATCCCACAAGCCAAACCACACAGTGTGGCCAAAAAAAAGAAAAGAAAGGATTCCTAATCTACTTCTTGGTTCTTGTCTTGGATTTCTTCATGTTCAGGTTCAATGTTTAGATGTTGTTTGTAACCACACTATGCCATCTGTTTATGTCCACGATGTGCACGGAAAGTCATCCATTGCTGAGAAAGGCTGAACTGCTCAGGGACTGATCTCCTCAGTTTGATCATCTTGAGAAACTGCATCCACAATATTAAAGGTTATAATATGTCAGCTGTGTGAGAGCTAGTGAAGAGAGTGAATATATCCCCGACATGTGCTACTCAAGCAAGCCACTTGAAAACTGGCTTTAAAAATGACATACAGAAATGCATTCAGGTGATCTCTCCTTAAAAAGACCAATGAGAACAGGAAAGATGTTTCTGTAGGGAAGCTCAGTTATAGTTGTTGCTTTCTTTTTTCTTTTTTTTTTTTGCCTGAGGTGCAGCTTGAGGGATCTCAGTTCCCCGACCAGGAATTGAACCTGGCGCCTGGCAGTGAGAGCACTGGGTCCTAACCACTGGACCGGTAGAGTAGTCCTTTGTTTTCCCTTTCAGATAGACAAGTTTTAGAACAGTGCTAGGTTCACAGCAAAACTGAGTAGAAGGTGCAGAGATTTTCCATGCATCCCTGGCCTCCATATACACACAACCCTCCGTGCTATCAACATTCCCCACCCACCAGCGTTGTATGTTTGAATCTACATCAACACCTCTCATAACCATAGTTTATGCTGGGATTTACTGTTGGTGTTGAGTATTCTGTGGGTTTGGACGGATGTATAGTGGCATGTGGGCTTCCCAGGTGGCCCTAGAGCTAAAGAATCCACCTGCTAATGCAGGAGACATAAGAGGCGTGGGTTCGATTCCTGGGTTGGGAAGACCCCCTGGAGGAGGGCATGGCAACCCACTCCAGTATTCTTGCCTGGAAAATCCCATGGACAGAGAAGACAGGTGGGCTACAATCCAGGGGGTCGCCAAGAGTCGGACACGACTGAAATGACTTAGTAAGCACACGTGCATAATGACATGTATCTACCATTATAATATGGTGCAGAAGATTCACTGCCCTAAAAACCTGTGTGCTCTATCATCTCTCCTTTGCCCCAGCCCCTGGCAACCACTGATATTTTACTGTCTCCATTGTTCTTGCCTTTCCAGAATGTTGGAACCATACAGCCTTTTCAAATTGCCTTCTTTCCCTTGGTAACACGCATAAAAGGGTCCTCCATGTCCTTTCATAGCTTGATAGCTCATTTCTTCCTAGTGCTGAGTACTAGCCACTGTCTGGATATACCACAGTTTATTATCCATTCACCTACAGAAAGACATCTTGATTGCTTGCAAGTTTTGGCAATTATGAATAAAGCTGCTTTAAAGGTCTGTGTGTAGGTTTTTGAGTAAGGCTAAGTTTTCAGCTCATTTGGGTAAATACCAAGCTGGATCATTTTGAAACAGTGTATTTAGTTTCATAAGAAGTCTCCAGCTTTTCCGCCATCTTTCCGTGCGGCCATAATGGTGCGCATGAATGTCCTGGCTGACACTCTCAAGAGTATCAACAATGCCGAGAAGAGAGGCAAATGCCAGGTCCTTATTAGGCCGTGCTCCAAAGTCATCGTCAGGTTTCTAACAGTGATGATGAAGCATGGTTACATTGGCGAATTTGAAATCATTGATGATCACAGGGCTGGGAAAATTGTTGTGAACCTCACAGGCAGGCTAAAGAAGTGTGGAGTGATCAGCCCCAGATTTGATGTACAACTCAAAGATCTAGCAAAATGGCAGAATAACCTGCTCCCATCCCGTCAGTTTGGTTTCATTGTACTGACAACCTCAGCTGGCATCATGGACCATGAAGAAGCAAGACGAAAACATACAGAAGGGAAAATCCTTGGATTCTTTTTCTAGGGATGTAATACATACAAATAAAATGCCTCAGAGGAAAAAAAAAAAAGAAGTCTCCAGGCTGTCTTCAAAAGAGATTGTACCATTTTGCAGCCCCACTAGCAATGAATGATAGTTTATTGTTGATAGTTCAAATATTGCTATCGTTCATAGCAATAGTTCCTGTTGCCCCACATCCTCACAAGCATTTAGTGTTGTCAGTGTTTTGGGTTTTAGGTGTGCAGTGTTAGATCACACTTATTTTAATTTGCATTTCCTTAATGACATACAATGTGGAACATCGTTTTGTATGTTCATTTGCCATCTGTGAGGTATCTGGTGAGCTTTCTATTCC
This sequence comes from Budorcas taxicolor, assembly GCF_023091745.1. Lineage (NCBI taxonomy): Eukaryota > Metazoa > Chordata > Mammalia > Artiodactyla > Bovidae > Budorcas > Budorcas taxicolor. The sequence continues at coordinate 52,625,844 of NC_068910.1, read as the reverse complement.
AATCTTTGGCTTATTTCAAAATCAGGTTGTTTCCTTATTACTGCGTTTTAAGAAATCTTTGTGCATTTTGCATAACAGTCCTCTATCAGACATGTCTTTTCCAAGTATTTTCTCCCAGTCTGTGGCTTGTCTTCTCATTCTCTTGGCAGTTTCTTCCGCAGAGCAGAGCAGAGTTTTTAATTTTAATGAGGTCCAATTTATCAATTCTTTCTTTCATGGATTGTGTCTTTGGTATTGCTTCTAAAAGAGTCATCACCATGCTTGAGGTCACCCAGATTTTCTCCTATGTTACCTTCTAGGAGTTTTACATCAGTAGGTTTGCATTTTACATTTAGTTCTACGATCCATTTTGATTTATTATTTTTGTCACAGTTCTAACTTCTGTGTCTAGGAAATTTTTGGGTTTTTTTTGCATATGGATACCTTGCTGCTTGGCACCGTTTGTTGAAAAAGATGATCTTTTCTCCATTGTATTGTCTTTGTTCTTTTGTCAAAGATTAGCTGGCTTTATTTATATGGATCTATTTTTGGACTCTCAATTCTATTCCATTGACCTGTTCATCTATTCTTTCACAATGCAATCCTCTGACTTTGTGCTTTTCCTTTAATATTGTGTTGGTCATTTTGCTTCTTTATATAAACTTTAGAATCACTTAGTTGATATCCACAGAATAATTTGTTGAGATTTTGATTGAGACTGTGTTGAACCCACAGATCAAATTGGGCTGATATAACATCTGGCATGCTGCCGTCGATAGGGTCACAAAGAGCTGGACACGACTAAGTGACTGAACAAAAATAAACATCTTGACAATTTGAATCTTCCTATTGATGAACATGAAATATTTCTACATTTATTTAGTTCTTTTTTGATTTATCAGAGATTTATAATTTTTCTCATATACATCTTGTTGCTGATCTTTTTAAAGTATGTATTTGAAGACATACATATTAGTTGTACTTTTGTTGTTATTGTTCAGTTACTAAGTTATATCTGACTCTTTGTGACCCCATGGACTGCAGTATGCCAGGCTTCCCTGTCCTCCACTATCTCCGGGAGTTTGCTCAAATTCATGTCCACTGAGTCAGTGATGGTATCCAACCATCTCATCCTCTGTCGTCCCCTTCTCCTCCTGCCTTCAATCTTTCCCAGCATCAGGGTCTTTTCCAATAAGTCAGTTCTTCGCATCAGGTGGCCAAAGTACTAGAGTTTCAGTTTCAGCATCAGTCCTTCCAATGAATATTCAGAACTAATTTCAGGATTGTCTTGTTTGATCTTGCAGTCCAAGGGACTCTCAAGAGTCTTCTCCAGCACAATTCAAAATCATCGATTCTTTGGCACTCAGGCTTCTTATGGTCCAACTTTCACATTTGTACATGACTACTGGAAAAACCATAGCTTTGACTAAATGGACCTTTGTTGACAAAGTAAAATGTCTCTGCTTTTCAATATGTTGTCTAGGTTTGTCATAACTTTCCTTCCAAGGAGCAAGGGTTTTGTAATTTCATGGAGGCAGTCACTGTCTGCAGGAAATTTTAGAGCCCAGGAAAATAAAATCTGTCCTTTTCCCCTCTTCTATTTGCCATGAAGTGAGGGGACCAGAGGCCATGCTCTTAGTTTTTTGAATGTTGAATTTTGAACCGGTTTTTTCACTCTTCTCTTTAACCCTCATCAAGAGGTTCTTTAGTTCCTCTTCAGTTTCTGCCATTAGAATGGTATTATCTGCTTATCTGAGGTTATTGATATTTCTTCTGGCAATCTTGATTCCAGCTTGTGATTCATCCAGCCCGGCATTTCGCATGATGTACTCTGCATATAATTTAAACAAGCAGGGTGACGATATATAGCCTGGATGTACTCCTTTCTCAGTTTTGAGCCAGTGAGTTGTTTCATGTCCAGTTCTATCTGTTGTTTCTTGACCTACATACAGATTTCTCAGGAGACAGGAAAAGTGGCCTGGTATTCCCATTTCTTTAAGAATTTTCCAGTTTGTTTAATCCAAACAGTCAAAGGTTTTATCACAGTCAATGAACCAGAAGTAGATGTTTTTCTGGAATTCCCTTGCTTTTTCCATGATCCAGTGAATGTTAGCAATTTGATCTCTGGTTCCTCTACCTCTCCTAAATCCAACTTGTACATCTGGAAGTTCTCCATTCATGTTCTGCTGAAGCCTAGCTTGAAGGATTTTTTTTTTTTTTTTTTAGCTTGAAGGATTTTGAGCATTACCTTGTTAGTATGTGGATTAGGCTCAATCATGTGGTAGTTTGAACATTCTCATTCCTTGGCATTGCCCTTCTTTGGTATTGGAGCAAAAACTGACCTTTTCCAGTACTGTGGACACTGCTGAGATTTCCAAATTTGCTGGCATATATAGCGCAGCACTTTAACAGCATCAACTTTTAGGATATGAAGTAGCTCGGCTGGAATTCTATCACCTCCACCAACATCACCTGTTTTTAGTGATGCTTCCTAAGGCCCACTTGACTTCACACTCCAGGATGTCTGGCTCTAGGTGAGTGACCATGCCATCGTGATTATCTGGGCCATTAAGACATTTTTGAGAGAGTTCTGTGTATTCTTGCCATCACTTCTTAACCTCTTCTGCTTCTGTTAGGTTCATACCGTTTCTATCCTTTATTGAGCCCATCTTTGCATGAATGGCGTGCTGTGATTCAAGGGGTTGCAAAGGGTTGGACATGACTGAGCGACTGAACTGAACTTGCATGAAAAGTTCCCTTGATCTCTCCAGTTTTCCTGAAGAAATCTCTAGTCTTTCCCATTCTGTTGTTTCCCCCTATTTCTTTGCACTGTTCATTTAAGAAAGCCTTCTTATCTCTCCTTGCTATTCTCTGGAACTCTGCATTCAGTTATGTGTACGTTTCCCTTTCTCTCTTGCCTTTTGCTTTATCTCTCCTCAGCTATTTGTAAAGCCTCCTCAGACAACCACTTTGCCTCTTGCAATTTTGTCATATTTAAGTTTCTTCCAACTATTACATTATTTTTATTATTATATTTATATTATGTGGCAAAAAATAAAAACCCCAAGCTTGGTTCAGAACATTTCCAGTCAACATCAATTAAATGGGGAAAAACAGCTACAAATTAGAACAACTTTTGATCAATACCAACATGGAAGAAAAAGTTCTTTGGATATAGTTCCATCCCCAATAATAATATAGCACGATGACCAGCACAAATTATACCCACATTGACACTTAAAGCTGGTCACAATTTTGAATCTCTTTCATGAAGCCAGCACATTAGATACAATAGTTTTTTAAAGCCTTTTAAGAAGGGTCATTGATCTGTTCCAAATCAAAGGAAACTGAAGAGACATGACAGTTAAAGGCAATGCATAATCCTGGATTGGACCCTGGATCAGGGGGAAAACAGCTATAAAGGCCAATACTGGGACTATGCATGAATTTTAACATGGATTAGCTAATAGCATTGCATCAATGTTTCACTTCTTGATTTTGATCATCAAGATGTCCTTGTACTTTGCAAACACACCCTGAAATATTTAGAAATGAAAGGCCTGATATTTTGAGGTTTCTTTCCTTTTTTGTTAGACTATAGAGCATGTTGTACATGTATACGTGAAAAAGTGTACTTTTTTTTTATACGGAGGGAGATAATGAGAAATCTAATGCAGGAAAATTAAAACAAACTGGGTAAAGAGTACATAAACAATCTTTGTACTCATCTTGAAACTTCCCTATAAGTTAGAAATCATAACAAAATGAAAAGTCACCAAGCCAATAAAAATGCTCTAAAATTGAGTCTAAAAAGTTAAAAAATCATGTATTTGACATATTTTCCTTCACTCTAATATTTCAGACTTTTTTAAAGCCAATTCAATGCAGTATTTGGCCTAAAGATTTAAACATAAGCGAAAATCAGCTTAAAATACTACATAATGTTCTATCAACACATGACCGCTAGACAGAAAATATAGAATTGAAGAGAACACTTAATCTTAGATTCTTATAATCTTTTGTTTCACTATCTGTGAAGTTAACGCTCATGAAGAGGTAATAGTATAAGTAGATTTTTTTTCTTCAGTGAAAGGGACCTGAGAGAAGATATGCTTCTTTGCCTTCATGAGAAGTGGGAAGTGTTTAGAGGTACGGGGCGTTACGTAAACAAATTGCTCTCAAATGGTCTGGAAAATAATAATATGAGATGGGACTTCCCTGGTGAGCCAGTGTTTAAGCCTCTGAACTTTCAAAGCAGGGGGTTCGGATTTAATCCCGAATCAGGAAACTAGATCCCACGCGTCCAAAATATAAATAATAATGATAAGAGAAGCTAAAAAAGTAAAAGTGGCTTAAGGTTAACAAAAGTGGGACTGAGATGAAGCATGTATGGGAGTCCTTTGTACCCTTTTTCTCTCTCTTGCTTTTTCTTTTTGACTGAAACTTTTCTGTAAGTTTGAAATTATTTTGATATAAAAGATTACAGGGAAAAAAATCCCCAAACACATATTATGAGTCATCAGATAGCCCTTCTGGTCTGTTCCATATTGCACGATCTGCCTTCTGAGGCAGCTGTCAGCACGGGCACATGTCTGCTGGATCCACCCCAGCTGGCCTTCTATCTTTCTGCTGCCTGCATCTCAAGCCCTGGGACTACTTGCCAATAAGCCTGACTCAGGCTAGGACGTCACTACCCTGAGCAACTCGGCCAAGACTGGTCCAACTGGTTAGGGTCCTCTGACCGTGTATATAGTTAGGCAGGCAAGTAGCACCAACAGCACATACTCAGTCATTAAGTCATGTCTGACTCTTTGCGACCCTACTCTTTGCAGCCCGCCAGGCTCCTCTGCCCACGGAATTCTCCAGGTGAGAATACTGGAATGGGTTGCCATTTCCTTCTCCAGGAGATCTTCCTGACCCAGGGATCGAACCCACGCCTCCTGCATTGTCAGGCGGATTCTTTGCCACTGAGCCACCTGGGAAGCCCAATGGGCCCATTGCAAAACATACGCTGTTTAGCTGACGCTCTAAAAATGAAACAAAATCAAGTTTGCTTCAGCAGCAGGAGACCAGTGTGAGGTTCTCCGTTTGATGGTAGACCCTGAGCAGCTGGGAGCACCGGTCCTCGCCTCGGGTGCCTACAGCCTGGCTGGCATGAGGCTCTATGTCCCCTTCCTCCCCAACCCTGATCTCTGTGATTACAGTTTTTATTTTTGTGATTTCCTTCAGTATAAAATCAAGGTCAGGGAGCATATTCTTCCCCACAAAGACAGTGATTAAAGCAGTGTGTGGAGTGACACTCAGTCTAACCTTTTTATTTGCATATCCTTTCTTGCTTCCTATAGAGCTGGTGTGTCATCAGCTGATAGGAAAGCACATTTTCCTGGTACGAAAGTACATTTTCCAGGCTCTCAATACTATTGTAAATATTAGGTAACATTCACTAAAGGGGAATTTACTGCATTGGATTTAGGATATTTAGTATATTGCAAATGGGATAGCTATGAAGGATGTAAATTATAGTTAACAGAGGATTTGAAAGGAAGGCATATATTCATATGGTGATGCATGCTTGGTGAAAATATTTTTGTGAATAACTTAGTGGGGGGAAAAAGAGTGCATTGAATCAGTAGAATAAAATAAACACATTTTAATCAGCAAGGGCATAGGCACTGATAATGAGGATGAGGTAGATCAGTTTCTGCACTTTTTTCATTAAAAAGTAAAGTGAGACAGAGCTGAGATTGTACCAAGGGGAACAGAGAGCTTGACTGAGAACAGACTGCATAGCCTTATGAGTGCACGCTAAGGGCTGCCCTCTATGCTAATTTCATGATAATGAGCAAAACCGCGTGGGAGGATTAATAGCATAAGTTGTAGTCAAGAGCCAATTGGACACTTGGAAGGTCTGCTGGGCACAACATTTAGAAGGAGCTTCAGGAAAAGATAAAAAATTATATCATCTGGGAAGGGCATAGATTTTATTTAATTAATTTACTTACTGTATTTCATCAGTCTAATCTAAGTCATATTGAGAAAAAAGGTTCTTTCCAGTGAGCCTGTTTCCCAGAATGCAAAAGGGTGGGTGAGGAGGAGGTACGGGTGTGGCTGACTTTCCCAACTCTTCCCGTTGTCCAGGAGCTCAGGTAAAGTTAAAAATTGGCAGTGTCTTTGGAGCACTTTCATCCCGTTCACTTCATCCTCAAATGAGAACATGGAGACTTCTTGGTGAGGAATTCTTTTTCTTTTTTGGTTGTGCTGGGTCTTCGTTGCTACAAGTCGGCTTTTTCCAGGTGTGGCAAGTGGGGGCTACTCTCTAGATGTGTTGTGGGGGCTTCTTGTTGCAGTGGCTTCTCTTGTTGATGAACAAAGGCTCTAAAGCGAGTGGGCTTCAGTCGTTGTGGCACGGGCTCCCTAGTTGCGGCACACAGGCTTACTTGCTCCCTGGTACATGTCATCTTCCTGGACCAGGGATCAAACCCATGTCTTCTGCACTGGCAGGTGGATTCTCATCCACTGTGCCATGAATGAAGTCCTAGATGAGGAATTCTAATGCCCCAGTTTATTGCAGCCTGTCCGAGGACACGCAGAAGCTCAGAACTGGTTCCGAAGCGCTGGGTCATGGATCAGGTAGGAAACTGGAGGACAGGGCAAGAAGCAGGGAAACCACCAAAGGGGAAGGGAATAGCGTACCATTAGTGTCTCTTGAGTATTCCTTAGCACTCAAGTATAGACTGCAGGGTGACAATGTTGTCATCCTGCTTATTTAACTCACAAGCAGAGTACATCATGCGAAATGCCAGGCTGAATGAATAACAAGCAGGAATCAAGATTGCCAGGAGAAATGTCAACAGCTTCAGATATGCAGATGATACCACTCTAATGGCAGAAAGTGTAAAGGAACTAGGGAACCTCTTGATGAGGGTGGAAGAGGAGAGTGAAAAAGCTGGTTTGAAACTCAATATTCAAAAAAAAGAAGATAATGGCATCCAGTCCCATCACTTCATGGCAAATAGAGGAAAAAAAGTGGAAACAGTGACAGATTTTTTTTTGGAGGGGCGGCTCCAAAATCACTGCAGATGGTGACTGCAACCATGAAATTAAAAAACCCTTGCTCCTTGGAAGGAAAGCTATGACAAACCTAGACAGCATATTGAAAAGCAGAGACATCACTTTGCCAACAAAGGCCCATATAGTCAAAGCTATGGCTTTTCCAGTAGTCATGTATGGATGTGAGAGTTGGACCATAAAGAAAGCTGAGTACGGAAGAATTGATGCTTTTGAACTGTGGTGCTGGCAAAGACTCTTGAGAATCCCTTGGACTGCCAGCAGATCAAACCAGTCATTACCAAAGGAAATCAACCTTGAATATTCACTGGACAGACTGATGCTCAAGTGCCAATCCTTTGGCCACCTGATAAGAAGAGCTGACTCATTGGAAAAGACCCTGATGCTGGGAAAGATTGAAGGCAGGAGGAGAAAGGGATGACAGAGGATGAGATGGTTGGATGGCATCATGGACTCAATGGACATGGGTTTGCACAAACTCCAGGAGATGGTGAAGCCTCCAGGAAGGCCTGACGTGCTGCAGTCCATGGGGTTGCAAAGAGTAGAACACGACTTAGCGACTGAACAACAGATTGCAGAAACTTTTAGAGACACTTGACTTCCTGGAGAATCAGAAAGCCCTCGTATACAAGGAGAAAAAGGGTTCCTTGATGAGCACAGATGCTAAATAAAAGGAATACACTGTACTTGTGAGTTCTGAGGTATCATGGACGCTGCACACACCTATAATTTCTCCCACTGGTAAAGCAACAACTTGTGAAAATCAACCAAGGACCAAGGATCTGGGAGTCCACACGGTCCTGCCTATCTTGCTTCCCAGGGCTACTGCGTGGAGAACACTTGGAAACGGAGACACCAAACTCTCTCTTCTCATAGATTAAAAAAAACTTTTTCCCTTGGCCATGCCATGTGGCATGTGGGGTCTTATTTCCCTGACCAGGGATCAAACCCACGCCCCTTGCATTGGAAGCACAGAGTCTTAACAACTGGACCACCAGGGAAGTCCCTCTCTTCTCACAGCTTTTCAGGATTGGTTTTTTTAAATTAAACTTTTAATTTTGTACAGGATTATAGCTGATTAACAATGCTGTGATAGTTTCAGAGGGATAGCAATGGGACTCAGCCGTACATATATGTATGTATCCATTCTGCCACAAATTCCCCTCCCATCCAGGCAGCCACACAACATTGAGCAGAGTTCCCTGGGGAAAAGGATAGTTAAGGAGTTTGGGATGGACAGGTACACACTGCTATAGTTAAAATGGAAAACCAACAAGGACCTACTGTATAGCAGAGGACTGGTTTTGATATGCACCTGAGAAGAGCCGGTCACTCTTCTCTGCCCCAGAGGAGGTCAGAGATGAAGGTGAGGTGCCTCAAACTTAAAACACAGAATGTTCTCTTGGAACATGGGTTTGCAGTAATAAACAAAACAAGACGTCTTTGAGCACTTTCCCTCCTGCTCTTACATAGTTTTGACCAACTCAAGAGCTAAATATCTGTGAGAGTGCATACACGATGGCAATTTATTTTCTATGTCTGACAATGTCATTCAATAAAATAAATGTTGCCAACAGTTCATTCTGCTAGCTCTCCAAGCCTAATGTTTGACATGAACTTTGTTGCGAGGATATGCTTGCTTTATGATGATAACTTGATTTACTTCTGTTTGTTGCTCAAACTGCAACTGTGAATGTTTTTCTAGTATTGGTCTCTTGCCCTATGCTTGTAACAAGACCCATTAGCTACATTGCTCTGAAATTAGGTAGTAGTGATGACAACTCTGCAAAGATACCCCAAACCACTGAACTGTACACTTTAAATGGGTGACTTTCAGAGTATGTAAATTATATCTCATTAAAACTGTTCTTTTTTTTTAAGTGCTAACTCCCAATGTTCATTGCAACACTGTTTACAACAGCCAAGATATGGAAGCAACCTAAATTTCTATTGACAGAAATGGATAAAGAAGATATAGTACATACACACAATGGAATATTACTCAGCCATTAGAAAAGATACAATAATGCCATTTCAGCAACGTGGATGGGCCTAGAGATGATCATACTGAGTGAAATAAGTCAGATAAAGACAAATATCACATGACATCACTTATACGGGGAATCTAAAAAAAAAAAGATACAAAAGGACTTATTTATCAAATAAACTCACAGACTGAGAGGAATGAGTTTATCGTTCCCAGGGCAGGGGTGGGGGAGGGGCAGCTAGGGAGTGTGGGATTGGCATGTACACACTGCTATATTTAAAATAAATAGCCAGGACTTCCCTGGTAATCCAGTGGTTAGGACTTTACACTGTCAGTGCAGGGGGTGCAGGTTTGATCCCTGAACTGGTCAAGGAGCTAAGATCTCACATGCCTCGAAGCCCAAAACCAAAACATTAAACAGAGGCAATATTGTAACAAATTCCATAAAGACTTAAGGAATGGTCCACATCAAAAAGTCTTAAAAAGAAATAAAACAAAGTGGACAAATAAGAAGCTACGGTATCGCCCAGGGAACTCTGCTCAATATTATCTAGCAATCTAAATGGGCAAAGAATTTGAGAAAAGAATAGACACATGTATAACTGAATTACTTTGCTGTGCGCATGAAACTAACCTTTTGTTTAATATTGCAGTCAAAGAACAGAAAGAGACTTGTTTATAGAACATAGCTCACATGGGTAAAAAAATTATGATTAGATATTATCCCTGCTCATCCTTATTGTCTTAAAGAGAGGTTTTATATGGGGTTGCAGCAGCCGTTTCTTTGAAGCAGGTGACTTGCTGAGAGGGAAAATCTCCCTTTCCCTAACACCATCTCTAAAAAAAGGTAGAGGATCAAATTTTGCTTATACGTCTTACAAGTAGAAAGCTGAGATTATTTTTAAAAGACTGAAACCAATGTAGTATTATCTGAATGCTGAACAGTACGATTATTAAAGAGCAATGGTTCCTAACCTTGGCAGTACATTGGAATCGCCTGAGGAGTTTTAACAATACAACAACTGGGTCACACTTGAAGAGACTCTGATTTATGTGGTCTGAGGTGTGGCTGGGGTTTGGAGTTTTAAAAGCTTTGCTAGTGATTCTAATGTGTAGACAAGGTTGAGATACACTGCCATGGAGAAAAAGGAGTAGCCAAATAGCTGACTAGTTCATTAGTCCCTTGGTGCTCTGAAATTTCCAATTACTGCTCATTTTCAAAAGATTAAATGTATGCCTAGGTCAGACAAATGATGTTGGTAAGTGCCTAGAACAGCGAAGTTATTCTTAGTGGTTGTATTTAGGTTACTAATTTTAAAGTCTTTATTGAATTTGTTACAATATTGCCTCTGTTTTATTTTCATTACTAATTTTAAGCTTCCAATAACCATCTCTCAATGACTGATGTAACGACTTGGGGATATGGAACAACACAGCAGAGAGCATCAAAGATGAAAGGTAACTTATTTCTTTGAAAAATTTCTCACCTCTATTGCTCTGTTCTTTCTTTCCGGAACTATTTGTTAGACGTTAGACTCTCTGGATTAGCTCCACTCACTGGTTTTCATACTCTTTTTTCCTTTTATTTCAAATTTCTTTTATTTTGATTCTACTTTCTAGGACAGTTCCTCTATTTTATTTTCCAAACTATCTATTGAATTTTAAAATACGGATTGTTATATTTTTAGTTCCAAGAACTTTTTCTAAATCTCTTACTGTACTTTTAAGAAATCTGTTTTTGTGTCATAGATGTAACTTCCGTTATTTCTCTAAGGTTCTTACAGATTTTTTCCTGCATATTCTATTTACCCGAACTTCCTTTTTTTCATCTCTGTCTTTCACGATAGCATGTGTCCTTAAATGTTTATTTAGTAGGAGGATAACAAAAATATATTGGAAGCTTTGTATGTATGGATCAGAGCACTAGGGGGTGATCAGGCAAGAGCAAGGATGTTTGATTTGTACTTCACCAAATGTCAGGATCTTCAGGTTTGTTCCTCTTGACTAGGTCAGTTTTCTCAGAGAGTAATCCCTCAGTCTCCTGCCTAGCATGCAGTTATGGGTTGAATTGTGTTCCGCAGAAAGATATGTTGCAGTCCTCACCTCCAGTACCTCAGAATGTGACCTTATTTGGAAATAGGGTTGTAATTCATTAAGATGAGGTCATATTGGTGGAGGGTGAGCCCTTAATCCAATACGACGTGTCCTTATGAGAGAAGATAGAGACGCACACACACAGGGAAATGACCAGCACGTGGCGACGGAGGTAGAGACTGCAGCGACATGTCTATGTACCAAGGACTACCTGGGGTTATCAGAAACTTGAAGAGACAGGAAGAATCCTAGGAGCTTTGAAGAGAGCATGACACTGCCTACACCTTGATTTCCAACTTCTAGTTCCTTAACTGTCAGACAATAAAGTGAAAGTGTTAGTCACTCAGTCGTGTCCGTCTCTTTGAGACCCCTTGGACTGTAGCTCACCAGGCTTCTCTGTCTATGGGATTTTCCAGACAAGAATACTGGAGTGGTAGCCATTCCCTTCTCCAGGGGATCTTCCCGACCCAGGGGTTAAACCCAAATCTCCTACATTGCAGGCAGATTCTTTACCGTCCGAGCCACCAGAGATGTTGTTTTAACCAGCTAATTTGCAGTGCTTTGCTACAATAGCTTGAGGAATTAATATAGATACATAAGCCTGGTTTTCACGAAACAGCAGGGAAAGGATCCTGCTGATCTCATTCAGTATCTATACTATAATTAATTCCCCTCTTCACACTGTGGCACTTTACCCCTGCCCTCAACTCTGCCTCATATCCTCTTTGGTTCAGTTTTTTCAGTATCTGAGCCGCCACTATTACGCTATTGTGGAGGAAGGGTAGCCTTCTGGTGGCAGCAGGTGGGGAAAGTGACTTTCTGTTTCTCACCTGTTGTTTTAACTGCTTCTTATTCATATAATCAGCCAATCCTCCCACACTCTCATCTTACCTTTGGAAGTGCTTGGTCCTTCTTTTATGTATATAGAATTATATTTATTTATTTGGGGCTGTGCTGGGTCTCTGTTGCCGCGTGAGCTTTTCTCTAGATGCGTGGTGAACGGGGGCTGTTCTCTACTCGCGGTGTGTGGCCTTCTCATATGGTGGCCTCTCTTGTTGCAGTCCAGGGGCTCCAGGCTCGGTAATTGTGGCTCACAGGCTCTCGAGCACAGGCGCAGTAATTGTGGTGCAAGGCCTTTGTTACTCCATGGCCTTGGGATCTTCCTGGATCAGGGGTTGAACCTGTGTCTCCTGCCTTGGCAGGCAGATTGTTTACCACTGAGCCACTAGGGAAACCCTTGGTTCTTCTTTTTTAAAGTTTTTTTTTTTGAAAGATTTTTTTAAGTGGACCATTCTTAAAGTCTTTATTGAATTTGTTACATTACTGTTTCTGTTATCTGTTTAGGTTTTTTGGTTGTGAGGTGTGTGGGACCTGAGCTCCCCCACCAAGGAGTGAATTGCATCCCCTGCATTGGAAGGTGAAGTCTTAACCACTCCACCACCAGGGAAGTCCCAGTACTTATTCCTTACTTATTCTGAGTTCAAGTCTTTTCGGAGGGTTTTGCCCTTCGATTAAGTTTGTTCTAAATTGCTCCCCTCACCACTGAAAAGTAAGTAGGCTCTCAGCTTTTGCAGTGCTGTTAAGTCAGGTTTTTTGGTTGTCAATATTTTGGCTTTTGTTTTTTATTCTTTGAGTCTATATCTTTTTAAAAAAAAATCATATATGATAATTTTGGTGAGGATTTGGGAAGGAGCCGATGAATCTATGTACTCAATCTAGGATGGTCAGCTAGAAATCCAACCACATAACTTTTTAGAGGATCTAGTTGTGAGTTAAGTAGAAAGAAAAGAGAACTTGTTCAACTTGATAAAACCTACAGCTAATAAAATATTTAATTACATATAATGTTTAATGGCAAAATTATTGAATGCTTTCTCCCCTAAGATCAGGAACAAAACAAGTGTGTTTACTGTCCCTTTTACTCAGCATATCACTGGAGATGCTAGCCAGTGCAATAAGGTAAGTTTTGCTCTTGGAACTTTCTGGAGAAGAAAATTTTTTCTGAATACTTTCATATTAGTTGACTCTGTGGATGTGGAACCCGTGGATACAGAACTTGCGGATACAGAGGGTCAACTGTAGTTGACTGTATGTCAAATGTACCTCAGTAAAGCTGCTAAAAATTCAACTCAGAGAAAGACAAATGTCATATTATACGTGGAATAAAAACAATGATATGCATGAACTTATTTACAACACAGAAAGCGACCCAAAGACATAGAAAACAAACTTATGGTTACCAAAGAGGAAAAGGCGGTGAGGGAGGGATAAATTAGGAGTTGGGATTAGCAGACACAAACTACTGTGTAAAACATAGTTAAATAAAAAAGATGTACTGTATAGCACAAGGAGCTATACTCAGTGTCAATGTCAGCCTGTAATGGAAAAGGATCTGAAAAAAGAATATATACCACTCTTATGGCAGAAAGCGAAGAACTAAAGAGCCTCCTGACGAAAGTGAAAGAAGAGAGCGAAAAAGTTGGCTTAAAACTCAACGTTTAGAAAACTAAGTTCATGGCATCCGGTCCCATCACTTCATGGCAAATAGATGGGGAAACAGTGACAGACTTGATCTTTTTGGGCTCCAAAATCACTGCAGCCATGAAAATAAAAGATGCTTGCTCCTTGGAAGGAAAGTTATGACCAGTTTAGACAGCATATTAAAAAGCAGAGACATTACCTTGCTGACAAAGGTCTGTCTAGTCAAAGCTATGGTTTTTCCAGTAGTCATGTATGGATGTTAGAGTTGGACCATAAAAAAAGCTGAGTGCCAAAGAATTGATGCTTTTGAACTGTGGTGTTGGAGAAGACTCTTGAGAGTCCCTTGGACAGCAAGGAGATCCAACCAGTCCATCCTAAAGGAAATCAGTCCTGAATATTCATTGGAAGGACTGATGCTGAAGCGGAAACTTTGGCCACCTGATGTGAAGAACTGACTCATTTGAATAGACCCTGATACTGGGAAAGATTGAAGGCGGGAGGAGAAGGGGATGACAGAGAATGAGACGGTTGGATGGCATCACCAACTCAATGGACATGAGTCTGAGTGAACTCTGGGAGTTGGTGATGGACAGGGAGGTCTGGCATGCTGCAGTCCATGGGGTCGCAAAGAGTCAGACACGACTGAGCGACTGAACTGAACTGAACTGATATATATATGTATATTAGGTTGGCCAAAAAGTTCATGTGGGTTTTATAAGCCCTTATGGAAATATATACACGCATACACACACACATATACACACATACAACTGAGTCACTTTGCTGTACACTTGAAACTAAGACAACACTGTACATTAACTATACTTCACTTTTTTTCAAGTGGTGCAATAAAAAAGTTGGACTCTTGTCATTTTGGTGTGTTTTCTGGCTGGAGCAGAGAAATAGATGTGGTTCATCCATCATATTTACCTGAAAATCCAATCACATAACTTTTTAAAGAATCCTGTTTTCATTCCAAAAACTTTTTTTTTGTAATTTTCCTCCTATTCATTTATGCCTCATTTTGTTCCCAGCCCAACCAAGTTCTGGGTTGAGTCCTAGGGATGGGTTTCAATGCAGTGAATTACGGAAGGTACCTGGAATGTTATTGCCTGAGGATTAACTGCATAGTTAAATCAGGTACAGATCTGTCCCTGAAGCAAGAGAATAGACCAATCAATGTTTCAGGTTATTTTCTCTTCAATACAAGCATTGATTGATCATGTTATAAATGGTGACTCTTAAAAATGAAGGAGTTGACAAATTAGATAGTACGCCTTGGCATTTGCAGTTTCATATATGCCCTTTCCCTCCTCACCCCTTCATCCAAGCGTAATCCAAGTCTTGATAGTATCTGAAAAAGACCTTGACTCTACAGGCTCCTGGGATGGGTGGAGTGAGCATGAATGACGTACACGTGTAAGGTATGCCCATCACATGTGTGGACATGTCAGAGGAACACCCATGTCATGACTGGTGAATCTAGATGGGAATTCTTTTCCTCAGCACTGCTTTAATCATGCATTACTTCTTTTTATTAAGAGGAGTCTCTGGTTTTACCAGTTATATTTTCCTTACAACACATTAGATAAATAATGGGTTTCATTTTAAGTGTTTTTGTTCTCACAGTGAATGGGAAAGTCCCAGGATGATCAGGAATTTTTCTTGAGTATAAATCTGAAACAGATCTTAAAGACCTTTCAGATAGGTTCCAGTCTGGAATGAAAGTGAAAAGTGAAGTCGCTCAGTTGTGTCCGACTCTGCGACCCATGGACTGTAGCCCACCAAGCTCCTCTGTCCATGGGATTCTCCAGGCAAGAATACTGGAGTGGGTTGCCGTGCCCTACTCCAGGGGATCTTCCCGACCCAGGGATCGAACCCAGGTCTCCCACATTGCAGGCAGACACTTTAACCTCTGCACCACCAGGGAAGCCCTTCCAGTCTGGAGTAGCACCTTACAAATGAGGTAAAGCCATTTACTAAATTGTTAAAGGAAAGAAAAGGAAGAAAACTGGGGGAAACGAGCCCGTTGAGGGTAGTGTCTGTGTTTTATTACTTCTGTACTCATATTGCCAAGCACAATAGCTAGACATCTGTTGGGCATCTATTATTTGGGGTGTAATTTGTATTTCTCTCCTCATACTCTGATACCAGACTGCTTCTTTCCTGTGGGGAAGTCCTATCAAGTGGGTCTGGTGAAATTGTCAGTGTTCACTCCCCCACAGGTGACCAAGTCTGGCCATTCATTTCCCCAGGAATGTTAATTGATTTAGACGAACAGTTACCTGAACTAACCTAGGCCAAACGCAGTTTTCAATTAAGACTTCTTTTCCCTGCTCGTTGGAGAGATTTCTCTGAGATATAGATACTGCTTTTTCATATAAATTTTTTTTTGAATTAGCTTTTTATTTGTTTACTTATTTATTTATTTGGCTGTGCTGGGTCTTAGTTGCAGCATGCGGGATCTTTCATTCCAGCTGAAGGAAAATTACACGGCTCAAAAGAGCCTGGAGTTAAAACTCCCCTCTGGGTTCTCCCCACCATTCTATGCAAAACAAAGAACTCTCTCACCCGTAGGAAAAAAATGGACATTAAGGTTGATTACTCCAGCTCCCAGCCGGTCCAGCCTCTGGCGGGTCTCCAGAATTCCTTGCCCCAGCCATTTAAGAGATAACTACTCCGAACAACCTTGGAGAAGAACAGGCCCTTTAAGACAGTAGCTTTCCACATACATGCCTCTGTATACTTCCTCTTTTCTCGGTCAGTGCAGCCGCTCACGAATCTGACTGCTGCCCCTTCTGGCCTCATTAAAGGTGATCTGTTCCTGTAAAATGCCCGCTCTGTCTTTTTCCAAACCTCAGCTTCTCTAACTCCCTTACCCTACAGCAGCTCTTGGGCTTCCCTAACTGCTGCTCTAACTCCAGAACACATGGGCTTATTAGTTGTGGCATGCAAACTTAGTTGCTCCATGACACATGAGATCTAGTTCCCCAACCAGGGCTCAAACCGGCATCCGCTGCATTGGAAGGTGGCTTCTTAACTGGACCACCAGGGAAGTCTCATGAGACACAGACCTAACCTTGGACTGTAGGAGAAAAACATGAGCCCCTGTAGACAGTGTTTGAGCCCCTAATCCAGCTACAGCTGAAAGTAGATGCAATCCTTTACTGTTTGAGCTAATTTGAGTTGGGTTTCTGTTACTCACAACCAAAAGAATTCCAACTAATGCAATCATGATTTAATGGCACCCTCTAAAATATTACTTTTAAAAATAAACATGAAGGTCAACAGTCTCCCAACTCAAATGAAAACAAAATACAGGAAACTAAAATTTAACCCCATGTTGGGAGAGAATGGTTTGCAACTAGGATCAATCTTCAAATAGTACAATCTTTCAGACAATAAATAGAAGCAGTGAGGAAGTCTCAACATTTCTTTTGAGGGACTTCTCTGATGGTCCAGGGAATAAGACTCCATACTCCCAGTGCAGGGGGCCTGGGTTAGATGCCTGTTTGGGGAACTAAGATCCCACATCCACAACTAACCCTGTGTGCCGCAACTAGGGAAGCCCACACGCTACAGTGAAGACCCAGTGCAGCCAAAATAAATAATAGAAAATGAAAGTAAATAAATAAGCATGTCTTTTTAGAATTTTTAGAAATGATCTCTCATCGAAAGTGGTCTAGCTATCTAGACCTGGAGAATAAGTGACAGCTTAAGATCTCTGAGAATGCAACTATAGCTTATGTGTCAAAGTTACGCTGAAGTTAAGAATAAAATGAAGCCATATTTTCTTAAGGATCTTTAGCTGTTGTTTAGTCACAAGTCATGCCTGACTCTTTTGCAACCCCATGGACTGCAGCCTGCCAGGCTCCTCTGTCCATGGGATTTCCCAGGCAAGAGTACTGGAGTGGTTGCCATTTCCTTCTCCAGGGGATCTGGAGATGGAACTCTCCTGCATTGGCAGGCGGATTCTTTGCTGCTGAGCCAGTTACAAAGATTTTGAGCCCCTCCCTCCCACTAGGGGGAGAAGGCAATGGCACCCCACTCCAGTACTCTTGCCTGGAAAATCCCATGGACGGAGGAACATGGTAGGCTGCAGTCTATGGGGTCACTAAGAGTCGGACACAACTGAGCGACTTCACTTTCACTTTTCACTTTCATGCATTGGAGAAGGAAATGGCAACCCACTCCAGTGTTCTTGCCTGGAGAATCCCAGGGATGGGGGAGCCTGGTGGGCTGCCGTCTGTGGGGTCGCACAGAGTCGGACATGACTGAAGCGACTTAGCAGCAGCAGCTGCTCCCACTAGGGTACCCAGTCTCTGCTCCTATATGCCCTGTCCTTTCTCAGAGATCCCCAGGTATTGTCTCACTGCTGGTGACAAAATGACCCTCCTTTTGCTCCTATCTGATCAGCTTCCCTGGCTGTCTGGAGTCTTCAAGAAGAATCCAGAGTCAAGGAGCAGTGCTGATCTCCTGGACCCCCTACTGCGCCCCTGAGCTTCCAGAGGCTTGTGGTTGTCATGTCAAAGTGGGAAGAATGACTTCTCTGCACGTGCTTGCTGCTTATTGTTAACCAGGAGGTCCTGAAGTAGCACTAATGTCTCATAAAGTCAGTCATGAAAACCGGTTGAGGGACTTCCCTGGCAGTCCAGTGGTTGAAACTTTGCCTGCTAATGCAGGGGGTGTGGGTTTGATTCCTGGTCGGAGAGCTAAGATCCCACATACCTGGTTGCCAAAACAAGGAAACACAAAGCAGAAGCAATATTGTAACAAATTCAATAAAGACTTAAACAAAAAACACAGGTTGAGACATAAGTTCGAACATGGACACACATACATACCACACACACATGCTTATACATATGCACGCTGCTCTTTAGATACAGAACACAGCCATTTTTATAAAGTAAATATATAATCTCTCCACCTACAGCAGCATGGACAAATTTCACCTTCATCATACTGAGCATTCTAGCAAAGGCAGAGACTTTCACATCTCCTTTTCAAAAGGAGCTCTTTAGTTTACATTTTTTTTTTTAAATGATGGTATAAAACTGGTGGTGAAATTTATCACTTATTTTTAATTTTCTACATTCTTTTAATTTTAAGGGAGTTTTTGGTGTTGACATTTTACCAGTTTGAGTGAAGCATGGAAACCTTACTGTCTTTTCCCCTCATCTATCCCCATTTATAATTGTCTTTAAATGTTTCCTCTCCACATATTGAGGTATGTCAGACAATGTTATCATTTTTGCTTCAACAAACAAACATAATTTTAAAAACTCAAGAAGAAAAGTCAATTGTATTAATCAGTATTTTTACTCTATTCATTATCCTTCCTTTTTCCTTCCTCAGGTTACAAGATTCCTCCTTTTATAAGTTTCATGGAATTCCCTGGAGGCCCAGTGGTTAAGACTCAGCTTCTAATGCAGGGGGCATAGGTTCGATCCCTGGTCTGGGAACTAAGATCCCACACGCCACTCAGTGCAGCCAAAAAAAACAAAACAAACACCACCTATCTCCTTTTGTAAGCTTCCTTCTGTTTAGAGAATTTCCATTAACTATCTTTTCAAGTTTAGTCTGATGTTGACAAATTCTTTTAGTTTTTCTCCATGAGAATGTCTTGATATCCTCTTCTAGGATATTTTCACTAAATGTAGAATTCTGGATTCACAGTTCTTTTCTTTTAATGCTTCAAAAATGTTGAGTCACTTCCTTTTGGCCTCCATGATTTCTGATGAGAAATCTGACATCATTCAAATTGTTTTTACTCTACTTACTTGTAGACATCACTTCTCTCTCCTCTCTCTTTTTTTTTTTTTCCTGTCTTTAGCTTTCAGAAGTTGGTTAGGATCAATCTTGGCATGTATTTCTTTGGGCTTATCCTGTTTGAGATTCAACAGCTTCTTGAATCTATGGGTTAATATCTTCTGCCAAGTTCAGAACACTTTCAGCCGCTATTTTGTTGAGCTCTTTTTCAGGCTCACACTCCTTCCCTTCTCTGGAAAGACTTGTTATGATCTCACATATCCCTGAGGTTCTCTTCATTTTTTTTTTCTTTCAGTTTATTTTCTTTCTGTAGTTCTAATTGGATAAGTCTTATTGATCTCACTTCAAACTCACTGATTTATTCTCCTGTCTGCTATTGAGCCCCTCCAGGGAGTTCTTATATTTTATTATATTTCTCGGTTCTAAAATTTTCTTTTGGCTCTTCTTTATAGTTTCCATTTCTTTGGTGAAATTTCCCACTTTTTCACTTGTCTAAAGCTTGTTCAAATTTTTTCATTGCAGCATTTTTTATGATGGACTCTTTAAAACCCCTATTGGCTAGTTCCAACATCTGTGTATCTTGGTCTTGCCATCTGTTTGACCGTCTTTTCTCATTCTAGTGGAGACTTTCCTGATCCGTGGGAGCAGGGATTCTTTTTCTAAATTAGTTCCAGACATCTTGGTTATTATGTTACGAAATCGTGTGTCCTATTGAAACCTTCAGTTTCAGCAGGTCTGCTCGACACCACACCTCTGGAGGGAGCGGGATGCTGTCTTTCACAGCCAGGTGGAGTGGGAGCCAAGTTCTCTGGGTGAAGCTGTGGAGGATGGAGGGCTTTTGAACAGGATGGTTAGGATGAAAGCCCTGACTCCTCACTTGACCTTCTCTGACATCATTCAGACACAGGGAGGAGGGTGCCTCATTCCAGTGAGATGAGGATGGAAGTTTAGGCTCTCCACTCAACCTCTGTTGACAAGGGTGGGGATGGGGCCTGTTATTCCTGAGGCATTTGACTGCTGCTGCTGCTGCTGCTAAGTCGCTTCAGTTGTGTCCGACCCTGTGCGACCCCATAGACAGCAGCCCACCAGGCTCCTCCGTCCCTGGGATTCTCCAGGCAAGAACACTGGAGTGGGTTGCCATTTCCTTCTCCAACGCAGGAAAGTGAAAAGTCAAAGTGAAGTCGCTCAGTCACGTCTGACTCTTTGCGACCCGAGGGCCATTATTGTCTACAAGTTCTCAGTCTTACTAGACTGCTCCTTTCCTGTCCTTTGGCTAGAAAGAATGAATTTTTCTTAGATTTTTTTTTTTTTGGTCGACATGGCATTTCTAGATTGGTAGCTTCTCCAGGACCCAGTTGAGAATATGAGAGAAAAAGAAAACCTCCAGAATTCAATACACAGGGATCCTTGAGTTCTGAGGTCCCTAACTATTCTGTTTTCTTTGCTCCATCTTTCAAAGCTGTCTTTATTTGTTTTAAATATAATATCCAAAGTTTTTAAGGAGATCAAGTCAGTCAGTCCTAAAGGAAATCAACCCTGAATATTCACTGGAAGGGCTGAGGCAGAAGTTAAAGTTCCAATACATTGGCCACCTGATGCAAAGAGCTGACACTGGAAAAGACCCAGCTGCTGGCAAAGATTGAGGGCAGGAGGAGAAGGAGGCAGCAGAGGGTGAGATGATTGGATGGCATCTCATCTCATCTCAATGGACATGAGTTTGAACAAACTCTGGGAGACAGTGAAGGACAGGAAAGCCTGGTGTGCTTCAGTCCATAGAGCTGCAAAGAATCAGACACAACTTAGCGACTGAACCACAACAATTCATTTAATGTATATCCTCATCAGCCCAGTGCCAGTGGATGGCAAATAGCAAGTACTCAATAAAACAATGAGCTTTTATTATTTACAATGACATGAAATAAATATCTGCTGGATAGATTGTCCCACCCCGTGGGTTAGCAGGCTGTAGCTGCTCTTTTCAATGTTTTGTGTTTTCCAGTATATTCCAGGAGAAGGTATGTCAAGTCTATTTCTGAGTTAACCTACACTTGAACCCAATTTCTCTATTCAATGGCACCTTAAGGTCTCAAGCCTCAGTACCAAAGCCAGGTCTTTATCTGCTGGTCACTACTGCTTGTATTGTAATTGTTTCTGGTGGTTGCAGCTCTCCACTACCTCAAGTGTTCACAAAGGTCTCCTTTTTTGCCCCCAAACACTCCATATAGCAGGTTTACTGAAAGTTTTAACATAAGTGAATGTTAGTACAGAGAAAGTGGAACTTTGAAACTGTATATCTGGGGACTTCCCTGGTGCTCCAGTGGTTCAGATTCTGCCTTCCAATGCAGGGGACATGGGTTTGATCCCTGGTCAGGGAACTAAGATTCCACATTCTGTGGAGCCACTGAGCCTGGGTGCTATAACTAGAGAAAGACCAGGTGTTGCAATGCAGACCCAGCACAGCCAAAAAAAGAAAAAACCTGTATATCAATCGTTACTACTCCTAAATCAGCCATGCTGAAAAATCTTGTTTTTTTGTATCAACTAACAGCTCTTAAAAGACTCTTTACAGCTTTTACAACCTACAAAGCAAAAGACAAACATTACAGCTGTAAATTTTAAAACAATATTTTCTCTTTCCCTAAAACCCTAGGAACAGTGTTCCCACAATACTCTCTGCAATGAAGCAGTATTAAAACCATCTTTTAAAATGATATTTTTTTCCTGTGTCTTTCCACCAAGGATTCAAACATATTAAGGCTCTAATTTATATAAATAACCCTATGTGAGCATGTGTGCTCAGTCACTCAGCTGTGTCTGACTCTTTGCAATCCCATGACTGTAGCTTGCCAGGCTCCCCTGTCCATAGCGTTTCCCAGGCAAGAATATTGTGGTGGGTTGCCATTTTCTCCTCCAGGGGATCTAGGGATTGAACCCCCATCTCCTCTATTGGCAAGAGGATTCTTTACTACTGAGCCACCTCAGAAGCCCTATATAACTCCACTCTCTCCATATTAAGATACATCTTTTTATGTGACCAAGAATATTCACAAAATATGATTTTTTAAAAGTTAATAAATTTCAAAAATAGAAATTGATATAGGCAACATTAATTTTGAAAATATTATTTTACCTAATATAATTAAATTAGAAATTAATAATATGACTATACCAGTAAATCATGAACATTTTAAACATTTTTTGGATTAAAGAGGAAATTGAAAGTGAAATTGTAACTGAATTTAATATACAAAAACATCTGAGATACATACAAAAGTATTAAGTTCTAATACATTAATTGTTTAAAAAGCAAGACTAACAGCAAAAGGACTAATGTTCAAATAAAGAAATTAGAAAAACACAAGAAAATAATCTTAGCATTATAAAAATTAATGAATTAAATATAAAAGCAAAATTAACAATTTTTTAAAGTGGCAGATCTGAGAAATAAATCCCAAACAGAATTTTTCAAAAAAATAAAGCAAGATTAATTAACGTTTTTTAAACTTAATTGAAGTTAAAAGAGTAAAATCATAAATATATGAAATAAGAATTCATATGAAAGTTAAATATAGATACAGGAGAAATTAATAGATTAAGGTGAGACTATCTTGTATATCACTAGAAAAGAAATTTGAGGACCTGGTTCAAATGAGGGATTGCCAAAACTGACCTTAGAATGGATAGAAAATATAAATAGACTGAGTACCATAGAAAAATGTGGGGAAATATTAAAGAGCTACTCCCCCCAAACCACCCTGGCACAAACGTTTTCACTGAAAACTTCTACCAAACCTTCAGAAATAATGACTGTGTGCTTCTGTGTTCTAAAGCGTGTAATGAAAAGACTTCATAATGTTTAATGAAGTGAATATAACCACAAAGATATTACCAAAAACTAAAACTATAGCTTAATATATCTTACAAATATTTATATAAAAAGCAGAGACTTCACTAAGCCAACAAAGGTCCATATAGTCAAAGCTATGGTTTTTCTAGTAGTCATGTATGGATGTGAGAGTTGGAAAGAAGGCTGAGCGCCGAAGAATTCATGCTTTTGAACTGCGGTGCTGGAGAAGACTCTTGAGAATCCCCTGGACAGCAAGGAAGTCAATCCTAAAGGAAATCAACCCTGAATATTCATTGGAAGGACTGATGCTGAAGCTGATGCTCCAATACTTTGGTCACCAGATGCAAAGAACTGACTCATTGGAAAAGACCCTGATGCTGGGAAAGCTTGAAGGCAGGAGGAGAAAGCAATAACAGAGGATGAGATGGTGGGATGGCATCACTGACTCACTGGACATGAGTTTGAGTAAACTAAGCCTGGCATGATGCAGTTCATGGGGTTGCAAAGAGTCGGACACGACTTACTGATGAAGAATAACAACAAAACAGAGTTAATGCATGCATGTGTGCTAAGTCACTTCAGTTGTGTCCGACTCTTTGCGACCCCATGGACTGTAGCCTGCCAGACTCCTCTGTCCATGGATTCTCCAGGCAAGAATACCGCAGTGGGCTGCCATTTCCTTCTCCAAACAGAATTAAGGAGTACATTAAAAGAATAATACAGGAACTTCCCCGGGGGCCCAGTGGTTAAGACTCTGCACACCCGATGTGGGGGGCATGGGTCCAATCCCTGGTTGGGGAATTAAGACGCTGCATGCTAATAATAATAATAATAATATTAAAAATAATAAATAAAAATATAAAAAATGATACAGCTTCATTAAGTGGTATTCACTCCAGGAATGCAAGAATTGTTCAATAATTTACCACTTACTAGAGGAAAAGCCAAATCATATTATCTCCACAAGTCCTGAAAAACATTAATGAAGTCCAACATTTATTTTTTATAGTATCTAGACAGAAATAATAAGATAGGTCTTTTTAATAAATTATATTGAGATAACTGGTTATTCATGTAAAAAAAAAAGAACTGCATTATTTCTTTTCAATTTGTACCCAAATTTCAAATGCATTAGATTAAATGTTAAAAAAAAAGGAAAACTTATGAAAGTATCAGAAGAAAATGGAGAACTTTCAAAACAATTCGAACCAGGGAAGAACTTGCCCAGTAACACATAAAAATCAAGAACAACAAAGCAACAGATTTATATATTGAACTACCTAAAAAACAAGACAGAATTCTGCATAGCACTGAAACCTCATAAAGAAAGGAAAAGGGTAACTAATAAACTTGGAAATAATATTTACATCACAGAGAGTTAATTTTCCTAATATATAGAGTGCCTACAAATTAATAATAAATAGCAAAATCCAATATAAAAGTGGAAAAGAACATAAATAGTGTCCAAAAGGAAATACCAATGGCTCTTAAATATATAAATACATGCATAGTGTCATTTACTGTAAAAGATACCATTTTTTACATGTCAGATTGGCAAATATAAGACAAATAGTTACACATCGTGTTGGGGAGGGTTAGACAAACAGCCATTTCCACATATTTTCCATGGCAGTGAAAACTGATTTAACTTCTGTGGAAAGCGCTTCAGCAATATCTGGCAAAATATATGTACCTTTTGACCCAGAAATTCCTCTAATGAGAATAGTCCTTATAACAGTATTCATAATTTATGATGTTTCACACAAAACAGGATTCGCTATAGCATCCCCACATGTACTTCTTTAGTATGTAGACTTTGGAAACGACCTCAGCATCTGCCTTGTGCTTGGTCGTGCCCGACTCTGTGACCGCACAGACTACACCCCTCCAGGCTTCTCTGTCGATGGGATTTTCCAGACAAGCCTACTCAAGTGGGTTGCCATTTCTTTCTCCAGGGAATCTTCCCCACCCAGGGGTCGAACCTGCATCTCCTGTGTCTCTTGCACTGCAGACAGATTCTTTACCCACTGAGCCATTAGGGAAGCACTGCGTGGCAACAACCTTCATAATTAGGGGACCAGTTTCCTAATTACAACAGAACACTGAATAGCTTCCACAAGTGAAACAGCATTGTTTACTGGCTAGGCACCATCTCCAACATATATTTTCAAATAAATATGCAAAACAGTGACAGTGATACCATTTGTTTATGTTAAAAAAAAAACCTACAAACATGCATATTTCAAACATCTAATTTATATGTCCATGTGATATATATGGCCTTCCCTGGTGGCTCAGATGGTAAAGAATTCACCTCAATGTAGGAGACTCAGGTATATTTTTATTTTATATTTCTGTTAGTTTATCCAAAACACTGGCAACCCTGGTTACCTCTTATGAGTGAACTGGATGCCTGGAGGAGAGACACAGGAAGGAAGCTTACTTTTCCCTTTATCCTCTTGACTTATGTCACATTCCCTAGATTCGGAAATAGGGATTCTTGAGTATGTGCTTTCAAGGAAAGGGCAGGGATCAAAAGCTAAGCAAGAGGGCTTTCCCTGGTGGTCCAGCGGTTAAGAATCTGCCTCGTGGGCCTTCCTTGGTGGTCCAGTGGCTAAGACTCCACGCTCCCAATGCAAAGGGCCTGGGTTTGATCCCTGGTCTGGGAGCTAAGTCCTATATGCCGCAACTAAAGATTCTACAAACAGCAGCTAAGACCTGACACAGCCAAATAAATAAAAATAAATATTAAAAAAAAAAAGAATTTGCCTTGCAATGCCAGGGAGGGACACAGAAAGATCCCACATACCATGGGGAAACTAAACCTCTGTGGCACAACTCCTGAGCCCATGCTCCAGAGGCTGCGAGCTGCAAGTACTGAAGCCCATGCAATCTAAAGCCAGCGCTCCACAGCAAGAGAAGCCCTTGCAAGGAGAAGCCTGTGTACCACAGCTAGAGAGGAGCCCCGGCTTGCCACAATTAGAGAAAGCCCACTCACAGCAATGAGGATCCAACATGGCCAAATGTAAAATAAATAAGTAAACATTTTTTGAAAAGGTAAAAGAAAAAAAAAAAAACTAAGTGAGAATATGTCTTACCTGGAGTCTAGCTTCTGCCTGACACCTTGAGGAGCTCTGGAGTGTGAACTGTACCTTGAGACAGAAGGTCCAGGCTTTTGTATCCTTATCAGTCCGTCTTTGGCTGTGAGCTGCCTTCAGGAGCAGGGAGTATCCTCTCAGGAGAAGGGGCTTCTATTGGCTAAAGGTAAATCAGCCCTGAATACTCATTGGAAGAACTGATGCTGAAGCTCAAGCTCCAATATTTTGGCCACATGATGTGAAGAGTCACCTCATTGGGAACAACCCTGATGCTGGGAAATATTGAAGGCAGAAGGAGAAGGGGGCGACAGAGGATGAAATGGTTGGATGGCATCACCGACTCAATGGATGTGAGTTTGAGCAAACTTCAGGAGATGGTGAAGGACAGGGAAGCCTGGCGTGCTGCAGTCCATGGGGTGGCAAAGTCAGACACGACTTAGCAACCAAATAACAACAATTCTCCAGGAAAGGGTCTACTCTGAGGAATTAGCAATCAATTTTTCGAGCAGCCAAGGAACTAAATTAGAAAAAGGGATGTAGACCCTATAGGTGTCTACTACAAACTCGCTGTACTGCCTGAAATCTATATGTCAGTATTAAAAAAATCAATATTACAGAATGGTCTCTTTTTGTTTTTTGTCTAGATTCTAAATCCAGCACGGATGCCAAAACTTAAACAGTAAAAGTTAGCCTTCAGAATACTTAGCAAGATTCCAGTTTCGGACAACATTAGTCAATTTTTCCTCCAGTACTGGAACAGATTGGGTTTTTTTGGACAAGCACCACATGAAATAGTTGGCTTGCATTTAGGTGACCTCCTGTTTGAAAAATCCACAACTTTAAACATTGGACTCGTTCATTGACCAGAGTCCTCAGGACACAAAGAGGAAGTGAGGGAAGAGTAGATTTTTATCTGCTTTCCCAGGCTCATCCCAGGACGAACGGTAAGGGGACCAAGCATATCATTTGTCTCTATCCTTTATTTTTCCATACCAAATATAGTTATAAACGTTGCATATGGTGGTGTACAGAAAAAAATTTCCAGAAATTCGACAGAGGCTAAAAACATGATTAGGGGATCCTTTTTTCCTGGCTGCAGGGCATGTGGATCTTAGTTCCCCAGCCAGGGACCAAACCCGCACATCCAGCAGTGGGAGTGAAGAGTCTCAACCGCTGGACCACCAAGGAAGTCCCCACATCAGAGCACTTTCCCATAAGCTCTCCTGAGATCATGTCCCCCAGAAAGTGTGACTTTGTTTGGCTAGCAGCTGATTAGGGCCTAGGTATCTCACAACACTGTAAAGTTAGATGTTAACTTGGGAAAACTGGCTCAGTTCAGTTCAGCTCAGTTGCTCAGTTCTGTCCGACTCTTTGCGACCCCATGAATCGCAGCACGCCAGGCCTCCCTGTCCATCACCAACTCCCGGAGTTCACTCAGACTCATGTCCATCGAGTCCGTGATGCTGTCCAGCCATCTCATCCTCTGTCGGCCCCTTCTCCTCCTGCCCCCAATCCCTCCCAGCATCAGAGTCTTTTCCAATGAGTCAACTCTTCGCATCAGGTGGCCAAAGTACTGGAGTTTCAGCTTTAGCATCAGTCCTTCCAAAGAAATCCCAGGACTGATCTCCTTCAGAATGGACTGGTTGGATCTCCTTGCAGTCCAAGGGACTCTCAAGAGTCTTCTCCAACACCACAGTTCAAAAGCATCAATTCTTCGGTGCTCAGCCTTCTTCACAGTCCAACTCTCACATCCATACATGACCACAGGAAAAACCATAGTCCTGACTAGACGGACCTTAGTCAGCAAAGTAATGTCTCTGCTTTTGAATATGCTATCTAGGTTGGTCATAACTTTTCTTCCAAGAAGTAAGCGTCTTTTAATTTCATGGCTGCAGTCACCATCTGCAGTGATTTTGGAGCCCCCCAAAATAAAGTCTGACACTGTTTCCACTGTTTCCCCATCTATTTCCCATGAAGTGATGGGACCGGATGCCATGATCTTAATTTTCTGAATGTTGAACTTTAAGCCAACTTTTTCACTCTCCAATTTCACTTTCACTTTCATCAAGAGGCTTTTGAGTTCCTCTTCACTTTCTGCCATAAGGGTGGTGTCATCTGCATATCTGAGGTTATTGATATTTCTCCCGGCAATCTTGATTCCAGCTTGTGTTTCTTCCAGTCCAGCGTTTCTCATGATGTACTCTGCATATAAGTCAAATAAGCAGGGTGACAATATACAGCCTTGATGCACTCCTTTTCCTACTTGGAACCAGTCTGTTGTTCCATGTCCAGTTGTAAATGGAGGTGGGACTTCCCTGGTGATTCAGTGGTTAAGACTCTTTGTTCTTAATGTAGGGAGCACAGGTTCCATCCCTGACCAGGGAACTAAGATCTGGCATTTCACATCGCACAGTCAAAAAACAAAAATAAATGGGGGTAACATTGACAGGGACTTAACATGTTTCCCATACTCGGTTGTGCACTACAGTTAGATCTTGATATACTGAATGTTTGCAAAAAGGGCTCTACTGTAACCAAGTCAGATCCTAATCTCTAAACAGATTGGCCAAATTCCTATTTATTAATATTAAGAGGAAAATTGCATCCTACAGAGAACACCAAAGTCCATAATTCTGTAATGGAAGTCAGTATTTATAAAAGGGAAAAAAATGTTGAGTGATCAGAAGACATGAGAAAAGTGTAAAGTTTTTTTGTCTCAAAATAGCCAAGCCGGCGCATATTTCACAAAGCTTTGTTACAAAGTGGAATTTGGGTTACAAAGCTGAAAATTAATGCAACTGACTCCTAGATTATAAAAATGAGGCAAATCTCAAATGATCTATTTATAAGCAGTGTGTGAGTGTGATTTTTCACACTCAGTCTGAGGCAGGCTGAAAAGAGCAGTGTCTCACTTCAGCTCCTCTGGTTGGCCCACCCAGGTATCCTCCCAGGACTGTACCTGCCATGTGACTGATCATACACGCCTTTCCTATTGCCTTTCCTGGTTACCCTGATACACAGCTCCAGAATATTGCAAAGCAGACTCCTTTCAACTTAGTGATAAGTGCATTTGAAGTTTTTGTTACTTTCAGTTTGTTTCTGGACATGGGCTCCCTCTTGTGGTTCATAGGGTAGGGCTATACTATACAAGATCTAAGAACTTTTATTTTCATTTTTGCGGCTGCAAGATTACTTGGGCCCTGGTAGAAAAAACGATTATAGCTGAATGGAATGATAATTTTTAAGGAAGCATTGCAAAGACCTAAGTTAACTTATTTCATCCAGAATGATACATCTGTAAAAGACCCAGTGTGGGGCTTCCCTGGTGGCTCAGCGGGAGAGAATCCACCTGCCAATTGGGAGACATAGGTTCCATCACTGGTCTGGTAAGATTTCACGGGAAACTAAGCCCATGCACCGGGACTGCTGAGCCCACGTGCTGCAGCTACTGCGGCCAGCACACACAGATCCCATCCTCCGCAACAGGAGAAACAGCTGTGAGAGAAGCCTGAGCAACAAAGAGTAGCCCCCGCTCGTGCCAACTAAGAGAAAGCCCGTACGGTAATGAAGACCCAGCACAGCCATAAATAAATAAAATACCCAGTATGTAGAGAATTATACCAACTGAACACAGAAAAAGCTAACTTGTTTATTCTCCCAAAAATAATAACCAGCATTTTTTGAGTGCTTAGGCTTCCCAGTGGCTTCGCCGTAAAGAATCCACCTGCAGTCCAGGAGCTGCAGGAGACGTGGGTTCGATCTCTGGGTCAGGAAGATCCCCTGGAGGAGAGCATAGCAACCCAATCCAGTATTTTTGCCTGGGAAATCCCATGGACAGAGGAGCCACAGAGAGTCAGACACAACCGAAGTGACTTAGCACTGAGTGTTTACTAAGTTTCGGCTACTGTTATAAACATTTTATGTAGAGAATTATGTAACCTTTTATTATGGGAAATTTTAAGCTTAAGAAATAAAAAGCATGAAAAAACCTCTATGTATGCCTTGCACACCAGTTTTTATTGTTCTTTTTCTAATTGGAGTATAGTTGAGTTACAATGCTGTGTTAATCTTTGCTATATGGCAAAGGGACTCAATTATATATACATTCTTTTTTATTTTTATTTTTTAAGATTTTCCTTCTTCAAAGTATATATATATATATTAATATAAATTTATTTATTTTAATTGGAGGCTAATTACTTTACAATATTGTATTGGTTTTATCATACACCAACATAAATCTGGGGAACACATGTACACCTATGGCAGATTCACATTGATATACATTCTTTCTTAAAATATTCTTTTTCATTGCGGTTTATCCTAGGATACTGAATATAGTTTCCTGTGCTATATAGTAAGACCTTGTTGTGTATTCATCCTAAATGTAAATAGTTTGCGTCTGCTGCTTCTGCTGCTGCTAAGTCGCGTCAGTCGTGTCCGACTCTCTGCGACCCCAGAGACGGCAGCCCACCAGGCTCCCACCAGGCTCCCTCGTCCCTGGGATTCTCCAGGCAAGAGCACTGGAGTGGGTTGCCATTTCCTTCTCCAATGCATGAAAGTGAAAAGTGAAAGTGAAGTCGCTCAGTCGTGTCTGACTCCTAGCGACACCATGGACCGCAGCCCACCAGGCTCCTCCGTCCATGGGATTTTCCAAGCAAGAGTACTGGAGTGGGGTGCCATTGCCTTCTCCGAGTTTGTGTCTACCAACCCCAAACTCCCAATGCATCATCCTTGCTCCCTGACTCTTAGCAACCACAAGGCTGTTCCCCCTGTGACTTTCTTTCTGTTTTGTAGATAGGTTCATTTGATGTAGCACCCATTTAAAATCATTATCATCAACATTTTAACATTTTGCCCTATATGTTTTATCTACCACCACTGTTCTCCCTCAAATTTTTTTCCTGAAGTATTTAAAGCCAATGCCAGATGTCCTATAACTCATTCATAACTATCTTAAATATATTTTTTAATTTAAAAATATATTAGCTATTTTAGCCCTTAAAAGCAGATAATCTTATTATTCCCATTTTCCCTATGTATAAACTGAGGCAAATGTGATTGGATGATTTAAACCTTGGAGTCTGACTGCCAGCCTCCCAGGGGCCCTGTGCCCTCCCTCCTGATATCTATCCTCTGTGCAAGTTCCCCAACATGTTACACCAGGGTGGATCTGTGAGACCCGTGGCATACGGTGGAGAAGATGCTATGTCACTTCTGAGATTGGATTGTGCCTTCTGTCTTGGGTGACTTTCCCTTTGTTGAATTACCTGCCTCTAGGGGAAGCCAGCTGCCATGTCCAGCAGTTCCACGGAGGGTCCCACGTGGTGAGGAATGCAGGCCTCCAGCCAGCAGCCAGCCCAGGGCTCAGGTTCGCCAACAATGGCATGAGATAACTCTAAGCCAGACTCTCCAGCCCTATTTGAACCTTGTAATGAACACAGTCACAGCTAACAGGGTGACCGCAACCTCAAGAGGGACCCTGAGCCAGGACCATCCAGCTAAGCCACTCCCAGATTTCTGACCCACAGAAATTATGAGAAAATATTTATTGTTGAAGCTGTCATGTTTTGAGTAGCTTGTTACGTAGTGCTAGATTATTAACAGTCTGTGTTCTCAATCACTGTTGTATTCTGTCCCCAAATACAAGTCTGTGATAGCGTTTGCTTTGCCACTACTGTGATACTTAAATGACAATGCTGAGGCAATGAACAGAAAGGATATATTTAGGGAACTTAATGTCATGCACACATTTCACTGTTACTCTAATTTGTGAGTGGTGAATATAATAACAAAAACACTAGTTAATTAAACCAAATACTGCAACCATGAAATTAGAAGACGATTGCTTCTTGGAAGGAAAGCTATGACAAACCTAGACAGTGTATTAAAAAGCAAAGACATCACTTTGCTGACAAAAGTCCATATAGTCAAGGCTATGGTCTTTCCAGTAGTCATGTACAGATGTGAAAGTTGGGCCATAAAGAAGGCAGAATGCCTTTTGAATTGTGGTGTTGGAGAAGACGCTGGAGAGTCCCTTGGACAGCAAGGAGATCAAACCAGTCAATCCTAAAGGAAATCACCCTTGAATACTCACTGGAATGACTGATGCTGAAGCTAAAGTTCCAATACCTCGGCCACCCGATGCAAACAGCCGACTCACTAGAAAAGACTGATGCTGGGAAAGATTGAAAGGCAGAAGGAGAAGAGGGTGATAGAGGATGATGAGATGGTTGGATGGCATCACCAATTCAATGAACGTGAACTTGGGCAGACTCTCAGAGATGGTGAGGTACGGGGAGGCCTGGCATGCTGCACTCCAGGGGGTCACAAAAAGCCGGACATGACTTAGCGACTGAACAACAGCAACAATCCCACCATTCATATCATTTTCAATTTACTTCCTACTTTTTAAAAAAATGACTACAAGGAAATCCCCTGATGGTCCAGTGGTTAGGGCTCCATGCTTCCACTGCAAGGGGCCCAGGCTCAGGGAACTGAGGTCTTGCAAGCTGTGTAGCACAAAAAAAAAAAAAAGACGGCAGAGTATTTTCTATTAGTTATTACACCAATACCCTATTCATATCCTATTAATTGCAATTTAACTATTTCCAGGTTGTCTTTTTTTTTTTTTGCAACTATAAATAATGCTTCATTAAACACCTGTATACATCCTATCTTGATGAACTTTGGCAGGTATGATCTTATGGAATATTTCTAGCAGTGAGCTTGACTGACCAAGGATATGTGCATTCTCCACTGACAGCAACCCTAAATCACGTACACAAAAGTCCAGCTAGTTATAATACTACCAATCCTATGTGGACATCCCCACCTTCCCACACGTTTGTTAGAACTAGATACCATTAAACTTATCAATTTTGCCAACCCAAAAGGTGTTAAATATCTTCCATTATTTAGATTTGCATTTCTTTAATTGCGGCTGAAGTTATCCCTTTCTTTATGAGTTTATTGATCATTAGTATTTCTTTTTCTCTGAACTATCTGCCGTATAAGAGCTCTTTGCAGTTTGGACATTAGCTTGTCAAATATGTTGCTAATATTTTTCCCGGTCATTTGACCTTTGACTGTTTATGATTTATGGTTTGGACTTTAGGTACTACTTAGTAAGGCTTTCTTTATTCTACAATAGCAAATATATGTTCCCATGCTTTCTTCTAGAAGTTTCTGTTTTTCATTGGTTGCATAACATTTTTGCTCCCTCTGGAACTTATTTGGGGTTAAAGAATGAAATAAAGATTCAGTATTTCTCCCCCAAATATATATAGTAATCTAGTTGTTTTGATGCAATATATATAATTTCTCATTCCTCATCAATTTGACATGATACCTTTATGACAAACTAATTTTCCATGTGTATTTGGGTCTATTTTGCACCCTTTATTCTGTTTCATGGATCTGCCTATTTCTTTGCAAGTTTTTAAGTACTTTCATTATTATAGTTTCAGTTTGTGGTTGGACCGGTTCCCACCCATGTTTTGTTTTGAATGTTCCTGGTTACCATGAATTATAGAATTGTTTTTCAAGATTAAAAAAATCCATTGTATTTTAATTGGGGTTGGATTGAATTAGGATGACAATTTAGGAAGAATTTCTATATTTAACATATTTAGTCCCTTGATCCAAAAAATGTTATGTCTTTCAATTTACTTACCTTCTTTCATGTCCCCAAATAGAATTTTGAAGTTTTCATTCAAGTTTATACATTTTTCATTTGTGAATGCGAAGACAGTTGATCAGTTTACAGTTTTTAAAATAAAATGGCTTCTTCCACTAAATTTTCTGAGTCATTGATTAGGGATATGTCGCTCATTTTTATATACAACATGTATAACCTTCCAGTTTCATGAATTCCACAGTTGCTTCTAATAGTTTTTAGTAATTCTCTAGGTTTTTTTTTTTTCCTTCTAGATATATATTGTAAACACTGTTTTTTACAAATATTTATTTATTTTGCTGCACTGGGCCTTAGTTGTGGCATTCAGGATGTAGTTCTCCGACCAGGGATTGAATCTGCCCCCTTCCTGTCCCCAGCGCCCCTGCACAGGGAGCATGAAGTCTTAACCACTGGACCATCAGGGAAGTCTCCGTCAACACTATCGGTGTCCCACTCAGATCCCCTTTACAAGCCCAGCGCACCCATCCCCCAGGGGCTGTGACTGTCGATTACTAACTACTGACAGGTGGCCCCTTCTGTGGAGAACTGGGCGTTCCCAGGTGGCTTAATGGGTAAATAACCTGTCTGCCGATGCAGGAAACAGGTTTGATCATCCTGAGTCAGGACGATCCCCTAGAGGAGGGCTTGGCAACCCACTCCTGTACTCTTGCTTGGAAAATTCCACGGACAGAGGAGCCTGACAAGCTACAGTGCATAGGGTCACAAAGGACTGGACACAACGGAAGCGACTTAGCACGCTTGCTGGGGAATTGCCTTTGGATGGATGGGAATTGAGTTGCCTGGGAGACAACATTCTCCGCCTCAACCAAGCAGCTCGTAGTCAATAACTAATGACTTTAATCTGGGTGGAAAATATAAGCTTACTCCCTTGCTTCAAAATGGTAGCAACTCTGTGGTGCCAGTCATGCTCCACAGCTCTCCAGGGCAGGCCGAGTTTAGACTGCAGCTGAGACCACATCCCTCCTGAGTTCCCCTTCCTGCCTTACCCTGCTGCCCACAGTACCTTTCTCCAAAGATCACGCCTTCAATAAAGAACATGCTTGTGCACCCCTGTCTCAGGCTTTCCTTCCAGAAAACTTTATTGGAGACCATGTATAATTCTATGGATTAAACAAATATATACTAAGCCAATATTAATGGGCATTTGTAATGTGCTAGAACTTCAAGACAGGCATCTGAACAGACCAAGTTCCCTGTCTCGTGGAGCTTATATTTTAGTGGGAGACACTGACAGTGAACAAGTAAACAAAGATATAAATATATAACAAGGAGGATCAGGGTGCCTGTGATAAGGCAGGAGCACTATTTTTAAAAGAACAATGAGAGACGTTGTATCAGTTATTTTACTTTTGGTACAAGTAAACAAAACCCAACTCAATGTGGTTGAAGCAAAAAAGGAAATTTATTATACCACATAACAAAAATTCTAGAGGCATGAGGGCTCCAAAGTTAGTAAAATAAAGACATCTCCAAGGAACCAGGTTCTTGCTCTCTTCTTGCTATGCCATCCTTAGTGTATCACTTTTGACCTGCCCCCCAAAGAAACAAATAGGGACTTCCCTGGTGGTGCAGTAGTTAAGTTTTAGCCTTCCAGTGCAGAGGGTAGGGGTTCAATCCCTAGTTGCGGAGCTAAGATGCCACATGCCTAGTGGCCAAAACAAAACAAACATTAAAAAAAAAAAGAAATAATACTGTAACAAATTCAATAAAGACTTTTAAAAAATGAAACAAAGATCCTGAGGCAGAGTGAAGTGTTCATACTCCAAAAATACTTTGGAGACAAATTTAGCATGAAGTCCTCAGGACTTACTTATCTAACAGGTATAAAAGAGAGAAAACAGCCTTCTGATGACA
This sequence comes from Budorcas taxicolor, assembly GCF_023091745.1. NCBI lineage: Eukaryota > Metazoa > Chordata > Mammalia > Artiodactyla > Bovidae > Budorcas > Budorcas taxicolor. Next base: position 52,589,965 of record NC_068910.1, on the reverse strand, counting down.
GGGTCCCTTGTCTCTCAAGGGCAAGGGCAGGACCTATAAAGGCAGAAGTCACAAGTTTTCACAGAGAATAATGATCTCTTGGTTTCAAAAACTCCTTTGATTGCAAGTTCTAAGTTGGTTAGTTACAGTAGAGCTTGGCACAGCTGATTGTTATGCCCCAAGTCAGTTTGTTGAGTCTAGATAGTACAGTCACAAATTCCTTACAAGGTTGCTTTTCTACTGATTGACTAGTTTTCTGAAAAACAGTTGCTCTGGTTCTTTCTTCTGGGGAAGCAGTTGCTCTGATTCCTTGCCAATATTGCAGGCTCAGGGTTACACAGTGAGCAAGTCTGAATACATATATTCAAGATTCAGCAAAAAAAAATTTTTTAATCCCTTTCCTCATGGCCACAAGATGGCTGCAGCAGTTCCAGAGGTCAGACCCAGGCATACAATGTGAAAAGACTGTCTTAGTCATGCTGCAGCGTTGCAATTTATCAAGCCTTCAACAACTCGTTTTAGTAGTATACGAGATAAAATGTGCTGGATTCACAATGCAATACTCATTTACCTCCAAGCAACGAAGCAGAAAAATACTGGTCAGAATGAGAATCCTGGTGACTCATAGTTTTAAAAAGGGCAGGTTGAATCATGAAAGGACCAAAGATTCTAAATAAATTGCCCAAAGAAATACCCAATTCCATTTGCATCAGATTACTTTCTTGACTAAGTAAATGTTTTTTTGGAGCTATTGATTACATATTGAAAAATCCCTGAACTCAAACATTTTAAAGAGTTATACTTCTCTGCACTGCCTCCCTTAACCAATCCATGTCAAGTTCTAACTACACTACTTAAGGAGGAAGCTGGGCTTTCAAGAAGCAAACTTCTGGAAAACAGAGTAGGAAATAAAGGCAAGAAACCCCATCTCTTCTAGGAAAAATACTGGATTTTATTTCAAATCATTGGTGATGCATTTACTGTTTATAGCCTGGGATATCTGTCCTGAGGCCACTTCACTACAGGAATTAGGGGTATTTGGGGAGCTAATTTCAACATACCACCACTGTATTTTCCTTGAAATGTAAAAAAAAAGTTGGGCAGAAGGGAGTGCAGAAAACTTGAGGGGATTGTCAGTCTGGAGAAGGGCTGAAGGAAAGAGCTGAGGTCTAGGGATCACACAGACAGACCAATCCAGTTTCACAATCTTTCCTGGGGCCAGGTCGAAACGGTTTACTTTAAAGCTCCTGAAACTGGTTGAACTACCTCGTCTCTGTCTTAAGTCCATAATTTCCTTGGGTATAAACTTCATTCATAATTACCACGTGGCCTGTCATTAGCTAATTCAATTTTTAAACTTCTTAAAAGTTTCTCACCACCTCACCCTTCCTAGTGTGGTTCATGCTTTTGTTTTCTTTTCACATAAACAACACTATTTTTTCAAAAGATATAGGAGCTTTCCAGTACAGTTCCAATTCTGGTAAACTAGTTATGGAAACTTCCCTGGTGGCTCAGACACCAAAGAATCCCCCTGCAGTGCAGGAGATCTGTGTTTGATCCCTGGGTTGGGAAGATCCCTTGGAGAAGGGCACGGCCACCTACTCCCCAGGTATTCTCACCTGGAGAATCCACGTGGACAGAGGAGCCTGGCAGGCTATAGTCTATAGAATCTCAAAGAGTTGGACACTACTGAGTGACTAAGCATGGCACAGCACAGAACAGTTGTGGAGACTATACTGGCAGAGCAGAAGAAATAGCTGGCCTAACATTTATTCATTCAAGAAATGTTTGCTGAGTGCCTGCTATGTATCAGCAGGGAATGAGATGAAGAAGACAGCCTTTTCTTTAGTTTAGTGATTATTCTTTATCACTACTGGCTTCCCAGGTGGTGCTAGTGGTAAAGAACCTGCCTGCCATGCAGGGGATGTAAGACACGTGGTTCTGATCCCTGAGTGGGGAAGATCCTTTGGAGTTGGCCATGGCAACCCACTCCAGTATTCTTTCCTGGAGAATCCCATGGACAGAGGAGCCTTGCAGGCTATACTCTGTAGGGTCGCAAAGACTCGACTGAGCTATTTAGCACACCTGGGAATTTATAGATACTAAATCATTTAGGTGACACCATTTCATAGTCAGTATCCATCCATTAAGAAGCTTCATTGTTTGCGGGCTAGAATTCAAAAGAAGAAACATCCTGCCAGCTCTTCAGCTTTCCAGGAGAAGGTGATACTTTTTCCCAAGGTATTCATCATTAGGCAGATGGGGCACGGCATCAGGAAGCTTGGGTCTGAATGGAAAGGCATCAGGCTGATATCCTGAAGTCCCTATACATATCCTTGCTTGACTCAGTCTCCCGCCAAATAACGTAAAAACTTCAGTTCATATGTGGGCACTTTCATTCATTCTTTTATTTATTCATCTAAAAATATCTATTAAGCACCATTTGCAGAAGGATGAGAACTATCAGGATTGTTCCCAAGATAGAGGCTTTCGGGAAACTGATCATTTCATTTCTGGTTCCTCCATAGGCTGACTGGCTTTAGCTTGAGAGGCTGTTTGCAAAAAATGTCATCTCCGCAGGTCTGAGATTTAGGATGGGTCCCCTCAGCTTCCTGCAAATGAGAATTATGGTTGTATAGAGGAAAATGGCGTGTATCTGATGAAATCTTGAAAATAGGAGGAAAATATATCTATTACAACTAGAAAGACATTCATAAGGAAGAAATGATATGCAAGTTGTTGTGTATTTTCAGGTATTTCCCCTTTTTAAAAATATTTATTTATTTGGCTGCAGTGGGTCTTAGTTGTAGCAGTTGGGATCTTCAATCTTCACTGCGGCATGTGGGATCTAGTTCTCTGAAATGCTGTAACAGAAATGAAGTGTGCCTTTGATGGGCTCATTAATGGACTGGACAGGGCAGAGGAAAGACTCTGAGCTTGAAAGAAAGTGAAAGTGAAAGTGAAAGTCGCTTCGTCTTTGCAACCCCAAGGACTATACAGTCCATGGCATTCTCCAGGCCAGAATATTGGAGTTGGTAGCCTTTCCCTTCTCCAGGGGATCTTCCCAACCCAGGGATTGAACCCAGGTCTCCCACACTGCAGGTGGATTCCTTACCAGCTGAGCCACAAGGGAAGCCCAGGACCTAGTTCCCTGACCAAGGATCAAATCTAGGCCCCCCTCCATTGGGAGCATGGAGTCTTGGCCACTGGACCACCAGGGAAGTCCCTCGGGTATCACCTCTTGACTGTGATGTCCCTGGTGTCCTCCAAAGACCATTTTCCTTGATTACCACACCCCAAGACCAAAGCTACCAGGTGCTATGGAGACTTTCTGCCATATCTTCCTTCTGTCTCTCCTTAGTGTAAACACCTTTGACAATCAACCATCTTCCTCACTCCTGCTGACCACCATCCGAAAGACACAGATGGCCAAACTGTGCATGGTAACCAATCGGCATCCAAGCTCAAGCAAAAAAAAAAAAAAAAAGGATTTATTCACTTAATTGTTTTCTTTTTAGGTTATAAGAGTGAATCTTTATCTATTCAATTAATTATTGAGCATCTTTATGTATAAGGCAAAATGCTCTGCCTTTAGAAGCAGTTTCACTGTTACAAGCATTTCTTCAGAACATTTACTCCTGTATGTGAGGAAGGGTAGCAAGCATTGAAGATGGCCTTCCAGTAATGTTCACCTCCAGGTATTCCCACCTTTGTGTTGCCCCCTCCCACAGTGTATCAGGGTTGGTCTGGATATGGCAGAAGTGATGGTACGTGATTCCCAAGGCTCAGTCATAAAACAAACATGGTGACTCTGCCTGGCCACCCATAGGAACTGTAAGATAATCAATTTAATTGTTTCAAGCCACTAAATTTGGGGGTAATTTGTTATGCAGCGATAGTTACATCAATATGGTACATGAGGCCAGGATTGATCCATCTGAAGGCTGTAAAACAGGCTTTAGTGGACCAACATGATTTGTCATAATAGAATAACAAGTTGATAATTGCTTATCACAAAAGTAGTTTAGCAAACTATAGCTTTGAAAAGGTAATTTACCTCAATGCTAAAGATACCATGAAAAATGATTTTTTTTCATAAAAATCAACATACAGGAAGTACATAATGAAATTATATATGCCAATTTTATAGGAAAAATTGCCTGAAGATTTTAGAAATTGTAATTAATGGATCCTGCTTTAATGGATTTTTAGAAGATTTTTAAAGCAGCTAATAGTATATAAGAAAAACCATCAAAAAAGAAAATTTAAGAAAAGTGATTCTCAGTTTTTTAAGATTTAAGACTCTATTTTCTTCTCTTAATAATAGCTGTCATTTTTATTAAGTCCTTAAAATAGTCTTGTGAGGAAAATATTTCTATGCTCAAATTTTAGCTGAGGAAACTGAGGCTTGGACAACTTAAATAAAACCTGTTTAGAGTCACCCAGATAGTAGGTAACTGACTTAGTATTTGAACCCAATTTTGCCTGTCTCCTAATCCTATACTTTTTCCATTATAATGGACATTTTTCTATGATTAGGTTTAAGGTTCAATATGTGTTGAATATCGTCTAGGCTACCACTACATATGGAAAATGAGTAGACTTAATTTCTTATAATTTGGGTTTCTAAGAAAGTCTTTACTCTTAAATGAAAAGAAAGGGGTTGGTCTTTTCAATTATTCAAAATGTCTCCATTTTCTATCCATTCCTTCCACTGGTTAATTGCTTACTTTCTTGTTCACTGTGGATAACTGCAAAATTGATAAGAACTTGTTATATAGAGAGGAATTCAGTTCAGTTCAGTCGCTCAGTCGTGTCCGACTCTTTGCAACCCCATGAATCGCAGCACGCCAGGCCTCCCTGTCTATCACCAACTCCCGGAGTTCACTCAGACTCACATCCATTGAGTCAGTGATGCCTTCCAGCCATCTCATCCTCAGTCGTCCCCTTCTCCTCCTGCCCCCAATCCCTCCCAGCATCAGAGTCTCTTCCAGTGAGTCAACTCTTCGCATGAGGTGGCCAAAGTACTGGAGTTTCAGCTTTAGCATCATTCCTTCCAAAGAAATCCCAGGGCTGATCTCCTTCAGAATGGACTGGTTGGATCTCCTTGCAGTCCAAGGGACTCTTAAGAGTCTTCTCCAACACCACAGTTTAAAAGCATCAATTCTTCGGTGCTCAGCCTTCTTCACAGGTCAGCTCTCACATCCATACATGACCACAGGAAAAACCATAGCCTTGACTAGACGGACCTTAGTCGACAAAGTAATGTCTCTGCTTTTGAATATGCTATCTAGGTTGGTCATAACTTTTCTTCCAAGGAGTAAGCGTCTTTTAATTTCATGGCTGCAGTCACCATCTGCAGTGATTTTGGAGCCCCCCAAAATAAAGTCTGACACTGTTTCCACTGTTTCCCCATCTATTTCCCATGAAGTGATGGGACCAGATGCCATGATCTTCGTTTTCTGAATGTTGAGCTTTAAGTCAACTTTTTCGCTTTCCTCTTTCACTTTCATCAAGAGGCTTTTTAGCTCCTCTTCACTTTCTACCATAAGGGTGGTGTCATCTGCATATCTGAGATTATTGATATTCCTCCTGGCAATCTTGATTCCAGCTTGTGTTTCTTCCAGTCCAGCGTTTCTCATGATGTACTCTGCATAGAAGTTAAATAAGCAGGGTGACAATATACAGCCTTGACGTACTCCTTTTCCTATTTGGAACCAGTCTGTTGTTCCATGTCCAGTTCTAACTGTTGCTTCCTGACCTGCATACAGATGTCTCAAGAGGCAGGTTAGGTGTTCTGGTATTCCCATCTCTTTCAGAATTTTCCACAGAGAGGAATTACCCCCTAATTAACACTTAGTTGATAAAGATTCTCTTATATAACATATATAACAAATGACCTATGACTTGCACATAACAAGAAATCATTTCCCAGCTAACATTTAGTTGATACAGTCATGGTATCTGCTTTTTTTGGTAGCAGATGTGATCTTTCAACGCTTGGTAATCCATGCACAAGGAAACCTCAGAGGTGGCCACCTTAACCATGACATATTCATGTAAAGTAACAAACTTTCTCTTGCTTTTTTAGTTTTTCTACTCTGAATATAATAAAACAATGTCCATTCTGTAAGTATTTTTGTCAATAAAATTGTCTATTTAATAAATATAGCAAGACCATAGTATATATTTTGTGATTCTATTCCTACAGAGATCTTTTCCTCTTTCGATATGATGAAAACACCTGGAAGATGATGTGCTTTGCTGAAATGTTTTGGTTTGTGCTCATGAATTAGCATTTACTTTCTCTCAGTGTGTGGCACAGTCTTCTGTATATTTTCCCCACACTACTTTCTCTAGGAAGCGCACATTTTTTTTTTTTTTACACCAGTCACAAGTAAGTACTTTGAAGTACAATATTATAACACTTCTATGCAGAGTACATCATGAGAAACGCTGGACTGGAAGAAACACAAGCTGGAATCAAGATTGCCGGGAGGAATATCAATAACCTCAGATATGCAGATGACACCACCCTTATGGCAGAAAGTGAAGAGGAACTAAAAAGCCTCTTGATGAAAGTGAAAGAGGAGAGTGAAAAAGTTGGCTTAAAACTCAACATTCAGAAAACGAAGATCATGGCATCTGGTCCCATCACTTCATGGGAAATAGATGGGGAAACAGTGGAAACAGTGTCAGACTTCAGTTTTTTGGGCTCCAAAATCACTGCAGATGGTGACTGCAGCCATGAAATTAAAAGACGCTTACTCCTTGGAAGAAAAGTTATGACCAACCTAGATAGCATATTCAAAAGCAGAGACATTGCCGACTAAGTTCTATCTAGTCAAGGCTATGGTTTTTCCTGTGGTCATGTATGGATGTGAGAGTTGGACTGTGAAGAAAGCTGAGTGCCAAAGAATTGATGCTTTTGAACTGTGGTGTTGGAGAAGACTCTTGAGAGTCCCTTGGACTGCAGGGAGATCCAACCAGTCCATTCTAAAGGAGATCGATCAGTCCTGGGATTTCTTTGGAAGGAATGATGCTAAAGCTGAAGCTCCAGTACTTTGGCCACCTCATGCGAAGAGCTGACTCATTGGAAAAGACTCTGATGCTGGGAGGTATTGGGGGCAGGAGGAGAAGGGGACGACCGAGGATGAGATGGCTGGATGGCATCATGGACTCGATGGACGTGAGTCTGAGTGAACTCCGGGAGATGGTGATGGTCAGGGAGGCCTGGCGTGCTGCGATTCATGGGGTCGCAAAGAGTCGGACATGACTGAGCGACTGAACTGAACTAACTATAGTTTAGAGAAATAAATGCATTTTCACAGTGTTTGAGACCATAAAACGTAATTTAAAGGTTTTGTGTTGAATAATTAGAATGTTCATTTAACATGAAACTCTGTTTTTCTTCCTTCCTGCATACTTGATACCTTCTACACAAATCCATCCCTTTGTGCCAGCCTCAGTAGAGGTGCATGTTTGCTCAACACATAGATCTTTGTGCTTGACCTCCCTTCTCCCTGTAGACTCTGGTTCATCAATTACTCCTTTCATTCCATTGGCCTCCTTCTCTCTCTCTGCTAACTTTTGGCCTGCTGCTTGTAGTTGAGCTCAAAATTCCCAGCCTGATATCAAAACCAAAGCCCTTTCCAAAAATTAACCCAAGAAGATGTAAAAAAACATTAACAGGTCAATAACTAACAGAAAAAATTGAAAAAAAAATTAAAGGAAAAAAATCATTAATTGATCATTAATGACAATAACTACATTAACGGTCTCGCTAAACATTCACTATATTTTAGTGCCATGCTGAACAGTTAATATAAATTATCTTATTTAATCCTCAACAACAATATGAGTTAGATATTAACACCATTTTACAGAAAGGGAAATTGAGGTTCAAAGAAGAAATGTCTGTGCACTTCAGAGCCTGCGCACCACAACCAGAGAGTCTGTGTACCACAATGAAGACCCCGTGTGCCACAACCAAGACCCAAAGCAGCCAAATATAGATATATATAAGAGGTAACGTTGTCCAGTGTTATACAGCTGTATGTATCTCAGTTACTGTGAAAGAGCTGGAGCAGGACCCAAGTTTGGTGGATTCTCTTAACTGTATTTCTTCACTTGGTCAGCCGATTTAATGAAAGATAACTTAGCACCTTTGTGTAGCTTTTGAACATTTGTTGCTGTTGTGCAGTTGCTCAGCTGTGTTTGCCTCTTTGCGACCCCATGTCCTTCACCATTTCCCAGAGCTTGCCCAAACTTACATCCATTGAGTTGGTGATGCCATCCAACCATCGAATCCTCTGTTGCCTCCTTTTTCTCTTGCCCTCAGTCTTTCTCAGCCTCAGGGTCTTTTCCAGTGAGTCGGCTCTTCACATCAGGTGACCAAAGGATTGGAGCTTCAGCTTCAGCATCAGTCTTTCCAATGAATATTCAGGGTTGATTTCCTCTAAGACTGACTGGTTCCATCTCCTTGCCGTCCAGGGGACTCAAGCGTCATCTCCAGCACCACAGTTTGAAAGCATCAGTTCTCTGGTGCTCAGCCTTCTTTATAGTCCAACTCGTATATCTGTACACAATTACAGGGAAAACCATAGCTTTGACTAGACAGACTTCTGTTGGTAAATTGATGTCTCTGCTTTTTGATATGCTGTCTAGGTTCGTCACAGCTTTTCTTCCAAGAGCAAGCATCTTTTAATTTCATGGCTGAAGTCACCATCCACAGTGATTTTGGAGCCCAAGAAAATGAAGTCTGTCACTGTTTTCATTTTTTCCCCATCTATTTGCCACGTAGTGATGGCGCTGGATGCCAAGATCTTAGTTTTTTTGAATCTGAGTTTGAAGACAGCTTTTTCACTCTCCTTTTTCACCTTCATCAAGAGGCTTTTAAGTTCCTCTTGGCTTTCTGCCATAAGGGTGGTGTCATTTGCATATCTAAGGCTGTTGCTGATATTTCTCCCTGCAATCTTGATTCCAGCTTGTGCTTCATCCAGTCCAGCATTTCTCATGCTGTACTCTGCATATAGGTTAAATAAGCAGGGCGACAATATACAGCCTGGACGTGCTCCTTTCCCAATTTTGAATCAGTCCATTGTTCCTTGTCTCGTTCTAACTGTTGCTTCCTGACCTGCCTATAGGTTTCTCAGGAGGCAGGTCAGGTGGTCCTATCTTCCCATCTCTTGAAGAATTTCCCACAGTTTGTTGTGGAAACCAGTTCTACATAGTCAAAGGCTTTAGTGTCGTGAAAGAAGCAGAAGTAGATGCTTTTCTGGAATTCTCTTGCTTTTGCTATGGTCCAATGGATGTTGGCAATTTGATCTCTGGTTCCTCTGCCTTTTCTAAATCCAGTTTGTACATCTGAAAGTTCTCTTTTGAACATAGAGGATAATAAATACATTTCCAATTTTCTTGGGAAAACTAGCTTATTTGTCCAAACCTATACTATACATATGGAGAAGGCAATGGCACCCCACTCCAGCACTCTTGCTTGGAAAATCCCATGGACGGAAGAGCCTGGTGGGCCTCAGTCCGTGGGGTTGCTAAGAGTCAGACACGACTGAGCGACTTCACTTTCACTTTTCACTTTCATGCATTGGAGAAGGAAATGGCAACCCACTCCAGTGTTCTTGTCTGGAGAATCCCAGGGACAGGGGAGCCTCATGGGCTGCCATCTATGGGGTTGCACAGAGTTGGACACGACTGAAGCGACTTAGCAGCAGCAGCAGCAGCATACTATACATAGATGCAAAAATGATAAAATTTAATAAATTATATTACATTTATATTATTAATAACAAAGGATCATATTAAACTATTGTGTGTGCATGCTAAGTCACTCAGTCATGTCTGACTCATTGTGACCCTATGGACCATAGCCCGCCAGGCTCCTCTGTCCATGGAATTCTCCGGGCAAGAACACTGGAGTGGGTTGCCATGTCCTCCTCCAGGGATCTTCCCAATTCAGGGATTGAACCCACATCTCTTATGTCTCCTGCATTGGCAGGCGAGTTCTTTACCACTAGTGCCACCTGGGAAGTCTATTTTAGGCATGTGGGTGTGCATGGTAAGTCGCTTCAGTTGCATCCGATTCTTTGTAACCCTGTGGACTTTAGCTGCCAGGGATGTCTATGGGATTTCCCAGGCCAGAATACTGGAGTGGGTTGCCATGCCCTTCCACAGGTGATCTTCACAATCCAGGGATGGAACCCATGTCTCTTAAGCGTCCTGCTTTGGCAGGAGGGTTGTATACCACTAGCACCACCTGCGAAGCCCATAATATGTATATAAATCACATACGTGCCCTATAACATAAGCAGTCACTCCCATCAACATTCATATCGCTTCATTTGAAACCATACACAGAGGCTCACACTTAGATGCACACAACTCCCTGTTGATATGCAAATGCCCTTCCTCTTTTCCTTACCAGGGAGCTGCGCTCTTGACGCTTTCATTTTTCATCCGCACATACCCTACCACAGAACTCACACAGGTCAGGCTTTCACTCCACCAAAATATGACCCTTGCCTGGACGATACCAAACTCAACCATCAAATTTTCATTCTCTTTGTTTAAATGGAGGTATAGTTGACTTACAATGTTGTGTTAGTTTCTGTGAGCAATGTGATTCGGTTACATACACACATTCTTTTTCATCAAGTTTCATTTGAACTGATAGCCCTTGGCATAGCTGATCATTCTCTCCTTTTTCAACTGCTTTGCCCACGTGGCCTCCAGGCCACCCCTCTCTCTGTGTCCTCCTCCTGTGGCTCCAGTCGCTCCTTCTGCCTTGCTTGCTCGCTCCTCTACATCATCTTCCTGAGCTCTGAACACTGGAAGGACCCTGGCCCAGGTACTAGAGGTCTTCTTTCCTTTGTCTACCTCATGGTCTTCTCCAGCACTGCTTTTTTTTTTTTAAATTTTTTAAATTAATTTTTATTTTATTGAAATAACACATATACACTTAGAAAAGTCAAACAGTGCTTGTGAGATAATGGAAATTATGTATCTTGGTGTCTGTCCCCATTTCCTGACATGGAATTCCTAAAACTATTGTGATTTCCTAAGTGGTAAGAACACTAGGAAATCCTAAAGGATTCATTGGAAGGACTGATGCTGAAGCTGAAACTCCAATCCTTTGGCCACCTGATGCGAAGAACTGACTCATTTGAAAAGACCCTGATGCTGGGAAAGATTGAAGGCAGGAGGAGAAGGGGACTGCAGAGGATGAGATGGTTGGATGGCATCACCAACTCAAAGGACATGAGTTTGAGCAGGCTCCAGGAGTTGGTGACAGACCAGGAAACCTGTCATGCTACAGTCCATGGGGTTGCAAAGAGTCAGACATGACTGAGCGACTGAACTGAAGAAGACTGGAGAAGTATCACTTTTGTTTTAAATTTTTTTTTTGAAATTTTTGGCCTCACAGCATCTTTGCTGCATTATGTGGGATCTTTTGTCGCAGTGCACGGACTTTCTAGGTGTAGCAAGTGGTCTCAGTTGCGCTGTGGCATGTGGGATATTAGTTTCCCAACCAGGGATCAGATCCATGTCCCCTTCATTGGAAGGCAGATTCTTTAGGATTCGAAACTTGTAATTTCCAGCCTCCCCCCTCAGCCTCCAAAGAGGAGAACATAGCTAAAAACAATTATTTATTGATTATGCCTACTATTTATTGATTATGCCTATAATATACATCAAGGCTGTATATTGTCATCTAACTTATTTAACTTATATGCAGAATACATCATGTAAAGCACAAGCTGGAATCAAAATTGCCAGGAGAAATATCAATAACCTCAGATATGCAGATGACAGCGCCCTTACGGCAGAAAGTGAAGAGGAACTAAAAAGCCTCTTGATAAAAGTGAAAGAGGAGAGTGAAAAAGTTGGCTTAAAGCTCAACATTCAGAAAACGAAGATCATGGCATCTGGTCCCATCACTTCATGGCAAATAGACAGGAAACAATGGAAACAGTGAGAGACTTTATTTTCTTGGGCTCCAAAATCACTGCAGATGATGACTGCAGCCATGAAATCACTGGAGTGGGTTGCCATTTCCTTTTCCAATGCATGAAAGTAAAAAGTGAAAGTGAAGCCGCTCAGTCGTGTCCGACCCTCAGCGACCCCATGGACTGGAGCCTACCAGGCTCCTCCATCCATGGGATTTTCCAGGCAAGAGTACTGGAGTGGGGTGCCATTGCCTTCAGTTTAAAGAATCCTGGGGGTTTACTTGGTCACGGACCTAGATCTCAAGACACAGGGTGGGCTTAGCTCTGGTTTGATTCAGCATCTCAGTGACATCACTGTTGACCCAGTTTCCCTCTGGCTCTCCTTTCTGACCTCTGGCATATCGGTTTCATCTGAAGGTTGATTCTCCATCAAGGCCACAAGATGGTTGCCAACAGCTTCCAAGGCATAGTGGACATATGCATTCTTATTGCCTGCAAGGCACCTTTGAAACCTTTCCTGGGGTTGGGAATTTCTCCATCTCTTGATTCCTGCTTCACCAATGCAGAATTCAGAAATTCTGTTTCCCAGGCTTTCTTGTAGCTCTACTAATATACCCAAATGGTTCTTGGTGACATGAAGATGAAAACCACACAGACTCTTCTGGCAGAGGTGACAGGACTACCTTCAGGGGCAGCAGTTGGGGGGGTTCAGGTGTGATCCCTAACGGTCCCACATTCTCTACCAGCAGGGTTGCACACAGTGGGGAAGCAGTAGTGTTTTCTCTGCAGCAATAGGACATATTCTGCCTTGTGTCCTAGGATTCTCTGGCTGTCCCAGAGATTCCATGGAGGTCCTGATGTTAAAAAAAAAAAATTATGTATTTGGCTGCACTGTTTCTTAGTTGCGGCATGTTCAGTCCCGACCAGGGACTGAACCCAGGCCCCTTGCATCGGGAGCTTGGAGTGTTAGCCACTGGATATATCCTTCAATATATCTGGTAGAAAACAACAGAATGGGAAAGACTAGAGATCTCTTCAAGAAAATTAGAGATACCAAGGGAACATTTCATTCAAAGATGGGCACAATAAAGGACAGAAATGGTACAGACCTAACAGAAGTAGGAGATATTAAGAAGAGGTGGCAAGAATAAACAGAAGAACTGTACAAAAAAGATCTTCACGACCCAGATAATCACGATGGTGTGATCACTCATTTAGAGCCAGACATTCTGGAATGTGAAGTCAAGTGGGCCTTAGAAAGCATCACTACAAACAAAGCTAATGGAGGTGATGGAATTCCAGTTGAGCTATTTCAAATCCTGAAAGATGATGCTGTGAAAGTGCTGCACTCAATATGCCAGCAAATTTAGAAAACTCAGCAGTGGCCACAGGACTGGAAAAGGTCAGTTTTCACTCCAATCCCAAAGAAATGCAATGCCAAAGGATGCTCAAACTACTGCACAATTGCACTCATCTCACACGCTAGTAAAGTAATGCTCAAAATTCTCCAAGCCAGGCTTCAGCAATGCGTGAACCGTGAACTTCCAGATGTTCAAGCTGGTTTTAGAAAAGGCAGAGGAACCAGAGATCAAATTGCCAACATCTGCTGGATCATGAAAAAGCAAGAGAGTTCCAGAAAAACATCTATTTCTGCTTTATTGACTATGCCAAAACCTTTGACTGTGTGGATCACAATAAACTGTGGAAAATTCTGAAAGAGATGGGAATACCAGACCACCTGACCTGCCTCTTGAGAAACCTGTATGCAGGTCAGGAAGCGACAGTTAGAATTGGACATGGAACAACAAACTGGTTTCAAATAGGAAAAGGAGTATGTCAAGGCTGTATATTCTCACCCTGCTTATTCAACTTATATGCAGACTACATCATGAGAAACGCTGGACTGGAAGAAGCACAAGCTGGAATCAAGATTGGTGGGAGAAATATCAATAACCTCAGATATGGAGATGACACCACCCTTATGGCAGAAAGTGAAGAGGAACTCAAAAGCCTCTTGATGAGCGTGAAAGAGGAGAGTGAAAAAGTTGGCTTAAAGCTCAACTTTCAGAAAATGAAGATCATGGCATCCGGTCCCATCACTTCATGGGAAATAGATGGGGAAACAGTGGAAACAGTGTCAGACTTTATTTTTTGGGCTCCAAAATCACTGCAGATGGTGACTGCAGCCATGAAATTAAAAGACGCTTACTCCTTGGAAGGAAAGTTATGACCAACCTAGACAGCATATTCAAAAGCAGAGATATTACTTTGCCAACAAAGGTCCATCTAGTCAAGGCTATGGTTTTTCCATTAGTCATGTATGGATGTGAGAGTTGGACTGTGAGGAAAGCTGAGCACCAAAGAATTGATGCTTTTGAACTGTGGTGTTGGAGAAGACTCTTGAGAGTCCCTTGGACTGCAAGGAGATCCAACCAGTCCATCCTAAAGGAAATCAGTCCTGATTATTCATTGGGAGGACTGATGTTGAAGCTGAAACTCCAGTACTTTGGCCACCTGATGCAAAAGCTGACTCATTTGAAAAGACCCTGATGCTGGGAAAGACTGAGGGAAGGAGGAGAAGGGGGGGACAGAGGATGAGGTGGTTGGATGGCATCACCAACTCAATGGACATGAGTTTGGGTAAACTCCGGGAGTTGGTGATGGACAGGGAGGCCTGGTGTGCTGTGGTTTATGGGGTCGCAAAGAGTTGGACACAAATGAGCGAGTGAACTGAACTGAACTGATATCCAATTTAAAACTAAATATTAAAAAAGCCCTAAGATCATGGCATCCGACTCCACTACTTCTTGGCAAATAGAGGGGGAAAAGGTGGAAGTAGTGATAGATTTCCTCTTCTTGGGCTCTAAAGTCACTTTGGATGGTGACTGCAGCCATGAAATCAGAAGACGTTTGCTTCTTGGCAGGAAGGCTGTGACAAACCTAGACAGGGTGTTGAAAAGCAGAGATATTAGTCTGCTGACAAAGGTCCATATAGTCAAGGTTATGGTCTTCCCAGTGGTCATGTACGGTTGTGAGAGCTGGACCGTAAAGAAGATGGAGCACCAAAGAGTTGATGCTTTCAAACTTTAGTGCTGGAGAAAATTCCTGAGAGTCCCTTGGATAGCAAGGAGATCAAACCAGTCAGTCTTAAAGGAAATCAACCCTGAACACTCACTGAAAGGACTGATGCTGAAGTTGAAACTCCAGTATTTTGGTCATTTGATGCTAACAGTTGACTCATTGGAAAAGTCTCTGATGCTGGGAAAGACTAAGGGCAGAAGGAGAAGAGGGCGTCAGAAGATGAGGTGGCTGGATGGCATCACCAATGCAATGGACATGAACTTGGGCAAACTTCAGGAGATGAGGAGGGATAGAGCGGCCTGGCATGCGGCAGTCCATGGGGTCACAAAGAGTCGAACATGACTGGGCAACGGAACAACAACAACATATCCTTTAATACATTCTTTTCTGCTTAAACTATACACAGTTCAGTTCTGTTGCAGACAAGAAAAAACCCTGATGTACAGAAACATGCTCCCTCATCCACATCTAGGGAAGGAAAGGTCACTTGCAGAAATTCTCTCAGAATAGCGAAGAACTTTCCTTCTCTGAGACCTCTGACAAACCTCTTTATATCTCAGCAGCCAGAATTGGGTCAATTGTTTTTTTCTGAATTACTGGGGCTTGAGGATGGGATTGCAGTAATGAGCTAAGGCCTAAGCCACATCATTATCCATTAAGGCCTAAGACAAAGGACGAAAGAAAAAAGGACATAGAGAGAAGTGAGGATACCCAGGTGAGGACCAGGATACTTAGAGAAGGGGAATGGGTGAGGGTATATGAGAAGCAGGATAACCTCAAAGTCCACCAGATTACAGCGGTCTCTCAGCATCCATGGAGAATTCATTCCAGGACCCCCATGTATATCAAAATTCAGAGATGATCAAGTACCTCATCTAAAATGGTGCAGATTTACATATATCCTATGCACATCCTACCATATACTTTATTTTAGAAAGTATTTATTTAATAATTATTATTTAAAAAATTTAAAATGTATTTGTTTGGCATCAGGTCTTAGTTGCAGCAGGTGGGATCTTCTTTGGGGCATGCAGGATCTTTCCAGTTTTGGCATGCGAACTCTTAGATAATGGCATGTGGACTCTAATTCCCTGCCAGGAATCAAACCTGCATGCTCTGCCCTGGAGCACAGAGTCTTAGCCACTGGGCCACTAGGGAAGTCCCCTACCATATACTTTAAATCATCTCTGGATTATTTATAATACCTAATACAATGTAAACACTATGTAAACAGTGGCCATTGTGGTAAATCCCAGTTTTTTTTTTTGAACTTTCTGGAAAATTTTTTCCAAATATTTTCAATCTACTATTGGTTGAATCCATAGATGAGGAACGCAAGGATACAGCGGGTTGACTGCACGACCACACGCTTTTCAAGAGTGACTCTCGCCCTGGGTACAACTGACGTTTTGAGCAGGACATCTCTTTGTTGCGTGGGGTTGTCTTGTGTGTTGGGAGGTAACGTCGCTGGCCTTCACCCACTGTCCGACAGTAGCACTCCCCTACCCTGAAAGTTGTGACAACCAAAAGTGTGTCTAGACATTGCTAAACGTCTCCTGGGGGCAAAATTACCCGAAGTTGAGAACCACAGGGCTAGCGGAAGACCCTGGGAGGGAGTGTGGTGGGTGAGGGCAGGGTGGGGAACTTGGACTACTCAGATCCTACAAAGTACAAGGTAGGGAAATTAACTCCAGGTTACTGTGAGTTGTAGATGAGATTCTTTTTGTTTCTATGAAAGGTGCTACAGGGGACTGTTGAATCACCATCTCCCAAAGGCAAATATTACTTTTTATAGAGAATACAGCCTAACCACAAAGTGGAAAATATATACTTTTTCATCTGCCCTATAATTTTCAAGGCCACATCTCTTAAAATGAGGTTGCTTTACATTACATAGTATTACATATTATTCAGAGTGGATTTAACCCACCTACCTTGCTTCCAAATGTGTCTTTTTTGCATCATCGCTGAGTGATATTCCTTTAATTCTCTTAACTACCCAAGCATTTGACCAAAAGATTGAAATTTATTAGTTCGATACCTAGATATTTTGGGTTACCTGATACATAGGTATTAAAAAGCTATATTGTCGTTTTAGGTACATTTTTTTTTTCTGGACAATTTTATTCTTTAGCATTATGAAGTGTCCTTAATCATATTTAAATCTTTTTTTTGGCTTCAATTGTCTGATATCAAGATAAGAACTTCTGCATTCTTACTGTTTTCATGTGGCTGGTGTATCTTTGTCTATTTCTATTTATCCTTTCTGAACCACTTTGTTTTAGGTGTAGCTTGTATGTGGCATGTTGGTGTATCAGTTAGCTTTTGCTGCACAACAAACTGTAATGAAACTTGGTGGCTTAAAACAAGAGTCATTTGTTTAGCTCATGGTTCTGTGGGTTGGGCATTTGCTGTCTAGGCTGGCTCAGCAAAACTGATGGGCTTGGTGAGTAACTAACATCAGCTGTGGGGTGGCTGGTGGCCAAATGATCTAAAAATACCCTAATTCACCAGGTGGTGCTAATTGTAAAGAACCCGACTGCCAATGCGGGAGATGTAAGAAACTCGGGTAAGATCCCTGGGTGGGAAAGATCCCCTGGAGGAGGAAAGGGCAACCTACTTCAGTACTCTTGCCTGGAGAATCCTATAGTTTGATCTCTGGGTCGAGAAGATCCCCTGGAGAAGAAAATGGTAACTCACTTCAGTATTCTTGCCTGGAGAATCCCATGGACAGAGGAGTTTGGCAGGCTACAGCCCATGGGGTAGCAGAGTCAGCCACAACTGAAGTGACTTAGCACACCACACGTGATGATTAGCACACCATTGGTGAGGGCGAGGGGGATGACTGGGCCAATCTTTCATAATGCAGCAGGTTAGCCTACACACAGGGAGGACATGATTCTAGCTCAGTCAGAAAGGACAAGCTCCGAGGGCTGAAGTGTCTGTTTGCGTCACAATTACTAATGCTCTATTGGCCGAAGCAATTTATATCAACAACCCGGGCTTAAGGATAGAGAAGTGAAGTGAAGTGAAAGTTGCTCAGTTGTGTCTGACTCTTTGCGACCCCATGGACTATACAGTCCATGGAATTCTCCAGGCCAGAATGCTGGAGTGGGTGGCCTTTTCCTTCTCCAGAAGGATGGAGAAACAGACTCCAGTTCTCGATGAGATGATCTCTAACACCACGCTGCAAAGTCATAGTTGAAGGGAGAAGTCGTAGCCAGTTTTTACAATCTATCACATTCGGGCTTTCCTTTTGATTCAATCTAAATATTTTTTCTTTCGATGTTGCTTTAAACCCAGTTACATTTATTACATGACTGTTAGGTTTGATCTCAATTTGGCATATCATTCTGTGCTATATTTATTCTGTTGTTATTTTTATTATGTTTCTGCCTGTGTGGCTGATTTGCTCTTTTATTAATTTTTTTGGTTTTAGGAAAAAAAAATATATTTTTTGGTCATGCCATGGGGCTTGTGGGATCTTAGTTCCCTGACCAGGGATCAAACTCATGTCCCCTGAAGTGGAAGTGATGAGTCTTTACCTCCGGACTGCCAGGGAAGTTCCCTTCATCCTTAACGTTATTGCTTTCAGCAAGTCTATTTGAACATTTCTATTCCATGCCTCCTTCCCTCTAAGTCACCTCCTGTGACCCCCCTGCAACACTTTAAAAGTTTACCCTGAGAGTGTTGAATAAAGAAGTGAGGACACCTCCTTTACCTTGTCCTTCACTTTCTTAGACTCCTCCTCTCAGCAACAAAAAGGGCTTTCTCTTTCTTGCATTGCATGGACTTTCCTTACATCAAATCCTTGCCCTATTTACTCTCTCATTTATTATAAAAACTCTTTCTTACAGTCTTCTGGGCTTGGCTTTTATAAGCTTCTTTTCTCCTCCACAAGGCTTCCACTTCTTCCAAAAACCACAAGCACTTACTTTCAGGCTATTGTTTCAACATGGACTTGAAAGACTCTATTTTGAAACTTAAAGGTTTTTTCAGCAGGATTCTGTCTGTCCAAAGAGGATGATTTCCATTAGTTCAGCAGTGGGGGTAATGATGGGCCGGACCAGAACCAGGGATCATCAGGCAGGAAAAATTTATTGATTTAATATTCCCCAAAATGTTACACTGTGGATACACTGTAAGAAATTGTATGGAGTTTCATTACACAGAGGGCTTCCCAGGTGGCACTAGTGGTAAAGAACCTGCCTGCCAATGCAGGCGACATTAGAGACGACGGGCTCGATTCCTGGGTCGGGAAGAACCCCTGGAGGAGGGCACGGCAACCCACTCCAGTATTCTTGCCTGGAGAATCCCATGGGCAGAGGAGCCTGGCGGGCTACAGACCAGTGGGTTGCCAAGAGTTGGACATGACTGAAGTGACCTAGCATTACACACATGGAAAATCAATGTTATTGTGAGTTTGGAAGCAGTGAAACAACTTCAGAAAGGATCACTAGGGCTCCCTAACATCCGGTTTTCTGGGCCCTCGTGAGCATACAAAAGACCACCGCTCCTGGTGTGATGGAGTCACGTGAGGTGTTCTAGCCAACGAAAGGTAACGGAAGTGAAAGGGCTGAGGCAGCGGACAGCTGCTGGTGTGACAAGTCCCCTCTGCCCCTCTGAAACGAGTTTCATGGTGAGACGGATGAACTGCAGGATCAAACTAGTCTGAACTATACAGACACTGCTTAGAGGACAGCTACCTACCCTGGAGAGTTGCTGGTCCACAGGAGACTCTGCAGGAGCAAGGAACAAATGTTTGTTATGTTAAGATGCTGAGATTTTTGAAATTGTTTATTATCAGACCATGAGCTGGCCTATGCTTATATACCCTCCTTCTTTGGCCATTGGCCTAATGCCTAATAAATGGGGGTACAGGCTACTGAGGGCAAAGTGTGTGTGTGTGTGTGTGTGTGTGTGTGTGTGTGTGTGTTTAATATGGGCCATTTTCTAAGTCTTTATTGAATTTGTGAAAACATTGTTTCTGTTTTATGTTCTGGTTCTTTGGCCAAGAGGCATGTGAGAATCTTAGTTCCCAGATCAGGGATCAAACTTGCAGCCCCTGCATTGGAAGATGAAGTCCCAACCACTGAAGGGAAGTCCATGGAAAGTGTGTTATTTTGATAGTTGACTTTTTTTTTCTTTCTTTTTTGCAAGTAGTGAAACTCATTCACTCATTCAAAAATATTCACTGAGTTGCCTACCAAGTGCTAAGAGCTGGAGATTAATAGCACACAAACACACACAAAAATGTTTGGCCCTTAAAGAGCTTATATAATGGTCAGAAAAAGTCAAATTAAGTAACAAAATACTTGCTATGAGATAAGTGTTATGAAGCGAATAAACAATGGCTGAGTTGGACCTTAACAAGCGGTGGCGGTTCTAATTTAGACGGTGTGCTGGGGAGGAGGCATTGCTTCCAGCATATGAAGAAAGGGGTCAAGTATTCCAGGTCACATGAGGAAAGAAAGATCTTAGAGTTTGAGGAACTAAGACCAATGTGACTGGACAGGAATAAATGAGGAACAAGCAGAAAACACAAAGTTGGAGAGATATACGGAGATAGATCAGGTTCTATCAGATACGATCAACTTAATCTTCCCGGGATCAATGCCAGACAACCACACCAATGTTCATTTCCTTTTTCCCTCCATCTGCCTCAACAAAGGACACATCCCTCATCTTTCTGACAGTTAATCCCTCTTCTTAGACCCTCCCTGCTCTGGTCACACTTTCTGCTCCTCTTTTCATGCACTTGGCTCCTTTGATCCTCCTCAGCTCTTCTGAATCTTCATCCTCTCCCCAGTGCATCAGTCCTGTCAGCCAGTGTACAAAATACTCTATTTCTGTCTTAAGAAAAACGTAATCTGGTATTATATTTCCTGACAGCTTCTGATCTATTTTGATTTGTGTTCCTTCCTGGGCTTGCCTGGTGGCTCAGACAGTAAAGAATCCGCCTGCAGTGCAGGAGACCTGGGTTCAGTCCCTGGGTTGGGGAGATCCCCTGGAGGAGGGCATAGCAACCCACTCCAGTATTCTTGGCTGGAGAATTCCCATGGACAGAGGAGCGTATTGAGCTACAGTTCATGGGGTCTCAAAGAGTCGGACACGACTGAGTGACGAAGCACAGCCCAGCACAGCTTCTGATCTATTTCAGTTTCTTTGTGTTCCTTTCTAGTCCCAGAGGTTTACAATTAATTTGTATTCTCACTGTTGATTCCCAAATAAGATGTCTTCTTGGAGCTCAAATCTCATATACCCAATTGTCAGTTTAGGGACTCCATTTGAAGGCTTGGTAGAAACACTTTCCATCTTCTGAGCCCATCAGTGGATTATCCATCAGTTTTTTGTTTTTCTTTTTGGTCACGTCATGGGGCTTCTGGGATCTTCCTTCCCTGACCAGGGAAAAAACCTGGGACCTAGGCAGTGACAGCGGAGTCCTAACCACGGACTGCCAAGAAATTTCTCATTTGTTTTTTGTTTTTTAATATATCAGGCAATGATCCCACTGACAGCTCAGAGGTTCAGGCCCCAAATCTGGGAGCCTGGCTCACTACCGTTAATGCTAGTTTTCATGATCTCGTGCCTGAATTTCTGAAATGGTCTTATGATTTGGCTCTCTGCTTCTACCGTACCTTCCTCTAATACATTCTCTACATGATTATTTTATTTATTTTAACCCAGAACATTTTAACTGAAATAAATTTTAAAAAAGTAAAGAAATTGTGGCCAAACAAACTTCTATAACAAAAGCAGTATATATACTGTAAAACTTACACAAAAAGGGGACTTCCCCAGTGGTACAGTGACTGGAAGGAAAATTTCCTTGGAAGCAAAGTTATGACCAACCTAGCATATTGAAAAGCAGAGACATTACTTTGCTAACAAAGGTCCATCTAGTCAAGGCTATGGTTTTTCCAGTGGTCATGTATGGATGTGAGAGTTGGACTATAAAGAAAGCTGAGCGCCGAAAAGTTGATGCTTTTGAACTGTGGTGTTGGAGAAGACTCTTGAGAGTCCCTTGTACTGCAAGGAGATCAACCAGCCCATCCTAAAGGAAATCAGTCCTGAAATATTCATTGGAAGGACTGATGTTGAAGCTGAAACTTCAATACTTTGGCCACCTGATGCAAAAGCTGACTCATATAAAAGACCCTGATGCTGGGAAAGATTGAGAGCAGGAGGAGAAGGGGACGACAGAGGATGAGATGGTTGGGTAGCATCACTGACTCAATGGACGTAAGTTTGGGTAAACTCTGGGAGCCGGTGATGGACAGGGAGGCCTGGCATGCTGCGGTTCATGGGGTTGCAAACAGTCAGACACGACTGAGCGACTGAACTGAACAGTGACTGGAGCTCTGTGCTTCCAGTGCATCATGTCCAGGTTTGATCCCTGGTCAGGGAACTAGATCCCGCATGTCAAAACTGAAACTATGCATGCTACAACTAAAGATCCTCAAACTAAGATCCAGCACAGTCAGATAAATCAATGAATTTAAAAATATTACACAAAAGATAGCAAAAATAAAGAAAATAAAAAATAAACAAAAATATGTAAACATTTTCACTTCCAAAGAGTACAGCTGCTAATGAAATTGTGTACAAGCCCCTGCATCGTTTTCTTTTGAAGTAAAAGGCTGACTCGAGAGTTAATGATTGGGAGATGTGAAGATGTAGAAACAAAGAATAGCTATTGGGCTGGGGAACTGGTAACAATTTAGACTATAATGCAGCCACATGGCAGAATCACTGAACTCACAAGTTTCCTGAAAGATATAGATAAAGGCCTGACACATATTCCTAAATTTTGTAACAGGAAGCAGACTCCCTCCAGATGAAAACTGCTGACCACAAGAACATGGGCTCTAGACTGGACTGATGATGCTTGAAATTTCACCTCGATGTCAACTAGTCCAAGAACTGTCCATGAGCTGATCACACCCTGCTCCCTAGCCACTGTAAAACTCCTCACTACCCCCTCCACAGTGGGCCACACAGTCTTGATGGCAGAAACCCACTGTGGCTCCCTCTGCCTGGCAAAGCAATAAAAGCTACTCTTTCTACTTCACCCAAAACTCTGCCTCCCTGTCTCTGTGAAGAGATGGCCACGTTTTGGCAACACTAACAACTTACATAAAATCCTTCTAGATCTTTTTTCATACTACATAAATATACATATATGCATTTTGTAATCAAAATGATATTGTAACATACGTATTGTTTTGTGACCTGCCCTTTTCAGTTAACCAACTCCACCTTTCCATGGCACTGTGTTTCCAGCTCATACTCAGTCCATCTATATTTACATTTCTTCAGTTGTCCTGAAATTTCATAGGTAGTCTGTTCAAATCAGGATTCAATCTGGACCCTATGTCCCTCATATTTCTTTTTATAGAGCAGGGGCTTTTCCCCCTCAACTCTAAATTTTTAAAGAGATGGGATCAGTTTTTCTGCACAATGTTCCACCTTCTGGATTTGCTTGGTTACTTTGTATGGTATCATTTAGTTTGCTCTTTTATCCCCTGCATTTCTCATAAATTGTGTTAGATGCGAAGAACTGAGAGAGTCAAGTTAAACATTTTTGACTGGACTAGATCACAGATGAGGATATTGTATACTTCATACGACACCCCACGAGGTTGATGCACAGGGTGGTCTTTTAAACATGAATGGTATCATGTCACCATTGCTTAAATGCCATTTATAGCTTCCTACTTATTCTACATTACAACTCTTCAACTTGGCTCACAATGGTCTGAAAGATTTGATGCCTTACTCTTCCACTTTAATTTCCTCCAGTCTCTGCTTGCTTTTTAAAATTGTTGCTACGCTGTTTCCACTCCCTGAACATGGGAAGCGGAAGTACTTGCCTTCTAGGACCTTTGCCCCGTGGTCTGGGCGACTCTCCCCAGCCACTACTTTCTCCGTTTCTCTTCCTTCCTCCTAACGTCAAGCATCTTATCAAACTGTACGCCCTTTTAAAAAATATATATATATATATATATATACTTCATATAACTATTATTAACTTTTTTTGCCACTTAACTTGGCATCTTCCATCCAACCTGAGCCCCCTACAGTGGAAGCATGCAGTCTTAACCACTGGAACACCAGGGAAGTCCCTCAAACTGCAGGTCTTTTAAAGTTCACTTCCTTAGAAAAGCTGTCTCTAATTATTTAATAATTGTAATTACTTAAACTAGCTTCGTTGGAGGGACCTTCATACCCTACATCCCAAGCACCTTGCTCTTCGTACCAAGATACTTTTTTCGCATTGGCAGGTGATTCTTTACCAGTAGTGCCATCTGGGAAGACCCCCAAGATACTTTTTTGGTCCGCCTTAGTATCTGTGTCCATACCTGACAGTAAGCTGCACAAGTGCAAGGGCCTTGCCTGTTCGACTCACTGTGAACACAGCATCTGTGCACAGCACGCCGCCGACTGAATCACCATAGGTCACAATAACCCTGAAGCAGCCGGGTCTTGGGCAGGTGGCCGCAAACTCGCGTCAGTGCCCGTAATAGGAGTACTTCCCTGGGAAATCGTTCTAGTGCAGGAAGTCATTTTTACGCAAGTAATTTTTCGGCCCAATTGCCGAAGCAGTAGAAGGAAAGAGAAAATTCCACAGGTGGGGCAGGCTGGCACCTTCAGCCCAGGACGAGTGGGGCCCAGGTGAGCAGCCGGCTCCCGGACTCCCCGACTCCCTCACGTGACCCCGGGCGGCGCGCCGAGTGCGCCTGCGCCGGAGCTCCCGGAAGTGGCCGGACCCGAAGCGCCAGCGGAGCGCACGTCCGTCAGCCGCTCAGTCCGCCCGGCCGCCGGCCCGGTACTCCGCGCGCCTCGACCCTCGTCGCCGTCCCGTGGTGTCTTTGGCCCGAAGGGCGGCCGAGGCGCTCGCCATGGCGGCGTTCATCTCAGTACAGCTGAAAAAGACCTCGGAGGTGGACCTGGCCAAGCCGCTGGTGAAGTTCATCCAGCAGACGTACCCGAGCGGCGGGGAGGAGCAGGCCCAGTACTGCCGCGCGGCCGAGGAGCTCAGCAAGCTGCGGCGCGCCGCGCTCGGCCGCCCGCTGGACAAGCACGAGGGCGCGCTCGAGACGCTGCTGAGGTGGGCCTGGGGCCGGGTAGGGGGAGGCTGTCGGCCGCCTGCCGCTTGCCTTACTTCCTCCGCCCTTCCTGACTCCTTCACACCCACGGCCGGGCCGGCCGCCCCACCCCGGCTCGGCCCGGCGCGTAGGTGTGGTCTGCATTCCTTCCTGCTGCAGGCCCCGGTGACCCTACCCGCTTCCCCTGGCTGTCCGCCGCGGGCCGCGGTCCTCCGGGGCCCGGTCCACCGGCCACCCGCGAGGAACGGTCCACCACGTATTCACTCTCTCTCGCCACATTTACTCAGAACTAGTTTTCTTCACTTTTTTTGGGGGGGGGGGGAGGTTGTCTGTGAAACACCTCCCTTCCTCCATTTTTGCCTCACCGCAAAACTTTGTTGGCCAGGTTGGAATTTCATAATAGTAATTGGCTTGAGGGAAGTGGCAGAATTGGGGCTCTGGAACTCATGTTTGTTACTTACTCCATACTGTCCACTTTGAAATGAGCCCTCTTCCTAAGTTCATCGCAACCTAACGACAGATGGAGAATTCCATTGGTTAGGAGCTGCCATTATTTAAAATTAAAACTTGAATGACAGAACGGTCCAGATAGGTTCCTTTTAATCAGTTTGTTCACAAACAGGTAGGCACATAATGGAGTAAGTTTGTTATCTTAGTAAATATTTATTGAACTCAGGATGTATTTAATGAGAGTTTTTTTTCTGTAGAACTTTGCAGTGAGAATGGCAGGACATTTTTATAGCACTTTATGGTTAAAAAAAATTATTTCGCCCACCTTTTAATCACATTTCCTGTGTCTAATGTAGTCTCAGTTCACAGGAAAAACACAGCTATGTTAGGACGCAAGTAGGAGCCGCTCAGGTTAAACTCACTAACTGAAAAGGCGACGGATATTGCTTGCTTAGTTTTAGGCATTCCTGGAGATGATTCTGCCTCCAGGATGTTTTCCTCTTAGGAGAGCTTTGTTCCTGTAATCCGGAGAGATGGCCACTGGCTCTCCTGTAACTACGGTGGTCTTAACAGTCAGGATCTTACACAAGAGTGCTTTTCTCCTGCGCCCTGGCAAAAGTCCACGGAAGCCTCTGATTGGATTGGCTTGTGCCCATGTGCAATGGTGGGAAATGGCCTAATCGCCCTCCTCTGAGTCACTCTGCTGGTTTAACTTCTCCGTGCAGCATGGATTAAAGTAGCATTATTATGGAGTCAGTTTTACAGAAGGAGGGTACTGAATAGATTACGACCCCTTGGTGGTAAATTTTAAATGATAAGACTTGGGTTTCAAAGATCATTAGCTTGATACTTAGTATAAGCGTTTTAAAAAGTTAACCTATGAATGCTTAGACATTCTTTATATTAACATACTTAAGAATATTTCCAAAGCAATTCTTACCTAGACCTGAGTAGCGTTCAGTGAGGATTTTTCACTAGTAGTATTCAAAGTGGAGAAGGCAGTGGCACCCTACTCCAGTACTCTTGCCTGGAGAATCCCCATGGACTGAGGAGCCTGGTGGACTGCAGTCCACCACTCCAGTGTTCTTGCCTGGAGAATCCCGGGGATGGCGGAGCCTGGTGGGCTGCCATCTCTGGGGTCGCACAGAGTCGGACACGACTGAAGTGACTTAGCAGCAGCAGTATTTAAAAAGCATGGGTCATGGTATAATGAAAACAAGAATGCGTTAGGTTTGGTCTCAACACTTAAGGAGCAGTGGAGTCTTCAGAGACTTGATAGACAAGAAAGGATAGTGAATATTGGTAATGTGAGGTTTAAAACTGTTTTCATTTGTTCATTCTTTTAGTATTTTCCCAGGCGTAAATGTGACAACTGTTCCTACATTTTAGGGCTCTTGCAGAGATAGTTTGTTTGAAACTGTTTCTTTAGTCATCTCTGCATTGTCCTCACATTAGCACATTCTTGCTTTTCCAGTGGCGTTAGGGTAAGCTGATAGATATTAATACAGTATTATATTTTATAATGGAGCTATGTACAAAAGTAGCTTTGGTATGCATCCTGTTATTGGCGGGGTTCATCCAGTTAGCAGAATGTTTTGCTTTTAATAATTATATTTTGATAATCATATAAACTGAGCATTAATTTACATATTTTAACTTAATAAACTTTTTGAAAAAGAAGATTTAAGTTAATTCCTAAAGAATAGAAACCAGCTTGGTAAGTACTGGCACACAGCTCTACATGTATAGGTCCAGTGATGGACTTGTCTTTTTGTTTTTAGACGAACTCTTAAAATTTCCTAAAATACATGTTTATGTGTTGTAATATTAAAAGTGAATGTTATCCTTTGTAAAGTGACTATAAGTACAAATTGGTTAGGAGTGCCTCAGTAAATATTGAATCTTATACTAGGTGATCAGATGGGATGGTTTTTTGGGCAGGGAAGCTCCAGATAACCAGCTTATACCAGTCTTTTGTGGTGATTAATTTCTTTGTAGAGAAAGCTTACAGTCTCCTTCCATGAAAAAGCCTGGTTGTCAGCTTTCTGAAATTTGATTGAAAAAATGGAGGGTGAGCAGCATTCATGTATGGAGTTTTCTGTGTCAGCCTATTTTAGTTTTATATCATATATGTTGCTGTATGAGGGTTGAATTCAACTGTATGTGGGAGATCTCAGATTATCAGTGAGTTAAATTATGATTTTAGTCTTGTGTAAAAAGTTGGTAGAAGGGTAGTTTAGATAGCTTAGGGATGGTATGGGCTTCCCGGGTAGCTCAGCAATGCAGGAGACCCCGGTTTGATTCCTGGCAGGAAGATCCCCTGGAGAAGGGATCGGCTACCCACTCCAGTATTCTTGGGCTTCCCTGGTGGCTCAGACTGTACAGAATCCGCCTGCAATGCAGGAGACTTGGTTTTGATCCCTGGGTTGGGAAGATCCCGTGGAGGAGGGCATGGCAACCTACTCCAGTATTCTTGCCTGGAGAATCCCCAAGAACAGAAGAGCCTGGCAGGCTACAGTCCATGGGGTCACAAAGAGTCAGACATGATTGAATGACTAAGTACAGCACAGCCATCAGGCTCAGGCTTCTTTCAGGTAGCCACTCTGTAAAAGCTAGAGTCCTCGTTCCCAGGGTCCAGATAGCAGTTATACTCAACTTTTAGACGAGAATGGAGGGAGGGAGGGGGGAGGCAGAAGGCTCAGCCTTTAGAATGTTACCTGGAAACTGCCCCACAACACCCTCCTCTTATGTTATTAGCCATTGTAAGTCCACATCTCAGAAGGGTAGGAGAGGTAGAGGAATTTTTATTAAGGGCATGCATATGCTGCTGCTAAGTCGCTTCAGTCGTGTCCGACTCTGTACGACCCCATAGACGGCAGCCCACCAGGCTCCCCCGTCCCTGGGATTCTCCAGGCAAGAACACTGGAGCGGGTTGCCATTTCCTTCTCCAATGCATGAAAGTGAAAAGGGGAAGTGAAGTTGCTCAGTCGTGTCCGACCCTCAGTGACCCTATGGACTGCAGCCTACCAGGCTCCTCCATCCAGGCAAGAGTACTGGAGTGGGGTGCTATTGCCTTCTCCAAGGGCATGCATATACCCAGCTAAAATATGTGATTTTCTTAGGAAGGAAGGATAGGTAATGATGTAGATGATTAGCACCATCAGTAGGCTCTGGTGGCTTAGCCAGTAAACAATCTGCTTGCAACATGGGAGACCTGGGTCAGGAAGATCCCTTGGAGAAGGGAATGGCAACCCATTCCTGTATTCTTGCCTGGAGAACCCCATGGACAGAGAACCTGAGGGAACATATCTGAGAAACTCACACTTTGGCTTCACTTTCAATAGGCTCTCAGTTACCTTTGTCCCCACTTAGCTGCGCTCGGTGCCCACCTGAGCTGTGCTTGGTGTCCTGAACATTTTCCTGAGAGTGAACCTGTCCTCGTAGTGGAGGGTCTGGGAGCCTCAAGATTTCTTCCAAAGATCTTCAAATGACCAGGATGGAACCCATGTCCCCTGCAGTGGAGGCAAATCTTAACCACTGGGCCACCAGGAAAGTCCCCTCAAGTTTCCTGTCTGGCTGCTTTGCACAGTTTTCCTGCTTTCTCTCCAGGCAGTTAGATTTTTCCGCTTTGTCTGCTTCATTTACTCACTTTCCTTCCACCTTTTAGGAAATGTCCTTGGAGCTTCCTGTATGCTGTTGTGCCCTTTCCCATTCTTTCTGTCCTAGTGCAGTCACATCTTTTTAATTTTTATTGCCTTTCCAGTGGAAGTTTGAGAGAGGGAGCGGAGAAGGTTGTTTATTCAGATCTCTTTGTTTAGCAAATAGCGTATTTGCATTTTCAGCTTTCTTCTGTATTTATATCAATTTGCATTCTCCTTGGCAAGTAATTTTTTTTCCCTCCACATCCTCAGGAATACTCGCTGATTAATAATTTAAATAAGTTGCTTTTTGCTGAATTGATGGTGCGAGATGGTACCCAGTTTTAGGTTGCATTGCCTTGATGTCTCTGAGATCCAGCATTTTCTGTTTGCTGGCTGGCCACTTTTCTTTTTCTGTAAATTGCATGTCCTTCTTTTTGCCCATTTTCTACATTGTGTTTTCCTTACTGATTTTTAAGAGTTCTGTACATTTTCTGGCAATTTATCCTTTTTCTGTTATTTATAGTACAAATATCATCTTTAAATCTGTGTTTTGTCTCTTATGTTTATGGTATCTTTTGTCACACAGAAGTCCTTGCAGTTTTTTTCACTGGTCTTGCCTCCTGTCATATGAGATGTTAGTTCCCCAAACGGGGATCAACCCTCACACACTGCAGTGGAAGCTCAGAGTTTTAACGAGTAATGAATCCTGAAGAGTGTTTTATTCTCCTCAAAACCTGTTGTTACAATTTTTTTCTTATTTCTGATGTTGCATATGATTACCCCCCACCCCCCAATCAGATCTCTTGAAAGTTCAGAGCCATCTTTTTTTTTTTTAAACCAAGTCTGCTTAATTTTTGGTTTTCTGCTGTCATTGACTTGTTTCTTTTTCCTCTTTTTGTATAGAATGATTAGCTTCTCATCTTTTTTTGTTTTTCTAATACATCTATTTTAGGACTGTACGTTTTTTCTGAATCTGATCCAACTGGTTTTGGTATGTAGTATTCTTGTGGACATTTTAAAAGTAATTTGTAATTTTAGTTTTCTTTAATGTGAGTCTTTTATATAGATTTTGTAAAATTTCTAAATTTGTGTCACTTTTTTGTGGCTTAATATGTAGTTTGCTGCATTATGGTACTGTCTTTTTCTTTGTAAAATAAAGTTGATGGAACTAGTTTCATAGTTTCTGGAAATTTTCCCAAGCACTAGTGTTTTGTAAATCAAGAAAGAAAATATTGCTGTTCCATTTTACTTCTCAGCTGTTGCTTACATTCTGATTGGTGGTGAAGGTATTGAGATAATATTAGCCCTAATGACATTGCTACAATTTGTTAATCAAATCGAGTATGGTGGATATAAAGATAAATAATACTTGACCTTTGATCTCAAGGAGTACTTGTAGTTGCCAGACCTTAGTTTGGATGAGTTAATTTTATTTATGCTACATAAATGAATAAACACAAATTTAACAGGAAGAGTTAAAATCTTTGTTTGATTAAAAAAATGGCTTGTCAGGACTGTCTTCATTATTTGTAAACCTGGAGGGAATTTGCTGCCATACTCCACTGCAGCAGTGCTTCTGTAAGTGATTCTTCATGAGATAGGTTGGGCAAAGAAGGAAGTGTGAAAATAAGGTGCAGGAGGCATCCACTGACTCTAATCAATGTCTGGCCCAGCTCCCTGGTCTTCTGAATCTGGTTGGTGGGCTTGGAGTTGCCCAGCCCTCAGTACTGACTGGAACTGAATGGCTTACGTGAGTTTGTGTTGCGGTATCACTTTCCTAATGTGGATTGGTTGTTCTTGGTCTCCATACCATCCCCCTAAAAAGTTTTTTTTAATTAGAATTTTTGGAGAAGACTCTTGAGAATCCCTTGGACTGCAGGGAGATCCAGCCAGTCCATCCTGAAGGAGATTAGTCCTGGGTGTTCATTGGAATGACTGATGTTGAAGCTGAAACTCCAATACTTTGGCCACCTGATGGGAAGAGCTGACTCATTTGAAAAGACCCTGATGCTGGGAAAGATTGAGGGCAGGAGGAGAAGGTGATAACAGATGAGATGGTTGGATGGCATCACTGACTCAGTGGACATGAGTTTGAGTAAACTCAGGGAGTTGGTGATGGACAGGGAGGCCTGGTGTGCTGCAGTCCATGGGGTCACAAAGCGTTGGCCATGACTGAGCAACTGAACTGAATGGAAATTTGTTTTATCTTTGGTATATTAAAAGAAATATATTCGTTTGCTATTTTTTTTTCCCATGAGATTTAAAAAGTTGAGTTCTTAGTTATTTGCTCTAGAGCCATTGAGTTTTTAAAATACTAGAGAATATAAAAAACACTTCTGCATATTTGCAAAACAAGAATCTGTAGCTCCTGTTTTTCCAACATGTGCTGTGTGTCTGAAACCGTCTCAGGTTGGGACTAGAACCCATGTGCTGGGCCTTGAACCCAGCCAAAACCCACACTACCTGGTTTTAGTGCTGAATGAAGTTGAGGTTCCTGCTGCCTTGTGGCAGAAAGAACACAGTGAGAGACAAAGTGATGGGTAAGAAATGGATTTACTGGGATTCAGAGAGAAACATGCTCCACAGACAGAGTGTGGGCCATTAAGAGAGCAAGTGCTGCAGAATGTGGCATGGTTAGTTTTTATAGGCTGGGTAATCTCATACACTAATGAGTAATTTCGTTGCCTAAAAGATGATGCTGTGAAAGTGCTGCACTCAACATGCCAGCAAATTTGGAAAACTCAACAGTGGCCACAGGACTGGAAAAGGTCAGTTTTCATTCCAATCCCAAAGAAAGGCAATGCCAAAGAATGCTCAAACTAACACATTTGCACTCATCTCACACGCTAGCAAAGTAACACTCAAAATTCTCCAAGCAAGGCTCCAACAGTATGTGAACTGAGAACTTCCAGATGTTCAAGTTGGATTTAGAAAAGGCACAGGAACCAGAGATCAAATTGCCAACATCCACTGGATCATAGAAGAAGCAAAGGAATTCCAAAAAAACACGTACTTCTGCGTTATTGACTACACCAAAACCTCTGACTATGTGGATCACAACAAATTGTGGAAAATGCTTCAAAAGATGGGAATAACAGACCACATTACCTGCCTCCTGAGAAATCTGTATGCAGGTCAAGAAGCAACAGTTAGAACCAGACATGGAACAACAGACTGGTTCCAAGTTGGGAAAGGAGTACGTCAAGGCTGTATACTTTCACCCTGCTTATATAACTTAAATGCAGAGTACATCATGAGAAATGCTGGACTGAATGAAGCATAAGCTGGAATCAAGATTGCTGGGAGAAATCAGTAACCTCAGATATGCAGATAACACCACCCTTATGGCAGAAAGTGAAGAAAAACTTAAAGAGTCTTGATGAAAGTGAAAGGGGAGAGTAAAAAAGTTGGCTTGAAACTCAACATTTAGAAAACTAAGATCACGGCATCTGGTCCCATGACTTCATGGCAAATAGATGGGGAAACAATGGAAACATTTTATTTTTGGGGGCTCCCAAATCACTGCAGATGGTGACTGCAGCCATGAAATTAAAAGACACTTGCACCTTGGAAGAAAAGTTATGATGAACCTAGACAGCACATTAAAAAGCAGAGACATTACTTTGCCAACAAAGGTCTATCTAGTCAAGGCTATGGTTTTTCCAGTGGTCATGCATGAATGTTAGAGTTGGACTATAAACAAAGCTAAGCGCCGAACTGATGCTTTTGAACTGTGATGTTGGAGAAGACTCTTGAGAGTCCCTTGGACAGCGAGGAGATCCAACCAGTCCATCCTAAAGGAAATCAGTCCTGAATATTCATTTGAAGGACTGATGTTGAAGCCGAAACTCTAATAGTTTGGCCACCTGATGGGAAGAACTGACTGATTTGAATAGACCCTGATGTTGGAGAAGATTGAAGGCTGGAGGAGAAGGGGACGACAGAGGGTGAGATGGTTGAATAGCATCACCGACTTAATGGACGTGAGTTTGAGTGAGCTCCGGGCTTTGGTGATGGACAGGGAAGCCTGGCGTGCTGCAGCCCATGAGGTCCCAAAGAGTCGGACACAACTTAGCCACTGAACTGAACCTGTGGTTAGCAATGTCTCCTTTCTTTTGAAAAGAGTTAAGTTTCTTTGTGGAGTTTACTCCATACTATAAAATCAGGTATTAATGATTTCCAGTGACTACTGCACTTATATTTCATTTTTTTCATACTTAAATTTCATGTTATATAACCTATCCAAAAATGAAAGTTGCTCAGTCATGTCCGACTCTTTGTGACCCCATGGACTATACAGTCCATGGAATTCTCCATGCCAGAATACTGAAGTGGGTAGCTCTCTAGAGGATCTCCCCACCCAGGGATTGAACCCAGGTCTCCTGCATTACAGGCAGATTATCAGCTGAGCCCCCAGGGAGGCCATTCCTCCCTTGCCAGAGAGTCCAGCCATCTCAGCCTGGACAGCTGGCAGGAGATAAGGCAGCTTTATGAGTCACCAGTTGCTGGTTCATGTCAGAGCCATGTCCCCCCTGCGACACCATGAAGTCAGCATGGAGTTCTCTAAGCAAGAATACTGGAGTGGATTGCCATTCCTCCTTCAGGGCATCTTCCCGGCCCGAGGATCGAGCCTGGGTCTCCTGTATTGCAGGCAGAGTCTTTACCATCTCAACCACAAAGGAAGCCAACCTATCCTAAGACACTTATTTTACTTTGAGAATTCCATCACGTAGCTTTTAGGCATTTAAATGTAGGATATAAATGTACTGTTACCCACACAAGTCAAATTTTGAGAGTTAACCCCAAAAGCTTTGGAGTAAATAGATATAAAGAAATTTGGTATGTTCTGTGTAGCCTTTCTTTTTTCCTTGATCCATTTGCAGAGCGAGTATTTTCATCTCCTCCTGCTGCTTCCAGTTTAGAGCAGAGGGCAGCAAATGAAGGCCTGCCCAGCTGCTTTTGTATGGTCTGGGGCACTCTCTAGTGGGTTGGCACTGGGAGCCTTGGAGAGCTGGGTAGGGTGCTCCCTTCTGCACCGTCATCCCTTTTATTTTCAGTGTCCGCCTCCCTGGCCGGTAGCCAGGTCTCACTGCTGCTCAGGACTTGCTTAGGTGTCACTATTGGGTGTTCTGCTTGGCAGTGAATGATGTAATCTCGAACCAGGAATTGGTGACTCAGCAAGTCGCCTTATCTCTTGCCAGCTGTCCAGGTTGAGATGGCTGGACTCTGGCAAGGGAGGAAGGCATGCCATAATTTGAGTGTCACCGGGGCAGAGATCAAAACTGACTGCATTGACCAGTACCCACCTCTGTCTCCTGGGCTTCTCACCACCTGACTGAATACTCTTCCTTCAGAGAACTTCAGCTGATGGTAGTTAGATACCTGTCCCTAGAGATCCCATCATCTGAGGTGGCCCAAGCAGGTAGAAAGGGTGCAGGGCAGGGCAGATGTTTTCTCTGTTGTTATTTGGTAACAGGTACCTGCATATTAGCCTTGATTTTTGCCTTTGTTCTGGCAAGGCCTAGGATGTGCTCAGTCATGTCCAACTCTTTGCAACCCTGTGGACTGTAGCCCGTCACGCTCCTCTGTCTGGAATTCTCCAGGCAAGAATACCTGAGAGGGTTGCCATTTCCTCCTCCATGGGGTCTTCCTGACCCAGGGATCGAACCCATGTCTCCTGCACTGGCAGGTGGATTCCTTACCGCTGAGCCGCCTGGGAAGCCCAAAGACCAAGTGTGGGGTCCCTGCTCTGTAGCCCTGCTGGGCCCCGTGCTGTGCTGGCTCGCCCTTAGGGGCTCTGTGGCCTCAGAGTCTCTGTATTTGCTTGTCTCTCTTTATGGACACATTCTTTAGGAGTTCCTATTTGTTCTCAAAACAGACTCTCAGGTTTTACTTTTCAGAGATAAAAAAGTTGCTTTTTGAAAACTTTGCATTTTGCTGATTCTTTTGTTTGGAGCTAGCAATGAAGCTTAGCAAATACGATCCAGTTCCTGCTCTCAGGGATTTTAGAACTGATTAATACATAACTGACTGCGGTAAATTGTGAAGGGAAAATTCCGGGCCCTAAGTGATTGTCTGATTTTGGTGTTGACCATTTGGTGATGTCCATGTGTAGAGTCTTCTCCTGTGTTGTTGGAAAAGGGTGTTTGCTATGACCAGTGCGTTCTCTTGGCAAAACTCTATTAGCCTTTGCCCTGCTTCCTTCCGTACTCCAAGGCCAAATTTGCCTGTTACTCTAGGTGTTTCTTGACTTCCTGCTTTGCATTCCAGTCTCCTATAATGAAAAGGACATCTTTTTTTGGGTGTTCTAAAAGGTCTTGTAGGTCTTCATAGAACTGTTCAACTCTTGAGAAAACTATATGCAGGTCAGGAAGCAACAGTTAGACCTGGACATGGAACAACAGACTGGTTCCAAATAGGAAGAGGAGTACGTCAAGGCTGTATATTGTCACCCTGCTTATTTAACTTCTATGCAGAGTACATCATGAGAAACGCTGGGCTGGAAGAGCACAAGCTGGAATCAAGATTGTGGGGAGAAATACCAATAACCTCAGACATGCAGATGACACCACCCTTACGGCAGAAAGTGAAGAGGAACTGAAAAGCCTCTTGATGAAAGTGAAAGAGGAGAGTGAAAAAGTTGGCTTAAAGCTCAACATTCAGAAAACGAAGATCATGGCATCTGGTCCCATCACTTCATGGCAAATAGATGGGGAAACAGTGTTAGACTATTTTTTTGGGCTCCAAAATCACTGCAGATGGTGATTGCAGCCATGAAATTAAAAGATGCTTATTCCTTGGAAGGAAAGTTATCACCAACCTAGATAGCATATTCAAAAGCAGAGACATTACTTTGCCAACAAAGGTCCGTCTAGTCAAGGCTATGGTTTTTCCAGTGGTCATGTATGGATGTGAGAGTTGGACTGTGAAGAAAGCTGAGCACCGAAGAATTGGTGCTTTTGAACTGTGGTGTTGCAGAAGACTCTTGAGCGTCCCTTGGACTGCAAGGAGATCCGATCAGTCCATTCTGAAGGAGATCAGCCCTGGGTGTTCTTTGGAAGGAATGATGCTAAAGCTGAAGCTCCAGTACTTTGGCCACCTCATGTGAAGAGTTGACTCATTGAAAAAGACCCTGATGCTGGGAGGGATTGAGGGCAGGAGGAGAAGGGGCCGACCGAGGATGAGATGGTTGGATGGCATCACGGACTCGATGGACGTGAGTTTGAGTGAACTCCAGGAATTGGTGATGGACAGGGAGGCCTGGTGTGCTGCGATTCATGGGGTTGCAAAGAGTTGGACACGACTGAGCGACTGAACTGAAGTGAAGTGATTGTCAATGGAGACGCATTTGGAAAAGGCATGACATTCACTGCTGCTGTTGCTTCTGCCACCACCGTGCATCACCTCCTGACTGCATCAATGTAGTAGCTTCCTGACTTCTCTGGACTCCTGCCCTTTGCACACCTGTGAGTCAGTTTTCTACAGAGCGTCTGGGGTGAATCTGAAAATAGATTAGCTCATGTTACTCTTGTCCAAACCCTTTGATGGTTCCTCCTCTTACGCAGTAGTAGAAGCCGCAAGTCCTACAGATCACATTCGAGGCATTATTACTTCCTTGGTTTCATCTCCTGCTGTTTTCTCCTGTGCTTGCTCTCCAGCCGTATCCTCCTTACTGTGCAGAGGGATTTGCAGGCACACGCTTGTCTCGGATTCCTGGCACTTGTTCTCCCCTTCACTGGTGATGCTTTTCCCCACATCCCATCGCTTCCTTCATGCCCTCTCTATTATACATGACATTAAAAATTTTTTTGTTTTACTTTTATGTAGTCCAATGACCATGTTATTAAAAAAAACTATATATAGCGTTCTCACGTCACCCCATACACATGACCTTACCCCTCTCACCTCTTTATTTCTTCTATTGCATTTAGCACTATCTCCTATTCTGCATTTTTACTTAATTTTGTTTTGCCTCCACCTCTAAAAGTAAGCTTTGCAAAGGTGCAGATTTTTTAATATTTATATACTGAATTCCTGTTGTAGAACTATTTGGTGCATAGCAGACTGTTAGCATGGGCTTCCCAGGTAGTGCTAGTGGTCAAGAACCCGCCTGCCAACGCAGGTGTCATAAGAGACTCGGATTTGATCCCTGGGTTGGGAAGATCCCCTGGAGGAGGGCATGGCAATCCCTTCGAGTATTCTTGCCTGGGAAATCCCATGGACAGAGGAGTCTGGCAGGTTAGAGTCCATAGGGTTACAGAGTCAGACACGACTCAAGTGACTTGGCACACATACAAACCGTTAGTATGTCTTTGTTGAAAGAGTGAATGAATGAGGACAAGAAAAATGGGAAATTGTGATGGGAAAGTTTCCAGGTGAAGGGGAAGAAAATGGGTGAATGCCCTGAGCCAGGAGAGAGCACAGAATCTTAACGCCTGCAATGTGTAGTGAATATTCTTAGAGAGGCTGGAAAATTGGGTAATGAATGGTGTCACAATTTTTGGGTGGAATTATAAGTATAGTGGGAATCCAAGAATACTCCTACATAACCACAGTACAGCTTTTAAAGTGAGGAAATTGACATTGATGAAATATTACCATTTAATCTGTTGTACTCATTCAAATTTTGCTGACTTTCCTGTTAATGTTTACAGGGCCAGAATCTAATCCCAGATCTTGCATTGCATTTAATTGCCTCTTTAGTCTACTTCAATCTGGAACAGTTCACCAGGTTTTGAAGAGTAGGTACAAGCTGCTTACTTTGTAGAATGTCCCTCAGTAGAAGGGCTTGCCTCTTGTTTTCTTGGATTTTAGGCATGGTGGGGCTGTAGTACCAACCCAAGTGATGCTGTGTTCTTTTTAATGCACATTAAGAAAAGCATGACGTTGATTTGTCCCAGTGCTGGGATGTTTATCACTTTGTTAAGATGGTGTCTGCCAATTTTTTTGACCTTATAGTTAATAAGTTACACTAAGTAGTAAGTGTCTTGTGGGGAGATCCTGTTTCCATCAAACTTAGGTTTTAGCTTCTGTTAATGATTTTACCTGAATCAGCTGTTATGTTATGAAAGGGGCCACGTTGTGACTTTGCTCACTTCATTGTTTCTTCTAGATTCATTAGTTGGCATTGCATATTAGGGTCGAGTTTTCCCTATTAACTTGTTTGTTTACTTTAGAATGATCTTATTTTCCTCAGTGGATTATGATTTGCTGTTGGTTTGAATTATTCTGCACTTGGCTACTGGGAGCTGCTCCCAGCTAGTTCCTGTGTACTTTTGACGTTTCCTCCTCATGTTTTAAGTACTTCCTTAACTTTCTGGCATAGCTGGATGTTTAGGCTTGACTTGAATTTTCTCATTCTCAGCTGTGGGGTCCGTCGTTTCTCTAAGGAGCACTGGCTCTGTTTATTTATTAATCATTATTCATTTATTTATTGGCTGTGTCACACAGCTTATGGGATCTTAGTTCCCAGACGAGGGATGGGACCCGTGCCCCCTGCAGTTTAGTGCAGAGTCCTAACCGCTGGCCCACCAGGGAAGTCCCAACGCTGGCTCCATTTAATGCAGAGCATTATTTCTCTGGTGTGCTTTTTGCTACTTAGTATTATTGTTGTTAGAACCTCTCAGCATATACATTTAGGAAATACACACATTTATACCACTTTCTGTATCTGTATTACACTGTGTTAGAAATGAGTTCACACTGATACCTCCAGTTCCAGTCCAAAGCCAGTTTCTTCTAGTTGTCCACCATCCCGTATTTGTAACTCTTTTTTTCCAAGGCAGTTAGAAACCTGACTCCCATTATCTTCAGTGTATTTATTTAATTGTTCTTTTCTTCCTGTTTGTAACCAAACTTGTAGCCATGGCAGCCATAAACTTGATCTCTGATTTGTCCTGTCTGCTCCCACCCCTCCTAAAAACTAGGCTTCAGAGATAACAATTGCAGTCAGCCCTGATGACTCGTGGGAGGGGATGGGCAGGGAGGTGACAAGGGGAGGAAGAAAGATTAGAGGCCAGTTAGAAGCTTGGCCTTGGACACCCCCTAACCCCCACCTTGCTAGCTCAAAGGTCAGTGTGATGGGCAGGGCTGCATCACATTTCACCATCATTCTGGCTGCTACATGGAGAACAGATGGAAGAGAATGAGATAGAAGAGACAAGGTGACTGGCGGGGAACTTGTGGGTTAGTCTGCTTTCAGGGGAGAGGGGAAATGTTGACACACTGTGTAGCGTTGGTGGAAATGGATGGGCAGGTGTGCTGAAGTCACGTTTGAATCAGTTCTGTTGAGATGGATGAAACTGGAGCTGATTATACCGAGTGAAGTAAGCCAGAAAGAAAAACACCAATACAGTATACTAACACATATATATGGAATTTAGAAAGATGGCAATGATGACCCTGTATGCAAGACAGCAAAAGAGACACAGATGTGTATAGTGGACTTTTGGACTCAGAGGGAGAGGGAGAGGGTGGGATGATTTGGGAGAATGGCATTGAAACATGTATACTATCATGTAAGAATCGAATCACCAGTCTATGTCCGATGCAGGATACAGCATGCTTGGGGCTGGTGCATGGGGATGACCCAGAGGGATGTTGTGGGGAGGGAGGTGGGAGGGCGGTTCATGTTTGGGATCGCATGTACACCCGTGGTGGATTCATGTCAATGTATGGCAAAACCAATACAGTATTGTAAAGTAAAATAAAAATTAAAAAAAAGCTATCAGTAACCTCAGACATGCAGATGACACCACCCTTATGGCGGAAAGTGAAGAGGAACTGAAAAGCCTCTTGATGAAAGTGAAAGAGGAGAGTGAAAAAGTTGGCTTAAAGCTCAACATTCAGAAAACGAAGATCATGGCATCCGGTCCCATCACTTCATGGGAAATAGATGGGGAAACAGTGGAAACAATGTCAGACTTTTATGTTTTGGGCTCCAAAATCACTGCAGATGGTGACTGCAGCCATGAAATTAAAAGACGCTTACTCCTTGGAAGAAAAGTTAGGACCAACCTAGATAGCATATTCAAAAGCAGAGACATTACTTTGCCAACAAAGGTCCGTCTAGTCAAGGCTATGGTTTTTCCAGTGGTCATGTATGGATATGAGAGTTGGACTGTGAAGAAAGCTGAGCGCTGAAGAATAGATGCGTTTGAATTGTGGTGTTGGAGAAGACTCTTGAGAGTCCCTTGGACTGCAAGGAGATCCAACCAGTCCATTCTAAAGGAGATCGATCAGTCCTGGGTGTTCTTTGGAAGGACTGATGTTAAAGCTGAAACTCCAGTACTTTGGCCACCTGATGCGAAGAGTTGACTCATTGGAAAAGACTCTGATGCTGGGAGGGATTGGGGGCAGGAGGAGAAGGGGACGACAGAGGATGAGATGGCTGGATGGCATCACCGACTCTATGGACGTGAGTCTGAGTGAACTCCGGGAGTTGGTGATGGACAGGGAGGCCTGGCGTGCTGCGATTCATGGGGTCGCAAATAGTCGAACACGACTCAGCGACTGAACTGAACTGAAACCTGGGCAGTGGCAACCCACTCCAGTACTCTTGCCTGGAAAATCCCACAGATGGAGGAGCCTGGTAGGCTGCAGTCCATGGGGTCGCGAAGAATCGGACACGACTGAGCCGCTTCACTTTAACTTTTCACTTTCCTGCGTTGGAGAAGGACATGGCAACCCCCTCGAGTGTTCTTGCCTGGGGAATCCCAGGGACGGGGGAGCCTGGTGGGCTGCCGTCTGTGGGGTCGCACGGAGTTGGAAACGACTGAAGCGAGTTAGCAGCAGCAGCAGCAAACCTGCTTTTAATCAGTAGTTTACCAGAGGTGTTAATTTGTCCAGTGGATGTAAACAATTACATCCTGAATAGGAAATAGTATTTTAAGAAATGCATTGGTTACCTAGGCAGAGGTTAGTTTCCTTTTAGACAGTAATAATAGACAAATATTTTCCTTTCGTGCTAAGAGTTTTTTATTAACAGTTTTTTCATTGCATGCATTTTAGCTACAGGTTTACACTTTAAAAAACTATGTTAATTTTAAAATGGCTGACTGAAATGTAATTTGTGGGCCACTCAAAGTAAGCATGCATAATTTTAAGTCTACTCTTAAACCAGTTGTATTTATATAAATGTGTGTCATATTTAGCTTTGGTAATTTTAGGTTTTGACTGGTTTTTATATTGATTAATTATTTTTTATCGTTCCTTTTGTTCCTGATTTATGGAGATGTAATTGACACTTAGCTCTGTGTAAGTTTAAGGTGTAGTACAGCATAAGGATTTGATGTAAGTCATGAACTGGTGAGTACTTTAAGTTTAGTGAATATCCATCATCTTATATAGATACAAAATTAAAGAAATAGAAATCTTTTTCCTTGTGGTGAGAACACTTAGGATTTACCTCTTAACAACTTTCATATATAATATAAAGCACTGTTAATTGTATGTATCACACTGTGTTTGACAGCCCTGGTATCAGTAGTTACCTTACGACTAGAAGTTTGTACCTTTTGACCGCCTTTATCCAGTTCTTCCTCCCCTCAAGTCCCCACCTCTGGTAACCGAAAATCGGATCTCTTTTTCTGTGTGTGTGTGTTTTTGAAGTAGAATTGCCCCACAACACTGTGTTAGTTTCTGTCACACTGCATAGTGATTCAGTATTTCTGTACATTTCAAAGTAATCCTAGTATGTTTAGATGCCATTCACCACCATACAAAGATACTACATAACTATTGACCACATTCCCCGCACTGTACGTTCCATATCTGTGGCTCATTTATTTTCTGTTAGACATTTGTACGCCTAATCTCCTATACAATAGGGAAAAGACAGCTTCTAAAGTAAATGGTGTTGGAAAAACTGGACTACTTCTCACACTTAATTCAAAATGGGTTAAAGACTTCTAGATGTAAGAGCTGAAGCCATAAAACTTCTAGAAGAAAACAAAATACACTGTTAGGTATGAGTCTTAGTAATATCTTTTTATGCCTCCTCAGTCAAGGGAAACAAAAGTAAAAATAAACAAATTTGCTCTCTTTTTCAGATACTATGATCAGATCTGTTCCATTGAACCCAAATTTCCATTTTCTGAAAACCAGGTAAGTCATTAATTTTAATTTGTTTTAAAGTTACGTGTGATAATGGTAAATCACCCATTTCCTCTTACCCATGGTATTTTATTAAAATAAATGGTGCCTCTTCACTATCTCTAGGTTTTTATAACACTTTTAAAATGAAAAACTTTTAAGCCCATCTGTTATGAGTCTGTGCTGCTTTGAAGTGTCTCTTGGAAATTCTGTTTATGCCGTTCCTGAATCACTTCTGTGATCAGGTAGTGCATTGGATTGCATTTTTCTTATTTTTTATCTGTAGGAAGTATGGACCAAGATAACCTGTGATGTCCTTTGCTTTGGTTTTTACAGAATAAAGTAGGAAACTATATGATTCAGGACGTATTTAATTTCAGTTTATGTGCTTTAAAAATTATTTGCCCAAGTTGCGTTTGTATATAAACTTGCAAATACTGTTATGATTAGGTGTTACACTGTAGGAATGTCAGTCTTTCTCTTTAAAGATAGATACTGAAAGTGCTGATGATTTCTTGCACTTATATTTGGGAGACTTGTTAAAAGTTTCTAATTGTTGTGACATTTCTAAATTTTAAAACAGTTTGTACAAAATACTTTAAGCATAAAGTTTTTACAAGTCAAGTAATGTGGTGAGACTTGCTTTAAAATACCCCAAGAGAAAAAGTATGTGTGTGTTGGTGTTTGGATTGGAAAGTGTGGGTAGATGAACAGGGAAGGGCAGAAGACTGATGTGTGTATGGGAGTTCCTTGTGTTCTTGTCTCTCCTTTCAGATGTATTGAAAATTTCTCTCAGCCATAGTTGAAAAATTTTGTATTGGATTGCAATACATAATTTAAAAGAGCCTAAGTTCTTTTTAACCTTCACACTGTGGAATAGTTTAGAGTGAGATGCAGGTTTTAATTAAGTAAACTTTTTATTCGTGTATGAAACACACACGGAACAGTTAACAAACGGTGTATAGCCTGGGTCGTCACGAGGTGAACATACACGTCTAGCCACCACCCAAATGAAGAGATAAAATTTTATGTCATCCTGGAAATTCTCCTCCTCCAGTGCTTGTTATGTTCAGGTCATCGTGCGTTTGTAAGGACGAGGAAGGCC
Organism: Budorcas taxicolor; assembly: GCF_023091745.1. Classification (NCBI taxonomy): domain Eukaryota; kingdom Metazoa; phylum Chordata; class Mammalia; order Artiodactyla; family Bovidae; genus Budorcas; species Budorcas taxicolor. The sequence continues at coordinate 52,546,548 of NC_068910.1, read as the reverse complement.
GTGTTTCCTGGAGAAGATAGTGTGTGTGTGACTCCTGCTGGAGAGCGACATTGCAGATATCCTACTGCCCGGATTTTACTTCCAGAAAAGAACATTTCATGGTTCAGAAAAAGGAAAAGGAGTTGAGTGGTTAGAGAAGATAGTGTTTTAGACAGATTGAAGCTTTTGTCCTTTTCTTCACTGTGGATTTTTTTTTTGAAAGAGAGTTAATAAGTGAGATTCAGGAAGGTAACATAATTTTCTTTTTTCCCCCCTCTTTCTATCAAGATCTGCTTGACATTTACGTGGAAGGATGCTTTTGATAAAGGTTCACTTTTTGGAGGATCGGTAAAATTGGGTATGTAATCTTTAAATAAAAATGATAGGAAATTTGTTCTAACTATTTTGGGTTGTTTTAGTCTCCACAATTGCTCTCCTAATGACTCTTTGTAAATAATGAAAATTTTTATGTTTCATTTTCTTTTTAACTTCCACTTTTAATGAAATTTCCAAGTACTTGTAGAGAGCCTACGTCTTGCCAGGCATTCTGCTAGTTTTGAAACTGAACAAGATAGTTGTATTCAGTCTGGTTGGAAGATAGGTGATCATTTTAAAGTATAGTGGGAAGTATACTAATCTCTGAAGAAACTTATGGGCATCTAGAAAAGGAATTAGTTAATTCTGCTCTTGAATGCACGTGATGTTTGAATGAATCCTTGAAAGATGAATTTGTTTTTTCCAGGTAGAAAATAATGTTACAGGTAGAATATCATAACCAAAAGTCAGAAGAGTGGAGGCTTTTTTTATCTACAAGCTTATCATGTTAATCTTTCTGTGTGTTAATTTTCTCATCTCTGAAGTGGGATTATTAAATGAGTGGAATACATGTAAAGTCCTTAGAACAAGGCTCAATAAATATTAGCTACAATGAATAATATTAATATTACATATAACTATAATATAATGTGTATGCATTACAGGATATATACTATATAATATTAAATAACAGTGTCATATAGTATAAGTTACCATATTAATACATATTAATATAATTATTGCTAAGAGTTGAAACTATGGGGGATTTGGGGATTTTGGAAGGTGAAGCAGATTGTGAAGAGTTGCAAGTGTGCTATCAATTTGTGTTCTTCCCTCGTAGCTTATTACACCTGGGCACTGTGAAAGGCCTTTATACATATTATCTAACTAAATTCCCTCTCAGCACAGTGAGAAAAGGCACTATTCTTACTAAAACTGGTTTAGAAAGATGAATGACTTTCTAAGATTTAATGAAACTAGATATGACTCAAAAAGCCTAAATCCAGAGACTAGAGAGAAACAGACCCATTAAACTGGTAAGGGAGAATTACCAGTTGAAGAGGTTAGACCAAGTATTGTGTCCGTGGGTTGGTCTTGAGAGAGGGTTCAGAGGTGAGAACTGATGGACCTGCTGGCTCTCTGTCAGAAGGAGCTGATGCTTGACTTCAAGATTTGTAACTTGGTTTGACCTGTGGATAATTATTCTTTTCAACAGACAGGTCAAGTTTGACTTTTTTGTGTGATATCTGGGTAGAAATTTCTCTTTGGCATTTAGGTGTAATGTATTTAAAACTCAAAAGAGGTGGAGACGTAGATTTAGGAACAGTTTCCTTAAGAGATAATAAATTTGTCTTCTCTGGTAGACTATAGGTTGGGAAAAGTATGAAAGCCAAACTAGGGAGTATAGCTTTCAGGGGAAATTAGAGGAAGAGTTTCCTGGGAATGAGGTTGAGAAAAGGCTTTCAGATCTTGGAAGAACCAGGGGAAAATAGAGACAGGATTGAATTCCAGAAGAGTTTCAGAGGTTGTGCAGTCTGGTGGTTCCCAAACCTGGCTGCATGTTGCAGCTACCTGGGGAAAGTGTTAGAAATACTGGTTGTATTTACAGACAAAGATACAGTATGCCAGATGTGAAAGGAGGGCATTGCAGGGTGGGCCACTGGAATTCATCTCTTTGAAAATGCCTGCATGTGAGTTTCATGTTGAAACATCATTGACAGAGTTGTGGTGGAGGTCAAAGAAGGTTGTAAAATTTTCTAGCTCAGTCGATAAAGAATCCACCTGCAATGCTGGAGACCTGGGTTCGATCCCTGGGTTGGGAAGATCCCCTGGAGGAGGGCATGGCAACCCACTCCAGTATTCTTGCCTGGAGAATCCCCGTGGACAGAGGAGCCTGGCGGGATACAGTCCATGGGGTTGCAAAGAGTCGGACACGACTGAGCAACTAAGCACAGCACAACACAGGAGGGAAAGAAGTTTCCCTAGGGCAGGCTGAAGTCAGGTTTTGTTGGGTTGAGGAGTGGACCGGAAGTTAGGAAATGCGAACAACATGTGGGTGCTGAACAGCTCAGTTCAGAAAATACGCAGTGACGATTTGGGGACAAAGGGATCATTATGCTGAGAGAGAGGCAAGATCAAGAAAAGGACTTCCAATGCTGCTGTGACAAGCAGATTCTTTGGCTAGGAATAAGGAGCAGGTATCAATAGAACTAGGAGACACTTAAAGTGAGATAGGTAAAGTTGATGAACCGAGATCCTAGAGGAACTGGGATGGAAAAGAATTGAGTGCATATATAAAATGGGAGGTAGAGATCAAGGCATTTCTAGTAGCAGTTATGGGGGATTCAATGTCCATCAATAATGTTTAGGGTAAATGAAGCATGGGCTGCCCATTCCTTAGAATATTGTGTAATTTAAAGTATTAAGAATGATAATACAAATATATATTTGTTGACATGTAGACCTGTGTCCCCTGAATATCCAATAAAAGACATGTTACAGGTGAGAGCTGCTATATAACTCGGGGCCCCAGAGTTGGTCTCCTTAGGACACCTTTTGTATAAAACCCAAAGTGATTGCTGCTTCTTGGATAAGAAATTGTCAAAATAAAATAGCAGACTGCGACCTGGGATGATAATGTTTATGGGAAATATAATAGGCTGGGATATATATTTTTGTAAAAGTTTACTTTTATCTGTTGCTTGGAGTATATTTCATTCTTGAAGTCTACTGACGGTCATATATTGGATGAGCTGTTTTCATATTTACACTGTCACTTTCTTGTACGGCTCTGTGTGTACGTTTACAAGTTTTAATTGCTCCACCAACACATACATTCTGTGCTTTTATCATAGTCTCGAGATTCTGCAAACTCTCAGTCTCATTATCTGTCTCTCTCGACTCCCCTCTGCTCCCTTTGGTGTCTTCTATTCTTTCTTGAGTGTGAGCCGTTTGCTGTCTAAAGCTGCTCTATGATGGTTATCCTTTAGGTTAGAATCATTGTTTTCTGAATATTGTGTGTTCCTCCTTCCCTGGACTATGTTCTTTTTTTGTTTGTTTTTGTTTTATTTTTAGTTTTGACCGTGCTGGATCCTGCTGTGTGCGGGCTTTTTATAGGTTGGTGAGTGGGGGCTTCTCCTTGCTGTGGCTTCTCTCACTGTGGAGCACCGGCTCTAGGGTGTTCAGGCTGTAGTAGCTGTGGCCCCCAGGCTTAGTTGCCCCGTGGCATGTGGGTGGACGGCCAGGGAAGTCCCTTGAATATATTCTTAGATAACTGTCTTAGAAAAGGTCAAAGATCTGCATCTCTCCGTGGGTGAAAATGTCTGTGGTTTGTTCTCACATGAATTTGGTTTGAAATACTGGCACCTAGTGCTTAGGTCAAGAAGCTTGGCATCCTTCTTGAAATTGTTTCACTTCGTTCCCCACATTCAGTGAATTCACCAGCAGATCCTATCAGATTTTCTGTGAAAGTTATTCAAACTACAGTCACTTCTCAGCACTTTTGCTGTCCCCTCTGTTCGGAGCCAGTCACCCCTTGCGCCTGCTGCAGCAGCTGACTGTCCTCATTCCTGGCTTCCGCGAGCGCTGCTTCCCTGCCGCCTGCTGTCCCCGGGTGGGCTGAGTGCACCTCTCTTCAAAACTGTTTACTTCCCGCCTCCCTCAGAGTAAACGCGAAAGCACTGCAGCAAAACTTGACTCTGTTACCTCCCTGACAACATTGCCTCCCAAAGTCCCTTGTCTCCCCTTTTTTCAGCTATACTGGCTTGCATATATATTAATATTTGTTGAATTAATTAGAATTATGTTTCTTCTTTGATAATTTCTTCATTTTTTCCCTCTCTTCTCTTTGGAATACTGAATTAATTGAGCCTACTTTTCTGAGCTACTCACTCAAAACTTTCACATTTTCCCTTTCTTTCCCTCTTTATGGGCTGCTTAGATATTTTCTAACCTTTCTTTTGGAAAATCAAATTTTCATTTCCAGGGGCTTTTTCTTCATGGATTTATTCTTTTTTAATAACATCCTGTACTTGTTTTATGTCTTTGAGTCTCTTTTAAGGATGCTCATGAGGATCTTGGAAATGTTGCTTTCTATTACTGGAATTGTTTTTGTTTATTTTGGGTTCAGATTTTAGTTCACCTTGATCTTAATTTTTTTGTGTGTTCCGCTCCTGGTTATTGTACATTGTTAATACATTTATCTAAGAAAGTAGGTTAGAGTATTCTTGAGTATTCTTGCCTTGAGAACCCCATGAACAGTTCAGTTCAGTTCAGTCGCTCAATTGTGTCTGACTCTTTGTGACCCCATGAATCGCAGCACGCCAGGCCTCCCTGTCCATCACCAACTCCCGGAGTTCACTCAGACTCAGGTCCATCGAGTATGAGAAGGCAAAAAAATATGACACTGAAAGATGAACTCCTTAGGTCTGCAGGTGCCCAGTATGCTACTGGAGAAGAGTGGAGAAGTAACTCCAGAAAGAATGAAGAGACAGAGCCAAAGCGAAAACAATGCCCAGTTGTGGCTGTGACTGGTGATGGAAGTAAAGTCCAGTGGTGTAAAGAACAATATTGCACGGAAAGTTAGGTCCGTGAATCAAGGCAAATTGGCAGTGGTCAAATAGGAAATGGCAAGAGTGAATGTTGATGTTTTAGGAATCAGTGAACTAAAATGGACTGGAATGGGTGAATTTACTTCAGATGGCTATTATATGTCAACAAGAGTCTGAAATGCAGTACTTGGGTGCAATCTCAAAAATGACAGAATGATCTCTGGTCATTTCCAAGGCAAGCTGTACATTATCACAGTAATCCAAGTCTGTGCCCCAACTGCGAATGCCAAAGAAACTGAAGTTGAGTGGTTCTGTGAAGACCTACAAGACCTTCTAGAATTAACACCCCCAAAAGATGTCCTTTTCATTATAGGGGACTGGAATGCAAAAGTAGAAAGTCAAGAGATAACCTGGAGTAACAGGCAGGTTTGACCTTGGAGTGCAAAATGCAGCAGGGAAAGGCTAACAGTTTTGCCAAGAGAACGCCATTGGTCGTAGCAAACACCCTCTTCCAACAACACAAGAGACCACTCTACACATGGACATCACCAGATGGTCAATACTGAAATCAGATTGATTATATTCTTTGCAGCCAAAGATGGAGAAGCTCTATATGGTCAGCAAAAACAAGACTGGGAGCTGACTGCGGCTCAGATCATGAACTCCCTATTGCCAAATTCAGACTTAAATTGAAGAAAGTAGGGAAAACCACTAGACCATTCAGATACGACCTAAATCAAATCCCTTACAAATATACAGTGGAAGTGACAAATAGATTCAAGGGGTTAGATCTGATAGACAGAGTGCCTGAAGAACTATGGATGGAGGTTCGTAACACTGTACAAGAGGCAGTGATCAAGACCATCCCCATGAAAAAAAAATACAAAAAGGCAAAATGGTAGTCTGAGGAGGCCTTACAGATAGCTGAGAAAAGAAGAGAAGCGAAAGGCAAAGGAGAAAAGGAAAGATGTATCTATCTGAATGCAGAGTTCCAGAGAACAGCAAGGAGAGATAAGAAAGCCTTCTTAAGTGAACAGTGCAGAGAAATAGAGGAAAGCAATAGAATGGGAAAGACTAGAGATCTCTTCAAGAAAATTAGAGATATCAAGGGAACATTTCATGCAAAGATGGGCACAATAAGGACAGAAGTAGTATGGACCTAACAGAAGCAGAAGATATTAAGAAGAGGTGGTAGCAAGAATACACAGAAGAACTATGCAAAAAAGATCTTCATGACCCAGATAATCACGATGGTGTGATCACTCACCTAGAGCCAGACATCCTGGAATGCTAAGTCAAGTGGGCCTTAGGAAGCATCACTATGAACAAAGCTAGTGGAGATGATGGAATTCCAGTTGAGCTGTTTTGAATCCTAAAAGTTGATGCTGTGAAAGTGCTGCACCAATATGTCAGCAAATTTGGAAAGCTCAGCAGTGACCACAGGACTGGAAAAGGTCAGTTTTCATTTCAGTTCCAAAGAAAGGCATTGCCAAAGGAATGTTCAAACTACTGCACAATTGCACTCATCTCACACACTTAGTAGAGTAATGCTCAGAATTCTCCAAGCCAGGATTCAACAGAATGTTGAACCGTGAACTTGCAGATGTTCAAGCTGGTTTTAGAAAAGGCAGAGGAACCAGAGATCAAATTGCCAACATCTGTTGAATCATCAAAAGCGAGAGAGTTCCAGAAAAACATCTGCTTTATTGACTATGCCAGAGCTTTTGAATGTGTGAATCACAAGAAACTGGAAAATTCTGAAAGAGATGGGAATACCAGACCACTTTACCTGCCTCCTGAGGAATCTGTATGCAGGTCAAGACGCTTGCTCCTTGGAAGAAAAGCTATGACCAACCTAGACAGCATATTAGAAAGCAGAGACATTACCTTGCTGACAAAGGTCTGTCTAGTCAAAGCTATGGTTTTTCCAGTAGTCATGTATGGCTGTGAAAGTTGGACCATAAAGAAAGCTGAGTGTCGCAGAATTAATGCTTTTGAACTGTGGTGTTGAAGAAGACTCTTGAGAGTCCCTTGGACTGCAAGGTGATCCAACCAGCCCATCCTAAAGGAAATCAGTCCTGAATATTCACTGGAAGGACTGATGCTGAAGCTGAAACTCCGGTGCTTTGGCTACCTGATGCGAAGAACTGACTCATTGGAAAAGACCCTGATGCTGCAAAAGATTGAAGGCTGGAGGAGAAGGGGACGACAGAGGATGAGATGGTTGGATGGCATCACTGACTCAATGGACATGACTTTGAACAAGCTCCAGGAGTTGGTGATGGACAGGAAAGTCAGGTGTGCCGCAGTTCATGGGGTCCTAAAGAGTCGGCCATGACTGAGTGACTGAACTGAACTGAGGCTAGAGTAGCTGGTGTGTGTGTCTGCTTTATGCTGCAGAGGCTAGAATTAGGTTGGGGGCAAGCTAAAAGCCGGCTGTAATTACAGGGGAGACTACTAAAGTGCTACATAGCAACGACTGTTTTGCTTTATGACACTTCTGTATGGCACAAACACACAGCTGTAATGCTGTTCTGATTTTCCTGGGTGGTTTGTTCAGTGGTTTTGTCAGAAGCCTTATGATTATTTTGCTTGGTTTTCAGTATCTGGCACATTATGTGAGATCTTGAATGTGGCTATGATTGAATTTGTTCTTCTGTGTGTGTGTGTATATGTGTTTAAAAAAAACCATAACATAAAATATACTATCTTAACCAATTTTGCCTGGAAAATCCCATGGACGGAGGAGCCTGGTGGGCTGCAGTCCATGGGGTCGCTAGAGTTGGGCACGACTGAGCGACTACACTTTCACTTTTCACTTTCACGCATTGGAGAAGGAAATGGCAACCCACTCCAGTATTCTTGCCTGGAGAATCCCAGGGACGGGGGAGCCTGATGGGCTGCCGTCTATGGCGTCGCATAGAGTTGGACACGACTGAAGCGACTTAGCAGCAGCAACAACAACCAATTAAAAAAAAATTTTTTTCCCCCTCATTGTGTGGCTTGTGGGCTCTTAGTTCCCTAGCTAGGGGCTGAACCTGGGCCCCAGCAGTGGAACCGAGTCCTCACCACTGGACTTCCAGGGAATTCCTGCTCTTAACCAATGTTAAGTGTATAGTTCAGAGGTGTTAGGTGTATTCACACTGTGAAACATATCTGGAACGCTCTGATCTTGCCAGTCTGAAACTCTGTGCCCTTTAAATAACAGCTTTCCTTTTCACCCTTTCCCCAGTACTTGGTGACCACCATTCTACCTTCTGTTTCTATAAGTTTGACTGCTTTAGACGCCTCATGTGGGTGGGATCATAGAGTGTTTGTCTTTTTGTGACTAGCATGTTTTGCTTAGTGTAATGTCCTCAAGATTCATCCATCTTATGGTATGTGATCGGATTTCCCTACTTTTTTAAGCTGAACTCCATTGTAAGTTTATACCATGTTTTGCTTCTGTTCATGAATCAGTGAATGCGTGAGTTGCTTCCTCCTTTTGGCTACTGTGAATCATTCTGATATGAACATGATGTACAGATATCCCTGAGACTAAACCCTGCTTTCATTTCTTCTGGGTTTATACTCAGAAGTGGAATTGTTGGATTATGCAGTAATTTTATTTCTTAACTTTTTGAGCGATCTTTGTATTGTTTTCCACACGGCTGCAACATTTTACATCTCCACCAAAGTACACAAGGGTCCTAGTCTCTCCACATGCCTGCTGACAACTGTCCCACTCAGTTTTGTTTTTCTTTACTCAGTTTTGGTTGTGCTGGGTCTTTGTTGCTACGAGGGGGCTTTCAGTAGTTGGGGTGCGCGGGGGCTACTCTCCACTGGGTGAGTGGGCTTCTCATTGCGGGGGCCTCTCTTGTGGAGCACAGGCTCCAGGTACGTGGGCCTCAGGAGCTGCAGCCCTCAGGCTTGGTGGTTGTGGCTCATGGGCTCAGTTGCTCCGCGCATGGCGTGTGGAATCTTCACGGACCAGGGATTGAACCTGTGTGTTCTCTACATTGGCAGGCAGATTCTTATCCACTGTACTGCTAGGGAAGTCCTCTATTTTGTTTGATAGTAGCTATCCCAATTGATGTGAGATGTGTAGAGTCTTAGTCAGAATTGTATTTTAACCAGATAGTCTTCTAGTCCTCTGAGAGATACATTATTAACATAAGGAAGTGAGACACAGAAGGCCAGGTGGGAGTTTGTACCAAGTGAGAAACTGGTTTGAATGTCATGGGAAGGTATCATTTTGAGAGAGCTGATGGAAAAATGGGAAGAATTTATTTGAATTGAATTTGAAATGATGTGAGAATGACTTTTCATTTTGAATCTAATAGTGTGGATGTAAAGGGAAGGAAAGATGAATTTATTGATCCTTGAGTTTTAGGTGATGAGAATATTGTTGTGGAAATAGATGTCTGGCAGGGCAGCTAGAAATATGGGAGAAGATTATGGGTGAGAAAACAGGTGTGGAAACTTGTTTTTGTGAGAGCCAGTGGGATAGAGGTCATAGTATTTCTCTTTGAAACATTCATTTTCTTTAGAAAAAAAATAATCTGATGAATTTTTCCTTCTCAATCTTTTACAGCTCTTGCAAGCTTAGGATATGAAAAGAGCTGTGTGTTGTTCAATTGTGCAGCCTTAGCTAGCCAGATTGCAGCAGAACAGAACCTGGATAATGATGAAGGATTGAAAATCGCTGCTAAACATTATCAGGTACGCAGAACAGTAGTTACTACCTCACTGTCAATACTGAGTTGGATTGAATTGAAAATCATTTGCGATTAGGGTTTATAAATGTTTCTTTACATACAGATGCTTCCTTGAAAAATAATGTACTTTTTAATGAATTGATACATTTTTTTGAAGTCCTTAGATAAAAGAACGTGCTTGTAAACCCAGCTCTGTTTTTCCTCACTGTTGTACACCCAGCACCTAGCACAGTGCCTGGCACGTAATAAAGGCTCAATAAATGTTGGGAGAAAAAATGATTAATCGTTTGAGATAAAATCTTTGGCAAGTCCCTTTTAAATGCGTGACCTCATTTAAAATATTTGTACATTATTTTTGCATAATTTTTCTTAGCGAGATATAGTTAAAATTTCACCAGTGTCACAAAAATGAAGATCTCTTGGCAAGAAAATTTTACCTCTGAGACTTGTGGAGAGGTCATAGTTAAATGTGGTCAGACATGTAATGTTCTTAACTAAATGTAGATTTTGCATACAGTCAGTTACTAATATGGCCTCTTATTTGGCGACAGTGTAGTGTTAACTCAGCTTTTTATGCTTCAATTTAAGGAAAAATAAGTGGTTATTGTGAAGTGGTAATCTATAATTATGTTTTCATGTTTTATGTGGCTTTATCATTTACAGAGTACGTTCATGTTCTCTTGCACACTTGGTGATGCACGCTGCATAATGTCATTCTCGTTTTCCAGATGAGGGGACCAGAGGGCAGAAGTGTTAATGCAGTGATCCCCTGGGGTTTCAGGCGTTCTAAGTTTAGGGAATCCCAAATGGTCCTTGTACTGTCTCTCATGGTTCTGAAGTTTGCTTGTTTCAGAGGTGGAGTTTGGTCTTTTCCATTGTTTAGGGGAGTTGAAGAATGCTGTTCTAAGAAAGTGAGAGCAAAGTGTACTTTAACCACACAACATGCTCCCAGTTTTGGATGGGCACAGACGACAATCCTGATGCAAATATCTTTCCTTTGTGAGGCTATAAGTGGCAGGTTTTTTAAAATGTGAAAATGATTAAAATTTTATTTAGTTTTCTGTTCGTTGTAAACTCCAGTTGTTGGCACGCGAGATCTTAGAGGGGATCCTGGATGACCGAGGGTACATTCCCCTCCTGCTCACAGCAAGGCCCCTAGTGTGAGGGCAGGGGAGGCTAAGTCTCTCTCCAAGCCATTTGCTGCCAAGACTGTCTGCCCTTGGGTAAGTGCTTTAATCTCTGTAGCTCTCCAGTCCTTGCTTGTGAATGGGAGACCAGATCCCTTGGTTTGTAGTGTGTGATTCTGTTACTTTACTGAGCGTGTCAGCTCCTTGCAGACATTCATCTAGTTTTGTGGTGCTTTCTGACTGCAGCAGATGTGATGTTCACTTCGGTACAGCTTAACCTTGAGTTAGCTCTGTGTAGCTTAACTGCATAACCCACAGCTCCTTTCAGTCCCAGACTGATGTCTTTCTTTTTCCCGGGGTCAGTTGTTTCATAAATGCAAAGTTATTTCCGTGTTAACCTCAGCGCAGTGCTCAGTTGTGTCTGACTCTTCTGTGACCTCATGGCCTGCAACCCACCAGGCTCCTCTCTCTGTGGGATTCCCAGGCAAGATATACTGGAGTGTAGCCATTTCCTTCTCCAGGGGATCTTCTGACACAGGGATGGGACCCATGTCTCTTGTGCCTCCTGCATTGGCAGGTGGATTCTTTACCACTGTGCCACCTGGGAAGCTAAGCAAAATATAACAGAAGAAAAATCTGATGGAAAACGTTTTACCAGGGAGCTCTGAAAGCCAAATAAAAGATCCTTAGCCTTGGATCGTCCTGCTGTTCCCAGTTATTTGAGAGATGAGTTTGGGACCGAAGCAAGAACATTTTAGGACTAAAAACATTTTAATAATATCCCTGCCTCTGTTCACAGGTTGGATTTTGAGGAAGTATTTGCAAAAGTTGAATCAGTTTGTCGCATCAGTTTACTTTGTTGCTGTTGAATGTCTAATGCATGTTAAATCTTATTCTGTAGTGTTTTTAGAAAAATATTCTTATTGGTAGGTGAGACGTCTTAGGTCTGTTTTTCATAATGTAAGAATTTAAATACAGTAACTGTTGAACTGAGTTAACATTTGAAGTGGTTTTGTGTCTTGCTGAGTTCTTACAGATTTTAATGAAATTCTCCTTTTCCTTCCTCTAGTTTGCTAGTGGTGCCTTTTTACACATTAAAGAGACCGTTTTATCTGCCTTGAATAGAGAGCCCACTGTGGACATATCTCCAGACACTGTTGGGACCCTCAGCCTTATCATGCTGGCCCAGGCCCAAGAAGTGTTTTTTTTAAAAGCCGCAAGAGGTAATTCCACTTTGTTCTCCATTTTGTTGCATGGGAAAAGAAGTGACAGGCTTTTAAAATAAGGTGATTATAATATGTTCAATGTAGAACTTTCATCTTTGCATCTTTGACCCGTGGTTCATGGAAAAATTTCAACTTTCCTTTTCTGACCTGAAGGTGGTACAAACACATAGTTCAGAATGTAGGCTGTTTCTGAAGTCTTTTATGAAATGTGTAGTTATCATCTTAAAACACTGAATCCTGGAGTAGTAATTATGTAGGTTTGTAACATTTAAAATTCATTCATTCATCAGATATTGTAATTACGGGGTACAGCTGTATGCTGGTCCCTGTGATAGGCTCTAGATGGAGTCAGCAGACAGAGAAGATTTCTGTTTTTAGGAAGCTTGCAGTTTATCATGGGGGAGATGATAAGCAAGAAGTTAAGTAGCCAAGGTAATTTTAGAGAGAGATAATTGCTATAAACAAAATAAGATGTGATGATGACTGGTGGTCTGGGTGTGGGATAAGGATGTAGGGGGAGTCATGCTGTTTTTAGATTCTTCAGTCAAGAAGAATTTCCTTGTTTAAACTAGACTTCAACTAACAAGGAGGAGCCATCCCAGCAGAGTCCCTGGCCCTGCGAGTGAGGGAATAAGGAACTTGTTCTAAGGCGTGTACGTTAGTGTGAGAGAGAAGAACAAGGACTGAAGGTACAAGTGTAGAGGGGTTGAACATGAGAGCAGTCCAGCAGGTGGAAGCTAAACGAACTGGAAAAGGGTTTCTTTTAAGATAACAGCTTATACTGAGGTAGAATTCATAAGTTATAACATTTACCCTTTTAGCATATACAGTTCCTTGGCTTTTAGGCATTCAGAGTTTTGCTGCCATCCCTAATTGTCTTTAGAACATTCCCACCCCTCGAAGAAATGCCACAGGTACTGTCAGTCACTCTCCACTCCTCGTGAACCTTGGCTTCTGACAGCTGCTCATTTATCCCAACTCTCTGGATCTGCCTAGGGAATAATTAACTTGTACACAGGAGAATCAGTTTCATCAACAAGGATTTTGTAAGACAAATGTATGAACTTGTGATCTCAATGTCCTCACTGAGTTACCATGACATATCAGATTATTTTATATTTATTTTCATTGAAATGATCAATTTAATATTTTATTCCAGATAAAATGAAAGATGCCATCATAGCTAAATTGGCTAATCAGGCTGCAGATTATTTTGGTGATGCTTTTAAACAATGTCAGTACAAAGATACTCTCCCCAAGGTCAGTTATTGTTTTTTGTAAATACTTGGTTGTTTTGCATGTGGAACTATTCGGACATTTTTGTGTCTTAAGCAAGTTGAAAGTTACGATTTCTAAAGAGATTTGAAATTTAAGGGGAGGCATTTGAAGAATGTGTTTGTAGAAATAGTTTTTAATTTAAGATGCATGACACTTTCTCTTTCATATTTAGCGAATGCCTTTGCTTCTGTTCTTTACAATATTTATTTTTCCAAGCTAAAACTCTTTCTGAAAAACTGTGAATACCTATCTCCAGTAATTTTATCAGATCAGGGCATTGTTTTGAATCATTGGTCCTTTGGTACAGCATGATACTTGAGCATGTTGATTATTCACTCTTTTAATTATTGTCCTGTTTTCTTAAAGATGAATCTTAAAGCACACAACAGACATAAAGACAAAAGGAAAAGGAAACTTAACAAATTCACCCCGTACTTTGATTAGAATTGAGTTTTGCCAGCAGGGACAGAGAATTGGGCTGCTGTTGTACAGCTCAGGAAAACCGCCGTCTAAAACCTCGTGTCACAGGAAGTATTAATTGTTTTAATGTTAACCTTTCTGAAGCAGCATTTGAAGAGACTAGTCCGTGACGAGCATTTGTGAATGATAAAGCAGACAATTAGACTGAGAAGTAATTCAGTCTGCTTAAAAACAGAAGCTTATAGATTGAAATGTCTTAAGAGTCAACTGCTCTCTTTCAGAAATGTTCAAGGAATTCATTTTGTCTGTATGCTAGCAAATGGTATTTGTTGCGTGCTTTTTATTAGGGAAAATGATTTATAAGTCATTCAGGAATCTTTATAAATTATGAAATTGCAGACAGTTTTGTGGCAAAATAAAAAAGCACGAAAGTACATCAACATATGAGTGTTGAGAATAAGCAGAATATGAGCATCAAGGAATTTGAAGTGTGCTGGAGATTTAAAATTCACCAAGAGATCAGTAGAAGAATTTGCCTAGGACTCTTGGGTAGTAATAGTGTTGCTGTTAAGAGACTTGGGATCTCCTCTCACCTTTTCTTCATTTGAAAGACCTCGTGATCAGCTGCCCAGTGTACTGTTAAATCCTGTGGGGCCATTAGTTCAGTCCTGTCCTGGCGAGAAGACAGTGTCACCTACAAAGACTTGGAAACTACCTCTGCACCACTCCTGGTATTCCATGAAAAATCTCCTATTTAAGTACCCAGTTGCTCCAGACTTAACCTTGAGAACTGGCATGAGCGCAGTTTGAGATTTTAGATGTCTTTTATTTTTGCCTTTTGACTGATAAAGCTCATCAGGTATTTTCATATTCTAGTTATAAAACTGGAATATCTGCAAGTAGTGACCCAGGAAGCTAGGAAATTATTCACTGGGAGACAGGAAAGCAAACGAGGTAGTCATTCAGCTTTCATTTCTCTTATTACTATTATTTTTTGTCTAGACAGTGATTGTCTGGCATACTTCTTGGGTACTAAGTGGCACGTACTTCCTAAAAACATTGAGCTTATAGGGTAGGGGTTGATATTTTGGAAGACCCTCTACTGCTCTTTTGGCTCATGTTTTTGGATCTTCTGAAATCAGTTTTGGCTGGAACTTTTTTCAGAGCAAATTAGGGCAGAGTAACGCTTCATCATTTCAGTTGTTAGCTCAGTGCCTCTGTCTGCTCTGTGTTTTTGAGTGTATGCTATTGAAATGTTAGTCTTTATGTGATGCTGTGTAATTTTTATATGGCTAAAAATCAGTTATTAAAATTCTCTTGGATTGTGAATTTAAGTGGGAACTTACTTCACTGTCTTTTGTCTTTTAAACATGATGAAACAGTCAGCTATAGAGCAGTTTCATTAGTATATGTGAGTAATGGTGTCTTAGTTAACTGAGAGCTGGGTAAGGGGCTCACGAGCAAGCTGCTAAAGCCCTGTGCTTGATGTTCCTCTGTGAATGTCCATTCTACTTCTCTTTCTAATGCATGCTTTCCTTTTTTCTTTGTAAACAAAATGTTGACTTCATGGCTAAAAGAGAATTGTAAAAACCTAAATTGGCTACATTTAACAGTTAAAAAACCCAATTGTTAATTCTAATTGGAAGGAAAAAAACCCTGAATTCATTGAATCCAGTCCACACAAAATCATGTGGTCTCCTCTGTTTACACCTAATGACTAACCTATCTCTAAACTATTAATGGGGTGATTCTAATTTCTGTCTCCTTTTCCTTTTTCTTCCTGCATCCCATGTT
The DNA here is from genome assembly GCF_023091745.1 of Budorcas taxicolor. Classification (NCBI taxonomy): domain Eukaryota; kingdom Metazoa; phylum Chordata; class Mammalia; order Artiodactyla; family Bovidae; genus Budorcas; species Budorcas taxicolor. The sequence goes on along the minus strand of NC_068910.1, from coordinate 52,531,162 downwards.
GTTTGTGGTGGTTTGTGTGGTTGGACTCTCCCTGGTCAGTATTTTTATTTCCAGGAGGTGTTCCCTGTCTTGGCTGCAAAGCACTGTATCATGCAGGCCTATGCTGAGTACCACCAGTCTATCCTGGCAAAACAGCAGAAGAAATTTGGAGAAGAGATTGCACGGCTACAGGTGAGTTTCTTAGAAATAAATATTTAAGTCACTTGAATACTTGGATTTCCTTTTTCTTTTTTTTAGTGAGATTCCAAAGTTTGCTCATAAAAAGCTTTCCCACTCATTTCACCTGTCCATGAAGATGGGTGATTGTTTTTATTTTTTAGGCTATGGAGGAAATGGCAACCCACTCCAGTGTTGTTGCCTGGGAAATCCCATGGACAGAGGAGCCTGATGGGCTGCAGTACACTGCCTCACAGAGAGTCCGATGTGGCAGAGCAATTGAGCACAGCACAGCATACCTACTGTGTGCTTTTGGAAGTTTCCTATTTTATCTGCAAATTTCATGTTAACTTTGCATTCAGTTCTCTTTTATTTACTCATGTTTATTTTAGTATAAAATACTCTAAATTAATTTTCATGCTCCAGAAAGGATGTGGAGTGCTTAACTTGTGGCATAGCCTTTGTCTATAATTGGGTCATACAATTCCATAGTTTGAGAAGGACAGGCGTAATCTATATAAATAGATCTTGTAATCAGCAGACTACCTTCTATGCTGTATCTGCCCTAGGTGTGTGAGTAACTTGCTATGACATCTGGGGCAGCTTTGCAGCAGGGGCGAGTGGTGTTATACGAATTGTTTATAGTTTGAGAGTTAGTCAGCAGATGGTAGGAAGATGACTGTTATGGAAATTTAAGTATGGACTAGTATTAGAAGATACAATGCAAATCTTACTTAGGAAATTCAGTGTAATTAGTCTTTTCATGAGAAGAGAAACCCAAGTTTTATGAAAAAATAAAATAGATGCTTGTGTTATACTCCACATTGACAAAATCAGAGAAAGGCACACTCAGATTATCAAACATTTATTTGTCCAGGGATTCACTTTGATTGTAGTAACTTAGCATCATATGAAGCAGATGAAAACATATGCTTCTGAGAAAGGGGTTTCTAGGGAGTGTTTTTTCAGGGTAGTATATTTAAAGTATCAGGAGTATGGACTGAAAGAAAAGCACACAGCATACAAGTCGGAGTGTAAGTTTTATTCAGGGACTTTACGGAGGACTGTGGCCTGGGATCTCCAGTACTCTTGCCTGGAAAATCCCTTGGGCGAGGAGCCTAGTAGGCTGCAGTCCATGGGGTTGCTAAGAGTCGGACATGACTAAGCGACTTCACTTTCACTTTTCACTTTCATGCATTGGAGAAGGAAATGGGAACCCACTCCAGTGTTCTTGCCTGGAGAATCCCAGGGATGGGGGAGTCTGGCGGGCTGCTGTCGGGGTCCAGCCCTGGTGGATCCAGGGAATTCGACGGGTGGACAGAGTTGGCGAGGAGAGATTTATTTAATTAGAGATGTAAGGTTAGATTAGGAAAGAATAGTGTAGTAGGAAAATTAGTGGAGAAAAGAGGCTGAATAATTTGGTTTACGTGAAGAACTAATAAAACCTTGAGACAAGAGGTTTGCACCATTTACGTTAGGCCACTGGCACCCGTTTGAATAGTGGAGGGTGCCCCGCCTTGGGCTCCCTCTCGCGTGGGTCTTAGAAGCCAGGGCAAGTAAGTAGACATGGCGAGCCTCCACGCCCCAGATGGGAATTGAGCCAGAAAATAAAGAAGACGGGGAGACCAAGCTGCTTCGGTGAGCGAGGCCCCAATAACTTTATTTTTTAAAAGGACTTTATACCTTTCCCACAAATGATGTTGTGTACATTATCTTCTGGCCTTGGAGGCCTGTGAAACATTCTAAGACCCTCTTTTGATGAAGGCTGCTCAACCAGAAAACTTATTTTCCCTTGAAGTGTTTTTTCTTTATATTTCTAATCTATGTCGAAGTATCAAACAAAGTTACATTTCCAGGAAGCAAAAGTGCAGTAAGTTACAACAAAGAAAGAACCAATTAGCTCAAAAGTCTAATGTGGTCACTTTCAAGGCTACACTTGTTTTTTCTTACATTCTAACTATGTTAACTAATGTGCTCCCAGGTGTACAGTGGATGAGATATGGGAACTTAGCAACAAGCATTGGCCCAATAATGAAATCCTATACCAGCACTACTGTAATAACTTTTAACTCTTTGAAAGACTTTATGTTTGAGGCTTCCCGTGCCTCTCACAGCTGGGGGGCTGTAAACAATCACATGCGTAGTTGTAAAAGTCCAGGTAAGGCAAGTTAGAGAGCCATCAGAAGGGTTTGAGCTGAAACACTCCTTTCAAATGCAGAAGACTGAAGCCCTAAGTTAACTTTTTCCAGGAAGTGTCAGAAGAGTGGAAAAGCACAGTGCAATAAAATCAGGCCTACTCTGGTTTTTGGGGGTAGATGTTCAGGAAAACTCAGGGGGAACCCCTGAAGCCAGATCACACCTTTGCATTTTGTCTGGCTTCCTTTCTCATGACCTTTGCCATGGGTGGGATTCCTCATGCTAGCTCCTGGCAGGCTGCCGTCTATGGGGTCGCACAGAGTCGGACACGAATGAAGCAACTTAGCAGCAGCAGCAGCAGTGGCCTGGGAGATGGCCTCTCAGTAGCTCCGAGGAACCTTTCTGAAGAGGTAGGGGAGAAACCCGCTCATATTTGATTTTGATGAGAGAATACCTCCAGTCAAGCAAACCTTTCAGTAAAAGATTCACAAAGAACAGATATCCCAGGTTAATGATTTTAGTGCTTTTCTGTGTATGGGAAGATACAGGAATCTGGATTCATTAACATTCTTCCAAAGATATACATCTGTCTGAGGGGCCTGTTTTTCCAGAGCGTAAGGAGGGCATCATCTTGTTTTTAATCCTGAATTCCTCTCTCAGGGTCCACTGTTGGTCAGCCACTTCAGTGAATATTGACTAGATGGTAAACTAGTCTTTGTTTTACAGAAGTATAGCTTCTTTATTTTGGGGAGATTCTGGAACTTTTATATTCAAATGAGTATTCTCTATAAACCAGTTGTATAAGATCTCCTTTTGAAATTTTAATTTAATTTTTAAAACCTCTTTGGAAAAAGGAAGCTATTTCAAATTCACACAGGAGATAAGGACTTCTTTCACTTTTAGACACTTTTTTCAGCTATATACCTGAAGAGTGTATAGCTTCAATTACACAGCTTTAGTCATAGGTCAGAAGTTAACAACATAAATACTTACTGATTCATGTCTCCAGGGGCTGTTCCTCTTTCCATTAGGCATGAGATATAATTTTCTTACTTGATTTGAGCTGAGACATAGGCAAAGAGAACAAAACAGATAAAAAAGATGAACAGTAAGTCATATTCTCTGCCGTCTCCTGCTCAGAACTCCCCACGTACCTGATGGTCGCACCGTTCAGTCAGTTTTGCAGTCATTGTTAACAGTAATGGGGAAAGCTTTTAGTCATGAGCAAGCCAGAAATAAAAAACAAAATTGCAGGACTCAGGAATATCACAGCAATAGGTAAGATAGCAAAGGGAAAATTGCTGTGGGTGATTCACTTCTGGGGCCAAGAAAAATTGTACCTGGGCTTACACAGCTCATGAGTGTGCTTCTTGGACAGTGTAGTTCATCAGGCTCCAGGAGATGGGTCTACTTGATCGTCCTGGTGAGTGTCTAAAGCTACCAAGGCTCAATTTTTAAAAAGACATAAAAATGCAGTTTACCCTTGAACAACACAGATTTGAACTGTCCAAGTCAACTTATATGCAGGTGTATTTCAATGAATAAATATTCGGCTCTCCATACTGGCAGCTTCTGAATTTGTGGAGTCACCCAACTGCTGGTCGTGTACTGTGTTTAATCTGCAGACACAGAATCTGTAGGTACAGAGGGCCAGCTACAGGACTTGAGCATTCAGATTTTAGTGCCTGTGAAGAGTCCTGAAACCAATCCCCCACAGATACTGAGGGATGCCTCTATATAGATGTAAAATTGTGACTCAGATAAAATGGATACATACCAGATATTTATTTAATTCATTAATGAGTCTAATAAGATGATAAAACTGATTTTATGAAAATATTGTTTTTTCTTTGTTAGATACTACTTTGTAGGTATTAAGGAGAGTGTCCTCCTTAGATACGTGCTGAGATATTTAGGGATGAAGGGTTTGATGTCTGAAGTTCAGTTTCAAATAGCTATTTAAAAAGAAAAAGTCTGTGTATATGTGGGAAAGAGAGCGAATATGACAAAATTGGTAACAGTTGTTAAACTTGGCAGAGGAGGTGTTTTTTCTCAATTGTTCTGTTCTTTTAATTTTTCTGTGAACTTGAACATTTTCAATATAACAATTGGGGGAAACAGGCATACACTTAGCCGATCTCTACTTTTTCCCTTCTGTTTTACTCCCTACAGCCTTTTCCCCCACTGCCTCATAAGTAATTTCATGTTTAATCCTTTCAGTGTTTTTTTTAATTCTCTTTGAAAATATAAGCAGATATGTACACACGTGCATGCACACTTAATGCACAGTCTTAACTCTCCTGGTGTTTATATAAGAGATCATAGGCCATGGGTGGCACATTGCTAAAGAATCCACCTGCCAGTGCAGGAGACACAGGAATTGTGGGTTTGATCTCTGGGCTGGGAGGATCCCTTGGAGTAGGAGATGCCAACCCACTCCAGTATTCTTGCCTGGGAAATCCCATGGACCGAGGAGCCTGGCAGGCTTCAGTGCTTGTTGGCCGTAAAGGGCCAGACATGACAGAGCAGCTGAGCACGTGCATGCTGTGCGTAGCGTTGTGCATCTTATTTTTCTCATATAGCACATTGAGGCCCTCTCCATTTCATACAGCCGCAAAGAGGCCTTTCTCATTTCTCTTTGGAGCTGCATTGTACTTCACTATATAAACCACACGTTACTGCTGGATACTTGGGTGTTTCCAAGATTTGTAATTACAAACCACACTGCAGTGATTAATTATGTGAAAGTGGCATTTTGTATTTCAGTAGTTGTCTTAGCTCAGGCTTCCATAACAAAATACCATAGACTGGGTGGTTTAAACAACAGAAATGTATTTTCTCATAGTTCAGGAGGCTGGAAATCTGAGGGTGTCAGGATGGTGGGCTTACATACTGCTAGCCTGTCTTCTTGCTGTGTACTTTTATGGTAGGGAGAGACAGCATGCTTCTGGTGTCTCTTCTTACAAGGGCACTAATCCTTTCACAAGGGCCTCACCCTCGTGACTTCTCCATGATCTCCCGAAGGCCCCATGTCCAAGTACCATCTCTTGGGAAGTTAGAGTATCAACATACAAATTTTGAGGGGGTGGGGGTGGGGACACAGTTCAGTCCATAGCAGCAGGTATATCTTAAATTCCTGGAAAAGGGATTGCTGACATCAGAGTATAAGTACATCTGTAATTCATTGTATATTATATTCAATTCTTGGATCTTTGATCCACTTGGAGTTTATCCTGATAGGTGATGTAAAGAATGGATGCAATGTTTATTTTTTCAAATGGCTACCCAGTTGTCTTCAGATCGTTTACTGCAATGACTTTCTTTGCCCCATTGCATTGAGATTTTGACTTTATCACTTACTAAATCCTTCATATGTATTTGGGTCTGTTTTTATTCTGCTATATTGGCCTGTTTTATCTGTTCATGTTCCAGCTATACCATTTGAATCATTGACACTTAAGAATGTTTTAATACCTAATTGGTGGTGATCATCTCTCATTCCCTGAATTTTCTTGATTGTTCCTGCTTATGCATCTGTATGAATTTTATTTAAGTATTTATTATGGAAAGCTTCAAACATATATATATAAATAAGAATCATCAAATATCTATTACGTAGTTTCAGTGATTATCAATATTTTCTCTGTGTCTCATCAGTTCCCCCTTCCTCTTATTTTTTTGATGTATTTACAGCTATCTCACGTATCATTTCATCCTTAAGTTACTTCAGTATATGCCTCTAAGATAGATAAGACTTAAAAAAATTAAAACCACAATGTCATCCTATCCAGTACAGTTAGTTCCAGTTTGTAAGCTAGTAACCTAATACTACCCAGACCTGGTTTAGTTTTCTTTGATTTCTTTCTAAAATGTGGTTTTATAGTTTGTTCAAATAAGGATTCATGTGCAGTCCTCACGTTGCGTTTGGCTGATTCGTCTCTTGAATTTTCAGTTTGTAATGGCCTCTGCTCCCCAACTGCCATGTAGAATTGTCTTTACTTTTTCTTGTTTTGTATGTTTCTTACAGTGGTTTCTGTGAAACCTATTATCCCTTTCATGTTCTTTGCATAAATGTTTCAGTCTTTCTTTTCTTAAATGATTTCGTATTTGTCTTCACTGAGTACTTTGGGTCTCGTTTCACGTTCTGCTGCTATCAGAGTATCACCCACTGTTACCTGAGTATCACCCACTGTCACCTTGCTATCTGAATAGCATCTCTGTTCATATTTTGTGTTCTTCTGGTACTGCGATTGCATTCTTACGTCTTTTAGCTTATTTTGCCTTGTTTAGTAGGCTGTGTTCTTTTGTTTGTGGCAACATTTCTTTTTCTTTTTTCTTTTGGCTGTGCTGCACGGCTTGCGCGATCTTAGTTCCCTGACCAGGGATTGAACCTGGGGCCACAGCAGTGAAAGTGCAGAGTCCTAACCACTGGATCACCAGTATTTCCTGTGGCAACATTTTCTTTGGTGAATTTTCCTTGTCTGTTGAAAAGTTACACTGCTCAGTTTCACCCTTTTCCTTGTGGTTTCTTTGTGTTGAGGCAGATGGAATGCCTTTTTGGTTACTTGTGTTTGAACGAGCTTGATTTTAGTTGAAGAGGTTCCTGGGTGGGGGAACACTGGGTATCTTTCCAAGCCTTCTTGTGTAGGGCCCTTCCCCTCTGGTTCTCAAAGCCTGCTGTAGGAAAGATTCCACTTTTGTGCCTTTGCTTTTCCAGGTGGTTTATCTGCTGTAACAGTTTGAATTTTGTGGACGTTTTCTGAGTGCTCATCACTTTTCCTCTTCCCCACTTTTCTGCCCTCTTTTCTGCTTACCCAGTATCCCTGTTCTTGTCGTTATCTGCCTTGTTCGGAGGAGGCCCCTCAGTATTCCGTTTTTCCTTTGACCCTTGTGTGGCTCCAGGAGGCCATTTGGCTTTTCCTTTATCATCAGCTGGCAGCTGTCACCTCATTGCATTTCATTGTTTTCAGATTTGCTTAACTAAGCACTTTCCCCTCAGGGTGGGCCCTTAGCCTTCCCTTGTTTCTCCTGCTCTGTTGCTCCTAATACCAATTTTGCTATTAAGGAGAGTGTTTGTTTGATCACATTTACAAGTCAAATTTGATGTACAGATTTAAAAAGTGGTTTAAATTTGTGTGTTTTCCCATCTCCTAGTTTACACTAAAGATGTAGCTTTTGTTTTGGTTATCCTTATTTCTATTTCATATTAATCTTGCACAAATATTTTAAGATTTCTTTGCATTGCTAGTAACTGGATTATTATTTTTTGTTTATCTTTCCAGATTGGTGGTGGTTTATCTGTATTTTCTATGTTGATTTTGTATCTAAACTACCTTTTACTTAGAATAGTTGGTTCCTTTAGATTTTTCTGGCATGCAAATAAATATATCACCTGTAAATAATAAATTGTTCCTTTTCTAAATTTTATACTTCTAATTTCATTCTTTTGTCTGGTTATTTTCACATGGTCAATGTTCATGATGATACTGGTGATCTTTGTTTTATTTCAACTCTAGGAATATTTTATTTTTCTGCTAAGCATGATATCAGCATTGAGGGTTAAGATTTTAACATATAAGGAACTGGATATTTATTTTTATTTTACAAAGATTTAAGAAATGTCAAGAGTGAATATTTTATCAAATGATTTTGCAACATCTGTGAGATAATTTAATTTTTTAAAATTTATTATTTGGAGAATTATATAAATAGGTTTTTTAACATTAAACCATTCTTATAATCTTATAATTTTGATGTTTTTACTTTATTTTTCGGTGTTTTTGCTTTTATGTCTTCATGTGGTCACTACAGATGTTCTTTATAAGCTTGCGACTATTATATATTCTCTAGTTGTGGAGTGCAAGGTTCTCCATGTCTGATAAATCAAACTCATTAATTGTGTTGTTCAGAACTTCTGCAATCTTAACCATTTTTGGTTTACTTGGTCCATTTATTGCTGAAACAAAGAGTGTTAAAATCATCCACTCTAATGATAATAAAATGGATAGATTTATCAGTTTTTTATTATAATTGTTTACATAGATGTCAAGTGAGTGTATGCTCCTTGGTTCTGTCTCGTCACAACAAAGATTTGGAGTGATGGACATTAAAGCCCTCTGTGTGTCACAGCTCTTGGGTCTTGGACAGACTGTTATAGCTCTCAGGTCTCAAACGGACTGTGTTACAGCTCTTAGACAAATCAGTGTTACAGCTCCGTGTTACAGCTCTATTTTATTTAGATAATAGCAGGAAAATCCATCCTCGAGACATGAGGGCATGTGCCCCAGCGCGGCCGGGGAGAGAGAGGGCCCTTTGGCTTCTCTTTTTATATGGTTTTCCCTCCCCCTGGGCCTGCCCTGTGTAAATTGGGCCAGCCAGAGGTGCTGTTTGTTCTACCTGAGGCCCTCACTCCGGTCCTCGGACCTTCCTTTGTTCTATTTTTGTAGGCTTTTCCCTTCCTTGTCTTTTAGCCACCACCATTCTGGACTCCTGTTTCCTATTCTAACTACCTAACGTAAAGCCTTTCAAATACAACATTTGTGAGTTTATATCTTTCTGGCAAATTGTCAGTTGTTAAACATTATATTACTGCATTTATCCTCAATCTATTATTTAGATTTTAATTATTATTATGTATCCTCAAATTGTCTATTTTATTTGGTGTTACTGTACCCAATATCACCTAAGTAATTTGAGCCCTAAGTTTATGTAAGGCTTATGTTCATCTTTTGTATCACAAGGGCAAGTTTTAAAGAAAAAATTACGATTGTTGCTGACATGACATGCTGCTTTGTTGTTTTCCTGCACTGCAGAGTTCTTTTCTGACCCACCGTTTTCATCCCACATGTAGCCCTTTGAGGTTTCTGCCTTCATGTGGGGGTGGGGCGGTGAAGGGGGATGTTTCTTCTTTCTAGGTTGCTGTCTTAGGTAGTTTCAAGACCCCGTCTAAGTCTCCCTGAGGGCTTTTAATGCATTTTAATTGCTAGTCCTTTGGATACAGAAATACCCAACAGCCAGAGACAGCTTTCCTCAATGTCAGTTTATAGTTTTGATTTCTTTTATTCTCTTGGTAATTCATCCGTGTCTTAGAGGGGTGTCTGCTGTGTAGTCTTCATTTTTGATATTTTGGTATTTTTTGATAAGAGAATTGCTAGGTTATTCTGTTGCTCACAATGCTAGTAATGCTAGTCTTTAAAGATTTTTTAAAAAAAAACCAAAGCTTGGATATTTGTTGGAAGAAAAGAAAACTTTTTTTTCTTTTTTAACATTTTCTTGCTAGCATGCAGCAGAATTGATAAAAACAGTGGCATCTCGCTATGATGAATATGTCAACGTGAAGGAATTTTCTGACAAAATCAACCGTGCCCTTACTGCAGCAAAGAAGGATAATGACTTTATCTATCATGATCGAGTTCCAGACCTTAAAGATCTAGACCCTATTGGCAAAGCCACACTTGTGAAATCTACTCCAGTCAATGTACCCATCAGCCAGAAATTCACCGGTATGTCAGCTATTCAGAGGCACTTTAGTGTTATTTATTTTTTCTCCAGTTTAATCTATTTTTTGTAGCTAAAATCACATAGTTACAACTGTATGCTTTGAATATAATTTTATTCATATTAAGTGAAATTTTAAGATGGACAGTAAATGGTAGTAAAGCATAAAGTATACAACAGAGTCAGAAAACTTGAAACTGAGTAATTATAAAGACTTAAATGAGCACTTGTCTTTTTGTTAACATTTGTTATTTAAGATTCTGATATTAAAAATAAATGTATATAAGTATGACTAAGCATATAAGCTTCTGGAGTCATGGTTGTATCAGATAAATAAATGTCATCATACCCTTGACTATTATAGGTCTTTGCAATATATGGTAGCCTCTAGCTAATATTAGATCCCCAGGGATCTAATATTTCTAAGTTATTGGATGGTTATTTTAGAATTGGCCATCTGTATCTGTGGTTCCACAGCCATGAATTCAAAGCAACTGCTGACTGAAAATATTCACAGAGAAAATTTCCAGAAAGTTCCAAAAAGAGTAAAACTTGAATTTGCAGTACTCTGGCAACTGTTCACATAGTGTTTACATTGTATTAAGTATTACAAATAAGCTAGAAATGATTTAAAGTATATGAGAGAATATGTGTAAGCTGTATGCAGACACTGTGCCATTTCATGTAAGAGGCTTGAGCATCCTCAGAGTCTGGTACCCACTGAGGGACCTGGAACCAGTCCCCTGAGGACACCATGGGACTACTGTACTTACTTCTGTTTAACAAGCTCAAAGTGTTTACCATGTGCCAAAAGCTCTCTTAAGCACTTTAAAATATTAGTTCATTTACTTCTTACAGCAGCTATATGAGGCAAGTGTGGTTATTATCCCCATTTGACTGCTGAGTATACTGAGGCAGAGTGGTGTAGTCATTTGCTCAAGGTTGCAGAGCCAGGAAGTGGTAGAGCTGGAAACCATGGTACTATGGTCAATTTTATCAATGAATGAGTATTATTTTCTCTTGTGTAGATTTTCTTCTCCCAGAGATCCCTTAAACTTAATGATAAACACATCTTTGAGAAAATTAAGTTCGGGGAAAAGCCTTCGTTATCATTCCCTGTGAATACAGTGTTCTAAAAATTCTCTTTATCATTGTCCTTTCAATAGATTTAGTTTTGTTCTTTAAATGTTTGAAGACTTTTAAGGTGAATATTGGAAAGGAAATATGAATAGTCACTTTACAGTTTGAGTTTTTGTCTTAAAATTTTATTGAAATTGATTCCTCATTTTAGATCTGTTTGAGAAGATGGTTCCTGTGTCAGTCCAGCAGTCTTTGGCTGCCTATAATCAGAGGAAAGCTGATTTAGTTAACAGATCAATTGCTCAGATGAGAGAAGCCACCACTTTGGCAAATGGGTAAGTAGGGCTTAACTTTCGTAAGTTTATCTAAATTTCTGATGTTTCCTGGTGGGTTATTTATGAACATTGTACTTTTCTGAGCTTAGAACTGAATGTTAAGGGTATTTGAAACAGCAAATATATAGTGTCCCCAAGAAATGGACATTTTGGTTGTTACGAACATTGATGTACACATCTTTGTGTGGACATGTTTTATTTCTTATGAGCAAATAACCTAGAATTACAGAATTGTTGAGTTGTATAGTTAGTGTATTTTATTTCACAGGGGATGGCCAGATGGTTTTCCAGAGTCATTGTCCCTGCGCCGTTTGAGAAGTGCTGTTTCTCGGCACCTCGTCAGAACTTAGCATTGTCAGTCTCTGATTTTAGCTATTTTAGTGTGTGTGTAGCAGTGTCTCACTGTGGTTTAGTTTGCATCCCCCTGATGACTAATGATATTGAGCAACTCTTCATGTGCTTATTAGTCCTTCATGTCTTTCATGAAGTGTTGAAATTTATTGCTCAGTTTTCTTCTTAATAATCTTAAAAGAGTTCTTTAGATATTCTAGAGGTAAATCTTTTGTCAGATACGTTACTGAGTTTTTTTTCCCTAGTCTTGTTTGCTTTTTCATGTTTTTAATTTTGATGAATGAGTAAGTTTTGACCTCTATTCTTTTTCCAGCAGGAAGGGAGCATAAGATTTCATTATGTAGATGAAATAATAGAATAATAGTTCCTGTGCCATAAAACAAATGGAAATTCTGTATTAATATGTATATCAACTGTGTCCTCTTGACATCATGCCTAGATGATGTGAAATTGGGTGTTCTAGAAGGTCTTGTAGGCCTTCATAGAACCATTCAACTTCAGCTTCTTCAGCATTAGTGGTCGAGGCATAGACTTGGATTACTGTGATATTGAATGGTTGCTTTGGAAATGAACAGAGATCATTCTCTCGTTTTTGCTATTGCATCCAAGTACTGCATTTCAGACTCTTTTGTTTACTATAGGGGCTACTCCATTTTTTTCTAAAGGATTCTTGTCCACAGTAGTAGATACAATGGTCATCTGAGTTAAATTCACCCATTCCAGTCCATCTCAGTTCACTGGTTCCTAAAATGTTGATGTTCATTCTTGCAGTCTCCTGTTTGACCACTTCCAATTTGCCTTGGTTCATGGACCTGATATTTCTGGTTCCTATGCAATATTGCTCTTTACAGCATCGGAATTTACTTCCATCACCAGTCACATCCACAACTGGGTGTTGTTTTTGCTTTGGCGCCCTCTCTTCATTGTTTCTGGAGTTATTTCTCCACTGATCTCCAGTAGCATATTGAGCACCTACTGACCTGGGGAGTTCCTCTTTCAGTGTCCTGTCTTTTTGCATTTTCATCCTGTTCATGGGGTTCTCACGGCAAGAATACTGAAGTGGTTTGCCATTCCCTTCTCCAGTGACCACATTTTGTCAAAACTCTCCATCATGACCCGCCCATCTTGGGTGGCCCTACAATGGCATGGCTCATAGTTTCATTGAGTTAGACAACTGTGGTCCATGTGATCAGTTTTGTTAGTTTTCTGTGGTTTTCATTGTGGGTTTCATTCTGTCTGTCCTCTGATGGAGAAGGATAAGAGGCTTCTGGAAGCTTCCTGATGGGAGAGACTGACTGAGGGGGAAACTGGGTCTTGTTCTGATGGGCAGGGCCATGCTCAGTAAATCTTTAATCCAGTTTTCTGTTGATGAGTGGGGCTGTGTTCCCTCCCTGTTGTTTGACCTGAGGCCAAACTATGGTGGAGGTAATGAAGATAATGGCGACCTCCTTCAAAAGGTGCCTCTGACCCTGGAGCAGGCCACAGCTGACCCATGCCTCCGCTGGAGACTCCTAGACACTCACGGGGAAGTCTGGGTCAGTCTCTTATGGGCTCACTGGTCCTTTCTCCTGGGTCCTGATGTGCACAGGTTTTGTTTGTACCCTCCAAGAGTCTGTTTCCCCAGTCCTGTTTAAGTTCTGGTGTAAGTCTCTGGGTCCTGGTGTGCACAAGGTTTGTTTGAGCCCTCTGAGTGTGTCTGGTGAGTATGGGGTTTGATTCTAAACACGATTTTGCCCCTCCTACCGTCTTGCTGGGGCTTCTCCTTTGCCCTTTTACGTGGGGTATCTTTTTTTGGTGACATCCAACATTCTCCTGTCGACGGTTGTTCAGCAGCGAGTTGTAATTGTGGATTGCTTGGGGGACTGGAATATAAAAGTAGGAGGTCAAGAGATACCTGGAGTAACAGGAAAATTTGGCTTTGGAGTACAAAACGAAGCAGGTCAAAGACTAACAGAGTTTTGCCAAGAGAATGCACTGGTCATAGCAAACACCCTCTTCCAACAACACAAGACTGTACACATGGACATCACCAGATGGTCAACACCAAAATCAAATTGATTATATTCTTTGTAGCCAAAGATGGAGAAGCTCTATACAGTCAGTAAAAACAAGCCTGGGAGTTGACTGTGGCTCAGATCATGAACTCCTTATTGCCAAATTCAGACTTAAATTGAAGAAAGTAGTGAAAACCACCAGACCATTCAGATATGACCTAATCAAATCCCTTAGGACTATACAGTAGAAGTGACAAATAGATTCAAGGGATTAGATCTGATAGAGTGCCTAAAGAACTATGGATGGAGGTTTGTGACATTGTACAGGAGGCAGTGATCAAGGCCATCCCCATGAAAAAGAAGTGCAAAAAGACAAAACGGTAGTCTGAGGAGGCCTTACAAATAGCTGAGAAAAGAAGAGAAGTGAAAGGCAAAGGAGAAAAGGAAAGATATACCTGTTTGAATGCAGAGTTCCAAAGAATAGCAAGGAGAGATAAGAAAGCCTTCCTCAGTGATCAGTGCAAAGAAATAGAGGAAAACAATAGAATGGGAAAGGCTAGAGATCTCTTCAAGAAAATTAGAGATACCAAAGGACATTTCATGCAAAGATGGGCACAATAAGGACAGAAGTGTTATGGACCTAACAGAAGCAGAAGATATTAAGAAGAGGTGGCAGGAATACACAGAACTATACAAAAAAGATCTTCAAGATCTGGATAAGCACAGTGGTGTGATCACTCACCTAGAGCCAGACATCCTGGAAAGCGAAGTCAAGTGGGCCTTAGGAAGCATCACTACGAACAAAGCTAGTGGAGGTGATGGAATTCCAGTTGAGCTATTTCAAATCCTAAAAGATGATGTTATGAAAGTGCTGCACTCAATATGCCAGCAAATTTGAAAAGCTCAGCAGTGGCCACAGGACTGGAAAAGGTCAGTTTCCACTCCAGTCTCAAAGAAAGACAATGCCAAAGAATGTTCAAACTACCACACAATTGCATTTATCTCACATGCTAGCAAAGTAATGCTCAGAATTCTCCAAGCCAGACTTCAACAGTACATGAACTGTGAACTTGCAAATGTTCAAGCTGGATTTAGAAAAGGCAGTGGAATCAGAGATCAAATTGCCAACATCCGTTGGATCATTGCAAAAGCAAGAGAGTTCCAGAAAAACATCTATTTCTGCTTTATTGACTATGCCAAAGCCTTTGACTGTGTGGATCACAGTAAGCTGTGGAAAATTCTGAGAGAGATGGAAATACAGACCACCTGACCTGCCTCTCGAGAAACCTGTATGCAGGTCAGGAAGCAACAGTTAGAACCAGACATGGAACAACAGACTGGTTCCAAATTGGGAAAGGAGTGCGTCAAGGCTGTATATTGTCACCCTGCTTATTTAACTTATGCAGAGTACATCAGGAGAAAAGCTGGGCTGCATGAAGCACAAGCTGGAATCAAGATTGCCGGGAGAAATATCAGTAATCTCAGTTATGCAGATGACACCACCCTTATGGCAGAAAGCGAAGAAGATCTAAAGATCCTCTGGATGCACGTGAAAGTCAAAAGTGAAAAAACTAGCTTAAAGCTCAACATTCAGAAAGGTAAGATCATGGCATCCAGTCCCATCACTTTATCACAAATAGATGGGGAAACAGTGGAAACAGTGCCTGACTTTATTTTTTTGGGCTCCAAAATCACTGCAGATGGTGACTGCAGCCATGATCTTAAAAAACACTTGCTCCTTGGAAGGAAAGCTGTGACCAACCTAGACAGCATATTAAAAAGCAGAGACATTACTTAGCCAACAAAGATCTGTCTAGTCAAAGCTATAGTTTTTCCAGTGATCATGTATGGATGTGAGAGTTGGACGATAAAGAAAGCTGAGCGCCAGAGAATTGATTCTTTTGAACTGTGGTATTGGAGAAGACTTTTAAGAGAATCCCTTGGACTGCTTGGAGATCCAACCAGTCCGTCCTAAAGGAAATTAGTCTTGAATATTTATTGGAAGGACTGATGTTGAAGCTGAAACTCTAAAACTTTGGCCACCTGATGTGAAGAACTGACTCACTGGAAAAGACCCTGATGCTGGCAAAGATTGAAGGCAGGAGGAGGAGACAACACAGGATGAGATGGCTGGATGGCATCACCGACTCGATGGACATGAGTTTGAGTAAGCTATGGAAGCTGGTGATGCACAGGGAGGCCTGATGTGCTGCAGTCCATGGCATCACAGTCAGACATGACTGAGTGACTGAACTGATGTGAAATTATAACTATTTAGTGTATTATTTCTCTTTGGTCACTGACAGTATATCAATCAGGAGTGTGATAAAAGATCGCATTTTTAAAATAGAGTTTTGGACTTTTAATTGCTTAGGATGAAAGAAGTGAAGTTTAACCAGTGAGCCAAAGGTATCTAGTATATTTTAATGTAACATTTAAACATTTTGGTGCTCAGTTCTGAATTGTGAATCTAACTTAATTCTCTAATGATGTTTTATTTAATTTTATCAATTCCTGATTTTCTGTTCTTCCTTTGTCTTTGCTTTATGTTTCCATTTACAGGGCTTATCCACTTTTTTGGAGTGATAACTCCGCTGCTAGTGTTTGAAAGAAGGATTAGACCTTTAGATGACATAGTATCTCATTTTTTCAGGGTGTTAGCTTCCCTTAATCTTCCAGCAGCAATTGAAGATATATCTGGAGATACCGTACCTCAGTCTATATTGACCAAGTCCACATCTGTGATTGAACAGGGAGGCATCCAGACTGTTGATCAGTTGATCAAAGAGCTACCTGAACTTCTACAAAGAAATAGAGAAATCCTTGACGAGGTATGTTTTAAGAGGTTTGCTTTTCAGGTAAATAAAATACTCTTTGGCCCCTTGGTGTCCAGCAGGGATTGGGAAAGGAGGCTTCTTCCTGTGGTTTCACAGGGTAGCACTCATCATTCAGGTGAATTTATTGGGGCCCATAGTCTGCCCTTCAGCCTCAAGAGGAATTCTGAGTGAGAATGGGTTCATATGTCTTAAGGGTATATAAGTGCGCATTCATAAAACTTACATGACCATTGTGTGAAACTAGTATATTGTGGGAAATTACTATCACACAAACTGTTCAGACTTTTTCATTATTAAGGACTTTTTTTTCTTGTGAAAGATTCAGTGTCTGGTGAACAAGGAATCAGACTAAGGAAGTTAGGCCATCATATGTTTTCCAAGCCCACCATGCTCATCTTCAGATGGCAAGGGCATTTTATCAATAGGAATGTAGCACTAACGTTTGTTGGCTAAAGTCAACTATTTGCCAATGCTATTCTGCTTTTAAGGTGCTTTTGACTCGTTCTACTAATTGATACATTTGTTTCTTTAACTATAAATGTGTTCAAACTGGTTATTTTGTTTTTTGACAGTTGAGGAGTCATGTCTCTTTCAGGTGACTTCTGTTATCAATGCTTTAATCCATGTTGTTTCAATCTTTCAGTTAACTATCAGAGGAAGTTGTATTTACACTGTTTCCAAATACTTTGGGGCAAAGACAGAGTACTTATATACTATGATAGTGTGAACCTTGGGAATGAGAATATATACCTTCCAGGTTTACTTAAGGGCTTAACTAAAATAAAACAAATATCAATGTGAAAAAAATCTCATCTCATAATTAAGGAAAAACTGGCTTTATTAGTGTGTATGGTATATGTGTTTTCTGCCTCTCTTATGAGGTATTTTTATTTATTTTATCTTCTAACAGCCTTATGAGTTAGACTCATTATTATTCTCTTTGTTGTACTTGTAGTTTCATTTTATAAGTTATTAAGTTGTGAAGCTGATAATGTTTTTGAGTGTTTATGTCTCTGGTAGCAAATTTAATTCTAGTCTTGGTTTTCAGATAATTTGAAGTGTCCGCTAATGTATTTTCTAAATGATAAATTTTTCTTGCTTGGGATCTGTTGGATCCTTTCCATCTTAGATTCATGGGTTCTGTTTCTTCAGCTATTCTTTTTTCTCCATTCTCTCCTAATGAATTCCTGCTAGACTGATGGCAGTGCCTTCTGACGTTTCTGGCGCTTGTTCTCCGGGGGGGCTGTCTGAGGCTAGCCTCCCAGCTCACTGACCGCCTGTGTAGCCCTGCCTTTTGTGTTCTTCAGCTGCTCTATTGCATCCCCCCCCATTTTTCATTTCCACAATAAGGATATTTAATTGGTTCTTTTCATAAATCACCTACATTTATCTATATGTGTCTTTTTTCTTTTTTTGGGGTAAAATTCACATAATATAAAATTTCACCATTTTGGTCTCTTTTAAGTGTACGATCCAGTGGTTTTTAAGTACATTCACAATATTGTATGAGCACCAATACAGTCTAATTCTGGAACATTTTCATCACTTCCAAAAGAAAGCCTGTGCTAGTTAACAGTCACTCCTCTTTCTCCCATTCCCCTTGCTTTTGGCAACTACAAATCTGACTTCTGTTTGTATAGGTTCATTCATTCTGGACATTGCAGATAAGTGGAATCATGCCTTTAAGCTTGCCCGTTTCACTTGGCATCTTTTGAAGGTTCATTCATGTCACAGCACTTGTCAGTACTTCATTTCTTTTTGTGGCTAAATATTCCATTGTGTGGATGTATCGTTAAGTATTTTATTTATCCATTCATCAGGAATAGATACTTGGGATGTTTCCACTTTTTGGTTTTTCAGAATAATGCTGTTATTTGTGAACAGGTTATGTTTGAACACCTGTTTTCAGTTCTCTTGGGTTATATACATAGGAGTGGAATTACTGGGTTATACAGTAATATTGTGTTTAATTTTTTGAGGAACTGTGAAACTGGTTTGCAGAAGTAGCTGTGCCCTTTTACATTTTACCAACAGTGTATGAAGGTTCCAAATTTCACATCCCTGCTAATCCTCATAATTGTCTTAAAAGAGAAAGAAGCCATCCTTGTGGCTATGAAGTGGTATCTTACTATGATTTGATTTGACCTTATATGTAGTAAATCCCAAAATTAGTAGGAGTTTAATGAGGATTGTATTGAATGTTTAGATCAGTTTGAGGAATATTACTGATCTTTAACAGTATTACGGCTTCTAGTCCATGGACGGAGGCTGTCTTTCCATTTGATTTCTTTCAGCAGTGTTTTATACTTTTCACTTTATAAATATTTTACTTCCTTGATTAAAGTGATTCTTAGTTATTTTATTCTTTTTGATGCTGTTATAATGGAATTATCTTAATTTCCTATTTGGATTCTTCATTGCTAGAGAGAGTATAGAAATACAGCTGATTTTGTGTGTTGATTTTGTTTTCTGCAACTCTACTAAATTTGTTTATTATCTCTAATAGTTATTTTACGGATTGCTTAGGATTTTTCATATAAAAAGTCATCATTTGCAACTAGAGATAGTTCTTCCTTTCCACTCTTGGATGCCCTGTATTTCTTACTGTAATTGCGCCAGTTAGTTCAATCCTGATTTAAGCAGTGAGAGTCCACAGACTTGTCTTGATTGATATCTTCGGGGAAAACATTCCAGTTTTTCACTGTCAAGCTACTAAGTTTTTCATAGATGGCTGTTCTCAGATTGAGGAAGTTCCTTTCCGTTCTTAATTAGTTGAGTGTTTTTATCATAAAAGGGTGTTGGATTTTGTCAAATATTTTTTCTGTGTCTCAAGATAATCACATGGATTTTCTCCCTTCATTCTACTAATATGAAGTATTACATTAACTGATTCTTCAGTGTGAACCACCCTTGCATTCCTAGGTTATCCCACTTTGTCATGGTGTAGAATTCTTTTAATGTGCTGCTAGATCTGGTTTGGTAGTATTTTGTTGAGCATTTTGCAGTTATATTCATAAGGGATACTGGTCTGTAGTTTTCTTGTGTGTGTGACTTTCAACTTGTGTGTTTTTGTGATTGTGTCTTTTGCAAATACCATATGGTAATAAGATTTTTCCTTTACTTTTAGCTTGACAATCTCTTTCTGGAGGGTTAAATTATTCATATATTTAGAACCATATTTTTCTGTAACACTTCTCTTTCTCTTTTGATTTCTGGTTTCTTTCTTTGGTATCTCCTCACCCTCACTTTTTATGGTTTTATTGAGTTCCCTCCATTTTTTCTCACCCCCCCCCCCCCTTTTAACAGCATGAAAGTTGTATACTTACTTTTCTTTTTTATAGTTTATTATGATGTGTCTGGGCATGGGTTTTCTTTTATTTAAGTTGCTTGATATTCCATGGGATTCAGTGAATTTGAGAAATTGTGTCTTTCATCCATCCTGGAAAGTTCTTAGTTTTCACTTCTTTGAATATTGGTTTTTCCCAGTTGTCATTATTATGTCTTTCTCCATCTCTGATGTTGAATCTTCTCAGTTTATTTTCTGGGTCTTCCAGCCACTTGTGTTTTCTGTTGCTCTGTGCTTCCTTCTGCCTGATTTCTTCTGGTGTGTCTTCCAGTTCACTAGTTCTCTTCAGTTATATTCCAGCAGTTTTTTAGCTATCAATTAGCTTCCTAATTTTATAACTTCGTTAATTTCCAGAAATTTTATTTGGCTCTTTTTCAGTTCTTCTCATCTTCTTTCTCCTGTCATACTTTTACTCTAAAACATATTAAATATGTTTAGTTTATATTCTTTATCTTTTCTCAGGGTCAGTAGTCTTTGTGGTTTGGTTCTGTGATTTGTTATTTTTTCCTGATTTTTTCTCATACCGGTTTGTTTCCTCTTATTTCAGTGTTTTTGTTTGTGTGTTTCCTGTATTTTAAAGCTTTTTTGGGAGGGTTTTGTGTGTGTGTATGTGTGTGTGTGGTTAATCTTTTATTTTGAAATTCATTTTAGGAGTTTGTGTCATACAGGTAGTCGTTTCCAGCCCTAAGTTCAGGCTTTTGATTAGGAATCTTGAGGTGATACTTCTTTTCTTTTCTATATAGAGCCAGGGTTCAGATGGTCAGATTCCCTTGAGTTGGTCAGTTTTCCTTTAAATACTCATCCACTGAGTGTCATCTATTTGGAAGTCCCCATTTGAGGGAAGATAGTGCCTTTGATCTGATCTCCTGCTCATATTAGCCCCACCTGTGTTTCCTGTCTCCTGTTAAATGTACACTCTGAGCCACTGGAGAATGTGGAGTTGGTGAAGTATGGACAGTAGGCCAGCTCCACCTTGTGGCCTGTTTTATATGGTTCACTAGTTAAGAATGATTTTTACCACTTTTAGAAAACAGTTATTAAAAAAAAAAAAAGAATATGTGAGACTGTAGTCCCCAGCCCTAAAATATTTACTCTAACGTTTGACACATGATTTGCAGATCTCTGCTCTAAACGGTCAGGCATTAACAGGTACCATTGACTCTAGCACTTGAGTCCATTGGTGGATTAGCACTTTCTTACGTTTCTGCCTCTACTGTCTTGTTTTCTCAGCTCTGCATTTGAAAGGCTTTTTTTTTTAATGTTAATTTTCAGTTTATTGTATTGGGTTGACGTCTAAATCTTTTATTTGTATGATTTAATCAGTTTTCTCTTTGTTTTGTTTATGGCTTCAAAGTTCTAAAGGCTTTCTGTTTATTTAATCTTAAAAAAAATCATTTAAAAGTAGTTTTGGTATATGGATGTACATAATCTCTTAGTCCTCTTAATTTCACTGAGTAAGGTAATGGCTAACTTAGCCTTAAATTTTACAAGATGTTTGTTCAGTATATTATGACTTGGATTTTTACAATGGAAATTATTGTACTAATTTATATTCTAACCAGTACTGTAGGAATAGCCCTAGCTCACTAATTCTCACCTATATTAAGTATGATCATTTTAAAAATGTTCTAAAGTTTTTTACACCAGAAATGATATTTCACTGTTGCTTTGCCTCCTTTTTAAAAGTCATTAAGGTTGTTGGATGAAGAAGAAGCAACTGACAATGATTTAAGGGCAAAATTCAAGGAACGTTGGCAAAGAACGCCATCCAATGAACTTTATAAGCCTTTAAGAACAGGTAAAAATGTCCCTAAGTGACTTTCACTTGAGTAAGTTCTCATTTTGTATCCACAATTTTTGCTTGATTGAATTAGGCTCCATATGAAAATCCACGTGTTTTGCTTCAGTTCCATGTAAGATAAAAAATAACAAGGATATTCACCATGATAAGTTCAGACTCTTAAGAAAGTGAAAATATTAAAATGATCCTGTAACTCTTACTTCCTGTTCCAAGCTTTCTGCATATTATAAAAAAAGATAAATGAGATCTTATATAAATACATGGTGTTGTGATTTCATTTCATTTAGTAGTGATACTGCTGCTGCTGCTGCTAAGTCGCTTCAGTCATGTCTGACTCTGTGCGACCCCATAGACGGCAGCCCACCAGGCTCCCCCATCCCTGGGATTCTCTAGGCAAGAATACCGGAGTGGTTTGCTGTTTCCTTCTCCAATGCATGAAAGTGAAAAGTGAAAGTGAAGTCACTCAGTCATGTCCGACTCTTAGCGACCCCATGGACTATAGCCTATCAGGGTCCTCCATCCATGGGATTTTCCAGACAAGAGTACTGGAGTGGGGTGCCATTGCCTTCTCCATAGTAGTGATACTACCAGGTAGTAAAAGATGAGTTTTAAATTAACCTGAGGCCAAATTATTATTTTTAAGACTTTGATTATAAAGATTTTGTGCTTGTTCAGATAAATGATATCTAGACTTGCTTTATTTCTCTGTAAAAAGTATTTAATACTATTGTGAATTTTCTAAAAATGTATCTGCTTTTCTTATAAGTCAGATTTAAAGAGTGATCCTTTGAGACAGGAACATTTTTGAAATAAGTTGTAACAGTTTTTGGAGTGAATGTTATCTTTCTATATTCATGAGTTGTAGAAAAAGATTAATGTCAGTTGGCTTTTATTTAGTGGATTGTAACCACAAAGGTGTTTTAAGGTTATAAAACACTAGAGATGCAAAGACTGACAGGAGCTCAGTTTCTGTCATCTGGTGCTTTGGGGCTGGCAGGGAGACAGGTAAAATTGGGGAACAAAATTGAAAGTACAACCAGCTTCTGTACTTCACTGTTAAAACCATTACTGTGCTCTGGTAACATTGTTTTCTTCTTCTACAGAGGGAAACAACTTCAGAACCGTTTTGGATAAAGCCGTGCAAGCAGATGGACAGGTGAAGGAGCGTTACCAGGCTCACCGAGACACCATTGCGCTTCTGTGTAAGCCGGAGCCGGAGCTGAATGCCGCCATCCCTTCTGCTAACCCGGCGAAGACAATGCAGGGCAGTGAGGTGAGGATGTGCGCTTTGATGTGGGTGGCCGGCGCGTCTGACAGCTATGTTCAAGCCATTACACACAGTGAATTGCCCAGTTTTCTTCTTACTGACCTTTTTTAAAAAAAATGATGTACATGGAGGTGGTTGTGTTTAGAGCGACATGATATATATACACTGTGTAAACGTTATATTACTATCCATTTATTGAATGTTTCCTCTGTGAGCTCAGTGCTGTATATATTCACAGTGTTTAATTCAAATTTGATAAAAGGGAGCAACTTGAAAGTAAAGGCACTTCTTTGAGGGGGAAGGACTGGATTGGCCAGATACTCCTCTGACCACATTCTTTGTTTCTTGCACCTTTCTATATGCCACCTTCTACCATATTTCCCTGGGACTACCTCTGAAGGGAGGGTTGTCAAGGTGTGCATGTTAATAAGTGGATCACATTGGCATGATATTTCTACTGGTTACAGGCTCATGGGAGCGTGATTGGCTGAGACCCTAAGGGGATGGGTGTGACTGATCACTGTGAGGTGAGATAGGGGCCCTGAAGCACACAGGAAAGTAAGCCAAAGGGCAGGAGATACTGCTGAAAGCTTCTTGAAAAAGGTGAATTTCCTGTGACAGTAGTTCTCAGAAGTTATCATTGTCATTTCTTATCTGTCTTTGCTCAGAAGCATTTCATGTATTCATTCAGCCAAGAGTGTAAGGCACTGCGCTCGGTACACATGATGGCCAGCCCTCAACTCCCCATTCACAAGCAGGCGTAGGAGAGGAGACATACACAGAGAAAACCGGGATACAGGTAGAAACTGAGACGTTTGGGGGCTTTAGGTGACGGAATTCTCAACGTTCCAGCATTTGGAGCCCCTTGTCTAGGAGGCTTCTTAGGACATTGGCACATTATGAGAACAGTGGACAGGCAGAAAGGTGAACAGGAGTAGGATCCGAGAATATTGAGTGAGTGTATGCAGAGCAGCTACCAGAGGTTGAGTGGAAACCGGCCCCTGAAGTGAAGGGAAAACGGTGTCAGGGGATATGCACAGACCCTGGATCTCTGGTTGGGGGCCAGAGAGAACAACCACTGTGAAGTCAGATGCTTTGAGGATGTCGAGGAGAAAAGGAAGGTGGTTGAAATATTAAATTTGTAAAGAGGAGACTGCACACCCATAGAACAGCAGCATGTTCTGGCTTCTTTGGATTTTATTAGAACTCTCTTTAATGTCCCCCCTTTTTTCTTTTTAGTGTCACATACACAACTCAGAACTTCCATGGCTTTCGTTCTTTGATTCTGCTCTCTATAGAAAAGGAAAAAAAATTTTTTTTAAAATTTGTAATAGCTGCTCTGTTAATCCAGAACAGTATTACATAGGGGAAGAAAAGTTTGACAATCAGTATGAAGTTATTTTATTGAAACTAGATTTTCTGCATGGAGGTAACCAACAATTTTCAGTGCTGTATATATTCATTCATCATGTGTCTTTATCAGAAAAGGCAAGCATCATTTATTTATTAAAGCTCCTTCAGATAGTTGTCACCACAGTTGATGACACATTAGCCAGAGTTCTTATGAGAAACACCCAGCCATTTGAATTGCTGATTATTAACGTGATACAAGGTACCTGTTTTATTAAGAGGTCCAAGCATAATGGGTAGGGCTGTTTTTTCTTTCTTTCTGAAGAGGCCAACTATCTAGTTATTTATCTTTGTTCTGTTTGGGCGGCTGTTTTTAGGTACTGAGAGGATGTTAGTTTCTATACTAGATAACACAGTCTGTTTCAAGATAGTCCTGACTTTCAGCTTTATTTACTAGACTATTTTTAAAAAAATTAATTCTGCATATTCCTATTTCTCCCCTAGCTTTATTTCACTTGACTTCTATAAAATTTTTGAACTTCTGTTAGGCATAACATATGTATAGAAGAAAATGACATTTCTTACTTTCCTAATGGCCAAGCAACCTTCACATAGGGTTAAAGGTTGAGATTCCATTATCAATCTAAATTTATCAAGAGGTAAAGCTATCAAAACCTTTTCGAATATATATGCTACTGTATCCCCCAACACAAACTGTGTTACATGATTATAGAAATCCTTATAATTCAGCAGAATAAAGGACACTTTAATTCTTGGTCTGTTTCTCATTTTTCCTCTGTTCTTGTCTGAGTGCTTATATGCTTAAGTCTTTTTAGTCCACAGTGCATGCAAAGTAGAGAATTAAACTGTGAGACATAACCAACAGTTAATAATAATGGCTCCTACTTATGGAGCACTTAGCCTGTGTTAGAAATTACATTAAGCACTTATATGGACTTACTTCAGTCTTTCCAACTGTCCTGACATATAGGTACTATTATTATTCTTGTTTTGCAGATGAATTTTCCAGGTAAACTGTCCTTGGTTATACGGTAACAAAGCCCATGATATTCACTAAGGGAGTATAATCAAAGAGTTGAAATATTTTTTCTATGTCATCATGTTTCACTTTGCTGGACAGCTAGATTCCTTCGTTTCTGTATTGCAGTTTTGATTTAATTTTGTGTTTTGGATGGGTAGAAGAATGTTCATGGTTCAGAAGGTTCCTGTAGAGAACTCTCAGCCCTGTTCTTTCCACCTTATTCCCATCTGCTCTGTATACATAACGTATTCATTAGTGTCTGGTCTGTGTTTAGTGCTTTTGTATTTGTGAAAAATACATATGCACACAGATATACAGAATATATTATGTGTGTGTATAGCTTTATATTCTGATTTCCCTTCTCATTGAAAATGCGACATACAGTGTATATGCTTTTGTACCTTTTTTCATTTAGTAATATGTCCTGGAAGTCATTTGCAAGCAAGACTTTGACCTGCTTGTCTAACGTCAGATTCTGCTAGGCCCCTTTAATAGACTTTGCTGTGCCCATCCAGCCGTGATTCTTTGCCCTCTTCTTCCTTTTAGAGTGTCTGTGGTTTGATGCTTCTTAGACCTCTGGGAGTCACGTTAGAACATGTTAAGAGACTCTGCATTTAAGAGAGGACACCTAGGAGATAAACGGTGGTTACCAGAGGCTGACATGTAGAAGAAACTTGAGGCTTTTCCTCAGGTTTCGGTTTCCACATGGGAAGGTCGCCCTGGACCCTCCTGTCAAGGAGCTGATGACTAAGGGCATGGACTGCAGAGCAGGGCAGCTTCTTAGGCACGGGCAGTAGATGAGGAGACCTTTGGGGCTGAAATTGCTGCTGGTAAGAAGTGAGTCAGGGGTGGAGATGGGGTTCTTGGACGGTCCCTTCTTTGCCCACTTTCTTGCTCTGAGCATTCTTGGTCAAGCAGAATGGGGGCTTGGGGTTGCCCAGGTGAACTGTGAAGAGCTGTGAGTGAAAGGGAGCAGCTCACAAGGGCCTTAGAGGGCAGGCACTTGAACCCTGAAACACTATTACCACATACGGGTGTTAGGCATTTATGATTCATGTGGCTGTTAGGCAGAGACTGAATGAGAGGCAGAACTCATGATGTGAAGAGAGATAGGACCTACCCCTTCTTTCTCTCCCAGGGTTTAAAATCAGTGTATGACTTAGAGCTTTCTGTCTCTCTCTTTGTCTCCCCCTCTTGAGTGCTGTCTCCATGTATCGTTATCTCTATTTTTATCTCCATGTCTCCCTCTCTCAATCTCACTATGTTGGCAAAATAGGGTATCTCTTGACAAAACACACCTTCCTCTACATCATCGTGAGGACACAGTAAAGTATAAATGTGGTTAGAATGGGGATTCATGTCAGTGTATGGCAAAACCATACAGTATTGTAAAGTAAAATAGAGTAAAAATAAAAGAAAAAAAAAATGTGGTTAGAGAGTGGTTTGGAGTCAGGCAGACTTAGGTCTCAGGTTTCACCTCTGCTCCTTTAGTAACTGTGTAACCTCAGGCCGGTGACTTAATTTTTCTGAGACTCTGTTTCTCCATCTGTGGAATAGAGGTAATAAATACATACTCTATGGGATATTGTAAGGAGTGCATTAAATTAGATCTGTGAAGTGTTTAGGATTGTGCCTGGCGCATGATAAATGTTCAGTAAATCTGTTTTCATTATTGCTGCTGCCATTGCAGGCTGAACCACTAAAGGTACAGCAGTGTCTGTATGTAAGTAAACCTGATGTCTGAATTATACTTGGCTCTCTGAGAAATCATCTCTCCCTGACCCTGGTGAACCTTTGTATAATTCCCTTCTGGTAATTGGCTTCTGGTTTTTTGGGCAATTAAGCTAAAAGTTTTTTTAAATTGTATAGGTGGTGAATGTCTTAAAATCCTTATTGACAAATCTTGATGAAGTAAAGAAGGAAAGAGAGGGGCTGGAGAACGACCTGAAATCAGTGAATTTTGACATGACGAGCAAGTTTCTGACTGCTCTGGCTCAAGATGGTGTGATAAATGAAGAAGCTATTTCTGTTACCGAACTGGATCGAATCTATGGGGGTCTCACAACTAAAGTCCAGGAATCTCTAAAGAAACAGGAAGGACTTCTTAAAAATATTCAGGTAATGTTTATATACTTCAGTAAGATTTTTATTTAAAAAATTACAGAAGGGATCATCTGTATACAGGAGGGGTAATCTGGGCTAAATCTATCTATTTAGGATTGTGTTTTTGGCAAGTATTCCATATTAACAGAAACCTGTAAACCGTTGGTTATATTTTCATGCCCACTGAATTTGGGGTAATTTTACTAATGGAAAGCTATAAAGTACTGTGCTACTCCAAAGGGAATATATTAGGTAAATATCTAATAATAACTCAGTGTAATCATAGGTGATTTTCATAGTTGGAAAAGTATCAGTAAAAATGTCATGAGTGATATTAATTTCATAAATATATATAACTGCATAAATCTTTCTTTTCATAAGGTCTCACACCAGGAATTTTCAAAAATGAAACAATCTAATAATGAAGCCAATTTAAGAGAAGAAGTCTTGAAGAATTTAGCTGCTGCGTATGACAACTTTGTTGAACTTGTGGCTAATCTGAAGGAGGGCACAAAGGTATGAAGCACACAAAAAATAAGAGCTAACTGACCAGTGTGGCCGTGAGGATATAGTTTGAGAAGTTAATTGGTATTTCCAATTGGACCAAATCATTCTTCATCTTGAATTCTTTAGCTTTCATGACTTTGGCCCCCGAGAGCTTTGTTATAAGCGGGAGAAAGCTTAATGAAGGTGGTGGATTTCATGGGAACTTTGCAGAATGAGTATGCGTATTCATTCATTTCAGGTAGCAAGATTTAGCAAAAATCAGCAATACTTTGTTACATGATAGAAAGTCGGCCAATCTGAGTGAATTATGAGGGAATAGGAGTTGTAGTCAGAGCTGATACGTGATGGGGAAGGGGGTTGGTATGACTTTCATAGTCTCTGCTGATGGTTTAGGTGATGATAAATTTGTGATATGCTTGTGTCTTAGAGTGCTTACTGAATATGTTTCAGTATTTTCTAGCCTTTCCTTTAAATATTTTTGGGGAAATGCTTATATTTGGTTTGACCAATTTTGGGGAGCAAGTGATTTTTTAAGTTTTTCAAGTACATAATTCCTTTTGGTACTTTAACTCCACAATGATGACTGAATAAAGTTATCTTGATTTTAATACAGTAGGTATAATGTAAAACCCTCTAAAGAGAGCATAGAAATACTGCCAAAACCTTCCAAAGAGAGAGGATAGTAAAATGCCATTTTAATTTGATTTAAAATGCTTTGTTGAAATAGGTAAGCTGAGAAAACTCTCCAGAGTGCTTTTGGAAATCCTTCGAAAGGTTTCTGAAATGATGCCTGCGTTTCTGAAATGAACATGCAAATCTAATGTTTCCACTTAAATAGGTTGTTTTTATTATGTAGTAGATTTTTTTCTAGGAATTGGGAACTTGTTCACAATCATGAAACTTAACTTGTCACTGAATTTTTGGTGACAGCACTTTCTAACCATTATTTTATTTATTTTTTTCAAAATATCTTAGGTCATATTTAACAATAAGGTACTGGACTTAAGTGGTGTGACTGTCTCTCATGCTGAGGGTTTTAGTTCTTTAACTGTTATTGACAAATGAGCTTTAAATTGTGTTCCTCTTAGATTAAAAATTGTTCTGGTTTGTCACTGATGTTTGTTCTTTGCTTGTAGTTTTACAATGAGCTGACTGAAATACTTGTCAGGTTCCAGAACAAATGCAGTGATATAGTGTTTGCACGGAAGACAGAAAGGGATGAGCTCTTAAAGTAAGTTTATTTTCTGTATCAAATTGTACTTTTGAAGTATTTTTCTTAAAAAAAAATTATATTCTTGCTACCTCTTTTAGAAAAATCACATGTGGATACCCTTGTGGTGGGTTGGCAGTGTGAGTTAGCAATTTCCTTCATTTCCTCTGTGGTGGTTTACAAAGCAACAGACAACCAGCTGCATGATTCAAGAACAACAGGATGTAAAGGAGCACAAACTAGATGAAGGGAGAATAGTGATGTCACAGAAGTGATGGCAGCACAGCTCACGTGACGATCTCAGGGAATGCCAGTAAACACGAGCAGTTCACCTTGAAGAGGCAGATGGGGTCCTTGAATGGAGCTGCAGGCACAGCATGAGGGAGAGAGGATTTACAGCTCAGAAAATGTCAGCAAAAGCACTTTCTATAGGGCCTACTGGGCAAGCAACATACGACTCACTCTGCGTGGAGTAATGGAGAGCCGGCTCAGCATTGTACCCATTAAGATGAGAAAGAGAGCAAAATTTAACAAAACTAATAGATGAAGAACATTCACCAGAATAACATTGTCACAGAACAGGTGAAATTTTACTGTGAATTAAAAAAAAAAGGTTAGGAAACAATCACTAAGGATTACCACGAACAAAGCCAGTACTCAAGGAAGATGGTAGGAAAACAAGAGGTCATAAAATATGAAGTGTCAGGATTTAGGGCACAATTGGAAGAGAACAGAACCATCACAGATGTGAGATGAAATGAGGAGGAGCCAAAGCAAGAAAAGACAGCGAAGAAAACACAGGAGCAAAGAGTAGCAAAGAAGGAATCAAAGAAAATGAAACCAGAGCAAGGAACAGGATTAAAAAAAAGTAGAGAAGGTGGGCAAAGAAGATCTAACATACGTAAAACTGAATTCCCTTCAAAGAAGAAAATCCCAAACAGTGAACAGAACAAATACTTAATGACATTACTCAAGAATATTCTTAGAATAAGTCCTGTTGAAAGGGTATACGTCATTTGGTCAGGAAAAACGAGTAAGAACTGTTAACACTTATTTGTATTAAGGCATATACATTACTAGCCTTCAAAGATAATGACCAAACTTCTCTGGTGGCCCAGTGGTCAAGGCTCTGTGCTCCCAACACAGGGGGAATAGGCTTGATCCCTGCTTGGGGATCTGAGATCTCACATGCACATGGTCTGGCCAAATAAATATTCTTTAAAAAAGAAAATGGCAGAATCCTATTAAGGCAGTCAGGCAGACAGATCAGCTCAGTTTATAAAAAGGTGAAAAAAACCTAGGCTGGCATCACTGCATGCTAGAAGAGAATGGAATGATTGCTATTCAAACTCAAGGAAAGCAAATATAAGACAAAGATTTTATATCCGGCCAGCCTGTCCTTCAGGTATATTCAAAGTCAGGTGGTCATTAGCGATGAATATTAAGAACCCAGAGACTACTACTCAGGAGCCTTTCTTGAGCCCCTCAGATGACCTCACCATTATTCTCATTTGTCCGTGCTTAAAACAGTTTCCTGTAGAAGAATGGGGAGAGCTTAAGAGCTACTTCCTTCCAGCCCCAAGACAGAGCAGGGCCATTTGTTATCAGTTTTTCTACTAAACCTTTAAAAAGCAAATATTTAAAATCTTTTAAAAACGGTTTTAGAGGTTAAAAACAAACCCAAATTAGTTTTAGTAGTAAGTAAATCTGAAAAGAGTAAAACAGAGCAGTCTTCGGACCAGTTTTATTTATGAATATGGATGTGAAAGTTCTAAATAAAATGCTTGCCGTTTGTATTCTCCGGGATATTAACTAATGAAGGAACATGAGCATGACCAAGGAGTGGGTGGTTATTCCATGAATACAGTGATTGGTTTAGTATCCTTACACCTAAGGAGAAAAAGATGGTCTTCACAGATGAGGAAAAAGCATGAGGAACTATGTACATTCCCCCTAAAGACCAGCGCCACCTGTCAGTGCTGTCATTCAGTGTTCTATTGGCAGCACCAGCCAGCACCATTGGGCAAAAGGCGATGAGAGATACAAAAATCGTGAACTGTCACTGTTTACAGACTTTATGATCGTGCATCTTGGAAACCTAAAAGAATCAGCAGCCAGACTCTGCAAATAATAAAAGAATTGGTGATTGTGAAAATAATTTGTAGCCATCAATAGCATTCATACAAGTAAAGACATAGAAGATACAGTGGAGGGAAATATTCACGAGAAAGTGAAATACATAAGAATAGATTTGTCATATATGAGACCTGTATGAAGAAAGCTTTGAAACACTATTCAAGGACACAAGAGAGGATTTGAGCAAGTTCTAAGACATATCATGTCCTTAGATAGGATGAGACAGCTTCATGAAAATGTCAGTTCTAAATAAATTTATCCATTCAACATAATTTTGATTTAAAAAAAAAACCACATACTCGTTTAAAAGTAGACAAGTTGTTCTAAAGCTCAAGGTGAAAAAAGTCAAGAATAGCCAGGAAAAACTGCATAAAAATAACAGTAATGGAAACTAATTTACCAGATTTTAATATATGTAATATTGTCTCTAATTAAAACACAGTACTGGCACATTAGACTAAAGACAGAAGATAGGAAGATATTTAAATCATTAAGTGAATTTAGTGTTTTAAGAAAAAAAAATCCTAAATCATAGAAGTTAAGAAACAAGTGCCTAGTCATTTAGGAAATGAAAGTTATTTTTACAACAGAATAAGTTCCAAACAGATCATACTTGAAATGTATAAAATGAAATGAAAAGAAAATGAGAGAAATTTTTAGTAAAGCTGGAATAGGAAAGGTCTTTGTAATTCTGACATAAAATCCAGAAGCCATTAAAGAAAAAAGAGTAAGTTCACCATAACATGATCAGCAGAGTCAAAATGTAATAAGCTGGTGGAAAGTGTTTGAAACTTATTCCCGGGACAATAGGCAAATTTACCAAATTTATAAAGAACTCTGAGATACTGATGAAGAGGGGAAAAAACCCAATAGAAAAATTGGCAAAGGATGTGAACAGAAATTCTGCAGATGAAATAAAAGTGACTGTTAAGCATATGAAAAAATACCTCCCCTCATTCAATATAAATATAAGTACTCTGAAATGGCATTTTTCAGACTGTCAAAATTTGGAAGTTTGATAGCGTGCTTTATCGGCACACTTTGGGGAGCAAGTCTCATTCTGCTGTGGGAGTGCACAGTGGGGCAACCCTTTTGTGGGACACAGTAAGGTCTGAATTGCAGACCCATACATTATTTAATCCAGCTTCTTTTTAAAGGATGTTTTCTATTTACCAATATACAAAAATCTCTAAGATGAATAATTTATGTTAAAAAAATAAGGTTACAGACTAGTGTAAAATATGCTTTTTGTGTAAAAAGGGAGAAAATAAAAATGAACATTTGGATTGGTTTATTTCTGATCAGGAAGCTCTGGACAGGTTCATAAGAAAGAATAGTATAGTGTCTGTGTGTTTGTGGGAGTGAATGGTGGAATGAGAATTTGTAGATAGTGGTCTGTCAGTTTTTGAATCAAGTGAATATATTTCCGTTTCGTAAAATTGTACCAAATTTAAATAATTATGGAGATTCTGAATTATTTTTATAGTCACCATCAAGTAGTCTGTAATTTTATTTTTCAGATTGTGTTCCCATCCTTGGCCCCCAAGGATGTTGAACTCTTGGTTCAGATTCAGTCTAGTAGAGAAGCCCAGTTCATGAAACAGATAAAGATGGATCTGTGATTTACTAGCTTTGTTTTATATAGTGGCTAGGAAATTTATATAGTGGCTAGGAAATTCATATAGTGGCTAGGAAACTCTCATTTGTCCTTTAAATGTGTTAATTACTGCAACCGTGTCTGGTTTTTCAAAGGAAAGAAAGACGTTTTATATCTATATTTGTGTTAGATATTGTATTTATGATTAAATATACTCAACTAATTAGGTAATTATTAAGATAATTATAGATGAGTAAAATACTTAAACTATTAAATGTATTATATTTACTATATATGGGATACATATACAGACACACATATACTAAATGTTTCAGAATCTGACCTTTTAAAATTTTAATATGGGCTAAAAGCTTGTAGTTTATATTGTAAGCATTTATTACGGATTATAAACATTTAGGAAGTATTTGTGATTTCTTGATGAATGTGTGTTCATCTTTTTTATATATGGAGTGTCTAATTTATTTTCAACTGGGATTGTTTTAGAGAGTGAAAGTGTGGTCTGGGGATACTTGCTGGAATTGTTCCATCAGGACAGCAGGGCCTGCCGCAGACACTTGAGGGCATGTTGTGTTTGTTGTTCCGTGCTTGTGAATCAGCACAGTGAGAAGTTGATCAGTACCAAATATTTCATAAGAGTGTATTTTACTTTAGGGTTTTGTTTATCGGGATTTGGGGATAGATTCCAATTTACTGTTGGAGGAGTCTTTAAATTTTTAAAAAAGTTTTGATGCTGTATTTTAGTGGTGCTTTCAACGTCTGTCTTTAATGAGATTACCTATGTGAGGTATCTTTTAACATGAGGTATCTCAGTGCCATGTTTTGGATATCTTCAGAAAATTTTCATCAAGAAATTTCCATTGTTTTCTGTAAACACTGATATACAGTGATTAAAATATTAGGTAGGAGATTGTAAACAGTTGTGGTTTTCTGATCATTTTTAGATTTTTATGTTAGGAGTTTCTCATCTAGGGGCTGACCTCTTACTAGAGAGAGGGCAGTTTCTTAGGACTGCTTGCTCAGTTTAACATGTTCCTTACTCTGGCTATAATTATGGGCTCTGGAAAAGTTTACCTTTTCCCCTTATCTTCAGAAATCGAATAAAACTAACTTTATTTTATTTAGTAGTAGGAAGAAAGATGATTTCAATTAGTTCTTGCCAAGAACAGAAATATAAAGTATATTTTAAAATACTATCATTGTTTTGATTCTATTTTCTGTGTTTCATACATGAAGAAAAGAAAGAAAAATATCTGGATTTTACAGATGTTGGTTTTTAAAATTGTGTTAATTTCTAATGCTTCTGGCTTTAATAAGGGACAAAAATTGTGTTAATTTCTAATGCTTCTGTCTTTAATAAGGGACACAAATTGTGTTAATTTCTAATGCTTCTGTCTTTAATAAGGGACTTGCAACAAAGCATTGCCAGAGAACCGAGTGCTCCTTCAATCCCAACACCCACGTATCAGTCCTCTCCAGCTGGGGGGCATGCACCGACGCCGCCAACTCCAGCACCAAGAACCATGCCGGTCAGTAAGCAACCATTACCTTCTAAGATGGAAGTTTTACGTGTTTGTGACACTTTGCTAGCTGTGAAGGATAACACAGACTTTACCTTGTAGAGCTCTGGTGGGCACCACTTTGATCAGGTGACCAGCCTTCTGATGTTTTGCAGTATGAAGAATACGCATTCTTTATTTATGGATCACTTCTGAATTTTTGCTAAAAAATGTTTACCTTGAGTTTAATGAAGTCTTTGGAACCAACTTCCAGTTTATAGCAAAGACAGTGATAAAACCATAAATTAAATCGTGCTGTTGCAAACACTTGGACAACCTAGAACAGGAACATTCTTTGAGACACTTGTCTTGGTTTTCTAAAGGCGAATATTATAGAAAGAGAAAAGGTAGATGGCGAGGGCTTCTAGATTAAAAGAGAGGAAAGACTCCCAATAATCAAATGTAGTACATGAACCTCAATTGGATCTTGGTTTAAACTTTTATAGGTGTTTTTATGAAAAATAAGGAAACTTGAATGTAGGGTGGATACTCAGTAATACTAGGGAATAATTATTAATTTTGGAGTAACTATTAATTTTCTCAGGGTGAAATGGTATTGTGATTATATAGGAGAATAGTAGGACTTGTATACTTGAAATCTTTAAGTCCAGTGTCCTCAAGTTTGCAGCTTAAGTTTCAAATGGTCCTGCAAATATGTAGAGATAAATATAAGAATATAATTATAGGTAAAGCAGAATTGGCCAAATGTTAATAATTAATAAATTTAATTGGTAATTATGTGATTATTTATGATAGTACTCTTTTAAGTTTTCTGGTGTTTGAAATTTTAATATGAAAAATCATGGGGCCAGGAGGAGATAAGAGAGAAAAACGCTATCTGACCCGTTCCTTCCTCCTCCCTCAAATGTGTGACCACAGATGGGAGCAGTAAATGATTAAATATTGGGCATCAGGAAAAGAGCAGTGCAATGGAATATCCACAAATTGGAGAATTATTTTTCAGCTGTGGTACATTCCTGGAGTGGTGAGCCCACATTAAAGAATGGGAATTAGAAATACATTCAGTTGGATTCTGGAGTTTCTCGTACACTCTCATTCATTTTAATTGATAGCAATTTGACAGAAAGCTGACCTGTGTTGTAGTCAGTGCCGACTTTTTCTTACAGCCTACTAAGCCCCAGCCCCCAGCCCGGCCTCCACCTCCTGTGCTGCCAGCAAATCGAACTCCTGCTTCAGCTCCGGCTGCGGCTCTAGCTCCAGCCCCGGCTCCGGCAGGCACTGGGACCACTGTACCAGCTCCATCACAGACTCCTGGTTCAGCTCCCCTGCCTCAGGCCCAAGGACCCCCATACCCCACCTATCCAGGGTATCCTGGGTAAGACTGAAACTCTGTATGTCCTAGTGAATTGGCTAATGTTGCTAACTCTGGTTAGTCTTTTAAAAGCAAGGTCACCCATTCTCTGAATGGAGGTGCCACATAGACTACATTGTCAGCTCACATAGAAATGCAGTGAGTTATAGTCACTTTGAGCAGTTGAATAGCCATTTCCCAGGTTTATTTAATTTGTTTTTAGTTTTTACGTGTTGGGTTTATAGTAAACATACCTTCGGTATGGAATTCAGAATGTGCTTCCTTGGTCATCTTTATTTAGGTGATAAACAGGTGCCTTTTCTGGACTTAGCAAGACTGATAAGGCCTTCTTCACATACCTGTACTCTGACGTCTTGACATTCCTATCAGCTCTTGAACCAGGAATCTACCTAATTATGGCATATACTTAAAGATCAGCTGTCTTTGTTATTTTTGTAATCTTAAAAATCCAGACAGTTAACTTCCTTTTAAGGTGTCTGCCAGACTTAGGAAGTAAATTGTATCTTCCAAATGTTAAACCTGTGAAACCAGTATGAATCTATGAGCATTACAGTAAACATTGAATCTTGTAAAACAGAAATGGACTTTGATTGCCACAGTAAAATGAAGAGTCTCTGTTTTTATTCTTGGTGATGGTTGAATATTTAATCTTATTTCCTTCAAGAGTCTTTACTTGGGTAGTATTAAGTACTTTTTTCTTTCATTTCAGTTAATAACAGGATAGAACTCTTTTCTCTAGCAAGTACCTAGGAACAGCTGTTTTTTTCCCTCTCCACTGTTCTCTAATAGACTGAGAAAGAGAGGAAAATGTGGTTTTCTTGAAAAAAACTTCATTTTAGAATAATTACTGTATGGTTCATTTTCTAGTATTTGGTTTACCGATGCAGCTTTTTTTTGTTCTTCTTCCCATCAGGTATTGCCAAATGCCCATGCCCATGGGCTACAATCCTTATGCGTATGGCCAGTATAATATGCCGTATCCACCAGTGTATCACCAGAGCCCTGGGCAGGCTCCGTACCCGGGACCCCAGCAGCCTTCATACCCCTTCCCTCAGCCCCCACAGCAGTCTTACTATCCACAGCAGTAATATGTCAGCTCAGAAGCTCAGCTGGTTCAGTTCAAAGGGAAAGAAATACCAACCCTGCAATAAGTGTACTAAACTCTACGCTCTGGTTACTATAACGTCCTCTACTGTGCTGAATGCAGTGTATAATTTCTGTCTGCAGCTAGAAGCTGTGCCCCAGTTCCACACTTGATTGAACTTGGGCGATTTGCTGCTGTTGCAGTGTAAACACTAAGTATAATAGAATTTGAATTAAATTACATTACAGTTCATAAAAGTTGAAAATGAGAAATTAAACCCACTGGTGAAACGTTTGAAATTATTACACTTAAGTACGTGATTGGAACATCAGATGCTTACAACAATGGTTTAAGTACGGATATACAAGAAAACTAAGTTATCTTTCTCTTTTGGTTTATTGATTTGGTTTGATTTTCCTTACGCTATTTTGCATAATCAAAACATTGTAAATCTTTTAATTTAAAAATAAATTCCTTAAGAACAGTTGTTATTGTTATGTTTTGTCATTGATTCCCATTGCTGTCTAATTTCTTCCTAGTACTAGTCTCTCATTTTATGTGTACATAAGTTAAACAGATCCTGTGTTAAGTGCATGATTAATGCAAGTTAATAGTCAGGTTCAATATATCTTATAGGAAAACCAAAAGAATAATAACCATAATTTATCTTTCTTTTGCTGATTAGTAAATTAATTTTGACATTTATTTTGAAAAATCTTATAATGTGGAAGAAACAATTGCTACCAAAGATTCTTCAAATATTCAAGTGAATATGTATATTTAATGTTTTATTACTAACTTCTCCAAGAAATCAATACAGATTCTGGTAAAAAATTTTTTCTTTTTTTCATAATCTGGTTAAAATAAATACATGTCATTAACAGTACTGTCTAATGTAATGGAATTGTTTAAAGAAAATTTACTGTACCCTTCTGTCCTTTTTTTTACCTTACTGTCTTAACCTAGTAACATTTAATGCACAATGTGTATGATTAGATATGATAAGCCCTTTCATTTTTATGCTCCTAAAAGATTGGACTATTTTATAATTCAGGGAGTACACAAAACAATTGTTGGGAGCATATGCCAATTCTGGAATAGTCTGTGTATTTAATACTAGTCTGTGCTGTTCGGATAACTCAGTGCTGTATAAACCTCAGTGAGACTTGCCTGGTGGAATGCACAGACGTGCATCGTGGAATGAGAAAGTGAGAGAGGAAGGAGCTGTCTGAGACCCCAGTGGGGTCTGTTCTATGTGAGGCTCATATCTGAACATACCAGACATCCGAGCAGCATTCCAGTGAATCTGTTTATGCTTATTTTCAAAGTTTTAATGCTAACCTTTTCTTGAATTGTTGTTTCATTTAAATGATGCTGTCAGTTGGTCCATTGTTGTTTTCATTTGACAGTTTGGGTTTATATTTTTAAATGTGGGGCTGAAGGTGTGATTGTAAAGGGAGCTAATTGGTTTAAAATATATGTATATTTAAAAAAATCTTACTTTGTTGTTGTATGTAGAAAACATGAAGGCATGTTACTTCAGTATAAATGACTTTCACATGCAATACTGAAATTGCTTTAAAGTTCAGTAGTTGAAACCTTGGCAAAATAGTTTTTTACATATCATAGCTGACTTCTATTAATATGGAATCATCAGAATATGACATGGACTTGTTTGACTCTTGTGTAAATGGCACTTAAGTTCCTCCTCCTTATTATTCAAGGTACCATCACCAACAGAAGATACTCAGTGAGATTAGGGGTATCCCAAATTGCTAGTTTATAATTCTCACTAACACAGAAAAAACCAAAAAACAAAATTGGCCTGAATATTCTCTTGGGGAAAGAAGGCACTATTAGAAAAGAGTAAGTGTATCAGAGGGCCAAAAGAGAAGTTACAAAGCTGTTTGGCTCATTTCCTGTGCTGGGCTGGGCTTGTTCTCAGAGCCACAGGAAGATGGTTCAGAAACTTTAGAAAAGGCGCCTCCATAGACCCTCGTGGCAGCCTCCCCGGCTCCCTGCCCATTCCCTCCTGTCTGTTCCCTCCTCCTTTAGAGGATGCAGATGCTTTCTTCAGGTCACTTGTGTCCACAGGTGACCAGGTTTTCACAGTCCTTCGTTGCTCGATGTGTCTTCATGGAGCTGTCTAGTTCCACTAAGGTGACACGTGAAAAGTTTTTCTTTCGTCTATTTTGCATCATAACAAACAAGGAAGCCCTCACTGGAATTATTTTTGTTGCCAAACTTTTTTATCCTTTGCTTTCTGTGTTCCAGAAAATACCCTACAAAGTTATGGATAATGCTTTTTATTTAAAGGAAGGAGAGTGTCACTCTGGTTCAGGTATGTTGTACCTATGTTTATAGTTAGGCTATTTGATTTCCTAAAGCACACTATTTCTGTTTTACTTCTTTATATTGGGCTTTGGAATGCTATTTTAAAATGGACTGTAAGTAATGATCTGAAAAGCTGGTCTGAAGTGGGGAAAAAAACTAACATTTCTTACTCTTAGTTTGAGACAGATGGCTTGATTTCTGAGTCTGGTGTCAAATAATGGTGTACTCCTGTGCCCCTCCGTTTTTATTCTCATTTAAGAATAATAGTCATATGCCATTGCAAGCCAGTCAATCTTTATGAGATCTGTGTACCCAACTTCTTTGCAATTTCTAGTCTTCCTCTCCCCAAATATAAGTAGTTAGAGAAAAAGGGTCACTGATTTTCTGTGTCAGTCAGCAACCTTTCTAGTCAGATTTAAAAAATGTTTTCCATTAGAGCTTTACAGTTTGCAAAAGTGCATTGTACACAATTTCTAGTTTCATAAACATAGCAAAATGCACTTCGTTAAGTAGGTTTCAGTTTGTTAATGGGGAGCTTTTTTTTTTTTTAAATGATCAGTATGACTTAGAAGAACCTGGCTACAACCTAGTGCCATCTCTTTTTTTTGTGACACTTTTGCAGCTATTAGTTGCTTCACAGTGCAGAACAGGATACAAAGTAGGAGAAAAACTGCATTTTAATTACAAGTTTAAAAATAGACTTTAGAACTAAATGGTTGGTTATAAGATTTACATGGAAAGGCAAAGAAGGAAAAATTATATTTTTAAAGAAAAAGAGAATATTCAGGCTTTATTTCTGGTATGAAGTTTA
The DNA here is from genome assembly GCF_023091745.1 of Budorcas taxicolor. Lineage (NCBI taxonomy): Eukaryota > Metazoa > Chordata > Mammalia > Artiodactyla > Bovidae > Budorcas > Budorcas taxicolor. The sequence goes on along the minus strand of NC_068910.1, from coordinate 52,491,278 downwards.
TATTTTTTAAAAGAAATCCTATATTATCACGCCAGAGATTTAGATTCTTTTCTGGTTACAAACATTGCTGGTAGTTGGATTATATTTTTTATTGTATTCATTTCTCTTAGGGGGAAAATTGTAAAGAAAAGGGTCCAGATGAAATGTATCCTAGAAATAAAAGTTGAAAGATTTTTACTTCCTTGTAGTATGAATTCTTATTTAAAATATTTATCCTTCAGCTTTTATATTTCTCTTAATTTCTTCATTGAACAGTGGGTTGGGAAATTAAAAAAATAACCCACTTGAACTAACCGCATGAGACTTATAAAAAAGACGACAGTGTTTAAGTGTTTTCTTACAGCTGTCAACCTTGTAGATGATCATGGTTTTCAAACGTCCCTTATGATTGAACCCAGATCTTTCAGATGAGTAATCTCTTCTTCAGGCTTCCCTGGTAGCTCAGCTGATAAAGAATCCTCCTGCAATGTGGGAGACCTGGGTTTGATCCCGGGGTTGGGAAGATCCCCTGGAGGAGGGCATGGTAGTCTACTCCAGTATTCTTGCCTGGAGCATCCCCATGGACAGGAACCTGGCAGGCTGCAGTCCATGGGATTGCAAAGAGTCAGACACCACTGAGCGACTCAGCGCAGCATGGCGCAGTCTCTTCCTCAGGTGTCATTTTAGGGGTTACTTTTTGGAATTGTTTGGCAAGATTACCACGGTCAATTGGTCAGGGAAAAGGGGATGGTGAAAAGTGGTCATCTTTGAAAACGTTTGTATTTTCTTATTTTCTTCCTCCTTCTTCCCTGTTTCAAGATCAGATGCAGCTGTTTTAGTGTGTAGCTCAGAATACGCAGTTTATCTGAGGATGTGTTGATTTTGTATGTCTCAACTATGTTGGAGTTGAACAAACTAGCTCCGGGAATGAGTTGAGAAGCTGAATCCCTAATACGTGTAAAATCTTTGTTGGTTGGTTTTCACTTACCTGGCTTCTAGGTTGGAGACTACCAAGTTCTCCCTGAGGGGCTTGGGAACCTAGATGCGTGGGGTGGGAGGACAGTGGGGATCTAACGGACCCTCCCTAGAACTGGGGTTCACCTGCAGCTGAACTACAAGCAGCTCTGCGCTGGGGCTGTTAACGACTGCAGGGCGGGTGGGCTTGGCCTGAGTACAGACAGGAACTTGGCTGGAGCCAGTGCCCCAGAGAGCGCCTGGCCCCTGCTAATGAGGGTCCCCATCCACTGACTGACCTTGCCTTTGTAGTTAATTATCCATCTGGGTCACATCCAAGTCGTCTGCCTCAGCACTCTGCCCACAAGGGACCCTGGCTTGTGTCAGCTCTGTGGCTCCTGAAAGCCTTCCTTTTTGGTTAAAAGTTGCTTATGTCCTTTTTAATCAATGACACCAAGTGAAGCAGGTAAATAGGTCAAGTCTATTACCTTTGTGTTTCTTTTTAAGTTTTCCTGTATTTATAACTGTTTTAGTCTCTACACATTTTTAAGCCATGTAATTCATATGTAATGACCATCTTCCATTTTCACTTTTTAATATATTTTACTATTAATACCACTGGTTTTTTCTTTCTGGATGTATTAGTTATGGTTTTTTTTTTTTTTGGCAATCCAAGAGGAAAGTTTAATTTACAACTAGGTTAAAGTTATTAATATAGTTATGTGATCTTCTGACATTTTGTGTGTTTGGAGTGAGTATTTTTTCTGTTTCCTTTTCCAGTCTTTCATTGCTTGGATTGTGTTGTCTTTTTTCTAGTAATTGGAACACTACTACTATTTTCTTCCTTCCCATCCCCAGGAAGATTTTTTTTTTTTTAAATATACGTTTGTAAACAGTGTTTGGACTTAGTGTTAATGTAGTAGTATTCTTACATTATGACCTTTGGATTGTTAGCTTGGTTGCTTCTGGTTTCTGATGATGACGAATAAAGCTGTTTCATGCTCAAGTTTGTTTCCCTCCCAGATTTTGGCTCCAGTGGCTTCTGCTCCCAGTAACCTGTGATGCTGTGTCTTCACCTGTGTCTCCAGTTTGGGGAACTTTGTCCCGTGGTTCCACATCTCATCTCTCTGATGCACTCTTTAGTAATTTACCTTTCTGTCTCTAGTCCACTGCTGCTGTGTTCCATTGACGTCATGGTTGCCTCCTCTTATTTCACGTATCAACTTGCCCAGCATCAAGCTATGTGCTTACTGGTTCTAAGGACTACTGAGTCTTTAAGAATTCATTTGTTGCAGAAGAACCCCGTGAAATTGGTATTTTTATTCATACTCACTCTACACAGGGAAGTCAACTTGGAGAAGCTGGGCAGCTTGCCTGTGGTGACACAGCTGCCGAGTAGCTGAGCTGGGGCTCTTTGCGCAGCCACCTGTGATCTGAGCAATTAATGACGGCCTCTCCCTGCGCTGGCACTGCCGCTGAAAAGAGCTCACGTCTGCTGAGTGCTCGCCACGATCCAGGCCCTCTTCTAAGCAGTTCAGATCCAGCAACTTACTCTAGTTGAGCAGTCAGTATTGAGGTGGCCACTAATTTCATTACATTTTGCAGGGCAGGAGGAAACAGGGCACAGAAGGATTGAATGTCCTGGGGCTGGCTGGTGATGGAGCTGGGATCTCACTGAGATGAAAAGTTAAAGGCAAAAAAACCCACCAAAACAATCCACAAAAACGGAAAGGGTCATATTCCACTGTATATGCTTGCCACATCTTTACCCATTCCTCTGTTGATGGGTGTTTAGATTGCTACCATGTCCTGGCATGGTACCATGTAAATAGTGTTGCTATGAACACTGGGGCATTGGGGTGCATGTATCTTTTTGAATTGTGGTTTTCTCTTAGTATATGCCCAGTAGTGGGTTTACTGGGTCATACAGTAGAAACCGGCACAACATTGTAAAGCAACTACATACTTCAATAAGAATTAATTTAAAAAGAAAACCCAGAAGTTAAAGGCTTTCTAGAGTTTCTCCTGTCCCTTGGAGTCTTTTTATTTTTAAATTTCCTTATTTGACTGCACTGGGCCTTAGTTGCGGCACTCAGGGCCTTCAGTCTTTGTTGCGGGATCTAGTTCCCTGACCAGGGATGGAACCTGGGTCCCCTGCACTGGAAGGGCTCAGAGTCTCAGCCACAGGACCATCAGGGAAGTCTGGCATTGTTTTAAAGGGCACTTGCTCTCATTTCTTACATCCATCTATCCATTCACCTATTCATTTTTTTCTCCCCAATAATTAAAAATTAAATATCAAAAGGCTATTGACTAGGTGCTGGGAATACAGCTGTGCCCTCAGGGAATTTATATTCCGGGAAAGAGTGAAATTGAACTGGGAACAACAATAGGTTTAAGTGTGAATTTGTGGGAATTCTCCCATTTCCTTCCTCCTCTCAGTGCCACAAGGTAGCTTAAACGCTTTGCATGTTTCTGACCCAGGGTTGGTTTGCTGGGTGGGGGGCAGAAGCTGGAGTCTCTGGGGCGAGGAGTTGAAGCAGCAACAGCCCCAAGGGGATAGGTTTTAGGACAGCATTTTTAGAAGGTCACAGCGGGCCCAGAGGGTATCATGCTCTAGATGAGGCGAAGCGTCTGTCTTTGAAGGGACCGTGAGGCTGGACAGCATGGAGTGGTAACCCAGGACCTGCCACTGCCTTGGGTGTTAGTGTGGGAAGTCAGTAATGACAGACTGAATTTCTCATCACCCTGTGGGATGGGCCTCAGAGTCAGAAATGAATGACTTCAGTCAGTAGGTATTTCTTCTGTACCTGTGCCAGCTTCAGTTCATAGCTGCCTACTGCATTCGGGCCATCTCTGGGAGAGCAAGGGATGTTGATGCCACTCATACTTGCACCCATGGTCTGAGTGTCCAGGTTTGTCTGTGAAGTCTAGAACTCTAGGAAAGGCCCTTCTGCTAACAACACTGCATTCATTTGGTTGGATTGGCTGAGGCCCCACTGGAGAACTGGAGAGCAGAAATAGCAGGGCTCCTGGAAGCTTCTTGATCAATCATGTCTGACTGTTTGAGACCCCCTGGACTGTAGCCCACCAGGTTCCTCTGTCCAATGGGGTTCTCCAGGCAAGAATATTGGAGCGGGTTTGCCATTTCCTCCTCCAGGGGATCTTCCTGACTGAGGGATCGAACCCACATCTCCTGCACTGGCAGGCAGATTCTTTACCTCTGAGTCACTGGCCAAGTCCCTGGAAGCCTCTACTGGTGTTCAAAAGAGTGATCTGAATGCTTTCACCTGCTGGTCAGATACACGGTTGGCAGGATGGAGGGAAGGTAAAGCACCCATGAGACAGTGCTGCGGAGACTCATGTTTCTCTGCTTGAATCCTAAGGTGGCCCCAGCCCAGTCATGCCATGTAAGGCCCAGGCCAAGGGGTTGCCTCAGTTGTGGGGAAGCCTGTCATGCTGTGGTAGCAATGAGCCCACTAGAAGCTGTGGATGTTGAAAGATGAAGCTCCAACTTGGTCCCAGGAGAAGAGTCTGCATCTCCTCATGGCTCATTCCTGAGGCAGCAGGTTGGTGGTTGAGAAACCATAGGTGTAAATGAAATCCCAGGGGCCCCAGGGCTGTGCTCTCAGAACAAAGGAGGCTCAGTGGGTGAGGCAGACTCCCCTTCAGCTTCCAGGGGCTGCACCCTTGCAAACACACAGTGGCCTGCTGGAAAGTGTCCACACCCACCGGTCAGGAGAGGTCAGAAGGGCCTTCCGCAGAGAGTTCTGGACTTCACAGACACTTAGGACAGGTGCTGACAGACATGAGCAGCACCTTCCATCCCAAGCTCTGTGTGACCCACCCTCACCCTCATCCCTTCTCCAGGCACCAATGCTGTAAAAGCTGGCACTAGTGAGTGAGGGGAACCAGGCTCTGCCAGAGGCCAACACATGGGGATGTGCCTCAGACCCTCGGGAAATGGGATGGAGCCTGCATCCCAAGTGTAAGGGTGACCCTCGGTCCATCCTCATGGCGTGGCCTGGGCACCCTGGGGAGAGACCTGCTTAGGAAGGACAGCGAGGTGAGGCAGGTAAGGGACACCCTGCTTGAGAAAGAGTGTCCTGACGAGTCCACTGCATGCTGTGGGGAGACCTGGGACATTAAACAGGTTTTCAGCCATAGACAGAACTTGCAGTTGGTGAGATGGCCGAGGAGGGCTTGGAATGGTCAAGAAGCCAGAAGGAGCCTGCAGGGCGGAGGCAATGGGACACCACTGCTGGTTCTTCCACTGCGTTCACCCGAGATCTCGGCTCGGATCTTTACGGTCATTGCTCTTAGCTCTCTGTCAGGTAGACTGCCTGTCTCCACCTCAGTTCTTCTGGGGTTTTATCCCGTGCCTTTGTCAGGAACTGCGGTGTTTTGCTTCACTTCCTGTGCTTGTGGTCTCGGTTCTGCAGGACGCGGGACGGTAGCTCCTCTGGCTCTGGTGACCACCCGGGGTGGATGGGCGTGGTCCGGGGCTCCTGCAGACTGCCGGGCGGGCGGGGCTGGCTCCATCCCTCTGGCGGGCCGGGACGTCAGACGTGTTCGTTTAGCGGGGGCTGCGGGGTCAGGACGACTTGAGGCAGGCTGTCTGCTGATGGATGGAGCTGCGTTCCCGTCCTGTTGGTTGTTGGTCCTGAAGGGTCCCGCACCGGAGCCTAAGTAAGGGCTGGGGGTGCCCGCCAGGTCGCAGCGCCCAAACGGCGGCCTGCGGAGAGCTCACGCTGAGGAGCCTTCCCCGTGGCTCGACCACCAGTGTCTGCTCGCGCCTTCCCAGGACACCCTCCAAGACCCGAGGTAGGCGCGGCCCAGGCTCCTCTGGAGTCACTGCTTTTGCCCCGAGTCCCAGCGCACAACACGCCTCGTATGCCCCGCAAGGTTCGAGTCTCTGGCGACTTGCCTGGCCGTCCAGTGATGAGGGCTTCTTGCTCCCACTGTAGGAGTTGCGGGTTCAATCCCTTGGTTGCCCTGGTCCTCGGGGAACTAAAATCTCGCAAGCCAGGCAGTGTGGCAAAAAACAAACAAAAAACCTCCATAAAAAGCAAAGCCAAAAACCCCCACAAAAAACCAATGAAGTCTCTCAACCTGCTTCCCCTAGCCCTGTGTGGCACTCAAGCTGCACCGGCCTTCAAAGTCAGATGCTCTCGGGGTTCCTCCTCCTGATGCCAGACCCCCAGGTCCCTGGAGTGTGACATGGGGCTCAGAACTCTTACTCCTGTGGGAGAACCTCAGTGACAGAATTCTTTTCCAGTTTGCAGGTCACCCATCCAGTGGGTGTGGGATTTGATTGTATTGGGAAAGCACCCCTTCTACTGTCTCATCGTGGCTTTGCATTTGGAGATAGGGATCTTTTTTGGTAGGTTCCAGTCTTTTTTTGTCTGTGGTTGTTCTGCAGTTAGTTGTCACTTGGGGGTTTTCCTGGCAGCAGATGAGCTCAAGTCTTGCCACCAGCCATTTTATCTCCTCCACCCCTTCCCGCTGTGTCTAGATGGCCAAGGGAGACCCCTCTTCACCTGTGTGTGTGTGTGTGTGTGTGTGTGTGTGGTTGGGCAGTGAAGTGTTTATTTATTCATTTTTTGGTGGCATGCAGGATCTTAGTTCTCTCACTGGGGATCAAACCCATGACCTGTGCAATGAAAGCCCGGATTCTTTTTTTTTTTTTAGATGTTCTTTATGTCCTTCTGAATTATGTTATTCCTCACAATTCTTTTGTTTTCTTTTCTTTTTGATTTTGGCTGCGCTGAGTCTTCGTTGCTGCACTCAGGCTTTCTCTAGCTGCAGCGAGAGGGCACGACTGTTGTGTAGTGCAGGCTTCTCCCTGTGGCGGCTTCTCTTGTTGCAGAGCACTGGCTCTAGGCACTCCGGATCACCAGGTGTGGCCTGCAGGCTCTAGAGCAGGGGCTCAGCAGTTGTTGCTCACGGAAAGCCCGGATTCTTAACTGCTAGACCACCAGAGAAGCCCCAGCAGTGAAGTGTTTAGACGAAGGCCACATGTGGGGAGTCCAGGGGTTTGAAAGGGTGGCAGCGAGGGAGCCCCGCTGGCAACAGAGGTCCCAAGAGGGTTTGGGTAGGAGAGGGGCAGCCACGTGAGGTTTGGGGAGCCCAGCAGGGAGAAGGGATGCATCTGGACGTGCCGTGGAACTGCTTGGTAGATGAGAGCCTTGTGGCAAGTGGGTTGGACACTCTGGACTAGGGGTCCTTTGTTGTCATGTTCTTGGGTCGTTCTCCACTATTAGGGGGTAGCCCTTGGCTAACCCCTGAGTCCTGCTCACAGCTGCCCTTCCCAGAGGTCAGGCTTCCCCTTCAACTTTTCATTCCAAGTTGGGGTCCTTGGCTAACCCCTGGGTTCATTCACTGGGGTCTCCTGGGGTCAGGGGCCTTCTCACAGTGGCTGTTGATTTCATCCGGAAGTCCCCAATTTTCAAACCACCGGCAGCACTGAGCGGAGGTTGAAGACTGGTTGGTAGAAGCAGCCTGACCTGGGCTGGGTCCTATGTGATTCTGGGCGGGACTCTGGGCTGTAAGCCTCTGCCTCCCTGATGGCAGGAAAGGAGCAGCGTCCCCAACACCTGCTCGGGTAGGTGCTGCTGGCTGTTGTAATGGTTTCGAACACAAACTCTCCATCACTTGGGGAGAATTTGGTGAAACTGTTGGCATTTCTATGGCTTCAGGCTTATTTCTATTTGGCTGTAGTTCACGTCCATTTCTGGCATGTTTAGCCAGGATGCAACAGGAAGCTGGTGTCCTGCTTTTTAGAGTAGTGTTGTTTCACTGGCCGTTTCATCCAGATTCCTCAGTTCTCACACCCTGGAGCTAACACTAGCATTTCCCCCTGAAATACTACAAAACTGGTAAACCCCATGCCTCCTGAGGGTAAACCACTCCATGAATAAATTAAGGTAGATTAACTACTTGGGTCCCATAACCCCAAAGTGTCCTCAAGGGGATGGAATTCAGGAAGTAGAATCCTCTACTAGAATGAGAAAAATTGGAGCTTTGTATTTACTAAGCTCTCACTGAAATACGGCTTCCCAGGTGGCTCTATAGTAAAGAACCCACCTGCCCATGCAGGAGATGCAAGAGATGGGGTTCGATCCCAGGGTCGGCAAGATCCCCTGGAGAAGGGAATGGCAACCCACTCCAGTGTTCTTGCTTGGAGAACCCTGTGGACAGTGGAGCCTGGCGGCTACTGTCCATAAGATAGCAAAGAGTTGGACACGCCCGAGCGACTGAGCATGCGCACAACTGAAATACAGAATTTCCTCCAATTATAAATGACAACAAAAGGTCAAATCCTGACCAGTGTGGTGTTATTGGTACCTGTGATATATCTCTTCTTGAAATCCTAGGTATTTGTATATCGTATTACAGTTGCCACTGATTTTTCAAGATGTCATTTATACTTATCACTACTTTGCATCTATGATAAATAGACCTGCCATGAGGTCTTGTTATTTACTGTCAAAAAAGCACATATAATATTAGTATAGACCCCACTTGTTTATAATAATTGGAAAATAAATCTAAATAGAATTGGTTCCCTTTGTAACTCTATATATTTTGCTTTATGAATTTAGGAAGAGGTCTATAGGCTTTGCCTGACTGCCCATTTGGTTCACAGCAGCACAAGAAAATGTATTAACCTCTAGATACTGGAAAGCTTTCTGAGTAAGAGCGGCAATTTCCACTTAGACCACAGGAGGGAACTATTTCCCAACTAATGCTTTAAAAGATCACAGCAGGGATTTTTCTTATTCCTCTTTTAACTCTTGTTCTAAAATTGGTTCCAGTTTTTTTCGTTACTGTTAACAATGTAATTGAGGCCCCGTGATGAGGTGCTAAAGCTGATATCCCGCCATGAGCTGAGGCATCTAGGTGTTGTGAGTCTAGGAAGATGTGATAAGGAAAACCGAGTCTCCTACAGATGAGAACTTGTTTAATGCCCACAGCTTGTTTGCTGTCTCTCCCTATTCCCAACCCTGCAAACAAAAGAAAACAAAACACACAACCAAATTTACGAAGCAGAGAGTATACTTGTCTTGTTGTTCTGGTAGGAACAGACCCTCCATTAGGACAGAAACAAAGCTGAAGGGTTTTCATTAAGTTGGCGGCTGTCAGAAGTGGCTGCACTTGTCTGTGTGGAGGGGAGGGCAGAGGCGGGAGATGGAGTAGGAGGGAGGGACTTTATTATTTATTTCTTTTTAACTTTTTTATTTTATATTGGAGTATAGCTGATTAACCATGTTGTGATAGCTTCAGTTGCACAGCAGAGCAACTCAGCCACACATAAACGTGTATCCATTTTCCTCCAGACTCTGGGAGGGTCTTTATACAACCGGAACTTTATAGGCACAGAGAGACTATGATTCTAGAACAAATCCCGGGACCCAGCCAGGCCTGCAACTTGGTGACATGGTGGTTACCCCAGGGCTGATTTTAATGGGAACAATCTTACACTATGTCCTTTGACCACACACTTCAGCACATAGGTCACTGGATGTATTTAAGGGCTCAGAATGAAGATCTGAGTGTCTCATTGTAAAGGGCAGCAGCCACTTTTACAAATGAGCCTGGGTCAGAGGAACAGCTATGCGAACCTTCACTTGCCCCCACATAGAAGTAGGGTGGGACTGGAAGAAAATGATGTTGTGGGTGGGGTCCCTACCGCAGAGGCTGGCTCTGGGCTCCAGCGACCTGCCACAGTGACTCTAAAATTAACGTGTTTGCTCGCTCTCTCTCCCTGCTCTTCTGACCTTTAAGGATTTTTGGCTGTTATTACATTTTAAAATTATAAAATATTGCTGTTCTGTGCTAAATCGCTTCAGTTGTGTCCGACTCCTTGCAACCCTGCATGGATGGTAGCCCACCAGGCTGCTCTGTCCATGGACTTTTCCAGGCAAGAATACTGGAATGGGTGGCCTTTCCCTTCTCCAGGGGATCTTCCCAACCCAAGGATCGAACCCAGGTCTCCCACATTGCAGGCAGATTCTTTACTGTCTAAGCCACCAGGGAAGCCCTATAAAATATTAGCTTTATTTAATATCACAATATTGAATAATCCCTAGGAATATGGGTACTCCATCCCTTTTGGTTCAATATCAGCACGATTTAAAAAAAATGTTTTTTGGAGGATAGTTGATTTACAATGTTGTGTTAGTTTCAGGTGTACAGCAAAGTGGATTAGTTATGCATATTCACATAACCACTCTTAAGATTCTTTTTCCATAAATGTCATTACAGAGTATTAAGTGGAATGCTATACAGTAGGTCCTTATTAGTTACCTATTTTATTTATGGCAGTGGGTATATGTCAGTCCCAATCTCTCAATTTATCCCTCACCCTCGTTTCCTCCCTGGTAACCGTAAGACTGTTTTCTACACCTGTAACTGTTTCTGTTTCATAAGTAAGTTCATTTGTACCATTTTTTTTGGGTTCTGCATATGTGATACTATATGATATTTGGCTTTCTCTGACTTCACTCAGTGTGACGATCTCTAGATTCATCCATGTCATTGCAAATGGCATTATTGCTATTTTTTTGTATCTGAGAAATATTCTATTGCCTATACATACCACACCTTCTTTATCCTTTCCTCTGTCTGTGGACATTTAGGTTGCTTCCATGTCCTGGTTCTTGTAAATAATGCTGCAGTGAACACTGGGGTGCATGTGTCTCCGGGTATCAGTTCAATTCAGTCGCTCGGTCATGTCCGACTCTTTGCGACCCCATGAATCGCAGCACGCCAGGCCTCCCTGTCCATCACCAACTCCTGGAGTCCACCCAAACCCATGTCCATTGAGTCGGTGATGCCATCCAACCATCTCATCCTCTGTCACCCGCTTCTCCTCCCGCCCTCAATTTTTCCCAACATCAGGGTTTTTTCCAATGAGTCAGCTCTTCGCATCAGGTGGCCAAAGTTTTGGAGTTTCAACTTCAACATCAGTCGTTCCAATGAGCCCCCATGACTGATCTCTTTTAGGATGGACTGGTTAGATCTCCTTGCAGTCCAAGGGACTCTCAAGAGTCTTCTCCAACACCACAATTCAAAAGCATCAATTCTTTGGTGCTCAGCTTTCTTTATAGTCCAACTCTCACATCCATACATGACCACTGGAAAAACCATAGCCTTGACTAGATGGACCTTTGTTGACAAGTAATGTCTCTGCTTTTGAATATGCTGTCTAGGTTGGTCATAACTTTCCTTCCAAGGAGTAAGCGTCTTTTAATTTCATGGCGGCAGTCACCATCTGCAGTGATATTGGGGCCCAGAAAAATAAAGTCAACCACTGTTTCCACTGTTTCTCCATCTATTTGCCATGAAGTGATGGGACTGGATGCTACGATCTTAGTTTTCTGAATGCTGAACTTTAAGCCAACTTTTTCACTCTCCTCTTTCACTTTCATCAAGAGGCTTTTTAGTTCCTCTTCACTTTCTGCCATAAGGGTAGTGTCATCTGCATATCTGAGGTTATTGATATTTCTCCCAGCAATCTTGATTCCAGCTTGTGCTTCATCCAGTCCAGCATTTCTCACAATGTACTCTGCATATAAGTTAAATAAACAGGGTGACAATATACAGCCTTGACTTACTCCTTTTCCTGTTTGGAACCACTCTGTTGTTCCATGTCCTGGATACATTTGGCTGTTATTTTGATTACGAGCACTGCTGTTTCTTTCAGTCACTGCTTCCTTCAGGCGTGCATGGGTGTCTTCATCTACCGTAGCTGACCTTTCAGGCTCCATCCTGGATGCTGAAGCCACAGCAGAGACCCAAGGGCTGTGGCTTCTAGTTTCATACAGAACTCTGCACACGGGTCCAGGTGACCACTCTGAACATGGTTCTTTCAGATGTATTACCGCATGCCAGTCAGACAGGTTGTAGATTTGCTCCAAGCCTCAGTTTCCTCTTGTATAAAATGAGAAAGATATTATACCTACCTCAGGAGATTCTTGTGAGAATGAAGAAAACCAAGGGTGTACGTGGCTAGCACCATGCCTGGCTGTTATCACTGAGGACCATAGCTTTGTCCTTGAGTGTGTGGTGTACTTGGGGTGAGCAAATGGCCCAGAGTATGAGTGGCTGCAGCTTCAGTTGGGCTTTCTGGCCCGGGTACCCCTGTAACCCGGGGAACTTAACCAGAGCCCTTCACTAACGTGCCCTGTATTTATTTTGAGGGATAACAGTGTGACACGGTGGTCATGGGCTCTCGGTGGGTCTGACACTTACTCGCTGTAGGACTTGAAGCAAATCACTTGGCCTCTGTGATTCAGCTCCCCCAGATGGAAAATAGGTCCAGTAACACTTCCTGCATGAAGTGATGATGAGCTGACACATGAAAAGCTCTTAGAATGGTCTCTGGTACGCAGTGAGTACTCAGAATTATGAGCTAGTATGATTATCCTGTTATTGTCCTAGGCGACTTGCTAAATGTTCCCTGATGACAAATACAGAGGTTTGCGTGGGTCTACTGGACGGTCTAGACCAGTAGCTCCGTGGACGCTGTCTCCCCGCAGGTTGACCTGAGCACTGCCACCCCCTCCCATCTTCCCTTGTCCTTGGGAGGTGCCTTCCGCCCACGGCCCCTCAGGGGAGCCAGTTTCAAGGACACAGCCTTGAGAGAGAGTAAGGTATTGGGGTCATCTGGACGGTGTATGTTAAGGCCTCTGTTTAAACTTGGAAGCTTCTGGCAGGTGGGCGGGGAGATGCCCTCGACTGCGGTGCCCCAGACCAGCCTCGTGTGTAGGTTCCCTGGCTTGTCATGCCTGCCTCCTCCCCACCTGGAGTGGCTGCCTCTTTCCTTGGTCTTTCTCTGCCCTCTGAGTATAAGGTTAGTTTTCGAAACAGGGAGACAGGCCTGGGACCCTTTGCTGCACTTGCTTCCCAGGTGGCGCCAGTGGTAACGAATCTGCCTACAAGTGCAGGAGACACGGGTTTGGTCCCTGGATCAGGAAGATCACCTCGAGGAGGAAGTGGCAGCTCGCTGCAGTATTCTTGCCTGGGATAGCCCATGGACAGAGCAGCCTGGAGGGCTGCAGCGAACGCGGTTGGAAATAGTCGGACACGACTGAGCGCACATGCACGTTTGTACCTGGCCACACCTCTCCTCCAGCATCGAAATACAAAGAAACTATGTGGGGCTAAAAATAACTGTGTTGCACATGCAGTTAGGGCAAATTCTGGATAAAAGATACAGAGAGACTGAAAAACCCAACCGCCGCTTTTGAAGAGCTTGGAGCAAAAGCAGGTACTGTGCATGCCCCCTGCACACACCACCTAGAGGGTGGGCAAACCATCTAAGCACCCCTCTGGTCTGACCCCTGGACACACCCCTACCCTCACGCCATGTAAGGAATGAGCTCGCCTCCCCCTGCCACGCCGCCGCTCCACCAAGGGACTGAGAGAGCAAGGGACTGCTGTTCTTGCCCCACCGCTTCTGCAGCAGGGGCCCCAGTAGAACCTCGTCTGAATTTCTTGTCTGGCCTCCGATCAATTTCTATTGATTGAGGAAGGCCAGGAACCCTGGTTGGTAACACTAGCACGTGCTCGTGGGGGTGGGAGGGTGAAGGTAGTCCAGTGGGTGGTGATGGGTATGAGTTGAGTGATGGAGGTCTAGGCAGGGAATGGTGATGAGTAGCTGGTAATGATGGTGGGGTGATGGGTTGGCAGCGATGGTCCTCAGGCTCCAGGAGGACTGCATGGTGGGGTGGGAGGGCCGACCCTTCCCTCTGACTCCCTGGAGGCCCTCCACGCTGTGAGATAAAACAGGACCAAGTTCAGGAACTAGGTGTGTCCCCGATTCCAGTGCAGGTCAGGTGCAGAGAAACACACGACACCGGGCAGTTTCCCGGCAGGAGCCCAGGTGTTCCCCCCGCCACCATCGGTCCTGGCTGGGCTGGCATTCTGAGCAGCAAGGCGAGTTGTGGTGTGAGTGCTAAGACTTGTTTCACTCACTTTTGGACATGCCTACACTATATTTGACAGTCTCACCTCATATTCAGTTCTTTTTTCCTCTGAGAAATCACAGGGACTTTAAAGATATTGTATGAATGTTTCTTATAACATCCCTTTGATGTTCAGGTCAGGTAAGAGAACCCTACTTTCCAGGTGACAAAATTGAGGTGATTCTGCAGGTCACATGTTTCTTAAACTATTGAGGGTTTACAACCCTTCCTGTGGCTGCAGAATTAATTTTTGTTGGAAAAAAAAGAGAAAGGGGCCATTTTGTTCTATTTCAACCTCCCCTCAACTATGGCAAAAGAGACGACAAGAAAAAGTCTCTTCTCTTCCAGAGAGTCCTGCTGGGCCCCTTCTCTCCTGTGTGTCTGTGACCCTGTTTCCTTTCTGATGAGAGCAAGGTGCTGGGCTGTGGGGTCTGATACTGTACGAGGGAGTGGGGAAATGGGAGCAGAGAAGACATTTTGTTTTTTTTTTAAAATTTTATTAAGGTGTAGTTGATTTACAAGGTTGTGTTAATTTCAGGCATCCAGCAAGGAGATTCAGTTATAGGTATATAGTCATATTCTTTTTCATACTCATTTCCATTGTAGGTTATTATGGGATCTTGAATAGAGTTCTCTGTGCTATACAGTAGGTCTTTGTTGATTATCTATTTTTAATATATTAGTGTGTATCTGTTAATCCTAACCTCCTAATTTATCTCTCCCCTACTCCCTTTCACCCTTGGTAACCACAGTCCATTCTCTATGTCTGTGAGTCTCTTTCTGTTTTGTATATAAGCTCATTTGTATCACCCTTTTAAGATCCCCATATATGCGGTATCATATGATATTTGTCTCTCTGTCTGACTTAAGTTTTCATTTTAAATTTTGGTGAGTGAGTGTTGTTTGTACTACCCTTGTCATATAGGGAACCATTTCAGAGAGGGGAAAAAAACTGCACCTAAGCTGTCTTTGGAAAAAAAATTTGCTCCACATTCCATAAGGCTGAGCAAAATCACGTTTTCCTTGTGAAAGCAGTCGCAGTTTCGTGCAGAGAACCTTGGAAGATAGACTGTGGCCGCCTTTCCTTGCGGTGTCCTGTCGAGCCAGGCCCAGGAGAAGTGAAGCTGGCCTGCACGTCCGTGTGTTTAAACTGGAAAAGAAATAGAAAGGGGCACTTTAGCAAATGCTGCACTTCACAAGCCTGCTTCGTGGGACTGCTACTGGTGCATGTTAAACCTCAACCCTAGGCTGCCAGTAGCCCCTGTGACGCCTCTTTGCAGACACTTTATGGATGTGATTTAATCCTCAGGACTCTTCCTTTCTTTCCTCTGCTGAAGGAGCTCAGTACTCTCAACTCATTAACTTGTGCTCCTATTATTTGCCTGCCGTCGCAGTCCTCTTCTTGCAATAACGCAGCATCTCGCTGTCAGGGGAGGTTGCAGTCACAGAGGTGGCCTCGACGGGCCATCGGCAGTGATGGCAAGGTTGCAAATTTAAGAAGAGCGCACACGGCAAAAATGAAAAGCAGCAGGGCAAGTGCTGATGAAGACTTTCTAATATTCCCGTCCTGTGGTTCCACGTGATGTGTGCGCTGGGAAGGGGGAAGAGTTAGGAACATTTTGGTGCTTAGGGTTGAGATTCTTAGAGGCCTAGCCATGCTGCTTTGTGATGTGGGGTCTTTTAAAAGAATCAGTTCAGTTCAGTTGCTCAGTCGTGTCTGACTCTTTGCGACCCCATGAATCGCAGCATGCGAGGCCTCTCTGTCCATCACCATCTCCCGGAGTTCACTCAGACTCCCGTCCATTGAGTTGGTGATGCCATCCAGCCATCTCATCCTCGGTCATCCCCTTCTTCTCCTGCCCCCAATCCCTCCCAGCATCAGAGTCTTTTCCAATGAGTCAACTCTTCGCATTCATTAAAAAAATTTTTTTGGCCATGTGTGGCACTTGTAGGGTGTTGCTTCCCCAACCAGGAATTGAACCCGGGTCACTGCATTGAAAGTGCCAAGTCCTAACCACTGGGCTGCCAGGGAACTCCCAGTGGTGGTTGGTCTTGGGGCATTTGTTCCAAAGACACCCAAGGGACCTGTTCAGTGCAGAGGAAGACGTGGACCCCATCACGAGGGAATGAGCAGGCCCTTCGGGAGAGAGGTAGCAAGACGGTGGAACCAAGGAGAAATGTTCCAGATAGTAGATGTCAATGGGAGGGGAGATTAGCTCTGCTGCACTGAATCAGATCGAAGAGGAAGAGGTTGTCGCCAACCACTTGCCAAGGGCCCCAGGAAAGCACGTGGAGTTGGACTTGGGTTTGTAAGCTGTTGCGTGAAGAGAGAACACGCACCCCAGGGAGCTGTGCAGTGCTGGGTAAGAATGGCTCCGAGGGGCTTCACGGTGGCTTTGGGCTTGTGTTTGGTGATTTGAGTACAAGGAAGTGAGGTCTGTTCTGGGATAGTGTTGTTAGAAAGAGGGGCAGTTTGATGACTGGGCGTCTTAATACCTTTCGTGTAGGAGACGGGAGGAATGGAGTGGGGAATAGAGACATTCTTGAAAAAGAAGCCATGGTAGCTCTCTTCAGCCCCAGGAGGGGAGATGTGGTCCTTTTCCTGGTTGCACAGTGTCTCTGTTCCTCCCTCTATTCAGGTATGATATCCATGTGGTATCATTGTCTGAGTTCTCAACTGGTGTTGATATTCTGTGAAACTGTTTATTGAGGGGACATCACGACCTAGCTGGTAGCAGCTGGGACAGTGACTAGCTGAAAGCTCCCAGGGCTGCTTTCATTTTTCTCAAAATACTTGATCTGGGCCCTGAAGGATGGGTAGGAGTTTTCCAGGTCAAAAAGGGAAGCCATCTCCTACAGGGAGAGGGTGGGACTGGATGAGAGAGAGGGCAGTGTGGAGTATCATAAGAGGCTGAGGACTCTGTGGGGGTCTTGGGAACCAGACAGGAGGATGTATGTGGGAAACGGGAAGAAAGGCCCCGAGTCTAAGCTGGCCAGGTGGGAAGGGCTTTGGGGAAGCTACGGAGCTCCAGCTACAGAGCTCAGCTGTAGCCCAGCTACAGAGCTCCGACATCTCTTTAGGCTATCTTCATCAGAGTGCTCAAGTCAGAGTGGCTGGTGGACAGGTGTTCATGACTTAGGATGACCTTCATTCTTTCTGCACGTGGTTCTTGCCTTCACAACCTGTACAGCCATCAAAGCCCAAAAGGAACGCTACCCAAAGCAGGGATATCCTTCTAGGAGTCCAGGTATGCTCTTTTGCAGTAACCCTTGGGCTACTATAGGCACTGAGCCGAAAGGCTTCTCCCCGCACATTTGGTCTGCTCCCCTGCTTCCCCAAGGCGAGCCTGAAGCCACGCATGGCAGCATACTGGCTTGAGATTCCGTAGCGAATCGTGACAGGATGATTGACCTCACACCTCCTGCTGCCTTGTGCCTGCTCTTTCAGAATGTGCCTGAGTTGATGCTTATTCACCAGAGTAAATATTGGGGCTCCACCTGGCTGGGTCACTGCAGAGACACTCTTCCCCCGACTATACACAAAGATAAAATGCAGCAGCCAGAGGTATTGAGAAGGAATTCCATTCTGACAGGACCCTGCTGGTGATCTTTCAGGGGCTGTGATTCCTAAGCTCTAATAACACTTCCAAAGGCCTTTTCTTCTCACGTGATCTCGGTGCCAACACCTACCTGGCTCCCTTATCGCAGTCCGGGGCTGGGTCTTCTCCTGCTCCTTCCTTCCTCCCATCTACTTCTTTCTGAAATGGACTGGCTTGGCCTTTCTGTCCAAAGCCCCCGTCTCCTCCTCTTTCTCAGCGCCCGTCCCACCTTTATATCAGTCATGATTGTGTCTGGTTACATGTTGCAGAAACCTCACTACAATGGCTAAAACAAGTACAAGGTTTCTTTTTCTCCCTCCAGAAAAGTCTATAGCAAGGTGTTCCGCAGCTGGAGCAGCAGCTCCTTCTGCTTTTCTGCTCTGCCATTGAGGCTGTGTAGGAGAAGGCAATGGCACCCCACTCCAGTACTCTTGCCTGGCAAATCCCACAGATGGAGGAGCCTGTAGGCTGCAGTCCATGCGGTTGCTGAGGGTTGGACATGACTTCACTTTCACTTTTCAGTTTCATGCATTGGAGAAGGAAATGGCAACCCACTCCAGTGTTCTTGCCTGGAGAATCCCAGGGGTGGGGGAGCCTGGTGGGCTGCCATCTCTGGGGTCGCACAGAGTCGGACACGACTGAAGCAACTTAGCAGCAGCAGCAGCAGCAGCAGCAGCAGCAGCAGCAGCTTTCTTCATTCTCACAGATGGATGCTGCACCTTTAGGCATCATATTTGCATTCCAGACCAGAAGAGGGGAAATGGTTGAAGGCAGAAGACATATGCCTGATTAATGATTTCTTTATTATTATTATTATTTTTATTGAAGTATAGGTGGTTACAGTGTTGTATTAGTTTCTGGTGTGCAGCAAAGTGATTCAGACACACACACACTCACACACACACACACACACACACACACACACACACACACACACACACACAGAGCTTCCCAGGTGGCTCAGTGGTAAAGAATCCGCCTGCCAACATAGGAGATGCAGGAGACCTGGGTTCGATCCCTGGGTTGGGAAGATGTCCTGGAGGAGGAAATGGCAACCCACTCCAATATTCTTGCCTGGAGAATCACATGGACGGAGGAGCCTGGGGGGCTACCGTCCATAGGGTTGCAGAGTTGGATACAACTGAGCAACGAAACATGTTTATATATAAATATAAATACATAAACGTATAAGTATACACACACACACACACACACACACACACACACACACACACACACACACACATACTCTTCCATTATGGTTTATTACAGGCTATTGAATTAAGTTTCTGTGCTATACAATAGAACCTTGTTGTCTATGTATTCCCTGGTGGCTCAGAGGTTAAAACCTCTGCCTGCAATGTGGGAGACCTGGGTTCGATCCCTGGGTTGGGAAGATCCCGTGGAGAAGGAAATGGCAACCCACTCCAGTATTCTTGCCTGGAGAATCCCATGGATGGGGGAGCCTGGTGGGCTACAGTCCACGGGGTCGCAAAGAGTCGGACATGACTTCACTTTCACTTTGTGGGAAAAGGCAATGGGAGCCCACTCCAGTACCCTTGCCTGGAAAATCCCATGGACAGAGGAGCCTGGTGGGCTGTAGTCCGTGGGGTCGCTGACTTGGACACGACTGAGCGACTTCACTTTCACGCATTGGAGAAGGAAATGGCAACCCACTCCAGTGTTCTTGCCTGGAGAATCCCAGGGACGGGGGAGCCTGGTGGGCTGCCGTCTCTGGGGTCTCACAGAGTCAGACACGACTGAAACGAGTTAGCAGCAGCAGCAGCAGCAGCAGCAGTTTGTACCTACTAATTCCAAGTTCTTCCTCATTTATTGGATAGCAACCTCCTTCCTTCTTTGGTAACCGTAAGTTTTTTTCCTACCTCAGTGAATCTGCTTCTGCTTTGTTCCTAGGTGGTGCTAGTGGTAAAGAACCCACTGCCAGTGCAGCAGACATAAGAGCCGTGGGTTCGATCCCTGGGTTGGAAAGATCCCCCTGGAGGAGCCTAGTGGGCTACAAAGCGTTGCAAAAAGTCAGACTCAACTGTTGCAAAGAGTCCATAGTGTTGCAGAGAGTCAGACTCAACTGAAGTGACTTAGCCCACAGCATTGTATTTTAGATTCTACTCTGCCAACAAAGGTCCGACTAGTCAAGGCTATGGTTTTTCCTGTGGTCATGTATGGATGTGAGAGTTGGACTGTGAAGAAGGCTGAGCACCGAAGAATTGATGCTTTTGAATTGTGGTGTTGGAGAAGACTCTTGAGAGACCCTTGGACTGCAAGGAGATCCAACCAGTCCATTCTTAAGGAGATCAGTCCTGGGTGTTCTTTGGAAGGAATGATGCTAAAGCTGAAACTCCAGTACTTTGGCCACCTGATGCAAAGAGGTGACTCATTGGAAAAGATTCTGATGCTGGGAGGGATTGGGGGCAGGAGGAGAAGGGGACGACCGAGGATGAGATGGCTGGATGGCATCACCGACTCGATGACATGAGTCTGAGTGAACTCCGGGAGTTGGTGATGGACAGGGAGGCCTGGCCTGCTGCAGTTCATGGGGTTGCAAAGAGTCGGACACGACTGAGCGACTGAACTGAACTGAACTGATAAGTGTTATTATATGAAATTTGTCTTTCTCGTCTGACTTCTTCACTCGGTATGATCGTCTCTAGGTCCATCCATGTCGATGCAGATGGCATTATTTGGTTCTTCTTGATGGCTGAGTAATTTTCCATTGTATATATGTACTACATCTTCTTTATTTCTTAAAATAAAGCATATAGGAACTCAGAGAATCATTGATCCACATTCTAAAATTCAAACCTTGCACCCGCAAAGTTATTTGATGTCATTTTAATTCTTGTTTGTTCAATCAAGCTCCTGTGTGCTCAGCAAAAACAGTGTAGAGGAGGACTTTAAAATAGTGATGCAGCCCTTATCCTCAAAAAGCTCACTACAGTTACAAAGGCATGACACAGAACCTCACACAGAACTTCTGTATCTCTTTATATCAGGAAGACAATTACTTTCCCAGAAGCCCCACGCATTAGATTGCCACTTGCATCTCATTAGCCAGAAATGGTCACATGGCCATCACTAGCAGCAAGGGATCCTGGGGAACTAAGTTGTCACCTTCCAACCCTGAGAAAAAAAATATCAGGGTCAAGTTAATAGAGACAGAAAGAATAGATATTGTATAAGAATTTGGCAATGTCTGGTATACACAACCTCTAGATTTTGTATCACAAGAATTTGGGCATCTAGTTTGGAAGAAACAAGGCTCTTGTCCATGTTGGGTTGGGGGAGAGAAGCTGATGGAGCAAAGTTAACCCTCATGTGAATTAGTATTTACTTAAACAAGCATGATTCATTCTAGAACATATTGATTTGTTCTTATTTTGTAACATCTTAACCTTTTAAAAAATCACTTTATTTTTTTATTTTTTAAAGAGAGCTTGGGAATAGGCTATTTAATTAATTTATTTATTATAGCCATGCCCTGTGGCATGTGGGATCTTATGCCCCCACCATGGACTGAACCTGCACCCCCTGCTTTGGAAGCAGGAAGTCTTAACCACTAGACTGCTAGGGAAGTCCCCTTTAAAAATAAGTTAGAAATCTAAATAGACATTTAGGATATGTTACCTATAAGAAATGAAATATTTCTTCTTAATGCATTCTACTCAACATCAGGGCTTTGCTCTGAGATAGTTCAATTCAAAGAAGACAAATTGCCAAATGTATTCTACTTAGAGTTGCTTTTCTCTTATTATGCACTAAAATAAAATAGTTACAGGGAACAAAAACACCAAGCTCTTGGTACTATAATATCAATTCTCTATTTTGTCATTGTGCACATGGGTGTTTGATGTGACTACAGTGGGTGCGTCCCAGTCGGTAGTGATCTGTTCTTTTCCACTTAACATTATCTTACTGACAGGGCTTAATGGAGTGACAGTTCATATGATTATTTTTAGTGACAGTGTAATATTCTGATATGCTAGAGCTCATTTAGCTATTCCCCTTTGATCAGATGTTAATGTTTAACAGCTGATACCTCATTAATATCATTAAGTCAGGAGAGACCAGGCTATAGAGACACAGTATGTACTTAAGACCCCTGCTGGGCCTGGCGTTCGCCATTGTTGCTGGTTTGTAGAGTAGCCAGGGGTCTCTTTGCTGCTGGTGGGGGATTTGGTATGAATATTTAGTAACTGATATAGAAGGATGGCAGCAATTCAACGCTGTGCTTAGTTGCTCAGTCGTGTCTGACTCTGCGATCACATGGACTGTAGCCTGCCAGGTTCCTCTGTTTATAGGGATTCTCCAGGCAAGAATACTGGAGTAGGTTGCCATGCTGCCATGCCCTCCTCTGGAGGGATCCCCCAACCCAGGGATCGAACCCAGGTCTCCTGCATTGCAGGCAGATTCTTTACTGTCTGAGCCACCAGGGAAGCCCAACAATTCAATAACCAGTTGTAAATAGGCCTTTTTTTTGGCTACACTAGGTCTTCGTTGCAGTCTGCTTCTCTTGTTGTGGCGAGAGGGCTTCTCTTGTTTTAGTGCTCGGGCCCACGAGTGCACCGGCTCAGACTGTGGCTCTCAGTCTCTCTAGTTGCAGTGCATGAGATTAGCTGCCCCGCGGCAGGGGGGATCTTAGTGCCCTGACCAGGGATAGTGGTTAAGAATCTGCTTTGCAATGCAGGGGACCAGAGAAGTCCCCTGTAAATTAGCTTTAAGTGCGTAGTAAGCCATTCCAAAGCATAGTGACTTAAAAAAAATACATCCCACCACATTAAGCTCATGATTCCATGGTTCTGCAATTTCTGCTGGGGTTTGAGCGGTTCTACTGGTCCTGACTAGGGTCAGTCATGTGTCTGCTTTGCTGCCGGTCAGTTAGACTGTCTGCCTCTGGGTGTTGCAGGTCCCCTTGGTGATAGAGGTGACCTGACCGTATGTATTTCATCTTCCAGAAGGCTAGATGGAATTTTCCACATGGCTCGATGCGCATTCCATAAAAAAGGAGCAAAAAACCACCCAAGGACTCCTGAGGCCCAGGCTTGGAATGGGAATGATGTCAATTCTGCCACACTTAATTGGCCAAAGCAATTCCCAAGTTCAGCCTCAAGGACAAAGAAATACTCTCCACCTCTGGAAGGAAGATGCTGCGCTATCACACTGAAAAGAGGTATGGATACAGGGAGGAGCATACTTGGGCCATTTTTGCAAAAACCAACAGGCTGTTGTGTATCAGAATGGCAGACTAAGTGTCACTCTGTTAGAAACGAAGCATTTATGGTATGTATTATTCTGGACATTACATATATTACTGCTGTGAATATATTATGTTCTTCCTGATGATTTTAGCATTCTTGACATTAGAAGAATGCTTATACAGGGGAGCAGGGTTGGAAGACCTTCACTCATTCTGGAATCATTCGTTTGGCATCTCTGTGCACAAGGTCGGGGCAGGGCGGAAGCCTTGGGCACATTTGTCTGGAGTCCAGCAGGGAAGGTACACAGCAGAGCCCAGCGTGGACTGTGGTTTCTGCTGTGGCAGTGATATGTGTGGAGGGGTCTTGGCCCAGGAAGAGGGATGTGGGTGGAGTATGTGTGTGTGTGTGTTTCTTGTGTAAGGCAAGGCATCCCAGGGGTAGGTAATGACTGACTTTATTTTATTTCTTTTTATTTCTGACTGATTGATTGTGACGGATTAATTGGCCGAGTCGTGAGCCTTGTGGGATCTCAGTTCCCTGACCAGGGATCGAACCTGTGCCCCCTGTAGTGACAGCACGGAGTCCTCACCGCAGAACCACCAGGGAGTTCCCTGTAATGACTGGCTTTAGATTTGAAAAATGAGTCAACCAGATGAGGAATGTGGTGAAGAGTGAATTCCAGTACGCACAAGGTGTTTCTTTCACCCAGATAATCAGTGAGGGCACTCTGGGGCAGGGAGTGAGCCAGAGGGGGATTGCACTGAAAAGCCGGGCCAGGTCCCAAGTGCCTTCAGCCTGCCTTTGACCTTTATCTTGGAGGCAGTGCAGGGCCGCTGGTGACTGCACGTTTTATTGTGAGGGTTCTCAGGACTGGAGCTGAAGAAGCGACTTTGACCAGCGCAAGCTATTTGATTCCCTGCGGTTGGGAGCTAGCTTTTGTCCTAGAAGCAAAGGAAGAATCACTTTTTTTTTTTTTTGCTTTTGCTTTTTCTGGGGCCATGCCTCGAGGCATGAAGGATCTTAGTTACCCCACCAGGGACTGAACCCATGTCTGCTGCAGTTCTGCAGTGGAAACATGGAGTTCTAACCACTAGGCAGCCAGGGAATTCCCTAGACTCACTTTTCTTCTCTGAACTCACCTTTTTTCTCTGAGAAATCACACCAGGAGAAATAAACGTGGCCTCACTCTCGCATCTTCCATCAAGATAAGATTTAGGTGGAACAGTGATTTAAATATTAAAAAAATAAGGTCATAAAGTATTAGTAGAAAATATGAAAATGGTTTTAATCTCAAAGTGGACAAGACTTGCCCAGAAGTCATAAGAAAAGAGATGGATGTATTTAACTACATAAAGCAAAAATACAAATAGAAAACACCTGCATTGCCAAAAAACACCATATGCAAAGTGAAAAAAAAAACAAACCCAGCAGATTAGGAAAAAATATTTGCAGTGTGGCAGCCCTGCTCTCTGGTAATTTAGTTTTTCCTCCCTGGGTCACGAAGATCCCTGGAGCAGGAAACGGCAACCCACTCCAGTACTCTTGCCTGGAGAATCTCATGGACAGAGGAGCCTGGTGGGCTGCATACAGTCCATGGGGTCGCAAAGAGTCGGACAGGATTGAGCGACTAACATGTAACATTATTTTGTTGCAACAGTTGTTTTCTTACTATTTCACAATATCATCTTTATTGTATGTTAAATGTCTATTTATTTGTGAATCTTTTGGGGAGGGGGGCTTTAAATTCTGTTCCTTTAATCTATCTGTTTATCCTTTCCTGTGCCAGTACCATATTAACCTAATCACTGTAGTATTGTGTGTGTGTGTGTGTGCGCACGTGCGTGCACGTGCGCACTTAGTCATATCCAGCTCCTTGTGGCTCCAGGGACTATAGCCCACCATGCTCCTTTATCCATTTGGAATTTTCCAGGTTAGAATATTGGAATGGATTGCTATTTCCTACTCCAGGGGATCTCTCTGAACCAGGGATTGAACCCAGGTTCCTTACAACTCCTGCACTGGCGGGCGGATTCTTTACCACCAGCACCACCTGGCAAGCCCCATAGTATTAAAGTGTATCTTAATATCTGGCAGTCCTCTCATGTTACTTTTATTTTTTATTGAAGTAGAGTTGATTTACAGTGTTGTGTTAACTTTAGGTGTACAGTGCAGTGATTCAGTTAAACATATATACATATAAGTGTATGTGTGTGTATAGGTTACTACAAAATATTGAATATGGTCCCCTGTGCTATAGAGTGTTTGTTGGTTATCTGTTTTATATATAGCAGTGAGTGTACATTAATCCCCTAATCCTAATTTATCCCTCTCCCCTCTTTCCCCTTTGGTGACTGTAAGTTCATTTTCTGTGTCTGTGCGTCTATTTCTCTTTTCACATGCTTTAAAAATTTTTTTAGATTATTTTTGGCTGCCCTGGGTCTGCATTGCTGCACATGAGCTTTCTCTGATTGTGGCAAGTGAGGGCTACACTTTGTTGGGGTGCACAGGCTTCTCATTGCAGTGGCTTCCCTTGTTGCAGAGCATGGGCCCTAGCATGTGGGCTCAGTAGTCGTGGCATCCAGCTTAGTTACTCCGAGGCACGTGGGATCCTCCTGAGCCAGGGATTGAACCCATGGCCCCTGCATTGCAAGGCAGACTCTTAACTACTGGACCATCAGGGAAGTCTTTTCAAATGTCTACTTTTCAAAAGTCTTTTTTTTTTTTTAATTTAAATTTTATTTTTTTACTTTACAGTACTGTATTGGTTTTGCCATACATTGACATGAAGACTTTTCTTAAAAAGTCTGCTTGGATTTTGCTTTTTTTTGTTCTGCATATGAGGGGTTTCCTGTTTGAGAATATGCTACATCTTCTCATTAGTACAAGTCCTTTCTTGACGTGCATCCCTCAGGGGCAATTTTAATTTTTTTCACATCAACTTTGCACATTTAGGTTATTTCTATATATTTTATCCTTTTTTGTTGTTACAAATGAGATCTTCTTCCTTAATAATCTAACTGGCTATTAAATTCTTTCTATTAATTTTATAGTCATCCAACCTACAAAAAATTTGTATTGTTTTGGGCTTTTATTAGTCAGTAATCATACCAACTACAAAGACAAATAACTTTGCTTCCACTTTTAAATTCTTTGTACTTTCCATTTCTGTTCATTATTGATTGCATTGGTTAGTATTTTCAGAACCATTGTAAATAATGGGCTTCCCAGGTAGTGTTTATAGTAAAGAACCTGCCTGCCAATGCAGGAGATGTCAGAGACTCAGGTTCAGTCCCTGGGTTGGGAAGACCCCCTGGAGGGAGGGCATGGCAACCCACTCCAGGATTCTAGACTGGAGAATCCCATAGACAGAGGAGCCTGGAGGGTTACAGTCCAGGGGTCACAAAGAGTCGGAAACCACTAATCGACTTAGCACGCATGTACTGTGGTGGACATTCTTGTTTTGTTCCTGGCTTTCGTGGAGTGCTTCTTGTGTTTTCCCATTAAACATGAGGTTGGTTTAAAAATTGAAATAGATATTTATCTATTATAATACATTAGGGAAGCATGCATCATTAATAGCCTTTGGTATAGCCAATTCCTTCGGCTAGTCAAGTATCTGTGTATCTTTTCCCTATATAGAGCCTCCCCACCCCTTAACTGGGGGCAGAGTCCCATTTGGTTCTGCTTCTGTGTGAAAGGCCAGGATCTCTGGGTGAGGCACGGTCCTGCCCATCAGATCAAGACAGTCTTCCCTTGGGACTTCCCTTGTGGTCTGATGGCTAAGACGCTGTACTCCTGATGCAGGGGTCTCAGGTTCAACCCCTGGTCAGGGAACTAGATCCTGCATGCTGCAACTAAAGACCCTGTGTGCCACAACTAAGCCCTGGAGAAACCAAATAAAGAAATATTAAAAAAGAGAAGATAGTTTTCCTCCTGATTTGTTTTTCAGAAATTGTCAGATGGTCTGATCTTCATTTTATAAGAGATTGTTTTTTCAATCCGCAATATAAGATCAAGTTTAGAATCATAATTTATTTTGTCAAATTTCTGTTTTTTTTAAATAAAATTATGATTGAGGTTAGTTATGTCAGAGAGGTAAGAATATATACTAGGAGTGAAAATAATGAAGAACTTTAAACTTTTTACAAATAAAATATTCAGCTCTTCACTGAAGAACTTTGGCTCTGAATGTCTCAGCACGAATCATACAGACTCGCTTGGTGGAGATATCTGAGGACCAAGAGAAAAACAGGCTGTTTCTTCAGAACATTTCCCCCCACACCAGCGAAAAAACATAGTCTTCCTTGATCTGGTGGTCTTTGAACGAAAAGGGAAGTGATCTAATCACAGCACGGCCAAAATGTGGTAACTCAGTGGACGCAAGTTAAGACAACGTGAACCCCACCGCATGTTGGAAGGGGAGAATGGGGAATATGATAGACACTGGTCCATGGCAGAGATTACACTGGACTTCAGGCTTCCCAGGTGGCTCAGGGGTGAAGAACCTGTTTGCCAGTGCAGGCAATGTAAGAAACTTGAGTTTCATCCCTGGGTCGGGAAGATCCCCTGGAGAAGGGCATGGCTATGCACCCGAGTATTCTTGCCTGGAGAATCCCCAGGGACAGAGGAGCCTGGTGGGCTACAGTCCACAGGGTCACAGAGAGTCGGACATGACTGAGCGTGGCGAATGTTCCCTTTTCTGTCTGTGGAACACATTTCATTGCTGAGTCCATGTGGACCACCTTTTTCTGCTCCCTGGAAAAATGCGTTGTCCTCTGAAATTCCCACTTCTGCCTGGGGAAACTTTCTTTCTTATCTTTTATTCTTCAAGGCCATAAAAGTACTGACTTCCAGTCAACTTAGATTGCTGGCCACAGACAAAAAGTCCCTCTCCTAGCAGAATTATATCCCCTTCCATCTGTGTTTGTGACTGGCTGGCTCTCTGCTGAGTCCATCACTCTTGTAACGTTGGGTGGAAGGAAAGAAAAAGACAGCATGCTTTTTTCCCATCGTTTGTATATTAACACATATATATGAAATCTGCAAAGATAGTTCTGATGATTCTATATGCAGGGCATCAAAGGAAACACAGACATAAAGAACAAGCTTTTGGACACAGTGAAGGAAGGAGAGGGTGGGATGATTTGAGAGAATAGCATTGAAACGTACACATGACCATCTGTAAAATAGATAGCCAGTGGGAGTTTGCAGTGTGACGCAAGGAGCCCGAAACCAGCGCTCTGTGACAACCTGGAGGGGTGGGGGGTGAGGGAGGTGGGAAGGGGTACAATAGGGAGGGGACATATGTATACCCATGGCCGATTCATGTTGCTACATGGCAAAAACCATCACAATATTAAAGTATTACAAGTTAAAGATAAAATATAAATTTTATACAAAGGTAATAAATACTCAAAATACCAAAAAAAAAAAAAAATTGGAATTTTCCCCAGGGCTTCACCTTCACTGGCAGGTTGTCTATCTTCCAAGAAACCACCAGTGATGGTTCAATGAAGAGCTTTGCATGGAATAGCAAGGGCTCAGATGACCAGCTTGTGAGGCCGTATTTTATGCGAGATATTCATCATTGCTGGGTACCTCTCTTACTCAACAGTGTTAAAATGTAAAGCATGACACATGGCTATTGTAGTGCACCCTCATTGTAAGATGAAAATCAACTTCAGAGATGTTAAAATGGGCAAAGAATGTGCACCTTAGAATGTAATAAGATATCAGGCCTGTACCTTAAAAAAATTTTTTTTAATTAAAAAAATGCATTTATTTATTTGGCTGCGTCAGGCATTAGTTGTAGCACGTGGACCTTCGTTGCATCATGTGGACCTTGCTGGTTCACACCCTCTCTAGTTGTGGTGCGCAGGCTCAGTAGTTGTGACGTGAGGGCTTAGTTGCCCTGTGGCACATGGAATCTTCCCAGACCAGGAATCGAACCCTTGTCCCCTGCACTGCAAGGCAGATTCTTAACTACTAGCCCATGAGGGAAGTCCGGCAGGTCTGCGCCTTTGCCGTGGGCTGTCCCACCAGCTCCGCCTGGAAAACATCTCATTTATGCTCTGCTACCTGAGGCTCCCCACCTGCAGGAAACAAGTTTTGTTTCAGGTAGGGTGACTTGTTCTGTCATCTTCTAAGTTCCTTTCCCGCTTGTGTCCCAGGTGGCTGCACCAGCTCCGGGAGCCATAAGCACTGTTCTAGTAGCAGAAAGGAGGGACGGGAATATACAGGGACATTCTCCTTCCCTGTAAGTGTACGTCCAGGAAGTTGCTCAGACCATTTCTGCTTTATATCCCACTGTGTGCAATGTAGTTACACACTCACCTGGGAGAATGTAGTTTTGTTCTAGGTTGCCAAGTCCCCTGCTAATATTCAGGTATTTGATTACTGTAGAAGGAAAGGATGAAACTTGGGGACAGCTATTTCTTATGGAGCATTTTACCACTGACCTTGTTTATTTTTTGACTGTGGAGCACAACTTGTGTGTTCTTAGTTCCCCACCCAGGGATCGAACTTGGGATTCCCACAGTGAGAGCACCGAATTCCGACCAGTGGATGGCCAGGGAAGTCTCTCAACTAACTGTTTCTAAAGGTTTATAAGATAGTCGGTGAAAAGGTTCCTCTCTTTATTACGAATGAAATCATCCTAAGAATGTACGCGTGTATGTGTGCTTAGTTGCTCAGGCGTGTCCCACTCTTTGTGATCCTTTGGACTCCAGCCTTTGGTGTTCCTCTATCCATGGAATTTTTCAGGCAAGAATACTGGAGTGGGTTGCCATTTCCTCCTCCAGGGGATCGTCCCAACCCTGGGATCTAACCTGCGCCTCCCATGCCTCCTGCATTGTAGGCAGATTCTTTACCCGCTGAGCCATCAATAAATGCCTTTTAAGCATCTCTGGAGATGATTAACCCCCAGCCCCCAACTCGGTCTGAGCCCCTTCTCCATAGGACATGGGCCGTCACTCTCAAGTCTGTAGCAGCTTTGCACAGCAGAATCAAGCATTCATTTCTGTGATTCCTTAATTCAAATCTGGCCCCAGTAGCAGCGGATCCCACCAGGGCGACTACCGGGAGTCTAGCGCCTAACTCGGAACCTGATACTTAGTGGGCACTCAGTAAATTTCCAAAGAATACCCGAGCGAACGAGCAGTTTGTGTTTTGTGTGAGGTTTTTCAAGAAAATAGCTAGTCTTTCTCTGCCCTCTTCCACCCAGCCCCTGGTTCCCTCCCGTACACAGCAGCTTGGATGAGATAGTTAACAGGATGGGTGGGCAGCTTCTGGTGTGAAGCCTGCAACTTCTCGGCCCACCTCCTGGAGTCTGTGTGGACACGAGGAGCTTTGCATTAACAGTGGGCTCTGGGTGGGGGAACCCACAGAGCTGCCGGTGGGCCAGGCTGGGGGCCGTTAGCACTGGGGACAGGGCCAGCTCGAGAGTCTTGCCAGTTATGGCCAGTGCAGGTGGTGGGAGGGTGCGCCCTGGTTCGCACAAGTCCCAGGGGACTGGCGTGTTAGCACACATGGCAGGCCTGGCGTGACCCTCCTGCCTGGTGGGGCAGAGAGAGGGTGTTTAGCATTTTTTGATGCTGGCGGGAGCAGCAACCTGAGCTGAGACATCTTTTCTTGCCAACTCATTAAGGATTGGGCTGGAGCCACAGGAAACCTGCAAACTCAGGCCACTTAGCAGGAGAGAGGCCCTGAGGCGTGTCCTCACCTGCTGGTACTCTTACTTCTTCATGGCTTCCCTCTTGTTCTCTGGGGATTGGGGTGGTGATGCCAGGGGTTACTGGAGGAAAGAGGGTGGGTGGCAGGGAGAAGGTGGCACCCAGGCTGCCTGCCTGCTTGAAGCCTCAGTGACTCCCTGCCTTTCTCAGAGACCCTCAGGTCCGAGGGGCTGCAGATCTGCGGCTGTAGACCTCCTGTCAATCCAGAATGTTCTCTGGCCAAGTTGGTTCAGTGTCACCAGCATTTTTTTTTTTAGATCTTTTAAAAACATCTAAAATTTTATGTATGGCTGCACGGGGTCTTTGTCGCTGCATGTGGGCTTTCTCTAGTTGCAGCAAGCAGGAGCTACTCTCATCGTGGTGTGTGGGCTTCTCACTGCAGTGGCCTCTCTTGCTGTGGAGCATGGGCTCTAGAGCGTGGGCACAGGCTTAGCTGCCCTGCAGCACGTGGGATCTTCTGGACTGAGGATGGAACCCATGTCCCCGGTATTGGCAGCCAGATTCTTAACCTCTGGACCACCTGGGAAATTCACCAGCAGTTGTGGAACTTCTGCTCCATTCTGGGACCTGCGTGTGGAGATCAGAGATGTAAGCAGATGCTCTGGATGTGAGGAGACCCAGGCACTGATAGAAGCATATCCTTCACAGCAGGTGTGCCCAGCAGAGGGTGCTTGGGCCGAGACAAGTATCTGGGAAACTTCTAGGGGGAACAGAGGCTTGTGCAGGCTTCACAGATGAGTGATGCTTGACAAATGGATAAGGGTTTCTGCACAGAAAAGTCACAGGGGAGCCAAGCAGCATGACACAGTTTGAGAGCTTCCATCCCTCACGCTACTCCTGGTTAAAGCATGCCACTCACTTATCAAGCTGCAGGGAAGGTTCTCAGTATTTTCAATGGTCCATCTTAGTTCTCAGAGAACCTCTGAGAATGAAAAACCAGTGTCTTATCCCACCATTCAGGGCCTGGGGCACTGGGAGGTCAAATGACATATCCAGGATTCACCTCAGTAGGTGAATGTGTGATTAAGGGGCTTAACTATCTAAGTAGTTAGTAAGTAGTTTAGAGACTTCCCCAGCAGCCCAGTGGTTAAAGCTCTGTGCTTCCAATGCAGAGAGTGTGGATTTGGTCCCTGATCAGCAAACTAAGATTCCACATGCCACACAGTGTGGCCAAAAAAAAAAAAAAAAAAAAAAGCAAAAATATTAAAAAAATAAAATAGTTTGAAATGGATATGAATATTCTAAAAAAGTAGTTAATAAGCAGTGGACCAGGCTTGTAGAATCTGAAGCCCACAGTGATGATAATGATGATAGCAAGAATTAGTCATCCCACTCACTGCATCCTCACTAAGTGCCAGATACTGTGCTAAGTGTTATTTCAGTTAGTTTCCAACAGAGGCAAGTCTGCCCTGTTTTATCCCCACCTCATGGATGAGGACACTGGGAAATGGTTAAGTGACTTGTCCTGGAAGAGATGCCCTTGACCAGTGGCTGAAGGTTTGCTCCCAGGCAGCCTTAAGGCAAAGCCCATGTTCCTAATCATTGTCCTTTTCTAATTTCTTTTCCTGGAAGGGTGGAGTGAGGGGAAGGCGAGTGGAGCAGCAGGCAGAGAGGCCTCAGACCCTGGAGCACCCAGGCCCACGGCCATGAGGCGGGGCAGTAACAGAGCTGGGCTGCCCACTGCAAGAGCTGCAGTGGAGCCTGCTTTGGAAGGGTGGCCCCAGGGTCTCCTCCACGAGTCCGGCTGGAATCCATTCTCCTTGAGCTCCACTTTGCTCCTCTAACTGGACTGTCCAAATCTCTAGATGGGTGCTGTGCCATCCGCCTCTCCATGGTCTCTTCAGGGTCACATCACGATCGAATGGTGGCAGGGGTGGGAGGAACCAGTCTCACTGCTCAGGCGTCCCTGGGTGGCCTTGGTCCCATCCAGAGCAGCCTCTGTCCAGTGAACCTCATACTTCCTGAGTTCGGCACCTTAGCCCACAAGCCTGCTCCTCTCAGCCTCCCCGTCTCAGTCACTGACAGTACCAGTGCGATGGTTAATTTTAAGTACCAGCTTGACCTGACCACAGGGCACCCAGATATTTGGCCAGTCATGTTTCTGGATGTTTTTGCAAGAATGTTTTTGGATGAGATGAACATTTTCATTGGTAAAGCCGATTGCCCTCCGTAATGTGGGTGGGCCCCATCCAACTGGTTGAAGGTCCAGGGAATAAAAAAGATGGGCGTGTCCCTGAGTAAAAAAATTCTCCAACAGATGGCGTCGGACTTCATCACATTGTCAGCTCTCCTGGGTCTCAGGGCTGCCCGACCACACTGCAGGTCTGTACTGCAGTCCTCATAATTTCATGCTCCAGTTCCTTATAGTAAATTTCCTTCTCTCTCTCTATATATACACATTCTATTAATTCTGTTTCTCTGGAGAAGCCTGACTAATACAGTTGCCTTCCTAGCAGCTTAAGTAGAAATGGAGGCGTCATTCCCTCTCATTAGCCCCGTTACTGAATCAACCACCAAATCCTTGGATATCACTTCCTGAAGCACTCTTGCCTATTCTCATCACATCACTACCACCTCCTAGGTCAGGGGGTCATCCCCACGCCCCCGGTGGCAGCAGCACCCACTAACTGGTCTCTGAGATGGTCCTGCCCCTTCTCCACCCATTGTTCACACAGCAGCCAGAGGAGATCTTACAAGGGCACATCTCACCCTGGCACTCAGCTATTAAGTCTCTTCCGAGGTGTCCCTTGGTTCTCAGGAGAAAGCTGTGATATCACTTAGATTTTGCTGCCTAACAAATGATGCCAAACGTAGTGGCTATAACTAACAGGCGTTTATGGCTTACGATTGGTAACTTGGTTTGGACTCACTTGAGTGGTTCTTCTGGACCTGTCTGGGCTCACTCATAATTCTGGGGTCAGCTGGTGGGTCAGCTGGGAAGGGGCCGGTCTAGCAGGGAGTCAGCTTGGATGGCTGGACTTTGATCTACATAAGATCTGCAGGAGCTGAGAAGGGTTCCAAGAGAGAAAGGGGAGGGGAGAGGGGGAGAGAGATAGATAGAGAGAGAAATAGAGAGAGAGAGAAAGAGAGAGAGAGAAAAGAGGCTCAAGGTACCCAGAAGCCTGGGCTCAGATCTGGCATATGGCTTCCTCTGCATTCTTTAGGGAGAAGGTAATGGCAGCCCACTCCAGTACTCTTGCCTGGAAAATCCCATAGATGGAGGAGCCTGGTGGGCTGCCGTCTATGGGGTCGCACAGAGTCAGACACGACTGAGGCGACTTAGCAACAGCAGCAGCAGCAGCATTCTTTAGACTCAAGCAAGAAAAAAGTCCAGGTCAGAGTTAAGGGGTGGGGGAGTGGATTCTACTTCTTGATGGGAGGAACCACAAAACCACATTGTGGAGGGGCTAGATCCCTGTAGGGGAATAGCTGAGACCACTTAAATTTTGTTGCTGTTGTTTGGTTGGTTGGTCGTGGCAGTCTTAGTTACCACATGAGGGATCTTTAGTGGCAGCATGTGAACTCTTTAGCTTTGGCATGTGGGATCTACTAATAGTTCTCCCACCAGGGATCGAACCTGGGCCTCCTGTAGTGGGAGCGCAGAGTCTTAGCTACTGGACCACCATAGAAGTTCTGTAGCCACTTTTGCAACCAACCACAGCCCCAAACCCTTACCCTGGCCTGTGCCGTTCTTTGTAATTTGGTCCTGTCCTTCTTGGCATTCTTCTCTCCTTCTTGGCATTCCAGCCCCAAAAGCTTCCTTCCCATCTCTGAATCTGCCCAGCTCTTCCTGCTCCAGAGGCTACCCACAGGCCGATCCTTTTGCCTAAAATGCTGTTCCTTCATTCAGCTGAACAGTTGGTCCTCATCTTTCAAGTCTCAGCTCAAATGTTGCTTTTTGGGGAAAATGTTCACTGACTAATCTGCTCACGATGCACATCATTCTTTACTCAGTACCACTTACAACAACTGGCATTAAATGATTATTATTTTGAATGTTTGTGTCATATCTGTTTTCTCATAGCCTGTAGACTCCACGGACTTTAGTTAACTCATCTACTTACTAAATGTTTATCGAATGCCAGTTCTGTGCTAGGCATTGTGCTGGGGATGTGGGCAGTGATAAACACAGACCCAGTTCCTTTCTCAGGGAGCTTATGATCAGTTGGGGGCACCAACGGTAAGAAGTAACTACTGGTTTTTCCCTGGCAGTCCAGGGGTTAGGACTTTGTGCTTCCACTTCAGGGGGTGCCGGTTCGGTCCCTGGACGGGGAACTAAGAGCCAACATCCTGCATGGTACAGCACACACACACACACACACACACACAGAATAAGTAATTACAAAGCACAAGTAAAACTGCTGTAGAGGTGGTTCTGAAAGGAGGGTTATATGATGCCATGGGGGATTTGATAGGTAGGGAGGGCAAGGAAGGCTTTGCTGAGGGCTGAGATGTGAAAACTCAATGTCAACTAGGCAGAGGCTGAGGGGGCAGGGTGGATCCTCTGTGACCAGACGTCTGGGGGCAGGGAGAAGGTGGGGTACGAATGACTGACAAGGAAGGCTGGAGGGCAGGGAGAGAGCGGCTGGACTCTGTTACAGCGCAGGCTTGGGGAGTTAGCACTGGGGGTTCTCTGAGTGGGGGGCTGCCTTGAAAAAATCAATTGATTTATTTTTGGCTTTTCTGGGTCTTCATTGTGGTTTGAGGGCTTCTCATTTTGGTGACTGCTCTTGTTGAGGAGCACGGTCTCTAGAGAGCTTGTTCAGTGCTAGTTGCGGCTCCTGAGCTCTGGAGCATAGTGGCATGTGGGCCTAGTTGCTCTACAGCATGGGGGACCTTCCTGGATCAGGGATCAAACCCATGTGCCCTGCATTGGCAGGCCGATCCTTATCCACTGTGCTACCAGGGAAGTCCTGGGGGCCATTGGAACTTGGCATTGAACATGATGAGTTTAGGGTAACTTGGAGATATTCAGAGTTTCTCTTGAGCAGGCATTTTTTCAGGGTTGGCATTCAGAGGAGGGGTCTGAGCCAAAGACCTGTGTGAGATGCTGGTATCTAAAGCCAAGGTCATATGTTAGTCCCCCACGGGTGGCAGCGCTTCATTCTCTGTGTGCTTTGGATTCCTTTGGCAGTCTGGGTATGCCTGTGATTTTAAATGTGTGACATAACATGTAGAAGGTAACAATGGAGACCAATTATGTTGAAACACAGCTATCAAAATAACTAAAAATAAGTTTGTGATATAGATGTATAGATGCTTCTTTATTAACTCATTAAATAACGATACCCAGTGGCAGTTCTGATAATTGCTCTAATTGCAGAGTAGTGATGGATACAGATTTTGAGACAACTGCAACAACCGTTGTGTGGGATGAAGATCCCTGGGATTTTTCTTGGGGATGAGGTGACAGGTCCTGCTAATTTGCATTCAGAATTGAAAGAATTGCTAACTTTCAGTAAGAGGAGAGTGAAAAGGAAGTTGCAGTTTTTTTCACATTCAGGTTCACTGACCCCCCTACAAGGGGCTTGGGGACCCCAGGGTAAGACCCTTGGTCTCGAGCTAGAGGAAGAGAGTATGTTAAGATGTTAGGGTAGTGTCTTGGGCTAATAAGCAAGGGAGGAAAAGGCTGAAAAGGCCTAGAAGGGAGTCCTGGGAGGTAGGAAAAATGAGTTTTGTCTGTAAAAATCTATGGAAAACCAGTGATCCATGAAAGGGCTGGTCAATTGCATCAAATGCTGAGAAGCTCCGTGACATGAGGACTGATAAGTGTCTATTGGATTTGGTGGCTTTGCAAAGAATATTTGTCTTGTTTGTGGCTTAATTCCTGGCGCATGTCAGGGCACGTGGTAGGCATTTGGCCTCTGTTGAAGGAGGGGAGGAGTCTTTCCTCATCGTATCACATGGAAACTTGTCTGCCTGGTGGGACAGTAGTGGAGCCTGCAGGCACTTGCTCCAGTTGGTTTCCTGACCAAGGGCTCCCTAATCTTCAGAGACTCTGTAGGGATCAGCGGGCCCCCGGAGTTTTGGAGGCTCTCATTGGTGCACCGTGCCCTTGGGATGGAAGGTACAGTGGCTCCGCCCCCTCCAGGACAGTTGGCTTTGAGGCTCTGGACCTCAGGGTGGAACTCACCCTG
Organism: Budorcas taxicolor; assembly: GCF_023091745.1. NCBI lineage: Eukaryota > Metazoa > Chordata > Mammalia > Artiodactyla > Bovidae > Budorcas > Budorcas taxicolor. The sequence goes on along the minus strand of NC_068910.1, from coordinate 52,454,695 downwards.
CTCACCCCCAGTCACTGGGTGCTCCCATCAGTACCTGATACTCAGAGCTGAATGTGTCCCACTGGAGGTGACTTCCTCTGGGAACTCAGCTTAGTCTCTGTGTTTTCCACTAGTGCCTGGCGGCAGTGGGGTGAACCCCTGTATTTGAGAGGTGCTCTGTGTTTGTGGGGAAGTCTGGATTACCACTGCGGATCTCAAGTCACTTGCCCAAGTCTCCCCACTCGAAAGCAGATTTCTGTGAAGTGGGTCACTTCTGCTCCAGCGCCGTGGGCTGACGGACCCTCACTGAGCCGTGCGGGGTCATCAAAAGTGAAGGGATCATTATGAATTTTTGTCAGGAAGGTCTCACTGTTGTACGTCTGACCTGTTTACCACAGTGAAACAGCCTGTGATGGTGGCTGAGGTGATGCAAGCAAGAACTTGGCAATGACAATAACATAGATTGGGATTCAGTGAGGATTTAATACTCTCAGTTCAAGGGGTTTCAGCCTGTGTTCCAGCGATCCCGAAGGGCTCCAGAATGGAGAAAAGAGAGGCCCACCAGGTGGGACTCAGGACCTGCACAACCAGCTGGAGCATCTCCCTTATATATCGGAGCATCTCTTCTGTGCCCTGAGCCCCTCTCCGATATCATTGGTCTGAAGAAGGAATTCTGCTGCTCGAAATTTTGAAAGTCACTGATTCAGCCCAACTCTGTAATTTGATACAAATAAACTCAAAGAGGTAGAAAGCTGAGCCCAAGGGAGTGTAGATAGTTGGTAGCTTAACTAACATTGGAGCTCAGGTCACACAGTCTTTTTTTTTGTGATTTGCTTACAGAAATACTTATGAAGTCATGCATATTACTGTTTATTCGTGTGTGTAGTCACCATGCTTATACTTGACGTGTGCACTGTTTCTCCTAACTGTACATCCCCATGGTGAGTTTGTTTGTTCTGAAAGGTGTTCGGGGAAGGGTGTGCTTACGATTCTTAAAATCTGGTAGGTGGGTTTTTTTTTTTTTTACTTATTTGGCTGCACCGAGTCTAAGTTGCAGCATGTGGGATCTTTATTTGCAGCATGTGAACTCTTAATTGTGGCATGTGGGATCTAGTTCCCCAAACCCAGGTCCCCTGCATTAAGAGCTTGTAGTCTTAGCCACTGGACTACCAGGTAGGTCCCTGAAAGCTCTTTTTGACCCTTCTGGCTGATGAAGTGCAGGTAAATTGAGCAGATCTTTGAAGAGGTCAAGTGTTTTCCATATACAGAGAAAAGAACCCCCAAAGAGAATAGTCTAACTGGGTTAATAAAGGTCCAGCATTCCTTGGGGACCTTGGAAATTAATCTGACAGCTAAAACCTCAGAGGAATGAATGAAAATTGTGAAGCAACAGCTCTAAATATTGAAAAGTCTATAAACAACTCCTGAGCCATCTCCTGAAACTGTGACAGTCTCCATGATAACTTCAGCTGCTTTGTGCCAGGCTGGCCCAACCTGGATTTCTTCCAGTTTACATCCAGAAAAGCCCTGCAGTGCCTTCAGCCATGACCAAGAGTGGGGGATGGGGCAGGCACTAAATGGAAGGTGCCTGGTTGTGAATTATGCACCAAATCCCCTCCCACAGTGAGGGGTGTGTGTGTGTGTGTGTGTGTGTGTGTGTGAGAGAGAGAGAGAGAGAGAGAGAGAGAGAGAGAGAGAGAGAGAATGTTTCAACGTATGTGGCATCTCAGTTGGACTGGAGAATACAGGCATCCTGAGTCTTACAATGTTTTTCTTTTGTAATGGGATTTGGAGTAATAGAACATAGTAGGCCCATTTATCAGAGAAGGCAATGGCACCCCCCTCCAGTACTCTTGCCTGGAAAATTCCATGGACGGAGGAGCCAAGGCACAGTGCATGGGGTCGCTGACTGAGCAACTTCACTTTCACGCTTTGGAGAAGGAAATGGCAACCCACTCCAGTGTTCTTACTGGAGAATCCCAGGGATGAGGGAGCCTGGTGGGCTGCCATCTATGGGGTCGCACAGAGTTGGACACAACTGAAGTGACTTAGCAGCAGCAGGCTCATTTGTAAGCCTAAAACATTTGTTTTGTTCAAGTCCCTCACTTTTCACACCAGGCCCTCTGTGGACCAGAGAGAGCTTACAGAGTTGGCCCCTTCCTGTTCTGCTCCAACAAAGCCCCATCTTAGCTGCTACTTGTCTATTTCCCCACGGTCTTGAGAGCAGGGACTCCTCTCATTCAATGGTTTTTTTTTTTTTAAGTTATTTTTTTTTTTATTGGAGTATAGTTGATTTGGAAAAAGTGGAAGGTGTCAGTCTCTCAGTCATGTCCAACTCTTTCTGACCCTATGGACTGTAGCCCACCAGGCTCCTCTGTCCGTGGAATTCTCCAGGCAAGAATACTGGAGTGGGTAGCCATTCCCTTCTCCAGGGAATCTTCCAGACTCAGGGATTAAACCTGTGTCTCCTGCATCACAGGCAGACTCTTTACTGTCTGAGCCACCAGGGCAGCCCAATGGTTAATTTCTGCTGTACAGCAAAGTGATTCAGTTATATATACCCATATATTTAGTTTTATATGTCTCTCTCTCTACATCTTCGCTCTTTTTTAGATTCTGTTCATTACAGAATATTGAGTAGAGTTCCCTGTGCTATACGGTAAGTTCTTATTAGTTATCTATTTTATATATAGTAATGTGTATCTGTCAATCCCAGTCTCCCAATTTATCCTCTCCTCCCCTCCCCCTTGGTAATCATAAATTTATTTTCTACATCTGACTGTATTTCTGTTTTGTAAATAGGTTCATTTGTACCAATTTGTTAGATTCCACATGTAAGTGATACCATATGATGTTTGTTTTTCTTTTGCTTCACTCAGTGTGAAAATCTCTAGATCCATCCATGCTACTGCAAATGGCTTTATTTTTTCTTTTTTATAGCTGAGTAATGTTCCATTGTCTATATACCCGTTGTCTGTATGCCTTCATCCATTCATCTGGTGATGGACACTTAGGGTGCTTCCATGGCCTGGCTATTGTATATAGTGTTGCAATGAACATTGAGGTACATGCGTGTTTTTGGATTATGGTTTTCTCTGGGTCTATGCCCAGGAGTGGGATTGCTAAGTCATATGGCCCTTCTATTTTTACTCTTTTCTTCTTTTTAGGAATGTTCATACTCTTCTCCATAGTGACTGTTACCAATTTACATTTCTACCAACAGGATAGGAGGGTTCCCTTTTCTCCATAGCATTTATCATTTCTCCAGCATTTATTGTTTGTAGATTTTTTTGGTGATGGCCATTCTCATTGGTGTGAGATGGTGCCTCATTGTAGTTTTGATTTGTATTTCTCTAATAATTAGTGATATGGAACATTTTTTCATTGCTTATTGGTCATCTGTATGTCTTCTTTGGAGATATGTCTATTAAGATCTTCTGCCCACTTTTTGATTGGATTGTGTCTCATTCAGCATTGATGCCCAGTGCCTGGCAGAGGGTCTTGGCACACTGAAGGTGTTCAGGAAATTTTTGTTGATGGATTGATTGAATGAATGAATTAATGAATGAGATTTCTTAGGAGAAATCTTCTGAGTCAGATTTTCCATAAGGAGAAGTAAGAGGTCATGGGAAAAAATTCTGAGCAGAAGTCAAGCACTGTTTCCCCTTTCCAAGTTAAGAAATAATAAAGCTTTTCATTTTATGATTTCAGAAACATGTTCATTTGATCCTCATGATAACTGGCAAGAAATATTGGGAGGTATTTGTTATTCATGCTTTCCAATGAGGAGACTGAGGTTCTGGGAGGCTCAGCACTTGCTCAAGGCCACGCAGCTATTGACAGGCCAAGGTCAAGTCCTCAAGTCCGGCATCGGTTGGAGCCGTCTTCCTTAGAAGCAGGTGTCCTGTTGGACTGTTAGGAAAACCTTGCAGGAAACCTCTGAGTGAGAGAAATGATGGCCAGGCATTTGGTAAAAGAAAACCAGAGTCAGCATCTGGTTAGTGCTTTCCAGACCCTTTGATGTGCTTTGCTCACAAGTCTTGTCATTGGTCCCCACTGCACCCCTGAGATGTGCCACTGACTTTGAATAGACAAGGTCATTGATTTGCTTCTATCCTCTTATGGATAAATGATGGGGTTGGAGCAGTGCCCAGGTCCCGTCACCTGAGTCCTAGCTCCAACAACTGTAGGCCAGGCATCAGTCCAGAGGTTGACAGGGCAAGCCTGAGAGCAAGAAGACCTCCTATCCAAGGAGGCTAGAGCCCATTTACAAGGTGGTGGACACTCCTGGACTAACAGCTTCATGCTGGGAAACTGAGGGGCAGGTTTAGAAGCTGAAGATAGAAGTTGAGAGAAGACAAGTCCTGCAGATGATGGGAAAGCAAGCAAAACTGGAGGAACAGGAAAGAAATCCGTGATTTTTTTCAGCAGGACATGGGTGGGAAAAGATGATGTAAGCTTAACATATGTAGAGAATAGTTCTCCCTGTGAAATGCCTTTAAGTGGCAGAATGTAAAGAGATGTTATTTTTGTATTTGTGACATTTTAGGCTTCAGCTACTTGCAACTGAAAATGAAAAGAGAAAAATCTTGAAGCAGCCTAACTTATTTGTTATCAAGTTAAGGAAAATGACAGAGGAAGGACACAATACTTAGCTGCTAATTACCGTTCTTTGACAACCCATGGAGACCATCCTTAGCTTATTTCAAATCAGCATTCTCAGCTAGTCATTTATATCACTGACATCCCTGCTGAGGGAAAGGTGGTGAGAAAAGACCATGAAAACACATCAGGAACCATGAATCACAGCAAGTTGAAGAAAATCGGCAGTATCTCAGAGTGCCAGCCGTGGACCTAACACACAGCTCAGAGCATCGATTCAGGGCCAGGGCTGGGGCCTCGGAAGGTTTTCCTGGCCGTTGAGTCCTCTCCATCCCCAGATCGGAAGCAGGGCTCCCTCCAGGCCTCAACCATCCAATCTAGTTCTTCTCTTTGTTTCTGACTGATCTCAGGTTTAATTTTGTCTTCTAGAACTTCTGATAAATTTCTGAGTAGTAAATAATACATTCCCCGCCCCCCCCCCCCCCGCCGCCCCGACCTTTTCCTCTGTGAGAAGAGAGCAGGACCTTACAATAAATATTTTTGTGAAAGAGGATAGAACCAGATGCTTGGAGGGTAGATAGGAATTCGAAAGTGATATCCCGCGGTTGAGTCCAACTCTTTGCGACACTATGCACTGTAGCCCACCAGGCTCCTCCGCCCACAGGATTTTCCAGGCAAGAGTACTGGAGCAGGTTGTCATTTCCTTCTGCAGGGGATCTTCCTGACCCAGGGACTGAACCCAGGTCTCCTGCATTGTAGGCAGACGCTTTACTGTCTGAGCCACCAGGGAAGGAATTAAAGGATGATGGTAAGTAAAATGAGCCTGGTAGCACCTAATGAGTGACTCTCAAACTATCGTGAATAGCTGCTATGGTTAATTACTGTCCCCCCACCCCCAATTCATGCATTTCAGCTGCATCCCCACCAACTCCTCCTCCACCAAGAGATATTTCTGAATCCTTGGACTTCCTTGGAGTGGTTAAGACTCCATGCTTCAAATGCAGGTTTGATCCGTAGTCAAGGAACTAAGACCCCAAATACCATGTGGTGTGGCCAAAATAAGAAAAAAAAAACAAAAGCAATATTCTCAAACCTTCATGTGAATGGGTTCAAATGCAGACTGGAATGTAAATGTTGTCTAATACTTTTGAATTTGTCAAATATATAATCTTCAAAATGCTAAAAATGCCAGTCATACCAGTATAGAAGGAATATGATTGATTGAACTCATTAATTACTAAGGGAATCGAAGGTTGTTAAGGATGTTCCCAAGAGGCTGATGATCTCAAGGTCTACAACTTCCCGAGGAAGGACCCTCCTTGGTGACAAGGCTCTGCAGTGTGGTCATAGCTTCTTTCTTTTGCTGTCTTGACCCCCGAGGAGGTGGCAGCTGGGTGGAGGCAGTATCCCCCCACCCCCTGCCCCAGGGTGCAGAGAGCTGCGGGCACCCAGCTTTACTGTCCTTAGATCTGAAAGGAGCTCTGGCTTACCCTCACAGCTCTGTGCAGTTGTTACATCCAAGATGTAACAGATTCTTCTGAGAGGCAGATGAGGCTGTTCTCTTGGGAAATCTGAGTTGAATGGAATTGATTTTTAGGTGGCAGCTCTTTCTTAGGTGGGCTGCAGATGGAAACAGTCAAGAGATGAGATTGTGAGTAAGCATTTTGAAGTCAGACTTGAGTGCCTTGCAAAGACTTTTAGACACTCACTTGATTCATCTGCACACGTAGTAGGCGTTCAGAACCTGCTGAATGAATCATTTCAAGACGGTCCCTCAGGGCAGCAAAGATCCCTTTGTTGGGAGGGGGTGCAGAAGGGCAGGGAGGAAGTGGGGGAAGTGTCATGCTCATTGTTTGAGCAATTTCTTGTCCTCTCACCCCCATTTCATATTCCACCTCTTCTAAGAAGATGGATTCGGGAGTATTTCCTCCTATTTTCCTCTCTTTATGATGACATCACTGTCATGATCCCTGTGGCTGGCAGTTCTCGGTGACTCACCACTTTGCTATTTTGATAGCTGTGCATTTCAGGGGATAATTGCCTCCCCCTCCTCTGGAGCACCACACCTGTGCACATTTGGAGGCTTCCAGAACGGCAGCGCTGTGCCAGGCAGCAGCTCCTGGAGCCTGGTGATGAAGGTGAGAGTAATTATGAATGAAGGAGGGAAGTGGCACAGTGGGTGACAAGACGGGCCTGCGCCCCCAGCCAGGACCTGTCAGTCAGTCCCGACATCACCCTGAGGCTCAGCTCTTCTTAGACACAAGGACAAGAGGGAATCTGTCTGGGAATGAAGGCTGCTTTCCCCAAACCAAGCTTGGCGTGGGTGCTCCAAGTGTTGAAATTCTCACGGTGCTCCTGCGAGAGAGGGGACCTCTGAGAGAAACTTCCAGAACATGGTGTTCTGGAGTTTGGTGATGTCCTTAGTGGGAGAGAGGGTTCCTTCCTTTTCTGGAAACTCCCTCCACTTTCAAGGCAGCCACGGTCTTGGTAGGCTGTGTTCAAGTTGGCTCAGTGACCTGAGACTCTGGCTCAAATGTGTTCCCTTTTTGACCTGTCCTGCTTGAAGTGACACCAAGTGACCCCTGCTGGCTCCAACTCTCTTGTAATAACCTTCTCTAGAGGCCACAGAAGTAGATGTTTTTCTGGAATTCCCTTGCTTTTTCTATGACCCAACTAAAGAACAACAAAGCAGCCACAGGGTAACTTTAAACATACCTGCTCAGGGTATATCTTTTGTTCTTGCTGTTGTTCAGTTGCTCAGTCGTGTCCGACTCTGCGATCTCATGGACTGAAGCACACCAGGCTTCCTTGTCCTTTACTATCTCCCAGAGTTTGTTGAAACTCATGTTCATTGAGTTGGTGATGCCATCTAACCATCCCATCCTCTGTCGTCCCCCTCTCCTCCTGCCCTCAATCTTTCCCAGCATCAGGGTCTTTTCCAATGAGTCAGTTCTTCACATCAGGTGCCCAAAGTACTGTAGCTTCAATTTCAGCATCACTCCTTCCAATGAATATACAGGGTTGATTTCCTTTAGGATTGACTGGTTTGATCTCTTTGCTGTCCAAGGGACTCTCAAGAATCTTCTGCAGCACCACAATTCAAAAGCATCAATTCTTCGGTGCTAAGCCTTCTTTATGGTCCAACTCTCACATCCATATATCTTTTATAATGATTTAAAATTCTCGTTTAATTTATTTTCTTTTACTGATTTAGAATATTGTGTTAGTTTCACATGTACAGCAAAGTGATTCAGTTACACATATGTATGTATTCTTTCTCAGACTCTTTTCCATTCTAGGTTACTACAAGATACTGGATACAGTTCCCTGTGCCGTGCAGTGGTCATTTAACTCAATTCACTGAACTTCCGTGTATCTTCCTTGTGCTGTGTCGGCAGCTGGACTGATGCCCCAGTGCTGTCATACCTGTAAGCTGGCCCCAGTCACGTATTAAGAGGACTGTGGCATTTGGTGAGGATGGAGAACTCTTCAGTGAGTAGGGATCGCCAATTCCATAACACAGGGATTTTGTCTTTGAGACTGAAAAATCTCCCTAGGTCACAAAGGGTGAAATCCTCTGCTGTTAACTTTCCTGACATCCGTGACTTGTCTTCCAGGGAAAGCTGTGTGAGTTTTGAAGCAGGGACAGTGCATTCTTGCTCACTGACTTCCTTGTGGCACGAGGCACCAGACTTTGCCCACAGGGAGCACTCTGTGATTCCTCAATGGGATTTGAGGGTTTAGGCTTGATCCTGAACCAACCTTACGAATTCATTCATTCATTCATTCCACACAAATTAATTCAGGATCTACTAAGTACTTCATGGCAAATAGATGGGGAAACAGTGGAAACAGTGCCTGACTTCATTTTTTTGGGCTCCAAAATCACTGCAGATGGTGATTGCAGCCATGAAATTAAAAGATGCTTACTCCTTGGAAGGAAAGTTATGTCCAACCTAGACAGCATATTAAAAAGCAAAGACGTTACTTTGTCAACAAAGGTCCGTCTAGTCAAGGCTATGGTTTTTCCAGTAGTCATGTATGGATGTGAGAGTTGGGCTATAAAGAAAGCTGAGCACTGAAGAATTGATGCTTATGAACTGTGATGTCGGAGAAGACTCTTGAGAGTCCCTTGGACTGCAAGGAGATCTAACCAGTCCATCCTAAAGGAGATCAGTCCTGGGTGTTTGTTGGAAGCTGATGTTGAAGCTGAAACTCCAAAACTTTGTCCACCTGATGCGAAGAGCTGACTCATTTGAAAAGAACCTGAAGCTGGGAAGGATTGAGGGCAGGAGGAGAAGGGGACGACAGAGGATGAGATGGTTGGATGGCATTACCGACTCGATGGACAAGGGTTTGGGTGGATTCCTGGAGTTGGTGATGGACAGGAAGGCCTGGCGTGCTGCAGTTCATGGGGTTGCAAAGAGTTGGACACGACTGAGTAACTGAACTGAACTAAGTACTGAGCATTGTTTTTTTTTTCTTTGTATGGGGATTAGCTTTAATATGGGGCTGGCCTGTCTGAGGGCTAAGAGAGTCTACTTTGTTTTCTTGTTGGGAGTGGAATCTCAGGGAGATTGTCTAATTCCAAAATGAATTGTGAACTAGGGAGTCATTTACATTCTTCCCAGTCTCTACTTGGCTGCTGACAGCTTGGGGAGCTCTTGCTGGACCTGCTGGCCATCCTGGAAGGTCCATTCTAGCAGGATTGGGCCTTGATGTATGGCCCCAGAGAGAAGTGGCAGGCAAAGCTCTGAGAGTCATCAACCCAGCAAGCACGTGCCCCTCCTGATCCACCACCTCCAAATGCTAACACGGAAGCAGAGAGATCTTCACCCCTACATCTACATGAAAAGTGGGCATGTCGGGGAGACAGACCAAGGCAAGGACCCCTTAAGCAAAGCCCCCGTGAGCTAATGAGAGCAGCAGAAAGAAGGGAAAGGGCAGGGAGGGGAGGTCAGAGGTGCCTTCCACAGAAGATAGCGCTGTGGAGACACTGGCCTGCGGAGCCTCATGACCTGGGTCGGGTGGTGTGACCAGCACCAGGAGTGTCGGGCCTGGCCACGGCCTGTGGGAAGCACAGCTTCAGAAGCTGCATTTGGCTGGAGGATTTGAATGTTGCCATTTAATTCAGAAATGAGAGCAGGACAGCCACTCTATTAGGACCTGGCCCGGTCAGGGCTGGCCACGCACCCAAACTCTGTGAGCTCCAGTCCTCCAAAGTCCCGGAGAGTCCCATGCAAGAGGGCCGCGTTATGAGGTTGCCATCAGTAATATTCCTTTTTGTATATCTACCACGACTTTCTTATCCATTCATCTGCCGATGGACATCAAGGTTGCTTCTATGTCCTAGCTATTGTAAACAGCATGGCAGCCTTTTTTAAAAAAATTATTTTATCTAGGATTGCCATTCAAATGTAAAAAAATAGAATGGAAAAGTCCTTGGGAAGAATCAAAGCAATGCAAGTGTGTTTGTTACCTCTCTGCTTCTAATGCTGTGAGTTATGGCTCTTTCTCATGGCCGGTTATGGCTTCCAATAACAAAGGGATGTACTAGGCAGAAAACACTTTCAAGCCTCCAACTGAGGAAGCTGGAATTAGGAAGATTCTTGGTTAAACAAAGTTTGTGGCTTATATTCCTTTATGTGGGAATTCTGATCAGGTTAGTCTGGTCAAAACAACCATCATTTTTTTAAAAGCCTCTTTTGATGTGAACCATTTTTATCTTTTTTTTTTTTTTTTTCTTTTGGCCACTTGGCGTTCAGGATCTTCCCTGAACAGGGATTGAACCCATGCCCCCTGCACTGGGACCACAAAGTGTTAACCATTGGACCACCAGGGACGTCCCTGATTGGGACCATTTTTAAAGTCTTTATTAAGTTTGTTACAGTATTGCTTCTGTCTTATGTTTTTCATTTGGGTTACCAGACATGTTATATCTTAGCTCCCTGACCAAGGGTTAAACCTGCACCCCTGGCACAGGAAGGAGAAGTCTCAATCACTGGACCCTACCAGGGAAGTCTCTAAATGACCATCTTGAATAAGCACAGTCCCTAACTCATTACACTCTCAGGCCCTTGGGACCTCAGCCTAGGGACTGAGCAGGAGTGTCTGCTGCCCATCTCTGTCCTGGCACACCCACTCCCCACTTGCTGCTGTCCCCCCTTCACCCCGTGGCCCGAAGCCCCCAGGGCCGGGGACTGGGTGCCTGCCTTTCTGTGCCCTGAATGCCTACAGGGTGGGAACAAGGCCGGCTCTGCAGAAATAAAAGCCACCAGCACCAAGTAGCAAGGAGGGGAGGGGGTGCACGTGCGTAGCCCACTGACAGCCCTTGAGCTGGGCCGTCAGTGTCGCCTTCCCTGGAGGGCCATTCACAACTGACAGAACAGCTTCCAGAGGCTTTAGCAGAAATCAAAAGGCAGCAGGAGTTATTACCTCGCCTGCCTCTCACACCCCTTCTCCCACCTCCCAGCTTTTTTAAATATCAGGGTCTGCTTGTTTGGTCTCTGGAAGCCCGCACCTATTTGAATACTTATCATCTCTTAGAGCACAAATAACAGTCCAGGGCAGCAGGAGAGGGAACTTGAGCCTTCCTGACAATGAACTTGCATAATATGGAGCCACTCATCACCTGCCTTGGGGCGAGTGATTGGTTTCTGGGTGTTCTTTCTGAGGAATAGCATTGTCTTCATTTGACAGAGGCGAAAACTGAGGATGAGAGAGGGTCAGCGTCTTTCCCCAAGGCCACACAGTAAGTGCTAAAGTCAGATTTGAATTTCAAGGTCAAGTATAGAAGCACCCACCATATGGCCCTGGAGCAGGGGTTTCTGTGGACTGTGGCGAGGGTGGGGGTGTATGTGCAGCAGGCCTGGGCAATTCAGAAGCAGAGCTGAGGACTAACTTAGCTGCTAATGATTAATGTCGATGAGTCCCTCCAGCCCCTCTCACTCCTTGATATTCAGCCTGGTCTCTGGACCAACCGCATCTGCATCACCTAGAAGCTTGTTAGCAGTGCAGAGTCTCAGGCCCCATTCCAGACCTGCTGTGTCAGAATCTGCATTTTCACAAGACCCTCGTGTGATTGGAAGGCATGTGAAAATCTGAGAAGTCCTGCTCCAGAGATGTCCAGGGGGCTTCTTCCAGAACGAAGCCTCAGACAGCAGTGACACCAACAAGCCCCATGCTGTGTGTCTCCACTGACAGAAATTCCCCTGCGAGTGGTGGACAAAGCCAAACTCACTCCTCATATTTCTCATCAAGGGAATGAGCAAAATTGCTCAAGGAAATGCACTCAACGACTGCCTGAGAGTCTGGCGGATCTGACGGCCTGCGGACGCTAGGTGGCAGTGGATGGACAGGCTTTGGCCGTAAACGGGTGCTGTCACCGCCAAGGGTCAAGACGAAATGATAAAGGCGTGGGTTGGGGTGGCTGAGCACAGTTGGGTCGTGAAAGGAGATTGTTGGGATGATATTAAAGAAACTGAAACTTCACCAGCCAGTCTGGGAAAGGCTGTTTTGTGGAATGAGAGATTTGGGCAAGAGTAATTGCTTCTTTTTTGCCTCGAGCTATGTTAAACACACAATCTTCCCACAGGGGAGGGATGTCAGCAGCTGGGTACCGTGAAGCCGAAGGGAATTAAGAGTGGGAAAAAGTTCCCAATCCGCTTCGTTCTGCTCGCTGAGGTCAGGGAGGCATTGGTAGCCAGGCTGCAGCACAGGTTAGTCGAGCTCACTGGTGGGGAATGAGAGCATCCTTTCCCACCATGCACTGGGCTCGCAGGACAGGCCCACCTGCTGCCCAGATGTTCTAACGCTCTCTGAAGGCGACAGAGCACAGATCTGCTTCTTTCCTGTGTCTAGCTATTTGGCTGAATCCAGACTGGAGAAAAGAATATGCAGGGTTATTTTGGCTTCTAAGGTTCTTCATCCTCCATATATCCTCTGGAACTAAAGTCTAGGGTGGAGACCTGTGACGCCCGTGTTCAAGGAACTGGAGTCCATCTTTGGTGTCTAAGAAAACAAGGGCAAAAGAAAGTTTCCTGAAATTCCCCAGATTGTGAGAATACTGTATAGACCCTACCTTTTGTTTTCCATCCTGTAGTGATTGGCTCCAGAAGAACTCTCATTTATTTGGTCTGTAGATCCCAAAGGTTGGAGCACTTTGTTGGGAATCCGTTCATGTCATGTTTTCCTGAATGTTTGGTGGGAGTGCCATCTGAAAATATCTTGAAGTTCTATCAGGTGGGTGGAAACACGTTATTCTAAGAGATTTCAGGGTTTAAGTTCAGAGTCTGGGCTTTTTCTAATTATCCTCTGTCTCTAACCAAGATGTCGGCTTAGCTGGAAGACTGACCCCTGCAGAATTCTGCAAGCCTACTGGTAATAGGATTGTAGAATTACAGAACGGATGTTAGAGATGATCCTGTCCCTGTCCTGTCATGTTCAGATGGGAAAACAGAGTTCCATTTGGTTTCTTTTGGCAAACTTTAAATGAGGGCCCACTCTGTGCTGGAGACTGAGGCCAAACAAAGAACCTGACTCACAGTCTCTACCAGTTAATAGATCAACTTATGGCCAAGGTGCCGTGATGGTGAGTGGTGGTTACAGGTAGGGAAGAATGGCTTCCTGTCTCCCTCCTCCTCTTCTTTTTTCCCCCCTTCATTATATTAGTTTCCCTTTCTCTTTCTCTCTTCCTCTTTTTTTGAACTGTGATGATTTTTTCAGGCCTCAGGGGCTTTGTATTTACCAGGCAGAAGTGTGCAGGCAGCAGTATTAGCAATTCCAAGGACATGTTTGATCATTTCTGTCCTTTCCAAAGGCCTGGATACAAGGCGTAGTGCTTTCAGACCCAAGGAAGAAAATTTTGTTTTATTTTTTTATTTGTAGGAACTCGTCTTGAATTCTGAGGGGAGTGTGTGGAAATAAACCAAGCTAGTAAACTTAAAGACTTTTTTTTTTTAATGGCCTGAGGAAATACATCTTTTGTAATAGATAAACTCAAAAATATCGTCCGAGTGATACTGTCCCAACTATAATCCAATTGCAGTTTATGGTAGGCTTTTCAAATTCTAAAAAAGGTGAGAACCTCTCCTTTTTTAGGGTTTATTTCTTGAATAGGTTTTGTGGATAGAAAGAAGGGGTGAATTAAAAAATAAAGATGTTACCAACCATAGCTGGAAAAACGGCTAGGGAAAGTCTGTTCTATTACACAGTGATATTCAGTGACATGAAAATTGCATGCAAATAGGTCCCTAGGTTTCCTCACTGTGGACAAATCTGGTAAAGGCCACTGTCTGAACATCTTGTGCCCTGGCTGACCAAGAGGAAGATTTAGAGTCTTAAACATCAGGCTCCTGAAGTTTGCATATAATTGAGCTTCCAGGTCCTTCAAAATCTTACATTTGATTCACAAACTCAGGCATCTGCTACTAATTAAAGTATCAGGGTATAATTATACCCTTTCTTATTAGTAGATATGGAATCTGACAGTTGCTTAGATACAAAATAAGCAAGTGCAGATTGTGTTTCTGTGCCCCTCACAGGCTGGGGAGACAGAACAACAGAATTTTCAAAAGCTTGGCATAAAAGGGTCTCATTGCCCAGAAAATGTAAAGTTCTGAATCATTGTCCGTAGATTTGCCTGGGAACAGATGTTAATCCCATTGCAGGTCTGTGGCTGGAGTTGTAATATCATTTAGTGATTTCCCTGGCTTGGTCCCCTCACCTCTGTCCTGCACTCCAGCTCCCCAACAAAAAGCATCCAGCTCTCCCAGGGACAAAGCAGTTGCAGCATCCTCAGGGAGTTCTAGGGCCAGAAGATCTAACTGGAATGGCAGGGCTATGTCCTGGTCAGTTTTGACTCCATGTTGGAAACTGTTTCTTTGACTTGGTTTTCTTTTCTTTTTCTTTTTCTTTTTTTTTAGTTCTACCAGTTTATTGCTACCAACCCATCTCCTTCCACCCTCCTCAGGCACGCGTGCTCAGTCATGTAACCTTTTGGACTATAGCCCGCCAGGCTCCTCTGTCCATAGACTTTCCCAGGCAAGAATACTGGAATGGGCTGCCATTTCCTTCTCCCTTTGACTTGCTTTTCTTTGCTTTTGTTATTATAATCATACATAATAGCCTGCCTCAGAGGACCCTGCCCCTCAGCCTGACTGTAAACTGAAGTGCCTTTGTTCAGCTTGTAGAGAGAGAATCTGACCCTGTCCACCTGTAAATAGAACAGACTAAAACACCACTTCTAAAGACGGACTCTTCTTGGAGATGTTTTGCAAGACTGAAAACATCTTCTTCTATTTACTTGCTCACTGCCTCTCCCTCTCTGACTCTATAAAAGAAACTGGCACCCAGACCCCGACAAGATGGTTACTTTGAGACATTAGTCTGCCATCTTCTCCGTCAGCCAGCTTTCCGAATAAAGTCATATTCCTGGCTTCAACATCTTGTCTCTCAGATTCACTGGCCTGTCATGTGGCGAGCAAAGTGAGCTTTGACACAGTAACAAGTTGACTTTGGCTTCAAGCATTTGGCATCTGGGGGAGACTTCTGGTCATTTTAAGATATCCTCTCATCCTGCTCAGTTATGTCTACACAAAATATAGTTAGAAAAATTCCCTGCTGACCTGTCAGCTGCAGGAATTCAGGGATCAGGACTTGTTTGGAACACCCCTGTATCTCCAGGGTCCAGCATGGCTCTTGGCACTTAGAAGACGTTCTATACCTAGTTATTGGAAGGATAGATTCTATTGATTCTTTTATATGCAAGTCCCCATTGGGGAGGTGTTGCTTTCAACTTGTGCAGTCATTTACTTCCCAGTGTATGACGCCACTGGTTCAGGACTACTGCCGCCCCAGAGCTAAATGCTGCCTGCCAACCTGTTTCTGTGTGGCAAGTGAATTGAGAATGGTTTTGACATTTTTAAATGGTTGGTAAAAAATTAAAATTAGAATATTTCATATGAAAATGATATGAAATGCAAATTTCAGGTCCATAAATAAAAGTGTTGTTGGAACACAATTATGCCGTATTGTCCTCGGCTACTTTTGACGTACTGCAGTGGCAGAGCTGGGTTGTGGCAACAGAGACTCACAGTCTGGAAGGTCTAAAATATTCTGGAAAAAGTGAGTTGGTCCCTGGATTTGATCATTCTGGGAGTTAGCCTTTGATGTTGAGGGGAGTGGGATGCAGAAAAGAGGGTCTGTAGGGGCGAGTGAGGGAGGCAGGTTAACTGGGAGGAGAGAACAGCCTGGAAGTCTGGAATAGTACTTCTCCAGCTCTGGCCTTTCCACAGTGGAAGTTTCAGTTCCTCATTGTAATTCTGATGAATGCCCTCAAGGAACACAGTGATAATCACTTCTCAGACTGCTGCACTGTTCGGATGGATGCAAAGGACTGTATCTTTCTGCTGTTTCTTGGTCGTTGTAAATCCCTAGTTCAGAAATGGTCCTCCTTTGTCAAAGACATTAAATTTTGCCTCTCAGACCGGTGTTTGGGTCATAAATCCGTACATGTGAGCAAGTGGGAGCTGGAACTTGCCTTTCAAGGCAATTGACTTCAGTTTTCAGCCACCCAGCAGGCACCCCATGCAACTGCACCACGTTTTAGCTTCCCGGAAGCCTTGAGCCCACCACTTCTGTTTCTAAACTCCTAGCAAGGGTGGAGCCCTTCCCTTTCAGAGAAGTGCCTTTGTGATTAAGCCGGCAAGGATGCAATCAGCCTAGTTAAAGCCTTGATAATCCACTTGATCCGTCTCAGTTATCCTTCCAAATCCCAGAAGTCATCTTGTGGAACCAAGCCATGTTTCCCTGGGGTTTACAAGAGCATCTCCTGGAGCAGATGGAATCAGATCATTCTCTTATTAGCCATCTAAATTCTGAATTAAAGTCTAATTTTTCCAAGCCCTATGCTTTATTCAAAAGCAGGTTTCTTTTCTCTGGGCTAGTTCCAACCTCTGGCTTCCTGGAGGCCTGGCTCATCTAGCTCTGGGTTTAATGCCCCATGTCCTCTGATGGTATATTTATGGATTGGAGGATAGATTTGTTTTCTGAGTGACAGTGATTAACACTGGCATTGTTTACCATAAGTAAACCTGGGTTTTGAAAATCATAGCCAATAAGAGGATTGCCATGTCTTTTTAAAGGGTTGACTACCAAGGCTGCCTGTAGGAAGCCTTATCTGATCTAAAAGTGTTTATTTATTAAATAAACTTAAATATAGATGATTTATAATGTGTCAATTTCTGCTATACAGCAAAGTGATTCAATATATATTTATATAACCTTCCCAGGTGGCACTAGTGGTAAAGAACCTGTCTGCTGATGCAGGTTAGATGTGAGATACTTGGGTTTGATCCTTGGATTGGGAAGATCCACTGGAAGAGGAAATGGCAACCCACTCCAGTTTTCTTGCCTGGAGAATCTCATGGACAGAGGAGCCTGGCAGGCTGCAGTCCATAGGGTTGCACAGAGTTAGACACGACTGAAACAACTTAGCACACAGTATATATATCTTTATATATATTCTTTTTAAAAATATTATTTTCCTTTATGGTTTATTATAGGATACTGAATATAGTTCTCTGTGCTATATAGTAAGAACTTGTTGTTTATTTGTATTGAAAAGGTTCTTTTTTTTTTTTTTTACCTTTTTTTGTGGCTTGTGAGATCTTTCAGTTCAGTTCAGTTTAGTCACTCTGTCGTGTCCGACTCTTTGCGACCCCATGAACTGCAGCACGCCAGGCCTCCCTGTCCATCACCAACTCCTGGAGTTCGCCCAAACCCATGTCCATCGAGTTGGTGATGCCATCCAGCCATCTCATCCTCTGTCGTCCCCCCTCTCCTCCTGCCCTCAATCATTCCCACCATCAGGGTCTTTTCCAATGAGTCAGCTCTTCACATGAGATGGCCAAAGTACTGGAGTTTCAACTTTAGCATCAGTCCTTCCAATGAATATTCAGGACTGATCTCCTTTAGGATGGACTGGTTGGATCTCCTTGCAGTCCAAGGGACTCTCAAGAGTCTTCTCCAACACCACGGTTCAAAAGCATCAATTCTTTGGCACTCAGCTTTCTTTATAGTCCAACTCTCACATCCATACATGACCACTGGAAAAACCATAGCCTTGACTAACGGACCTTTGTTGACAAAGTAATGTCTCTGCTTTTCAATATGCTGTCTAGGTTGGTCATGACTTTCCTTCCAAGGAGTAAGCGTCTTTTAATTTCATGGCTGCAGTCAACATCTGCAGTGATTTTGGAGCCCAGAAAAATAAAGTCTGACACTGTTTCCACTGTTTCCCCATCTATTTGCCATGAAGTGATGGGACCAGATGCCATGATCTTCATTTTCTGAATGTTGAGCTTTAAGCCAACTTTTTCATTCTCCTCTTTCACTTTCATCAAGAGGCTTTTTAGTTCCACTTCACTTTCTGCCATAAGGGTGGTGTCATCTGCATATCTGAGGTTATTGATATTTCTTTCAGTAATCTTGATTCCAGCTTGTGCTTCAACCAGCCCAGCATTTCTCATGATGTACTCTGCAAATAAGCAGGGTGACAATAGACAGCTTTGACATATTCCTTCTCTGATTTGGAACCAGTCTGTTCTATGTCCAATTCTAACTGTTGCCTCTTGACCTGCATACAGGCCTCTCAAGAGGCAGGTCGGGTGGTCTGGTATTCCCATCTCTTTTAGAATTTTCCACAGCTTATTGTGATCCACACAGTCAAAGGCTTTGGCATAGTCAATAAAGCAGAAGTAGATGTTTTTCTGGAAGTCTCTTGCTTTTTCCATGATCCAGCTGATGTTGGCAATTTGATCTCTTGTTCTTCTGCCTTTTCTAAAACCAGCTTGAACATCTGGAAGTTCACTGTTCACGTATTGCTGAAGCCTGGCTTGGAGAATTTTGAGCATTACTTTACTAGTGTGTGAGATGAGTGCAATTGTGTGGTAGTTTGAGCATTCTTTGGCATTGTCTTTCTTTGGGATTGGAATGAAAACTGACCTTTTTCAGTCCTGTGGCCACTGCTGAGTTTTCCACATTTGCTGGCATGTTGAGTGCAGCACTTTCACAGCATCATCTTTCAGGATTTGAAATAGCTCCACTGGAATTCCAACACCTCCACTAGCTTTGTTCATAGTGATGCTTCATAAGGCCCATTTGACTTCACATTCCAGGATGTCTGGCTCTAGGTGAGTGATCACACCATTATGATTATCTGGGTCATGGAGATTTTTTTTTGTATGGTTCTTCTGTGTATTCTTGCCACTTCTTCTTAATATCTTCTGCTTCTGTTAGGTCCCTACCATTTCTGTCCTTTATTGAGTCTATCTTTGCATGTAATGTTCCCTTAGTATCTCTAATTTTCTTGATGAGATCTTTAGTCTTTCCCATTCTATTGTTTTCCTCTATTTGTTTGCATTGATAACTGAGGAAGGCTTTCTTATCTCTCCTTGTTATTCTTTGGAACTCTGCATTCAAATGGGTATATCTTTCCTTTTCTCCTTTGCTTTTCACTTCCCTTCTTTTCACAGCTATTTGTAAGCCCTCCTCAGACAGCCATTTTGCTTTTTTGCATTTCTTTTTCTTAGTGATGGTCTTGATTCCTGTCTCCTGTACAATGTCATGAACCTCCTTCCATAGTTCATCAGGCACTCTATCATATCTAGTCCCTTAAATCTATTTCTCACTTCCACTATATAGTCATAAGGGATTTGATTTAGATCATACCTGAATGGTCTAGTGGTTTTCTCCACTTTCTTCAATTTCAGTCTGAATTTGGCAATAAGGAGCTCATGACCTGAGCCACAGTCAGCTCCTGGTCTTGTTTTTGCTGACTCTATAGAGCTTCTCCATCTTTGGCTGCAAAAGATATAATCAATCAGATTTCAGTGTCGACCGTCTGGTGATGTTCATGTGTAGAGTCTTCTCTTGTGTTATTGGAAGAGGGTGTTTGCTATGACCAGTGCGTTCTCTTGGCAGAACTCTATTAGCCTTTGCCCTGCTTCATTCTGTACTCCAAGGCCAAATTTGCCTGTTACTCCAGGTGTTTCTTGACTTCCTACTTTAGCATTCCAGTCCCCTATAATGAAAAGGACATCTTTTTTGGGTGTTATTTCTAGAAGGTCTTGTAGGTCTTCATAGAACTGTTCAACTTCAGTTTCTTCAGCATTACTGGTCGGGGCATAGACTTGGATTACCGTGATATTGAATGGTTTGCCTTGGAAACAAACAGAGATCATTCTGTCTTTTTTGAGATTGCATCCAAGCATTGCATTTCAGACTCTTTTGTTGACTGTGATGGCTGCTCCCTTTCTTCTAAGGGATTCCTGCCCACAGTAGTAGATATAATGGTCATCTGAGTTAAATTCACCCATTCTAGTCCATCTTAGTTCGCTGATTCCTAGAATGTCAATGTTCACCCTTGCCATCTCCTGTTTGACCACTTCCATTTTGCCTTGATTTATGGACCTGACTTTCCAGGTTCCTATGCAATATTGCTCTTTACAGCATCAGACCTTGCTTCTACCACCAGTCCCATCCACAAATGGGTGTTTTTTTTGCTTTGGCTCCGTCCTTTCATTCTTTCTGGAGTTATTTCTCCAGTGATCTCCAGTAGCATATTGGGCACCTACTGACCTGGGGAGTTCATCTTTCAGTGTCCTATCTTTTTGCCTTTTCATACTGTTCATGGGGTTCTCAAGGCAAGAATACTGAAGTGGTTTGCCATTCCCATCTCTAGTGGACCACATTCTGTCAGAATGTGAGATCTTAGTTCCTCAACTAGAAATTGAACCTGGGCCCACAGCAATGAAAATGCTGAGTCCTAACCATTGGACTACTAGGGAAATTCCCCAAAAGTTTTATTTTTAAAGTAACATAGGAAATGATTTGTGAAAAGAAAAATCAAGTTTCAACTTTCTAAATAGTGTCATTTGTTTAATCTATAATGTGCCAGACATTTCTCTAGGTATTCTGTATTTATTTCCTCTAATTCTTACCCAAATCCTGCAGAATAGATGATACTCTCTGCATTTTACAGAGAAAATTGGTACTTAAATAAGATGAACGAGTTGCCTGAAATTCCAGATAGGAAATGGTACAGTTAGGATTTGAACCCACGAAGGGGTGACCTCAGAGCACATTGCATAACATCACATGACACCAGCCTTCTAAAATGACACTTCAACCACTTCGTTCTTTAAGGACAGGCAGAATTTATTTATAATCTTATAGCATTGTGATCAGAAAAGATGCTTGATATGATATCAATTTTCTTAAATTTACCAAGGCTTGCCTTGTGGCCCAGCATGTGGTCAATCCTGGAGAATGTTCCATGTATACTTGAGAAGAATGTATACTTTGTTGCTTTTGGATGGACTGCTCCATAAATATCAATTAAGTCCAGCTGGTCTAAAGTATCATTTAAAACCTGTGTTTCCTTATTAATTTTCTGTCAGGATGATCTGTCCATTGATAAAGTGGGGTGTTAAAGTCCCTCACTATTATTGTGTTACTATTGGGATTTCTCCTGTTATGGTTCCTAGTATTTGCCTTGCCTATTGAGGTTCTCCTATGTTGGGTGAATATACATTTATTTTTTTTTATTTTTTATTTTTTTTAGTATACATTTATAATTGTTGTATCTTCTTCTTGGACTGAACGCTTGATCATTATGGACATCAAGGACAGGAAGACTTATAGAAAGAATCAAAATACAAAGAAGTTAGCAAGCTGGACTGCTAGAAATGCAGACTGAACAAGTGTGTGGTTATTTATCTCAACTTGTGCAGGGATCATGAAGCCCCATATTTTCTTTAGCTAAATGTTTCCATCTCCTTCCTTACTGGACATTTAAAACAGAGCTTAAAAAAAGAGTTGAAATCATTTCTTAATTGTTTGGATAGATTTAAAATCCAAAAGGCATAAGAAGGCATATTAAAAATATAGTACAGTATTGTAAAGTAAAATAATAAATAAATAAATAATTTTTTTAAAAAAGAAAAATCCATTCCTCACCCCTAGGAGATTTCTCCCAGGCCTGATCCATATAGGAAAGCGATGGTAATATGGTGGACTGAAAAATGGCTGTAGTTTCTCTCCCTCCCTCTAGTCATACCTCTTTGCTTTGTGATCTTGAAGCTTCTCCCAGCAAGAGGTGGAGTGTATTTCCCCATGCTTTGACCTTGGGCTTGCCCTTCGGCCTGCTGTGGCCCATGTGACCCAGCGTCAGGCCCCGGCCTAGGCCTTGAGGGGCTTCTGTGCTTCTTTAGTTTCCTCAGAAACATGCTGAGTTACATACGCAAGCTCTGGGTCAGCCTGCTGGAAGGGGAGGGATCCCTGGAATGATGAGTCATGCAGGAAGTGCAAAGGCAAGGAGCACCACGGATGTTTGACGTGTATGGAGAGCGGTCAGGAGGCCAGGCTGAGGGAAGAGTGTTAAGAAATGAGGTTGGAGCCTTGCCAGGTGTGATAAGGACTTTGAGTTTTATTCTTAGGGTGTGATAATGTTACTGACCAGGGTTCTTGGCTTCCTAAATCAATAGAAATTGACTAGAGGCCAGACAAGAAATTCAGGCAAGGCTCTATTGGGGCCCCTGCTATCGCAGCGGGGAGCCAGACATACAGGTTCCCTTGCTTTCTTGCTCCCGGAGGTGGTGGGTGAGCTTGTTCTTTATATGGAGTGAGGATAGGGGTGTGTCCAGGGGTCGGGCTGGAGGGGTGGCTTAGGTGGTCTGCCCGCCCCTCTGGTGGTGTTGAGTGCAGGGGGCATGCTCAGAACACTCCTTTACTCCAGGCTCCTCAAAAATGGCAGTTGGGTTTTTTGGTCTCTGTATTTTTTGTCTAGAATTTTCCCTAACTGTGCACGGAGTTATACAGTTTCTTTGTATTTTGTTGCTCAAGGAGAGGTGTGTCCATGTGCAAGCACTGCAGCAAAGGATCCCAGATCCCAGCCTGTCTCAACAGCAAGGAATGAGCAACTCAGTAAACAAAGAATGTGGGGGTGAACAGTCAACCAGGGAGCAAGAAAGCACATGGTCCCTAACAGGTACAATGAGCAGCACTGTCATGGACCTGTGGTCTGGGATTTGCAACTCAAAGAGCAAATCCTGAATTGTTCAGTGAGCAGGGCTGGGGCTCGGTTCCTTCTGGGGCTCAAGACCAGGGTGGCTCCTCTGGGCTTCCTGGAGCCTGACATCTGCCTGGGGAGGGTCATTACCTCCTCCAGGGCCACCCCAGAATAGGTGGGCTCCATCTGCGCTTCTGGGTAATTTGGATTTCTAAAAAGAGCTTCCCACATAAGAAGTCAGATTGAGCTCCATTCTCTGGAAGGGCAGGGGATGGAAATGCCAGGGTCTTGTTGGCCAGGAGGAGCCCCACTGAGGATGGGGAGTACTTGACTTTGGCCTTCTGCCCCGAGAGGCCCACAGGTAAGTGTATTCTCTGGAGTGAACCTGGGAGGATGCTCAGCTGCAGCCCAAACCCTCCAGCCGCCCTTTCACCCAGGACTGCTCTACTCTTGGAGAGAAGGCACAGGCCGGAATAGGGTCCATGGAGGAGGCTGCAACCATCCACATGATGGCCTCCGAGGGCTGCCTCCATCTCGCCTTTCCATGCACTGGTAACCAGGGAGGCTGAGCACCAGCTGGCCCCAGAGCGTGGCCCTCAGCTGGCCAATGGCTCTGACCCCTGCCTTCCCTCTGCCTGGCCGTGGGAGCTCGAGACCCAGCCTGCCTCTCACCTGTCTGCTTCCAGGACTCTTGGCTTCCCCTTCTAGTTGAGTGGTCTGTGAATGTGTGATGGTCCTGGGCTCACCTCCCTCCCTGGATTTGGCGAAAGGTGCTGGGGCACCTCCGAGCTCCCTTCTTCTCCAGAGATGCTGGGTCGGGAAGAGAAGTGTCACATTCTGTACAATGGGCTCTTCTGAGCCTTTCTGTTATCATTTATGCTCATATTTTGAGGGTGAAGCAGTGAAATGCCTTGAGGGTTCAGAAGGTGATAGAAATATGTGAACTAGGGCAGCTGGTGTGGTGGGACCTGGGGTGAAATGGGGATGGCATATTCTAGCTAAAGGCCTTTAAGTCCAATATTAAACATCTTGAGCAAAACCTGCTCTTGGTCATGTCAACAGGCTGCCTCTTAGAGTCCCTCAAGAATTAGAATGAGTTTCACATGAAACCAGCCTGACTGGCTGAAAGAGACAATCATCAACTTCTTTTTATTTGTTTTTTTGGTCGTGACGTGTGGCACGTGGGATCTTGATTCCTCGACCAGGGATCAAATCCAAGCCCCCTGCATTGGAAGCTCGGAGTCTTAACCATGGGACTATCAGGGTAGTGCCGCAATCATCGACTTTTTATTTTAGTAACCTCATGTGAAATTCTTCAGTGGGTCCCTGAACTCCTTTTTCATTCTCCTTGGGATAGGGCTTTTGATTTTCTGCTCCCTGCTGAGAGTGGTTTTCAGGGACAACCCCTCAAGCAAATGCTGCTTATGGCTGTTGGCCTGGTTGGCTCCATATTTGGTGGTGGGTTGAGACGCAGGGAGAATTTGATATTCTACAATACCGTTTCCCTTCCAGGGATGGCACAGCTTTCTTCTTGGGGTTCAGAAGTGTATCCTCCATTCCTTGGCCTCATTTTGAACTTTCTTACAGATATCAATAAGCTCAAGGAAATTAGAGTGGATGAAGCCATTGGAAGTGGGAATGGAGAGCTGGGTGGATCTGAGATTTTTAGGAATGAAAATGGACTTCATTGTATTGGATGTGGCAGAGTGTGACCTTTCTGGGCTGATGCCCAGCTTTGTTTTGAGTCAGATGGGTTGTGGTACCATTTTGTGAGAGGGGGGCTTCTTAAAAATAGCAGATGGCCACAACTGCCTTGAGTGGCTGTCTGTTCCTAAGTCATTAACTATCTGGATACACTGTTTCCTCAAGAATAATCACATCAAATGGTCCTTGACAGGAACATACAGAGAAGGTCGGAAGCGCTAAGTATTCACAAACGGGAAATAATTTAGAACCTCCAAAGGAAGGCCCCTGGAATGCCAGGGCTGGCTGTTGTCCCCTACCCTGGGCTCTTGAGCTCAAGCCATGGAGACATCATTGATGTGAACAAACAGAGAATAAATTAACTTGCTTTGGAATGAGTGATTGGATCCCCCTCAAACTCGAATGCTTGTGTTTCCTGAAAATTCAATTTAATTTTGGTCTGAGAGAGTGCCTTGCTCTGCAGCACTGATCTTCTTTAATGGCTGATGCCCAGGGGATGAGGTGAAACCCTTCTGGCTCCAGGAAGAGGACAGGGGTGACACATGTTTGCCTGGGCCCAAATCTTAGAGCCTGGATCCAGTTCATCCCTCCCCAAGCTGGCCTAGCAGCCAGCAGCACATGGAGTTACTCCAGGTACCTGTGGGCAGCCTGTGAGGACACCTGTCCTTGGGCAGGATGTGGGAGAAGGCACACCATCTTCACCTCCTATGGGCAGGGCTACCCACACCTTGGGCTGAACATTTCAGTGCTCCTTGCTGGTCTATGTGGATAGAGAAGTTATCAGTGCAGAAAGAATTGATTTGGGCCCTAGCAGAGAGCTAGGCTTCAACAGTATGTGAACCATGAACTTCCAGGTGTTCAAGCTGGACTTAGAAAAGGCAGAGGAACCAGAGATCAAATTACCAACATCTGTTGAATCATCAAAAAAGCAGGAGAGTTGCAGAAAAGCATCTACTTCTGTTTTATTGACTACGCCAAAAGCTTTGACTGTGTGGATCAAAACAACTATGGAAAATTCTTAAAGGGATGAGGATACCAGACCACCTGACCTGTCTCCTGAGAAATCTGTATGCAGGTCAAGAAGCAACATTTAGAACTGGACATGGAACAGCAGACTGATTCCAAATTGGGAAAGGAGTACATCACGGCTATATATTGTCACCCTGCTTATTTAACTTATATGCAGAGTACATCATGAGAAATGCCGGGCTGGATGAAGCACAGGCTCAAATCAAGATTGTTGGGAGAAATATCAATAACCTCAGATAAGTAGATGATACCACCCTTATGGCAGAAAGTGAAGAAGAACTAAAGAGCCTCTTGATGAAAGTGAAAGAGGAGAGTGAAAATGCTGGCTTAAAACTCAACATTCAGAAAACTAAGATCATGGCATCTGGTTCATCATTTAATGGCAAATAGATGGGGAAACAACGGAAATGGTGAGAGACTTTATTTCCTTGGGCTCCAAAATCACTGCAGATGGTGACTGCAGCCATGAAATTAAAAGGCACTTGCTCCTTAGAAGAAAAGCTATGACCAACCTAGACAGCATATTAAAAAGCAGAGACATTACTTTGCCAACAAGTCTGTCTAGTCAAGGCTATGGTTTTTCCAGTAGTCATGTATGGATGTGAGAGTTGGACTATTAAAAAAAGCTGAGGACTAAAGAATTGATGCTTTTGAACTGCGGTGTTGGAGAAGACTCTTGAGAGTCCCTTGGACCTCCAGGAGATTCAACCAGTCCATCCTAAAGGAAATCAGTCCTGAATATTCATTGGAAGGACTGATGCTAAAGCTGAAACTCCAAAACTTTGGCCACCTGATGCGAAGAGCTGACTCATTGGAAAAAACCCTGATGCTGGGAAAGGTTGAAGGCAGGAGGAGAAGGGATGAGGATGAGATGGTTGGATGGCATCACGGACTCAATGGACATGAGTTTGAGTAAGCTGCAGGAGTTGGTGATGGACAGGGAAGCCTGGTATGTTGCAGTTCATGGGGTCTCAAAGAGTTGGACACGACTGAGCGACTGAACTGAACTGAGAAGCAAGAGAGTTTGACATATATAAGCTTCCTCCGCTTAAATGGAGAAGTTCCTATCAGAGAGTGAGGTATTTTCAGATAAGCGTGTATTTTCTAGAGTATCTCTTTTAAAGTGTCTCCTTACGTTGTTGGATTACGTTTTGAGAAGAATGGTTTAAAAATGTATGATGTGATTTCAACCTTTTTAAAGCAGAGTACCTTAAGAGCTGTTCAGTCCTAAAATATCCCTTTTTTTTTGCTATGTGGGATCTCAGCTCCTGGACCAGGGATTGAACCAGGGCCATGGCAGTAAAAGCCTAGAGTCCTAAACACTGGACTGCCAGGGAACTCCTCATCAAATATCTTTTTTTTTTTTTATTATGGGAAAATTCAAGCATGTATTAATACAGAAGTGAAAGAATCACACTATAAACCGTATTTACCCAACGGCCAGCCTCAGCAATGGTCAATCCATGATCCTTATTCTGTCTATGTTTTCCACTTCTCTCTACCCCAGGTTATTTAAATTCACCCTGTTTGTGGTGACCTCAGGTAATCACTAGGGCAGAATCCTGTGGTCCATGCAGTCCCCTTCCCTGTATTTCTTATGTCTGTGTCCTTGCCTTTGCGAGGACTCTCTGTCGTTTGGCTCCTATAATCTGGCCTGGAAAGGAATAGAGCCAAGGGAGTTAAAGTTCTATGCTAAATAAGAGCACATAGGATTTGAGAGAGTCCGTCCTCCCTGGATTTCAGTACTGGGTTTATCGTGGGTGTTCACAGGCTCTTACTGGAAAATTGAGGTTTTGGACCTTTCGTCTCTTATAAAGAGAAGATGTTCATTGTGCTGTCCTACTGCTCTTTTTTTTTTTTTTTCACTTTGAAAATGAAGTAATTATTAGTAGGATGCAAAGAAATGGGGAAATATTTATTTTTGAGAAAGGTTTTGAGACCTAAGTGAGGAATTCAGTGTATGTGCAATAGACCATTTGTTGCATGGATACGATGAAGCTGGTCTTCCTGTGAGTTCCAGCACCATCTCTTGTGGCTTCAGTTGGGAGCCATTTTGAGGAATTGCTCTCAGTTTTGCCCCAAATGCCCCCAAACCATTGTGTTTTCTATCACTCCTTGCTTTCTATTTGCTGTCTCTTAAAACATTATTTGTTTGTTTAGAAAGTGCTGTGCAGCATGTAGGATCTTAGTTCTCTGCTGCTGCTGCTAAGTCACTTCAGTTGTGTCTGACTCTGTGCGACCCCATAGATCTCTGACCAGGAATCAAACCTGTGACCCTTGCAATTGGAGCACGGAGTGTTAATCACTGGACCCCCAGGGAAGTCTTCTATTTATTTTTAAAAATTTTTATTGGAGTATAGTTGATTTACAATGTTATATTAGTTTCTGCTGTACAGCACAGTGCATCGGTTATATATATACACGTATCCACTCCTTTTTAGATTTGTTTCCCATGTAAGTCATTACCAAGTATTGAGTAGAGTTCCCGGTGCTATATAGTAGGTCTTTATTAGTTATATTTTCTTATATAAAGTAGTGTGTGTATGTCAGTCCCGATCTCCCAATTTATCCTTCTCCCCTTTCCCCCTGGTAGCCATAAAATTGTTTTCTACAATTTGTTACTGTTTTGTAGATAAGTTCATTTGTACCATTTCTTTAGATTCCACGTATAGGTGGTATCAAGTGACATTTGTCCCTCTCTCTCTGACTCACTTCACTTCGTGTGATCATCTCTAGGTCCATCCATGATGCTGCATATGGTGCTGTCTTCTTAGATGACGGGGTTGCTCACTGTCACAACTTTTTGCAGTGCTTCTGCTTGTATAACAGAGGGGAACTGAAGGTTGATAGGTTGACCAGATAGCCGCAGCTGTCACAGCTTCAGTCTGTCAATGTATGTGAAACTGAATCCCTAAACCACTCTTTGCAAAAGAAAAAAAGTGCATGAGAACTTTCCTGAGCTCAGAGGTGTGTCCCCAGTGACAGGCTCTGAGGACAAAGGTGTAGACAAAGTTTAAGCAGCTGGGGTGTGATGGGGGTAGTTCAGTAAAGTGGGGTCATGAAGATGGGAAGCAGAAAGCTTGAGGGTCCTCCAGGAACTCTTGATGCCTTGCAGTCAACAGGGGCTAATCCCACCTTACAGCACCTTCTGCACAGGTGTCACCCTCCTGGAGTGTGTGGAGAGCAAGTCTGGGCATCCAAAGGTGCGAGTATTCCATCCATTTGGGGGGATGTTTCCAGCATCTTTAATGGAAAAAAACAGAATGCAGAAGCTGCTTTCTTCATCCATCTTCTCTTCTTTGTTTCCTCTTAATCTCTGCCTTCAGCATTTTCCCTTTTTTTGTTATCTGCCTTTCACAAATGTTTGGCAAAAACTTTTCTTTCAGGAGGAAAACCTGAAGGCGTGCCATGAACCGTTGGACCTGGAGGGTACTCTGATGGGTTTTTCTGGGAAACAAAACCTTTCTTAGGTTATGTAATCATCTGCCACTCATAGGGAACAGAGCCGGTGGAGGGGAAGTTCTGGGAAAAGGTGGAGCAAGTATCATAGCAGACACCTCTGTGGGTGCAGATTTATGAAATGCTTTCTGTCACATTGGGATGGGGTGGCAGGTGGGTGCCCCATTTTTCAGATGAAGAATGTGAGGGAGAAATTCAGGAGTTTGGTCTGGGCATTTCCATCTTAAGGTTTATCTGTTGTCTTCCTTCCCTAACCTATCCTGGGCCCCCAGAATTCTTACTCTCCCTGAATACCCCCTCTCCACTTCCTTTCCCCTCTTTATTTTTTACTGCACCACGCAGCATGCAGGGTCTTAGTTCCCCAACCAGGGATTGAACCTGTGCCGTCTGCACTACAGGCCACTAGGGAAGTCTCCCAATTCCTTTCCTGTGATCCTTCACTCTCCAGACTTCCCCTTCCCATGCTGGACTCAGCTTCCTACCACAAACCCACTGTGTGCAGCTCTCAGTCTTCTTCAGCTTGTAAGTTCATCCAACCAACTTATCTCATGCAACTTGTAAGCTTTCAGGTTCCAACCCTCTGTTTTTCAGGTTGAGAACAAGAGGATTTTTTCTAGGTAGCAGCCTTGTGCAGGGAAAAGAGGAAGAGGGGAAATTTCTTGGCTCTTTCAGTGCCATCTTGACTAAAAATAGAACTGAGTTCATCAGAAGGTGCCGACACAGGGTCTGGAAAGCACCAGGTGTCCTGACTACGGAGGTGTCCGCTTGCCCGGGCTCCATGGATGGGCTTGTGGTGGGGAGGTGGGGTGAGCAGAGAGCGTGGCTAAGGGAGCCGCCCAGGTCTGAGAGCAGGCCTGGCCTTGGGCCCTCCCTGGGCAGGACAGTCAGGCTGGGGCTCTGAATGGCAGCTGGTAGGAGCCACCGAGTGAGGATGGGGTAACAGCAAGAAGGAGGCAGTGCCTTTCTCCCTCCTTCCTGCCTCTACTCCTCTCACATGGAGGAAACTGGATCTTCAAAAAGCCAGGGGCAGGGACTTCATGGCGATCCAGTGGGTAAGACTCCTTGCTCCCAATGCAAAGGGAACTAAGATTCCACTTGCGGGGCGGCAGGGCCAAAAGATGAAAAAAAGAAGGAAAGATCCAGGGACATCCTGACCCAGCCCTGAGACTGAGGAAGGTCCCCGCGCTGCCCTCAGAAGGTGATAACAGAAGAGCCAAGCGTGGGGCTGTTGTGTTGTCGCTGGGAGACGGCGGTGATTCTGAGCCGAGAGCAGCCCTCCGGATCCTTTGAACTCCTTATTTATCTGCATGTTTATCTCTCAAGGGCTTCTTTTTTATTTATTTATTTTTGGCTGCACTGGGTCTTCGTTGCTTTGTGTAGGCTTCCTCCAGCTTCGGGGTCTCCGTTGCTTTGTGTAGGCGTTCTCCAGCTTCGGGGTCTCCGTTGCTTTGTGTAGGCTTCCTCCAGCTTCGGGGTCTCCGTTGCTTTGTGTAGGGTTCCTCCAGCTTCGGGGTCTCCGTTGCTTTGTGTAGGCTTCCTCCAGCTTCGGGGTCTTCGTTGCTTTGTGTAGGCTTCCTCCAGCTTCGGGGTCTTCGTTGCTTTGTGTAGGCTTCCTCCAGCTTCGGGGTCTTCGTTGCTTTGTGTAGGCTTCCTCCAGCTTCGGGGTCTTCGTTGCTTTGTGTAGGCTTCCTCCAGCTTCGGGGTCTTCGTTGCTTTGTGTAGGCTTCCTCCAGCTTCGGGGTCTTCGTTGCTTTGTGTAGGCGTTCTCCAGCTTCGGGGTCTTCGTTGCTTTGTGTAGGCTTCCTCCAGCTTCGGGGTCTTCGTTGCTTTGTGTAGGCTTCCTCCAGCTTCGGGGTCTTCGTTGCTTTGTGTAGGCTTCCTCCAGCTTCGGGGTCTTCGTTGCTTTGTGTAGGCTTCCTCCAGCTTCGGGGTCTTCGCTGCTTTGTGTAGGCTTCCTCCAGCTTCGGGGTCTTCGCTGCTTTGTGTAGGCTTCCTCTAGCTTCGGCGAGTGGGGCTGCCCTCTAGCTGTGGTGTGCGGGCTTTCATGTTATCCCAGTGCTGAGTGCCAGAGCTGAGATTCCAGCTTCCTGGCCCAGGGTCTGGAGCAGCTCTCGCCGCAGTCCCATTTCTGAAGCCAGGGCTGGGCCTAGGACAGGCAGGAAGCTGGGTTCAAGGCTCAGAGTCAAGATCAATGATGCTACGGGGGCCTGTGTATTTCCTTTTTTCTTTCCTGTTGCCATTGCCCTGTGGTCCCCTGATCTCTCAGTTCAGTTCGGAGCTGAGTCCCTCTTCTCAGACCAGATTGGCTGTCCCCACATTTCAGTTTGGCTCAGTTTCTTCATAGCACAAGCTTGTGCGGCACAGTTGCAGTTGTGTCAGCCATGCTTGTGGGTCATGTCCTTGAATCCGTGTGGGAACATGACACATGGGAGAGGGTGCTGTGCTGGGCTTAGTTGCTCAGTTGTGTCCAACCTTATGGACTGTAGCCCTCCAGGCTCCTCTGTCCAGGGGGATTTTCCAGGCAAGAATACTGGAGTGGGCTGCCACGCCCTCCTCCAGGGGATCTTCCCAACCCAGGGTTTGAACCATGGTCTTCCTGCGTTGCCGGTGGATTCTTTGCCATCTGAGCTACCAGGGGACCCCCCGTAGCTGTGCTTATCAGAAACTTGTGAAACTTGGGAAAAGAACTGGGGGAGGCCCTCTTATGGCCACTCTCCTGCTGACAGCCCCAGGGTGTGGTCCGGACAACCAGGTATATGGCTTCTTCAGGACCAGGGGAGGAAGGCTTTGTGGGAAACTGAGTTTGTGGGTTGGAGCTATTGGAGGCCTTCACTTAGGCTACCTGTGGGAGCTCTGGACCAAAAAGACCTGCTAGAGGGGGTGTTCTCCGGATGGGAGGCTGGCAGGGCTGGATGGGTTATGAGTGTGAGTAAGTGTATGTGTGTGTGTCTGTGCACGTGTGCTTGTCTAAGGGGATTGCTAACTTTAGTCACCTGACTGACTTCAGTACCTGCAGGTTGAGAACCTCTGGCTATCAGAGGATAGTGCTCTGCATCATTGTAAATACAGGCAGGGGCTCCCCAGGGCCAGGTTTCTGGCAGGTGTCTAGTCCACAGCCGCGTGCTCTGTTGGCTTAAAGAACAAAATCATCTTCAGTTTTGAAAGCCTAGCCAGTTGCACCCGCATATCCCAGACCCAGCGCTGCTGCTGCTGCTCAGGCACTTCAGTTGTGTCCGACTCTTTGCAGCCCTATGGACTGCAGCCTTCCAGGCTCCTTCTGCCCATGGGGTACTCTAGGCAAGAATACTGGAGTGGATTGCCATGCTTTCCTCCAGGGGATCTTCCCAACCCAGGGACTGAACCCTGGTTTCCTGTATTGCCGGCAGATTATTTATTGCTCAACCATCAGGGAAGCCCCCCAGACCCAGTGCTCAGAGAGAAACGGTGGCAAATTTATTTTTAAAATGCCCTATGACTTAAGCACTTTAAGCAATTAACACCAATCTGGTAACATTTTCGCATATGAAATCTTGGCTCCTGTTCAGGTGTTTGAATCAACTTCACCCCAAAGGGTTAAAAGAGCCCCTCTTTCAAACAGGATAGCCTTCCTCTTCTCTTCGTCATCCCTTCCCTTGGAATCTGGCCTCTTTCTCTGTGTAAAGCAATTGAGAATGCATTTGATAGTCAAGATTTTTTCTTGTCCCTCTAAGGAAAGAATCCTGTGTACACGCTCACAGTTAAAAGGATAAAGACTCCAAAATTTAGTTCAAAGCAGAAACATGGATCCTGCTGAACAAGATACTCCCAATAATGGAGACCCAAAGATGGACAGCATTTGCACAGGAGCTGGGTTCTCAGATATTAACTGCTTATGTAAGATTCCCCCCAGCCTGCCACCTCCTTAGTTTGGCTTACTTCCTGCCTATTGTAACCTTTTAGCAAGTCAGACAATTTTGAACTAAACGGTTAGGTAGCAATAACAATTTTTTGAGACACAAGACAAGTCATTTTTGGACCAAGTTTGGATTATCCAAGTTAGTGCTTCTCTTCCATCACAGTTTGTAAACTTGGTTTCTAGTAGCTCAGAGGAATGGGATAAGTTATTGTTTCACTAACGTGTGGACCCATTAACTTAAGTCCTCATCTGATCACATAGCCTCATGCTGACTGGTGATCTCCACCACCTACCCATTCATCCATCCATCGATCCATCCATCCATTCCTCCATCCACTTATACATCCATCCATCCAGCAACCATCTGAGGGCCCCATAAAGAGCTGGGAGTTCATGGTCTGCTGGAGGAGCCAACAGTCCCCGAGTGTTGAGAAGTTAATTTTCAGCAAACTACTGGAAGGTTGGGACAGTTTAGTAGGTTGGGAGATATTAATTCAAGTTAAATGACACCATGAATGAATTTCAGAAGTTTTTAAAATTTGAGGTTTAATTTCCATGCATTAAAATGAACAAATCGTAAGTGTCCAGCTTGATGACTTTTTACAAGGTGTGTGACCACTAGAACATTTCTGTCACCTCAGAGAACACCCTTCCAGTCAATACCCCCCTCCAGAGATCACCACTCTCGTGACATGTGACCAAAATCAAGTTTGACTGATCTTGTACTTCATAGAAATGGTATCAGACAGTCTGTACTTTTTTGGATCTGGCTTCTTTCTCTCCACATGATGTCTATGAGGATCATCCACATTGTTGCATATGTCAGCTGCTTGCTGTGTTTCACTGAAGAGCAGTATTCCATTGTACGAATACACCACTACCTGTTTATCCCATCTCTTGTTGATGGACGCTTGGGTTGTTTCTAGTTTAGGGCTGTTTTGAATAAAAGAAGCCATGAGCATCCCTGTGCAAGTCTTTCTGGGGACATGAGCGCTCATTTTCAAGTGAATAAAACATAGGACGATAAAGAGAGTCAACAGATTTTCAGTTATTTAATGTGCTGAAACCCTTTATAACAGAAAGAGACATCCAAGGCTGATTGAATTTCAAGACAGGCTAAATATGTCATCTCAGAGATACACGTACTTACTTGATTGTGTTCCTTCAGCTTGTGTGAGGAAATGGCCTAATCAGGGTACCTTCATCTTAGTGACAGAGTTCCCTCTAACAATGGGGGCCTCCAGTGGACCCCACCTTCAACTTATTGGGGAATCAGAGACCCTTGGGAGTAAGGCTAAGAAATCTCATATTGTGTTCTGAAGAGGGGACCACCTCCCCTCTCACTGGGTCCTGAATCTTCCTGTTGGTTCAGATTCCTGTTTCCCAGTAATCGTTAGCTTTGAGGAGGAGATGGTGGGTCCTTCTCACGGCTATTGTGGCTCCAAGTCAGCAGATCCACCAGGGGTCAGGGGCTGGCATCTCCCCGGCTGTTTGTCTGCAGCAACACGGGAAGGCCGGCAGCCCGTGACAGACAGTTTAATCTCACCTGCCTGCTGTGAGATATACTCACCATCCCAGAGAACTGCAAAGTATAAATTGTCTCTTAACACTGATAAACAGTCAGGAGGAGGACAAGCCTTGACAAAATATTACAACTTAATTGTATTTCTCAGCTGGGCTCAGGAAATCTGCTTCTTCCTTAGGCTAATGCTATTTACCAAGCCTCCTGGCCCTGCAATGATTTTTTTTTTTTAACCATTGGTGGGAAGCACCGTAGTGTGGGAAGGGTCCACACTGCTGAGGCTTTCTGCCCGGGTGCTCAGGTGTGTGTGGGGTGCTGCCTTCATTAAGTGTGTGAATCACTGAGCCTTCCGGCTTCTGGCTGGCCTCCAAGGTGGGTGCAGGAGGACAGGTCGCCCCTGAGAATAGAGGCTGCTGGGGCCGGGGGGGGCACCGAAGAGGCTAGGCTTTCTGCTGGCCTGGTTTTCTAGTGCACAGGTGTTTGCAATTCTAAATAAATGTGCAATGTCAGGGCTCAGCAGTTTCTCAGCTGAGACTTGTAATGAGGGCTGAGCAGGGAAATAAGATGGGCCCTCTCTGGGCACCTGTCATTGTGTTGGATGAACCCCAATTCAGGCCTAATTAAGAAAAATGATAATCTGGGAGAACTGAGTTTGGGGGTGTGTGACAGACCAGGAGGGTGGGCCACCTGTCAGAAACGTTGTGGCTCCTGAGATCCCCCTCCACGGAGCCTGGAGGCTCCTTACTGAGAGCACCGTTGCCTTTTCATTTTGAGAGGCATGTTCATGCTTTCTGGAAAGTTTTGATAAACACTGTATTTTGAACGTTCATCCCCAAAGAGAGGCCAGGGGCTCAAGGTATTGACAGCAAAGCCTTTCCCCTTCATAGAGCGGTGCCCACAGGGACTTGTAAAGGCCGCTCTGGTGGTTTTGGCACACGGTGGTGGCTGGTTTCACCTGGCTGACCATCCACTCTCACATTTGCCTGCTTGTTTGCTCATTTCTTCGTTAGCTGCCGCCTCGTGCTTAGCGCTCATTGTACTGTCGGGTTGAACAGTGTCTTCCCCAAAGTGATGTCCTTTCCTGAAGGGGACCTGGTAATGGACTGTTAGGATGTGAGGAGGCGGAGGTGATGTTAAGGCAGGATCTGACATGCACAAACGAATGGATCGTGGTACCATTGACAGAACCAAGGAACCCTGGGGGCGTGTATGTGTGTGTGGTGGTTTAGTCGCTAAGTCATGCCTAACTCTGTGACCCCATGGACTGTAGCCCGTCAGGCTTCTCTGTCCATGGGATTTCTCAGGCAAGAATACTGGAGTGGGTTACCATTTCCTTCTCCAGGGGAATCTTCCTGACCCAGGGATTGAACCGGCGTCTCCTGTCCTGCACCGCAGGTGGGTGCTTTACCACTGAGCCACAGGAGAAGCCACGCGTGTGTGAGCAAACCTCAAACCCAGGGCAGTTCCTGCAACCCTGCTGCGCTACCTGCATTCCAGCAGCCTCAGTGGAACAGAGGTGAAGTCTCAGAAAGGGCTTGGATTCCGAGGTGGCCTGTGCCCTTGTGGGAGACTGGTATTCTCCAGTGAACCGTGGGTCTTGGAACGCAGACTCTTGGGTGGCCCCTCCCACAATAACACAGGACTTGGTCATGTGAGTTACTCTGGCCAATGGGGCAGCAGAAAGCAGACAGAGGCTAGATGAGCGCTAGTTTTCCCAGGGCTGGTTCTCTTGGGAGCCTCTCTTGGCTGTCGGCCACCAGGCTCCAGTTGATTACCCAACAATGCGATGCCACATGTACCGACAGCCTTTGTGCTCAGAGACCATCTTGCGGGGACTTCCCTGGTGGTCCAGTGGCTAAGACTCTGTGCTCCCAATGCAGGGGGCCTGAGTTCAATCCCTGGTTAGAGAGAACTAGATCCCACAGGCTGAAACTAAACATCTTCCATGCTGCAGCTAAAGACCCCGCAAGCCTCAATGAAGATCAACGATCCTGAGTGCTGTGATTAAGGCCCAGCACAGCCAAATAAAAAAATAAAGATTTTAAAAAGAGAGAGACCATCTTGGAAGTCCCAACCCAGCCGAGCACCTGCACAAACGCAGCCAGAGGAGTGACCACAGCTACATCCCCTGGAGCTAAACTCAAAACATCCAGAGAACCATGAAGAATAGATGGTTGGGGTGGTTTGTGATACAGCCATGGGTAATGGAAGAGAGCTCTTCAGCCAGATGATGTGTGGAGCTGGGCTGGGCTCTTCCAGGTGGAGAGCCTTGGAAACAGCCGTCTCTGGGCCTCTTCCTTGACTTTGACTTCAGTCGTAACCATGGAGGGCAGTCTGTCTCGAGGATGCTGGTGGCCTTGGGGGGCAATGATGGGCGGGATGACCTCTCTCTCCCTGTCTCTCTACTCTTCGGTTTTCTCCTTTCCCTTCCCTTCCCTGGTCCCTGTCTGTGCCTAGTTTTCCTCACTTCCTTCCAGCCTCCTCCTTTCCTACAGCTGTGGAGAGCCCCCAAGCTCCAGAACATTCTGAACCTGGTCAGGGTATGCCTCAGTGCCCACCTCTCTGTTCTTTTTGTCCCCTGTCCCAGCACTGGAGCAAAATTAGATCTCGTTTGTCTTTTTTTTTTTTTTTAATGGACAGGTTTAACCACTGTAAGCTGGCTATTATATTGGACTGAAGATACTGTTTGTAAGCCATAGTCAACCGAGACCCGGGACCAACTCTGACACCTCCTTAATTTCATGCCATTAACGAGGAACACGCCGCAGTGAGGGGACCACTGCGGAGTCGCTCCTGCTTCAGTTCTGTGCCGTGTTATGTGAAACGCTAATGAGCCCAGAATTCTCAAAGGTCATAATCTGAATACATTTCCTTTTCTTCTTTTGAGGGGAATGGGAATAGGATTCTAAACAATTAAAATGAGATTTACTTCATCATTTAGCTAACAACGTCCTCGACTGTACTAATTACGCTGAGATCGGTATTCATTTGCTGGTCACTTGGATGGATCTGAGTATGTCTGATTTCTTGGAAGGCCCCATGTCTGAATTCTACACAGCATGGTTTTTTTTCGGTTTTGTTTTGTTTTTTAAGCTGCCCACCCTATTGATTATGAGACATAACTGGGAAAAAAAAATCCACCAAAACCCTTACAATACGGAAAGTGCAAATTTAGCAGAACCAGCATTGAATTTTCCAGGGAGTCATTTATCATCCTTACAAAGTTTTGGTTCTTTGCAAATAAAAAAGAGAAAGGAATGGTAATTGCTCTGCTCAGCTAATTGACAGAATTGTGTCAGAAAAGGGAGGTATTTCAACAGCACCTCGGATGATGACATTTGAAGGTTGTTCCCATTCTCTCTTTGCTGCTAAATTAGGGAATCATTATTTCCCTGTGAATCTTATTAATCTAATGCTGGCTTCTCACCACCCGCCCCTCCTCCCTGCCCCCCAGAGTTGCGATTCAGACAGAAATGTGAACACGGAATGCCTAAGGTCACGTGATAGTGTGGCCAGGTCAGGTTGTATTCCCCAGTTTTGGAGTTCAGGGCCTGAGTGGGAGAGGGCAGGGGGGATCCATCTGTTAGAAAAGACCCTCTTGTTCTGTGTGTGGGACCCAGGTCGAAGTCCCCACTGGTAGATTAGGAGAGCAGGTTAGTCCGCTGAGCAACGTGCTAGGATAGAGGCAGTTGGGACAGCGCTTCTGCAGCTTTTTAATCTGATTAGGGGGTGGCATCAGTGGGGGCAGAGGCTCCTCTATGTTCTTAGGGACAGTGGCAATCTCCAATTTTTCACTGAAAAAAGGGTGCTCATGAGATACAGGGCGAACAATATGGCTTTTGAGGAGACAGAGATAATATTAATAACTGGTTTGGAACATCAGTGCTTGGCTTTCACTAACTGTTATAACCAAAATGCCAGTGTCTGATGGAAACAGACAGAGGAGACATTCTGGTAGCAAAACCAGCAATTCCTCAGGAGGACAGATCGACAGCTGCCCTGGATGATGGTTGAAAATCCTCTGTGATGATAAAGGCAAAACATGAAGGTTATCTCAGTGATGGTGACATGTTGGTCGAAAATCCTACCCTCCGTAGAAGAGGGAAGAACAGAGTTCCTTTCTTTTTCTTTTCAAATTGGAGTATGATTACTGTACAATGTTGTATTAGTTTCTGCTGTGCAATGAAGTGAGTCAGCTCTGTACACATATTTCCCCTCCCTCTTGGACCTCCCTGCTCCATCCCACTCTTCTAGGCCATCACAGGGCACCAAGCAGAGCTCTCTGAGCTGTACAGCACTTCCCACTAGCTGTCTCTTTTATACATAACCATGTATATATGTCAGTACCGCTTTCCTGGTTTGTCCTACCATTCCCTGCCCCCTGTGTCATCTGTACCGTTTTTCTAGGTTTCATATATATGTATACGTTAATATATGATGCTTGTTTTTCTCCTTTCAATTTACTTCACTCTGTAATGATGGGCTCCTTCTGTAGTTTCTGACTAGTTTGGGGTTATACCTCCTCATCCTGCTTGGCTGATCTTCCTGTTCCTGGGAATATTCTTTTGCCATCCCCACCTCATGACCTGTTCTCCTTCCCTCCCTCTATAGTTGGGGCTCCTCAGGGCAGCCACTAGAAAGAGCAACACCCCACCTCCCTGGATGATAGAGCTGAATATATGTGACTCGTGGGACACGTTCTCACCTCCTCCTTCTAGCTTCCCAAAGAAGAACAGAGTTGATGGCCACTGGATCCCTGTAGAATCAAAACAAATCTGGAAGACTAATAAATTGACCTTTCCAATGTTTGAACCAACAGTTCTGAAAACTCTAAATCTTTATTTTAATAATCTTCTTAATTTGGTTGTTAATATTTACTATTTTATTTGTTTTCTGTTTTTTGGTTTTAAAATTAAAAATAAAATCATTTTATTGTCTTTGGCTGTGATGGGTCTTATTTGTGGTTAGAAGGATCTTTAGCTGTAGTATGTGAGATCTAGTTCCCTGAGCAGGGATTGAACCTGGGCCTCCTGCCTTGGGAGGGTGGGGTCTTAGCCACTGGATCACTAGGGAAGTCTCAATACTTAATGTTTTATACAAAAGTCTTTATGAAAAGAGACCTAGTATTTTTCTTGTAGACCCAAGAGAGATAAAAATGTCATGTTTTCCTCTGGTAAGTCAGACAGCATCCGATCTTGCAACAGTGAGCAGATTTCAAAGCCTCTGATTCCCACTTCTAGAGGAAGTGGTTTCTGACCGTGTTCTTAGTCAGAAACAAGGTAAAAAAGCCTGTTTTTATGAAATGATGTAGTAAGTGTTAGGGATGCTTCTTTTGTTCGAGTTTATGATGGGAATAAGTCATTTTCTCCTCTTTGTAAGACATTTTCCTTTGTGACTTCAGTCTTCATAGTGAAGTTCAATAAGCGACATCAGAAATGATAGGAAAAAAAATCTTCATTTGAAAATGTTCACTAGTCAATCTGTTGTTCCAAGAAGGCACATGGAACTGTATTTTTTTTTTTCCTCTTCGTTTTCCCTACCCACCCTCCTTGCCTTTGTGTTTCTTGGTGTAGTTTCCAAATTTGGTGAAAGCCCATCAACCCTCTAAAGTTGTCAAGGATTAAAAAAAAACAAAACAAAAAAGAGTGATGTGCAAGGTTGAACAGTTAAATGGTGGCCTCCAATGCACTTTTCTTGGCCAAGCGTTATGCCATCTTTTACCATCCCTGTGTCCAGGGAAACCTCACTTGGGATGTTCATGGCTTAGCAGCGGGAAGGTAGAGAAAAAGTTCTCGATTTCTATTTTTATTCCCACAGGCTTTGTTTCAGTATAACTATCACATTTATGGACTTGCCCACCAGGGACCTTATGTACATTAATCACAGGGCAGGTCTCTCAGCGGATGCATCTGTACGTGTGGCTGCTGTAGAAGGAGTGAATCAAACTTCATGCCTGGTTTTGGTAGCATATGACTCATTTTCATGGCCCTAGAACTAAAACGTGGTAGTTAAAACAGCAAAGTGATATTTATAGGGTAATTTTGATCAAGCCTGTCATAATTTTCTTTCCTGGGTAAGTCTATATGTCCTTTGTTATAGCTCTAATTACACTGACAGCTTTCCAGGGGGAATCTTAGGGTAGAGGTTATTCAAATATGAAACCAAAGATTTGACATCAGTTAAGAGTGAATGGTTTTTATTTCCTAACATATGTTTTAAGGTAACGTAAGCTTATGGGCTGATTTTCCTCTCTGAATACTATTATTTTTATTTTATTTCATATTTCATTTTTAAAGGTTAAGCTTATGGAGCAGGCTGTCATTTCTGTTGTTGGTTATTTGCCTGCACCATGCAGCATGTGGGGTCTTGGTTCCTGACCAGGCATGGAACTTCAACCCTGGCAGTGCAATTGCTGAATCCTAACCATTGGACTGCCAGGGAACTCCCTTATTTTATTTTTAAAAAACTTATACATATGTATACGTCCCTTTTTATATTCTTTTCCATTATGGTTCATCACAGGATATTGAATTTAGTTCCTTGTGCTGTAGAGTAGACCTTGTTTATCCATTCCATTTATATATACTAGTTTGGGCTTCCCAAGTGGCGCTAGTGGTAAAGAATCTGCCTGTCAGCGTAGAAGATGTTAAGAGACGGGTTTGATTCCTCGTTTGGGAAGAGCCCTCAGAGAAGGAAATGGCAACCCACCCCAGTATTCTTGCTTGGAGAATTGCATGGACGGAGGAACCTGGCGGGCTATAGTCCTTGGGGTTGTAAACAGCTGACATGACTGAAGCAACTTATATAGCACACACACTAGTTTGCATCTGCTAATCCCAAACTCCCAATCTACCCCTTCCCACAACATTTATTTTATTTACTTTATCCCTGAGGTGGAAGGAGGATTGTGCTGGTCTCTCCTCCCCCTGCCCCTCCTGGGGGGCAGCCTGAAACAGAATCCCTTGGTTAAGACCTACACTGATCAATGGTGGGCTGTTCACCTCGTCCCTGTATCATCTCCCTCCTGAAACTCCAGCTGAGAGCTCTGTTGGGTTACAAATTTAGCAGCACTTCTCCAATGCCTTTCCCCTTTCCACATCACCCCAGGGATCTCTATTAACTTCACACTAAAAATAGCACTGCAGAACTGCTGAATGGATGAGGGCAGCCAGCAGGGCCCTGGGAAGGCTAAATATTGCTCACATTGATCAGGAGCCTGGGCCCTGCTCCCATGATGCCTGTGGTTTGACACCAAGCTCATTAAAAACGTTTGTGCATCTGTGGGCTTGAGAGCCAAGCGCACAGAGTGCATCAGGCCCAGGGGGCTAAGAAAGTGAAGATGCTCAGGCTGAGGTCTTTTCTTCCCAACCTGGGGTTCCCTTTCCTTCTGAATTAGTGCAGCACTTATGTGAGCCTGTACAGGACCTGTCTTTCCTCTTGGCAAGGGTTCTTGATTAAGAATGAAGCCAACTCTTACCTTGACTTTGATCCCGGCAAGGTGTAAAGTTTTTCTACTGCAGAGTGTAAAGGTCCCATCAAACAGTAGATGGCCATGTGTTGCGCTTGCTTCAGGCTGAGAAGCTGGTGAGAAAAACTTAGGAGTTCTCTGTTTGTGTCTTAGTTCTACAGCATCTTAACTGTGCTCTCTTGGACTAGTTATTGAACCTCTCCAGCCTCAGTTTCCTTATTTATAAAATGAGAATGTTAATTAAAATGAACACTTCTCTCACAGGTGGTTGCAAATTCAGATGGGATAGAATTGAGTGTTTGGAGAACTATAAATAGCCAAGTACTTCCTATTAATTAAATACCTGTAGTATTAGTGTGATGGTTAATTTTACATGTCAACTAGACTGAGCTACAGTGGAAGTGAGAAATAGATTTGAGGGACTAGATCTGATAGACAGAGTGCCTGATGAACTATGGATGGAGGTTTGTGACATTGTACAGGAAACAGAAATCAAGACCATCCCCAAGAAAAAGAAATGCAAAAAAGCAAAATGGCTGTCTGAGGAGGCCTTACAAATAGCTGTGAAAAGAAGAGAAGCAAAAAGCAAAGGAGAAAAGTAAAGGTACATCCATTTGAATTTCAGAATTCCACAGAATAGCAAGGAGAGATAAGAAAAGTTTCCTCAGAGATCAATGCAAAGAAATGGAGGAAAACAATAGAATGGGAAAGACTAGAGATCTCTTCAAGAAAATTAGATACCAAGGGGACATTTCATGCAAAGATGGCCTCAGTAAAGGACAGAAATGGTATGAACCTAACAGAAGCAGAAGATATTAAGAAGAGGTGGCAGGAATACACAGAAGAACTGTACAAAAAAGATCTTCACGACCCAGATAATCACGATGGTGTGATCACTCACCTGGAGCCAGACATCCTGGAATGTGAAGTCAAGTGGGCCTTAGAAAGCATCACTACGAACAAAGCTAGTGGAGGTGATGGAATTCCAGTTGAACTATTGCAAATCCTGAAAGATGATGCTGTGAAAGTGCTGCACTCCATATGCTAGCAAATGTGGAAAACTCAGCAGTGGCCACAGGACTGGAAAAGGTCAGTTTTCATTCCAGTCCCAAAGAAAGACAATGCCAAAGAATGCTGAAACTACCGCACAATTGCACTCATCTCACATGCTAGTAAAGTGATGCTCAAAATTCTCCAAGCCAGGCTTCAGCAATACGTGAACCGTGAACTTCCAGATGTTCAAGCTGGTTTTAGAAAAGGCAGAAGAACCAGAGATCAAATTGCCAACATCTGCTGGATCATGGAAAAAGCAAGAGAGTTCCAGAAAAGCATCTACTTCTACTTTATTGACTATGCCAAAGCCTTTGACTGTGTGGATCACAATAAGCTGTGGAAAATTCTGAAAGAGATGGGAATACCAGACCACCTGACCTGACTCTTGAGAAACCTGTATGCAGGTCAGGAGGCAACAGTTAGAACTGGACATGGAACAACAGACTGGTTCCAAATAGGAAAAGGAGTACTTCAAGGCTGTATATTGTCATCCTGCTTATTTAACTTATATGCAGAGTACATCATGAGAAACGCTGGGCTGGAAGAAGCACAAGCTGGAATCAAGATTGCTGGGGGAAATATCAAAAACCTCAGATATGCAGATGACACCACCCTTATGGCAGAAAGTGAAGAAGAACTAAAGAGCCCCTTGATGAAAGTGAAAGAGGAGAGTGAAAAAGTTGGCTTAAAGCTCAACATTCAGAAAACTAAGATCATGGCATCAGGTCCCATCACTTCATGGGAAATAAATGGGAAAACAGTGTCAGACTTTATTTTGGGGGGGGCTCCAAAATCACTGCAGATGGTGATTGCAGCCATGAAATTAAGACACTTACTCCTTGGAAGAAAAGTTATGACCAACCTAGACAGCATATTGAAAAGCAGAGACATTACTTTGCCAACAAAGGTCCATCTAGTCAAGGCTATGGTTTTTCCAGTGGTCATGTATGGATGTGAGAGTTGGACTATAAAGAAAGCTGAGCACTGAAGAATTGATGCTTTTGAACTGTGGTGTTGGAGAAGACTCTTGAGAGTCCCTTGGA
Organism: Budorcas taxicolor; assembly: GCF_023091745.1. Taxonomy (NCBI): domain Eukaryota; kingdom Metazoa; phylum Chordata; class Mammalia; order Artiodactyla; family Bovidae; genus Budorcas; species Budorcas taxicolor. The sequence continues at coordinate 52,410,871 of NC_068910.1, read as the reverse complement.
CTGCAAGGAGATCCAACCAGTCCATCCTAAAGGAGATCAGTCCTGGGTGTTCATTGAAAGGACTGATGTTGAAGCTGGAACTCCAATACTTTGGCCTCCTGATGCAAAGAGCTGACATACTGGAAAAGATCCTGTTGCTGGGAAAGATTGAGGGCAGGAGGAGAAGGGGACGACAGAGGATGAGATGGTTGGATGGCATCACCGACTCAATGGACATGGTTTTGGGTGAACTCCAGGAGTTGGTGACGGAGAGGGAGGCCTGGAGTGCTGTGGTTCATGGGGTCGCAAAGAGTCGGATACGACTGAGCGACTGAACTGAACTGAAGAGTGAGCTAAGGTATGACCAGATAGCTGGTAAAACATCATTTCTGGGTGTGTCTGTGAGGGGCATCTCTAGAACAGATTAGTATGTGAATTAGTGAGCAGAGTAGAGAAGATCACCTTCTCCAGTGTGAGTGGGCATCAGTCAACCTTTTAGAGGCTCGAGGAGAGCAGAATAGTGGAGGAAGGACAGATTCTCTCTTTCTGCTGGAACTTGGACATTCATCTTCTCCTGCCCTTCAACACTAATGCTCCAGGTCGTTGCGTCTCCAGACCAGGACTGGGACTTACACCATTGGCTTCTCTGGTTCTCAGGGCTTTGGACGTGGACTGGAACTACACACCCAGCTCTCTTGGGCCTTTAACTTTCAGATGGCAGATTGTGGAACTTCTTGGCTTCCATAACTGCACAAGCCAGTTCCTCATAATAAATCTCTTTCTCTGTATCTTGATGCATCCTATTGGATCAGTTTCTCCTGAGAACCCTCATTAACCTAATGAAGTTGGACCAAAAGTAAATGCTAATAGTCAACCAGTTTTGTGCTATGAAGATGGCCATTTCATACGGTTCAGCCTTCTACATTAATAAGTGGTTTTGGAAAGTCTTTCCTCACTTCTCTGAATAGTCCCCATGAGACAGAAAGATTATAAGCAGCCTTATTTTAGTGCCTGGGGAAATCTAGGTTTCAAAGCTTACTTGTACCAAGTTGAATAAAAGTCCATGCATGGAACCTGTCCTCCCAAGACTCAGTCTGTGGCTTCTTGACCTCCTCCTGCTCTTTAAGGTCTTGAGCTGAGAAGAGAAACTGGAGAAAGAATGTGATAAAAAGCCATTTTCCCCAGGAGTTGAGCAGAGTGTAATATGAAAGGTCATGACCTTTATAACAAATACTGTCATAAGGAGTGATCCTCATGTAAGGGCCTCGTTCTTAAGCTGATGCCAGCTCTCCAAAAATGATGACTCTTTTCCAACCTCTGCTGGGCTCCTGCATACTGTTACTTGTGTTTCTTCTTTCTCAGAATCACCAAGATGCGTGGCTCATGGCTGACCTGGGGATCTGAGGATCCGGCTCCTCAGTGAAAGGGCTTTGCTGGTCTGGGTCAGAGGATGGTCCTTTTTGAGTTTGCCTTTGGCTCAGCATTGGAGCTGCTGACGTTTTGCATCAGAGAACCTGACCCAAATGAGGTGCGAGCTGTCCTATGCGTTATAGGAACATTCAGCAGCATTCTTGGTCTCTACCAACTGGATACTAGCAGCAACCTCCCCAGTAGTAACAACCCAAACTATCTCTGGGTGCTGTCAGGTGTCCCCCAGTGGGATAGGATGAGCCCCAGCTGAGAAGCACTGCGCCCAGGGGGCTTGAAAGTGTGAGTGAGGAGCTCAGTCCACGGTTCCCTTTTGGTACTTCACTTTGTCTGATGAGCTTCAGCACCTTTGAAAGAATGGCCTTTTTTTCCCCTCCACCTCCCCATGAAAGGTAGTTATGATTAGATAAGAGATGAGTCACGCTGAGGATACTCACTTGCGTAAGAATAGGAAGAGAGGGGTACAGAGCCAGGATCCTCAGGTGGGAAGAAAACCAATCTGATAGAAGACCAGACTCTCAATTTCCTGGCAGAAACATCTGTCTTCTTGTTTTTCTAGTTAATTATGGATTTTCATGCGCTCACTCAGCTAATCAAGTTTAATGGCACTAGACCTAAATCACATTATTGTTATTTTTCGAGGCACTGTTGGCACCTCGCCACATTAACCTGCCAGCAGCCTGGAGACAAGCACAGTCACTCAAACCCCGAGCGACGAGGCTTTTATTAGCCGCGCACCCAGCCCTTTCATAACATGTCACCACTGAGATTATGAAGACAAAAGAAAAGCAACGGAAAAAGGACAGTTTCCATAAAGAACACTTTAGGAACTTTATTACAAAGCAGAAATTTTATTGCAAGATGGGCCATGAGACGTGGGTCCTACATTTGTGATATTTATGACTGTTTTCAATATAACTTTGGGTTTGGAGAGATACAGAAAAGGAGAGGTCGGAAGTGGATATTCCCCTTTATTTCCAGGTCCCCGATGACAGCTGGATGCAAGGATTTCCTGGCTGGTGGATAGTGGCCTACCTTTGATCTGGATGCTGTTTGTGCCTCTGTCAATCTCCTTTCCTTGTCCTCAGGAATTCCTGGTGGAGAATGGATCCGACTGCTAGTCTTGCATTGCCTCCTGACCCCACACTAGCCTGACCTCAGATGGATAAAAAGTATTGTGTATTCAGCAAAAAAGTAGGGTTCTTTCGCTTTCGGACTTAACATTGTCTGGAGAAAAATTCATAATACTTGTCATTTAGCATATCATTTGGTCTGGGTTACAAACCAACTGGTTTTTTTTTTTTTTTGAGATGGGGAGGGAGAAGGGGTATTTAAAATGAAATGAAAAGAATTTTCTGGATTCTTCAGCCAGAATATCCTCTGTCAGGTCTTTGCATTACTTTTTGTTTTATTATAGTTTTGGGCAGAAAGATACTTTTATTTTCACTAATCTCTAAAATTTAGCATTTCCTTATATTTCAGATGTTGGAAACAAACCATAGTAGTGTTCATAGAACCTGTGTGACATCACCAATAGAAATCATTGATATGTTCCTGTTTGATTACAGGCAGATCTTTGCATTACTTTAAGAAAATGTATTTCATCGAAGTCAATTTATAATGTTATGTTAAGTTCTGCCATACAACAAAGTGATTCATTTACATACATACACACACGTATTCTTTTCCATTATGGTTCATCACAGGATGTTGAATGTCGCTCACTGTGCTATACAGTAGGACTTTGTTGTTCATCCATTTGAACATACTAGTTTGCATCCACTAATCCCAAATTCCCAGTTCATCCCTCGTCTCCTTGGCAACCACAAGTCTGTTCTGTGTCTGTGAGTCTGTTTCTGTTTTGAAGATAGGTTCATTTCTGTCATATTTTAGATTCCATATCTAAGTGATGTCATATGGTGTTTGTCTTTCTCTTTCTGACTTACTTCACCCAGTATGATAATCTGTGGGTCCGTCCTATGGACAGAGGAACCTGGCAGGCTACAGTCCATGGGGTCACAAAGAGTCAGACATGACTTAGAGACTAAACAGAACCATCCGTGTTGCTACTAGTAGCATAACTTCATTCTTTGTATGGCTGAATAGTATTCCACTGTACATATATGGTTCGTGACATTGTACAGGAGACCAGGAGCAAGACCATCCCCATGGAAAAGTAATGCAAAAAAACAAAACGGCTGTCTGAGGAGGCCTTACAAATAGCTGTGAAAAGAAGAGAAGTGAAAAGCAAAGGAGAAAAGGAAAGATATAAGCATCTGAATGCAGAGTTCCAAAGAATAGCAAGGAGAGATAAGAAAGTCTCCCTCAGCGGTCAGTACAAAGAAATAGAGGAAAACAACAGAATGGGAAAGACTAGAGATCTCTTCAAGAAAATTAGATACCAAGGGAACATTTCATGCAAAGATGGCCTCAGTAAAGGACAGAAATGTTCTGGACCTAACAGAAGCAGAAGATATTAAGAAGAGGTGGCAGGAATACACAGAAGAACTGTACAAAAAAGATCTTCACGACCCAGATAATCACAATGGTGTGATCACTCACCTGGAGCCAGACATCCTGGAATGTGAAGTCAAGTGGGCCTTATGAAGCATCACTACGAACAAAGCTAGTGGAGGTGATGGAATTCCAGTTGAGCTATTGCAAATCCTGAAAGATGATGCTGTGAAAGTGTTGCGCTCAATATGCCAGCAAATGTGGAAAACTCAGCAGTGGCCACAGGACTGGAAAAGGTCAGTTTTCATTCCAATCCCAAAGAAAGACAATGCCAAAGAATACTCAAACTACCACACAATTGCACTCATCTCACACACTAGTAAAGTGATGCTCAAAATTCTCCAAGCCAGGCTTCAGCAATACGTGAACCGTGAACTTCCAGATGTTCAAGCTGGTTTTAGAAAAGGCAGAAGAACCAGAGATCAAATTGCCAACATCTGCTGGATCATGGAAAAAGCAAGAGAGTTCCAGAAAAGCATCTACTTCTACTTTATTGACTATGCCAAAGCCTTTGACTGTGTGGATCACAATAAACTGTGGAAAATTCTGAAAGAGATGGGAATACCAGACCACCTGACCTGCCTCTTGAGACACTTGTTTGCAGGTCAGGAAGCAACAGTTAGAACTGGACATGGAACAACAGACTTTCCAAATAGGAAAAGGAGTACTTCAAGGCTGTATACTGTCATCCTGCTTATTTAACTTCTGTGCAGAGTACATCATGAGAAACGCTGGGCTGAAAGAAGCACAAGCTGGAATCAAGATTGCTGGGGGAAATATCAATAACCTCAGATATGCAGATGACACCACCCTTAAGGTAGAAAGTGAAGAGTAACTAAAGAGCCTCTTGATGAAAGTGAAAGAAGAGAGTGAAAAAGTTGGCTGAAAGCTCAACATTCAGAAAACTAAGATCATGGCATCAGGACCCATCACTTCATGGGAAATAGATGGGGAAATAGTGGAAACAGTGTCAGACTTTATTTTTTTGGACTCCAAAATCACTGCAGATGGTGATTGCAGCCATGAAATTAAAAGACGCTTACTTCTTGGAAGAAAAGTTATGACCAACCTAGATAGCTTGTTGAAAAGCAGAGACATTACTTTGCCAACAAAGGTCCATCTAGTCAAGGCTATGGTTTTTCCAGTGATCATGTATGGATGTGAGAGTTGGACTGTGAAGAAAGCTGAGTGCCAGAGAATTGATGGTTTTGAACTGTGGTGTTGCAGAAGACTCTTGAGAGTCCCTTGGACTGCAGGGAGATCCGGCCAGTCCATTCTGAAGGAGCTCCAGTACTTTGGCCACCTCATGTGAAGAGTTGACTCATTGGAAAAGACTCTGATGCTGGGAGGAATTGGGGGCAGGAGGAGAAGGGGACGACAGAGGATGAGATGGGTGGATGGCATCACGGACTCTATGGACGTGAGTCTGAGTGAACTCTGGGAGTTGGTGATGGACAGGGAGGCCTGGCGTGCTGCGATTCATGGGGTTGCAAAGAGTCTGACACGACTGAGCGACTGAACTGAACTGAACTGTACACATATATCTTTATCTATCTTCTTTATCTATTCATCTGTAGATGGACGTTTAAGTTGTTCCCATGTCTTGGCTGTTTTACATGGTGATACTGTGAACATAGGGGTGCATGTATCTTTTGAATTATGGTTTTCTCTGTATATATGCCCAGGGGTGGGATTGCTGGATCATACGTTAATTCTGTTTTTCATTTTCTGAGGAACCTCCATACTGTTCTCCATAGCGGGTCCACTAACTTGCATTGTAGGAGGATTCCCTCTTCTTCACAGCCTCTGGCGTTTGTTATTTGTAGACTTTTTGATGATAGCCATTCTGAGAAGTGTGAGAAAGCAACTCATTGTAGTTTTGATGCTTCATGTGCCTATTTGCCACCTGTCTATCTTCTTTGGTGCAATGTCTGTTTAGGTCTTCTGACGATTTTTTTGTCTGGGTCATTTGATTTTGTGGAGTGCTCACTTTTCATAATGCAATCTCTCTCTTCTGAGGGCAGTCTATAATTCATTTCTGAGCTCCTGGAGTTGTATCATAGACTCTTGCATCTAATAAACTAAAGAGAAATTACTCTTTTTCTCTATAGGTCAGTTATTGGTATACAATGTCAGATAGATTTCCATGAGATTCCTGAATATCGTTATGAAGAGATCTGGATTTTTTTTCAGATATGGTAGAGCATTGGGCTTGAAGGCTTGAGTTTTAGAGTCAGATCTGGATTTGAATCCTGAATGCTGCTAGCTGTGTGATACTGGGCAAGTTGCTGATATTTTACCCTTTTTTTGGGGGGGGGGTGCTGTACCAGATCTTAGTTATGACCTGTGGAATCTCTCCCTGATCAGGGATTGAATCCAGGCCACCTGCATTGAGAGTGCAGTGTTAACCACTAGATCACTGGGGAAGTCCCGATATTTTGCCTTTTAAAGCTTTAGTTTCCTTATCTGTAAACATCTTCTAGTAGTAATCATTAGATCATAAAGCTTCTCTAAGGCCAGAATGAGATGGTACATGTAAAATACAAAGCAGGCTGCCCAGACATAGTGAATAGTCATTTGACAGAGGATGGTGATATATTTCTTTCTAAGCTTGGATGAGTCCAGTAACATCTGCCTAACTTAGTAAACTTAGCTGCCCTCCTCAATTAATTCCTCACTGTAGCTATCATGATCTCACCTCCAAATCATAGTTCTCAGGGCCCTGTGAGTATATTTTAAGATGTTTCTTGGCCAGAGATCTTCCATAGTGATTTTGTTACTCATCAACTAGGGAAGCAGATGAGGATTATAAATAATAAGCGCTAAAGACAGCAAGTATATGTTCCAGAGTGAGAAGAATCAGTCCTTAGGGAAATCATCTGAACTTTACAGCGAAAAGATGAAGAATTAATTGGAAGTGTGGGAATAATCATGAAGCTTAAAAAACCCCACTGTCTCTGCAGAACTATGGGCATTGATTATGGTAAAAATGGGTTCCTGGTTGTATTTGTTCAAAGATGGAGAATGGGGTCAAAAAAGAAGCAGGAACTTTTTTTTCAACAAGGAATCAAGACTCTGAATTTTCTTGAAAAAACAGGATAGAACAAAGACAAATAGGATTCTGTCATGCAAGGCAATTTGACAATGATGACTCAAGGCCCAAACAGATTGATTAGGGCACTAAAGAATTTAGAGGACAGAACAAGGGCCTTTTTAAATACAGTTTTTTAATTTTATTTTTTTTCTATTGATGTTATTTTATTTTAACTTTTTATTTTGTACTGGGGTATAGCCACCTGACACGAAGAGCCAACTTATTGGAAAAGACCCTGATGCTGGGAAAGACTGAAGGCAGGAGGAGAAGGGGGTGGCAGAGGAGGAGATGGTTGGATGGCATCACCAACTCAGTGGACATGAGTCTGAACAAACTCAGGGAGATAGTGAAGGACAGGGAAGCCTGGCGTGCTGCAGGCCATGGGGCTGCACAGTCAGACGTGACTTGGTGACTGAATGACAAGAACATAGGTGATTAACAATGTTCTGATAGTTTCCGGTGAACAGTGAAGGGGCTCAGCTGCCCGTATACATGTATCCATTCTCCCCCAAACTCCCTCCCTGCCAGGCTGCCACATAACGTTGAGCAGAGTTCCATGACCTATACAGTAGGTCAGAACCAGGGTCTTTTAGGAAAATCCCTGTCCCATCTCTTTTCACAGTCCTGGGTTGCGGCCATGTTCTTCAGCTGATGAGATCACTGAGAAATTTCTGGTGTTTGGTGGGCTTCAGATCTCACTGAGATGCTGTTTGGGTGGCAGACAGGTTGGAGAGGTGGTGGCTAGGTAAAGGTTTTCTGGAGGTTTCTAGAAGGATTCTTCGCTGACTTGGAGTAAGGATTTGGGGATGAGACGGAGTTGTGTGCAACTGAGGGAACAGAAAATTAAATAAAATTAAGATAGAATTAGGGTTAGGTTTCCAAGGGCTTCCATGTGGGCTAACTCATGTAATCTCAAATGATCCTGGGTGGGGGAAGTGATGGTGCCCTTTCTGTGCTCCAGGTGACAGCAGTGCTTTTAGAGGTCAGTAACCTATCAGGGGTTATTCAGCTGGTGGGTGGTAAAGCTGAGATCTGAACCCAGGTCTGTAATTCCAAAACCCATGAAAATCAGAATTCTAATCCTCTTCCTCCTCAAGGAAAATTAAGAAAAGAAAGAAATAGATGAAAAAGGGGCAAATGAAATAAATGAATGTATTAGAATGTCCAAACACTGAGGATTCATACTGTGTGAAAAAAGACAGAGAGGGAATTTGAACCATCCATGGAAAACTCCTCCCCCTAAGAACAACAATGAAAACCAGTAAAACAAAAGAACAGCAACAAAAACCCTAACAAAGCAAAGTTCTGTGGGTATGTCCAAGAAGGTATGAACTAGGGCACTGAGTTTTTCTAGGTCTTGCTCATCATCTATACCTACAATCATCGTGAAGCGGTTGTGAAATGAAGACGCTGAAAAGTATGACAGATTTTGAAAAATGGCAAAGATACTGCAAACTGAAAGTGAATACCTCTTGAATAGATTTAAATTTCTTTTAAAAGAATGGAGCAAATACCAGGAGAAAAGAAATCTGGAGTCATATGGAGGATAATGAAATCATCAGCAACAGGCAAGCTGAGAGCTGTAAACAAAGAATCTTGCCCCCAAAACCTGATAGCCTCTCACGATGGAATTATAAAATCAGTGGGCAAAGGGAAAATAAATTTAATATATTGAATATTTGGTAGCACATAGAGCGAGGTGGAGAAAAGCCAGGTTCAGTGAGCAGAACATTTCAGCAAAGTATTTGACACTAGGTTGGGATAGAGTTTTCTTTTAAAGAGTTACTTGAGTTAGACTAAATTTGTTAGAATTGCTCTCAGCATGCCTGCAGGTGGCTATTCCAACATATTTTGGATATCATAAAGGATCATGACATTATAAAAGGACAGGCAAAACCTGCCCCCTCTTTGAGATTATTGCAAACTCGAAAGAAATTATTCCCGTTTTGGTTTGACCCCAGATGGATTGTTTCCTGCTTGAAAGAAATCTTATGTAAGACATCTTTATCTCTTAACTTTACTCCTATGATGATATGATAATGTATCCCTAGTTGCTCTTTCCTGGAACACTCAGAGTTCCTACTAGTCTTGCTAGGAAAACCACAGAAAGAGATCCATAGAGGTCTTGGATGGCATGTTTAGAGCTTAGTGTAGTTTTGTTTCAGTTTGTGACTGATGAGTTTTCAAAAGCAGCTTTTACAGAATATCACTGAACTTTGATGTAAGTGGAGGTGACAGTTATAAATGACTTAAATGAAAAACAAGCTGTCCTGTTCTCTATTATATTATAAATCAGAATAGAAAGTGCTGATCTTTGTGACAGTTTTCCCTGGTGGCTCAGTGTTAAAGAATCTGCCTGCCAATGCAGGAGATGCAGGTTCAATCCCTGGGATGGGAAGATCTCCTGGAGAAGGAAATGGCAACTCACTCCAGTATTCTTGCCTGGCAAATTCCATGGACAGAGGAGCCTGGCGGGCTACAGTCCACAGGGTCGCAAGAGTCAAACATGACAGTGATTAAACAAACAAAAAACCCCCCACTTATTAGAGGGACAGAAGTCCCTTCCAAATGTCAATATCTTTAACTTTGCATATATTAATAACTTTGGGGGAAAATCCTCAGGTCTGGGAAGGCTGGATTTGGGTGATCAGACTTAGACATTTGGAAAAAAGGGCCACTAAACCATTCCCTCAATAATCATCAGTGAGTGGTCAATGTGGGCAAAGCACTGTGGTAGGCGTGTGAATTATACAGGATTTGATAACATGCAACCCAAAGAACTCTTTCACATGATGGACAAAGATGGGCTTGGTGCATTCCTTGTATCTTACAAGGCTTCACACTTGCAGTGATCCAACTTTTCTGTACTCGGGGAGAGTAACTCTAAGTTGTTTTCTTGGGTGATGCAGGTGGAAGATGCAAAGGCAGAAACAGATGCTTTTGCACAGTCCAACCCTTCATCTCTCTGTGTTTCTCCTTGTGCTGATCTAGAGCCAGCTGATTCTGGTTGGTAAGAACTGATTGTGTGCATTTCTTTCCAATTTCTTGTCTGGAGATATCACACTAGTAGCTTCTAACTGGCCACAGTCAGAGTATTTATACCACATTAGTCAGCAAACACCACACATCAGAGCTTTCCCCCCTTCTCCTGACCAACACCCCACTGGATGAGAATCTCCCTGAGGATGGAATGAAATTGAGGACCCTATAGCTGGTTTCCCTCAATGAAAGGGGATTATAGTTCTTGTTTTCTCAAGGCTGATGCCATGGTTTCTAGAACCCCTTAGGTAACCTTCTAGATTTCTCAGTGGAAGTTGTCTCACTTCTCCTGGAAATGTTTTCACTGTCCCTGATCCTATTTATTTCTTCTCTAACCTTCCAGTGACCCCAGTGGTCAGGGACTGAGGCCCTAATAGCAATGATAAACCTTCCCCTTACTTGATTTTTAACAAATCTTGGACGCTGGGATCTTTTTCATTGCATGGACATGAAAGCTGGTGTCAAGATCGTGTGGGAATCTAACAGAGCTATTTAAAATATGGAGAATGACCCTTATCATGAAATTTCTAGTAGACAAGAGCATGTTTTTATGGGAAGAATTTGGTGGGCAATTATGTCTACAGTAACAGTGAAAACTGCTTAGTAAGCCAAACATTTCCTTCATCAGTATCATCAATTTGCATGCATATGTAGTTTGGTTAATAGTATTTTTTTCTCTGTAGAGCTATGCAGTAGAGGGCAGCCTTGTTAGGTAACTGCTATGTGGCCACTTTTACATATGAGTGCACAAGCACGTGCACACATGCACGCACACACACACACACACACACACATGCACACACACACGCACAGGATGGGTAGTGGCAGGGATGCTGCAGTGGGTCCCACAAGCCACATTACCTTAGTAATTTTCTGGAGACACTCAGCTCACAGACACAGAACTGCAGTTTACAAGAAGCCATCCATCTGCTTCAAAGCCGTTCAGGAAAAGAATCCATTTTCTTGAATACAAATCCTCTTTGTCTTGTGATGTATAAATCATCCCTTCAGAAGAAGTCTTGTGAGGTATCAATTCCAGGCATCCTCCCAAAATACCATCCCTCAGTGCAGCCTCACAATGGAGGCTAATCCTCTGTGGCCACCCAAAGGCAGATTCATCCCATTTTTCACTGAATACCCCATCAAAAGCCCTCTGCTGTCATCTTAGCAATCAGGATGGACTATCAGGATCAGAATGACCTTAGCTGGCTGTGGTTGTCTGAAGAGGAAGAGAGCAGAGTGGTGAGTCTGTCTGACTCAGTGATATCAAATTAGTGCCTCTCTCTTTTTTTAAAAAAAATATTTATTTTTGACTGTTTTGGGTCTTAGTTGCCACATGTGGGATCTTTCCTTGTTGTGCATGGGTTTCTCTCTAGTTTTGGTGACACATGGGCTTAGTTGCCCCATGGCATGTGGGATCTTAGTTCCCTGACCAGGGATCAAACCCTCGCCCCCTGCATTGTAAGGCGGATTCTTAAGCACTGGACCACCAGGAAAGTCCCCAGTGATACCCTTAATGAACAAACATACTGAGGATCTTTCTACAGGAGAGAGCGATGAAGCTGCATACACTCAGCTGACAGCTGGGTCCCTACTCATCCTTGGAGGAGTCTCTACTCATCATCTGGAGGTGAAGGGTAATGGTCAAGCCTCTCTATGTGTAGTCTGGCTTTTAGGACACAGAATATGGTAATGGTCTCTCTCCAGATTCGCTGGGTTACATCTTTATCAGTTCTGTTTGCCCATCTTCGGCTGCTAACCGGAGGACTGCTCCCAGATGGGTAGAGCAGCCTCACCCGGAGATGCCATGAAATCATATCTTCCCCCCTTACTTTGGAGCAGCAGATAGTGAAGGCTGGCTATTGGGGTTGGGTGGGTAGGAGTTTCCAAAATCCCTTTCTCTTGCCTCAAGGTAGGGCAGCCTCCAGCGTCCAATTTGTGTTCCAGAGCCCCCTGTGGGATGGAGTTAAGGATAGATTTCATGTGAAACTCTCAGTTTTACTTAGTTTCTGCCTCATCTTTCTCCTCTTGCTCCCTTGTAGGTTTCTTCTGGGAGTTCCTTGTAGACGTCCACCGTAAGTCACTTGCACACAAATCCCAGTCTTGGTCTTTGCTTTTAGGAAACCCAGCTTCACCAGGTCCATCTCAAGCTGATTCAGCGATCTTGCAGGGAGTGGTCTGTTCTCAGAGTGAAGGGGTTGTGGTTAATTCCATGTGGTCCTGAAGTTCAGTTTACATGTGTGATTGAGGGTAATTACAGCCTCTCTGGTCTTGACAGCTGTTAATCTTGTGCGTAATGTACTTGATTGAAACTTTGGTATAATACCTATGGTTGCCTGTGTTACATGTGAATTGGGTGCTTCCAAGGAGTCTCCCACAGATATCCCTCTGTGACTTACTGTCTCTGTTCACTGGATGGCTTGCTTTGGCATAAGAAGGCATCTTGCCCTCAAGGAGGCTTCAGTTTAATTGGGCAATGGACATACATACCCAAATGAGATCTTTTGCAGAAGCAACCTGGTGAATGTATCCATAGCATATACTCTGGGTAGGAGTTTAGAGGCTTCCGAAACCACTTTGGGTTGAATATAACAAGGAAGACGTTTTGATGAGTGGATTTAAATTGGGCTTCGGAGAAGGAGTGGAGGATAAGGAGGGATCATTGGCCCAAGGCTGGAGAAGTCTTTGCGCCCTCTGCCAGCAGTACTTACTCCCACACTTGAGAGTGATAAGGTGAAATTCAGCATCTCTTTCATTGCAGAGGACCTTCCAAGAAGGGCACATGGTACTATTGGACTTTCCCACTCCCTTTGAAGTTGACATGGCCATGTGACTTGTTTTGGCCAATGAAATGTGAGGAGACATGCATCACTTCTGGGCACACATTTTCAGAGCCAGTGTATGGCTCTCCATCTTCTTTTCGCTTACTGCTGTCATCATGGAGACATATGAGGAGATGAAGTCTCTGTTTGAAGCATGCCTTCTTTTCAGAAAATACTTTGGAAGCCAATATGTCATGTCCCTGGATAAGTCACCTGCCCTGTGACTTATGAAATGATGTGATAATGTGATTTCAAAATGATGGGAGCCGAGCTGCTGGGTTCTTTCTAGCTTTTTTTGACTCTTTGATGGAGGACCAGCATAAACATTTAGCTAGACAGTTGTCTCTTCTTGGAAACACAAAGAAATGGGGGACCAGAAGCATCTTCTACAGAAAAGAAATACCAATAGTTCACTGTAATTTCAATTGATAAAAATCTACCAAAATAGGAAAAATACAGTTAAATGTCCTTTGCTTCTGTTATACAACTTTAAGTGTAGACCCTGACTCCATAGAAATTTGTCCTCTCAAAAAGCCAAAATGGTGGTACTTAGGAACTGTGAAAAATTTAATTAATGAACATATTTGCAGCTCAGATGGATATTTCAGGGAAGTCAGAGGTCTCATTTATCCCTTTGGGTGTAGTTGTGTGTTTGATATTGTGTAAACTTCAGTTTCTTTATTATTTTGTGCAGAGGAACATCTGTTGTTCAGACTCGTTTCTCTAGGACTGCTATGAACATGCTTCTCCAGGCCTGCTTTGCTTTCTGTCTTCCCAGATTGAGCCATCAATCTCTTTCTCCACTGTTTTGTGCATCATTAGCAGCCACTCTCTGTGTAGAAGTGCTGCTCATGTGTTGAGTTCTTGTTGCTTCTGTGCCATACTTCTTGCCTCCTTCTCAGCCCAGCAGGAACTTACCTTCTACTCAAATGATCTCCTTTCCTTCCCTTATACCGCCATCATGTTAGTAGATTTTTCTCTTTCCAGATGATCTGAAGGGATCCTTATGCTGACAGTTTGTGGCAGGGTCACATGGCCACATAGAGACATAATTTTCATCTTGAGTTAAAGAAAGGGATCTTAAGCCTTCTGAAATCATCGTCTGTTTAATTATAGAGACCAGCCTTCTGTTACTCCATTTATACCCAGATTTTGTAGAATTTACACTTCTGTTAACAGGGTGTTAAAATAGGACTCTTTCTTTCTTAGTTTCCATAGAGGCAGCAAAAATCTAGGCACAGAAATAATAGATGCTACACCTCCTTTCTAAAGTGAGGTGCTAGACCACCTTGGTAGGGTTGTGAAGAGGTAATTGGGAACCACTGTTGTGATCTGCAATCAACCTCCAACTCAAGGATAAAATGCAGTTGAGTTTGAAAAGGCTAAATGAGAGAATGTCTTTGACGAAAGGTGATGGAGTGCTCTGGCGTCTCCCCACTATGTCTCCATCGGGGGACGGGAAACAATGCTTATGTGTACTGAGAGGTAATTGAAGGAGACCCCTTGGAGCCTTGCCATGTATTCTTTGGACCTTAGGGTCCCCAGTGGACTGGTGGCTGACTCATGCCTGAAAGGGCAATGCAAGAGGTAGGTGGAGCAGCCTGGCTGGCGTTGGAGGGAAGAAGGATTGTGGTGTTGGGAAATAGCACTTCTCCACCAATGTCAGTGGTCATTAAAGTTGCCTTGATGGGGTAGTGGAATTTTGGAGTTCTCTCAAGAGGATGAACGGGTTCATAGAAGGGCTGAGGAGCCTTGGGCAGGGTGTGGACCGACTGCTTGGTGCCCAGAGGTGGAGGAAGGAGGAAAAGCAGTGCTGCCTCCAGTAAGAGGAGCAATCTAGTGTCCTAGAGTGGAAACTCCCTTGAAACCTATGGAAGAAGTCCATGAGAGAGTAGTTTTTGAGCATTAGTCAGCCGCTTGGCACCCTTCTCTCCTTGTTAGAGGAACAACTCATCTCTGGGTGACTTTAAAGGGAGGCAGGGGCTCCCCTCCTAGCTCAGTCAGTAAAGAATCCATCTGCAGTGCAGGAGACCTGGGTTTGATTTCTGGGTTGGAAAGATCCCCTGGAGAAGGAAATGGCAACCCACTCCAGTATTCTTGCCTGGGAAATCCCATGGACAGAGGAGACTGGTGGGCTACAGTCCATGGGGTCTCAAGAGTTGGATACGGCCTAGTGATTAAACCACCAAAGGGAGGCAAGGAGGAAAGTTGCTTTCTGCATGTGCATGTTGAATCTGGTTATATCAGTGTGGTTTTCCTACATGTTGATAATACACTTATTACCATGATTTATTTGTTAGAGTCTGTGGTCTTTTGAAGTTTCTGTTTGTCCTTATGGAAACCACTTACTAAGCACAACCCAGTGGACTGTATGCACAGATCTTCACCCAGCAGAAGCACAGAAAGATGTAGGTGGGGTTTTGAAATGTTAATCTTTCCAGTTTTGTTCAAGCCTTAGTTTCTGTAAATGAGATGGAGCAGAACAAATGTCTAATTCCTTACTTTACCAAAAAAGCAGCTCCCTTTCCCACTGGAAGGCAAAGGTGGCTCCGGTCAGTTTAAGTTTACAGAAAAAAATATTTATTTACTTGTCTGCACAGGGTCTTAGTAGAGGCATGTGTGATCCAGTTCCCTGAGCAGGGATTGAACCAGGGCCCCCAGAATTGGAAGTACTGAGTCTTAGCCACTGGACCACCAGGGAAGTCCCACCAGTCAGTTTAAACATCACATGACGGTTTCCTAACTTCTGTTCACTGGAAGCAGTGAGGAGGATGTTGGATAGCAAAACTGGGACCAGACCATGAAGGCCATGTGCAAGGGTTTAGACCTATGTTTTTCACCTGAATAATTTATGATACCCCTAAATTGCCAACATCCACTGGATCATCGGAAAAGCAAGAGAGTTCCAGAAAAACATCTATTTCTGCTTTATTGACTATGCCAAAGCCTTTGACTGTGTGGATCACAATGAACTGTGGAAAATTCAAAAAGAGATGGGAATACCAGACCACCTGACCTGCCTCTTGAGAAACCTGTATGCCGGTCAGGAAGCAACAGTTAGAACTGGACATGGAACAACAGACTGGTTCCAAATAGGAAAAGGAGTACTTCAAGGCTGTATATTGTCAGCCTGCTTCTTTAACTTATATGCAGAGTACATCATGAGAAATGCTGGGCTGAAAGAAGCACAAGCTGGAATCAAGATTGCTGGGAGAAATATCAAAAACCTCAGATATGCAGATGACACTACCCTTTATGGCAGAAAGTGAGGAGGAACTAAAGAGCCTCTCGATGAAAGTGAAAGAGGAGAGTGAAAAAGTTGGCTTAAAGCTCAACATTCAGAAAACTAAGATCATGGCATCTGGTCCCATCACTTCATGGGAAATAGATGGGGAAACAGTGGGAACAGTGTCAGACTTTATTTTTTGGGGCTCCAAAATCACTGGAGATGGTGATTGCAGCCATGAAATTAAAACATGCTTACTCCTTGGAAGAAAAGTTATGACCAATCTAGATAGCATATTGAAAAGCAGAGACATTACTTTGCCAACAAAGGTCCATCTAGTCAAGGCTATGGTTTTTTGAGTGGTCATGTATGGATGTGAGAGTTGGACTGTGAAGAAAGCCGAGTGCCAAAGAATTGATGCTTTTGAACTGTGGTGTTGCAGAAGACTCTTGAGAGTCCCTTGGACTGAAAGGAGAGCCAAACAATCCATCCTAAAGGAGATCAGTCCTGGGTGTTCTTTGGAAAGAATGATGCTAAAGCTGAAACTCCAGTACTGTGGCCACCTCATGCGAAGAGTTGATTCATTGGAAAAGACTCTGATACTGGGAGGGATTGGGGGCAGGAGGAGAAGGGGACGACAGAGGATGAGATGGGTGGATGGCATCACCGACTCAATGGACGTGAGTTTAAGTGAACTCCGGGAGATGGTGATGGACAGGGAGGCCTGGCGTGCTGCGATTCATGGGGTCGCAAAGAGTCGGACACGACTGAGTGACTGAACTGAACTAACTTTATCTTTTGGATAAAAAATTCTCACAATCTCTCAGTGTTGACAAATGATTTCACTGTAATTTAGCCTAAATGTATACAACCCTGAAACCAGGCTTAGAGTCACACAACTAAGTCTTACACAACTATGAAACTAAAGAAAATTTGTAAATCGTATTCATATAAAACTGCAATCTAAACAGAAAATAAAATAAAAAATGAGTTCCGTGTGTCAGATCGAGTTGTTTTGGGGAAGCAAAATTGCCACTCTCAATGTGACAGTGATTCTTGCATCAGTAGAGTGCTTTGAACTTGACCTACTTGTACTGTATGTTAGAAATGACTCCGGAGCTCACCATTCTTCTTGACTTAAACACTGTGGAAGCTTAACTTGGAAGGTATGTGAAGTAATTCAACCTTCATTTGGCCCTGGGGCATCATTTATTCCCTGTTTGTCTCTGAACTGTCCCTCAGTAGCCTGGGGAAATTAAACTCCTACCACCTGGAGCCCGCGTATTGTTAACAAGTGCAAATGTGGGCACTAAAATTTCAAGGTAGCGCTTGGGTTTAAAGTGGAAATCCAGATGATCCAGAATGTAATGACATTAAAAATTGTAGGTATTATTAAAATGAAAAGAGGAAAAATCCTCTTACCGAGATTTTGAAGTCCTTCCTTATTATGTCTGAAGACCTCCACGGTCTCCAGCCGGGAACTCAGATGTCATTCCAGAGATGATTTAGGTATTTAGGATGCTTTAAGGGACAAGACTGGAAGGTCACCAGATGGAACGCAGAGAAGAGCAAAGAGTTTGAGACAAGACATCCTAAAGGCCAACAGGGACTGGGCTCAGTTTGGCAGTAGACAGATGGGTGGGAGCTACCGAGGGGGCTTCACCCCTGGCCACTTTTTACGCTGCCACAGCTGTTGGGAATATCCGGTGTCTATGGCTACCACTGTGTCCTCCAGGAATTACCCTCAGTGACCTTGGGAACTGTTGTCCCCAGCTGACACCCCGCCCTAGGCATCCACTGATGGATTGGCTGATGGGGGATACAAAGACTTCAATTCAGGACAGCACTGAAGGGCTATTAGAGCTCTAGCCCTGTAGGGTCAGCTGGGGCCTCATTTCAACTTGCTTGGATGTCACGCCCAATCCTGTCATCTTCCCTCCTTTTAGATGTATCTCCCAACAGTTCTTCCCAATGAAACGTCTGCTTGCAATTCCTTATCTGAGAATCTGATTCTAGAGCACCCCAGCTAAGGCGGATATCACCAGAACCCATGGGCAGAACCAGTGGGCATGTTCGCTGATGCACCTCCAGGGCTCAGCCCAGTGCCTGGAGAGTGATGGGTGATCTGGAAACGCTAGAATGAATGAACGAAAGATGACTTTGGCAAAATCAAGAATGATTTCCAAATGCACTAGTGGTAAAGAATGTGCCTGCCAGTGCAGGAGATATGAGATGTGGGTTCGATCCCTGGGTCAGGAAGATACCCTGAAAGAGGGCATGACAACCCACTCCAGTATTCTTGCCTGGAAAACCCCATGGACAGAGGAGCCTGGTGGTCTACAGTCCATGGGGTTGCAAAGAGTTGGACATAACTGAAGCAACTTAGCTTGCAAGGATGACGATCGAGATTCTGACTTTGAATACTGATCAGATGATGGGTCACTGTGGGGGAATATGATGACTTTAGATACTACAGGTTCTCTTGTGTATGTTCACTGACTCATCCTATGTTTTCTTTTTGGGCCTGATTTCATGCCCTGTCTCCTTCCCCCTAAATACACATAGTACGGTTTCCTGGAGGTAGCTAGTGTTTCAGGACATTTCAAATGAAGTGCGGGGTGTCAGTGAGGATGAGGTCTGTTGACAATGCCCTGACATCCCCATCTAGTCATCTGAGCTGAGATTCCAGGGCTTTTGTTGGCCTGCAGGTGTCTGTGAAGCATGGCCTGCACTCCGCAGTGCTGAGTCCAAATTTAATGGCCTCGTTGCACAGCAATACATAAAATGACAATAGTTAGACTGGATGAGGGGAGGAAATGCTCGGTTCTTTGAGCGTTCCAAATGTCATTTCTGGAGGTGTCCGGGGAGTGCTTTCATGGTAGAGACAGGAGCATTACCATTTTAACGAGCCCAGTCTCCCTGTAGCTTATGGCTTCCTTCCACCCTCGGCAAATCTGATGGGCAATTGCTTTCCCTCTTCAGGTGGCCTTTCTGGGCTCTGAGATTAGGTCAGACACTCCTCCCCACTGTCAGGCAGTCTCATAAAGCTCCTTGATTTAATTGGAATTCCAGGCCATTAAGTAGTGGCCTAATTTGTTGCCTTGGGCTGCTTCTCCTATTAACTTTGCCAAAGGTAAGAAGTAAACTGGATGTGAGTATGGGTCCTCGCCTGTGTTATGTTTCTTAAAGGGTCAGATTTGTATTTCTAGAAGAGAGAAGCCTTGAGTCTATTTCAAGGGGGAGGAGCGCAGGGAATTGGGGTGGAGCTACTTCAGTAAAACAGAATTATGGAAATGGGAGGTGGCTGGGTACTTGTGGAGAATCGGGCAGCCCCTCTCTGCACATTATAATCTGGGTGTGGGGGGTGTTACAAGTCTTAAATTATAGGGCTGACTTAGGGCACAGAGTTGACTGCAATCTGGGCCAACTGAGGTTACCAAATTGGAAGGTTTTGTAGGAGTTGTGAGGTTTCCCTTTTTAGAACAGACTCCATTTCCCTCGGCAGTAGAACACCTGGGCAAGGGGTCGAGGGAGAAAGTTAAGCTGTGGGTCCAGGTTCCTTACTTATTTTTTCCTTTTTAAAAATTAGAGGTGATTGTTTTACAATGTTGTGTTAGTTTCTGCTGTACGACAGTGTGAATCAGCCGTAAATATACATAGATGCCCTCCCTCTGGAACCTCCCGCCCTCTCCACATCCCACTCCTCTGGGTCATCGCAGAGCACCGAGCTGAGCTCCCTGTGCTAGACAGCAGCTTCCCATGAGCTGTCTATTTCACAAACGGTAGTCTGTATATGTCAATGCTATTCCGTCCAGATTCCCTCTCTTTGATGTATGGGGCACTCGACAAGGCCTGTCACCTTTCCCATCCTAAGAGATGTCAGTGAATTACAACTGCCAAACAAAATCTTAATGACAGTATAAACTTCCAAGGTTATTAGGACTAGTTTGAGAAGGGTCTTCAGCCAGTGGAATTGGAGTTTCTGATCACATTCTGGCTGAATGCTAAGCTTTCCAAACACGAGGGACTCACAGAGGACCCAGCTCACTATAACCTATGATTGTGGTCGTTACTGATGTTCAGGCTGCCCGCTGCAGGTCATTCCCTGGAGTCTGCTTTCAAGATAGCGAGAGCTCTAGATGGCATTTGGTACTGGCCACAGTCCGTGGCCTGTCACTCTGGGTAAATCCCTTAGTCTTCTTGGATCCCTCAAACAAAGCTAATCTGCCATCTGACATCTGGGCTTGTCACCTTTAATTCCAGGCTTCTGTGCTGCTGTCTCCAAGGAAATAAAGGGATGGATTTCTCTTCTTCGCTCACCGTTATTCCACTCGTGGGTTTCTGCCCCAGGGGGCGTGAAGCTGCCGTCTACTTTTCTATTTAACAGTGCAAAGTCATTCCTGAGTTTCTGACCTGCCCATTTTGCAGTTTTTAATTTTGGGGTGAAAGAATCCTGTGGCAACAAAGCAGCTTCTTCTTCTTCTTCTTTTTTTTAGCTATTTATTTATTTCACTGCACCAGGATCTTTAGTTGTAGAATGTGAACTCTTAGTTGAAGCATATGGGATCTAGTTGTGTGATCTCGGATTGAGTCCAGCTCCCTGCATTGGAAGTGCTGCGTCTTAGCCACTGGACCACCAGGAAAGTCCCCCAAACAGCTCCTTTTTAGAAGCTGTTACTGTTAGAAAGTTTATGAAAGTTCAGAAAGACTGAAAAAGCAACTATTTCCTCATGCTAGAATTTCAGATATTGGAGACTGTTGTAGGGGAAGTATTCTGAGGCAGAGGAGCTATTTCTAGGGTTCCCCCAACTTCTCCCTTCACCCCCACATCCTCAGGCTGGAGAGGGTGGGTTTGTTCTGTCTTGTCCTCCGTCTTTCGGTGATGGGGCTGATGGCCTGGCTGGGCGATTGACCCATTTTGTCCAGGGGACGCAGTCATGTGATGGGTCAGGAAGAGTGTCTGTAAACGTGAGGCTCCTCTGGGGCCTTGGGATACTGTGGTCCAGAGGTTAATCAATACACTGAAATGTGTATGCAATAGAGAAAGGGGAAATGTATGAATCTATCGTCATTGTTCGGTTGCTAAGCTGTGTCTGGCTCTTTGTGACCCTATGGACTAAATCTACCTATCTACATATATAAATTTATACACACACACACTATTCTGTGTATATGCATGATGTGTGTCTATATATACACATGTGTATGTGTGTGTGTTTGTGTGTGCTCAGTTACTCAGTCCTGTCAGACTTTTTGTGACCCCTTGGACTGTAGCTCACCAGGCTCCTCTGTCCATGGGATTTCCCAGACAAGAATACTGGAGTGGGTTGCCATTTCCTTCTCCAGGGGATCTTCCCCACCCAGGGACTGAAACCCATCTCCTGCATTGGCAGGTGGATTATTTACCACTGAGCCACCTGGGAAGCCTGTGTGTGTGTGTGTGTGTGTGTGTGTGTGTGTGAAAGTCCCTCAGTGGTGTCCAACTCTTTGTGACCCCATGGACTATAGCCTGCCAGGCTCCTCTGTCCATGGAATTCTCTACACCAGAATACTGGAGTGGGTAGCCGTTCCCTCCTCCAGGGAATTGTCCTAACCCAGGGGTTGAACCCATGTCTCCTGCATTGCAGGTGGATTCTTTACTATCTGAGTGATATATCTGCAATATATATATATACTGCAGTAGAGCAATCTCACCAGCTAAAGCAGCTGAGCTAGAGAAGAGTTACAGTAATATGGAATAGTTGGTGTAGGAGAGTTAAAAGTCCATCCCTGGCCTCGTGACCAGTGACAGACACAAGATTATAGCAGCTCCTCCTATTTTCTTGCTTGCTCTGTTTTGCACGTATTTTTTGTAGGTATTTACTTTTTAGCCATTTTCTTTCCTTTACTATTCTAAGATGTCTTGCTGGTGGTGAACCACACAGTTTAATCCTCAGGTTACAATTTAAGCCAAGGCGGGAACCTGGCAGAATTGAAGGATAGTTGAAGACGGTTCAGTGATGGACAGGGCTTGGGCTCTTCCCTTTTGGGGTGAGGTGAGATGCATCTGTTTGTATGAGAGACAGCTGCTTGTATTGGACATTGTTGCTGTTGGAAGCTTACATATGTGTCAGATGTATTTGGAGTGCTGAAGGGGTGGAACCTGTAGTCGGTAGCGGGGATTGGTTCTCTCAACTGCCATTTTAGATGTTGGAAGGTTCCCACCCCCATTCCCAAGACTCTTGGAGCCAATTGGTTCTGCAGACCAATTAGCTGCTGATTAGATGCACTTGTGGAAAACTAGAAGGTGGAAGTGATTCAGAGTTTGTTTTCCTCCTGGCAAATGAGGTCATAAAACTGCGCATGCCTGGAGGCACCAGTGGCCACTGGCCTCAGCAGTTCCACATGTGATCCTTAGCTTCTGGGTCTCTCAGACCATTGTGGCAGGAGCCATGAGGGAAACAGCTTCCTGGCCTCCGGGTCACTCCACCGTGGTGAACTCAGCAGTCTTGTGGTAGGCCTGCCTCTTCTGTTTCACCAGCACTTCTGGGATTTGGTAAGGTAAGCACCTAATACTTAAAATAGTGCTTACGGGCCCAGGTGCTTCAGTTGCGTCCAGCCCTTTGCAACCCACGAGGCTCCTCTGTCCATGGGATTCTCCAGGCAAGAATACTGGAGTGGGTTGCCATGCCCTCTGCCAGGGGACCTTCCCAACTCAGAGATCCAGCCCGCATCTCCTGCACTGCAGGTGGGTTCTTTATCCACTGAGCCACCTGGGAAGCCCACTTAATATAGTAAATATCTTTTATTTTCTATTTATTTGTATTTCAATATTGTTGATTTACAATGTTGTGTTAGTTCCAGGTATACAACAAAGTGATATATATATATATATGTATATATATATGTGTGTGTGCGTGTGTGTATATATATATGGGGAAGGGAATGGCAACCCACTCCAGTATTCTTGCCTGGAGAATTCCACGAACAGAGAAGCATAGTGGGCTACAGACCATGGGATCACAAAGAGTCAGAGATGACTGAGCAACTAACACAGACGTATATCTATATGTATCCTTTTCCATAAGTTTGCTTCCTGTGTCTGTGGGTCTATTTCTGGTTTGTATGTCTTAGTATGATCATCTCTAGGCCCACGCATGTCACTATGTATGGCATATTTTCACTCTTTTTCTGCCTGAGTGGTATTCCATTGTCTGTGTGCACCACATCTTCTTTATCCATTCCTCCGTTGATGGACCTTGAGATTGTTCCCATGTCTTGCCTATTGCGAATAGCGCTGCTCTGAACACAGGGGTGCATGACCTTTTTGAATTATAGTTTTGTCTGGATATATGCCCAGGAGCAGGACTGGTGGGTCATATGATAGTTCTGTTTTTAGTTTTCTGAGGAACACCCACCCTGTTTTCCATAGTGATTGCACTGACTTACATTCCCACCAACAGTGTAGAAGAGGTCCTGAGCCTGGCCATTTAAAGGAGTGGAGTGAGTCCATTGCGACTGAAGATGAGATGGCAGAGGGAAGCAGATCATGCCAAGCCCTGCAGGCAGGGGAGGGTCTTGGGTTTAAGCCAAAGCACACGGGGAAATCTTTGAAATCTTCAAGCCTGGAAGTGACATGAAGTCTCTAGTTGCCGCAGGAAGAATCGTCTAGAGGGGTGAGCATGGCAGAAGGTACTGCTACTTAGGAGGCTGCTGCGAAAGTCCGGGAGAGAGATGCTGCTTGTAATAGAGGTGGAGGCAAGTAGACCGATTCAAGATACAATTTGCAGGTAGAATGATTTTTTATTGAACGACCAAATATTGTTTATCGTTTTATCTTAATTAAAAGACTTCTCGGCATACAGCAAAATGGACTTTTTTGGGTGTCTGGGTCAAAATATGGGTCTAAATATTGTAACACCTCTAGATTCATGTGACTAGCACCACACTTGGGATTCAGAACAGCTTCATTACCCCTCACAAAGTCCTCCTTGTGCTATTCTTTTGTAGTCACACCCAACCCCTTCATGCCTGACAGAGCTAGAAGGGTGGGAAACTGAACCCAGACAGAACAGTTATCCATCTGGATCCCAACTGTCTGACCAGTAGTCCTTCTTTACTCAGGAGCATCTAACCAGGCCTAGCCTTTCTCTCAGTTTATTTCAACCTCTTGGCCCACCGTAGGAGTCCTACAGTAAGCCCAGTCCCTCTCTTAGGCAAAGAAGATGCAAGAAAAGCCTTAAGAGCCACATGAGCTGACCAAAAATTTCCACCTCCTGAGACATATCCACAAAGTTAGTAATGGGGGATGGCAATTTATTTTTAGGCACATAAATAATTTAGGTCAGAATACTCCAGGTAGGATTGCACTATAGCTGAAAACAAACCTCAGTTTGCATGGTGATAAAGTGATTTCAATAAGCATCATTGCTAAAAGCATAAGCATTTTAATTAGCTCATCTATAACTCTGCAGGGCCTGCTGAGATATAAATATACATATATATTCATAATACAGATTGTTGTGAATATGCCTGTCATTAGTTGCATCTCTCTCTCCTCCTTTCCTATTATTGTTATGTCACAAAATACCTTCTATCTCTTGAGTGAGAGGAGAGTTCTGTTTACTTATATTCTGGGGTCTTAGAAGATGGACACAATTGTTTTTTCTGGAAAGGGAGAGGGTCCGGGATGGCCTGAAAATGAAAGTCTCTCAGTCGTGTCTGACTTTTTGCAGCCCCATGGACTATACAGTCCATGGAATTCTCCAGGTCAGAACACTGTAGTGAGGGTAGCCTTTCCCTTCTCCAGGGGATCTTCCCAACCCAAGAATTGAACCAGGGTCTCCCGCATTGCGGGCAGATTCCTTACCAGCTGAGCCACAAGGGAAGCTCAAGAATACTGGAGTGGGTAGCCTATCCCTTCTCCAGGGGATCTTCCTGACTGAGGAATTGAATCAGGGTCTCCTGCATTGCAGGCAGATTCTTTACCAGCTGAGCTATCAGGGAATGGCTTACATTTTCTCAGTTCACAAACAAACTTCAAATATCACTTGATCTGGAGTTGCGACTTCCTTGTAAGGAAGTGCTGAGTTGATGGGGTCTTGTCCTGGGTGGAGGCACTAGAGTGCAGGGAAACGTGGGCACGTCCCTATCAGATCGTCATGTGCATCACGCTTGCCCCATTGGACAAAGGTAATCATGCGGCCAAATTCAGAGGCAGTGTGGGAGAGGGCTGCCCAGAGACATTAATGTGGTTCTTTGGGGGCCATCAAAGTGGTGGCAACAGTAATAGTTTGCTGGCGCCTCTAAGAACCTGACCTTCAACCACTGTCCACAGAACAGGGTCCACAGCTGAGTCCCTGTCTAAAGCCTCATGTCCTGTCGCAACTTCTTTGCCAAACTCTCTTAGAATGTTCCTTCTGATACTGACTCACCTTTGGCCGGCCAGTCTTACCCATTAGTCTTGGTTCCCTTTCTGGAGGACACTGCCAGGCTTTGCGAGCCACAGAGAAGAAAGAGGAGCCCTGCCCTGTCTTCAGAAGCCAGCTGTCCAAATGGGGAGATAAAGAGAGGGATGGAAAGTCAGAAAAGGAAGAGCTAAGTAGGAACCAGAGGAGGAGGAGAGAGCTGCTTGACTCCCTCTCACCCTCCATCCCTGCCTCCTTTCTCTTCTCTGCCCTCCTTTTCGTTCTCATAATCTCCACCCAACCTCTCTTCTCATTCTCTGCTCCTCTCAGGCATGGCATCTTCCCAAGGTGAGAGTGAGTCTGGGTCAGCTATGGTATTTGTTAGCTAGTGCTATGTAACGCATTCTCCTCAAACATTGTGGCTTGACACAACGATAAATCTTTCTTGTCTTTCATGATTTCTTTGGGTTAGGAATGGAGGAGTGGCCAAACTGGGTAGTTGTGGATCAGGGGTCTTATGAAGCTGTCAGGATGTCGCCTGGAGTCCCCGAAAGCCTTGACCTTGGCTGGAGGAGCCCCTATCCAAGATGACGCATCACAGGGCTGGCAAGTTGATGCCAGCTGTTGTGGGGAGGCCACTTTCTCCCTGGGAGGGCCTTACACAGGGTCTTTGTGGCATGGTGGCTCCATTCTCCCAGAGCAAGCACGCCAAGACAGCAAGAGCCAGGTGAAAGTTATCCTTTTTACTGCCTCCCCTCAGAAATCCGGGGCTTCCCTGGTGGTCCAGAGGTGAAGAATCCGCCTGCAATGCAGGAGACATGGGTTCAATCCCTGGGTCAGGAAGATCCCCTGGAGGAAGGCATGGCAGCCCACTCCAGTATTCTTGCTGGGAGAATCCCTTGGACAGAGGAGCCTGGTGGGCTACAGTCCATGGACATGCAAAAGAGTTGGATTCTGCTGAGTGACTAAACAACAACAACTCAGATGTCACGTAGCACCACTTTATCCCCATGCCGTTCCTTAGACAGGAACCCCCAGGTATGACCCGCTTTCAAGTGGAGGAGAATCACCTTTTTTTTTTTTTTCTTAAGGGAGTGGTGTCAAGGGATTGGCAGACACATTAGAGCCACTGTGCCTGTAGTTCAAGGGTTCCTCCTGAGGTCAGTCAGCATTCTTTCCCTCTTCAGTAATTTCTGAGGCAGAAACAGTCCCCACCAGGGGGAAACAACTCCAGGAAATGCTGGGAAAAATGACTTCTCAGTAACCGAGTCCTTGCTCCCCAGTGTAAGAAAGCTCTCTTCTCACACAGCCTGAAGCTGATGCTCACCCTTGCGAGGCAAAAGCCAAAATGTGTTTGAAAGGGCAAAGAAGATTTGAGTAGGGAAGGTGGCCAGGAGAGACTGCTGTCAGCCAGGTAAACTGTGAAGAGCAGGCCCTTTCTAAGGATGAACTTCCTGGGACAGTCCCCTGGCTCCCCTTGAAATGAAGTGTATTTAGACTATGTGCTCATGTTTTCCTTCCCCTTGTGTGCTCTCTATGGAATTCATTATCTCTGATTTAGTAAAGTGCCTTACACACCCAAGGAGTCAGTTTAACTAATTCCAGCTCATCAGCTAACATCACTCTCCGCCCGTTGGTGGAATCTGCAAAGATGAGGTTTGACCTGCTGCTGTGAAAGATACGGAAAGGAGAAAGATGGAAACTGGAGCGAGGGGTACTCAGCTCTTGGAAGGAATTGTCTGGGATGTTTAAGGAATAGGTTTTACTTTTTTTGGTCCGTCATCATTTTCTCTGTTCCCATTTTCCACTGGGACTTGTCTCAGAGCCAGCCCTGCTCAGGTTCGGTTCTGCCTGACCGCAGCTGTTCAGAATGACAGGCTTCAGCTCGGGGTCTTTTTTTGAATCTGGTCACAGCACCAGGCATGCAGGGGACACTCCATAGGTGACTATGGAGTGAGCAGGTGCAGAAGGAGGCTGCAGCTAAATGCCGACCTGAGTTCTAGCTCTCGATCTGTTGCCCAGCATCCCAGCACTTGAATCCTGTGGCCTCGATGTTTGTTTCTGTGAAATGAGAGGGGCAGAATTTGATTGAGGAGCCTTGGCATACCCTGGTTCTGGGACATTTCTGTCTATCCCCCCTTTGGAGGGATAAGAACCAGAATCACCAGATGTGACAATATCTAGAGAGATGCTTTAGCTTGAGACCAGCTCTCTTGCTGAGGTGATGGTCCAGTCAGAAGGTAGATGCCCTTTGTGAGCTGGTGCAGGTCAGAGAGCCTCTCTGGACCACAATTGACTCACCTCTAGAATAAAAGGATGTGGCTGCTTTTCTGGCTCTATGTCTTCCACTGCCAAATGTTCCCCCCATCAGCAGCTATCTTGAGTAAGAATCCTGTGGGATTACTTGGGCAGTGCCAAACTTCGGTGGTAGAACACACTTAGCGTGGTCCTGAGTCTCATTTCCTGAAGTGGGGCTGTCAGGATGGTGAGATACAGGCTCCTTTTCCATCAGGGAATCTGTAGTTTGAGAATGAGCCAAATTTGAACATTCAAGGGGCTGTTGATACTGAATCTTTTAGAATTGGAGGCAGTTTTACATATATATATATATTTATTATATATATATATACACACATATATAATAGGTATATGCCTAGAGAATCCCATGGACAGAGGAGCCTGGTTGGCTATGGTCCATAGGGTCGCAAAGAGTCAGACAGGACTGAAGTGACTTAGCGTGCACACACACACGAATATATATATATAAAACAACTTCATTTTTTCCATGAGCCCCAGAGAGACAAAATGAGCAACAGTTTAGCAAATTAATGGTTAAGCTCAGATTGGTCACTTTTAATTGAGTTTCTTCTCCTGCTACTGCTACTGCTGCTAAGTCGCTTCAGTCGTGTCCGACTCTGTGCGACCCCATAGACGGCAGCCCACCAGGCTCCGCCATCCCTGGGATTCTCCAGGCAAGAACACTGCAGTGGGTTGCCATTTCCTTCTCCAATGCATGAAAGTGAAAAGTGAAAGTGAAGTCGCTCAGTCGTGTCCGACTCTTAACGACCCCATGGACTGCAGCCCACCAGGCTCCTCCATCCATGGGATTTTCCAGGCAAGAGTATTGGGGTGGGGTGCCATTGCCGTCTCTGACTACTAGATCTAATTATACTTTCAAGGAGACAAAGGAAAACCAAATCACAGTTCCAGAGCTTTCCCGTGCCAGCATTGAGTGGGAGTTGTCTGAGGTGAGGTGCAGCGTAGTGCCTGTCACATAGTAGGTGCTCAATAAAAACGAGTCAAGACAATGACTGTGTGAATTTCTAGGAGATAAGTGTTACCAAGTCTGTCTTTACCTTTTTTTGGTCACTCTGTGCACCTTGTGGGGTATCAGTTCCCCAGCTAGGGATGGAACCTGGACACTCAGCAGTGAAAGCACCAAGTCTTAATCACTGGACAGCCAGAGAATTCCCTGTTACCAACTCTATCAATAGTAAGGTCTACTGTTTGTTTTGTGGATACAAACTTAGCAATAATTCTTCCAAATCAAATTCCTCATCCCTTAAGCTCTTTCAAACCTCTTTCTGTAAATACCTCAGAGGTATTTTCCTTTTGTTTATTATTATTATTTACCATATTCTTACATCAGTCCCTTTGTCTTATAACAACAAGACCTAGATACATGCGTACTATGGCTCATGTGAAAAAACTGGGTCACTTTCAAACTGATTTATGGGACTGGCCCAAGGGCAACTGTTTACCAAGTTGATTCAGGATTTAAGAAGAAGACGTGCAAGTGAAAAATTATGTATCTTTATTGATTTAGGAAACTTCAGTGTCAAAAGTTATTTGCAAAAGTCTTGCTCCCTTTGTATTCCTAAAAAACTCATTTTCACTGTTATTAATTCACTACTTGTGTCCTAAATAAGGGTATCACAGATTTAATTGATTCTGAACTCACTGATTTTCAAGTTAATGAAGTTGTTTATTTCAGTAACTTCACTTTCGTTTCTTTTCTTCACCATTAAACTTGGTGATATAAATCCCAAACTGATTTGCCTAGCAGCAGAAGGGGCTAAAAATAAGAGATCTCAGTTCTCTGGAAAATTTCCAAATATATATCCTGGGTAATATACCAGTTCAAGACATTATTCTGGCTCTTTCTCTTGAAAGATATTTTCTTTATGATTCCAATCTGTCTTATTATTTAAAGAGAAAGTTGAGTCCTTGGTTTTCATAAAGAACATTTGATGCCTTCTCATTGTCCCCATGAGAATCCCTAAACAGCATGGGATTCTCAGCTCCTGATGATCTAGCGGCAAATCTACCTGCTTGCCACATCCCTTCTTCTGCTCCTTGCTATACACTGCTTATTCCATGTCCCTCCTTCTTCTGCTCCTTGCTATGCACTGCTTATTCCATGTCCCTCCTTCTTCTGCTCCTTGCTATGCACTGCTTATTCCATGTCCCTCCTTCTTCTGCTCCTTGCTATGCACTGCTTATTCCATGTCCCTCAAGTACACGACAAGCTTGAGGAACAGTACTGTATTAGTTATCTCTTGCTGAGTAATAAGTCACCCCAAAGCTTTAAGTGTTGGTCCATGACTTCTGTGGGTCTGGAATCCGGGCGTGGCTCAGCTGGGTTTCTCCTCTCACAAGGCTGCAGTCAAGGTATGGCTGGGACTAGAATCCTCTCAAGGTTCAGCTGGATCAGGATCTGCATCCAAGCTCATTCACTTGGTTGTTGGCAGGATTCCCTTCCTCTTGGACTTGGCTGTTTGTTGGCTGTTGGCCTGAGATCACCTTCCATTCATTGCCAAGGGCGCCTCTCATCCAAGAGAGCATAAGAGCAAGAGAGAGAGAATACCAACAGCCTGGAGGTCACAGTCTTGTGTTAGCTAATCCTGTCACCTTTTGCTGTTTCCTTTGGCTTAGAAGCAAGTTGCTAGGGTCAGCATATCCCAATAGAGAGAGGGTTACACAAAGTCATGAACACTATGAGATGGAGATCGCTGGGGGCCCCGTCAGAAGCAGCAGACCACACATGGTATTTATGGTTCACGTTTATGAAATATGTACTGTGCAGCAGGCATTCTGCTAAGACCTTTCTCATAGGATCCTCACAAAAGATTCTTTTGAATTGACAGTGTTTTCATCTTCATTCTGAGGCTCAGAAACTCTAAGTCATTAGAGGCACGGAAGGGTTAGGTAACTAGCAAGTGGCAGAGGCAGGATTTGATCCTGGTTGCCAGGCTGCTAAGCCTTGAGACAGGTTTCAAATTCCTCATTTCTCTGTTCTTAGAGGTCAGTGAAGGCTCTGTGACATAGGAGCCTGGGAGGTTCTGAGTAACAGCTGAATGAATGAATGGGTGAAGCTAGATCTGGGTCACACTGCAGTTGCTTTTGTCTAAACTCTGGTCCTAGTCCTGATCCAGTCTAAATAATAAATAAATCACCAGGTGGTTAGATAAAGCTGACTTACATTTAATTATTCAGGAGAGCTCTGAATTTTAGGTTCTGGGTCCAAGAGAGGAGATGGGGTTTTGTAAATTGTTCTCATGTGGCAAGCAGATTTCATTACTACAGAGAACTTCCAAAGGATATTCAGGAAATTAGAACACCAGAACCCAGGATCAGAGATTATGGAGTTATAGGGGAGACTGCCATGAGTTCAAGAGGAATATTAGTGCAGAAATTGGAAGGTGGAATCGGCAGCTAATTGTTGGCAGGGTTTTTAATCAGACTTCCTCTTTTTAGAGAAGAATTAGATTGAAGCTAGCAGGCATGTGCTTAGCTGAACTGGAGATAGACTGGTGGTGTGTTCGTGGCAGAATGGGTTAAGGAGGCATGGGCAAGCAGGGTCCTGGCACAGAAAGATGGCTCTTCCTGCGCCCAGCAGACCTTGACTCCCCAGTCCTTTTTATAGTTTTCCACGGTCGGGATTCATTGAGGTGTTTGGGCTCCTGTAGGAACAAGGCAGTAGGACCCAGATGCCCTGGCTGCTGGATAAGCCTGCTGTTATATGGGCCCTGTGACACTTGGCATTTGAGGATGTCCATGCAGTACCCAGCACTGAGGGGTAGATCAAGTGCTTCCTCTTAGGGTCTTTTTTTTTTTTAGTTTATGTGTTTATTTGATTATACTGGGTCTTAGTTGCAGCATGTGGGATCTTTAGTTGTGGCATGCAGGCGCTTTGTTGTAGTATGTGGGATCCGATTCCCCAGCTAGGAATTGAATCTGGGCCCCCTTCATTGGGAGCATGGAGTCTTAGTCCCTGGACCACCAGGGAAGTCCCTCTCTTGGGGTCTTATCCATGCCTTATAATGAACCTCCAGAGTGAAACTGAGGAAGACTGAACACCCAACTAGCCCCTTCTCCAAGAGGAAATGATGTGGTAATCAATTCATCACGTTTCCCTGCTGACAATGGACCACGATGGATCCCAGTGTTTAACGGCATCAGACTAATAGCTGAGTAGCCACTGGGTTGGTGGGCTGTTAGGGCCAGGGTCTCCTGGTCTTGGGATCTGGGCTGTCAGCTGTCACCTCTCTGAACCTCTCTTCTGGATCCCAAGTGGAGTGCCTGCAGCCCCCACCTTCAGATACTTCTTTTTGTTGATGTGATTGTTTGTGTTCTGAATTAAGACCATGGGTACAAATGAAGCTAATTTGTTTCTCTCTTTGCAGCTGGCGCAGGAAACATTCTGTCTCCGAGGTGCCATTTGCAACTGACCTCATACATTATTTATTGGTTTTATAATTTAGCCCAGCCTTTCAGATGCATGCAGGATGTCATCTGCTCATGGGTATTATTATCTCCAGTTTATAAATAAGGGAACGAGACCTAAGAAGTGGGGACAGGGGTTTTCCAGGGTCATGCAGTCAGTCAAGGGGAGACTCGGAGGCAGGTTTTCTGACTCTGGACTCCAGGTTCTTTGGGCTCCCACGCCTGCCGCATGCACGGCTGCCCACAGAGTCACACCCGGGGCTCTCACTGTCCTTCTGTTATCATGCAGTGACACCTGGGCGGTGCTCTGTTGTTTGGTGAGGTTGGGCTGTGAGCAAAGGGCAAGCTTAGGAGCCAAGTGAAGAGGTAAACTTAAAAACTAATCATTTATTTGGTTGCACTGGGTCTTAGTTGCTGCATGTGGGATCTAGTTCCCTGACCAGGCCCCTTGCATTCAGAACACAGAGTCCTAGCCACAGGACCACCAGGTAAGTCCAAAGAAGAGGTAACCTTAGAAAAGAAGGAAGCCAATGAAACAGCAGGGTAGAGGGGTTGTGTACCCATCTCCCATCTCGAGGAAATGAACGATTTAGTGACACAGGGGACTTACCACCCAGGTGCAAAAACAGGGGAGGCGGTGCCCGGTCCCACTTCCTGGCTCCGCCCCCAGGGTAGGTCGGGGCCACATCTTTGTCCATCATCTTTTCTTCGCTGGAGCATCTCATCTTGGCTGAGTGACAGAGGCTGCTGTTCCCCCATCAACACCACTTAGAGGCCGGGGGCTTGGCGAGAGGCAGTTACTGCCCCTAGAGGTCTGGAAGGCAGGCAGGAGCGGCCCCAACAGTGGCATGCCCCCTGATCCTATTCAACCTGAAGGTAAAGGCTGATCAACGGAACAAGAATGTGATAAGGAATGGTGTGTGTGCCATTCGGACAGAACCTCCTCTGGCGTGCTCGCTCTTGTCTTTTTGCCTCCTTGAAGTCCCCAACCTCCTCAGGATGGCCTCTTTGGTCCCCAGCAGCCTTCCCCTACTGGAGTGTTCATCATTTCCTGCTTGGTCTTGGCAAGTCTCCACCTCTCCCATGAGTTGGAGAGCAAGTGAGCTGGTGTGTCAGACCGTGTCATCTCCAGGGAGCAGGGGGAGAGAGGAGTTGTCTCTTACCTGCACTGGGTCTGGCCAGCTCATTCCCATTGTGCCATGGATTTGAACAATCCCCAAACTGAGATTAACTCTGCAAGGCCAAGACCCAGATTTGTACCAGACATCGAGCAAATCTTCCCTGAACCCATCCCATGGTCAGGCTCCGGGGCTGGGCAGATGTTACAGGGGAAGAAAAGGGTGACGTCAACACTCAAGCCCTGGGCCTGGACCTGAGCAGCCCCCAAAGGGGCCAGTTCCTGTTCTCCCTCCCTGGTTCAGAGGACAAGCCAGAGATGCATGGCCTCGTGGCGGTGATGTGATGTTGAACTGTCAGTATCCTCGGCAGAGGTGTGGGAAAGGAGTGGGGAGAGTTCCCCAGGGCAGTGTAGGCAAATGGAGCAAGGACCACACTGCTGGCTGGGCTGCACAACAGCTTTCAGAATCCAGATGATGCTCTTCAGCTTTTCTCTAGAGGGAGCGCCTCACCGTTTTCCCAGAGAACTACCCGTCCTCTGCGCCTCACTGGCAGCGCCCCTTCATGGCCCTCAAGCACTTGTCCACAAAGAGGAAGCTCTTCCGGCCTTTGTCTCCAGGATCTAAGTACCTTCTGCTGGCCCATCGATTAGAAAAGTGGGGAGGCTTCTGACTTACAGCTTGATGGGAGAGAAAGTGGACAGTATTACCAGAGGGGGGCTGACTTGATGCCCGGAGGTCAGGAGGACCACGAAGACAGCTTGTACCAACTTTGCTTCTTTCATAATTCCCTGTACTCACCCAAAGGTAGACCCCCTTGAAGGACCCCGGCAAGTCAAAATCTCTCTGAAGAGATTCTGAATAATATCTTTTTACAGATGAAGCTGCAGAAAAACATCCAGAGAGAAATGACTCATTATTTCCTATTCCATTTACAGGACTCATTCTGGGCTTATAAGTAAATTCCTCATCACTCGCTTGAAGGTAATAAAGCTTGTTTAGTTTCTGCTCTGAAGTTTTGTGTCCCCACTTGCCTTTTTTCTGCCATCCAGCTGTGTCTCACTTTACCTTACTCACCACCGGTTGGTGTGTGTTTAAGGAATGAAAAATAATTTTAATATTTGCCAAGGTAAAATATAATTAGGTTGGTAGATCTGCTGTTTGAAAGGGCATGAACAGAGTCCTCAGACTAAAGAGAAATTATTTTGGGATTGTCTTCTGTTTTCGATTATTTCTATTATCTATCTCTTCTATTACCACGGGTAATCAAGAAATGGATCATGTTCAAAAAAAAAAAAAAAAAAAAAAGCCAAAACAGAACAAAGTAAACAAAAAACCACTACTAGGAAACGAGGTAGGAGGGAAAAAAGTGAATGAACCATATAGGTGCTTTGCCCATTATCAATCTCTTGATCCACCCATCCATCCACCCGGTGTTTCTAACGTGCCTGCATATGCAAGGCATGATTCTCCTGGGAACTGCGTATCAGAGTAGAAATCCCACAAGCTTTAAAGCCACACTGGCCTGAGTTAGAATCCTAGCTACAAATTTGTGCTGGTTGTGTAAACTACAAAACTCAGGCTTGGCTTCATGTTGCTCAGCTATTAAGGTTTCCAAATCCTTTTCTTATAGGACTGTTAAATACCTGAACAAACACCTGATATCTGAAGGGTTTCCTACACATTGTTTCACTCTTCCTTATCTAGGTCCTGATTTAACTGATATGCACCTTTAAGAAAAGTCACTTTAAACTGGAGCTTGCTATGACCTTCCCATCTTGCCATTTTGTGAAAAGAAGTAACCGAAGAAAATTCCAGTAGGTGATATGGCAAATAAGAGGGCCCAAGGCATCTTGCGTGTTAACGTTTTCCAGGGATTTCCGAGTTCCTCAGAAGACAACACAAACTTTCAGAGCTTGAGCATCCTGGGCACTGGGTCAAGGCGAATGTCCTTGAGACGTCACCTGTGCATTCGGTTACACTGAGCTGGTCTTGGGAATCTGCTGCCCGTAATCTCCATCATGCTACGTGCAGATTCCTTGGGGAGCTGCCATCGCATTAGATAAGCAGATTCAACTTCAGCAACAGATGTGGTTTTGCATTCCCATGCCAGAAGCTATCAGGACGCATCATGCCACCCACCTGGTTTGCTTCAGTGACCACTAAATGCCTGAGTGTCCTGGCATTCTCTCAACTGGACATTCATCCCCTCTGGTTCTGTTCATCCTCTGTGCCTGGGTTTCTCAGCCCAGGGTTTCTGACACTGTTGACCTTTTGGGTTGGGTAACTCTTTGTTATGAAGGACAGTTCTGTCCATGTTTGGCAGCAGCCCTGGCCTCTACTCACTAGATGCTGGTAATACCCCCTCAGTTATGACAACCAAAAATGTCTCTAGACGTTTCCAAATGCACCCTTGGAAATGCACCTTTCCAAATGCGTCTGCCACTGCTCTAGCATAACCTGCGTTTCCTGTTGTCACCGGGAACCTCATCCTTGTCTTCTCCGGCTTTTCCTGCTTGACTTTTCTCTGTTTGAAACTTGGTTCTGCCTGGGTTGTCTCAGATGGGGACTGTCCCTTCTCCTGCATCTTACCAACCCAGAGGTCAGGAGGTGGAGTAATTGTCCTCCTTCCTTCTCATCACTGCGCTGGAACAAGCCTTTCTACTCTGCCCACAAAAATCTGCTCCTCTGAAACTCATGCCATCTGATAGTGCTCTTCTTTCTTCCTGATGCATCATCCACTGACAGCTGCACCTTTCTCCCTCATCATGGGAGAATTCGGTACCTGACTGGCCCTGTTATTCCTCCTCTGAACACCGTCCTCATTCTTAGTGTCTTTAGTGTCTGTATTGATGACTCATCCAACATCATGGCCTCTCAGTTCCTGATCTCATCTTTATTGACCTTTTAATTTTCCCAATAAATGATGGAGCACTGATGACTTGCCAGGCACTATTCTAGCTCCAAGGGTTATAGATGTAATTGGGTAGACAAGATCTCTGCCCTCATGAAATTTACATTATAAATATGCTCAGAGAAGTGCAAGCAATAAGCAGACAAGAAAACTTCATTTTGCTAGTTGATATTAAAGGAATAAGGAGGCTGTTTTGGATAGGGAATAATAGGGTTGAGGGGGTGGGTTTGCATTGAAGGGCAAAGGATGTCCTCTCTGAGATGTGAAATGCTGAATTGAGACTTGAAAGGTAAAAAAGGGTTGACCATACAAAGAGCCAGGGGCGGAAAATACAGGAAGATGAAACCAGAAGTCTAAAAAGGCTTTGGAGTGGTAATGAGCATGGGGTGTTCAAGGAATAGAAAATCGGCGTAAGTGGCTGGAGCAGTGAGTAGAGAGGATGGCACTGGATGAGATATATTTGTGAAGTAGATGTATGCACCTTTGCTGATGTGATTGTATCTTGGGTGCACAAAGTTGAATTGATCATTCTCCTCCATTTATTATACCGTTGCTGGTCTGTGGCTGCTGTCTTTTACATTTTAAAATATGTTATTTTCCCACCTTATCTCTCATTTCCAATCCAATTCCCCTACCTTCCATATATTCCCATTTTTGTGTATTTATCTTCTGATTATATTATTCCATTCCACTTTCCATATGTCTATTTATATGCACATATCCATGTTTGTTGTATTTCAAAGTATTTTTGTTAGTGGTATTGTGCAGTTGATCTTGTTTCTCTTTAAATTTTTCATTCAGCTTCGGTTTTTGAGGTTTCTTCATATTGCTGTATGTTATCTATTCAGTTTCATTAACTAGAAATTAACATAGTGTTAATAATATTGGCCGCATAATATTCTATCATATATACCTGCACCTTTCAATGATCTGGTCTTCCCTTGTGGCTCAGCTGGTTAAGAATCTTCCTGCAATGCAGGAGACCTGGGTTCGATCCCTGGGTTGGGAAGATCCCCTGGAGAAGGGAAAGGATACCCACTCCAGTTTTCTGGCCTGGAGAATTCCATGGGCTGTATAATCCATGGGGTCGCAAAGAGTCAGTCACGACTGAGCAACTTTCACTTTTCAATGATCTATTTCTCAGTTGGTGGCTACCCAATTTGTTTCAGATTATTTACAATAAGCAACACTGTACCTATGCTCCCCAGTGAGACCTACTCTGGGATATGTCCCCCAAAGTGGAAATGTTGGGTCATAAAATATGAGCATTGTTTAATTTCACTAGTTTGATCTAAATTCTATAGCTGTGTACCCTTCTCATTAGAAAAACTCTGATGGCTCAGAGGTGAAGAATCCACCTGCAGTGGAGGAGACATGCGAGCCGTGGACTCGATCCCTGGGTGGGGAAGATCCCCTGGAGGAGGAAATGGCAGCCCCCTCCAGGATTCTTGCCTGGAGAATGCCATGGACAGAGGAGCCTGGTGGGCCACAGTCAAGCGGTTGCAAAGCGTCAGACGTGGCTGAGCGCGCATGCATGTGGCACTCATTAGCCAGGCATGGTTTTCTCCGTGTTTATCACCAGTTCAGCTTAAAGCCCTCCCGTGGTGTGTGACACTATTCTCTGAATGCTCAGTCACATTAGCCATTCTGTTAATTTTTCTTTTAAAGAAATATCTTCCAGTTTTTGTCCTGCTCCAAACTGAGATGGTTGCTGTCCAGGGCAGCTGTCGTCCAAGGTCTCCCTTCACCATCACTCTGGGGCTTTTCTTCTCTTCTTTCCTGCATTTGTGGGTTTTTACCTCTTCCTCTTTCTTGGGATACTCTTTCTCTCTTTTTTTTTTTTTTAAATTTTTTTGAAGATTGTTGCTTTACTATATTGTTCTGGTTTCTGCCATACATCAACAGGATGTATGATGTATGATGTGCCATACATCAGCCACATACATATATGCCCTCCCTCTTGAATCTCCCTCCTACCTCCCACCCTTCCCCACCCTCTAGGTTGTCACAGAGCCCTGGGTTGAACTCCCTCTGTCACAGAGTAGACCCCGCTGGCTATCTGTTTTACACATAGGAATGTATATGTGTCTGTCCTACTCTGAATTCGGCCCGTCCTCTCCCTCCCACACTGTGTCCACAAGCCTGTTCTCTTATGCCTGCATCTCCATTGCTGCAAATAGGTTCATCAGTACCATCGTTCTAGATTCCACACACCTGTGTTAATTAATATACTATATTTGTCTTTCTGACTTCCTTTGCTCTAGGTTCATCCACCTCATTAAGACTCACTCAAATGCATTCTTTTTGTTTTTTTTTTAAAGCCAAGTAACATTCCATTCGGAGAAGGCAATGGCACCCCACTCCAGTACTCTTGCCTGGAAAATCCATGGATGGAGGAGCCTGGTAGGCTGCAGTCCATGGGGTCGCTAAGAGTCAGACACGACTGAGTGACTTCACTTTCACATTTTATTTTCATGCATTGGCGAAGGAAATGGCAACCCACTCCAGTGTTCTTGCCTGGAGAATCCCAGGGACGGGGAAGCCTGGTGGGCTGCCGTCTATGGGGTCGCAGAGTCGGACACGACTGAGGCAACTTAGCAGCAGCAACATTCCATTGCATAAAATATATGTAATGCATCATAAATTGGCATGTCATCCTGGCACAGGGACCAGGCTACTCTTCTCTGTATTGCTCCAGTTTTGGTGTATGTGCTGTTGAAGCAAGCACACCCTCTTGTGTTTGTGACACACATCCTCCTGTAGCTTTCTGAGAAATGACAGAAATTTCACTGTGAGTGTTCTATATCTGAAAATGTCTTTATAGGACTTTCACATTTAATGAAAAGTTTGGATATGAAATTCTTGGTTGGAAATAATTTCCCTACAATCCAACAGCATTGCTTATTGAATTCTACCTTCTAGTGATGCTGTTGAGAAGTTCAGGACTATTCTGATTTTTGGTACTGTGTGTATGTATGTGTGTGTGTGTATTTTTTTTTTTTCTGCTCAGGAACTTTAGCATCCTCTCTTTGTCCTCAGTTCTGAAATATAAAAATGATGGGTTTCAATGTGGGTCTATTTTTATCTCTTGCACTGAGAACTTTGTGAGTCTTTCAATATGGAAAAACAGTGTGGAAACAGGTTTTCTCTCTAGAGTGCCTGCTGTTTGGAGTTGAACTTCTTGAAAGTGTTAGACACTCAGTTGTGTCCAACTCTTTGTGACCCCATAGACTGCAGCCCACCAGGCTCCTCTGTCCATGGAATTCTCCAGGTAGGAATACTGGAGTGGGTTGCCATTTCCTTCTCCAGGGGATCTTCCCTTTTCTATATGTTTGCTCTGCTTACTAACACTTCTAGTGGTTTTTAAAAGACATTTATTTATTTGGCTGTCAGTTCAGTCAGTCAGATCAGTCGCTCAGTCGTGTCCGACTCTTTGCGACCCCATGAATCGCAGCACACCAGGCCTCCCTGTCCATCACCAACTCTCGGAGTTCACCCAAACTCATGTCCATCGAGTCAGTGATGCCATCTAGCCATCTCATCCTCTGTCATCCCTTTCTCCTCCTGCCCCCAATCCCTCCCAGCATCAGAGTCTTTTCCAATGAGTCAACTCTTCGCATGAGGTGGCCTAAGTATTGGAGTTTCAGCTTTAGCATCATTCCTTCCCAAGAACAGCCAGGACTGATCTTCTTTAGGATGGACTGGTCGGATCTCCTTGCAGTCCAAGGGACTCTCAAGAGTCTTCTCTAACACCACAATTCAAAAGCATCAATTCTTCAGTGCTCAGCTTTCTTCACAGTCCAGTTCTCACATCCATATATGACCACTGGAAAAACCATAGCCTTGACTAGACGGACCTTTGTTGGCAAAGTAATGTCTCTGCTTTTGAATATGCTATCTAGGTTGGTCTTAACTTTCCTTCCAAGGAGTAAGCATCTTTTAATTTCATGGCTGCAGTCATCATCTGCAGTGATTTTGGCCCCCCCCCCCCAAAACAAAGTCTGACACTGTTTCCAGTGTTTCCCCATCTATTTCCCATGAAGTGATGGGACTGGATGCCATGATCTTCGTTTTCTGAATGTTGAGCTTTAAGCCAACTTTTTCACTCTCCTCTTTCACTTTCATCAAGAGGCTCTTTAGTTCCTCTTCACTTTCTGCCATAAGGGTGGTGTCATCTGCATATCTGAGGTTATTGATATTTCTCCCGGCAATCTTGGTTCCAGCTTGTGCTTCTTCCAGCCCAGCGTTTCTCATGATGTACACTGCATATAAGTTAAATAAGCAGAGTGACAATATACAGCCTTGAAGTACTCCTTTTCCTATTTGGAACCAGTCTGTTGTTCCATGTCCAGTTCGAACTGTTGCTTCCTGACCTGCATATAGGTTTCTCAAGAGGCAGGTCAGGTGGTCTGGTATGCCCTTCTCTTTCAGAATTTTCCACAGCTTATTGTGATCCACACAGTCAAAGGCTTTGGCATAGTCAATAAAGCAGAAGTAGATGTTTTTCTGGAACTCTCTTCCTTTTTCCATGATTTGGCTGTATCAGGTCTTAATTCCAGCATGTGAGATTTGCATTGCATCATTCAGGATCTTTCGTTGCACTGCACAGACTCTCTAGTTGGGGTGCATGGGCTCAGTAGCTGTGGGTTGCACGGGCTTAGTTGCTCCGTGGCTTGTGGGGTCTTAGACATGGGATCCCTTTGACCAGGGATTGAACCCAAATCCCCTGAATTGCAAGGTGGGTTCTTAACCACTGGACAGCCAGGAAACTCCCTCTAGTGGGTTTTAAGTTTCTACTGTCGTATTTTTATTCTTTAAATGGCTCCTTTTTGGAGTCTCTGAATATTTTAAAAGGTATCTTGGTCTTGTTTGGTAAATACATTTTCTTTGAGACATTAATGATAGTTTAAAGAAAAGTTTTATCTTCTGCATGCTCCCTGCTTCTCTAATCTCCCCCAACCCAATATGTTTGTTTTAATTTTTATTACTCATTTTAGGTTTCCTCAAATTTCTTGTTATCTTTGGTTGTCTGTTAGTCATTGAAAGGAACATGAGAAAGCTCATCTGACTTCTGTGTTGCTCTTCATGGCTTTCACTGTAGGGTGAAGCCTGGGTACTTCACCGGGTACTGTTTCACTGGGTAACTGCTGATCTCAGTATCTTTATATTTGATTTTTTTAATAAAAATTTTTTAAAATTGGGTAATAATTGCTTTACAAAGTCATGTTGATTTCTGCCATACAACAACTCAAACCAGTCATACCTGTATGTATATCCCTTCCTTCTTGAGCCTCCCTCCCACTCCACCCCCAACTCTCCCTTCTAGGATGTTACAGAGCACCAAACTGGGTTCCCTGTGTTATATGGCAGCTTTCCACTAGCTATTAGCATCTGCTTTAGATATGGTAGTTTATATACATCAATGCTGCTTTCAGTTCACCCCAGCCTCTCCTTCGCCTGCTGTGTCCCTGAGTCTGTTCTCTATGCCTCTGTCTCTATTCCTACCCTGCAAATATGTTCAGCAGTCTCATTTTTCTACATTCCATGTGTGTGCATGCTGAGTTGCTTCAGTCATGTCCAACTCTTTGAGACTCTATGGACTGTAGCCCACCAGGCTCCTCTGTCCATGGGATTCTCCAGGCAAGAATACAGGCGTGGGTTGCCATGCCCTCCTCCAAGGGATCTTCCGGACCCAGGGATTGAACCCACATCTCTTATGTCTTCTGCATCGGCAGGTGGGTTCTTTACCACTACCACCACCTAGGAAGTCCTAGATTACACATATATGCACTAATATATGGTATTTGTTCTTCTCTTTCTGACTTACCTCACTGTATAATAGGCTCTAGGTTCATCCACCCCTCTAGAACTGACTCAAATCCGTTCCTTTTTACGGCTGAGTAGTATCCCATTGTATCCGTGTGCTGCAGCTTCTTTACTGAGCATCTTTGAGTGCCTGCTCAGTCTCCTCAGTCATGTCCGACTCTTTGCAACCTCATGGACTGTAGCCCACCAGGCTCCTCTGTCCATGGGATTTCCCAGGCAAGAATACTGGAGTGGGTAGCCATTCCTTTCTCCAGGGTAAGTATTTTTACACCTTTTCTATTAGGCTGGCTAGATTTCTCAGGCATGTGTTAGTCTCCTGGTTGAAGGATTTATCCTGACAGAGTTCTGGAAGCTGAGGTAGGCGGATAAGTCTAGGGAAGAAAAGTGGAATTTTAACAATCAGTGTGGTTCTCTTAGTTAATGCTCATATTTTTGGTACAGTTTAAGTTGTCCCTCAATTTTCCTTGATGTACCCCAATCCAGGGAGACCACTTTTACCTTCTTTAAAGCACTGGTTCTCAAAGTATAGTCTGTGAGCCTTTAGGAGTCACTCAGACCCTTTTAGGGGGTCAGCAAGATTAAAACTGTTTTCTTCAATATAGTGAAAATGAGTGTACTACCCAAAGCAATCTATAGAGTCAATGCAATCCCTATCAAGCTACCAATGGTATTTTTCACAGAACTAGATCAAATAATTTCACAATTTGTATGGAAATACAAAAAACCTCAAATAGCCAAAGCAATCTTGAGAAAGAAGAATGGAACTGGAGGAATCACCCTGCCTGACTTCAGGCTCTACAGAGCCACAGTCATCAAGACAGTATGGTACTGTCACAAAGACAGAAATATAGATCAATGGAATAAAATAGAAAGCCCAGAGATAAATCCACGCACCTATGGTCACCTTATCCTCAAAAAAGGAGGCAAGAATATACAATGGAGAAAAGACAATCTCTTTAACAAGTGATGCTGGGAAAACTGGTCAACGATTTGTAAAAAAATGAAACTAGAACACTTTCTAACACCATATACAAAAATAAACTCAAAATGGATTAAATATCTAAACGTAAGACCAGAAACTATAAAACTGCTAGAGGAGAACATAGGCAAAACACTGTCTGATGAGAGTACATCACAGCAAAATCCTCTATGACTCACCTCCCAGAATACTGAAGATAAAAGCAAAAATAAACAAATGGGACCTAATTAAAATTAAAAGCTTCTGCACAACAAAGGAAACTATAAGCAAGGTGAAAAGACAGGCTTCAGAATGGGAGAAAATAATAGCAAATGAAGCAACTGACAAACAACTAATCTCAAAAATATACAAGCAACTCGTGCAGCTCAATTCCAGAAAAATAAATGACCCAATCAAAAAATGGGCCAAAGAACTAAATAGACATTTCTCCAAAGAAGACATGCAGATGGCTAACAAACACATGAAAAGATGCTCAACATCACTCATTATCAGAGAAATGCAAATCTAAACCACAAGGAGGTACCATCTCATGCTGGTCAGAATGGCCGTGATCCAAAAGTCTACAAGCAATAAATTCTGGAGAGGGAGGGGAGAAAAGGGAACCCTCTTACACTGTTGGTGGGAATGCAAACCAGTACAGCCACTATGGAGAACAGTGTGGAGATTCCTTAAAAAACTGGAAATAGAACAGCCTTATGACCCAGCAATCCCGCTGCTGGGCATACACACTGAGGAAACCAGAATTGAAAGAGACACGTGTACCCCAGTGTTCATTGCAACACTGTTTATAATAGCCAGGGCATGGAAGCTACCTAGATGCCCACCAGCAGATGAGTGGATAAGAAAGCTGTG
Organism: Budorcas taxicolor; assembly: GCF_023091745.1. Classification (NCBI taxonomy): domain Eukaryota; kingdom Metazoa; phylum Chordata; class Mammalia; order Artiodactyla; family Bovidae; genus Budorcas; species Budorcas taxicolor. The sequence goes on along the minus strand of NC_068910.1, from coordinate 52,366,971 downwards.
GTACATATACACCATGGAGTATTACTCAGCCATTAAAAATAATACATTTGAGTCCGTTCTAATGAGTGGATGAAACTGGAGCCGATTATACAGAGTGAAGTAAGCCAGAAAGAAAAACACCAATACAGTATACTAACGCATACATATGGAATTTAGAAAGATGGTAACGATAACCCTGTATGTGAGACAGCAAAAGAGACACAGATGTATAGAACAGTCCTTTGGACTCTGTGGGAGAAGGCAAGGGGGGGATGATTTGAGAGGGTAACGTTGAAACATGTAAATTATATGTGAAACGGATCGCCAGTCCAGGTTTGATGTGTGAGAGAGGGCGCTCAGGGCTGGTGCACTGGGATGACCCAGGGGGATGGGATGGGGAGGGAGGTGGGAGGGGGGTTCAGGATTGGAACACATGTACACCCGTGGTGGATTCATGTCAATGTATGGCAAAAAACCACTACAAAATTGTAAAGTAATTAGCCTCCAAAAAAAAAAAGCTTTCTTAATAATACCAACACTTCATTTGCCTTTTGCACTCTCGCTTTTTAATGAGTATACAGTGAAGTTTTCCAGAGGCTATGTGACATGTGATATCGCAGTAGGTTGAATGGAAGAGTACATAGAAGACCAACTATCTTATATTAAGCCAACTATTAAACAGATTTGAAAAATGTAAAGCAATGCTGCATTTAGGATTTTTTTTGATTTAGAAAATATAGTTATATTTACATAAAATATATTATTTGGGTTAATGTATATTTACTGTTTGTTACCACTACTACTATTTAAGATAAATAAATATTTTTAAATGATTTGGTTTTAATTTCTCACATGATAAATATCAGTATATGCAATTCTCATGAAATCTTTTTGGGGTCCTCAATAATTTTGAAGACTAGTTGTCCTGAGACTAAGCATTTTAGAATCGTTGTTCTCGAGAACAGTCAAATGAAACTGGGGAGAAATCTGAGGATTCTAACTTGTTTTTGAACAGAAAACCCATTTGCTTTTCTTCTCTCTTTTCCCCTTCCTTTCAGAGGCTGGTGTTCTGTAAGCAGCAAAGCGGAGAAACAGAGGAGCCTGTGTCCCTGAAGACTTCATCAGGTGATGAATCAACCAGCCCTGAAGGCTGGCTCACCTCTGGAGATGCTTCCTGTTTTGTGAGATGAGAGCTTTGTTTGGTTTGATGTGGTTGTTAATTGCGGCTGAAAACCTACTGGAGGCCAAGAGAGGAGAGGGTTTCCAGAAGCCAGCAGTGATGGCGTCTGTAGATGGTGGGCAGTGAAGGTGGTCCTAGGCTTTGGCTGCAGAGAGGCCCTAGGTGGCCTTGGCACGTCATTTTCAGTGGGGTGGGTGGTGGCACAGACCAGGTCAGGTCCTGGCAGACCCTTCTCTGTTAGTTACTCTTTTTCTCTGTCTGCTTTAATCCTCCAGACCACAGGATGCTGGGGGTTCTTCTCAGCGTAGTCTGGGCTGTCTTCTCCCCTCTCTGTGTTTTTTGCCTGATGTCACCCTTTTCTATAGGAAATGCCATTTTGTGCTGGCATTGCTGCGCCAGGTCTTCGCTGCTTCCCACGGGTTTTCTCTAGCTGTGAGCAGGGTCTGCTCTTCAGCTGCAGAGTGCGGGCTTCTCTAGTTGTGGAGCACGGGCTCTAGGCATGTGGGCTGCAGTAACTGCGGTCCACTGGCTCAGTTGCCCCATGGCATATGGAATCTTCCTGGACCACCAGATATCAAACCCGTGTCTTCTGCATTGGCAGGTGGATTCTTTTCCACTGGCCCCCCAGGGAAGTCCAGTACTGTCTTTTTTTTTTTTTTTTTAAAATTGCAGTATAGTTCATTCACAATGTTGTGTTAGTTTCTGGTATACAGCAAACTGATTCAGCTATACATATTCTTTCTCAGATTCTTTCCATTATGTGTGTGTGTGCTTAGTTGCTCAGTTGTGTCTGACTCTTGAGACCCCATAGACTGTAGCCCGCCAGGCTCCTCTGTCCATGGGATTTTCCAGGCAAGAATACTGGAGTGGGTTGCCATTTCCTTCTCCAGGGGATCTTCCCAACCCAGGAATCGAACCTGGGTCTCCTGCATTGCAAACAGACTCTTTACCAGCTGAGCATTATAGGTTATTATAGAGTATTGAGCATAGTTCCCTTGCTCTATAGTAGCAGCACAGTAGGTCCTTGTTGATTATCTATTTTATATACAGTAATGGCTCTATATTAATCCCAAGCTCTTAACTTATCCATCCCCCTGCCTTGCCCCTTTGGTAACCAAAAGTTTGTTTTCCATGTCTGTGAGTCTGTTTGTGTTTCTAAATAAGTTCATTTGTATTATTTTTTAATATTCCACATATAAGTGATATCACATGACGTTTGTTTTTCTTTCTCTTTCTGACTTACTTAGTGTGATTATCTTTAAGTTCATCAATATTGCTGCAAATAATAATTGCATTCTTTTTTTATGGCTGAGTAATTATCCATTGTATGTATATATACATACCACACCTTCTTTAAAAATACATGCACCTCAGTGTTCATAGCAGCAGTATTTACAATTAGCCAAGACATGGAAACAACCTTAATGTCCATCAAATAGATGAATACCATCTTCTCGACCCACATTGTGAACGTTTCTTGTCTGCATGATTGCAGAAACCTCGTAGCTGGCCCTTCCTTTCTTGCTGTCCTTTACCCAACAATCAGACTGCGCTTATAAAAAAAATACAAGAAAGATCCTGTTCATCCTGCTTTAAATCCTTCCACTGCTTCTGTCCCTATGATAAAATCCAGACCCCTTCCAATGACTCACGAGGCCCTGCCTGCCCTGGCCTCTGTTGTCTTCACGCGCCTTATTGCACATGGCCCTCGTCATTGCTCATCTCTGTCTAGCTGTACTGATCTTTTTTTTTTTTTTTAATTAATTCGTTTATTTGGCTGCACTGGGTCTTAGTTGAGGCACTCAGGATCTTCAGTCTTAGTTGTGGCATGTGGGATCTAGTTCCCTATCAGGAATCAAACCTGGGTCCTCTGCATTGAGAGCACAGAGTCTTAGCCACTGGACCACCAGGAAAGTTCTTGTACTGGTCTTTTAGTCTCTTGAACAAACTGCTCATTCTATCTAGGAAGGTTTTCCTCATCCCTCATTGTTTGGTTAGCTCCTTATATTCCTTTAAATCTCAGCTAAATGTCATTTCTTCAGCAAGCTGTTTCCACTGATTTTATCTAAAGTCCATGTTCCATGTATTTTCTCCTACTAAGCTCTTTGTTTTGTTTGATTACTTATTTCTTTTGTTTCATGGCATATATAGTAGTTCAGATTTATTATGTAAAACTGTTTTCTAAATAATTTGGGTTTGAATGCACAGTAAGAAGGGTCTTATATTTATTTGCTAACTGCTCTCAGATGAACAATGATTCCCATCATGGCCTTAGCTAAGAATCTCTTAGAAGAGTTCAGTAATTCTTAGTAACTCAGAGAAAAAAATTACAGGAAACACCAGAGACCATATTGACTCTTAGAACTCCAGAATAATTATTTTTGAACTTTCCCAAGTGAACCCATTGGAGTTTAATTTAATAACATTAGATCTCTTCAAAGATCCAGACTTTTGTCTCAGATTTACTGAGTATGCTACTGAATCAAATGTCTTGTGACTCCTCATTCTGATTTTTAGTAACAATGAATTAATAACCTTGTCCTCGTCCTTGGAAGTCTGCAGATAAAGTGTATCTGAAAGGGTCCCAGAGTCTGGGAAGAGAAACAAGGACCCAGTCCTGCGATTTCTGGCTCAAGCTACAGCTTTTGCTGGAAATGAGGTCAGTGGTTGCAAGGGAGCTGAGTTGGTCCCTTGACAGTTGCACGATGACAGACTCAGGGTGTATTTGCAGCCAGGCATCCACCTCCTTTTCTGGTGCCTCAGCAGGTGATGTACATGCTTGGTCCCTGACAGGATTCTGGAGGATGTAGCTCTCGGGTCATCTCTGTGTGAATGTCTTGGAACCAGCACCAGAGGCAGACAGAGGATTCCTACATTTTCTTCTCTTCTTCCTCTCTGAACTGAATTTTGATAATCTTTATAGGCAAGAATAGGAAAGTGTGCTTGGAGGTGCCAACCTGGGAGGAGGTCACAGGAAGGAACGTGGCTTCATCTTCTGAACACATCCTTTTTTAAAATTTTGCTTCAGATATTATTATTATTATTTTAATGTCTTTTGGCCACATCACACGGCATGTGGGATCTCAGTTCCCTGATGACGGATCAGATCCATGCCCATTGCATTAGCAATGCAGGGTCTTAACCACTGGGATGCCAGGGAAGTCCCTGTTTCAGATATTATTTTTAATTTCAATATTTTGAATCTATTATTGAAACACAAGCTACACCCTCTCTCATTACTGTCCCTTGGAAATATAGCCACTGCCTTGAGGTTTGTGTGTTTAATTTTACCACAGACACATGTGAATGTGACAGTTGATCAGTTGTATCTGACTCTTTGCGACCTCATGGACCGTAGCCCGCCAGGCTCCTCTGTCCATGGGATTCTCCAGGCAAGCATACTGGAGTAGGTGGCCGTGCTCTTCTCCAGGGGATCTTCCTGACCCAGGAATCGAACCCAGGTCTCCTGCACCGTGGGCAGATTCTTTATCGTCCAAGCCACCAGGGAAGCATGTATATCCATGACCAAAAAATATAGGGTTCTGGATTTGCATGTTTTTACATTTTCCATGAATATATATGTTTTTGCATCTTTTTTCACTGAACATTGTTTCTTATATTCATCTGCATAATCAGGTGATGCAGTTAATTAATTTGAACTGTTTTAAAGTATTGCACTCTGTAAATATTACTCACTTAACCATTCTCCTACTGATGAGTACTTAGGTTGCTGAGCTTTTTATTTTTTAGAAGATATTTACTTACTTAGCTGTGCCTGGCCTTACTGTGGCATGTGGGATCTAGTCCCCTGACCAGGGATCAAACCTGGGCCACTGGACGACCAGGAAAGTCCTCACTCTTGAGGCAGCGTTTCATACCCCTTGGTCAGTCAGTCATTGGCTGCAGGTTGTCCCTGTGGGGACCCGAGGCTGTAAACTCCTGGACAGGGCAGATGCTTCGGCCCAGAGCAAGTCTCTGGAGAAGGCAGCTGTGAGCACTTTGCAGTCAGTATTCAGAGCAGCAGGGGTGTGGCTGCACCCATATGACAGAAAGGATCTGGTTGAGATACCAGCACATCATGAGGGCTTCTGTCCCTGGAGGGGACGTTTCCTTCTTGTTTGAAGGCTGGGCCATCCAGCCAGAGTTAGCTGCGCCTTCCCCTTAGTCTCTCGGCCATCTCACTGTCATCTTATTGTCACTGACTCTTCTTTCTCTTTCTTTAATAATTTTTTAAACTCGAATTATAGTTGATTTACAATGTTGGGCCAATCGGTTGTACAAAATAGTGACTCAGCTGTACAAATATACACATTTTTGTTTCCTTTTCCATTATGGTTTATCACAGGATATCAAATACAGCTCCCTGTCCTACACGTTAAGACTTTAGTGTTTATCCATTCTACATGGAGTAGCTTGGATCTACCAACCCCAGACTCCCAGTCCACTCCTCTTCATCCCTTCCTCAGCAACCACAAGTCTGTTTTAATTGATATTATAATTTAAGATATTTATGTTTATTATTTTATTTTATTGGCCACACTGTGTGGCACGTGGAGTCTTAGTTCCCCAGCCGGGGATGGAACCCGTGCCTTCTGCAGTGGAAGCATGGAGTCTTAACCACTGGACCACTAGGGATGTCCCTGTCCTCGACTCTTCACTTGCTTATCTCCTCCACCTACTCCTTGAGGCGGGAACCTGGGCTTGTCCACCTGTTGTCCTTCTCAGCCCCACAGGGTGGCACCATCCTTGGCGTGGAGGAGGTAAGCACATTCCCTGAGTGCCCTGGGCTCCCCGCCTCAGTGACCCTCGTTGTCTGTGCTCACTCCATGGCCTCGAGTCAAGTTCATTGACTAAAGAACAGCCTTTGAGACTTTGATGAGACAAAGTGAGAATCAGGCAATCATGGAAGGGCAAGTTTGCAGTGTTCTTGTGTTTTGGTTCTATATGCCTTTAAAAAGTTTATTTAAAACAGATTATATGGTAGGTTTCTTCTCCCTACCCCCCAAACGTCTCATGGAAGACAGTTTTGCTGTGTCCTTCTTGGAGGGAGAGAAACGAGGAAATCTTAAAGCCGAGTAATTACTTCCATCAGCAGGAAATTGGTACTCTTTGTGTGAACTGAACAGGTACTGAGAGAGCCTGACTGTTTAATTTCCTTGAATTCCATTTGCATGTATTCAGGGCTGGGAGGATCACTTTGGGAGTTAGGGACTGGAAGAGAGGTCAGTGGAGAGAAAGGAGGGACAGGGTAGCATCTCAGAAGACTGGGGAGTGGGTGATACTTAGGAGAGAGATTTCAGAGTTTATTGAGAACTGCTCACCGTCCCCATTAGGCTTCTGAGCCATGGAGAAGCCAGCAAGACCCAGGAGGCGTCAGCTTTGGGGGACACACTGGGATCACTTCCTGCACTGAGTGATGGTTGAACATCTCTTGTCTGTAAGAGAGGCAGCTCGGGGACCTGCATAAACTTCTCCTTGCCATCTTTTAGGGGTCTGTGGCTGCAAGGTGGTATTAATAAAGGAAAGAGCCTGCCCAGAAAACACCCAGACGAGGGTCTGGGGGATCTCAGGGATACTCAGGGTGAAGACGGAGGAGGTACAGTGAGTCCTGCAGGGACTCTGGGCTCCCCTGTATTCTTCCTTCTTTGTTAACACCTATAGGGGGCTTTTCTCTACACTCAATCCTTTCATCTTTTTAAAAAGTTGAAGTATAGTAGATTTATAATGCTTCAGGTGTATAGCAAATGATTCAGATTTATTGAGTTGGTCAAAAACTTCATTTGAGGTTTCCCATATGGACACACTGTTTGGCCAATGCTATGTGTGTGTGTGTGTGCATGCATGTGTGTGTATACATATATATATACACACACACAAATATATATACATTATATATACACTCTTTTTCAGATCTTTTCCATTATAGGTTATTACAAGCTATTGACTATACTTGCCCATGCTTCAGCCTCTCCATCTTAAAGATTGTTTTAACACTAGGATTCAATTTTCTTTTATTTATTTTTTAGCTTTCTGTTTATTATTTCTGGTTGTGCTGGGTCTTCGTTACTGTGTGCAGGTTTTCTCTAGTTGCGGTGCCCGGGCTCCTGATTGCGGTGGCTAATCTCGCTGTGGCTCACAGGCTGAGGAGCACAGGCTCAGCAGTTGTGGCCTGTGGACTTTCGTTACTCCTTGGCATGTGGGATCTTCCCGGACCTGGGATCTAACCCCTGTTCCCTGCCTTGGCAGGTGGATTCTTAGCCACTGTACCACCAGGGAAGTCCAGGATTCAATTTTAAAATGAAGTTCAGACGTGTGAAACACTGCTATGTGCAGAGCCCTTGGCTCGCTGCTGGGGGCTCAGCGATCACAGTTGTATGAAGGAGGCAGGCCTGATATGAGCAGGTGTGGGCACGCGACACCAGATGTCAGAAGGAAGATGCTCTTTGCTGTGCTGGGGCCAGGGTTGGAGCCAGGAGTGTCTGGAGGCAGGGGGGTTCGACAGGCAAACAAGTTGGGTGAAGGCTTTCTAGGCAGACGGAACAGTCTGTGCAGAGGCTGGGGGTCTGAACAATGTCAGGTCCAGGGTTGTCCGAGCAGTTTAATACTCTGGAGAGTGAAGTCAGTGTGTAGGGAGTTGACTTGAGGTCAGAGAGATGGCTGAGGAGCTTGACCAAGGCCCTGCCATAGAGGCCTTAAGAAGATCAGCCTTATGAAGGGGTGAAGGTGCAGTGAGACTGAGGTGTGATGTTTCCCCATCGTCATAGCAACAGTAACTGCTGGGAGTAGGGGTGATGGTGGGTTAAAATACCCAGTGATGAGATTGTGGGAGTCAAAGCAACGGTGGGTGAGCTTTCTCCTGGGCTAGAAAGCTTTCCTGGCTCCTGCTGTCGGCTCTTCTGAGGTAGCCTGGAATATACGCACTGTGAACAGTCACTGTATATTAACTGAGCACCTACTATGTGCTCAGAACAATATATATGGCTGAGAAATGCTGTGGTGCCCCAGCTTGTGGGCTCCTGTGGCTTCAGTGGGACAGAGTTTCCCTGAGTTCTGCTTATCACCAGCACCAACTGCCCATCACACCCAGCTTCAAACAAGCTGAATTCATTTTTGAATCCCTCGTGCTCAGGAATCCCAGGATGCATGCTCCATATCAGTTTGCTGAGTGAATGACTCGCACACATCACAGCATTTTTGAACACAGGTTGGGCGAAAGTCATTTGTGAATCTGGCATTAATAACTGTTATCTTCTGGAAGTTAGGGATGAGGAGAGTTGACCTACCTTGAGAAAAATAGGTCTGATTTTGCTTCTCTGAATTGTTTTGTGACCTTAGATAGTCCTTGGCTGAAATAAGCCTCTTTTCAGCATGTGTAAGATAAGGGATTTGGATCAGCGCTTCCCTAATGTTGGTTCTGGTTCAAATTTCCTAGTATTTTAAGTCTATAAATAGGAATCCAAAACTCCGGATCGAAAGACGTACAAAACTGCGAGCCCGGAGGGTGGTGGAAAGATGTGGAGATGCAAGAAGAACGCCTGGGGCTGCACTGGCGTCCTCCAAGTGCTGGCTTTCCCCCCTTGTAAGATATAGGCAGAAACTTACCATCTAGTCTGGGGTGCTCTGACAACTAGTTAGTTCATGTTTGTGAGGCACAAAAGGAAAAAGGGTACCTGTAAGAAATCATATCAATGCTAAGTTTTGTTTTCCATCTGATTCTCCTCCAATCAATTGTACCTTCCTATCAGAGTGTTGAAACAGCATCAGTTGGGGCTCCTCTGGCTAACTGTGCTGCCAAGAAAAGGGGGACGATTCTCTTAAAATTTTTCATTTTAATTTCTCTCTGTCTATGACTCCCCTCCCCTCTTTTTCTCCAGTGAATTGTTCAGAGCTGCTCCTTGATCAGGGGTCAGTACAAGTTAGTGCTTCTGTTTTCTCTCTGTTCCAGTCTAGTCTCCATGGAAAAGCTCTGGAGGATACACAAATAAACACCCCAAGTGGGTCTCCATCCTTCAGAGGCTCCTATGTGTTCAGGAAGGGCAGAGACCAGTCCCCCCCAACCTGCCGCAGGCGACCACCATTCAAGGCAGGGTGTGAGAAGCTTGGTGAAGGCAGGGCTGTGGGGTTTCTGATGAGCTTCATAATAAATTGTGGGGTAATTGATCCAAATGCAGCTTCCTCAGTGCATCAGTTATCTACTGCTGTGATGATGCCATGTGATAAACCAAGCCAAAACTCAGGGGCTTAAAATAATGGTATTTATTTAAAGAAGCTGCAGATTGGTGATTCAGACCAAAACAAAGCTTGTAGCTCAAAACAAAGTTTAGTATCTAGAGTGACTAACCTGCTTGGTCCCCCCAAGTTTTGAGTAGTGTGCCAGAGTGGGTGGCTTCACAGGGGCCCCTCAACCCTGATCTTAACTCAGCACCCACGCAGTGACACCCACCATGTGCTGGCCGGTGGCTAGACCTCTATGCAGGGAGTCAGACGACTTCCTGCTCAGAGTTGCTCAGCTTCCTCGGTAGTGGGGCAGGATCTCGGGGGAGCAGTGACTCACTGAGAACAGGCTTCGTTGTTGCCCTGGATGCTCTTTCCTCACGCTCAGCATTGTGGGAAGCTTTAGCTGAATCATTGCATCTTGGCCCAGGAGGCTGTGAGCAAAGGTGGGAGGTGAGTGATGTGGACAGGCTGCAGTGATCCTACAGATATGGCCAGGAGAGGCAGCTCCAAGATAAAACACAAGAGAGAAAATTCCAGATTTCACTTGACTTGTTGGGGTTGGGGTAGAGGAGGGCAGAGGAGAGGAAGGAGCAAGAGGAGACCCCAGGGAGGGACCCGGAGGCAGAGATGCAGTCATTTTTTAAAAACAATGTTTATTTACGGCTGTGCTGAGTTTTGGCTGCTGTGGGTGGGCTTCCTCTAGTTGCAGTGAGTGGTGGCTGCTCTCCAGCTGCCGTGCACAGGCTTCTCACTGCTGTGGCTTCTCTCGTTGTGGAGCGTGGGCTCTAGGCGCTCAGGCTTCAGTGGTTGCAGCCGTGGGCTCTAGAGTGCTGGCTCAGTAGTTGTGGGGCACCGGCTTAGTTGCAGCTTGTGGGATCTTCCTGGACCAGGGATCGAACCAGTGCCCCCTGCATTGGCAAGGGGATTCTTAACCACTGGACCACCAGAGAAGTCCAGAGACATAATTATTAAGGTCAAAATAACATGCAGATCGTTTTGTGACTTTTTCTTAAAACCACAGTTTATTTGAAGCTTACAAATTTCTGATTCTCATTGGTTCCTTGGCTATTGGTCCTTGCTGAGAAATTTTGCTAACGAGATTTAATTCTCCGGTCCACTATTTCTCAGTGGCTGTGATCACCTTGGCACTAAAGGTATCAAATAGGCAGCTTGCTCAAGTGCTGGGGACAGTTGGGTTTCTCAAAATCGAGGACATTTCAGAGCATGAGTGAATGACTACGGCAAAACATTATTGATGTGGGTGCAATTCTTTCGTCTTAGTCCAAGGTCCTTAGTTTCACCCTCCCTGCCCTTCCTCATTTATTCCTCAAACATTTATTGAGCATCTCCTATGCAGCAGCTGGGATATGCAGATAAACAAGACAGGTATGGTCCGTATCTACTTAGTGTTGATGTGGTATGAGCTGAGACATCCCTCATTCATTTATTTGTTCAATAAACATTCCTGTGTTGCCTGGTATTTGACAGTCCTTGTGTTTGGTGTTGGGCCTATGGGGCTGAACAAGAGAGATGTGGGCTATGCCTTTGTGCACGTTAGAATCTGGGTGGGGAGAGATGTCAGGCAACAAAGTTCATAAAGTAAAAATATAATGAACCTTGTTTGGAGGATGCTTAGTGATCCACATACCAGTGTACACAGACGTCTTTCCTCGTGGGTTCTGGTTTGATGGGTATGTTCAACCTTGAACTGTTGAAGTGCATGCTTATGTATTAGAATAGCCTAACAAGGAGAGTGTATGTTTCCTTCTCCATTCATTTGCAAGAGGGGACAGCTTCCTTGCGAATCACAGATCTCAAGTTAGGGTCTTCCACCCTTTTGGCCGCTCTTCCTTATTACCAAGGAGACCCAGGGGCTCACTTATGAGGGGTGGGAAGCAGGTCCAAGGCACAATATAAGTGGGGCTCTTCAAAACAGTGTTATTGGGAAACCAAATGTCAGCAGGAGGTTGCTGTTCTGGAGCTGGCTTTCAGGCTGGGAAATGGAAATGCGTCAAATGCAGCTCATGATTCCTTAGTGCCCACTACATGCGTCAGACCTCTCTCTAACCTCTATGATATTCCCTTAACACGTATTTCCATTTTATAGATGGGGAAACTGAGGCTCAGAGAATTGACGTGGCTTACCCAAGGAGCCAGGGTAAGAAATCAGGTTCCTGGACACCAAGTCTGATGTGACTGGAGGCAGTCACTTGGAATTTGTGACCTCAACACAAGATGGAGAAGGTACAAGGGCGTCTGAGAGTTGTGTCATTTTAATCTTAAAGCGCTGGCAAGCAGTGATTCTTTGAACTTGAAAAATAGTGAATTTTTTTAGAAGCTGGAAACACTGGAAATTTACTCTTTCCAAGTGATAGTTCTTGGCAAAATAGACTTAAGTAGCATCTTCTTCCTCCCATTTTCCTTCTGTTTGGAGCATGTGTGTTCCTCTGTTCCGAAAGTTTTTCTTGACAGAAGCAGAGCAGTTTTTGACAAACAACTTTAATATTCTTTGTGTCTGTTTGCCAGCTCTAATAATCCCACAAGCTTACAAGGTCACTGTGGAGATTAAATCTGAGTCATTGGAGGCAGATGTTGACACATCATTATTTCTGGAGCTGCTGGGGACTCTCATTCCCTGGAGCTATGATTTGCTCTCCAAACGAATACCCCAAATCCACCTGGCCTGCTGAGCCAGGGACTCAGGATGATAGGAGGGAAGCAAGCCCACCTCGCCACTGCCTTGCTCTGTGTGTCGAGAAAGCCCTGCTTGCTGCTGGTGTGGAGAGGACACGAGAGCTGGGCTCCTAGCGCACCTCTACCACTGGCTGTGGTCTATCATTTCATCTGTTCTTCACAGCCTTTCCGGTGATTGATGTGTGTGTGTGTCTGTGTGTGCGCACGCACGCACTTAGCCACTCAGTCATGTCTGACTCTGTGACCCCATGGACTGTAGCCTGCCAGGCTTCTCTGTCCATGGGATTCTGCTGGCAAGAATACTGGAGTGGGTTACATTTCTACTCCAAGGGATCTTCCTAACCCAGAGATTGAACCCATGTCTTCCGTGTCTCCTGCGTTGCAGGCAGATTATTTACCCACTGAACCATACAACATTTTTTTATTTATGCAGGAAAATGGATTATCTTGAGTGTCCAGCTTGAAGAAATTTTACAGATATATGCTCCAAGTGAGCACCATCCAGATCAACACACAGAACATTTTCCCCACCCCACAAATTCCCCTCCTGCCCCTTCCTAATCAATAACCCTTCAAAGTTACCCTGTTCTGACTTCTGACACCACGAATTAGTTATGTCTGTTCCAGAATTTCGCATAAAAGCGATCAAATGACATGTGAAAAGTCAAAGTGTTAGTTGCTCAGTCATGTCTGACTCTTTGTGACCTCTGAGACGGTAGCCTGCCAGGCTCTTCTGTCCATAGAATTCTCCAGGCAAGAATACTGAAGTGGAGAGCCATTCCCTTCTCCAGGGGATCTTCCCGACCCAGGAGTTGAACTCGGGTCTCCTGCATTGCAGTCAGATTAATTGCCATCTGAGCCATTAGGGAAGCCCCACAAAAAAGCAATCAAAGGACATGCACCCTTTTTAAAAAAACTGTATTTTATGTTGGAGTATAGCTGATTAACGGTGTTGTGATAGCAGGCGGACAGCAAAGGGATTCAGCCATACGTATACGTGTGTCCATTCTCTGTCAAGACACATATCCTTTTGTGTCAGCTCTCTTGCTCAGCAAAATGTGAAATTTCTCCAAGGTTCTGTGTTATCAGTAACATGTTCCTTTTAGTTGCTGAGTAGTATTCTATTGTATCAGTGTGCTACAATTTGTTTATCCATTCTCCTGTTCACAGACACCTGGGCTGTTTTGAAACTTTGGTTATTATGAGTACAGTTTCTATAGATATTTTTTAATTTAAAATTTTAATTGAAGCATAGATGATTTGCAATGTTGTATTAGTTTCAGGTCTATATCAAAGTGATTCAGTTCATATAGAAATTTCTGATTCTTTTCCATTATAGGCTGTTCCAGGATATTCAATATTTTCCCCTGTGCTACACAGTAAATCCTGGTTGCTTATCTGTTTTATACATAGCAGTGCGTATCTGTTAGTCCCATACTTCTGATTTACCCCTCTCTACCTCCCTCTTTCCTCTAGTAACCATAAGTTTGTTTTCTGTATCTGTGAGTCTGTTTATGTTTTGTACCTAGATTCATTTGTGTTACTTTTTAGATTCCACATGTAAGTAATATCATATAATACTTGTCTTTCTCTGTCTGACTTGCTTTGCTTAGAATGACAATCTGTAGATCTATCCATGTTGCTGCAAGTGGTACTGCTTCATTTTTTTTTTAAATGGCTGAGTCATAGCCCCTTGAGTGTTTGTACCATGTCTTCTTAAACCAGTCATCTGTTACTGAACATTTAGGTTGCTTTCATGTCTTGGCTGTTGTAAATAGTGGTATGGCTCTTCTGGTACACATCTTTTTGTAGACTTAAGTTTTCACCTTTCTTGAATCAAAACTTAGAAACGGGATGGTAGAGTCATGGGGTAGGCATACCTTCAACTTTATTAGAAACTGCTCAACAGTTCATACACATCTCCAAGGCAGTAAGTGCCCTTTGGTGTTACCAGGAAGGGGGAGAATGGGGAGCCTGGAATTGGGTCGGTAGTGACCTGTTCTGTTGAAAGAATTCAGTCCTGCTCACCTGGCTCTTTGCTGAGTCACAAGAAGAGAGGAGAAAATGAGTCTCAGGGCTGTTCAAATTTGCCCCTCTTCAGGAGAGTTCTTAAATCCCCCCAGATCTCTGTTTTCTGTCTGTAAGATGGGAATGACAATGCATATTTTGAAGAACGATTGGGAAGACAAGAGGTAATCACATAAAATACCAAGCACAGGGCCTGTGATCTAGTAAAACCCCTACAAACATCAGTTTTCTTTATCTCAAAGGAAGAAGATAAAATACTTAATGCTGTTGTGGATTCTTGGTGCTAATGGGCAATGTGGCTGGTTTGCTGGTGACAGCTCTGTGCCTGGGAGCCCTTTAACTTTCCCGCGACATTACGCTTCCTTATCTAAAACCTGGGAGAAGGGTCTTATGATGATGGCCTCTGGAGATTGTAATGAGCATATGGTGAGGGCAAGATGCATTCTACACATGCTGTTATTTGTGGTGTAGCATTCATGTGAGACTTTTGATGTGTAATTAAAAAAATTTATTTGGCTCCATCAGGTCTTAGTTGCAGTGTGTGGAATCTTGTTCTCTGACCAGGGATTGAACCTGTGCCCCCTGCATTGGGAGTATGGAGTTTTAGCCACTGGACCACCAGGGAAGTCCCTAATGGTCCGTTTTGATGTTGGTATAGGGTGAAATTGAGTTGAAGTTGAATACGCCAGCATCACAATACTGGACTCTTGGCTGCATGTAGAGCTCACACAGCCTAATACATGAAAGTGTACCTTATAAAATACCAGATTTTCATAATGGAAAAATAAGAGTGTTAGAGAAAAGCATCAAAAACTTTCCTTTCATAATTTTTGTAATAAAAGCTGATTGTTTATTAAATGAACTGTGGGTTGCTATGGCAACACAGGGTCTGAATTAGAAGAGGATTGAAGTGGATATTCTAATGTGGACAGGCATCACTTATACACACTTAGGAAAAAAAAATACTGAGATGTTGTGGAGAGTGTTTCATGGTGTCAGTAAAATTTCCTGAGTTTCTGTGTCAGACCAGCCTGTTTTCTAGGTTACCCATTTTAATCTCCATTATATTTTGTTTCTTAATCATAATTGAGATAGTTTATTCGTTCATTCATTCATCCATACATCAGTAAATAGCTTTTGGTAGCGTATGTGTCCACATTCCGAGGGCTATTCAAAGAAGTAAAACATCCAGTCTGTCTGGAGGATTTCACAAGTGCAGAAGCACGTCTTGGCCCCTGGCCGACTTTCCTCTCTGAATTCAACTCCATTCAATCACTGTATTCAGTGATTTCAACACTGGGGAAATTTAATGTAAAGAATTTTAAGGCTATGATAAGATAGTATGTGTAAAGATGGAAGAAAAGCAAGAACATGAAAAAGTACCCATGGGCGGATAGACCTGGAAGGGAGGAGTCCAGTCCTCATAGAACTGGAGGTCTGGCTGCAGCACCCTGGGTGATGGGAGAGTTTGCTAGGTTGTAGGAGCCAGAGCTGGCCCATGGTAACTGGACAAACAGCAACAATCCTATGGGGCATGGGTGAGCTGAGGCTGGGAGATCAGAGCGCAGACGGAGTGGGCGAGGTGCCACTGTGGGGTGGAGTCTGGCAGACTTGCAGGGTCTACAACCAGAGGGCTGCAGGAAGGTGGTCTCCGGGCCTTGGTGGGGGTGGGAGGTGGCAAGGTTGCTGGGGGATGGCCTACTTTGGACATGCAAATAGGGCAGAAGGTGCAAGTGGAGCTAGAAAAAGCAAAACTGAGCAAGATGAATCAGGAAGCGAAGTCCCCCGCCTCCTGCGATGTCCTGCCAGCGCCCTCTACTGACAAACTTTAGCATTGTGCTCACTGTAGAGGAGACCAGCTTCCGTTATCAGAGGGCAGGTATTCAAGGGTGAGTTTGGAGCTTAGAAACGATATTTCAACAATGGCCCACCATCTGGGTTGTGGTTTATCTTGTAAAATCTTTGAAAATATTTGTCTTTCACAACCTTCCTCAAAGAGGCTTCATGGGCTGTGAAGCTGGAAAGATGCACAAAGGGTTCCTTCGAAGAGAATGACAACCTTGTCAGTCCTTCCAGGAGGAAGCTCTGGGATGCAGGCTTGGCTTGGCAGCAATCATTTGTACTCAGTCCTTTCCTGCTGAAAAGGAGTTCATATCCATTTGGTTTGCAGACTTGAGATCACAAGGACATGGGCTGGAGCCCCTGTTCTGCCACTCACCAGCCGTATGATTGTGACACTCTGCAGTGATGTCCTTGGTAGTTCAGACACCAGTGTGTACCTAATGGTACCCCAAAGTTACAGGTCTCCCATCATATCAGAAGCTTAGCTACCATGCTGTAAGGCAGAGGCCAGCACACTTTTCCTGGAAGGGGTCGTGTAGTAAATATTTCAGGCTTTGCAGGCCACAGTGTCTCTGCCGCAGATATCCAATTCTGTCTTTGTAGAGTAGAAGCATCCACAGTTCATTTCAGTTGCTTAGCTGTGTCTGACTCTTTGTGACCCCATGAATTACAGCATGCCAGGCCTCCCTGTCCATCACCAACTCCCAGAGTTCACTCAAACTCACGTCCATTGAGTCGGTGATGCCATCCAGCCATTTCATCCTCTGTCATCCCCTTCTCCTCCTGCCTTCAATCCCTCCTAGCATCAGAGTCTTTTCCAATGAGTCAACTCTTCGCATGAGGTGGCCAAAGTACTAGAGTTTCAGCTTTAGCATCATTCCTTCCAAAGAACACCCAAGACTGATCTCGTTTAGGATGAACTGGTTGGATCTCCTTGTGATGCCATCCAGCCATCTCATCCTCTGTCGTCCCCTTCTCCTCCTGCCCCCAATCCCTCCCAGCATCAGGGTCTTTTCCAATGAGTCAGCTCTTCGCATGAGGTGGCCAAAGTATTGGAGTTTCAGCCTCAACATCAGTCCTTCCAATGAACACCCAGGACTGATCTCTTTTAGGATGGACTGGTTGGATCTTCTTGCAGGGGACTCTCAAGAGTCTTCTCCAACACCACAGTTCAAAAGCATCAATTCTTCGGCTCTCAGCCTTCTTCACAGTCCAGCTCTTGCATCCATACATGCATCCATAAATAGCAAGCAAAAAGAATGGCCGTGTCTCTGTGTGGGGAAGAGTGTCCGGTACTGGATCTCACTGTGCTAGGACCAGTGTGTCCCCAGTCGCACGCTGGCCCTAATGTTACACTGTCATCTCCCATCCCAGACAAACTTTTCTTTAAATCTCAGGTTTTATTGATTTTCCCTGCTATGGGTCTTGTTTGGAGCCCCTGAAGTTATCCTAATGAGTTGTCCTGTCTTTGAATCTGGAGCATCATGGATTGGGGTCTTGGGACTGGGATTGAGAAATGCCCCAGTCTTCTTATTTAAACTTGTTCTTTAGTGTCCAGCTCTGCAAACCTCAGCTTTTGCTAAGCTACTCAAAAAACAAGATGTTATTAGCTTACAAACAGTAAATGCTGGAGACGGTGTGGAGAAAAGGGAACCTTCCTGTATTGTTGGTAGGAAAGTAAACTGGTAACAGCCACTGTGGATAACAGTATGGAGCTTCCTTAAAAAACTAAAAATAGAGCTACTGTATGATCCAGAAATCCCACTTCTGGGCACATATCTTGAGAAAACCATAATTTGAAAATGTACATACATGCCAATTTCATAGCAGCACTATTACAATAGCCAAAACATGGAAGCAACCGAAATGCCCCTCAACAGATGAATGGAAAAAGAAGAGTGATGTATATAGACAATGGAATACTACTCAGCCACAGAAAGAATGAAGTAATGCCATCTGCAGTAACATGGATGGACCTGGAGATGATCTTTCAGAGAAAGATGAATATTGCATGAGTTGGCTTATTTGTGGAATCTAATTTGGAAAATTCTGAAAGCAATGGGAATGCCAGACCACCTGACCTTACTCTTGAGAAACCTATATGCAGGTCAGGAAGCAACAGTTAGAACTGGACATGGAACAACAGGCTGGTTCCAAATAGGAAAAGGAGTACGTCAAGGCTGTATATTGTCACCCTGCTTATTTAACTTCTATGCAGAGTACATCATGAGAAACGCTGGGCTGGAAGAAACACAAGCTGGAGTCAAGATTGCTGGGAGAAATATCAATAACTTCAGATATGCAGATGACACCACCCTTTTGGCAGAAAGTGAAGAGGAACTAAAAAGCCTCTTGATGAAAGTGAAAGTGGAGAGTGAAAAAGTTGGCTTAAAGCTCAACATTCGAAAAACTAAGATCATGGCATCTGGTCCCATCACTTCATGGGAAATAGATGGGGAAACAGTGGAAACAGTGTCAGACTTTATTTTTGGAGGCTCCAAAATCACTGCAGATGGTGACTGCAACCATGAAATTAAAAGGCGCTTACTCCTTGGAAAGAAAGTTATGTCCAACCTAGACAGCATATTAGAAAGCAGAGACATTACTTTGCTAACAAAGGTCTGTCTAGTCAAGGCTATGGTTTTTCCAGTAGTCATGTATGGATGTGAGAGTTGGACTGTGAAGAAAGCTGAGCACCGAAGAATTGATGCTTTTGAACTGTGGTGTTGCAGAAGACTCTTGAGAGTCCCTTGGACTGCAAGGAGATCCAACCAGTCCATCCTAAAGGAGATCAATCCTGGGTGTTCATTGGAAGCACTGATGTTGAGGCTGAAACTCCAAAACTTTGTCCACCTGATGCGAAGAGCTGACTCATTTGAAAAGACCCTGATGCTGGGAGGGATTGGGGGCAGGAGGAGAAGGGGATGACAGAGGATGAGATGGCTGGATGGCATCACTGACTTGATGGACGTGAGTCTGAGTGAGCTCCGGGAGTGATGGACAGGGAGGCCTGGCGTGCTGCGATTCATGGGGTCGCAAAGAGTTGGACAGGACTGACTGACTGAACTATACTGAATTTTAGAAAAGATATAAATGAACTTATTTACAAAATAGAAACAGACTTATAGAAAACAGATGTTTGGTTACCTAAAGGGAAATGTGCTGTGGATGTATAAATCAGGAGCATGGGATAAACACACACACAGTACTTAGAACAAAAAAATGACCATCAAGGACCTACTGGGTAGCACAGGGAACTCTCCTCAGTATTCTGTGGAAGCCTATATGGGAAAAGAGTCTAAAAAGGAATGGGTAGTTATTCGTATAACTGAACCACTTTGCAGTGCACCTGAAGCTAACACAACATTGTGCATCAACTGGGCGAGTATGCTCGTTGCTCAATCATCTCCAACTCTTTGCAGCCCCATGGACTGTAGCCTGCTAGGCTCCTCTGTCCGTGGAATTTTCCAGGCAAGAATGCTGGAGTGGCTTGCTGTTTCCTCCTCCAGGGGATCTTCCTAACCCAGTCTATGGAACCCACATCTGTTATATCTCCCGCATTGGCAGGCAGACTCTTTACCACTGCCCCATACTCCATAAAATTAAAATATTAAAAAAAAAACCCAAAGCACAGAATGTTGTTAGACAGCCCTTGCAGTGATGCAATGTGGAGCAAAGAAGACCCACTTCCCCATTTAAGGAGCAGCCGCAACAATACAGTATCACGAAACCATCCCCGGCTCCGTTGTTTTAGTGTTACTCTAGCTACTAAAGGTAAAGCGTTGTCATGCAGGCGAAAGATCATCTGCTGTTGTCATCTGCAGATTTTCTTGGCCGGAGAAATTGTGGTAAGTGTGAATTTTAATGAAAAGTAGGGGCCTATTCAGTGAAACAATAAACTGATTGTCCTGGTGTTGGGGAGTGGGTGAGTCTCCCCAGACTGACATCTGTCAACATGCCTATACCCTGGGCTGGTCTGTGAGCCTGGTTGCTTGACCCCCCACCCCACCAGCTCATATGATAAGGTAATCACTGCACCCTGGCATTTTCTTTGCCTTTTTTAAAAACTCTGTTTAAATTCTGGGGCAGAAGCACTGATGCTGAGATACTTATGCCCTTTTGATAACTGCTGCTTAAGCTGCTTCTTTGACAGACAAATTCTAATTAAACAGTATAATAAGTTGCAGAAATACAACAGCTCCCAGTGCTTTTCCTGTGGCATGTCACATCTGAAAAAGCTACATCCTGTAACTTGCAGATACATTTTTAGGTTCTGTCTCCATGAAGTCGCACTGGCTGTTTCTCCAGAGATGTAGGTTAGGCTAACACCCTCTTTTTTTCCCCCCTCAGTGGAAACTATTTCTAGGCAGCAAATTAATTGTAGGGAAGTTAAGGTCAAAGAGGTTTGTATTTCTTTGCACCAAATTTTGCCCTTGGCTTAGGAAAGTTACCACAACCTCTTAAGTGACTTGAGTTGGGATTTGATCCCTGGGTTGGGAAGATCCCTTCCCTGATATTCTGGAAAATTCCATGGGCACAGGAGCCTGGTGAGCTATAGTCCGTGGGGTTGAAAAGAGTCGGACATGACTGAGCAACTAACTTTTACTTCTCTTCCCAGCACCATACATTCTACGAAATAAAAGGAAAATGAAAGAAACAACCGTGAAACAACAATAACCAAGATGCTGGATTTTTGGATCTATGATTTGACTTGGATTTGAGGAGAGGAGGGGCATTGCAGGGTTGTTATTCTACTGATTGGAAATGCAGGCCCATTGCCTGTAGGTGGCAAGTGCAGAGTACAGATACAGTTGTGAGGGTCTTCTGTTTGGGGATGCATTTTTTTAAACCCAGTGGTCTTTGCTTAGCCTTGTTAAATGGCATTTTTTGTAGGTTACGGCAGAAGAAGCACTACAGAGGAGTCAAGAAAAGCTTCCTATACGGAGTGTTGCTTTTATCACAACTTGCTGTATGCCTTTGGGCAAGTCCCCGAACCTCTCTGATTCTGGAAATTGAGTCACCAAATCTGAGCTTGGTGGAAGTGGTAGGCATTCAGGCTAAACGGGGCTTGTTCACATGGCAGGCATAGGGTTCCGCCACAGCGAGTGGAAGCAGCCAGGTCTCAACGCCTCCTCCCTCACTTTCTGTCGGTAAAAGCCTAACGCAAGGCCAGCCCGATGTGAGGAGCTGCAAAATGACATTGTGAAAAGGCGAGGGAAGCGAGAGGAGAATGATCACAAGCCGTCCACACTGGGTCAGCGCTCATTCTGGGGTCTTCAGGGAAGATGAATGGTTAATAATGTGCTGGTTTGGGTGTGTGATTTGCCTGAGCTGCGACTTCAGCCAGGAGCAGAGACAGGTTCAAACAACAGGAGAGAACAGAACACAAGGAGTCACGACTCGATCACTGTGTGACCTTGGACAAAATACTTAGCCTGTCAGAACCTCAGTTTTTTCTTATCCTAAGTTTTCCTAAAACCTGTATTAAATCTGTTCTATTCTGGGTACTGGAGTCAGAGATGAGAAAAACGAGGTGACCCTTGTGAATTTCTGCAGTTGAGTGTGTCAGTGACTGGGGAGTGAGGGACCCTGGCACCGGCTGCTTCTGCCAATAAAGGGTCATCTGGTTTGCTCGTGTGCTGTCCAGGGCAGCTTTGAGCCTGGACCCTTGCCTCCCTGAAGGTATCGAGGACTGGCAGGCAAGCAATGTTCCCTGTACCTCCAGCAGGCATTTCCCCATGGGAAACTTGCTCTTGTTAGCCCAGCTTCTGAATTGCTTGACCTCTTTGGGGCCCATGAGTTGGGAAGGGCTTCCAGTGCATCTATATTTGGCTCACTTGTCCTGGCTAATTTTCAACTTTGTTTTCCAGCTGTGAAAAACATCTATATGGATGGCAGTAATTGGGAATTTAATAATTTTTTTATGTTTCTTGTGGTGCTTGGAAAATCCACCGAGAATGGTCTATATATTTTCAGTGTTTCCCCATTCTGTGCTAAAACTCTGTGTTAAAAACTCTGCATGAATTTTATTTTCTCTTTTTCTTTTTTTTTTTCCTTAAAGCACAAAGCAAGCTAACTTTGAAGTCAAGTTTCCTTTTTAGTCAAGTGTGTGTACCGGGTCCTTATTTTCTCCTTTTGTTTTTATTGCTACCGTGTTCTTTATTACTTTTTTCTAAGTCATTTTAGAAATAAAAAAGATGGGGGAATAAAACCACTAGAGTCAGAGATTCAGACAATCTAAGCGTTGTCTCCCCATGAGAATTACTCTCTTGGCTGGAGTGGGAAGCTAGTGTTTCTTTACCTGGTGTTATTTGATTACTAGGTCATCAAAACTTTATCAGCTCTATTGCACCGACTCCCAGAAGCTTCAGAGTAACAGAGGAATTGCAAGTAGGGCTCTTCTCATGTCACAGAAGCTCCAACTTCATCTTCAAAGGAGGCAGTGCAAAGGAGTGGATTTTTTTTTTTTTTTTTTGAAACAGCGTGAATGTGTCTGGGTTAAGGTCAAGTTCTACACCTAAGACGCTGCTGGGTGACCTTGGGAAACCTGCTTCACCTCTCTGGGTCTTACTCCCTGCACCCTAAAGATGAAGCTGCTTCCAGAAGTTACTGTAAAATGTTTTCATTTCAGATGTAGAGAGGAATCGCTCATGACTCGGTTCATGGGTCTTAGGTTAAGACTTATTTAGGGCTCTGTGGGGTTTTATCATAAATATTAATATCAGTGACATAGAGACTTTGAGAATGTTGGAAGTCTTGCATGTCCTCTCCCTCCCGTGAAGCCTGCTTCCTCCTTTGAGGAACTCTAGGTACTGGGATCTTGGACTGGTAACTGCTGAGGTCTGGCTTCGCCCTCACTCATCTAACGAAGGATGACTGTGATGGACCTTAAAGAAGCAGTGAGAGATTCAGGTTGCAGGGGTTGGACGAGGGGGAGAGAGTAAAGGTCCAAGCCTTTCAGCCTTGGCAGCCTCTAAACGCACGATGTGGGTCTGGATGTGTCTGCTGGCTATAGCGGCAGATTCGTTTTTCCTCGGGTCCGTGTTCTCCGATGTTCCTATGGACCACACATGTGGCATCCCCTGTCATTTAGGGGTGCTTACCAGGAGTTTCGGGGTGAGACAACTCATTTCCACTCCTCAGTCTACTTTTATTTTGCCCTAGCCCAAAACATGAGTGACAGATGGAATCTATGAGGTATGGAACAGGGGGATCAAGCAGTTAATTATTGTTACTTTTATCTGTCTGGAGAGGGAGGGACACCGTTAGCACATTTCTGGGAGAATTTCAAAAGATGCCCATGAGCAGGAATGCTTTTTGTGACTGGACCTCACACCCTCCTTACGCTATGGGGATCTCTTGGACTGTTTATGGGTTACTATCCTGGAGGGAGGCTGCATCTTGGGCCCCAAAGTCCAGGAGACACAGTGTCCCATGCTTTCACCCTTTCTGCTGATAGGACTCAAACTATAGCTACTACTGTTAACCAGCATTTGTTAAGTTCTTACTAGGGCTCAGGCAGAGTACATTGACATCTGTCATCTCAGTTAATACTGAAAACATCCCTCTAGTATGCGTTAGTTGCTCAGATGTGTCCAACTCTCTGTGACCCCACGGACTGTAGTCAACCAGGCTCCTCTGTCCATGGGATTTCCCAGGCAAGAATACTGAAGTGGGTTGCCATTTCCTACTCCAGGGGACCTTCTCAACCCAGGGACTGAACCCAGGTCTTCTACATTGCAGGCAGATTCTTTACCGTCTGAGCCACCAGGGAAGCTACTGTGTACGTAGGATTACTGTCCTCATTTGGCCAATGTGGAAATTGAAGCACCAGGCTTCTTTTGTCTTTTTCACCCAGATGGTTGGTAGCAGAGATGTGACTCAAAATGAGCCAGAGAGCCTCGAGAATATTCCTCTGAAGCATCATGCTGTGCTGTGTCCACACACATGTGTGATCATCTGTGTCTGACCGCCAGGATCCCAGGGATTCAAACACTGCCCCCTGGTTCATAGTTCTGCCACTAGTCTAAGCCTCTTTCAGCGCCTTGAGTCAGAGCTGCAGATGTGCTTGGAGAGCAGGATCTTCAGAGGGCCCCTAAGAATATACTGCTAGAGCAAGTAGATCGTAGCACTTCCTTCGTATTACCTACCAGACCTCCGTGTCTGCTCCCGTCTCATCTCCATGTTGATTTCTTAACTATCTTCCCTTAGACATTTAATATCCGCCATATCAAAAAACACATAGTTCCTGAGTTCCCCATGCCCTCTGACTGCCTGGGATGCAGGCTCCTTCCCCATCATTCACTAGCAATGTTCTCTGTCCCTCCAGACTGACCAGATGCCCAGCCTGGGCATTGTCTTAACATTCTTCTAGATTTTTCCTGGTTCCCTGGAAGTCCTTGCTCTCTGTCAAAAGTGACACCCATGTGGCTTTTATGATGGCAAATCCACATGATCTGTTTCATATCTGTTCCCTAAACCTCTGCGGAACCCAGGCTGGGTACCATCCATCTAGCATCTTCAGAGTCTGGCAGGAAGATCGCTGATACATATTTGGCACATTGCCAGCGCCAGCCGAACCTGGATCATGTGCTCTTTTCCAAGTGAATAGTTAGCTTTTATTGCTGTGTTATTAGATTGAATCACATGAAATTGCTGTTTTCATAAGTTAAAATTGCTCGAATACTGGCATTTCAGATGTGTATTTTTCTATTCCCACGAGCATTTTCAATCTGTTCCTCCCCTCGGTTCCTCCCCTTCTGCTTCTGTATACCAAGGTTCCCCTGCATATCCTAAACTCATCTTTTCCTTTTTCTAACACTGACTGCTAACCTTCCAGAAAGAGTTGGTTACAGTCACTGTTTCCATGTCTGCACCAGCCATTCCTGCTTCAGTCTTTTGCTATCTAACCCCTCTCTCTCTCCTCCTGAAGCTGCTTCAGGTGTTTTTAAGCAGCACGAAAATTGCTCCGCTCGCAGGCTGATCCTGTTCTTCACCCTCTTGCACTTTCTCGCAGTATGAAAAGACTGGGGTGATCCCTTTTGAAACTCTCACCTTCTGTGACTTCCATGGCCTGACTTTTAAAAAATCCTGCTAATTTATCCCATATTCACTCCATTTAAAGTTGAAGGATAAAATGAAAACCCATCTTGCCCTTCAGTTGCACATAGCACAGAAGTTACTACAAGGTATCGTGACACACATCCTAGTAAAGTAAACGTAGCTGATCAGTTCTATACGATTAACAGATAACCACACGTGTATTATTTTAAAACTAGAGAGAACATATGCAGAGCATCTAGACATGAGCCCCAAAAGATTTGAAGTTCAAAGACAAGATTCTTTATAATCTAATTCAGAGTATATATAAACTTTACTTATATTTATGGAACCAAATTAAAGAAGCTGTATTAATAAAGGGTGTTTTTTTCCCCTTCATTTCAGGCAAGGCTTTATTGGGGCCCCTGCTGCAGCAGAGAGGATCGAAGGAAAACAGCAGTTTCCCTTGCTCACTCCCCGAGCAGGGAGAGGGAGGGGGTGGCAAGGTTTTCCCTTATATGAGGCGAGGGTACGGGTGTGTCCAGGGCTGGAGGGCTGCCTGAGGTGGCCACCCACTCCCTCTGGTGGTGTTGAGTGCGGGGGCATGCTCAGTACCCAGCTTTTGCTCCCAACATCCTGCTTTTGCTCCAGGCTCTTCCAAGGTGGCAGTTGGGATTTTGGTTTCTTTGTATCTTTTGTCCAGAATTTGTCCCAACTGTGCATGCCCCCAGGGGGGTTTTTATAGAATCAAGAATTGAAGCAATAAAACCATGCCACAGCACTTGTACCTTTCCTGTCTATCTTCTTCCATGGTGGAGAGCTCTCCTGGCTCCATCTCTCCTGGCCATGTAATTGACTGTTCTTCCCATCCCTGCCTGAGTCCTGCCCATGGGCATCCTCTTCTGTCCTCCTCCCTTTGGGAGCCTTGCGCATCTACTATTTGTGAATATCAGCACATCCAGCGGTAATGTGTACTCCAGGTGAGACTCACTCTGGCTTTGGGGTATCAGTTCAGTTCAGTTCAGCTCAGTCACTCAGTCGTGTCCGACTCTTTGCGACCCCATGAATCGCAGCACGCCAGGCCTCCCTGTCCATCACCAACTCCCGGAGTTCACTCAGACTCAAGTCCATTGATCGGTGATGCCATCCAGCCATCTCATCCTCTGTCGTCCCCTTCTCCTCCTGCCCCCAATCCCTCCCAGCATCAGAGTCTTTTCCAGTGAGTCAACTCTTCGCATGAGGTGGCCTAAGTATTGGAGTTTCAGCTTTAGCATCATTCCTTCCAAAGAACACCCAGGACTGATCTCCTTTAGAATGGACTGGTTGGATCTCCCTTGCAGTCCAAGGGTCTCTCAAGAGTCTTCTGCAACACCACAGTTCAAAAGCATCAATTCTTCAGCGCTCAGCCTTCTTCACAGTCCAACTCTCACATCCATACATGACTACTGGAAAAACCATAGCCTTGACTAGACGGACCTTTGTTAGCAAAGTAATGTCTCTGCTTTTCAATATGCTATCTAGGTTGGACATAACTTTCCTTCCAAGGAGTAAGCGTCTTTTAATTTCATGGTTGCAGTCACCATCTGCAGTGATTTTGGAGCCTCCAAAAATGAAGTTTGACACTATTTCCACTGTTTCCCCATCTATTTCCCATGAAGTGATGGGACCAGATGCCATGATCTTCGTTTTCTGAATTTTGAGCTTTAAGCCAACTTTTTCACTCTCCTCTTTCACTTTCATCAAGAGGCTTTTTAGTTCCTCTTCACTTTCTGCCATAAGGGTGGTGTCATCTGCATAGCTGAGGTTATTGATATTTCTCCCGGCAATCTTGACTCCAGCTTGTGTTTCTTCCAGTCCAGCGTTTCTCATGATGTTCTCTGCATATAAGTTAAATAAGCAGGGTGACAATATACAGCCTTGACGTACTCCTTTTCCAATTTGGAACCAGTCTATTGTTCCATGTCCAGTTCTAACTGTTGCTTCCTGACCGGCATACAGGTTTCTCAAGAGGCAGGTCAAGTGGTCTGGTAGGACCCAAACCGAGACTGTCGTCCCCCACATCACCTTCTCTTCCTTTCATTTCCCCTTTCGATGGTCCTCTTTACCTTTTTTGCCTCTGGGCCCACCTCTGTAGCATTTCCACAATTCCTGCCCCACTGTCTGTTTCTTGACTGTTTCTTCCAGCATTCTAACTTTTCTCCACCAGTCTGTCAGCTCCACACACTCACATGTTGAAAACAGTCGTTAGTGAGCCTGACTTAATCATGTTTGCATTTCCCACAGTGCCCTAGCATTGTGCTCAGGGTAAATAGGCCTTCGATGCGTATATATTGAGTTCAAAGAAATTGATCTTTTAAATGACAGGCACAATTGGACTGCGTTGTCCTAAGCTTTGATAAATATCAATAGGAGAAAGGAAAAGAATCCCTCATAAATTGACCACCCCAGCACACGGTTCCAGTCACTGGTGTATCCCTTCATGAATTTCCCCATTCCTATTTTTAGATCAGGTAGACAAAGTTTTTATTGTTACCACAGTGGTCCGTCCAGAGGACAGAGTTGCTTAGCAAGGGCTGAATCCTAACCATTAATGTTGCTCATAACATTTTTCCAGCACTCTGCCTTCCTGTTGGGATCGTACTTCCCAGTTCCCGGAGGTTAAGTGAGGACTTGTGCCCAGAACTGGCCGATGATCATTTAACTGGTGATCCCTCAGAACATCCTCTCCATGGCTGTTCCATCACCCTTGGTCCTCAACTGACATCATGACGCAGAGAAGCCCCCAAGTGACCCATGACGGCCGTGAAGTAGGAGAAAAAAAGCTTTATTTTCAGCTGTTAACATTTTGGGTCTATCTGTTTCTGCAGCAAACTTTAACTCGATTGGAGATGTAGACTGCTATTTCTGGGAGAGTCTCTGATTTATTTTTTATTTTTTACTTTTATTTGCATGAATATTTTTGTGGCATTTATCCCCAGGGCACAAGTTTTTGTTTTTTCAGTTTCTCCTGGGATATCTTTTTCTTCTGTGCAGCCTTCTCTTCCGGTTTAGGGAAGAGCTACTCTTTTTTCAGTAAGGATCATTTCAGTGTGGCCGGCTGATCCTACCATGAGCTCTGTAAGTCCTCCTCCGCATCTTAGGGGCTTTGTTCACCTGGATATGTTCAGTGACCAGAGAATCTACATCTAAGCTCTTCAGTTCAGCATCACTCTCTGCATTTTTGAGTAGGTGTGCAGGAAAAATTCAGCACTCTGTTTAGGCCACTGACACTGCATCCAGCCCCACTGTTTGGACAACACCACCGTTGTATGAGGGCTTCCCTCATATCTCAGTAGGTAAAGAATCTGCCTGCAATGCAGGAGGCCTGGGTTTGATTCCTGGGTCAGAAAGATCCTCTGGAGAAGGAAATGGCAACCCACTCCAGTATTCTTGCCTGGAGAATCCCATAGACAGAGGAGCCTGGTGGGCTACAGTCCATGGCATTGCAAGAGTCGGACATGACTTAGCGACTGTATCACCACCACCACTGTGACCACGGAATGGTACCCTTTGCTTCTTAAAGGGACATCCTGCACTTATTTGGTGGCTTTTCATTTGTTTTTCCTTTTTAGATTGGAGAATCCCCACAGACAGGAGAGCCTGCAGGGCTACAGTTCATGGGGTCACGAAGAGTTGGACGTGACTGAGCGACTAACCACACCCACAGCACATAATTGCTTTGCCATGCTGTGTTAGTTTCCGTCGTACAACGACGTGATTGTTGGCATTTTGGATATGCATACCCTTACAGGCCTGGGTCGTTTCATGAGTGTTCTTAAAGTGAACACGAAGATTTGAACAACCTCTTGATTTTCATGATTTTGAGGGGTTCCTGGGCAAAGTGAATTGCGAACCATTTTTAGAGGTCATCTCAGGCTGCTTACTGGAAAAAAAAAGGGAGGTTCTCTGATTTAACACCATTCCACTTGACAGGGGAAATGACCTAGGTCATAATGAATGGGTCTTGGCGAGTGGCTGGAGCTGAGGTTGGCTGACTCCCTGGACATTCTCCCTCGTTCACAGCACCCTGGGCCCAGAGGGAGGCTGGCCTTGCAGGGTGCTTCCCTGCATTTGCTCTTTGCCTCCTGGTGGTGTTTCTGCTGCAGAATGTGTCGGGCCAGGCTCTGCCTGGATTCTGGGTCACTGACCCGCTGTACTTTTCTACCTTGACTGGTCATCTGAGAGAACCCGAGGGTCCGCTTTGCAAGCCCTCTGCCGAATGCCGTGGCACAGGTGCCCACCTCAACCCTAGGCCTGCTGGAAGAATGCTTCCTTTTCCAGGTGATGGAGTGGAGGCAGCAGCCTCTCTGTGCAAGTGAAAGTCCAGCAATTCAGCTTTGGAATTATCCGAGGTTGACTGGATTCTCAGATCCAAAGGTATGAGGATAATTAGGACTCTTGTTAACCATTCTGGATCCCCTTCCCCACCCCCACCCCCCAGTGACGCGATTCACACAGATTAATTACTGCCTGCTATAAATAAACGCAGAGAAAAGCAATCTGCATCGCTGAGGCAGAGGGTAACTGTCATTTAATATATCACAGCTTTCCGCACACCTGTTCTCCCTCCACTGTTGCCATGGAAACCACACTCTATAAGAGAAGCTCTGCATAATTAGTGTGGATAGAGGTCTATATCAATCAGAATAATTTGAAAGAATACTAAAAACCCAAAGGAGCAGCCAAAACTACTTGTCTCAATAGGAAGGAATCCGATCTCTACTGTGTGGTAAATGAGGAGACAGTTACAGGAGAAAATCAGCAAAATTAGCAATTCTAGGTCAGCTGAAAAACAAGGTGCCAACCTCTTCCTGCACGAGAGAGGAAGAAAACTTTGTCATCGAGTTTGACTCTTTTAAGTGCTCTTTCGAGCCACACAAAGGAGATACAAAGCCAAACGAAGGCGTGAATGTATGTTGAGGTGATGGAGCTCCAGAAGGGTAGAAGGGCTCTGCACACGTGGGACGCCCCCATTGCAGTGGTGGGCAGGGAGGCTGGGGCTTGAGACTCCAGCTGTGGGAGGGGCTGGTGGCTGAGGGGGTGCTCCTTCAGGAGCAGTGAGCAGCTTTCAGTCAAAGTCTGGGATTTTATGAGTGGCTGGAATCACCAAACTGCTTCTTAGTGGTGGAAAGAATTTCAGAAAGAATCTAGTTCCAATGTGCTAGTTTTGCAGGGAGGAATGGGAATCTCGCAGAGAGGCAACTTGCCTGAAGTACCAGAACAGCTGTTGGCCAAGCTCTCTGGTTCTCAGCAGAGCTCTTTGCTAAGGCCATTGATTGGACCACCACTGGGTTGGTGGTCTTGGTCAGAAATTCTTTTTTTTTTTTTTTAATTTATTTTTGT
Organism: Budorcas taxicolor; assembly: GCF_023091745.1. Classification (NCBI taxonomy): domain Eukaryota; kingdom Metazoa; phylum Chordata; class Mammalia; order Artiodactyla; family Bovidae; genus Budorcas; species Budorcas taxicolor. The sequence goes on along the minus strand of NC_068910.1, from coordinate 52,336,610 downwards.
TTATTTGTCTGGCCATGCTGGGTTTTAGTTTTGGCATGTGGGATCTACTTTCCTGATCAGGGATGGGACTTGGGCCCCTGCATTGAGAGCTCTGAGTCTTAGCCACTGACCACCAGCGAAGTCCCTGGTGAGAAATTCTTTGGTTCTTTATTACCAAGGGGATGAAATTGAGTACCTGGCACCAGAAAGCATTTGGACTTTGGCATGTACAATCTGACAATTTCCCTTTGGGTGTGGATATGCAAATTCATTCATTCATCCATGCAGTATGTATACATTAAGTAAAACAGGATCATATCAAGTTTTTTGAGAGACACACAAACTTCCTGCAAACTGGAAATTTCCAGGTCTCTTACTGGATCCATGTTTCTTTTTTTTTTTTCTATTATTAACTTTTATTGGAGTATAGTTGCTTTATAATGTGTTAGTTTCTGCTAGACTGCAAAGTGAATCAGTTACATGTATACATATATCCCCTCTTTTTAAGATTGTCTTTCCATTTAGATCATTACAGAGCACTGAGCAGAGTTCCCTGTGCTGGGTCCGTGTTTATAGTAATTGATACTATATTCATTCATTCACTCAGCATCTATGTATTGAGTGCCTACTATGAGCCCCCTCTATTCCAGGTGCTTAGGAAATAGTCACTGGTAAAGCATGAAGATCTCTGCCTTCACAGAACTTGCATTCTAGTGGGGAGAAACAGACCCTAGGTATGGAAACAAATAAGTATGATAATTTTATTTTTTTGTAATTAAAAACCTTTTTATTAAAGTATAGTTGATTTACAATGTTGCGTTAATTTCTGCTGTATAGCAAAGTGATTCAGTTATACTTAAATATATGTATTTTTAATATTCTTTTCCATCATGGTTTATCACCAGATATTGAATATAATTCCCTGTGCTATACAGTAGGGCCTTGTTTTTTTTTCTCCTGTGCTAAGGGGCTTGAAGGATCTCATTCCGTTACCCAACCAGGGGTTGAAACTGGGCCTAAGCATGAAAGAGCCGAGTCCTAATAACTAGAGCACCAGGAAGCTCGCTAGGGCCTGGTTACTTGTCAGTTCTCAAACTGTATAATAGTTTGCATCTGCTAATCCCCAGCTCCCAGATGATCCATCCTCCAATTCCTTCCCTCTCGGCAACCACAAGTCTCTTGCGTGTCCCTGATTCTGCTTCTGTTTCATAGAGAGGTTTGTTTGTATCGTATTTTAGGTTCCATATGTAAGTGGCATCAAATAGTATTTGTCTTTCTCTTTCTGACTTGTCTCGCTTAGTATGATCATCTCCAGGGAAGAATGCTGGAGTGGGTTGCCATTTCCTTCTCCAGGGGATGTTGCTGCAGATGGCATTATCTCACTATTTTTAAAGGCTAGATTACTCCACTCTTACCAGAAAGGTGGGGAGAAAGGATCTGAACAAGTGTCTGGTTCTGATTAATGTAAATGACTTCCAAGTCGCTCCCCAAACTTCCACTCCTCTATAGTCTAGCCGACTCTTGATTTTCAGCACCCTGGGCCTTGTTTTGGAGGTCAGCCTGCAAATACTACTGTCCCTTCTTACTTCCTCTGGTCTACGTTCTTCCTCTTAGAATTCATTCTCTGAATATTTATTGTGTTCAGAAACCACTCACTTCTCTAAGCAGACTTCATCCTTTCCAAGTTTGGTGGTGGCTTACTCACTAAGTCGTGTCCGACTCTTGTGACCCCATGGACTGCAGCCTGCCAGGCTCCTCTGTCCATGGGGATTCTCCAGGGAAGAATACTGAAGTGGGTTGCCATTTCCTTCTCCAGGGGATTTTTCTGACCCAGGGATCGAACATAGGTCTCCTGCATTGCAGGCAGATTCTTTACCGACTGAGCTACAAGGGAAGCCCCTTTCCAAGTTAAAGATTTATATATTGTCTTTTTCTCTGTGTGAGGGGGTGCTTCCCAGGTGGCTCAGTAGCAAAAAATCTGCCTGCAATGCAGGAGACCCAGAAATGGCAACCTACTTCAGCATTCTTGCTCAGAAAATCCCATGGACCAGAGGAACCTGGTGGATTACAGTCCATGGGGTTGCAAAAGGGTCAGATGTGACTGAGTGACTAAACAGCAACTTTTTCTTTCACGGTAGAGTATTGATAAAAAATGATAAATGAAACGGAAAATTTCTTCTCTGAAAGATGTCCTGGGCCTGCTAATCTTAGTTTTTATGCATCGTTTGGAAAAATGATTATCCCTTGAAAACTAGAATGGATAATGGGAAAACTGGAAATAGCCTTGAAACTGGAATGGGTGTTTTAGTATGGATGCCAGCTCCAATGGTGTTTGTCAAGGAACAAAGCATATCTTGAAACTAGGCATTCATTCCTCTTTATTCCAGAATCTTATCAATGGTTATTGAGGCCAAGGTTTAGCACAAAAGATTGATTTTCTGTTTATTCCTTTGGCTTTTATATTGATTGTACATTTGTCCTGTTGTACCAAATATGGTTACTTATATATATGTACATGAATAAAATATGTTTAATAAGCATGCATAAAATATATGAGCTTGAAAACTGTTCCCTGGTGGAACATTAGTGTCTTGGTTGAAATATCTAAGTGACTTCCAGAAGAAATCATTAGTTCCCCTCTCGTGTACTTTGTTCCTGTGTGGGAGTTCATACTCCATACAACAATGAGTCTTAATTTTTTGTTGTGGTTGTTTTACCTGTCCCCCGAGAATTCTAGTGACTCTTATGTATAGGACAGAGTATGTGCTTAGTTGCTCAGTCATGTCCGACTCTTTGCAACCCCTTGGACCGTAGCCTGCCAGGCTCCCTTGTCCATGGGGTTTTCCAAGCAAGAATACTGAAGTGGGTTGTCATTTCCTTCTCTAGGACAGGACAGAATGATTAAAACAAAAACAAAATCTGTTGGGGTTGGTTCCTAGAAGGGCAGACAAGTCTTTTGATTCAATACCATTATTATGGTGGAGGACTTTTACAATGACAAAATACAGTTCTGGGGGTAGATTGCAAAAAGGCTCCCTATTACCCACCTCTCTCTGTGTCTTCGCTCCTTGTAAAGTGACTCTGCATCTCCTCTCGTTGAGAGATGAAGTCCATTTGCCCATCTCTGAATTTGGACTGGCCTCATCACTCACTTTGCCTGTACAATTTGGTAGAAATAATGGTTGCCAGTTTTGAACCATTAGGTCTCAAGAGTTCTTGTACTGTCAGCTATTCCTGTTTGGATTCTATCTTCCACCCATGTAGTCAAGCCCAGGCTGTCTTGCTGGAGGATGCAAAAGAATGTGGACTAGAACCAAGTTAGTCTGAACATTTCAGAGGAGGCCACCGAAGGTCCACAGAGCTTTCCTCAGCGGCCAACTATAGATACATAAGTGAGTGTAGCCAAGTTCCAATAAGCCTGACTCAGATTTGCGGAACCATTAACCTATAGACTCATGAACAGTAGTAAACTTGCGCTATTTTAAACAACTAAGTTTTGGGATATTTTGTTGTGCAGTGATAGCTAGCTGATACAGATAGAACCACAAGAAAGTGAGCTTTTTGAGGGAAAGACTCATGTCTGATTCTCTAGCTATTATGTGCTTCTTGCATTCTATTATTAAATGTACATTAAATTTGTGAATACCATGTGATTAATTCTGTTTCCTGGATTGGAGGTCTTTCTAGTGGCATAGAGGGATGGTCATTTCCCTCACAAACCGTGTGATTTCTATTGGAGAGGAATGGATTCTGTAGCAGAGAAGCTAGTTTTTTCATAACATCTGCTCCTCCTTTCTTAGTTCTAGGCCCTTAGTTTTCAGTTGGACATATGACTTCTTTAAATAAAGATTACATTTTTCTGGCCTCTATCACAGATATCTGTATGACTAAGTTCTGGCCAGTGGGATGTAAGTGAAAGAGAAGGGGCACGCTTTGTATTTCCTTCCCTCATTTCTATTGGATGGGATGCAGATGTGTCGGCTGGCACAGGGCAACCATATTGGAAATTGAGGTAGAAATATATGCTGAGGGTACAATAGCAGCAAATTTAAGGATGTTGAGTCTATGATCAGTGTCCTTAATTGCTGACTCCCTCTTCCTTGTAGGAGAGAGAACTCTTCATTCCTAGTCAGTTATCTATGTCTGACTCAGGTGCATGTATATCCATTGACTTATTTCACATTTCCAGATAAGAAAGAATAGGCGTGACGGCAGACTAGGATGGGCTATTTCAATTCTCATTTCATTTCACATAGACTGCCTGCTGTTTGCCTAGTTCTATTGTCCAAGACACTAAGTTGAAAAAACAATGAGTCATGTTCTCTCTGGATATTAGAGATAAGATGTGTGCATAGGTGGTTGCCCAGGCAGTTAACAACACAAGAGGTATAAGCCAAGTGGCCAACTGAATTCTCTTGGGCACTCCACATTCCCTAGGTCCAAGGGAAGGTTGATCATGGAGGTGTGGAGTAGATGGCAGCCTCATGAATGAGGCAGACAGGTGTCCTGGATCTTGGGCTCCACCCTAGCTCTTGCCGTCTCCCCAACATAACTTTGTCTTGGTGGGAGAGGGCATCCTGCCAAAGAACAAGAGGCTTTTGCAGGGCTGGTGGGGATGTACAGAAGGGACCTGCTGAACAGTAGTGAGGGGCCATGTGGGCAGGGGAGGTAAGATGGGCCCAGAGAGGAGTCCCTTCAGCACTAAGTTGAGGACTTTGAACCTGAACCTGTGGGTCTGGCCTTAAGGGTTTCAGAGGACAGCTGCAATCTAAGAACGTTATATTTTAGTGAGACTAGTTGTGTGACTCTGTGAAGGGACTAGAATCGAGTGGGGCCAAAGGAGGAGGACAGAGACCTAGGTACCACAGGTAGGGGTGATGTTGGTCCAAGCAACATGGCATTCTTATGAGATGGGGAGATGAAGAGGGATAGATTTTGCAAAGAAAGCTGCAAAACAGACCTGGTGTCTGGACAGCAGGGCTTAAAAAGATGTAAGAGCTCAGCTTGCCTTGTTTCTTTTGGTTTGTTCTTGTTTTGGTTTTGTTTTCCTTTCTATTGGAGTATACTTGGTTTACAATGTTGTGTTAGCTTCTGCTGTTCGGCAAAGTGAGTCAGTTACACATATACATACAGCCACTCTTGTCTCGATTCTTTTCCCGTATAGGCCATTACAGAGTATTAAGTACAGTTTGCTGTGCTATACAGTAGGTCCTTATAAAACAGATGACTAATAAGGACCAACTTGCCTTCTTTTCATACATGGAAATGGGAAGATGGGCATTGCCAATGAGGGAAATGGGCCAGAGAGGCGGGCTCCAGTCTGACGAGGATTGGGACCGATGTCTTTAGTTTAGAGACTCTTGTCTGTGCACTGCGACCTGACCATCCTCAGGGGATCTGTTCAGTGGCGGTTGGCAGTGGAGGGTGGGGATGAAGCTGAGAATGGAAGTGGAGAGCACTCCCTGGCTGCTCAGCAGAGGCAATCGGACTGACACCTGGATCATCTCTCCCTAGAATTAGACGACCAAGTGATGGAATGTGATCAACAAGGGTAAAGACACGTTTATCTGCAAATCTTTTTTTTCATTGCTGATTACGTGGTACCAGGTGTGGAATAGCTGGCAGGCACTATTCATCTCTATTCTCACCCTACCGGGCAGCACACCAGCAAAGAAAGACGGATGAAGAGAGGGAAAGCCTCAAAGTGGAGCATGCTCCAGGAAGGATGGGGTTGAATGGTTGAGAGGACCTCTGTGACCTCAGGGAGCCACCGGAACATCTCTGAGGTTCTGTTTGCTCTGCATAAAATAAATAAGTAGTAATAAATAAGGGCTTCCCTTGTAGCTCAGATGGTAAAGAATCTGCCTGCAATGCAGGAGATCTGGGTTCTATCCCTCAGTTGGGAAGATCCCCTGGAGAAGGGAATGCACTCACTCCAATATTCTTGCCTGGAGAATCCAAGAACAGAGGAACCTGGCAGGATACAGTCCGTGGTTGCAAAGAGTCAGATACAACCGAGTGACTAACACTTCCGCTTCCAGTGGTAAATAATAGTAAAATCACAAAAAATGAAAGTGATATGATAGTAATTTCTATGCTCTGTATCTATCATGGCATGCATTACTCACAGCTTAATGTCTTAAAAGGCCGGTGCTCATTTGTTGTATTTGTGTATCTGCAGTTTGGGTTGGGTCGGGGGGGGGGGGGGGGCGGCGGGGGACAACATGTCTCTGCTCCAGAAGATCCGAGTCCTGTGTTGGGTTGGCTGGAGAGGCTGGGTGGGTTGGGCACCCCTCTGCTTGGGGTCTGAGGGCCTGCCTGTGTGCTCGCTCCATCAGGGCCCCTCAGAGGTCCAAGAGTGAGAGTTCCAGGAGACAGAAAGCAGAGGCTGCTGGTCTTTTAAGGTCAAGGGCTGAGAGCTGGCATAGCTGTACTCCCACTGGGTTCAATCGGCCAAAGTAGCTGTTGATTCAGGGGAAGGAGACACACCCTTACCTCTCAACGGAGTGTCCCTCTTTTGTAGTTTTTTTTTTTTTTTTTTTAAATTTTTGGCTGCACCAGGTCTTCACTGTTGCACGTGGGACTTGTGCAAGTGGAGTTTACTCTCTAGTTATGGTAATTGGGCTTCTCTTGTTGCGGAGCACGGCCTGTAGAGCACGGGGTCAGTAGTTGCGGTATACGGGCTTAGTTCCCGGATCAGGGGTCGAGCTCTTGTCCCCTGTGTTGGCAGGCAGATTCTTAACCACTGGACCATCAGGAGTGTCCTGAAGTCCTCTTTAATTGTTGCAGAGTAAATAATATAATGAACACAGAAGGCTTAACATCCCATGGAGAACATAAGAGCTCAGTAAACAGTGGCTATTGTGATGACTCGAGGTAGTGTCAGGATCATCAGAGTTTCAGGCTTGAGTAGAGGTGCTGGATTCAATGGCCAGGAGGCCACTGAGTGAGCAAGATGGCCTTGCTTTCTTGGATGTGGCGGGAGTTGGGGGTGGCCACCGTGCGGGTGGTAAGGAGTGAGTTGGTGGCAACTCCAGAAAGGCAGCACTGGGGTGAGAAGCTGAATTGCGGAAGGACAGGGAGAAACTGGAGAGTTGCTGTGGATGAGCAGGGGCAGGGTGGCGAGGCGTCCGGAGGATGCTTCTTCCGTGGCTTAGGGACAGGGTGGCACAGAGTGGGAGGCAGGCATGTGGGGAGGATGAGAAGAAGGAGAGGGAAGAGGAAGAGGGGAGAGGCAGAGGGACTGAGAAAAAGTGTGAATATCTGTGTGTTTTAAAGGCCAAGTTTATTCTAGGCAAGCTATTTATTTAAGATTTGCATGCAAATGAAAACAGCCAGGATATAAGCTCCTGAGAGGAGGGAGTCTGAGCGGAAGAAGGGTTTACAATTCTCATTACAGGCTGGTAGATAGGCAGCTGTCTGGGCCAGGCTAAAGGCAAAGCTTCAGCTGGGAGGGCATCTGTTAGGGCAGACGGAGAAGTATTAAGCTTTTTGTTATTGGAAGCAGGGGGTGTGGGTTCGATCCCTGGTTGGGGAACTAAGATCCTGCATGCCACTTGGCGAGTCCAAAAAATTAAAATAACATAGTCAGTAGTTGGGGTTGTTAATTTTATACCTAAAAGTGAAGGGTGACATACAAGCCTCCACTCTTAAGAGTTAATGTTGAAACGAAGGCCCTATCAAGAGTAATTGTGGATACCCTAAGAGCTAAAATGTGTATGATTTTTCTTTTTTTTTCGAAATTTATTTTATTTTACTTTACAATACTGTATTGGTTTTGCCATACATCAACATGAATCCGCCACGGGTGTACACGTGTTCCCAATCCTGAACCCCCCTTTCTGCTTAATTGAGTAAAAAGGGAAAAAAATTAAATTATAAAGTTAGTGTTAAGAAGTCAAGCCAAGTTCTGCTTTTCCACGTGACCCTTAGTGCTTCTTTTAAAATCGAAACTGTGAATGTTTTAAAGAATGAAGTGTTGGTATCCTTGCTTTGTGTGAGCCTTAAGCCTGGACTTGGCTAGCCTGGAGGGCAGCCTGGTGCGGTGGGCCAGGCCCTGTGTCCTGAATGCTGGCCCTGGTGGGCTACACTGGTCCTGAAATTTCTGCATCACAGACTCAGCTTTTTGGATAAGGGTTCCTTCCAACACCCAGCCACCTTGGACAGACCTGGGTCTTGCCTAGCTGCCTGCTGTCCTGTTTGAATATCCCTGAGGATTTCTCCCCGGGAAATTCCCTTTGTCTCTGACACAGGCTTTTGCATGGTGGAGAATTTTTTGATTAGTTTGTTCCTTACTGTATCCCCAGAGGCTGGCCAGGAGCTGGCATTGGATCGTTTGTTGCATGAATATAAGAATGAAGAAGGAGGGACTTTCCTGTGGTACAGTGGTTAGGACTGTATGCTTCCAATGCAGGGGGCACAGGTTTGATCCCTGCTTGGGGGACTGAGATCCCAGCTGCCACATGGTGAGGCCTCCCCAAATTAAAATAACATAAAAAGTTCAACACTGAAAAAAAAGAGGAAAGGAGTTTCTTTAAAACAAAACAAAACAAAAAACAATGAAGGGGCATCATAAGGGGGCTAGATGTGGAAGGGGAGCTCTGGGAGCAAATACTGGGCATTTCACAGGCTTGTGGCAGCCTCTGTAGGGGGTGCCTGTCTCAGGCTTCCCAGGTGGCCTAGGCTAAAGAACCCACCTGCCAGTGCAGGAGGCGTAAGAGACTTGGGTTCGATCCCTGGGTTGGGAAGATTCCCTGGAGAAGGGAATGGCAATCCACTCTAGTATTCTTGGCTGGAGAATGCCGTGGACAGAGGAGGCTGGCGGGCTACAGTCCAGGGGGCTGCAAAGAGTCAGACTTGACCGAGCGACTGAGTATGCACTTTAGAGGTCAGAGTGAAGCAGTTCAGATAAATGGGTGGCCAAATCCTTGAAAAAGGGATTTCAGTGTCCTTGGGAGGAAACATGGAAGAAAGGAAGGGTTAGTTCCATGGATCCTGGATAGTTTTTGTTTTTTTTTCCCTTACAACAGCTGAGAAGTTTATATTTCTATTTGAAATGCAGAGTGAAACTGTGTATGGCCCTTTAAAAAAGTAGAACGTATTTACTTATGCACAGACCATATGGGACTTTGGAGTGGGTGTTGATGGGACCAAAATAAACTCCCTGGATTCACAGCCAGGAGCAGTCAGGCTGGAGCAAAGTTTCTCTTTCACCTTAGAAAACTTGAATTTATTTTAAACAATTTAAAATAAGAGTGGGTTTTCCCATTATGAAATCAGTGCAGGCCTATTATAAAAATTTGGAAAAAACACAGAAAAGACAAAGTCTTGTCGTGTGAACTTTGCTAGGGTGCAGGCAGGTTGCTGGATGGTGGCTGCGGGGATGATTCTTGAGACCATGGGAAATCAGAACCTTGGGGACATTTTGAGGGCAACCTTGAGAGGTGGGCTGTGGCAGGACCACCTCTATCTTCTGGGGTCTGTAGGTCCTCTGTTGGGCTTGGGAAGGGTCTGGACTCTCACTCTGTCCCTGTAACTCCAAGTCACAGTACTTGAGTTTCTACAATCCCCCAAAGAAGACTGGGTCTCTCCTTGGGGGCAACAATGCAGACTGGTGTTTTGCAAAGAGCATCTATATTCTGCAACAGCAGCAGCTGCTGGAGCGGGTGCGGGGACCACAGGGACAACAAGGAAGCTGTAACCGGCCCTGAAGGCCAAGAGGGCTTATCCTTTCATGCAGCAGCTCCACAGAGGCCCTTCTCCATAGCAGGCCCTGAGCTGTGGGTACAGTGGTGAGTGAATAGGTGTTTTGCCTGCTTCCACGGATATTACGGTTAAGTTTCTGTTGGCTGAGTTTTATGCTGTAGTCTCACCATCTAGTCCTATCCAGCTCCATCTTTTAGGAAGGGGTCCTCATCACCTTAATTGACCCATTCCAGAATCTTTGCAGTTGTTCTTGAAATACTCACTCAGTCGTGTCTGACTCTTTGCAACCCCATGGACTGTAGCCCACACGGCTCCTCTGTCCATGGAATTCTCCAGGCGAGAATACTGGTGTGGAGTGCCATTCCCTTCTCCAGGGGATCTTCTCGACCCAAGGACTGAACCTGTGTCTCCTGCATTGCAGGTGGAATCTTTACCATCTGAGCCGTTAGTCATCCTGTGTTTACTTTGCCCCAGAGGCAGACTGAAGGAAGCAGCGTGGAGATGGGTAATGAATGCAGGCCCAGAGGTCCTTTCCCTGCTGGTGATGAGCAGGGTGGGGAAGCCGGGTCCAGCAGCAGGATGAGTGAGAGCCAGCCTAATTAGTGCCCCAGTCCTGCCCACCACGGGACCCTTTGCATGTCCTCTGTGATTCTCTGTCCACAAGCCTCTCAGACAATTGGTGTTCTCATTATATCTCCTCTTTTCCTCTCAGAAATCTTGAATCTGAAGGGGAGAGTGACAGTTTAAACTGGTATCTTACCCAGGGGATTTACATCACAAGAAAGATCCAAACACCAAGGCTGGCTTCTCAGTGGTTAGGAGGGGATTTTGGAGACAATAGTTTGATTGACAGAGAACCCTTCCCAGGTGGCTCAGTGGTGAAGAACCTTCCTGCCAGGGCAGGAAATGCAAGAACATGGGTTCAGTCCCTGGGTTGGGAAGATCCTCAGGAGGAAGAAATGGCAACGCACTCCAGTATTATTGCCTGGAAAATTCAATATCCAGAGGAGACTGGTGGGCTACCTGGAAAATTCCATATCCAGAGGAGACTGGTGGGCTACAGTCCACGGGGTTGCAAAGAGTCAGTCGAGACTGAGGATGCAAGCACGCCCAGGAGAACTCTGGATGCAAAAGGTGGGGGCCTGGGGGATAAATTCTGCTCACAGTGAGCTCATTGCCTCAGAAATTCAGCCCTAAGGAAGCATTTCAAGCATCTCCTGAGTTCCCCATTCCCTTCACAGCACTGTAATGATAGCTGTGAGTAACACAACTCCTCAGCTCGGATTTCCTTTAACAACTCTCAAACTTTCTGTTGCATCATCCATGCAAATCCTGAAAATATTTTAGAAGCACTGCCATTTTGGCTTCTAAGTCCTACCACTCATTGTCTCATACCTAGAAGTAATGGAAAACTGTTTTGTCCGTTTATGTTCTATAGAGTTTGGAGAAATACAGCTATTGGATTTTTCATATATAGCACCACGGGCAGCGCTTGGATCACCACCCAGGAAGGGCTATTTACTGTGTGAATCAGAAGTCCTGATTGTTCATAAGTCCTGGAATAGCTCCAGCTTCACATACTCCATTCTGACCATCAAATGCATAGGTTCTGAAGTTTGATTTTGAAAATATATCCTCATAGCTGGGAGGCAGTTCGTGTTTTGTAGGGACAAGGACTTCATCACTGTTTCAGGCTCCCCAGGGGGAATTAGAGACAATGCCACTTCCATTCCAGAAATTGCTATGAGATTTCATGCAGGGGAAGTGGGACTTGCCCTTTTTATTTCTTATCTTTTCTTCTATAGTGACTGCATTTTTTTTTTCCCTCTGAAGACAGAGGCTTTCGTGAGACTGCAATGCAGCAGTGGTTCAATTCAGACGGTAGCTTAGGAAATAAATGGAGACTCTGGTACCAGTTAAGCTTGAATCCAATCCTGGGGTTGTTTCTTTGGGAAGGAAGATCCTTCCCTTGGTCAGGAAGTCAGCTCTCACTGAGGTGGGTGGGCCTTGGGAGGCACTGCAGCCGACCCTAATCTATCAGTGGGTCATTTCCGAATTCCTCCTTCTACCCCATTCTGGATGCCATTTTGGAAAGTACGTGAATCCATCGGGACTCCTGGTTTTGTTTTATTTTCCCTTGAAAATTTATTATATAAATATTCTTGCAATAAAAGTTGAAGAAAGATAATGTGAGATTGAAAAAATATAATTATTGTTTCTAAACATTGTCATCATTTTTAGACATATCCCTCTAATCATTTTTTAAATTGATTTTTTGGTGACTTTTGTGAATAGATATTATTTTATTTTTGTAAGGTTTTTTTTTTTTTTACCACATTGAGAGGCATGCAGGATCTTAGTTCTTGACCAGAGATTGAACCCAGGCCCTGTGCATTGGGAGGGTGGAGTCTTAACCACTGGACCACGAGGGAAGGGAAGTCCTCCTAATCATTGTTATGTGCATGGATTTTGTTAACTTTTAAAACAATTTTGTCTCTATAGTAAATGCAGTTTTCATTGTAAGTTGTTTTTTTTTAACAGTATAGCATACTTGGTAACTAATATTTGTTATTGACTATTCTTGCTTACCAAATACTTTATTTACTTAAGTGTTCCTCAACTGAAGGTTATTCAAGTTGTTTCCAGATTATCATTATTATAACCCATAATGAATGTCTTTGTGTACATTATTTTGTGACATTTAGGATGATTTCTTAAAAGATATATTCCTAGAGGTAAAAATTCAATAATCTATGGGTTATAGGTGCTTTACTGATGTTTAACATCAATAACATTAAAGTTCTGAATCGATAACATTAAATAACATTAGGAGGATTTCTTAAAGGATACATCAATAACCTTAAAGTTCTTCATCAATAGCTCTAAATAAATAACATTTAAGTCCATGTTTAACAATTTGTAATTCCGGCTTACCAAGCTTTTTTGAGACCAAGAATCACTGTGACATAGAAGTCCATGACCGAATATATTAAGACTCTGTCCATTCATTCTCATGCTGGGAAAAGTGGGAGAAGAGAGAGCCCTTTCTTAGTCAGATGCTCTTGTCCTTGGAATCTCCAAGCTCACCCACATGTCTCCTGAGGTCAGTGCCCAGTTCTACCCAGACAGATGGCATTTGCTCTCCAGTTATTTGGCAGGAAACGTAACTGGAAACTTGGCCGCCCAAATCTTGTCAAAGGCCTGGTGTTTTTGAATTGCTCAGAGGATATTATCATGGACTCGATGCTTGTGTCCCTCCGGAATTCATATGTTGAGGCTCTAGCTGCCAGTGCGATGGTGTGTGGAGGTGAGGCCTCTGGAGGTGGTTATGTGTGTGTCCGGTCGTGGGAGTGGGGCCCTCACGACGGGTTTGGTGCCCTTGTGGGAAGAGAAGGCAGCCTGTTTTCTCTTCTGTGTGAGGATACAGTGCAAGCCAAGAAAGGGACCCTCATCAAGAACCAAGTCTCAGACTTTTCAGCCTTCAGAACAGTGAGAATAACGGTTTGTTGTTTAAGCGCCCCATGTATGGGATTCTGTCAGAGCAGCCTGAGCTAAGGCGAGTGTGCAGGCCTTCCACGCCTTCAGAATTCCTCCTCTTTATTCTTGGGTGGAGTGCGACCACCACAGCTTAGACCAGCGTGTTCTGGGTCTATTTATTTTTTTATTGAAAAAATTTCACTGAAGAATAGTTGATTTACAATGTTGGGCCACCCTGTGCTGTACAGCAAAGTGGTACACATATATGCATTCTTTCTTTATATTCTTTTCTGTTCTGGTTTATCATAGGATAATCATTGAATAGATATCATTGCATCTAGTTCCCTGCGCTATGCTGCTGCTGCTGCTGCTAAGTCACTTCAGTCGTGTCTGACTCTGTGCGACCCCATAGACGGCAGCCCACCAGGCTCCCCCGTCCCTGGGATTCTCCAGGCAAGAACACTGGAGTGGGTTGCCATTTCCTTCTCCAGTGCATGAAAGAAAAAAATGAAAGTGAAGTTGCTCAGTCATGTCCGACTCTTAGTGACCCCATGGACTGCAGCCTACCAGGATCCTCCGTCCGTGGGATTTTCCAGGCAAGAGTACTGGAGTGGGTTGCCGTTGCCTTCTCCAGAGGCTGTTCTTACATGCTGCCAATTAGCTTTCCTTTTCCTGATGACTTCCCAGGGCTGTCATCTGTTTTTTTTTCCTTGGACTTTAGGCTGGGGCTAATGTAAGCAGCCATTAGTGAGCTGGTACTAATGGGTCTTAAAAAACCCTTAGCCATGGAATAAGTGAATTAGTGTGGACGGACTTGATTGGAAGATGCTGTGAATGGCAGGTCAGTTTTGTTTTTTTTTAAAAAATCCGTCTCTGTCTCCCCTCTTTGCAGGGGAAAGAGGGCTCCCTGGGAAGCTTACCCTGCTGCTGACTGATGCAGGGGGCTTTCTAGGAAGTGCTCTTGGGATCCATACCTGTGGAAGGGCAGGGGCAGGACTGGGCAGACGGGGAAGCTGAGCTGTGATGAAGTATCAGTGATCCTCAGGATGGTGCCTCAGGTAGCTCTGAAGCTGGGATCGCCCCTCAGAGTTGTCCCAAGACTGGATGAGAAGGTTCAGAAGGATCAGCCAGTGGAGTCAGCTGCTCTCGAAAGTATACCTGACCATGGGCAAGGCAGTCGCCGCAGGGGCCTGATTGCTGAGCGTGGCCTGCCGGGAGCTCTCCTCCACGAAGTTGGGGGAATGCATACATTAGTCCTACGGGGAGACAGTGTGTCCCAAAGGAAGCCTTCAGAGATCAACTGATCTGGGAGCATTGCTAGGCCCACGGGGGATTTTTTTTGCAAGCGTATTTCACCTGCATTTGTGAATGTTTTCCCTTCCATCGGCACTTGCCACCACCTCCACCTGCGATTTAGGAAATCTGCCTCATGCTTAGCCTTCTGATTTTATAATTAGCTTTCCAGAATAATAACCCCATCCAGGTGTTTTGTAACACAAAACAGCAAGGGAAATTAATTTCAATTAGAAGGGGAAAAATACAAATTGAAGTGGAGTTGTGGAAAGAAGCAAACAAAAAAAGCCCAACATGCATTTCTTTGAGTGTACTTCATTTACGTAGTTAAATGCCCGCAATGCGGCTGAACCATTGGCAGTGGTGCCCTTTAAAGATCGACATTTAAAAAATACATGACTCCATGGAATGTGGAGCTGCGCTGGCTGCCCAGCACACATCTGGAGATAAAAGGGGTGGGGAGGGAGGAAGGCTGAGCGAGAGCCTCAGAGACACAAACAAGCGCCCTTCTTTTGTGTTTTCACACTTGAATTTTTTTTCTTAGCCTAAGAAAATGAGCCTTATAAAAATGAATTCAAGTTAGTTTCCAGCATTTTGAAGGGATATTGAGGGAACTGAGGGCAAATGTTGACTTATGGGCTTTATTGAATGCGAAAAATTTCAAGTTCTTGTCTTCTCTCTCTCTTGAATGAGGAAGTCCTGGATCTTGTTTTCTCTGGCTGGCCTGGCTGAATTTCAGAGGAGATTGTGTATCACTGGGCAGAGGGAGCCCTCCTCTCGAGGAGCTGGCAAAGCTGGCAGGAAGCAAGCGAGAGACAAGCTCATAAAGGAAAAGATGGACCCATTTCTCAACCAAGACCCATGTCACTAAGAAGCAGCTGGTCCTCGGGCTTCTGGAAGGGGCGGTGGGTGGCATGCCCAAAGCTTTGACCCCTGCTTAACATTCCAGATGAACTGACCCATTTGTAGATTGAGTGGTCAGGAAAGCTTAGCACGACCAAGGCCTGTTTTATTTATTTTTAAAAAATTTTTTGCAGTACAGTTAATTTACAAGTTAATTTCTGGCACATAGCAAAGTGACTAGTTATACACATATATATGCATTCTTTCTCATTATGGTTTATTATAGGATATTGAATATAGTTCCCTGTGCTATACAGTAGGACCTTGTTGTTTATCCATTCTATTAATACATATATATTAGTTTACCTCTGTGAATCCTAAACTTCGACTCCATCCCTTCCCCCTGATCCCTTTTGGCAACCACCAATCTGTTCTCTGTGTCCATCGAGTCTGTTTTCAGATATGTTCACTTGTGTTTTATTTTAAATTCCTCATAGAAGCGATAGGAGATGGTCTCTTAAATGGTTAAGTCTCCAGGAGGCTGCCACACCATCTCTCAAACAATTACACAGCCTTCTTCCCTGGAGACTTTTTCTGACTTTCCAGTTCTGGTCTTAGACAGGAAACTGAAAACTGTCAAATTTATTCTTCTCGATCTGCCCCAAATGTTCCATTCTAACATTAGCTCACACGTACCGAGGGGAGTGCTGACATAGGGAAAGCATTAAGGGTACAAGGAACTGGGCTTCTCTCCCGGGAGTTAATACTGACAGCTGGGGGTGGTCTGGCCTGGAAAGACACACGTGTGTAAGTCATGCAGAAGACGAGCCCCCTTTGCTGAAGTTTTGTGGGTTGACTTGGGATTCCTCATGTTTTTGCAAAGGACAAGAAGCCCACTTTTTGCTCTGTATAGGTTCCTATATTTATTTATTAAAAAAAATTATAACAATTTTTTTTGACCTTGTTGCATGGTATGTGGGATCTTAGTTCCCCAAACCAGGGATTGACCTGTGCCCTCCTACACTGGAAGCATGGAGTCGTTACCACTGGACCACCAGGGAAGTTACAAGGTTCCTACATTTTTTGATGCTTGTCATTATTCTATGAGTTTAAGATTATAGATTGACCATTTTGGAGCTTTTTGCACACCTGTGCACCAGTCTGTGTAACAGGGCATTGATTAACCTCAGTGCTGCTAGAACACATTTACCTTCTCATTCCTTTGCAATTAAGACCTATCACAAACCTGACTCAACACAGATCAAATTAGATGCTATGATATACTCATAATGGGGACCTATATTCTTGCCTGGAAAGTCCCATGGACAGAGGAGCTTGGCAGGCTACAGTCCATGGGGTCGCAAAGAGCTGGACATGACTTAGTGACTGAGTATGCATGTATCGGAGAAGGCAATGGCCCCCCACTCCAGTACTCTTGCTGGGAAAATCCCTTGGATGGAGGAGCCTGGTGGGCTGCAGTCCACGGGGTCGCAAAGAGTTGGACACGACTGAGCGACTTCACTTTCCCTTTTCACTTTCATGCACTGCAGAAGGAAATGGCAACCCGCTCCAGTGTTCTTGCCAGGGACGGGGGAGCCTGGTGGGCTGCTGTCTGTGGGGTCGCACAGAGTCGGACACGACTGAAGCGACTTAGCAGCAGCAGGCACGTATAGCACAGGGGACCCTACTTAATACTATTTAATGGCCTACATGCAAAATAATATAAAATAGAATGAATATATGTGTAATTGTGATTCACTATGCTGTACACCTGAAGCTAACACAACATTGTAAATCCACCCTACTCAAATAAAGAAGAGATGTTTGCAACTCTGAAAAAATGAAGGAGAGTGAGAGCATATTCCACTTTTCAAATAATCTGTCCACATGGTCAGGGTCTTTTTCTCAAAGTGTGGATCATACTCATCTGTCATTCTCTAGGTAGAGAGGTCATAAGAAACTTTGGGGCTGTATTCACACTATCTTTGATGTCTGTGGCCCCTTCCTTCCCACAGGCACATGGGAAAGACTGAAGTCCATTTTTCTAGTTAATCAGGATAGGTATCCATCATTGTCAGCCATGATTTAATCTAATTTAAAGCCATAGGCTCTTAGGCATTTAGTCCAACTTTTTTTTTTTTTTTTTTAAACAAATGAACTGAGTGATTAATTAAACTGTCTTTATCCGGAAATCTGGATCAGCATGGCCTTTCATGCATTACCTTGCATATTCATCTTAGTTCATTTATTCAAAAATATTTTTGAGTGTTTATTCTTTACTGTGCATGTCCTAAAGTTGCCATACATTTGGGATTTCACACTCACATGGACCCAGTAGTCTTAGAATCTCTACAGCTTGGAGTTATGAATTCTCCAGGAACAGGCTTTTTGAATAAATGTGGTTTCCTCACTCAGTTGGGAATTTGCTAACATTTTCCTAGCTCAGTCTCGGGTGGTGCCAAGGGAGAAGCTGCCCACAGAATGTGTTTCTTCACTTTCTGGTTATATTTTTTCAGATTGCATCAGGACCAAAGACTTTTCTCCTATAACAGCCATTTGCATTGCAATTCCCTATATATTCTTCTTAGTAAATAATCTCTGTGAGTATTGGAAGAGCAAAGTTTCTGAGTTGATCTAATTTTATTTTCTTATTTATTTTATTTATTTGACTGTACCGGGTCTTAGTTGCAGCATGTGGGATCTTGCACGTGGGATCTAGTTTCCCGACCAGGGGTTGAACCAGGACACATGCATTGGGGTTGTGGAGTCTTAACCACTGCACCCCCAGGGAAGTCCCTAACTGACTAATTTTATAGATGCGCTAACTGCTCCCAGAGAGATTAAGGAACCTGCCAATGGGTCACACAGTGGTGAGTGGAGACCCTGATCTCCCAGCTTTGGGTTTGAAGTGACTTGTACTCTTCTTCCTCAGGACAAATTTTATAAAACTTTCTAGAAACAACTTATGAGGGTTTTTTATTTTTATTTTTGTATTGTGTTAGTTACTCTTACTTTATCATTTCTCCCTCCTTTATAGCTTCTTGAATTTTTCTATCTTTAGTTGCACAGTCAGTTCAGTTCAGTTGCTCAGTCGTGTCTGACTCTTTGCCATCCCATGGACTGCAGCATGCCAGGCCTCCCTGTCCATCATCAACTCCTGGAGTTTACTCAAACTCATGTCCAATCATGTCGGAGATGCCATCCAACCATCTCATCCTCTGTTGTCCCCTTCTCCTCTTGCCTTCAGTCTTTCTCAGCATCAGGGTCTTTTCCAATGAGTCAGTTCTTCACATCAGGTGGTCAAAGTATTGGAGTTTCAGCTTCAACATCAGTCCTTCCAATGAATATTCTGAACTGATTTCCTTTAGGATGGACTGGTTTGATCTCCTTGCATTCCAAGGGACTCTCAAGAGTCTTCTCCAACACCACAGTTCGAAAGCATCAATTCTTTGGCGCTCAGCTTTCCTTATAGTCCAATTCTCACATCTATACATGACTACTGGGAAAATGACTAGACAGACATTACTTTGTTGGCAAAGTAATGTCTCTGCTTTTCAATATGCTGTCTAGGTTAGTCATAGCTTTTCTTCCAAGGAGCAAGCATCTTTTAATTTCATGGCTGCAGTCACCATCTGCAGTGATTTTGGAGCCCCCCCAAAATAAAGTCTGTCACTGTTACTATTGCTTCCCATCTATTTGCCATGAAGTGATGGGACCAGATGCCATGATCTTAGTTTTCTGAACGTTGAGCTTTAAGTCAGCTTTTTCGCTCTCCTCTTTCACTTTCATCAGGAGGCTCTTTAGTTTTTCTTCACTTTCTGCCATAAGGGTGGTGTCATCTGCATATCTGAGGTTATTGATATTTCTCCCAGAAATCTTGATTCCAGCTTGTGCTTCATCCAGTCCAGCATTTCTCATGATGTACTCTGCATATGAGTTAAATAAGCAGGGTGACAAGATACAGCCTTGACATAATCCTTTCCCAATTTGGATCCAGTTGCACAATGAAGCTCATTAATTTCTAATCTTCCTTTATTTCTAATATAGACTTTTAAGACTATAGAATCACCATTTTCTTAGTACTTCTGTAACTTTGGATATGCAGTATTTTTGTCATCATTTTTTCTGAAGATTTTATTATGTACATTGCAGTTTGTCCTTTGACCTTAATATAGTTTAAAGTATGTTTCAGAATTTCCAAATATATGGGTTATTTGGGGTTATCTTTTTGGTATTGATTTGTAGTTTAATTACGCTGTAGTTAGAAATCATGGCCTCTGTGCTTTTCATTATCTGGGATTTATAGAGCGAATGGCTTTGCAACCTTTCATGTGATCTATTTTTATAAATGTTTCATGCTGCTTGAAAAGAATATGTATTCTCTAATTGTTGGGAATGATGCCTTATATATAGAGCCAGTAAGTCAAGTATTTTAATTGTGTTCTATATCTTCACTAATTTTTTATTAGCTTAATTAGATACTGAGGCATGCATATTAAATTTTCTATTATGATTGTGAATTTGCTGATTTTCTTTGCAGTTCTATAAATGGGTGCTTCATATATTTTGAAGTCATGCTGTTAGCAAAAAATGCAGAGTTTAGACCCTGGAGCCAGACTGGCTGGGTTTGAATGGTGACTATATTGTCGACGAGCTCTGGATCTTTCCTGTAATTCAGTATTCTCATCTGTATAATGAGCAGTGCTTTGGGGATCATTGTGAAGATTAAATAAATTAACACATATAAAAAGTACTTAAAGGGACTCCTCTCATCCAGTCACTACAACTCCACACTCCCGATACAGGGGCTTCGGCTTAAATCCCTGGTCTAGCCACTAGATCCCACATGCAGCAACTAAAGAGATCCCGAATGTCATAACAAAGATTGAAGATCCTAAGACCTGGCGCAGATAAATAAATAAATTAAAATGAAATTTTAAAACACTTAGAATAGTGTCTGGCACATTGTAAGTGCTCCATAAGTGTGAGTGATTATTCTTTCTTGTGAATTGCCCCTTTTATCCTTATGTAAATGATAACAACTGTGTCTAATAAGTATATCTCTATATCTGTATTTTTTTGTTTGGTCTTCCTTTTATGATCACACCAGCATTCTTTTAGTTGTTTATGCCCAGCATATCTTTCCCATTCATAGACTTCTAACATTTATATGTCATGATGTTTCAGATGAGTCTTTGGTAAATAGCATATGGCCAAATAGATAAGCATTCAATCAGCGGATTTCTGTTTAATACATTTAATCTGATTAATTTATAAGATTATGAATCTATTTGAAGTTATACCAACCATCTTATTTTCTGTTTTCTATTTACCATGCTTTTTCTCTGCTGTTTTTCTTCCCTGCTTTCTTTTAGGTTAATAAAATATTCTTTATTGCCCTTTTTAGCTTCAACTGTTTTTGAAATTTATTCATTCTATTTCTATTCTTTTATTGGTTACACTTTAATTTTTAACATGCATAGTTAATTAAAACAACAGCTACAACAACAACCTTATCCTGAATAATTCAAGGACTTTAGAACATTTTAATTCTGATCTTTCCTTTCCCCATGCCCATGTTTCTTTTTTATAGAATTTTAGTTCTATTTGTTTTCAGTCCTCCAAATAAGTCCTTACTGTTGTTACTCCTTTTATTTTTTCATTCAATGCTTGCATAATTTTACTCATTTATTTACCCGTTTCCTGACTTCTCCTTGCTACTTTCCTCCCACCGTTGTCTTAGGGCTCATTTCCCCCCTCCTGTGTTATTCCCTTTAATAGATATGGCTACCCACCCCAGTATTCTTGCCTGGAGAATTCCATGGACAGAAGAGCCTGGAGGGCTACCGTCCATGGGGTCACAGAGAGTTGGGCACAACTGAGTGGCTGTTTCAAGGACAACTCCAGAGATTCTGGAATGGGTCAGTGAAGGTGATGAGGACCCCTCCCTAAAAGATGGAACTGGATAGGACTAGATGGTGGGACCACAGCATAAACTCAGCCAACAGGAACTAAACCGTAATGTCCGTGGAAGCAGGTATCACGCCAGGATTCTTGCCTGGAGAGTTCCATGGACAGAAGAGCCTGGTGGTCTAGTCCATGGGGTCACAAAGCGTCAGACACAACTGAGCGACTAACACGTTCACTCTCTTTTTTTTCACTTTTCTGCTATGATATGTAAATCCCAGTCTTTATCTGAAAGTGACTGTTTCTTCCTCCTCCTTGAGGCATGTATAAGCTGCATATGGAATTCTGGGGTGATATGTAATTTCACTTAGTCATTTAAAGGGTTTAGTTTATTGTGTTCTCGCGTCTGTTGTCACTGGTGAGGAGTCTGCGGTCAGCTAAATTATTGTTCTTTGTTCTTATAGATCATCTTTTTTTCCCCTCAAGTCTCTTTTATGACGTTTCATTTTGACTTTGATGTTCTAGTTTCATTATATGAGTCTATGGGTAGGGTTTTAAAAATGTATCATTTTTAGAGCTCATTATACTTTAACTGAAGATTCACGTCTTTCATTAATTCTAGAAGAGTCTCGTCTATTATCTCTTAAAATATTACTTTTTTTCCCTTTTTTGGTTGTGCCACCTGGCATGTGGGATCTTAATTCTCCAACCAGGAATCAAACCCACAGGCCCTGCAGTGGAAGTTCAGCGTCTTAACCGCTGGACTGCCAGGGAGGTTCCTACGTTTATTTTCCACTCTCCTTTTCAAAAGCTCTATTAGGCATTTTCTACCTCTTTGTCTCATTAATTTCGCATCTCTCTCTTCTCCACTTAATTAACTTTTCAGTTATGTTTAATCTTACGTTGATATGTTGGTCTTGTACAGGAAAAGTTTAGTTTCTAAACGTTCATTTGCCAATAAGTTTTCTCATATTTTTCTATTTTTGTAAATTTGTACTTCTTCTATCTTTTCACTCATTTAAAGGGTAATCATCCAGGAGTCTTTTAAGACTGTTCTTTGTCACAAGTTCAGTTGCGCCCATTTTTTCTGTATACTGTAACCGTGAATAGTGAGCATGGTTTGTAATTTTGGATTGTGAACACGTTTTCTGCAAAACTTTTTCTTACTTTTTTTTTCTTTCCTCTTGTGGTAGTCTCATGGGTGATTGATTGTGAAAGAGTTGCTACAGAGTGCGTTTTCATTTAAGAGCCAGTCTTCTCTTTCATGAAGTTAACAGTTTTTCCATGGTCTGGTGTGAGGGAATAATTTCTGCTTCTGCTCTCTGCTTTCTGTGGATTTAAAGCTTATCACCCATTCTTATGTAACTATTAAAACACGAGCCCCTTACGGCCCGCGTTGAGTTTGACATGCCTCTCAAGTGTCGTGACTCTGGCACATGGTTTTATCCTACTCCTGCGTTTTTGGCACCAAGGACTTTCTCTTGTCTTTTAACTTAAGCTGTATATTTAATTTTATTCTTTTGATCTATAATTTCTATGTGGGTTCTATTGAGTGGAGCTGGGAGAAAGCCTTAGTTTACCCAGTTTCCAGAACCCAAAGTCCTGAAATTTATTTTTTATTACAGAAATACTAAAAAAAGAAGCCATAAACATGTAGCAGGAAAATGACAAAGGAGTATGATATGCAAGATAGAATGGTAACGTCTTTCAGTGAAAAAGAGATCTATAATCTAACAAGAAGAAGATGGACAACCTAACAACAAATTGGATGATTTTAATAAGAAGAAAAGTTTGAAAAAACTCAATCTTCAAGGGAAACACATGCACGTTCAAATAGTGAAAGACCTTATCTTGGCTATCAGATTGAAAAAAATTTTGAAGATAATGTTAAGAGTTGTTTAAGAGGTGAGAAAGTGAGCGCTTGAGTACTGTTGATGGCAGATCTGAGAGTCATTTTTTGGAAGGACAGTTGGGCAATATGACCTAGAATACTTAACAAATGAAAAGTATTCTTCGACACTATCATTTCTAGGATTTTTTATTAGTAAATGAATCAAGTATGCATGTAAAGATTTATGTATAAAGATGGAGCATTGTTAATAGTGGCTATTAATTGAAGCCAGTTGAATATCTGAAAAAGGATAACATAGTCTGTGCATGCAATGAAATATGATAATTAACTAAAATAATAGCAAAGAAAAACAAGTATTAGAAACAAAAAACATTTAGTATACATTATTTAAAAATTTTTTACCTTTAAACTTTTTATTTTGTATTGGAGTATAGCTGATCAACAATGTTGTGGTTGTTAGGATGACAAAGTAAGAAATATAGTAGAATCCACATTTATCTTTATTTGTACTTTTGTGTTCTTAAAAAAATCTAGAGAGGCAATTACCAATATGCTAACTTGGTGTTGGCAGAATGCAGGATTCTTATTTCTTTTTTTCTGTTTTTAAATACGTACTTCAAATATTGCTTGTGTAATGAAATGAAGTCAATTACTATAGGATGTCCATAGAATGAAATTTTTTGTGACTATTAAAATCTGTGATTCCCTGGTGGTCCTGTGGCTAAGACTCTTCACTCCCATTGCAGGGGTCCCTGGTTCAATCGGTGATTAACGAACTCATGGCAGGAGTGTAGGAGGCCAGGGATGGGCCTCCTGCCTGGTTTGTCTCCCAGACATTCCGCTTCCTTCCTGGGAATCCTATAAACTTAAGCAGTTAAAGCTTTTTACAATTTCTATCTGCAAATGAATGCAATCTATTCTCAGAGACTCTTTGAAATGAGAATTGTAAAGACATCTGAAAATTATGAAACATTTGCTTTTAAAAATGCCCATGTAAATTCACCCTACCACAAAGGTTTGTGGAGGAAAGGTAGAAACTTGGATGAAGTGATCCAGGCGTCATTGCCCTGGGTTTGTTAAGATTTGCTTTAGTGGTTTCAGGGGAACCAGGAGGGCTCTGAGTGGAACATGGGGATTTCAGTAAAATATGGATCTAGGTTGCATTTTTAAGCTTTCTTCATTTGGAGATGACTACTTGCCTGACAGCTCAAGAGAATTCCGAGAGCTTCCTGGACTTAAGGGCTTCCCTGATAGCTCAGTTGGTAAAGAATCTGCCTGCAATGCAGGAGACCCCAGTTCTATTCCTGGCTTGGGAAGATCTGCTGAAGAAGGAATAGGCTACCCACTCTAGTATCCTTGGGCTTCCCTTGTGGCTCAGCTGGTAAAGAATCCGTCTGCAATGTGGGAGACCTGGGTTCAATCCCTGGATTGGGAAGATCCCTGGAAAAGGGAAAGGCCATCCACTCTAATATTATGGCCTGGAGAGTTCCATGGACTGTATGGTCCTTGGGGTTGAAAGGAGTAGGATATGACCGAGTGGCTTTCACTTTCACTTTTTACTTTCCTGGACTTAAGTGGTTCATGAGGCTGGCAAGCGGAAGACTGGGTAGCCCATGTGTGGAGGGCTGGGGGGAGGCTCTCATTCACCAATGTGGTTATTTTATTAGCCCTAGTGGCTCTCTACCCAGAGGGGTGGTTATTTCACCAAATATTAGGGGCTGTGCAGAGGCATGTAGCTGGTTCCTAGAGCTGTGGGTAGGGCCCACCTGGGTCAGCACTCCAAACCACGAGACATCTGTTAAAAAGTTGAGTTTTCCAACTGGCAGGCGTTCCTGATGGCTGATAGAGAGCTGCCAGACTTCCTTTAATGGTTCCATGGGTCTCATTTGACATGAGTGCTTTGACTTTGGGAATTCAAAGGGATGTTCTTGATCTGCTTGATTTGTAAATGAGTGTGTTCTTAACCATTTGCCTGGCAGTTTTGTATTTTAGAACAGTCTTCATCAATCATCATAAATCACAGAAGAGAAACTTTTTCTCTACTGTCGTTGAATTATCAGCAGTTGTAGATGGATGCTACAACTGGTAGGCTTGGGAGGAAGTCAGCCTGGGGACCGGTGCACATGCCCAGGTCTCTGGCAGGAGTAGGGAGTCATTCTCTGCAGGAATGCTGGTGGAAGGGGCAAGGTGGGGCCAGGTCCACAGGGCATCATCGGGGGCTGTTAGCAAAGAGAAACTGGCTGATGGTGCAAGGTGATACCTCATCAGAGTTTTGATATGTGTTTCTCTGATAATGAGAAATGTTGAGCATCTTTTCATGTACTTATTGACTATCTGTATGTCTTCTTTGGAGAAATGTCTGCTTAGGTATTCTGCCCATTTTATTTAAAAATTGGGGTGTTTGTTTTTCTGATGTTGAGCTATATGAGCTGCTTATATTTATTGGAGATTATCCTCCAATAAAAAAAAAATTGAGGGAAGCTGACTAGAGACTGGTCAGCACTGTGCCTCTTGGGGAGACTCACAGGATGGATAGGCCTGAGCTTTGCACTGGCCCTTGAAGCACTATCTGGATGCCCACTTCTGGTCTCAAAGCTTCTGTTGGATGTAATTAGAATATATTCTCTTCTTTGCCAACACACACTATAAAGAAAGTTGAAGTCTTCCTATTGAAGGCAACAGAAAGCATAAGAAATACTATTAGTCAACTGATGAGACTGCACTGAGTATCTTCGAAGTTATCATTGGTATTTTCCCCACACTGAAATTGTACCTTAGACAAAATCGTGTCGGTTATGACAAATTAAGAAGTGAATACACCCACATGTTTGGCACACATGAGGCTTTTATTTCACAATCTGTTTAATCTTCTTGTGTTTTCCAAGGGAGGCTCGTTGTAGGAGTGTGTATATATCTTTGACTTTCAGTCAGGTTATAAAAAAAAATCTAGGTCTAGAGTTTGAAAGTACAGAAATAAAAATACTTGAAAAAAAAAACCAGGATAACAAACTCACAAGGAAGTGTTGGTTTCAATTTTAATTTTAATTTAACCATTTTAATTTTCTTGCAGAGTTTTACAGAGTTCCAAATATCTAGCTCAAAGTATTCATCACATTATATATACGATTATAGGAATCCACACCATTCTATTTCACATAAAGCTGAAAATTAAATTTCAAGTAAAAGTTTATATTTTATTATTTGGTGACACCTCACTCACCATAGCACATAATCCATAATTTAATAAATTATAGTGAATCAATTATATAAATTAATAAAGATAACTTATCTTTGTCTGCTTTTTCCCTACATGTGGGTCACACTTGTCTATTTCTTTTTATGTTTTATCATTTTTTGTTGAAACTTTGAAATTTTAGGTACTATATAGTAGTATAGTAGCAAAACTGTTTTCTGAATTTTCCCCCTCAGGGTTTTTGTTTGTTTAGTAACTTTCTTATGAAGTCTATCTCATTTGTGGTATGTGGCTATATTTTCTCACTTAAAAAAACATATATAACAGTAAATTAACATGTTACGATATTATTTCTAAGCTTGGTTTCCCAGGTCTTGTTTTTGTGTCTGCATGATTTAGTGGCCAGCAATTGATTCTTCAGAGACTGTGTTTACACACTTTTAGCCAGACAGGTTTCTACCTGATGCGGATAGATCTGTGTGCTGTTTTAAGGATGCTCTGGCTTTTGTTCTTCATAAGCCTCCTGCTGGTCCCACCCCCACCCCGCCCACCACACATGTCACCAACTCCAGGTCAGCCAGAGATAGGTGGAATGGTTATAAGTACCTCCGTGAGTGCTCACTTCTTGCATTTCCCTATTAAATTTCTGGCTAGTCCTCTAGGCTGATGTTTGCACCAGATAGAATCACCACCTCAAAGACTGTTGTAATGTCTGACCTTCCTTGTTTGGTCACCACTGAGATTGTTGCCTGTCATTCACTGAGCACCAGGTTTTCACCTTTAGCTCCAAACTAAACCATCCCCTTCTGGCAGTGAAGCTGCTGGTCATCCAGTCTGTTCCACCTGTTAGAACTAACTATGCTAACTGATCTGGGAGGGTGAGGGAGCTTGATGGGATCAGTGCTGGGAAAATACACTGTAGATTCCAACTGTTCTCCAAAAGCGCTGGTTTTTGACGCATCATCAATCGCTGTTGTTTGCTTTCAGTTGCTGTCCAGGGTCCTGAAATAGCTGTTACTAGCGTTCTGTATTTTAGTTGCTTTCAGAGAGAGGCTTTGGTGACCCCCTCTCATGCCAGAGGTCTACCTTACCTCAATTATTTTTGTATCCTGAGAAACTATTTTCTTATTTGTTGCACAAAGAGTTCTCGATGTATAATAATTGGCCTCTGATATTTAAAATGTGTTTTTCCTTGAAGGTCAATTTCAGGCAAACTCTTTAGGAGGAGAATTTGCCTTCAGAGAAAAAAACAGCGGTGGGGCCTCTTTTAACAAACCTTGACTCAACCAATTCGCTACATCAATCCATAATTTAATTAAATATTATGTAAACCAATGAACATTGAATATGAAAAGAGAGCTATTTCTATGAAAACAAAATTGCATGCTTTGAAAGACTCAATAAATGTGAGTTGATAAAAAATTGCTATTGAATTGGGTATGGGTGAGACAACTATAAATGACTGCAGAAATACAAAACAATTTGGAAGGATTGTGTGTTCAGATTACCTCATAATCGTCCTTAAAATTTTACTTTGCTTGAAAGTAATGGAAACTGGAAACTGAAGATGTGAATTGTGAATGTGGTTTTTGAAGAAATCGATGGAGAACTTTTATCAGTGTTCTAATATTCAAAGAAAACATCTTGGCTCCACATTAAAAGTTAGCAGGAAAAATGCATGTTTATGTTTTAAGTTACAATGACTATTTAGGGTGTTTTGTACCACTTCTTAAAAAGCAATTCCCTGCTTTAGCTAAGTCTTTAAAAAAATATTTATTTATTTGGCTGTACTGGGTCTTAGTTGCAGCATCAGGATATTTGATCTTTGTTGTGGCCTAAGGGATCTTTCACTGTGACTTGTGAACTTTGGTTGTGGTGTGTGAGATCTAGTTCCCTGACCAGGGATCGAATCTGGGCCCCCTGCATTGAGAGTGTGGAGTCTTAACCACTGGACCATCAAGGAAGTCCCTAGCTAAGTTTTTGATTGACTGAATTATTACCAGTCCCAATCAGAAAGGTAATTTCTCTATGCTTCTATTGCTCAGTTAAGACCTTAACGGAGGGCTTAGTAAAGCTGGCTGCCAACTGCCTGCCTCAGATCCTCCCCGAGACCCTGCTGTTGACCTTTTGAGTTAGATCAAGGCTCACCACTTCATCTCCCACTTCACAATGGAGTTAGATAAGTAGACTAGGGTGGGGATCCTGAGGAGTCTAGAGTCACTGTGTCAAGCCAGGAAAACCTTACAGAGAGAAGCAAAGAACTTCACGATCTTTCAGCTGTTTGGAAACTCTTGGTGCTTCCATGTTGACTGAAACTGCTCCTGGTCCCATCCTGGGAGGGCCCGGGAGTGAGCAGCTTGATACCTTAGGGACAAATATTATCATTTCCTTGACTCTCAAGGGGGCAGATGTGAGCTTTCTGATGAATAAATTCTGATGCATATAATGGGGGACAGAAATACTCCTATCTGTCCACTGTTGTATGCAGCAGAGTTTATGCATCCCATGTCCCATTTCCTTGTGCTAAATTGTTTCCATCATGTCTGACTCTTTGTGACCCTATGGACTGTAGCCTGCCTGGCTTCTCTGTCCATGGGATTCTCCAGGCAAGAATCCTGGGGTGGTTTGCAATGCCCTCCTCCAGGGGATCTTCCTGACTGAGGGATTGAACCTGTGTCTCTTACAGTCCCCTGCATTGGCAGGCTGGTTCTTTACCGCTAGCACCACTCAGGAAGCTAATCTGAAAACACATTCCCACTGAGAAGTTAGGGAAGATTGTCCTAACTTCTGACTTTTTGAATAGACCTTTTGAAGACAGAAAAGGATTACACAAATGCGGGGTTTTAGGCACTTGTATTTGTTGATAGGGGAGAACATTTTTGTTGGCAAGACTTTCACTGCTACTCAAACAATATTACAGAGGAAGTTGCTCAGTCTTTCTAAACTCCCGACCAAGGCAGAGCTAACTGTCCTGGCCACCACAAAAAGAATGAGGCTCAGAGAAAGTGTGTAAGACTGCAACACGTTTGAAAATCTGCTTATTTTGATTAAGGGATTGAGAGATCACAGGAAACTTTTTTATGTTTTGTCGAAAGCATTGTGCTTGTTGAAATCTATATTTATATCCATTAAAAAAAAAAGAGTGGCTGAGGGAGAATTTGAAAGTTCCTTGCCTTATTGAAAGTCTTGTAGTTTAGCTGGAATAAGCTTGGTGCTTCTTATTAGCTCCTTGAGTCTGAATCTGGACCTTGATGCTCACACTTGCATCCACAGCAAGGAAACTGATGAAGAGTCGAATGAACAAGTGACCTTGGGAGGACAATGGGATCCCCCTCTCTTCAGAGGCACTGGGCTCAGGAGAAAAATCTTAATAAGAATGCTGAGATCCTGAAGGGTGTATGGATAAGAGGGTCACAGATCAGGAGGCTTGAAGTTTTCTGTCGAGAATCAGAGCAGGGCCCTTCTGTTTCGTGGGGAGAGAGGAGAAGAGAAATGACTTGATTCACCTCCTGAGACCCCCTTTCACCTCCTGCCTCATTCTGTATGTCTCCCCCCAACCCTTCCTTTCTAACTTTTGGCAACATTACCCAATGAAGAAAGAGGGAGAGAAAAAGCCAGTAGAAGAGACGGGGGGGTGCATGAGCTCCTCCCTCCTTCGTGACATGAGAGCCCTCCCTTAAAGGAGACAATGCCACCCCCCTGTCCTGTCTGAAGGCTGCTTTCTCTCAAGCATCATCCTTTCGCTCCATCACTTTGTGTTTCCCTTATGGCTTGCTATTGATAGAAGGTATTTCTATTCTTTCTTCCTCTCCAGTTCTGTCTCCCTCTTCCTGTTTCTCTCTCTAGCTTCTAGCTTTCGTCTGGTCCTGCTGAGAGAACATAATACCGCCTTATTTGTGACTTTGCAGTCATTTCCATGGCAACCGATCCGTGGCCCAGGTATGAGTCTGAGCCTTCGCAGTGGGATGGTGCAAGAGAAAGTCCTTTGTTAAAGCCGAGAGGCAGCAGGCTTCTTCCTACAGCCCCAGCCCAGGGAGGAACTTCTGCAGGAGTCAGAGGAGGGACGCAGCAATTCCAAGCAGGGTTCCCAGCTTTATCACATTTCCCCCAGCATACGTGAAGTACCTGTAGACCAGTACACGTACAAGTGCACGTGTACACACACACACACACACACACACACACACACACACACACACACACTCCTTCTATTTCTGGACCTTCAGCCACACAGCATTTTTCCCTTTGAAGGGACTCAGCTTCTATACTGTGGCCAGGAGCAAAAGCTTGTGTTTGAAGTGAGGGTTTCAGCCTCCTGTGTGTAGAATGGGAATGGGGGTGGGGAGTTGCCAGCAAGGACAAGGATGGATAAAAGGTCATGAGGGTGGTGATGTGGGAATGAGGAAGACATTTCAGAGCTCCTAATTCAATGATGACTAAGACAGAGAGGAGGGGAAAGAAGGTTTCAGCTGGGGAGTTCTTAACACAGATGCTCAGACAGTACTCATTACTGTGCAGTGGGATTTATACACAATAAAATGATATGAAATGGCAAGAGAGCCTCATTTTTCTCCTCACTCATCTCTCCTTTCTTTTTTCTATCCCTTTCCTGTGGATCTCTGCTTTTTGTTCTGTTCCATTTGAGTGTGGGTCAAGGGAATACCATTTTGTGGGTACCTAGTTGCTTAGTCATGTCTGACACTTTACTGCCCCATGGACTGTATAGCCTGCCAGGCTCCTCTGTCCATGGAATTTTCCAGGCAAGAATACTGGAGTGGGGTGCCATCTCCTCCTCCAGGGGACCCTTGCAACCCAGGGATTGAACCTGGGTCTCTTGCAT
Source organism: Budorcas taxicolor (assembly GCF_023091745.1). Classification (NCBI taxonomy): domain Eukaryota; kingdom Metazoa; phylum Chordata; class Mammalia; order Artiodactyla; family Bovidae; genus Budorcas; species Budorcas taxicolor. The sequence continues at coordinate 52,305,521 of NC_068910.1, read as the reverse complement.
CTCCTGCATTGGCAGGTGGTTCTTTACCACCTGGGACGCCCTCACCATTTTGGGAAGATGCTAGAATAATCCTAGTCAAAGTCCTAAGGCCCCTCTTTGTGTTTCTGCCCTCCCTTCAACAGAGCTCTTGAACTCAGATGAAGAGAAGGTGAGGGAAGGGGTCTCTTGCCTGTTGCTCCTGAGAAACGTCTGCTTGTGGAAAATAAATGGAACATGCTGACGTCTGGAGCCAAGAGGGCAGCCCAGGTTTGCACCGCAACCTGGATGAGTTTATCTTTATTAAGCAGATATATAGAGGCCCGGCTCGTTCCCAAACATCTCCACGGTCATATGCTCCCCATTTCTTTTATTGATCTGCCTGTCTAAATGAGTACTTCTAAACTCGGTGGGAGTTTTCCAATTAGATAAAAGGCAATTCATGTCGCCTGCTGCCTCCACGCTGCACTAACAGCCCCAAACCAAGAGAGCATATTCAAGGCTTCTTGGCAGAACAACCTGCTTTAATCAAGGCGGCCCCCTCCTGAGCACCCTCTTCTGCAGGACATTTCTCTTCCCATGCAGAGGTTTTTCTTTATTGGAGGTGGAGGAAAATGGGCTCCTTCTCCGGGAGTAGGGTTTCCAGGTGAGCTGTGTAGTTACTGGAGAAGAGGCGGTGCTTGCTCCTTGGGCTGGTGCTGTTGAAAAGGCTGTCTGGCAGTTATTTTTAGGTCAAGCAGTGATTCAAGGGTTTCATGGTGTCTGAGACTCCTGCTGGGAGCTCTGGCCTTGGACCTGCCCAGCATCCTACCTGTCCCCAGATAGGTCTTGGGGAGCCCAATGTTCTTTGGGTTTTTCCCCCTGACAGGAGGGTTGAAGAGAGGATGGGGGATGGGAGGGTACCCCAGAGGTGGGCCCTTTCATCCCAGGATGTGTGTCACTTGTCCATGGGTGAATACAGGTGGCCCAAAGTCTGGACCTCCACAGGGGCCTCCCATGGCCTCCTGTAGCTGGCCCAACCCTTCCACCTGAGTTCAAGGTCCTTTTGGCAAGGCAACCTCATTTCTCTTGCCTCTTCATCCTTTTCATTCTGGCCTGGTTCATCTTCCACATAGCCAGGTGACCATATTTTCTGGGTTTTGGTCATCCTTTTCTTCTAACTAAAAAAGCTTCTGTTCTCACCTGAGAATGGGTACCGTTTCTCAGCCAGCATCTTTCTTCTTCATCCAGATTCCTCTCACACTGTTAGTATGGCTTGCTTGCTGTTTCATTACTAATTAGAGCGACTTTCCTTTATTGGGCACACTCCCTGTGCCCTGGGCTGGGTGGTTTCCATGCAATCAACAAAGTCAAACCCTCACAGTGTGACCCTGGAAGAGGTGCTATTACTACCCCCATTTTACCCATAAGGAAACTAAGGCTCAGCACCTTGCTCAAGGCATAGAAAGAAACGTGTGGATCCACACCCGTGTGATGTCAAGATTCTCAGGTTTTTACCTGCGCAGTCAAGGATGAATAACAATCACAATGGTAATGGAAGTAAGTTACTTGTTTTAGAAGCCACATGGCATGGTCCTGTTTGCACGACAAGTCAGACATGACTTACCAACTAAACAGCAACGGTGAAGGTTTAGTCATAGTGGTCTTTGACTCTGGGATAGACTCATTTCCCAGATAGAATGACTCGGGCCCCAGTCTCTCCTGTGTCTAAAGCATCTGTGCTCTTGCGGGAGCCCAGGAAGCTTTCCCAGAGCTACTGAGGATGCAGGTCTCTGCGTTAGGGCCTGGGGACCCCATTTGGTGGGGAGCAGAGGTCTAGTTGGGCTGTGATTGGCAGAGGATTTGTACCTCTGAGTGTTGTGGCTTCTCAAGGGAAAGCCTTGGACCCTTAGACTTTCTTAAAGCTTTGTCTCTCCCAAGGAACTGAGACCAAATACTGCCCTCAAAAGTGGTCATCTCTGGACTTCCATGATAGCTCCGTGGTTAAGAATCTGCCTGCCAATGCATAGGATACGGGTCTGATCCCTAGTCCATGAAGATCTCACATGCCACAGAGCAACTAAGCCTGTGCCCCACACCTATTGAGCCTGGGCCCTAGAGACTGGGAGCCACAACTGCTGAAGCCTGAGGGTCTAGCGCCCTGCTCTGCAACAGGAGGAGCCACTGAAGTGAGAAGCCTGTGCCCTGCAGTGAAGAGCAGCCCTCACTAGCTGCAGCCAGAGGAGGCCTGAGCACATTAATGAAGACCCAGTGCAGCCAAAAATAATAAATAAATGAAATAATTTCAAAACCATGATCATCTCTGCCAAACTTAAACCAGTGTTTCAGGGAAAGAGCCCAGACCGCTGAATTCGGTTCTCTGCCCCCCACCCCGCCCCCAACCCCTGCTCTAGATAAATCCCTTCTCCTGTTTATATTTCCCCCAAAGACAGGAGATGTCTTTGTCCACTCTATTTTTTCGAGAATTGTTCACATGAGTCCGCAAAATGGCCCTTTGCCATTTTTCCTAGGAGGGCAGATAGGTTTTGTGAAAATAAGATGTTTGGAATAACACTCCAATAAAAATTAGTTATAAAGAAGATTTTTGGCATCCCAGGCAAGTAGGTCTGACCTATCGAGTCTGGTGTGATGATTGAGTGCCTTTAGAAATAATCATTTCTTTATTTTTGGCCATGCTGGCTCTTCGTTGCTGTGCAGGCTTTCTCTGGTTGCAGTGAGTGGGGGCTTCTCACGGCAGGGGCTTCTTTTACTGCAGAGCATGGCTGTAGGTGCGCCGGTTCAGTTAGTTGTGGCCCACGGGCTTAGCTGTCCCTTGGCATGTGGAATCTTCCCGAACCAGGGATCAAATCTGTGTCCCCTGCATTGGCAGGTGGCTTCTCAACCACTGGACCACCAGGAAAGTCCAAGGTGCCGTCTTTACACTTTCACCGCAAGATGATCTTGGCTGGCTTGGTGGGACCTTGAAGGTAGGGGAGGTGGGCTACGGAGGGTAGCTCCCTCGGTCTGGAGCTGGGCTGCTCTTGCAGATGTCCAGTAGCCACCGTCCACGTGGGTGCATCGTGAACTCAGGACCAAGCTGATGGCTAAGGAAAGGGATTGTGGCAGGGGGTCACTGACAGTGAGATGATGGCTTTGCTGGGAGCCCCCCTCCCTCACCTGCATTCCTGTTCCCTGCTCCGCGTTTGCATAATCTGAGCCACCCATGCTGTCTTGATCCCTAGAGGAGTCTCCGTTAGCCCTCCTCCTGTCTACCCCTTCTCCCCCTCACAGCGCAAGCTCAGAAGACAGGCACAGCTTGGCCCCCACTCGCCTGTGTGGCTTGCGTGGACAATGCTAGGTCCTTCTCTGACCCATGATAACCACACTGTCAGCAGGAGGGAGACGGGATGCTGAGGAGTAGACATCTTATGAATACTGAGTCTCTGGGTCCTGACTTCTCAGCGGTGGCATCTCCTCTCCCATCAAGCCTTGTCACAACATCATTTCAGTTGCGCCTGGGGAGGCAGAGCTGGAGAGTGATGGAGCCACATTGTTCAGAAGCCTGAGGCACCTGCTGCTCTGAATCTCCATGTAACCACTGTGGAAGCCTCAGGAAAGAGGCACTTGACTCCCTTACTTGAGAAGAGCGAAGAGCCAGGGATGAGTGTTGGAGTAGAGCCCCTTCTCGCTGGAGGGGTTCACCTTTGCTCTCTGGCAGAAAAGGAAGTGTTTGAAAATTCAATAAAGCTGCCTTTCATTATCCAACCCCAGCAGGACTTTATGATAATTTTTAGAACTTCTTCATTCAAAACTCTGGGTGCTTTGAAGGTTAATAACTTGTGTTTATCGAAACTTCCCTTCGAGGAACTTAGAGAGCTTTGTAGACATTATCTAATTCAGCAGCACTGCGGGAGCAGGAAACGGGGATCAGGGAGAGGACGAACAGACGAGATTATTCCAATTTAGGAGAACTGATAATATTAATAGTTCCCACAGGGAGTTTAAGTGAGTTTTTGAAGATCACCAAATCAGTTGTGAGCCTTCCAGGAGAGGACCTCTTCACACCCCACCCTGAGGTCAGCCTCTGGCTTGACCACTGTGAGCTGGCAGTACTGGCCTCTCCGTCTCAGTTTCCTCACCTGTAAAATGGGACAGTAAGCCGTACCTCTTGGTGTCATGTGGCACTGAGTGTCACAGGGGAGTGATGGTACCAGCACAGTGATTGGTGCATCACCAGTGCCCCCTGAATATTACCTCCCCTCTCAGTTTTTTGGTCACATGGCTTGTGGCATCTTAAGGTCAGTCCCCTGGCTAAGGATCGAGCCCGTGACCCCTGCAGTGAAATCTCAGAGTCCTAACCACTGGAGTGCCAGGGAAGTCCCCTCTCCCATCTTCTGAAGGAGCTGAAGAATATCTCCCTGGTGGACTGGAGGGTCCACTGCATGTCTCATCTGAGCAAGAGGAAGGGGAGAGGGAGGCAGGGGCTGTCTGGGGATGAGGGACAGGTGGTGTTTCTCTTCTCTGAAGCTCTGACATTTGAAAGGTACAGCCTAGATCTGTGAGCAGACTGACACTCTGTTCCCAAAATCTGGAACAAGAGGAATGCATAGCCTTGAGTGAATGTGAAATGGAGATTTGAAGCAATTTTATAGTTAATTAGGGGTAAAAAAAAAAGTGCCTCTAGTGAAGTTGTCTTTTGGGGGATGAGTCATTTGTGGAGATTTACACGCATCAGCAAGTGACACCAAACTTCCCACTGGCTCTTGCTGGAGAGGAAGCTTCTGTGAGAGGGCATGTGGCCTGTGTCTGCTTTCGACTCCAAGATGGCAGGACATTTGCCCTGCAGAGCAGGACATGGCCTGAGAGATTTCTCTCCCCAGACCCCAACCCACCTGCACTTGTCTTTAGAAGCGATGTCCTTTTTGGTCTTAAAAGTGTATGGAGAAGAGAAACAGAAAGATTTGTACAACTGGGAGATCCTTAGGAGCTTCCTGGGTGTCCTGGTGATGGTATACATGGAGGGCAGGGGGTGTGCTGTCCCAGGTTCGGTACTGCACATTCTGAGCAAGAACTGGGGAAGAAAGAAAAGGATTCATCTCTTGGTTCCTCTGTCTGTGTCTTACTAGCTTTAGGTCCTGTCCAACCACGGGAATCCATGGGATGACTGTGAGAGGCCAGAGGCTTTTGACTTGCAGTCAGAGGTCTAAGTCCCTCTGGTTCCCCTTCCTGAGTCCATCTCTTTTTGGCAGTGTTAGCCTTGGAAGGCTTTGTTAGATATCTTGCCATCAGTGGTGTTACTTGAATGCATCTTCTCTTGTCCTGCATCTCAGAGCAAGTGAATTTTGGACTTACACAATTTGCATATGTCAACCAGTAAAAAGAAAAAGGCAGACAGTGCCAAGGAAAAGGAGATGGTGGGTGACCACCCGAGGAAGAAATGGCAACTAGGAAGTGGCTCTCGTGGTGGTTAGTCTTGGGGCCGGCCCGTCTAAAGGGAGTGCAGAATATTTTCCCTCAGTTCCAGGGGGATCCACTCTCAGCGGCAAGACCGTGTCACTGAGGTGTGTGCACATGTGCTCAGTTGCTAAGTCGTGTCTGACTCTCTGGGACCCCATGGACTGCAGCCCTCCAGGCTCCTGTCCTTGGGATTTTCCAGGCAAGAATACTGGAGTGGGTAGCCACTCCCTTCTCCAGGGAATCTTCCCAACCCAGGGACCTAACCTGTGTCTCCTGCCTTGGCAGACGAATTCTTTCCTGCTGAGCCACTGGGAAGCCCACGTGTCACTGACACCACATTCTAAACCTGGTGTAGACGCAGAAGAGGGAGAACCCGACTTTGTTTACGGATAACTAGACCCTTCCTCTTCTCTGCAGGTAAGAATTAATATTCAAAACTTAGAAGAGGAAGCAAAGCGTGTCTGCATTCTCCAGCCTCATCTTGAAGCCACACGAATTGCTCTGTCACCCTTCCAGACACATTTCTTTCCTGGGTATCACCAGGGAGAGAGATGAGAGCTGCCTTCCTGGGTTCTGAGCTGAGGCCTCGGAGCCAGGCTGAAGGCTGTCCTGGGACACTCACCGCTGAATGTCTCCATTCCAGGGGTTTTAAATCTCAGCCATAAATGTTTCAGAAGTGCACTTTTATTTTCGGCGCTGGATGTACATCACTGGATGTCAGTGATTTAATGACAAGCCCTGTGACCTGGTATTGCTGTTGCTGTCAAACGAATAGTTCTCCATTTGCAGGTGGGCTCTCTTTTTCGCTATTTTCTGAGGCTTTCACCAGGGAATGTTTCGTGGACTGGCTTAAAGCACAGGTTCTCAGGACCCACCAAGCAAGTAGGTGGGAGACCCAGGTTTGTTGTTGGTTAGTTGCTCAGCTGTGACCGACTCTTTGTGGCCCCATGGACTGCAGCACATCAGGCTTCCCTGTCCATCACCAACTCCCGGAGCTTGCTCAAACTTGTCTGCATCAAGTCGGTGATGCCATCCAACCATCTCACCCTCTGCTGTCCCCTTCTCCTCCTGCCTTCAATCTTTCCCAGGTCTTTTCCAATGAGTCAGTTCTTTGCATCAGGTGGCCAAAGTATTGGGGCTTCATCTTCAGCATCAGTCCTTCCAATGAATGTTCAGGTTACCATCCAACAGAGATGCCCTCCTCAGCTAGGGGTTGAGAGGAGGCTGAGTGAAGAGCAGGACCTGACTCCTCATCTAATGGGCAGTAGGTTAGACTAAATGTACAGTGAGTTGCAGTACCTGTGAAAAGGGGGCAGAAAACCCCCAGGAAGTTCAAGGCCAGTTCTGAGAATGCCCTGGCAACGCTGCTGGCCCATGAGCATGGCCAAGGTTAGTTGCCTGGTCTCAGGTCCACTGTCTGACTGGTCGGGGAGAATCACCCCATATCTGCTTGCAAGGTGCTTTCCTAGACCCCGGACTCTGTGCGAGGACCTGTGTGTCCTCTGGGTGAGTCCCTGGCTTGGAGGTCACTGAGTTGTTCTGAGGGAGAGAGATTTACAAGGCAAGACACCTGTGAGGACTCCTCTCTTCCCACAAGTTCTTTTTTATTAGTTTAGAAAAATATTAATTTGTTTGGCTGCTCCAGGTTTTAGTTGCAACATATGGGATCTAGTTCCCTGACCAGGGATGGAACCCAGACCCCCTGAACTGGGAGCTTGGAGTCTTAGCAACTGGACCAGCAGGGAAGTCCCCTTTCCACTATTTCCTAATTGCTTTCAAAAGAATTGGATGTAGTTTCCTAAAGAGGTTACTATACCTTCACTTATTCACTTATTTATCAAACGCCTTTTGAAAGCCAGGTATGGGACAGAGTATTGGGAATGGAGTGATAAACAGATGCTCAGTGGAAGAGGCAGAGCTTCTATACTTGCTTTCACCCGAGAAGGGCAGTTGCTACGATGGAAGCTTGTACGTACAAAAGGAAGAGTTTTATGCAGACTCTCCATGTGTGTGTCTGTGTGCTTTCCAGGGAAGGTTTCCACTGAGAGGTAATGAGTCTCAAAGGGTAAGAGGGAGTAAAGGAAGATAGGACCTGGACACAACCTAAATGTGCCCTGACAGATGAATGCAGAAAGAGGATGTGGTTCAGATATACAACGGAATACTACTCAGCCATAAAAAAGAATGAAATTGGATCATTTGCAGAGAGGTGGCTGGACCTCTAGACTGTCATACAGAGTGAAGTGGGTCAGAAAGAGAAAAACAGATACCATGTATTAATGTGTGTATGTGGGATCTAAAAAGGTGTACAGATGAACCTGTTTGCACAGCAGGGATAGAGACACAGAAGTAGGGAATAATGTGGGCCCTGGGGTGGGGGATAAGCTGAGAAGGTAGTATTGACAGCTATACACTACCAGGAGTGAGATAGCTAGCTAGTGTGAAGCTGCTGTATATGGCACAGAGAGCGCATCTCGGTGCTTTGTGATGCTCTAGAGGAGTGAGATGGGGGTGGTGGGACGGAATTCCAAGAGGGAGGGGATATATGTATACATATGGCTGATTCACATTGTTGTTCAGCAGAAACTAAAACAGTATTGTAAAAGCGTTTATCCTCTGCTTTTTGAAAAAAAGAGGATGGGAAGCTAGAGGTAGGGATGCTGCTGTATTTGTTGCTGTTGTTCAGCCACTAAGTTGTGTCTGACTCTTTGCCACCCTGTGGACTGCAGCATGCCAGGCTTCCCTGTCCTTCACTATCTCCCTGAGTTTGCTTAAACTCATGCCCATTGAGTCGGCTCCTTGCATCAGGTGGTCGGAATATTGGAGCTTCAGCTTCAGCATCAGTCCTTCCAATGAATGTTCAGGTTGATTTCCTTTAGGATGGACTGACTTGACCTCCTTGCTGTCCAAGGGACTCTCAAGGGTCTTCTCCAACACCACAGTTTGAAAGCACCATTTTTCGGTGCTCAGCCTTCTGTATGGGCCAACTCTCTCATCTTTATGGGCCGAATCTATAGCTTTGGCTATATAGAACTTGGTCAGCAAAGGGATGTCTCTGCTTTTTAATATGCTGTCTAGGTTTGTCATAGCATTTCTTCCAAGGAGCAGGCGTCTTTTAATTTCATGACTGCAGTCACCATCCTCAGTGATTTTGGAGCCCAAGAAAAAAAAGTCTGTCACTGTTTCCATTGTTTCCCCATCTATTTTACAAAGAGTCAAAGCAAATAGAATAAAGACAGGCCTATTATCCAGTGAGCAAAGCCTTGAGCCTTGGGAGGTATCCTGGACCTTTCCAAGAAAGAAGCAGCAGGACCCTGTTCCCAACAAATGACAGGGTATGGAGAAGCTTTGCTTGGCTTGCTCCAAGGAACCCATGGAGTCCATGGTAGAGATGCCAAGTTGAGCAAATAAAAATACAGGATGCCCAGTTAAATTTGAATTTCAGATGAACAGCTAAGCATGTCCTAGGCAGTATTTGAGATTTGCTTACCCTAGAAAATGACTCACTGTTTATCTGAAATTCAAATTTAACTGGATACCCTGAGTTTTATCTGGCAACCTGGTCTTTAGGCATCTCAGGATTGAAGATATGGAGGAGGCCCTGAGGGTTTGGATGTCCCAGGGGCAGCCACCTTGGCAAGAAGGTTTTCTGGGTTGTCGTTTCCAATCCTGAAGACAGATTTGCAATTTTTATCATTATAGCACAAATGAAAGCATGTCATGTTACATAATTTATAGGGCTAGTTTATTCATACATTCACTTTTAATTCAGTCACAAATATTTAATAGGCTCTAGGCTCTATGCCAGGCACAGTATACACGGTGTGAGCAAAACACAGACTTGGGCCGGTCCTTGAAGCGTTTTCACATACTTTTGACAAATCTATCACATTTCAAGCAGTTGCCATATTTTCCCTGCCGGAACTAAGGAAGAGGCTTCCTCTTCTGATCTCCACATCCCCCCTCCCGCCCCCGTGTTGACCCTGCATTGACCCCACGTTGTTGCCCACCCTCCTGTTCCAGCTGCAGTCCTGTTTTGAGTGAGTTAGATGCGGTGACCTCACAGCTGAGTTTGCATCAGAACCACCTGTAGGGTTTATTCAACCTTGGCTCCTGGGGTCTTTCCCCAGTGTTTAATTCCATAGGTTTGGTGTGAGAACCAAGAATTTGTTTTTCTAGCATTTTTTTTGGATGCAGATCATTTTTTTTTTTTAAGTCTATATTGAATTTGTTACAATATTGTTTCTGTTGTTTGTGTTTTGGTTTTTTGGGTCACCAGGCATGTGGGATCTTAGTTCCCTGACCAGGGATCAAACCTGCATCCCCTGCATTGGAAGGTGAAATCTTAACCACTGGACCTCCAGGGAAGTCCCTCTAACATCTTTTTAGGTGAAGACACTGGGGAGGACAGTGGTCTGTGATGGATTCTTGCAAGGACCTGGGAGAGGAATTACCCCTGCTGCCCCAAGTCCATCTCTTCTCTGCCATCTCCCACCCATCAGCTTCATGCTGATCACTCTGGATTCCCAAGAGCTGAGGGAGAAACAGGCTAATCTGATATTTGGCAGGTCACAGGGGCCACTGTTTTGGGGATGAGGATTTCTGGCTAACTAGTTCCTGGTGACTGAGTGGTAAAGAACCCGCCTGTCAATGTAGGTGATACAGGTTCGATTGCTGGGTCGGGAACATCCCCCAGAGAAGGAAGGGGCAACCCACTCCAGGATTCTTGCCTGGGAAATGCCATGGACAGAGGAACCTTCCAGGCTATAGTCCATGGGCTCACAAAGAGTCAGACATAACTTAGCAACTGAAACAACAAGGATAAACATTAGAAAGTGAGTTTTTCTGGGATAGAATTATTTCTAAAAATAATATAAACAAATATTAAAATTATATATGTAATAAAAATTGAATGTGGAAAATCTAGATCAATCCTAAAGAGAGTTAAACTAAGAAGACTAAAAATTATTCACAGTTCTATTAGTATGGAAGTGAAAGTGTCACTTGCTCAGTTGTGTTCAACTCTTTGTGATACTATGGACTACAGACCTGGAGTGGGTTGCCATGCCCTTCTCCTGGGGATCTTCCCAACCCAGGGATAGAATCTGGGTCTTCTGCATTGCAGGCAGATTCTTTACTATCTGAGCCACCAGGGGAACCCTTTTATTGGTATGCCTGTTGTGTGCTAGGTCGCTTTAGTCATGTCTGACTCTTTGCAACCCTATGGACCGTAGCCTGCCAGGCTCCTCTATCCATGGGATTCTCCAGGGAAGAATATTAGAGTGGGTTACCATGCCCTCCTCCAAGGGATCTTCCTGACCCAGGAATCGAAGCTGCATCTCTTATGTGTCCTGCGTTGGCAGGCAGGTTCTTTACCACTGGTGCCACTTGGGAAGCCCCTCTCCATTGGTATAGTTTCTCTAAATATTTTATGTGTATTAAGACCATCCCCAACAAAAGAAATGCAAAAAGGCAAAATGGTTGTCTGAGGAGGCCTTACAAATAGCTGAGAAAAGAAGAGAAGCTAAAGGCAAAGGAGAAAAGGAAATATATCCATTTGAATTCAGGGTTTCAAATAATAGCAAGGAGAGATAAGAAAGTCTTCTTCTGTGATCAATTGAAAGAAATAGAGGAAAACAATAGAATGGGAAAGACTAGAGATCTCCTCAAGAAAATCAGAGATACCAAGGGAACATTTCATGCAAAGATGGGCTCAATAAAGGACAGAAACAGTATGGACCTAACAGGAGCAGAAGATATTAAGAAGAGGTGGCAAGAATACACAGAAGAACTGTACAAAAAAGATCTTCATGACCCAGAAAACCATGATGGTGTGATCATGCACCTAGAGACAGACATCCTGGAATGAAAAATCAAGTGGGGCGTAGGAAGCATCACAATGAACAAAGTTAGTGGAGGTGATGGAATTCCAGTTGAGCTATTTCATATCCTAAAAGATGATGCTGTGAAAGTGCTGCACTCAATATGCCAGCAGATTTGGAAGACTCAGCAGTGGCCACAGGACTGGAAAAGGTCTGTTTTCATTCCAATCACCAAAAAAGGCAATGCCAAAGAATGCTCAAACTACTGCACAGTTGTATTCATCACACATGCTAGTAAAGTAATGCTCAAAATTCTCCAAGTCAGGCTTAAACAGTACATGAACCATGAACTTCCAGATTATCAAGCTGGATTTAGAAAAGGCAGAGAAACCAGAGATCAAATTGCCAGCATCTATTGGATCATTGAGAAAGCAAGAGAGTTCCAGAAAAACATCTATTTCTGCTTTATTGACTATGCCAAAGCCTTTGACTGTGTGGATCACAATAAACTGTGGAAAATTCTGAAAGAGATGAGAATACCAGATCACCTGACCTGCCTCCTGAGAAATCTGTATGCAGGTCAGGAAGCAACAGTTAGAACTGGACATGGAACAACAGACTGGTTCCAAATTGGGAAAAGAGTACGTCAAAGCTGTATATTGTCACCCTGCTTATTTAACTTATATGCACAGTACATCATGAGAAATGCTGGACTGGATGAAGCACAAGCTGGAATCAAGATTTCTGGGAGAAATATCAATAACCTCAGATATGCAGATGATACCACTCTTATGGCAGAAAGCGAAGAGGAACTAAAGAGTCTCTTGATGAAAGTGAAAGAGGAGAGTGAAAAAGTTGGCTTAAAGCTCAACATTCAGAAAACTAAGATCATAGCATCCTGTCCCAATACTTCATTGCAAATAGATGGGGAAAGAATGGAAACAATGACCGACTTTATTTTTGGGGGGCTCCAAATCACTGTAGATGGTGACTGAAGCCATGAAATTAAAAGACGCTTACTCCTTGGAAGAAAAGCTATGACAAACCTAGACAGCATATTAAAAAGCAGAGACATTACTTTGCCAGCAAAGGTCCATCTAGTCAAAGCTATGGTTTTTCCTGTGGTTATGTATGGATGTGAGAGTTGGACTGTGAACAAAGCCGAGTGCCGAAGAATTGATGCTTTTGAACTGTTGTGTTGGAGAAGACTCTTGAGAGTCCGTTGGACTGTAAGGAGATCCAACCAGTCCATCCCAAAGGGAATCAGTCCTGAATATTCATTGGAAGGACTGATGCTGAAGCTGAAACTCCAATACTTTGGCTACCTGATGCGAAGAGCTGACTCATTTGAAAAGACCCTGATGCTGGGAAAGATTGAAGGTGGGAGAATGGGACGACAGAGGATGAGATGGTTGGATGGCATCACCAACTCAAAGGACATGAGTTTGAGCAAGCTCTGGGAGTTGGTGAAGGACAGGGAAGCCTCGAGTTCTGCAGTCCATGGGGTTGCAAAGAGTCAGACATGACTGACGGAACTGATGTATAAATATATTTACATATTTCATTCATTTATTCATGCATTCCCTTGATCAGCATATACTGAGTCCCTTCTTTGTGCGAGACAGTGTTTTAGGAACTGGAGTTTTAGTAATGGAGGAGACCCAGAAAGATCCCCTCCTTTCAGAAGCCTACATTCTATTGGAAGAAACAGATCATATGGAAGAATTTAAGTTAAATGTTTTGGGTGGTGACAAATACTAAGGGATAAAAAAGTTAAATCAGGGAGTGTTTGGGACTTTCAGATGCAAACTATTATATATAGAATAAATATTAAACAACAAGGTCCCACTGTACAGCTCAGGGAATGATATTCAATATCCTATAAGAAACCATAATGGAAAAGAATGCTAAACAGAATATATACATATGTATAAAATCACTTTGCTTTATGGCACAAACTAACAAAACCTTGTAAATCAACTATATTTCAATAAAATAAATTTTTTAAAAGTCAAATCAGGAAAGAGGAGTACGAAATGAGGGGGTGGGAGGGTTTGAGGTGATGAGGGAAATTGTCACTGAGAAGGTGATTTTTAAGCTGAGATGGGATGGAAGTAAAGGGGTAGCCGTGATGACGTCTGGTGAAACAGCCTTCCAGGCAGGCGAGATGGCAAGTGCAAGGGCCCTGAGTGGGGACCAGGCCTCCCTGAGTGTCAAGGGCAGTGTGGCTGTCACGGCAGCAGTAAGGGAGGGGCTTGAGGGTTAGACCCCAGGTTACTCAGGGCATTTTGGTTTCCAGGGACTTTGGCTTCCCTCTGCATGAGATGGGGCCATTGGAACAGAGCAGGGATACTGTTCCTCCTCCTGAGCAGGACCCCTCGGGCAGCTTTGGGGGGACCACATTTAATCCAAGAAGACCACTTGGGAAGTCACTGCAGTATTCCAGGCAAGAATATTGTGGTTTTCGTACATCCTGTTTTCAAATAACCTCACAGGTCATTTAAGTATCAGTTGAATAAACCACCAACAGATTAAAATTTCAGGATGTTATATTTGAAAGAAAATTCATAGGTCATTGACTCAAACTATTTCATTTCATAGATCCCCAAGCTGAGCTGTATCGTTCATTCATTTATTCAACGATATTTGTTGAGTGCCTCCTATAGGTCATGTACTGTTAACTGTCAGGTATGATGGCACCTGGGGCATAGCAGTGAACGAAACAGAAACAATCTATGCTTTTTTTAGAGCTCCCATTCTAGTTGAGGGAAGCAAACAATAAACAAAAAAAAAAAAAAGAAAAAGAAAGGGGGGAAAATAAAGGAATACTATGGTTTGGATCAGGATGGTGGTTCTCAAAGAGTGAGAAGTAGTCCAGCTCTGCCTTCAGTTTTGAAGGTAGATCCAAGAGGATTCGCTGATGGACTGGAGAGAGAGTAAGGGAGAGATCAAGGTCGAGCCCCTGGGTGAGTTGAATCAAGCATTCACAGAGAAGGGAAGATGCAGAAGGAGCAGGTTTGGGATCAGGTGCTGGGTGTGGGGCAAATTCAGTTTCAGTTACCTGGAGATGTTGGGCGGGCCACAGGGCTTCTGAGTCTGCAGTTCTGGGGAGAGGTGTGGCTAGAGATAGGAACCCGAGGTGGTCAGCGTGCAGGTGGTATTTTAGGTCTGTTGATGCCTCACCCTGACCCCCTTGACTGGGGGTCCCAGAGCCCCAGAACCAATTCTCCAGCCGCTGCTAATGGCCCACAGCAGCCCCTGCTTTTAGAGAGTTGTCCTCCACCGCTGGGACCACCTCGCCTGGTAGACATGAGAACCCACTCATCCCTGCAACACTGGAGAACAGTCTCTGGTGAATGACTGACCGTCTGTGATGTAATTCCTGCTCCAGAGCTTTCTACGGGATAAGGCTAGTGCTTGTGTCAAGCTGAGACCACAGACATCCTTCCTGCCTTCCCCTGACCTCTCTGTTCTCCTCACTCCCCGAGAGTTCCTTCCAAGAGTACCCTCTCAAGACACCCACACCACCCCGCATCTCCCTCCCAGGCTCCTCTGCGGCACCCATCTAATGAGAGAGTTCCTTTTAGATTCTGATGCACGGAGGTGAGTGTGCAATGTGCCTTCGCGCACCATCCTTTGGGAAGTGTCTGGGCTTCTCAGGTTGTGTATTATTTGATTGCATGATGAGTCAGGTGGGATTTGAGATGCCACCAGCCTCCCAGCACCCTGTCGTTAGCAATGCAGGGCTTGTCGTGGGTACAGGCGGGAGGGCGGGCTTGTCCTGGGGGGAGGCGAGTCATTATTTCTGCCTGGGTGCATTCTAATCATATTTCCCTCTGTCAAACCGAGCGGTACTTTCCATCTTCCTGCAGTCTCTGCTTTCCTTCTGCTCCGATCAGAGACAGATCAGAGTGATCCAGCCTGGCAGATCATTTAGAGATTTTCATCTTTATTAGTAGCCGCAAGCTGGCAGCAGCTTTTGTGTGTGTGTGTGAATACACGTGTACCTTTTGCTTTTAAATAGTAGATGGCACTGCCTCTCATTTTGAAATGTTGTCTATTTTTACGCTTTCATGTTCAGGATGTATTGAGGTCACAGAGAAGGACAAATCCACACAGAACAAAGTTCATAACAGTGAATCTGCCCAGCATAGTGATTCAGGTGTCTGGCTAGTCTTTCATAGTTTTCCTTTATTAATTTATATTTTATTTATTTTTATTCAGCTTATTTCAACTAAGAAGGGGAAAAAAAAATCAGCCCACCCATTTCTTATTCCTTACCGCCTCTGGCAACCAATAATGTTCTCTGTACCTATAAACTTTCTTTTGTTCATATTTAAGATTCCATGTATGAGAGGTCATACAGTATTTGTCTCTCTTTGTCTGACTTATTTCACTTAGCACAATGCCCTTGAGGTCCATCCATGCTGTTCCAAGTGGCAAGGTTTCATTCTTTTTTATGACTGAATAAGGTGGCTCAGATGGTGTAAAGAATCTGCCTGTAGTGAGGGAGACCCAGCTTTGATCCCTGGTTTGGGAAGATCCCCTGGAGAAGGGAATGACTACCCACTCAAGTATTGTTGCCTGGAGAATCCCATGGGCAAAAGCGCCTGGTGGGCCACAGTTCAGGGGGTCGCAAAGACTCGGATACGCCTGATCGACTAAAACAATACACAATTGTATGTACACACACACACACACACACACACACACACACACACACACACACAGCAGTTTCTCTATCCATTCATCCACTGATGGAAACTCAGATTGTTTTTATATCTTGGCTGTTGTAAATAGCACAGCAATGAGTATGGGAGTGCATCTAACTTTTCGACTTAGTGCTTTAAGTTTCTTTGGAAAAATACCCAGCAGTGGAATCGCTGGATCACATGGTAGTCCCATTTTCAGTTTTTTGAGGAATCACCATGCCGTTTTCCATAGTGAGGTGATATCTCTTTATGGTTTTGATTTGCCTTTCCCTGATGATTAATTATGTAGATCATCTTTTTATGTACCTCTTTGCCATCTGTATGTGTTCTTTGAAAAATGTCTGTTTAGATTTTCTTCTTGCTTAAAAATTGGTTTGCTTTTTTTTTTTTTTGCTATTGAGTTGAGTTGTATGGGATCATTATATATTTTGGATATTAACCCCTTATTAGATATATGATTTGCAAATATTTTCTTCCATTGAGTAAGTTGCCTTTTCGTTTTGTTGGCGGTTTCCTTTGCTGGGCAGGAGCTTTTGAGTTTAATGTAGTCCCTTTTGTTTATTGTTGCTCTTATTGCTTTTGCTTCTGATGTCAAATTAAAAAAATTACCAAGACCTTATTGCTTATGTTTTCTTCTAGGTTTTATGGTTTCCAGTCTTATGTCCAAGTTTTTAATTCATTTTTATTTAATTTTTGTGTGTAAGACAGTGGTCCAGTTTCACTCTTTTGAAGGTGGCTGTCCAGTTTTGCTCACACCATTTGTTAAAGAGACTTTTAAATTGAAGTATTACAGACATACACTAAAGCAGATACACTGTGTAGATACGAATTATAACGCTGAACATATTTTTATATGTGTGAATGCCCAGGTACCCACTGCGTAGATCAAGATAGGAAGCACTTCCAACATCCTGGAATGTTTCTCTTGTACTTCTTCCCAGTCAATCCTTGCCCTTACCCAAAGTAGCCACTATTTTGATTTCTGTCACCAGAGATTCATTTTTCTGTTTTTGAACTTCATATACATAAAACCATGCAATCCATAGCCTTTTATACCTGGCTTCTCTGACGCATCATTTTGTTGGTAAAATTCATGCATCCATGGTATGCTGTAGTTGTTTGCTCTGTTAAAATTTCCACGTAGTATTTCATTGTATGAATGTACCATTCCACCGTTATTAGACTGGTGCCAGTTTTGGCCACCTTAACATTTCCAAAACTATCTTAGTGTCTATAAACTGATTTAATACCCCTCTCCTGCACAGTAGACTAGATGGGAATTTACAGTCGTATCTTTATCTTCATTTTATGGATGAGGAAACTTCACAGGGAATCTCAAAGGCTCATCTAAGGGCACACAGCCCTGTAGGGACAGACCCAGGACCTAAATCAAGGTCTCTTGACTGCCGGTCCAGTGATCTTTTTCCAGATCCCTGCTAGCAATGCCCTTGAAATTCTTGGCATCCAGAGAGCTAAGTGAAGGGACCTCTTAGCTCCTGGGGGTGATGATAACAACCGCCTTTCTGCTTGCTGAGATCCTGCTGAGGCTCCTCATTTAGCTGGATCCCCTTTCCTGTTTGAATGAGTGCCATTTTCCCAAAAGCCCTCCAGCCTAAAGAGATGCACTTGACACTCAGGTAGCAACAACAATTAAGTCTCTGTCAAAAGGAAGCTGCTGAAACCTCCACTTGACAGTGTGTGGCAACCAAGCAATGGTAAAGCTTACGGCTGTTAGGCTCAGGCAGAGAGCAAGAACACGCAGGGTGGGTGTCACCCGTCAGAGCACCTGGACGTGGATGCTCTCAGGGACGTGGTCCTGGCTCCAGGGGGCTGGGCAGCTGTGACAGGACGCCTTCCACCTTCCTGCCGGCTCTCTGGAACTGGCACTGGTCGGGGTGGGAGATGTGCTAATATTTAGGGAGAAAGAGGAAACAAGGGTCTCAGAGCAGACGGTGCTCTGAGCTCGTTTCTGATGACTTCTGAGCTGAGTGCCCCGAGAAGGAGTCATTTTTATTCTATCACGCTGCCCCATGTCTCACAGTCATTACTGAACCCATGCAGGATTCCTGCAGGGTTCAGGAGTGCCCCGAGATAGCAGGCTGCTGGCTGTTGTTGCTGCTTCTGCTTTTCCCTTTTCCTCATTGTTCCTCAATTCTTTCCCCATCTCTGGGGCTTTCCTGCCTATTTTTCCTTTCTCTTATTATTCTTTTAAAAAGCAAGGCAGCGTCTCTAGGCTGGAGCAGTGAGGATTTACAACATTTCTGGCACCAGCGAGGCCTCCCATCTTTACCATCTTTGTGTCTCCATGCGTGTTAGGTCTCCTCACTCCTTTTCCAGACAGACAGATGGGAGCTCGGAATTTAAGTCAGGGTGGGGGAGTGGGGTGGTGAGTTCATCCTGGTTTTCCTGGGACATTTTGGTTTTGGCCCTTGCTGTCCTGCATAAGGACATCCTTAAGGATCCCGGAAATCCTTCTGTTGTCATTGTTCAGTTGCTCAGTTGTGTCCAACGCTGCAACCCCAGGGACTGTAGCACGCCAGGCCTCCCTGTCCCTCACTATCTCCTGGAGTTTTCCCAAGCTCATGTCCATTGATTCCACAATTCTATCTAACTGTCTTATCCTCTGTTGCCCCTCTTCTCCTTTTGCCTTCAGTCTTTCCTAGCATCAGGGTCTTTTCCAATGAGTCGACTCTTCGCATCAGGTGGCCAAAGTATTGGAGCTTCAGCATCAGTTCTTCCAATGAGTATTCGGGCTGGATTTCCTTTTGCTTGCAGACAATCAGGGACAGTTGGTTACTGGGAGGATGAATGAGTGCCTCAGGTCACAAGCCTGGGACTTCCAGGGCTGAGTTTGAATGGAAGCGTCTCTGTTTTCCATAGTGCTGTCCTCTCACCTTTCCAACAATGACTTTCCCTAACGATCAGTTCAAACAATGTAGAAGATGCTTTGAGGGACAAGCATGCTGGAGCTTAGCAGAGGCTGAAAGTGATAGGCACAGCCTTGAAGTTTGCTTCATTCTTAGGCAGTCTCAGATGTGCACCCCCGACTCACAGCCTGCCTGCATGATGGCCCAGACTCAGGCTAGGGAGAGAAAAAAGCCTATTTACTTAGGTCTTGCCGATGAAAAGCGAGTGATGGAAGTGTGTCTAACCTCTGCTCCTACTGATTTCCTGATCTTGACTCAGTTTGGAAATTCCCAAGGTTTGATAAAGCTTGATGGCTAGTGACCCTACCTGAGCAGTTGTGAAGTGGCGGAGGGAACCTTTTGGAATATGACCTGTATGTTGTTAGATTCCTAGTTTTTAGCCACCTTTTTGTGGCTGTTATCTGGGTTTGATGGGGCTCCAGCCCTTTTTTTGGGGGCGGGGGGCACAAATTTGCTGTGCCCAGCAGAGCTCCACCCCTGTCAGGGGCTCAGCCCTCATCCACTGAGTTCCAAACCCTCTGGTTCACCAGGGAAAATCAGCATCTACATGGTCCTCCAAAGGCTAGCACATCTTAATGGAGAACTTTCTTTCCTTTGAACCAGCTTGTTCATATCCTACAATCAAGCAGAATTTTACCCATGGAGAACTTCCTTTCCTTTGAGCAAGCTTGTTTATATCCCTGAATCAAGCAGAGTTTTACCTATGACTTAAAACTTTCTCTATTAGGTTTTACTGTACTGTTGGTACAAAGTCATGTGATTCATTTTCTGTTTTACGCCAAAGCCCGCTTCTTATCTGATGCCTGTACATTAGTTGGTCCACTAGGAAATGGCAGCCCACTCCAGTGTTCTTGCCTGGAGAATCCCAGGGACAGAGAAGCCTGGTGGGTTGCCGTCTCAGGGGTCGCACAGAGTCGGACATGACTGAAGTGACTTAGCAGCAGCAGCAGCAGCAGGGATTTTCTGCAACAGGGAATCCACTACCACCCTACCCCCCTGCCCCAACACATGAAGGCTGACATCTGCTTTTCTTTTCTGCCCCTGACCAAGCTTAGGTCATTCAAATAGAATTTAAGGGCACACCCTCTAGACACATTTAGGTATAGAGTGTAACATGGGCTTCATAGACAAGCCAGCCAACGGTTATGTCATCTTTGTTTCGAAATTACTGGTTTGCGGAGGTGACTGCATTGTCCAGGGAGGGGAAAGTTGTGTGGGGAATGGGAAGAGGCTGGGAAAGGATCAGTGGATAGTGTTCTGTGTGCCAGGCACATACTGATATCATCATGTTCAATCTTCATAACAAAACCTGTGAAATTCTAGGCTTACATGAATGGGTAGGTGACTGTCCCATGTCCCACAGAATTA
The DNA here is from genome assembly GCF_023091745.1 of Budorcas taxicolor. Classification (NCBI taxonomy): domain Eukaryota; kingdom Metazoa; phylum Chordata; class Mammalia; order Artiodactyla; family Bovidae; genus Budorcas; species Budorcas taxicolor. The sequence goes on along the minus strand of NC_068910.1, from coordinate 52,285,280 downwards.
TGAAATGGCAGAGCCAATAATCTTAACCAAGTCTGACTCCAAAGCCCCCTTTTCCTAAAATGCTGTAGGAAGAGGAATGAGGGATTTAGAAAAAATTCATTGAGGAATCTTACCATTGGAGGACATTAGGAGATATGTCTATATACTGAAATATATCCCTATGTTGTTCTTCTTTTTTCCTTAAATTTATTTTTTAATTAAGGGAAAATTGCTTTACTCTGTTGGGTTGGTTTCCGCCATACAACAATGTGAATCAGCCATAATTCTACAGATAGCCCCTCCCTCTTGAACTTCCTCTCCCCGCTCCACCACCATCCCACCCCTCTAGGCCATCACAGAGCACCGGGCTGGGTTCCCTGGGTTATACAGCAACTTCCAGCAGCTGTCTATTCCACATGACGGGCTGTGTACGTCAGTGCTGCTTGCTGCATCTGTCCCGTCCTCTTCTTTCCCTGCTGTACCCACAAGTCTGTTCTCTACAGATAAATGGATAAAGAGGTGGTACACACGCACCGTGGAATATTACTCAGCCGTAAAATGAACAAATCTGAGTCAGTGGCAGTGAGGTGGATGAACCTATAGCCTGTTATATAGAGTAAAGTAAGACAGAAAGAGAAAAAACAAGTGTCGTATACTAACTAACACATATGTATGGAATCTAGAAAAATGGTACTGATGAACCTACTTGCAGGGAAGGAATGGAGATGCAGATGTAGAAAATGGACTTGATTTTCTGTCTTTGGAGTAGAGAATACTTCTTGAAGTATTTCCTAATATTTATTTTTAAAAACAAAAGGCTTTTAACAAAATGTGCAAATATCAACTAGACCATGATCTGGCTTACACAAGCAAATCTTTCTTATTTATTTTTCTTGAAATACAGTTGATTTACATTACTAATTCCTACTTTACAGCAAAATGATTGGTTGTACACATACATGCATTCTTTTCCAATATGGTTTATCAGAGGATTTTTTTTTGGTGGTGGTGGTGTAGTCGCTAAGTCATGTCCAACTCTTGTGACCCCATGGACTGTAGCCTGCCAGGCTCCTTTGTCCATGGGATTTTCCAGGCAAGCATACTGGAGTGGATTGCCATTTCCTTCTCTGGGGGATCTTCCCAACCCAGGAATCGAACCCGGGTCTCCTGCATTGCAGGCAGATTCTTTATCGACTGAGCTATGAGGGAAGCAATGGAAGATAATCACTTTACAACATCGTGTAAGTTTCTGCTGTACAACAAATAATTTAAACACAGGGTGGGAAGGATGGTTAATGTTCCAAACCCAGGGCTAGTCAAATTTATTCTTCTGGGTAAAAAACAATATAGAACCATTTTAAAATATATTTATTTATTTTATTTTATTTATCTGGCTGTGCCAGGTCTTAGCTGTGGCATGTGGGATCTTTAATTGTGGCATGTGAACTTTTAGCTGTGGCATATGGGATTGAGTTCCCTGACCAGGGATTGAACCCGGGCCCCCTACTTTGCGAGTGCAAAGTCTTAGCCACTGGACTACTAAGGAAGTCCCTAGTATCACTGATATGAGTGTGAATTCTGATGGCATCTGACAAGTTGAGTGGTCTAAGGCCAGTTCCCAAGCCTCTCCGAGGCTGTTTCATCATCTATAAAATGCAACTCATAGCCCCTACTTTGCAGACTTGGCAGTTTTTCAGTTGCAGAAGGTTGTGAGCAACTTCTTCCTTTCCCAGAATCCCTTGCTTCTCAGAAGCCAGTCTTCTGGTGCTGGTCAACGTGAAGAACTGTTTCACGGAGCACCAGTCAGGGAAGGAGATGAGCCGGCTGTGTTCCCTGAAGAGTTTCCTATGAGGGATGATTTCTGTACTCAGCTCATCCACACCCAGCCTTCCCTTCACTTTCCCTTTTCCTGGCCATCTTTTGGGTCCCTTATGCCCCCTCCATAGATGCTCAGCAAAGAGAGAAATCATTAAATCAATGCTGCTGTGTTTTAGCCAAAGGGACGTTTCAGTGGGCAGGAATTTGATCTGTTTGCTTGCGTATTTTGGACTGAGTGTGTGTGTGTGTGTGTGTGTGTGTGTGTGTGTGTGTGCGCACGCGCTAAGTCACTGCAGTCATGTCTGACTCTTTGTGACCCTATGGACTATGGCCTGACAGGCTCTTTATCCGGGGGATTTTCCAGGCAAGAACACTGGAATGGGTTGCCATGCCCTCCTCCAGGGGATCTTCTTGACCCAGGGATTGGATCCAAGTCTCTTATGTCTCCTGCACTTACAGGTGGGTTCTTTACCACTAGCACCACCTTGGCTGTGTGGGATTTCTTTTTGGACTCTCATCTTCACCTCCATCTCGAGCTGTGTGAAGTTCCCTGACTTCTGCTGATGCTCTCGTCCCAATGAAACAGGGGCTGGAACTCACACCTCTGGCGGGATCACCCACTCTGATGGGGGGAGGAGTCAGCACCCCAGCCATGCACACGTGTCCCCACGCAGGGCGAGGGGAGTGGCTGGCGTCTCTGGGTGTCTGGTCCATGCCTTCCTGGCACTCAGTCCTCAGGATAGGGCCTCCTGTGAGCTGGTGGAGCCCAGTGCAGGCTTGGACTTGGGCTGAGCAAGAGTAGTAGCGGTGGGGATTCTGTGGTGTACCCCCTCCTGTCTAGCCTGGGGCTCCCCACCCTCTGCTCTCCATCTCAACTATTTTGTGGTTTCTGAGCAGTCATTCTTCACCCTGCGTGTGTTTCCTCCACTTTCTTTTTCTTTAGTATTTGTTCATTTATTTGGCTGTGCTGGGTCTTAGGCACAGCACGCATGATCTTTAGTTGTGGCATGTGGAATCTTTTAGTTGCAGCCTGTGAACTCTTGGTTGCGGCATGTGGGATCTAGTTCCCTGACCAGGGATCCAACCTGGGCCCCCTGCACTGGGGGTTCAGAGTCCCTACCTCCTTGCCAGGCTCTGACTCATTCTTCACCAGTCACCTGTCGTATGCCAAGTCCCTTTAGTAGAGTCTGACTCTTTGCGACCACATGGACTGTAGCCCGCCAAGCTCCTCTGTCCATGGGGTTCTCCAGGCAAGAATACTGGAGTGAGTTACCATTTCCTTCTCCAGGGGACCTTCCTGACCCAGGGATCAAACCTGTGTCTCATGTCTCCTGCATTGGCAGGTGGGTTCTTTACTGCTAGTGCCACCTGGTGCTAGCATCTTGGGGATGCCTTTGCCACTTCCTTCCTGGCATCCTGCTTGGGGGAGGTAGCTGTCTCGCTCTGAGACTCCTTGGTGCCGAATCCTACCTTTTCTTGGTGTTCATCGCATGCATTATGGGAGTCTGCTGAGCCCTTAAAGGAAAGGGTTTCACCTCGTCGATAGGAGCCCTCTCTTCTCTGCATTTCTGGCCCTTGCTCATCTCCCCTACTGTGCTCATCCCACTGGGATTTTCCGCATCTCTAGGTGGGCTGGTGCAGTCACCTTATGCCGACTGTCCAAACCAACCACCTGAGTGTCCATCCAGAATCAGATCTGACTGTGCTGCTCCTCTCAGAGGCTCTCGGGGGCCCCCTCCTACCCTCAGGAGGCTGCATCAGCCTGAGTAAGGTAGGGTGACCCTAAGACAGAGAATTGAGTGCCAGTAGTTTATTTGGGGGATGACGAGAACACAGGAGGAGAGGTGGGGACCTGAGATGGGCAAGGGGAGAATGTGCCTGTGAGCAGATCACCTGTGGGGCACCTGAGGGACTGTAGCATGTGCCACAGAATTGTTACTAAAAAGGCTCTAAACCCAGGTTTTCTCCCCAAACCCCCATTGGTCATTGGCTGAGTATATTCCCAGGGGTGGTAATTACCTGCCCTGCACAGTGCCCAGTGGGCTCCACTGGCCTTGTGGGCAGAGAGTGCAGGTATGTGTGGGGAGAAACTCTATGTGGAACAGCAGGTGCTGAGGGCTGTGGCAGAGCTGCTAACAGGATTCCCCACAGCCTGGCTCCTGAGACCTCATATGATGCGACCATTTCCAGACTTCCTCACTCCTCTACCTGCACCAATGCCTGGGCTGCTATAGGTTCCTGCAGAGCTCAGCTGGTTATTTTTTGCCTTCATGCTGTTGCTCATGACATATCTTCTGCTTTGGATGCCTTCTCTCATGTCTTCATCTGGCTAACATCTCCATTTTTTCCAGATTCATCATCACCTCCTCCAGAAGTACTTCTGTTTTTTAAAAAAATGTGCTTTCAACTATGGTTTATTATAGGCTATTGAATATAGTTCCCTGAGCTATATAGTAGGACCTTGTTGTTCATCCATTCTACATATAATCGTTTGCTAATCCCAAACTCCCAATCCATCCCTACCCCACCCCTCACCCACTTAGCAACCTCAAGTCTGTTTTCTTTGAGTCTGTTTCTGTTCGGTGGATGAGTTCATTTATATCATGTTTTAGACTCCACATATAAGTGGTATCACGGGATAGTTGTCTTTCTCTACCTACTTCACTTGGTATGATAGTCTGTAGGTACGTCCACTTTGCTGCACACGGCATTATTTCATTCATTTTTATGGCTGAATAGTATTCCACTGTTTATATACCACATCTTTATCCCTTCATCTATTGATGGACATTGAGGTTGTTTTTGTGTCCTGGACATTTTGAACAGTGCTGCAGTGAACACTGGGGCGCAGGGATCTTTTTGAAGTATGCTTTTCTCTGGATATGTGAACCCGAGTGGGATTGCTGGATCATATGGTAACTCTGTGTTCAGTTATTTAAGGAAAGTCCATACTGTCCTCCATAGTGACTACATCAGTTTTCATTCCAACCAACAGCCTAGGAGGAGGATTCCCTTTTCCAGGAAGCCCTTCTTGATGAACTGCTTCCCCAGCCTGATTTAGATTCCCTTTTTGTAGCAGCTTGCATGCATCTGCCTCCCTAACCAGACCTTGGGATCTATAGCATATGCCTCCATCTGATCCCTCTTCGAGCCTCTTGTAATGAGTGACTGTGTGGCCCAGTGCATAGTAGGCCCTTACTAAATAATGTGTCGAATTGAACTGTTCATCTGTGGTTCATTGTTTAGCACACAGTTGAGACTCTATACTTGTGTCCTGAGCTGAATTAATCTTTGCCACACTTCCACTTTTCTTTCTTTCTTTTCTTTTTTTTTTTTGGCCACACCATGTGACTAGTGGGATCTTAGTTCCCTGAACAGGGATTGAACCCATGGCCTCTGCAGTGGAAATACAGAGTCCTAACCACTGGACCACTAGGAAGCTCCCTTGCCCCTCCCATGCACCCCCCTCCACTGCCAACACTTCCTCTTTTCAGAAGCAGAAAGGGAATAAGCATGAGTTCTTCCCCTACTCTAGGGTGCTTTTCTATTCAGAGAGATTAAACTGAAATTGGTGACCAAGGAGAGGCCCAGAAGCCTTAGGAGACAGAAAGTGTCAGGGAAACACACACACACACACACACACACACACACTCATGTGTGTATGTGCAGAGAAATGTAGACAGATTCCTCCCATCCCCCTACACACAGAGAACTCAACAGACAGATCGAGAGGGACTGGGCCCATGTTGTTCAACTTCTAAGTCATGTCTGATTCTTTGTGACTGCAGCACGCCAGGTTTCTCAGTCTTCACTATCTCCTGGAGTTTGCTCAAACTCAGGTCCATGAGTCGGTGATACCATCCAACTATCTCATCCTCTGTTGGCCCCTTCTCCTCTTGCCCTCAATTTCTCTTAGCCTCAGGGTCTTTTACAGTGAGTTGGCCCATGAGAAAGGGAAAAATGGACTGACAGACAGGAATGAATGGAAAGAAGGACGAAGGAGAGATAGAAAAAGAGAATAGAAGGTGGAGGAGGGAAGGAGAAAATTAGGGCCAATAGTGTGCTAATTGGGAAAGTAGTGAGTAAAAGCCCCACAAGGGAGGTTTCCCACCGCTCAGGGCAGCAGAGATGGAGGCTGGGGCCATAGCTGTGAGTTCTTCATCCCCATGGCTGATCTAGGGGTGCAGGTAGATGCAGGGGGTGAGACACGCCAGGGGCCCTCCAGAGCCACATGCCCTTGGTGCCAAGGGCATGGTGGCACCTCCTTCAGTGGCGGGTGGTGTGTGCTGTGCCCGGGGCCTTCTCTGCACCTTCTTTCAGAGGCTCAAATCCACAAGGAACAAGCAGAGGGAGGCGCCGGCTGCCACGTGTCTGCCCTTGGCCTCGTGCTGTTGGATTTGCGGTGTCTCATGAAAGAATAATCACCTGCATCAATTTTTAAAGCTGCCTAATGCTTTGCTCAGCCCAGCTGTCTAGAAGTTTGCAAAGCAGGCAGGCAGCAAAGCTCCCTGCGAGAAAGCCGAGACACGACTGAGTGTCAGGTCCGTGGATGTTGTTGCCATGACCCTGGGTGGTTCCTGGCTGTTGTCATGGAGTTGGGGAGGGCAGAGAAGTGGTCCCACCCATTGTCTGGGTGAGAGGGCAGGAGCTGAGAGACCAGAACCTCATGAGGACTGAAGGTCCCATATCCTAGCAACCAGTCCCATTTCTGGCCATTCCGGAAGCTCACTTAGTTATTGCCTTAAGAATTTTATATCAAGATGACAAGTCTTTGTAATAAAGTTTCTCTGTTAGAATACTGGAGTGGTCTCTGTCTCCTGATGGGAACCTGGCACATGCTCACATGGAATTCTTGGGAAGTGATGTCAAATCAGAGTGTCTATTACTTGTGGAGAAAATCCACAATGTTCCACTAAGGAGTATTACCTTGTTTTATTACTGCTATTTTGATCACTAAGGCTATAGCAGCAGCTGCTGCTCGGGTGATCACAATTCCTCACATACCAACAGCATCTCATGGTTCACAAACCCTGCCAGCTCCCTTTCCTCTCTTGTTTTCCACGATAGTTCTGTGTGCTAAGAAATGTTATCTGCAGCGACTTCCTGGAAGGACAGTGACTTGCCCACAGTCATAGCTAGTCACAGATGACTGGGTTCCAAAGTAATTTTTAAAAAGAAATTCCAGTCCTTTTTACCTTCCAGTTTTTCTTGAGTTGAATTCACCTGCAGGCAAGCAAAAGTTACCTTCCTTTCTTTTTGGCTTCCTACCTGGCCTCCCTAGCTCTCTGCTGTCTAAGCTTTTGAACATTATCTAGCTTTCCTGGATGAAAATGGACACAGAGATGCTTGGTCTAGGGGAATAGTCTCTCTGGATCCTGTCCATTCAGCCAGACATCTCCTTAATGCTGGCAGGTCTCACATTTCCAGTGAGTTTGCATTTAAACTAAAAGCTTTCTAGAACCTTGGGCTTAGACCTGGTGTACTTAAAAGGCACTTCCCAGAACACTCAATTTTATTAATACCGTAAAATGATCTACATTAAATAGCTGGATCATTTCACATTCAGAAGCCATCTCCAATTTGAACTGCTTTATTTGGATGGTGCCTAAGTATTCCTGTAAATGATGTTGCTGGCCGCATTGAGGGGGCATGCCGGAAAGATGGAGGCCCCTCATTCTTTCTTCCCTTCCTCCCTCCTTCCCTTCTTCCCTCTCTCTTTCATTCTCTCTCTCCCTCCCTCCCTCCCTCTATCTTTCTTTTTCTTTCTGCTTTATTGTGATAGAAGTGATCTAAAAACCGCACATCTTTAGTGTATACAAGTTGATGAGTTTGCACATATGATACACCCTGTGATAGCATTACTACCAAAAAGTAAGATGTGTGTTTGAGAGAGTTGTTCTCTTGTGTTTCTTTGAGTCTCTTTGCTTTTCTGTTGCTGTAGGAATGCTTAACATGAAATCTACTCTTGTAAATGTTTAAGTGCGCAACACAGTTTGTTACTTGTTGCCACTATGTTGACCAGAAATCTCTGGAACACTTTCATCTTGTATAACTTTAACTTTGTACCATTGAACAACAACTCCCCATTTCCCTCTTCCCCTGTCCTCTGAAAACCACCATTCGATATAGCTATTCATTTTCTTACAATTTTGTGGGTCGGCTGAGCTCAGCTGGAAAGTTCTTCTGCTTTACATGGTGTTGGCTGGGGTCACCATGTGTCTTTGTTCAGCTGGGGGTTTAGCTGCGGCCAGCATGTCCAAGGTAGGCTCCCTAATGTGTCTGGTGCCTCAGCTCAGGCATCTAGAGTGGCTGGCAGCTGGTGAGGGCTCACTCTCCAGGTGTTCACGCATCATTTCTTCACACAGCTCTTGGATCCTAAGAGAATGAAAATGGAAACTGTCAGATCTCTTGAAGCCTGGACTCCAGAGTTTGTATAACATTACTTTTTTCATGGTATAATTGTTGGAAGATGTCCCAGGGCCAGACTCAAGTTTAAAGGAAATGGAATGCCCCTCTTGATAGGAGGAGTGCCATCTGGGATGGGCAGACAGCTGGCTGTCATCACTGTAGACAGTTGACCCTAGCTTTACACTTATCCTCCTGCTCCATGTGGAAAGCAAGTTTCATTTCAACCATGTAGCATCTGAGGTCATCCAAGAAAATGAAAGGGACTGCGCAGGGGGTTTGAAGGCTTTACCAACACTCAGAGGCTATGTTCCCACTGAAGGCCATGACATTTTTGCCAGAGAATCTGCCAGTCCCGGCTCGAGGAAAAGCAAGTAAAAGCAGCTTGCTTGGCTCTAGACAGCACATTTTATTTATTTCTGAGAAGTCATCTAGAAATGGAACACCATACGATGTGAAAACATGTCTTTAAATGTGGTGCACTCAAATCCAAAGGCAGGTAATGAATTCTGTTTCATCAGTAAAGCTTCAATCTCTTTGATGAGCACTTGCAACAAAAACAGAAAACAAAAGGCATAAAATTACCATGGTGATGGCTAATTGTGGTGAGTCTGCTTCAGTTCACAGAACTGCAAATAACATTCCGATAGGCTACAGTACTAAGATACAGAAAGGATTGTTCTGCTTAAAATGTTGTGAAAATCACAGTCTGCTCTGATTAAGATAACATTAAAAATATTAGCAAATTAAGCATTGTTTAACAGTGAAGAGGAAAAGAAAATAATTTTCACCCAAAGCTATTTGGGAATCTGATTTATGAAGATGGTGTGAGGGGCTGGAATGTGGTTGATATTTGCTCTGTTCTGGAGAGAAATTTGAAACATAGTATGGATCTTTGGGGTCCTCTTAGCTCACTCCCAGCAGCTCTTTTTACGATGGCATCCTCTTTCCCAGATGCCCAGACATCTCCTCAGTAACTGGCATCATTAGGGGAACTAGAGGAAAAACAAAGAGACAGACCCTACCTGTCAGGAGAAATACCAGCCTGAACTTTACTGTCGTGCCCAGGAGGCCTTGACACCTGCCAACTTTGGGCAAACAATTTCCCTCTGCGAAATTGGTAAGAGCTCTAACACAAATAACACTCTCACCAGTAGTTACAGAAAGTATTGTTCTGTTGAAAAGGTTGTGAAAAATAGTCAGCTCCATGAGACTTAATCTCTTCCTTTGTAAAATGGGGAGACTATGTACCTTGAATAGATAAGTGGATATCAAGCGTCCAGTACATAACTGTTGTTTAAGGTCAATGATATTGGAAAAGGCCCAGTGTACATGAAGCAACGGAAGAGTGTGCCCAACTATAGTTTAGACTTTAAGTTCTGGAAAGATTTAGGAACTTTCCTGGAGGCCCAGTGGTTAAGACCTCGCCTTCCAATGTAGGGGGTGTGGGTTCAATCCCTGATGGGGGAACTAAGGTTCCCACATGCCTTGAGGCTGAAAAACCAAAGCATAAAACAGAAGCAATATTGTAACAAAGTCAATAAAGAATTTAAATATGGTCCTCATGAAAAAAATTATCAAAATAAGTTTAGAAAAGAAGAGGCTTGAGCTGGGCTTGACAGGCGGCGGAGAGGATGCTCTCAGAAGGTATCTTTGGAGGGGAGACTTGGGGATAGAATACAGCACACTGATGGGCAATGGAGAGACTTTAATGATTTGTATGAATGAAATGGAGACTCACGTTGGGATCTGGGACCAGGAAACCCAGACCCAGGAGTCTACCTAACAAGGAGACTTCACTCTGAACGCCCTTAGGAAACTGCGTCTCTTCTCAGCTCTTTCAGATTTGTGTGATGTTACCTCCCGTCCCACTCCTGCACCAAATCCATTTCAGCTTCCTTTTTTCTCTTTTTCCAAACCACTCTCTCATCTTCACTCTGTAGTGGGCCGTTTATTTCCAAGTGCAATTAAAGGACTGGGCCAGAAAATAAATAGAGCACATCTTGCCAACTCTACCTGCAAATGCATTACATTTGTTTAACTGTGACTCCGATTTGGAATGACCTGAAAAGGAAGGGGTGACAGTGATTGGGTGGTGGCAGAGCCATCCGTTACCTTGCTGGGAGCCAGGAAAGGGAGCCAGTGGAACTCTTTGTGGAAGGATGCACCAGGAAGCAAACAGTAATTCGAGATGAATACTTGTTCTTCATGCCTGGGTTGTGATTTACAAGTGTTTCGAACGCTCTCACAGCCAGGAACTCATGTAATTTTTAGGACAACCCTATGAGGTTGTGAAAGTAAATGGTGTCCTTATTTTACACGTGAGGGAGCTGAAATGGGAAGTAAAAGAGGGCTCGCCCAAAGTTACACAGCAGGCAGACGGCGGAGGGAGATGGAGATTCAGGACATCTGTTGTCTCACCCATCACGTGTCTGTTGGGTGTTTGCTGACCCCCTGCCTCCCAGTCCTGGTGGTGGGCCAGAAGATGCTGTATTAGAGATGGAGTAATTGGGGAACCAGTCAGAAGGCTTAAAAAAAAATTATTTATTTGGCTGAGCTGGGTCTTAGTTGCGGCACTCAGGATCTTTGATCATTGTTGTGGCGTTAGAACTCTTAGTTGTATCATGTGGGATCTAGTTCCCTGACCAGGGATTGAACCTGGGCCCCCTGCATTGGGAGCTCGGAGTCTTAGCCACTGGACCACTAGGGAAGTCCTCAGAGGCTTTTCTGGTGACCCAGACGTGAGGTGAGGAGGGCCCATGTGATTCTAGACCTTCACTCTCTCCCACGAGCCCTCTGGGCACTGTTTCCTCAGCCTCCTCCCTTACTTCTGCCCCCTCCTTAAGCATCAACATCTCAGTGTTTGCTCCTATCTCTAGTTTCTTCTCAGTCTCCATGGGTGATGCCACCTCCAGCCTGGCTTTTATCTTCAATTCCAAATTCACATCCTCAGCTGGACACATCTCCCAAGCTCAAGATCCATTCAAGATACTTGCATAACTCACAAATCTCACCCTTTCTCTTATGAATCATATAGTATCCCTGATTCCTTCTCTCTCCTGAATTCTAACTCTCCCTCTCCAGTGACTCCTTCTCATTGATGTTTAAAATGCTCAAATTTCTCCTACTAAAACTAAGACATCTAGGACCTATTATATAGCACAGGAGATTATACTCAATATCTTGTAATAACCTAATAATCCTGGGCTCCCCACCTAAGTGAATGGCCTGACTAACCACCAGTTGCTCCACTAGAAATCTCTGTGTCATTATTGATTCTCCGCTTTCCACCACATGTGTGTGTTAGTCGTTCAGTTGTGTTCAATTCTTTGTGACCCCGTGGATTGTAGCCCACCAAGCATCTCTGTCCATGGAATTATTCAGGCAAGAATACTGGAGTGGGTAGTCGTTCCCACCTCCAGGGGATCTTCCTGACCCAGGGATCGAATCCAGGTCTCCCTCATTGCAGGCAGATTCTTTGCCGTCTGAGCCACCAGTGAAGCTGAGTCCCATCTCCTTAATAGCTTTTGGATATATGCTCTTCTTCTGGACCCCACTTTACCTATCTTAGTCAAGAGATTCTTTTGTTGGAAGCCTACCACCAGTTTCTGATTAGCGTTCCTGACTCCAACCTCTTCTTCCTTTCCCTTCCCACAATACTAATAGTCATATGTTTCCTTTTCAAAGTTTCCATGGTCTTCCATTTGGGTGAAATATCAAATCTAAAACTCTTAGTATTCCTCTCATGTAGATCATTGCTAACAAGTCCCATTTCCCCTTCCTCTTTTACTCTCCCCTGTCTCTGTTCCTGACACAATGATGCTCTTCCTATGGTCCTCAAATGTTGCTAGGCTTGCTTGGGCCACTGTATTTTTATCAAAGCTATCATTTTTTCCAGTAGTCATGTATGGATGTGAGAGTCGGACCATAAAGAAGGCTGAGTGCCAAAGAATTGATGCTTCAAACTGTGGTGCTGGAGAAGACTCTTGAGAATCCCTTGGACTGTAAGGAGATCAAACCAGTCAATCTTAAAGGAAATCAACCTGAATATTCATTGGAAGGACTGATGGTAAAGCTGAAGCTTCAATACTTTGGTCACTTGATGCAAAGAGCTGACTCATTTGAGAAGACCCTGATGCTGGGAAAGATTGAGGGCAGGGGGAGAAGAGGGTGGCAGAGGATGAGATGATTAGATAGCATCATTGACTCAATGGACATGAGTCTGAGCAAACTCTGGTAGATAGTGAAGAACAGGGGAGCCTGGGATGCTGCAGTCCATGGGGTCACAAAGTTGGGCACAGCTTAGCAACTGAACAACAACAGCTTCATTCTTCCTGGGGTGACCTTCTTGTTCATCTGCAAACACTCCCCTATCCTTCTAGCTGAGCTTCCTCACATCACCTCCTTCTCCTGCAGAGCTTTTTTGTCCCCCCACTCCAACTCCCACCCCATAGGCATATTGCACAGTACCTCTTTTCAGTTGCTCTGGACACTTTTTATATACCTGTTTTAAAATGAGTACTTATTTTTGAGTTTGAATTCCCAGTAGAAGGGTATCAGCAGTGCTTCATACAGTTATCCCTGACTGGCAGTCAATCAGTGATTTTTTAAAATATTTTTTTTGACATGGCCCATTTGGAAAGACTTCATTGAATCTGTTACAACATTGCTTCTGTTGTTTATGTTCTGTTTTTTTTTTTTTTTTCTTTTTGGCCATGAAGCATGTGGGATCTTATCTCTCTGAGCAGGGATCAAACCCGCACCTCCTGGATTAGGAGGTGAAGTCTTAACCACTGGACTCCCAGGGAAGTTCCAGTGATTTTTAAATATATGAATATGTTTTCCTCAAATGAGGTCATTGGTTGTGGGCTAGAGGAACTCACTCACTTAAGGCTAATTTGTGTAAACAGGGTTTGTGGAAAGGTTCCTGGGAAATCCCATGAAACTGAACTGTAGGTGGGTCAGCTGGGCTTTGCAATGTCTTAGAAGTCATCAGGCAGCTGCTTTCTCTTTTTCTGGAGCTTCATTCCTTTTTTAAAAAAACTAGGACTCTAAACTTTCATTCTGAAATTATCTCTGGCCATGGTAATAAAATGCAACAAATATTCACTGAATAGTCTTACTCCTGTCATCAGGTGTGCATTACATACAGCATCATAGAACTGGCCACTAAAATTAAAACCCACTAGAACATCTTTTATGTTAAGTGGCGACAGCAGCATCTCACAGGAATTTTTACATGCATGTATACACAGTCCGCATGCAACCATTTTCACACGTGGAGCTTTGTTCTTTCTCGTCTGCCCCTATCTGCACATCTTTGTTCATGTCCTTGACAAGTCTGGAAGTCTCTGAAGCTCCATAACTGACCTGCACCCAACTTGGGTCATTGTCTGTCCTTGTCACATGCCGCAGTACCAACTTCTGGGACCTTCAACAGTCCCTGTATCTCACTCCAGATTGTCTAGAAAAGTTATTGGTTCCTGGCCAGCCAGTGGCATGGCTAGCTTTGAATTGGTTCTGTTCAAAGTCTCTTGGCCTGAAGCTGTCGGCTGGCATGAAGTCTCTGAGAAGGGATGTGCGAGGGGCAGGAAAATTGATTGGCTGTGAAAGATGGAGCAGAATCCTAGTTTTGTGACTTGCTTATCAGGACCACCGCAGCTTCAAGGGATGTGAATAGCTGAAGCCACAGACAGTTGATTCTCCAAGCCTTCAGAGTGTCAGAATCTAATGTTGACCTTGGCCCTACACCAACTCGAGCTGCTTCATCCTATCTCTAGCCTTAAGGTCTTTCAACCCAGCAAAACAGCCTCACATATGACATCCAGTAGAAACCAACTGGTAACTCAACAAAGGTGTGGCTGGACTTTCAGGTGTTCCTTTGAACTGGGTTTACTTATCCAAAAGTGATTCTGGGAAGACAGCATGCTTTGTCCTTTTTGTAAAATTTAAAAAATATTTATTTATTTTGCTGCACCGGGTCTTAGGTGCAGCCTGTGGGATCTTTAGCTGTGGCATGTGAACTCTAAGTTACGGAAAGAAAGTGAAGTCGCTCAGTCGTGTCCGACTCTTTGCAACCCCATGGACTGTAGCCTACCAGACTCCTCCGTCCATGGGATTCTCCAGGCAAGAGTACTGGAGTGGTTTGCCATTTCCTTCTCCAGGGGATCTTCCTGACCCAGGGATCGAACCTGGGTCTCCTGCATTCCAGGCAGACGCTTTAACCTGAGCCACCAGGGCTAAGTTATGGCAGGTGGGATTTAGTTCCCTGACCAGGGATCGAACACGGGCCCCCTGTGTTGGGAGTGTGGAATCTTAGCCACTGGACTACCAGATAATCTCAGTGTGCTTTGTCCTGACCTGTCATTTCTGGCAGAAGTAGCTCTAAATACAGGTACAAGAAGGGGCTTCACTCTCTGGCTGGATGGACCTTGCGTTCTCCAACCTCTCCCCAGTGAGTCACTTTTCTGGATTTGAAAGTATCAAGAAGTGAGACCATAGCTGTGGAGTCTGTTTTTCTTTTATTGAGAATCTTTGCATACCTCTATTTTTCCTTATCTGATTATGCAGAATAATTTCCAAGGGAACACATTTAGAGAGCTGAGTTTTCAAGGTGAATTTTAGGCTTTTGGTGCAAACAAATCCTGGGACATCTCATTTATTGCGTCCAGCCAGTAAGCAAGTGTGTCTTTTGACTCAGGGCATCCTGAGCCTCTACGCCATCAGATAAGGACAAAAAAAAAGGTACATGTTTGAGGTCCAGATGCAGTGAAATTGATGTTACCAAGCAGACACACTGAAACCATACTCATAGAAAACTAGTCAATCTAATCACACTAGGACCACAGCCTTGTCTAACTCAATGAAACCAAGCCATGCCCACGGGGCAACCCAAGACGGGCGGGTCATGGTGGAGAGGTCTGACAGAATGTGGTTAACTGGAGAAGGGAATGGCAAATCACTTCAGTATTCCTGCCTTGAGAACCCCATGAACAGTATGAAAAGGGAAAATGATAGGATACTGAAAGAGGAACTCCTCAGGTCAGTAGGTGCCCAATATGCTACTGGAGATCAGTGGAGAAATAACTCCAGAAAGAATGAAGGGATGGAACCAAAGCAAAAACAATACCCAGCCGTGGATGTGACTGGTGATAGAAGCAAGGTCCAATGCTATAAAGAGCAATATTGCATAGGAACCTGGAATGTCAGGTCCATGAATCAAGGCAAATTGGAAGTGGTCAAACAAGAGATGGCAAGAGTGAACATCGACATTCTAGGAATCAGCAAACTAAAATGGACTGGAATGGGTGAATTTAACTCAGATGACCATTATATCTACTACTGCGGGCAGGAATCCCTTAGAAGAAATGGAGTAGCCATCATGGTCAACAAAAGAGTCCAAAATGCAGTACTTGGATGCAATCATAAAAATGACAGAATGATCCTTGTTCATTTCCAAGGCAAACCATTCAATATCACAGTTATCCAAGTCTATGCCCCAACCACTAACGCTGAAGAAGCTGAAGTTGAATGGTTCTATGAAGACCTACAAGACCTTTTAGAACTAACACCCCAAAACAGATGTCCTTTTCATTATAGGGGACTGGAATGCAAAAGTAGGAAGTCAAGAAACACCTGGAGTAACAGGCAAATTTGGCCTTGGAATGTGGAATGAAGCAGGGCAAAGACTAATAGAGTTTTGCCAAGAAAATGCACTGGTCATAGCAAACACCCTCTTCCAACAACACAGAGAGAAGACTCTACACGTGGACATTACCAGATGGTCAACACCGAAATCAGATTGATTATATTCTTTGCAGCCAAAGATGGAGAAGCTCTATACGGTCAGCAAAAACAAGACCGGGAGCTGACTGTGGCTCAGATCATGAACTCCTTATTACCAAATTCAGACCGAAATTGAAGAAAGCAGGGAAAACCGCTAGACCATTCAGGTATGACCAAAATCAAATCCCTTATGATTATACAGTGGAAGTGAGAAATAGATTTAAGGGCCTAGATCTGATAGATAGAGTGCCTGATGAACTATGGAATGAGGTTTGTGACATTGTACAGGAGACAGGGATCAAGACCATCCCCATGGAAAAGAAATGCAAAAAAGCAAAATGGCTGTCTGGGGAGGCCCTACAAATAGCTGAGAAAAGAGAAGCGAAAAGCAAAGGAGAAAAGGAAAGATATAAGCATCTGAATGCAGAGTTCCAAAGAATAGCAAGAAGAGATAAGAAAGCCTTCTTCAGTGATCAATGCAAAGAAATGGAGAAAAACAACAGAATGGGAAAGACTAGAGATCTCTTTCAGAAAATTAGAGATACCAAGGGAATATTTCATGCAAAGATGGGCTCAATAAAGGACAGAAATGGTATGGACTTAACAGAAGCAGTAAAGAAGAGGTGGCAAGAATACACAGAAGGACTGTACAAAAAAGATCTTCACGACCCAGATAATCACGATGGTGTGATCACTCATCTAGAGCCAGACGTCCTGGAATGTGAAGTCAAGTGGGCCTTAGAAAGCATCATTATGAACAAAGCTAGTGGAGGTGATGGAATTCCAGTTGAGCTATTTCAAATCCTGAAAGATGATGCTGTGAAAGTGCTGCACTCTGTATGCCAGCAAATTTGGAAAACTCCGCAGTGGCCTCAGGACTGGAAAAGATCAGTTTTCATTAAAATCCCAAAGAAAGGCAATGCCAAAGAATGCTCAAACTACCACACAATTGCACACATCTCACATGCTAGTAAAGTAATGCTCAAAATTCTCTAAGCCAGGCTTCAGCAATACGTGAACTGTGAACTTCCAGATGTTCAAGGTGGTTTTAGAAAAGGCAGAGGAACCAGAGATCAAATTGCCAACATCCGCTGGATCATGGAAAAAGCAAGAGAGTTCCAGAGAAACATCTATTTCTGCTTTATTGACTATGCCAAAGCCTTTGACTGTGTGGATCACAATAAACTGTGGAAAATTCTGAAAGAGATGGAAATACCAGACCACCTGACCTGCCTCTTGAGAAATCTTTATGCAGGTCAGGAAGCAGCAGTTAGAACAGACTGGTTCCAAATAGGAAAAGGAGTATGTCAAGGCTGTATATGTCACCCTGCTCATTTAACTTATATGCAGAGTACATCATGAGAAACGCTGGACTGGAAGAAACACAAGCTGGAATCAAGATTGCAGGGAGAAATATAAATAACCTCAGATGTGCAGATGACGCCACCCTTATGGCAGAAAGTGAAGAGGAACTAAAAAGCCTCTTGATGAAAGTGAAAAAGGAGAGTGAAAACGTTGGCTTAAAGCTCAACATTCAGAAAACGAAGATCATGGCATCCGGTCCCATCACTTCATGGGAAATAGATGGGGAAACAGTGGAAACAGTGTCAGACTTTATTTTTTTGGGCTCCAAAATCATTGGAGATGGTGACTGCAGCCGTGAAATTAAAAGACGTTTACTCCTTGGAAGAAAAGTTATGACCAACCTAGATAACATATTGAAAAGCAGAGACATTACTTGGCCAACTAAGGTCCGTCTAGTCAAGGCTATGGTTTTTCCTGTGGTCATGTATAGATGTGAGAGTTGGACTGTGAAGAAGGCTGAGCACTGAAGAATTGATGCTTTTGAACTGTGGTGTTAGAGAAGATTCTTGAGAGTCCCTTGGACTGCAAGGAGATCCAACCAGTCCATTCTGAAGGAGATCAGCCCTGGGATTTCTTTGGAGGGAATGATGCTAAAGCTGAAACTCCAGTACTCTGGCCACCTCATGCAAAGAGCTGACTCATTGGAAAAGACTCTGATGCTGGGAGGGATTGGGGGCAGGAGGAGAAGGGGATGACAGAGGATGAGATGGCTGGATGGCATCACCGACTCGATGGACGTGAGTTTGAGTGAACTCCGGGAGCTTGAAATCTGGTGATCTCCACACTGCAGGCAAAAATCAAGCCTCTCTGGGTGCTATACCTGCACTACAATGTTCTGTGGCCATGCAGACAGACCAAACTCTGCCTAGAAAGAAGTTAAGCAGGTTTTCTTGTAATTAAGACAATTTTACTGCCACACGGCTCAGAAATTTTAATATGCTAATAATATTATTAAATCCCTAGGTGCATATAGTATCTAGTACTTACCATCCTTGTTTTGTGATACAATCTTTTTCTTTCATTTTATTAGAACAACTTACAAGACTGTCATTATATGAAACACAGACATAAAATAACTGTGGAACAATTGAGTTCAATTGCAGGAGATGACACAGCGTTTGTGTGCCAGGCAGAACTCCTTTAGAGGTAAGAGAGAGGTTAGAGATTAAGACCCGGCTTTAGCTAGCCTAAGTTAAAAATGAAATCTATTGACTTAGGGGACTTGGAAGACCGAGAATCAAGGTGTTCAGAGAACATACTTGGATTTCTCTGTTCTTTTTATCATGAGACAAGCTCTGTTCATACACCATGTATCTTAAGTTGGGATCCCAAGAAGCAGATTTTTTTCTTTTAGAATTTGCTTTTCCTTTAAAAAAAACCCTTATTTTTAATTGCAGGATCATTGCTTTCCAATGTTGTGTTGGTTTCTGCTGTACAACAATGTGAATCAGCTGCGAGTGTATATAGATCCCCTTCTTGAGCCTCCCTCCCCCCTCCCCCCATCCCACCCCTCTAGGTCATCAGAGCTGAGCCCCCTGTGCTATACAGCAGCTTCCCAGAAGCTGTCTGTGTTACACGCAGTAGCATACATATGGCAATGCTACTCTCTTAGTTTGTCCCACATTCTCCTTCCCCTGGAAGCAGAGTCTTGAATGGAGAGTTGCATAAAGATTTATTGGGCAGAGCTCTTGGGACCTGTACCTGTGGGGAACTGAGAAAGCCGTGACTAGGCAAAGAAAGATGCTCACATCTGAAGGGGTTGCAAACTGAAGCCTTGCCTCATCCTACAGGAAGCTCTAGAAGCCTTCAAAGTGGTCTCCATATGGAAGCAAAGAGTCCATGGCGTTGTATCTCTCTATTAGCAGGGCATTGGTTATGAGCCACTCTCTGGGAGGAGACATAACTTTGATGAAGTGTTTCATTGTGGCCGAGAGCAATTCCAGGTGAGCAATTCCAGCTCTGAGCAATCAGCAGCCAGCGCTCTGGCAGTTGGGGAAATGAGTGGCTTTGCTTGCAAAGGGTAGCTGGACAGCACATCACAGGTCCACTAAACTCAACCAACATGGCCCTGCCAGCTCAGGACAGAACCTTCTTAGTATTTCAGAGGGAGAGATTTTCCTTTCAGGTGCTGTTTATGAAAAGGGAAGTTCATTGCTCAGCCTGGGTTCTTACTGCCCTTGTGATGGAGGAAGTGAAGTCATGTGATTGATGCACCATATGAGGGAGAGAAAATCCCCAAGGGGAATACAGATACATAGATAGTAAAGGGACAAAAAAGGAATGAATTAAAGCCTTCAAAATCTTATTGTTCCGAAGGATGAGAAAGCATATCCACAAGTGATGAGTAATAGCACAAAAGATTTTATGGCAGATACTTCCAAAAAGTATGACCAAGGGTCACTTAGACTTCTTGTTTTATTGGTTAAGATGGAGAAGGGAAATTTGTTTCTAATTTGCAATTGCACTTACTTCTAAATCTTTATTATATGTTTTAATTGTGAAGATAATTCTACATATACCATATGTGTAGGCTGGTTTTGAGTTGGTAATGCTATCTAACCATCTCATCCTCTGCCGCCCCCTTGTTCTTTTACCTTCAGTCTTTCCCACATCAGGGTCTTTTCCAATGAGTCGGCCCTTTGAATCAGGTGTCCAAAGTATTGGAGCTTCAGCTTCAGCGACAGTGCTGCAATGAATATTCAGGGTTGATTTCTTTTAAGATTGAGTCTTCTCCAGTACCGCAGTTTGAAAGCATCAGTTCTTCAGGGCTCAGCCTTCTTTATGGTCCAACTATCACATCCATACATAACTACTAGAAAAGCCATATCTTTGAATTGATGGGCCTTTGTTGGCAAAGTGATATCTCTGCTTTTTAATATGCTGTCTGGGTTTGTCATAGCTTTCTCTCTAAGGAGCAAACATCTTTAAATTTCATGACTGTAGTCACCATATGCAGTGATCTTGGAGTCCAAGAAAATAAAATCTGTAACTGCTTCCACTTTTCCCCTTTTATTTGCCGTGAAGTGATGAGACTGGATGCCATAATCTTAGTTTTTTAAATGTTGAGTTTCAAGCCAGCTTTTTCACTCGCCTCTTTCACCCTCATCAAGAAGTCACTCAGTCGTGTCTGACTCTTTTCGACCCCATGGACTGTAGCCTACCAGGCTCCTCCATCCATGGGATTTTCCAGGCAAGAAAACTGGAGTGGGTTACCATTTCCTTCTGCACACACTTTCTTTCTTTCAACTTCATCAAAAGCTCTTTAGTTCCTCCTCACTTTCTGCTGTTAGAGTGGTATCATATGCATGGACTTCCCTGGTGGCCTAGACAGTAAAGATTCTGCCTGCAGTTCTGGAGACCTGATTGTGATCTCTGGGTCGAGAAGATCCTCTGGAGGATCCTTTGGCTGCTCACTTCAGTATTCTTGCCTGGAGAATCCCGTGGACAGAGGAGCCTGATGAGCTACAGTCCATGGGGTTGAAAAGAGTAAGTCATGACTGAGGGACTAACACACACACACACACACACACACACACACACACACACACACCCCTGCATATCTGATGTTGATATTTCTCCTGGCAGTCTTGATTCCAGCTTGTGATTCCTCCAGCCTGACATTTTGCATGATGTGCTCTACAAATAAGTTAAATAAGCCTTGTCATACGCCTTTCCCAATTTGAAACCAGTCAGCTGTTTCGTTTCCAGTGCTAACTGTTGTTTCTTGACCCACATACACAGGTTTCTCAGGAGACAGGTAAGGTGGTCTGTCTCTATGCCCATCTCTTTTAGAATTTTTCACAGTTTGTTGTGATGAACACAGTCCAAGGCTTTAGCACAGTCAATGAAGCAGAAGAGGATGTTTTTTGGAATTCTTTTGCTTTCTCCATTATCAGTCAAATGTTGACAATTTGATCTCTGGTTCCTCTGCCTCTTTGAAACCCAGTTTGTACATCTGGAAGTTCTCGGCTCACGTACTGCTGAAGCCTAGCTTGAAGGATTTTGAGCATTACCTTGCTAGCATGTGAAATGAGCGCAATTGTATGGTAGCTTGAAAATTCTTTGACATTACCCTTTGGGATTGGAATGAAAACCAATCTTTTCCAGTCCTGTGGCCACTACTGAGTTTTAAAATTATTGACATGTTGAGTGCAACACTTTAACAGTGTCATCTTTTAGGATTTGAAACAGCTCAGCTGGAATTCTATCACCTCTACTAGCTTTGTTTATAGTGATGCTTCCTAAGGCCCACTTGACTTCACACGCCAGGATGTCTGGCTCTAGGTGAATGACCACACTATTGTGGTTATCTGGGTCATTAAGACTGTTTTTGTGTAATTCTGTGTATTTCTTGCCACCTCTTAATATCTTCTGCTTCTGTTAGGTCCATACCGTTTCTGTCCTTTATTGTGCCCATCTTTGCATGAATGTTCCCTTGGTATCTCTGGTTTTCTTGAAGAGATCTGTGGTCTTGCCCATTCTATTGTTTTCCTCTATTTCTTTGCATTGTTCACTTAAGAAGGCTTTCTTATCTCTCTTTGCTATTCTCTGGAATTCTGTATTCAGTTGGGCATATCTTTTGCTTTCTCCTTTGCCTTTCACTTCTCTTCTTTGCTCAGCTTTTTGTAAAGCCTCCTCAGAGAACCACTTTGCCTTGTTGCATTTCTTTTTCTTTGGGATGGTTTTTATCACTGCCTCCTGTACAATGTTACAAACCTGCTTCCATAGTTCTTTAGACACTCTGTCTATCAGGTCTAATCTCTTGAATCTATTTATCACCTTCACTGTATAATCATAGGGCTTTGATCTAGGTCATTCCTGCGTGGCCTAGTGGTTTTCCCTATTTACTTCAATAAGCTTGAATTTTGCAATAAGGAGCTCATGATCTGAGGCATGGTCAGCTCCAGGTCTTGTCTTTACTGACTGTATAGAGCTTCTCCGTCTTCAGCTGCAGAGAACTTAGTGAACCTCATTTCAGTATTGACCATCTGGTGATGTCCATGCATCAAGTCCTCTCTTGGGTTGTTGGAGAAGGGTGTTTGCTATGACCAGGATGTTCTCTTGACAAAACTGTTAGGCTTTGCCCTGCTTCATTTTGCACTCCACGGCCAAACTTGCCTGTTACTCCGGGTATTTCTTGACTCCTACTTTTGCAGTCCAATCCCTATTATGAAAAGGGCATCTTTTTTTTTTTTTTTGGGTGTTAGTTCTAGAAGGTCTTGTAGGTTTTCATAGAACCCATCAACTTCAGCTTCTTCTACATGAGTGGTTGTGGCATTAACTTGGATTACTGTGATGTTGAATGGTTTGTCTTGCAAAGGAACAAAGATCATTTTCGTCCTTTTTTGAGGTTTCATGCAAGTACTGCATTTTGGACTCTTTTGTTGACTATGAAGGCTACTCCATTTCTTCTAAGGAAATTCTTACTCAAAGTAGTAGATATAATAGTCATAAATTAAATTCTCTCATGTTAGTTCACTGATTGCTAAGAGGTCAATGTTCAGTCTTACCATCTCCTACTTCATCATGTCCAATTTGCCTTGATACAGGGACCTAACATTCCAGGTTCCTATGCAATATTGTTCTTTATAGCATCAGACTTTACTTTCACCATGAGACACATCTGCAGCTGAGCATCATTTCCACTTTGGCCCAGCCACTTCATTCTTCCTGGAGCTACTAGTAATTTCCCTCTACTCTTCCCCAGTAGCATATCAGTCACCTTCCAAACTGGGAGGCTCATCTTCCGGTGTCATGTCTTTTTCCCTTTTCATACTGTCCGTGGGGTTCTCCAGGCAAGAATACTGGAATGGGTTGCCACGTTCTCCTCCAGTTCAGTTCAGTTGCTCAGTCATGTCCGACTCTTTGCAACCCCATGGACTGCAGCACGCCAGGCCTCCCTGTCCATCACCAACTCCGGGAGTTCACTCAAACTCATGTCCATTGAGTGGGTGATGCCATCTAACCATCTCATCCTCTGTCATCCCCTTTTCCTCCCACCTTCAATCTTTCCCAGCATCAGGGTCTTTTCAAATGAGTCAGCTCTTCTCATCAGGTGGCCAAAGTATTGGAGTTTCAGCTTCAACATCAATCCTTCCAATGAACACCCAAGACTGATTTCCTTTAGGATGGACTGGTTGGATCTCCTTGCAATCCAAGGGACTCTCAAGAGTCTTCTCCAACACCACAGTTCAAACGCATCAATTCTTTGGCATTCAGCTTTCTTTATAGTCCAGTTTTCACATCCCTATATGCTTACTGGAAAAACCTTACCCTTGATTATATGGACCTTTGTTGCCAAAGTAATGTCTCTGCTTTTTTAATATGCTGTCTGGGTGGGACATAAATTTCCTTCCAAGGAGTAAGCATCTTTATTTCATGGTTGCAGTCACCATCTGCAGTGATTTTGGAGCCCCCTAAAATAAAGTCTGCCACTGTTTCCACTATTTCCCCATCTATTTGCCATGAAGTGATGGGACCAGATGCCATGATCTTCGTTTTCTTAATGTTGAGTGTTAAGCCAACCTTTTCACTCTTCTCTTTCACTTTCATCAAGAGGCTTTTTAGTTCTTCTTCACTTCCTGCCATAAGAGTGGTGTCATCTACATATCTGAGGTTATTGATATTTCTACCAGCAATCTTGATTCCAGGATGTGCTTCATCCAGCCCAATGTTTCTCATGTTGTACTCTGCATATAAGTTGAATAAGCAGGGTGAGAATATACAGCCTTGACATACTTCTTTTCTTATTTGAAACCAGTCTGTTGTTCCGTGTCCAGTTCTAACTGTTGCTTTCTGACGTGCATACAGATTTCTCAAGAGGCAGGTCAGGTGGTTTGATATTCCCATCTCTTTCAGAATTTTCCACAGTTTATTGTGATCCACACAGTCAAAGGCTTTGGCATAGTCAATAAAGCAGAAGTAGATGTTTTTCTGGAATTCTCTTGCTTTTTCGATGATCCAGTAGTTATTGACAATTTGATCTCTGGTTCCTCTGCCTTTTCTAAAACCACCCTGGACATCTGGAAGTTCACAGTCCGCATATTGTTGAAGCCTGGCTTGGAGAATTTTGAGCATTATTTTACTAGCATGTGAGATGAGTGCAATTGTGCAGTAGTTTGAGCATTCTTTGGCATTGTCTTTCTTTGGGATTGGAATAAAAACAGAAGTTTTCCAGTCCTGTGGCCACTGCTGAGTCTTCTAAATTTGCTGGCATATTGAGTGCAGCACTTTCACAGCATCATCTTTTAGGATTTGAAATAGCTCAACTGGAATTCCATCACCTCCACTAGCTTTGTTCATAGTGATGCTTCCTAAGGCCCACCTGACTTCACATTCCAGGATGTCTGGCTCTAGGTGAGTGATACACAATTGTGATTATCTGGGTCATGAAGATCTTTTTTGTACAGTTCTTCTGTGTATTCTTGCCACCTGTTCTTAATATCTTCTGCTTCTGTTAGGTCCATACCATTTCTGTCCTTTATCGAGCCCATCTTTGCATGAAATGTTCCCTTGGTATCTCTAATTTTCTTGAAGAGATTTCTAGTCTTTCCCATTCTATTGTTTTACTCCAAAATTCTTTGCACTGATCACTGAGGAAAGCTTTCTTATCTCTCCTTGCTCTTCTTTGGAGCTCTGCATTCAAATGGATTTATCTTTTCTTTCCTCCTTGCTTTTTGCTTCTCTTCTTTTCTCAGCTATTTGTAAGGCCTCCTCAGACAAATATTTTGCCTTTTTTCATTTCTTTTTCTTGGGGATGGTCTTGATCACTGCCTCCTGTACAGTGTCATGAAGCTCCGTCCATAGTTCATCAGGCACTCTATCAGATCTAGTCCCTTAAATCTATCTCTCACTTCCACTGTATAATCATTAGGGATTTGATTTAGGTCATACCTGAATGGTCTAGTGGTTTTCCCTACTTTCTTCAATTGAAGTCTGAATTTGGAAATATGGAGTTCATGATCACAGCCACAGTCAACTCCCAGTCTTGTTTTTGCCGACTATATAGAGCTTCTCCATCTTTGCCTGCAAAGGATATAATCAATCAGATTTTGGTATTGACCATCTGGTGATGTCTATGTGTAGACTCTTCTCTTGTTTTGTTGGAAGAGGGTGTTTGCTATAACCAGTGCATTCTCTTGGCAAAACTCTATTAGCCTTTGCCCTGCTTTATTTTGTACTCCAAGGCTACCTTTGCCTGTTACTCCAGGTGTTTCTTGACTTCCTACTTTTGCATTCCAGTCCCCTATAATGAAAAGGACATCTGTTTTGGGTGTTAATTCTAGAAGGTATTGTAGGTCTTCATAGAACCATTCAACTTCAGCTTCTTCAGCATTACTGGTCATGGCATAGACCTGGCTTACTGTGATATTGAATGGTTTGCCTTGGAAACGAACAAGGGTCATTCTGTCATTTTTATGATTGCATCCAGGTAGTGCATTTCAGACTCTTTTGTTGACTATGACGGCTATTCCATTTCTTCTAGGGGATTCTTGCCCACAGTAGTAGATATAATGGTCATCTGAGTTAAATTCACCCATTTCAGTCCATTTTAGTTCACTGATTTCTAAAATGTCGATGTTTACTCTTGCCATCTCCTGTTTGATCACTTCCAGTTTTCCTTGATTCATGGACCTAGCATTCTAGGTTCCTGTGCAATATTACTCTTTACAGCACCAGACCTTGCTTCTATCACCAGTCACATCCACGCAACTCGGTGTTGTTTTTGCTTTGGCTCCATCCCTTCATTCTTTCTGGAGTTATTTCTCCACTGATCTCCAGTAGCATATTGGGCACCTACCGACCTGGGAAGTTCATCTTTCAGTGTCCTATCTTTTTGCCTTTTCATACAGTTCATGGGGTTCTCAAGGCAGGAATACTGAAGTGGTTTGCCGTTCCCTTCTCCAGTGGACCACATTTTGTCAGAACTCTTCACTATGATCTGTCTTGGGTGGCCCTGCAAGGTATGGTTCATAGCTTCATTGAGTTACACAAGCCCCTTTTCCAGGACAAGGCTGTGATCCAAGAAGGGGAGAGACTCAATTAAGAGGCTGATAATCATCACCAATCTATCAATCTTTACAACAATTCTCATGAAAGTGCCATTATTGCCCGCATCTTGGGTTGCCATTTCCTTCTGCAGAGGATCTTCCTGACCAGGATCGAACCCGGGTCTCCCACATTGCAGGCAGATTCTTTACCATTTGAGCCACTGTGGAAACTACAGAAAGGGGAACTGAGGTTAAAGGAATTTTTCCAGTGTTTTATAAGTATTATAATAATAAATGGGATTTGACTGTAAAAGTTTGTGCTTGACCCCCTGCTATGCAGCTTTACAACTCACGTTGACATTTCTGATTAGATCTCTTAAAAACTAGTTCTTTCTCTAGTAGAAAACTTAATTCATTGGTTCTTGTACGATGAATTAAAGAATCTTAAATGGGAAGATTCAGCACAATCATACTCTTTAACTTGTTTCATGAGATGTTTTTATCTGTATAGCAATCATATCTTCAATGTTTTAACATTAAAATGGATTTTACACATAATATCACAAGAACAAGAAAGATAAAAGAAGGTGAAAAGTTAATCCTTGATAGTAACACTTTTCAGCCATTTTTCTCTTTGTGTCTCCTCATAGGTCTAGTCCACAGGAAGATATTTTTATCTGCCTATATCCATGCAGAACTAAGGTTGAACCATGTGGAATTTTCCATGTTTGGCCATTTTTTTCAGTGCAAAAATAATAACTTCATATGGTTCAGCCTGCTACTTTTCAGCATTAAACTTAACATTTTGTACAATATTCAGATTTTCTCTGTTGCTGGGTTGCTTTCATTGTTTTCATTTCCATGACTGTCCAATATTCTATCAAGTAAATGCTCACTTTAACCATTCCTTGTCTGTTGCCTTTGGTTTTTTTAGTTTTGTAAATTAATATCTTCATACAAAGACATTTCTCTCTCCTTTGGGTTTTTCCCTTAGGACAAATTCCTACTGATGGAATTACTGAATCCAAGAAAATTTTTACTTTATGGCTTTTGCTATATATAGTTAAATCACTTTAAAAACAGAACCTATTTAAATTGCAATCAGCAGTGTATAAATGTACTAACTTCATCAGAACTTGATTAGCCTTGAGGAGTATCATTATTTTCTATAATATAATAGGTGTAAAATGGTACTTAATGAATATTTTAATTTGTTTTTCTTTGATCACAGCAAGGTAGAGCATTTATGAATGTTTGTTTACTAATTTCTTTCCTCCTGCATAGATGATCAGATCATATGTTTTGCTCATTCATCTATTGAGCATCTTATTTGCATATGACCTTTTCTTTTTTTTTTTGACCACACCACATGGCGTGTGGGATCTTAGTTCTCCAACTAGGGATCAAACCCACCCCTCCTGCATTGAAAACATGGAGTCTTAACCACTGGATTGCCAGGGAAGTCCCTTATTTGTGTATGATAATTATGCATTTTATATAATATAGATTTTCACCCTTTATCTTTCTTTAAGAAACATTTTACTTCCTCTTTCTCTCCTAATTTTCATTATGTTATTTAGAAGCCACAAAATAAATATTTTATACCATTAAATCTGAAATTCCCATCAATTAAAGCATTGAAAATATTAATTCCTGTTTATATTTAAGTATGTTTAATTTTATTCTTTGCCACATCTTGTAAGATTTAAAAATATTTACTGTTTTAGTGATCTAAAGTTTTATTTTTATTTTTTAAAATTAATTTATTTTAATTGGAGGCTAATCACTTTACAATATTGTAGTGGCTTTTACCATACATTGACATGAATCAGCCATGGGTGTACATGTGTCCCCTATCCTGAACCCCCCTCCCACCTCCCTCCCCATCCCATCCCTCAGGGTTGTTCCAGTGCACCAGCTTTGAGTGCCCTATTTCATGCATCAAACTTGAACTGGTGGTCTATTTCACATGTGGTAATATACATGTTTCAATACTATTCTCTCAAATCATCCCACCCTCACCTTCTCCCACAGCGTCCAAATGTCTGTTCTTTGTATCTGTGTCTCTTTTGCTGTCTCACATATAGAGTCATCATTACCATCTTTCTAAATTCCACACATATGCATTCATATACTATATTGGTGTTTTTCTTTCTGACTTACTTCACTTTGTATAATAGGCTCCAGTTTCATCCACCTCATTTGAACTGACTCAGATATGTTCTTTTTAGTACCTGAGTAATACTCCGTTGTGTATATGTACCACCACTTTCTTATCCATTCATCTGCTGTTGGACATCTAGGTTGCTTTCATGTCCTGGCTATTGTAAACAGTGCTGTGATGAACATTGAGGTGCACGTGTCTCTTTCAGTTCTGGTTTCCTCGGTGTGTGTGCCCAGCAGTGGGATTGCTGGGCCATAAGGCAGTTCGATTTCCAGTTTTTAAAGGAATCTCCACACTGTTTTCCATAGTGGCTGTACTAGTTTGCATTCCCACCAACAGTGTAAGAGGATTCCCTTTTCTCCACAGCCTCTCCAGCATTTATTGTTTGTAGACTTTTTGATAGCAACCATTCTGACCAGTGTGAGATGGTGCCTCATTGTGGTTTTGATTTGCATTTCTCTGATAATGAGTGATGTTGAACATCTTCTCATGTGTTTGTTAGCCATCTGTATGTCTTCTTTGGAGAAATGTCTGTTTAGTTCTTTGGCCCATTTTTTGATTGGATCATTTATTTTTGTGGTATATTTTTGAGATTAATTCTTTGTCAGTTGCTTCATTTGCTGTTATTTTCTCCCATTCTGAAGGTTGTCTTTTCACCTTTCTTATAGTTTCCTTCATTGTGCAAAAGCTTTTTAGTTTAATTAGGTCCATTTGTTTATTTTTGCTTTTATTTCCATTAGTCTAGGAGATGGGTCATAGAAGATCCTGCTGTGATTCATGTCAGAGAGTGTTTTGCCTATGTTTTCCTCTAGGAGTTTTGTAGTTTCTGGTCTTACATTTAGATCTTTAATCCATTTTGAGTTTATTTTTGTGTATGGTGTTAGAAAGTGTTCTAGTTTTATTCTTTTACAAGTGGTTGACCAGTTTTCCCAGCACCACTTGTTAAAGAGATGGTCTTTTCTACATTGTATATTCTTGCCTCCTTTGTCAAGGATAAGGTGTCCACAGGTGAATGGATTTATCTCTGTGCTTTCTATTTTGTTCCAATGATCTATATTTCTGTCTTTGTGCCAGTACCATACTGTCTTAATGACTGTAGTTTTGTAGTATAGTTGTTGTTTTTCCCTTGCTGCTTTTAATATTTATTCTTTGTGTTTGGTCTTCATCAGTTTGATTAAGATGTGTCTTGGGGTGTTTTGCAATTCATGGGGTCGCAGAGAGTCGGACATGACTGAGTGACTGAACTGAACTGAACTGGGGTGTTTTGCCTTGGGTTCATCCTGTTTGGGACTCTGGGTTTCTTGGACTTGGGAGGCTATTTCCTTCCCCATTTTAGGGAAGTTTTCGACTATTATCTCCTCAAGTATTTTCTCATGGCCTTTCTTTTTGTCTTCTTCTTCTGGGGCTCCTATGATTCTAATGTCGTGGTGTTTAACATTGTCCCAGAAGTCTCTGCTGTTGTCCTCATTTCTTTTAATTCCTTTTTCTTTTTTCCTCTCTGTTTCATTTATTTCCGCTGTTCTATCTTCCACCTCACTTATCCTGTCTTCTGCCTCAGTTATTCTACTGTTGGTTCCCTCCAGAGTGCTTTTGATCTCAGGTACTGCATTATTCATTACTGATTGACTCTCTTTTATTTTTTCTAGGTCCTTGTTAAACTTTTCTTGCATCTTCTCAGTCCTTGTCTCAAGTCTATTTATCTGTAACTCCATTTTGTTTTCAAGATTTTGGATCATCTTTACTCTCACTATTCTGAACTCTTTTTCAGGTAGACTCCCTATCTCCCCCTCTTTTGTTTGGTGTGGTGGGCATTTATCATGTTCCTTTACCTGCTGAGTGTTTCTCTGACTTTCCATTTTGTTTAGATTGCTGTGTTTGGGGTGGCCTTTCTGTAGGCTGGAAGTTGTGTTTCCTCTTTACTGTGGAACTTGCTCCCTGTGGGTGGGGTTGGATGAGTGGCTTGTCAAGGTTTCCTGGTTAGGGGAGCTTGCATCTGTGTTCTGGTGGGTGGAGCTGGATCTCTTCTGTCTGGAGTGCAGTGAAATGTCCAGTAGTGAGTTTTTGGGGTGTCTATGGGTTTGACATGGCTTTGGGCAGCTTGTATTTTAATGCTCAGGGGTGTGTTCCTGTGTTGCTGGAGAATTAGCATGGTATGTCTTGCTCTGGAACTTGTTGGCCCTTGGGTGTAACTTGGTTTCAGTGTAGGTATAGAGGCTTTTGGATGAGCTGTTGTTGATTAATGTTCCCTGGAATCAGGATTTCTCTGGTGTTCTCAAGTTTTGGATTTAAGCCTCCTGCCTCTGGCTTTCAGTCTTATTCTTACAGTAGCATCAAGAGTTCTCCATCCATACAGCACAGGTGATAAAACATGTAGGTTAATGGTGAAAAAATTCTCCACAGTGAGGGACACCCAGAGAGATTCACAGAGTTACATGGAGAAAAGAAGAGGGAGGAAGGAGATAGAGGTGACCAGGAGGAGAAGAGGAGTAATCACTTCCCTAAGTATTCTCCACAGCCCGGAACACCCAGAGAGATTCACAGACTTAAGTAGAGAAGAGAAGGAGGAGGGAGGAGATAGAGGTGACCTGGGGGAGAAAAGGGAGAGTCAAAAGGGGAGAGAGCAATCAAGCCAGGAATCACACCCTTAAGTGAAAATGGATACTGAAGATTTGGTTCTTAAAGGTACAAAATTGATAACAAATACCAAAAAGCAAAGATTAAAAATCTAGAGTAGAGGACAGACTCTTAAAAATACACAACAAAATCAATCACAAAATTTATAAAAAATATATATATGAAATTTGCTTTAAAAATAGTGTCTTTTTTTTTGCAAGGTAATAGTAGGTTATAAAAATGAAAATTAAAGGGGTAATGAAGAACTTAAAAATACAACAATTTAAAATGATAATAGTAAAAATATGTCTAGGCATTTCTCTGGAGCTGTTGAGGGCAGTGTGGGGTCAGTTCAGTTTCAGATGGTCCCTTGTTTCAGCTTGTACTTCTTTTCAAGGTCTATAGGCCCATTCCAATGCTTCAGTTCAGTTCAGTTGCTCAGTCACGTCCGACTCTTTGCGACTCCATGAATCGCAGCTCGCCAGGCCTCCCTGTCCGTCACCAACACCCGGAGTTCACTCAGACTCTCTTCCATCGAGCCAGTGATGCCATCCAGCCATCTCATCCTCTGTCGTCCCCTTCTCCTCCTGCCCCCAATCCCTCCCAGCATCAGAGTCTTCTCCATTGAGTCAACTCTTCACATGAGGTGGCCAGAGTACTGGAGTTTCAGCTTTAGCATCATTCCCTCCAAAGAAATCCCAGGGCTGATCTCCTTCAGAATGGACTGGTTGGATCTCCTTGCAGTTAGTCAGTGTTAATTACAGGGTTTTAATTTGTTGCACCTGTCACTTCCAGAGCAGTCCCTCTTTGTTTATTTTGGCTTTTTCTGTTTGCAAGTCACTTCAGTGTCTAATATCCACCCTGACACAAGGGGGTGAAGGAGGTGACTTATTTAGGCTCACTTGTTCAGTTGTGTTGTGGGGAGAGAGGAACACTGCAAACAAATATCACTGGCATGTGTGGGGAGTGCTCGTAGTATATGGACCACACTGGGTTTGCCCCAGCTCACAGTGGTGTGTGCTTTCCGGGTCTGCGCTGCTCAGGCTCCAGGGTACTCTGCAGGGGTACTGTCCAAAGCAGGCCCTGTGTTTCGTGCATTTTTCAGGTCTAAGCTTCTTGGGTTCAGGTTCTTGGGTCCTCCTCAAGGGCACAGACTCCCCTGGGCATGTGTTTTGTATGCTTCCTAGGTCTGAGCAGCTCAGGTGACCAAGTGCTTGGCGAGCACACTGTCCCATGTGGACCATGGGTCTCAATCACCTCCCCATCCCGGCAGCTCAGTTTCCTGGGTGCACAGCGAGAGCATCGTCTCAGATGTGCCGTGTGTCTCCTCTGGGGAGCTGATCTCAGGCCACAACCCTCCTGGCAGATGTTAACCATCCAGGATCCCAGGAAGATGTGGTTAGCAACTGGGGGCCTGCTCACAGTTTGGCGGAGGATGCTGGTCTCTGGGGCCGAGATTGCCCCTTGCCTTCAGGCTCTGGCTGTCGCCTGCCTGCCTCTCTGCCTCCAGTGGGGGGAGGGGCCTGTACACAGCTGGCTAGCTCTCCTTTGGTGTTCACTCAACGCTTTGTTCTGTGAGCGGGCCAGGCTGGGCATTAGGTTAGAGCCTTTTGTGGGAAAGTTCTCTCTTTGTTTTCTTGGTGTCCCACAGTTTGGGGTGCTATTAGCTCC
Source organism: Budorcas taxicolor (assembly GCF_023091745.1). Lineage (NCBI taxonomy): Eukaryota > Metazoa > Chordata > Mammalia > Artiodactyla > Bovidae > Budorcas > Budorcas taxicolor. Next base: position 52,252,490 of record NC_068910.1, on the reverse strand, counting down.
CTCAGATGGTCCTCAGGCCCGGCCTTTACCCTAAGCTTGCAGCCCGCGCCTCCCTGTGCAGCCCCCGCTCACTGGTGGCAGAGGCGAGTGTCTGGGCTACTCCACTGGGAGCTGCGGTTAGGTGCGTATTCTGTGTTTTTCTTTTTTTCTTCTCCTGGTTATGTTGCCCTCTGAGATTCCAAAACTCCCCACAGACCCTCTGGTGAGAGGGTTTCCTGCTGTTTGGAAACTTCTTCTCCTTCACGACTCCCTCCAAAGGATAGGTCTCCGTCCCTAACTCTTTTGTCTCTCTTTTTGTCATTTATATTTTATCCTACCTCCTTTTGAAAAGAATGGGCTACCTTTCTGGGTGCCTGGTGTCCTCTGCCAGTGTTTAGAAGTTGTTTTGTGGAAGATGCTCAGCATCCAAATGATCTTTTGATGAATTTGTGGAGGAGAAAGTGGTCTCCACATCCTGTTCCTCCACCATCTTGGGACCGCCCCAGTGATCTAAAATTTATTTTGATTTATGATAAACTGAGGATATAAACTAATTTTATTTTCAATTAAATTAGGAAAACTCAGAAGTGGCCACAGGACTGAAAAAGGTCAGTTTTCTTTCCAATCCCAAAAAGGGCAATGCCAAAGAATGTTCAATGTGTCATAATTGCACTCATTTCACCCACTAGCAAAGTACTGCTCAAAATCCTTCAAGCTAGCCTTCAGCAGTATGTGAACCAAGAACTTCCAGATGTACTAGCTGGGTTTAGAAAAAGAAGAGGAGCCAGAGATCAAATTGCCAACATCTGTTGGATCATAGAAAAAGTAAGGGAATTCCAGAAAAACATCTACTTCCATGTCATTGACTATGCTGAAGCCTTGGACTGGGAGAATCACAACAAACTGTGGACAATTCTTAAAGAGATTGGAATACCAGACCACCTGACTTGCCTCCTGAGAAACCTGTGTTCAGGTCAAGAAGCAACAATTAGAACCAGATATGGAACAAAGGACTGGTTCCAAATTGGGAAAGGAGTATGTCAAGGTTGTATATTATCACCCTGCTTATTTAAGTTCTATGTAGAGTATATCATGTGAAATGCGGGGCTAGATGAATCACAAGCTGGAATCAAGGTTGCTGGGAGAAATACCAATAACCTCAGATATGCAGATGACAACCACCCTAATGGCAGAAAGTGAAGAGGAACTAAGGAGCCTCTTGATGGAGGTGAAAGAGGAGAGTGAAAAAGCTGGCTTAAAACTCAATGTTCAAAAAACTAAGATCATGGCATCTGGTCCCATTACATCATGGCAAATAAGTGGAGAAACAATGGAAACAGTGACCAACCTTATTTTCTTGGGCTCCAAAATCACTGCAGATGGTGACTGCAGCCATGAAATTAAAAGATACTTGTTCCTTGGACAGAAAGCTATGACAAACCTAGACAGCATAATAAAAAGCAGAAGCATCACTTTGTGGACAAAGGTTGATATAGTCAAAGCTATGGTTTTTCCTGTTGTCATGTACGGTTGTGACAGCTGGACTGTAAAGAAGGCTGAGCACCAAAGAATTGACGTTTTTGAACTATGGTGCTGGAGAAGACTCTTGAGAGTCCCTTAGACGGCAAGGAGGTCAAACCAGTCAATCCTAAAGGAAACAAACCCTGAACATTCATTGGAAGGACTGATGCTGAAGCTGAAGCTCCAATACTTTGGTTACCTGATATGAAGATCTGACTCTCTGGAAAAGATCCTGATCCTGGGAAAGACTAAAGGCAGGAGGAGAAGAGGGAGACACAGAATGAGATGGTTAGATGGCATCATCAACTCAATGGACATGAGTTTGATCAAACTCTGGAAGATAGTGAAGGACAGGGAAGCCTGGTGTGGTGCAAAGAGTCAGGTATAACTGAGTGACTGAGCAACAACAATTGTAAATTTGTTAATCAGATATCTCCATTGTTTAGTGATGTTTCCTCTAAGAATGTAAAAATGTTAAGTGTGATACAGTCTACTTCTGGAACATTTATTTGGTTCCACATTATTTGATTCTACATTCCAGTACCAGATGTATTTTAGTACCTACCAGAGTGGTCTCCTCTAATAATTTTCATGTCAAGAATATTCATTCCCCGACCCCCGGCTTGGTCCCTATGTTTTCCTTCTTAGGCTAATTCTGCAGTACTTCACAATTTCAAAATTTGGTCAGGTTTAAAAAATAGTGTATTGGTTTCCCTTTGCTTTGTAACAAAATAATACCATAAACTTAATGGCTTAACACAACACAGGTTTTTTACCTTATGGTTCTGTAGGTTAGAAGTCTCACTTGGTTAAAATCAAAGTGTTAGTAGAGCTGTATTCCATCCTGGAGGCTATAGGAGAGAATCATTTTCTTGCCCTTTCCTACTTCTAGAGGCTGCCCACATTCCTTGGCTCATGGACGCCTTCCTGTTTTTTTTTTTTGAGCTTTATGTATTAGAACATCACTTACAGTAGAATATTTTGTTTATTTATTCATTCATTTTTGGCTGTGCTGGGTCATTGGTGCTGCATGCAGGCTGCTCTCTAGTTGTGGTGCACAGGCTTCTCATTGAGGTGGCTTCTTTTGTTGTGGAGCGTGAGCTCTAGGCTTCCAGGCTCAGTAGTTGGGGTGCAGGCGCTTAGTTGCCCCGCGACACATGGAATCTTCGCAGACCAGGGCATGAACCCCTGTCCCCTGCCCTGGCAGGCGGATTCATAACCACTGGACCAACAGGGAAGTCCCATCTCTAAAGGCAGCAATGCTGCATCTCTCCGACTTTTTTCATTCTAAGCAGAGCCAGAAAATATCCTCTAATTTAAAAGATCTGTGTGATTAGGTTCAGCTCTGGATATTCTCCCTGGAATCTCTCTTCACCCTTAACCACATTTGTAACGTCTACCATGTATGCACTATATTCAGAAGTACTGGGATTAGGACATGGACCTATTTAGGAAGCCATAAGTTTGCCTACAACAAGTAGCTTCAGAATTTTGTTTGGGATTCCATTAAATATATGTTAAATGATCTTGAAAGAATGAACATTTGTGGACTATTTTGTGCGCATATCCATCAGGGAGGTACAGTTCAGACTTCATGATCATCTTGGTGACATTTTGAGGATTTCTTTAGTAGTTGGATGAGATTCCCTGGTGGCTCAGATGGTAAAGAATCCACCTGCAATGCAGGAGACCCAGGTTTGATTCCTGGATCGGGAAGATCCCCTGGAGAAAGGAATGACTACCCACTCCAGTATTCTTGTCTCGAGAATTCTATGGGCACAGAAGCCTGGCAGGCCCATGAGCTCACAAAGAGTCAGACACTACCGAGCGGCTAACAACACTTTTAGTAGTTATATAGACCCTATCTCCTTAATTGTTCTCTGCAAGTTTCCCTTTTGTGTGTTGCTATTGTAAACAGGACTTCCCTTTGCTCAGATTCCTCCCTAGTAGATTTTTCTAACAAGTTATTGTTTGATGTCCTTAATTCTTTAGGAAAATTTATTCCCTAATGTAATCTTGATTTGGCATCCACTCTACAAGGAGAAACATATGCTGGCAATATGTGTTGCTGTGTGAATGCGGCTCCCAGGGAATTAGCCCAGCTATGCCATATTGAGAATCTCCACTTTCATTATTTATTTGAAAAGATGCAAAAATGCTGAGCACTGAGATGACCTTCAATGCTTCTGAAAGGTTGCTGAATACCGTGTTTGACCTAGTTTGCTCAATGTCCTGAGCAGAAGGACACCCAGCAGTCCAGGAGCTGCCCTGGCAGAGGGAAGTGGCATATGGGCCTGGGGTGGGAGAGGCAGAGCTTTGTTTAGGGACCCTGCACAGCCCCTGTCTCCAAATGATAGATTAATTTCTACTTCAGCAGTTTGCAGTTTGCGATCCACCTCCTTTTAAGTTTGATATTCACATTGAAAGCATTCTCATGATGCAGAGGAGGGAGCTTAAGACTGGGAAAAGGGAGGCTTGGTTCCAGCCTTACGAACTTGGTTGAGTCCATATGGTCCTGAGGAGGTAATGTGATTCCTCAGGGGATGAGTTTTCTTGCTTGTAGTAATGGGAGTTGGATGATCTATCAGTCTATAAACTGACGGAGATCTTGAAGATGGCAAAAATCCATTTGAAGAAGAAGCAAAGTACTAATCATTTTAGTTCCCACTCTCTTCTCTTGACATTGATTCTACGGTGATACTCAGGAAGCAGGGCTCTTTTGGACCTGTCTACTCTAGAAATATCTTTAATCTTGTGAGCTAATTCTCATCTCAGCCTATGAGCTCTTGCAACATCTCAGAATCCCCTGCTGTGAGTAGGGATGGTGGGACCTGACATCCTTCCTAAATGATAGGCATATAGAATTAAAAACACATTGGTCTTGTAAGATTTTTAAAATAGGGAAATCTCGATGTAGGAATGTGAAAATCTAATATATATTATTGTGAAATAAAAAGTACAAAGAAAAACTAAAAACAAACAAATAAAAAGCCACATTGGTCTTCTGACACTGGATCCTCTAGCCTCTGTTCTGCAGGAAACTTTTGCTTTTCAAGTCCAAGAGGAGAAACCTGATAGGCGTGTCTTCAGGACCAAATGAACTCTGCATGGATTTGGCCTTTCCCAGGCAATCCTTCCTGTGGATCTTCACCCCTCCTACTCTGTGTGTGCATTGACATGTCTTGATGGCATGTCTCTTCATCAGCTACAGTTCCCCTTCCCTTGCAGACCAGGGGCTCTGATGTCTGAGGGGCAGGCATTGGCCACTGGGATCCAGAGAGTGCCTCTGAGACTGGAGGGAGAGGGACTGCACAATGGAGGAGGAAATCGGGAGTATTGTGGAGAAGCAAACGGGGACAGCAGTGCTGCTGTGCAACCATAGCTTTTGAAAAGACACTGCAGTATTACAGTGTAGCATGCTGGAGCAGGAAGAGCCCTTGGCTGGAGGGACCGGAAGGTCAGAGGGAGGGGCCAGGGCCTCAGCTGCCAGGCCAGATCAGAATTCCAACCACCAGATGTAGCAGATGATGGTGGAAGGGGCGGCCTGCCTTCCCCCAACCTGTGAGCATGGGTAGGATCAAGTTTTATGTTTCCTTATCATTATTTCAGCTCATTTCAGTCGCTCAGTCATGTCCGACTCTTTGTGACCCCATGAATCGCAGCACGCCAGGCGTCCCTGTCCATCACCAACTCCCAGAGTCCACCCAAACCCATGTCCATTGAGTCTGTGATGCCATCCAACCATCTCATCCTCTGTTGTCCCCTTCTCCTCCTGCCTTCAATCTTTGCCAGCATCAGGGTCTTTACAAATGAGTCAGTTTTTCGCATCAGGTGGTCAAAGGATTGGAGTTTCAGCTTCAACATCAGTCCTTCCAATGAACACCCAGGACTGATCTCCTTTAGGATGGACTGGTTTGATCTCCATGCAGTCCAAGGGACTCTCAAGAGTCTTCTCCAACACCACAGTTCAAAAGCATCAATTCTTCGGCACTCAGCTTTCTTTATAGTCCAACTCTCACATCCATACATGACCACTGGAAAAACCATAGCCTTGACTAGATGGACCTTTGTTGACAAAGTGATGTCTCTGCTTTTTAATATGCTGTCTAGGTTGGTCATAACTTTTCTTCCAAGGAGTGTATTAAACTGAATGGAGGAATAGGCATATTAGCAAAGAACTCCCTTAATGCATTTTTTAAAATTAATCTTTATTGGAGTATAGTTGCCTTAAAATGTTGTGTTAGTTTATGCTGTGCAGCAAAGTGCATCAGGTATACATATACATATGTACCCACTGTTCTGGATTTCCTTCCCATCCAGGTCGCCGCAGAGTACCAAGGGATATGTCGGGGCTTAGTTGCAGCACGTGGGATCTTTGTTGTGTCAAGCTGATCTTTCGTTGTGATGCATGGACTCTAGCTGTGGCATGGGGGCTTAGGCACTCTGTGGCAAGCAGGATCTTAGTTCCCCAACCAGGGATCAAACCTGTGTCCCCTGCATTGCAAGGTGGATTCTTAAGCACTGGACCACTAGGGCAGTCCCAGGCTGGGTGGCTTAAACAGTAGAAATGTGTTTCTCACAGTTCTAGAGGGCAGGAGATTTGATATCAGGGTGCCAGAATGGACAGGTCCTGGGTACAGGGCTTACTTCCTGGCTTGTAGACAGCTGCCTTCTTACCGAGTCCATGGCCCAGAGAGATGGAGCTCTAGTCTCTTTCTAATCCTGGGGACTGCACTCTTGTGACTACCTCTGAACCTGACTGCCTCCCAAAGGCCTCATCTCCAATCCTGTTACACTGAGGGTTAGGATTTCAATGTGAATTTTCAGGGGACACATGCATGCAGTATATAACAGCATCTAAGCCTTGCTTTGGCAGATAGCGACAGAGATTAATGACCACTGTGTTCACAGCCTGGAATTGAGGAATTGACCCAGACCATGGGTCCACAGAACACGTACTCTACCACTCACTGCTTGGGAATTCACTGGGCATATTATTTAGCCTTTCTGAGCCTCAGTTTTTCCATTTGGATGTGCTGGGAAGAGATTTTCTGTACTCTACAGGGGTGCTGGGATAAATTATGCAAAGCAATTCATTTGCAGTAACTGGTCGATAAATATTAATTGTTCTTATTATCCATGTTCCAAATACATTATTTCCACATTGTATGTGTGTGTGTGTATTCCTTTGCAAACAGAACAAGAAAATGTCAGAAAAGATAATTGACTTTCACAGATAAAAAGCTTTTGAATAACCTCCTGTTGGTTGGGTAGAATTTTCTGCTCATGTTTATTTGCAAGGTCATCATCCAAGTTGCATGACTAGCCATCAGAGAGATATCTTGAAATAAACATTTTCAAGGGCAGGTGGAGATAATGGTACCTTGTGGAGCTGGGCTGATAAAAAGCGAAAGAGATGAGGGGGGAGGGATTTATTGATGAGACACTCCCAAGAGACAGCTGCTTATAAAGATGAAGCCACACAGTCTATGACAGGCCCTGGCTACATACATCCAGTGAGCAAAGAAAGGCCTCAGTGATCCTGCAGCACCAGGGAGGGAGGGAGTGTGTTTGTGTGTGTGTGTCCTATGTTAATGCCACGTCTTGTTTAGGCTGTGAAATAAACCACGGAGGGGGGGCGGGCGGGGGTTGGGGATGAGCGGGAATTGCCATTCCATTAGTCTGCATTTTCTCTGATGCCCAGCTAGCATCATTATGATCCAAGAGAAAGTGAGTTTTACTTCCTCCATCTAGCAGGACAGATCTGAGAGCAGGCTCTGAGAACAGTAGTGATGACTAAGCAGACAACCATTTACTGTACAGACTGGAGGGCCAGAAGTGGGACTCGATGTCTGCTGCCAGCTGTCTCTCAGATCTAACTCCTTAGCCTGTTTTCTAAGTCTGCCAAGATAGTTGTTCTCAAAGCTTTTGGTTTGAACCATCCAAACCCCTGCAAACATATTTTTTATCTTTTAGAATGTGTTAATTAGTCCCATGTGGTTAATTTGTGAATTTAGGGGTTTTTATGTCCCATCTATACTGTTTGTCATGTTAAGTCATGGGTTAAAGAGAAGTGGATTAAAGTCTCCTATTAATGTTCATTTCTCCTTGTTTTCGGTGCTTTATCCTATGGCCTGTTTAGTGCTTTTTGCCCTGAATTCTACCCTGTCTGTGAGGGAGCTTCAGAGCCTCTACTTTGTTTTGATGTGCATTTGCTTGCAAGCCTTGGTGCAGCCTCTCCTTTCCCACCTTTCTGGGTTAGGCTGTCTTAGATATGTCGCTTGTATACATATTGTTGTCTTTTTCTTCATGACCCAGTCTTACTAGATGTTTACATACTTTACATTTATTATTAAAGCCAGTGAGTGGGATGTTAGTTCTGTCATCATATTAGATGCCATCTCTTCTATTTTTCCTTTTTATGATCTTTTATTATATGATCTGCTTCCTTTGTGTTTGTGGTGGCGGGATGGGGTGTGTGTGTACTTCCTGGAGATCTGAAAAGTTTGTGCTCTTTTAATTTCTTCGGGTGCTTCCATTGGTAATTCCACTCTTCCCTTCATTCAAACTCTATTGACTTTGCTGTAGTCAATTTTGCTTCTATCTCTTTTTTTCCTGCTTTCCCCCTGTCTGTACCGAATTTTTGTCAGTTCTTTTTCTTGAGTCAAATTTCCAGGGTTCACATTGATTTCTTTCAATATATTTATCTGTCTTCCCCTCTCCTCTCAATTGTTGTTACTGCTTTTTTAAAATAACATTTGCTTGTTTGGTTGCACCAGGTCTTAATTGTGGCAGTTATGGGATCTTCAGTCTTTGTTGTGGCATGTGGGATCCATTTCCCTGATCAGGGATCGAACCCAGGCCCTCCACATTGGGAGTGCAGAGTCTTAGCCACTGGACTACCAGGGAAGTCCCTTAATTGTTGTTAGTAATACTATTTTTACATTATCATTGTGTATACCATGGCTATTCTATTTATTATTTTTGGTGGTGATAAAAATACGAATAACACAAAATTTACCACTTTAATCACTTTTAAGTATATAGTTCAGTATTGTTAAGTACATTCACATCATTGTGCAACCAATCTTTAGAACTCTTTTTATTTTGCAAAACTGGATCTCTTTATTTACTTTAACAATTTTCCATTCTTCCTCTTGGACTCCCAGACCCTGGCAACCACCATTCTTCTTTATGTCTCTGCATTTGACCAGTCTAGTTACCTCATATAGGTGGAATCATACATTATTTGTCCTTTTGTGACTGGGCTTAGTTCACTTAATATAATGTCCTCAAGGGTCATCTATATTGTGGTATATGTCAGAACCCCCTTCCTTTTCAAGGATGAATAATATTTAATTGATTGTATCTACCGCATTTTGTTTATACATTCATCCATTGGTGGACACCTGGGTTGCTTCTACCTTTTGGCTATTGTGATTAATTCTGCTATGAACACGAGTGTACAAATATCTCTTTGAGACCTTGTTTTCATTTCTTTTATGTGTGTACCCAGAAATAGATTGCTGGATCATATGGCCATTTTATTCTTAGTCTTTTTGAGGAACCATCGTATTGTTTTCCACAGTTACTGCACCATTTTACATTCCTATCAACAGTACACAAGTTTCTGACTCTTCAGCATCCTTGCCAACACTAATTCTTTTCTGCTTGTTTTTTTTTTGTAGCAGCTATTCTAATGGGTGCAAAATACTATCTCATTGTGGTTTTGAATTGCTTTCCCCTTATGACCAGTGATGTTGAGCATCTTTCATGTGCTTTTTGGTATTTCAATATCCTTGGAGAAATATCTGTTCAAGTCCTTTATCCATTAAAAGTGTTTTTGGTTGTTGGGGTTCTTTGGGTTTTTTTCTTTTTTGATTGTTGTTGTTGAATTGTAGAAGTTCTTTATGTTGTTGTTGTTGTTCAGCCACACAGTCATGTCCGACTCTTTGTGACCCCATGGACTGCAGCATGCCAGGCTTCCCTGTCCTTCACCATCTCCTGAAGCTTGCTCAAACTCATGTGCATTGAGGCAGTGATGCCATCCAACCATCTCATTCTCTGTCATCCCCTTCTCCTCCTGCCTTCAGTCTTTCCCAGCATCAGGGTCATTTCTAATGAGCTGGCTCTTTGCATCAGGTAGGCAAAGTATTGGTGCTTCAGCTTCAGCATCAGTCCTTCCAGTGAATATTCAGGACTGATTTCCTTTAGGATTGACTGGTTTGATCTCCTTGCGGTTCAAGGGACTCTCTTTTGAACAACAGTTAAAAAGCATCAGTTCTTTGGTATTTAGCTTTTTTATGGTCTAACATGCACATCCATACATGACCACTAGAAAAACCATAGCTTTGACTAGATGGACCTTTGTCAGCAAAGTAATGTCTCTGCTTTTGAATACGCTATCTAGGTTGGTCATAACTTTCCTTCCAAGGAGTAAGCGTCTTTTAATTTCATTGCTGCAGTCACCATCTGCAGTGATTTTGGAGCCCAAGAAAAAAAAGTCTGTCACTGTTTCCATTGTTTCCCCATCTATTTGCAATGAAGTGATGGGACCAGATGCCATGATCTTAGTTTTCTGAATGTTGAGTTTTAAGCCAGATTTTTCACCCTCCTCTTTGACCTTCATCAAAAGGTTCTTTAGTTCCTCTTCACTTTCTGCCATAAGTGTGGTGGTATCTGCATATCTGAGGTTATTGATATTTCTGCCTACAATCTTGATTCCAGCTTGTGATTCATCCAGCCCAACATTTTGCATGATGTTCTCTGCATATAAGTTAAATAAGCAGGGTGACAAAATACAGCTTTGACGTACTCCTTTCCCTGTTTGGAACCAGTCTGTAGTTCTGTGTCTGGTTCTAAATGTTGTTTCTTGACCTACATACAGGTTTCTCAGGAGGCAGGTAAGGTGGTCTGGTATTCCCGTCTCTTTAAGAATTTTCCAGTTTATTGTGATCCACACAGTCAAAGGCTTTATCATAATCAATGAAGCAGAAGGAGATGTTTTTCTGGAATTGCCTTGCTTTTTCTATGATCCAGCAGATGTTGGCAATTTGATCTCTGATTCCTCTGCCTTTTCTAAATCATCCTCTGCCTTTTCTAAATCAAGTTTGAGCATCTGGAAGTTCTTGGTTCACCTACTGTTGAAGCCTAGTTTGGAGAATTTTAGCATTACTTTGCTAGTGTGTAAAATGAGTACAATTGTGCACTAGTTTGAACATTCTTTGGGATTGAAATGAAAACTGACCTTTTCCATTCCTGTGGCCATTGCTGAGTTTTCCAAATTTGCTGGCATATTGAGTGCAGTACTTTAATGGCATCATCTTTTAGGATTTGAAATAGCTCAGCTGGAAATCCATCACCTCCACTAGCTTTGTTTGTAGTGATGCTTTCTAAGGCCCCCTTGACTTTGCATTCCAGGATGTCTGTTCCTAGGTGAGTGATCAAACCATTGTGGTTATCTGGGTCATAAAGATCTTTTTTTGTATAGTTCTTCTGTGCATTCTTGCCACCTTTTCTCATATCTTCTGCTTCTGTTAGGTCCATACAGTTTCTGTCCTTTATTGTGCCCATCTTTGCATGAAATGTTCCCTTGGTATCTCTAATTTTCTTGAAGAGATCTCTAGTATTTCCCATTCTATTGTTTTCCTCTATTTCTTTGCATTGATCACTTAGGAAGCCTTTATTATCTCTCCATGCTATTCTTTTGAACTCTGCATTCAGATGGATATATCTTTCCTTTTCTCCTTTGCCTTTCACTTCTCTTCTTTTCTCAGCTCTTTGTAAGGCCTCCTCAGACAACTATTTTGCCTTTTTGCATTTCTTTTTCTTGGAGAGGGTCTTTTTTTAATTTAATTTTTTATATATAAAATTTTATTTTTTTCAGTTTTATTTATTTATTTACTTTGCAGTATTGTATTGGTTTTGCCATACATTGACATGAATCCACCATGAGTGTACATCTGTTCCTCATCCTGAACCCCCCTCCCACCTCCCTCCCCACCCCATACCTCTGGGTCATCCCAGTACACCAGCCCCGAGCACCCTGTATCATGCGTCAAGCCTGGACTGGTGATTTGTTTCACATGTGTTAATTTACATGTTTCAATGCCATTCTCCCATATCATCCCACCCTCGCCCTCCCCACAGAGTCCAAAAGACTGTTCTATACATCTGTGTCTCTTTTGCTGTCTTGCATACAGGGTTATCATTACCATCTTTCTAAATTCCATATATATGCATTAGCATACTGTATTGGTGTTTTTCTTTCTGACTTACTTCACTCTGTACAATAGGCTCCAGTTTCATCCACCTAATTAGAACTGATTCAGATGTATTCTTTTTAATGGCTGAGTAATATTCCATTGTGTATATGTACCACAGCTTTCTTATCCATTCGTCTGCTGATGGACATCTAGGTTGCTTCCATGTCCTGGCTATTGTAAACAGTGCTGTGATGAACATTGGGGTACATGTGTCTCTTTCAATTTTGGTTTTCTTGGTGTGTATGCCCAGCAGTGGGATTGCTGGGTCATATGGCAGTTCTATTTCCAGTTTTTAAAGGAATCTCCACACTGTTCTCCATAGTGGCTGTACTAGTTTGCATTCCCACCAACAGTGTAACAGGGTTCCCTTTCTCTGCACACTCTTGAGAGGGTCTTGATAACTGCTTCCTGTACAATGTCATGAACCTCCAACCATAGTTCTTGAAGCACTCTGTCTGTCAGATCTGATCCCTTGAATCTATTTGTCACTTCCACTGTATAATCATTAGGGATTGGATTTAGGTCATACTTGCATGGTCTAGTGGTTTTCCCTACTGTCTTCAATTTAAGTCTGAATTTGGCAGTAAGGAGTTCATGATCTGAGCCACAGTCAGCTCCTGGCCTTGTTTTGGTGACTCTATAGAGCTCCCCATCTTTGGCTGCAAAGAATATAATCAATCTGATTTTGGTATTTCCCATCTGGTGATGTCCATGTGTAGAGTTGTCTCCTGTGTTGTTGGAGAAGGCTGTTTGCTATGATCACTGCATTCTCTTGGCAAAACTGTTAGCTTTTGCCCTGCTTCATTTTGTACTCCCCAGCCTAACTTACCTGTTACTCTATGTATCTCTTGACTTCCTACTTTTGCATTCTAGTTCCCCATGATGAAAAGGGTATCTTTTTTTGGTGTTAGTTCTAGAAAGTGTTGTACGTCTTCATAGAATCATTCAACTTCAGCCTCATCAGCATTAGTGGTTGGGGCATAGGCTTGGATTACTGTGAAACTGGATGGTTTGCCTTGGAGATGAACAAAGACCATTCTGTCATTTTTGAGATTTCATCCAAGTATTACATTCCAGACTCTTTTGTTGACTATGAGAGTATTCCATTTTTTCCAAAGGGATTCTTTCCCACAGTAGTAGATATAATGATCATCTGGATTAAACTAGGCTATTCCAGTCCATTTTAATTCACTAATACCTCAGAGAGGCAGATGACACCACCCTTATGGCAGAAAGTGAGGAGGAACTCAGAAGCTTCTTGATGAAAGTGAAAGAGGAAAGTAAAAAAGTTGGCTTAAAGCTCAACATTCAGAAAACAAAGATCATGGCATCTGGTCCCATCACTTCATGGGAAGTATATGGGGAAACAGTGGAAAGAGTGTCAGACTTTATTTTTTTGGGCTCCAAAATCACTGCAGATGGTGATTGCAGCCATGAAATTAAAAGACGCTTACTCCTTGGAAGGAAAGTTATGACCAACCTAGACAGCATATTGAAAAGCAGAGACATTACTTTGCCAACAAAGGTCCATCTAGTCAAAGCTATGGTTTTTCCTGTGGTCATGTATGGATGTGAGAGTTGGACTGTGAAGAAAACTGAGCGCCGAAGAATCGATGCTTTTGAACTGTGGTGTTGGAGAAGACTCTTGAGAGTCCCTTGGACTGCAAGGAGATCCAACCAGTCCACCCTAAAGGAGATCAGTCCTGGGTGTTCTTTGGAAGGAATGATGCTGAAGCTGAAACTCCAGTACTTTGGCCACCTGATGCGAAGAGTTGACTCATTGGAAAAGACTCTGATGCTGGGAGGGATTGGGGGCATGAGGAAAAGGGGACGGCAGAGGATGAGATGGCTGGATGGCATAACTGACTCAATGGACGTGAGTCTGAGTGAACTCCAGGAGTTGGTGATGGACAGGGAGGCCTGGCGTGCTGCGATTCATGGGGTCACAAAGAGTCGGACACGACTGAGCGACTGAACTGAACTGAAATGAACTGAACTGAATTCCTGAAATGTCGATGTTGACTCTTGCTACCTCCTGTTTGACCACTTCCAATTTACCTTGATTCATAGAACTGACATTCCAGGTTCCTATGTAATGTTGTTCTTTACAGCATCAGACTTTACTTTCACCACCAGACACATCCACAGCTGGGCTTTGTTTCCACTTTGGCTCAAGCTCTTCATTCCTTCTGGAGTTATTTCTGCTCTTCTTCGATAGCATATTGGGCACCTACCAACCTGGGGAGTTCATCTTTCAGTGTCGTATCTTTTTGCTTTTCACGCTGTTCATGGGGTTCTCAAGGCAAGAATACTAAAGTGGTTTGCCATTCCCTTCTCCAGTGGATCTCGTTTTGTCAGAGCTCTTCACCATGACCTGTCTGTTTTGGGTGGCCCACACAGCATGGCTCATAGTTTCATGAGTTAGACAAGTTCTTTACATATTCTGGATGTTAACACATTATCAGATATATATGATTTGCAAATATTTTCTTTCACTCCATGGATTGTCTTTTGATTATGTTTTTGATGCACAGGAGTTTTAAACTTTGATGCAAAAAAAATAAAAAAAATAAACTTTGATGTAGTCTAATTTATGTACTTGTCCTTTGTTGCCTATACTTTTGGCGTTGTATTCAAGAAGTCTTCACTAAATCCAATGTTATGAATACTTCCCCTTTTGTTTTCTTCAAGTTTTTTTTTTTTAACTTTTAATGCTTAGTGATATTAGTCATTTCCCCCTGTTTTTGTCAACAATTTTTATATTTTTTTCTGTTAACTGTTCTTATTTCCTGTTTGTTTTCCTATCTCTTTTATTTTCATAAGGTATTTTTAAAATAAACCTGTGTTATTCTTTTTTATTATGTCATCTTGAACGAAACATGTTCTTCATGGATCTACTTTTTCTATTAGGTTTGGATGAGGAAGGGGCTTGAGATGCAAGGTTGGATGCACCTGGGAGTGAATTAATCATTTTAGCTTTTAGTTATTCCCTGACAAAAGGATTAATGCACAGCTTTTGAAATTGATAATCATCTTCTATCTACATCAGTCACAGAGTCATCTTCCTGCAAAATACGTGTGATTCCTCATTGAGCTCCTTTCCCCTCTGACACTTGGTGCTAAACTGGGTCTCAGAAAACCTCCTATGACAGCTCGCTGATGTCCTCATGTTCCTCCAGTTGAGAGATTGTTTCTCTCTCTAGCAAGTACCCTCTTGTTTGGACAGTTGTGCTGTGATAGTTTCTCTGAGGTCTGTATCTGCTGCATTTCACTGGATGTCATAGTCCTTTCTCTTTTAGCACAGTTTCAACTGTCTGTTTTAGTTTGTTGAAGATGGACTTTGGGTGTCTGTTTTCCATTCTCTGCTGTTGGAGAAAAAGAAGGCAGGACCTGATCATGGGAGTCCAGGTGGCTATGTTCACTTCAATTCTCTGTGTGTTTCTTTTGGACCAGTTTGGCAGCTTCCCAGTTTCCTAAGACATGGATTGGAGCAATACAGATCGGAAAGAGTCCAACTACAAGAAAGTTATAGCACAGGATGGTCGCAGAGTGGACTTCTGACTCTCACTCACTCTCCATGCAGTGCCAAAGAACTCTCAGTGCCTTGGTTTTCCTCATAGTAGTAATTTTTGTTGTTGTTCAGTTGCTCAGTCACGTTCGACTCTTTGCAACCCCATGGATTGTAGCACACCAGGCTTCCCTGTCCTTCATCTCCTGGAGGTTGCTCAAATTGGTGATGTCATATAACCATCTCATCCTCTGTCTTCCCCTTCTCCTGCCCCCAAGCCCTCCCAGCATCAGGGTCTTTTCAACTGAGTTTGCTTTTCGTATTAGGTGGCCGAAGTACTGGAGCTTCAGCTTCAGCGTCAGTCCTTCCAATGAACATGCAGGGTTGACTTCCTTTAGGATTGACTAGTTTGATCTCCTTTACAGTCCAGGGGTCTCTCAACAGTCTTCTCCTCACCACAGTTTGAAGGCATCCATTCTTCAGTGGTCAGCCTTTTTTATTGTCCAGTTTTCACATCTGTACATGACCAGTGGAAAAACCATAACTTTAACTAGACAGACCTTTGTAGGCAAAGTAACGTTTCTGCTTTTTAATATGTTGTCTAGGTTGGTCATCTTTTAATTTCATGGCTGCAGTCACTGTCCACAGTGATTTTGGAACCCAAGAAAATAGAGTCTGTCACTGTTTCCATTGTTTCCCCATCTATTTGCCATGAAGTGATGGGATCTAGATGCTATGATCTTCATTTTTTGAAAGCTGAACTTTGAGCCAGCTATTTCACTGTTTAGTTCCTCTTTGCTTTCTGCCATTAGGGTGGTGTTAACTGCATATCTGAGGTTATTGATATTTCTGTATCAATGGAAATATTGATTTAGATATTGGTTGGCAGTCTTGATTCCAGCTTGTGCTTCATCCAGCCCAACATTTCACATGATGTACTGTGCATATAAGTTAAATAAGGGTGACAAAATACAGCTTTGACGTACTCCTTTTCCAGTTTTGAACCAGTCCATTGTTCCATGTCTGGTTCTAACTGTTGCTTCTTGACCTGCATATAGGTTTCTCAGGAGGCACGTAAAGCAGTCTGGTATTCCCATTTCTTGAAGAATTTTCCACAGTTTGTTGTGATCCACACAGTCAAAGGCTTTATCATAATCAATGAAGCAGAAGTAGATGTTTTTCTGGAATTGTCTTGCTTTTTCTATGATCCAGGAGATGTTGGCAATTTGATCTCTGGTTCCTCTGCCTTTTCTAAATCCAGCTTGTACATCTAGAGGTTCTAAATCCAGCTTATACATCTGGAAGTAGTAATGGCTGAAGTTTTATTAGGCACCCCCTATACTACAGGAATCAAGATTGCTGGGAGAAATATCAATAACCTCAGATATGCAGATGACACCACCCTTATGGCAGAAAGTGAAGAGGAACTAAACAGCTTCTTGATGAAAGTGAAAGAGGAGAGTGAAAAAGTTGACTTAAAACTCAATATTCAGAAAACGAAGATCATGGCATCTGGTCCCATCACTTCATGGCAAATAGATGGGGAAACAGTGTCAGACTTTATTTTTTGGGGCTCCAAAATCACTGAAGATGGTGATTGCAGCCATGAAATTAAAAGATGCTTACTCCTTGGAAGGAAAGTTATGACAAATCTAGATAGCATATTCAAAACCAGAGACATTACTTTGCCACCAAAGGTCTGTCTGGTCAAGGCTATGGTTTTTCCAGTGGTCATGTATGGCTGTGAGAGTTGGACTGTGAAGAAGGCTGAGCACCAAAGAATTGATGCTTTTGAACTGTGGTGTTGGAGAAGACTCTTGAGAGTTCCTTGGACTGCAAGGAGATCCAACCAGTCCATCCTAAAGGAGATCAGTCCTGGGATTTCTTTGGAAGGAATGATGCTGAAGCTGAAACTCCAATACCTTGGCCACCTGATGTGAAGAGTTGACTCATTGGAAAAGACCCTGATGCTGGGAGGGATTGGGGGCAGAATGAGAAGGGGATGACCGAGGATGAGATGGCTGGATGGCATCACCAACTCGATGGACCTGGGTTTGGGTAAATGGGAGTTGGTGATGGACAGGGAGGCCTGGCGTGCCGCAATTCACGGGGTCGCAAAGAGTCGGACATGACTGAGCGACTAAACTGAAGTGAACTGAACTCACCTACCCTCATCCTCCTTTCACAGCTGAGGAAACTGAAGCAAACAGTTGTGCAGTAAATGGCAGAGCAGGACACCCATCCAGGCCTTTGGCTTCCAGGGCTGTGCACAACCGCCCTCCCCTCACTGTTCCGCTGTTCCGCACGCCCCGCCTGGGACTGCCGAGAAGGCTGAAACCAGAAGTCACAGCCAGCCCCAGAGCAGCGCAGGTCAGCGAGCCGTTTCTCCTCTTCCTTCTCCCTCTTCTCATTATATTGCTCCTTCTCCCCGTGCTTTTCCCTGGATTCATCCTGTTTCAAGATAACGGAAAATACGTCGTCTTTGTTGGACAAAAAAGGTGCCAAGTTGTTCAAAGCACTGAAAACCACTTCTTTCTCCTGAAGGAAAGTTTCAGACTCTGACCTTCCTATTGGAGATACATTAGAAAATGATGAGGAAACTTCAGCTTTCCGTCTTTGTGCTGCTTTTCAAGTATCGTTTGTATCTTCAGGCTTTCAAGGTGGCAGCCGAGGGGGACGCCAGTGGCCGAGGGCTGTGGAAGCAGCCGCTGGAACTCTGTGAAGCCCTGGATCTTGGGTCCTTTGGAGCCAGGTTGTGAGTCAAAGAGGAAGGGGAAGAGCCCTGCTGAGCAGCCACACCCTTCTAGAACAGTAAGTGCTGGCTGCTTACCTCAGTGATCTCTGGTTCTGGTTCCAAATAGAAGCTAGGTCAGGAAGTGGGTAGTTAGGGAGAGAATGCAAGCCATTCTCTCCTTCCTTCATGGTTTTCTCCCAGTGTTTCCTTCACTCTCCCTCCGCAGCCTCTTTCTTAGGGGAGGAAAAGCCTCGGCCTGGAAAATAGGCTCCTTGCTCCGATCTCATACAAACCTTTCAAACCCTGAGAAAGCGAGACAGGAGTGGGAGGAGCACGGAAGAGCGAGAGAAGGGGAGGGAGACCCACTGGACTCTGAACCCCGATTCCACATTTCCTGTGGGAGAAGCTGATTGGTTTGGCTTTGGTCAGGGGTCCATATGGCTTCTATCGAAGGGCCCAGGTTGCTGCTGTAGCTGCTGAGGATATAGACCCTCTGAGGAGAAGGACTGGGGTGGAGAAGATGATTGATGGAGAGGGTGATCTTGGACACTAAATGGGGCCTTCCCAGGTGGTGCTAGTGGTAAAGAACTCGCCTGCCAATGCAGAAGTAAGAGATGTGGGTTCAGTCCCTGGGTTGGGAGGAGGGCATGGCAACTCACTCCAGTATTCTTGCCTGGAGAATCCCATGGACGGAGGAGTCTGGTGGACTGCCTTCCATAGTCACAAAGTCATCACTGAGGTGGCTGGGCATGCACACAGGCACGGACACTGAATTCCTGTGCCAGTCTGCTCCCTGGGGCCCTGAGATGGCACCTCCAGTCCTGCCTCCGGTTCCCATCCTAGTCCCCGAGCCTGCCCACCCGCTGGCCTGGATTCCCAGTTGGCTATCCGCCACCTAGTTCCTTCCCATTGTCTGATGTGGACTGTTTGCCTTGGCAGTTGATCTTTTTGTTGGTTCCCATGCCCTCTTCCAAGCAGGCTTGCCTGGCTTGTCAACTTGGTCTTTTCTCGGCCAGTTGATCTCTTCCTTGAGTGCCTTGCTGTAGCAGCAGAATGCCCTATACCAGACTCAGCCAAAGTCACTCCAAAGTCCTGTCCTGTAAGCAGAGGTGGATTAATCAATACTTCTCGTGCCACTTCCATGCGCCTCTCTCCAAATCATTCCAATCTAAAGAGGAAACCAAACAATCTTGGGGTGGGGGGTGGCGGCATTTCATCCCTACAAAGTTCTCCAAGGAAAGTTCAAAGATGGGCTGTTGTTTAGAGATCAATGAAAATGAGATGGAATTTAAATATTAAGAAGAAAGCGCTTGCCTTCAGGTAAAGCTTGCATTTGCATAATAATGAGAAAGACTAGTCAGATGGAATTGAGAATCTGACTGGAATCTCAAATCCTGGCAAAGGAAGATTCTTGTGCCTGAACTGGCAATAGGAAATATGCTAATGAGGGGTTTGCTGCTGTCCATCACATTCCACAGATTCTGAGACAAAGAAATAGAAGGAGTTCACAAGTGGGAGGTGATACAACTTGGCATTAAACTTAATCTGGTTTGCTTTCCCATCAGCCCGTGACAGATGTGCAATTGCGGAAGCCTTGAAAGGGGGTGGGGGCGAGTGATTCCCTCGTGTCAGAACTGCCTGACGCTGTCACCACAGTGCTGTCAATGTCATCATTGGTATTGTGTTAGAAACAGCGGGAGGGAGGGAAAGGGAGTCTGGAGTACGACCTGAATCATTATTGAGAACTAATAGGAACATCTGAAAAGAAAAGTGTAAAGAGAAGGAAATAGGACTCTTAAGTAAATATTTTTGTGCCTTGCTTGTTAAGATAGGGGAGACCTAGTATCTGGGTGATATAATCAATAATTTAGAAGAAACCATAACTTGGGAATTGGGAAGACATGCTTATGTTAGCCTGTCCCAGACTTGAGCTGAAATTTTTTTATTTGAGGCAATGGAGTGTGTTTTGGGGGAGACAGAGAAAAGCTGTGATGGGCAAAATCCCAAGAGGGCCCCTGTCATCTTCTCCCCCTGCTGTTGCGTCCTGTATAATTCCTTCCTTGAGAGTGTGGGCAGAACTTACGGCTTGCTTCTAACAGAATCACGCTCATGATCTTGTTGTATTATATCACAAAGTTAAGAGGATTTTGCAGGGTTATTTCAGTTCGGTTCAGTCACTCAGTCGTATCTGACTCTGCAACCCCGTGGACTGCAGCACGCCAGGCCTCCCTGTCCATCACCAAGTCCTGGAGCTTACTCAACTTGTGTCCATTGAGTCGGTGATGCCATCCAACCGTCTCATCCTCTGTTGTCTTCTCCCACCTTCAATCTTTCCCAGCATCAGGGTCTTTTCCAATGAGTCAGTTCTTCGCATTAGGTGGCCAAAGGTTTGGAGTTTCAGGGTGAATTAAGGACCCTCATTAATGGACTGAGTTAATGATAGGTGAGATTATCATGAGTGGGCTGGGCCTAATTGTTTAACCTTTGAAAGAACCAGTTCTTGGTTTTGTTTTTTCCTATCTTTTAAAAAATTGTTTTATTTACTTCTTCCTGATATTTACTGTTTCCTTGCTTCTGCTAACTTTAGATTTTGTTTGTTCTTTAACTGTTTTGGGTGGTAAGTTAGGCTTAAATAGATTTTTCTTGTTTTTTGATGAAGGCCTGTATCACTATGAACTTCGCTCAGAGAACTGCTTTGGCTGCACCCCATATATTTTGTGTGGTTGTGTATCCATTGTTGTTTGTCTCAAGGTATTTTCAAATTTCCTTTTTGACTTCCTCATTGACCCATTGGTTTTATAGCAGCATATTGTTTAGTCTTCATGTAATTTTTTTTTCTAGTTTCTTTTCCTGTGTTTGATTTCTCGTTTCATGTCATCGTGGTCAGAAAAGATACTTGAGATAATTTCTGTACTCTTAAATTTTTTGAGGTTAGTTTTGTGCCCTAGGGTATGGTTAAGGGCCTGACCTAATTGGGTGAGTCCTTCAAAAGAGGGCTTTGATGTTCTTTGAAATCAGAGACTCTAAGAAACAGACCCTCTCCACTTCTGTCTTTGAAGCTGCCATGCAAGCCACAAGGAGATGACTTCTTTCTGCAACTCAAGGGAATCTGAAAGGAGATATTTCCCTCGCTGAGCTCTTAGATGAAACCATAGCCTTAACACATTTTGACTTCAGCCTTGTGAGACCTTGACAAGAGAACCTAGCTAAGTCAGGCATGAATTCCTAACCCCCAGAAACAATGAGATCATAAAATGGGTATTGTTCAGAGCTGTTGAGTTTGTGGTAATTCATTATATAAGCAATACAAAATGAATATAGGAGTTTATTCTTAAATAAGTCAGTTGGAGCAGTACTGTGTGCATTAGCTTTTCTGGTTGGGGGGAGTGGAAGAAAGGCTAAAGGGGATTTAACAGCACTGGTGTCACATACACATTTCGGTAGCTGGTTAGATGCCAGCCTAGGCTCTGCTTAACTGCTTGAGGATGTCTCCAAAGGCTGGATAGCTTGTTAGGCCAAGTCTTTGATCTCAGACTTACTATCTGTTCTGTCAGGCTTCTTTTCTCTTCATTGGAACTACTAAAACAATGTGACTCACTCAAGACTACATTTTCAAGGACATGACTAAGCTCATATTATAGTTTCATGTATCTTTTTATCTTAAGTATCCTATTTCTTATTAGTCAACTATTTCAGTCCAATTAAAAACAAAATTAGTTGAACATTTACTACATTATGGACTTCCTGTTGGGGTGGGGGCAGAAGGTGGGGATGTTATAACAAATACAGAGGGTTGTGTTTCTACTGTGTACTTCTGTATTTTCTGATGGGTGCTCTTAGGAAAATTACCTACCTGAGCTTCATCTTATAAGTAAGAATGATACGGACAACAGTAATGGTGATTAAAGATAATGGTCAGTCGCTTCGTTGATCATAATAGGGTTATCAATATTGATAATATAGTTTTGAAAATTAAATGAGCAAAGTACATGCAATACTGGCATTATAATAAACTCTCAGTGTATGTTGCTGCTGCTACTGCTGCTAAGTTGCTTCAGTCGTGTCTGACTCTGTGCGACCCCATAGACGGCAGCCCACCAGGCTCCCCTGTCCCTGGGATTCTCCAGGCAAGAACACTGGAGTGGGTTGCCATTTCCTTCTCCAATGCATGAAAGTGAAAAGTGGAAGTGAAGTCGCTCAGTCGTGTCTGACTCTTAGCGACCCCATGGAATGCAGCCTACCAGGCTCCTCCTTCCATGGGATTTTCCAGGCAAGAGTACTGGAGTGGGGTGCCATTGCCTTCTCCCAATGTATGTTAGTGTTCTAATATTACTGTTTATGAAGGAGGTAAATAAGGAAAAACATCTTTTAGGAAGGAAACTTTTAATGAAGCCTAAAACTATGGGTGACATTTGATGGGAGAAGATAAGGGAAGATTCCAAGCAGAAGGGCCATCAATGATCAAAGAACTCGAGATAGGAAATGGATAAAAAGTTTGGAAGACAGTGGCTTCCTATAGTATTTCTATTACACTCTTCTTACTTCCCCCTAAAGAACTTGATAGGCTATTTCTTTCAGACTGGAGCTTGGATTTTACAGTGGCCTCCAAGTTCCCATGAAGTTTATTTTTCCTTCTGATTGTGGTTGGGATTGAACCCTGACGCTTAGGAGAATAAGGACAATATATGGCTGGTTCATGCTTTCCAGAAAGGCACAGCCTTAGTTCAGAGCATGGCCTGCTTAGATAGCAAACTAGAGTGTGTGGGGTTTAGCCGCCCCAGCCTTTGGGGAACGAGAGGGTGTTCAGTGTCAGGTATGGGAGGGTCCATCAGTCATTAATTTCAGGTGGAAAAGACCTGCAGGAGCCCTACAAAACTAGGTGTGGCGGAGGAGGTTTCTTTCCTTGTCCTCCCCGTGTTTTCTTTTACTTCTGTACTCCTGGAAGTCCAGGCAAAGAGGCCAAGACTCACAAGTTATACTAAAGAAGGGATCAGCATTATCCTGAGAAAGCTCTTGTAGATCTTTGAGCCTATAAGCTTTAGGATTCCTCTTATAAATGGCAGTAGGCTCTTCCCTCTGGCCTATTAGGGTGGACCCAAGACCCTGGGGTGAGGATAGAGGGTCAGAGGTAGAAATGGAAGCATAAAGGAGGAGCGAGATTAGGGAGAGGAGGGCATTCTGGATGCTCATATAAGGTGGATTGTGTGTGGGATGAAGGGCAAATTGATGGCAAAGAAGAGCAGTGCTGTGCCATCTCCTGAATCCTGGAATTGTTTATGACAGTCTGCTGCCCATTGGGGATTCTTACCTGTGTCTCTCCTGCATTGCCCAGAAAACTCTTGGATTTCTCTGGAGGGTGGGTTTGAAATTGTTTGAAACTGATGCATGTGACACAGTCTTCCGTTTCTTCATAAGCATCAGAAGGTTCTTGGGTGAATAGGAAATATCGCAGCTCCCTATTCCCTTGAACTAGTTCTGCCTCGAGTCTTACTGGTGAAAGTACTGGTGAAGTGGCAATTGCATCACAGAGGCCAAAACGTTATGGTCAGTTCGTTGCCCACTGTTGTTGATATTGGTACTGGTTTTGCATGTTCAACATTACATGGTACAGGGAGCCCAACTCGGTGTTCAGTGATGACCTGGATGGGTGGGAGGGAGGTCCAAGAGAAAGGGGATACATGTATAATACAGCTGATTCACATTGTACAGAAGAAACTAACACAACATTGTAAAGCAATTATACTCCAATAAAAAACATTATGTGGTATTTGCTTCAAAAACACATGCTTAGGACACTTGGTATTTGGAAACAACACACACAAGACTCAGAGTCTTGAGGTTCAGTGACCTCCCTCTGATGTACAGTGGACCTGGACTAGTTAAACCTCCAGCATCCAGGTTGGATGTCAGGCTCTTCTGTCAGAGAATGGACCACCACTTAGAATTTGTTTATTGATTGTCTTCTCTGGCCTGTGAGTTTCCTGGGGACTGGGTTTTGTGACTTCCCTGCAGCTTTATTCTCAAGCCTACCACAGTGCCTCACATTGTCAAGGCAAATTTGTTGAATGCGTGAATGAATTTCAGTGACGCTGCTCTGACCCCATGAATACATGTTGTTTAATGTCCAGGTGGCAACCCACTCCAGTATTCTTGCCTAGAAAATCCCACGGACGGAGGAGCCTGGTAGGCTACAGTCCACGGGGCCGAAAGAGTCGGACACGACTGAGCAACTTCACTTTCACTTCCACTTTCAATGTCCAGGTCCCACTAGTGTCTGTAAGGTTACTGGTTTGAGTCCAGGGTGTCTGGGGCTACAGAAGGATGGGCTCGTTGTGTGCTGGTTGATGTTCCTCCTCTTGCTGGACTTGACTGCTCTTTTCTCTCCTCACCCTGTGCTCCTGCACCCTTTCACGAATGGTTTTACTGCCTTTCTCTGTCGTCTGCTTCTTTGGATGACCATGTCATTGTGGAGCTAGAGGCTGGTTCTGCCTCTTGGGTGGGAAGTGCAGAGTGCATAGTTGCTCAGTAAAGGAGCAGAGAGGGCTTCCAGCAGCCCAAGCAGGGCAACTATAGAGTGAGGCGGGAACAGACAGGATGCCCAAGTTTCAGAAGTGATGAGGAGGAGTGCTAGGGAGTTCTCTAGCTAGAGCACCATGGTCTTGACAGTGCCCAGGTTGAACACTCTACCCTATATGCGAGACAGCAAAAGAGACACAGATGTATAGAACAGTCTTTTGGACTCTGTGGAAGAGGGAGAGGGTGGGGTGATTTGGGAGAATGGCATTGAAACATGTGTAATATCATATATGAAACGAGTCACCAGCCCAGCTCAATGCAGGATACAGGATGCTTGGGGCTGGTGCACTGAGACGACCCAGAGGGATGGTACAGGGAGGGAGGAGGAGGGGTTCAGGATGGGGAACACGTGTATAGCTGTGGCAGATACATGTTGATGTATGGCAAAACCAATACAATATTGTAAAGTAATTAACCTCCAATTAAAATAAATAAATTTATTAAAAAAAGTAGATCTACCATAAAAGAAGCAAAACCCTCCTTTCTTGAGGTGCCCTGGGAACTTCCATTATAGGGTTCACACCTTAACTAGTATTTTCCTGGCATTAATATATTTGGGTACACCTCAGCAGGTGGCACTAATGGTAAAGAACCCAGCCCCAAGACAGGAGACACAAGAGATGTGGAATTGATCCCTGGGTTGGGAAGATCCCCTGGAGTAGGAAATGGCACCCCACTCCAGTATTCTTGCCTGGCAAATCCCATGAACAGAGAGCCTGGTGGGTACAGTCTGTGCAGCTGCAAAGAGCTGCACGCAGCTGAGCACCTGAGCACCTGAGCGCAGCTCCACTGGGTATCTGGGATACATTAGGTATCATAGTCAGGGACCCTCCTCCAGAGCAGGGTCCCCAACCTAAGGTCTGATGATCTGAGGTGGAACTGATGTCATAGTAGTAGAAATAAGATGCATAATCAGTGTAATGCACTTGAATCATCCCCAAACCATCCCCTGACTCTCAGTCCGTGGAAAAATTGTCTTCCATGAAAATGGTCCCTTGTGCCAAAAAGGTTGAGAAGCGCTGCTCCAGAGAAACAGAACCAACATTGTATGCGTGTGTATAGAACATACATACAGTGTTTTGCCAGCTATCTGGGCATCCTGAAACCAACCAACTTCATACTTGACCACCAAAACTAAAAATAAACCATCAAACTGGATCTTGCTACAAGTCTGTTTGGAAGTCTATCAGCCACGTTCATGGTCCCGGGAAGCAGATCTGGTGGGAGAGCAGGGCCCTCAGACCCAGGCTGTCCCACTGCAGAGCTTCTGTGCTGGAAGAGGAGGGGCACCATCACAGTGATGTGTTTGTGGCCCGAGCTTTCCTCTTTACCTTCTGCAGTGTAACACCACTTGTTATTGATTATTAACTATAATAATTACATTAGATCAGTCACTTCACAACTAACAAAGTCCTTCTGACCAGCCAGAGACTTGGAGGAGTACACTTCCCAGAGAACACCAGACTGGCCCTGAGCCATTTGTCATCATTGCTGTCATTGTCTTCCTGTGGTTCTGATCATTATTAATCATGATGATCATGATCATTGGGCTTAGGAAGAAAATAATGATAAAATGGCTCTAATTAAGCATTCTAAATACATCATGTTCTTATCATTATGTTGTCTAGTATTAATTATAATCACTATAATCACTCTTAACAATGTGAACTTCTGCTTGGGTTTGTCTTCTGTGTGATCAAAGCCTTGAAAGACAGGCTCTTGTTAGCTTCCCTGGCATACCAGCCAAGGGAGTGCTGGTTTCCATTCATGGCCCTGCGTGTGGAGTAAGTGTGGATCCCTTCGGGGGATGTAATAAAGAACTCCAGGAACAAAAATGCAGCGAAGTCAACCTTGGGCAGATGTGTTATGGGGAAGTGTGTCTGATGTGGGGTGAAATAGACTTCAGGAACTTCAATTTTAATTTCAAGGTGAAGTTTGTCGCTGCCATTTCCCAGCTGTGTGACCTTGAGAAATCTGCTTTGCCCCTCTGAGTGTAGAAATTCATAGTGTTCTATTCTTGTATTACAAGTAGAGGTAGTATATATTTTCCTGTTTCCCTCCCCCTCTAGTTTATGCAATAAGGGAGTGCAGAGTAGAATAAGGTCCTAGGCTGTAGACTCTTGAAAGAAACCAAATGAATAGTCACTCCCGCACCTGACCCAGTGCTTGGCATATAGTTGGTTTGTACTGAATGAATATTGCCTGAATGAGTAAAGATATTCAAGCGTTGATAGCTTTATATAATTTATAGCTGGAAGAATTTTCAGTTGAATTGTTAATTTCTGATTCTTAAGTTTCTGAGCTGCCTTAAAGTCAAAGCTCATTTGCCCTTTGCTTGGATCAGCTGCCTTTCTCAGGCTCCGAGGTCTCCACTCCCATCAGCTCCCTCCAGCAGTGGGAAGACGAGGTCTCTGGGCTGTAGGCATTAAACAAGATGAACACATGGCCCATGAGTGCCATCCATTCCACCCGTCAGCCCACTTCCTCTCCACTGCAGCTCTCCTTTTGGGAACTAGCTGCCCCTGGGCTCCTCCTTGAGCCTAGGCCCCTTTCTTAACTTAACTCACATACCAACATCATCCACCGTGACTTGGACCCGGGCTTAGAGGATCTCCTGTTTGAGGAGTCCTGAAGTTAGCTCAATATGGCATGGTCTCTTAGCTATTCCCACATCCTCCTGTTCTATGTGATCCACACTCAAATTTGCATTTCGAAGATGTGCTGACAACGGTAAGCGCAGTTTTGTTTCAATTACTAGAAATTCCTCATTCGTAGGAAACAAATGAATGAACTCATAGTTGTCTTGTTAAAGTACCCATCACCAAGACTTAGCACACTGCTTCAAGTGCCCTGACCTCATTTACTCTTATCAAGGCCAAAGACTGGGGACTTCCCTAGCGGTCCAGTGGTTAGGACTTGGCATTGCCACTATTGTGGCCCAGGTTTAATCTTTGGCTGGGGAACTCAGATCCTGATTAAAAAAAAAAAAGGTGAGAGATTTGCTAGTATTGTCATATCCAAAGGACCCTGCTGGGCCTGTCTGCAAGTCCTTCTGTACAATCGGCCATGCTCTTGTTCTTTCCTAGAGCAGTCGTCTCAGGGATCATGTGTGGGTAGAAGGACCCCAAATCCTCTTGGAAGAGAGGAACCAAGGAACCACGTGAGAGTGTGTCAGGACATAAATAAACCTCCCCTGCCTCAGGTCACTGAGATGCAGAGTTGTTTGCTGCAGCAGGTAGCGTGTTACCCTGCCTACCACAGACATGGACAGAGACATTCCTGGAAAGCAGGATGTTGAAGATATGGGCGTTCAAGGGTCAGAGACTCCACACTCGGTGGGGCCAGATTTCTCTGTGCCTCCCTTTAGCCCTCCATTACTCTCTTTCACAGCCATCCCAAACATCTGTCTGCGAGTTAGCGGCCTGCGTTAGCTTCCTTCTGTGACTCCCACAGATGAAAAGTGCTGGAGAATGATGTCCCAGGAGGGCTAGCATCAGGCCAAGCATGCCCCCCCCCCGCATCTCTGCTGCGGTGCCCCTGTCCTGCCCGTGGGAGCACATGGGTGCGAAGCCAGCTTCTCCATAAGGTGCTTTTGTCCCCCTGGATCCTGTCCCTGGTCTCTGCGCGTAGGGCTGGACGGAGGGATAGAGGCTTGGACCCGCAGGGCTCAAGTGTGAGTTGGCCATGATTTCAGGATAATGAACACTCTGCAGGCCCTTTTGCTGGCTGCCAGTTCCCGGCTTTGTGTGCTGGAAACATCTTGAACAAAATGTCATGGAGAGCATCTCGGCAGTGTCCTGCTGACTGAGGACACGGGGCTGCCGAGTTTGCCATCTGCCCGCAGCCTCTCCGAGGTAATTATATCAGAGTCTCTCAAGTCCTGGAACAAGGTGGCTGTCAAACGCACTTTCCTTCCTCTAGGAAGGTAATTTTCATTTTCTCAGTTCATTTGGAGATGCACATCATTATTGTTTCCAGGTGTGAGGGAGGTGCAGGGAGAGAAGATGGGGGACTGTGTGGAGTCAGGAAGGGTGGCAGGAGGGGGAAGGAAAGGGGGGATGGTTGAGGGAGGGGCACAGACGCTAATTTTGGCAACTTTTAATTAAACGATAGGCTGGAAAAATTCCATTATTGTTACTGCTCAGCTTTCTGACTGGAGTGGCTTAACGTCTTCTTTATTAGTGTAATAGTCTGAAAGCATTTTCTTTCTTCTCTGATTGCTAATTTGCACTAGGCAGAGGAAACGTGTCTGATGGCTCTTGGAAGAGAAATGTTTTCAAAATTTGCCGAACACAGAGCTTTTATACTCTTTCCCTCTGCCCCTCCTGTGATCCTGTGATTGCTTTTTATTTGGGGTGGGAGGGAGAGGGGGATCAGTTCTCCACATGAAGACTGTCATTTGGCAAGGGGAACGCAAAGCTAGTCCTCACTGGGAATATGCTTTAAATGTGGAGTCCCCTTCTCCGGGATATGGGTCTTCAGGTTCCTCTGACTTAGACAGCGCTTAGGACTGTTCTGCAGAAGGAGGGCTGGCAGCACCTCTTCTTTAATGGAATTGCTTACAGAATCTCTATAACAGAGGTTAATGGCCAAGATCATAAGGGCACGGGAAGCCAGGCAGCTGTCCAGGTGCCCTGGGGTCATGGGACAAAGGTTTGTAGACATTAAAAAGCCTACAGTAATTCCATTGTTCTCACAGCAGGTATACAAATTAGGCTTTATTTTTATGATTTTGCAGTCACAGACATGGAGTTTTTTAAAGGAAAAAGGATGTCTAGTAAGTAGACTGATGAACAGTTCCCACTTTCTTGGGACTTAGTGAGTTCCTGGTACACGGGACTTTCAGTGTTACAATGGACTGAGTCGTGGGCAAAATGGGGTGAGTTGGCCACCTTGCTAGTAAGTTCAATTTTCAGTTTCCAGAGCCAAGAACAGGATTCTTTCTTGTTCCTCACAGCTGCCCCCAGTATATGCACTGTATTAATTGTGGTGTTAATTGGCTTTATTTAGGCTTTTATTACTTTGCATATGGATGCAAACTACCCTATCAGGGAACTCATCTGGCTGACTTAGAGCTGTACTGGAGAATGAACACACCAAATGTTAATAATATTGGCTTGTGCCTTTTGAAAAATTGTCTTTGAGAGGGTGCATATTACTCCATCACTGAAAATGTGTTTGGAAATTCCAAATCTTCCAATTTGTCACTAGATCCAATTTTCAGAGTCATTCAAGAGACAGAGTCTTATTATTTTGCAGTTACATTTAGTGGCAAAATTACCTTTTAGTAATGTGCCTCTTGGTTCACCTCTCTTGCTTTTCTGCTGCTGCTGCTGCTAAGTCGCTTCAGTCGTGTCCGACTCTGTGCGACCCCATAGACGGCAGCCCACCAGGCTCTCCTGTCCCTGGGATTCTCCAGGCAAGAACACTGGAGTGGGTTGCCATTTCCTTCTCCAATGCATGAAAGCGAAAAGTGAAAGTGAAGTCGCTTAGTCATGTCCGACTCTTAGCGACCCCATGGACTGCAGCCCACCAGGCTCCTCTGTCCATGGGATTTTCCAGGCAAGAGTACTGGAGTGGGGTACCATTGCCTGCTCTGATCTCTCTACTATATGTTATTATATCCGTACACCAGCTTGTTTCAGTGGTCATGTATCTATAACAGCAGAAAATATGGTTGATTATAAGTACAGTTGGTGTTTGATGACCACCAGCGGTTTTAGTGAGTAATGAGAGCAAGTAACACATTGAATGGGAGAAGGCGATGGCACCCCACTCCAGTACTCTTGCCTGGAAAATCCCACGGACGGAGGAGCCTGGTAGGCTGCAGTCCACGAGGTCGCTAAGAGTCGGACATGACTAAGCGACTTCACTTTCACTTTTCACTTGCACGCATTGGAGAAGGAAATGGCAACCCACTCCAGTATTCTTGCCTGGAGAATCCCAGGGATGGGGGAGCCTGGTGGGCTGCTGTCTATGGGGTCGCACAGAGTTGGACACGACTGAAGCAACTTAGCAGCAGCAGCACACTGAATACTGAAGATATCACAGACTAATATATGGTAGCATTTGACACATTGTTCAAATATAATGTAAAGTTAGCAAGGATCCAAAATTTGGTTAATAAAAAGCAAGCATTGTTATTATGCTATAAATGAAACCTCAAGAAGGTTTTAGAAAAGATGTTTGGAAGGATGCACTAGAGGAGAACCACAGTCACAGGACATACACTCTGACCATAGACTCAGTATGTAATGAAAAAGTCCGCTGGTAGGGAATATCAATTTCTCTTTAAATTTAGTAGAATTATTACAAAAGCCTATTCAAGAGAGCAAAAAAGCAAGGAGCATTAAAACAATAAGGAGCATTAAATACTCTTCCCCAGGAATTTTATCACTTTTCAACCTTCATTTCTATGTAGCATTAGATTAAGTATTAGGTTCAACCAATAGTAATTTTTTTAACCTCAGAAATGGTTTGAGTATTGGCAGTTTTATATGGTTCGACCTAACATGGCTATTTCTATATTGCTGAGGGAAAAATGGAATTTATTACCGAGACAGTGAGTTATTAGAAAAACAGGGCAGAAAGCCCTCTGATCCCCAGTATAGAGCTCTTTCTGTTTTTCTCCTCTGTAGCTCCGGCTCCACTGGCTCCCGCAGAGCAAAATGTGTGTGATGACTTTTGAAAAATGGCTATAAATTTGTTGACACTCTTTACATCAAGAGAGTCTGTGTCCTTACCTCTTAAGTCAGGCAATCTTATGATTATCTTTTTTTTTTTTCAAACAACTTTTCATTAAAATATAGTTGATTTACTTACTAATGTTGTGTTGGTTTCAGCTGTACAACAAAGTGATTCATACATATATGTATGTATCTATACACACACATACTTTTCCAGGTCCTTTTTCATTATACTTTATTACAAGATATTGAATATAGTTCTTTGTGCTATACAGTAGGTCCTTATTGATTATCTAGTTTGTATATGCTGCTAAGTTGCTTCAGTTGTGTCCAACTCTGTGTGACCCCATAGATGGCAGCCCACCAGGCTCCCCCGCCCCTGGGATTCTCCAGACAAGAACACTGGAGTGGGTTGCCGTTTCCTTCTCCAATGCATGAAAGTGAAAAGTGAAAGTGAAGTCGCTCAGTCATGTCCGACTCAGCGACCCCATGGACTGCAGGCTACCAGGCTCCACCGTCCATGGGATTTTCCAGGCAAGAGTACTGGAGTGGGGTGCTATTGCCTTCTCCGAGTTTGTATATAGTAGTGTGTATATGTTAATCCCAAACCTCTATTTTATCCCTCCCCCCTTTCCCCTTTGGTGACCGTAAGTTTGTTGTCTATGTCTGTGTGTCTGTTTCTGTTTTGTAAATAAGTTCATTTTTACTGTTTTTTTAAGATTTCACATATATCATAAGGTATTTTTCTTTCTCTGTCTGACTTAATTTAGTATGACAATTTTGGGGTCCATTCCTATCGCTGCAAAAGGCATTTTTCCATTCTTTTTGTGGCTGAGTAGTGTCCATCGTCTCTATGTACCACATCTTCTGTGTCCTTTCATCTGTTGATAGACATTTAGGTTGCTTCCATGTCTCGACTATTTTAACCTAGGATTATCTCGACCAGCAGAAGTGATACTGTGTGAACCCCAAGGGTAACTCACAACAGACGATAGAATTTTTGCCTTGGAATGGTCACTCTTGTGCCGCTCACAGCTCTGTTCATGTGGTGAGAAGCCCAGGGCACGTGGAGAGGCCATATTAGGTGCATCCATCCATGCGTTGGTGAACATGTGGAGCCTAGACTTTGAGTCGTGATGCCCCAGGCACCAGACATGGAGTCAGGGGGCCTCCAAATGTGTCAGCCCCCAGCCACTGGCATCTGCACAGCTGAGGCTCTGGACGCTGGAGCAGAACCAAGCCCTGTTCTGCTCAGATTCCTAACCGACAGCATTTGTGAGCCTAATGATATGACCACTGCTTTAAGCCACTACATTTTCAGTTGTTTGTTACTCAGCAATAGATCCCTGAAACAACGTGACAAGAATGTGTCCTTCTTGTCTAGAAACCTGGGCTTCATTTTCTGTTCCAAACAGTCCATCTGAGTTCCAGTCAGATGCTGTCCTTCCCCTGGAAGCTCATGCTTACTGTTGACCATGCAGGAGCATAAACCAGGAGTGTCAAGGTGACAGCATCCCTAATTAGCCTGATGCTCTGAGAAGTCGGAGGGGGGTTTCTGCCTAGTGTGGGAATCTCAGCTTGTAGACAGTGGAGTTTGTCAGAAAAGCCTCTTGAAGAAGGTGCTCTCTATTGGGTTCTGATGCTGCAGGAATGCAAAAAGATTCTTCACATGTGTATATCTTTTCATTTAAAAATAACTTTAAAATGTATTTTGAAAGGAGTAATGCATATTCATTATTGCATGAATTGAAAATTCAGACAAGGCAAAGAAAGAAAGTAAAAGACATCTATAGTTCCCATCCAGAGGCAACTGCTGTTACCACCTCCTTTCCTGGGCATACAGCATGGGACCTATTCGTATGTGATGTCATGGAATGTGTGATTATTACCATAAAACCTATAAAAATGTGACATACACAGTTTAACATATGAGATTATTCTATCCATTTTATTCTATAATTACTTTCTGTTTTACCAACATATTATTAACATTTTTCCATGCCTGTTTATAAAACTCTATAATTTATTTATGTATGCTGATTGCATAAGATGAATTGTGTGATTGCACTGGTAATGGCTGTTTGCACTTATCCCATACTTCTTTGTACAAATCATGCTGTATCACCTACTAAAGAGAGTGCTTAAGTGTCTTAGGCTGGCTATCTCTTGTCTTTTGCACATCCCAGGCACATTTCTAGCAGAAAATATTTACTCATATCCGCTAGGTCTTTCCTCGCTGCCCACTACCCCACCCCAACACGTTTATGCGCACATACACAACACACACATGAATTCAGTAGGAGGACATATGCACACGGAGGCGGATTCCACAGAAGATGGCTATGGGATCTTGAGATTAGACATTTTCAAAAGGGAGCAGGCATTTTTGTTCTCAGACTTTGTGCAAGGTTGCAAGCAACATCTGCTCCTCCAAAGAAAGAAATATTTAAAGATGCTGTGGGAAGTAGGTTAGGCTGAACATGAAAGGTTTTTTTTTTTTTCCTCCCCTCACTCTTGTGTTTGTAAGTATCTCCCCTGTGGGTTTTGCAGTGGGGAAATGTCAGCATAAATATGGAATAAAAATGGTCTGGTCAGCTAGTTGGTGTAGGTTTTTTAAAATGGAGGAAATAAAGTACAGATTTCAAGTGGCATCTACATGGATTAAGCTCCTCTTCATTTGTTTTTTCTTTGTCTTCAAGCAAAAGGTACAAAAGGACTCACTTGCTTTCTGTTAGCTGCAAATCAGCAGAGTATAGATTTTTCGTAACATGCTTTGCTCGAGTAAGCTATAAACTTTTCCCAGGACGATGGCAGTGTTTTTCAAAGGAACACTTGGGATTTCAATACAATGGGAGAAAAGGAGGCTGAGTGGAGTTTGGCTTTCTTCTGTTCCTCTCCAATTCCTTGGTGCATTCCATAGCTTGAAGAATGAACCTTGAACTGGTTGAGTTTTGCTAAGAGGGCAAGTGTGGAGAAAGGTGGAGATTGGGGGTAAAGTTAGGTTTTGCTGTCAGTTAGAGTTAAGTTAGACCCCAGTTTCATTGCATCTGAGACATGGATATAATTTGAACTTCAGTTTTCTATTTTGTATGATGGTAGACCACAGACGGTTGTCTTTGCAGGAGAAGTAAGGGGTAAACATAAAGCAATTGCACATAATAAACATTCGCAAATACTGGTTTCCATCTCTGCCCATGACACCATTTTGTCTGCCATGGTGTATTAACTGGAGAAAGTAAACTTTGCTGGAATTCTCCTGACAGAGTGAGAGGCATTTTTGAGAAGGCTTTTTTAAAGGAACTTAGGGTGGTACTAGTTACCTGCCTTTTCTGTCTCAAGGGGCCAGGGTATATTCTAAAAATATCTTGTGTGGTTAATGGAAGAGATTGTTTTGTTGGTTGCTGTAGGGGTGCTGAGAGTGAAACCAGCAGATTCTGGAAAGATGTGTGTGCTGTGAGGTAACCCATCTCCATGGGTCACCTGGAGTCTTCAGGAAGCCTCCCCAGATCAAAAAAAATACTTGCTTTGAGTGATGATTTTCTTTTGGAAACTGATAAAGAAACTGAGATTGCTGTGGATTTAAAGAGAGCCAGATTCAGAGGTCCCTGGGTTGGGAAGATCTGGAGGAGGAAATGGCAATGCTCTCCAGGATTCTTGCCTGGAAAGTTCCATGGACAGAGGTGCCTGGCTGGTTACAGTCTGTGGGTTTGCAATGAGTCAGATATGACTGAGCAAACACACACACACACACACACACACACACACACACACACACACACATACATGGATTCAGAGGTAACAGAGTCCGAGGAAATAAACTTTCAGTTGTGCAGATGTTGTCGAGAGGACTTATGACTGTTACAGGTGATGGAATTGGGGGTCAGGACAAGTTTCACTGAGACTCTCAGTGGCAGGTTTACCTCTGGGTTACATTTCTTTCTCCTTAAGGATGTTCCTCATTTGTGATGAATGTTTCTATCTACACCTCTTTCAGGTATTGAAGCAAGACTGATTTAACCATATCACAGTGAAATAAAACCTTTGCATTGGACTTTTCTGCTCCCCAGATAGTTTAAAGGATCCTTTGGCCTTTTAACATTTTTATTGCCTTGTAAAATATTTGCTGGTTTTCCTCACAAATCTTGGTGTCTCACTTAGAAATAACACAGCTGGCAGCAGGGCTAGATATAATCTAAAATTATTGTAAGAGACATACTTGTTGGCCCAGAATGTAATTTCTTTCCATTCTGGCTCATTCCACTCCTACCCCTCACCTAGATCTTGGGTTTGTGTTTGTCGCGTGTCTACAATCTTTTTTTTTTTTTTTTACAGACATAGGCTGTAATTCAAGAGCTACAGTCAGATTCCAAAGTCTGGGCATAGACCATGCAGGGGCAGAGCTAGAGAACAGATTTCAGATGGAGATGACCAGTAGGGGAACTATTCTAATAAATAGAGATGGATGGTCAAAGCCTTTGCTTCCTCTTGGACTTAACTGTCTACATTCAACAAATTGCGCCTTTCCTGATATTAACAACTTTACTATGGTAATTATTGGAGAGAAAGAAGATTAGCTTTGTGCCTGGCCTTTCGTTAGATGTCTAAACATAGACTATTTGTGTAATAAATCCAAGTGCTTCAGAAAGCATTCTAAGAAAAATTTTCATTATTAATAATAATAAAACCCATGGATTCAGAGTTACAGCTGATAATAAGCATATGACTAATATTGGATGCAGGATGATAAACTTAGGGCTTGTAAGCTCAGAAAAAACTATTAGAATAGTAATTGGAATGACTCCTTTCAGTAAGATATTACAAGACTCACAAGTGCTACTGAATGCTGAAGCTATTCTCCAGAAAAGATTACTTGGGGAAAAGGATAGGAATACTTTTGAATACTCATAAAGTGCCAGATACTTACATGTTGTTTCCTTGGATACTTATAATAATTTTGAGATGAAAGTATTATTTTTACAGCTAAGGACATAGAGGGTAAAAGAGGTTAAGGATTTCACCAATCTCATATGGTGTGTGCATGTATGCTGAGTTGCTTCAGTCATGTCTGACTATTTGTGACACTGTGGACTGTGGCCAGCCAGGCTCCTCTGTCCATGGGATTCTCCAGGCAAGAATACTGGAGTGTGTTGCCGTGCCCTCCTCCAGGGGATCTTCCTGACCCAGGGATCCAACCCATGTCTCTGGAGTCTCCTGCATTGGCATATGGGTTCTTTACCAGTAGCACCACCTGGGAAGCCCACTTTATATTTACACACACACACACACACACACACACACACACACACATGCACATAGATATGTATATAAAATCTCATATGGTAAGTGAATGCAAATGTTGGCTCTAGAATTCAGCCCCATCAAGGGAAAGATTAAATGTGTTTAACCTGTAGGGTTAACTGTGTTTGATTCAGAAGGTGTTTTACTTCAAAGTCAAACATAGAGAGGCAGAACAGTTATCCATAAAGCCAAGAAATGAAAAGTTTCAGCTTCACATTTATTGGCAGTTGGCAACCGTCCATCTTCCATTGTTACTCTAGCCTCTTAGAGAAAAAAATATATGTTCGCCAGGTGTAGTGAGAAGAACGGCTCTTGGCAAGGTGTTTTCAGACATAGAACTTGGAGAGTAAGATAATGAATTGAGGAAGAGTGAGAGATTGGCTCTGTTGAGAGGGGTTTTGTGTTTTTAATGAGTATATGGGGTGGCTCTAGGAAGTTGACATCAAACCTTGGAATAAGTAGAACAAACGAGAAAAGACTCCGATGCTGGGAGAGATTAGGGGCTGGAGGAGAAAGGGACGACCCAGGATGAGATGGCTGGATGGCATCACGGACTCAATGGACGTGAGTCTGAGTGAACTCCGGGAGATGGTGATGGACAGGGAGGCCTGGCGTGCTGCGATTCATGGAGTTGCAAAGAGTCGGACATGACTGAGCGACTGAACTGAACTGAACTGAGAGACTGGCCGACTTCTTAGAGGGTTAGCAATGTCAGAATGATCGTGGACTGTCCCAGAAACTAAACTTGTCAGTGCCTTGGATTTAACCAGGCTCTGAGAACTGATTCATGTTTATAGAAAAATATTTATTAATGGAGAAGGCAATGGCAACCCACTCCAGTACTCTTGCCTGGAGAATCCCAGGGACAGAGGAGCCTAGTGGGCTGTTGTCTGTGGGGCTGCACAGAGTCGGACACGACTGAAGCAACTTAGCATCGCATTTATTAATGTACAAGCTAAGATTGCATCTTCTGTGACCATATAATGGTACTCACCCCTCAAGGAAATTTTTTTTGGTACTAAGATAATAGGTGTACTGAAGGTTTATTAGTGAGTAGACTTAGAAGGAATGATTTGGGTGACCATGTGGGTATTTTCTTCAGGCCACAGATGAGAGCAGGTTATGTCTAGTGACCAGAATATCCTCTTTGGCTCAGAAGTAACTATAACATTCTTGTTCTTTTTTTTCCCCTGGATTCCACTCCTCACTCCTTTTGTAAGATTCAGTAATTTAACTGTTTAAACAAGTATCATACAAATATATACTCAAGTAACCTTAATTGGATCCCCACAAAGCCCTGCAATGCATGACTCACTCTAAAAGTGGAAAACCCAAGACCAGTTTCTCCCATTAATATGGATCTCGTTTGTTCTACATATTCCAAGGTTTGATGTCAACTTCCTATAGCCACCCCATATACTCATTAAAAACACAAAACCCCTCTCAACAGAGCTGATTTAATCTGACCTGACATTCATTAATGAAATGGAATTTGGATAATCATTCACTAGAGATTAGAGTGTAGGAAAAGAAAATATAAGATGAATTTGTGGCAAGATTTCTGTAAGTAATAATTAATTGAAGAAGAAATGAAGTATATAGGAAGGGGTGGATATTGCATTGTTTGGGGGGGAAGAGAGAAACCAGAAGGAATGTTTCCTGGGAGAGAAGCTACCGTTCTGATGATCATTTTCATTAAGGATGACAATAACCTGAAAGGCTCATGTAAATTAAGCATTACCATTTTCAAACATACTGTCAAAGTTTCTTTTGAATCATTCAAGGGTAGCATAGCATGGTTAAAGTTCTGTTTATCCCAATTATGGTGTGTTTCTCTTTGTATAACTGAAAGCTATCTAATGAGCACTCACTGTGTAAGAGGTGACTGCAAGGTGATATGAATAAACAGAAAGGACGATCCTTTCCTTTAAGGAACAATTGTTTTGAGTTCCGTCATTTCAAGTCTTCACGTGGGAAAGGGTGATCGACAGCTGAGGGCTGTGTATGCTTTGTGCTCAACAGTTGGCACATCCCACCATGGGGAAGGACTGGCATAACGTCTTGGAGGTCAGGTCAGGAGCTGGGGAAGGTGGCATTAACTTTGATTAGGAACATTAATCTGGGATATTTGCTTCCTTGAAGAGGTTGGGTATTCCCTTTACATCAGTGACCCCCAACCTTTTGGCTCCAGGGTGCAATTTGACGGAAGACGATGTTTCCCTGGATCAGTGTGTGGGGGAGGTGGCTGGATGGTTTCAGGGTGAGTCCAAGTGCATTGCACTTATTGTGCACTTTATTTCTATTATTATTACATCAGCTCCACCTGAGATCATCAGGCATTAGATCCCAGAGTTTGGGGACCCCTGGCTTACACGAATCTTCAGTAAAGTCTTCAAGTTTTCCAAGAGTTTATTATTCTTATTTCCAGTTTGGCCACCTTTTAAGGGTAGCAGTTCTCCACTTAAATGGCAGCATAGTTGTCTGTGTTCAAGTACTTTCCAGGGGCACATTCTGGAGTTTACAGCTGTCCAATAGTTATTAAAATTGCAGTTGAGGGGGGGAAACATTAAGGATGATTGCATAAAGGATGTGCAGTTAATTCCTTCTTTTGAAATGCTAACATTTCCTTCTAGACCCAAGAGCTGTGAATCTCAACTGACTAATAATGGCCCACCAAAGATTTGCAGTCTGGGTGAGTCATGAGCTTATGGTGAGGAACATTATGAGGAACAGCCTTCAGAAACACCTTGTGCAGGCTGTGGAGAGAATGTTCCTGAGAATATCTTTTATAATTTAGTGCAAAGCATAGAGAGGTTTTTAAACCTATTGGGCAAGTTACCTAGTCAATAGTCCAATAGGCTAGCTCATCAATAACACCTCCGTCTTTGGCCTTTTCAGTGTTACTTGTCCCTCTGTGGTAGTAAAGGCAGAAGCAGAGAGAGTAATGGAAGCTGAGATCTGCCACTACTGTGAGAGTATTGGCTCCTATTAGGAGAGTGGGCAAATCACCATTAACGAGAAGATAATTATCAAGATGGAGAAAGTGACCCTACATGAAATTATTTCCACCTACTACATTACATGATTTTTAAAATTTTTCTTTCTTTCTTTCTTTCATTTTAAAAATTTTACCCTGGTTAATTTATTATATCATATTTTTAATTAAATAATCAAAAGAAATACAATTTTTTTTTCCAAAAAAGATTCATTTATGAGATAAACCTTCTGAACTTGAGATATACAGACTGTAATTGATTAAGGTCATTTATTTAATTTATTTATTTTTATTTTACTTTACAGTGCTGTATCGGTTTTGCCATATGAGTTCCCAATCCTGAACCCCCCTCCCACCTCCCTCCCCATACCATCTCTCTGGGTCATTCCAGTGCACCAGCCCCAAGCATCCTGCATCCTGCATTGAAGAACATAGGCAAAACACTCTCTGACATAAATCACAGCAGGATCCTCTATGACCCACCTCCCAGAATATTGGAAATAAAAGCAAAAATAAACAAATGGGATCTAATTAAAATTAAAAGCTTCTGCACAACAAAGGAAATTATAAGCAAAGTGAAAAGACAGCCTTTGGAATGGGAGAGAATAACAGCAAATGAAGCAACTGACAAACAACTAATCTCAAAAATATACAAGCAACTCCTGCAGCTCAATTCCAGAAAAATAAATGACCCAATCAAAAAATGGGCCAAAGAACTAAATAGACATTTCTCCAAAGAAGACATACAGATGGCTAACAAACACATGAAAAGATGCTCAACATCACTCATTATCAGAGAAATGCAAATCAAGACCACAGTGAGGTACCATTTCATACCAGTCAGAATGGCTGCTATCCAAAAGTCTACAAGCAATAAATGCTGGAGAGGGTGTGGAGAAAAGGGAGCCCTCTTACACTGTTGGTGGGCATCCAAACTAGTACAGCCACTATGGAGAACAGTGTGGAGATTCCTCAAAAGACTGGAAATAGAACTGCCTTATGACCCAGCAATCCCACTGCTGAGCATACACACTGAGGAAACCAGAATTGAAAGAGACACGTGTACCCCAATGTTCAACGCAGCACTGTTCATAATAGCCAGGACATGGAAGCAACCTAGATGTCCACTGGCAGACGAATGGATAAGAAAGCTGTGGTACATATACACAATGGAGTATTACTCAGCCATTAAAAAGAATACATTTGAATCCGTTCTAATGAGGTGGATGAAACTGGAGCCGATTATACAGAGTGAAGTAAGCCAGAAAGAAAAACACCAATACGGTATACTAACACATATATATATGGAATTTAGAAAGATGGTAATGATAACCCTGTATGCAAGACAGCAAAAGAGACACGGATGTATAGAAGAGACTTCTGCACACTGTGGGAGAGGGAGAGGGTGGGATGATTTGGGAGAATGGCATTGAAACATGTATAATATCATATAAAAATTTTCTTTCTTTATTTTTAACTGAAGGATAATTACAATAATGTGTTGGTTTCTGCCATATATCAACATGGATCAACCATAGGTATACATATGTCCCCTCCCTCTTGAGCCTCCCTCTCACCTCCCACCCCATCCCACTCCTCTAGGTTGTCTCAGAACTCTGGTTTGAGTTCCCTGTGTTATACAGCAAATTCCCACTGGCCATCTATTCTACACCTGTTAGTGTGTATGTTTCCATGCTACTCTCTCCATTCATCCCACCCTTTCCTTCCTACCCCGCCCTCCAATCCATAAGTCTGTTCTCTATGTCTCTGTCTCCATTCTTGTCCTGCTAATAGGTTCATCAGTGCTGTCTTTCTAGATTCCATATATATGTGTTAATATATGATGTTTTTTTCTTTCTGACTTACTTTATGCTGTATAATAGGATCTAGGTTCATCCACCTCACTGCAACTGACTCAAATGCATTCTTTTCTATGGCTGAGTAATATTCCATTGTATATATGCTACATTACATGATTTAAAAAAATTTTTATTTTATTATTGGAATATAATTACAGTGTTGTGTTAGTTTCTGTTGTGCAGCAATGTGAATCACATACACAGACCTGCCTCTTGAGAAACCTCTATGCAGGTCAGGAAGCAACACTTAGAACTGGACATGGAGCAATAGACTGGTTCTAAGTTGGAAAAGGAGTACGTCAAGGCTGTATATTGTCACCCTGCTTATTTAACTTCTATGCAGAGTATGTCATGAGAAACGCTGGGCTAGAAGAAGCACAAGCTGGAATCAGGATTGCAGGCAGAAATATCAATAACCTCAGATATGCAGATAACACCACCCTTATGGCAGAAAGTGAAGAGGAACTCAAAAGCCTCTTGATGAAAGTGAAAGAGGAGAGTGAAAAAAGTGGGCTTAAAGCTCAACATTCAGAAAACTAAGATCATGGCATCTGGTCTCATCACTTCATGGCAAATCAATGGGGAAACAGTGGAAACAGTGTCAGACTTTGTTTTTTGGGGCTCCAAAATCACTGCAGATGGTGATTGCAGCCATGACATTAAAAGACGCTTACTCCTTGGAGGGAAAGTTATGACCAACCTAGATGGCATATTCAAAAGCAGAGACATTACTTTGCCAGCGAAGGTCCGTCTAGTCAAGGCTATGGTTTTTCCAGTGGTCATGTATGGATGTGAGAGTTGGACTGTGAAGAAGGCTGAGTGCCGAAGAATTGATGCTTTTGAACTGTGGTGTTGCAGAAGACTCTTGAGAGTCCCTTGGACTGCAAGGAGATCCAACCAGTCCATTCTAAAGGAGATCGATCAGTCCTGGGTGTTCTTTGGAAGGAATGATGCTAAAGCTGCAACTCCAGTACTTTGGCCACCTCATGCGGAGAGTTGACTCATTGGAAAAGACTCTGATGCTGGGAGGGATTGGGGGCAGGAGAAGAAGGGGACGACAGAGGATGAGATGGCTGGATGGCATCACGGACTCGATGGATGTGAGTCTGAGTGAACTCTGGGAGTTGGTGATGGACAGGGAGGTCTGGTGTGCTGGGATTCATGGAGTCGCAAAGAGTTGGACACGACTGAGCGACTGAACTGAACTGAACTGATACATATATCCCCTCCCTCTTATATTATATGATTTAATTTCCCCAGATCTGTGCTGTTCAATAGGGTAGACACTAGTCACACGTGGCTATTTACATTTGCATCCAAATTAATCCAAATTTGGTAAAATGAAAAATCCACTTCCAGTTTCTTGGTTATACTAGTAACATTTCCAGTGCTCAGTAACCACATATGGCTATTTGGCTACTATAATGGACATAAATGGATAGAAACTTTCCTTTATTGCAGAACATTCTACTGGATAGCACTGGTCTAGAGCATAATACAGAGAAGGCAATGGCAACCCACTCCAGTACTCTTGCCTGGAAAATCCCATGGATGGAGGAGCCTGTTAGGCTGCAGTCCATGGGGTTGCAAAGAGTTGGACACATCTGAGCGACGCACTTTCACTTTTCACTTTCATGCATTGGAGAAGAAAATGGCAACCCACTCCAGTGTTCTTGCCTGGAGAATCCCAGGGACAGGGGAGCCTGGTGGGCTGCCGTCTATGGGGTCGCATAGAGTCAGACACGACTGAAGCGACTTAGCAGCAGCAGCAACAGCAGAGCATAATAAGGAGAGAATGAGCCAGGCAGTGAAGCCCATGGTGTGTTTTCCAAAGCAATGTATCAGGATGTTTTCTATCTTTTTATTGTTGTACTTACCCCATTACATTATTAGTATGCTACATTATTGCCATATTATCTTTGAGTTGGTACAAATGGATTATGCTTACTCATGTTATACTAGAGTTGTTATACTAGTGTTGTTATACTAGTTATACTAAAATAAGGGAGTTTCCCCACTAGGCAATTGTATGGATTCATATTTGTGTGTATGTATATTTATCAGCCCTTTCTACGCTTCTGTGTATCTATGTGTCTATCTATCTGGGCTTCCCTGGTGGCTCAGATTGTAAAGAATCTGCCTGCAATGCAGGAGACCTGGGTTCGATCCCTGGGTTGGGAAGATCCCATGGAGAAGGGAATGGCAACCCACTCCAGTATTCTTGCCCAGAGAATTCCATGGACAGGGGAGCCTGGCGAGCTATAGTCCATGGGATTGCAAAGAGTCAGACACGACTGAACGACT
Source organism: Budorcas taxicolor (assembly GCF_023091745.1). Taxonomy (NCBI): domain Eukaryota; kingdom Metazoa; phylum Chordata; class Mammalia; order Artiodactyla; family Bovidae; genus Budorcas; species Budorcas taxicolor. Next base: position 52,208,765 of record NC_068910.1, on the reverse strand, counting down.
ATCACACACACACACACACACACACACACACACACACACACACACATCTATTTATCATCTAGCTAGGTATCATCTGTCAACATATTCTTTCTCTTATTGGCTTTGTAGAATTTCTAAATTTAGTGCATCAGCATAGATACTTTTATGATCTGTGGAATAATTCTATCTGGGAAAGTTGACTCAAGGTAATGATTTAGGAAGGCTTGAATAATTTGTAGATTTAAAAATTTTCTCTGTGCCTGCTTCCTATTATCAAAAATAAACAAGAGTTAGGTGTCGTTTTTATTAATAAGAAAAGTTGGGAGAATGTCTGACAGATGGAGAAGGACAAAGGAAGGAACAAATAGAGATGAACAGATGAATAAAAGGAGAGACATTCATTGTGTCCTGTGGACCTATTGCTAGGCGAGGTTGTTCTCCTGTTTAGTTCTTAGAATAACCCAGTGAAGTAGATTTTGTCTTGATTTTATAGGTGAGTAGACAGGCTCAGAGAGGGATTTCATTGCTCAGAGTTCACACAACTAGTTAATGTAGATGGTACTGCTGACATTCAAACTCAGTGTCTTACGCGAAGAATCTCTCATTTCCCCCCTGCTATCAGGTGCTAAGTTCTCTCTTTCTTTCCTGAGAGCTGACAGCTTACCCTTTATCTCCTTCTGTTGTTTTATATTTTATCTCTTATCTTTTCTTAAATTTTTTTCATGTGAGGAATTTTTGTTCCCTTTACTTGAAAATAAAGGGCAGTGTGTCTAAAAGATTTTTTCCTTTTGCTTTCCAGAGTAATTCTTTTTCTGAATTGTGTGATACCCGCTTTTTTGCTCTTACAGCTCTTCCAGTTTTTACCAGAATACTAAGCGGCGGCCCATGCCATTTCATTTCTAAAGATTACATCTTTCAGTGGGGCTAATTCTGGTTGGGTCTTTGATTTGCTCATTTAAAAGGTTGGAGATGGGTGAGAAGTGTGAACTAAGGCTGCAACTGCTTCAGTTTGGTTATACTGTCTCCAGACTTCTCACTAAATCTGCTGCGTGCTCTCATTGGATCAGCTTTTAAATTTTGGCATTCTGCTCTTCAAACTAAGCAGAAGTTTAGCTTATTTTCATTGAGGCTGAATATGTCACCAGTCTCTTGTGATTTAATATGAACAACATAGACATACACAGTTAAATAATATAATGAAAATAAAATGCCCATTACCCAGTTTAAATAATTCAATTGATCAAACTGCAGTTCCAGGGAATGGGGAAAGCTGAACTATTGGCTTGCTTTTCAGATCATGTCAAGGTAAAAAAGGACTAAGTGGTAAGAACAGTTGCAACCGGCAGTAGTAGCGTTAGTCGCTCAGCTGTGTCCAGCTCTTTGCGACCCCGTGGACTGTATGTAGCTCGCCAGGCTCCTCTATCCATGCGATTCTCCAGGCAAGAGTACTGGAGTGGGTTGCCATACTGTTCTCCAGGGCTATCTTCCTGACCCAGGGATCGAACCCAGGTCTCCTGCATTGCAGGCAGATTCTTTACCATCTGAGCCACCTTACTGACAAAATAAGGACAGATACCTTTTGGGTGTTTGCATGGAGTATATCATTTATTTCTTAACCCTGGAAGCAGATGTTGCTACATGCATTTAACAGCTGAAGAAACCAAGGTTCAAAGAGGTTAAACAACTTGTCCAAGAACGTTTAGCATGTAGGTAGCCAAGCTAGAACTTGATTCTGGTTTTTCATTTATGTTAGTGAGAGATTTGGGAAAAGAGCTTCACTCATTAGACTCTCGCTCTGTTATTACAGCCGTTCGTAAATGTTGGATCAGGAGTGCTATGGAAATTATGCAGATATTACAGAGGAGGAATAATGAGATGATAACAGAGAAGTGGTTTGGCTACAAAGATTGAACAGAACTGTGTTACCTTTCCTAGAAACAAAAAATCTCCTCTCTTGCGGCAGGAGATCTGGGTATAGAAGGGTCGGGTGTTATCGTGATTAAAAGGGATGAGAAAAGGAGGTCTTTGGTGGGAGCTGGGGGCCCTCACTTAGTGAGTCCTGACCACACCCAACTGAGTGAATAAATTCTGCAGATATCCCTATGGGATGTTTTCCTACCATAGAGGAAATGCTTTCTTCCCTTCATACCCACTAGACGGCATATGAGGTGTTCAGACTGTCCCACATCCACGGAGGGTTCTACTGTTAAGGCAGTGGTTTTAAATTGGTTGAGATGCCCTCTGGGGGGAAATCTGATAATAGCCAAAGAAATTTTTAATTGTCACAGCTGGAGAGGGTGCTACTGACATATAGTGAGTAGATGACAAAGATGCTGCTGAACAGCCTATAATGCACAGGACAGCTCCTTGCAGCAAAGAATTACCAGCCTCAAAATGTCCATAGTGACAATGCTGAGAAACCTTGCTTTAAGATAAATAAGCAAACAGATGGCAAACCTTTTGCTCTCTAGGTCTTGAAGGCGACAGTGTGTAAGAGGGTATGAGGTTTGGCTAGAGGGAGGAGCAATAGACACTGCTGCTGCTGCTAAGTGGCTTCACTAGGGAACCTTCAATATCTGAGTTCACTGAGGTTGGTTCCTAAAAGGAAATTAAGGAATTTACAGCTTTGAAATTCAAGCTCATGTTTCCTGATCCCAAATCCAATGATTTCCAGTTTCCATCATCTTAATTTAACAAATGCTGCACAATATAAAAGTTTTCTCTTGCAAAGACTATTTTGTTAGAAAATAACTCAAGGGGAGTTAAAAAATATAAATATGTTTGTTAATGATGAACATTTTTTAAAATGAAGAGTTTTCAGTGAAGTTTCATTAAAGTTTCAAATTTCAACTTTCTATAATTTTTGAAAAAAAATTACCTTTGAGTACATTGTACAAATGTGTGAGTGTCTATATAACAGTCTCAAATATAATTTACTTCAGTCAACTGATGATAAAATTGCTGTTAGAACAAATATTGGTCTATGGTATGCATTAAAGGAATTCTAGATTTCCACAATGTTGGCGAAATTGTTGTAGGGGTCTGTGACTTTAAGTATACAGTCCAGTTTTATTTATGTATTTAATTAAAAAAATTTATTTTTCAATTGAGCAAAAAAATAGTTTCATTAAAAAAAATTTGTGTATTATCCTAATTTTTGTGCATCAAGCAACCTCCTGATGATGTCATAAACCAGGGAAAGTTCCTTACCAGATAAAACACATTTATATGTATAGAAAATAGAAATCTTGACCTTGCATTTTAAAAAATTACATTTATTTCATTTTAATGGAAGGATAATTGCTTTACAGTATTGTGTTGATTTCTGCCAGCCATGGACATGAATCAGCCATAGGTATATCCATGTCCCTCCCTCTCCCTCCTCATCCCACCCCTCTGGGTTGTTACAGAGCCCTGCTTTGCGTTCCCTGAGTCATACAGCAAATTCCGATTGGCTATCTATTTTATACATGGTGATGTATGTTTCCGTGTTACTCTCTCGGTACATCACGCCCCCTCCTTGCTTCCCGCCTCCCCACCCTTTCTCCTTAAGTCTGTTCCCTGTCTGTGTCTTCACTGCGGCCCTGCAAGTAGCTTCATCAGTACTGTCTTTCTAGATACCATATGTATGCGTTAAGGTAAAGTCGCTCAGTTGTGTCCGACTCTTTGTGACCCCACAGACTGTAGCCTACCAGGCTCTTCCATCCATGGGATTTTCCAGGCAAGAGTACTGGAATGGGTTGCCACTGCCTTCTCCAGAAGGAAATATGCATAAGTATACAGTATTTGTTTTTTCCTTTCTGGCTTACTTCACTCTGTATAATAGACTCTAGGTTCATCCACCTCATTAGGACTGACTTAAATGCATTCCTCTTTATGGCTGAGTAATATTCCATTGTATATGTGTACCACACCTTCTTTATCCATTCATCTGTTGACAGGCATCTAGGTTGTGTCCATGTTCTAGCTAATGTAAATAATGCTGCAATGAGCTTTTTCGATTTTTGTTCCTTCAGGGTATTTTATTAATTTTATTTGTTTATGACCCAAGTTTACTTTTATTTATTTAAAATATTTTTGTTTATGAAAAACAATAAAGAAGGTAAAGAGTGAAAATTTCTCCTTAATTTTTCTTCCCAGCTTCCCAGTTTCTCTCTTTTCCCCCAAAGAAACTATTGGTTTTTTCTATTCTCTTCCAGAGTTTCCTTATGCATATTCAAGCAAATAAAAGCATGCCTTGCTTTAGTTTTATAGACTTGTACTGCTTACAGTGTCCTTAATCTCATTTTCTCATTTAACATTATCTGAGAGATATTTCCATATCAGTACATAGAGCACTTTCTCTTTTTTGGTGTATTTTCACAACTACACGTTAGGATGAGTCATAATCTACTTAATTGATTGTCATTGAAGGGCATTTGTTGTTCTCAGTCCATTATTATCAAGCTTACACATATGCCAATTCAAACATTATGTAGATATGTCTATGAGATAGTTTTTTGAGAAGAGGAATAGAAGGGCAAAGTGTATATGTATTTTTATTTTTGAAATCTATTGTGTTCATTCCCACCAGTGATAGACAAGAGAGGCTGTTTCCATATGAATTCATTAATTGAGTATGCTACTAAAATTTCAGGTTTTTGCTAATAGAATGAGTTCATGTTTGGATGCTTACAGCAAGTTGTATTTCCATTTTTGTAAACTGCCTGTTCATGCTGTTTGCCCATTTTTCTACTGGGGTTGTGATATTTTTCACATTTATTTCTAGGAGCTTCTTATGATGTTAAGAATCCATATCCATGAAATAAGTTACATATATATTTCCCAGGTTTTCATTTGTTTTTGGAACCATATGATGTATTTTGCTGTTCAGAAGATTTAAAAATACCTTTATAGGCAAATGTATTAATCTGATTTTATAGCTTTCAGATTTTGAACATAGCCAGGAAGACTTTTCTAGCTAATTGGGAAAGGAGTGTGTCAAGGATGTATATGGTCACTTTGCTTATTTAACTTATATGCAGAGTGCATCATGCAAAACGCTGGACGGGATGAAGCACAAGCTGGAATCAAGATTGCAGGCAGAAATATCAATAACCTCAGATATGGAGATGACACCACCCTTACGGCAGGAAGTGAAGAGGAACTAAAGAGCCTCTTAGAAGAGTGAAATGGTTGGCTTAAAACCCAACATTCAAAAAACTAAGATCATGGCAGAAAGTAGATAGGGAAACAGTGGAAACAGTGACAGACTTTATTTTCTTGGGCTCTAAAATCACTGCAGATGGTGACTGCAGCCGTGAAAGTCAAAGGTACTTGCTCCTTGGAAGAAAAGCTATGACCAACCTAGACAAAGCTATGACCAACCTATTAAAAAGTAGAGACATTACTTTACCAACAAAGGTCCATCTAGTCAAAGCTGTGGTTTTTCCAGTAGGCATGTGTGGATGTGAGTGTTGGACTATAAAGAAAGCTGAGCACTGAAGAATTGATGTTTTTGAACAGTGGTGTTGGAGAAGACTCTTGAGAGTCCCTTGGACTGCAAGGAGGTCAAACCAGTCAATCTTAAAGGAAATCATTCCTGAATATTCATTGAAGGACCGATGCTGAAGCTGAAGCTCTAATGCTTTGGGCACCTGATGTGAAGAACTGACTGATTGGAAAAGACCCTGATTCTGGGAAAGATCGAAGGCAGAGGAGAAGGGGACCGCAGAGGATGAGATGGTTGGATGGCATCACCAACTCAATGGACATGAATCTGAGCAAGCTCCAGGAGCTGGTGATGGGCAGGGAGGCCTGGTGTGCTGCAGTCCTTGGGGCTGCAAAGAGCTGGACATGACTGAGCGACTGAACAACTAAGGCCTTTCACTCACTGAGGCTATAAAGGAATTCTCCTTTTTAAAATTTTACCACTTTTCTGTTTTCCTTTTTAAATTTATATCTCGTCTCCATTTGAAGTTTCACTGGCATGTTGGGGTTTATGGCTCCAATTTCCTTTTTCCTACAAAAGGCTAGTAATTGACTGTTTAGCAAGTAGTCTTTCTTTCTCCCACTGATGTGACTTGGCAATTTTCTTAAATACTGTTTTCTTCTCCTTTTTTGTGTCATCTTGGAGATTTTGTCAATGTTACGTTTACTTCATAATTTATGTTTTCTATGTTTTGAAACATTTTATGTTGGATATCTACTGTTCAAGGTTTTAGTAAATTTCCACTGTGAAACCAGTAGGGCCTGGTGCTTTAAAAAGTAGTTCTTTGATAATTTTTCTGTTTCTTCCATGGAAAACAATATGCTTAAATTTTCTATTTTGTTTTCTGGGAATCAGTTTTGGTAAACTTTATTTCCCTAGAAAATTATTTATTTTATCTGGATTTTCAAGTTTATTTGTGTGGAATTTCATAAATCATTCTCCATGATACTTTAGTTTTCTGTGCATCTTGTCATATTTTCCTTTTTGTATTTGTGCCTCCTTTAAAAAAAAAAAACAACATAAGATACAGAATTATTTATATATTTTTAGTATTCTTCCCTACATCCTGTAAGAATCATGTTTTATTTCATTGGTTCCATTGTTTTCCTAGCTTTTAATTAATCAGTTTCTGCTATTAACTTTTATTAATTTCTTTCCTGTGATTTGTTATTGTTGTTAGGCCACTAAGTCATGTCTGATTCTTCGTGACCCTATGGACTATAGCTCACTAGGCTCCCTTGTCCTCCACTGTCTCCCAGAGTTTGCTCAAACTCTTGTCCACTGAGTCAGTGATTCAATCTAACCATCTTATCCTCTGCCACCTCCTTCGCCTTTTGCCTCCAATCTTTCCTAGCATCAGGGTATTTTCCGATGAGTCGGCTCTTTGCATCAAGTGCCAAAGTATTGGAGCTTCAGCTTTGGCATCATTCCTTCCAGTGAATATTCAGGGTTGATTTCCTTTAGGATTGACTGGTTTGATCTTACAGTCTGAGGGGCTTGCAAGAGTTCTCCAGCACCACAATTCAAAAATATCAATTCTGTCATATAAAAGTGGAATATATACTTAATTATTTTACTGTTATTTTAGTTGACTAGGTTATTAACTATTAAAGTTATTATTTTGTGAAAACTATTTTAGCTGATTTTTACAAGTTCTATATTTTTTTTGTCATCCATGCTTTCTGGAAATTCTGTGATTTCAATTTAGTTTTCTTTGATTCAAGAGTTAAGAGAAAAAGCTTTACTTTTAGGAGTAGTAGGACCCTTTTGTTTTCTCCTTTTATAATTAGATTCTAGTTTTAGTCCATTGTGATTGGAAAACCTTCCTGTTCTATTTTTACATTTTGAAATTTGCTGAATTTTACTTGTGGCCTAATACATGGTCAAATTTCATAACTATTCCATGGGGACTTAAAATGCATTTTTATTTTAGGGTCATGAATTTGGTATATATTAATCAGGATTGCAGACCTCATTTTATTGCACTTTGCTTTAGTTCACTTTGCAGATACCACTTTTTTTTCCTCTTCAAGTTGAAGGTTGTAGCCACCATGTGTTGAATGAGTTTGTTGGTGCCAGTTTTCTAATAGCATTTGCTCGTTCGTGTCTCTGTGTCATATTTTAGTTCCCTCTTAGCTCAGTCAGTAAAGAATCTGCCTGCAATGCCGGGGACCCGGGTTCGATGTCTGGGTTGTGAAGATCCCCTGGAGAAGGAAATGGCAACCCACGCCAGTAGTCTTGCCTGGAGAATCCCATGGACAGAGGAGCCTGGGAGGCCCCAGTCCATGGGGTCACAAGAGTCAGACACGACTTAGTGACTAAATCACCACCACTACAATATTTCAAAAATTTCATTGTTATTATGTTTTTTTTGTGAGGGTCTGTGACCAGTGATCTTTGTTATTATTGTCATTGTTTACAGATAAGGTGATGAAGTTAACTGATAAATGTGTGTGTTCTGACTGCTTCACTAGCCATTCCCCATCTCTTGTCTCTCCTTGGGCCTCCCTCTTCCCTGAAATGACAATATTGAAATTAAGCCAGTTAATTAATAACCCTACAGTGTTCTAAGTGGTTAAGGGAAGAGTCACGTCTCTCAGTTTAAATTGAAAACTGGAAATGATTAAGCTTAGTGAGGAAAGCATGTTGAAAACCCAAACAAACTAAAAACTAGGCCTCTTGTGCCAGTTAGCCAAGTGGTGAATAAAGTTCTTGAACGAAATTAAAAATGCTACTCCAGTGAACACATGAATGATAAGGTGAAACAGCCTCATTGCTGATAAGCAGAAAGTTTGAGTGGTCTTGGTAGAAGACCAACCCAACCACAGCATTCCCCTAAGCCAAAGCCTAGTCCAGAGCCAGGTCCTTAATTCTCCTCAATTCTGTGAAGGCTGAGAGAGGTGAGGAAGCCACTGAAGAAAAATTTGAAACTAGTAGAGGTTGGTCCATGACGTTTAAGGAAAGAAGCCATCTCCATCTCTGTAACATAAAAGTACAAGTGAAGCAGCTGATGCAGAAGCTGCAACATATTCTTCAGCAGGTCTAGATGAGATAATTCATGAAGGTGGCTACATTAACCAACAGATTGTCAGTGTAGGCAAATAACTTTCTATTAGAAGAAGATGCCTTCTAGGACGTTCATAACTAGAGAGGATAAGCCATTGCCTGCCTTCAAATCTTCAAAAGATAAGCTAATTCTCTTGTTAGAGGCTAGTGAAGTTGGTGACATGAAGCTGAAGCCAGTGCTCATCAGCCACCTCCCAAATCCTAGGGACCTAAAGAATTGTACTAAATCTACCCCGCCTGTACTGTCTAACTGGAACAACAAACCCTGGAGGACAGAATATCTGGATGACCTATTGCTCCAAAAAAAATATCCCTTTCAAAATCTGACTACTCATTGACAAGGCATCTGGTCACCCAAGATCTCTGATGGAGATATACAAAGTCACTGTTGTTTTATCTCCGATGCAATGAACATGAACTTGGGCCAACTCTAAGTTTGGTGAGGGACAGGGAGGCATGGCACGCAGCAGTCCATGGGGTCACAGAGTCAGACACAATTGGGCAACTGAACAACAATGCAACTTTCATACTGCAGCCCATGGGTCAAAGAGTCATTTCAACTTTCAGATCTTACTATTCAAGAAATATATTTTGTAAGGCTATAGCTGTCATAGATAGTGATTCCTCTGATGGATCTGGGCAAAATAAATTGACAATATTTTGGGAAAGATTCACCATTCTAGCTGCCATTTAGAATATTTGTGAGAAAAGATCAAAATACCAACAGTAACAGGAGTTTATAAGAACTGTTTACTAATATCAATAGGAAGGAGTTTAGGAGAACAATTTAGAAGGACATTCAACCCTCATGGATGACCTTGAGAGGTTCAAGAATCAGTAGAGGAAGTAATTGCAGATGTAGTGGGAATAGGGAGAGAACTGAAATTAGAAGTGGAGCCTGAAGATGGGACTGAATTGCTGCAACTTCATGATAAAATCTGATGGATCATGAGTTGCTTCTTAGGAATGAGCAAAGAAAGTGGTTTCTTGAGATGGAATCTACTCCTGGTGAATATGCTGTGAAGATTGTTGAAATGACAACAAAGGATTTAGAATATTATATAAACTTACTTGATAAGGCAGCAGCAGGGTTTGAGAGGATTGACTCTAATTTTGAAAGAAATTCTCCACTAGGTCAAATGCTATTAAACAGCATTGCAGGCTGCAGAGAAGTCATTCATAAAAGGAAGAGTTGATCCGTGCAGCAAATTTTAATTGTCTCATTTTAAGAAATTGTCACAGCCACCTCAACCTATGACAACCAATACCCTGGTCAGTCAGCAGCTATCAACTCTGAGGGAAGACCCTCCACCAGCAAAAACAATTACTATTCACTGAAGACTCAGATGATGGTTAGCATTTTTAAGAAATAAAATATTTTAAAATTAAAGTATGTATAATTTTTAGACATAATGCTGTTGCATTCTTAATAGTCTACAGGATGGTATAAATATGACTTCTATATGCACTTGGCAACCAGGAAATTCATGTGACTCACTTTATTGCAATATTTATTTTATTGCAGTAACTTTCCTTCTTCTTTCTGCTGGAACTGAACCTGCAGTATCTCCCAGGTCTGCCTCAATTCATCAGCTTTCTTATTTAGGTTTTCTGTCTTTGTCTCTTGTTATGCTTTTTTGGTCTACTTAACTGTTGAGAGCTGACAGAAAGTGTAGCTCCTGTTACTAGGGCATTTCTTTATTTCTCCTCATAGTTCTTGAAATTTCCGATTTGTGAATATTGCTGCTAAATTATTTGATCTTCATAACTTGAACATCTTACATTTTGACAGCAACCATTACCAATTGCCCTTCTTTGTTTCATACAATGCTTTGCTTTAGAGCAATACTTCTACCTGGTCTAGGGTTAATATTGTGATCCCTGCTTTGTGTAATTCTTTGTATTGTGTGATGCAACTACTCAGGCCTCTTTTCTGTTTTGAATCACTTTTTAAAGAATAAATATATTTATAAAAAAAGAAAAATATACAACAAAATAAAAAGGGAACCAATAAAATGAAAAAAATAAAATAAAAAGTAACCCAATCAACAATTAGGAAGAAAATCTCAATAAACATTTCTCCAAAAAGACATACAGATGGCCAAAAAGCGCATGAAAAGATGCTCAACATCATTAATTATTCAGTTCAGTTCAGTCGCTCAGTCATGCCCAACTCTTTGCGACCCCATGAACCATAGCACGCCAAGCCTCCCTGTCCATCACCAACTCCCGGAGTCCACCGAAACCCACGTCCATCGAGTCGATGATGCCATCCAACCGTCGCAGCCTCTGTCATTCCCTTCTCCTCCTGCCCTCAATCTTTCCCAGCATCAGGGTCTTTAGAGAAATGCAAATCAAAACTACAATGAGGTATCACCTCACGAAGGCAGGAATGGCATTGTCATCAAAACGTTCACAAACAGTAATTGCTGGAGAGGATGTGGAGAAAAGGGCACAAACAGTAAATGCCAGAGAGGATGTGGAGGAAAGGGAACCCTCCTACACTGTTGGTGGGAATGTAATTTGGCCACTATGGAGAACAGTATGGAGTTTCCTTAAGAAAACATAATTCAAAAAGTTACATGCTCCCCTACCTCAGTGTTAATAGTAATAGGCAAGGCATGGAAGCAACCTATGTCCACTGACAGATGAATGGATAAAGAAGATGTGGTCTGTGGAAGCCTCATCCAAAAACACGTGTCTTTTTAATTTTGGCAGAGTTCAGTTTCTCTTTTCTTTTTTTAAAAAAAATCGTTCACTATGAAGTTTGCTCTTTTTCTTTGTTGGTTTGTGGTTCTGTAATTTATAAAGATTTGAATTTTTGTTTTAGTAGTTACTTCCATACTTAGAATTTTCTATGGCCGCCTACTTTCTTTTTAAGATTTTTTTTTTTTGATGTGGACTATTTTTAAAGTCTTTATTGAATTTGTTACAATATTGCTTCTGGTTTACGGTTTTTTTTTTTTTTTTTTTTTTTAACGTCAACACATATGGGGTCTTAGCTCCCTGACCAGGTGTCAAACCCTCACCCTCTGCATTAGAAGACGAAGTCTTACCACTGGACTGTCAGGGAGGTCACCGCCTACTCTTCCAGGCATCTGTTACTTGCCAAATAGGTGCTCAATATAAATTAGTATTATCTACTTCCTAAAACTTTCTCTTCTTTTATTACCTGATATTAGCCGATGAATTGAAGAAAGTGCTTTCTTTGTACAGTTAAATAAAAGAGAAGCTAATGAGAAAGAACAATATTTCTGTTGTTTCATCATCTTTTCCTTGAATTTCTCCACTTTTGCACTGTGGTCCTTATTCAATGAGGTATTTCATTAATATTGGATATAAATTCTGGTAAAATGCTTGGTCACAGTTTCAATCTGCTCGGTGGCACCATTTTTCTCATAAAAGTTGTTGTCTGTTGGTAAGTTTTGCCCCTCTCTCCTGTTTTTCTTATAGCAAGTTTGTGTTGATATCTTTTCTATATCTCTTTACTATTCATATTTAAATCAGTTTTATTTTCCTGGATGAGCTCCTGGTGGCAGCTCCTTGGTGATGGTGGGAGTGGGCATGTGATGCCCAGACTAGACTTCCAGATGTCACGACCCAAGGGCTTTCTTTGTTTTGCTGCCGCAGAGACAGACTGCTTCCTGAAAATACAGATTTTTCTGTGCCTTTTTTTTTTTTCTTTTTTCTGAGTATAGCCTCATTTCCTCTGTCTTTCCAAGTCAGATTGAGTCCTCGAGGGCTTTTTCTTCCTGGCTGTGTACCCCAATTTCTGCACTCTTTGTGACAACCATGAGATGTCATTTACCTCAGGAGGAGTCCTCATATCCAGCAAGCAGATCTTTTTCCTGGAACTTTCTGAGATAGGCCTCTGCTGGGCCTTTTCACCCCATGCTTATTCTTGTTACCTCTTGCACAGCCTCTGCCGCATTTCAGGGGCTTTTGGGGGCCCTTATGCAGATTTTTTGGAATCTGTAGATTATAGCTGTCCTGGTTTTACTGAAAATGGGATTTGTGACAATTCTCAATTTTGCTTTTGTAACATTTTCAGTAGGAGAAGTACTCATCTTGGAATTCAGATCAAATTTTAAAGTATGGTGGGTGCAGCGCTGTTTGAGAAGTACAGGTCAGGGGCAATTGTCAGAAGCGCCTCACCCACACACTTCTCAGCCATTGTAAGCATGCAGAGAGTCGGGAAAGCTGCGACTGTCACCTTCGGTGTTTTGTTTGTAATTCTAGCCTTCTTTCTCTCATTCTCAAGGTCTGGTCATCTCTGTCAGACAGCTAGGGATGTGTTTCTGAGTTTCTTTAAGACGGTGACATTGCTCCGATTTGGGGGTCATGTGAGGGACACTGAGGCAGTGCTCAGACCTCCTGTGTTTGTGCGAAGTTCTGTCCCCCACATGGGGGAGCCATCTCCATGCTCCCACCTGCTTACACACAGACGCAGCTGCAGGGGATGGGTAACAGAACTGTGGGTAATAGACTGGTCTTTTTAAAACCACAAGTCATAGTATGGAATCAGTGAGCACTGCAGAGAACGGTGGGTCACTACATGGAGAGCCGTCTCTGTTGCTGTATAACCTGCAAGGTGCAAGCTTTCCATGAGATTTGATATGTTCACTCACATAACATCACACCATTCCTATTGCCACTTTCAAAGGTCAAGGACAAGGTTATCTATGTATTCTTTTTATTATTCTCTTGCACAGTTATTTAGCTGCTTAGCAAAACTGTAGTGTATTTTGTGGGTTATTGGTCACGTTGAAGGAGGAATTAGCTGGGGGGATGGGTTGAATGGTGATCACAATGAATGTGAAGAAGATTTAAAAAAAAATAAAGAGCACTTTACAATATATTAAGTTCCATGTCGTTGATGATACAAAGCTGAATCAATCACCTGCCTCATATGCGGATGGAAGGCTGCAGACTGGCATTTATTAAGCACCTGTGTGCATGCTCAGTCACTCATTCATGTTCTACTCTGTGGCCCCATGGACTGTGGCCCCCCAAGCTCCTCTGTCCATAGGATTTCCCAGGCAAGAATACTGGAGAGAGTTGCCATTTCCCCCTCCAGGGGATCTTCCCGACCCAAACATGGAACCTGTGTCTCTTGTGTCTCCCACACTGGCAGGCAGGCTGCTAGCACCACCTGGGGAGACCAGTTAAACCCTTAGGTTCGATCCGGGGTTGGGAAGATCCCTTGGAGAGGGCACTGGCAATCCACTCCAGTATTCTTGCCTGGAGGAAGTCGATGGACAGAGGAGCCTGGTGGGACCCAAAGCCCCAGTCCATTGGATCGCAAAGAGTCAGACACAGCTGAGCGACTACACTCTCTGTGGTAAATGCTGGGATAGGCATTTTACTTAGTTCTTTTGACAACTCTCTTGTGTGGGTGTTACTAGCCTTATCTTAAAGAGGAGCCATCTGGAGCTCAAAGAGAAGGCATAGAGCCCAAACTAGGATCAGTGACCTCAAAGCTCACCCTCCTTCTACCACACCACACTGGTTCCATTTCCGTAGATGGAACAGGCATGGGTACCATTCCCTGACATGCGAGTGATGGGCTGAGACTGGAAATGAAACCAGTCAACCTGAGGGTTCCCAATTTAGGTACCTGTGTTAAGGTGCTATTGAAACCTGGGTCCCAAGATACTCTGAAATTCTGTTTGTGTCTGAGGCTAGAGACTGGGCTGGAAGGGAAGTTTGGGTTGAGAGATTAAACACTCTGGGGACACTAAATGTCAGGAAGATTAAAAACTAACAACCAAACATACATATTATCCAGAATGCCTTGTTTCTTATTCTGAAAAATATGTAAGCCAAAAGCAAGTCTCTTATCTTTTCTTTAAAGTTACGAGATTATATTGGTAAAAGTGTGTTCCATACTTCTCTTTAGGGGCTGTTCTCACAATTCCTGGCTTGGCATTGGTGTGGGAAGTCCAGTGCTCCCTGGTGCCACTCTGCTGGGGAATTCAATACTTGTCCCTGGGTTGGCTCTTTCCAGCCACCTCCATTCTCATGGCCTCACCAAGTCAGTTATCTTTCCACTTGACGCTCATGGGTCTGTCTTGAGCCCACTGTATTATCTTCCTCACAGGCATTTGCTGTCTGTGCAGAAATTTGCCATGTGCCATTTCCCATGTCCTGTGATGATAACATGTCTGTGTAACTCAAAAATTTGGCAACAGTGACATTTCTGTGTTTGTGCTGGCATTATCTTGATATTACCAGGGACTGAAGGAAGCTGCCACCTGCTAGGAACATATGCTTATGTTTGAGCAAAGGTTAATGAGTCTATTCAGAAAATGATTCAGGTGCAGGCTCAAGAGCAACTTGGTATGTTCTAAGGTAACTGAGCTGTGTGTTCTGAGAGCTCGGTCCCTTTGGTGTAAGACAATTTGAAAGTTCCTTTTAGGGAGGTGGTGGATAGAGTAGTGGTTGGATTGATAATTTCCATCTTACACGTAAGACAGATATTCTCTGGCTTGACTAGATGTTCTGCCTTGTAGGTCTTCATGCAGATATTGATTCTGTATCAGATTATACATTTGTAGGGGTCCCTTTATCTTAATCTCTGTGTATTTGTCTTTGTGTAGGCTCAGTGCTTTGCACAAAGGTGGCAGCCACTGTTAGGGAATACACACAGTGACTTGGATTGTATTTATTGAATATAAACATAGGTTGATAAACTTGATACCATTTAATCACATTCACCCTTCATATCAATTCTCCATTCTTTGGAGGTCTTACTTAGTTAGATGTGATGGCCAAGCTTTTGAGACTCTTCTAAATCCATGAGCCTTATTTTTAGATACCTATTTGTTGAGGTGTTTTTCTCTTGGATTTACAAAGAGCTGTAGCACACCATTGAAAATTGCTCTCTGGACAAACAAGAACATCCTTCCCCAATCAGGATGGTGGTTTGACCTGAAGGAGCCTTTTCACCTCCCAGAAAAGCAGAGCAGTGAAACTTGTCTCTTAGTTAACTTGTCTTACTTTAAGAAAGGACTTGTTAGTTTAAAAATAGTCGTCTTTTATTCCCCGCCTGTCAGGGCCTCTCTGCCTTCTCTCAAAAGCCAGCATTTACTGATGTTCTTTGATTGACACCCTCCTCAGTACTAAAAGGGAACAGAGAATGGGAGAACGTTTCACTTTATTGACAGGCGCTGAGACCTTGTCAGGGACAATTGCTTAGCAATCTCTATGGTACCACTTTGGGGAAAGGGGGAAGGAAAGGACAGAATTACATATAAGTGAGAGGAAATCATGTGACAGAGGCTGACTATCATAAAACACCAAGTATTTTCTTTAAGTAGGTCTTTTAAGTCAGTTGTAAAATCTGCACAAATTATCTTTTCCCTTCCCCTGGGTTGGTAGATTACTGCAGAGTAGAGCTAATGTTAGGCTTTTGCAAAATGCACATTGATGTGGGGAAGAGAAAGGGAGCTGAGTTCAGAGAAAGTAAACTTGGGTTCCTGTCCTGAGTCTCCTTCTGGCTGCTTGACTCTGTGTAGGTGGCTTGACATTCCTGAGCTTTCTGGGTAAAACTGGGAAAACCACCTTGTGAAGATTCAACAGACATATTTAGAATTATAGGTTTATATGTGTGTGGGAGGGTCTTGAAAATTGTCAAGTACCTATAAAATACGGAGTTCTTATAATTGCGCTATATTGAGAGGCAGTCTATGTATTAAGATGGCACACTACTGTAAGTTAGACATAAATATGATTTTATTGGTGTGGAAAGAACACTGGCTTACGTTTACAAGTACTTTTCAGAGTACCTTTGAAAACATTATATCATTTGGTTCTCATAGTTCTGTAATACAGAATAATCATCTCCTTTTTTTAAGGTTAATCATTATTAAACCGATTTCTAGAATTTGCCCACAGCTAGTCTAGGGGTTGAACAGGGACTTGATCAAATCAGTCAGTCCAAAAAACTGTGGGACTTTCATTCTCTTTTCAATTTCTGTCACTACCTTCAATTTCTTTTGTATAAGATTATGTAAACTAGCTTTTTCCCCAGATAACCTGTGGTAAACAACTGGTTTTTAAAAATTCTAATGTGTCACACATGGATATTTTGGTAAAATACTATGAAAATGAAATATTACAGTTTAGAGTATATGTTATATTTGGACTGTATGTTATATTTAATATTACAGTTTGTTTGGACAATATGCTAGAGGAAAGATGATACCATCAGGGAATCTGGGCAAAGAGTACAGGGGGACTCTATACTATTTTTGTAACTTTTGGGCTTTTTGTGAGTCAACGTTTAAGTTCACTGAAGAGAGTCTAATTGTCACACACCTGTGTCCAGTCAACTATGGCAGGGTGGGAGGGACCATGCCAGGATCCAACTTACCAGTGAGCATCCATTTTCAGAATAATAGGGATGAAAAGAAAAGCTCAGGAAGTGACCAATAAATGACTCAATTTGTGTCTATTTCTAGGGAGGTAAAGACCAGCCCTTGGTGGAAATAACTGTAGATCACTGTCTAAAAATAACAATTGCTTAAATACTGCAAGTTGGGAAAGAGGAATTATGGGAATTCAGAGAAGAGAAAATGTCTCCTTGGGAGATGACAGAGTTTCTTGGATTGGGTGGCATGTAAGTGGCTGAAATAATCCTTGAAGTAAGTGTGAGGTCTGATGAGAGATGAGAGGGGAAAGTCACTGTTAAGGTTTGTACAGGCTGTTATTTTAGGAAAGTCAATCATTCAGTGGTGGGGAGGATGGATTAGAGGTAGGGGGTGATGAAGCCAAGGTCAGGGAGTCAACTGTCAGGCTGATGCTTGGGAAGCATTGAAACAGTGGTTGTAGAATGGAAAAGAAGTAGACACAGGGAAATTCCAGGTGGAAAACAGAGCAGAGAAACTGATTCAATGTGGGACGTTAATAGTGAGAGGTGCAGGAAAAGAAGCACGTCTGGGAGGAGTGAGTTTCAGTTGTACTGCTTTCGAGGGGCTGGTGATGGTTTAGATGGTGGTTTCTTCCCTGGTGGCTCAGATGGTAAAGAATCTGCCTGCACACAGGAGACCTGGGTTCAATCCCTGGGTCAGGAAGATCCTCTGGAGAAGGGAATGGCCACCCATTCCAGTATTCTTGCTTGGAGAATCCCCATGAACAGAGGAGCCAGCGGCCTACAGTCCATGGGGTCGTAAAGACTTGATCGAGAAACAACACTTCTCAGTCGAAAGTACAAGTGTCCAAATGATCAGGAGGATGCTTTCACAGAATCAGAGCCTTAAATACTGCCACCCACAAAGATACATTCCAGTCCTAAGTGTGGCCGTCTTGGGGACAGGGGCTTTGAAGATGGAATGAAGGTAAGGTTTCCAGGTGAAATCATCCTGGATTTGGAGTGAGTTACCCTTGGAAGAGAAAAGAGAGGAGGGTTGACACTCGGAGATGCACAGAGAAGGCCGAGTGGAGCCAGGCAGAGATTGGCGTCATCCTGTCACAGGCCAGGGAACTCTCGGAGCCCCCAGACCCCACCAGAGGAGACTGCACAGGCCTCCCCACTGGAGCCTGGGGTGGGAGTCAGGCCTCACACTGTGAGTCACGCTTCCAGCCTCCTAAAGTGCGGCAGAATATACTTCTGTTGTTTGAAGCCACCAGTGTGTGTGATTTGTTATGGCAGCTCTAGGAAATGTATACCTCTCTGAGAATTCTGTATATCATGTTGTTTTTGTGTTGTGAGGTAGAGGGAAAGCGAAGTTCCTTATTCATCTTTATTGGTGTCTTGTTTCTGGGTGTTTTCAAAGGTGGCTTTTCTTGCAAGTTACCAGAGGTAGAAATGATGTCATTCAGAAGAGCAAACTTTAGGACATCTTAGCAACTGTGAAAGGACTGATTTACAGATCAATCCACCCTCCCCATTGCATTGATTTAATTACTTTCTTCCTTTTTTTCCCTCCCTTCCTCCCTCCCCCCACCTCCTTCTCTCATTTTTTCCCTTCTTTCTAACAGAATCTCCCTACATTGGACGATTTTCTGCCATAAAAAGAAAACACAATTCAGATTCATTTTACCATTTCTAACTTCCAATCTGAACTTTATTTATTTATTTTTTAATTTAAAAAATTTTTTTATTTTGCAATACTGTATTGGTTTTGCCATACATTGACATGAATCCACCACAGGTGTGCATGAGTTCCCAACCCTGAACCCCCCTCCCACCTCTCTCCCCATGTCATCTCTCTGGGTCATCCCAGTGCACCAGCCCAAGCATCCTGTATCCTGTATCGAACCTAGACTAGCGATTCGTTTCTTACATGATAGTATACATGTTTCAATGCCATTCTCCCAAATCATCCCACCCTCTCCCTCTCCCACAGAGTCCAAAAGTCCGTTCTTTACATCTGTGTCTCTTTTGCTGTCTCATATACAGGGTTATCATGACCATCTTTCTAGATTCTTTATATATGTGTTAGTATACTGTATTGGTGTTTTTCTTTCTGGCTTACTTCACTCTGTATAATCGGCTCCAGTTTCATCCACCTCATTAGAACGGATTCAAATGTATTCTTTTTAATGGCTGAGTAATTCTCCATTGTGTACATGTACCACAGCTTTCTTATCCATTTGTCTGCTGATGGACATCTAGGTTGAAAGAGACATGTGTACCCCAGTGTTCATCGTAGCACTGTTTATAATAGCCAGGACATGGAAGCAATCTGAATTTTAGAATAACCAGAGTTACCACATTCAAAAGTAATCAGCGTCCTATACACAGTCAGTCTAGTCTTATTCTGGTTAAAGATGTGATTATTTTCTTCTTGGACCTTTTGAAATATTGAAAAATAACTTGCAGACCCTCTAACTTCATTGCTACTGTCAGTATTTGGTTAGAGGTTATTGCCTCAAGAGCAGGGTTTCCATTTGGGCTCCCTGCCTAACACATTTTCTGGCACAGAGTAGGCTTCCACATCATGTTTGTTGATCTGAACTGTTGACTGAAGGATTGGATTTACTGGCCTAATACTGCATAATTCTTAAAGTGAATTTCCCTCATGAGATTAGAAGCATTTAAATGTGTCCTTAGGCTTGCGTGAAATTGGGAACCACCATATGTTTGCATATCAATAAGAGTACCCTCCATTGCGAGTGTGGAAGAACACAAATCAGTCTGGTTTCAACAAAGGGAATGTACTGGCTTGTGGAATGTAAATTTCAGAAGTGCTGACTTTAGATGCTGGTTGATCAAGGAGCTCCATGATGCCAAGAAGGAATGAGTTTCTTTCTGGTTTTGTTATTCTGTCCATGGTGTCAGCTTTATCCTAAGGTGGGGTCCCCTTTTGCCAACAGGAAGGCAGATGATATGAAAAAAGTCCCACTTGCTTGTTAGTTAATATCACTGGAAAAGAATATCTCTACCTAAGCTGTCAAACAAAAATACTGAGCATTCCTCTGACGGGACCAACTAGGGCACATGTCTGTCTTTGAGCCAATCTCTATAATGATGAGTTATAATTATGCTACAAGAAAGACCTCATTGCTGGTTTAAGAACTTCTTGGCCTAACTAATAAGGAAAGGGTAACTCAGTTCCCCTTTGGTTAGACAGTCCTCTCTGCTGTTATCTGCTTTTACCACCCCGGCTTCCTTCTGTATCCTTCAGTTAGTAAACCTTGTTTTATTTGCCCAAGCCAAGGTCAGTATTGGTCTTACTCAGTGGATCTGAGTTACTCTTGATGTTTGCCGCTTCAGTGGTTACCCAGAGCTAACTGTCTTGGGCCAGTTCTGAATTACTCCTGGAGCCAGGGCTGGGCTTAGCCCGCCTAAACCACATAACCTTTTATAGTGGCTAAAACTGATGCTGGGAGAGACTATCACCATGCCTACTTATTTGCATTGTCTGTCCAACTTATAATGGGTATTTCACTTGCTGTCACAGGGACCATTAATGTCTTCCTATTGCAAATGAAAAGACTGAGATTTCTGTTTCTAATTTGAGTTATTTATCTGTCTAATATATTGTTTATATAAAGAATATTTGGAGGTACAGGAAATGTTACTGGAGCCAGTGGGTCATAGGAAGATGGTTTGGATTTGTGTCTCCTGGAGACTCGGGGCTTCCCCGAGATTCTCATAGCTGAGCTGAACGAAGAGCAGTGAAGCTTTGGAGGCCAACCCTGCTTATAGTCACAGTGCTGTTCCTTAGATGTCTCATGCACATTGTAGTGGTCATGTGTGATTTCATTTAAGATCTGGTGCAGCTAACAGGTAGGGTTGAAAACCACTATTCCATCCTAGCTCTGTGACCTGGAAAATAAAGATCCCTCCCCATCTCTAGTCCTCAGTTTCCTTTACTTGTAAAATGAAGGCGCTGGATGAGAAGTTCTCGAAAACCCCTTCCATCTTCCACAGTCTATGATTCTATGACTTGCCTTTAGCCAAGTTGCATGAAAACTGATTAAATGACTCCCTTCAAAGTTATTAATTCGGCACAGCTTCCCCATCTTAGTGAGTTTTCAGCTGGCTAATGCCAGATGACAGTCATGAAATGCCAGCCTTGCCGGTGTGGGATGGAGTTAACAGGATGAGGTTTGCTAAGTGTTTCTGTGCGATCAGTGTGAAAGCAATCACATCTCCAGAGTGAGAAAGGTCAGTGCCCTGTCGCTTCCAAGCCTTGCCACACTAAGGGGACATGAAGGGGACTGCCACCCGCCGAACGCAAATCAGGCTAAAAAATGAATGCCCTCTGGAGTTGCAGTCTGCTAGCTCCGAATGTCAAACGATATTACTTTGGGAGCCTGTTAAGCCCCCTTCTCAGAGCACAGCAGTGTCTAAATCCCCTCATCTCATTTGATTAATCTGAGAGACTATAGCATATGTTATTAGGCACGGAAAACATGCCTGCAATGTGATAGTGTGCAGTATTACCAAGCATGGACATTCTTTGAAGGCCTGATGATTTTTCCTGGTTCTGGGTTGCCTGAAAGTGGGGGTGGGGAAGCTCGTTGATCTTAGTGAATTAGCATCCAATGTGAAATAATATTAGTGAATATATCCATACACTAAAAAAAACAACAACAGGGTGGAATTTCCCTGGCGGTCCAGTGGTTAAGACTTCACACTTTCAATGCAGGGGGCTTGGGTTCAGGCCCTGATCAGGAAGCTAAGATCCCCACACACTGTGTGGAGTGGAGCGACTAGGAGGAAAAAAAAAGGATTATAGAGTGAATCATAACCCTTATAGGAACAGGACTCTTCTACCCAAAACAGGGGACTCTTTCTTTGTCTGTCTTTCCCTGAAATAAAGTGAAAATGTTGGTTGCTCAGCTGTGTCTGAGTCTTTGTGACCCATGGACTATAAAGCCTGCCAGGCTCCTCTGTTCATGGAATTCTCTAGGCAAGAATACTGGAGTGGGTTGCCGTTACCTTCTCCAGGGGACCTTTCTGACCCAGGGGTCGAATCTGGGTCTCTTGCACTGCAGGCGGATTCTTTACCATCTGAGCCACCAGGGAAGCCCCACGCCCTTAAGCCTTACTTAACAGGAAGGAGACCACATATTTAACAGTGGTATTTCTCATCAGTAAGATCACAAATGACTCCTTTTTCCTTATGTTTTTGTATCTTACACGTTTTTATCATGGGCACCTTTTGTAATAAGAAAGTATACTTGAAACCGTGTGTTATTTCAAAATACATTTTCCTTTGTTCGTTGTAAGGTCATTCTTTTCCCGAGAAATGTCCCTGAATACTCTTTTTTCCCATCCTGCTAAAATGGAGGAAATGCTGTGTGAAACAGATGAACTGAGCCCTTCCTGGGAAGCATCCCACGTTTTCCTTTTCAAGACCTGGAGCCACTGTGTGTCCTGACAAGCAGTAAGAAATGTGATAATAAAGATGATGAGCCACTCCAGGGCTGGGTTTCATTTCCAGCTTAATTAAATCCTAGAAACACACCTGACCTCCAGCTTTGAAGTGCTGCCACAAAAGCCAGGTGCCCTCATCAGCTCGGGCTCGCCCTGCGCTGACGGTGGGAAGGCGGCCTGAAAGGAGAGGGCAGAGGGAGGCAGAAGCCGTCGGAGATGAAACAGTGGAGTCAGGAGGCAATATTTCAGAGGAAACTGTTTCATCCTGTGGGTGATCTCTCTGCCCCTCTGCTTAAAAAGCTGAACAGCAGCGCTAACCTACAAATGTCCTGAATTGAAAAGTCTGCCAATGGCTCTGCTGCCCCAGCCTCCTGGCCCCCCAACCAGTCCTCGACCAGCTCCCTGCCCCCACCTGTCATGGTAAATGGGGCACAAAGTGCACTTGGGTTGGCACAAGTCCTGACTTGCTCTCTGGTCCAAGCCGCTTGGCTGGCTGCTTGTGGTCTGTTGGGCCCTGCAGCTGCCCGGGGTCTCTGTGTTCAGTATCCCAGGGTCTCTGTGTTCAATATCTGTTTCAAGACCAGAAATGCTCCTGAAATCTAAATGAAAGGAGGGCGGAATGCCATGATTAATTGAGCCCAGAAATTGTACAGTGACCTTGAATGACATATCAGCTGGTTTTCGCGACCACTTGTGACACATGATGAGCTTTATATGTGAGGAAACGGGGCTCTGAAAGAGTAGGTAATCATCATGGCTCTAAGAAGCAGAGCCTGAGAGAGGGCTTGGGCCCCTGGTTTCATGGAGGGGCTGCTTTTAGGAGAAACTTAGAATGAGGCAGGGGGCAGGAGAGAGGAGCGAAAGGGCAAGCAAGGATGTGGTCTCAGGACACTCAGCTTGGCCTGAACCAGAGGCAGTCCTGGAGCATAAACCTCATCATGGAGTGGTCCCTACCCTGAGGCCAGGAGGCTGACTGGCCTCCACTGGTCCTTGCTGGGAGTCGTCCCTGGGGTAGGGACACAGCTCCTCAGGCCAGGAGGCTCACATCAGCTGAGGGTAGTTCGCTGAAGGAAGGCGCATTGGAAGCTCATGACAGTCACTACTCATAATATCTGGGGGACAGTACCAACCTGTAAAGGGGCCCTGGTAGGGTGTCACCAACTCCTGCTCATCCACAATGAACCCATGCTGGTTCTTTTCAGAACCGAAGGATGACTCTGGGGGTTGGAGTGACCCAGGTGGGTGGCTCTCATTCTTGTGGCGTATGAAGATGGTCACAGTGTGCCTGAGCCGCGCAAATCATGGGAGACCCTTTATAATCGTTGAAAAGAAGAGTGCTTTGACCCTACGTTGTGAATATTTCTTGCTCCTCTTTGATTTTTGAACATTTTGTACCTTCACAGGAGCTGCCATTATATTCAGAAAGTAAGAAGATGTCTATGTCTTTGACTCAAGCGGGAACTCCTTAAGAGAAGAAATCTTGCCTCGTTTCAGGGGTAACACACCCACTTATACGTGTCTTGTGCATAGTAGGCTAGTCAACACTGATTGAATTGAGCACTTCTTGATTTCAAGGGGTGGGGAGTGGCTTCCTGGTGCTATTATTTTAGCCCGTCAACCACTCAGTGTCTATTAGTTAGTAGTGACCAGCTCAAAGGACACTGTGTTGGTGCCTGTTTTATTTCCTATCTGTCCAAGGGTCTCAGAGTCTATTAAACAGCAACAGGAAGGTTATTTTAGGGACCAGGAAGAAAGGCAGCTCCATTTTGAAGTCATGTAGAAAAAGAGCGTGTCTCCTGGAGTCAGGAGACTTGGAACACCGCTCATTAGTTAGTTTTTGCATCTGTAAAATGGGACAGGCCACCACCTGGTTGAACGTACAGGACTGTTGTGGAGGATCAGAGGAGGTAATGCAGGTGAAGTCCACAGACTGCAGAGAAAACTGATGCACTTTTAAGGACCAGTGACGGTTCAAAGGCAAGGGTGAGAGACAAGGGGCTGGGAGCCCCTCTCTGCAGTTCAGGTGGTGAATTCCTGTGTGCTTAGAATTCACAGTCTCAGGGAAACAAAAAAGGGAAAGGAGAATCAGCGTGCTTCTCTTTTCCTCTCCTGACTTTAGGGAACTGCATATGCTATAATTAGTGCCTCAGCTTAGACCTCCAATTTCTGAAAGTTTCCCACTTATTTTCACAAGAACATACACACTTTACAATGCCTGATACCTGCTCAAGCAAGCAAATAATTGTTTTGACACTGTGACAGAGAGTATATTTTAACAATTTCTGAAATCTGCCAATGGAATAATTAGAGTCTAATTCTCATTTGCCAGGACAATGAGCTCTTGAGGCCAGATGACTCCCTGATGGCAAACCGGCCACCTTTTCCTGGTTCTCATTGGCTGGTAGAGATTTCGTTTCACGTAATTGTCTCAATCCTCACTGATGATTGATTTTTGACCTTTAATGATAATACAAGTTATGTATTGAGCACATCACTGGTTGGTTTCTTTGGATGGGTATTTTACTGCAATTCTCATTGCTTGAAAAATAGCTTTGATTTGATGGTTGGACTATTAAAGATTTCACTTTCCTTGTGGAGTGACCTCCTAGCTGGCCTAAGGCAGTAGGGCACGGGACCAAAGAGAACTAGCCCTCCTGTTCTGGGCAGAGGTGGCTGGGGAAGGAGGGATGGCAAAGAGAAAGTGTGGATACGAGGTAAAACTAGTGAGAACTGGCCAGAAGCACTGTCTTATGTTCTAGCATCAGATTTAGGAAGGATCTTGGAGATGCTGAGGATGGGGATAGGGGTGTGGTTTCTTTCCTGGACCACTGGGATGTATTGCTGGACCATGGACTTGGGAGCTGTGAGGATGCTGAGTCAGCCCAGGCAGCCTTCCAGAATCCTGGTTTGATTTGGGATCCCACAGAGTCCATCCTATAACCTTGGCATGGAGCCAAGCCTGCTACCCTGCCCAACTGTTGAGCATAGCCTTTGGGCCCACATAACTCAAAGGCCCCACCTAAGAGCCTTTGAGTGCAGCCTGTGGTACCACCCTGCAGCGGAGTCATGGAGCCCAGCTTACAGCCTTGCCCTGCCACAGATCCCAGTCTATGGCCCCGCCAATTGCTGAATACAGCCTGAAGCCTCTCCAGGGGAAGGAACCCAGACAGTGATCACCCAACAATACAGTACAGTTGCTAGCCCCCCCTAACTGCAGCCTACAGCTGCAAGCCCAGCTGGGCCTTGCCCAACAGCAGAGCACAGATAATGGCCTGTGTGATCATGATACCCAGCCTGTGGCCCCATCTGTCTATGAAACCCTGCCTGCAGCTCTGCCTGAATATGGAGTCCAACTGGTGGTACCATCCCATTGGGTAGCATAGCCTGAGACCCCTATCTATCTGATCAGAAGCAATCATGGTGCTTGGTCTGTAGCCCTGCCCAGTTGCGTAGTACAACCAGCACCAACCTACTAGGAAACATAACAGCGACTTTGTAAAGCTGGTTGCAGAGGCCAGAGAGTGCCTTCAACTGTGGAGCCCAGCCAGCAGCACCCCTTCTTAACCTCAGAGCACAGCAAGTGGCCTCACCCAACTAGAAATCCTGATAGTAAGCCCTACCTGCCTATGGACACTGCCAGGTGACCTGACCGTTACCCCAAGCTGAGCTGACTGGTGAAGGACAGGCCCTGATGAAAAGACTGGAAGGGGAGACTACTTACTCAGATGCTCAGATACCAGCACAGGAATCAAGGATCCCAAAGAGTCAGGTAAACACAACACCGCTAAGAGAAACTAAAATGGCTCCAATAACTGACCCTAAAGAAATAGGCTGTTTGTGAGCTGTTTGACAAAGAATTCAGAATAGTCAGGATTCAGAAAGTAAACTGGTACAGCCATTATGGAAAGCAGTATGGAGTTTCCTCAAAAGATTAAAAATAGAATTGCTGTATGATCCAGCAATCCCACTTCTGTGTATACATCTGATGAGCATGTGAAAAACTGCTCAACATCATTAGTCATCTGGGAAATCCAAATTAAAACCACGGGGAGATACCAGCTCATACCCACTGGAATGGCTAGAACGAAAGACTTGCAGTGCCGAGTGTTGCTGAAGATGTGGAAACACTGGGAGTCTCAGACATTGCTGGTTGGAGTAAAAAATTGGTGCAACCACTTTGGAAAAGTTTTGGCAGTTCCTTATAAAGGTTAAAAAAAAAAATCTATGTATCCTATGACCAAGTAATGCCACATGTAAGTATTTACCTAAGAGAAATAAGAATGTATGTCTACAAAAGGACTTGTACAACAATTTTCATAGCCCCAAACTGGAAACCACCCAAATATTTCCTTGATTTATTTCTCAAAAGTATTTCTCACTCTGGAAGAAATGGAAGGAATTTCTGCATAGACACAGGGTAGACCTCCCCGGCTCCCATGAAGAAATGACATCACAAAGGGAGCAGATGACAATTTCTCAAAGTTCAGATTTACAGC
The DNA here is from genome assembly GCF_023091745.1 of Budorcas taxicolor. Lineage (NCBI taxonomy): Eukaryota > Metazoa > Chordata > Mammalia > Artiodactyla > Bovidae > Budorcas > Budorcas taxicolor. Next base: position 52,181,923 of record NC_068910.1, on the reverse strand, counting down.
AAGGACCAGCTGTCGACGTGATTCCGAATCACCACTCCAGGTGACGAGGTTTTTCTCCTCAGTGGTCAGGGTACAGAAGCTCCAAGAAAGAGGTCCTTGCTTTTCCTGCTTTGGTTCCTGTCCTGTTCCTGGCATGCTAAAGTGAAAGCTGATTGTGTCTCTCCCAACTCTGAATCCAGTGATGTCAGGTTGATAACATAAAACCAGCAGAGTGGGAGTATTTGCATGATAAAAATCAGCATTTCATCTCCCATTCCACATCTTCTTGCAAAGCCATAGGTGAAACACTGACCAGCTCCTCTCTGTCTGTACCTTCCGCCTTCCTGCCTGGTGATTCTACTCTGACAAAATTAATCATTCTTTCTACCTGATCACTATTTAGCACACATTGTTGTATCCCCAGGAAGGGACTTCATGTACTTTCACTGTTTCCTGATTCTGCTCCGGAGCCAGTGGGTGACAGTTTTCTTCTTTCTCAGAATCCCAAAGATGGGCCTTTCTTCCCTACTTGGTGAGTGAGGACTGTTTCATGAGATGATTTTACTTGTCCATAGTTTTCGAAAACATCCAGGCTAAACAAGGAAGAGCAATTTATGAGAAGATCTCACACAAAATGTAGGGGATTTAAGAATAATGCGTCCAATAATAGGGTCAGGCAGGAGTGTGCAAACTCTCTTTTAAAGGGACAGATAGTAAATGTCTGAAGCTTTAAAGGCCAGGAGACAACCTTGAGGCTACCCTGTAAGTATTTATATAACCATTTAAAATGTGTAAGTATTTATATAACCATTTAAAATGTAACCATATAAAAATTAAAAAGAAATTCTTGGCTTATTAGCTATGAAGAAACAGGAAACTGGTTAGCTTTGTCTGTGGGCTGCAGTTTTCTGAGCTCTGCTATGGAGGACTGACCTGGGGAAAGAGAAAGGCAAGGGGGTCAGGTAGGAGGCTGGCAGATAAAGATGACAAGGGAGGGTTAATACTGGGATGATGACAATGGGGAGGAAGGAATGGGGAGAAATAGGTCAGAGAGAATGTGAATATCTAATTAGTTGTATATATAGCTGATACATGAAAAGACGAGTCAAGTGTGATCCGGAGAGCGGCTTGCAGTTTGTTACCCTGTCTTTGAGATTCACAAACATTAGATCATTAAAAGCTCTGAGAAATCCTACAGTAAGTTAAACTTGCTTTGTTCAGTGAGTAGACTTTCTTTGTTCAGTCATTTCTCAAAATTATTTACTCATGGAGTCCTTTATTCATGGACTACCTACTAATTAATGCCCCCACGAAGTAATGTATCATGGAATGTCCTTTCATAGGTTTCACGGACTTGGTCTATAAGCGAGTGCAGTTCAGTCGCTCAGTTATGTCCACCTCTTTGTGATCCCATGGACCGCAGCACTCCAGGCTTCCCTGTCCATCACCAACTCCCCGAGCTTATTCAAACTCATGTCCATCGAGTCGGTGATGCCATCCAGCCATCTCATCGTCTGTCATCCCCTTCTCCTCCCGCCTTCAGTCTTTCCCAGAATCAGGGTCTTTACCAATGAGTCACTTCTTCACATCAGGTGGCCAAAGTATTGGATCTTCAACATCAGTCCTTCCAATGAATATTCAGGACTGATTCTTTTAAGGATGGACTGGTTGGATCTCCTTGCAGTCCAAGGGACTCGCAAGAGTCTTCTCCAACACCACAGTTCAAAAACATCAATTCTTTAGCGCTCAGCTTTCTTTATAGTCCAACTCTCACATCCATACATGACTACTGGAAAAACCATAGCTTGTCTAGACGGACCTTTGTTGGCCAAGTAATGTCTCTGCTTTTGAATATGCTGTCTAGGTTTGTCATAATTTTTCTTCCAAGGAGCAAGCATCTTTTAATTTCATGGCTGCAGTCACCATCTGCAGTGATTTTGGAGCCCCCCCAAAATAAAGTCTGTCACTGTTTCCGTTGTGTCCCATCAATTTGCCATGAAGTAATGGGACTGGATGCCCTGATCTTTGTTCTTTGAAAGTTGGGTTTTAAGCCAGCTTTTCACTCTCTTTCACCTTCATCAAGAGGCTCTTTATTTCCTCTTCGCTTTCTGCCATAAAGGTGGTATCATCTGCATATCTGAGGTTATTGATATTTCTCCCAGCAATCTTGATTCCAGCTTGTATTTTATCCATCCCAACATTTCCCAGGATGTACTCCGCATATAAGTTAAATAAGCAAGGTGACAATAAACAGCCTTGATGTACTACTTTCCCTATTTGGAACCAGTCCATTGTTCCATATCTGGTTCTAACTGTTGCTTCTTGACCTGCATGCAGATTTCTCAGGAGGCAGGTAGAGTGGTCTGGTATTCTCATCTCTTTAAGAATTTTCCAGTTTGTTGTGATCCACGCCGTCAAAGACTTTAGCATAGTTGATGAAGTAGATGTTTTTCTGAAATTCTCTTGCTTTTTCGATGATCCAGTGGATGTTGGTAATTTGATCTCTGTTCCTCTGCCTTTTCTACATCCAGCTTGAGCATCTGGAAATTCCTGGTTCATTTATCACTGAAGCCTAGCTTGGAGAATTTGAGCATTACTTTACTAGCATGTGAGGTAAGTGCAGTTGTGTGGTGGTTTGAACATTCTTTGGCCTTTCTCTAGAATTGGAATGAAAACTGACCTTTTCCAGTTCCGTGGCCACTGCTGAGTTTTCCAAATTTGCTGGCAGATTGAGTGCAGCACTTTAATAGCATCATCTTTAAGGATTTGAAATAGCTCAACTGGAATTCAATCACTTCCACTAGCCTTGTTCAAAGTAATGTTTCTTAAGGCCCACTTTACTTTGCACTTTACGATGTCTGGCTCTAGATGAGTGATCACACCATCATGGTTATCTGGGTCATAAAGGTCTTTTTTTGTATAGTTCTTCTGTGTATTCTTGCCACCTCTTCTTAATATCTTCTGCTTCTGTTAGGTCCATACCATTTCTGTCCTTCGCTGTGGTCATCTTTGCATGAAATGTTCCCTTGGTATCACTAATATTCTGAAGAGATTTCTAGTCTTTCCCATTCTATTATTTTCCTCTATTTCTTTTCATTGACACTGAGGAATGCTTTCTTATTTCTCCTTGCTATTATTTGAAACTGTGCATTCCCATGGGTATATCTTTCCTTTTCTCCTTTCCCTTTCACTTCTCTTCTTTTCTCAGCTATTTGTAAGGCCTCCTCAGACAACCATTTTGCCTTTTTGCATTTCTTTTTCTTGGAGATGGTCTTGATCACTGATACAATGTCCATAGTTCATCAGGCACTCTGTCTATCAGATCTAGTCCTCTGAATCTATTTCTCACTTCCACTGTATAATTGTAAGGGACTTGGTTTAGGTCATACATGAATGGTCTAGTGGTTTTTCCTATTTTCTTTAATTTAAGTCTGAATTTTGCAGTAAGGAGTTCTTGATCTAAGACACAGTTGGCTCCTGGTCTTGTTTTGCTGACTGGAGCTTCTCCGTCTTTGGATGCAAAGAATATAATCAATCTGATTTTGGTATTGACCATGTGGTGATGTCCATGTGAAGAATCTTCTCTTGTTTTTGAAAGAGGGTGTTTGCTATGACCAGTGCATTCTCTTGGCAAAACTTTGTTAGCCTTTTTCCTGCTTCATTTTGTACTCAAAGGCCAAACTTGCCTTTATTCCAGGTATCTCTTGACATCCTACTTTTGCATTCCAGTCCCCTATGATGAAAAGGACATCTTTTTTTTCCTTAGTTCTAGAAAGTCTTGTAGGTCTTCTTAGAACTGTTCAACTTCAGCTTCTTCGACTTCAGTGGTTGGGGCATAGACTTGGATTACCGTGATATTGAATTGTTTGCCTTGGAAACAAACAGAGATCATTCTGTCATTTTTGAGACTGCACTCAAGTACTGCTTTCTCAACTCTTTTGTTAACTATGAGGGCTACTCCATTTTTCCTAAGGGATTCTTGCCCACAGTAGTAGATCTAATGGTCATCTGAATTAAATTCGCCCATTCTGGTCCATTTTGGTTCACTGATTCCTAACATGTTGCTCTTTACTCTTGCCATCCTGTTTGACCACTTCTAATTCACCTTGATTCTTGGACCTAGCATGGACCTAACATTCCAGGTACCTATGCAATGTTGTTCTTTACAGCATTGGGCTTTTCTTCCATCACCAGTCACATCTACAATGGGGCATTGTTTTTACTTTGGCTCAGCCTCCTTATTCTTTCTGGAGTTATTTCTCCACTCTTCTATAGTAGCGTATTGGTCACCTACTGACCTGGGGAGTTCATCTTTCAGTATTGCACCTCTTTGCTTTTGTTACTATTCATGGGGTGGTTTGCCATTTCCTTCTCCAGTGGACCACATTTTGTCAAAACTCTCCAACATCACCCATCCATCTTGCATGGCCCTACATATCATGGCTCGTGGTTTCATTGAGTTAGACAAGGCTGTGGTCCAGGTGATCAGTTTGTTTAGTTTTCTGTAATTCTGGTTTCCATTCTGTCTGCCCTGTGATAGATAAGGATAAGAGGCTTGTGAAAGTTTCCTGATGGGAGGCATAGGCTATGGGGTAATCTGGGTCTTGCTCTGATAGGTCGGGCCATGCTCATGTAAATCTTTAATCCAATTTTCTGTTGATGGGTGGAGCTGTGTTCCCTCCCTGTAGTTTAGCCTGAGGCCCAAAGGCCTCATCAGTTCAGTTCAGTCACTCAATCCTGTCCAACTCTTTGCAACCCCATGAATTGCAGCACCCCAGGCCTCCCTGTCCATCACCAGCTCCTGGAGTTCACCCAAACTCATGTCCATCCAGTCGGTGGTGCCATCCAGCCATCTCATCCTCTGTCGTCCCCTTCTCCTCCTGCCCCCAATCCCTCCCAGCATCAGAGTCTTCTCCAATGAGTCAACTCTTCGCATGAGGTGGCCAAAGTATTGGAGTTTCAGCTTTAGCATCATTCCTTCCAAAGAAATCCCAGGGCTGATCTCCTTTAGAATGGACTGGTTGGATCTCCTTGCAGTCCAAGGGTCTCTCAAGAGTCTTCTCCAACACCACAGTTCAGAAGCATCAATTCTTCAGTGCACAGCTTTCTTCACAGTCCAACTTTCACATCCATACAGGCCCACTGGAAAAACCATAGCCTTGACTAGACGGACCTTAGTTGGCAAAGTAATGTCTCTGCTTTTAAATATGCTATCTAGGTTGGTGATAACTTTTCTTCCAAGGAGTAAGCGTCTTTTAATTTCATGGCTGCAATCACCATCTACAGTGATTTTGGAGCCAAAAAAAAAAAAAAAAACAAAGTCTGACACTGTTTCCACTGTTTCCCCTTTGATTTCCCATTAAGTGATGGGACTGGATGCCATGATCTTCGTTTTCTGAATGTTGAGCTTTAAGCCAACTTTTTCACTCTCCTCTTTCACTTTCATCAAGAGGCTTTTTAGTTCCTCTTCACTTTCTGCCATAAGGGTGGTGTCATCTGCATATCTGAGGTTACTGATATTTTTCCCGGCAATCTTGATTCCAGCTTGGCTTCTTCCAGCCCAGCATTTCTCATGATGTACTCTGCATAGAAGTTAAATAAGCAGGGTGACAATATACAGCCTTGGCGTACTCCTTTTCCTATTTGGAACCAGTCTGTTGTTCCATGTCCAGTTCTAAGTGTTGCTTCCTGACCTGCATATAGGTTTCTCAAGAGTCAGGTCAGGTGGTGTGGTATTCCCATCTCTTTCAGAATTTTTCACAGTTTATTGTGATTCACACAGTCAAAGGCTTTGGCATAGTCAATAAAGCAGAAATAGATGTTTTTCTGGAACTCTCTTGCTTTTTAGATGATCCAGCAGATGTTGGCAATTTGATCTCTGGTTCCTCTGCCTTTTCTAAACCCAGCTTGAACATCTGAAGTTCACAGTTCATGTGTTGCTGAAGCCTGGCTTGGAGAATTTTGAGTATTACTTCACTAGTGTGTGAGATGAGTGCAATTGTGCAGTAGTTTGAGCATTCTTTGGCATTGCCTTTCTTTGGGATTGGAATGAAAACTGACCTTTTCCAGTCCTGTGACCACTGCTGAGTTTTCCAAATTTGCTGGCATATCTTCCAGGATTTGAAATAGCTCACCTGGAATTCCATCACCTCCACTAGCTTTGTTCGTAGTGATGCTTTCTAAGGCCCACTTGACTTCACATTCCAGGATGTCTGGCTCTAGGTGAGTGATCACACCATCGTGATTATCTGGGTCGTGAAGATCTTTTTTGTACAGTTCTTCTGTGTATTCTTGCCACCTCTTCTTTACTGCTTCTGTTAGGTCCATACCATTTCTGTCCTTTATTGAGTCCATCTTTGCATGAAATTTTCCCTTGGTATCTCTGATTTTCTTGACAAGATCTCTAGTCTTTCCCATTCTGTTGTTTTCCTCTATTTCTTTGCATTGATCACTGAGGAAGGCTTTCTTATCTCTCCTTGCTGTTCTTTGGAACTCTGCATTCAGATGCTTTTATCTTTCCTTTTCTCCTTTGCTTTTGCTTCTCTTCTTTACACAGCTATTTGTAAGGCCTCCCCAGACAGCCATTTTGCCTTTTTGCATTTCTTTTCCATGGGGATGATCTTGATCCCTGTCTCCTGCACAATGTTACAAACCTCATTCCATAGTTCATCAGGCACCGTATCTATCAGATCTAGTCCCTTAAATCTGTTTCTCACTTCCACTGTATAATCATAAGGAATTTGATTTAGGTCATACCTGAATGGACTTATCCAGCAAGATGGTAGGATGGGCAAAATTTAATTTAGGATCTAAAAATGCATTCATTGCCCAAGGCAGTGTCTCTCTCTTCAGGAAAACAGGAACCATATCTGGTATTTTACTAGAGATAATTTAATATTGGGGATTAAATTGCTAAACAGGTGTTTGGAGGATTGTAACTGCAGAGAGATGTAGCAACTGCAGGAAACATCCACCACCATTAGAGCGCGGAGAACAAAGGGAAGAGGTTGGGTTAATTAGAACCTAGAGACTTCGAGTGAAGGCCTCCAGAAAGCTGAGACCCAGGCCGTGAAGCAGGAGGTGCCACGTGTCTGGTCAAGGGAACCCCATGAATCTGGCTCTGAGTGTATGGATGAAAAAAACCTGGAATCAACTGCTACTGCTGGTAGCATGGAGCACTGTTGCCGAGGTGACATTGACAGGAAGAGGAAGCAAGGAGCAATTCCTTTCTTCTTCCTCTAGTCTTGCTGTCTCCCTTTAGCACCCTTTATTGGCAGATCCTAACAGGAAGCCAGAGGGCAAAGGAGAAATTTTACCTGTGAAGTTCAACCTCAGGATCATAAAACAGAGAACAGATGGGTGGGTGGTGCTGAGAGATAATAGCTTAATAACCAGCCCAGATTCCAACATACATGTATGGTCAGTTTCTAAGCAGCCTGAGTCTGAATGCCTCAAGAGGTCCCTTCCTCCTTCCAAGGACTAGAACAATCACAGGTACCTTTCTGAGGCTTTTCTTTTTTTCTTAGACTGCAGAAACTATTCTCAGTTGAGTAGAGAAAATCAATGGTTTTACTTACTTTTCTCTTATAATCCAGAAGAGTTTAAATAAAGAGAAAAGAGATTTTGACAAAAAGCAAAACAATTTGGCAGCTTGTTCTAAAATTTTTCAGCATCCCTTGATTCAGCTGTTCCTAATCCTGTTCTTATGTGCTTCAATTTTCCATTTTAATCCCCAGAGATTTAGAGGTACCTGCTTTATTGCTAGTGGTGGATACTTAGGGATGACAGGGCTATGTGCTGAAATGAGATACACAAGTAATGAAAACAAAGAAGCACTCTGTTCTCCCAAAAGCCCCTCTTCTGAGAGACGCAGTGCCAGGCATCTTTCTGAAGAAGTTGAAGCATCCTGGGATCTTCTCTTTTGATGTTCTAGTGCTGACTGTAGAATGGTTTTCTTGTACATGAAACTGCTCCGATATGAAAGTCTGACAGAGCAATGTACACAGTTTGAGAAAGTATCTGGTTTGAACCCAGTTCAATCTCTTACTATGTCCTGAGATACCTCACTTTAGAAGTGAAGTCGCTCAGTCTTGTCCGACTCTTTGCGACCCCATGGACTGTAGCCCACCAGGCTCCTCCATCCATGGGATTTTCCAGGCAAGAGTACTGGAGTGGGGTGCCATTTCCTTCTCCAGACTTCACTCTATTACTCACTTTATTGTTGATAATAATTGTACCTGTCCTGCTCTCTTTTTTTGGCTCATTCAGAAGATCAAAAGAGATGGTAGCTCAATATGAAAACATATTGCAAATAGTAAAAATGAAAGAAATATACAAGTAATCAACAGTGATGTGGTTTGAGCTGTATTATTTCCATGGTTCCTGACTCTATAAGTTTACAAAGAGGGAGGTATCTGCCCTCCCCCCCCCACCAATTCCTCTGTATTTTAGCAAAATTACAATGTATACATCTGTCTGGGTTTATGCAGCATATTTTCCCCTCATAAAGTCTTTATCTTGAATGTCACTATCAGCAAAGCACCCAATGTGTAAGTGAAAATAAACCCAGGACAGATATCTCTGTGTTCCTAGACCAATTCAGTTTTCTGTGTTTATTACTTTCACTTTTTCTTGGGATCAAAATGGAGTAGATGTTTCTGAAAATTTTGTTTGAATCTAGGAATCAAGTACTACTATCATAATTTCTTCCTCTCCCCGTCCTCCTCCTCCTCCTAACAATGGTAGCATTTGTTGAGTGCTTAGTGTATGTCAGACACTTTAAAAAATTACTTATTTTGGCTGCGTTGGGTCTTATTTGAGGCATGTGGGATCTTAGTTCCCCCACCAGAGATGGAACCTGGGCTTTCTGCATTGGGAGTGTGGAATCTTCGCCACTGGGCCACCAGGGAGGTCCTTGGACACTTTAAAAGCACCTGTACTATATTGTCTTCTTAAAAATAACCTTATGAGGTAAATATTGTTTTCATTATCACATAATATTAGGAAACTGAACCAGAAACAGGTAAAGAAACTTGCCCGAGATTACAGACAGTTAGTTATGGAGTTGGGATTTAAGCTCCATAAACTAGTTCCAATGTCTAAACTTTAATCTATGCAAGAAGTGTATTCAAGAAATACTTTGGCATAAATTGTGTAAATCAGAGTTGCCTATCTGCCGGGGTCCAGCCCTGGTGGATCCAGGGTAATTTGAAGCAGGGACGGAGTCAGCGAGGAGAGACTTATTTATTTAGAGATATAAAGAGAGATTAGGAAAAACTAGGGTAGAGGAGAAAAGAGGCTGTATTCCTTGGTTTACATAGAAAGCCAATAAGGTTCCGAGACAAGGAAGTTGCACCGTCTACGTAGGCCACAGGCGCCCGCTTGAATAGCACAGGTTACCCCACCTTGGGCTCCCTCTCGCGTGGGTCTTAGAAGCCCAGGCAAATAAGTAGACATGGCGAGCCTCTATGCTCCAGATGGGAATTCAGCCTGAAAAGGGAAAATAAGAAAAGAACGACATGGGGGAGCCAAGCATCAGTGCAAGACCCACAACTTTATTTTCAAAGGCAGCTTATATACCCCAAGTTGTACATAAAGAAATAATAGAATATGGAGGGTTATGCACGGGCAGCAGTCCTGACCCTTATTGAGACCAGGCTTTCCTTTTGCATACCTTCCTGTATACAAAAGGTCTCAGGGGATTTACATTATCTTCTGGCCAAGAGGCCTGTTAACATTTTTATGGCTCTCTTCCTAGATAAATGTCTATCAACCAGAAAACTCATTTTCCCTTGAACTGTTTTTTCTTTAATCTGCATCACCCTCAAAGTACGAAATAAAGTTACATTCCTGTAGGACAAAGGTGCAGTGGGTTATAACAAAGAAAGTATTTAATTCAAAGATCTAATGTTGCTAATGCCAGGGCTACTACCTGTTTTTTCTACATACCAACTATATCAGCAAATAAAAGATATGAAAACTTGGCAGCAAGTATTGGCTCAACAATGAAACCCTTAATCAGTCCTATTCTAATGATTTTGACTCCTTGGAAGTAGCTGTAAGAGTCCGGATAAACCTGTCAGGCAGGCTAGAAAGCCATCAGAGGAGTTTTTGGATTGAAACACTCTTATTATGCCCAGGAGACTTATTATCTAAAAGCTCTAAATTAACTTTTTCCAGAAAAAAGGTGGTGGGGGATAGCCCCCTGTTAATATCAGAAGAGTTGGTGAAAGGCATAATGCAATAAGGCAGACAGATTCTGGTTTTGGGGGTAGATGCCCGAGAAAGTCCAGGGGGACCCCTGAGGCCTGATGCCGCCTTTGTGTTTGTCAGGCTGCTTTCCTCATGACCTTTGCCATGGGCAGGATTCCCCATGCTGGCTCCCGGGCCTATCAATAGCTTTTATTTTTGACATAGAAGTATTGTTTATTGAACACTTAAAGAGTAGTAGATTGGGTTATAAGTATTCTCTATGCATTGTCTTATTTAATTCTCACAATATTTAAAAATCATTGTTCTTATCAGACAAAGAAACTAAAGTTCAGAGAATTTAAGCAGTTTGTGCAATCATGCTCCTACTTTTAATAATTGTTAAAACTGATATTGAATTCAGGTCTATATGATTCAAAATCCCATTTAGTGTAGTAGGTCATATACTTCTTTGTTTATCAAAAATACATATCTTCCTATTTTTAATGAAGGCATCCCTCAAACTTCCCTGAACATTAGTGTAAAACTTATAATGGGCAAGCTGAAATAAAGCTAAATGAAGATCAGAAATCATGTGGTATCCTTAGGCACCAGGTAATTTTACCAGGAAACTGGGTTGAGGGGCAGTGAAATAGAGTTCAATGCTCCAGCCTTGAGCTTCTTAGAAGACAAGACTCCCCCCTACAGCCGCTCCCATCCTGACACACTTGGACCAATTTTGCCCAAGCCACAAACTTCCCTTAGTGCTCAAAGTCAAGAGAAATTTATCTTAAGTCTTGTATTTGGACAACAGCCATAGTTCATAGGGACCTTCATGAAACACAGCTTGGTATGAATGAATAGTTGGTGAAAGACAGAGGCTGGAATTTATATTGTAAGTGAGATAGATGAAATATTTGTGGAGCATCTTTAAAGGGGAATGAATTATATATGTATATCCTAGTATGACATATCAACTAATGTTCTTAGATCTGTCATACCAACTCCCCTGGTAAATGTGTTTACCAGCCTCACAGAAGGAAATAACTTCATTTATGTGCTAAAATGCAGTTGTTCTTAAAATTTTGGAGGAAAAACTTTGCAACTAATTTAGAACTTGTTCAACTTCAACTTAATGAAGCATCTCTATTTTCTCCTTGCAAGATCTGGTAGAGACTGAGGCTTCCTCATTCATTTATTCATTCAGCTTTTAATTTGGTTCCCTGTTAGTGAAGGGGAACTTCAGGCTTGACTGACACCCAGGCAAAAGAAACAAGAGAAGAAACCGTGGCCAAGAACTTGGTAGATCTCAATGGCCTGTGGTACATTCATGGGTCCTATGCACGACTGAGTCAGTTGAGCCCTACCTGTTAATGTTACCCTGGAGCTGACCAGACAGGAAGGTGAGAACAAGACGAGGGTACAATCAGGAAACGAGTCAGAGTCGCTGATGTACATGGTAAGTTTTCAAGACCAAGGAGGTAAAGATACTCAGAAATGGGTTTATATTCAAGCGACCACAGCACAGCATTCTTGAGCTTGAGACAGCCTTTCTTTAGTGAGCCACAGTCTTACCCTCATGGGTGTTGGAAGTACAACTCCTCATGCTTGATGGATAAAATCGCAAATAGGTTAAAGATGAAATGAAAAGCCCGGGGAATCATGAACATATGTACAGATATATGATCGTAGCTAGGTTCTAGGGTATTTTTTAAGTCTTTATTGAATTTGTTACTTATTGAATATTGCTTCTGTACATGTTTTGTTTTTTTTGGCCGTGAGGCATGTCGGATCCTAGCTCCCCAAACAGGGATCAAACCGAAACCCCTGTGTTGGAAGGTGAAGTCTTAACTGCTGAACTGCCAGGGAAGTCCCAGTTCTAGGGTTTTGCTCAAATATGACATCAGCATATCTATATCTCCATCCAACCATCCATCCATCCATCTCTCCATCTCTCATTTATTTGATATAATTATGTCTATTGACTCAGAAACTAAAACTAGTTCAATATTAATGGAAAGGAAAATTAGGTTTCTTTATAATAATTAAAGAAATGCATTACAAATGGCATAAAGTATTAGTCAACTATGCATTAATTTGTAACTATAATAGATATTTATTAAAACACTCTTACAGACCAGGAGTTGTGGTAAGACCTAGGGAGAGTATTCAGATAAGTAAGACAGATTTTAGGATTCACAGACTAGTAGAAAGTAATCACATACACCTCTCTGACCTCATGTCCCATCCTCTTACCTTCACTCACTCCACTTTAGAGACACTGTCCTCCTTCCTTTTTCTAAAACATAAAAATCCTCTCTTTCCTCAGGGCCTTTGCACTTGCAGTTTCCTCTGCCCAGACTGTTCTCTCCCTTGATGTGCAGTGTCGAGTCCACACTTCTTCTGATGTCTGCTCACACATCAGCCTCTCAGTGAGGTCTCCCTTGAGTATCCCATACCGGGTAGCAATTCTCTTTCACTCAGGACACTCACTATCTCCACAGTTCTGAACTCCTTTTCTTCCTAATCATCTATATTTAATTTTTATATGTTTGTTTGTCTCTCCTTATGCCCAGTAGAATATATGTCCCTTGGAAATTAGGACTTTTTTACATTCTATACTATCCTTGTGTCTAGGGAAAAGCTTGGCAAGAGTCAATGTTTAATAAATATTTTTAAATGAAATAATACAAGGAAGAAAAAGTAATGTTTGACAGCAATGGGGAAGGAGTGATTATTTTGGTCTTGGAGGTATGAATTTTGATCAGCTTATCAATCCTTGAATAAAAGGTTTTTACTTTGAATAGTAAAGTCCGCAAATGTGGGACAACGACATGGCTAAATTCTAAGATAGATATACCCAGCATTTCAGGAATCAGGGTGCCGGTTAGATATGATAAATGGTCATATGATGCCTGAAAATTTTCCATGACGCTGTGCATTTTTTTTTTTTTTTTTTTTGGTTTGGGACCATCTGGAGATAAATGGGTTTAACCTCATTTCCAAAACTACTTGTGTAACCTGTTCCTGGTAACCAGGATCTAAATCTTCACTCATTGGCTGTCTGTACCTGATTCTATTCTCCCAATCCTTATGACTCTGACTACTCGTGGGACTCAAGAGAACTCTGAACATTTTCCTTGTCAAGAAAAGCATCACTCATCTGAGATGCGGAACAGGGAAGAACTCTAATATCCACCGGAATGGCTCAGGGCAACCTGGACTGCCAAAGAAAACAGGTGTTCAGTGATGACGGGAACAACTTTGAGGCACAGAATCCAAGCTGTGCTTGGGCCCTGTGACACCTTTCCTTGTCGTGCTTCTGGATGTCAGACAGGTAATTGAGGATTCTCAGGCAGCCAAAGAGTCCCCAGTTTGGGGGCAGTTTTTCATTTATTCAATTGACATCTATTGAGCCTCTTCCTGGTATAAGACTCAGAGCATGACCCAGTCTTGATCTAACCAGAAGTTCTCTCTATTAAGTTTGTGGGATTTCCCCCAAGGGTTTCAGGAAGCTTTCTCTTGAGATTGTTTTAATCAAAGGGTATTTTTGAAAAACATTATTTACTTATTCATCTGTGCCGGGTCTTAGTTGCAGCTAGTGGGGTCTTCAATCTCCTTTGTAGCGTGTGAGATCTTTAGTTGCAGCATGTGGGATCTAGTTCCCTGACCAAGGATGGAACCCAGGCCCCCTGCATTGGAAGTTTGGAGTCTTAGCCACTGAACCACCAGCAGGTCCCAGTCAGAGAGTATTATTTTCAGGAAGGAGAAGCTCATTCAAACAAGCTTCTTTAAAACATAGGAGAGATGGGAGAAATTTTCCAGAATCTAAAAGCAAGAGGTGGCAACATGCTAGCTCATGGCATATTTCTCTTCAGGGCTCTAATTCAGTTTTCTCTCTTTGGACCTGGTTCCTCCAGTGCTCTGTTCATCAGGCTAAAAAAGACCATTTCAGATCTGGCTGGATAGCACTGTCCAGGAGCATGTGAAGGAGGCCGCCTGCAGCCTGTGTGTTCCATTCTGGATTCCTGGAAGAAAGAACCCAAGTGGCTCAGCTGTATCTGAGATCTTCTGTGCAATAAGACATAACCAGAGGGCAGGGTCCCGTGGCCTGGTGTCCACTCAGCAGGGCGGTGGGAAGTGGCTCACTCAGAAAATAGGCTGAGGATATGGGCAGGGTAAAACTGGCATCTCTAGTGCAGACTGGAAGTGCTGTTCAGAGCTAGAGACCTGTGCATTTAGTGGGACCTGAGTGGACAGAGCTGTCATGGACAGGAGCTATTAGACACATGGGATGGAGGAGGGGAAGTTCAGATACCAAGAAGGAATCCTGGATATCAAAGTGCAAATGATGGGGAGAGTGAGTGCCTGGGCTGTGCCAACATGACCTACCCTGTCCCCTCATCAGCCACTTGCTGTTCTGCAGCTGAAATGGGGGTGAAAGAGAATCTCTTGACTTAAGGAGGAGCTGCTGCACCAAAGGGGTTAATCAGTGTGAGTGACTCACATGCCCTCTCCTTTCTCGTACCTGGGTGGATTTTCCTGCATACCTGGAAGTCTCAGTTTATTGCCCTAAGACATGATTCTCAGCTGCAAACAAGAGGAAGCCTGCAGATTTGTCTTGACTGCAGTGTGTGATGGAGAAGGAAATGGCAACCCACTCCAGTATTCTTGCCTAGAGAATCCTGTGGACAGAGGAGCCTGGTGGGCTGCTGTCCATGGGGTCGCACAGAGTCGGACACGACTAAAGTGACTTAGCATGCGTGCATGTATTGGAGAAGGAAATGGCAGCCCACTCCAGTATTCTTGCCTGTAGAATCCCAGGGGCAGAGGAGCCTGGTGGGCTGCCATCTATGGGGTCGCACAGAGTCAGACACGACTGAAGCAACTTATTAGCAGCAGCAGCAGCAGCAGCAGCAGTGTGTGAAAGGCAGAAAAGTTCGCCTCTCCTACCATTTTAAGGAAAAGGACAGAGGCCATTTATTGAGGAAAAGTTATGTTCCTGGATGCTATAGGTATTCCATCCAGGGCCCCTGGGTATCCCTTGCCCTGTCTGTGCATTCCCTTCCAGTTTCAATGGGCATGTGCTTACAGACACCCTGCCTTGGAGTCTGTTCTTGGGCAGATGGTGCTCTGCAGGGGAACCTGCTCTGCTCACTGTGTCTGTGAGTGTAGGTTTCCCCTCTTGCCCCCATGGAGACCCTTAGCTCCTGATGGACAGATGCAGGATATGAAACTCTTGCCCTCTTGCCTTCAGTGGAGACAACCTCTGAGGTGTAACCCACACTCCAGAGTGCCCCTGCACAGTCCAGCTGAGGCCACCCTCTGCAGGTCTCTCCCTGAGACTAGTCCTCCCCAGCCATCCTCCTCTTCCCTGTCCTGCTCCCTCCTCTCCCTTGCTGGTCTCACTGGGGGTGTTTTCTTAATCAGTCACTTGCACAAGAATCTCAGCCCTGAGTCAGCCTCTGACAAACCTGATCTAACTTGCCCTGCTTTCATTTGTACCTGACAAAACCCTTGTGAAGGACATATTATTATCTTCATTTTACAGATAGGAACCTGAGCCTCAAAAGGTGGTAAGATGGCCAGAGCTAGTGATTCAAATCCAGCTCTGTCCAACACCATGAATTCAGCGCCCTGGAAGACAATCAGCACTTAGATGAAGCTAAGCCAGTGGTCGCCTCATAAATGCAGCTGCTTTCAGAAGGTCACAGGGATTAGTCTCCTTCATTGCATCAGGAGTTGTTTGAGGTTTCAGGCCTATATGGGTGCTTCCACTGACTGTCTTCCTTCCTCCTTCAGCCCGTGTGCTACTTACCCATCAATTTCATCTATCAGCACTCTGCTTTGAGGGTCCGCTTTCACCTATGGCTCTTAATAAGCCAGTAAGCTGGTTGAGGACCAAAACCCTTGCTACTTATTGCGTGAAATCCCCAGAACCTAGCATGGCCCTTGGCACAGAAGAGGTACTTAAATGAATATACCTTCAGTTAAAGGATCCTGCCACAGGGCAGTTTATTCCATGAAAGGTCTGCTCTGGAGAAATCAATTAAGTCAAAATGAAGGGATTTCTCTGAGTTCTTGAAAAGAACTGGGTTCCTTGAACTGATTTCTTACTCTCCAGTGCCTACACTGTGGTTTAGTGCAGAGACCTCACTTCAGTGCTGTCTGCTGAGTGTCCCTCCTCTGAGGTCTCCTTTCAGGCAACAGTAGCTATTTCTGTCCAAAGGTTTTTACCCTTGGTACGTTTCAGATGATATCTATACATATTCTGAGGGAATAATGACTTCAACATTAATTCTGGGGAATTATGAATCCCTCTTCTTAATTTTGGAGAAGGCAATGGCAACCCACTCCAGTACTCTTTCCTGGAAAATCCCACGGATGGAAGAGCCTGGTAGGCTGCAGTCATGGGGTCGCTAAGAGTCGGACACGACTCAGCGACTTCACTTTCACTTTTCACTTTCAGGCATTGGAGAAGGAAATGGCGAGCCACTCCAGTGTTCTTGCCTGGAGAATCCCAGGGATGGGGGAGCCTGGTGGGCTGCCATCTATGGGGTTACACAGAGTCAGACACGACTGAAGCGACTTAGCAGTAGCAGCAGCAGCTTCTTAATTTACTATGCAGAAATCAAAAAGCCAGGACAGCTATATTAATACCAGAAAATTTCAAGGCAGAAATTGTTTCCAGAGTCCAGAGATAAAGAGGGCTATTTTACAGTGCTAAAAGGACCAATCCACAGCAGACAAAACAGCCCTAAAATGTCTGCACCCAATCAACATACTTTAAAGTACATAAAGCAAAAATTCAGAGGTAAAACTCCTTGGAAGAAAAGTTATGACCAACCTAGATAGCATATTGAAAAGCAGAGACATTACTTTGCCAACAAAGGTCTGTCTAGTCAAGGCTATGGTTTTTCCAGTGGTCATGTATGGATGTGAGAGTTGGACTGTGAAGACAGCTGAGTGCTGAAGAATTGATGCTTTTGAACTGTGGTGTTGGAGAAGACTCTTGAGAGTTCCTTGGACTGCAAGGAGATCCAACCAGTCCATTCTGAAGGAGATAAGCCCTGGGATTTATTTGGAAGGAATGATGCTAAAGCTGAAACTCCAGTACTTTGGCCACCTCATGCAAAGATTTGACTCATTGGAAAAGACTCTGATGCTGGGAGGGATTGGGGGCAGGAGGAGAAGGGGACGACCGAGGATGAGATGGCTAGATGGCATCACCGACTCGATGGACGCGAGTCTGAGTGAACTCCGGGAGTTGGTGGTGGACAGGGAGGCCTGGCGTGCTGCGATTCACGGGGTCGCAAAGAGTTGGCCACGACTGAGTGACTGAACTGAACTGAACTGAACTGAAGAGGTAAAAACAGACAAATTCATTGTCATAGTCAAGGTTGACAACTCAGAGAGAAAGGAGACATAAACAGTTAAATCAATGTTGAGATACAAAACACATTAGAGTAGTTGCCCGTTGGTGGGAGTGGAGGGGAATAAGCAAGTGTAAGAAATAGGAAAAAAGGCAAAAAGTAGAATCAAATGAAACAGAATGAAGCCTGACATAAACTGATGATAGGGTCCCACATATTAAAGGTAGATGTACCTCAGTTCTCTAGACAACAAGAGTAAAGTGAAAATTAAGAATGAAATTTATTGGAAAATCCTAGTATTGAAGATTTTTTTCTTACCAGCATCACTTTTGAATTCGTCATTCTCCCAAGGGTATCAATGGAGTAGACACTGTCTTGATACCATGAATCACAGTGTAGGTAATTATACATTCCAAAAGCATGCATATGTTCCAGTGTCTATTGATCATCTTGAAGTTTTACTTCTGCCACAGCTGAAATAGAGGGAAAATAAACATAAACATCAAGTAAAAAGTAATCTTCCACTAAAATCAAGCCTGATCATTATATTGAACATCAGACATGAGTAATGCGTAGGGTATGATTTAACCAGTTTTGAGTGATCAAATAATGGCATCATTATCTTTTCAATTGTGAATCAATATTAGAAGCCCTTGTATTTTTCTGCTGATGCTGCCAGCAGATTTTCCTCACCATGCTTTTATCCACCCTCCCCTCAGTGTACCAATCCAGATAATAATTCAGACGGATATTATGGCCCTTGGTTCCTGGGATTTTTTTTGAAAGGTGCGTGGGTGGATTTTGTGATTATGTAAGCATAAAGCTAATAGGATTGGCGGGCGCCCCAGCTGAGAACAGGCAGGTGCCCTGTAGTCTCCTCTCGGCCTTGCTCTCCCTGGGTGTGGGCTGGTGCTGGGCTGCCTCTGTTACAGAGCAACCCCAGCATCCCTGCCTGCTGTGCCCTGCCATGCTGCAGCTCCTAGCTAGAACCGAGAAGTATGGACACTGACTCTCACACTCCAGCAGCCTTTAAAGTCACCACTGCAGAAGGAGCTTGGACCTAGAATCAGAGTTTGTAGGTTGCATTGGGAGGAATCCATGGTAGTAACTGGGCTGAACTGGGTGCTTACATTAACTGATAAAATTTATGGAAAATAATGTTTTGGCCTGCATTTCAGGTACCTGTCACTGCGTGACAAACTAGATGAAAAGCTTAGTAGTAGAAAGTATCATGACTTTCTATCGTGACATAACTAGGAGGGTCTATAATTTGGACGGAGCAGTAGGGATTGAATGTCTCTGTTTCACTTGTTTCTGCTGGGCTGGAGTATGCAAGATGGTTTCTTCACTGACATGCCCGACACTTGGTCAAGGATAGTTTGAAGGGCTGGGGCTTGGCTGGGATAGCTTGACTAGGTACACGTTTGGCTTTGAGTCTTGCTCTTGGCTGCTTCCCTTGGTTTCCCTTTCTGTGGTTTCAGGGTCTCTGCCTCTCTCTTCATAAGGCCTCTCCTTGTAGTCTCTCCAGCAGGGTAGTGACAGTTCTGACATGAGCTTCCAAGAGTGCAAAGGCAGAAAGTCAAGGGCTTTGGAAATCTTAGGCTCAGGACCGGCAGAGACTTGGTTGCGTTATATTCTTGCTAATGTCTATATTTTGGCTCAGATCCAAGAAGTGGGAACTTCTCAAGGATGTAAGGACTAAAGGTATGATTTTCCCCCAGATCCACTGATGTAAGACTTCTGCAGCATGGTCTGGGGTATAGAATAGACAGAGGCTACTGAGGTTTAAGAAGTGCCTAGAACTGCCAGATAAAATACAGGCTACTCAGTTAAATTTGAACCTTAGATGAAAAATAAGTAATTTTTTTAGGATAAATATGTCCACTGCAAGCAGCATAGCATGCGATATTTGAGACATATTTACCCTAAATTGCCTTGTCTTTCTTTCCTGAAATTCGAACTTAATAGAGCATTCTGAATTTTTCTTTGCTAGATTTGGCAACCCTAGATGAGAGCCTGGTGAGCAGAACCTAGTAGCTTTTTATTGGTCTAGTTGCAAGGTGGTTTCAGGGCATATGAGGACAAGAAGTAGAAGGCAGGTCTTTGAGGATAGTGGAGGACAGGCTGAGCGTTCAGGCAGAGGACCAGAGTGGCTAAGGTCAGGACAGTGGAATCAGCAGACCAGAGAGGAATCTCAACTCTGCTATGAAAATTGTGCGTGTGTGTGTGTGTGTGTGTGTGTGTGTGTGTGTGTGTGTGTGTATGGTGGGGGGGGGTGTTTTAGGCTTTCAAATAAGGCCCATAATATAGTGCTACTCAGTAGGGTTGTGGTGAGGATTAAACACGGGTACCTGGGATGCGCTTGGCACAGCGCCTGCTATGTAGGAAGCTCCACGAACAGGTTAGTGTAGTCACTGCCAGAGCAGCCCTTGCAGCAGTGATCATAGCGTTGTGGGTATTGAAGCTGGTACACAGGGAGTGGGGAAGGGGCACAGAGGAGGCTAAAGTTCCCAGAACAGAGGCCAGGCTCTGTGCCTGGTGCTTACATTTCTCCCTCTCCCTTAATCATCATAGCCTTTGCAGGGACAACAAATCAATTTTAGAGATTAGTGAATTGACTTGGAGGAATTACTGTTTGCCTGAGTGGCAAAGTCAGGTCTGTCTGACTCCAGAATTATTTTCCTATTAAAAAAAGACAATATAGTTCATTCAGGTGGACCTCAGTTTGGGTACTTCCTCTTAGTGTCCCAAGGCCAGTCTTTCCTTGACCTTGGCCTCTGTTGCTTCAGCTCTGAGCCTTCCCTACTCCATGGGATGATAGAAGAGGAGGACGCACTTGCTTCTCCCACAGCCCGTTGCAAACATTCACTGTGCTGTGAAGACATGTGAAAACTCTAAAGTGCCCTACAGATGTTGAAATTGTTTTATAAACCCTAGTTCATCAAATGTCTGTGGAACTGAAATATTAATCACATATTCTGCTAATTCTAGGCCTTGGCAGGATGGGAAGCTCTGCTTTCTAGAAGGCAGTGAAGATGGGGATTGGGGAGGTAGGAAGAAAAGAGAGGTGAGTCTTAGGTTGTGGTGTGTTTCCCCTGGAACACTCTGGCAGAAGATTTTGAGGATATAGGATTTAAGGGCAAATAGTTGAGCCAGACATGAGAGCTGTGTATCTCTCCCTCTGGCTTATTGCTTTTAGGAAGCTTTGCAAATAGTCCTTGCCTGAGGCACAGGGAGGTGTGATCAAGAGATTGATGAAATGCCAATTTCGTATTTCTTTCATTATCTGCTGTAGATTTGGAACTTATTTACAAGGCCACTATGAACTTTCAGACTTCCCCAGAGAGGAGCAGCTTGGAAATATGTGGAAGTATTGTCATTATCTATTTTATGGGTGAGCATGATGTAAACAATGACTGACGAAGCCTGAGTGAGCTGGGTCGTGCCTCTGGCTTGGGTTTTCTCTTTCTCTAATTCACTCTGGGTCTGAATTTCTGTCCTCCCAGCACTCTGGATGTGCAGCTGCATTCATTATGCTCACGGACTCTGCCCAAATCTGCCACGCAAGGCACACAGTGGTCTGTAACCACAGACTCATTTCCCGGGCAGTAAATTATGATAACGTGACAAGAGAAGGTTCTAGTTCTGACACATATTTCCCAAGTTTGCCAGGGGTAACAGCATAGCTGGTGGGGTGTGTGTGTCTGTGTGTGTTTGTGTTTATGTGTGATGGGGGAGGAGTGAATGTGTGGGCTTCTGAAAGTCATCTTGCGAATGCCACGGTAGAAGGAGAGACGAGAGTGCTCTCTGCTTGGTAATGAGATTCAGTGTTATGGGGCTGTTATTTTTAGAGTTTAAACTATGAAAATCTCATTCGCTCCCCAGAGGCCTCCTCTCTGCCATTCTTCAGCACATCAGGTGAGAAATCAAGTGTCATCTCTAAAAAATGATAACAGATCCCAAGTTAACTTGTAAAAAATGCCCCTTTCCCCTAATTCTAAGTGTTTGGTATGGCGAGAATCATCTTATAAATTGGAATTCTGATTTGAGATGAGCAGGGAGAGACAGGAGAAGGAAGATTAGAGATAGAGAATTAAAAATGAAACGTGACTGTATTCTTTATGAATAATTAAGCACAAATGCTCACTGCAAGTGTGTGTGCTTATTTGTGTACTTGACTTTTATACCTATGTGTATGTATGGATAACTTGTGACTCCCATACATGTGTGTATATGTATGTGTTTCAGACATGCTTTTTGATATATTCTATGAATAATTTTTGATGATCTTTGTCTAAATTCTCTTCTTTGGTTATCCTTATATTTTATTCTCACATTTGTTCCCATCAGATTTCTTTAGCAGAGCTAGTAAACTGGTTGTAATCTTAAAGGCACAAAGGCATGCCTACTTTGATCATATAAGCTCCAGAGACAGAAATTTCTATTGTTTTTGCATACATCCAGTCAACCAGTAAAATTCAGCAGACTAAACAGGAAGATGCTCATTGCTTCGAATTCCAGCTATGTGGGTGTTATCTTCCAAATGTTTATCTCCAGTATTAAATTTTCCCGTGAGGCTGGGCGTCTCAGAATTGATGCTTTAAAACTGTGGTGTTGGAGAAGACTCTTGAGAGCCCCTTGAACAGCAAGGAGATCAAACCAGTCAATTCTAAAGGACATCAACCCTGAATGTTCATTGGAAGGACTGATGCTGAAGCTGAAACTCCAGTATTTTGGTCATCTGATGCGAAAATCTGACTCATTGGAAAAGTCCCTGATGCTGGGAAAGATGGAGGGAAGAAGGAGAAGAGGGCGTCAGAGGATGAGATGACTGGGCGGCATCACTGATACAATGAACATGAACTTGGGCAAACTTTGGGAGGTGGTGAGGAAAGGAGATGCCTGGTGTGCTGCAGTCCATGGGGTCGCAAAGAGTTGGATATGACTAGGGGACTGAACAAAAACAGCAACAATAGATTTATTCCTAGTTTTTTAATGGAATCTCTGTACTGTTTTCCATAATGGCTGTATCAGTTACATTCCAACCAACAGTGCAAGACGGTTCCCTTTTCTCCACATCATCTCTAGCATTTATTGTTTGTAGATTTTAAAATGATGGTTATTCACTGGTCATAGCAAACACGCTCTTCCAACAACACAAGAGGCAACTCTATGCTTGGATATCACCAGATGGTCAAGACCGAAATCAGGTTGAAAATGCTCTTTGCAGCCCAAGATGGAGAAGCTCTATACAGTGAGCAAAAATAAGACCTAGAGCTGACTATGACTCAGCTCCTTATTGAAAAATTCAGGCTTAAATTGAGGAAAGTACAGAAAACCACTAGATCATTCAGGTATGACCTAAATCCCTTATGATTATACAGTGGAAATGATGAATAGTTTCAAGGGATCAGATCTGATATACAGAGTGCCTGAAGAACTATGGGCAGAGGTTCGTAACACTGTATAGAAGGCAGTGACCAAAATTATCCCAAATCAAAAGAAATGCAAGAAGGCAAAGTGGTTGTCGGAGGATGACTTACAAATAGCTGAGAAAAGAAGAGAAGGGAAAGGCAAAGGTAAAAGGAAAGCTATATCCATCTGAATGCAGACTTCCAAAGAATAGCAAGGAAAGATAAGAAAGCCTTCTTAAGTGATCAATGCAAAGACATAGGAAAACAACAGAATGGCAAAGACTAGAGATCTCGTCGAGAAAATCTGACCATTCCAAGGGAACATTTCATGCACAGATGGGCACAATAAAGGACAGAAACAGTATGGACCTAGCAGAAGCAGAAGATATTAGGAAGAGAAGAATTATACATAAAAGAACTGTACAAAAAAGATCTTAATGACCCAAATAACCACAATGGTGTGGTCACTCACATAGAGCCAGACATCCTGGAGTGTGAAGTCAAGTGGGCCTTAGGAAGCATTGCTTTGAAGAAAGCTAGTGGAGGTGACGGAATTCCAGCTGAGCTATTTCAAATGCCCAAAGATGATGCTGTGAAAGTGCTGCACTCAGTATGCCAGCGAATTTGGAAAACTCAGCAGTGGCCACAGGACTGGAAAAGATCAGTTTTCATTCCAATCCCAAAGAAAGGAAATGCAAGGAATGCTCAAGCTACTGCACAATCGCACTCATCTCACATGCTAGTAAAGTAATGCTTAAAATTCTCCAAGCCAGGCTTCAGCAATACATGAACTGTGAAATTCCAGATGTTCAAGCTGGTTTTAGAAAAGGCAGAGGAACCAGAGATCAAATTGCCAACATCCGCTGGATCATGGAAAAAGCAAGAGAGTTCCAGAAAAACATCTATTTCTGCTTTATTGACTATGCCAAAGTCTTTGACTGTGTGGATCACAATAAACTGGAAAGTTTTGAAAGAGATGGGAATACCAGACCACCTGACCTGCCTTTTGAGAAATCTGTATGCAGGTCAGGAAGCAACACTTAGAACTGGGCATGGAATAACAGACTGGTTCCAAATAGGAAAAGGAGTACGTCAAGGCTGTATATTGTCACCCTGCTTATTTAACTTATATGCAGAGTACATCATGAAAAACACTGGGCTGGAAAAAGCACAAGCTAGAATCAAAATTGCCAGGAGAAATATCAATAACCTCACGTATGTAAACAACACCATCCTTATGGCAGAAACTGAAGAAGAACTAAAGAGCCTCTTGATGAAAGTGAAAGAGGAGAGTAAGAAAGTTGGCTTAAAGTTCAACATTCAGAAAATGAAGATCATGGCATCTGGTCCCATCACTTCATGGCAAATAGATGTGGAAACAGTGGCAGACTTTATTTTTTTGGGCTCCAAAATCACTGCAGATGGTGACTGTAGCCATGAAATTAAAAGATGCTTACTCCATGGAAGGAAAGTTATGACCAACCTAGACAGCATAGTAAAAAGCAGAGACATTACTTTGCCAACAAAGGTCCGTCTAGTCAAGGCTATGGTTTTTCCAGTGGTCATGTATGGATGTGAGAGTTGGACTATAAAGAAAGCTGAGAGCTGAAGAATTGATGCTTTTGAACTGTGGTGTTGGAGAAGACTCTAGAGAGTCCCTTGGATTGCAAGGAGATCCAACCAGTCAATCGTAAAGGAAATCAGTCCTGAATATTCATTGGAAGGACTGATGCTGAAGCTGAAATGCCAATACTTTGGCCATCTGATGTGAAGAACTGACTCATTGGAAAAGACCCTGATGCTGGGAAAGATTGGGGGCAGGAGGAGAGGGGGATGACAGAGGATGGGATAGTTGGATGGGATCACTCATGTTAATGGACATGAGTTTGGGTAGACTCTGGGAGTTGGTGATGGACAGGGAGGCCTGGCGTGCTGCAGTCCATGGGGTCGCAAAGAGTGGGACACAACTGAGTGACTGAACTAAACTGAACTGATTTCATTCCTTTAGTTGCAGTAGTAAATGGGATTGTTTCCTGAATTTATCTTTTTGATTTTTCATTGTTAGTGTATAGGAATGCAAGGGATTACTGTGTATTAATTTTACATTCTGTGACTTTATTAAATGCCTTGATTAGCCCAAGTGGTTCTTTGGTGGCACTTTTATGGTTTTCTATGTATAGTATCCAACTGCACGACCAGGGAAGTCCTACCTCCTTTATTATTTATTTATTTTATTTTTCTTTTTAATTGGAGGCTAATTACTTTACAATATTGTGGTGGTTTTTGCCATACATTCACATGAATCAGCCATGGGTGTACATGTGTTCCCCATCCTGAACCCCCTTCCCATCTCCCTCCCCATCCCATCCCTCAGGGTCATCCCAGTGCACCAGCCCTGAGCACCCTGTTTCATGCATTGAACCTGGACTGGCGATCTATTTCATATATGTTAATCTTCATGCTTCAATGCTATTCTCTCAGATCATCCCACCCTCGCCTTCTCCCACAGAGTCCAACAGTCTGTTCTTTACATCAGTGTCTCTTTTGCTTTCTAGCATATAGCGTCATCGTTACCATCTTTCTACATTCCATATATATGCGTTAATATACCGTATTGGTGTTTTTCTTTCTGATTCATTTTGCTCTGTATAATAGGCTCCAGTTTCATCTACCTCATTAGAACCGATTCAAATGCATTTTTTTTAATAGCTGAGTAATATTCCATTGTGTATATGTACCACTGCTTTCTTATCCATTTGTCTTCCGATGGACATCTACCTACCTCCTTTCTTGATGAGTCACCACAGACATTATTTTGGAGAGCTGACTTTGGCAAGAATTCTTACCCTTTGCCTGCTTCTAAGCCAGTTTTTCCAGGATCCCATCTCCTGGCTCTGGAGTGAGTATGGGGTTCCAGTGGGTTCCATCCTGGGCATAGGACAGTGTAGAAGAGGAGAGGTAACTTCTCCACCCTTTATGAGGAGTCCTTTCCTGAGATGCCATTTTCCCTATGATACTTCATAAGTGGATAAGCTTCTCTAGGTTAAAATTTTCCACTGTAGCCACTGTAATTCCAGATAATCTTTAGTAAGTTTAACCTGCTTTTTCAGCCTTGAATCGAATTTTATTCATCTGGGACCTCACACTAGACTCAGTTCCACTTAGGTTGGCCCCGGTCCAACCCCAGACCTGATCTGGTTTCCAAGTTGGAACCATTCTGATGCTGGAACTGGTCTGGTTTCTAAGTTGAACCCGTCTGACTCCAGGCCCAGTCTGGTTTTTAAGTTGGATCCAGTCTGACTTGGCTGATTTCCAGACCCAGTCCACAAAAATAAATGCTCATGTGAAGTCTGAAAGCTCATAATGCAAAGGCTATGGAGAGGAACTGATCCCTGCACCCCACCACCACCCCCCGCCAACATCCAGGGGCAGTGAGCTCAGGAAACTCAGTGGTACCTGCACCTGATTGCTCGTGGCTCACAGGCCCCTGGGGCGCTCCTTTAATTCTGTCCTCCGACACAACTGTTAAGAGATACTAAGGCATATTACAATTTTTAAGAGTTTATTTGAGCAGAAATCAATTTGAGTTGGGCAGCATCCAGTCTAGCAGATAGAAAGGAGTCCAAGGAGCTGTGAAAAATAAAAGGCATTTTGTACAGGAGCAGGAATGAGGAAGTAAAATGAGGCTAAAAACTGGGTTGACTGTTGCAAGGGTTCCTTCCTTAGTGGGGCTGGTGGGGACCCCTCACACAGATTGTCCAAGTAGTGCTGATCAAGTGACTCCTGAATGACTCTTAAAAAAAAATAGAGTATAGTTGCTTTATAATGTTGTGTTACTTTCTGCTGTACAACAAAATGAACCTGTCACACATACACACATCTCCCCTCTTCCCTGCACTTCCCTCCCACATAGGTCACCACAGAGCACCAAGTAAAGTCCCCTGTGCAGTACAGTAGGTTCTCTTTAGTTACACATTGTTGTTGTTTAGCTGCCAAGTCCTGTCTTTGTGACCCCATGGCCCATAGCCCACCAGGCTCCTCTGTCCCTGGGATTTCCCAGGCAAGAATACTACAGTAGGTTGCTATTTCCTTCTTCAGGGAATCTTCTTGACCTATGGACAGAACCTGAGTCTCCTGCATTGGCCGGTGGATTCTTTACGCGAAGCCACTAAGGAAGCCCACTTTATATGTAGTATTTTACACATAGTAGTGTATATTTGTCAATCCCACCTTCCCAATCTATCCCACCCTTCCTTCCCTCTTTGGTATCCATACGTTTATTCTCTAAGTCTGTGTCTCTATTTCTGCTTTGCGGATAAGTTCATCTGTATCATTTTTCTAGATTCCACATGTGTGCTGCTTGACTCTGGAAGATCCCATTTCTGAAGGAGTCGATGCTGTGCTAAGGTAAGTCCTGGTTTGGGGAGTGGAGCTTAGCCTAAGCGACTCCATTTTGGGTCTCTTGTCTTGTTTTCATTTTAATAATTTTTTCATTTATTTTTGGCTGCGCTGGGTCTTCATTGCTTTGCTTGTGCTCTCTCTAGTTGCAGGGAGCGTAAGCCACTCTCTAGCTGTGGTGCACGGGCTTCTCCTGGAGACGGCTTCTCTTGTTGTGGCGCACAGGCTGTAGGTGCATGCAGCCTTCGGTAGTTGCAGCAAGCAGGCTCAGTAGTTATGGTGCATGGACTTATTTGCTCCGCATCATGTGGAATCTTCCCAGACCAAGGATCGAACCCATGTCCCCTGCACTGGCAGGCACATTCTTCTCCACTATACCACCAGGGAGTCCTCTTTTCTCATTTTCTGAGTGCATGTTCCATTCACCTTTGGTTGGCTCTGCCAGGATTCTTTAATTTTACAATCATGCGCACACATCACCTGCTCCATTTTGTCTCTACGTAAATGCCACCTCCTCAGAGTGATTATCTTTAAGCATTTAAAATAAAATACTGCTCCTGTACCCTATCTTCCTGACTCTGCCTCCTTTAACCTATTTTATCTTTATTCATAACACTCATCACTGTCTGACATTATATGCTTATGCTTATTTGTTTGTTTCCTCTCACCCCTATGTAAGTTTCCTGAGGAAGGTTTTTGGTTTTTAGTTTTTTTGTTATGCCATTTTTTCCACTGCCTAGAACAGTATCTGTCATCTAGAAATTGCTCAATAATTATTTGTTAAATAAACAAGTGAATGATTTCCCCGGAAAGCTTTCTACCAACATTCTGGTAAATTCTCTCTAGTGGGAGTGCAGTTATTTTATTTTGCTACTCTGGCATGTGATACAGGGAAATGTACCATAGTGATAGTTTGAAAGTGGAGCTTGTCTATCACTTTTTTCTTGTCACCCACCAAACACTCCTTATTCCAGGGAAGTTGCTGATTAGAGCAGTGGAATTTTAAATCCAGGAAAAGTGTGGAATGCTGGCTTCCTTCTCTCTTTTTGTAAATATCCTGAGAGTTACTTCTTTGTAAAGTCATTTTCTGGGAAGAGTAAAGTGCTTTCTGCAGGGAGCTGAGCCCTGACAGATCCCTGGTGACCATTTGAGCCAACTTGTACTTTTTACAGCAACACAGAGGGAAATCTCCTAGTTTTGATGCTACTTTGCAAAACTAGAAATAAAAGTTGAAACCAAATTATATTCTAAGTTTACCCTCTCAACTCATACATTTACCTGAGTTCTTCTCTCTTTCCCTAGTCAATCTCTGCAGCTCAGTTGACAGAATATTTTGCTTTTATCTTACAAAATATTTCTCCTTAAAACCTGTTTCTGTAAAGAGACAAATAGGTGGGATGTGGACTTCTTAAAAATATTATACCTGAAAAATATCCTGAACAGTAGAATGGTTGCAAACCTATGTAAGATGCTGTGTTTTCAACAAAGTCAGGAATGGTATGCAACCCTGAATCTTTGTCATGCGCAATCTGACAGGTGAAACCCCCTCACCCTGCTTTTGTCCCTAGGGGCCAGGATATGGATTGTCCGTGTCTCTGTTTTCCAGGGGGCTCTCCAGGCTTTGAGTCACATCTGCATGGACTTTGTCCATACCTGTGAGGCCCCACTGGTATCTGACAGGAAAGCAAATGCTTTCATTCCGATTTTGATATTCTTTTCCGTTATTGCCTGGAAAGCGACTCCGACTCTACATGATGGCCTCTTATTTTGGAGTATTTCCCTTCTAGTGTCTCCCACCTATGTGGTGACTGTGGGTTGGTGGTGCTGGTGGTGGGGGTCTCAGGCCCAGGGGGGAAGGAAACAGTGCCCCCTGACTCCTTCCTATCAGTGGAGCATTTGGTTGACCTTGGCTGCTGGGCTCACCTGGAGATGCAGTGGACTCCTGAGGAATGAACCTACCTGGGCTGCCTCTGTTGCCAGGCTGGGCATCAGGAAACATCTGGCTGAGGTTACCCCCTTCTGTAGGTTGAGAGGTCGTGTGATCCCCAGCCGCTGTGCTGCTTTCACAGTTCTGGCGTCTCAAACCAGATCCTCCTCTTCTTCTACCTTTCAGAGTTCCCCTTTGGCTGTCTCTTGAACTATTTGCTGCCGGGAGCCAGCATGGGGAATCCCGCCCGTGGCAAAGGTCATGAGGAAGAGGCCTGCCAGAGCAAAGGCGAGATCAGGCCTCAGGGGTCCCCCTGGACTTTCTCGGGCATCTACCCCAAAAGCAGAGTCTGTCTGCCTTACTGCATTATGCCTTTCACCAACTTTTCTGACATTAATAGAGGGCTATCCCCCACCACCTTTCTCTGAAAAGAGTTAACTTAGAGCTCCAGTTAATAAGTCTCCTGGGTGTAACAAGAGTGTTTCAGTCCAAAAACTCCTCTGATGGCTCTCTAGCCTGCCTGACAAGTTTGTCCGGCCTCTTACAACCACACATGTGATTGTTCACAGCCTCCCAACTGTGAGAGGCACGAGACACTCTAAACTTTCTAAATACAGAATCTTTTGAGAAGTTAGAAAATTATTAGTAAAGCATTAGTGGATTGTTAGAAATATACCGGTGGAGGGTTTCATTGTTGAGCCAATATTTGCTGCTAAATCTCCATATCCCTGTCCCCTATATACACTAATTGATATAACTAGCATATGGGAAAAATAAGTAATAACCTTTGATATTAATCACGTTAGACCTTAGGCTAGTAAATTCTTTTCTTGATTATAGCCCACTACACCTTTGCCCTGTAGGAATGCAACTTTATCTGGTGCCTTCAGAGGGTGGTGCCTGACTTAAGAAAAATCACCTTTGGAGAAAATAAGTTTTCTGATTGACTAATCATCATCAGAAAGGGTCATAAAATGTTAGCAGGCCTCTTGGCCAGAAGATGATGTAAATCACCTGAGAACTTTTTATATCGGAAGGAATGCAGAAGGAAAGCGTGGTCTCAATAAGGGTTAGGACTGCTGACCCTGCATGACTTTGTATTATCCATTGATCTCTATGTACAACTTTAAGTATAAAAGCTGCCCTGAAAAATAAAGAGACGGACCAGTTCCTGGAAAGACTGGTTTCCCCCATGTCATTCTTTTCTTATTCTCCCTTTTCAGGCTGAATTCCCATCTGGAGCATAGAGGCTCGCCGTGTCTACTTATTTGCCTGGGCTTCTAAGACCCATGCGAGAGGCAGCCCAAGGTGGGGCACCCTCCGCTATTCAAGTGGGTGCCTGCAGCCTACATAAATGGTGCAAGTCCCTTGTCTCAGGGCTTTATTGGCTTTCTATGTAAACCAAGGAATACAGCCTCTTTTCTTCTCTATTTTCTCCACTACACTATTCTTTCTTAATCTCTCTTTATATCTCTAAATAAATAATCTTATCTGATCATCGACGCTGTCCCTGCTTTGAATTCCCTGGATCCACCGGGGCTGGACCCTGGCAATTTGCAGTGTTTATTATGGTACTTGGTGGGGAGGAGTGGGCAGGGCCAGAGCATGTCATCTTGTTGAGGACAGAAGCTGTCAGGTTCTACTTTTAAAAATAAGTTTTAGTTGAATACTTTTGTCATCTAGAGGAGAAGGCAAAAAGTGTTGTATTTTTAAAATTTTTATTTATTTAAAAATATCTTTTTATTTATTTGACTGCACTGGGTCTTAGTTGAGGCATGCAGAATCTTTAGTTGCAGCACGTGGAGTCTAGTTCCCTGACCAGGGATGGAATCTGGGACCCCTGCATTGAGGATGCGAAGTCTTAGCCCCTGGGCCACGAGGAAGCTTCAGAATTAGGTGGGCCTGAGTTTGAGCCACAGTTTCACCTGTTATTTGCCGTGTGACTTCTGGCAAGTTCATTAACCATTGTTAAGTCTCAGCTTCCACATTGGTAGAGAATAACCCTATTCAAAGTTTCTTTTTTCTGTTTCATTATGGTTTATCACATGATACTAAATATAATTCCCTGTGCTATACAGTAGGACCTTGTTTTATCTATTTGTCCATTGGATTCTCCAGACAAGATTACTAGAGTGAGTTGCCATCTCCTATCCCAGGGGATCCTCCCAATCCAGGGACCAAACCCACATCTCCTCCATTGGCAGGTGGATTCTGTACCACTGAGCTAACTGGGAAGCCCCCTATTAGGTCTCTTAAATTTTAGTCAACAACGAGAGGCCTGACTAGCTTGAGAAAAAGGAGTGCACTAGAAGGTGAGTCAGTTGGAAAAAGAGAAGCCATTCCAGTTATTTGAACAGAGAGGGTTTAATAAAGTGTCTGGATTAATTGGGTATTGGAGGACTGAAAAGGCAATTATAGGACATTGGGATTAACATAAAATTAGTAATTGTGAGAATCAGTCCCACTGCTAGGGCTAAGGACATGGAGGGAGAAAATTGGGGGTGATAAGAACATAGAGACTCACAGGTGGGACCCTAATGGATCAGTGCCTTGACCTCTACAACAAGGCTCTGCCTGGTGCTGGTAATTTGGGGCTGAGAAGAGGGACAATGAGGCTAGTTCACAGAGTGTGGAAATAAAAGCTGAGTAATAGAAACCATGCCACCGGAACCCACTGTTTGTGGAACCAGTTAGTGCTACTGGGGTGGAGAGATGCTGCCCAGGTATCACTGAAAAACTTTGTGTTTGTTCAGGAGGAGCAAGTTCTTCCTCCTGTCTTCCAGTCTCCCTCCCCACCGTTTGTGGCAGAGTTGACTTGAATCAAACTGACAGAAAAGAACCATGATTTGCATAGGCCTCACCCTAGCAAAGTAAAGCAGGGTGTGGTTTGATCTGAGAACCAGTCACTTAATAACTAGCAAAGAAGGATGCTAGGTAGTCCATAGAATCAAAGATCTTACAAAGGGCAAGAGGCAGGCCTGATCTGAGAAGCTTGATGTAGAAATTCACTAAACTGTTAGTGTGCAGACACTGCAGAGGAATTCTTTACGATGTTGCTCAAACCACTTTCAACCATTTTGTGTCCTCAGTCGGGAGTAAAATATCTGGAATAGAGACAGAATTTGGCCAAGCTTGTTATACATCCATTCTAATGGTCAAAAGGATTAGAAGGATGGGATCCCATAAGTGGCAACCCACTAGGATAATGTGGAGGAGGGAAAGGACCATCTCACAAGGAAATAATGCTGCAGGAAAAGAGATGAAGTTATATACTGCATTAATTGTCTTGCCATAGGCATCTGGCTGGTCACAGGATGTGTCATACCAGGAGCTCACGGTGGGTGCTGTGTTTCTATTTTTACTCTACAGACTTTTTAAACTTTTTATATTGCTTCTTTTCATCTCTTACCATAATTCAAGGTAACTTTTATGTATCTTTTAAAAGCATTATTTTTGTTTGAAAATAATTAGGAAGTGGTTTTGATGTAATTGCCTTAGTCATTCCTCTGTTGTTGCTTTTTTTCTTTAACTTTTGTAATATAAATAATTCTGTGATAAATGTCTTCATACACAAATCTTGGGCTGTGCATTAATTGTCTCGACTAGAGAACCCATAAGAATTCTGGCGTGTCCTTCATATTCCTGGTGTGGAAGGTTGAGCAGGTTGTTTAACAGCTGATGCAAATGCTTCTTCCTAATGGAGTGCAGTGTGCAACTGCACACCCATATATGGCAGCCCTGAATTCTGCTTCTGCCACCTACTTACTGTGTGAACTTGTGCAAGTTACTATTTTTTTTTTTTTTTTGCAAGTTTGTTGCCTCCATTTCTATAGGGAAGATAATACTTACCTTCTAGAGTTATTGTGAGAATTAAGTGAGTTAATATATCTAAAACCCTTAAAACAGGTCTGGAACCTCCTAGTTGCTGTGCATATTTATTATGATGATGTGATGATGGTATTATTATCAGTGAGTATGAACATTTTAAGATGTTAGCTGCAGGTTGCCAAATGGAAACTTATCTTAAATTGACTGAAGACCTAATATAATCCTCTGAATCTGGAAGCCTGGCAACTCTAATTGATGTCATGATTGGATTCAAGACTCTTCAAGAACTGTAGACTACGCTTGGAGTCCTGCTGAGAAGAAGCTGAAATATGAAGCCACATTTTCCAGAGATGAGATGAGGCATAGAAATGGAAGGTTAATTGGCCCAAGAGGAAGCATGTGATGTTGGAATCATGATTACAGAAAAGGAAAAACCAGTGAAGAAAGCCAGTAGTGGGGAATTTATTGGAAGAGAAGCCACTTATCCCTCTGTGGGGAGGAGCAGTGGCTGCAAGCTCTTCATGAGCAGGTGGGCCAGAAGTCTGGGTCCCACCAGAGGGGAGGCTCAGGAGCGGTCACCATTAATTCTCAGTTGGGGTGTTCTGCTTACGTTTGGCTGCATACGGCATTGCAGTCCAGATGAGAGTCACATGCTTGGATCTCTTCTCCCTCTCTGAAAATTTTCCTCTAGAATAACGGTTGCCTTGTTAACCATCACCAACAGTTTTCAAAGGAGTAACTTCAGAAAGATGCAAAGGGCAGCAGAATGCTTGACCAAACCCGATCTGGTTTCAGAAGGCTGTCTCTTCTCAGACATGTCACTTTCATTAAAACAAACCAGGAAGATTCCCATGCCTGTGGACAGATGCAGAAAAGCTCTACTGCAGGGAGTTTCAGAGACATCTCCATGCAGAATAAGCAAAGTGAAGGTTGGGCCGGTCTCCCACTGCACTGAGTGAGCTGTGGGAGGTTTTCTGTTCTCTGACTTCACACTTTTACCTTATGTGTTGGGGAGGAGAAGCCAGTCAGGCTGTGTGGAGGCCAGGATATTCTTTGGGGCCACATTTAACCAACAAGCAAGGGGAAGCAGACCCCAAAACAGGATTTTGAATATAGATAGTTTATTCTCAAGGTGTGAAAAGAACTCAGGAAGTGGGTGAAGAAGTGGGACAGGGAAGGAAGTCAGCTTATAAATGGTGTGTTTAGCCAGTTACCACCATGGAAAACTGGAGCTTTATCCCATATGGACACTCTTGGGAAAGAAAGGAACACAGGACTCAGACATATCCTACTGTGGGGCAAAGAAGCTGAGGTGTTTATACAATAACTTCCATCAGTTATCAGTTGAGGGCTGCTCAGGGAAATGTTAATTTCTTGGCGTTTCCAAGACTCAAAGGCCTGCTAGAAGTGCTGGAAAAAGCCCTGGAAGAGATGCAGATACTGATAAGTGGGAGTCTGCCTCATATACAAATATGGCCAGGTCTGAGGATTATGGGTGGGGGCACTTCCAGTTACTGTTACATGAAGCTTAAAGGTCAACACCCAAGCTCAGGTCTTTCTCTGGTCCTCTTTACTGTGGTAAATCTCGGCAGATCAATGTGTCCTATGTGGGTAATAATTAAAAGTCTAACTGATCACATTAAAACAGGAAAATTGTTAACCAATATTTATGGAAAATATACTTCTGTATGTGATCATGCATCTGGGATTATTTTGCATGATATATTTTGTTGGTAGAAATAGAATACAGTGGACAAGTTGGTTGAGAAGCAGAACAGGTCTTGGGAAACAAGACATTTGTAGTCATAGTCCTGTTTCAGAGGAAGAGACTGCAGAGTTTTGATATTTTTGTAGCTGTGCAGTAGGTCTCAGTAGAGAAAATATCTTGAGATTCTATTGAGAAGGGTTGAGTTGGGATGAAAAAGGACACATTGATCTCATGAGCTTTGGAACATCCTGGTGATAGCACAAGCCTTGCCTTCTTCCACTGGTGTGGTCACCGCCAAGGCATACCTGCCAAGTGAGGAAGCCCTGCTACTTAGCAGTTCCTTCCAGCCAGTCAATCGTGTGGAGAAAACTCTGGGCCGAAGCATGTGGAATCATCCATTTTCTGATGGATTTTGTGAGTTAGTTTGGGTTCCTTTTGTCACTGTAATGGAGTATAAGTTGGAATCATTCTTTCCTCACAAACGTTTTTGTAAAAAAATTTAATCCTTACTTCTTGGATGATGTTTTAGGGAGATTTCATTGCTTTCCCAGTCATTTTGAAGAATCAGATCAGTTTCACTGGCAAGAGTAAAAAGTCCAATCTAATCTAATGTCAAAACTTCAGACCCTCCAATACCCCTTTTCTCCAAAATTAGACGTAACTTGTGACTTGAGGCTCAGCAGGAGAAGGGAAGGTTGTGGTCCATTCTTTCCGTCTTCTTGTCCCACCTCTTTCCCAGTTAACTCTGCTGAATCTGGCTTCTTCAGAGCTGGAGAATATGGAGTGGGGGCTTTACAAAAGGCAGAGGCAATGTTTCTAATTGTGTTGTCTTCTAATGGTATGGCTGTCACAAGCCCTCTGTTAAGGATAGGCATCCAGTGGGTGGTTCTTTGGGTATTCTCAGAGACCTCCAGTGGGGACCTCTGTACCTCACTCTATCTTAGGCAATAGACCCACTCTCTGCTGACTTCTTACAGCTCTCCCCTGTTCTTCCAGCCAAGGCACATCACTGGGCATGCTTTGCCTCTGTGGGCAGTCCTTTCCAATGAGGTCCTCTTAAACAGCTTAAGAATGGATTAAATTTCACAGGGTCCACACGGGAACTTAGCTTCCTTGATTCACTGAATTCTCAAAGTGAAGTTCATTTCTGTTCTGTGCTGAGGTGATGCTCCAGCTAGGCCCTTGCTGTCATATCTCTCAGAGAACCCGTATCAGTTTCTGCCGATAACTCTCTCACATTCCAACCTCATCACAAGTTGATTGGGCTGTATATATACCATCAGCCAGGGAAGAAGATTCTACTTGTTTCTCCTGTCAGTCTAAAAATTAATTTTTGGGATACCCCTACTTGTTTTGGGGTAAAGGAAGGTATACTAATCCTAATGATTCTACTTTTAATTAATCCATCTCATTTTATGTAGTTGTTGTTCAGTCATTAAATTGTGTCCTACTCTTTGCAACCCCATGGGCTGCAGCACGCCAGGCTTCCCTGTCCTTCACTATCTCTGAGTTTGCTCAGACTCATGTCCATTGAGTTGGTGATACCATCCAACCGTCTCATCCTCTGTCGCCCCCTTCTCCTCCTGCCTTCAATCTTTCCCAGCATCAGGGTCTTTTCCAATGACTCTGCTGTTTGCATCAGTTCAGTTCAGTTCAGTCGCTCAGTCGTGTCCGACTCTTTGTGACCCCATGACCCGCAGCACACCAGGCCTCCCTGTCCATCACCAGCTCCCGGAGTCTACCCAAGCCCATGTCCATTGAGTCGGTGATGCCATCCAACCATCTTATCCTCTGTTGTCCCTTTCTCCTCCAGTCATCAATCTTTCCCAGCATCGGGGTCTTTTCAAAGGAGTCAGCTCTTCATATCAGGTGGCCAAAGTATTGGAATTTCAGCTTCAACATCAGTCCTTCCAATGAACACCTAGGACTGATCTCCTTTAGGATTGACTGGTTGGATCTCCTTGTAGTCCAAAGGACTCTCAAAAGTCTTCTCCAACACCACAGTTCAAAAGCATCAATTATTCGGTGCTCAGCTTTCTTTATAGTCCAACTCTCACAGCCGTACATGACTACTGGAAAAACCATAGCCTTGACTAGATGGACCTTTGTTGGCAAAGTAATGTCTCTGCTTTTTACTATGCTGTCTAGGTTGGTGATAACTTTTCTTCGAAGGAGTAAGCGTCTTTTAATTTCATGACTACAATCACCATCTGCAGTGATTTTGGAGCCCCCCAAAATAAAGTCTGACACTGTTTCCACTGTTTCCCCATCTGTTTGCCATGAAGTGATGGGACCAGATGCCATGATCTTTGTTTTCTGAATGTTGAGCTTTAAGCCAACTTTTTCACTCTCCTCTTTCACTTTCATCAAGAGGCTGTTCAGTTC
Source organism: Budorcas taxicolor (assembly GCF_023091745.1). Taxonomy (NCBI): domain Eukaryota; kingdom Metazoa; phylum Chordata; class Mammalia; order Artiodactyla; family Bovidae; genus Budorcas; species Budorcas taxicolor. The sequence goes on along the minus strand of NC_068910.1, from coordinate 52,144,723 downwards.
GTCTTTGCTTTCTGCCATAAGGGTGGTGTCATCTGCGTATGTGAGGTTATTGATATTTCTCCTGGCAATCTTGAGTCCAGCTTGTGCTTCATCTAGCCCAGCGTTTCTCATGATGTACTCTGCATATAAGTTAAATAAGCATGGTGACAATATACCCTTGACGTACTCCTTTTCCTATTTGGAACCAGTCTGTTGTCCCATGTCCAGTTCTAACTGTTGCTTCCTGACCTGCATACAGGCTTCTGAAGAGGCAGGTCAGGTGGTCTGGTATTTCCATCTCTTTCAGAATTTTCCACAGTTTATTGTCATCCACATAGTCAAAGGCTTTGGCATAGTCAATAAAGCAGAAATAGATGTTTTTCTGGAACTCTCTTCCTTTTTTGATGATGCAGCAAATGTTGGCAATTTGATCTCTAGTTCCTCTGCCTTTTCCAAAACCAGCTTGAACATCTGGAAGTTCACAGTTCACATATTGCTGAAGCCTGGCTTGGAGAATTATGAGCATTATTTTACTAGCTGTTTGCATCAGGTGGCCAAAATATTGGAGCTTCAGCTTCAACATCAGTCCTTCCAGTGAATATTCAGGATTGATTTTCTTTAGGATTGACTGGTTTGATCTTCTTGCAGTCTAAGGGGCTCTCAAGAGTCTTCCAGTACCACAGTTCAAAAGGATCAATTCTTCAGCACTCAGCCTTCTTTATGGTCCCAGTTCTTACATCTGGATGTCAAAGACAGGCTGAATGGTTTGGTAACTAGTGGTCTAAACTGCACAGATGTGCTCTAACCACAAACCCAAATCTCAGTGGCTTCAAACAAAGGAATTTTATTTCTGGGTCATGTTATTGGCCAAAGTAGTTTGGTGTTGGGAGGAGCTCTGCTCTCTGCCGTTGTTCGATATCCAGGTTTCTTTTCCTGGTGTCTTTGCTGTCTTCTTTGTGGAGAGTCTAATTTTGCATGCTGGCTTCCTTTGATAGTCTGGTGAAACTTAGGGACCCTTTCTTAGGATAGTACTTTTAAGTGAATAGGATACAAGAGTCAAAATGTTAGTAAAGTGTGTTGAAAGTAATAGAGGTGCTTCCTTATTACACATTAAATAATAAGACTGAGGTGGCAGGTCTAACAACTTATGTACTTTTGAAGTAATCATGAACAAAACAGTATTTTGAGATACCTTTAACAACTGGAATATATGAGGAAACATCTGTGACTTCTATGGTGACAATGTCACTGATATCATATAGTGTTTGTCACATTAATAAACTGAAGGAAATGGTAACATCAGTTAGAAATTAATTTATATCACTGCATTTTTTTCTCTCGTAAACTTCATTGAGTTCCTGAAATGAATCCCTTGAAGATCTGTGGACTGTTGTTTAAGAATCTTTATAGAGCCTCTGTAACACCTTTTATGGTGTGTTCTGTAAGATTTGACCACAGTTATGAAAAAAGGCCTGGGGAAGCTGGTAGGTACCCTTCCTTGTATCCACAGTCTTGGCAATTTGGCTTTGTAGTTCTTCCATCAAAAGGTAGAGTCTGGATACTTGTTTCTTCAGCCTACAGTGCCTTTATTTCTTGCTTTGGGCCCATAGAGTATGGTAGGAATGACAGTGACCCAGTTCTGATCCTGGCCTCAGGAAACTTCTGCTTTTTTTTTTTTTTTTTGAGCCCTGCCATTCCCATGTGAACAATCTGGATCTGTCTGCGAGAGTTATGTGCTCAGCTATTCTGTCCCTTCAGCCAACTGCCAGCTAACTGCCAGGAGTATAGAGGCCAGCTGACCTACATTGCACTGCAAACACAGAGGGCATCCGCAGTGAGATGAGAAGTACCACCCTCTGTATCCCACCCAAGTTACCAACTTGCCCAATTGTGCCTGAAATAAATGGTTGTTGTTTTAATCCACTGAATTTGAGGTGGCACTTTCAGTAGGAATAACTCCTCATGCAAGGAAGATGGCATCAATAAGTACTGATGCATCAGTAACTACTGATGCAAGGAGGATGGCCCCACTTTTAACTGGTTTGACTAGGTGGTGAGATTCTTTCCCTTACATTTTGTTTTTGAAACCTAATTATAGGGCCCTACCTACTTACAAGCAAGAGATACTGTAAAATGTAGTTCAGTATTATATCCAGGAGAGGGGGACAGAGATATTGGTGCATCTCTGTCAGAGGCACTTATTTCTCTCTGTTTTGGAGCCTCAGCTGAAACTGCTACTCAAAGACAGACAAGTGTTAGTTGCTCAGTTGTGTCTGACTCTTTGCAATCCCATGGACTATAGTCTGACAGGTTCCTCTGTCCGTGGGATTCTCCAGGCAAGAATACTTGAGTGGGTTGCCATTCCCTTCTCCAGGGGATCTTTCTGAACCAGGAGTCAAACCCGAGACTGTTACTACCTTGCTCCCGTCTGCCTCCAAAGAGGAGAAAATTCTGGTTTAGTAGATTCAGGTCCTGGTCATATTCATTTGAGGGAGAGAAAGGAGAAAGCATGAAGGTTGAGCCATGATATTCAGCTGCATTTTTAAAGCACATGTACCTTCTCAAGGAAATCAACCCTGAATACTCATAGGAAGGACTGATGCTCAATTCGAAACTCCAGTACTTTGGCCACCTGATTTGAACAGCTGACTTACTGGAAAAGACACTGATGCTGGGAAAGATTGAGGGCAGAAGGAGAAGGGGGCGACAGAGAATGAGATGGTTGGATGGCATCACCGACTCAATGGACATGAGTTTGAGCAAACTCTGGGAGATAGTGAAGGACAGGGAAGCTAGTGTGTTGCAGTCCTTGGGGTCACAAAGAGTCGGACACAATGAGCAACCGAACAACAGCAAAAACATACCTTCTTGTGTATAGTTCCTTTGGGACCCCACGGGGAAGAGGCTTCATGGCAAGATTTATACATTCTTATTTTGTGTGTTGTGGTTGATTCTATCACAGCAACATCAGCATCTCTGTTCATTGCTCCTAGAGTGTTGTATACAGTCTAGTGTATATAGGATCTCAGTTCAGTTCAGTTCAGTCGCTCAGTCGTGTCCGACTCTTTGCGACCCCATGAATCGCAGCACGCCAGGCCTCCCTGTCCATCACCAACTCCCGGAGTTCACTCAGACTCACGTCCATCGAGTCAATGATGCCATCCAGCCATCTCATCCTCTGTCATCCCCTTCTCCTCCTGCCCCCAATCCCTCCCAGCATCAAAGGCTTTTCCAATGAGTCAACTCTTCACATGAGGTGGACAAAGTACTGGCGTTTCGGCTTTAGCATCATTCCTTCCAAAGAAATCCCAGGGTTGATCTCCTTCAGAATGGACTGGTTGGCTCTCCTTGCAGTCAAAGGGACTCTCAAGAGTCTTCTCCAACACCACAGTTCAAAAGCATCAATTCTTCGGCGCTCAGGCTTCTTCACAGTCCAACTCTCACATCCATACATGACTAATGGAAAAACTATAGCCTTGACTAGACAGACCTTTGTTGGCAAAGTAATGTCTCTGCTTTTGAATATACTATCTAGGTTGGTCATAATTTTCCTTCCAAGGAGTAAGCGTCTTTTAATTTCATGGCTGCAGTCACCATCTGCAGTGATTTTGGAGCCCAAAAAAGGAGGAGTCTGAAGACCACATAGTTAAGGTGAGGTGTGCTGGAGGAATTGTACTGTATTTCCCACACCCAGGTTTCAACCTCTTCGTTCTAACTTACTAATTATGCAACCTTGGGAAAATTCCTTAAGTGCAGACACTGTTTCCTTTTTGCAAAGTGTAGACAATCATAGCAAACATCCATGTTTCTTGTGAGCATTACCTGAAAGAATGTGAAGGTATTAAATACTTCATACTTGAAGATGTTCTGCAAATAGAAACTGAATCTAAAGGATGAGTAGGCTTGTGTTTTAAATAATAATTTGAAAGGTAAATATAGGACAGAAAGTTTTGTTAATCAGCACAATGGAACCATAAGCCCATGTTAGGCCGCTATCTAGTATGGACTCAATTATTTAATTTCCTCTTTATTCTTTTTCCATGGTTTCATTCATCTTTTGCTATAGATATCCATTCTCATGTACTTTATGCATATTCTTTTTTTGGTGGGCTGCACTGCGAGGCATGTGGGATCTTAGTTCCCCAACGAGGGATTGAACTCTTGCCCCCTGCATTGGAAGCATGGTGTCTTAACCACTGTTCCCCCAGGAAAGTACACCATATTCTTAAATTCATTTATATTTGGAAAATGTAGTATTGTTTTGTATATATTTGTGTTTTTAAATTTATGCAAATGGTATTGTGTTCAAAATTTTTTTTAGCCTTTTGCCCAGTGCCTTGTTTGAAATGACTGCCCATGGTGCTGAAAGTGATCTCACTTATATTACTTTAAGGGTAAGTAGTATTAATGTTATCTAAGTATTTTCTACCTTTAACTTACTGATTCTCATTTGTTGGGCACTCGGGTTGTTTACAGTATCAGAATCATGCATTAAAAGCATCTTTTAAAATTGCCACTTTACTAACCTAATGGAAAATTTCTCTGGGATGAATGCTTAAGATGGGGCAAACAGTAATAGAGTGTGTACACACTAGATCTTGCCAAGGACAGCTAAAGTGACTTTCCAGAAGCCTTTCCATTATCAGTGTATATACCCACCAGGACTGCACAGGGAGCCTGTTATTTTTACATCTTCACAGTTTTTCTAAACTTTGTATTTTAATAGATGTGAAGTATTTAATTGTCATATGAATTTTTATTTCTCTCCTTTCTTGTGAGAGTATCTTTGTGTGTGTGTTGACGTTTCAGGAATCCCTCCCCTGCATCATTTCTTCATGTCCCAGAGAATCCATTTTCTCCATACCACGCACCAAGCAAACCTCCTTTCCCCATAGCTTTGAAGAGTCACCTTTCAGCTCAGTTCAGTCACTCAGTCGTGTCCGACTCTTTGCAACCCCATGGACTGCAGCACGCCAGACTTCCCTGTCCTTCACCAACTCCCAGAGCTTACTCAAACTCATGTCCAATCGAGTTGGTGATGCCATCCAACCATCTCATCCTCTGTCATCCCCTTCTCCTCCTGCCTTCAATCTTTCCCAGCATCAGAGGCTTTTCAAATGAGTCAGTTCTTCGCATCAGGTGGCCAAAGTATTGGAGTTTCAGCTTTAGCATCCTGTCCCTCCAGTGAATATTCAGGACTGATTTCCTTTAGGATGGACTGGTTGGATCTCCTTGCAGTCCAAGGGACTCTCAAGAGTCTTCTCCAACACCACAGTTCAAAAGCATTAATTCTTCGGCACTCAGCTTTCTTTATAGTCCATCTCTCACTCCATACATGACTACTGGAAAAACCATAGCCTTGACTAGACAGACCTTTGTTGGCAAAGTAGTGTCTCTGCTTTTGAAAATGCTTTCTAGGTTGGTCATAACTTTTCTTCCAAGGAGCAAGTGTCTTTTAATTTCATGGCTGCAGTGATTTTGGAGCCCCCCAAAATAAAGTCAGCCACTTTTTCCACTGTTTCCCCATCTATTTGCCTTGAAGTGATGGGACTGGATGTCATGATCTTAGTTTTCTGAATGTTGAGTTTTAAGCCAACTTCTTTCACTTTCATCAAAAGGCTGTTTAGTTCTTCTTTGCTTTCTGGCATAAGGGTGGTGTCATCTGCATATCTGAAGTTATTGACATTTCTTCTGGCAATCTTGATTCCAGCTTGTGCTTCATCCAACCTGGCATTTTGCATGATGTACTCTGCATATAAGTTAAGTAAGCAGGGTGACAATATACATCCTTGACAAGCCACCTTTAGTATGTGTCAAAGTCACATACAAAATGGGATCTATTTCTTATTTTTTTAAAAGATTTTTTTTTTGATGTGGACCATTTTTAAGTCTTTATTGAATTTGGTACAATATTGCTTCTGTTTTATGTTTGGCTTTTTTTTTTTTTAAGATATATATGTACATTTTGGTTTTTTGGTTGTGAGGCATGTTGGATCTTAATTCTCTGACCAGGGGTCAAATCCATACCCCATGCATTAGAAGGCAAAGTCTTAACCACTGGACCACCAGAGAAATCTCAAGTGGGATGTATTTCTGAGTCTCTATTCCGCTCTACATTTGTTCTGTGTATCTCTTTGTATGCCAGTCCATACTGTTTGGATTACAATGGCCTTTTCCTGTATCTCAGTATTACTTGTAGCAAACTTTCTGCTCCCGTCTTTCCTCTTCTGTTTTAAAACTGACTTAGATCTTCATGGCCTTTGTTCTTCCTTTTTATCCTGACAATTAATTAGTCTATTCTCTGAATACAATTTATTAAAAGGGCTAGCTTTTTGCTGTTTAGCACGGGGGAGCTCAGCTCAGTGCTCTGGATGACCTAGAGGGATGGGACTGGGGGGTGAGAGAGAGTCTCAAAGAGCGAAGGGGTATATGTATATATATAGTTGATTCACATTGTTGTGCAGCAGAAACTAACAGAACATTGTGAAGCAGTTATACTTAAACAGGAAGATAGAGAGAGATAGCTTTTAGTAACAGATTCATAAGTGAACTTAATCATGAATCTCCACTTCTAAGAAATGGTATGTGTATTCGTATTTTTGTTCCTTTTTTTTTTTTTGAGTGGTCACTTTCATTTTTCCTTCAGCCACAGAGCTTTTTGGAGGGTGATTTTTTTTTAAAAACATTTTCAAGTGGCCTTATCTTAGAATTAACATGCTCTTATTAATTTCTGGTTTTATTGCATTTTAATTAGAGGATGTGGCTGCAGAATACTTTTTAGAACTCTGGATTGTCTTTGTGATCCATTGTATGATGGATTTATGTGAATGGCCCATGGGCACTAGAAAGCTATTTTCCATAGAGTTAAAATTGGTAATTATTAAGTCAATCTTTCTGAATTATTTATTTCAAATCCTTTAATCTAGTTTTGTTAACCCATAGGGGGCCCCAGAGAAGTTTACAGATGGGCTTCCGGGATTCCTAAACCCCCTGACATGTAGGGAATATACACATGTTTCTGAGTAAGGAGAGTGCTTTCATGAGATTCTCGTAGGGATTTGAGAGTCTAAAAAGATAAACAGCCTCAAGATCTTGAGTTTTGTCTCACGGTTGTTTGCATCTATGATCTGTCAATAGTTGCAACGGTTCTTTTACAATTTTGTCTTGTTTTTCTGCTACTTTTCATATGTTGACACAATGTTGACTGATGCATAAAGATTCATGGAAATTTATGACATTGCTGTGGATTCTATTATTGATCAATATAAAATGATAATTATAAAATCCCTTTTATAATGTTTGCTTTGAATTCAGCTTTATCTGATTTTATTATCTCAGTTGTAGCTTTCTGTTTGTATTTGCTGACTTTGTGCTTTGTCGAAAAATTTCAGTTTTGTGCTTCTTGCTTAATTGGATTCTTTTTGTATCAAGCATATTTAATATGAAATTTTATGCCTTTTATGCTCATTGCAACAACTGATATTCTTGCTTCTACCTTATGTCATTTGCTTTTATTTTGTTGATGATATTCATGGTTTTCTTTGTTATTATTTCTGTCTTTTCTTATATGGATTTGTACTCATTGGTTTGCTCTTCTTCAATGGTTTGTGAATTTTGGTTGCAGTCTGTTTTGAAACCACATTTTTAATTCTTTAGATGTTTTTCCAAATATATTCTTATAGACATCTATTTAATATTACAATTGGTGTCTTTCAGTCCCATTTATAGTGTAATAAGAATTAGAACTTATTCTCTTTTCCTCTTCCATTCATTTATACAAATTTACTTTTTAATTCAGTTTTTTCAGTTCTACAATTATTTTTATATTCTAGCTCTTCATGAGTGTACTGTCATTTTTTATATTCTTTTTAGTCAAATAAGAATTAAGCCAATTTATATTAATTGTGTTCAGGAGTCTAATTTTGTTGTGACTTCTTCCTTGGCCTCTTAATTTTGCTTTACCTTTTTCATTATTTCATGTTTTAAATATTATTTTTATGAAATATTTTTTTAAAGAGTATATTTTCAGATCCCTCCTATCCCCAAGATTGTTTTTATTTGCCCTCCCACGTGTGACAGTGAATATGAACGCATCAACTGGCAACTTCTACCTAAAAAAACACATCAAAAAATTAGTGACTTGGAAAATAATCATATATGTAGTTCACAGTTCTACAGTTTGCCAGTTTGAGCCAAGTTCTGCTGAGAAGTTCTCCTCTTCTAGAATGGTCTCACTCATGCCTCCACGGTCAGCTGTTAGGTGGGTAGGGGTTGGCCTCGTTTGAAGTGGTTTTGTCCTCCTGTGGACCCTGATCTGGTAGTAGGCTGTGGGCATGGCAGCTGGGTGGGATTCCAAGAGAGAGCCCCAGAAGCAGGCGTGCATAGCTCCTCAAGGCGTAGGGTTTGTATTGGCACAGCAGGATTTCTAACACATTCTGTTTTCCAAAGGAAGTGCCTGACACTGCCAGCCATTCTTGGTGGGGTGGAGAGATAGACTCCCCTCTTGGTGGGAGATGCTGCTCCCACATCACAAAGAGGAATTCATCAACAAAAGGATGCTTGTTGCCATTTTAGCAAGTCAGTCTGCTATAGTGTATAGAGCTTCTGACACAAGACTGTAATAGATCCTTCTCACCTCATCAGTTAAAATATTTAAAAAAGTGTATGTGTATATATATATATATATATATATATATATATATATATATATATAAAAGTATATGTATGCTACTCTGCTTAGTCACTCAGTTGTGTCCAACTCTTGCCAACCCCGTGAACTGTAGCCCACCAGGCTCCTCTGTCCATGGGGTTTCTCCAGGCAAGAATATAGGTCAAACCCAGGTCTCCTACATTGCAGGCAGATGCTTTACTGTCTGAGCCACCAGGGAAGCCCATTATATATAGGGGCTCAGTGGGTAAAGAACCTGCCTGCCAATGCAGGACGATCAGAAGACGTGGGCTTGATCCTTGGGTCAGGAAGATCCCCTGGAGAAGGGCAGGGCAACCCACTCCAGTATTTTTATCTGGAGAATCCTGTGGACAGAGAAGCCTGTGGTGGCTACAGTCCACAGGACGCAAGAGTTGGACATGACTGAAGCGACTAAGCATGCACGCACATCTATATATGTACACACCTATACACAGGCTCTTTCCAGGAAATTTTATTTTGGACTGTCTAATAGGTTATTTCCAGGGACACTGTGCAACCTCTGAGTGTTCTTTTTTTTTTTTTTTTCCTTTAATAGATTTTTGAATAATTTCTTATTTTTCTTAATTAGTAAACCAAGGTTTATCTACAATCATTTTTCTTTTTTTTAAAAGTAAATCTTAAAACTTTATTATTAAAGTGATCTATTCATAGGTTAAGACATCAAGCAGCAAAGAATGGTGTAAAATAAAAAGTTAAGTTTCTTCCCCCACAACCTAACCCCTTGCCGGTGGTAACCATGATCAACAGTTTGATGGCATCCACCAGCAATATCTTTTGCATACATATGGAACACACACATATGTCACTCAAATAAGATAATGTTTTCACATTGTTCAGCACCTTTTTAGTTTTCCACTTAATATATTTTGAAGCTTTTCCTATGTCAGTACATATAGAATTATTATGCTTGTTTTTAACAGCTCAAAAGCTGTTGATGTAACTTTTAAATTCTAGATGTTTTTACACATACATGAATGTACTTGGATTAATAAGTGAATCCACATGTACCCACTTCCTAGTTCTAGCAGTTATCAGTATTTGGCCAGTCTCAGTTGCAGTATTCATCTCTCTTTACACTCCAAACACTGATTTATTCCTTATTGATAGCTTCAAAGTAATTCCCAGCTATCATATCAATTCATCCTTAAACTATTCATTATGCATCTCTAACTGATAAGAACGTTCCCCGTGTAATCACCATGCCATTACCACCACATTTAAGGAAAATAACAAGTCCTTAGTCTTATCTCACATCCACTCCATAGTCACGTTTTCCTGATTGTCTCAACTCTTCCTGAATCAGGATCTTCACAAAGACTCACACATTTCATTTTGTTTTTATATGATTCTTCAAGATGTACAATCTGAAAACTGATTTCAGATGTCAGTTGAAATATTTATTTTCTCTATTTTCAAATTTAGAACTTGCTTTTTTCCTTTAGGATTGAACTGTGTGTGTGTGTTTTGAGTGTGTGAATGTTTCTGTTTAGGAGTTTAAAGGATGTAAGAGTGAATACTCAGAAAATCCTTGCTTCTGTGCCCCTCCCCTTTAGTCTATTACTCTTCCCATTATCCCTGACTTCTACAGGTAACCATCCATTCTACTTGTTAGTAAGTTATTCTTCTATTATTTCTCTCTCTCTTTAAAAAAAAAAATGTTCATATATTTGGCTTTGTTGGGCCTTGGTTGCAACATGCAGGGATGGAACCGGGGCCTCCTGCATTGGAAGCATGGAGTCTAAGCCACTGGACCAGCAGGGAAGTCCGCTGGTATTTCTTTTGACAAAAATCATTGTGTGTGTGTGTGTGTGTGTGTGTGTGTGTGTGTGTGTGTGTGTATGTGTGTATTTCCTGGTGTTTCTTACACAGAAGGTATCATATTTTATACACTGTTTGAACCTTGTATTTGTCGCTTAGTTTATCTTGGAGCTCACTCTGTATTGGTCCAAACAACATTTCCTCATGCTTTTTGTGTGGTGGCAGAGTACTCCACTGGGTGGAGATACCCTGGCTTGTCTAACCAGTCCTCTGAATAATCTTGAGCACACATTGTCTGGTATTTGTGCAAATGTATTTTCAGGGTAGACTTCTGAGATGTGAAATTGGTGGGTCAAAGGGAAAATGCTCATGTAATTTTGTTAAATATTGCTATCATAACATAGGATCTATTTTTATACTGTATTTTCTTTCAGACCAGATTTGAGCATTTTGTCAAGAGCCAGGCTTTGGTTATATTCTCTGTCCACTTGTGTTATGGTTGAATTTATCACAGACATTCAGTTAACTGGCAAATAAATCTGCATAGTAATGGTTCCAGTTCTTATTTCTGGCAGCCTTTCATTTTCTTTATTAGGGTAGTGTCTTTCCCTCAAACCCAAACGACTGGGCTCTGAATATTGCATGTGAAAATCTACATTCCTACAGGGGTCTCTCCTGTGCTCCTGCCCCAGATGTACTCAGACGCATACTGCTGTAGCTGCTATTCAGGTCATTTCTTGGTGTTGTAATCTTATCCCGGATGTAGAAAAATGGTGCTTGGTTATTTGGGGAGTGGGGAGAGGAGAGGATTACCATTTTGTTTTCATTATGGAAGAATTGGGAGCAGATAGAGGCAGTAGAGGGGTTGACCTTCAATTTTCAGTTCTGTTGTTACTAATTTTTAGGTGGAGTTTTCTCTGGATTATATCTGTTCTTTTCAGATTCATGGATTGCCTTTCAGTCTAAGTTTTTGGGATAGTACAGTTTTTCACCTTTTGCTGTATTTTCATTGGTATTTCAGTGAGATTATAAATAGGAAAACTTGAATTGGAGCTGCTTGTCAAAAATATTTTTAAATCAGAAAACTCATTGGTTTTTTCAGTATTGTATCTGTCCATTCTTACTGTGTAACAAACTACCTTCAAACTCTGGCTAATACTAATGCTACTAATAATATAGTCTTGCCCATTTGTGGTTTGGCAGAAGATCAGGTAGTCTAGGCTGGGTTTGGCTGGAAACTCTGCTTTAGTTGTTGGTCTTATTGGGTTTAGATCCTCACTGCAGACTGTGCTCAGGTCTGCTCTATATATGTATTCAACATAGGCTGAAGTGTCTGGAAAAGCTCACCGCATGCTGAAGAAAGAAGTTGAAGAGAGATACTAGAAACATGTATTTCCTTTTAAAGCCCTGGTTGGGAACCAGCACATTGTCACTGGGACCCAGTTTCATTGGCCAAAGCATGTCAGATGACTGAACCCACATTCAAGGAACAAAGAACTTATACCATATCTTGTGGAAAGGACAGCAAAACCACATAGCCAATAGCATGGGGACGGAGCCCAGAGTATTTATTGTTTGCGGGTACTATGCAAATCTTTCCCACAATTGTTTGTGTCTCCACCTTCCTCCAACATGTTGAATAAAAATAGATTTCCTTTTGTTTCAAAATGAGGAAGCTGAGGTTGAGGAATCTTTAGGATCTTCCTCACCAATGAACACCTTTTCCAGGATTTAGTTGGGATTTCAAACTAGGTCTCTATCCTTTTTCTGACTCTGCTTCTCCAAACTGACTTTCTTTCCCCTTCCCCTCAATTCTTCAAACACACAGTGCTCAGTGAGGAAAATCAGACACAGAACCAGTTATAAGCCATCTGACATTTGAAAAGCTGCCACCCACCAAAAGTTCCCTTATACAGGAGGAGGTAAAGGAGGCACCCTTGGGAAGAGCCTCGATTTAGTTGATGGAAGGGAACCTGATACCAGGTGTCAATTGAAGTCTCTGGTTAACCTTGCCACTTGGTGCTGGCTGGATCACAAGGCTTGGAAGAATGGTGCAGAGAAGAACTCGAGAAAAGCAACTGCAGCCACACCTGCCATCCCGTGATTAACATTTTGAAATCTGCCATACAGAATGGGTTAGCACAGAACCTCAGCCTTGGAGGCATATATATATAATGACTCACACAGTCATTGGTGTGTGAACCCCAGGCAGGGAGCTCACATTTCCTAGGAGAGAAGAGTTTTGTTCAGTCATAAGCGCTCTCCTACTGGATCTGGAATTGCTCTCTGCACCAAAAATGCCTGACATCATTTTCTTTGAATTTAAAAGGACCTTCACAAACATTTTGGCTTAAATATAAAGAAAAACTTTTTATAAAGGAAAAGAAATTAGAAAAAAAAGAGATTAGTAGACTGTTATGGAAAATAGTTTCATTGAAAATGCCTGGAAAAAAAGCAAAAGTCGCTCAGTTGTGTCCAACTCTTTGCAACCCTATGAACTGTAGCCCGCCAGGCTCCTCTGTCCATGGGATTCTCCAGGCAAGAATACTGGAGTGGGTTGCCATTCCCTTCTTCAGGGGATCTTCCCGATCCAGGGATCAAACCTGAATCTTCTGCATTGCTGATAGATTCTTTACCATCTGAGCCACTAGGGAAGCCCAAATACAGTTAAAAATATTAAGAATATGCCCCCATCAGTACCATCTTTCTATATATATGTGTTCTATATGTGATTCTATATATATGTGTTAATATGTGATATTTGTCTTTCTCTTTGTGACTTACTTCACTTTGTATAATAGGCTCTAGGTTCATCCACCTCATTAGAACTGACTCAAAAGATACAATATTGTTTCCATGAATGAGAAAAAAGGAAAAGAAACCCGATAAATATAAATTACTTTTATTTTGCAGTGAAAGTGAAAATAGAAATATCTTTTAAAATCATGTTGCTAAAATAAACATACAAACTTTGTTTTTCAATAGCATAAAATACTACAAGCAGCCCTACAAAGGAAGAGTTCAGAGTTTGGGCCTCAAATATCAGCCCTGCTGGTACATTACGTATTCATCTGTCTCCTCTGGTGTTTTCTCAGTCTCACTTGAACTTCACATTAGTTATAACTGGCCACATTGATACCTAGAGTTTGTCTCCTTGTGCTTGTAAAAAGATCAGCTTTGACACTTTTTGTTACTGGTTACAAGAAGAAAGAAGCAGGGGCTAGTTCGCACATGTGGACCCTGAGACTTTCTTGCTGTTCCAACCAGAAGACATTGCAAAAGCATTAAATGTTGGCAAGTGAAGTGAAGTCACTCAGTCGTGGCCGACTCTTTGTGACCCCATGGACTGCAGCCCACCAGGCTCCTCCGTCCATGGGATTTTCCAGGCAAGAGTACTGGAGTGGGTTGCCGTTTCCTTCTCCGGGGGATCTTCCCGACCCAGGGATCGTCTCCCGCATTGTAGGCAGACGCTCTTACAGTCTGAGCCACCAGGGAAGTCAACTCCATAATTAACAACACATCCTTTCTTTCTTTCCTGCCTGGGGGAATGCAATTCTAGACCTTTCACTGGGGAGGGTAATCTTCCTGGATTATGACCTGGGGGAAAATAAAATCATCTTGAAAGAAGGTAAAACCACCCCAGGGGCTCTGTCACTCTTTTTTTAATCTCATTTCAAGTTGTGTTCTCCAGCCCCTGAACCTCCAAGGATTCTTCAGCCAGGGACTGTTTGTGTTTGCCATGCCTTTGGTAACATGATGTGGTGATGAAATCTTAGGGAGGGAAGACCTTCAGTCTTAACATTACTTGCTTCCTGCTAAATCTCAGGATCTATATGTATTTTCTGTTGTGTACATGAAAGGTTTTCTCTTAGAGAATTTTTTTGTAATGGGAAATGGCTCACAGTTGTAGAGCTGATTATGGTTCCTTCTTGGCCAAGAATAAGTAACTGTCTGTAGCAATATCTGAAACTCTTCACTAAGTTCTTCTCAGAACCAGTCATGGGCAAAACTGTAATCTGAAAAATTCATTTTTACTAGGATTATACTGCCAGCTCTTTGTTTCTCCAGCATGAGACCTCTGAAATTATTATCTGCTCCTAACCTCAGATGATCTCAGTTGCCCCACTAGTGTTTGCTTTCCAGCAAGAATCATAAACTGAATCACAACAAGATGTAGGCAACTCTTAGGAGAAAGCAATGCTTTTTACAGGAATGAATGAATATTACCAAGATGTTGGTGGCTTCCAACCTGGGATACCTGAACCCCAACATTCTGTGTAGATAGGGAAAGAAAGAAGTATCTTTGAACTATTTTCAACATTTAAAAGACATTTACCCATGAGACAGTCATCCAGGAGATAAATCAAATTTCTGTCTTTGAACTTTAATTTTATCAACTCAGTGTGGTAATTTGAGTTAACATGTGCTGAAGAATAATTTATAAATACCAAATATTTGTTATTCAAAAATCCATCAGAGATGTGATTCCTGGGAGAGATTAAAATCAGTTTGAAGGGTAAGAAATCTGAATTTCTGAATTAGAGAAATAAAGATTTAATAGCAGTGTTTCCAACATCAGCTTGAAACTTGATAAAGCAGGGAAGGATATAGAGAAAGTATGGAATGAGCATCTGCTCAGGGTCTGGCTGGACACTTTGACACACAGTCATTCTTTGGGCGGTGTGTATCTTCATGTAGAAGCTGTAGTTTATCCCAGTCTTTCCCTAGGGCTGAGTGCAAGTTACTTTTTCTGTGGAAGGTATTTCCTTCGCATTTATGAAATGGGATGGAAGATGAGAGAACTCCCCCGAGAACACACATCTGAGCTAGTATTAGAATCCAGTTGTGTTTCAAGAACTTCCACTTTTTTCAGCTTCACCTTGACTTTATATCAGTGAGATGAAGAATCATCCTAGATGTCCTGAACTCATCTACACAGGAACATGCCTACTGTGTTCTGTAGATTCACCATCTGTACACCTGCCCATCTTGGAGCTACTATTCTTTGTGATGTGGCTATCTGTCTTGAATTGGAAACCTTTCTGCTTTGCACAGTACTGACTGTTTCTCCATATCACTCCAAATAAAGAGAAGTGTCAGAAAGGAATGGCTTAGGTTAGTTTACCTGCCCTGTGTCCTTTTGGACAAAGAAGGTTTGTGTGCAGGCTGTGCTGAGGCTCATGGAGTCTGGCTTTGAGCTGCCCATCTGGCTGGGTGGGGGCCTTCTTCTCTCTTGCGTCTCCCTTGTGCTTCCCAGCAGGGCCTGCCTCCCAAGCTTGGTTTGCTCTCATTTGAAAGCTGAAGCCTGGGTGCAGCAAGTCCAGGTGCAAAGAAGACGAAAAACTAAACAAACAAAAACTGAAGCCCACTGACAGTGTGAACCTGGAGAAAAAGATTCCATTTCACAGTCATTGTCTGGTTCTGTCAGTCAGCCCCAGGTCTCCTCTGCAGGACCAGGAAGACATAGTTAAGAAAAAAGGATGTGGCTGACGATGGAACACACACATACGCATGCCTGTGCTCAATCACACAATACAGGCATGCAGAAAAGGAGGGAGAGAGGTATGGTGATCATACCTTGTGTGTCAAGGATGCGAGATCTCTCCGTTCACAGTTACATTCTTTTATTTTCAACAAACATTCATGGAGAAGCCAGTCCCAAGGAGCCCTGTAGCAGCACTCTGCAGGCTCTGAGTGGGATACAAACCCACTTAACACAAGTCTCCACCCTCACAATGTAGATGAAGAAGCATAAAACCAAAATGAACAGAAAGCAAATAAAAACAGCCCCCCCTCCCCCAAGCCACTAACCCAGGAACCAACTTGAAAATTTCTGAGCACTTTCACAAACATCTCATTTAGCCCCACATGCAAGGCAGGTGAGGCAAGTGTTATCTGTGTTTTATAGGTGAGAACAAGGGCCTTGTTGAAGATTGCAGAGCTAGCAAGCAGCAGCCCCAGAATCCAGGTCATCTAGCTCCTGATTCAAAGCTTTCCCACAATGCGATGCTGCCTCTGTGTAAACACTTGGTCACAAAACAGCACTCTGTTAGGAGAGTACAAAGGAAAAGAAAAAAGATTAATTCTTCCCGGACTAAGGGAGATGGAGGATCAGGCTTCTCAAAAGAAGTAATTTGCCGCAGGTAGAGGAAATACAGATTGTTGTTTGCAGAAAAACACAATGGGATGGGGAGGTAACCAGTGTTCCCATGCAGAGCAGTGGTGAAGAGGTTGATATGTTTAATCCAGACTTTACTAAATGATCAGGTCCAAGTCCAAGAGAAAACAGTCAGACACATGAATGCATCTGCCTGCAGCTTGCCTCCTGGATTTTCAGTTCCTGTATGAGGACCATCAATTTCTCAGGAAATGGTCATGAGGCATAAGGAACCCTCTTCATTAGCCCTAATCCTCCTCTAATCCACTGACTTGCTACACCTCAGGGTGGAGATCCTGTCAGTAAACTATGGAATATCTTTTTGTTGGTCTACTCCAAGGATGTGAGATTAGGAGTCAAGGTATTGTTTTGCTCCACAGAAATGCTTCATACTTCCTGTGTGACTTGTAGCACATCATTTGGTGCCTGCAATCCTATTTCTTCATCTGCAAAATGAGGGTAATTATGTCAACCATGAAGAGTGGCTGTGGTTATCAAGTGAATTGATTTTTATGAAGCCGATGGCACAGTTCCTGACTCACAGATACCTGGTTATAAATATGAGACATTTCTGCTACTATTTGACATGAGGGAAAGGAATTGGTGAAGGTCTGTTACGTGCTGACCCTGCTTCTCCTCCATTCTAGGTTCCTGCAGGGCCAGCGTGACCAAAGGCTGAATGGCCCCCATTGTCAGAATCAAGTGAGGTCCTTCAAAACGGGGTGCTTTGCTGAGACTTGTGTTTCATGGGTTCATGGAGAAGAGGAAGAAGGAGAAAGCCAAGTTTAGTTTCTGATCTGGCTGAAGTAGTGCATCTCAGTGTGTTTTCAAAGCCATGGCTTTGGTTTGGGTGGTTCAGTTTGCCAACGAGATACCATAACAAGCAGATGATATTCAATGTGTGGTGAGGGAATAAAGTATGGTTCTGCTAACCTACCCATTATGAGTGACCCCAGACAGCAGCTGGAGATGGGCAGGGACTGGGGCCAAACCAAAAGAGCTGGGACTCGAGCAGGAGAGGCAAAGTGGAGTGACGTCTGTGTCTTCAGGACAAAGGTGGCATTTTCAGGGGAAGAGACAGCTCTGTGATAACTTGGACCTCCATGGCTCATTTCCAATTCATCAATTCCTGTGTCTTTGGCAGCATAATAAAATCCAGATCCCCACGGAATGGCATGGCTAAGGCTGTCTTGCACCTTGTAGTCTTATCCAGACGGACTCAGGATTTAGGCATGATGGGGTGGGGAGATCTGGGACAGAGCAGGACTGGAGAAGAATGGAGCTGAAGCCCCCACGAAGCTCCAGCCCCTGGCTGTTCATTGCCGGCACCCGAACCCTTTACTGCCTCTGGATTTTGCTGATGCCACAGGATCGTTTGTCACCTGTTGAAACAAGCATCTGATACTCTGTCCATACTCCACTTGTATGTCACCATCCCATCAGGTACGTCTTCCACACTTACCAGGATTAGTTCCACATTTGCAGGAATTAATATCTTCATCTAGGAATGCATTTGCAACTCTGGAGACTCTTAAGTGTGGAGGAACTATAACAGGTAATGGGAAAAAGTATGAGTAAGAAAAGCATATCCCTGGTTTATAAGTAGGTGATATTTTTTCTCAATGGTAGAAGTCAGGAAACAGTGCTTGGGAATTTTAATTTCACTCAGTGGTCACTCATGACTGTGGCTGACTTTGCTGAAAGTCAATTCTATCTCCTGAGGAACAAATGGAATTTGGACTTTATTTGATCTGATTCTATGCAGGTAATAGGGATAGAAAAACTCATGATTAAAAGTAGAGTTTATTTCAAAAGATGTGAATTTCTCAGTGTAGTGAATGCACCATTTGTAGCTGATAATATAGTTAGTGTGGCTTACTCAGCGCCCTTTTCACCCTCCTTGCTATAGAGAATGAATCAAATGCTAAGAACTACATTTCCCAGACTCCCTTGCAGCTAAGATTTTTCTATGACTTAGATTATAAGGCAAGTGTCCTTGCAATAAGCCTGGGGGCAGATGACAATAATGTCAGGCACCAGTCATGCAGAGATATGTACAATTTTCTGGAAAATGCTGTGGCAGCATATTCTTTCTTTACGTTCATGTTCCTGTTTCATAGAAGCTATGTCTTCTCTTATTTCTCTCAAGGTAACCAACAATTTACATTTTTATGAAAGTTTGTTCTCTCTGCAGAGATTTTATTTTTTCTGAGTTGCCTCTTTTTATATGTTGTTTGTTTTGTTTTGATCATTATATTTTATGTTAGAGGCTTACCTAGAAGGCTAGTGATTCTTGATCGTGTATAAAAGAAGTGGGGGGGCTAAACCCTTGGAAACCCTGAGCAAATGAGTTGGTTTAAAGACTGTGAGCATCACAGTAGGTCGTCTTACTGGGGAACCTTGACATCAGTATCTTATGGTCCTTCTTCTGGGGCTAGGCAGAGGGTGAAGGTCTGGCTGTCAGCGTTCTAAGAGCCTAGAGAGGGAAGAGGAGTGACCTCTGCATTCAGTTCATATAGCCTTACTTGACTGCACTGCTTTGGGTCACATTGCCCACTGTCTTCTGTGCCAGCCTGGGAGCTTTCTGGTTACCCCTCACCTTCTCAGGGGGAGACTTCCAGATTTCTTCAGGTGGGAAGTCTTGTGCAGTGTGGGGTGAGCGTGGGGCCTGGAGCGCTATCTGACCCTTCATCCCTCCTTTACGATTTGATTTCTCTCTCTTTCACCCCATTGCCAGAAATACTTAATGCTCACAGTACCTGAGCTTTTTGACGATTCTGTTGTGTTACTCAGGCTGGCCTTGGATTCCCTGCTGCCTTTTTAAAATTCAGTTTTTGAGTAACACTGAAACATATACATTACCGTATGTAAAATAGATAGCCAGTGGCAATTTGCTGTATGATGCAGGGAGCTCAGACGCAGTGCTCTGTGACAACCTAGAGGGGTGGGATGGGGTGGGGGGTGGGAGGGAGGCCCAAGAGGGAGGGGACACATGTGTATACCCATGGCTGATTCGTGCTGATGTATGGCAGAAACCAACACAATATTGTAAAGCAATTATCTTGCAATTAAAAATAATCAAAAATTTCTGTTTTCAACAGTTTACTCAGTTACCCCTTGTCCATCTTTCATTCACTTGGCAGTTTTCAGCATTTTCTTGCTATCTCCTCCCCTGATCTTTCCATCTTTTTGAAATTATACCTTTAAGAAAAACCCCTTTACTATAGCTTTAGTGAGGTTTCAGAAAAGGAGGAAAATCAGATATTTTCAATCTTTCATCTTTATGTACAGCTGTCCAAATATTTCTTTATATCCAGTTTCTACCATTTATCCAATATTCACAACACTAGTAGAAATGATTGTCTACTTAAATTTGTTACTATACTATAAGCACAATTCATATTATTCTACTTTTGCAGGCACTTTCATTAGCTATATGTTTTAGAGTGTAGGTGTACTTTAATTTCCATACTTGAGCGGGAGAATTTTAGATACACAGGTCTCAGTGATTCCTTCCCAAGAAGATCAAAGTGAAAATCCAAAGTATCAGGCTTTTACTTAGAGTTGGATATTTACGTTGCCTCAGTCATTTCACTGTTATGATGAATATCTTTGTACATAAAGTTCTTCATGCATTAGTATTATTTCTTCAGGCTTGATTCCCAGTAGTGAAATTACTAGATTCCAAGCTATAAACATTTTTAAAGCTTTGGATTCTCACTGTCAAATTTCCTTCCAAAAGTTATGGCATACTTGCTCAACAGAGAGGAACAATAGGTCAAAATCTGTTTGGTACACCCTTGAGAAGCCATCCACACAGCTCATCTCAGGAGTCAGGCACACATATAAACACCAAAAAGTCTTGGCAGTTCCTCCTTTGCCCACTTGTGATGCCAGTTTCTTGGTCTTTATGACAGGAGCCAATCCCAGACTTTCCCTGCTACATAGGATCCTGCCATTTGCGATTCAGGAAGCACTTGCCTCATGCTTAGGTTGCCCCCAAACGCACAGGAACAATTCTGTGTGGCAGCTCCCAGTTTTAGCGAAACTCTGAGAAATTCCAAACAGGAGACCGGTGGCAGTCCCTGAGCATTGTCACCGTCAGAGCCCCTCCTGCAGGGTCCCCGTCTTTGCTGAGCTCCATGGGTGGGGCCAGACCCATGGAAATGGCATTTCGGGGACAAGGAGAGAAGGATGTTCACTGGGACTGGAAGGTCTCTATAGCTGTCTCCCCTTGACCAGGGAAGTGTGTGCTATGTGTCTGTCCTTTTACTTAATGGTGTACCTCCTTTCGTACATGTTATTTATCTTTAAGCAAACATGTAAAACAGAGCAGGCTTGAATCAGCTTGAATGGAAAAATGAGTCCTCATTCCCAAATGAGGACCACATCCTTTACCATCCTGCAGCGGTCAGGCCAGGGGTTGCTTGACTAGAAATCCCCCAGGGCTCACAAATGGACAGAAAGCGGGGCTGTGTCACAAACTGAAGCCCAATTCATGGCTTTATTATGTGAAGGCTGTGTGTGTGTGTGTGCACAAACATGTGCACACGCACTAGTTTAGCATTTGGGAAATAAGAGCTACTGCTTGTTACTTATCACTTTTCAGGGATGGTACATCCTATAGTGGGCTTCCCTGGTGGTTCAGTGGTAAAGAATCCACTTACCAATGCAAGACACATGGGTTCAATCCCTGGGTGGGGAAGATCCCCTGGAGGAGGAAGCAGCAACCCACTCCAGCATTCTTGCCTGGGAAATCCCATGGACAGAGAAGCCTGGTGGGCTACAGTCTGTGGGATCCCAAAGAGTTGGGCACTATTTAGCAATTTAACAACAACACACCCTATAGTGGTTTTGGGGGGCTGATGGGGAAAGTGGTTGTGTGCAGGGTCCTCATGAGGGAACTGAAGATTTGTGAGCATCTTCATCCATAGGCTCTTAGGACCATAAGGCAACCCTTTGAGGGGATCCCAGAAGCCTCCTCAAGGACTGATGCTTTGAACTAATCTTTGGAGAAACCAAGTCTATCTCTCTGACTGGCCCCTGTTCACTGACTATTGCAATGGTCCTGGTAATTTTCCTTTGTATTTTATTTCTGCATGAAATGTCACAGAAGATAGCACCTAAAAGCTACACATATTGTGAGAAGGAGCTTCTCTTTTAATGTTTGAGACAGTTGAATTCTTGATTCATCTATCTGACCATCAGGGTTTTCCATGTTTGAAATGGGATCATGCTTCTTAGCTCATAAGGTTGTTGTAAGATTAAAATGACCCTTCTTGATGCATTGGGCGCAGTGCCTGCCCACAGTTTATGTTCTGTATACCAGTTCCCCTCCTTGGGAGAGATGTGATCCTCTCATTTCATTAGCAGGGATTCTCAAAGTGTGGTCCCTGGACCAAGAACATCAGCATCACCTGGGAAGATAGAGATGCCACGTCTCAGGCCTCAGCCTGAGCGACTGAATCAGACATTCCAGGGATGGGGCTCAGCGTGTGTGTTTGAACACGCCTTAGAGGTGATGCTAGGGTAGACTCAACTTGGAAGCCACTGGTCTAAAGACACTGAATTCTCATTAATATTGTCTGCCTTCACATTTGGCCTGCTGACTGGGCACACCCCACCTGCCTTATGACAGTGAGATCAGCTGAAACCTCTACCCATGTCTCCAGCAGAGGTGGACCCTGTAGTGGAGTCTTTATCTTGTCTCAGTGACAGTGTTTCTTCTCACCTGTCAGTGCCCGGGCGCACCTGGGGCCCTGGAACTTGGCAGGGCCTCAGCCTCTGGCGGCGGAACCCGGGCTCTTAGCTCTCCTGCAGCCCTGCATCAGGATTATGGGACATAAACTTCACTGTAGTTTTACTTTTACTTTGTATTTTACATTCTATCAGTTCTTGAAACTGTTGCATTTCGCCAAGTGGAGAGGGAAAAAAAAACCTTCAAATGTTACCGAACATTTTAATAGGCTGTTTTCCCTGATCAGAGGTTCAGAACATGTGCCAACGTTTTCTTCATTTTCCACTTCCAAAATTCTGTCATCTCTTTAGTACTTTGGGGGAAATTCTTGCTATGTCAAGCAGGGCACTCAGAATCTCTATAACTGTAATCTTTGGAGTCAGAATCCTGAATATTGCCATCAAATCCTCATTCTGTGTTTCCTTAGTGCTCAGCACCGGCTGAGGGTTTTATCCACTGAATGGACAAGCTCAGTGCACATCTGCCCTCCTCTACAGAGCCTACAGGTCTGGCTTGATCAATTGCTGGCCTATTTTGAATGTTATTGAATTAAGACTTCCTTGAATAGGCTTGTGTTTATCCTGCGAGGAGCTCTGCCAAGATGAAATTAGATTTTATAAGGTCCCGGATGGTTGCAGGAGCCATAGCAAGGCTTTAATATTTCAGAGAGCAATTATGTTGGGCTTGATTTCAAGTTCAAGTTAAAATTTGCAACATCTTCTTTGTGCAATATTTGGTTGGAGGTTATCAAGCATAATGGTGAGAGGCCTCAGACAGTTATGTTGAGTTTGGCTGGAAGTGGAAGTAACTCAGTGGTCCAAACAGAGATTGCTGTGGGAAGGATGTCTGCTTTCCAAGCATAGGGGCTTGGTGCTTGCTGTACCCTGTGTCCTGGAGTGCATGCCAAGATCTTCTCAGGTCGTAGTTCTTTATAGCATTTGCTAAGAGGCTGTATAGGGCAGGAGCTAAGGGCACAGACTCCAGAGCAAGACTCTGTGGGTTAGCATGCTGCCTCCCCCTCTGGCTAGCTGTGCGACCCTCAGAACGTAATCAAACCCTTTGCTGCCGTGGTGTCTTCAGCAGTGAATGGAGATAATAGTACTGACTTTATGGAGTTGTTGAGAGGGTTAAAATAATTCATACATGGAAAGTGCTTTGAATATCTCTGGGCACCAAGAAAACCCTCAATCATTGTTAGCTAATACTATTATCATTCAGGTTCAGTTCCAAAATGACCTGTCCTGAGGTCTTTCCTGACCACTTAATCCAAAACAGTTCTCCCCATGTCACTTTAATCATCACCAGGCCACCACATTACAGCCCTCGTGACATTGCCACAACCTGATCTGAGAGCTTGCTCTGTTTCTTTCATGTCCTGCCAAGCCCAGAACATTAGTTCCATGACATCAGGGCTGGTGTCTTGGTCACTGCTGAATCCTCAGCACCTAAAGTACTGCTGAATCACCGCTGGCATTCAGTCCAAATGTGCTGAGTGAATTATGGGTTCTGGAGCTCGCCCACTTCTGGCCAACTCAGAGAGGTAGCCCTCCTGCAGTGTGGGGAGCGAGGCATGATCTGGGGCCCACACAGCCCTTGGAGGCCAGCTCACCACTTGCAGTTTTTGAGACTGTGGGCTCTGCTTTGGGGGAGTTCAGAGTCTGATTCATTCCAGCATCTTCTAAGGCCCAAGAGATGTGCACTGCTCCGTAGGAGCACAGTGAAATGCGGTATCTCCAAAGACTAAAACGACTTGGTCTTTCTAGCCCTCTAAGGACCAAAAATAAAATGAGGAGTTTATGTTTATATGGAGGAGGCTTGGCTGGCCTCATTCAGGCTCAGGGAGATGTATGCAAGCTGGCCACACTGCTCATCCTGTCTCCTCCAGTAGACGCCTGCTCACTTGCCATGAGGTTTTGCTTCTCCAGGATCTGGTACGCTTCACAGGCAGCCTTGATGTGACAAAAATCTTAATTGTTCTTTTCCAGACTTGGCCAAGGGTGCATAACATTTGGATGGCCAAATCTGTAACTCTCAATGTTGTGCTTCTCTATTTATTATTATTATTATTGGCCATACCACATGGCCTATAGGGTCTTAGTTTCCCAACCAGGGATCGAACCCAAAACCCCTGCAGTGAAAGTGCAGAGTCTTAACCACTGGACCACCAGGGAAGTCCCATGCTTCTCTATTTTATAAGCAGATTTATTCGTAAGAATGCAGCCAATCTGGGAGTGCTGGATCAAGACACTGTTGGGATCAGGCACTCGATGACTCAAATCTAGGCTTGCCCGCCTGGTTCCCAAGTTTGTTTTCCATTCCTTGCATAGTAATCAGGACAGGATAGGCTATGCTGCGGAAACAAACAATCCCATTGTCTCAGTGACTTAATGCAAGGGAAGCTTACTGCTATTGCTGTGTCTGGGGATTCTCTCAGATTCTCATCCAGAGAGTGACTCGGTCAATCAGGCTGCTGTTGTTATGAGGCTGCCCCCAGGGTCCCTGCAGAAGGAGAGGAGAAAGCCTGGGATTGTACCCAGATTCCCCCACTTCCGCTCTGAGGTGATGCACTTCCCCTCTGCTTCTCTTTCATTGGTTAGAGCTGGTCACATGGCCCAGCCACCTGCGAAAGTCACAAGTGTGATCTTCCATGTACTCGGTTATTTCCTGAGAGAAAAGAACTGTTATGCAGAAAGACTGAGGCTACTCACTTGCACCTACTATTTTTATTCCTTCTTTCTTTTGGCGGCCACATCGCATAGCATGTGGGATCTTAGTTCCCTGACCAGGGATCAAACCTGTGCCTCCTGCATTGGAAGTGTGGAGTCTTAACCACTGGACCGCCAGGGAACTCCCTGCACCTACTGTTTGAAAGGACATTATCCCAGAAATTAAAAATATATTTGTTTTCTCTACCAAGATAGTAGCACAACTTGAATCTTCACTGTCTTGAGGAGAAAAACAAACTCACATATTTAATATTTAGTGGGGCTACCCTCATGGCAGCAGAACTGTTAGACTGTGACCCAGTAATGCATAGGATTTGCATAGAAGAAAAAAGCAATATTTCATGGACTTGGGACATGTAAGCAGTGACTCAGAGACAGGAATGATTATGAATAGTACCATTAGCATGAAATTAGAAAACTGCTCAGACATGAGAGTCTTTGAGAGAGAGGCTAACTACCCAGAAGACTTATTCTCTAACTTCTGAGGATTGATAATAATATACAGGGATGAAATATTCAGGTCCTTGGATAGAGCTGCCCAGGCATTTATCAATTACTTCAGGAAGGTGTGTGGATGCCTTCTATAAGCTAGACACTGAACTAGAAAGGGACATGTATATAAGTAAGACATGGTTCAAGCCTTTAGAAAACTCATGGTCTGATGGGGGATACTGGTTAACAAAATAATAATGTCTTACAACATGGGAATTGCAATACAGAGGTGTGTTCAAGGTGAAATGGTGGCTTGTGAGGTCAGAAAAAAAACTTCAGGCAGGAGGCTGTGTTTAAATTCATTCTGGAAGAATGGATAAACAATAGTCAAGTAGATAAGGGAGTGAGAGCATTCCAGAATACTGTGTAAAGACAAGGAGGTGTGGAACGTAAGACGTACTGTGGACTGGAGAATACATAAGTAAAGTATGATTGGAAAATGAGGTGAGGATGGCAGGGCATGCGATGAGGCTGGAGTGGTCATCTGGGCCAAGTCACAAGGAGTCTTCTTTGTCAAGTTAAGGAGTTTGGGTCTTATCTTGAGGATAATGGGATGCCTTTGAAGAGTTTTAAGGCGGGAGCATAAGGTACTAATGACCTGGTTTTCTTTGGTGGCGGGCAGGAGGATGGGTTAGAGATGATGAAGCTAGAAGCAGGCAGACTGGCGGGGAGACTGATGAGCTGGTCCAGGCGAGAGGCGGTGGGATCTGCACGAGGACAGGAGCCCCTGGGGATGAAGGCGAGACCTAGGGAGTCTGGCATTGTTGCAGCAGAGATGAAGGAATGGCACCTTGCACTTTTACTGCCCTTCAGATTAGGTACGATGAACCCGGGAGAGCGCACGATGCAGGTAGGATCCATCAAGAACTGTATGACGTTTCTAACTGCGGTCTGGCCAGGCGTGACAAATGCTGCTGGTGCCTTGTCCAGATCCCATTTATCACGCTGGGATGCCCTTCCTCTAACTGCTGGGATGTAGGCTGCTGAAAGCTCACTGATGTACCGCTTCTCCAGAGAATTGTCTTCCTTTGATGGGTGCTGCCTGGCCCTGGTCATGCACACGGGAAGCCTGCAGCCTGCGATGGATGCATGTGGGGGCACAGCAAAAGTTGGACCTAAAGAGGGCACAACTTTGCACTGAAGTTTCTCTCCAGAGCCTCTATGCTCCAATCACCAAGACCTCTGTCCTTGCTTGGCTCCTTCCTCTGCTTTATCCTGCTTCACTCCCTCCCTGGTTTCTGACGGCACCCCCTTAGTATGTCACGTGCACCAGAGTCCTTGTTGCAAGCTCTGTCTCAAGAAAACCCCGTCTGAGATAACAGGAAATGTTGGAGGTGGATGTTAATAAAAGACTGAAAAATAAAACCCCCAAATGGCTAGCCATCTGAGGACAGTGAATTGGAAAATGTAGTCTGAGCGTAAATGATGCGGTGGCACTGAGGGCAGACCCTAATCCTCTTGCTGAGTTTATGAAAGAGAACCCGGATTCTTCAACGTGTGCGTGTATGTGCTGCCCTTAGGGATCAGGGCCACAGCTGCCGAGTTCCAAGCCCCATCTGATGCTCATCTGCCTGCAGAGCAGATGCGGGAGGTGGTGGACAGCAGAGTAAGGGTCTGAAGAAGCGTTCTTTTGTTTCAGTATAGGGAAGCCTTGGCAGGGAACCTGTGGGGGCTGGGCTCCAGTGGCCTCATCTGGAAAGAGAAAGGTGGGGCCAAACAACCTCAGCTTTCCCCAGACCTTGCTTCAGCACTGTCCTTTGAGATGGAATTGCAAATGCCAATAACATCTATCTCCTTTTTTTTTTTTTTCTTCCCTTGCCTGGATGGCTCTGAAGGCTGAGGGCTGCAGAAATAGATAAAATGTGTCCCTGGCTCACTCCCTCCTTTTAAAGCCACCTTTACAAAGCCCATGGCTCCCTCCTGCTCTCTTTATGCTGAAAAATACTACTCACATGGGCAGATGTCGTTTTTAGCCTGTACGTCTGGGTCGAAGGCTCCGAGCCCAGTTTTCCCATTGTTTTGCTGTCTCCTGTTCACAGCGGCCCCCGTCTCACTGGGGAGCAGGCGGGCCAGGAGGAGGCCGGGCCAGTGCCGTGGGTGGCCTTGCAGTTACCCTCCTTCCAGTGAACATGCATCAAGTCACTGGCACGCAGAACAATACTAAGAGGGACTGGCTGGGATTTTTATTTTTGACTTCCCCTTCCAAAAATCTCTGCTTTATTTTGGCATGGGGACAAAATGCAACTACCCCCTTCTGCAAACACTGTAAAACCATCTCCAGACCAAACCTCCCTTGGTGCTTTAATCAGGCAGCTGTAAGGTACTAAGGCCAGTTGGATGCTGAGGGTTTGTGTGCAAGGATGAAGTGCTCCAGGTTATCTGAGACCCTGTGGGCGGTTGTGACTTGTCGTTTTAGCTCCTGGTCTTATGGATGGGCTGAGGGAGGGAGTAAGAGAGGAAGTCAGGAGAGAGTGGTCAGACAAAACCGAGAGAGAGAGTAGGGGAAAGAGAGATAAGTGGGAGGAGATGAGAAGGAAGCCATTGAGGGCTGGGGAGAGAGAAATTAAAGAGAGGGAATTAAAAAGAGAACTAGAGACAGAGAGACAAAGAGACACAGAGAAGAAAAAGGGACAGGAGAGGAGAAAAGTGAGGGGAAGAAGAGTGAAGAGCGGAGAATCAGAAAGAGAGAAAGGTGGAGCTGTGGATGAATTAAAAAGAGTGGGGGATTCATACTCATTGCAAAGAAATTTGGAAAAGGGGGGCAGGTCATGGGCTGAGGCATAGTTGTGTTGAGGAAGGGTAGTTATGAGTGAGGAAAACTGATGGAAAGTTCTGAAAAACCATCTTGGTAGGCCCAGGATTGGGAGGAATGGGGATACATCACATGAGGCCACACTGCTTTAGGTCCAGGGCACACTGGCTCTTTCTAGGACTCTGGTCTTCCCAGCACATCCCCATCTACCCAGGCAGGGGCTGGTACTCCTCAGCTGCCCTTCTCTAAGAGGAGCGTGGCTAAGGATCATGACCTTCTTCCTGACTATCTGCTGAGTGGGGTAGGAAAGCAGATGATTCAGGGCGATGGACAGAAGCTTAGGGCACAGGGTTCTGCCTCTGTCCCCAGCCAGTGTGCAGCCGTTGGTAAAGCCTGACCTTTCCGAGCCTCCATTCTCTCATGTATAAAATGGTGATGGTGATGGTCCTGATGGAACTGTGTTTCTGCCCGGTGTAGGCGGTCCCTCGTACATGGCTTTCTCCCCCTTCCCTGTGACATTTCCTAGTGGACTTCTCTGAGTGGCGGGAGCTTTGGGTTTCTTCCTGACACAGCTTGAGCCCCTGGGCTCCCCGGAGCAAGGTCCCAGGAATAAGAAAAAAGCCCTGGGTTGTAGCCTCTGCCAGGTATAGAGACACCACTCTGGCAGCCGTGACAACTTAGTTTGGTTTGGCCTTTGCAAGGGGGCAGGGTTGTGGCAGTGTTTTATGCCCAGAAAACTGCCGGGGCTCTTCCAGCCCACTTTTGGACGCTGGAAACCTTGCATACTTAGATGTTTGGGGGGTACTGGGCATGCAAATGAGCTTGGTGGTCGGGACGAAGCTGGGGACTTGCATCCACCAGGTTCTGCTCAGCCAGGGTGAGAGGGCATGCAGCCCTGCAATCCACCGGGAGTGAAATAAAGTCAGTGAAACGACTACCTTTCCCAGGCCGCAATTAGAGACCGGTTTTTCTCTCCAACTTGTTTCATTGTCTCTTTGGCTTTCTGGCATATCATCCCCCAGTTCCGGTTCGGCCCTGACCCAGGCTTCTTGTGCTCATGGGGCTGCTCGCCGTTCAGTGTGCATCAGGCAGAGACCAGAGACTTGGCGTTGCCAGAGAGCACTGTGCCTGGTCCCATTTAACCTGTTGAAATTGATCAAAGGAATGGCTCCAAAGCCAACACTGTGAGTTGCTTTCCTAATGCCGTCATTCACCAGGCCCAGGGGCCAGGCTCCACTGCAGACATCTCCTCCTCCTCACCATCCCCCCAAGGGTGGAAGGACTGCAGCGCTCCGTGTTTCCGTGCAGATGTGGCAAAGCTAAGAGACAAGAAGACCTTGCTCCCAAATGGTGGGGCCAGTCCTCCGGACTCACGGACCCCAAGCTCCCAGGAGGACCATGGATGGGGCTGCTGGGTGGAAGACTCTCGTAGGTGAGGGAGGGGCAGCCTGAGTCAATGTGGATGGACAGGAAGAAGCTCCCCTTGCCTTTGGCAGGGGTCAGAGTGGTGCCAGAAGGTTCCCTCTGCTGAGGTTAGAAGAGGTAAGGATCCTGACTTGGCCATCACCAGCCTGCTAGTGTTGAACATTTAATTGGAAATACACCCCAAAAGAGGGTGGGGGAAAGCTTCAGACTGATGACGTTAGTCATAGAACTCTAGATATTTAGTTTCAGTTGTTGCATCTTAGTAATTAAGGGTTTGAAAGGAATAGACAGGCTTTCCCTTGGTTTGGAAATGTGCACACCACCATACACACACACACACACACACACACACACACATGTGCATGTGTGCACGTCACTGCCTTCAGATTCAGAGAGAGCCAGCTTGCCCTGCTGGGACAGCTGGGGAAGCCTCCTTGTCTCCATTGCCTAGTGGCTTTCAGGGGCCCTGGCAGGAGGACCCCGCCTGGCATCCTAGCATCGCCTCACGAGGAAGGAGCAGGGACCATATCCTGCAGCAAGATGCTTTGTCTCTGTGCCTTTTCCCACCTGGACTGTTGGGTTCTCTGCTAGGGCTGGAGAGATTAAGGCACGATTATGTCTCTGTGTTCCCTTGGGCTCCGTGATGTCCCGAGGCAGTTGGCTCAGGCTGTTCTAGAGCTCTGATCAGTTTTCAGTGCAAGGATCTGTTTCCAAGGCTGCCTCCCCCACTGCACCGTCAGCTCCCACTGAGCCCGGGGCCACACCAGGTTCATTGTTCTCTCTGAGCACAGAATTTGCTGGTGGAGCAGCTGGAGAGAAGGCTCTGAGGACAGAGTTTAGTTCAGTTCAGCCGCTCAGTTGTGTCCAACTCTTTGTGACCCTGTGAATCGCAGCAGGTCAGGCCTCCCTCTCCATCACCAACTCCTGGAGTTCACCCAAACTCATGTGCATCGAGTCAGTGATGCCATCCACCCATCTCATCCTCTGTCGTCCCCTTCTCCTCCTGCCCCCAATCCCTCCCAGCATCAGGGTCTTTTCCAATGAGTTAACTCTTTGCATCAGATGGCCAAAATATTGGAGTTTCAGCCTCAGCATCAGTCTTTCCAATGAACACCCGGGACTGGTCTCCTTTTGGATGGACTGGTTGGATCTCCTTGCAGTCCAAGGGACTCTCAAGAGTCTCCTCCAGCACCACAGTTCAAAAGCATCAATTCTTCGGTGCTCAGCCTTCTTCACAGTCCAACTCTCACATCCATACATGACTACTGGAAAAATCATAGCCTTGACTAGATGGACCTTTGTTGGCAAAGTAATGTTTCTGCTTTTGAATATGCTATCTAGGTTGGTCATAACTTTCCTTCCAAGGAGTAAGCATCTTTTAATTTCATGGCTGCAATCACCATCTGCAGTGATTTTGGAGCCCCCAGAAATAGTCTGACACTGTTTCTACTATTTCCCCATCTATTTCCCATGAAGTGATGGGACCAGATGCCATGATCTTCGTTTTCTGAATGTTGAGCTTTAAGCCAACTTTTTCACTCTCCTCTTTCACTTTCATCAAGAGGCTCTTTAGTTCCTCTTCACTTTCTGCCATAAGGGTGGTGTCATCTGCATATCTGGTTATTGATATTTCTCCCAGCAATCTTGATTCCAGCTTGTGCTTCTTCCAGCCCAGCGTTTCTCATGATGTACTCTGCATGTAAGTTAAATAAGCAGGGTGACAATAGACAGCCTTGACGTACTCCTTTTCCTATTTGGAACCAGTCTGTGGTTAGAAGATAGCATTACCCTGGCAGCCTTACCACAACTCCAGCTCTGTCCTTCATCTGCACATGCAGAAATCCAGACTTGACTGTGAACCAGAATTTCAGGAATTCCTAAGAAACTGGGGAGCTGGGCTAGCAAGTAACATAGTTTTGCAGTAGGACATAGAATAGGCCAGACCAGAGTCCCTACCCCCTTGAGAATAAACCTGCGTTGGATACCCAAGGCATCCAATCAAGTTTGGTTCTCAAACTTGAAAAGGCATCAGAGAGGGCTTGTTAAAACACAGAGGGCTGGGCCCCGCTCCTGCATTTCTTCTGAATCTGGAGTGGACCCTGAGAAGTGCATTTCCATTATTTTCCCAGAGGATGCTGATATGGTGGTCCAGGGACCCCAACTGTGAAAACCACTGTGCTAGGTCAGTATGAATGAAGGAGGGAAACATGGCCCTTGCGGTCCCCAGACCCTGGGGATCTGCAGGGCTCTCTGGGTCACTGTACACTACACTGCTCCCACTCTTCTTTCACTTGTCTCCTCCTTGTAAAATCAACCAAACCGAAAGAAAAACTCTTCACAACAGCAAAAATGATCCTTAACAATAATAACAACTACCACGAAACAATACGGTAGAAAATGCATCCTGGCTGTTGTGAAATGTTTTTGCACAATGTCTTTAGTTGGAAACGCCCCCCAGTGCAGGACAACAAGGAACTCTGGCTTGGTCTCGGTGGGCTAGAGTTTGTCAGCAAGATCCTCAGCCCAAGGGCAGGAGGCAAGTCAGGTGATGGCCCTGCTTGGAGGAAAGCATGCCAGAAAGCTGGTGCGAGGATGGGCCGTCCTCCCCACCTGTTCTCGCCTAAGCACAGCTGTCTCCTAAGGCATGGACGCCTCACCATCTGTGCTTTTAACGTGTGAAACACATTTTAAAATATACTATTTAATTAAAAATGATATTTGTCAGCTTACTGCTGTGCCAGCTCCCTTCCCAGAGTTGTGTTGTTGCCGGGGCTACAGTACGAGAGGAGAAGAGTCGACTTTCCAGGGAGCAGAGGTTGGGTGGCAGGGTGGCAGTTCAAGGCAGAGCTGCAAAGCTTTTCAGAGACAGCAATGAGACCCTTGCGTTGTTCTCAGAGATCTGAAACCCTCCAGAGGTCAGGGTACTGTTATTTCTGGAAGGGATGGGCACCTCTTCACCCTCCGTGAACTTTTCTCCCATTTGCAGAACAGACCCTGTAGATATTAACCCATCAGTATGTCTACTGAAAAAAAAAAAATTCCAGTAATATACAAGCTACACGTCCCTGCGTAGAAGCTGCCTGGGTACCCTGGGTGTCATGGCTGGCATGTACCGTCTTCCTCTTTCAAAGTCTAAATGATGCCTCTGTTGAGCCGCTTTGCTTTGCTCCATCGTGGAAATTCGGAAGAGTTTTCATAGCGTGAGTATGACAGACTGTTCCAGCTGTGCGATGAATTCATGCCTGCTCAGCTGGTACTGGTTTCTTGTGGTGAGGAGTCTAGGAGTGTTGTCCTCTGGGCTTTTGGCTGTGCTGTCAGCCTTGAAATAAATCGTACCCATGTCTTATGGCAGAAGGGAAAGGGTGAGGAAGGAGGAAAAGAGAGAGAGGAGAGAGCGAGCCTAATCCTGCACAGATATGTTTTCTGATCAGTCTCTAGAAAAATCTTCCGTGTTCACTGTGGGCCCCAAACCTAGGAACAGTAAATGATTTTTTTAACACAAGTTTTGCTTTTATTCTAGCCTGTGGGTTGAAGGCAGAATGACCACCAGGTGGGGCTAGAGAGAAGCTTGTTTGGGATGAGGCAGTAGCCAACTTACTGACAGAAAACAATTAGTCTTGAAAGAGTTTACTTTTCATGTCTTAAAATGGAAGTGAAGTCCTAATGAGTCTTTGCAGTTCATGGTTCTTCTATAGAAAGCTCTGTGCAGTGCCAAGCATTGTCCCTTCAGCCTCAAAACAGCAGCAGGCAACTGCTTTCTCTGCTCTCTTGCCTCCTGCCTCTCCGTGTTCTTCCTGCCTCCTTCCTGCTCTCTCCTCCCGCTTTCTGCTACGACCATTCAAGTGTCTGTGTTGTAAAGCACTTTTCAGAGGCTCCGCGGACTCAAGCGAAAGGGCAGAGCGGCTCAGCCTCTCACATCAGATCTTCCCGCTCTAGAGGGGTTAGCATTATTACTTTGGAGAAATTCCTTCAGCAAACTTCTACTGAATATTTGTATAATATCTTCCAGGGATTACTAATAGCTCTCAGAATACCCTGACAGTCTCATCTCACTCATGATCTGTCCTTCTCAGTGAGTTCTTTGGAACTCCTCCCCTGCACTTGAAAGCATATAAGATAGTTTTAGTAGTCACCCTTTTAAAGATAAACATTTTCAAGTTCAGAGTGCAGAGACGATAAATACAAAATGCTCTAAGTTTTTGCATTAATTGGTAATTAATTTTTGCAAAGAGCTTTGGAGATAAAAAGGGTTGCATGCCATCATGTCAAATCAGTGTTGATTACAAAGATTTTTTAAGTTTAACACTGTGTGGATGTGGGCTTTTTCAGACCTCTTATATTGTGTTTCTGGAACAAAAGGGCACTTCTTTGAAATTTTACATCAATTATTGGATAAATGAGAGAGAGGATCAGTGAACTCGACAAATCAGCCATCAGTCTGATAGCAAACACACACACACACACACACACGTGCAGGCCTGATAAGAATTTTTTTTTTTTTTAATAAGTATTTTTTCTTTTTTTTTTCTTTTTATTTTTTTTTATTTTTATTTTTTTAATTTTAAAATCTTTAATTCTTACATGTGTTCCCAAACATGAACTGCATTGGAAAAGACATTCTGTATCACATTATTATCATCCAGACTGGAATGAGGAAAAATAGTGATGACAAAATGGGTTATCATGGAGTCTGAAGATGCGCTTCTTCTTGATTTCAATTTGAATGAGATGATGAAGTGAATATGCTGATTATAGCCCATAAAGGTCAAAAAACAAACCCAAACAGAAGACATGGGGAGACTGACAAGACCTCAGGAAAGTGCCCCGTAGAGGAGTGCTGCTGAGCACAGACCCGGCTGCCTTGTGGGAACAGCAAAGCCCAGTGGAGTCACTGCTCGTCGAGCTGCCCTTTGGTTATTCAATCTGGGGATAGGCCTCCTGAATCTCAGTGTCCCCTCTGAAAGACGGGACAACCATATCTACCTCAGAGTTGTTTTAAGTGGCAAATGAGGTCAATAGTGCCTTGCAGGTGATGTTTCTGAAAGTGTTATCTTAGGTACCATGATACCTAGGGACTCCCACCTGGGGTTCCCCAAATCGTGCTGGTGATAAGGACCCTATAGGGTAAGAGTATTTTGAGCCACGTGGAGCCGTAAAGATAGCTGACATTTGCATTCGGCTTTGGGTTTATAATTCACCATCACTCTTGTTCTTTCATGGTGTCTCCACAGCCTCCTTGGGAGGAGGTCAAGGCAAGCAACATTTCCCCAAAACCAGAAATGAGAAAGTTGAATGATTTGCCTATTCAGATCTTTTGATTCCAAGCCCAGTACAATTCAGCTGCATCTCTAAAGGTACCAACAGTCACGGCGGGGAGTGAAAATAAGTGGATCTTATAATAGTCTGGCATAAAGAAACCACTGCTCAGATGGAGGGAGGGGACCACCACCTCCTCATTCCTGTGGGTCAGTGAGTGTGAGCTTGTACATGCACGTGCACATATACACTCACACACACACACACACTCTCACACCCATGAAGATAGCCAGACAGCCAGTTTAAAGCATCTGCCTATAATTCTTTAAAAAACGAAGATGCCATTTCCAAAGGCTAATCCCTCTTTTTTGGAGGAAAAAAAGGAGAAAGTCTGAGACTAGTAGGATCTGGGAGAGACCTGCTGGGCTAGCTGGAGAAGTGTGAACGTGGCCTGCCAGTCTTAGTATTAAGGTACTCCAAATTTATTTCTTCTCTACAGCTTTACACAAACGTCTTTCTGATGCGTGCCTTCCTTCCCTTCTTATGAAACAATGCTGGCAAACGCGGAGGAGAGGACTTTTATTGTGTTAAAAGGAGCTTTATTTGAGACAAGTTTCCATAACGACAGACTTTTTATATATAGAAGCAACACTACCTGCTTTTTTAAAAAAATTCTTTTGGAAATCACAGTCTGAGTAAAATCTGGTAAATTCTTAAGATATTCTAGAGGTCGACAGAAAGGGTTCACAGACACCTTCAAAGCAGTGGGTTCACGGGCAGTTGGGCTGCAAATTGCTTTGCCAGTCCTCTGTGGACCCACTAGCCTGACCCTGGGCTGCAACCTCTACCGGGAAGGCTGGAGAGGATGCTGGCAGCTTCCCCAGCCCTGTCCAGTACGATTCCATCTCCCATCTCTTCCTTTTTCTCTCCTCTTCTCTCTTTCTATTTCCTCACGTATTTTCCTTCCTCTGACTTCGCAGGTTAATAACATGCTGGGATCTTGGCCATAAATAGATCCCAAGCTTTGCTTCATGATCCAGTCACTTGGGTGGGCCAATTAAACTATAGATTCTGGGGGCCTCATCCCATATACCCTAAATTAGACCAGAGAACCTTCATGTCTAAGCTTCTCCCCAGGTGACTCTGAGCCCACCACCCTGCCCTGAATCCTGCTAAGAGAATAAGGAACAAGGTTAGGTCACACTGAGCATGGTTTATGTGTGAATGCGTTGGACCCTTGTCATTGCCCCAGGACAGA
Organism: Budorcas taxicolor; assembly: GCF_023091745.1. Taxonomy (NCBI): domain Eukaryota; kingdom Metazoa; phylum Chordata; class Mammalia; order Artiodactyla; family Bovidae; genus Budorcas; species Budorcas taxicolor. The sequence continues at coordinate 52,108,473 of NC_068910.1, read as the reverse complement.
TGCTGAAGCTGAGGCTTAGGGAGCTTAAGAAATATGCTTCAAGGTAACTATTCAGTCACTTCTTCACTGAATTACCGAGTGATTTCTTCTTCTGTCATGGTTTTTTGTGTGTGTGAAGGAGGGGGCAGGCCCTAAAAAAATACACAGAGGAATAAAGCACAGTGGCTCCTCTCAAAAGTGACTGTAATGAAGAGGATCACACTGCTCATTGCTGCTGGAACCAGAGTTCAAACCTTGTATTCTGACCCAGGATCTTGTGTTTTTGGAAGATCTTTTGTTTTGAAGTAATTACAGACTTACAAGAAGTTGTGAAAATAGTACCAAGTTCCTACATACCCATCACCCAGCTTCTTCAAAAGGTACCATCTTACAAAGCTATCATGCACTATAAAAACCAGGGAATTGACATTGGCATGATACAACTAGGCAAACTCCAAGCCTTACTCAGATTTCACCAGTTTTCAGCGTGGGCTTTTTAATGACACACAAGGCCACAGATGGATCTGTAATCCTCCCTTATCCTTGACGTTAGTTCGCAACCAAAGTGGCTTCTGTTTCTGAGACAGCAGGAGCTGATCAGAACTTGGGGAAGACACAAATCACACTCTGGGTGAGTTTGCCTTTCACAAAATAAAAATGTATGTGATATCCAGCGGACACTATTGTTGCTGTGAACCGTTTCCGGGCTAGCATCTCCCAGCTGCTCTTAGTGTCTGCTGCCCCTGGTGTATAGTTGATTCTTCTCTGGACAGGTGACCCTCAGCCAAGCAAGAGCGGCCTGGCACGGGGTAAGATATCCCAGCCCCTCCTTCTGCAGCCGATAATGGACTGCCATGGGGGCAAAGAAGCTAATTCTTAGGATTATGGTGGGACCAGTTCTATGACACAAGTCATACTCCAGAGCTCCTAGAGGGTTGGGCTGAAGCACTTTCCTGCTTAGCTACTTCCCATGCCCCATCCTGAGCCCCCCACCCCCTTTCTCCTGAGGACACCCCCTCTGTAGATCCTGTGCCTCTGAACCCCCATGTCAGACTCTGCTTCTAGGGAACTTGAGCAAAGCCACATTCATGTTTTGTTTTCTTTTCTCTCTTTTTAATTTTGGAGGAGGGCCATTCTAGACTCACAATAGATTTCCTTGTTGTGCTTTGGAGCACCCCCATGTCCCCACAGATACGCCCAGATGCCCAGACACACACACATACATACTCATACAGCCTTATCGCCACCCGGTTATCCTTCATAAACACCATAACTAGGGCTGCATGGCAGAGGGTGGTGGGGCAATCCTGAGCAGCCATTTTGGACCCTGCACTGTGTGTATAAACAAGTTGAAGCCCAAATCAAAGATCGTGCATTTCATGTCAAATTCCATTTCATTAGTTTCTGGATATTGCTTTGAGATAACCAGTACAGTGTGATCAGAGTGCAGTTTTATACTCAGCATAATGTCTTAGCTGGAAATTCAAACTACTGCCTTCTGCTTCCCTGTTTACACAAAGGCAACTTTAAATTAGACAGATTGGACTGAGCTGATCATTTGTTTTCCCTTCAGTAGAGAGTAACATCAATAAGGCTGCTTCTTAGCCCACCTGGGTGCTCGTGGCCAGCACATAACCATGGAGAAGTGTTGCAGTGTTTTAAGAGGTACCACTCAGATGATAAAGAATCTGCCTGCATTGCAGGAGACCTCAGTTCAATCCCTGGGTTGGGAAATTCCTCTGGAGAAGGGAATTGGTAACTCCAGTATTGTTACCTAGAGAATTCTATGGACAGAGGAGCCTGGTGGACTACCTTCCGTGGGGTCCCAAAGAGTTGGACACAACTGCGAGATAAATACTTTCATTTTCACTTTTTTCACCAAGCTCAAAAACTAAGATTCAGGAGTCGTGGGGTCTTCCATGACTTGCTAGCTGGAAATACTGGGCATATTTCTTTTAAAATCTCTGGGTTATTTTCCAATAATATGGAACTAATATAACCTCCCTTGCCTGTCCCAGAAAACAAGGATAAAATTATTTAAGTGAAGGTGCTTTGTAAGCTAAAAAGTACTCAAGAGAGAGGTAGGTGTCAGTTTCCAGGGCCTCATCGCTGAACTTGTGCATCCCTTCCTCCTTTGGTTAACCATCCTGCCTCCTTATAACTTTATCCCAGAACAACCCCCCACCCCCCACCCCACCTTCCACCCAAGGCCTTTATGACTTCTTGGAAGGACCCAGAGTCACTTAGAATTCTCTTTCCTCATGAAGTCTGACCAAGAAGATGTAATCTAAGAATGCTCTGATGTGGCTGGAATTTTACAGGTGCATTCATCACTCTCAATATCCCCAAATCTGGATTAAAACACAGAAAACAAAATGTGTCCAGTCTTTTGACTTTGGCTTATTTTGCAACAGGATTTTGTAGTATTGCAACCAAGATATAGAACAGATTCTGGTATTTCTTCACAAAATATCCCCAAAGGGTTCAGCATTTCTTTTGTGGGATGTTTCCAGTGGAAGAATCAGTCTGCTTCAAATCATCCTTTGGTCTGCGGTGATCACACAGCCACAAAGGGCTTGGTGGGCTTGTAAGGAAGAGGGTCAGGGAGCATGCGGTGATGAGGCCAAGGCTTCGAGGTTTGGAGACTACCTCCTCTGAGTTCAGTTTTTACTTTTTCTTGCTTCCAGAAATATACTCTTATATCTCTCCTTCCCACTTGATATCAGATATTAGCATCCTCCCTGAAGACTGCCTCCTTATGGGGTGCAAATAGCATCAAAATATAACAGTTCAGGTTTTGTATGTTATAAAAATATAGCACTTATTGACGTGAAGTTAATTACATTGGAGTACACCAGGGGAAACAAAAAGATTAAACTTCTACCCAAGATGCTCCATTTCTCCAAATTCATGTCAGTTACCATAAAACTTATTCAGGAGACATGGTCTAAGCAGTTTAATAGCCCAAGAAACAGTTCAGGGTCAGAGTTTTCTGGAAGTTATCAATGACTGTTTTCTGAGCCTGCCTGGGGATCTCCAGGGAGCCCTGGTTGTAGCTTATCAGCACAGTTGACTCTGGAAATGCATGGATTGTTCTACTGGGTTTGGCCTGAGCATTTTGAGCTTTTTTGCTTATGGAATGGTTAAGCTACAGTCAGGAATGTTTAGATGCATTAGAGTGCCATCTCTTCATAATAATAGTAATAATAAAACTCCATTCCTTGTTGAGTGCTGATACGGTGAAGGGAACCTCTGTCCTCTGGTTACACCAGCCTCTAGAGATCACCTTGAACCTTTATTAATTCCTGTGCCTAATCCTTCACCAAGTGCTGTTGATTTCACTTCCATACTTCTTCTTCTTCTTTTTTTTTTAATCTCCTGGAGTATAGTTATTTTTGGGCTTCCCTAGTGGCTGAGATGGTAAAGAATCTGCCTGCAATGCAGGGGACCTGGGTTCGATCCCTGGGTTTGGAAGATTCCCTAGAAGAGAGCATGGAAACCCACTCCAGTGTTCTTGCCTGGAGAATCCCCATGGACAGAGGAGCCTGGTGGGCTGCAGTCCATGGGGTTGCAAAGAGTCTGACATGGCTGAGCGACTAAGCACAGCACATAATTGCTTTACAGTGTCTCAGTTCCTGCTATCCAGCAAAGTGAATCAGTTATACGTATACATATATCCCCTCTTGTGCGGGGTTTCCTTTCCATTCAGGTCACCACAGAGCATTGAGTAGAGTTCCCTATGCTGTACAGTAGGTTCTCATTATTTACCTATTACATCTCACTTCCATACTTTAAAAAAGAGTTAATTATTTGGCTGTGCTGGGTCTCCATTGCTGTGCACTGGCTTTCTGTAGTGCAGTGAGCACAGCCACTCTCCAGTTGCGGTGCCTGGACTTCTTATCGTAGTGGCTTCTTTTGTCGAGGCGCATGGGCTCTAGACTGCAGGCTCAGCAGCTGTGATGCGTGGGTTTAGCTGCCTCATGGCATGTGAACTCTTTACTGACCAGGGATAGAACCCATCCCCTGCATTGGCCCGCGGACTCTTAACCACTGGATCAAGGGAAGTCCCTTCCATACTTCTGAATAAATCTTTCCACTCCTCCATTGCTGCTGGCCCCATCTGAACCTAAGGACCTGTCTTATTATACCTGCATTATCACAAACATGTCTTTTTGAAGCCATTCTTGCCTCCCTCCAACCCATTCTTCTGTAAACATGCACATCTGGTTTCAGATTTAAGATGGCAAACTTATATATCCAGCTTTCCTTTCTCCCAGAACTCTCCTGGAAGGAAAAAGGGAGACTTCAAAGAACAACAGTTCAAATACAGCAGTGCTGGAAGGTTAAGGACAAAAGCCAACAGCCACAGAGAAAGTTAAACGAAATCCTGTATGAGAAGAGACAGGTGTGATCAGTTTGATAAAGACAACAGATCTGGAAAAACTGCAGCCAGAGACACCCAGCATGAGAGCAACCTTCTTCAAGGGGCAGCAGAGGAAGCTTCCAAGGTTGAGGACGATGAGTGATGGCTATGGGGTGATCGCCAGGATTAGCAATAAAAAAAAAAAAAAAAGAATTGTTAACAGCCGAGTCTCCAGGAAGTGTCCTCTTTCATCCTCTTCCCCTCATACACAGAGCATATCGCCATGGCACAAACCCAGGAGCTAATCTTTAAAGAAAGCGTGTGATCTTTCTAGGAAGGCATCTTCCTGTGGTTTTGGGGATCCAGAGAAAAGCTGAGCTCATCAGAAATGAGCATTAGAAAGAGAGAAATAAAGGCATCAAGAACAAGGCAGCTCTGCCCAAGAGGTCATTCTGATGTGAAACCCACATGCCCTCTGTACATGACAGTTGTGAGAGATGCTGCCTGCAGACAGCTCCCCAGCCCTTGTCCCCAAAGCCTGCCTTCCACTGTTCCACTTATGGAAAAGCTTGTTAGGAAAACAAATCTAGCCCACTGCAGAGGAAACATTACCCTTCACTTGTGAACATGCGTTCTCACCCAGAAATCAGATATTTAAGGAAAACCAGTAGCACAAAGGGAAGGACTAAGATTAAAAAAAAAATAAACAACAACACAAACAAAATAGAGCAATCTTCTGTGGAAGAGACGGAAATAATTGAGAAACAAAAAAAGGACCTGAAAGTTCTGAACTGTCTTTAAAAAGAGAGGCAAGTGGATACTGTCCATTTTCTACTCTTTAAAAAACAAAGAACAAGATATTCCATATAAAAAAGAGCAAATAGTTAGCAAGAAAGGAATCCCTGGAAACTAAAAATATGTTCAATTGAAATGAAAAAAAGAGATCAAAGGACTGATTAAATAAGACAAAGCAAAGCCAGGGTTAAAGACCAAAGCTAGGAGATAAGTCAAAGAAATCTCCTGCAATAGTAAACCAAAGTCGATGAGGTTATCCTGTCAACAGTAGAATGGCCAGAAATCAAGTCTCTCCCCACGTGGAAAAGGATGGGAACAGTGCAGCGCTGAATACAATGTGGATGACCATCAGGAACACTGGGTGAAAGAACCAGCCCCAGAGAGCTTGCACTCTATTATCCTATGCGTGTAGCGAGTTCAAAGACAGGCACAAATACTCCCAGGCACTGAAAGGAGAGTGGTGGCCCCCGGGGAGGTGGTAACGGGAGGCCACACGAGGTGGCTTCTGGATACTGGTAATATTCTCTTTCTTGATTTGAGTGCTGGCTACATAGGTTGTTCAGGCTGTGCAAATTTATCAGTTCGTACATTTGGGTGCATTTTTCTCTATGTATACTTACTATACTTTGATAAAAATTATCAAAAAAAGAGCCAAACAAGTATAAAATGTCATGCATTCAGATTTATCAGTGTATCCTTGATGGTTCTGGGTCTCGTAATTAATATCGTGTTCAGAAAACTCTCCTCTGGTCTGAGATTACAGCTTTGTTTTCCCTGATGCTCTCTTCCAGTACATTTATGGTTTAATTTTGTTTTGGTTATTGTTTAAATTGCATGACCATCTAGATTTCTTTCTGTAGATCATCATTAAAAAAAAAGATGACTCCATACGTCACCAGCAAATGTGTCACAATGCATTTAATGAGTCCTCTGTTGTTAGGAAATAGGTTGTATTCAGTTTTCACTATTTAGAAAATAATAAAATATAGACAGCTGGGTAATAAGGAGTTAAATATTCATCCATTAAAAGTTCCAGCAAAAGGATGTGATAACGGAGGGAAGAAAACCAGCGGAAAACAGGTTCTCAGAGGTAAAGAAAGGAAGGTCTTTAGAGTGTCATGGCCTAATCCACGCTGAGCAGGATACTGAGAAAAAAGTTCACACTTAGATGCAATGAAATTAAAGTGGAAAACTCCAAAGATAAAAAGAATATTCTGAAAGTTTCTGTAAATAAGAAGCAGGTTACCTGAGATGCAATCAGCTTGACATCAGATTTCTCACCGTCAAGAGTGAAGATACATTATTTAAAAGAAAATGATATGTTTCAAATTCTGAATATGCCCCCAGTCAAACTTTCAATTAAAGGTTATTTCTGAGAAATCAAGCATTGAAAGTATTTACCACCCAGGTAGCCAATTTGAACATAATTACTTGACTTGAAGAGTTTTTCTGAAACATACAAAGGAATGTAAGAGAATGACTATGTCCTGGTTCTCCACAACCTCTGTTTGGACCCCAGACTCATTTGATTCAGTGTCCACAGAACCTCCATGCCCCCTCTTCAGGACACACAGAGTCTTCTTGGCCTCCTGGCTCACCACACGCTAACCATAAAGAATCAAAGCTGCCACCTCAGGTCAAATGTTTAGATAACTCCCTCCACCCGTGTTGTAGCCATTTTGGACTTCGTGACTGGCCGAATGGAGGGCTTTTCTGAAAGCACTGTGGGCTCCCTCAGACTGTGGTCTGGGAAGTGGTTTGCTGGCTCCTGGGGGTCTCATGAATCCTCTTGCTAACTGGAAGGTTGGCACTGCATGCAAACTCCCTGGGATCTCAGCCTGGAGGGAGGCCAGGACACAGGTTTTCTTCTCCATCTCTTTCTCTTTTCCATGCTCAGCACAAAGCCAGAAAGACTGGGCTTTCCCATGTGGCAGGGGTCTTCTATATCCTGAATGCTCTCTTTCTCTTTAGCTTGTAGCTCAACTCCCAATCCTCGCGAGCCTAAGAAATACAGAAAATTCCCTCCTCTCAATGTGGCAGTTTCCTTGATAGGAACTTGAAGTCCTTTTCAAATCATTGACAACTGTGAACTCTTCTTCCCTCATGTGATAAGTATTCAACTTCATCTATTCTAAGGACAACGAGCACTTCCTTGATTCCTCCCAGTGTAAACCTTGTCTGCCAGACCTTGCACAGGACATAGGAGTTATAATTATTTGCGTCTATCTGGTTATCACATCTCCCTCCAGATCATGCACTCTATGAGAGAAATGCCTCTAAACCCACGGTCCTCAACCTTTTTGGCACGAGGGACCGGTTTCATGGGCTTCCCTGGTGGCTCAGATGGTAAAGAATCTGCCTGCAATGCAGGAGTCCCAGGTTCAATCCCTGGGTCAGGAAGATCCCCTGGAAAAGGGAATGGCAACCCACTCCAGTATTCTTGCCTGGAGAATTCCATGGACAGGGGAGCCTGCAGGCTGCAGCCCATGGTGTTGCAAAGAATTGGACATGACTGAACAACTAATACTTTTTTTTTATTTTTTATTTTACAAGTTCATAAAATTTTAATTTTGAAAGGTTAAATTGGAAATTTTCTTTTTTTTCTCTTTTTTTTTAAATTTTAAAATCTTTAATTCTTACATGTGTTCCCAAACATGAACCCCCCTCCCACCTCCCTCCCCATAACATCTCTGTGGGTCATCCCCATGCACCAGCCCCAAGCATGCTGTATCCTGCGTCAGACATAGACTGGTGATTCAATTCTTACATGATAGTATACATGATAGAATGCCATTCTCCCAAATCATCCCACCCTCTCCCTCTCCCTCTGAGTCCAAAAGTCCGTTATACACAGCTGTGTCTTTTTTCCTGTCTTGCATACAGGGTCGTCATTGCCATCTTTCTAAATTCCATATATATGTGTTAGTATACTGTATTGGTGTTTTTCTTTCTGGCTTACTTCACTCTGTATAATCGGCTCCAGTTTCATCCATCTCATCAGAACTGATTCAAATGAATTCTTTTTAACGGCTGAGTAATACTCCATTGTGTATATGTACCACAGCTTTCTTATCCATTCATCTGCTGATGGACATCTAGGTTGTTTCCATGTCCTGGCCATTATAAACAGTGCTGCGATGAACATTGGGGTACATGTGTCTCTTTCAATTCTGGTTTCCTCGGTGTGTATGCCCAGCAGTGGGATTGCTGGGTCATAAGGGAGTTCTATTTGCAATTTTTAAAGGAATCTCCACACTGTTCTCCATAGTGGCTGTACTAGTTGGCATTCCCACCAACAGTGTAGGAGGGTTCCCTTTTCTCCACACCCTCTCCAGCATTTATTGCTTGCAGATTTTTGGATCGCAGCCATTCTGACTGGTGTGAAGTGGTACCTCATTGTGGTTTTGATTTGCATTTCTCTAATAATGAGTGATGTTGAGCATCTTTTCATGTGTTTGTTAGCAATCCGTATGTCTTCTTTGGAGAAATGTCAATTTAGTTCTTTGGCCCATTTTTTGATTGGGTCGTTTATTTTTCTGGAATTGAGCTGCATAAGTTGCTTGTATATTTTTGAGATTAGTTGTTTGTCAGTTGCTTCATTTGCTATTATTTTCTCCCATTCAGAAGGCTGTCTTTTCACCTTGCTTATAGTTTCCTTTGTTGTGCAGAAGCTTTTAATTTTAATTAGATCCCATTTGTTTATTTTTGCTTTTATTTCCAGAATTCTGGGAGGTGGATCATAGAGGATCCTGCTGTGATTTATGTCGGAGAGTGTTTTGCCTATGTTCTCCTCTAGGAGTTTTATAGTTTCTGGTCTTACATTTAGATCTTTAATCCATTTTGAGTTTATTTTTGTGTGTGGTGTTAGAAAGTGATCTAGTTTCATTCTTTTACAAGTGGTTGACCAGTTTTCCCAGCACCACTTGTTAAAGAGATTGTCTTTACTCCATTGTATATTCTTGCCTCCTTTGTCAAAGATAAGGTGTCCATAGGTGTGCGGATTTATCTCTGGGCTTTCTATTTTGTTCCATTGATCTATATTTCTGTCTTTGTGCCAGTACCATACTGTTTTGATGACTGTGGCTTTGTAGTAGAGCCTGAAGTCAGGCAAGTTGATTCCTCCAGTTCCATTCTTCTTTCTCAAGATTGCTTTGGCAATTCGAGGTTTTTTGTATTTCCATACAAATCTTGAAATTATTTGTTCTAGTTCTGTGAAAAATATGGCTGGTAGCTTGATAGGGATTGCATTGAATTTGTAAATTGCTTTGGGTAGTATACTCATTTTCACTATATTGATTCTTCCGATCCATGAATGTGGTATATTTCTCCATCTATTAGTGTCCTCTTTGATTTCTTTCACCAGTGTTTTATAGTTTTCTATATATAGGTCTTTAGTTTCTTTGGGTAGATATATTCCTAAGTATTTTATTCTTTTCGTTGCAATGGTGAATGGAATTGTTTCCTTAATTTCTTTTTCTACTTTCTCATTATTAGTGTATAGGAATGCAAGGGATTTCTGTGTGTTGATTTTATATCCTGCAACTTTACTATATTCATTGATGAGCTCTAGTAATTTTCTGGTGGAGTCTTTAGGGTTTTCCATGTAGAGGATCATGTCATCTGCAAACAGTGAGAGTTTTACTTCTTCTTTTCCAATTTGGATTCCTTTTATTTCTTTTTCTGCTCTGATTGCTGTGGCCAAAACTTCCAGAATTATGTTGAATAGTAGCGGTGAAAGTGGACACCCTTGTCTTGTTCCTGACTTTAGGGGAAATGCTTTCAATTTTTCACCATTGAGGATAATGTTTGCTGTGGGTTTGTCATATCTAGCTTTTATTATGTTGAGGTATGTTCCTTCTATTCCTGCTTTCTGGAGAGTTTTTATCATAAATGGATGTTGAATTTTGTCAAAGGCCTTCTCTGCATCTATTGAGATAATCATATGGTTTTTATTTTTCAATTTGTTAATGTGGTGAATTACATTGATTGATTTGTGGATATTGAAGAATCCTTGCATCCCTGGGATAAAGCCCACTTGGTCATGGTGTATGATCTTTTTAATGTGTTGTTGGATTCTGATTGCTAGAATTTTGTTAAGGACTTCTGTATCTATGTTCATCAGTGTTATTGGCCTGTAGTTTTCTTTTTTTGTGTGTCATCTTTGTCAGGTTTTGGTATTAGGGTGATGGTGGCCTCATAGAATGAGTTTGGAAGTTTACCTTCCTCTGCAATTTTCTGGAAGAGTTTGAGTAGGATAGGTGTTAGCTCTTCTCTAAATTTTTGGTAGAATTCAGCTGTGAAGCCGTCTGGACCTGGGCTTTTGTTTGCTGGAAGATTTCTGATTACAGTTTCAATTTCCGTGCTTGTGATGGGTCTGTTAAGATTTTCTATTTCTTCCTGGTTCAGTTTTGGAAAATTGTACTTTTCTAAGAATATGTCCATTTCTTCCACGTTGTCCATTTTATTGGCATACAACTGCTGATAGTAGTCTCTTGTATTTCTGTGTTGTCTGTTGTGATCTCTCCATTTTCATTTCTAATTTTATTGATTTGATTTTTCTCTCTTTGCTTCCTGATGAGTCTGGCTAGTGGTTTGTCAATTTTATTTATCCTTTCAAAGAACCAGCTTTTGGCCTTGTTGATTTTTGTTTCTTTAGCATTTATTTCTGCCCTAATTTTTAAGATTTCTTTCCTTCTACTAACTCTGGGGTTCTCCAATTCTTCCTTTTCTAGTTGCTTTAGTTGTAGAGTTAGGTTATTTATTTGACTTTTTTCTTGTTTCTTGAGGTATGCCTGTATTGCTATGAACTTTCCTCTTAGCAGTGCTTTTATAGTGTCCCACAGGTTTTGGGTTGTTGTGTTTTCATTTTCATCAGTTTCTATGCATATTTTGATTTCTTTTTTGATTTCTTCTGTGATTTGTTGGTTATTCAGAAGTGTGTTGTTCAACCTCCATATGCTGGAATTTTTAGTAGTTTTTCTCCTGTAATTGAGATCTAATCTTACTGCATTATGGTCAGAAAAGATGCTTGGAATGATTTCGATTTTTTTGAATTTATCAGGTTTAGATTTATGGCCCAGGATGTGATCTATCCTGGAGAGGGTTCCATGAGCACTTGAAAAAAAGGTGAAATTCATTGTTTTGGGGTGAAATGTCCTGTAGATATCAATTAGGTCTAATTGATCTAATGTATCATTTAAAGTTTGCGTTTCTTTGTTAATTTTCTGTTTAGTTGATCTGTCCATAGGTGTGAGTGGGGTATTAAAGTCTCCCACTATTATTGTGTTATTGTTGATTTCCCCTTTCATACTTGTTAGCATTTGTCTTACATATTGCGGTGCTCCTATATTGGGTGCATATATATTTATAATTGTTATATCTTCTTCTTGGATTGATCCTTTGATCATTATGTAGTGGCCTTCTTTGTCTCTTTTCACAGCCTTTGTTTTAAAGTCTATTTTATCGGATATGAGTATTGCCACTCCTGCTTTCTTCTGGTCTCTATTTGCGTGGTATATCTTTTTCCAGCCCTTCACTTTCAGTCTGTATGTGTCTCTTGTTTTGAGGTGGGTCTCTTGTAAGCAGCATATAGAGGGGTCTTGTTTTTGTATCCATTCGGCCAGTCTTTGCCTTTTGGTTGGGGCGTTCAACCCATTTACGTTTAAGGTAATTATTGATAAGTATGATCCAGTTACCATTTACTTTATTGTTTTGGGTTCAGGTTTATACACCCTTTTCATGTTTCCTGTCTAGAGAATATCCTTTAGAATTTGTTGGAGAGCTGGTTTGGTGGTGCTGAATTCTCTCAGCTTTTGCTTGTCTGTAAAGCTTTTGATTTCTCCTTCGTATTTGAATGAGATCCTTGCTGGGTACAGTAATCTGGGCTGTAGGTTATTGTCTTTCATCACTTTAAGTATGTCTTGCCATTCCCTCCTGGCCTGAAGAGTTTCTATTGAAAGATCAGCTGTTATCCTTATGGGAATCCCCTTGTGTGTTATTTGTTGTTTTTCCCTTGCTGCTTTTAATATTTGTTCTTTGTGTTTGATCTTTGTTAATTTAATTAATATGTGTCTTGGGGTGTTTTGCCTTGGGTTTATCCTATTTGGAACTCTCTGTGTTTCTTGGACTTGGGTGATTATTTCCTTCCCCATTTTAGGGAAGTTTTCAACTATTATCTCCTCAAGGATTTTCTCATGATCTTTCTTTCTGTCTTCTGCTTCTGGGACTCCTATAATTCGAATGTTGGAGCATTTCATATTGTCCTGGAGGTCTCTGAGATTGTCCTCGTTTCTTTTAATTCGTTTTTCTTGTTTCCTCTCTGATTCATTTATTTCTACCATTCTATCTTCTATTTCACTAATCCTATCTTCTGCCTCCGTTATTCTACTATTTGTTGCCTCCAGAGTGTTTCTGATCTCATTTATTGCATTATTCATTATATTTTGACTCTTTTTTATTTCTTCTAGGTCCTTGTTAAACCTTTCTTGCATCTTCTCAATCCTTATCTCTAGGCTATTAATCTGTGATTCCATTTTGATTTCAAGATTTTGGATCATTTTCACTATCAATATTCGGAATTCCTTCTCAGGTAGATTCCCTACTTCTTCCTCTTTTGTTGGGTTTGGTGGGCAACTCTCCTGTTCCTTTACCTGCTGAGTATTCCTCTGTCTCTTCATCTTGGTTACATTGCTGCGTTTGGGGTGGCCTTTTTATATTCTGGTAGTTTGTGGAGTTCTCTTTATTATGGAGCTTCCTCACTGTGGGTGGGGTTGTATCAGTGGCTTGTCAAGGTTTCCTGGTTAGGGAGGCTTGTGTTGGAGTTCTGGTGGGTGGAGCTGGGTTTCTTCTCTCCGGAGTGCAGTGGAGTGACCAGTAATGGGTTATGAGACATCAAAAGTTTTGGAATAATTTTGAGCTGCCTATATATTGAAGCTCAGGGGAGTGTTCCTGTGTTGCTGGAGAATTTGAGTGGTATGTCTTGTCTTGGAACTTGTTGGCCCTTGGGTGGAGCTTGGTTTCAGTGTAGGTATGAAGGCATTTGATGAGCTCCTATTGCTTAATGTTCCCTGAATTCAAGAGTTCTCTAATGTTTTCAGGCTTTGGATTTAAGCCTCCTGCTTCTGGTCTTCAGTTTTATTTTTACAGTAGCCTCTAGACTTCTCCATCTATACAGCGCCAATGATAAAACATCTAGGTTAAAGATGAAAAGTTTCTCCACATTGAGGGACACTCAGAGAGGTTCACTGAGTTACAAGGAGAAGAGAAGATGGAGGGGGTAGTTAGAGGTAACTGGAATGAGATGAGGTGAGATCAAAAGAGGAGAGAGCAAGCTAGCCAGTAGTCACTTCCTTATGTGCGCTCTATAGTCTGGACCGCTCAGAGGTATTTACGGAGTTATACGGGGAAGAGGAGAGGGAGGAAGTAGACAGAGGTGACCAGGAGGATAAGAGAGAGGAATGAGAAGGAGAGAGACAAATCCTGCCAGTAACCAGTTCCTTAGGTGTTCTCCACCATCTGGAACACACAGAGATTCACAGAGTTGGATAGAGAAGAGATGGGGGAGAAAAGAGACAGAGGCCACCTGGTGGAGAAAAAGCAGAGTCCAAAGGACAAGAGAGTGGTCAAGCCAGTAATCTCACTCTCAGGTAAACTTGGGTAGTGAAGTTTGGGTTTTTAAATGTACAAAATTGACAACAAAAACCTAAGAGCAAAGATTAAAAATCTAGAATAGAGGTTGGATTTTCAAAAATACAATATTAAAGAAAAGAAGCAGAAGGAAAAAGGAGGAAAGAAAGAAAGAAAGAAAAAACAAGAATTATTAAAAAACAAAACAAAACAAACAAAAACAAAAAACCACCAACAACCATCCAAAGGCTATATATGGTGTTTGCCTTAAAAAAAAAGTCTTTTTTTTTAAATAGTAATAATAGGTTATAGTAATAAAAATTAGAGGAGAAATAGAAGACTTAACAATTTAAAAAAAAGTTAGAAAAAAGAAAAAGAAAAAAGGAATGATTTTAAAAATAGTAAAAATATATCTGGTCCCTCTCTGATGTTTTGGGCCATGTGGGATCACTTCCAAGGTGGTTCCCTCTGTTTAACTTCTTCCATTTGCTGGTTTTTTAGGCTCACTAGTTCAGTCGCGCTGTGGGGAGGGGGGATGCTGCAAACAAATAGCACTGTCGTGTGCACACAGTGTCTCAGCCCCGCTTGACCTGTCCCTTCTCGCGGCGCACAAACCGCTCCGGCTCTACGATGCTCAGCCGGGAACCGTCTGGGGCCGGCCCTAGGCTGCGTGCACTTCCCCGGTCCAAGCCGCTCAGGTTCGGCGCTCAGGCAGCCCTCAGAGGCACAGATTCGGCTGGGACTGCGCTTTGTGCCCTTCCCAGGTCTGAGTAGCTCAGGAGTTTGGCGAGCGCGATCGCCGCGGCTTCTCACCTTTTCTGCTGCTGCTGCTCAGCTTTCTGGGTGGACCACTGGCGTCCCCCGTGAGGCAGATGGTGACTGTCCAGCACCCCCAGAAGTCTTAGCAAAGAAGCCTGCTTGCAGTTAGGTAAGTAAAGTCTCTCCGGGTCTGCAATTGCCCCTTTCCAGTCCTTACGGCTCTGGCTGCCTGTCCCCGGGGGGGATTGGTCTGCAGCCGGCTTTTCCCGTTCAGTCCTTTGTTCTGTGCTCGGTCCTGGCGCTGTCTTATGTTCGAGCTTGTCGTGCGGTAGCTATCCCACAGTCTGGTTTGCTAGCGCAAGTTAGATCGTTCTGGCTGCGCGTGGGGCGTTCCTGCCCGATTCTTACAAAGCACTGCAGCCCGCGCCTCCCGCGCGTCCCTGCCCTGCCCCCACTCCCCAATGGCGGATGCAGGCGTCTGTGCTGCTTTTCCGCTGGGGGAGTTACTGGTGGGCTTGTAATCTCTTGGTTTTAATTATTTCTTTATGTTTCCTTCCTGTTATGTTGCCCTCTGTGTTTCCAAGACTCGCCACAGACTCGGCAGGGAGAGTGTTTCCTGGTGTTTGGAAACCTCTCTTCTTAAAATTCCCTTCCCGGGACGGGCTTCCCTTCCCGGGACGGAGCTCCCTCCCCACCTCCTTTGTCTCCTTTTTCGTCTTTTATATTTTTTCCTACCTGTTTTTGAAGACAATGGTCTGCTTTTCTGGTTGCCTGATGTCCTCTGCCAGCCTACAGAAGTTGTTTTGTGGAGTTTGCTCAGCGTTGAAATGTTCTTTTGAGGAATTTGTGAGGGAGAAAGTGGTCTTCCTGTCCTATTCCTCCGCCATCTTTATGCTCTCCCCGACAACTAATACTTTTTAAACACTGGTTTCATGGAAGGTAGTTTTTCCACAGACTGGGTGAGGGGATTGTTTTGGGATGATTCAAGCACATTACATTTATTGTGCACTTTATTACTTTATTTCTCTTATTATTGCATCAGCTTCACCTCTGGTCAAGAGGCATTGGATCCTGGAAGTTGGTGACCCCTGCTCTAGACAAGTCTATGAAGTTACTCTGATTTGGCCAGTTAAGGTGGATTTGTTTATACTCTCAGATCTGCTTCTTAATCAGGAATATCTTTAGAGTGAGTTTAAATGACTTCTTCTGGGTTAAAACCAATGGCCAGGGCTGATCCTTGAGGAGGACCCAAGGATAGAAGGAGGTGAATCTCCTAATCATGAGTACCCAGGACACAAGATTCTGAGACAATGCTTCTCTCTTCATCTTCATCCCAACCTGCCAGTGCCCTGTTTTGGAGGTAGACAACTGGGCTGTCCTGTGGAAACTGCTTCTGGAGTGCTTCTGGAGTGTCCTCTCTGGTTCCAGGTTCCCTTAATGTTAGTGTTTTTGTGGATGTTAATGAGGGGACAGTCAGATCCATGCACATAAGCTGGCCCAACTCTCAGGCTCTGGATTTAGGACGTGAGAAGAACCACCCTGTAGGGCATCTTCCAAAGACCAGGCGAGTTGACTCGGGCTGGAAGTTCTCAGGAGCAGTTGTTCTGGGAATTGGAGTCCTTGTTCTTTCCTTGTTCCTCTTCCTCTCCTTTCCTCCCTCTTGAGTATGTCTGACCAATGCTATTTGCAGGAATACCTGGCCCTTTCCCAGATTCTCTCTTATATTATAGTATATCATTTGCTTGCCTTTTAAAACACACACTGTGCATCATTTTTCATTGTTCCCTTAGTTCTGAAATACGTATTTCCAGCATTTCCCTTGGGAGCCAGGAGGCTTGGTCTTAGACTTGCTGTCTGACTGTGGGAAAATTAATTGCCCCCGCTGGGCCCCTGGTTTATTTTATGCAACAGGACTGAGAAGGACCAGGTAATGCCAGCACTTCTGTCAATGATGGCATTCTAGGGAGCTTGGCTTTGAAGCCGAGGCAGGACTGACATATGATGGCATCTGTATGTGATTGGTGGCTGTCAGCTTTCCACCTGGAGAGGTTTCATGGGTACGTGGACTTGTGCTCGGAACACAACTGCCTAGAAGGAACAGACAAGTGTGCCGGCAGAAGTGACTGCCTATTAACACAGCCAGTTGTTGATTAATGAAGGGGAGAGAGCACAGAAAACTGAAATCCACAGATGATTGTCAAATCTTATTTTCAGCAATAATTTTATCCTCCTCTCTGATTTCATTGAAAACAATTTATTTATTTTTTTTGCTTCCTCTTAGGCCAGAGCTGCTAACAAGAAAAAAAGTGAACTGATTTAAATTTCATCTTCTTTCTTTTTCTCCATGCAAGCTGAGATAGAGTGCTAATGAGCAGTGGAAAGACCACAAGGGTTCATCAACGGGTGTGAAGAAAGAGTGAAGAGGCCAAAGCCCCTGCCCACAGGGTGGGAGTTTAGAGAGTGAAGGTCAGCATTAGAATGTCTGGCTCATCACAGTGTAGGTTTGCTCATACATGCCACAGCCCTTGTCATAGTTGGCAGTGATGCTCAGCTCCGTGCAATCACTCAGGAACCCAGGATTCTTCCATCCCTTGATGCATCAGAGACCGCTACCAAATTCTCTGCATCTGGCTTGAAGACAGAGGAAGAGAGAGCATTGTGAAGGAGGTCTTCTGAGTGGGGCCTTACCACAGAGAACTCGATCACATGACCCTATCTGACTCCAGGGGAAGCTGGGAAATGTAGTCTGGCCGCATTCCCAAGAAGTAGAGGAACAGGGTGCATGGACACGCTGCAGCGTCTTTGCCGTCAGGTCTCTGTCTGTGCTGGCTGGTTGTTGCTCTTACAGCTCTGAAGTGGGGGGACACTTTTCTCATCAGTACCTGAGCTCATTCATGGTCTCACTCATGGCTTTTGTGTCATCCCTTCGTTACTGGAATGCAGCCAATCCCCATCACCCAGATCACAGCTTCTCCTGGTCAGGGAAACTCTCTCTGATGGTACCTGACTCTCTCTGAAGAAAGGCAGAGGAGACTATTTCCTTGTAATCTCATGGTTAGGGACCAGACTCTAAGCCCTTTGGATCTGATTGGAATCTTTGCTATGTTATTCACCTTTCTGGACCTGAGTTGTTCCAACTGTAAAACAAGAAATAAAAACTTTTGTCTCATAAGATTTTTGTGATGTTGAGAGTAGTGTTTGGCATATTTGCAGGTTTAATATATTAATCTAAAACACTCAGTGGATTCAGAAGGGGAAGAAAATGTTCAGACTTTGCTTCTAACCCCAATAACTCTAGGGAAGTTGTTACTTTAAAAAAAGAATGAAGTTCTTTTATGCTGTCTCTTTCTTGCTCATTAACCAACAAAGAATCTAGTTATGGCTTCTTGTCATCAAGAGTGCAGGGTAATGGTAAAGAATATTCATTTCTCCCAATCTGTAACAAAAATTAGGTGTGGTAGGGGGTTGTCCAAATGTCTGATCTGTCATCCTTAGACCATCAAAGGACCATGGTATGACTGTGGATCTGTATTGGGGAAAAGTAGAGTTGATGGAAGTAATTAGGGTTGATTTTGAAGTTTTCGAGCTTAAAAGACTTTGTGAACATCTTTCCTTCTGTCTCCTATGGAAATAAAATTTTTTAAAAATCTTAATTCGTCCAGTCCAAAGTATCTGTTTCTGTTTGTACTTCCCTAGGAGTTCAGGGACCTTGATCATAATCCTACTTACCATAATAGTTAGTGCAACTGATTTAATGGCATTAAACAAATACCTATACTTAGTAGTTACTATATGCTGGGCATATTCAAACTTGTTTGCTCCTTTTGTCTTGGCAGGCATAGGATTTGAATCCAGGACCAGTTGGCTGCAGAATCAAGTCTTTTCTACAATATGGTGTTGTCTTTTAGATTATGTAGATGTTGGTGTTATAATTTGATCAAGTTTATAATTTGATCAATCTTGGTCAACTTGATCAAGTTCATGAACTTGAACTTGATGACACATTGGTGCCTTTATTACATTGCACAGAAACTTAATGGTGGTGGGGGACTGTCTCCAACATTTTTTGTTAGGAATTTGCAGTATTTCAGTTTTAGTCTAATAGATAAAGCAGGCTGTAGAGGTCCAACTCCCAAAGAGCTCCCAGTTTCATGGATCTCAGTGGAGCTGGGTGTCCAAAGTTGTGTGTCCAGGGACAAGGTTCTCAAGGGAGTTCACAAAGGAAATTCAAAGTTCTAGTGAAAGTCTGTGTGGGACAGGGAAGATGTCCCAGGGGAGCCAAGGGATAGAATAGGGTCTGGACTTGTCAGATGGGTCCCAGTGTCTTCTTGGGAGTTATTTGGTGTCCAGGGCATGTAGAGGGGGGTCTCAGAAAGACCTTGGGTTCATTGCCCTGATGAGAAAAACCTTCATCCACTTGCATGCTCTGGGAAGGGGGTAACCCTGGTGGACAAGATGTGTTGGGGTAGCCGTGGGCTCTGAGATAGAGGTAGGCTGATGCTGGGGCAGCCCTCCCTGTATGCCCTTCCCTAACTGGGGGGAGTGAGGACCCCCACGCAGATTTTGTTTTACAGATTCCCAGGAAGTGGGAGAAGAACAAAGGCTGACTCTGGTTTGACATTTCTGCTGCTCTCTCCTTTCCTTCCACCCTAGTCAGGAATTCAGAAGTATAGGAAATTACTTGGTTAACCAAATGGAGAATTTAATGAACCCACGGAAACTAAAAGAAAAATCTGCAGTATCTTTATCTGTGTAATTAATTATCCTCTGTCTGTGAAGTGTTCTGAGCATGTGATGTGCCATGGATCTCTTGTGTTATTAATTATCATCATTCACGGGAAACATAACTGGGTTTCTTGACCTCCGTGCCCTTAACAGCCCCTGTTTAATGGTGCGTTAATTGTAGCTTTACTTTTTGATCAGCTTTGATTCTCTTTAGGTGGCAAAATACTTTTTCATGCCTTTCGAGAATTTTTCCTTAGAAAATCAAGTTTCAAAAGTATGTGTGCAAACGTGAGTATCAGTGAGGAGCCACTGAAAGTGTCTGAGGCAGAAGGAGCTTCAGGCAGGAGGCAGAAGGAGCTTCAGGCAGGAGCCAGTGAAATCACAGGAAGCAGGGTGAGAGAAGATGCATCCCCTAGTGTCAGATGAAATTTGAAGGAGGAGAGACTGGGAGCAGGAAGAATCCTGCTCAGGCATGAAGCAATGGAAATTTAGGAATTAGGGATTGTATGGTGGAGAGAAAAACTTATTATTTTAGGAAATGTTGAACACAGTGTCCTAAGGGGCCCTCTGGTATGCTGGGGAAAGACCATAGGTAGCTTAATACCTTGTGTTAAAAATGAGAAGGAATTTGGGAGCTGGAGGTAGTCTTGAGACGGATAGATGTGAGACAGATTTGGAAGGAGGGCGCCACAGTGAGAGTGCTGTGGACTTGAGGACGGAATCCTCTGTGGTGAGTGAGTGGCTGTGTGCCCCAGGCATGGCCCAGGTCCTGAGTAAGCATGCGGCTGGGTAGCAATAAGGTTTGTCTTCGCATCTGTACTTGGATCCAAGGTAATACTCACCTGTCTTCAGTGTGGTGGGAATGGTGATCGAGAGAAGTCAGAGAGTGCCATCCCGGGCTTAGCAGTGAGAAGAGGGAAGGGGAATTTAGGAGAGGGCCATGCAAGTTAGGTGGAGAGTGGTCCTCCAACACGGACTCCAGTGACTACAAGAACAAAAAGCCACAGGGGATTCAGTAAATTCTTGAGCTGGGCCTGGATTTCTGAGAGCATGTGAGATGGGATTAAGTCAATTTGATTTGATTGTTAAAAACCAGTGTGACCTCAGCTAATATCATGATACCGAAAGGAAAGACAAATCCTAGCTACTCTGCAAATTGAGGATTATATGCTAAACTTTATGAAGACCAAAGTCCATTGCCTTCCTCTCTCCAGCTTTGACCTTGAATTTGTTGTTTAGTTACTTAGTTATGTCTAACTCTTTTTCAACCCTGTGGACTGTAGCCACCAGGCTCCTCTGTCCGGTTTTCCGAGGCAAGAATACTGGAGTGGGCTGCCATTTCCTCCTCCAAGGGATCTTCCCGACCCAGGGATCAAACCTGTCTCTCCTTCATCTCCTTGCATTGGCAGGTGGAGTCTTTACTACTGAGCCACCAGGGAAGCCCCTGTGTATCCATTCATTGTTTTACTTCTTTTCTCGAATAGCCGTCTGTATCTCAGTGGGACAAAATATGCTTTTAGAGCTTTCGAAAAATCCTTTTCTTCCGGAGCCACTCTCTTCTGGATCACTTTGGGCTTTTAATGAGATAAGGTCTAGATAACTGTTCTGGATCATTCTGGACTTCTAATGCAAAGAAACCCAGAGACACTTGTCTCAGAGCCACTGTTGGTTCTTAATGAGGCGAGGCCTATGGAAAGGCAAATATGTGGATGAAGTCTTCCAAATTGCTACCTTCTCCCCCAACTCCTCTCCTTTGTTGTTTTTCATATTACTTCTTTTATTCCCTGAGTGTGTGTGTGCTAATAGACATTATCAGTGGACAGGTGGAGGTCTGAGTATCTATGTATGATCCTACACCTGGACTGCCTTTGTTACTAAATAGGTATATGACCCTGGGCAAGTCACCCAGTCTTTCCTTCTCTGCCTGGCTCTGGCCTTCTGTAACCCACTGTTTCCTTTTCACTAGATTGCCCTGTTCAGATATCTCTATTGATAAAATGCTCAGGCCAACTGATCATTTCATCTGCCCAAACAAAAAAGAAAACTACCAAAGGTTCCATAGCCAAGATATGCAAACAACTGAAATGTCCTTCAGTGGATGCATGGGTAAGGAAAATGTGGTGTGTGTGTACATATAGAGAGATATATATGAGACAAATGATTTGTCTTTCCTTTTGAGATCATGATATCACATTGGTTTGGAAAATCAAATAAAATTGACTTGATACCATCTCACATCCTTTATATGATGGAATACTACTCAGCCATAAGAAGATGAAATCTTGTCATTTGAGACAAAATGGATGGACCTTGAGGATACTATGCTAAGTGTACTGAGTCTAACTGGGGAAGACAAATGTTATATGGTTTCACTTCTGTGTGGAATATGAACAAACAGACAAAATTAATGACCAAAACAAACACATAAATAAAAAGAAGAGAACAGTGGTTGAAGAATTGATGCTTTTGAACTGTGGTATTGGAGAAGACTCTTGAAAGTCCCTTGGACTGCAAGGAGATCAAACCAATCAATCCAAAAGGAAATCAGTTCTGAATATTCATTGGGAGGACTGATGCTAAAGCTGAAACTCCAATACTTTGGCCACCTCATGCGAAGAGTTGAGTCATTGGAAAAGACCCTGACGCTGGGAGGGATTGGGGGCAGGAGGAGAAGGGGATGACAGAGGATGAGATGGCTGGATGGCATCACCGACTCGATGGACATGAGTTTGAGTGAACTCCGGGAAATGGTGATGGACAGGGAGGCCTGGCGTGCTGCGATTCATGGGGTTTCAAAGAGTCGGACACGACTGAGCGACTGAACTGAACTGAACTGAATGGGAAAGGAGGCAGAGGGAAGGGCGAAATGAGTAAAGAGAATCAGCTGTATGGTGATAAGTGGAACCTGAAGTTTTGGTGGTGAGCATGCTGGGGTGTATGCATACGTGAAGCTTACAATATCATAGCAATGCTACCTCAATGCAAAGAAGTAAAGTGTTGTCTTCTACCAGTACTGATAGAAGATACTCCATGATGGCTAATGTGAATCACTCTGGGTTTGAGAATGCCTTCCTGGCTTGGCCTCTGGTACTCACCTGTGAAATGTTTGAGTATTGGGGTTGCAGATCTTGTAGGAGAGACATTTCTTTCCCTGTGAAAGTTACCACATCCAGGCAAGCATGCAGGTCATGTCAGGGATCCTGGGCAAGTTCTCAGTATATCTCTAAGATACATTTCATTCCCTGTGTTTCTTTGTGTTGCCATTGTGAAAGGCAAACAGGTTGAAGATGGGAGCTGTCTTTAATGGAAACTGAACGGTGCCTAACCCCTGTGGATATCCACTGAGTGTTGAATAACAGCAGTGATCATGTAATAAGGACACCAGCTCACTCAGGAGAGAATACCAAATAGCCTGGAATTTTCCTGTTGCTGGCAGCCCGGCCCAGGAGCATCCTGAGGTGAATTTAAAAACCTCAGCGATTCAAATCACATTTCCCATAAGAAATCCATCTTCTAGCTTGGAGTAATTGTTCGGCTCATTGCTGGTTTACTGTGTGATTTGTTAGTCCTTGTTTGAATCCTCCAGGTCTGGAAGAAAGATCTTGTGCTTTAATGATAAATAATCTCAAAAAGAGGAACAAAACATCCAGCCAGCTCCCTGGCCAGTACCTTTCTCTTTTCACCTCATCCAGTATTTTTTTTCCAACTGCTTCAGTTTTTCTGAAGTAAATTATTACCATATGAGCTCCATTTAAAGAGCTGCTATGGAAAACAAGCTGCCACAAGCTATTAAGAAAATAACCCTATTTCAGTTTTGAGTGAAAAGGAAAAGAAATTAGCTCCACTCAAGATACATTTTTCTCCCCCCATGGAACCAAAGTCTTTCTCTATAGCATCAAAGAAAAGAAACTGTGTCCCTTTTTTTTATCCTCCCTGCTTTCTTCAATTCTACCCTCAGTCTTATTCCAGAGGACCCTGAAGAAAGCTGTCAGAAGTCTTGGTTAAAAGCTTTCTGATGGGGACACTAATGATTGGTTTGGAAAGACCCAGGGTGAATGGGCACGAATGCAGCTCCCCCCGCAGATGTGCCGAGCTGTGTCCAGCACAGACGTCTTCCCCGGCATGGGTGCGTCAGCGTCACTGGGGCACTGCTGGGCTTGGGATTCATGCACTTACTCATTATTGGCCCACAAGTGCCACATGTCTTACCAGATGACCAAGATATAGTAAATAAGACATAGTCATGCCCTAAAATGACCTCACTGTAGATTAAAGAATGATGGGTTCACACATGTGTATAATGACAGTGACAGGCATGACTTGGAGGTGGGTTGTGGGACCACAGTTCAGAGTACTTGCTCCATCTTAAGAGGGGTCACAGAAACTTTCCAGATGAGGTGATACCTGTGTTGTTTTCAGAGACAAATAGGAATTTTCCAGTTGTAGGAACGTCCAGGAAAGAGCCTTTCATTGTCACACCTTATTTGCTCTCTGCCCTTGGAACTTTAGAAGTATTTCACCCCACATTTCCAAACCTTGTTGAAGTTCAAATAGGGGCCATTTCTGCTTCCCTGTGTCTACTAATTCTCTCAGCTATCAAATACCAACAGTGGAGCCTATGCTGGGTGCTTTGTAATATCTTATTTGTCTTAACTTTACTCCTGTGTTTATAGATGAGGAGGCTATAGTCACACAGCTGATAATTCAGAAAGCCTAGTCTGTTTTCTCGGAGAAGGCAGTGGCACCCCACTCCAGTACTCTTGCCTGGAAAATCCCATGAACGGAGGAGCCTGGTAGGCTGCAGTCCATGGGGTCGCTGAGAGTTGGACACGACTCAGTGACTTCACTTTCACTTTTCACTTTCATGCATTGGAGAAGGAAATGGCAACCCACTCCAGTGTTCTTGCCTGGAGAATCCCAGGGACGGCGGAGTCTGGTGGGCTGCCGTCTATGGGGTCGCACAGGGTCGGACACGACTGAAGCGACTTAGCAGCAGCAGCAGCAGCAGCAGTCTGTTTTCTAAAATATAAGCTCTTCTCACTAGAGCATGTTGCAAGTTAAAAAATTCTGTATGGTCTAATTGGAAAGAATCTTTAAGCCTGACGGCTACACTTTCTAGCATGAAAACCTGCAGCACGTTTATAGTATTTGCCTGAATAGATAAGTATCATTGTTATTGTTATTATTATACATGAACTATGTTATTTGTTGTGCTTGGTTTTTGTTTTTCCATATTGGCAGGCTTTGAAATGTACATTTTTATAGCACATTTACATTTCTTATGAACAGATATTTCCATGTTTCTGTACTATTTGTGGACACAAAAAACTTGAACTCCTGAGCCAGTTGCTAGTACACTTTAAGAAACACTGAGCTGGGCTCAGTGCCCCAGCAGGAAGATTGGAAACTTCAACATCTTCTGCCCCTGGGTAGACATAATGATACATAAAACTGGATTCTAAAGTGTCTATTTAGGACTTTATTTCCTCTTATGGAAAAGAGAATTTTAGGAAGTTTTGAGTTGATCATTGTCTCTGGTGGCAAAAACCACTGACTGTATGAAAATTCTAGGGCCAGACTACATTTCCCAACCTTCCCTTGCAGCTCAGCATGGTCATGTGACCGGGTTCTAGCCAATGGGCTGTGGGAGTCAGTGATGTGTATCCCTGCCAGGTTTGGCACACAAACCTCCCCTGCAAGTTCTTTCGTGCGGTGCACCCTTTCCAACTGCCTGAGACAGAGATGACTTTCAGGGTGACCTTGGAAACCATGTGCTGAAGATCCATGATCAACCATCTGCCTGAATGACTATGTGGAAGAATCCATTCTCTGTCAAGAACTGTTAGGTGAACACAGGAAAAAACTTCTGTCATGTTTCCCTTTTTTATTTTTAGACTTACTTGCTGCAACAGCCAGTGTTAGTCAAAACGATGTAGATCATCATCCCTGGAGTCTTTATTGTCTCAAACTTAGTATCTGTGGCCTGAATCTTGTAGTTTCCACTGTAGAGAACTTAGTAGGGAGAGTTGGAGGGCTTTGTGAGGCTTTAAATGAGAGGAAGGCACACAGGTTAAGGTCATCAGGTCCCATCCCAGCTTGTATCTGCTGCGCTGGGTGTGGCCTGTCCCCTGAGAGCTCTTTGGGCTTGGAGGAGAATGTCCTGACTGGTCTTTCCCCTTGGTTGCTTTATCAGCATAGCTTGTTCTGCTGCAGGGTTCCTGATGAGATTTCTGTCTGCCAGGGCCTGCCATCTTTCTGTCTTTATTTCATCCTTCTTCTCTTGAAGAGCTGTCCATTGCAGTGACTTCATTAGCTTTATCTGATTTCAAAATTTATTCAGGTGGGGTGAGGCGCTTCCAATTCTCAGAGCTGCCGAGTTTGAGGACAAGCAAAACCATTCCTTCACTCGCTCACGTGTATTAGTGGAAGGTGCTGGCAAGAACCTGGTGTCGGTGAAACGCTTTTTAAAAAACACCAACCTAGTGTTGAAAAATAAGCATATATCCTGTCAGTGTTTCTAGAGGTCTTCCTCAGTCTAAGTTCTGGGCACAGTTTATCTGGATCGATTTGGGGAACTGGGTTTCTACCACCACTGATGCTGTATCTGGAACCCATCAGCTGGGAACATCTGTTGCTGAGTAAATCCAGCTCTCACTTTATTAAAATGTCACAGGGCATGACCCACAGGGAGTGGGCAGAGTGGTGCATGACTGTGTTATCATAGACTTCAGGGTCTGAGGACTAGGTTAGATGCTTGCTTTCTCTGGGATTCCACATTGCTGTTTCGTTCTTATTCTTTTAGATGTGAGAAAGCTGAAGCAGGAAGGATTCCTGTGTATTGCACAATTCAGTTCAGTTCAGTCGCTTAGTCATGTCCGACTCTTTGCGACCCCATGAATTGCAGCACGCCAGCCCTCCCTGTCCATCACCACTCCCGGAGTTCACTCAGACTCACGTCCATTGAGTCAGTGATGCCATCCAGCCATCTCATTCTCTGTTGTCCCCTTCTCTTCCTACCCCCAATCCCTCCCAGCATCAGTCTTTTCCAATGAGTCAACTCTTCGCATGAGGTGGCCAAAGTACTGGAGCTTCAGCTTTAGCATCATTCCTTCCAATGAACACCCAGGACTGATCTCCTTCAGAATGGACTGGTTGGATCTCCTTGCAGTCCAAGGGACTCTCAAGAGTCTTCTCCAACACCACAGTTCAAAAGCATCAATTCTTCGGTGCTCCGCCTTCTTCACAGTCCAACTCTCACATCCATACATGACCGCAGGAAAAACCATAGCCTTGACTAGATGGACCTTAGTCAGCAAAGTAATGTCTCTGCTTTTGAATATACTATCTAGGTTGGTCATAAATTTTCTTCCAAGGAGTAAGCGTCTTTAAATTTCATGGCTGCAGTCACCATCTGCAGTGATTTTGGAGCCCCCAAAAATAAAGTCTGACACTATTTCCACTGTTTCCCCATCTATTTGACATGAAGTGATGGGACCGGATGCCATGATCTTCGTTTTCTGAATGTTGAGCTTTAGGCCAACTTTTTCACTCTCCACTTTCACTTTCATCAAGAGGCTTTTTAGTTCTTTTTCACTTTCTGCCAGAAGGGTGGTGTCATCTGCATATCTGAGGTTATTGATATTTCTCCCGGCAATCTTGATTCCAGCTTGTGTATTGCACAGCAGCCCACAAATGGTGCCTTCGAGACATGCCCCTCATCTGTTCCTGTAGAAATGGGCAGGGATGAGATGACTCAGCATTTGGAGATTTTGAAGGTGGGCATATTTAATATTATATACTTGGCCTGTATATCCACATTTCTAACTTAACCGAGACTGAATTTGATAGGATTTTATGTATCTTTTCAGACAGATGCATCTCATTTTACTCTGGGTACACTTCCTATTGTGGGCACTTATAAACAGGACATTTCATGATTTCTCAAATATTAACCTGTTGTTTATTATTATTTGGAAAGCCATCTGAGCGTCTCTCTCCTCTCAACCAGAATGTTTCTGCCACCATCCCAGAGTACCAGTGATAAGCTATGATACTTAGGAGAGCTCATAACTTGGTTGCCTTCTTCAAAAATAATGTGTATAACAGAGGATGAAATGGTTGGATGGCATGACCAACTCGATGGATGTGAGTTTGAGCAAGCTCCGGGAATTGGTGATGGACAGGGAAGCCTGGCGTGCTGCCGTCCATGGGGTCGCAAAGAGTCAGATATGACTGAGTGACTGAACTGACTGATAAATAATTCCAACTTTCTAACCCCCATTGATGTTCCCAATTTGATTATCCCATTCACAAACTCTCCCGGGGAAGTTGGAGTATTTCTAGTAATAATTTAGATCATCTCGAACTGTCTCAACTTTTAAGTTGTAATGACAAATCCCAGTTAAAATTAAGATTATAATTTTAACTCGACCAGGGGTGAAAATATCTATTATACATGCCATTAAAAGGTTCCAGTTGCCTCCTAGACACCTTGTTTTTAGAGTTTTGTTTTTCTAAGTCTCTGGAGAAATGGGGAGAGTGAAAATCTCTTACTTGAAAGCATTATTCAAGGGAAATCTTGTGCCAGACAGAACTTGCTAGCAGGCAGTATTAAATGCCTTTAATTCTGTCTTGATAATTTCCAATTGGAAGATTGTGTTGGTTTTCTTCTTGAGATCAGGTTGACTTTGCCATATTTATGAGAAATCACCATCAGGAGGAGGACTTTATTTCATTTTTTTTAGGTGGCTACATGGTGTCCCCCCACTGCTTGCCCTCCCAGGGCTAAGGACCTAAGGGAGAGCCTCGTACAAGGTCTCCTGGGCCTGGGAAGCAGACCTTGTCTTTAGCATAATCGAGAGAGGAGGGGCGCTGGCAGGGTGGTTCTCATCTTGCGGTGTGAGCTTCTTTGTCTGGACTCTGGCCTCATGCCCACACTGAAATCAGAGTCAAGTAGTGGCCCTTTCCTGTCTTCTTCTCCCATGAGGTGGAACTTCTCCTTCTTTTAAAGCAGCAACGTCAGTGGTGACGGGTAGAGACTGTCCATCCCTGTTAGAGGCCAAAACCAACAGAAGCAGAGAGAGAAAGGAGCAATCAGTGAGGAGAGAAAGGGCGAGTCTAAACGTGATGTCCCATGTCTGATAAGATGCTTTGTCACCAAGGACTAGGAGCTCCCCACACAAAACATTAAGAAAGGAGGAAGCTTACTTCATGTGGGTGTATTTGTAATGTGTTTGTGATGGTGCCAGCTTCCTCAACACTCTGGGTGTGTCTTCAGATTGGAGGCCTGGTGGCCTCAGCAACCCCATGTCATCTAGACACCACAGCACCAGAGACAGAGGACAGCCTTTTCTGTGGCTTTCTCTTTACATTGAGAAAACTTGTCCCTGATTCTCCAAGAGAGTCATTTCTCATGGGCTAGAGTTGGGTTAAATGCCCATTTCTTAGCTACTAATCCATAAGACAATGGAATTACTGTGATTGGTTTAGACTACACTAAATATTGGGGGATTAGGCACTATGACACTCAAGGTTCCATATGTGTGATGTCTCTTATTATCTCCTATATGTTATCAATTAGATATATTAATTGCACCTAGATATTTAAAGCATTTAATGACTGGTGTATAATATAAAAAATAAAAAGTATTGCCCTATTTATCTGTATAACTAAACTATATATATATATATATATATATATATATATATATACTATATATAAACTAAATTTAAGTAATGCTTAAAATTCTCCAAGCCAGGCTTCAGCAGTTTGTGAACCATGAACTTCCAGATGTTCAAGCTGGAGTTGGAAAAGGCAGAAGAAATAGAGATCAGATTGCAAACATCTGTTGGGTCATCGAAAAAGCAAGAGTTCCATAAACCATCTACTTCTGCTTTATTGACTATGTTAAAGCCATTGACTGTGTGGATCACGACAAACTGGAAAATTCTTCAAGAAATGGGAATACCAGACTACCTTACATGCCTCCTGAGAAATCTGGATGCAGATCAAAAAGCAACAGTTAGAACTGGACATAGAACAACAGACTGGTTCCAAATCAGGAAAGGAGTACATCAAGGCTGTATGTTGTTACCCTGATTATTTAACTTATATGCAGACTTCATCATGCAAAATGCCTGGCTGGAGGAAGCACAAGTTGGAATCAAGATTGCCGGGAGAAATATCAATAACCTCAGATACGTAGATGACACCACCCTTATGCAGAAGGCGAAGAAGAACTAAAGAGCCTCTTGATGATAGTGAAAGAGGAGAGTGAAAAAATTGACTTCAAACTCAACATTCAGAAAGTTAAGATCATGGCATCCGGTCCCATCGCTTCATGGCAAGTAGATAGGGAAACAATGGAAACAGTGACAGGGTTTATTTTCTTGGGCTCCAAAATCACTGCAGGTGACTACAGCCATGAAATTAAAAGACGCTTACTCCTTGGGAGAAAAGCTGTGACCAACCTAGACAGCATATTAAAAAGCAGAGACATTACTTTGCCAATAAAGGTCCATCTAGTCAAAGCTGTGGTTTTTCCAGTAGTCATGTATGGATGTGAGAGTTGGACTCAAAGAATTGATGCTTTTGAACTGTGGTGTTGGAGAAGACTCTTGAGAGTCCCTTGGACTGCAAGGAGAGCCAACCAGTCCATCCTAAAGGAAATCAGTCCTGAATATTCATTGGAAGGACTGATGCTCAAGCTGAAACTCCAGTGCTTTGGCCATCTGATGCGAAGAACTGACTCTTTGGAAAAGACCCTGATGCTGGGAAAGATTGAAGGCAAGAGGAAAAGGGGATGACAGAGGATGAGATGGTTGGATGGCATCACCAACTCAATGGACATGAGTTTGAGTGAACTCTGAGAGTTGGTGATGGAAAGGGAAGCCTAGCGTGCTGCAGTCCATGGGGTTGCAAAGAGTCGGACACGACTGAGCGACTGAACTGAACTGATCAATTATATCAATATATACTATATATATATATTTGTATTGTATATATGTCTGTTATGTACTATAGTATGTATTATATATACTCTATTGTTACTATTTTTAGAATGTGTGTATATACGCATACACAGACTACTTACACACACATAAAGGAAACTTCTAAAGTATAATCTAAAAGCTGCTTTCAAAGTGTTATATGTTGTAACACAAACCGTTTATCACATCAAAATAATAAGTTCCTAGTATTTTGTGGCACCTTTGAAATTGTCGTCTGCAGTAGCTAAATGGTGCTAGTCAGAGCCACCTAGTCGGGTTTGGTGAGCGCCTAGCATCTTTCTCATTGCACCGATAGCCACTGAGAGACGAGTTCTCATTGGAACCCGAGTGGGGCCTGCACCTTTTCTCCATCTTAGTGCTGCACTCTCTAATGGTCCCCAGGCCTTGAGTCCTCTCCTCCCATCTTCTCTCACCTGCAGTTAGTGAGGTTGGCGCAGCTCCTGGGCCCACGCAGGGGGCTGGGGCTCCAAAGGGACCAGCAGAGAGGAGGAGGCAGGAGTCCGGGACGGTAGGTGAGGAGCAGGCTGGCTCTGCAGCAGCCGGGCCGGGACCTTTGGCTGGCTCTTTCACGGAGAGGAGGAACTCTGAAGAACCATGGGCCCCACACACACCAGTCGCAGGAGAGTGGGCGCTGTTGGGAAGGAGGCAGCTGGTTGAGGGCACTCTCCACAAAGTGTGACAAAATGTGACAAAATTCAGACGGTGAAGGGAAAGGGACATGGGCAAAAACGAAGGCGGAGCTGTGGTTGCCGATGGGCTTTTGGGTGGATGCCATCCTCCCGTGGGAGCATGTCTGGGTGGGAGCGGTGAGTAGGGTGAGGCTGCCCTGCCCAGAGGTCACTCGATGGGGTTTGGGGGGCTCCACGGCCACTTGCTGGGGTGTCTGGCAGAGTTCCCTCCAAGGCTGGCTCACTTGTCTGAGATGGCTGCTCCCGACTGCAGATGGCTCAGCAGCTGAAGCAGGCTCACCAGGAGACCCCGTGCTGACATCTGACCGTGCCCACGGGCCCTGGCCAGTCTTCAGCCAGTACCTGGGCCCAGCAAGGTGAGGAGTCTCTTCAGGGTGTGTATAAATAGTTCACACCCAGCTTGTCTGAGGGGCCGCCTTCTCTTGCTTTTGAACCAGGAGGCAAATTTTCAGTTCATTAAAAAAGTAATAGTGGACTCCTGTGGATCCATATCCAATAGAAGGACATTTTGATGTCACAGTAATGTGTGGTTTTCTGTGGTAAACCATATGTGCTAGAATTTACATTATTAATTAAGCCTGCATATGGCAGCTGTACTGTTTACCAGCCAGTACGGAGGTATATAAATATTTGAATAGCTTATGATGCTGTGTACCCACTGAATACAAGGTGTGGTTACATTTCTTCCCATCCTTGAGAGGTGGTTTCTGGAGGTGGGTATTGAATTATATAGCTTGAATGTGAATTAAACATTATTGAGTATGTTAGGGTTGTGTAGTTTTTTATGATGGAGGGAGGGGATAGGCCACCTCCTCACCCTTTATAGGAGTAGCCACTCCAGGGTGGAAAGAAGAGTCCTTGACTTGACTGCTGGCTGGAAAACTGACAGCTCCTGAGGGTTCCTCTCCTTTCCCCTCCCCTCGGAGTGGAGCACATCCATCGTCTGTTACACTTTTTTTTTTTTTTTTAAGTAACATATTCTCCTCTGCTCGGAGACTCAAAAGTAGATATTCTACAGAAATGTGAACTGTGAAAGTATATCCTGTAATTTACAGTCAATGTGCTTTGAAGGTGAAAAACACCCTCTAGTCATACAACATCACTGTAGCTTCTGTCTGTCTTTTTATCCACTTCTCTCCCTACTTTGCTGGCTGGCTCGAATCACCTGCAGAAGAGATCTGAAGAGGGAAGGAGAAATGAAGAAACACACTGGAAAAAATTCTTCATTTATTATTAACTTAAACCTCCAACTGACTTGTCTCCCCCAGGGCTGGAGACTACCATAGGAGTGGGGAATTGGTCCAGTTAGCCTCAGACATTCAGAGAAAGAGGTCGGTGTCGGGGAAAGATCCGGAAACTGGGAGAGAGAAGAGCTAAATGCTAATCGTGGTTTGCTGAGTCCTTTAATTTCTCAGCCACTCCGTTTTTACTTTGCACACCTTGTTCCCTCTCTTGTCTTCTACTTCTGGCCATTCTCTGGTTTTCTTTTCTGCTTGCTGGAAGGCCTCAGAGCATAGCAGACAGGAAATGCCTCAGACTGTGTATTGGTTAAAGACATCATCCCGCAACTTTGTTAGGTTGTAAGGTTTTTCCTGTGGTCATGTATGGATGTGAGAGTTGGACTGTGAAGAAGGCTGAGCACCGAAGAATTGATGCGTTTGAACTGTGGTGTTGGAGAAGACTCTTGAGAGTCCCTTGGACTGCAAGGAGATCCAACCAGTCCATTCCGAAGGAGATCAGCCCTGGGATTTCTTTGGAAGGAATGATGCTAAAGCTGAAACTCCAGTACTTTGGCCACCTCATGTGAAGAGCTGACTCATTGGAAAAGACTCTGATGCTGGGAGGGATTGGGGGCAGGAGGAGAAGGGGACGACAGAGGATGAGATGGCTGGATGGCATCACTGACTCGATGGACATGAGTCTGAGTGAACTCCGGGAGTTGGTGATGGACAGGGAGGCCTGGTGTGCTGCGATTCATGGGGTCGCAGAGAGTCGGACACGACTGAGCGACTGAGCTGAACTGAACTGAACTGAATGCTGTGAAGCGCCCAGTTCCTCTGGCCTGGGCTAGCTCAGCTGGTTGTGGCTGGTTTGCTCACGTGTCTGCTCTCAGCTGGCAGGTCTGTACTATCTACCATGGCCTCCCGTGTGTGTCTAGGGGTTGGCA
This sequence comes from Budorcas taxicolor, assembly GCF_023091745.1. NCBI lineage: Eukaryota > Metazoa > Chordata > Mammalia > Artiodactyla > Bovidae > Budorcas > Budorcas taxicolor. Next base: position 52,075,361 of record NC_068910.1, on the reverse strand, counting down.
GGCTGGCGGCCATGATCCGGTTGCCTGTTGGTTGTGGGGCTCCCTGGGGTGCCTTAGTTGTCTTCCACGTGACCTTTCATCCTCCAGCACACCATCTCAGACCGAATCACATGATGGCCTCTGGGTTCCAAGCTCAGCAAGTCGACCAGCCAGGATGTAAGCACTTTGCTAACCTCTGATTATATCTTCTTTGCCAGTCTCCGGTTGGTCAGAGCAAATCACATGGCCCATCAAGATTCAAAGGGCGGAGAAATAGACTTCGTGTCTGGATGAGAGAGAAGAAATTCATGACCATTTTTGCAGTCTATCAGAGGCTGTATTTTAAGACATCTGAAAAAAGTGCTGACTGGCAGAGAGCAACTTTGGGTGTTCACTGGGCGCAGGACGCTGCACTGATCGCTGAATTCACATGATGTCCTGATGCTCGACAGTATCGCGTCCACATGATATCACTGTCCTCATCAGTCCTATGGCTTCAGTGCTTCTGTTTAGAAAAGTCACTATGCCAGAACCCTGCTCTGCTTTACATAGCAGATGTGGTGTAGAAATGTTCCTGGTACATAGACAGTTTTGGAGCTTGAATTATATTTTCAGCACAATAGGGGAGCTGGCTATTTCAAGGAACCCAGTCGTGAGTCTTTTATGAAAGTAACGAATCCTTTTGTAAGACCCCAAATCACCTTCTGGTTTAGCTGCTTGGCAGGTCAGAGTAAAGGGATTTTAAAATATAGATGATGTAGAAAGGGCTCCGACTTTGCTCTTGAACTGCCCAAGGTTCAAATCTTCCTGACTTTGTGATCTCAGGCAGGTACTTTAATTTCCCTAAGCCCTACTTAAAAAATTTTTTTTAAGTAAAATGCAGTTAAGAGATGTCTACATCCATTGGATTACTGGGCGGATTACATGGCAAGTGGAAAAAAATATAAAGGACCAGATGATTACAGAAGTTCAGTCAATGAGCATGATGGTTTCTTCCACATTATCAGATGTTAGATTTTGTGTAGCTACCTATCCTGTCATCTCCCATCATAGATAAGAAGCTTTTGAAATATTTGTTTTTCAGTTTTGAGATTAGTTTGGCTTGGTTCCCTTTGTCTGTTCTTCCAAAGTCTTGCCATAAAGCTTTATAGCCATTTTCATTCCTTGATCAAATTCAAGAGGGTGGATGAGGAAATGAATTCATAACTTTGTAGGCATCACCGGGTAAAAAGTCTGTACTAAATCAATTTAAAATAAATTAGCTGAGAATAAGGCAGGTGCTGCCTCATACCGTCTGCAGAGTTATATTTTAACCTGAGCAGCAGAGAACAGGAAAACAATTAACAAACTGGGAAGCCATCCCAGGGTATCTGAGGGCCACCAACCACAAGGTGGTCGGTTGAGCGATTGTCACAGGTTTTAGGGTCAGTGGGTGGACGTGCCGTGTCAGCACAAAATCCTGACCTGGGGTGGCCAGTCTTCCAGGGCTGTGAGAGCATCACAAGGAATTTATAGCTGGTGAATTACAAAAACAGCTCTAATTAGCCCCGAGAGGCAATAGCATGAGAACTACTGCAGACTCATATTTGCTTCCTTCTCAGGATTTTATATGCGAGCTTGGTAATGAATGTTCTTTAACAATAGGAGCTGGGAGACCTTAGCTTTAATAGGCCTCCTAAGGATCCGGCCTCCTTTATTTGCAATCCTGCAAAGATCAGTGGGATGCTATTGTTAAGCCCTGAATCGCCCCCCAGTTTGCATTGTGGCTTCAATCAGAAGGGTGGAACAGCGGGGAGGAAATTTTCCTTAACCACTGCCCCCTCTCCGTGCAGGAATAAACAGTAAATAATCCAGCACTCAGAGGGGTTGGAATGCTTGGTGGAGGACCAGCACAGTTTTAAAAGGCGTTTCAGGCAGAAAGGTTGTTTTATTTGTTTGTTTGTTTGTATTAATAAAGAATAATAATGTCTCTCTGACATAGGATAAGATACTGTTTCTGAAGTCAGGGTTGCTTTGGCCAGATATTGTCTCTGCCTCCCTTGTTCTGCTTTTTCTACATCTCAGTGACAAGGTACTCATAAATTCATTCTCTGGTTGACGTTTGGGGGTATGGCTCAGGAAAATCCCTCTGTTTTTTCCCTTGCTCCACTCAGTAAGTATATAGAGGGCCTTATATGCAGCGGCCTCTGTTCTAGGTCCTGGATATGTAGTGGGGTTGAATGAAAGATCTCTCCTGAAGCCTGAGCACTGTGGTGTTTTGGTTGTGGCTAGAAGTTCAGACAGGTAGCTGTAGGGGTTTTTAGGGGTAACAGTCGGGAGCCAGCGATATTCCCATGCTTGTAATTCCTCAGTCAGGTGAGAGTCCAGGGTGGGGCAGGTACAGGAATTCAGTGTTTTCTTCAGCTTGTAATGCAATTATAATGGATTTCAATGTAGGCAGTTCAAAAAGAGTAGAAAAAGAATAAATCATAATTTTCATGGCAGTTTGGTTCTGAACCAAACATGTTAGCCCGTCCCTGGTGGAAGCTGATATGACCAACTTCATCGAGGTCAAGGAGATGGTTCAGCTTCACTGACCGGTGACTTTGGAGCTTATTATAATACTGATTTCTGGGTCCCATCCAGGAACTTGTGAGTCAGTGTGTCCAGGGAAAGGGCTGAGTCTCTTGACTTTTTAAAAAGACCTCCTCTGATGCAATTCTTGGCTAATCTCAGGCAGGCCCATGTGGCTTGTGTGTTCCACGTTGAATCCCGCCACCTTCTGGCAGGAGCAGCACTTGGTTTTGGAGAACCACTCTCATCCTGTGAGGAGTAAAGGAGAGTGTGATGGTTGGTCTTATACCGTTAGCTCATGCAGTCAGATGCTACTTTTCTCAGAGTGAGGTCAGACTAGGACAACGATCTGGAGCCCATTGATTCCTCGGTGGTGTCAGAGTAGCTGGCTTTAACTTCTGCTGCTTGAATCCTCAGAGTTGCTCTGCTCCCAGGTTTTGTTCAGGTTCAGTCCTTCAGCCATTTATGGTTTTGGGAACCTTCACGAGAGCCTTTAAATGGATTTTTTGGGGGGAGGGAGCAGAATTATTCTGTTGGTATCACTGAAGAGGCAGGAAAGGACATGAAATAATAACATGGGATTGGTGTTCCAGCTTTGGGTGAATGCCATGTTTAGGAAGAAAATGTGAGTCTTTCCTCTGTGTGGTCCATGAAGGAAAAGCCTGCCCTGCCTTCTGCCTCTGCCTGAAGAGGAACGACATGCCTCTTCTCTTTCTTTCAGCTACGGCAAATATGCTGAGAATGTATTTTCTATGTATCTGTTTCTCCTCCTAAGCTCTGAGGACAAGAACTGTGTCTTATTTTTGTCTGTGATTCCAGGGATTAATGGAAGGCTTGGCGTATAGAAGACTCCACATGTGGCTGTGAGATGGGATTCTATTCTGGACCTGAACCGTGATGCAGGGACTGGGCCTTGTTTGAGCCTCAGGCTTCATCGTGAGCCCCACCTGGGTGTTTGGAATCTGTTTCTCTCTGCCTTAGACCACTCCTGTGCTTCCTAAGAAAAAAATAACTGCCTCCATATGGGCCATTATCTTTAGTTTTTAAAGTCCAAGAGCTGTCATTTGCTTAGGAATTGGTATGTTTCTTGGATTAATTTCTTATATCTGGGACCACATTTCATTTTTTGCCCCTCTGGAGTCTGTTCTGTGCTAATGGCATTATAGACAAAAGAAGCGTATTTATCTCTAATCTCTCCAGGACCTCAAGAGATAAAAGTTTCCAATTAGCATTCTTTCCCTGGCAGCCTCACTTCGTGATTAAAGAGCTTCATTGGCTTTGGACAGTTTCAGAAATAAAACTGAGTGCTAACAGAGACCCAGGGGCAAGACCTCATGAGTGGAGATCAGAGAGGAAAGAAGCCGATGAAAGGGGAGAGGAGGCCACTGCTGCTGGAGAGGCAAGGAAGGACAGAAACAGCCACTGAGATAATTCGCTCTCCTGAAAGTGGAGTTAGGGGCCAGTTCCACTGAGGCGGTGCACTTTGGGAGTCAGGAAATTTCAGGGAGCTCATCTTGGTTTCTACTTTGTAAAATGCTACTGAATAAATCCAGGAATCTTGGTTTGTAACTCCTTCCGCTAGAAACTCACTTTATCTAGATATGTGCTGAAATAGTGCTTTGAAGGCAACCATGAGGGATATCAGAGGTCAGCTTAGTATGGAGAGGTGGCATGTGACTGGCTGGATGTTGGGAGACATCTGGGCATCCATCTGGTTTCTGTCCTGCCCCACCATCGCTCACCCCTCTGCCCAAGCTCACAGCTGCGCTGTGTTGTTCTGGGCTCTCTCACATCCATGCCTTTGCACCATTGCTCTCTCCATCTAGAACATTCTTCTCCCTGACTTAGGTTTTCTAAAAGCAGAAAGGAAGCCAGGGATTCATATGGTTTCTTAAGGGAGTGGTGGCAGGAGAAGGGAAGGGAAGGAGGAAGGGGAGTATAGGGTAAGGAGCTGAGCAAGAATGTGATCTCAGGTGTTCCTACAGGGAGCTCTGAGTGTGAGTTGCATCACAGAAATTGTCCCAGTTTCAGGCAGGGCCCCTGGACCCCCATGACAGTCAGTCATTGCAGAGGGGATATCCCTACATATAGGACTTGACTGGTGGTTCAGACCGTAAAGGATCTGTCTGCAGTGTGGGAGACCTGGGTTCAATCCCTGGATCAGGAATATCCCCTGAAGAAGGGAATCTTCCAATATTCCACTCCAGTATGCTTTCCAGGAGAATTTTATGGACAGAGGAGCCTGGCAGGCTGCAATCCATGGGATCACAAAGAGTCAGGTGGGATTGAGTGGCTAACAGTATCCCTGTGTATGGGTGAGGTACCTCTCCTTGGCTAGGGCCAACTGTCCTGAGAATGGGGTCAGTGTGAATAATAGCAATTGAGATATCCACAGCAGCTGGATGGTGGGAACCCTGTCCTGGCAAAGGAGATCCTGGTGGAGTGTCAACAGCATCCCCTCCACTGCCATTCTTTACCCTGTTAAGGTTTGTTAGCTGATTTTTCAAGACTTGGTTCTGATCATACATTCTTTGACCATGTCTTTCCTTTCTAGCAGGTTAGATAGCCCTCATCTGTATTCAGTAGCCTCCTGGACTTACTAACCTCCATATCATCTCACTGTACATCAGTGGGCCTCCTCTAGTTATCTCCTTGGTGATATGGGATTACCTTTCCCATCTTTATCTATCATGCTTACATAGTATGTGGGGCCTCCCTGGTGGCTCAGAGGGTAAAGTCTCTGCCTGCAGTGCTGGAGAACTGGGTTTGATCCCTGGGTTGGGAAGATCCCCTGGAGAAGGAAACAGCAACCCACTCTGGCACTGTTGCCTGGAAAATCCCATGGAAGGAGAAGCGTGGTAGGCTACAATCCATGGGGTCACAGAGTTGGACATGACTGACCGACTTCACTTTCTTTCTTTCACATAATATGTACAACATAATGCATGCTAAGTCACTTCATTTGTGTCTGGCTCTTTGCAACCCCATGGACTATAGCCTGCCAGGCTCCTCTATCCATGGGATTCTCCAGGCAAGTATGCTGGTGTGGGTTGCCATTTTCGACTCCAGTACAACATAATGGTGTTCCATAAAATTGTGTTGAGTGGATGAGTGAAATCTTGGATCCTCCATTAGTTTACTGTGTGACTGAGGTCATAACTTCTGTGAGTCTAAATTCCCACTTTTAAAGCAAGGTATAGTGTGTGCCCACTGGTCTGTTAGCGTTGTTAAGAAGGTCAAGCCACCCAGCCTGGTCTTAGCCGTGAGGCATGGTATGAAAACCAGACTTTGTTTTGTCTGGCTCACCCTCGTGCAAGAGTCTACTTAACAAAGATAAATGGTGTCCCGCCCACCTAGTTCCTCTCTTGGTACCTTGGACAGTTCCAACAGCTCTTCCTTATGTAATACAAGGCTGAACTCTTGAGCTTCTCTTGAGCTTTCAGTTTGCCTCCTGGAGCTATGCAGGATGTCAGCTCTGTGTTTCACAGGACAGTCCTTATGATTCGATTATTTCAGGGAGTGTTGTTGCCTCATCTGCTGTTCTCACTTCTGGATGACAGTTGCAGCCAAACCTTTGAAGGTTGAGTCTTGCTTGTCTCCTTCCTTCCTTGGTTGTCATCAGCTCCTGCTGTTACCAAGATGAGATGGAGAGAGTTGGACTCTCAATGTTGGTTAAGTTCCCCGGAAAATGATCCTCAGGAAAGTCTTCTGAGGACATGCATGGAATTTTGTCTTGACTTTTTTCTGATCATGCCAATTCAAAGGAGGGCATTTCTGCTTAGAGGGATCCTACACTTTCCTATGTGAGCAAACATAGGGAGATGGTGAGGGATAGGAAAGCCTGGAAGGCTGCAGTCCAAGGGGTTGCATAGAGTTGGACACAACTCAATGAGTGAACAACAACAGCACTCCCCTATTTTTTCTCAACAAAATCTTGATGATAAATGATATCATATCCATAATCAATTTTGGTTTTCCTAAATAATGTAGGGTGATGCTTTTGACCTGTAGTGTTGGAGAAGACTCTTGATAGTCCCTTGGACTGCAAGGAGATCCAACCAGTCCATTCTGAAGGAGATCAGCCCTGGGATTTCTTTGGAAGGAATGATGCTAAAGCTGAAACTCCAGTACTTTGGCCACCTCATGCGAAGAGTTGACTCATTGGAAAAGACTCTGATGCTGGGAGGGATTGGGGGCAGGAGAAGAAAGGGATGACTGAGGATGAGATGGCTGGATGGCATCACTGACTCGATGGACGCGAGTCTGAGTGAACTCCGGGAGTTGGTGATGGACAGGGAGGCCTGGCGTTCTGCGATTCATGGGGTTGCAAAGAGTTGGACACGACTGAGCGACTGAGCTGAACTGAACTGAACTGAACTGATGTGGACACACCAGTGCACCAGGGGCTGAAATACTTGGGCCCTATTTCCAGTGGCCATTAATTAGCTGTGTGACCTTAGGCAGCTTTATCCCTTTGTTCTTGAGGTGCTACAGCACCTCTCTACATGTGAGAGAAGTGAAGGCAGACAGTGGACAGAATACACAGTTACCGAAGGGCCCAAATTAACAGGATTTACTGATGGTTTTGATGGAGAAGTAAGGGAGAAAGAGCGATCAAGGACAACTCTCCAGAGTCTGTAGGGGCTCTCGCAAGTTGGATAGGGAGTGGGAACCTGCAGAGAAAATACAGGAGCATCCAGGGAGATGGGGGAAAATCGTGGGGTTGAGGAGTCCTGAGAGCCCACATGATTCCAGAGATGAGGTATGGTCTGCACCACTGCTGAGGTTTCAGGTAAGATGAGGATGAAAAACTATCCTTGGGCTTTAGCAGTAAAGAGGTCACCTGATGATCACAGAGGCTTTTTAAAGCCTGTGATGGGGGTGGAAGACGGATTGGAGTGAACTGAGGAGTAAGTGGGAGGGGAGCATATGGAGACTGCAGGGAGAGAGAACTTTCTGGAAAACTTTGTGGCATGAGGAGGGGGAGGAGGAGAGAGGCCTAAAGCTGCAGGAAACGCAGAGTAGAAGGAAGGTATTTTTAACTCGGGGGAGACTTGAGCCTTTTTAAATGATTGAGAGGAAAGGTTTGGCTTCTTCTATGTTGAAGAGAAATGGGCTAATTGATACCCTGAGAAGATCAAGGAAGAGGTCCAAAACACAGGAGGAGGGACCGACCTTGGCAGAGAAGGGCACTGTCTTGAATGTCACATCTGGGATACATGTGTTGCTGTGGAAACTACACTCAGATCCACTGGCCAGCTGCTGTTTCTGCTTCCCTCACCACGACCACAGTATCTGCCGGATGCCTCTTCTCTAGACCTCCGTTCTCAGCAGCCTGAACTCCATGCGTGTGTATCCATTGCGGGAAGGAGAACCTCCCAGGACCGCACGGGCACATTCTTGATCGTTGGGACTAACCCCGTTCCTGCCTCTGTTCATTCAGTGTCAGATCACGAGTGAGTCACACCCAAGCTTCCCTGCACACTCACCCCTATCCATGCATCCATTTTCACCCGATTTCAAGGTCACATCCTGCAGACCCACAGGCAATTCCTTCTCCCCTCCTCGCAGATGAACTAGACACGCTCCTCTTGCTGAGAGGATGATGGCCTCATTTCCCATGGTCTGCCTCAGGCTCCTGTGTCTGGGTCCAGGATGAGTCAGCATTCTCTAATATTCTTGGCCAAATCTACTTTTCTTATAAATGAAATTGTTGTCTTTGTTTACTCGCTAAGTTGTGTCCAACTCTTTTGCAGCCCTATAGACTGTAGTCTATGAGGCTCCTCTGTCCTTAGGATTTCCCAAGCAAGAATACTGGAGTGGGTTGCCATTTCCCTTTCCAGGAGCTCTTCTAGACCCAGGGGTTGAACCCGTGCCTGTTGCATTGGCAGGTAAATTCTTTATCACTGAGCCACCAGGGAAGCCCATAGATGAAATCTTTGTTCCCATTTTCCTTGTTGATAGAGGAACCTAAAGGAGCCTACTGCCCTCCCTATGTGTGCTAAGTGGCTTGAGTGTCAAGATGTATGACTAAATTCTAGATGTGTTCATAAAATACTGACCCTATAAAAAAAAATTCATGTCACATTTTAAAACAATCCAGGAAGCAATGACTAGATACATCAATTAACTGAGAGCTTTAATATGCTTATGTGTTTGTGCATAACTAGCTTTCTAAAGGCCTGAAGACAGAAGCACAGACTTTCTTAAAGCAACAAGCAATTGCAAGTCAATAAACATCCTGCTCCTCCTCTGCTCATCCAGCCCAATGATGATGAAATGCACACCAACAGGAGCAATAAGAAAAATAATAACATTATCACAGGATCAATGTCTATTGCTGGCTTCATAAATAAAGGACTTGGCTTCCTATTGATGTTTAATTTTTGTAAATGCTGCTGGAAATTTAAGTAGCAGTAGGAAAACATTATCCTGAGATAATGTTCAATTTCTCCCAACATAAGCTCTTAAACCTTGGATGTGTTCAGCTTTCAGTCTGGGACAAATTCTGGAGAACAAATTTCTTTGGAACAGACGGTGGTAGATTGATTTTAAATAGGCTGACCTTGGTGCTCTGGTTCTAGGGGATAGGAGAACAGATGATGGTTGGAACAACAGAGGCAGAAAAGGCCTGGTGTTCCTGCTTCTTCCATGGCTTGTTCTGAGGTATCCATCAGCAAAATGGGAGATTCTTTCTCCTCCATCCACATCCCACAACCAGTGCAGAAGGCTGTGCCAAATTTGTGAGTCCTGGGGGACAAACAAGGCTCGGAAGGAAGGGTTCACCTGTCTCTGTGGGATACCATGATGTCCTCGTATCCTGTTACCTCTTGCTGTACATCAACTACATTGGGTGCCTGGCTTGAAAAACAAATCAACGCCTGCCAACTCGACCCTAGCAGAAGCACGAGAATACTTTGAAGGCGAGAAATCATAGATATTAAAGCTGAAAGGGAGTTTCCTCAAGAGATCTTCTAATCTAGGCTTCCTCAGCCTTTAGGAAGGTAAGCATGAATGCCCCCGATCCTCAGAAGACGTTCTGAAAATTGAGCTAATTCGAATAGAGGGCAGGGAAGTGCCCGTCTTCTGCCCTGAGAGCAATGTTTCTCTGACAACTTGCACAGAATCACCTGGCTCTTGTTAAAACACAGATCCCTGGACCGCCAACTCCAGCATCTCTGATTCTGTAAATCTGGGAGTAGGGCCCAGAAGTGTGCATTTCCTTTTTTAAAAATTATTTCTTTATTTATGGCTACGCTGGCTCTTGTTTGCGTCGTGTAGGATCTTCCGCTGTGGCACAGACTTTCTAGTTCAGGCTCACGCGCCCAGTAGTTTCAGCTCTCCGGCTCAGTTGCCCTGTGGCATGTGGGATCTTAGTTCCCTGATCAGGGATCTAACCCTTATCCCCTGTAGTGGAAGCCGGATTCTTAATCACTGGACTGCCAAGGAAGTCCCCAGTGTGCATTTCTAATGAATTTTTAGGTCCTGCTGATGCTCTTGGTCTTGGTCTTACTTTGAGAATAACAGGACTAGAGTCTCCTTTCTTGATTTCATGACCCAGAAGCTGGGCTGTCTTAAGCTAACAAGTGAGTTGTTCCGTAACCCATGGTGTCAAATAGGGGCAGAGAATATGTATGTTAAGCTTATTACTTAATCTGAGACTGCAGAGTCTTTGCTCAAGTAAGAGCAAGCTATTTTTCTGTGACTTTAAGGCCAGTTCCAGCTACTCCAAAGACATGTGGGCTTGAAAAGATACAGGGATTCCTCAGGTACCCCAACCTCTGACCTGGTTTCTTTTAACTTGAGAAGAGCTGTCACTTTCCTGGGAATCTGAAATAGCAAGGCAGATTTGTAAAGGCCTGTCTGACTCCAAACAGCTGGATTTGCACTCACCACGGTGATCGCTCAGCGCCACGCAGCCCTGACACTGATGAATGATGCTGGTTCCACTGGAATTCCATCAAAGCTGCGGGGTAGAGACCCCGGCCACTGAGCCCAGTGCCCTCTGGCTCTTCCCCATCAAGGTTTGAAAAGCTGGCATGTAGCTGGTGGGAAAGAGGCATCAGCTGGGTGTGCCAGCTTTGCTGTTTAGCAGAGGATGCAGTGTTAGGGATAGGGGATCAGCAGGAGAGGAGGGAACAAGAGGGTTTTCTTCAGCTGCAAGAATTCCAGACCCTTATCTGACCTGCCTTCTTCTCTGATGGAAGAATCTCATGAGAAAGTATACTTGCCTCAGAATACAGTCCCAGCCCCACCCCTACCTGAGTCATAGCAGTGAGAACAATTAGGCTCTTCACAGGGTTATGTGTTCTGCATAGCCTTATATTTCATGTAAGGGTTAGAAAACAGGAGTGCTGGAATTTTCAAGTCCTTGTCCTGCTTCTCTCTGTCCATTTCTAGTGTGCTGCCTTTATAAGCACGTCCCCCTGTTGTATTAGTTGCCTCCATCCTTTTCCTTTAGTATTCTTTCTCACTGGTTCCTGTCTTTGTTTCTCTTTGAGGAATTGAGATTTCTCTTCCTCCATTCACCTTTCTGTCCAGTCTTTGACTTTTAAGAACAGACTGTGTAGGTGGTTATGAAACACAAGGGCCAGTTCTGAGAGCCTCTTCTTCCCCAGCAACTTGCATTTCAGGCAAAGCAAGCCCACGTTTCACTTCTGTTTTGCTTAATGTAAGTGTTACTGAAATGTGACATGCACACAGAGAAACGCACAAATCATACATTTTTGGCAGATGGATTTTCACAGCACGAACACAAGGAGTGACCAGCACCCAGGTCATGAAACAGAAAATGCCTGGTTCCCCCAAAGCCCCAGTGCTCCCCTTCAGAAATTTCCTGCCCTCCAGGATATCACTGTCTTGACTTTTAACAGATTAATTCTGACAGTTTTTTAACTTTGTATAAATGGCATCATTCCATATACACTCTCTGATGCCTGGCTATTTTTCTCAGTTTTGTGTTTGTGAAATCCACGGATGCTGTTGCATGTAGTTCATTTTCCTTGTGCTCTCTTTTTTTGTGTAATGAACATATCACACTTGATTCATTCGACTGTTCATGGAAATTTGGGCTTTTCCAGCTTGAAGCTGTTATAAATTTTGCAGCTATTCACATTCTTTTACATGTTTTTCTTTTTTAAAAAATTTTAAAATTTTTATTTTTACTTTATTTTACTTTACAATACTGTATTGGTTTTGCCATACATTGACATGAATCTTTTTCTGTGAACATACATCCTTTTCTTAGTGTGTTGAATCTGTAAATGGGTGGACTTGCTATTTTATAGACTGGCATTTATTCAGCTTTGGAAGATACTACCGTATGGTTATCCAGAGTCGCTCTACCAATTTATACCTATACTCCCACCAGAAAGGCCCAAGAGCTGTAGTTCCTCTGCAGACCCGCCAACATCTAGTATCTTAAATTTAGTCATCTGGTAGGTGTCTGATGATGAGGGATTGTAGCTTTAATTTGCATTTCTTCAATAACTGATAACCTTGGGCAACTTTTAATATGTTTACTGGTTGTTTGAATACCTTTTGTGGTGAAGTACCTGTAAAGTATTTTGCCCATTGTAAAAATCAGACTGTTTGCCTTTTCTCGTTGCTTTGTAGGAGCTCTTCATAATTGTGGATATGAAGACTTTGACAGTACTCTGGAGCAAATGTCTTCTGCCAGGTGTTGGCTTGCCTTTGACTGGTCTTCAGACCCTTTGGGTTATGACTGTCAAACTCACGCTTAAACCCCAGCTCAAATGTCATCTCATTGGTGACTTAGACTCCATCTCCTTTCTCTTGGGTCGTCGCCTGCCCCCGTCCCGCCGCAGCGTCAGCCTAACTCCCTCTCATAGCAGGTGTCATGTTAGTTACAACGACCTCTTTTCTTACCTTTCCTTTCCCAGCCCCAGGGTACCCGAGGCACAGACTAGTCTAGATGGAACCAGTGGCAGTCGTTTCTGTGGAGGTTCTGGGTGTTTTGCTTCTTTTGACTTTGTAATCTTCTGTGTCCCAACTTTCTCCTATGTGTATGCATTATGTTTGTAATGATAACAGATATTAATGTATAACTTAACATTGTGCACTTGATCTTGCCTCACTATGTGTTGGGCATCTTTCCAGAGAAACTTCCAACTCAGTGTGGTAAAACATGAGCTCCTTGTTTTGTCTTTCCATCTCAGCCCAGTTCCTTTCCTGGCCTTTGCGATGGGTATGGGAAAGGATCACAGAGAATCTCTCTAACTTCAGAAATTATCTTTTAGTCCTTCCTGCAACATCCAAACTGTGATTTCCAGCTCTGCTGTCTTTGCCTCTCTCTCTGTTCTGTTGGAAAATAAATACATCTTCTAAATTGTTCCTTTGCCTACCTTTGTCAGCTCAGAATTGCACTTGATGGAATTAAGCAGATAAGGAAGACTTTATTCAAGACTGTTGTTATAGAGGTCAGCTTCAGTGCCATAGGGAGTGACCTCAATGCCACTGAAACAAAAGACAGGGAGTGTTTAAGCACTGGGGTGAGCTAGTGGAAAGTACTGTGGGACTCTAGGGGGAAGGTAGGTCAGTATGATTAGCTCATCTGTGTCTGCTAATTGGTGTTTATCAAAGTTAGGCTTCTACGCTCCCACAGAGACAGAGATGACTGTAATCATCTCTCTTGATGATTCTGTTTCAAAAGGATGGCTCTTCAGTCCTTGAGAAAGACTCAGGATTCTTGGGCTGTAATTGGCTGGGAGAAGAGTTACATTTTGAAAGGACAGAGAAAGAATTTGCAGTTTCCTAAAGTAAGTAATGAAAAAGTAAAGTAAGTCATGCTTTGAGGAAAGGGAGCCTCTAGTCAGGAGGAAGCCTGTCTAAAGTTTAGCGAGAGGAACACTAAGGCCATCTTGCTCACCCTCACTCCAATTTAAATGCCATAATTTAAATGTGATTCTGACATTCTACCCCTGTGTTCTAAAACTTTCCATGGCTCAATACTGCGTGATCTGTAAACTCAGGCATGTATGAAAGAGTCTCCATGTCCTCGCCCAGCCTCTCCTGAGTCTTATTCCCTCCACACTGGTGGTGAAGTCACCATGAGCGTTCTGAAAATGGTCTCAGGAAACTGAGATTGAGGGAGGTGAATTTCAAAGCATCACAGGTTATGATTGACCAACTGGGGGGTGGGTGATTTGAGTCATGGGTTGGATGAGGATGGAACAGGAGAGCCAAGACCAAGTGAAGTCCAAAGTCATGAGACTCCCAGCCAGGTGCGTTTCTGGGAAGATGGGCATTTCCTCGCCGGCGGTGCGCAGAGAGTGACTAGCTCAGACTCCTCAGCTGGGGCCCAGCTGACCTTCCAGGGCTTTCACCTCAGGGTCAGTTTAGCAAAATTTGGAGACTTTTCCTCATGTGGAAACCTTCTGTTATCTGTCAAGGTCAATGGGCACAGTGGGGCGATCGTGTCTCATGCCCATCCTGTGAGGTGAGCAAGGTGGGCACTGTCCTCCTAATGTCTCCTGAATGACAAGGACAATCTAAGATTTTCTACCTTCCTGCTCCACTGAACACGCAGAACTCAATTGAAAGGCCACAACACATTTAAGTGTCTGAAATTAAATCTGAAGTCGAAGCAGCAGCATCTTATTACGTTTAATCAGTGCAGTGCATGAAAGCCCCTTTGGAGAAATCATTATTTTACCTCTCTGCATGGAAGGCCAAACTGCTTCCCTGCTTCCTCTGGTCCCTGAGAAATGACAGGGACTCTTTGCTCTGCGTGCCTATCAGATTTGGGGCTGCCTTCAGCTTTTGCTGTGTCCAGGGCTTGGGTCAGATTTCCTTCTTACAGCTGCTTCTTTTGAGTCCCCCTGCCTCTCAGCTGTACTTTTCTAATAAAGGGACAAGAGGCTGAGGGATTAGTAACCATAGTTACCATTTGTTAAGCACTTTCTTTATCAGTTAAGGTGTTTAGTAGCAAACAATCAAAACTGGTTTGATCAGAAGGTAATTGATTAAAGGCTATTGGGTTGCGCACAGAATCTCCAGCCAAGCTGAGGAACAACAGACTTGGGAGCTGTACTGCTGAAACAATGCTCAAAATCTCAGCGAAGAATTGGAGGCAATGCTGATGTATCAGCTGCCCTCCCAGGCACAGCACCGCAGGTTGCGCTGCTGATGCTGAACACTGGAGGCCATGTCTGATTGTCCCCGCAACAACCATGAAAGGTAACTGTTACTCTCTTCGTTTTATAGATGAGGTCACAGAAGTTCAGAGGTGGTAGGTAGCTTATTCCCAAGGTTAGCTATAATAGAAATCCTCGACTGTGTGTTCAGTGAGGATGGGGATTACATTGGTCTTGCTCACCATTTACTGTAAGCTCAGGACCCAGTGCAGTGCTGGGTCAGTAGGTACTAGATAAACTGGGAATGAATACATGGGGAAGTGGTGGGCAGGTGCATTGTTACCGTGTTTGTGGTAGTCTCACTTTGACGTGAGCTGTCTTCTCCTACCTTGCTCTGGGGCCATCCTGCGTGTTTGTGGCCAGAGGGTTGGGTGAATGAGTCCAGGTCAGGCAGTCATAATATGTCCTCCTGGCCATGGTGATTGGTCCCAAAGTTTGAAGGTTGTGAGTCTGACCAGATGGCCCAGCACCTGGCGTGAGACTGACTTGCTCTAAAATGTAAGAATAGAGCTGACATACAGAGAGGAGCAAAGACGGGGTTTCTGATTTGACTTTCCTGCCTGTTACTCATGTTGGCCTTTTATAAGCAAGCACTATCGCTCTAGTCAAGAAAGGCAGATCGAAAGTGGTGACTTCTCTCATGAAAGGGGTTTTACTTTGGATGCCACCTCCAACGCCCCATTAGATGGATGGGTGTGTTTCAAGAAATATTTTGGAACTGGGTAAAAATGGATGTCTTCTCAATCCTTCTTCCTCTCTCCTTGGCAAGCCCCCCATGTGTCTCCCCTCATATACAGATTTTTAAAAAAATTTATATATATGTGTATTTAGTTTTGGCTGCGCTGTGTGTTCATTGCTGCTTTCAGGCTTTCTCTGCTTGTGGCGAGCGGGGTTTCTCTGCGTGGCAGCGTGCGGGCTTGTCATTCCGGTGGGTTCTTTTGCAGTGGAACACAGCACCAGAGCTGGTGGGCTCAGCTGTTGTGGTGTGTGGGCTCAGTTGCCCTGAGGTATGTGGGATCTTCCCAGATCAGTGGTTGAACCCACGTCCCCTGCATTGGCAGGGGAGTTCTTAACCACTGGCCCACCAGGGAAGCCCTACGTTATCTCTAGTTGTATGGGGTCTTTTTTTTTTTTTTTTTCTGACAGTTTATCCATCTCCAAGCCCTTGCTCAGTGAACATCTCTGAGATATGTTTGTTGGGACAGCTGTTGGGCAAAGGATGCAACGGTTATGGTGGCGTGAGGAAAGCAGGCCTCAGGGGGACAGGTTCTGGTGACGGTTGTGGGTTTCAGGCTGGGCATCTGTGAGGGCCCTTCTCCCGGAGCAGTCTGCTGTGCAGGGCGCTCAGGCGGTCAGGTACAGAGCACTCTGTCTGGGTAGCCCAGTAACGGGACTGCTGTGAAGTTGTCAGTGTGCTCATTGTGTTGACATTGCGTTGTCCAGAGGCCTTGCAGAACCCAGCTGCAGCATGGGCCTCTGTCGATACTGGGATGGGACGTAAGAATTAGATGTTTGCTCTATGCTGGTAGCTTTGGCCTTAGGCCATCTTGGCCGGTCATGTAGTACCAGGGCTGCTTCATTATCAGGGCTCCGTTATCCTCCTTTTGTTCCCACGCCAGCTCCAGCACTGTCAGACTGATGCTTTCCCTCATTACTCCCAGGGACCACAGGCTGGCCTGCAGATGAGACATCCCTGTGGGGCATCTGAGTCGTGCTGACCTCTGTCCTTGATGTCCTTCCCCATGCACCCTGGACCCAGTTCCCGACCCAACCCTCTCCTCTCCAAAGCTTTGATGAGTCCGTTTTCATTTCCCAGGTTGTGTGTGTGCCTGTTTTGGCTGAAGACTTTCCCTAGAACGTCCGAGCCCTGTGCCTTTGTTTTCCTCCTGGGGCTCCTGGTCTTTGTTTTCCTCCTGTGTCCTAAGGGGAGCAGCCTGCTGCTGCTCTGCCCCATCGCTGCTTGCCTTAGTAACTTTCTTTTTCCTAATGAGGCTTAATTATAAGTTTTATTGACAGACTTATGTTTTGCCATTGGAACCCATCTTGAATCAATTAAAATCAATTAATCACACTGTGATTAACTTTAATTGTGGGATGTTTCCTACACCCAGCAAATAACCATTCACATATGTTCCAATTAATATTTTTACCCCCCCCTTTGTTGACAAATGAGCTATTGTACTTAAAATTAATTAAATGTTAGCATGGTCCCAATTAACATTGCGTTAACCTGAAAAAAAAAGTCTTTATTGTCAATCCTGAGCAAAATCTGTGACAGTCTACTCCTTATATTGCACAACATATATTAAACACATGGAGCCTAACCTTTTGCCAAAGTAGTGGATGTTCTGGACAAAATATGAGGCCACATTGAAAATCTTGAGGTTTTTGGATGCGACTTGAGATAAGCAAGGAAAATAAATATTGTCTGCCTAGAAATAGTTACCTACCTTTTTCTGCGTTTTGCTTAACCAAGATTTAATGTCTCTAGATTATCAGTACTTCATATATAGGATCTTTTTTTTTTTTTTCACTCAGTCTTTTTTTGTCTTTTTTTTTTTAATCTCTAAAGTGTCTCATTCCCCTGTATCTTGAATATTTCTTTACCTAATGCTATTTATTGTGCTGTAAATTCCAAAGTGTATCTTTCATTTTTCACCCAGCCTTCTGTTTTCTGAGACTCCTCTAAGTAGGTTATGTGGGTTTGTTTTATATGCAAACATTGTTTATCCATGCTCACATTGATAAGCGTTCAAATTGTTTCCAACTCTTTGCTTTTGTAAGCAATGTTGGGATGAGAATCTTAGTGTATCTGAATTTGTGTATGTTGAATCCCAGGATAGATACCAAAATGTGTCTCAATGACATATTGATTATTTTAAATTAAAGTTACTAAAAAAACAACCAATACAAGAGGAACACTCTGACTCTTTTTTTTCTGCCTCCCTGGAGGCAGGGAATGAATCTCTTCTGTGAGAGTTACTTCCCGGCATCTGGAGGAGAAGGGCACCCTTGCTGCCCAAGACAGAATCCAGGGCCGAGAAGCCCATAGAGGCAAACATTGTGACTTCTGTTTACTCCGCCAAGCCCAACCCTGTTTAGAATCTTCACTAGTTGGCCACCCCAAACCTAAGCTTCTTTGTTCTGTGAATTCCTCACAGATTTATTGTTTCCTTATCAATGATAAAAGCCACCTGCTTTGGCCACCTCTTAGGTCTCATTTAGATGGGACTTCAGTGCACATGAATTGGAATGTGTTTCTTTTTCTCCTGTTAATTTGTCTTATGTCATTTTAGCCACAAGAACTAAGAGGGGTCGAGAGGGAAAACACCCCCTGTGATTTATATCTCAGGTACCTGTCTGAGATATAGTCCTAGGAAAACAATCGTTGGGTCACAGGGCAAATGCAAACTGCACTCTGGAATTGATCCTCTTTGGCACAGGACGAAATGGAGATCTGGGGAGGTTAAGTAATTTTTTAAAGGTCAAGTCTACAACTAGGCTTGATTTCAGATCTTCTGAATCTTACTGAAATATCTATTTCGCAATAGGCTACCATCTCAGTTTCCCTGAATTCCCTGGAATTTTCTAAGCAAAATTTCTCCAGTATGATAGTTTCATTGTCTTATGGCTTGGACTCATCCTCGTTAGGCTCTCCTTTAAGAGTCAACATTCAATATATGTTACAACTGACACAGAAATGTATGCAGCCATTATCAGGTGATGGCACTGGGAATTTAGGTCTAATCTGCTGTCTTCAAGAAGCTCTGCTTTTAGGGAATTTGCTGGCAGTCCAGCGGCTAGGACTCTGGGCTTCTCACAGCTGATGGTGTGGCTCCAATTCCTATTTGGGGAACTAAGATCCTGGCAAGACTTGCAGGCCACCCCCCCCCCCCCCCCCCAAAATAAATAAATTTTAAAAACCTGCTTTTGTTATTGAACAAAGACCTATAAATATTTTAGAATAGGTGATAGAGATATTGAGATATAATAATGATCAATCTGAGATTTCAAAGCTCTTCTCACACAAGGGGGCAAAACACTGCTTCAGTGATTAAAAAACAAAACAAAACATAAATCCCAGGTTTATCTTTACAAGTAAGTTTGCCCTGAAGGATGAACATGAGAGATAGAAAGTAATACAAGTTTTCAAAGCTTTCAAGTTGTCTTTGGAACTTCGTATTTCTTTGGGGGTGTTCCTAGAATTGACCACTAGAAGGCAGTCCCTGGATACATGATTCTCCTTCCTCTTTCCCCTGTCTCAGTTCTCATTAATTCCTTAAGGGTTAACTGAGCAACTGGTGAATCCAAGAACAATATATATTCCTTGTCCTTATAACACAGGATAGAGGGAAATGAGTAAGAATTCTGAGTGCTGGGCCAGGTGCTGTGGGTAACCTGAGGAAAGAGCCACTGAATCAGCGAGTGAGTGGTGAGCAGGGCGGTGAGATCTGAGCTGGACTTCCGCAGACGTGTAGGAGGTGGTCCTCAGGGGAAGGAAGGATCCTAAGTTCAACCTCCTCCAGTTCTCACACCCCCACCCTCTGCTTCTCCTGCCCCCACAGTAGCCATGTTCAGAAATAACCCAGCATCCCTGAGGGAAGAGGAACAAATGTTCTACATTGCACCATGCTAAGCATCCCCCTCCAGTCCTTGTGCCTGTGAAATGCATTTCACGCCTCATCTGTTCCCTAAATGAGATGTGAAAGCAGTTTACACCTCGTTTACATTTGTGCTGTTTTACCAAACAGCAGAGATACAGCTCCATCCCAAGTCATGAAATGAGGTCAGGCACCCTTTCTCTCCTTGGATTGAATCCACCCAACTCTCCAGACCATCTCTAGCAACCAGGCATCCACCAGGTGTCGAGAGAGAAAGTGCAAGCCTTGGCGGAGAGGTGTGGGGAGCAGTGAGCAAGGGCTGTTCACGTCCTCTTAGGTGAGGGGAATGGCCTTTCTTTAAAGCCGATTGTATACTTAGTAAAATTTGCTTAAGCAAAATGCAAAAATCATAGGTGTACACTTGGAAGAGTTTTTAACCTTTGCACATACCTGTGTAATCAACACCCAGATCAAGACATAGAACATTTCTCTCACTCCTGAAACTTTTCTCACGCCCCCTTTCAGTCAGTAGACCCCTCCCCAAACAGAACTGCTAGATTCTGACGTTCATCACCACCATGGATATACTGTACCTATTCTAGAACTGAATATACATGCAAACATGCAGTATGTACTGACATCTCTTCAGATAATGTCTGTGTGATTCATGTGTGCTGCTGTATCAGTAGCTTGTTCCTTTAAATTGTGGGAGAGGGTCCCGCTGTATGAATAAGGCACTGTGGTCATTTTCCTATTGATGGGCATTTGAGTGGGGTTCTGTTTTTGCCTATTATAAATAAAACTGCTATGAATATTCTTGCACAAGATTTTATGCACATATACACTCACTTTTTTTTCTTGGGAACACGGCTAGGGGTGGAATTCCTGGGTTGTAGTGTAGCTGTATTTTAACTTTATTAGAAACTGCAGAACATTTCTACGAGGTGATTGAACCATCACTCCCACTGGCAGTGTATGGAAGTTCTGGTTGTTCTGATTGATTCAAGATAATGAAACAGTGTTGGCAATCACTGTAAAGTAGCACAGATTCATCTAAGGAGCATGACATAAAAGACAAGATTAAATATTTTGGAAGAGAACTAGAACATGAAAGGCATTTCTATGCATGAATCTTTATTGTCCCAAATAGTATCTCTCGAATGTCCTGATTTTGTCCAAAACTCACTGTATTTAAAAATGCACAGCACGTTTTGTCTTAATCAGACTATATACCTGGGAATATAAGAACAGTGTGCTGGGAGTCATATACCAATAATGCCTACAAAGTATTTTGCCCACCTTCGCCAAATTAGACTAATAAAGTTTGTCATTTTTGCCAGACTGATAAAAAAATATTTGTCTCTCACTTCTGTATATAATTTTTATGTACCTTGATAATTAATAAAGTAAAGCATTTTGCTTTTTTATGGATATGTGTATTTTTTTCTTAGTGTATTTTCATGTTCTTTGCCCATATTCTCTGGTGTTTGTCTTTTTCCTGTTGATGTTTGGGTGGCTTAATACTGACAACTGGTTGTTGTATATGTTGCAAATATTTCTCTTTTTTGTTGCTTACCTTTTAAAATAAAAACTGCTTTCATTATTTTTAAAGATCCTACTTGCTCATTACAAAACATCTGCACAATTGAGAAACTATTACAAAAGATTAAAATTCTTCTAAATCCCACTTTGCAAAGATAAAACAACAACAAAACCAAAACCAAGAATAATCGATAGAATTGTGATGAAAATCACTGCAAGCATCTCTCAACGCATATGTAGAGAAACCTACTGAGATATGTACAATAGGTAGACGTTTAGAAGAACGGCTTTAAATATGAGAGTTCTAATCACATGGCTACACTTAAGATAAAAGTTTCTTTATTGCAAAATATATTAATCCTAAAATAATCATATTATTTAAAACCTCATGAGTTTGGAACAATATTTGAACAACATAATTTAACTATGGACTGTATCTTTGGAAATCTTTGCTATAAACAGTGGAAAAAATATCAAACTTTTTTTTTTTCCCTACACTCTGGCATGTCTAGTTTTATTGGTTACCTCAGTGCTTTGATGTTGTCAAGTTCAATAACATTTATAACCTTTTCTCTCACTGTAATTCTCAGAGTTGTCAGTTTTTCTTCTGTTTTAAACACATCATCAGCATTTCTTTTCTCCTGGCTTTGTATACATATTTTCTTTATTTTGGCTTTTGACTTCTTATATTCATTTTATTATTCCAATAAATTACTTTTCACAAAGGGCTTGTTGGTGTTAGTTTTCCTGAGTTCTTGCATATTTCAGGCAATTTCTCAGTTGCATTTGCACTAGAAGGTTTACTTGGGTAGGGACATGATTATTGGGCTATTCCTTCTTTTACTCAGAACTTTACAGATATTGCAGCAATGTCTACTGTTATTAAATGTTGGATACAAAGGTCTGTCTAGCAAAGCTATGGTTTTTCCAGTAGTCATGTATGGATGTGAGAGATGGACTATAAAGAAAGCTGAGCGCCAAAGAATCGATGCTTTTGAACTGTGATGTTGGAGAAGACTCTTGAGAGTCCCTTGGACTACAAGGAGATCCAACCAGTCCATCCTAAAGGAAATCAGTCCTGAATATTGATTGGAAGGACTGATGCTGAAGCTGAAACTCCAATACTTTGGCCACCTGATGCGAAGAACCGACTCATTGGAAAAGACTCTAATGCTGGGAAATATTGAAGGTGGGAGGAGAAGGGGACAACAGAGGAAGAGATGGTTGGATGGTATCACCGAGTCAGTGGGCATGAGTTTGAGTAAGCTCCGAGAGTTGATGATGGACAGGGAAGCCTAGCGTGCTGCAGTCCACGGGGTCGCAGAGTCAGACATGACTGAGCGACTGAACTGAAAGTAGAGATCAAGAGGAACCTCATCAGCTCCCTTCCCAACACACACACTTACACACTCTGTAAAGTCCATGTGTGACTTTCTGCCTAGATGTCCATATATATTTTTTTCTTTTAAAATATATGTCTTTTGGTGGTTACTCTAGTGATTACAACATATACCTTTGACTTATCAAAGTCTAATGTTACTTGGAACTTTCATCCTCTTCCAGGACAATGTTAAAAAATGTAATTCCATTTATCCTCCTATCAACTTATATGCAATGGTCATATGTTTTAATTCATTATACATTTTAAACCATGTAAAACACGATTGTAATAATAATTATTATTGTTTTGTACAGAAAGCATTCATTTATTCATTTATGTCATTCATTTGACATACATATCTAGCTTTTTATTTTTCTTCTCTTCATTCCTTCCTGCATCTCCAAGAAAACATATGCGATCATTTTCTTCCTGCCTGAAGAACACTCATTGTTATTTCCTTAAGGGTGTTTGGGATGTGCTGCTTATGAATCCTTTTGGTTTTTATGTGTCTTATTTCACCCTCATTCTCCACATGCATTTTGCTGAGTATCAGATTCTGGATTGATACTTTCCTGCTTTCAATACTTTGAAGGTCTGTGTTCACTGTCTTCTGATTGAATCTGTTGTTTCCAGGTGGAAGTCCCCTTGTTACTCTCTGTGAGGAGGTGGCTGACTCCAAGTTTGGATGTTTAGCTGCTGACAGCTTTTAAGCTCCCTCCTACTTCTTTCCCTTCTGCCCCACATCTGGACCAGCTGATGAAAGAGCCTGGGTGCTCCCTCCGTTACTGCTGGTGGGAGAATCTACCCACACAGGTCCCTGGCTGCATGGGGGAACCCTAACCCCGGCCCTGCTTCCCAATCACAGTGAAAGCCAGGCCAGTCTCTTTTGCTTGCTCTCTGAAGTCACCCTGCTCTCCCCATGGATACAAGCATGTAAATAGCAAACTTTTCCACGGCCTCTTGATATGTGTGGCATCTTCATTCTTGATGTTAGAACCAGACTTTGGGTGGAAGTCCTGTTACCTTTGCAGGGAATGATGACACCTTTATTTTATTTTAAAAATATTTATTTATTTATTTAACTATGCCAGGTCTTAGCTATGGCATATGGGATCTAGTTCCCTGAGCAGGGGTGGAACTCGGGCCCCCTGCATTGGGGGCACGGAATCTTAGCCGCTGGACCACCAAGGAAGTCCCATGAAACTTTTAAAAGTCTGTTTTGTTTAGCTGTCATTAATTTCATCCTGAGGTATTTAATTGTTCTTTAATTTATTTTTTATTACTTTGCTTAGGCCTTCTTGAACTTATAGCTTGATTAAAAAAAAATAGTTTTAAAAAGTTCTCAGCCATGATACTTCTGTCCAATTTTCTGTAACCTCTCGTTCTGGGATTCCAAGTCAGTCTCTCCAAGTACATCAGTCTTTATCACTTCTCTCTGAGCATTTTTTTCTGACTTTTTCATCCTTTTCTCTCCCATGTTTCACTTTTTATATTTTCTTCTGATCTTGCTTCCAATTCAATAATTCTTTTCACCAGTGTCTAAGCCCACACATTAAGTTCTTGATTTAGCTAACTGTATTTTTAAGAATTATAATTTTTCAGGAAGAGTTCACGTACGAACTAAAATATATTCTTGTAAAACAAAATGTCACCTTACAGTTTGTACTCTTCCCCCATTTCAGAATTTAAATACAAATAAATATCCCAAGTGGTCACAGAAAGTGATGAAGTTAAAGTAACCCACACACAAAAAATATTTTCATTTAGTTGTATTTATAATTCCTAGTTGTCTTCCAAGATCTCAGTCTTGTGTATTTCTCCATGAATGTGTTAAGGATGGTTATTTTAATGGACTTTGGGAACGTCATTATCTTAAACCCCCATAGGCTGTTTCAATTTCTTATTTTTTTTCTTGATTTTTGTTTAGGTTTCTTGCTTCTTCATTTGTTTGCTTTTTAATACTTGCATGTCCAGGGGGAGAATTGGCCTGAATTTACCTAGTCTGCTATAATCAGAAGTGGAAGCCTGAGTCTCTGACTTATCTTTATTCCTTATATTCACGATGAAACTTGTTAATGAACAGTTCACAATGAAGTATATATAAAGTATATGCATATAATACAGTTATTAAATATATAGTAACTATATGTGTATATAAATATTTGGTTCCTTTATTTTTTCTCAGAATATCAATTATATATTTGTTGATTCTTTTTTTTTAAATTTTATAATCCTCTTGATAATTCTTTAAATATCTGTTATTTTTCTTACTATTTGAGTTATTACCTGAGCTTTGTCCAGCCAGGGACCTGGTTATATTTTTAATTATATATAGTTAACAGTTTTCTGCTTCAAAAAAGACTAATTTTTGTAACATTTCCATTTTCCTCTTACATTTCTACCTGCACTTTGTCAGCTCACTTCCTTGTTCCTTTTATTATCCTAAAATCTCTTGAAGATTTTCAAGCCTTCAGTTCTCTTTTTGATGTCATTTTTGAAAAGAAAGTTCCATGTAATTCTTTGAGACCCTGCAGAATCATTTGATGAGGGATTCATCTCTTTCCTTAAATACGCTTTTTTATCCTGTGTTGTTTTTCATTCTTCTTTTTTTTTTTTTTTTAATGTATGAGTTTGGTTCCTTTTCGTCTATGGCTGTTTTTCACATGAGGCCAAACAGGTACGATGCAGGGAGAGACTTGTGTGAAGGTTGGGCCAAAGGCATTTGTAGCTTAGAGTCAGGATTTGTGGCTTTAACCGTGCTCTCATTTAATCTGCCTTCTGCTTTCCCCGGAGCTCAATCCTCCTTTTGGTTGTTGAAGGTCAGTGGTCAGTGTGGCCCAGAGCACATCCCTTTCATTCACTGGCTTTCCAAGTTATCATCTGGTGTTTGTTCTGCCCACCTGCCTTCTCTTTGCTTTACTCCTGAAGCACCATTTGGTTAAGAGTCTCACACTGGTCAGATTTGGAAAAAGAGAACTGGTGTACTGTTCCCACGACGATTGGGATTATGCAGAGTTTAAGCAGGAGCACAGCCCAAATCTAAAGGTAGGGGTTTGTTTGCTGAGTTGGTGATGAGCTGCAGGTGACTCAGCCAGTGTCTCAGGACAGGTGTAATGGGAGTTCTGCCGGTTGCAGCAGCTGCTTGCTGCAGGGTAAGGACCCTTGGAAGCTTCTTTCTTCAGGCCCAAAGCAGGTCTTTGCGCTGACTGTCCAAGGTGGCTCAGAGTTCGTAGCAGATGATTTGGAAATTACCTATCAGTCTTACCAAATGGAGCCTTGCCATCATGGGCAAACACCTCTCCTCACAGAGTAACATGGAGAAGTGATGAGAACTCTGGCTTGAAATTAGGACACATGTGTCCCTCTCCTTACCCATACATTGAATGGTTAATACACTTGGTAACAAGCAGTTAGCCTCTTCAGGCTTTAACCTCTTCAATACTGCTATACTTGGCTAGTGATCTTTTCAAGTGGGGATAGTCTGAAAAAGGTCTGCACATTTCTGCTTCCAAGAGAAAATTCAAATTAGCAGTTTCTTTCCTTCTGATTGCTTGTGTGCTCAGAACAGAAGAAAGACACCTGGATAAAGCATTTCCACCAACTTCTGCCATTCCCTAAGGGGCGCCCAGGATCTTTAAGCTTCTTTTAGGTTCCTTTGAGGTCTCTCAGCTCAAGGACTGTCTCCACATGTCCTCCATCCTGTCCACACTTCCAGCCGGTGTGTGTAGGTGGAGCTCAAATTTAAAAACAACTCAAGTGAACTCACATATCTTTTTTTTTTTTTTGGCAACTTGCTGTTTCAGCGGAAGCTCTTAAAAGTTGTCAGCATTTTTCTTCGTAGTTAAACAGAACTAGAAACACAGACAGTAGCCACTCATGACCACAGTGTGCCTCCAGCTCTCATCCGTAAACCAGCCTCCTCAACAGACATAGCAGCAAGGTGATACGAATTTTCTGTACATGGAAAGCAACAAGGGTATAATGTTCACAATGTGATCCTTACTGAAAATGGTTCCAAAGTTGAATCACATGCCATCCAAGCAGGTGTAACACTAAAGAGTTGTTTAGTGCACAAACTTCAGCAAATAGGCTATGTAGCTTCAATACCTTAAATAAAAGAGCAGCATGGCTTTAGAGTCAGGGCAAGTTTGTCACCTTGGAAAAGTCAGCTCAGTTATTTGGTGGTACTTACCAGCTGATTCCATAGTTATTTAGCTATTGGAGACCTTGGAGATACCAAGGAGAGCTTCAGAAGGAGGGAATGTCTGCTAACGGGTTCAGATAAAAGGCCGTTTTGTCATCCCAGGTGACTGAAGACTTTTGAGTTGCTTTGGAATCCACTGAAATAGCTACACACTAGAATGGATTAGAACAGAAGAGTGGATTTCTTCCAACTTCTGGACTATTTCCTCATGTTTTCACATCCCCATAAATATGATCCAATAACAAAGAAATGTCTACACCATAGCTATGAACTAGCAAGTAGTGTCCTCCTAAAACTTCTAGGATTTTTGGCAAGAAACAGTAGAGATGAGAAGGAAGAGCTTATAAGTTCCTGTTCTTCCCTTAAACAGGAATAACCCACCTAGGAAGCTAAAACAACATCTGGCAAACAAAACGGAACAAATACACAAATAATTCAGTAAAATCCTCTTGTCTGAACTGCCAGGGCCTGGAAATGAGAACTGGTTATCAGCAGTTGACGGATGTATAGGTGAATGACGATCATTTTAGAGTTCCAAACCAAGGTGTACAAGGATCTATACGGAGCAGGAAAAAATCTCAAGAGGGTACCCCAAGTGTCCTGGAATGTGGATGATAAATGAACGGTCATGCAGACGATGGACTGACTTGGGATGAAGACTTCTGCCTTTATGGACTTTCTGTTGTTTTGTTAGGTGGAATATGTGGGAAGGAAAGAAAGCAGGGGTTCAAGGGTTAGAGAGAACATTTAACCTCAAAGAATATTTCTGCCGAAGCCTTCCTCCTTTTGCCTATATTCACCAAAATATCTCTACACCTTCCCTCAAAAGATTACTGTTTCTCAAGAGATTAAAACCTTTCCTTTTTCTCTCCACCTTTTTCTAAAGGTTTGAACACTATTATATTTGAGCTACAGCTCAAACAGCACCCTGTGCTGTGCTTAATTGATCAGTCATGTCCGACTCTTTGCTACCTCATGGACTGTAGCCCGCCAGGCTCCTCTGTCCATGGGATTCTCCAGGCAAGAATACTGGAGTGGGCTGCCATACCCTCCTCCAGATGATCTTCCCAACCCAGGGATCAAACCCAGGTCTCCCTCATTGCAGGTGGATTCTTTACCATCTGAGGCATCAGGGAAACCCAAGAGTACTGGAGTGGATAGCTTATCCCTTCTCCAGGAGATCTTCCAGACCCAGGAATCAAACCAGAGTCTCCTGCATTGCAAGCAGATTCTTTACCAGCCGAGCTACCAGGGAAGACCCCCTGGTCAGCTCCTAAAGGTAAGACAGACATCCTACTATGACATAAGAGTGAGTAAACATTAAAAAAAACACCCCTAGTGTTTGTACGTATAGCATCTGCAGCTGTTTCTAAATATCTATCTAATCACTAGTAGAAATTAAGGCAACCACATGGACAAATGGTACCTTTTAAATAAAATTGCTGCTATTAATAGATAAATAATAATATTCAGTGAAATCCCAGAGGACATTAAGTCAATAAACCATAAATAGAGAATCATGAAAGAATTTCATTTCATGGAAAGAAGAAATTGTTCTTAGGGATAAAAAATATAATGGAAGTATTTAAAAAGTCCCTAGAAGAATATTACACTATGATTTCTGGACTAATCCAAATAATGTACTGGCCATGTGTTTCACTCCCCACAAGCCTTCCTACGGGTTTATCCAAATGGAACTCAGATGACACATAAATTTACTAGGAGAGAAAGAGTCCTGATTGTTCGGAGTTGTAAACATAGAAGGAATATGTGCCCCAGTCCCTGGCCAGACTAAAACCACAGAAGACAAATATCTTCTCTAAGGATGGTGGGCATAGTTTGACCATGATCTGCTCTGTGGGAACCCTGCTTCTCATCTGCAGAGACCAAGGAGGTATGGATGCATTAATCAAATATACCAATACTGTTCTTTGTATGTGCGTACATGCTCAGTTGCTTGAGTCATGTCCAACTCTTTGTGACCCTGTGGACTGTACCGTAGCCGCCCCCCCCCCCCCCCCCCCCCCCCCCGCCAAGTCTCCTCTGTCCATGGGATTCTCTAGACAAGAATACTGGAGTGGGCTGCCATGCCCTCCTCCAGGGATCTTCCCAACCCAGGGATCAAACCTGTGTCTCTTACATCTCCTGCATTGGCAGGCAGGTTCTTTACCACCAGCGCCACCTGGGAAGCCCTTCATAGTGTACAGTTTAGCCCTTTAAACATACTTGTGTTCCCTGCTCTTGTTCATCAAAACAGGTCTAGATTTGCGCTAATTCAACAAATTGTTTTCAATGGCTTAGATTCTCCTATGAATAATCGGAGGAGTGGGGTCCAAGTATTCTTAACCTCTTTGTTTTTATAAGGAGACAAAATTGACTAATGAATGATTAGGGTGACCACATGATTTATATTCCAAGCCAAGACCTTTCTGGGAATGAACATAGGAGCTGTTAATAATTGTATTAGGACAATGGCAAAATGGGATTCAAGGGTCCCCTGCTTATAGTTAAAATCAAAATATATTTCTAGCTAGGTTTCAGTGATTTATTGCATATTTCAAATTAAAACACACTTAATATCTAATACAAACATGGCCACATGATTTTTCTTTAATTCTTCCTTGAGGGGAAAAATGCAATAATCCATTGAAAAATACCCTATAACTCTTACACTTGCATTCTTTATTTCTGATCTTCCCAAGGTTAGATAATCATAAATAAAACTTAAATAAATCTATTATATAAAACAATGAACAATGATGATCCTTGCAGAAAATAGATTTAGGAGCCTGGAGAATGTCAAAGAAATATTTGTGGAGCTCAGAGAAAATTGAAGACATTCAAGCTTTATAAGAAAAGGTAAGATATATAGGGAATAGATGGAAGATATCCACTATCCTCGCAGCAAGACTTACAGAAAGACAGGCAATGTTTTTGTTGTTCAGTTGCCAGTTTGTGTCCAACTCCATGGCCTGCCACCCCATGGACTGCAGCATGCCAGGTTTCTCTGTCCCTCACCATCTCCCAGAGTTTGCCCAATTCATGTCCATTGAATCAGTGATGCCATCCAGCCATCTCATCCTCTGTCGTCCCCTTCTCCTCCTGCCTGCAATCTTGCCCAGCATCAGTCTTTTCCAATGAGTCAGTTCTTTGCATCAGGTGGCCAAAGGATTGGAGCTTCAGCTGCAGCATCAGTCCTTCCAATGAGTATTCAAGAATGATTTCCTTTAAGATTAACTGGTTTGATCTCCTTGCTGTCCAAGGGACTCTCAAGAGTCTTCCCCAGCACCACAATTTGAAAGCATCAGTTCTTTGTCAGACAAAGCAGGTTGTAAAAACAAAAATTAGGAGGAAAAGGGACTTCCCTGGTGATCCAGTGGCTAAAACTCCTCACTCCCAGTGCAAAGGGCCTGGGTTCAATACCTGGTCAGGCACGATGCAACTAAGATCTGGTGCAGAGGAATAAATAAGTAAGTAAGTAAAAAATATGAACAAGGAGAAAGAAGGATAGAAGTACATTTCCCTAAGATTGAAAACAAAATAGAATCCCACCAAAGTCCTAAGTCAAGAGATGAGAAGAGATAAGAAAAGATTCACTAAGGGCCAGACTAGATGGATGAATCCATTCCCAGATAGAGTCTAATGATATTCTGGAACTTTGGGAATAAAGAAGAAACAATTCAATAAGCATTAATGCAGAAAAAAGGAAAATAAAAAGTAACCAATCATGTATTTATTCAACAAGTATTTGTGGAGTCCTGTGGTAGATTGAGCTGTTCTCAGTTTGCTGCCCTGCCTCTAAGATGATCAACACATCCCTGCTTGTTCTATGTGACTTGCTCCCCAACAGGAGAAGTGTATCTCCCCATTACTGTCAAGCTTAGCCAGATGGCTCATCGCATATGAGTTGGGTGTTATGTGCTGCGTCTAAGTAGAGGGTTTAACAGTGAAACTTATATATGGTTCTGCTACTGTCCTTTCCCTTCTGCTAGGAGAAAAAATGCTCAAGGTAGGATTTGCTCTATCAGTGTGGATTCTGGGATAAAAAAGATGTAAAGAAAGCTACAGCTATGGAGTAGAGCCTCAGCCTACCTTTATGCAGCCAACATATAATGTGATTGAGAAATAAACTCTTGTTGGTGAGAACAACAGGGATACTAGGGTTCTCTGCCATAGCAGTATAACCAAGCAGAAGTCGACTAATGGAAGTGCTAGTGATTGGGGCTTCACAGGTGGTGCTAGTGGTAAAGAACCCACCTGCCAAGGCAGGTTAGGCATAAGAAACACTGGTTTGATCCAGTCCCTGAGTCAGGAAGATCTCCTGGAGAAGGGAATGGCAACCCACTCCAATATTTTTGCCTGGAGAATCCCATGGACAGAGGAGCCTGCCGGGCTACAGTGCATAGGGTCACGAAGAGTCGGACACGACTGAAGCAACTTAGCACAGCACAATGATTTCCATTACACTGCTTGGCCCTGGAAATTCAGTTACCATGGGTCATTTTCTTCATGGAATTGATAGCCTAGTGAATCATCCTATGAACTTTAGATACCGAAAGATAATGGATTGCTATTTACTGGAGTTTAAGACAGAGGCAAGGCTTCCCAGGTGGTGCTAGTGACAAAGAACTCACCTGCCAATGCATCTTTTACTCAGATGCAGTAAGAAACATAAAAAGTGCAGGTGTGATCCCTAGGTTGGGAAGGGCATAGCAATCCACTCCAGTATCTTTGCCTGGAGAATCCCATGGACAGAAGAGCCTGGTGGGCTACAGTCCACAGGGTCACAAACAGTTGGACACAACTGAAGTGACTTAGCAGGTATGCACACAAGGCAAAGGCAGAATATTCTCAAACATGAGATAACTTACAGAAAATGCCATTCACATGTTTTTATGCAAAATTATTTGAAGACATTAATAAGATAACAAAAATATGAAGGTGCTCTTAAGGATGAAGGAATTTTGTTTAAATAGGACTGGTAATGAGCCCATATTGAAAATACGGGGCCAACTTGGTTGGTTTACTTATTCATTCAACAAATATTTTTTAAGTGAAGGTGATATTATTTTCCTAAAGAATTCAAGAAAGTCAACTACAAATTTATTAAGACTAATATAAGAGTTGCCTGTGAAAATCTACATGAATAACATCATGAGCTTTTTGTATACTTGCAGATATAATTAGAAAAAAGATCTCTGTCATCATAGCAACCAAACTATTGTAATACACAGGAATTCAGTTAATATGGCATAAGGAAGCCTTTACTAAGGGATATAAAATGAATGAGAAGATACAGTGTTGGGTAGGTATTCATTTCCTCTAGATTAATTTCTACATTTAATGTGAGGAAGAAACTGCAGGTCAGAGATTCTGAATGACTTGCCTTTGACTACCTTGCCAGCAGAAGGGAAGTCAATCTGATACCTAGTCTCTGTTTTTTCCATGATTTCGTATTTTACCCACTACTAAGAAGAAAATCGTATATTGTTTAGATTAAAAATAACTTTGAACACTCAAGTTCCATGAGGTTCAGTCTTTCTGAAAGGTTTCTTTTCCATCAGCTTCATCTTGCACCAATGACCCCATGTAGTCCAGTCACACCATCTAGGAGCTGTTAGCCTTGCTATGTGGGGGAGCACAGTTCAGCACCATAAAATGTGTCTCTTTGCTGGGACGATTAATTTAGGTTGATTATTTTTACCTAATACAAGACCCAGGAAGTCTTCCTTTTTACTTCTTCCTTAGCTGCATAAGGGTCATCCCTGGTGGCAGTAAAGAATCTGCCTGCAATGCAGGAGATCCAGATTTGATCCCTCGGTCAGGAAGATCCCCTGGAGAAGGGAATGGCAACCCACTGCAGTATTCTTGCCTGGAGAATCCCATGGACAGAGGAGCCTGGCAGGCTAGAGCCCTTGGGGTGGCAAAGAGTTGGACACGACTAAGTGACTAACACTTTCACTGGCCACCTAACACTTTTAGATGAAGGGCCCATTTCCAGAATAGAGCTATCATCAGAGATATCTGCAAAGAATATGGGCTCTATGTGGTGAGGGAACCTGGCAGGGCTTGGATATCAGAGGTCGCTCTGTCTCATTGCCTCTGTGTGGCCCAACAAACATTTATTTACCCAACATTTGCTTTTCTACAGGAATCAAAACAGTGTGGTGCTGGCACAAAAACAGAAATATAGATCAATGGAACAGTATAGAAAGAACAGAAATAAACCCACACACCTATGGTCAGTTAATCTAAGACAAAGGAGGTAAGAATACACAACAGAGAAAAGATAGTTTTTCAATAAGTTTTCCTGGGGAAATTCAACAGTTACTGTGAAAGTATGAAATTAGAACATTCTGTAACACTATAAACAAAAATAAACTCAAAATGTATTACAGATCTAAATGTAAGCCTGGATACTATAAAACTCCTAGAGGAAAACATATTCAGAACACTCTTCGACATAAATCGCAGCAATGTCTTTTTGGATCTGTCTCCTAAAGTAATGGAAATAAAAACAAAAAATAAACAAATGGGACCTAATTAAACTTAAAAGCTTTTGCACAGCAAAGGGGACCATAAACAAAAAGGCAACCTACAAAATGAGAGAAAATATTTGTAAATGATGTGACTGACAAGGGATTAATCTCCAAAATATGTAAACAGCTCATATAACTCAATATAAAAAAAAAAAACCCAGACAACCTAATCAAATCATAGGCAGAAGATCTAAGTAGAAATTTCTCCAAAGAAGACATACAGATGGCCAAAAGGCATATGAAAAGATGCTCAGCATCTCTAATTATTAAAACTACAATGAAGTATCACCTCACACTGGTTGGAGAGGTCATAGTCAAAAAGTCTATAAATAGTAAATGGTCTATGAATATAAATAATGTGGAGAAACAGAAGCCTTTCTACTGTTGGTAGGGATGTAAACTGGTGCAGCCATTGAGAACAGTATGGAGGCTCGTCAGAAAACTTGAGTCACCCTATGATCTGCAGTCCCGCTTTTGGGCATATATTCAGAGAAAACCATAATTCAAAAAGATACATTCATCCCTATGTTCATTGCAGCAATATTCACAGCAGCCATTGCAACTTCCTGTGTGACTTGGGACACCATCAGTTCAGTTCAGTTCAGTCGCTCAGTCGTGTCCGACTCTTTGCGACCCCATGAACTGCAGCACGCCAGGCCTCCCTGTCCATCACCAACTCCCGGAATTCACTCAAACTCACGTCCATCAAGTCCGTGATGCCATCCAGTCATCTCATCCCCGGTCGTCCCCTTCTCCTCCTGCCCCCAATCCCTCCCAGCATCAGAGTCTTTTCCAATGAGTCAACTCTTCGCATGAGGTGGCCCAAGTACTGGAGTTTCAGCTTTAGCATCATTCCTTCCAAAGAAATCCCAGGGCTGATCTCCTTCGGAATGGACTGGTTGGATCTCCTTGCAGTCCAAGGGACTCTCAAGAGTCTTCTCCAACACCACAGTTCAAAAGCATCAATTCTTCGGCGCTCAGCCTTCTTCACAGTCCAACTCTCACATCCATACATGACCACAGGAAAAACCATAGCGTTGACTAGACGGACCTTTGTTGGCAAAGTAATGTCTCTGCTTTTGAATATACTATCTAGGTTGGTCATAACTTTTCTTCCAAGGAGTAAACGTCTTTTAATTTCATGGCTGCAATCACCATCTGCGATGATTTTGGAGCCCCCAAAAATAAAGTCTGACACTGTTTCCACTGTTTCTCCATCTATTTCCCGTGAGTGATGGAACTGGATGCCATGATCTTCGTTTTCTGAATGTTGAGCTTTAAGCCAACGTTTTCGCTCTCCTCTTTTACTTTCATCAAGAGGCTTTTTAGTTCCTTTTCACTTTCTGCCATAAGGGTGGTGCCATCTGCATATCTGAGGTTATTGATATTTCTGCCGGCAATCTTGATTCCAGCTTATGCTTCTTCCAGTCCAGCATTTCTCATGATGTACTCTGCATGTAAGTTAAATAAGCAGGGTGACAATATACAGCCTTGACGTACTTCTTTTCCTATTTGGAACCAGTCTGTTTTTCCATGTCCAGTTCTAACTGTTGCTTCCTGGCCTGCATACAGATTTCTCAAGAGGAAGGTTAGGTGGTCTGGTATTCCCATCTCTTTCAGAATTTTCCACAGTTTATTGTGGTCCACACAGTCAAAGGCTTTGGCATAGTCAATAAAGCAGAAATAGATGTTTTTCTGGAACTCTCTTGCTTTTTCGATGATCCAGTGGATGTTGGCAATTTGATCTCTGTTTCCTCTGCCTTTTCTAAAACCAGCTTGAACACCAGGAAGTTCACGGTTCACGTATTGCTGAAGCCTGGCTTGGAGAATTCAGTGTTACACTAATAGTTAATGATAGAGGTTGGGTCGGAACTCATCTTTGAACCAGGAGAGAAGCAGCAACAGCCATATTCTACCCTCAGACTCAGTAAGCGAGCTTTTTATTATAGCTTCATTGACATGGAGTTTGGCTTTGTGATTAGGAAGTCATTTTCTGTATAATCTCATGCCATGCGAATGCTATACAAATTAATAATTATTATTATTCCCACTGAATAATAATAGTTTCATTAGTTCTCATTTTGAGACCTTTAGAACATATGGTTTATTAATGAGGCAACATAACCAAAGTTTAATTAATAATTAAAAACAGGCATCTGTATTTCAGATGAAAATTTAGCCATTTTTAAGTACTCTTAAGTCAGTGATTCATTACTGGGAGAAAGTAAGTTTTTAGAATCACTTGAAGTACTTGTTGCTATAATATTCACCAAATCTTCCAGTTAAATGTAAAAGCTGGAGTCTTGGTCACTCTTGGACACACTCCAAACCTAAAAATTGTGTATGTCTGATTGAAAAGATCTATAGCTCTCCAGAACAGATCAGCAACCTCTGTGGTGTTTCGCAGCACCACAGACACTGGCAAACCTTCCCTGCCTGCCCCCACTGGTGCTTATCATTGGAGAAGAGGTCTCACCCAGAATTAGAGAATGGAAATTCAGAGTCAGTCAGGTCTGACCTTCATCACTTCTCAAGTTTGCCATTTGCCTTAACGTGTCCTACCAAGGGAGAATTGAACCCGAGTGCACCCATGAGAAAAGGCCAGGTTCAAACACTCCATCTTTAAGGAGCTCAGGCCATCTACATTGGTCCCTCGGGCTTGTCTTGACGCCTTCTAAAACTGCTCCTCTGCCTCCAGTCTCATCCCTTACTGTCGTGACTCCTTAATCTCGCCAGAGTGAACTTTTCAAAAGGCAGACCCGAGGATGTTCCTGGGGCTTGCAATCTTACCTGTGTTTTCCGGGTGTTTCCTGCACCCTGTGGTCAAGGCAGCTGAGTGTGTTGACCTTCAGCTCTCTGAGCAGCAATGTGAATGCCCTTCCTGCCGTGGCCTGCCTTGAGAAACTCATGCATCCATTAGCGTTTTTCCCAGTCTTCGTGTTTTTGAGATGCCTTTCAGAATACCCGCAGGCAGGCTTGAGCTGCATCAGCTCGGATCCCAGAAAGCCTTGCGCAAATCTTACTAAAGCTGTGGTCAGTTTCTCTTGCGGTTCCTGCCTGTGTCCCTCAGGACTCTGTGACTCTCCTCTGCTTCTCATTGTATCTTCAGCACATGGATGAATGGAAAGATTACTGGATAGTGATCTACAGCTTAGTGCTTTTGATTCCATTACATTAGAATGTGGGATACTTTATGTGAATTGACTGGATGGGATTCCCAAGGGGTGGGGCACATTTAAGCCTTTTTCTTTTCTTCCATGGGCAGTCACCATGCTTGAAACATTATGGAGAGCTCCCAAAGAGTATGGGTCTTTGCCAGAAATGACAGAAGAAACAAAATTGCAACAAGATTCTTCAATTAGTAAAGAGAGAAGAGGGCATAAGCACTTTGGTATCAGTATGTTGAAGACCTTAGTTTTCTCAGTTAAATCAGGGTTTTGATTACACATAGTACTTAAAATAAGTCTACAAGGCTTTATTGACATTCTTTTGATCATTTTTCATAACTAAAAATAATGCAGTACCATGCCTTTAAAAATGGTCTGTGTTTTCATTTTAAAACTCTGTCTGCTTTCTTTATTTCCTTATTCAATCAGAAATGATTAAGGCCTGTGCTCCCTTAAGAGAAATTTTAAATGTGTCCTAAACTTTCATAAACTCATTTTGATTAAAAGCTTCTCTTACTAATATTTATATATATGGGCTTCCCTTGTGGTTCAGATAGTAAAGAATCTGCCTGCAATGAGGGAGACCTGGGTTCGATCCCTGGGTTGGGAAGGTCTCTTGGGGAAGTGAATGGCTACCCACTACAATATTCTTGCTCGGAGAATCCCACGGACAGAGGAGCCAGTCAGGCTACAGTCCATGGAGTCGCAAGAGTCGGACACGACTGAGTGACTTTAACTTCACTCACTAATATATATAATCATACATACTAGTATTGTATGATTATGAGTTGAAAGCATCTTTGTCCTAATCAGGGCAATTTTTAGGGACATATACATACACACATATCAGGACTTTCTATGAAGGAGCCACAATGGTCATTCACCTTTTCCTTCATATTTTTTCCTACTTTTTCTTAATTTTCATTATGAATAACATGTTTAGACCAGGAAGCTGTGTCTACCAGTCTGCAATAAAATAAGAAAACATTTCCCCCAAAGATTCTGATCCTTAATTCAAGAGCTGCTGACAAATTTTAAAGCAGCAGAATAAGGAAAACCACAGTTACATTTTGGGAAAGATTCAGTTCAGTTCAGTTCAGTTGCTCAGTCATGTCCTACTCTTTGCGACCCCGTGGACTGCAGCACGCCAGGCCTCCCTGTCTATCACCAAATCCTGGAATTTACTCAAACTCATGTCCACTGAGTCAGTGATGCCATGCAACCATCTTATCCTCTGTTGTCCCCTTCTTCTCCTGCCTTCAATCTTCAAGCATCAGGGTCTTTTGCAATGAGTCAGTTCTTCCCATCAGGTGGTCAATGTATTAGAGTTTCGACTTCAACGTCTGTCCTTCAAATGAATATTCAGGACAGATTTTCTTTAGGATGGACTGATTGGATCTCCTTGCAGTCCAAGGGACTCTCAAGAGTCTTCTCCAACACCACAGTTCAAAAGCATCAATTCTTCAGTGCTCAGCTTTCTTTATAGTCCCACTCTCACATCCATACATGACCACTGGAAAAACTATAGCTTTGACTAGATGGACTTTTGTTGGCAAAGTAATGTCTCTGCTTTTTAATATGTTGTCTAGGTTGGTCATGACTTTTCTTCCAAGGAGCAAGTGTCTTTTCATTTCATGGCTGCAGTCACCATCTGCAGTGATTTTGGAGCCCCCCCCCAAATAAAGTCTCTCACTGTTTCTACTGTTTCCCCATCTATTTGCCATGAAGTGATGGGACTGGATGCAACGATCTTAGTTTTCTGAATGTTGAGCTTTAAGCCAACTTTTCACTCTCCTCTTTCACTTTCATCAAGAGGCTCTTTAGTTATTCTTTTCATTTTGCCATAAAGGTGGTGTCACCTACATATCTGAGGTTATTGATATTTCTCCCAGCAATCTTGATTCCAGCTTGTGCTTCATCCAGCCCAGCATTTCTCCTGATGTACTCTGCATAGAAGTTAAATAAGCAGGGTGACAATACACAGCCTTGATGTACTCCTTTCCCTATTTGCAACCAGTCTGTTGTTCCATGTCCAGTTCTAACTGTTGCTTCCTGATCAAGACTTTGGCATGGTCAATAAAGCAGAAGTATGTTTTTCTGGAATTCTCTTGCTTTTTCAATGATCCAGCGGATGTTTGCAATTTGATCTCTGGTTCCTCTGCCTTTTCTAAATCCAGCTTGAACATCTGGAAGCTCACAGTTCACATACTGTTGAAGCCTGACTTGGAGAATTTTGAGCATTACTTTGCTAGCGTGTGAGATGAGTGCAATTTTGAGGTAGTTTGAGCATTCTTTGGCATTGTCTTTCTTTTGGATTAGAATGAAAACTGACCTTTTCCAGTCCTGTGGCCACTGCTGAGTTTTCCAAATTTGCTGGCATATTGAGTGCAGCACTTTCAAGCATCATCTTTCAGGATTTGAAATAGCTCTACTGGAATTCCATCACCTCCACTAGCTTTGTTCATAGTGATGCTTCCTTAGGCCCACTTGACTTTGCATTCCAGTATGTCTGGCTCTAGGTGAGTGACCACACCACTGTGATTATCTGGGTCATGAAGATCTTTTTTGTACAGTTCTTCTGTGTATTCTTGCCACCTCTTCTTAATATCTGCTGCTTCTGTTAGGTCCATGCCATTTCTGTCCTTTACTGAGCCCATCTTTGCATGAAATGTTCCCTTGGTATCTCTAATTTTCTTGAAGAGATCTCTAGTCTTTCCCATTCGATTGTTTCCTCTATTTCTTTGCACTGATCACTGAGGAAGGCTTTCTTATCTTTCCTTGCTATTCTTTGGAACTCTGCATTCAAATGGGTATATCTTTCCTATTCTCCTTTGCTTTTTGCTTCTCTTCTTTTCACAGCTATTTATAAGGCCTCCTCAGACAGCCATTTTGCTTTTTGCATTCCTATTCTTGGGGAGGTTCTTGATCCCTGTCTCCCGTACAGTCATGGACCTCCGTCCATAGTTCATCATGCACTCTGTGTATTGGATCTAATCCCTTGAATCTATTTCTCACTTTCACTGTTTAATCATAAGGGATTTGATTTAGGTCATACCTGAATGGTCGAGAGGTTTTCCCTCCTTTCTCCAACTCAAGTCTGAATTTGGCAATAAGGAGTTCATGATCTAAGCCTCAGTCAGCTCCCAGTCTTGTTTTTGTGACTGTAGAGAGCTTCTCCTTCTTTGGCTGCAAAGAATATAATCAGTCTGTTTTCAGTATTGACCATCAGGTGATGTCCATGTGTAGAGTCTTTTCTTTTGTTGTTGGAAGAGGGTGTTTGCTATGACCATTGCATTCTCTTGGCAAAACTCCATTAGCCTTTGCCCTGCTTCATCCTGTACTCCAAAGCCAAATTTGCCTGCTACTCCAGGTGTTTCTTGACTTCCTACTTTTGCATTTAGTCCCCTATAGTGGAACAAAAGAAAAGAAAGTTAAGTTGCTCAGTCATGTCTGACTCTTTGAGACCCCATGGTCTATAGCCTACCAGGCTCCTCCATCTATGGAATTTTCCAGGCAAGAGTACTGGAGTGGGTTGCCATTTCCTTCTCCAGAGCGTCTTCCTGACCCAAGGATTGAACCCGGGTCTCCTGCATTGTAAGCAGATGCTTTACCGTCTGAGCCACCAGGGAAGTCATAATGAAAAGGACATCTTTTTGGGGTGTTAGTTCTAGAAGGTCTTGTAGGTCTTCACAGAACCATTCAACTTCAGCTTCTTCAGCATTACTGGTTAGGGCATAGACTTGGATTAGTGTGATATTGAATGGTTTGCCTTGAAAACAAACATATCATTCTGTCATTTTTGAGATTGCATCCAAGTATTGCATTTTGGACTCTTTTGTTGACTATGAGGGCTACTCCATTTCTTCTAAGAGTTTCTTGCCCACAGTAGTAGATATAATGGTCATCTGAGTTAAATTCACCCATTCCGGTCCAGTTTAGTTCACTGATTCCTAAAATGTTGATGCTCACTCTTGTTGCCATATTCTTTGACCACTTCCAATTTGCCTTAATTCATGGACTTAACTCTCCAGGTTCTTATGCAATATTGCTCTTTATAGCATCGAACTTTGCTTCTATCACCAGTCATATGCATAACTGGTTATTGTTTTTGCTTTGGTTCTGTCTCTTCATTCTTTCTGGAATTATTTTTCCACTGAGCTCCAGTAGCGTATCGGCCACCTACCGACCTGGGGAGTTCATCTTTCAGTGTCCTATCTTTTTGCCTTTTCATACTGTTCATGGGGTTCTCAAGGCAAGATAACTGAAATGGTTTGCCATTCCCTGGAGAAGGGAATGTGAAAAATTTTCTGAATGCGTTGTTTGAATCATGCCAAAGTTGGAGGCTGTTCTACATCCTCAGTCTCGTGTATGTCTTGGTCTGGCCAGTGGACCGCCATCGTAGCCTCCTCTCTGCTCTCTTTCTTTATCTCCTTGAATATGCCAGAATTCCTGAGCCAATAGGCATTTTCCCAAAGGTCCCACTGTCTCTGCCCTTTTCTGTACAGGGCAGGTTTATTCCACCTCTCACCTCTAGGGGGAGCACTCCCATTCCTCAGCCTACACAATGCCCCACTCCCAGGGCTAGTGCCTTCCTAGCATCTGCCAGAGACAGGTCTTGCCTGGAAAGTTATTACCTGGAAATTTATCCCAGTTGGTAGGAGGAAACCCATTCATGTGGTCAGTCATTCATGTGGCCTCAGTGTCCTCTCATACTTGGTTCCATGAATGAGGTGGAGAATGAATGAGTGCTTCCAGAGAATGGAAGCAAAAAGACTAGGTAAGTAGCAGGTCTGATTACTAGATCATTTCAACTTGATTTTGGAAATGATCAGAATGTGGTTTGGAGGGTGTTTGGTATTTCAGGTGTGGCATTACGATAGCAGGGCTTCCCTGGTAGATTAGGTGGTAAAGAATCAGCCTGCAGTGCAGGAGACCCAACTTCCATTGCTGGGTTGGGAAGTTTCCCTGGAGAAGGGGATAGCTATCCACACCAGTTTTATTGTCTGGAGAATCCCATGCACAGAGGAGTCTGGTGGGCTACAGTCCACAGGGTCGCAAAGAGTTGGAAATGACTGAGTGACTAACACACACATGTATTACAATAGCAAACCCTTACTGAAAATCAGGTGCGATGGAGAAAAGAGAATCACAAATGATAGAGCCTTTTGGTTTGCTTCAGAAGACTGCATGTTCTAGGAGTGGAAACGGGGGAGCAAGGAGAAATAATTTTAGGGTTAAAACCCAGAGATTTTATAGAAGTTGAATTTAATAAAGTACATTGGTGTTGCTGTTCAGTTGCTAATTCATGTCTGACTCTTTTCCAACCCCATGGACTATAGCCCACCAGGCTTCTCTGTCCATGGAATTTCCCAGGCAGGAATACTGGAGTGGGTTACCATTTCCTTTTCCAGGGGATCTTTCCAACCCAGACAGGGATTGACCCTGGGTCTCCTGTATTGGCAGGTGAATTCTTCACCACTGAGCTGCCAGGGAAGCTCAATAAAGTACATAGCACTGTAATATTAAGATAGCTTTGAGTTTTTTCTATCTGAAGTTTCTTCTATTGAACCTAAATTTTCAATATGTAATTTATACCAGTTTGGTACAAATTTTCTTCTTTTCTTAGATTAGACTCCTGAATGAATGTGTTTGCTTTAAAGAGAGAAATAAATATTTGAAAAGAGTAAACAGTTGAAAAATTAAAATATGAATAATTTACATGCTGACTGTCAGTTATTTTGTTGATTGCTAAATTATGTGTTCATTGAATGCTGACTGTGTTTAAATATCTCCTTCAGTGTTGCTAAGGGAAACATCCTTACCTGACTTCTGTGTGTAGACTTTCATTTATATTGTCCCCAGTTTGTTTTTGTTTTTTGAAAGAATAATAACTATTATTGTTCATAAATGTATATGTTAATTTTTAAATAAGAATGCAATAAAATAGGGCTTGCAAAGAAGAACAAGTTACCTAAAATCCCACTACCCAGAAACTACTGTTTTCAATGTTAGGTAAACTGAATTTCAGATATGCCTGTATTGAAATACATATAGATAGAGAGGGAGGTTAATAAGAGATAGAGACAGAAAACAAAGATAGGTTCATAAAGCACATACTATTTTGACTGAAAATATTAAACATAATCCTCCTTTAATTTGCAGAAATAAACTGGCAGCGAAATTAAAGGAACCAGTGATCTCAAATTCTCACAGTTGTTTAGATTAAGTTTTTCATTTAAATGAGTTTAATACCAACTAGCAGTGCTTATTTTGTGGTTTCTTCTTTCCTGTTGTGTATATTTTGATAGATTTCCTGGCTAGCAGAATCTCATCCTCTAGTAGTTTTCATGAGAAAGGCACACAGGTGCTTGATATTCAAAGTTATTGCCTACTCAAGAATGCATATTTGTTGCTTCTGTACTTTCTATTTGAAAGAATTCTTGTGGAGTGCTTTCCTTTCAGAACATTTGAACTGTCTGTCTACTGTTTTTGGGCTTTGATAGTATTGTTTTGTATAAATCTGAGTTCAACTTTTTTTTTTTCTACTGGGATGCTGGTTTGATATTTTGGTTTTAACCACTGTGTTTTGAACTGCAACTCACAAATAGAGAAATCCACAACACACAGAACAAGTACATATGTATCCCTCACCCAGGGCAAGAAATAGAACATTGCCAGCATTCTACATTATCGTCTTGAGATTTGCAAAATTTTCACAACGCAAGTGGCTTCTCATGGAGGGCTTACCTCCGTGTATCTTTGGTTTTTCCCAGATTTTGTGGCGTGACTTCCTTCTCTACCTTATTCACCTTTCATTGCTGTCCAGCACACTTTTAAAAAGTATTTTGCCCAGCTTTTCCATTAGTTGTCATCTGTGGAAGAGTTGTTCTGAATTACATACTCCACCACAAGCAGAAGTTGAATTCTCTAATGTAGCTCTTTAACTTTGAATTTCAGTGATTGTGGTAAGATTTGATTATGTGTTCAGTGTTATTTATTTATTTATTTGAGGGAAGGGAAGGTCAATGCCCAGTTTATCTGTAAATTTAATTCTTTATGTCTGGAAATTTTTCTTTTCAATTATTGAATTCTTATTGTCCGTCTGTTCCTTGTATATTTATCACTATCTCTATAACCAATTTTTAATATCAACATCTTATTGAAGTGTTACATATATATACTGAAAAGTTTTTAAATTTTAGGTGTATTATGTGACAAATTTGCACACACTTAGTACACCCATGCAATAAATGCTCAGTTGAAGAAATTCAAACTTCCCAAAAGCCTCTCTTGTGATCTTTGTCTCATATCCACCCTCTCCAAAACTATCCCCTATTTTAACTTCTAACACCATAGGCAGACAGGGAAGCCTGACGTGCTGCAGTCCATGGGGCTGCAGAGTCAGACACGACTGATTAACTGAGCTGAACTGAACCATAGATTAGTTACATCTGATTGTGAACTTTCTGTAAATGAAATTATACTGTATATTATCTTTCGATTTCAAACTT
Organism: Budorcas taxicolor; assembly: GCF_023091745.1. NCBI lineage: Eukaryota > Metazoa > Chordata > Mammalia > Artiodactyla > Bovidae > Budorcas > Budorcas taxicolor. The sequence goes on along the minus strand of NC_068910.1, from coordinate 52,031,729 downwards.
TTTACTCAATAATAAGTGAGTTTCATGCATGTTGCTGTATGTAGTTTATTATTACTGCATAGTATTGCACTGTATAACTCTGATTTCTTAACTTCTGTTTAATAGGGTTAGGTGTTTTCAGTTTGGGGCTATTTAGTGAAGGATGTTGTTATGAACGTTCTACTATGTATCTTTTAGTGAACAGTTGTACATTTTTTTTTGCATATGTTACTCAGAGTGGAATTGCTGGCTCATAGAATAGGCAGGTGTACAGCTTTAGTAGGTATAATGAAATAGTTTTCCAAACTGTTTGGACTATTTTGCATTCCCACCCACAGCATATGCTATGAGAGTTCCAGTTTTTCCACATTCTAACCCTTACTTGGTAATGGTTCTTTTTTGTCTTAATCATTCTGGTGAATGGGTTTGTAATCAACTTTATTTACTTCTGATTTATGTTCCAGATTTCTAAGGGCTTAATTCTGTGCCACTCACCATAAGATCTCTGTTTTCTGGGTGTCAATTCTTTCATCTGTAAATTAGATATGCTACCCTGAATGATGAAACAGTGGCAACCACATTTCTAAACTTCATATTTCTCCCTTTCACATCTAAAATTCTCTTTATGAATTTCTCAAATAGTTTTTTGGTGTGTGTGCTCAATTATCATGATGCAAATTTCCTTCCAAGTAAACTCAATCTATATTTTTCTGACTTCTTTCTCGAGACAACCTGGGGGAGATGACAAGTAACTCTGTAGCTTGACAGCTTGCTGGCATCTGGTTGGATCATCCTGGAAACACTGATCACCCAGTATGATCAAATGAACTTTTAGGTGCACCTTTAACTGAAATCTGACCTGAAAAAATGGCTGGCAAGAGCAGAGTGTCAGTGTTGGAGTTTGAATGCAGCCTGCTGTGACTGCCTCTCATTTTCTTTCTCTTCTTCTTATAGCAGGGAGCACTTTGGTTTCCTGAATACTTAGGTGCATGGGGCTGTGTGCAGTATTTTATACCTTCTTGTTAACCTTCACTGAGAAGCTGTGTAAATAAAACACAACTCAGCTATACAGAGACCCTGTTTGAAGCTCCAGAGGGCTGTATGATGATTATCCTACGGCTCCTTTTCAAACAGGAAGAATGCCTCCCAAAGGCAAGCAATCAATCTGCTCCTTGGCACATCCTGGAGCCCTGGGGTTGCACGATGTCAGGAAATTGCTGCCCCTTTGTTTCTTGGCTGAAAATGGCTCTGCCTGTTTCTGTTTACCTGCATTTATGTTACTTTCAGAGCTCAGTCATTGCTGATACTGCTGCTGATCATACTAACAACAAAGGAGAATCTACCAAGTTTTTGCTTTGCCTGTGTTTCTTTTTTTAAAATTTTTGTTTATTTATTTTTGGTTTTCGTTATTGCTTGGGCGCTTTCTCCGGTTGTGGTGTGGGGGCTTCTCATTGCAGTGGCCTTGCAGAACACACGCTCTAGAGTGTGCGGGCTTCAGCATTTGCAATGCGCGTGCTTAGTTGCCCAAGGGCACATGGGATCTTCCTGGACCAGGGAGTGAACCCATATCCCCTGCATTGGCAAGCAGATTCTTAACCACTGGACCACCAGGGGAGTCTTGCCTGTTTTTAAGCAGCAAAATGTATATAGTGATCTTGTTTGTGTCTGAAACAAGGAATATTAGTGACGTAGTGTCACAAGACTTCATTCATAGGGATTCGTTTCTAGTGATAATTCTGAATGATGGACTTTGGGAACACATGTAAGAATTAAAGATTTTAAAATTAAAAAAAAAAAAAGAAAAAAAAAACCTACCAATCTGTTAAAATTAACAAAAAATAAAAAATAAAAAAAAATAAAAATTCTTTCTCATATCAAAATAAATAAATAAATAAATAAAGACAGAGAGATTTTAGTTCCTAACTACTTGTTCTCTGTATGAAAAAATGTCTCACTACCCAAGACCAGAGGGGAGGTAAAACTTTTCATTAACCCTTCTAGTTATTTGAATGCTAGCTGCTCTTTGACTTGACCTACCCATGTTTGCCCTATCTTGTCCCCTTAGCCAAGGTGGAGAGATGGGCTTGTCAAGGATTAATGGGCTTATCATCAGCATGTACCTCAGGAGCATCTCTGTTAGAGGAACATGGAGGATGAAATATTTGCGCCCTCTAATGATACAGGAGCTTTCCTCCTGAGGCATCTGTGCTAAATACCCATTTGAGAATTTCTTACATACCTTCGAGACTGGAATCAATAGTCTTTGGAAATCCCTCAGAGGTAAGAATATGCAAGCCCTGGCTTCATTAGCCTGGCAGTCTAACAGCCTCAGTGGGGGGAATGGATGGGAGAAACAGCCGTGCACGTCGCATGTGCAGGCCCAGCTTTACCAGGCAATGTCTGGGCATCATGGGGCAATCTTGGAAACTGATCTGGATGTTTCAAAGCTGGGATGAAGCTGAGTATCCGAGTGTCCAGGGGCTGAGGCTCAAGGAAGCAGGGTGGGCTTTGTCTGGCTGTGAATGGGCTGTGTGTGACTTCGGAAGAGGGATGAGAACGCAGACACAGAAAGCAAATCAGGCTTCACGTTAAACGTTTGGCAGTGTCACCACCTATGCTTTTGACATGTGGGGCTGCTGCTCCTGACCTCACCGGAGAGAGTATAAAAGAGAATATCTCTCTGGCTACTTCCTTGGGCTGTGTTTTTTCCCCTTTCCTATTAACCAGGCTGGAGAAGGCAATGGCACCCCGCTTCAGTACTCTTGCCTGGAAAATCCCATGGATGGAGGAGCCTGGTAGGCTGCAGTCCATGGGGTCGTGAAGAGTCGGACATGACTGAGCGACTTCACTTTCACTCTTCACTTTCATGCACCGGAGAAGGAAATGGCAACCCACTCCAGCGTTCTTGCCTGGAGAATCCCAGGGACGGGGGAGCCCGGTGGGCTGCCGTCTATGGGGTTGCACAGAGTCGGACATGACTGAAGTGACTTAGCAGCAGCAGCAGCAGCAGCAGCAGCAGCAGCAGCAGCAGCATTAACCAGGCAGCATTCAGAAACTCATGTCTAACTTCTCAATTCTTCCTGCTTCTTGAACATGGGTGTAGGGCGGGCCATCAAACCTGCTGCGGGAGAGAGGAGTGCATCTAAACTCTTTAAGAGGTGGGTTTATTGTGCTGTGATGAAACCTGCATGGAACACCTGTGCCTCATTCAGTCTTTATCATATCTCTTGGTTTTCATATTGGCTACACTGCACAAAACAATTAAGGAGAGACTGGTATGCAAAGCAGTTCTTGATAGAGTACTTAGGGGCTTTTGGAACCAGGCCATAGCAGAATGATAATGCCTGATGGCTGCCGGTGGCGTGATGCAGGTGAGATGGACCAGTGCCAGTGTGGGCTTCTCCTAAACTGCCAGGCTACCTGCCACAGTAGATTCTGTGGGAGTAGCTGCCCTCCCGAGGTCACAGGTGTGTGAGGATGGCTCTTCACTCACAATGTTCACTCCCAAGATGCCCACTGACATCCGAAATATATTTCACGTTGTTTTCCTGATACGATGACTGTAGGCTGATTGAGCAGGTGAGGACAGCTTTCAGATCATAAAAAGTGGATGAGAGGATGCCTAAGAAATCTTAAGTGCTTCCTAACAAGGGCAGTGGATTAAACTTGGTTTCAAAATTCCTGTGTGACTATCCCAGGGCTGACTTAAAATATTTCTTCCTTTAAAAGAGACATATTTTTATCCCTTGCTGGAGAAAAAAAATCATATAGTTCTTTTGGATCTGTTTTTTAGTAAACGAGTGGGGAGCAGGTGTGTTCTGGCTCCTCATCTGTCTGCCCTCATGGATAGCTGGTCTTCCTCTGTAGGAAGGAGAGAGAATTTTTCCATGGAATAGCCTTGCAAAACAACCCTGTTTCGGCAGCATGCTTCAGGAAGGCCAGATTTCATATCTTCTCTTTGGCAAGACATAGTCTTTGCCACTCTTTCCAAAACCAGATCCAGGGCAGTCACTAGGGTCTGGCAGGCAGTTGGCCAGGACCTCATGTCACAGGAGACTCTATTGCGTTCCCACCTCTGATGGATGAGGCGGCTCAGCTGGGAACAGCAGAGGCAAGTTCTTGGAAGGGAGGCTTCAGTGGGGTTCAGGCAGCCCAGAGAAGTAGCCAGCATGAGCCACTGAAAGTGACAGTGTGGCTCTGGATGTGGAAAAGAGTTGATAGACATATCACAATAGTATTACAAATTTGATTATTCAAAGAGACTCAGGCTAGCCACAGTTGTTTATTCATATATTACCACTGGAGACCTATAGGTACCAGGATGTAAAGCAAAAGTCTGCTGCCCCTGGAAGTATAACCTGTCCCCAAGTCTTAAGTTCATTCTGGTATTTAAATTAGCTTTCACCTGTCTTTCTGAATTTCTTGAGCTTGCCTCCCTGTGCTGCCCTTGTGCCGCTGCCTTCAGGGGAAGAATGAGAGCTCACTATATTTTACCCGTTCTGAGCATAGGTACTGTGCTGGACTGCCACTGTTTGTAGAATTGAGAAGCTAATGAACATGCCTCAGGAGATAGGTTTTTTTTTTTTTTTGCCTTTGTTGGTTTCTTGCAGTCACTTTTTAGTCTCTTTGGCTTCAGGCTGCACACATGCCATGTGCATACACACATGTACAATTGCACATACATGCATGTACACGAGCAGTTGTACAGAGACTTGAGTGTGCACTCCCACTCTGATTTTAATTGGCGTTTCTCATATTTTACAGTTGTCTTGCAGGATAATAGACGGTAAAGATATTTAGGAGAATTAAATGTAAATGTAATATGTAAATATGTAAATGTACGAAACTAGGATAACTTGAAATCTAACTATCAAGTTTACAAGTAGAAACTCCTAAACAAATTGAAGAATAAAGCTTAAAAAATGAGGGGATGGACATATAAATACATGCAATTTTAAACAAAAGGGAACATAGTTGATAGTAGAAGAAATACATTATATGAAAAAATTAAATGTGCAAAAGGAAATAGTCTAAATTCACTGATGATATAGATCCAAACAAGAATATAATAATCACAAAACTTTAGGTAATTAATCACACATAGTTGGACAAAATAAAAAGGGGAGAAACTTGAAACTCAAATAAATAGTAGGAGGAAATATTTTAAATATGTTTAAAATATTTAAATCATAAAGAGAAGTTATGAGAATAAAGAGAAATCAATAATTTGACAGACTTTTTTAAACGGTTGTATTTTGAATTATATCCTATCCAAGGAAGAATAGAATGAAAAATACAAGGAGAAATAAATATATATGATTAATAAAATGACAAATTAGTACTTTTTGTTCTTTTCATTTCTTGTCTTATTTTTCTTTTTAAAAAAGAATCAAGACCAACAAAACAAGTGAAGTGCTCTTAAAGGTGATCAGGGAAATAGAAAAGAAGTAGCCATATACTTTATTAGGAATAGTTAAGGAGATGTAGTTAAATAACTGTTTGTATATGTTTATAGAAAAAAAGTAGAATTCAGTGTCAATACATGCCAATAGAGATAAATACATGGATGAAAGAATAATCATATAGGGCACTATGAAAAAAGCAACTGATTATAGAACAAGTAGGAAAAAATTAAAAAGAACCTGTATAAAATTATGAAAAATATCTATAAGTAACCCGTGGAAGGACATCAGATCTGTATGGATTTAGGAATGAGTTCCTGCAAACAATTTTGGAACATAAAATTCTTTTTTTTTCTTTTATTTATTTTTTACAATGTTCTGTTGGTTTCTTCCATAAAACAACATGAATCAGCCTTAGTTATACATACGTCCCCTCCCTCTTGAACCTCCACCCCCTCCACCCATTCTACCCCTCTAGGTCATCACCAAGCACCAGGCTAGGCTCCCTGTGTTATACAGCAACTTCCCACCAGCCATCTGTTTCACACATGCTAGTGTATGTATGTCAAGGCTAGTTTCCCCATTCATCCCTTTCTCTCTTTCCCCTAATGTATCCACAGATCTGTTCTCTACGTCTGCATCTCCATTCCTTCCCTGCAAGTAGGTTAATCAGTATCATTCTTCTAGATTCCATTTATATGTATAGGTGTCAGTATACAATATTTGTTTTTCCCTTTCTGACTTTCTTCACTCTGTATAACAGGCTCTAGGTTCATCCACCTCACTACAACTGACTCCAACTTGTTCTTTTTTATGACTGAGTAATATTCCATTATATATAGATACCACATCTTCTTTATCCATTCGTCTGTCGACAGATATCTATGTTACTTCTATGTCTTAGCTGTTGTAAATAGTGCTGCAATGAACACTGGGGTATATGTGTCTTTTAGAATTGTGGTTTTCTCAGGGTATATGCCCAGTAGTGGGATTGCTGGGTTATATGGTAGATTTATCCCTAGTTTTTTTAAAGCAGTCTCCACACTGTTCTCCATAATGGCTGTATCAGTTTACAATCCCATCAACAGTGTAGGAGTGTTCCCTTTTCTCCACATCCTCTCCAGCATGTATTGTTTGTAGATTTTTTTTGATGATAGCCATTCCAGCTGGTGTGAGGTGATACCTTATTGTAGTTTTGATTTGCATTTAATAATTACTGATGTCAAGCATATTTTCATGTCTTCTTTGGAGAAATGTTTGTTTAAAGCTTCTGCCCATTTTGCGATTGGGCTGTTTTTTTTTGTCTGACATTGGGCTGTATGCGCTTCTCAAACATTGTGGAGATTAATCCTTTGTCAGTTGTTTCATTTGCAGTTATTTTCTCCCATTTTGAGAGTGTATTTTAATCTTGTTTATTGCCTCCTTTGCTGTGCAGGAGCTTTTAAGTTTAACTAGGTCTCATTTGTTTGTTGCTGTTTCTATTTCCATTACTCTAGAAGGGGGTCAAAGAGGATCTGGCTGTGACGTATGCCATAGGGTATTCTGCCTATGTTTTCCTCTAAGAGCTTTATAGCTTCTGGCCCTTATATGTAAGTCTTCAATCCATTTTGGTTTGTGTGTGTGTGTGTATATGGTGTTAGGAAGTGTTCTAGTTTCATTCTTTTATATGTAGCTGTCCAGTTTTCCCAGCACCATTTATTGAAGAGGCTGCCTTTTTTTCCCATTGTATATTCTTGCCTCCTTTGTCAAAGATAAGATGTCATAGGTGCATGGGTTTATCTCTGGACTTTCTGTCTTGTTCCATTGGTCTATATTTCTGTTTCTGTGTCAGTACATACTATCTTGATGACTGTAGCTTTGTAGTATAGTCTGAAGTTGGGAAGGTTGATTCCCTCCAGCTCCATTTTTCTTTCTCAAGATTACTTTGGCTATTCAGGGTCTTTTGTGTTTTCATACAAATTGTGAAATTTTTTGTTCTGGTTCTGTGAAAAATATCATTGGTAGTTTGACAGGGATTATTGCATTGAATCTGTAGGTTGCTTTGAGCAGTATAATCATTTTGACAATATTGATTTTTCCAATCCAAGAACATGGCATGTCTCTCCACCTCTTTGTGTCATCTTTGGTTTCTTTCATCAGTGTCTTATGGTTATATACATACAAGTTTTTTGTCTCTTTATGTAGGTTTATTTCTAGGTATTTTATTCTTTTTGTTGTGGTGGTGAATGAGATTGTTTTCTTAATTTCTGTTTCTGATTTTTTTTCATTCTTAAGTGTATAGGAATGCAAGAGATTTCTGTGGATTAATTTTATATGCTGTGACTTTACTATATTCATCCAGGGTGATTCGAAGGTGGGGGGACGGCGTCGGCATCTTTGGAAAAATACATATTTAATTACAGATATAGAGAGAGATTAGAAACGGATAGTGTAGTAGGAGATAGTGTAGTGGAGAAAAGGAGGCTGAATCCAGATGGGAATTCAGCCAGAGGAACGAGGAGCAAGAAAGAACGACATGGGGGAATCAGTCTTTCTGGAAACTGATCCGATTTCTTTATTTTTGGGTTTGCTTATATACCTTTTGTTACATATAGGGATGAATACAGAGTCACGCGGGGGTCAGCAGTCCTGACCTTTATCAAAATCAGGTGCTTCACATAAATGTATAAAAAAAAGGTCTTAGGGATATTACATCATCTGGCCATGAGTGAGACCTGCTGACGTTTTATGATCCTTTCTTTCTGATAACCAAAAAATTTATTTCTTCCAAGGGTGTTTTTTCTTAAACCAGGCACCACCCTCCAAATAAAGTTACATTGCTATAGGGTGAGGGTGTAGTGAGTTATAATCAAGAAAGGAATTTATTTAACCCAAGGTTAACATGATTAATCTTAAAGGTTAATGCTTTTTTCTCCTATATGCTAGTTATATTCATTATAAGGGTAGGGAACATGGAGATTTAGCAGCAAACATCAGCCCAACAAATGAAAATCCTTCCACCAATGCTCCTCTTAAGATCTATTTAGTCTTAAGATAGTGATAAAGTTACATTTTTACATAGCAAGGACACAGTGATTTATAACAAAGTACAGTGATCTATTACAAAAGAGAAAATCCATTAACTCAAAAAGTCTAGTATTGCTAACATCAAAAACTACTATATTTCCTTTTCTATATTCCAAATACATTGATTAATATATTCCCAGGTGCCAAAGAATATGGAGCCCTGGCGGCAATCATTGACTCAACAAGAAGAAAAAGCCCTATGCTAATTAAGACTCTCAAAATACTCTCCATGCTGTTTATGGTTAAGAGGTAGTAAACAATCATGTGGTAGGAGTATGGATAATCCTGTCACACAAGCTAGTCTGTCAGCAGAGAGGTTTGACCTGAGACATCCTTGTCCCACCCAGAGCAGGGAATTAGCAGCAATTATTGACACAACAAATGAAAAACCCTTCACCAATATAATTCCTAACCAACCCACTATACTAATAATTTCTAACTTCCCAAAAGAATTTGCCTTTAGTAAGTCTAAAACATCTTGTGCCTCTCAGGTTGGGAGGCTGTAAACAATCACATATGGCTGGACGAACCTATACAGGTGGGCTAGATAACCTTCAGAGGAGTCCGTAAGCTGAAACACTTTTGTCACACCCAGGAATTTTTATTGCCTTGGAGCTGTACGTTTACTCTTTCTCCAAGAGAAACAGTTATGGGGGAGAGCCTCCCGTAAAGTCAGAGGTGTAGGTGAGAGCATAAAACAGGCTCTGGTTTTGGGGTTAGATGCTCGGGAACAGGGGGTTTCCTGAGGCTTGATCACGCCTTTGCGTATGCCAAGCCTCCTTCCTCATGACCCTTGCCATGGGCGTAGTTCCTCATGCTGGCCCCCGGCAAGCTCTAGTAATTTTCTGTTTGCATCTATTGAGAAGATCATATGGTTTTTATCTTTCAATTAGTTAATATGGTGTGTCACATTGATTGGCTTGAATATATTGAAGAATCTTTAAATCATTGGGATTAAAACCCACTTAATCATGGGGTATGGTCCTTTTAATATGTTGTTGGATTTGTTTGCTAGAATTTTGTTGAGGATTTTTGCATCCATGTTCATCAATGATACTGGCCTGCAATTTTCTTTTTTTTGGTGGTATCTTTGTCTGATTTTGGTATCAAGGTAATGGTGGCCTTGTAGAATGAGTTTGGAAGTTTTCCTCCCTCTGCAGTTTTCTGGAAGAGTTCTAGCAGAATAGGTGTCAGCTCTTCTTGAACATTTTGGTAGAATTTACCTGTGAAACCCTCTGGCCCTGGGCTTCTGTTGGAAGACTTTCTATCACAGTTTCAATTTCAGTGCTTGTGATTTGTTTCTTCATATTTTCTATTTCTCCCTGATTCAGTCTGGTAAGGTTGTACTTTTGTAAGAATTTGTCCGTGTCTTCCAGGTTGTCCATTTTTTTGGCACATAGTTAGCTGCTTGTCGTAGTCTCTTATGATCCTTAGTACTTCTCTGTTGTCTGTTGTAACTTCTCCTTTTTCATTTCTAACTTTATTGATTTGAGTCTTTTCTACTTTTCTTCATGGGTCTGGCTAATGGTTTCTCAATTTTGTTTATCTTCTCAAAGAAAAAGCTTTTAGTTTTATTAATCTGTGCTGTTGTCTCCTTCATTTCTTTTTCACTTATTTTTTATCTGATCCTTATGATTTCTTTCATTCTACTAACTTAGGTCTTTTTTGTTCTTCTTTTTCTAGTTGCTTTAGGTGTAAGATTAGATTGTTTATTCAGTGCTTTTCTTGTTTCTTGAAGTAGGCTTATATCGCTGTCAACTTCCCTCTTAGCATTGTTTTTGCTGCATCTCATAGGTTTTGAGTTGTTTTGTTTTCATGTCATTTGTTTCTAATATTTTTTTTATTTCCTCTTTGATTTCTTCAGTAACATGTTGGTTATTCAGAAAGGTATTATTTAGCCTCTATGCATTTGTATTTTTTACATTTTTTCTCCAGTAGTTGTTATCTAATCTTAACAGTTTTGTGGTCAGAACAAAATGCTTGATACATTTCAGTTATTTTAAATTTACTAAGGTTTGATTTGTGACCCAAGATGTGATATGTCCTGGAGAATGTTCCATGTTCACTTGAGAAAAAAATGAAATCTACTGTTTTTGGATGAAATGTCCTTTAGATACCAATTAGGTCTATCTGGTCCAACATATTATTTGAAGCTTGTGTTTCCTTATTAATTTTCTGTCCGGATGATCTGTGCATTGGTATGAATGCATGTGGTCCACTGGAGAAGGGAATGGCAAACCATTTCAATATTCTTGCCTTGAGAACCCCGTGAACAGTAGGAGAAGGCAAAAATATAGGACACTGAAAGATGAACTCCCCAGGTTGGTAGGTGCCCTGTATACTACTGGAGATCAGTGGAGAAATAACTCCAGAAAGAATGAAGAGACAGAACCAAAGCAAAAACAACACACAATTGTGGATGTGACTGGTGTTGGAAGTAAAGTCCGATACTATAAAGAGCATTATTGCATAGGAACCTGGAATGTTAGGTCCACGAATCAAGGCAAATTGGAAGTGGTCAAACAGGAGATGGCAAGAGTGAACATCGACATTTTAGGAATCAGTGAACTAAAATGGACTGGAATGGGTGAATTTAACACTGATGACCATTATATCTATTACTGTGGGCAAGAATCCTTTAGAAGAAATGGAGTAGCCCTCATATTCAACAAAAGATTCCAAAATGCAGTAGTTGGATGCAGTCTCAAAAACGACAGAATGATCTGTTTGTTTCCAAGGCAAACTATTCAATATCACACTGCTGCTGCTGCTAAGTCACTTCAGTCCAAGTCTATTCCCTGACCAGTAATGCTGAAGAAGCTGAAGTTGAATGGTTCTATGAAGACCTACAAGAACTTCTAGGACTAACACCCCAAAAAGATGTCCTTTTCATTATAGGGGACTGGAATGCAAAGGTAGGAAGTCAAGAAATTCTTGGGTAACAGGCAACTTTGGCCTTGGAGTACAGAATGAAGCAGGGCAAAGGCTAACAGAGTTTTGCCAAGAGAACGCACTGGTCATAGCAAACACCCTCTTCCAACAACACAAAAGAAGACTACACATGGACATCAGCAGATGGTCAACACTGAAATCAGATTGATTATATTCTTTGCAGCCAAAGATGGAGAAGCTCTATACAGTCAGCAAAAACAAGACCAGGAGCTGACTGTGGCTCAGATCATGAACTCCTTATTGCTAAATTCAGACTTAAATGGAAGAAAGTTGGGAAAACCACTAGACCATTCAGGTATGATCTAAATCAAATGCCTAATGATTATAGAGTGGAAGTGAGAAATAGATTCAAGGGATTAGATCTGATAGAGAGAGTGCCTGAAGAACTATGGACATTGTACAGGAGGCAGTGATCAAGACCATCCCCATGAAAAAGAAATGCAAAAAGGCAAAATGGCTGTCTGAGGTGGCCTTACAAACAGCTATGAAAAGAAGAGACGTGAAAGGCAAAGGAGAAAAGGAAAGAGATACCTATTTGAATGCAGAGTTCCAAAGAATAGCAAGGAGAGGTAAGAAAGCCCTCCTCAGTGATCAGTGAAAAGAAATAGAGGAAACAATAGAATGGGAAAGACTAGAGATCTCTTCAAGAAAATTAAATATACCAAGGGAACTTTTCATGCAAAGATGGGCACAATAAAGGACAGAAATGGTACGGACCTAACAGAAGCAGAAGACATTAAGAAGAGGTGGCAAGAATACACAGAAGAACTATACAGAAAAGATCTTCATGACTCAGATAATCATGATGGTATGATCACTCACATAGAGCCAGACACCCTGGAATGTGAAGTCAAGTGGGTCTTAGGAAGCATCTCTACTAACAAAGCTAGTGGAGGTGATAGAATTCCAGTTGAGATATTTCAAATCCTAAAAGATGATGCTTGGAAGTGCTGCACTCAGTATGTCAGCAAATTTGGAAAACTCAGCAGTGGCCACAGGACTGAAAAAGGTCAGTTTTCATTCCAATCCCAAAGAAAGGCAATGCCAAGAATGCTCAAACTACCGCACAATTGCACTCATCTCACACGCTAGTAAAGTAATGCTCAAAATTCTCCAAGTCAGGCTTGAACATTACATGAACCGTGAACTCCCTGATGTTCAAGCTGGTTTTAGAAAAGGCAGAGGAACCAGAGATCAAATTGTCAACATCCGTTGAATCATTGAAAAAGCAAGAGAATCCCAGAAACCATGTATTTCTGCTTTATTGACCATGCTAAAGCCTTTGACTGTGTGGATCACAATAAACTGTGGAAAATTCTGAAAGGGATGGGAATACCAGACCACCTGACCTGCCTCTTGAGAAATCTGTATGCAGGCCCGGAAGCAACAGTTAGAACTAGACATGGAACAACAGACTATTTCCAAATAAGTAAAGGAGTACATCAAGGCTGTATATTGTCACCCTGCTTATTTAACTTATATGTGGAGTACACCATGAGAAATGCTGGGCTGGATGAAGCACAAGCTGGAGTCAAGATTCCTGGGAGAAATATCAATATCCTCAGATACATAGATGACACCACCCTTATGGCAGAAAGCATAGAACTAAAGAGCGTATTGATGAAAGTGAAAGAGGAGAGTGAAAAAGTTGGCTTAAAACTCAACATTCAGAAACTAAGATCATGGCATCAGGTCCCATCACTTCATGGCAAATAGATGGGGAAACAGTTGCAACAGTGAGAGACTATTTTTGTGGGGTTCCAAAATCACTGCAGATGGTGACTGCAGACGTGAAATTGAAAGATACTTGCTCCTTGGAAGAAAAGTTATGCCAACCTAGACAGGTAATAAAAAGCAGAGACATTACTTTGCCAACAAAATTCATCTAGGCAAAGCTATGGTTTTTCCCAATAGTCATGTATGGATGTGAAAGTTGGACTATAAAGGAAGCTGAGTACTGAAGAATTGATACTTTTGAACTGTGGTATTGGAGAAGACTCTTGAGAGTCCCTTGAACAGCAAGGAAATCCAATCAGTCCATCCTAAAAGAGATCAGTCCTGAATATTCATTGGAAGGACTGATGCTAAAGCTGAAACTCCAATCTTTTGGCCACCTGATGAGAAGAACTGACTCACTGGAAAATATCCCGATGCTGGGAAAGATCGAAGGTAGGAGAAGAAGGCAACAGAGAATGAGATGGTTGGAGGGCATCACCGACTCAATAGACATGAGTCTGAGTAAACTCTGGGAGTTGGTGATGGACAGGAGACCTGGAGTGCTTCAGTCCATGGGATCGCTAAGAGTTGAACATGACTGAGCAACTGAACTGAACTGAACTGATGAAGGCGGTATTAAAGTCATCCACTATTATTGGTTACTGTTGATTTCCCTTTTATAGTTAGAATTTTCCATATGTATGCCTTATGTATTCAGGTGCTCCTGTGTTGGGTGCATATATATCTATGATTGTTTTATCTTCTTCTTGAATTTGTCCCTTGATCATTACAGTGTCCTTCCTTGTCTCTTGTAACATTATTTTAAAGTCAGTTTTATGTGATATGAGTATTGCTACTCCTGATTTCTTTAGGTTTTCATTTGTGTAGGATACCTTTTTCTTTCCTTTCACTTTCAGTCTGTATGTGTCCCTACGTCTGAGGTGAGTCTTTTGTAGACAGAAAACATAGGGATCTTGTTTTTATATCCATTGAACCAATCTGTGTTTTTTCATTGGAACTTTTAATCCATTTATATTGAAAGTGATTATTGATATGTATGATTTGATTGCCATTTACTTTTTTTTGACTTTGTTTTTGTAGGCCCTTTCTCTTGTGTTTCCTGCCTAGAGACATTTCCTTTATCATTTGTTGTAAAGCTGGTTTGGTGGTCCTAAATTCTCTTAATTTTTGCTTATCTGTAAAGTTTTTGATTTCTCCATTAAACCTGAGTGATATCCTTGTGGGTAGAGTAATCTTTGTTGCAATTTTTTTCCCTTTCATCACTTTAAGTATATTCTGCCACTCCCTACTGGCCTGCAGAGTTTCTGTTTGAATATCAGCTGTTAACCTTAGGGGAATCACCTTATATGTTGTTTGTTGTTTTTCCCTTGCTGCTTTCAATATTTTTCTTTCCATTTAATTTTCATTAGTTTGATTAATATGTGTCTTGGCATGTTTCTCTTTGGGTGTATCCTGTATGGGACTCTTTGGGCTTCCTGGACTTCAGTACTATTTCTTTTCCCATGTTAAGGAATTTTCAACTATCATCTCCTCAAATATTTTCCCATACTCTTTCTTTTTCTCTTCTTCTTCTGGGACCTGTATAATATGAATGTTGGTGTGGTTAATCTTGTTTCAGAGGTCTCTGAGGCTGTCCTCATTTCTTTTCATTCTTTTTTTTTTAATTCTGCTCTGCTTAAGTTATTTACACCATTCTGTCTTCTAGCTCACTTATCTGTTCTTCTGCTTCAGTTATTCTGTGTTTGGTTCCCTCTGGCATATTTTTTCATCTCAGTTACTGTGTTGTTCATTGCCGATTATCTATTCTTGATTTCTTCTAGGTCCCTGTTAAACATTTCTTGTATCTTCTTGATCAATGAAAGAAGATCATAATAAAATGAGCTTCATTTTATTTCCAAGATTTTGGATCATCTTTATTATCAACACTCTGAATTCTTTCTCAGGTCGATTGCCTGTCTCCTCTTCATCTATTTTGTCTAGTGGGTTTTTACTGTGTTCCTTCATCTGCTGCATGTTTCTCTGTCTTTTCATTTTGTTTGACTTACTGTGTTTGGGGCCTCCTTTCTGCAGGTCGTAGTTCCCCTTATTGGTGGAATGTGCTCTGGTGGGTAGGGAGGGACCAGGGCCTTGCGATGGTTTCCTGTTGGGAGAACTAGTGTCTGTGTTCTGGTGGGTGGAGCTCAGTCATTCTCTCTGAAGGGCAGTGCTTTATCCACTGGTGTGTTTTGGGATGTCTGTGGGCTTGGTATGACTTTGGGTAGCCTGTCTGCTAATGGGTAGAGTTGTGTTCCTGTTTTACTGATGGTTTGGTGTGAGGCATCTGGCACTGGAGCTTGCTGGCCTTTGGGAGGGGCCTGGTCTTAGTGCTGAGATTGAGGCCTTTGGGAGAGCTCTCACTAATTAATTTTCCATGGAGTCAGGGCTTGTCTGGTAGCCCAACAACCTGGACTCAGGTCTCCCACCTCAGAGATTGAGGGTCAACCCCCTGCTGTAGCTAGCAACACTCCTTCCCTGGAGAGATTAGCTTGCCATTTTGGAAGTCTGGGGTCTTCTGCCAGTGTTCAGAAGGTGTTCTGTAGGATTTGTTCCACATGAAGATGTATTTTTGATGTATTTGTGAGGAGGAAGATGATCTCCTCATTTTACTCCTCCACCATCTTGAAATTTCTCTGAAACACAGAATGCTTGTGCCACTTGAAATATTTTAGCACAAAAAGATAACTTTCTCCTTTTTTTTTTTTTTTTGTTGTAACTATGGAGAACCACAGACTAGGCTCTCTTAGAAATGGAAACACCAAATCCTAAACACATGAGGGCTCTGTGAAGTCAAGTGTATTAAAGAAATTCTGTGTTATGAATAAGTAGGCTTTATTCTAGGAATTTAATGATGGCTCAGTAATAAAAAGAGATATTAATGATAATCATTGTTAGTAAGGGAAAAATATAGGACTATTTCTGAATTAGAGTCAATTAGGGATTTCCCTGCTGTTCCAGTGATTAAAAATCCACCTTCCAACTCAGGGGAGGCAGGTTTGATCCCTGGCTGGGGGAGTAAGACCCCACATGACATGGAGCAGCTAAGCCCATCTGCCACAAATACTAAGACTGCACACTGCATCTGGAGACGGACCTGGGTACTGCGAGGAAAGATCTCACATGCTGCAGCTAGGACCGGATGCAGCCAAAAATGAACAATTAATGAAAGTAATTCCAAGTCACTAACAAATTAAATTGCAGTGAAATAGGATTAGAAAAGTAACTCCTGTATGTAGGAAAAAGATGTCTGACCAAAACATGCGTATCGCACTTAAAATGCAAAAACGCACTATGAACTTTTTAGAACCATCTTCAGAGTTTCCTCCATTGTAATAATCTCTTTCCAGTAACACCATGACTTGAGAGTAGGTTGGAGAGTATTAATCTTGCTTCTATGTTTTCATGACCAAAACAGGCACATCATACTTTAAAGGCAGAAGCACTAGAGCTTGTAATGTCTTCATTACAAGACAAGATGGTTTGCCTCCTTGTTGGACTACAGTCGACACAATGTATACAGAAAGTACTTCAAATCAACAGGATAGAGCATAGATGTTTGTTAATATTTTCAGGAAAAGTGCTTATTGAAAATAAGCACACTCCAGGAGACAAAAGTAAGGAGGCTCCAAAGCCTTTTTTAAGCATATCTCCTAAGTGGATGAAGGGTATGAAGGTGAAAAAATTAAACTGTTAGATTCATGGAGAACATAAGCATATATTTATGTTAGCTTGAAGTAAACAAGAACTTTACAACCATGATGGAAGTCAGAAAATTGGAAAAGAAATAAAATAAAGCAATTTAAATTAAAGTGAAAGAAAAAAGAAAACTGGCTAAGAGTTTTTGAACAAATATGACAGGGAGATGGTTAATATCTTCAATGTATAGAAAGCTCTTAACAGTCTCACAGACATAGAAAATTAACTAGTGGCAACTAGCTGAGGGAGGGGAGTTGTTGTCAAACTATTAGGTATAACATAAGCTCAGTGATATACTTGACATCATGGGGAATCTAGCCATAATCTTGTTATTTTATCATAACTGCAAATGGAAAATAACCTTTTAAAATTGTATAAAAAATAAAATTTTAAAAAAGCTTTTACAAATCAAGAAATAGGTAAATATCCTTAAAGAAAACAGGAAGTCTATAGAAAAGGGACCACCAGTTATCAGGAAACAGAAAAGAAACAGCAACGACTTCTCACTAATCTTATTAGTTAAGCAATAATTGGTTTTTGGAAAAATTGAGTTAATGTAAGGTAATTAACTCAAGGCAGTAGAGAGAATGACAATTCAGATGTAGGCTGTGGAACAGAATAATTTGAGTTAAAACACTTTCCTAACCCTTTCTAACTGCTAATCTCAGTCAACTTTCTCAATCTTCAGTGACAACATTCATATGCAATGGAAGATGGCCTTTACGTGATCACTGGTTGAAGTAAATGATAAAATCATGAGCCCTCAAAACATATGGAAACGTATTGAAGGACTGTATCTGTCTATTCCTCTATCTCTTTATCCATGTCTTGAATCCATCTCTTTCTTTCTAATTATATTTTTATCTATGTTAATAA
Organism: Budorcas taxicolor; assembly: GCF_023091745.1. Taxonomy (NCBI): domain Eukaryota; kingdom Metazoa; phylum Chordata; class Mammalia; order Artiodactyla; family Bovidae; genus Budorcas; species Budorcas taxicolor. Next base: position 52,013,985 of record NC_068910.1, on the reverse strand, counting down.
AGGGTTTCCCAGGTGTCTCAGTGGTAAAGAATCTGCCTAATGATGCAAGAGATGCAAGACACACAGGTTCGATCCCTGAGTCGGGAAGATCCCCTGGAGAAGGAAATGGCAACCCACTCCAATATTTTTGCCTGGAAAATTTCATGGACAAAGAGCCTGGTGGGCTACAGTCCATGGGGTCGCAAAGAGTCAGAGATGACTGAGCAACTGAGCACATATTAAGAAAGCATGGATTGGTGGCGAGAGAGAGAGAGAGGATTATATTCAAAGATAGTGCACTCACTAAAACTTGTGAAGATTTAAGTCTATTTTTATAGAGAATATTTAAGCCAAATAAATGTATATATATTTATATATAACATTCATAATTTAAAAAATGGGCTTCTTTTGTGGCTCAGCTGGTAAAGAATCTGCTTGCAATGCGGGAGACCTGGATTCGATCCCTTAATTGGGAAGATCCCTTGGAGAAGGGTTGGGAAGATCCCCTGGAGAAGGGAAAGGCTACCCACTCCAGTATTCTGGCCTGGAGAATTCCATGGACCATGCAGTCCATGGGGTCACAAAGAGTTGGACACGACTGAGTGACTTTCACTTCACTTTACATAATAAAATTAATAAAACGACTTAAAAAATGACAAATCGTGCATTGAAGGCAGTTCGTTGGCCAGTCATCCAGGTAATTGATGGTATTCTCACACTAGGTAGACCCTGAAATCTTGGTGGTCTAGCAAGATTAAAGTCTATTTTTCACTCATATCACACCTAGGTGTAACCATGCCATCTGGAACATATGGCCTCCAAGGTTTCCATGGCAAAGGAAGAAAACAGGTTGAAGGGTTTAGGGTTTTTAACTTGCCTCATTTTTGGGGCCTACATTCCATTAGATAGAATTTAGCAGTTTAGTCCTAACTCACCTCCAAAGGAGACAGGGGCAAGCAGAGAAGTCTGTGAAGATCAGATGAGCATTATTGGTCTCTGCCTTTGACATAGTATAAATAGGCCCAGTGTTTCCTGGATGACACAGTTGCACTGTGAACTTTTTAGAACCATCTTCAGAGTTTGTTCCATTGTAATAATGCCTTTGCAATAACATCATCACTTGGGAGATAGTTGGAGAGTATTGAGTTCCTCTATTTTCATAAAAGATTGTCAATTAGTAAAAGTAACAGCAACATCAACAATAATAACAGCAGACCTGCGTTCTAGATCAGAGAATTTGAAAATATGTTTGCTTTCCAATTCTTACTTAAAAGTTAGCTGAAATAAGGAATATTTTTAAGTGAGTGTTTGGGAATTCTCCTTAAAAATATTTTAATTCTTGGATCAAGCAGAATAAATCTAAATGCCCTGAAAGTGAAAGTTGCTCAGTTATGTCCGTTTCTTGCGACCCCATGGACTATACATGGGGATTCTCCATGTAATTCCCCATGGAATTCTCCAGGCCAGAATACTGGAGTGGGTAGCCTTTCCCTTCTCCAGGGGATCTTCCCAACCCAGGGATCGAACCCAGGTCTCCCACTTTGCAGGCAGATTCTTTACCAGCTGAGCCACAAGAGAAGCCCTAAATGCCCTGAGACCCTCCATATTATTCCCTCCCCTCCCCCTGTCTCTCCACACCCTTCCAGACTACTTTCAGAGGATTGTACTTTGATTCCATGCCCAAAGGTCCTAATGAAATCTATCACCATGTTTGCAATTTGATTTGTATACGCAGTAACTTTCGGTGGTCCATGTGTGAACCTCCAAGTGAGAAATGTATTTCAATACTGAGTTTTAAGAAAAAGTTGGCTTATTTTGCAGGGTGTTGTATTTTGTCCATTTTTCTTTATGTTTTCTCTTTTGCTTTGGCCACCAGGAAGCTCTGTCAAATTGTTGGATCAACTAACACAACCAGGACATGAAGGGCCACAAATATGTATTGCACCACCCTCTCTCCCATGTTGATCTTTCATTTAGATTTATGTTTTGCGTCCTGAATTTTTATTTTTGTTTCTATTTCAGTATTGTCACACATGTTTTATAGTCACCTTGAGTCCCAAACCCTAAATTCACCTTGGGGAATCAGTTAGCTCAGAAACTTCCAGGGGTGGTTATTGGAAGGACTCTTTTGATATAGAAAGTTGGTGCGCATTTGATTATGAGGCCAAACTTTACAGAAAAGTATCAATTTCTTGGGTGTTCTTGTATGCATATTTTATTAAAGAACAAGACTTGGGAAAGGGGATGTTTATGAAAAGTGAAGAGATATGTGACAGCCAATTTAATAAGGAACCAAAATAAATTATAGTGAGTCTTTTTAGGACTCACAAAGGGTTTATGTGTTCTTCTGTTCTAGAGGGAATGTTTTCTGTCTGGTTTATGAATTGCTACACTAATGGATGGGCAAATGAAGTACCTTGACTAGACTGTTAATATCTCTATAAAGATCATGTTTATGAGTATAAAGCAGAGGATTTGCCCATTTCTCAGAATATGGAATGTTATATATAGAGAAAGTATTATAGAGGATGACCTAGTTTCCATGGCAACAACATTCATTATCTTTTCTCATTCTCTTCTAAGTTACCCAGTTTAACTGCCCTATCCCTTTCACCACACCTCCCCCTCATTAAACACTTACCAGATCCTTTTCTGTTGCTATGTAGGCAGTAAAATAGCTTTCACAGCTGCCTGCTGAATGAAATGGGAAACACACTCACACACACATGCACACTGAGAGTGTGTGTAAGGAGGAGAATTTCAGCAGTATTTCAGGATCAAGGGATGCAAGTGGCAGGTACGTGTTCTATATATATATTCTATATACATATACAGTGCATCCCCCTGGCACATTTTGCACAATAATGTGACCTGATTTGGGTGCACAGAGCTGCCATGTATGTCGATTTGATGGAGTCTGGGCTCTCCTGACAGTGTGACAGGCTATTAATCACATGTGACCAAAATAGCACACAAAGGAGGACATTCCTGTGTGGGGTTTTTTTTTTCCCTTCCCTGAGTGGGAACAGGTGATTTGCTGTAATTCCTTGGCTTTGTATCCTTTCTGGTTTCTTTTTTTAATCTTTGTCTTTGTCTCATCCTTCTTCCTTACTGGAGGACTTCTCATTTAAAACTGCAAGGTAGGTGTGTTGCCTTGGGTGTGTGAGGTCATGAGGACCAAGTCAGTGGAATAAAGATAACATTAAAAACCCAGATGCTTATTTCACATCGATTGTTTACTCCTAAGACCCATTGCAAGAATCATACAGCTTCATAATTATTATCTTAATGGCTTTGTCTTATTTAGGAGGATAAAGTAGGTAATAGTTAAGATTTATTATGTTTTTAATGGCCAGGTTTTGCTGATAGTTAGTGCTTATCTTTGTACAATTTGCAAATATAGAATACTGTCATATTTATTATGTTTTTACATGTCCTATTTCAAAGCAATCACATAATTTTCTGTTAGAAATTTCTAATGTGAGATAGTGAAACCTTAGGGTCAGAGTCTGCTGTCAAATGCCTTGTCTTGGTCAGAAATGGCATGACACTTGATGTGTCCTGTCCTCTGCCAATGATGGGACATGGCCAACAGAAGGTGGACTTGATTTTTTGGTACTTCTGGTCCAAGGACATAAGATTTTTTTGGTTTCACTAGTCACTGTGCCTGAGGTTGGAGTGTGGAAAACTGGTAATGGGTCTGTGATAGGGAGCTTATGAGGTAGGGGGTAAAGCCAGGGGAGCAGAATTCAACAATATCCATCAGCAGATATTTTCTATAAAGAGCCAGACAGCTTTGCAGGTCCTATGGCTTCTGTTGCGACTATTCAGCTCTGCTGTTGTGGCATAAAAGCAGTCATAGATAATATATAAATGAATGGACATGGCTGTGTTCCAATAAAACTTTATTGATAGAACTGGAAAGTTGGCCCTATTTGACTCACAGGACATAGTTTCCTGACCCATGTTTTTAAAATGGTACCAAATAGATAGTAGTTACTGAGATATGAGGGTCAAATAAGAAGGATGGGTTGATTGACAAATCTAGCCAGAAGAAAAATGAAAAGTAATGGTAAAAATTGACAACTAAGTGGTGTTTACTAGATGCTAGTCAGTATTCTAAGAGTTTTATATTCATTAACTCATTGCATCTTTATAACAACAACCCCATGATATAAGTACTGTCTTCCTTGCTGGGAAACATGGAGGTTATATAATATTCCAAAGATCACATGGATAGTGAGCTGCAGGACTGGGAATCAAACCCAGGTTCTGAAATCCAAATCAAGTTCCAAGATCCAGGCTGTAAACCACGGTGGTTTGTCACCTTGCGTGGCTGAGCTGACAAGAGAGAGGTGGTCAAGAGGAACTCTGGAGATGAGTGCCGTAGACTTTATATTATCTCAGAATGTACATAAGGTTGCATTTGAAAGGCCAGAATGGGATGTACAGGCTGTACATTGACTATGTGTGATGGGACTGCAGAAGGTTGGAGACTGAGGGAAAATCTCCACCGTGACATTAACTTTCTTGGAGTGTGAAATATAAGAGTGTATTTAACATATGTGATGGATGTAAGGAATGATAGTAAAACACACTTGCACCCACTATTCCACTTTTAGAAACAGGTCATTATCAAGACCAAAGAAGGTCCCTGAGCCACCTGGTCTGATTCTGTTCTTATCTCCTTCCAAAATAGCCCATTATTCTCCATTTTAATTAATATTTACCTTGCTTTTCTTTATGATTTTATGACTTATGTGTATAATCCAAACAGTATGCTATTTACTTTTGTCTTTTACATGAATGGAATCATACTGCTTCAGTGATTTTTTTTTCAGTGATTTTTTTTCTTTCAGCATTAAATCTCTGAAGTTTGTACACCTTGCTAAATCTAATGGTAATTCATTTCCGTTACTGTATAACATTCCATTGTATGAATATAATGCAGTTTATTTATTCATCCTGTTAATGGGCATCAGGTTTGCTTTAGGTTTTAGTCTGCTTAGGGTGATGCGACTGCAAATATTTCAATATGTTTTTTGTATTATAGAGCACAAATGCAAGAATTTCTTTAGGAAATATTTTTATGAGTGGAAATCCTTTCCCATAGACTGTGAACATGCTGAACTGTAAGAGGTAACACCACATTATTTTTTAAAGCGATTGTACCAATTTCTTTGTTCACCAGCAGTGTCTGAGTTGGTAAGGCTCTGCATCCTGGCTAACCCTTCATGTTGCTGGGTGAGTGGATTTGTGGTTTTAACTTACATTCGCCTAATAGCACTTGAACGATTTTTCAGGTTTTATTATTTTTGCTTTCATACTCTTCCTAGTCACTCTGTGCATGTGTGTGTTCAGTGGTGTCTGGCTCTTTGTGACCCTATGGACTGAAGCCTGCCAGGTTCCCCTGCCCATGAATTTCCCAGAATACTGGGAATACTGGAGTGGGTTGCCATTTTCTCCTCCAGAGGATCTTGCTGACCGTGTCTCCTGCGTCTCCTGCATTGGCAGGTGAATTCTTTACCACTCGAACCAATAGACAAATATGTACTTCCAAGGCTGATGGACTCTTGCAACTCACTATAGATGCCTTTTTATCTCCCTCATGCTAGTAGGGTTGGTGAATGAGCAACCCCAGCACAGAAATATCCTCTCAGGATCCAGATGGATAAATCTGTGCCTCCACATCAATCAAAATCCATTCATTCTTCCGGATTTTGGAGGCAGAGGGATTCAGGCTTATTCATACACCATTCCCACCACAAACTAGTGGAGATAACTTAGGCAAAGTTATACCACTTCTTGAAACTCAGTTGCCTCAGTAATAAGATGAGTATAATAGCATCTCTCTATGCTGGATGTTGTCTGTTGATTTTAAGTTCTTCCTTGTTTTATGGGGGCTATAAGGCTGAAAACTCTATTTTCCAGGCTCCTTTGGTCAGTAGAGTTCTGGTTTGGATCCTGCCAATGCAAGACACTCAGGCAGACCTGGAAGGCAGAGAGGAGGAGAGCCATTCACTCCCCTCTGCCTGTTTGGGGTGACCACATGAACATATAATGGACACGATGCTTGCAGTGACTTGCAGGTGAGCTTCCAGAAACCTTGACTTCAGTGTGACACATGAGATGAGATCATGAGGTGAGATCATTGGTAGGGGCTTCCTGTGACTCAAGTATTTTCTGATTTCAAAGTCAACAATGGTTCTCACTGACCCTCACTTCCTAGCCAAATATTAAGAATTTCTGTATTAACTCCCTTTCTGCTAAAATACCTAGAGTGGCTCTATTCATCTGCCTGAACTCTGACTGATATGCACTTCTTTATACTACCTAACTGCTTTAGGCTGTTGTGAAAATGAAATGAAATCATATAATGCACCTAGTATGAGCCTGGCACATAGGTGGGGTGCTTTATAAGCAAGGGGAAAAAAAAGCACCATCATTTTTTCAAAGAGGATCATCTCTCACTTTGAAAGGAAACAAAAAATGGGTAGAGCATGATGAAGGATCTTGCTTCAGACAGCAGAAAGCAGACCTTGGGTAAACCTTCATTTAAAACTTTGTTTCGATGACACCTGGGCCAGGGCTCTAACACTGCTGCTCTAGCACTGCCAAAGCTGCGGTGAGACTCCCAAATGTCTAGAAGCCAGCATTGCATGCCGTTGGCCAGGTTCAGTCTCCACCAGGTGTGTTGGAATGCCAGCATCCCTCCCTAACTGTGATGGTGACTTTCTTTATGATGTTCATGCTGGATCTCATTAAAACATCCCTGCCCAGAATTATCCCTGCATCAAAACCCTGGCGATACCTGCTGGGAAATTTTCTAAACAATTTTCTAAGTTGAGTCAATGAAAAGACACCACCTCCCTCCATACCATTGAAGCATCATCTGGAAGCAATCAATGCAGCTATGGCTTCCGTTCATTTCTCCACTGGCTTCATGCAGGTTTGAAATAGGCCACCCTGAGACTGGTTCACAATCAGAAATGCTCACTTCCAAGGGCTCCTTTGTGTCCATGTTTTGACATTTTCAGAGTTCTTCATGAACAACTTCAGAAAAGCTGCCGGGCTGCCAATCAAATTCTACCTGACTTCAGAGTCCTGAATTCTTTTTTTTTTTTTTTTTACACTATTGGAAGAAATGCTCCCCTGAGAGAGGATATCGCCCTCTCCCTTTATCAGCACCAGTGAAACTGATCCTAATCTCCATCCTCTCCAGGTGAAACCTGTCTTTGTTGTCCTCCAGAGTCTCCTTTCTGATTCCTTTCTTCTCCTTTAGGAGTCCCTACCCACTTCAGAGATTCAGGGTTCTTGAGTGAAGTTACATTTTTGTGCTCCTTCCGACAGACGTCATTACAAAATTTATTTCGCTGTACTGGGTCTTAGTTGTAGCATGTGGGATTTTTAGTTGCAGCCTGTAAACTTTTAGTTGAAGCGTGTGGGATCTAGTTCCTTGACCAGGGATCAAACCCCAGCTGCCTGCATTGAAAGCACAGAGTCTTAGCCACTGGACCCAGGGAAGTCCCCAGACTTCTGCATTTTAAGGCCTGTGTCCTCTGGTGTGGAAAGCTCTGCTTACCCACATATGAAACACAAGTATAAGTGCCTTGTGTGTAGTGGGCACTGTGATAGGCAGTATGGACAGGACAGAGCATGCCTTCCTGTTTTCCAGGAGGTTAGTAGGAAAGACTTCTCTGGGACAGTGCCAGCTGGACTGTGGGAGCTCAGGCTTGGGAGGTCACTGTGATCAGGGGACGCATGGGCTTGATGGGAGGAGACTCAGGCAAAGCAGGGCAGCAGTCCACAGGGGAAACACCTCATGAGGTCACACCATGTGACCTTTCCAGCGCAGGGGACATGTGGGCAGCAAATGTGGGGTGGCTTTGTCTGACAGTCTAGCTGCAAGATAGCCTCATCCTGAGGGAGCTGAGTGGTGGGCTCTTTGGAAGCCAGGGGGAGGGGGCTCGCCCTGTGAGGCTGTGGGAGGGAGAGCTGAGACCAGGTGGGTGGGGAGTGATGTGTGGCCAGTCTTTGCTTCAGAACAAGGCAAGCTCTTCTTGGGTGCACATCATGTCAGCAGAGGGCACCAGGGGGCAGGGGCCTGTTGGCTTGTTAATCTGTGTGTCTGCAGTTGTGGTTAAGCATTTTCTCAGAAATGGAATCCAATCCTGTGCCCAGTTTTCAGCTTAGTGCAAGTCAAAAGCCACAATGTGTGCTATGTCCTCTGTGTTTTATCTCCGGAGTTTGGTATTTATTGCTTAGTGTTTTGAGAATACCTTCTTTATGGGGTATTTGCAGGGGAAACTAGTTAGACAGTTTTCTATTTCAGAGCCATCTCATTTCCTGGCAAAATACCTCCATCTTTTCCTACTATCTTTTAAGGCAGGAATCAAGGGTGGTCATTTTCTTTTTATATCAGGGAGAATATTTGGATTGTGTTAAGGGAAATGGAATACATTTGGTCTTGCCTTTCATATCCCTTTGTGGTTTTTTTTTCTCATTTGTGAAATGGGACTGGTGCTTTCCATGTCAGAGGGTGATTGTCAATACATAATGAGATAATGGATCTGCGAAGACTTCTAGACTGCAGCGTCAGGCTGGCTCCAAACAGAGGAGGTCCCTTGGTTCCAGGAACATGCCAGAGCTTTGTCCGGTGGGTGTGTTGGAGCAGGGGGTGAAGGTGATAAATAGGTTTACTCTAGCCCTCATGGAGTCCAAGGACACTCCTGTACAAAGAAACCCCTGCAGGCAATCTAAATCCATATGTTGTGTGACAAAAACTGTGTACTAGAAAGAGGGAGAAAGAAGCGGGCCTGGCTGAGGGTGGGAAGTGCCAACAGTATGCTTGGCTGGAAGGCCTGCTGTGCCAGACGCCGTTCTTTTAGTTCTGCAAGTGTTTAGTTCTTAACTTTGTCTGCTGTATTTCTGTGGCGGGTATTGCTGTTCTCATTCTAGAAAACTCTGTCCTAGTTGCCCAGTGGTGGAATATGCATTTGAGGCTAGATAGGCTGGATGCTCAAATCCACTGTCTTTCTTTTGCATGGTATGTATGTATCTGCTGCTGCCTCAAGGGAAAGAAGCCTGTATTGCTACATAAAGGAGCCACAGTTGTCACTGTTCTCATGTGCCTTTTTGTCATGGAAGCAGGAAACACAGGAGGCCTTGCTAATGGCTGAGAGCCACAGGCACCTGACTCACGTATCTGGCAACAGAGTGACCTTGAGCATCTTTTCCTCTGTCTGTTGGCCACCTGTATGTCTTCTTTGGAAAAGTGTTCAGGTTCTCTGCCCATCTTTCAAGCAGACTGTTTGTTTTTTGATGTTGAGTCATAAGAGTTCTTTGTATGTTTTGGATATTAACTCCTTATCAGATATATCATTTGCAAATATCTTCTCTCATTCAGAGGGCTGCCTTTTTGTTTTGTCAATAGTTTGCTGCACAAAAGCTTCTTCATTTGAAGGAGTCCCTGTTGTTTGTCTTTATTTCCCTTGCCTGAGGAGACATATCCAAAAAATATTGCTCAAGGTGATGTCTTCTGGGAGTTTATAGTTTCAAGTCTTACATTTAAATATTTAACCCATTTTGAGTTTATTTTTGTATATCCTGTGAGGTAGTAGTCCAGTTTGATTATTTTATATGTAGTTTTCCCAGCACCAGTTAATTAAGAGGCTGTCTTTCCCCTATTATATATTCTTGCCTCCTTTGTCATAGACTAATTGACTATATAAGAGTACATTTTTTCTGGATCCTCTATTGTGGTCCATTGATTTATGTGTCTGTTTTTGTGCCAGCCAGTCAGTCAGTTCAGTCTCTCAGTCCTGTCCAACTCATAGCGACCCCATGGACTGCAGCATGCCAGGCTTCCCTGTCCATCACCAACTTGGAGTCTACCCAAACTCATGTCCATTGAGTCAGTGATGCCATCCAGCCATCTCATCCTCTGTCATCCCCTTTTCCTCCTGCCTTCAATCTTTCCCAGCATCAGGGTCTTTTCCAATGAGTCAGTTCTTAGCATCAGGTAGCCAAAGTATTAGAGTTTCAGCTTCAACATCAGTCCTTCCAATGAACACTCAGGACTGATCTCCTTTAGGGTGGACTGGTTGGATCACCTTGCTGTCCAAGAGATTCTCAAGAGTATTCTCCAACACCACAGTTCAAAAGCATCATTTTTTTTGGCACTCAGCTTTCTTTAGAGACCAACTCTCACATCCATACATGACTACTGGAAAAGCCATTGCCTTGACGAGACAGATCTTGGTTGTAAAGTAATGTCTCTGCTTTTGAATATGCTGTCTAGGTTGGTCATAACTTTCCTTCCAAGGAGTAAACATCTTTTAATTTCATGGCTTGAATCACCATCTCCAGTGATTTTGGAGCCCCCCCCAAAATAAAGTCTGACACTGTTTCCACTGTTTCCCCATTTCCCATGAAGTGATGGGACCAGATGCCATGATCTTAGTTTTGTGAATGTTGACCTTTAAGCCAACTTTTTCACTCTCCTCTTTCACTTCATCAAGAGGCTCTTTAGTTCTTCTTTACTTTCTGCCATAAGGGTGGTGTCATCTGCATATCTGAGATTATTGATATTTCTCCTGGCAATCTTGTGCTTCATCCAGCCCAGCGTTTCTCGTGATGTAGTCTGCATATACCAGTACCATACTGTTTTGATTAGTGTAGCTTTGTAATATAGTTTGAAACCAGGGCTCACAATTCATCCAGCTTTCTTCTTCTTTCTTAAGATTGTTTTGGCTATTTGGGATCTTTTGTGTTTCCATATTCTAAAATTTGAATTATTTATTCTAATTCTATGAAGGATACTATTGGTATTTTGTTAGGGATTGCATTCAATCTATAGATAGCCCTGGGCAGTATGGTCATTTTTAATAGTGTTTATTCTTCCAATCCATGAAAATGGTATTATCTTTTTCCATATGTGTGTATCATCTTCAATTTCTTTCATCAGTGTCCTATAGTTTTCTGAGTACAAGTCTTTTACCTCCTTGGTTAGATTTATTCCTAGGTATTTTATTCTGTCTGATGCAGTTGTAAAAATTAAAGAGGATTCCAATCATGCAGAATAAATAATAACAATATGGTAATATAGTACTGCTACTTCTTCAATATTATGATATAAAAAACCTATTCATAGCCTAAAAGTGCCCTAAAATAATTAGAACTTCATATATTAAATGTGTAGATTAACTATTATAGGGGACTTTGGCCTCAAGCAAATAGATTTCCAGTTTTTCTTCAACAAAAATAAAACTTACTTGGAATCAACCAAGAATGTCTGTTCATGGTTTATAATCATGGTGAGTCACTTGCAATTCCCCTGCAAAAATGAAGAGAACTCTTATATAGGGGAAAGGAAGTTGAGGGCCTGTGCTGGCTTTTTAATGTATGCCATCTGCATTGGGCCCATGCTAAACACACATCCTTCGTGCTGATAAAATCTGGGAAGACACACCTATACCAATACATTCAACTTTAAAAGGCATTAAGTCAATTGCCATATCATATTTTCTGCTCTATCCTTGGGGCAAGGGTCATATTTCTGTGCACTGAGTTTCACAAACTCTAGGACACATATATTAGGCTTAATGGTCCAGGCTCCTCAACTTGAGTCTGCATACTTGAGTGAGTGAGGAAAACCACCCCATCAGTTATTTCCCTTGCTCCGTTCAGGGAAAAGACTTCCCCAGAAAGTCTCTAGCTTATCTTGTGTTTTTTTCAGGGATTAAAAAGAGTTAGTGTGGAAGGCTCCATCAGGGTACGGGGGGAGGATAGTAAGCATCTTGACTTTTCCCTAGTCTAACTGTCTTTGAAAAATTCAGAAGCCTTCCTACAGATAACCTAGTTTTATTTCTGTCTTCTTTATACCTCCTTCCTGGGGTCAGCAATCCCAAAACCAGGTTTGGAAGTTGGCTCCAATGAGGGAAAACTTTGGTTAAATTGACCCTGATTCCCTGGATGGTCCCTGATTAGTTACTGTTTAGAGATATTGTGATCATTAAATAAGCAGTTATAGGCAGAATAGAGACTGCAGAATAGAGAAAAAAATGCTGTTGATGTTCTCCTCTGTGGTCCTTGGTTCCACTGCTTGCTACAGACATTTGGGTGGGATCTGAGAATTTAGATATTTCAACCACTTGAAACACTAGTAAGAATAATTTTTGAAAGATTTAATCCTGAGGAAATTAGACAAGTAATTGTCCCTTTTGAGAGGCCACAAGAAGAAAATATTTCACTGAGGTCTTCATGGCACTTAGCTTGTGAAATAGCCAACCAGATTCTGAGAAATGTCTGCAAAGTTCTAAAACTTCCCGTTGTAACTTAGTTAACATATATCCCTAACTCCAAAAAGAACTCCTAGGAGATACTCTAAAAGAGCCCTGCTTAATGCTTACACTGTCCTCCCCTGAGCTCACAAACTTTTTATGTAGCAGATGAAAATCAAACATTTTGCTGATGCTCCAGCAGCATGACATGGCTTTAAGGCAGCCAGGCATCTGCAAAATGTCTAGAAAAGCAAGTGTTTACCACTGGACAGGGAGGCCTCGCATGCTGCAATTCATGGGGTCGCAAAGAGTCGGACACGATGGAGTGACTGAAATGAACTGAACTGAACTGAACCATCATCTCCTTTCTTTCTGGCCTCTAATTTATTGTCAGAGAAGTATAAAGTGGATTTTTTAAAGTGTCACCATGCTGTAGAAAGAGATTGAAGGAAGATAGATTTGGGAGAGTAGAGTTTGCTGTAGGAGGGAATCTAGGTCCTAGAACGAAAGGCATGTGGCTGATGTCAGAACCTGTACAGTCTCCCTGAGTAGAGTGGAAGCTTCCAGTTTGTAAAGAGCCACAGTACCAGCAGTACTTATTGAGCAACTACTTTGCATTTGCTTTTTAACGAATTCTTTCATTCAAATTTTAAATAATGTATGAGTTGGTTATTAAAAGCATTCTATTTTTAAAAATTAATTTTTATTGGAACTTAGTTAATTTACAATGTTGTGCTAGTTTCTGCTGTACAGGAAAGTGAATCAGTTATATGTATATATACATATATCTACTTTTTAAAAAATTCTTTTCCCATGTAGTTCACTACAGTGTATTGAGAAGAATTCCTTGTGCTATACAGTAGGTTCTTATTAGTTATCTGTTTTATATGTAGTAGTGTATATATGTCAATTCCAGTCTCCCAAATTATCTCCTCCCTTCCCCTCCCCACCCCATAACCAAAAGTTTGTTTTCTACATCTGTGACTCTATTTCTGTTTTGTAAATAGGTTTCATTCGTAACATTTGTTTTCTATTTCACCCGAAAGCAACATCATTTGATGTTTGTTTTTCTCTTTCTGACTTACTTCACTAAGATGACAATTTCTAGATCCATCTATGTTGCTGCAAATGGCTTTGTTTCCTTCTTTTTGTGGCTGAGTAATATTTCACTATGTGTATGTACTGCATCTTCTTGATCCATTCCTCTGTCAATGGTCTATTTTTCTAAGTGGGGAAGTAATCCTCCTAAGGTTACACAACTGTTAAGTGCTAGAGTCAGAGTTTGAAACAGTGATCAGCCAGACTTCAAGTTGTGGAAGAACTTAAAATGAAAACAGATGTTCCAAAAATTCACTAACCCTATGTTATAAATTGAATAGTGTCACCCGACCCCAATTCATATTTACAAGCCCTAACCCCTAATGTGATGTATTTGTAGATGGCCTTTAAGGAGGTAATTAATGTCACATGAGGTCATAAGGGTGGAGCCTGAAGTCAACAGGACTGATATCCTCATAAGAAGAGGAAGAGACACCAGTAGCATGCATGTACAGAGAAAAGGCAGAGTCAGGACACAGTGGGAAGGTGGACAACTATAAGCCAAGGAGAGAAGCCTCAGGAGACACCCAGCCTGCCAAGCCCTTGATCTTCTAGAACTGTAAGAAACAGATTTATATTATTGAAGCTACCCAATCTGTGATATTTCACTATGGTAGCCCTTAGCATGGAGAAGGCAATGGAACCCCACTCCAGTACTCTTGCCTGGAAAATCCCATGGACAGAGGAGCCTGGTAGGCTGCAGTCCATGGGGTCACTGTGAGTTGGGGACGACTGAGCGACTTCACTTTCACTTTTCACTTTCATGCATTGGAGAAGGAAATGGCAACCCACTCCAGTGTTCTTGCCTAGAGAATCCTAGGGACGGGGAGCCTGGTGGGCTGCCGTCTATGGGGTTGCAGAGTCGGACACGACTGAAGCGACTTAGCAGCAGCAGCAGCAGCAGCAGCAGCAGCAGCCCTTAGCAAACCAGTACACCCCACCATCTTTGTGAGTGGAACACTTTGCCGTTCCTTGACTTTGAGTTTATTCATGTGATTTATTTTGGTTCACAGAATGTTAGCAGACCTGATGTGAATAGAGGCTTAAGAGACATCTGTGTTTTGGCTTGTTCTCTTGTGCCTGTGCTAGTGCCATAAGAAAGACATATTCCTTTGAGCTGGTCCAAGGGAGGATGAGAGACATGTGGGGTAGGGCTTTGCAGTTTAAAGCAAAGCCACCTGGCTGAACCTGGTCTAAGTCAGTCAACTCTAAGATGCTGCAATTTGAAGCCAAATCACTCGAACTGACCTCCATACCCATGGCAGCAGATGACTATTGTCTTAAGCTCCTGAGTTTTGTTAGGCAGCATTATGGTGGCAATAACTAACTGTCACATTAGTCAAAGATCAGACTAGGCAACTTCACATAATTTCTGCATGGTAGCTTCTCTGGCCATTTATTAGGGGTGGGGATGGAGGGATATATGGAGAGAAGGCAGACAAATGGGAGCTCTAATAATTCTGTCAACTTCTGAATTAGGAGAAGTTATATTTATCTAGGAATATGTATAAAGTGAAATTGAACTGTTATTTTCCACTTATCCAGGACAATATTTGTTGCTGTTCAGTTGCTAAGTCATGTCTGACTCTTTGCAACCCTGTGGACTACAGCAGGCGAGGCTTCCCTGTCCTTCACCATCTCCCAGAGCTTGCTCAAATTCATGTCCATTGAGTTGGTGATGCCATCCAACCATCTCATCCTTTTTCCCCCTTCTCCTCCTTCCTTCTGTCTTTCTCAGCATCAGGGTCTTTTCTAATTAGTCAACTCTTGACATCAGGTGGCCAAAGTATTGGCACTTCAGCTACAGCATCAGTCCTTCCAATGAATATTCAGGACTGACTTCCTTTAGGAGGGACTGGGTGGATCTCCTTGCAGTCCAAGGAACTCTGAAGAGTCGTCTCCAATACCACACAAAAGCATTAATTTTTCAACACTCAGCTTTCTTTATGGTCCAACTCCTCACATCCATGTATGACTACTGGAAAAACCATAGCTTTGATTCTACAGATTGTGTTGGCAAAGTAATGTCTCTTCTTTTTAACATGCTGTCTAAATTGGTCATAGCTTTTCTTCCAAGGACCAAGCATCTTTTAATTTCATGGCTGCTGTCACTGTCCAAAGTGATCTTGGAGTCCAAGAAAATAAAGTCTGTCAATGTTTCCAATGTTTCCCCATCAATTTGTCATGCACTGATGGTACTGGATGCCATGATCTTGGTTTTTCAAATGTTGAGTTTTAAGCCAGCTTTTTTACACTCCTCTTTCACCTTCATCAAGAGGCTCCTTAGTTCCTCTTCACTTTCTGCCATAAGGGTTGTATCATCTGCATATCTGATTATTTCTTCCAGCAATCTTGATTCTGCTTGTGCTTCAGCCTGGCACTTTGTGTGATGTACTCTGCATATAAGTTAAATAAGCAGAGTGACAGTATGCAGTCTTGAGGTACTCCTTTCCCAATTTGGAAACAGTTGTTCCATGTCCAGTTCTGACTGTTGCTTCTTGACCTGCATACAGGTTTCTCAGGAGGCAGGTAAGGTGTTCTGGTATTCTCATCTCTTTAAGAATTTTCCACAGTATGTTGTGATCCACACAGTCAAAGACTTTAGTGTAGTCAATGAAGCAAAAGTAGATGTTTTTATGGAATTTGCTTGCTTTTTCTATGATCTAGCAGATTTTGTCAATTTGATGTCTTCCTCTTCTTTTTCTAAATTGAGCTTGAACACCTGGAAGTTCTTGGTTCACATACTGTTGAAGACTAGCTTGGAGATTTCTGAGCATTACTTTGGTAGCGGTGAGGCGAGTGCAATTGTGCAGTAGTTTGAACATTCTTTGTCATTGTGTTTCTTTGGGATTGGAATGAAAACTGACATTTTCCCGTCTGTGGCCACTGCTGATTTTTCCAAATTTGCTGACATATTGAATGCAGTGCTTTCACAACATCATCTTTTAGGATTTGAAATAGTTTAGTGGGAATTTCATCACCTCCACTAGTTTTATTTTATTATTATTATTTTTTATTCTTATAATTATTCTTTTATTTATTTATTTATTTTTACTTTACAATATTGTATTGGTTTTGTCATACACCAACATGAATCTGCCACGGGTGTGCACGTGTTCCCCATCCTGAACCCCCCTCCCAACTCCTTCCCCGTACCATCCCTCTGGGTCATCCCAGTGCACCAGCCCTGAGCATTCTGTATCATGCATTGAACCTGGACTGGTGATTCATTTCGCATATGATATTATACATGTTTCAATGCCATTCTCCCAAATCATCCCACTCTCTCCCTCTCCCACAGAGTCCAAAAGACTGTTCTATATGTCTGTGTCTCTTTTGCTGTCTTGCATACAGGGTTATCATTACCATCTTTCTAAATTCCATATATATGCGTTAGTATACTGTATTGGTGTTTTTCTTTCTGGCTTACTTCACTCTATAATCGGCTCCAGTTTCATCCACCTCATTAGAACTGATTCAAATGTATTCTTTTTAATGGTTGAGTAATACTCCATTGTGTATATGTACCACAGCTTTCTTATCCATTCATCTGCTGATGGACATCTAGGTTGCTTCCATGTCCTGGCTATTATAAACAGTGCTGCGATGAACATTGGGGTACACGGATCTCTTTCAATACTGGCTACCTTGGTGTGTATGCCCAGCAGTGGGATTGCTGGGTCATAATGCAGTTCTATTTGCAGTTTTTAAAGGAATCTCCACACTGTTCTCCATAGTGGCTGTACTACTTTGCATTCCCACTAACAGTGTAAGAGGGTTCCCTTTTCTCCACACCCTCTCCAGCATTTATTGCTTGTAGACTTTTGGACAACAGCCATTCTGACTGGTGTGAAATGGTACCTCACTGTGGTTTTGATTTGCATTTTTCTGATAATGAGGTATGTTGAGCATCTTTTCATGTGTTTGTTAGCCATCTGTATGTCTTCTCTGGAGAAATGTCCATTTAGTTCTTTGGCCCATTTTTTGATTGGGTCATTTTTTTTCTGGAATTGAGCTGCAGGAGTTGCTTGTGTATTTTCGAGATTAGTTGTTTGTCAGTTGCTTCATTTGCTATTATTTTCTCCCATTCTGAAGGCTGTCTTTTCACCTTGCTTATAGATTCCTTTGTTGTGCAGAAGCTTTTAATTTTAATTAGGTCCTATTTGTTTATTTTTGCTTTTATTTCCAATATTCTGGGAGATGGGTCGTAGAGGATCCTGCTGTGATTTATGTCGGAGAGTGTTTTGCCTATGTTCTCCTCTAGGAGTTTTATAGTTTCTGGTCTTATGTTTAGATCTTTAATCCATTTTAAGTTTATTTTTGTGTATGGTGTTAAAAGTGTTTCATTCTTTTACAAGTGGTTGACCAGTTTTCCCAACACGACTTGTTAAAGAGATTGTCTTTTCTCCATTGTATATTCTTGCCTCCTTTGTCAAAAATAAGGTGTCCATAGGTGTATGGATTTATCTGTGGGCCTTCTATTTTGTTCCATTGATCTATATTACTGTCTTTGTGCCAGCACCATACTGTCTTGATGACTGTGGCTTTGTAGTATAGTCTGAAGTCAGGCAGGTTGATTCCTCCACTTCCATTCTTCTTTCTCAAGATTGCTTTGGCTTTTCGAGGTTTTTTGTATTTCCATACAAATTGTGAAATTATTTGTTCTAGCTCTGTGAAAAATACTGTTGGTAGCTTGATAGGGATTGGGTTGAATCTATAGATTGCTTTGGGTAGTATACTCATTTTCACTATATTGATTCTTCCGATCCATAAACATGGTATATTTCTCCATCTATTAGTGTCCTCTTTGATTTATTTCATCAGTGTTTTATAGTTTTCTATATATAGGTCTTTAGTTTCTTTAGGTAGATATATTCCTAAGTATTTTATTCTTTTCATTGCAATGGTGAATGGAATTGTTTCCTTAATTTCTCTTTCCATTTTTTCATTATTAGTGTATAGGAATGCAAGGGATTTCTGTGTGTTGTTTTTATTTCCTGCAACTTTACTATATTCATTGATTAGTTTCTGGTGGAGTCCTTAGGGTTTTCTATGTAGAGGATCATGTCATCTGCAAACAGTGAGAGTTTTACTTCTTCTTTTCCAATTTGGATTCCTTTTATTTCTTTTTCTGCTCTGATTGCTGTGGCCCAAACTTCCAAAACTATGTTGAATAGTAGTGGTGAGAGTGGGCACCCTTGTCTTGTTCCTGACTTTGGGGGAAATGCTTTCAATTTTTCACCATTGAGGATAATGTTTGCTGTGGGTTTGTCATAGATAGCTTTTATTATGTTGAGGTATGTCCCTTCTATTCCTGCTTTCGGGAGAGTTTTTATCATAAATGGGTGTTGAATTTTGTCAAAGGCTTCCTCTGCATCTATTAGATAATCAATAGCTTTTATTTTTCAATTTGTTAGTGTGGTGTGTCACATTGATTGATTTGCGGATATTGAAGAATCCTTGCATCCCTGGGATGAAGCCCACTTGATCATGTGTATGATCTTTTTAATGTGTTGTTGGATTCTGATTGCTAGAATTTTGTTAAGGATTTTTGCATCCATTTTCATCAGTGATATTGGCCTGTAGTTTTCTTATTTTATGGCATCTTTGTCAGGTTTTGGTATTAGGGTGATGGTGGCTTCATAGATTGAGTTTGGAAGTTTACCTTCCTCTGCAATTTTCTGGAAGAGTTTGAGTAGGATAGGTGTTAGCTCTTCTCTAAATTTTCAGTAGAATTCAGCTGTGAAGCCATCTGGACCTGGGCTTTTGTTTGCTGGAAGATTTCTGATTACAGTTTCAATTTCCATGCTTGTGATGGGTCTGTTAAGATTTTCTATTTCTTCCTGGTTCAGTTTTGAAAAGTTGTACTTTTCTAAGAACTTGTCCATTTCTTCCAAGTTGTCCATTTTATTGGCATATACTTGCTGATAGTAGTCTCTTATGATCCTTTGTATTTCTGTGTTGTCTGCTGTGGTCTCTCCGTTTTCATTTCTAATTTTATTGATTTGATTTTTTGCCCTTTTTTTTCTTGATGAGTCTGGCTAGTGGTTTGTCAATTTTATTTATCCTTTCAAAGAACCAGCTTTTGGCTTTGTTAATTTTTGCTATGGTCTCTTTTGTTTCTTTTGCCTTTATTTCTGCCCTAATTTGTAAGATTTCTTTCCTTCTCCTAACCCTGGGGTTCTCCATTTCTTCCTTTTCTAGTTGCTTTAGGGGTAGAGTTAGGTTATTCATTTGACTTTTTTCTTGTTTCTTGAGGTATGTCTGTATTGCTATGAACCTTCCCCTTAGCACTGCTTTTACAGTGTCCCACAGCTTTTGGATTGTTGTGGTTTCATTTTCATTCGTTTCTATGCATATTTTTATTTCTTCTGTGATTTGCTGGTTATTCAGCAGCGTGTTGTTCAGGCTCCATATGTTGGAATTTTTAATAGTTTTTCTCCTGTAATTGAGATCTAATCTTACTGCATTGATGTCAGAAAAAAATTCTTGGAATGATTTCAGTTTTTTTTGAATTTACCAAGGCTAGATTTATGGCCCAGGATGTAATCTATCCTGGAGAAGGTTCCATGTGCACTTGAGAAAAAGGTGAAATTCATTGTTTTAGGGTGAAATGCCCTATAGATATCAATTAGGTCTAACTGGTCTATTGTATCATTTAAAGTTTGTGTTTTCTTGTTAATTTTCTGTTTAGTTATCTATCCATAGGTGTGAGTGGGGGTATTAAAGTCTCCCACTATTATTGTGTTATTGTTAATTTCCCCTTTCATACTTGTTAGCATATATATTTATAATTTGTTGGGTGCATATATATTTATATATATTTATAATTGCTACATCTTCTTTTTGGATTGAACATTTGATCACTATGTAGTGTCCTTCTTTGTCTCTTTTCACAGCCTTTGTTTTAAAGTCTATTTTGTCTGATATGAGTATTGCTACTCTTGCTTTATTTTGGTCTCTATTTGCATGGAATATCTTTTCCCAGCCCTTCATTTTCAGTCTGTATGTGTCCCCTGTTTTGAGGTGGGTCTCTTGTAGACAACATATATAGGGGTCTTGATTTTGTATCCATTCAGTCAGTCTTTGCCTTTTGGTTAGAACATTCAACCCATTTACGTTTAAGGTAATTATTGATAAGTATAATCCTGTTGCCATTTACTTTATTGTTTTGGTTCAAGTTTATACACCCTTTTTGTGTTTCCTTTCTAGAGAAGATCTTTTATCATTTATTGGGGAGCTGGTTTAGTGGTGCTGAATTCTCTCAGCTTTTGCTTGTTTGTAAAGCTTTTGATTTCTCCTTCATATTTGAATGAGATCCTTGTTGGGTATGGTAATCTGGGCTGTAGGTTATTTTATTTCATCCCTTTAAGTATGTCCTGCCATTTCCCCCTGGCCTGAAGCATTTCTATTGAAAGATTAGCTGTTATCCTTATGGGAATCCCCTTGTGTGTTATTTGTTGCTTTTCCCTTGCTGCTTTTAATATTTGTTCTTTGTGTTTGATCTTTGTTAATTTGATTAATATGTGTCTTTGGGTGTTTCGCCTTGGATTTATCCTGTTTGGGACTCTCTGGGTTTCTTGGCCTTGGGTGATTATTTCCTTCCCCATTTTAGGGAAGTTTCAACTATTATCTCCTCAAGTGTTTTCTCGTGGTTTTTCTTTTTGTCCTCTTCTTCTGGGGCTCCTATGATTTGAATGTTGGGGTGTTTAACGTTATTCTGGAGGTCTCTGAGATGTCCTCATTTCTTTTAATTCATTTGCTTTTTTCCTCTCTGATTCATTTATTTCTACCTCTATCTTCTACTTCACTAATCCTATATTCTGCGTCTGTTATTCTACTATTTGTTCCCTCCAGAGTGTTTCTGATACAATTTATTGCATTATTCATTATATGCTGACTCTTTTTTTATTTCTTCTAGGTCCTTGTTAAACCTTTCTTGGGTCTTCTCAATCCTTGTCTCCAGGGTATTTATCTGTGATTCCATTTTGATTTCAAGATTTTGGATAATTTTCACTATCATTATTTGCAATTCTTTTTCAGGTAGATTCCCTATCTCTTCCTTTTTTGTTTGGTTTGGTGGGCATTTATCCTGTTCCTTTACCTCTTGGGTATTCCTCTGTCTCTTCATCTTGTTTATATTGCTGAGTTTGGGGTGGCCTTTCTGTATTCTGGCAGTTTGTGGAGTTCTCCTTATTGTGGAGTTTTCTTGCTGTGGGTGGGGTTGTACGGGTGGCTTGTCAAGGTTTCCTGTTTAGGGAAGCTTGTGTCGGTGTTCTGGTGGGTGGAGCTGGATTTCTTCTCTCTGGAGCACAATGAAATGTCCAGTAATGAGTTATGAGATGTCAATGGGTCTGGAGTGACTTTGGGCAGCTTGTATATTGAAGCTCAGGCCTGTTTTCCTGTGTTGCTGGAGAATTTGCATGTTATGTCTTGATCTGGAACTTGTTGGCCCTTGGGTGGTGCTTGGTTTTAGTGTAGGTATGGAGGCGTTTGATGAGCTCCTGTCAATTAATGTTCCCTGGAGTCAGGAGTTCTCTGGTGTTGTCAGGATTTGGACTTAAGCGTCCGGCTTCTGGTTTTCAATCTTATTTTTACAGTAGCCTCAAGACTTCATCTATACAGCACAGTTGATAAAGCATCTAGGTTAAAGATGAAAAGTTTCTCCATTGTGAGGGACACCCAGAGAGGTTCACAGAGTTACATGGAGAAGAGAAGAGAAGAGGGTTGAGGGAGTTAGAGGTGACCCAAATGAGATGAGGTGGAGTCAAAAGAGGAGAGAGCAAGCTATCCAGTAATCACTTCCTTATGTGCATTTCACAGTCTGGACCGCTCAGATATGTTCATGGAGTTATACAGAGAAGAGAAGAGGGAGGAAGGAGACAGAGGTGGCCAGGAGGATAAAGGGGGGAATCAAAAGGAGAGAGACAGATCCAGCCAGTAACCAGTTCCCTAAGTGTTCTCCATTATCTGGAACACAGAAAGAGATTCACAGAGTTGGGTAGAGAAGAGAAGAGGGAGGGAGGAGATAGAGGCTACCTGGTGGAGAAAAAGGAGAGTCCAAAGGTGGAAAGAGCAGTCAAGCCAGTAATCTTGCTCCCAAGTAAAAATGGGTACTGAAGATTGGGTTCTTAAAGGTACAAAATTGATAGCAAATACCAAAAAGCAAAGATTAAAAATCTAGAGTAGAGGTTGGATTTTCAAAAATACAATATTAAAGAAAAGAAAAAAAACAAAGTTACAAAAATTATAATATATATATACATATATATATGAAGTTTGCTTTAAAAAATAGTGTCTCTTTTTTTTTTGCAAAATAATAGTAGGTTATAAAAATGAAAATTAAAGAGGTAATAGAAGACTTAAAAATTTAAAAAAATTTAAAAAATGATAGTAAAAATAGTAAAAATATATCTAGAGCTTTCTCTGGTTTTGTTGTGGGCAGTGTGGGGTCAGTTCATTTTCGGATAGTTCCTTGGTCCGGCTTATATTTCTCAAGATCTTTAGGCCCCTTCCTATGTAGTCAGTACTAACTATAGGGTTTTAATCTATTGCACCTGTCACTTACAAGGTGATTCCCTCTGTTTTAGCTTCTTCTGTTTGCTGGTCTCTTCAGTGTCTGATTTCCACCCTGACACAAGGCGGCGGTGGTGGACACTTTTTTAGGCTCACTTGTTCTGTCGTGCTGTGGGGAGGGAGGGACGCTGCAAACAAATAACACTGGTGTGTGCTCTCAGTGTCTCAGCAACACTGGGCCTGCCTCTGCTCATGACGCATGTGCCCTCCCTGACCACACTGCTCAGGCTCTAGGTTGCTCTGCCAGGAACCGTCCAAGGCCAGCCCTGGGCTGCATGCATCTCCCAGGTCTAAGCCACCCAGGTTCAGGCACTCGGGTAGTCCTCAGAGGCGCAGACTCGGTTGGGCCTGTGTTTTGTGCCCTTCCCAGGTCGAAGCAGCTCAGGTGATGAGGTGTTTGGGGAGAAGGTCGATGTGACTTATCGCCTCCCCTGTCCCTGCTGCTCAGTTTTCTGGGTGTACAACCAGCGCACCTTCTCAGGCAGATGTTGACTGTCCAGAATCCTAAGAAGTCTTAATTAGCAAAGAAGTCTGCTTGCAGTTTGGTAGATAATGCCTCTCTGGGGCTGTGATTGACCCCCTTCTGGCTCTGGCTGCCTGTCACAGGAGGGGGATGGTCTACAGCCAGCTAGCTCTGTTCAGTCCTTTGTTCTGTGAGCAGGCCTGACTGTGTCTTAGGTTAGGGCTTTTCACATGGTAGCTATCCCACAGTCTGGTTCGCCATCCCAAGTTAGTTCGCTCAGATTGTGCTCGGGGCATTCAGGCCCAGTCCTTACTCTAAACAATGCAGCCCACGCCTCACTGCCCAGTCCCTGCTTGCTAATGGCGGGTGCAGGTGTCTGCGCTGCTTCTCTGCTGGGGGAGTTACCACTGGGCACGTCATCTGTGGGTTTTAATTATTTATTTATTTTCCCTCCCAGTTACGTTGCTCTCTGTGGTTCCAGGGCTCGCCACAGACTCGGCAGTGAGATTGTTCCCTGGTGCTTCTGAGCTGAACTGAACTCTTTTTAAGACTCCCTTCCCGGGACGGAGCTCCGTCCCTACCTCTTTTGTCTCTCTTTTTGTCTTTCATATTTTTTCCTATCTCCTTTCAAAGACAATGGGCTGCTTTTCTGGGTGCCTGATGGACTGTCCCTAGTTTTGTTTTATAGTGATGCTTCCTATGGCCCACTTGACTTTGCACTTCAAGATGTCTGGCTCTAGGTGAGTGATCACACCATTGTGGTTATCTGGGTCATTAAGGTCTTTCTGGTACAGTTCTTCTGTGTATTCTTGCCACCTCTCCTTAATGTCTTCTGCTTCCTTTAGGTTCATACCATTTCTGTCCTTTATTGTGCCCATCTTTGCATGAAATATTCCCTTGGTATCTCTAATAATCTTGAAGAGACCTCTCTAGTCTTTCCCATTCTATTGTTTTCCTCTGTTTCTTTGTATTGGTCACATAGAAAGGCTTTCTTTTCTCTCCTTGCTGTTCTTTGGAACTCTGCATTTATTTTTCTCCTTTGCCTTTCATTTCTCTACTTTTCTCAGCTATTTGTAAGACCTCCTCGGACAACCATTTTGCCTTTTTGCATTTCTTTTCCTTGGAGATGGTTTTGATCACCACCTCCTGTACTATGTCACGAACCTCCATCCATAGTTCTTCAGGCACTCTATCAGATCTAATCCCTGAATCTATTTGCCATTTCCACTGTATAATTGTAAGGGATTTGATTTAGATCATACCTGAATGGTCTAGTTGTTTTCCCAACTTTCTTCAATTTAAGTCTGAATTTGGCAAAAAGGAATTTGTGATCTGAGCCATAATCACCTCCTGGACAATATTTAAATGGAGGAAAAACACTCCTACACACTCACACAGATAAATGGAGAGAGAATGTCCTTGTGCTTGTTGCAGTGAGTTATACTAAGTTTAATGTCTTAACTTTGTCTCTTACTAGCTATGATTGACCTGGAACACATTACATAAATCTCACTGACCTTTAGTCTTTCTATCTGAAAATGGGAATGCTAATGATATCCTTCACACCCAGATACATTTTTTTCTCCCCCATGTTTGTTCTGATCCCACAGTTGGAAGTGTCTGACTCAGAGCAAATACTCTTTATATTGCCTCTTATAGTCCAGGAAGCTTGAAGGGATCAAGTAGGGTGGGGAAGATTTGAGAAACACAAACTTTTGGGAATGTGGTTTGCTATCTGGGTGTTTGGAGATACTTAGTTCAGAGGGGCCAGATGGACAGGTTGCACTGCCTTTGTGCTGACCTGGGTTGGTTATGAAGTCTTGAATCCTGATTATGTGGTCCAATGGAGGAAGGTGTGGAATCCCAGACTGTCAGAGCTAAAAGACCCCACAGAGGTGACAAATAATAGATAAGTTCTAGTTTGACAAGTTGGAGCCCTGATTAATAGTTCAGGTTCCAAGTTCCAGAGTTTGTGACTTGGGACACATTATTCAGCCTTTTTGAGTCTTTGTTTCTTTATCTGTAAAAAGAGAAGAGTAGTGTGTATCTTTCATAGTAAAGCTTTCCATTATTATGAAAATCACATTAAACCAAGGCTCTTAAGCCCTTAGTATAGCACAAGCTGCAGATAAGCACTCGCAAATATAATCTTGGGGTATTTAATTTATCCAGGCTTCCCCAGTGGCTCAGTGGTAAAGTATCCATCTGTCAAGCATGATGTGGGTTCAGTCCATTGTTGAGGAAGATCCTCTAGAGAAGGAAATGACTACCCACTCCAGTATTCTTGCCTGGGAAATCCCATGGACAGAGGAGCCTGGTGGGCTACAGTCCATGACGTCACAAAGAGTCAGAGACAACTTGGCAACTAAACAACAATAAGTTTAATTTATCCACTCCAGTCCCCTCCTTTTGTGGATAAATAAACTGAGGCTCCCTGAGGTATGCTGATCTTCTCCAAGTCACAAGCAAATGATGTGCCAAAGTAGGGCTAGACTGGAGAAAATTTTTCCGAGTGATATATACCTAAAACAGAGGCATGCTAACCTGTTCAGAGGTTAACAGGAAGTATGTAGTATGCAGACCCAGGAGAGAGAGGTAGAGCTATAACTTTTCAGTATTGAAAATGTCCCAGAATCTACATCTAGCCTGTCATTTTTGCAAGAGTCCTTCCCCTAGTTTCTCCTGGTAGCTTGGCTTCATTTGTTAAACCACCAGTGGCAAGAAGCTCATCACATACTCTGTCAGTGCATCCCACCTGGAACAACTTACTACCAAGTTTTCCTTATATTGAGCCTTAATGTAACATCTATTTCTTGAACCACATAGACTGAATCTAATATTTTTCCGTACCCTAGTTTTTGAGTGTTTGCAGGCAGCTCTGTCTCTTGCTCCCACTGACTCTGCCAAACACACCTTCATTCAACAAGTGTGTATTGAACAGCATGTCAGGATTGTTTTAGAGGTCATAAACAGGAAACTCAGACTTAAACATTTCATTCGTTCATCTGTTTGACACATTTTCATTAGGTACGTTTTATGTTGCAGGCACAATTCTAGATATTGAGGGCAGAGCAGTGAATATAACAGTCTCTACCCATATGGAGCCTGCATTCTAGTGTGAGAAGATAGACAATGAACAGATAAATAGGTTTAGCTCAATGAATAAACATATAGTAATTCAGAGGAAATGTGCTTTGGAAAAAGGAAAGAGAAATAAAACGAAGGACATGGATAATCCTGAGGGGTGGTTGTGTGGTGGTGGATTGTGCCATTCAGCTGAACGCTTCAGAGGGAGGGTGCAGCTCAGCTCTGTTTCTTTTATCTGCACTCCTCTCAGATCTGCTTCGTGCTAGACCAGCTCCCCTTGTGTTAGCCATGTAGCTCTCGATGGACCAGGGCTGTGTGTTTTCTCATGCACGTTGGAAAGAGATGGGTGTTAGTTTCTACAACAGGGAAACAGATGTTCTAAGCTCTACTCTGACAGACTCACCCTTGTACTCTGTTTTCAAGGGTAACATCATGCACTGATTAGCTTTCACCTTGGTTTGTTTCCATGTGAACATTTATTTATTCTTTATTTTTCCCATGTGAACTTTTAGAGGGACACATCCACTTCTCAAGTGAGAAGTGTGCTCATTGTCACCCAGAGCATATGGCTGCCAGGAAACAGGGGAAAAGGCCCCGAGAATAGCTTGCTTTTTCTAGACATGGCAGAAGTGGGAAGAAGACAGGAAAGGAAGATGTGATCAGAAGAGGCAAATGGCCAGAGCAGTGATCAGGCTAGGGCTGGCTTCCCTGTACTTTGGCTCCCCGGGGGAGTGGGTGGGATGCCTGGATGGAGGGTGGATATGGTGGGGAAAAGGGTCTACCATAAGTGGTCCTGTGGAAGGATGCAGCAGGGATGGATTCAGACATGGCAGAGACTCTGAAGGGCCTAGGAGAGGCATCAGTGAGAGCCCCAAAGGGAGCCCCAATCAGCCAGAAAGCACTGCTGGGTCTTGAAGAAGCTGAGAGGCCAGCTGGCAAGTCACAGCAGCCAGAGGTGTCCCTGCAGGCATTGATGGAATGCCTGGGGTGGAACTGCCTCACTTTGGGGGAGGTCATTCAGGGTCAGTTCAGCCCTGTCTCTCCATAGCCTAAAGCAGAGAGGATTCAGAGGGCACCAGGTCTGTTCAAGGATGTTCCACTCTCTCCATTCACCAGCCCAACAATATACATAGAGAGGATGGGATGGAGCCTGGGAGACAGACTTCAGAAAACTGAGAATCTGAGCATTTTGACCTCAAAAGACTATGTACTTAATTCAGCAGATTCTTCCAATTTAAAATCAGACCCAAGAGTAACAGCTTAAACTAAATTCAGTTTTCTTTTCTTGCTTACCAGTGGGCAGGCAGGGGGGTCGGTTTGTGAGGAAGAACAGGCCAGTTATTGACCGAAGGAAGAAACCACATTTTCTTTGTACACAGAAGAGTAATGGGGATAGATTTTCAATCCTGCCACAATTAAGATCCAGCATGGTGAGGTCTGAAGTGGTGGAGAGCTCCAGGGTGCTGGGAGAGCTGCAGAGACCATCTCTGACTCAGAATGAAGAGGGGCAGGGCTGGGAGCTTAGGAGAATGAAGTGCTCCTAACAAGCTGAATCTTACAGGAGTGGTAGCAGGTGCCCAGACAAAGAACCAAGTTGCAAAGAAGGGACTGAGGTGGGGAGTGGCATGCACAAGGGTCTAGGTTCAGGGGGCACAACTAGAATTTCTCTAGGTGACCTGCATGGGATGATTTTTGAGTGTCCTTGTTGCCTGGGGAACTGCAGGGATCTGAGAGCCAGGAAGGTGAGTGAGCATGTGCTGGCCAAGGCAAGGACTCCCTCTGCCTTCTCTTTCCTCCTCGCAGCCAGAGAGCCTGTGAATTTCCCAGGGATTTCATTTTACTTGTAGGCAAATGTACAGCGTGGGGTAGAGGTGGGCTGAGACCAGGGCCGTAGGTGAGGCACTGCATGCATGTATCTCATTTCGTCCCCACAGCAGCTTTCTCATCCCAGTATTAGTCTCTAATCCATCTCGGCTCTTATTTATATTCAGGATACAAACAGAATCAAACCACTTCTTTTTAAAATTTTTTTTATTGGAGTATAGATGATTTATAATGTTGTGGTAGTCCTAGGTGTATAGCAGAGTGAATCAGTTATATGTATACATAAAGCCTTTCTGTTGTTTTGTTTTGTTTTTTAGATTCTTTTCCCATGTAGGCCATTATAGATTATTGAGTAGAGTTGCCTGTGCTATGCAGTAGGTTCTTGTAAGTTATCTATTGTAGCTGTATAGTGTGTGTATATCAGTCGCAATTTATCCCTCCCCCCTTATCCCCACTAACAACAAGCTTGTTCTCTATATCCTTAACTCTACTTCTGTTTTGTAAATAAGTTCATTTGTACCCTTTAAAAATATGATTCCACATATAAGTAGTGCCATATGATATTTATCTTTCTGTGTCTGACTTCACTTAATGTGATAATCTCTGGGTCTATCCATTGTGCTGAAAATGGTATTATTTCATTCTTTCGTATGGCTGAGTAGTATTTCATTATATATATACTCACATCTTTTTTATCCCTTCCTCTGTTAATGGACATTTAGGTTGCTTCCACGTCCTGGCTATTGTAAGTAGTGCTGCAATGAACATTGGGGTGCATGTATCTTTTTGAATTATGGTTTTCTCTGGGTGTCAGCCCAGGAATGTGACTACTGGGTCATATGTTAGTTCTATTTTTAGTTTTTAAAGGGACCTCCATACTATTCTCCATGCGACTGTTACCAGTTTACATTCCCACCAACAGTATAGGAAGTTTCCCTTTTCTCCATACCCTCTCCGGCATTTATCGTTTGTAAGTTTTTTTGATGATGGCCATTCTAACCCATGTGAGATGATACCTACTTGTAGTTTTGGTTTGTATTTCTCTGATAATTAGTGATGTGGAGCATCTTTTCATGTGTCAAACTACTTCTTATACCTCCATCACTTCCCAACTTGCCTGTTGGTCCAAGCCACAGCTATCTCTCACTTGGATTATTTTAATAGCCTCCTAACTGGCTTCCCTGACCCCACCCAACCTCCCCATCCTCCGCACATGTTCAAGGAGATCCATAAGACACACCGAAGTCAGATTATGTCATCTCTCTGCACAAAGCCATCCAAAGTCTCCTCACATGACTCACAATAAACCTCCAGACCTCATGGGAATCTGCTAGACCCTCCATGATCTGGCCACGCTTATCCTTCCCAATCTCATCCCCTACTTCCCCCTGTTCTGCTGACTCCAGTCACTTGTTTCCTCTTCATGGAATGCTTTTTCTTCACACATCCTTAGAAAGCCTTTACCCCCTGCCATCCCTCCGGTGTGCTGCTCCCCAGCCCTTGCATCTATTTCCTGCCAACGAGGAGGCAATGTCTTCAACCAGGAGTCTAAGCAGCAAGGCACTGAGCTGGTTGGGACTCCTGGTCAACCCTTCACTTGATCACTTGATGATTATACACTTGGATGCAGGCCAGTACAGCAGCTCGGTGAGGAGCCAGGGCAGAGCCAGGCCCTGCTCCTGTCCCTTCGCCATTCCTGCCCTCATCCTCTTGGCTCACTCACTGTCAGGGGAAGCTCAAGTGGGAAGGAACTGCCAGTGCCTTCCTCATGCCCATGAGATCTGGCCATTTGGCAGGCATCGGAGATAAAACTGTTGATGACTTCAGAGATCTTTGTGCAAGAAACAAAAATGCTAGCATGGTGTATTTATGCAGTGTTAGATGTCTGTATTGGTTGCAGCAATAGCAAGAAAGAGAAAGTTATGCTTTTCTAGGAAGAAGCACAGAGAATATGTTGTCTGAACAAAGTCGGCTAAAGGAATGGCTTGTGAAGTGGACCAATTGGGACCAGAGTGGGGATGAAGGAAAGAAAGTCAGCACTAAACTTCATGTGTAGAAGCTACAGAAGGACACAGACCATTTGGTGATTGACCTGAGTTGGAGGCATCTGTGAGAGCCCCGGGTCCTACTGACAACGACATGCCCAGAGCCAGATCAGTGAGGATCCAGTGATCAAGGCTGGAGGCCATATGTGGAGACCCTCGGCATATGCACAGCAGGTGACTTGATGGGTGGGTTTGGAGATCTCACAGTAAATAAGGCTGGAACACAACCCTGGAGAAGACCAAACTTTGGATATGTTCAGAAAGAGACATCTACCAATGAGGCCCAGCAAAGGAGCATGATGCGGTAGAAACTAGACAGAATCACATGGCTAAAGACACAACTGAAAAGGTCAGGCAGGAGTGGCTAAGAGCTCCAAACCCTACAGGGAGGCCGCAGTCAGACTATACATGGAATTTAGCAATTAAGACATCAGTGGTGATGGGAGGGAACAACCTGGCATTCAATTAAGGCACGTGGAACAGCTTTGTAAATTGGAGAGCCATGGGAAAGCCATGTCAGTATCCAATGAAGGCAGACATCAGCAACCTTGCATGCATGCTAAGTAGCTTCAGTCATGTCCAACTCTGTGTGACCCTATGGACCGTAGCCTACCAGGCTCAACCCTCCATGGGATTCTCCAGGCAAGAATACTGGAGTGGATTGCAATGCCCTCCTCCTGGAGATCTTACCAACCCAGGGATCAAACCCATGTCTCTTTCAACTCAGGCATTGGCAGGCAGGCTCTTTACCACTAGCGCCACCTGGGAAGCCCCATCAGCCACCTTGGACTGATCAATTCAGACCCTGTAGTGAGAATAACATCAAATTCACCAGTCCAGATTTACAGCTTCTCAACTGCATCCTGTGGGTAACAGAACACCAGTATTTTAAATAGAGACCCCTGTGTTCATCATGAAATTTTTTTTAACAGTTTTACATCCTTATTTAAAAATTAGCTTCTTGTCAGCTCCAGAAGATTGCTTGGGATTTGTCACCAAGGAGCAAAAATAAAATTGAGGGCATCAGAAAGAATGAGAGGGAGAAACTGCAAGTTATGGGGTCATTACTATGCAGGAATCAATAATCCTGGAACTCAATAGCAATGCCAAGTTGTAGAATGTATCCTCTGAAGAAAGAAGCTTCCATCTTAAAGTCTGTTTTGGATAATGCCAATAGGGAAAGGGCTTATAGTGGGACAAAATAGATTTCCCAACTAGTAGTTTTATCCTGTAAAAAAAGAAAAGGAAACCCATAGAATATCATAAGAAGCATGGCTGTTGAGAGAACCTTATCTAGAGGCTACATGAATACTTTCAGTGCTGCAGTGCCGGTATCCTGATTGATTGGCTGCAGGTGACTGGGGCTGAGTGCAGCAAGGGGAACGCTTGGGAGAGGATCATGCGACCCTGAGTCTGTTTGATTTGTGATATCGCATTATGATTGTGACTGAGCTCCACGCAAATATCTAAAGAGGAGTCGTGTAGGGATGTGTGTGTTCCTTACTCCAGGCTGGGGCATGCTGGGTACATTCCTGCCTTGACAGTGATTCTCTCCTATTTGGTGTGCTCATCCCCAAATGTTCACACATGGCTGTTACGCTCTCTATTCTCAGGCCTTTGCCTAAGCACTGCCTTCTCTATGAAGCCCTTTCTGACAACCCTATCTAAAATGACACTTGCATTCACCCACTCCCTCACCTGCTCCTCTTCCCTGCTTTATCTTTCTTTATAGCACTTACTGTGTGCATGCGTGCATGCTAAGTCGCTTCAGTAGTGTCTGACTCTTTGTGACCTGATGGACTGTGGCCTGCCAGACTCCTCTGTCCATGAAATTCTCCAGGAAAGAATACTGGAGTGGGTTGCCATGCCCTCATCCAAAGGATCTTCCCAACCCAGGCATCAAACCTGCGTCTCTTATGTCTCCTGCATTGGCAGGCGGGGTCTTTACCACTAGCGCCCCCTGGAAAGCCCATAGCACTTATTATCTTATGACATATACTTAATCAGAATGTCAGCTGCTTAAAGGAATGGTTTCTGCCTGTCTCGATCACTGGTATATTCCCGATGTCTTGTAGAGTGTATGGCACCTCATAGGCACTCAATGAATATTTTTGGAATGAATGAAGGATGGGTGTTGGCAGTCTGCCATGTTTTCGGCTCCAGAGAGGAATTGTCAAGCTTCTAGAAAAGTAATTCCCGCATAAAGGTCACCATCAAGTCTCCACTTAGCCTCCTTTCTCCAGCAGGTCTGTGGTTCCTGTCTCCTCCTTCAAAGAGTGAGCAGCAAGGCTCAGGTTTGCCAGGAGCTTCCAGGATGTTCATCCTGGGTCTTCTGTCTTCCATTGTGTAAATCTGTCCTCCTTTCAAAAGTCTGGCAGATCCCAGGCTGGAACCATTCCTGAGACCTATGGATATTTAGAACCTCAGTGCCCAAAGGAGCCTGGAAAGCCCATCTGTCCAGTCTAAACTTCTCTAGATGAAGAAACTAGAGCTCAGAAAGGTGTCCTAATGTCCCTCATGCCATGAAGCCCATTAGGTGGATGGGGCCTGCCAGGGAGAGGAGTGTGATCATATATGAACGTGTGTGATGAACATGTGAACATATATGAACGTGACGTGGGTGATCATATATGAACCTTGTGAAAGGTGTTGGTCTAGTGTCACGAGTCCATGGACAGGTTGAAAAATAGAGGATCAGAAATGTTAAGTTACTTTTCCAAGGCTGCTCAGCTGCTGAGTGTTAAAGTCAGGATTGAGACCCAGGTTTGTTTTGATTCTAAACTGGTCCAGGGAGTAGATTCTGTTTGTGCTATAATTTGAGAGCAGTGTCATATCCTGGCCTGCTGCCCTTGTTGATGGTGAATGTGTGGCCATGTCCTTCTCTGTGGTCGGTCGCTTTTGTATTTCTGAAAGATGGTTTTCACCTTTCCTCTTGTTCCAGCAGAACAGGTGTTCCTCTTTTCTGTCTAGCAGTCAGTCCTCTGCTGAGTCATTTTTCTTTCTCCTTTTTCTCCATCTGCACCTGTTCTTCCTCTCCCCGGCCTCTCCTACCAGCATTTAAACATGCCTGGTTTCATGTACATCTCACAGTACAAAGGAATGCAGCTGTCCAGTCATCCTGCATTCCCCTGCAGTGACGATCTTTGCTCATTCCTCTTTAATTCTGGGATTCCCAGATGCATCCTCCACATTTCCCATTCCCTCTTCGACCCTCTGTCCTTATGAGTTTCAAAGCTGTTCTGGCTCCTCCTGTCCTTCCCTCCCCCAATCCCCTGGTGGTCACCATTCTGTTCTTTACTTCTAAACCTTTCATTGCTTTAGATGCATCATATGAGAGGAATCATGCAGTGTTTGTCTTCCTGTGACTGGCTTAATTCACTTCATATAATGCCTTCCAGGGCTATCTGTGCTATCACAAATAGTAAGTTTTCCTGCCTTTTTAAGGTGGAATTATATTCCATTGTATGATCTCATGTGAAATATTTTGACTACATCAAAAAGAAAGAAAGAAAAAGGAGGGCAGGAAGGAAGGAAAGAAAAAGAAAACAAAGAGACACAGAACATTTTGGTGATGATGGATATATTTATTAC
Organism: Budorcas taxicolor; assembly: GCF_023091745.1. Classification (NCBI taxonomy): domain Eukaryota; kingdom Metazoa; phylum Chordata; class Mammalia; order Artiodactyla; family Bovidae; genus Budorcas; species Budorcas taxicolor. The sequence continues at coordinate 51,980,041 of NC_068910.1, read as the reverse complement.
TGAGGCTGTGGTGAAGACAACACAAGTGTGCACTTACGTACAAACTCACCAAATTGTGTACACCAATGATGTGCAGTTTTTTTGTTTAACCAATTATACCTCAAAAAAGCTGGGGAAAAAATAAAATATCTATCACAAGACACATTACCTATTTAAACAGAAGTTAATTGCACACATGAAAAATAGAGCCTTTCTTGCTAAGAGCACTAGCAGCCTCTTTGTTGACAAGTCCCGTGACCTTTCTTCAGATTTATCTTACTTGACCCTCTACGGCATTCCACGTGGGGAACCACTCCATTGTTCTCTGGACCCTGTTCCTTTGGATTATGCATCAGCATGCTCTTTGGCTTTCTGCACAGCCCTCTCCAACTTAGTTATTGTTTGCTGGATCTCTGGTAGATTGTCAAGATGACTTCGTTCATCTCTTCCATTCCCGGCGCATGTCCCTGTGCGTTGTGACTTTGCTGATCCTCCTTCAAGAGGTAGTGTTTATTTCTGCTTCCATTTAATTTAAACATGATCACATGAGCTGCTTTAAGGAAATTAGAAAAAAGGATTTAGAGAAATTAGCAAGCAGTGTTTTAAAATGGCTTGCACATTGGTGCTTGTCATTTTCTGACTGTGATTGGAACTCTGAGCCAACAGTGTGAAGGAGCTGCAGCCAACCTGCTGGAGAGGTCGTATGAAAGGTAACTAAGATACCCTGGCCTCACAATTTCCAGACAAGTGAGAAAGTTTTAGATCAATGAGTTCATATGAATCATCAATTCACTGTAGCCCTATGACCTCAGGTAAAACCAGCAAAAGAAACAAACAAACAAAAAACCAAACACTCAAATGAATCCAGAGCAAACTGTCAAACTGCAGACTATGCAAATCAAGGCTACTAGGTAGTAGGCTATTTGTTATGTAGCAGTAGAGAACCAATACCACCTTTTATTTCATCTATTCCTTCTGTTTTTATAGTTTTAAAAAATCTACATGGCATATCATCTTCTCCAAATATTCCTGTTAATATGTGCATTCTAACAATTCCCAAAGAAAGGCAGTACCAAAGAATGCTCAAACTACCACACAGTTTTACTCATCTCACATGCTAGTAAAGTAATGCTCAAAATTCTCCAAGCCAGGCTTCAGCAATACATGAAACGTGAACTTCCAGATGTTCAAGCTGATTTTAGAAAAGGCAGAGGGACCAGAGATCAAATTACCAACAATTGCTGGATCACTGAAAAAGCAAGAGAGTTCCAAAAAAACATCTATTTCTGCTTTATTGACCACATTAAAGCCTTTGACTGTGTGGATCACAATAAACTAGAAAATTCTGAAAGAGATGGGTATACCAGACCACCTGACCTGCCTCCTGAGAAATCCGTATGCAGGTCAGGAAGCAGCAGTTAGAACTGGACATGGAATAACAGACTGGTTCCAAATAGGAAAAGGAGTAAGTCAAGGCTGTATCTTGTCACCCTGCTTATTTAACTTATATGCAAGAGTACACCATGAGAAATTCCAGGTTGGATGAAGCACAAGCTGGAATCAAGATTTCTGGGAGAAATATCAATAACCTCAGATATACAGATGACACCACCCTTATAGCAGAAAGTAAAGAAAAACTAAAGAGCCTCTTGATGAAAATCAAAGAGGAGAGTGAAAAGCTGGCTTAAAGCTCAACATTCAGAAAACTAAGATCATGGCATCTGGTCCCATCACTTCATGTCAAATAGATGGGGAAACAGTGGAAACAGTGGCAGACTTTATTTTGGGGGGCTCCAAAATCACTGCAGATGGTGACTAGAGCCATGAAATTAGAAGATGCTTATTCCTTGGAAGGAAAGTTATGACCAACCTAGACAGCATATTAAAAAGCAGAGACATTGCTTTGCTAACAAAGGTCTGTCTCATCAAGGCTATGGTTTTTCCAGTGGTCATGTATGGATGTGAGAGTTGGTCTCTAAAGAAAACTGAGTGCTGAAGAATTAATGCTTTTGAACTGTAATGTTGGAGAAGACTCTAGAGAGTCCCTTGGACAGCAAGGAGATCTGACCAGTCCATCCTAAAGGAGATCAATCCTGAGTGTTCATTGGAAAGACCAATGCTGAAGCTGAAACTCCAATACTTTGGCCACCTGATGTGAAGAGCTGACTCATTTGAAAAGATCCTGATGCTGGGAAAGATTGAAGGCAGGAGGAGAAGGGGACGACAGAGGATGAGATGGTTGGATGGCTTCACTGACTCAACGGAGATGAGTTTAAGTAAACTCAGGGAGTTGGTTATGGACAGGGGGGCCTGGCATGCTGTGGTCCATGGGGTCATGAAGAGCTGGACATGACTGAGTGACTGAAATGAACTGAACTGAACAATTCCTGAAACAGTATCTCCAAACCAAGTATTCTTCTGATTCTTGATTGTAAAACCAACTGCCTATTGAAATTAGGCTTCATGGAGCTCAAAATGATCACATCCTATGTGAAATTCACCCCTGCTGTCTCAAACCTGCTTCTCCTCTTCTCCCTAACTCAGAGAATGGAGCAGAAATCTGTACATTTTTCAATCTGTAAATTTCTTCCTTGCCTGCTTCCAACACTCACACTCAATGTGTAATCCATCACCAAGCTCTATGAATATTCTTCCTTGATCTTTCTTAAAATAATCCACCTCTTCCTAACCCTGTTTTCACTACCCTAATTCCAGGACCACAATTGTCTGCCAGCATTTCTTTCAGCCTCTTCCTAAGTAGACTTACTCTTACCACCTGGTTGCCAAACACGTAAGACTCTCACTATCTAGCTGCCAACCAATCCATTCTTGAAAGCAGTGCATGTTCTTTCATTTTTGACAAGAGCATTAACCTATGTTCTTTAGATCTCCTGTATTTAACTGACTATTTTCTCCCTGCTTGTCAATTATGGGAATACACGTGTTAAAATCTCATGTTATGGAATTGTCTAACTCTTTGGGTAGTTCTGTCAGGTTTTGAGTTTTATATTCTGAGCCTATATTTTTTTCAGTGTGTGTAAGTTTGAAGTTTTTATATTTTCTGGATGAATTAAGTCTTTTTATCTTTATGAAGTGACCTCCTTTGATGCTAATAATACTTTCTACTTTAAATTTTATTTCGTGCAGTACTGTTTATGTGCCAGTGCTTATTTGTAAGTTGTTTTTGTAAATTTATCTTACAACTTTTGTTTGCCTTCATGTTTTAGGCATATTTTTATCCAGTCTTTATTTTTATCTTTAAACTGATGGGGTTAGTACATTTCCATTCACGGTAATTACTGATATTTGGATTTTTTCCAATTCTTTTATTTTGCCTTTATGTTGAAATTTTTGATTAGGTTAGGGCTTCCTCTGTCCCCCATTATTCCTTTAGTTTTCTGCTATTATTTTGGGATAGATTTCTGCTATTATTTCCATTCTATTTGTATAATTTAATTGGTTGCTTTAGAAAATTTTCTCCATATTCAATTTTTAAAAGTCTAAAATCAGTTTGCCTTCTCCTCCCCCACAATGTAAGAGATTTAAAATACTTTATTCCCAAATATTCTCTAAGAATGTATATGATATTATTACTTGATAACTTTTTGTATCTTGTTCATATTTTATCATGTAAATGATAAATGGCATTATGTCATTTATCATATAAATGACATTATCATCATTGTTTTATAAGTTAGATAGGTCTTAGGTTTACCCAGATGTTTACCACCTTCTGTGCACACTATGGTTTATTAAATCTTTAATCTGTTTGAAATCATTTCCCTTCTTTCTAAAGTACATGCTTTAGTCCTTTAGTAAAGATCTTTGGAAATTAACCCAGTCTTTGCTTGTCTATAGCTGCCTGTATCTCACCCTTATTCGTCAATTACTGCCTTGATGGTTATAAAGTTTCCAGTTGACAGCTATTTTACTTCAGCACTTTAAATGGGTTCCACTGCTACTGCTCGGAGTCATCCATCAGTCTACGTGCCATGACACTGGAGGTAAGCTAGGTTGTTTTCCTCTGGGTACCTTTAAAAGCTTTCTCTGTTATTTGGTGTTTGGCAGATTCATTACACCGTATCACTGTCTAGACTTCTTTTTAATTATCCTATTCAGACTAACTCATGCCTTTCATCAATTCTGGAAAAATTTGAGCCATTATCTCTTCAAATATCCTCTATCTACCAGCCCATTAGCTCCTTTCAAAACTCCTATTAGGGGTGTTTTAGATATCATTACTTCGCTTTCTGTGTCTCTTAACCTCTGATTTATACTTTTTCTTTTTATGCAATATTTTAAATAATGATTATTATTAATTTATTTTTGCATTCATCTTCCTGTTGAGTAGTAATTCTCTTTTAATTCTAGACTATTTCCAGTTCAATAATTCTTGCTTCAGCTGTGTCTAATCTGTAATTTAGCTTATACCTTGATTTGTTGATTTTTATTTACTATATTTTTCATTTATATAATCTCTCTTTGAATCTTTCTTTCAAATATGCCTGGTCATTTTTGAGATGCAATCTCAATCAATTATCTCTTTAAATGTATTACCTGTAATTTTTTTAGATTCTAATTCTCACCATTCTAAAATTTGAAGACATTGTGCTTTGTTTTCCTCGTTTGGAAAATGGGAATGAAAGTTAAGAAAAAAGTAATAAAAGTAATTGCTTTGAGAACTGTATGAGGATTGAGTACTAATGATATGTAAGGTTCTTAGAGAAATTCCTAGCACAGAGTAAACTACACAAGTGTTAGCTATTGTTACTGTTGCTATTGCTACTGTAGAACTGATTTTGTTCTTTGCCAACTCCCTCCAAATGACTTGTTTTACTCATGTGCTGAGTAGTTTTTGATTGTGAGCTCATGTTCCTTGAAACATTATCAGTGGAAAGTTCTCAAGGCTTGTATGTATGTAAGATGCATTTCTCCAGAAAGGCTATTTAGAGCTTTTTCCAAGGCCAATCCAAACTAGTTTAAATTAGATTCTTGCCTTGGATATTTTTCTTGCCTTTTTGTACTGTTCAAGGTCAGTTTTCCTTCCAGTACCAAAGAAGGGCAATGCCAGAGAATGTTCAAACTACTGCACAATTGCACTCATTTCACACGGAGCAGGTAATGCTCAATCTAGGCTTGAATCCTTCAACCTAGGCTTCAATGATATGTGAACTGAAAACTTTCAGATGTACAAGCTGGATTTAGAAAAGGAAGAGGAACCAGAGATCAAATTGCCAATATCAATCAGATCATAGAAAAAGCAAGGGAATTCCAGAAAAACATCTATTTCTGCTTCATTGACTACACTAAAGCTTTTGACTATGTGGATCACAACAAACTGTGGAAAATTCTTAAAGATATGAGAATACCAGGACATCTTACCTGCCTCCTGAGAAGCCAGTATGCAGTCCAAGAAGCAACAGTTAGAACCAGACATGGAACAACGGACTGGTTCCAAATTGGGAAAGGAGTACATCGTGGCTGCATATTGTCACCCTGCTTATTTAATTTATATGCAGAGTACATCATGCAAAATGCCAGGATGGATGAACCACAAGCTGGAATCAAGATTGCCAGGAGAAATATCAGATATGCAGATGACTCCACCCTTATGGCAGAAAGTGAAGAGAAACCAAAGAATCTCTTGATGAAGGTGAAAGAGGAGAGTGAAAATGTTGGCTTAAAACTCAACATTTAAAAAAACAAAGATTATGGCATCTGGTCCCATCATTTCATGGCATATAACTGGGGAAACAATGAAAACAATGACAGACTTTGTTTTCTTGGGCTCCAAAATCACTGCAGATGGTGACTACAGCCATGAAATTAAAAGATTCTTAGGGAGGATTGGGATGGGGAACATGTAAAGAAAAAAACAAAGTTGATGCAAAATAAACATTTCTGCCTATGTCTCATTAGAAAAAATAAAAGATTCTTGCTCCTTGGAGGAAAAGTTATGACAAACCTAGATAGCATATTAAAAAGCAGAAACATTACTTTATTGCCAAAGATCTGTCTAGTCAAAGCTATGGTTTTTCCAGTAGTCATGTATGGATGTGAGAGTTGGACCATAAAGAAGGCTGAGCGCTGAAGAATTGATGCTTTCAAATTGTGGTGTTGGAGAAGAGTCTTGAGAGTCCTTTGGACTGCAAGGAAATCAGACCAGTCAATCCTAAAGGAAATCAGCCCTGAATAGTCTTTGGAAAGGCTGATGCTGAAGCTGAAACTCCAATACTTTGGCCACCTGATGTGAAGAACTGACTCTTTGGAAAAGACCCTGACTGTGGGAAAGATAGAACGCAGGAGAAGGGGATGACAGAGGATGAGATGGTTGGATGGCATCACTGACTCAGTGGACATGAGTTTGAGCAAGCTTCAGGAGATGGTGAACAACAGGGAAGCCTGCCATGCTGCAGTCCATGGGGTCACAAAGAATCAGACATGACTGAGCAACTGAAAAACATTCTTGTGAGTCCAGTCCCCACGGACATTGTGAGTCCGGTCCCAAATTTGCCTGAGTGTTGGATTGTCATTATGAATTCTCAAGGGAGACTTGTTTCCCCTTCAACCTTAGATGGACTAATATAAGCAAACTTCCTTAATGCCATTCTTTGCACGGTAGGTTCTTTGCTGATTTAGGTGAAGTCGCTCAGTCGTGTCCGACTCTTTGCGACCCCCTGGACTGTAGCCTATCAGGCTCCTCCGTCCATGGGATTCTCCAGGCCAGATACTGGAGTGGGTTGCGATTTCCTTCTCCAGGGGATCTTCCCGACCCAGGAATCGAACCCAGGTCTCCTGCATTGGAGGCAGATGCTTTAACCTCTGAGCCACCAGGGAAGATTTTCACTCATTAAGGTCCCAGCACTGGTATGAGTATCAGTGATTGTTAGTCCCATGGTAGGATGATTCAGTATTTGTAGCGGGAGGAAAAATGGCCCTGGATCATACACTAGCTTAAGTAGGTACTTATTTTTGAGAGTTTGTTGTTCCTGGTCATTTTGGACTACTTTTATTGCCACCTCAGCCATCCTTTAGAAATATATTTTGAATACTACATGCAGGATTTGTACATATTTTGAAACTGGAGATTTTTTTCTATTAAGGGCTAGATAGTCAATATTTTAGGTTTTGTGGGTCACATGGTCTTTATTGTTAATAGCTCTGCTATTTTAGCATAGAAGCAGCCATAGACGATTCATAAACAGATGGGGCTGATGGGTTTCCATTAAGCTTTATTTACAGAAGCTTTATTGACCCAAGAACTTCAGTTTTTTGACTCTTGTTCTAAAATATAGCTGATGATAGAAGACGGAAGAATAATGCGGCCTCCAAGACTCCTGGTAGCCATAGCCAAAGGGGAACCGACATTGCTACCTGATTGAAACTTTCCTCTTTATTTGGAGCTTAAAGTCTTAGAAGAGCAAACCCTACAGGGGCTTCACAGGAGACATCCCATAGGGTGGGAGGTTGGGTAGAAGCTAGAGTTAGGATATGGAGGAAACCTGAAGTGATTACTGCCATCCAGATTCTTTCTGATATAGTCTCCTGCCTGGTGCCTATAATGATTCCTGCCAGATCACAGATGCTTAGGAATATCCAAGTTTCATCTATCCTTCCCAAAGTTCATCAGTGTATGTATAAACCTCTAAACCTGCCTGCTTGTCCTCTGCCAACAGAATATTTTTCATGTCTCAGTGATGATTCAGGCCAGGATAACTGCTTTTTTTTTCTTAAGCCAACTTAGATCCTCATCGTGAATTAAGGCTGTGCTTTTGACTGACTCCTTGGGCCTAAACAATAATGTTATTTGTCATATGAACTTAAAAGGGGGTGGAAGTGGGAGATGGTTGTACTTTATAATTCCCTGAAATCTGGCTATGGAAACATCACTTTTACAACAAAGGCAGCTTCGGTACAATTTTTGGAAACATAAAAGCTTTTGTTGAGCAGGTTGTGAAGGCTTACTTGCTGGAAAGAACTCAAGCCTATCTTAGGTGGTACAGGTGCTGAACTTGTTGGTAGGAAGGTGGTAATCAATTCTGAGGCTACAGGTGCAAAGAAAGATATTTATTGAGATGGCATCTCTGAATGTAGTTGCTCAAAAGCTGGGTTTTCCTGTCCCCTTATTTGAAGCACTCTGAAGAGCTGGCATTTCCACAGGCGTCTTTGTTAGTGGGGAGTTGGGAGGGCCTGTCAACTGGTAGGTTAATCTTACTAATTAACAGGAAGTACACAGACCTCAGAAAGTGCCTCCGCAGACTGGCAGAGTGTCCATCTGTTTCATCTGGGTGATTCTGAAAAGGTTGTAGGCAAATGGCACCTTTCACTTTAAGAAGCAGAATTTAACCTTTGTAACCATTTTAAAAATTAGAATTTGAGGGACTTCCCTGGTGATCCAGTGGTTAAGAATCCACTTTCCACTGCAGTGGGCTTGGGTTCAGTCCTGGGTTGGGAAACTAAGATCCGACATGCCCCACGTAATGCAGTCAAATAAATAAATTAATGAAAAAATTAAGAATTTGAGAAGCCCACATTGTTGAAGGTACGGGCAGGTGTGGGGTTTTTCAGAAACCTGTCCAGAGGAAGCCTGGAGGAATGGAAGGGCTGCATTTTAAATGCATCATTCTTATTCTCTAGTCCCCCTGGCCTAGCTTTTTTCCTTCTTCGCACTTATTTTAAAAGCCCATCTCCCTCCTCCTTCCAGTGAAAACCCACGCTTCATCCCTGAGTCTGTTGTGGAAGAACAGACTGGAAGACATCTGCCTCTTGCCTTATTTTTTTTAATTCCTCTAAACGATAGCGCCAAGTCTCCACCGCAGAGCCCTGACTCCCTGAACAAACCAAATGGTGGCTGTTGGCATCGTAGTGACAGCTTGTTAATGGAGGAATCCTTGACAGTGTGACAACCTGTGTGGGCTGCCTCGGGAAGCCAAGTCCGCCCCCGCACACACCCCAGTCATTAACAGGTGGGGAGGAATAGCAAGGAACTGCTGCTGAGGAGGGAAAAATATTCCACCAAATGCATTATGTGTATTAAAAAACACTTCCAAATTGATATCATCTCTCTTCTAGTTCTTGTTAGCAGGAAGAAGCAAAGCAAAAAGTGCTTTGCTTTCGGGGTCAGAGAAACCTGGATTTGTAGCTGAGTTTGTCCACCTCCCTGCTGTGTGACTTTCTGAACATTCCCTTGCTGAATCTCAATTTGCGGACAGGAACACGGTCAGAGACACAATCGTAGATGTCACCTATCAGTGTTCAGTGGTTAAAATCTCTTTTTAGGATGACGGATTGGCCCGATTGTTCCTGTAGTTCTGTCAAGTGTCGATTTTTAGATTTTGAGGCAGTGTCGTTTCAGTGTATTGAGTTGGAAATAGCTTTGTCTTCTTGGTGAATTGGGCCTTTCATCATTAGAAGGTGACTTCATCTCTAGTCTTTTTGTCTTACATTATTTTGTGTGATGTTACTTTATGTGCTGATAGCTTTATATATATATATATATATATATATATATTATGACTAATTCCATTTATTTTACAATATTTCTGTGTCCTCATGTGTCTTGGTATGAAATATGGGGGATGTAGAGACTGAGCCTCTTGCCTGGAAAATCCCATGGATGCAGGAGCCTGGTGGGCTGCAGTCCATGGGGTCGCTGAGTCGGACACGACCGAGCGACTTCACTTTCCCTTTTCACTTTCATGCATTGGAGAAGGAAATGGCAACCCACTCCAGTATTCTTGCCTGGAGAATCCCAGGGACAGGGGAGCCTGGCGGGCTGCCGTCTATGGGGTCGCACAGAGTCGGACACGACTGAAGCGACTTAGCAGCAGCAGCAGCAGCAGCAGCAGAGACAGAGCAAGCTTGGGTTGGCTATTGCTTGGTGAAGGCAGTCACACTGATTGGACTGGCTTCCTTTCTTTCCAGCTTCTTGAAGCCCCAAATATATATTTTATATACACACACATTCTCTGAAAGAAAGCCTCATGGAGCCTATCTGTGGTGGCACCGCTCACGCCAGCCTCTGAAGACTTCCCCCCAGCTCTGACCTAGACTAAAAAGAGTATAGAATATATTTCTTTATCTGTAGCTCTTAGCATATGTCTAAGGGCTCCACTTAACTTAGGAGACATTCACGACTGTTTAAAAGAACGGTTTTAAAACCTTTTAGTGCCACTCAAAGAATGGTTTCTAAGGGTCTCAGATCCCTTTGTGAATATGATGAAAGCTACAGATTGTCTCTTTAGAAAAAAATGCACAAATACAAAAATTTCAAACAATTTCAGCATATGATATCTACCTTCTAAGATTCCAGAGACTCCAAGTAAAGGAACCTTTCTTTAAATACTTATGTCTTAAAAATTAATGGGTTAAAAAACAGGGTGAAACAATTTAAGAAATGCAAACTTATACGTCAGAATGGCAGCATGTGTAACCCTGGCAGAAATTCACTGCCTACCATGATCTAAGGTGGATCAGACCTACCAGGAAGAGCATGCAATGAGCTGCTCTGCATGTGTGCACTGGAGACCTGAGCTGAGGATTAATCCAAGGATCTAGAACCAGTGAATCCTATGACCCTAGCTGAGACTCCCAGGAAACATCCTCCAAGAGAGGTCTTCATAAACCAGGGCATGCCCCAAGCCTCCCCTGAAGAAAATTCCAACTGAAGATGAGCTGAGGAGAAAAAATAAAACACTGAGGAAATGCCACCATGAGAGAGAGTCAGCAGGTGCAGCAAATGGAAGCTCTGATGCCCAAGAAAGGAGAGTGAAGTCAGCTGAGAAAGTACATGCACACTTTGTTTTATTGTGCTTCAAAGATATTGCAGTTTCTACAAATTGAAGGTTTGTGGCAACTCTGTGTGGAGCAAGCCTATCAATACCATTCACAGCATTTGCTCACTTTGTGTCATGCTTTGGCAATTCTGAAAAAGAGTGGATATATGTCTATGTATAGCCGATTCGCTTTGCTCTATAGCTGAAACTAACACAATATTGTAAGTCAACTATACTGAAATAATAATTTAAACAAATATTATTTCTAACTTTGTCTTTGTGATTATATTTGTTATAGTGATCCGTGATCAGTAATCTTTGATGTTTCTGTTAAAAAGTTTATGACTTGAAGGTTCAGATGATGGTTAACATTTTTGGCATTTGGGATTTTAAATTGAGGTATATACATTGTTTTTGTAAGGCATAATGCATACTTAATAGACTACAGTATGGTATAAACACAACTTTTCTATGCATTGGGAAACTGAAAAATTCATGACTTGCTTTGTTGCTTTATTCACTCTATTGTGGCGACTGGAACCAAACATGCAATATCTCCGAGATGTTCCTGTACTTTCATATAAGTGTGTTTAAAATATTCAAAGTAAAAGAAGAATAAACTCCATAAAATGGAGGTAATGGAAAAGGATATTCAAATCTGAGAAAAGTAGCTATGTTTACATATGAAAAATGTTGCCATAGGTGAGAGAAATAATTAACCTTATTTAAGGATCATTTGAACTAGATGTGACTAAAGAGCGAATACATAAAGTGGAAGAATTGCCTGAGGAAATAACCCAGAATACAGAAGAGAGGAATGAACAGTTGGGAATTAGGAAAGAGAAGATGGAGAACGGAGGAAACAGTTTTATTCTCAGTTCAGTTCAGTTCAGTAGCTCAGTCGTGTCCAACTCTTTGCAACCACATGGACTGCAGTATGCCAGGCCTCCCTGTCCATCACTAACTCCCAGAGCTTACTCAAACTCATGTCCACTGAATTAGTGATGCCATCCAACCATCTCATCCTCTGTCATCCCCTGTCTCCTCCCACCTTCAATCTTTCCCAGCATCAGGGCCTTTCCCAGTGAGTTAGCTCTTTGCATCAGGTGGCCAAAGCATTGGAGTTTCAACTTCAGCATCAGTCCTTCCAATGAATATTCAGGACTGATTTCCTTTAGGATGGACTGGTTGGATCTCCTTGCTGTCCAAGGGACTCTCAAGAGTCTTCTCCAACATCACAGTTCAAAAGCATCAATTCTTCAGTGCTCAAGCTTTCTTTATAGTCCAACTCTCACATCCATACATCTTTCTCTCTTTAGTCGTGAAGTTGTGTCCAACTCTTGCAGCCCCATGGACTGTAGCCTGCTAGGCTCCTCTGTCCATGGGATTCTCCAGACAACAATACTGAAGTGGGTTGCTGTTTCCTTCTCCAGGGGATCTTCCTGACCCAGGAGTTGAACCTGGGTCTCCTGCATTGTAGGCAGATTCTTTACTAATTGAGCTATGAGGGGGGAAACCATAGCTTTGACTAGATGAACCTTTGTTGGCAAAGTAATATCTCTTCTTTTTAATATGCTCTCTAAGTTAGTCATATACCCTGGATACACGGTAATGAAGAGACAACTATTATGCAGAAGGAGAAAGTTTTGAAAGTTACTAGGCAGAAAAATGGAGAAGGCAATGGCACCCCACTCCAATACTCTTGCCTGGAGAATCCCATGGACGGAGGAGCCTGGTGTGCTACACAGTCCATGGGGTCACTAAGAGTCAGACACAACTGAGTGACTACATTTTCAGTTTTCACTTTCATGCATTGGAGAAGGAAATGGCAACCCACTCCAGCATTCTTGCTTGGAGAATCCCAGAGACGGGGGGCCTGGTGGGCTGCCGTCTATGGGGTTGCACAGAGTCGGACACAACTGAAGTGACTTAGCAGCAGCAGCAGCAGGCAGAGAAGACATTACTTACAGAAGTCAGTGTCAGACAAAAATCAGACTGTCATCCTCAGTAACACATGCCAGGACATTAAAAAAAAAAAAAAAAGAATATCTCCAAGGCACTGAGGCAAAGTCATGTGAGGACATATTTTAACTAACATATATGATGCACTTCTGCATCCCCCAAACCACAGAGGACAGTGTCTTCATTAAATGATGTTGGGAAAACTGAACAGCCACATAAAAGACTTAATCATACACAAAAATTAACTCAAAATGGATTAAAGACTTGAATGTAAAACCTGACACACAAAAAAATGCCTAGAAGGAAATAGAAAGCAGCACTAAGCTCCTTGACATCAATCCCAATGTTGAATTTTCAGATTTGACTCCAAAAGCAAGGGCAACTAAAGCAAAAATAATCATGTGGGGCCTTTATAAAACTAAAAGTGTATGCACAGCATAAGAAACCATCAATACAATGAAAAGACAGCCTAGTGAATAGTGAAAATACTTGCAAATCATATCTGATAAGAAGTTAATATCCAAAATATAGGAACAATTCAAACAACTCAATGGCATTAAAAACCCCTCCCAAACAACCTCATTTAAAAATGGACTGAGAACAGAAATAGATATTTTTCCAAAGAAGACATGAATGTAGCCAACAGACCCAGGAAAAGATGTTCAGCATCACTGATTATCAGGGAAATGCAAATCAAACCACAGTGAACTATCATCTCACACCTGTTAGAATGGCTATAATCAAAATGAGAAGAAATAGCAAGCCTTGGCAAGGATGTAAAGAAAAGGGAACCCTCACACACTGTTAGTGGGAGTGTAAATTGGTGCCACCACTGTGGAAAACAGTCTGGTATTTCATAAAAAAATTAAAAATAGAACTACAGTCAGTTCAGTTCAGTTCAGTCGCTCAGTCGTGTCTGACTCTTTGCGACCCCATGAATTGCAGCACGCCAGGCCTCCCTGTCCATCACCAACACCCAAAGTTCACTCAAACTTGCCCATCGAGTCCGTGATGCCATCCAGCCATCTCATCCTGGGTCGTCCCCTTCTCCTCCTGCTCCCAATCCCTCCCAGCATCAGAGTCTTTTCCAATAAGTCAACTCTTTGCATGAAGTGGCCAAAGTACTGGAGTTTCAGCTTTAGCATCTTTCCTTCCAAAGAACACCTAGGACTGATCTCCTTTAGAATGGACTGGTTGGATCTCCTTGCAGTCCAAGGGACTCTCAAGAGTCTTCTCCAACACCACAGTTCAAAAGCATCAATTCTTCAGTGCTCAGCTTTCTTCACAGTCCAACTCTCACATCCATACATGACCACTGGAAAAACCATAGCCTTGACTATACAGTATGATCCATCAATTCCACTTCTGGGTATTTTTCCAAAAAGAACAAAGTCACTAATTTGAAAGATACATGCACTTGATGTTCATTGCAATTTTGTTTAAATAGCCAATGTTTGGAAACAAGCTAAGTATCTATTGGTAGATAAATGAATAAAGAAGATATGGTATATACATACAGTGGAAATACGACTTAGCCATATAAAAACTCGCCATTTGTGACAACATGACTAACCCTTGAAGGCATTATGCTAAGTGAAATAAGTCAGACAGAGAAAAACAAATACTGTTTGATAGCATTTATATGTGGAATCTAAAAAGCAAAACATATGAACAAACAAAACAAGATGAAACTCGTAGATACAGACAGCAGATTGGTGGTTACCGGAACAGAGGGCAGTTGTGGGTGGGTGAAATGGGTGAAGGGGATAAGTTGTATGGTGACAGCTGAGAACTAGACTTATTGTATAGATCACTTTGTAGTGCATGCAAATATGGAATTATTATGTTGTAAGCCTGAAACTAGGAAAATACTATGTTCCAGTTTTACACCCCCCTAATATAAAACTCAAACCACAAAACACAAACATCCATGAGGAATATCCTCAAGTATTGAGTTTATTCCGGTTGGTAAAATTAAAGGTGACTTTTAGTTTTATCTTAATACTTCTGTATTATTCACATTTACCACAATAAACCTGATTAACTTATGTAATAGAATAAATATTAAAAAATGATGATCTGTATTGAAAGGATAGGAAGTCTCTGTGTCTGTTCAAATTAAGCCCATTCTTTAAGGATTAGCTCCTTTGACACTTTATCCACGAGGCCGTCCTGCTGTTCCTTCCCCTCTGCGGGATGGACTCATCCATTAGGCACACAGGGAACACAGTGCTGAGGGCCTATGGTAATATTTTAATTTAAAATCCTTTTAAAATCAGAAGGAAAAGCTGCATATAATGTTAATGAGCACATAATAAGGCATACAACCCGGATTGTATTTTATTTTTGTCTTTATACCAATGTGGTGGTAAAATATAATTTAAAATGAATTAAATTTATATTATACATTAAATTATATTTATATATTTATAATTTATATATAAATGTATATATTTATAATCATATATTAATTTTCTTATTTTTAATGCAGAAAGAACCAATGAAGGCAAAAGTGCCCAGGGCTCATGGAAGTCATAAAGCAGCGCTGTACCTCTGACTTCCTGTCTTAATTTTGGTTGCCCCAGAGGCAGAGTCTGAGACAAGCCTCTGCAGGCAGATTATTTGGGAAATGACCTTAGCAAGCAGATGTCAGGGAGCAGAGAGAGAGACAGGGAGAGACAGAGGGAAGAAAGTCCATAAAATCATGTGTTCTTAAGGTCAATGTGGTGGGCCACAGGGTTCAGCTTTTCTAGGACCTTCATTCCTAAAGACGAACAGAGTGAGTTCCAGTGTTTCCCACCTGAAGGATGAGATGCCAGGCTATTTATCTGCTGAGTGTGGTCCCCTCTTCTTTGAGCAATGACCGTGAAGGCTGTTCAGTTCTTTATACGGGGCTTGTATAAGCTGATTGGCTCCTGACACTGGGGCAGAAAACCAAGTGTTAGCTCAGGGTGAGATGCTGTGAGCCTGAGAGTGAGATTGCATGGCTCAATGCCGCTGAAACTAAAACCAGAGCAGGGCCAAGGTGATATACCTCACATGACCAAGAGTGTCTCCTGCCATTCCCCTGGAATCAATCTCACATAATCCCTACACTCCCAAACCATTTTATTCATATATCCATATGAGCTCTTTTTACATTCAGCCATGTCTTGTGTATCCCATACTTCCTTCTGTCCTTGAAATAAAAATTCCTTGAGGTCATAAGCAATTCTCATGGCACAGAACCTTGCATATAGTAGGTACTTGATACGTATTGTTGATTTCATTTAACAAAGAGGGCCCTGGACTAGAATTTAAGAGACCTGAATCCAAGTCCCTACTCTGCTGCTAATAAACTGCATAATTTTGGGCAACCCCTTGTCTCCTCAGGATCTCATACTGTATCTATAAAATGAGGAGCATGTACAAGATCTTCTCCAAGGAGCTCTTTGGATGTGTGTGATTATTCCCATCCACACAATTCCGTTCAGCATGAAGAAAGCTCCAACTGCATTCTCCTCCCAGTGTCAGCTGCTGGAATTAGAGGGGTGGACGCAGCACAGTTTTACTGTGCAAAAATGGAATGTTTCTTCACAGAGGGAGACAAACAAAGAATTATAGCACCTTGTGGGCAGAAGCAAATCAGAGGGCTGATGACACACAGTGGGATTTGTAACCAGATCTGGGACGTGTCAGGAGGAATTCTTGCAGAGATGATTCTTAAAGAATGTGTGATAAGTGATGGGGAGAGTCTGGTGAGAACAGAGGAGGACAGGCCATAAGGAGCTAGTCCAGGGAAGGGAGACACCTTCCTCCAGGGTGAGGACAGAAAAGGAATGCTTGTAAGGCTCTTAGACTTTTGGACCAGCACGATCCCCATATCTCATGTTGCCTTTCTGAGATTGACTGCTGTAATCAAATACTAATTTTCATCTGTGTGTTGGCTCCAAGATGGGGAGAGGGGTACTAGGTTATACGGACAATATACCTCCCATAGTGGGAGACAAGGCATAATTTTTCTGTGTTTGCTGGGAAAGGAGAATCACCTTCAGCTTATTTTATATTTATTATAAGCGGCACTGTGGAAATGGATTTTTAAAAAGTGCAGCCATAGACTAATGGAGAGAAGAGGATGTATTAGCTTCTAGACAGGTCCTCAATTTATATATGTTCAATCAGTCCAGTGTTCCTCTCGTTGATAGTAATGAGTACATTTCTTTCCAGAAGTCAAAGCCCTTGTTGTTTTCTGCCTAAGATGATGGGAGTATCTATGTTATGATGATCAGGTATGTGTTACCCCAGGTAGAATATACTGGAGATGCTTGCAGAAGCAGCTCTTTCATGCTAAGGGCACCATGGGGAGCACAGACTGCAGAGACCCCAGTCCTCTGGATGTACCTGCTGATGTATCCCCTTCCTGTTCTGCCTGAGCATGAGATCACCTCATAATTTTACCTCCTGGGGTCATTTGCTGCTTTGGGAACCAATGCTGTTTGCTGATAAACATCCCCACTGCACAGAAATGTTGTGCTTAGTAGGTTTCTCTTTTTGGAGAAATGACCCTAATTTCAACAACTTGCTTCATTACAGAGGAGAACCAAATGAGGAAATTTGCCAAAGCAGTGGCTGGAACACAGTCTTCCCAATGTTTCCCTGGAAGAGGAAGCAGAGGAATATTGGAGACAGACTTTGTTTCTCATAAGGAAACTTACTTCTTAGAAAAGTTTGGTTCAGAATGTGAAATTGGGTGTTGGTTACAGGTATGAACACTGATTCACTGCTGCGGATGCCTGGACATATAGGAACTACTCAAAAGTAAATCTGGTCGCCCCCAGTTTTCAGTTGTGTTTAGTCTTAGCACAGGTCATCTGTGACCTTGCAATAGAGGGAAATGGCATGAAGGAAAGGATGTATATACTGAGACTTTGCAAAGTGCGCTGCTTAGTTCATCTATTCCTTTACTAATGACTGGACAAAGCATTTTACATTGTCAATTCAGTTAACACATTAATGAAAACGTGGAGTGAGTCATTTACTGTGAGGGTTAAAATATCATTTCACGCAATCTTCACCTCAATATCAAGAAGTTAGGAATTTTCGTTATCCAAAGTTCATAGATAAGCAAATGAAGCTCAAAGTTTAAATCAAGGCTTAAGGGGATGCAACTCATAAGGGACAAAGCTGAAATTTAAACCTGAGTTGTCTGACTCTAGAGCTCATGTGTGTGACCTCACAGGTCACATTTCAGTCACCCAGTGTTTATAAAACTCATCATTTATAGAAGCAGTTATGGTGACCTCACTGATGATGAGCACAGGGCATGAGAGAGCAATAATTCCCCAAATCCCCACTCTTACCTCATTCCTTGATTCATTCATCAAACACTTCTTGAGCTGATATATCTGTCTCTACACTATGAGACTCAGTGATGAACAATGTATGGTTCTTATCCTGGACTGCACAATCAGGAAAACAAAGAGAAACACTCCGAGTACAGTAGCCTATATACTAATTCAGACATGTTCTAGTGATCAGTGGCTAAGTAACAATTCACCAAATACTTAGTCTTTTTTTCCTCGCCATTAAATATTGTTTATTTATTTGATGGCCGGGTCTTAGTTGTGGTACACAGGATCTGGTTCCATGACCAGGGATTGAAACCAGGCCCCCTGCACAGGGAGCATGGCATCTTAGCCACTGGGCCACCAGCTGCATGCGTGCCTGCTCAGTCGTGTCCAACTCTTTGCAACCCCATGGACTGCAGCCCACCAGGCTCCTCTGTCCATGGGATTTCCCAGGCAAGAATACTGAAGTGGGTTGCCATTTCTTCCTCCAGGGGATCTTCCCGACCCAGGGATCAAACTCACATCTCTTGCATCTCTCTCCTGCACTGGCAGGCAGATTCTTTACCATTGCACCACCTGGGATTCCCACCAGGGAATTTCTGAACATCTCCCATGGTTCTATGACTGTTAGACTCATCTTGGGACCCCTCATGTTTTTGCCCTGACCATGGTTGAGACTGTGGTCATCCGAAGACTTTTTTATTCATGTGTCTGGTGCCTGTGATGGCTGGATGTGTGTGGGGGCTGTTCTCTCAGATCCCTGTCTCTTCACATGGGTTCTCTGCTTGGCTAGCTTGGGATTCCTCACAGTATCTGTCAGTCCATGAGAGATGGATTTCTTCCTGGTGACTGGCTTCCCTTGGAGCAAACCTCCCAAGAGTGAAAGTTGGAAGCTATGAAGCTTTTTCTGACTAACCCTCAGAAATCAAAGTGTGACTTCTCTTGCATTTTGTTGGTTATAAGCAAATCTCCATTTCAGCTCAGAGTCAAGGGTGGGGCTGCACAGGAGCACAAAAACTGAGAAGCATAATTTATTGGGGGGCAAATTTGGAGACTAGATACCACACACTAAATATTCATCAAGTTTGAGAGCCCTTGAGGGGCTTTATCCCAGGGCAGAGAAAGTTTAGCCTGACTCTGGACAAAGGTAGACTACTTCTTGCAGTCAAGAGTTTCAGTGTTTGGGGGAAGCTCAAGCAGTTGGGTTGAACAGCAGTGTACGTGAGTGGGTTGAGGTGTGTGGCTAGTGGAACAGAGAGTCTAGAGTTAAAAATGGCCAGCACTCTCCTGGCTTTAATGAATAGAAGAAGTGGAATCCTTGAAGGTCTAATAAACAAGGAGTATCAGAATGAGATCTGTGCATTGGAAGATCCCTCAGGTTACCATGTGGAAGACAGATCTGAGAAGGCAATAATGGAGTCAAGAAACAGTTGAGTTGGGATGAGGAAAGCTCTTTCTTAGGAGAAAGGAAGACTTTGTGAGTTACAAGTTTTGTCCAGTTAGCTGAAGAGGATGAGCGGGGAAAGGACCAGGAGGCTTCTCCACTGGGCAGCATTGTAGGAGGTGGTGCTGTTTAATGTGGTGGAGGATACAGAAGCAGTGCCCATTGATGCATCCAGCCTTGAACTTGCTGATTCAGAAGTACCTGCAGGAGAATCCAGTGGAGATGCTTTTTCCGTGACGTGGTGCACACACACACCATGGTGCTCTGCCCAGGTTCCCTTTACAGGACCAGTCCATGCTCCACCAGCCTTAACTGTGGGGTGGCCGGCTGTCTGCACCTGCACCCTTATCCTGGACATTTCCCTCACCCAGAACAGCTCAGGAGGTTGTACCTCTCGCTTGAGGCAGCTCACAGCCCATGACTGGCTGAGCATGGGGCAGCAGATCACCATCCCCCTGCTACCAGGGAGGACAACTCTGTGATGCCGTTTATGCTTCTGAGCTCCCCAAGGGCTCAGCCGAGGATAGAGCTCCACTGAATTCACATCTTTATGCAGCCTCTTCCCCTGCCCTAACTTGATGCACCCATCCCCTCCTCTCTCAGGAAATCACAAGCATAAGAGCCTCAGACCAGAGCTACTTCGAGGAAAACTGATCTAAAGAGCCTTTTCGAAGGTGTCCCCATGGATAGGATGTTTCCAGGCATAGCAAGTTCTTTTCTGTGAAACCTATTCTAAGAAAAAAAAAATAGTAGAGAGCTCTACTCAGTACTCTGTAATGACCTACCTGGGTAAAGAATCTAAAAAAGAGTGAATGTATGTGTGTGTATCCTGATTCACGTTGCTGTATAGCAGAAACTAACACAGCATTGTAAATCAATGCTACCCCAATAAAAATTTCAAAAAATAATAGGGCCTCTTATAAGGTTGAGCTGAGTTGTGATGTGTAACATATTTAAGATGTGTTGTAAAAATATAGCTTGTAGCAAGGTACAACTATTCTGGAACAAAACTTCCTGCTTTTAATCCCAACTCCACTAACTGTACATCTTGGGCAAGTCTTCTTACCTATAAAATGGGAGACTGATAGTCTCTGTGTGCATGCTAAGTCACTTCAGTTGTGTCCGACTCTTTGCAACCCCATGGACTATAGCCCACCAGGCTTCTCTGTCCATGCAATTCTCCAGGCAGGATTAGTGAAGTGGGTTGCCATGCTCTTCTCCAGGGATCAAACCCACATTTCTTGTGTCTCCTGCGTTTTCAGGCATGTTCTTTACCACTAGTGTATACAAGACAGTTATTGTAAGGAGTTAAAAAACCATCACTATAATGTAAAATATGATAAGGATAATTTTGTCTAGTACATTCAATGATATATTCTCAGCACCTTCAATAATATCTGATAAGATTCTCAATAAATATTCACTGAGTGAATATGTATAAAGCAATTAGAAGAACATTGGACACAATTTCACTACTGGGAGTTGATCCAAAAAATACATTCACAGTAATATAAACCAACAGAAAGATTATTAATTACAGAAATAGCAATAGCTTGTTGAAAGCAGTTGTTGATCAGTCACTGTGATGTCCAACTCTTTGCAAACTCAAGGACTGTAGCACGCCAAGCTTCCCTGTCCTTTACTGTCTTCCCAAGTTAGACCAAATTCATGTCCATTTAATTGATGATGCTCTCCGTCCATCTCATCCTCTGTTGCCTGTTTCTCCTTCTGCCCTCAATCTTTCCCAGAATCAGGATCTTTTCCAGTGAGTCGGCTCTTTGCATCAGGTAGTCAAAGTATTGGAGCTTCAGCTTCAGCATCAGTGCTTCCAGTGAATATTCATGGTTGATTTCCTTTAGGATTGACTGGTTTGATCTGCTTGCTGTCCAAGGGACTCTCAAGAGTCTTCTCCAGCACCACAATTTGAAAGCATCAGTCCTTTAGGGTTTAGCCTTCTCTGTGGAATGACTCTCACATCTGTATATGACTACTGGAAAAAACCATAGCTTTGAGTAGATGGACTTTGTTGGCAAAGTGATGTCTGATTTTTAATATGCTGGCTAGTCTTGTCGTGGGTGTCCTTCCAAGGATCAAGTGTCTTTCAACTTCATGGCAGCAGTCACTGTCCACAGTGATTTTGGAGCCCAGGAAAATAAAATCTGTCATTGTTTCCACTTTCCCCCCTTCTATTTGCCTTGAAGTGATGGAGCTGAATGTCATGATGTTCGTTTCTTGAATGTTGAGTTTTAAGCCAGCTTTTTCACTGTCCTCTTTTACCTTCAACAAGTGGCTCTTTAGTTCCTCTTCACTTACCATTTGAGTGGTATCATCTGCATATCTGACACTGCTGATGTTTCTCCCAGCAATCTTGATTCCAGCTTGTGATTCATGATTCATTCAGCTTAGCATTTCACATGATGTACTAAGAGTTGGACACGGCTGAGCGACTTCACTTTCAATTTTCACTTTCATGCATTGGAGAAGGAAATGGCAACCCACTCCAGTGTTCTTGCCTGGAGAATCCCAGGGACGGGGGAGCCTGGTGGGCTGCCATCTATGGGGGCGCACAGAGTCGGAAATGACTGAAGCGACTTAGCAGCAGCACTCTGCATATAAGTTAAATAAGCAGAGTGACAATATATAGACTTGTCATGCTCTTTTCCCAATTTTGAACCAGTCAGTCATTCTATGTCCAGTTCTAACTGTTGCTTCTTGACCTGCATACAGGTTTCTCAGGAGACAGGTCAGGTGGTTTGGTACTCCCATCTCTTTAAGAATTTTCCACAGTTTGTTGAAATCAGTAGCTTGTTTGAAATAGTAAAAGATTAAGAAAATTTATACAAATATGCTATATGTGCACGTATGTTAATGCACGCATGTATATATATATATATGCTCAGATGCTCAGTCGTGTCTGACTCTTTGCAACCCCAGGGACTGTAGCCCGCCAGGCTCCTCTGTCCATGGGATTTTCAAGGCAAGAATACTGGAGTGGGTTGTCATTTCCTTCTCCAATTAATACACATATGTACATACTATACAATTATCAAAAAGACTATATAAATAAATTTTTCATTCATTCGGTGGAATACTATGCAATCACAAAAAATGAGACAGTGAAACAGACAGATATGGAATGATTGCCAACATATCTTGTGAAAAAGGAAGGTGTAGAGAAAAGCCAGGTGCTGTGTGTGTAGCCCTTCATCATTTGTGGAAGGATATATACACATATTTGTAAATACTTCTCTGTATGTGCTAGATAAGCAACCTGTACATGTGCAGGTACACACACAGGAGTCCCAGGAATCTAGCAGCAGTGATTGCCTCTGGGGGAAGGAAACTCATTGTTTGGACTCAGGAATAGAATGAAAATTTAAGGTAAACCCTTGTGATTTTTATTCCATGGGCAAGGCAAGACTATCCTATTTGGAAACTAATCAAACAATTCACAATCTTTAAAAGAAAGAACTGAAATTTAACCAAGAGTTGGCTGCCTAGGGGCAAGTGAGAGAGGGTAATCTATTTCCAATCATCTAACAGAGCCACAGGCATCTTGCTCGAGAGAGCGCAGGACTGGTAAGAGCATGGCATTTTTCCTGCACAAGGGGGCGCTAAGCCCTTTACCTGGTAAATCCCCTGTGAATTGACCTCTAAAGATTGATTACAGCTCAGCCTTCCACTCCTCTGGCTTGGAAAATTAGATTGAATACCATTATTAATTTTGATGATCAGACTTGAATTCTCTGTAAGCTCACTTAGCAGGCAGACAGCTTTTAGCCTTTTATAAATAATGCCCTCTAGATGAGCTCTGCCTTCTTATGGGGATGGAGGGGGTTGAGGGTGGGACAGAAGCATCCACTGTGTCAGGACCCCTGCTGGGGAGCTGACTTGTGCATCAAGTCAGTTAATCCTCTTACCCTGTCCCTGGATCTCGGCATCATTTTGTCTGCTTAGGTGGGAAACAGACTCTGGTGGTTAAATGACTTGCTTGCGGACATAGAAAGTGAATAAGGAGAGAGGAGGCCCATAACAGGTGCTGTCAACTACACCTGGGTTAATGAATAATCATGACTTTGAAGGGGGGAATGCACAAGAGACCTATAAAAAAAACACCAAGAAGAGAGAAGATGTTGGCTTGCCAAAACTGTTCCTGATGGCTGAGAAAAAGGTGCTTTTCTTAAGTTGGACATCTTCCCTCTATTCCTCACACTGTAGAGTGTCTGTGACATCTGAGAAATATGATCTGTCTCCCGGGTGAATCTGAGGGTGCCAAGGGGCTGTCCCCTCCATGCTGACTGAAAAATCACAGTGTGTTTGTGAGGAGGACCAAGCTGGGATGTTCTCTCAGCTTGTGCAGGTCACTCTTACTGAAAGGTAGGGGTGCTGTGACCCATAGAGAGGAAAAGAGAAATTCAGGTCACACAGGCTGTGCTGCAAGTTAGGGCCACACACTCAGTCTTTGGGTTTTGTTTTTCCAGTTCTTCCCAAATGTGTTATTAGCTTCAGTCGTGTCTGACTCTTCTGCAACCCCTTGGACTACAGCCCGCCAGGCTCCTCTGTCCATGGGATTCTCCAGGCAAGAATACTGGAGTGGGTTGCCATTTCCTTCTCCATTTCCTTCCCAACCCAGCGATCAAACCTGGCTCTCCTGCTTTGCAGGCAGATTCTTACTTATAAAAATTTTACAAAGGCCATATTACTCTGGAATCTAATCTTGCAGACCCTGAACTCAACCCCCTTATTTATTCTGAGTTCCCTTCCTTGTGAGTCACTGTGTTCCTCACTGGTAAATCAGTCTATAAGGATGGAAGTGACCTATCAGTTTTAAAAAACATAATTTTAACTCCTAGTTTTTACAAGTAGTAATTTCCAGCTTTCTGCAATGTAGATTGGAAGTGTCTGCTGGTAAAGAACTGAGTCTTCTTTTGACGACCTTTCTAGACATCTTTGTCCTGTGCCAGGGATGACAGTAGGCACTTATCCTGGCTTACCTTATTGAGTAGTGAGCTGGCATCCATTTAAAGAGCTGCAGAGAACCCAGGGAGATTGTCACATTCCTGTGTGGATTAGCAGTAGAATATCAAACATGAACCTGAGCACACTGCCTGTTGAAAAGTGGTATTGGTAGTGTGGTAGGCAGAGTTCTGGGTGGTCCCCAAGATTCCACCTCTTTGTGTACGTTCCAAGTAGAATCTCTTCCCTTTCACTGTGGGCAGGTCTGGTGAATGTTATGGATGCCACTCCCCTGGTTACATTACACAGCTAAGTGAAGGGATGGTACAGATGTCACTAAGTCCCTAATTAGTTTGACTATGAGTTAATCAAAGAGAGATTCCCTGGATAGGCCTGAGGTAAGCGAGTGAGTCCTTTCAAAGATGGCTTAGGACTTCTCTGAAGTCAGAGAGGTTGTCCTTCTGGCCTGGAGTTGTTTCAACCTGAAGGAAATAAATTCTGCCAACAATCTGAGCTTCAAGTGAGACTCCAGGCTGGCCAGTACCTTGACGACAGCCCTGCCAGAGCCTGGGCAGAGGACTCAGCAGAGCTGAGCCCAGATAGCTACCCTGTAGAAATCGTCAGATCATCAACGGGTTCTAAGCTGCCAAGTTTGTAATTTGTTACACAGCCTAGAAAACGAATAAAGCTCCCGTGTTTATGGAAGGAATTTAGGCCATGCCTTGTGTGGCTGACGGATTGTCCTATACCTAATTTCTTTCATTTTTTGTTTCTCTGCTTAAATGTGAATGTATTTTTTTTCATGTGATGATATTTGAGAACAAGAACATACATAACGTTAGATGCCCTTGTATGATTTTTTTCAAATCACTTAATTTCCTCGTGGCTTCCTTGGTTCCCCTGTGAAACAGCAATGGCTCTGTGGCTGGCATGGCAGTGGCCCACCAGGTGGCGCTCGCCAGGACCTTGGGGGTGGTGAGGGGCTTCTGCAAACAGATTAATAATCAAGGGGCTTTATGGAATGGATAAGCAGCTATGATCGACTGGAAAGAAAATGAGATTTGCAGTCCAGAGAACTATGTTTACATTTTTATTCTACTTAAGAGCCATGTGATCTTAGGCAAATCAGTCAATTCTTCTGATTCCTGGTTTTGCTTGTTTGTTTTTTTAATCTCTAGAGTGAGGGATCATAACAGGCTGGGGGTGAGGACTAAATGAGCTACTGTGTATGACTCAGATTGTCACCTCCTGTTTGCATTTTAATCTTGTCCAGGTCAGTTCCTCCCTTACAGACTGGAATTTTCTCACCCTCCTGATCTCTTGGATTCTTCTAGTAACACTTGGATTGCAAATGGGATTTTATTGGAAATGGGAAATTAGGTGACAAAGACAAGAGAAAAATTTCCATTTCCTTTCAGAGCAAAATGTCACCCTATTCTGTTTCAGTGAAGAATAAAGGAATTTGAATAAAATGTCAGTTTCCTTCTGAACTAAATTGGGAATTATAATGACATGCACAGTCTCCATTGAGCACATGAATATTCATAATTAAAAATGAAATTGTCCTTTTTTTCAGATTGTGGAAGTGAACAGAACTCCCCAGGGGTGGCCAAGGCCAGAAGAGCTGTTCATTTTAAGAAAAAGTCGAAGGAAATTCTAAGATTCCAAAGTGATGTATTCAAAATCGTAACAGATGCCAGGCAAGGGTTGGTGAAACACCGTTAGACTGAGGCGCCCCTTCCATGCTTTCCGGATGACCCAGAGGACGTAGGAGGTATCCCTCTGGGGAGGGAAGGAGCTTTGAAAATATGTCCTGGCTGCTTACTCCATATCCCTCCCTGCCACCCTGCCTCTGGCCAACACCATAGCTCACACACACACTCATCTTGTTTTCCAGACATACTGTAGCGCTGCCTCTTCAAAATTCAGTATAGTGGGTTAGGCATATATTAAGTAAGTAAAACATAGAGGGAGGGTAGGATGTGCTAGAGGAGTCAGCCTTTAGTTAGCAGTTACTATAACCACGATATAGACAAACTAAGACTGAGATTGTTGTACCTGCTGTTCTTAGTGACATCTTCGATTTATTTTCCTAATTTTATGTCTATTTTTTAATTAAAGGGTCTTTTCAGGATATTTCTTTGTCTATTCTGAGATCCACATTGTTCTAGAGGAAGAAACAGACAGCTTGTAGGTCTGAGGTCTGAACTATGGGGCCTTGGGCGAAGCCCTCCTTTCTGGATCCTCAGTTGTTTTTTTTTTTTTAAGACTTTTTTGAAGTGTACCATTTTTAAAGTCTTTGTTGAATTTGTTAGAGCGTTGCTTCTGTTTTATGTTTTGGTTTTTTGGCCACAAGGCATGTGGGGTCTTAGCTCTGCAACCAGGAATCAAACCTGCACCCCTACGCTGGAAGGCAAACCTTAACTACTGGGTCACCAGGGAAGCCCCTGGATCTTCATTCTTGCTTGGACAATCTTGTAGTTGAACTAATGGCCATTAAAGAGATTCTTGTCACTCATTATTCTTTTGCCATGATTCCGCTCCCTTTCCTGTTCCAGTTTTCCAAATGTCATAAAGATGTTCATTCATTTCTCTGGGCCCGAGAGAAGGAATCCTTTTGGGGAGAAAAGCCAAGGCTTGTGTCTATTAGATCCTTTCACCCTAGATACTCTGCTCTGATTTGTGCTCAAATCCAGGGAAGTGATTGCTTCTGCTTTGCCTTAGTAAAATGGGGAACCGCTAAGGTGACTTGTTCTAGATGATTGAGCTTAATCAAGATACACCTTCCTTGATTTGAAAAGGTGCTGTGTGCTGTGTTTAGTTTCAGTTGTGTCTGACTCTTTGCAACTCCATGGACTGTAGCCCACCAGGCTCCTCTGTCCATTAGGATTCTCCAGACAAGAATACCGGAGTGGGTAGCCTATCCCTTCTTCAGGGAATCATCCAGAACCAGGAATCGAACCGGAGTCTCCTGCATTGCAGGTGGATTCCCTACCAGCTGAGCTCCCGGAGAGGTACTGACGTGTGATTAGCCTAGCAACTCTGCAGTACCTTCCAGAAGCCTTGGGAGGCATGAGTTTCTTTTCGTTCTTTTTCATCTGCTTGCTCCTTTGGAGTTAATGGTTTCTTCCTGTAACTGCCATGATCGACTTTCCTGGACGCCATCCGCATCTATCATCCCAGTGACAGTGCCTTAATTGAAATGACATCTTAGAATTATTTCTTTAAAATTCATTGTTTAATTCAGTAAATTTAGTATTAATTAACGCCAACTGTGGTGGTGTTTTGGTCCCCCATTTGTCACTCTCTCAGCTCAGCACAGGAAATAATAGGTCTATTTCATTTTACAGGGCTTATTTGACTTGGAAAAGAGAAGGAAGAGAGGAGGGAGAGAATGAGGAAGGGAAAAACGAGAAGGAGAAATGTGCATTGCTAGATGCCACTCGTCCTTAGAGGAGCCTTGACAAGACTTGGGGGTACAACCATAAGTCAGGGGAACCTCAGAGAGCCATCCACTTCAAAAAGTTTCTTTTGAATATAACATTCAGAATGAATGAGTGCACATGCCTGTGCATGTGTGTGTCTATGCAAATACACTTAACTCTATTTTCCAGCCCTGTGGGAAAATGATATGTGTAGTTAATCAAATAATGTGACAAAGAATTATCATGCATCCTGTTAATACAGTCAGGCTTTGTAAGAATTAGGCTATGCTGGGAATATGGATATTGAGTCTTAGTGGTTAAATATGGTCTTAGCCTGGGTTCCCCAGAAGACCCTGAGTTCAGGATTTAAGAGCAAGTAACCCCATGAACAGTATGAAAAGGCAAAACGATAGGATACTGAAAGAGGAACTCCCAAGGTCGGAAGGTGCCCAATATGCTACTGGAGATCCGTGGGGAAATAACTCCAGAAAGAATGAAGGGATGGAGCCAAAGCAAAAACAACACTCAGTTGTGGATGTGACTGGTGATAGAAGCAAGGTCCAATGCTGTAAAGAGAAATATTACATAGGAACCTGGAATATTAGGTCCATGAATCAAGGCAAATTGGAAATGGTCAAACGGGAGATGGCAAGAGTGAACACCGACATTCTGGGAATCAGCAAACTACAATGGACTGGAATGGGTGAATTTAACTCAGATGACCATTATATCTACTACTGTGGGCAGGAAACCCTTAGAAGAAATGGAGTAGCCATCATGGTCAACAAAAGAGTCCGAAATGCAGTACTTGGATGCAGTCTCAAAAATGACAGAATGATCTCTGTTTGTTTCCAAGGCAAACCATTCACCATCACGGTAATCCGAGCATATGCCCCAACCAGTAACGCTGAAGAAGCTGAAGTTGAACGGTTCTATGAAGACCTACAAGACCTTATAGAACTAACACCCAAAAAAGATGTCCTTTTCATTATAGGGGCTGGAATGCAAAAGTAGGGAGTCAAGAAACACCTGGAGTAACAGGCAAATTTGGCCTTGGAATATGGAATGAAGCAGGACAAAGGCAAATAGAGTTTTGCCAAGAGAACACACTGGTCATAGCAAACACCCTCTTCCAACAACACAGGAGGAGACTCTACACATGGACATCACCAGATGGTCAACACCAAAATCAGACTGATTATATTCTTTGCAGCCAAAGATGAGGAAGCTCTATACAGTTAGCAAAAACAAGACTGGGAGCTGACTGTGGCTCAGATCATGAACTCCTTATTGTCAAATTCAGACTTAAATTGAAGAAAGTGGAGAAAACCACTTGACCATTCAGGTATGACCTAAATCAAACCCCTTATGATTATACAGTGGAAGTGAGAAATAGATTTAAGGGCCTAGATCTGATAGAGTGCCTGATGAATATGGACAGAAGTTCATGACATTGTACAGGAGACAGGGATCAAGACCATCCCCATGGAAAAGAAATGCAAAAAAGCAAAATGGCTGTCTGTGGAGGCCTTACAAATAGCTGTGAAAAGAAGAGAAGCAGAAAGGAAAGGAGGAAAGGAAAGATAAGCATCTGAATGCAGAGTTCAAAGAAGAGCAAGGAAAGATAAGAAAGCCTTCCTCAGCAATCAATGCAAAGAAATAGAGGAAAACAACAGAATGGGAAAGACTAGAGATCTCTTCAAGAAAATTAGAGATACCAAGGGGACATTTCATGCAAAGATGGGCTCAATAAAGGACAGAAATGGTATGGACCTAACAGAAGCAGAAGATATTAAGAAGAGGTGGCAAGGAAGAACTGTACAAAAAAGGTCTTCATGACACAGATAATCACGATGGTGTGATCACTCATCTAGAGCCAAACATCCTCGAATGTGAAGTCAAGTGGGCCTTAGAAAGCATCACTACAAACAAGGCTAGTGGAGGTGATGGAATTCCAGTTGAGCTCTTTCAAATCCTAAAAGATGATGCTGTGACAGTGCTGCACTCAATATGCCAGCAAATGTGGAAAACTCAGCAGTGGCCACAGGACTGGAAAAGGTCAGTTTTCATTCCAATCCCAAAGAAAGACAATGCCAAAGAATGCTCAAACTACCACACAATTGCACTCATCTCACATACTAGCAAAGTAATGCTAAAAATTCTCCAAGCCAAGCTTCAGCAATATGTGAACCATGAACTTCCAGATGTTCAAGCTGGTTGGAAAGAACCAGCTTGAACCAGCTTTTCTGGTAGAAAAGGCAGAGGAACCAGAGATCAAATTGCCAACATCCACTGGATCATGAAAAAAGCAAGAGAGTTCCAGAGAAACATCTATTTCTGCTTTATTGACTATGCCAAAGCCTTTGACTCTGTGGACCACATTAAACTGTGGAAAATTCTGAAAGAGATGGGAATACCAGACCATCTGACCTGCCTCTTGAGAAATCTATATGCAGGTCAGGAAGCAGCAGTTAAAACTGGACATGGAACAACAGACTGGTTCCAAATAGGAAAAGGAGTACGTCAAGGCTGTATATTGTCACCTTGCTTATTTAACTTCTATGCAGAGTATATCATGAGAAATGCTGGGCTGGAAGAAGCACAAGCTGGAATCAAGATTGCTGGGAGAAATATCAATAACTTCAGATATGCAGATGACACCACCCTTATGGCAGAAAGTGAAGAGGAACTAAAAAGCCTCTTGATGAAAGTGAAAGAGGAGAGTGAAAAAGTTGGCTTAAATGTCAACATTCAGAAAACTAAGATCATGGCATCCAACCCATCACTTGACGGGAAATAGATGGGGAAACAGTGGAAACAGTGTCAGACTTCATTTTTTTGGGCTCCAAAGTCACTGTAGAAGGTGATTGCAGCCATGAAATTAAAAGACGCTTACTCCTTGGAAGGAAAGTTATGACCAACCTAGGTAGCATATTGAAAAGCAGAGACATTACTTTGCCAAGAAAGGTCCGTCTAGTCAAGGCTATGGTTTTTCGAGTGGTCATGTATGGATGTGAGAGTTGGACTGTGAAGAAAGCTGAGTGTGGAAGAATTGATGCGTTTGAACTGTGGTGTTGGAGAAGACTCTTGAGAGTCCCTTGAACTTCAAGGAGATCCAGCCAGTCCATTCTGAAGGAGATCAGCCCTGGGATTTCTTTGGAAGGACTGATACTAAAGCTGAATCTCCTATACTTTGGCTACCTCATGAGAAGAGTTGACTCACTGGAAAAGACCCTAATGCTAGGAGGGATTGGGGGCAGGAGGAGAAGGGGACGACAGAGGATGTGATGGCTGGATGGCACCACCGACTTGATGGACGTAAGTTTGAGTAAACTCCAGGAGTTGATGATGGACAGGAAAGCCTGGTGCGCTGTGATTCATGGCGTCACAAAGAGTCGGACATTACTGAGTGACTGAACTGAACTGAACTGACCAGAACTTCCCTGTTAATTTTCGTTAAGTGGTTAAGACTCTGTACTCACAATGCAGGGGATATGGGTTTTATCCCTGGTTGGGGAACTAAGATCTCGCATGCCATGGTGCAACCACACTTTTGTACCACAACTACTGAACCTGCTCACTCTAAAGCCCATATGCTGCAACGAAGATCAAGCACAGCCAAAAAACCAAAGAGAAAGTAGCTTATTTGAGACCTTATCAACAGAAAAATCAAAGGGGAGGCATGAAAGGGAAGATAACCAAAACATAGTACGTTTTTCAGGGAGTAACCTCCTGGGCACCTGCGCTCAGCCCTGCTGGGGACTGTAGGAAGACAAGACAGAACACATCCCCGAGTTATGCCTCCCAAGGAGGAGGAAACTGGTATTTATCCTCCAGATCCTGCCTCTTATCACTAAGGGCTGTTACCAGAACACTAACCCCCTGAATCCCTAGCCTGCCCAGTTTGTGGGCCAGGAGAGAGCTTCTGGGCAGAGAGGGCCAGTGCTTGCTTTAGGTTGCAGCAGGTATGAAATGGAAGGGTGAATGCCGAAGGGGTATGCTTGGAGCTCCAGTAGTGTCTGTTATATTTAGAATGCCCTGTGTTGTCAGGCTATAAGGGTGGGCCCGGAGGTGTTCAGATCTGGAGCAGGTAGTTGTGGGGTCATGGTAACCGTGTGGGGACAAGTACTCATCAGTAATTCTCAGGCAGGCACAGTTCATCTGTGTGGTCAGTGGTCTCCACAATACCCATCGCTGGCTTCCATGAGTGTTGGATGCTCCAGGCTTACAGCTGCCCCTTTCCCAGATGATGGACCATGGCTGGTGGAGCCACTTGACCAAGGGCTTATAGACATGAGGGCACAGCCCCACGACCAGTGACTCAGAGCCCTGACTGAGCACCACTAGAGAGGCTTGCTCCTTCCATCTATAATAGCAATTGTCTGTTTATACCCCAAGTGGTGCTGATGCTGTCTGTGCTTTTTGGCCTCAGTGTTTGCCACCCATGAGAATGTCTCTCTGAAATACTATATAACAGGTTCACAGGCCCTGAGAAGACCACCAGATACCAGCAGAGCATGTGGGTGAATGGAGTTTATATGGCTGTATTTGGGCCCAGAGTGCATACTATTAATACATCCTAAGGGACTCCCTGGTGGCTCAGATGGTAGAGAATCTGCCTGCAATGCAAGAGACTGGAGTTCAATCCCTGGATCAGGAAGATACCCTGCAGAAGGGAATGGCAGCCCACTCCAGTATTCTTGCCTGGAGAATTCCATGGACAGAGGAGCCTGGTGGGCTACAGTTCATAGGGTCACAAAAAGTCAGACACAACTGAGCCAATAACACTTTCATTTCACTTTCAAGCCAGGGACAGAAGGAAATGCCCATATTTTTACATGAGGAAGATCTGTTATCCCCATTTTAGGGGTAAGGGTACTAAGCCCATTTCTTTTATTAACTTGCATGAGCTCATATAACTTTTCAGTTGGTAGATTTGGGATTTGAATCAGGCCTTTCTAGACACAGGCCCATGTCTTCTCTTACCACAGCACACTGTTGCTCAAAGAGAACTTCGTGTATGACTGGAAATGTGGGGCAGGGAAACTTGGTAATGCTCTGCGGTTGGCAGACCTGACTCACATATATCAGTGGAGGGTCCCTGTGACTCCTTGCTCATGGAGGCTTATCACCTTGATTCTCATGGTGAGTTCAGTCCAGTCTCTTATTCATAATTTAGAAACACCTCCTAGCATCTTGGGGCTGGGATAATGCATGCTGTTAATCATCAATGTAATATCAAGAAAGATTCCTTCATCAGAAGTCCTGTTGAACTCACGTTATCAGACAAGAAACATGGTCTCCATGTGAGGCTTCTCTGTTTTAGAAACAGGAGGGCTCAAAAACCACGGGGTCTACAGATGGTTTCAGGAAGTGACTATGTCTTCTCTAGGCTTTTTACCCGACTTTCATTTAAATTCTACAAACATTTGCTGAGCACCCACCACATGCCAGACACCACACGAGGCCCTGGGGAGACTATAGAGATAAAGATGTCTCGCCTTCTTTCTTGTAGAGAAGCTTAGCAAATAAACAAGCAAGTAATACATGCGGCAGAAAGAATCGAGGGCTAATTAGTCATTCCTGCACCCAGCTGTGGGAACCCAGAAGGGCAGGTGGTTAATTCTGACTGCAGGGGATTTGGAAGTGACATTGAAGGATGAGCACAATGCTGATAGACAAGAAGAAGGGCTCGATCTGACCTATTTACTGCTGCAGCAGCAACAGAAAAGAGGAAGCAGCCATTCTTAAACAATTTTCTGACAGGAGAACTACACGTATACGTTAGCGTGTATAGCTCTTCTTTTTGTGGAGAAAAGATTCACTGAGATGCAAGGGAAAGAAATATCTCATGCCTGGCAGGACTTCAGCCAGACTAATTATTAGGTTTATCTTCAGTTTCCCCATGACTTAGTCTTTTTTTTTTTTTTTTTAATGTTTTTTCTTGTCTTTTATTTTTACTTTATTTTACTTTACAATACTGTATGGTTTTGCCATACATTGACATGAATCCCCATGGGTGTACATGCGTTCCCAAACATGAACCCCCTCTCCCACCTCCCTCCCCATAACATCTCTCTGGGTCATCACCGTGCACCAGCCCCGAGCATGCTGTATCCTGCGTCGGACATAGACTGGCGATTCGATTCTTACATGATAGTATACATGTTACAATTCCATTCTCCCAAATCATCCCACCCTTTCCCTCTCCCTCAGAGTCCAAAAGTCCGTTATACACATCTGTGTCTTTTTTGCTGTTTTGCATACAGGATCGTCATTGCCATCTTTCTAAATTCCATAGATATGTGTTAGTATACTGTATTGGTGTTTTTCTTTCTGGCTTACTTCACTCTGTATAATCGGCTCCAGTTTCATCCATCTCATCAGAACTGATTCAAATGTATTCTTCTTAACGGCTGAGTAATACTCCATTGTGTATATGTACCACAGCTTTCTTATCCATTCATCTACTGATGGACATCTAGGTTGTTTCCATGTCCTGGCTATTATAAACAGTGCTGTGATGAACATTGGGGTACACGTGTCTCTTTCAATTCTGGTTTCCTCGGTGTGTATGGCCAGCAGTGGGATTGCTGGGTCATAAGGTAGTTCTATTTGCAATTTTTTAAGGAATCTCCACACTGTTCTCCAAAGTGGCTGTACTAGTTTGCATACCCACCAACAGTGTAGGAGGGTTCCCTTTTCTCCACACCCTCTCCAGCATTTATTGCTTGCAGATTTTTGGATCGCAGCCATTCTGACTGGTGTGAATTGGTACCTCATTGTGGTTTTGATTTGCATTTCTCTAATAATGAGTGATGTTGAGCATCTTTTCATGCGTTTGTTAGCCATCTGTATGTCTTCTTTGGAGAAATGTCAATTTAGTTCTTTGGCCCATTTTTTTATTGGGTCATTTACTTTTCTGGAATTGAGCTGCGTAAGTTGCTTGTATATTTTTGAGATTAGTTGTTTGTCAGTTGCTTCATTTGCTATTATTTTCTCCCATTCAGAAGGCTGTCTTTTCACTTTGCTTATATTTTCCTTTGTTGTGCAGAAGCTTTTAATTCTAATTAGATCCCATTTGTTTATTTTTGCTTTTATTTCCAGAATTCTGGGAGGTGGATCATAGAGGATCCTGCTGTGATTTATGTCAGAGAGTGTTTTGCCTATGTTCTCCTCTAGGAGTTTTATAGTTTCTGGTCTTACATTTAGATCTTTAATCCATTTTGAGTTTATTTTTGTGTGTGGTGTTAAAAAGTGATCTAGTTTCATTCTTTTACAAGTGGTTGACCAGTTTTCCCAGCACCACTTGTTAAAGAGATTGTCTTTACTCCATTGTATATTCTTGCCTCCTTTGTCAAAGATAAGGTGTCCATATGTGTGTGGATTTATCTCTGGGCTTTCTATTTTGTTCCATTGATCTATATTTCTGCCATGACTTAGTCTTAAGGGACTGGCCTCCCACCTGCACGGCACAAAACCATGACAGAGTGATTTTACTAATATTTCTGATCATCTGCATAACTTATTATGTGGCAATTATCTGGACCAAGTATGTCCTGTTGCAGTGTGGTTCTTAGGCAGCTGACATAGATGGCTGACATTTGATTATTTCAGTTTAACAGACCCAGGCTGTGTTTATGTTGAGTGGAGAAATAATAACTGATTTACAAAAAACTGTCACTCTGTGCTTCTGCTGGTTCATTTGAAAGGGATTTGGTAGGATTCTGTTTGTGAGCAGGAAGGGAAGAGAACACTATTGCCCCAGTTTTCATGGCAGAGAGTAATGGGAAGTGACAGCCTAGAGGCAGGCTGGAAAGATGACAGCAGAGAGAGCTCCTGGGTAAATGAGAAGGAGAGTTATATTTATTGAACACCTGCTATGTTCTGGGCACCATTCTAAGCATGTTTTATGTATGGTTTCATTAATTCCAGAAAGATAAAATGGAATTGTACTTGTAAAAGTGCTTTCTCACATGCTCTACAAATGTTAGGCATAATTAGTATTTTCCTCTATTGTAGAGCTTCCTAAGATTCATTTGAGACCATTCCCTGCTTTCCATTATCAGAAGTAAATTTATGTTGAAGCACTAGCAGGCTTACTCTCACTTAGCACTCTTAAGTAGGAAAAGGTGATGAGAGAAGTAGGCGGGTTGGCTCATGGGACTGTGGGATTGTGTTCTGGAAGGGGTCTTTTTTAGGTTCTTGTTTTCAGTTCCTTCGCCTCTGACTTTATGAGCTGCTGGCCTGGCCTCAACATGCTCTCAGAGGTGAGCAGTCACTTTTCCTTGGCCATGTGGTCTCATCCAGGGCTGGAGAGAGACCAGTGGTGGGGATTAGTCCGGTCCCTTTAGTTTTGGGAAATGGACTCCTGGTATCCTGTTCATCTTGTTTCATTCCGTTCCACATTCTTTTTGTTGCATATGAAGGCTATACCCTCTTCATTGTGGAAAAGTTGTGCTCATATGTGATTTCTAATTTCATTTATATGTGCCAGTCCATTAGACATTGGACCTCAGTGCAGCATTTAAACAGAAATGGTCTGCTGGTTGAGAGTTGGTCAGTGGAAATGGACCACCTGTTCTACAGCTTGCAGGGGCTGACACAGGTTTCTTCCCTGGAACAGAAACAGTCAGGGTTCTCCAAGGGATCTTCCCGAACCAGGGATTGGACCCAGTTCTTGGGCATTGTAGGCAGGTTCTTTACCATCTGGGCCAACAGAGAAGCCTGATCAGGATTCTACTGGGGAGCAAATGGCTAATATGGTACTATTTAAACTCCTAGGATTGGAATGTACCTCAGAGCCAGTCTCTCTCTTACCATATTCATCCCTCAAAGAAAAGTGAAAGAAGGCCTGACTAGGATTGTACTTTGTATAAAGAAGGCACAAGCAGAGAAGCTGGAAGAACCAGAGGCACATCTCACTTTCCTTGACTTCTGTTTTGCATCAGCATCTCTCACTATGTATTTTGAAGTCTTTAGTGGTTTTCACCATTTAGAGCCAAGTCTTAGTTCCTAAGTGTAGCCTTAAGATGCTTCACCAGATGCCCCTACCAAACCCTCCAGTCTTATCTCTCTCTCATTAATCCCCTTTGGGTAAACCCTACAATGTAGCCAAGTTGTATTTATGTCTCTTCTCTTCCAAATTTTTGTCTTAACATTTTCACTGCCTATGATGCCTTCTTTTTCTTGGTGTATCCAAGCCCAGTTCCTCCTTTTCATTTCCTCTCAACTGGGATCCTATCCTTCCAGGAAGCCTTTTCAGCTCCTTCCTTTCTTGTCTCCAGGCATCCCCTTTCTTTCTGAAATATGTCAGTCTCAGAACCCTGCAGCCAAAGCACTTCACCTTCATTTTGGCAGGCTTCACACTATGTGATATTTGATTCTTATTCAGGTATGTATCATCAAATTTTATAGATAACATTTTTACTACTCACCCATCTTTTAAGACAAGTCTCAGCAAGGCTTTTTGCAGTCTTGCCTTACTTGATATTAGTTAGGTCTCAGGATTATTTGAGACCCTGTGTGATAACACATAATCCCATGGCTGAGTCATGGTGCAGAAAAAGAGACCAGACACACTGACTCAGGCCTGGGTCTGAGTCCCACTTCTGCTATTTTCCATTTCAGTGATGTTGTGCCAGCTATTTAACCTTTTAGAAACTCAGTTTCTGCTCTTCCAAGAAAACAACCACACTTAATATGGTTGGTTATTGCAGTAGCTTTGAATTGTGCCCCGCCCCCAAATGTGTCCATATGCTAAGCACAGGAACATGGGAATGGGGTTTTATTTGAAAACAGATTTTCCAGGTGTGGTTGAGGTAAGGGTCCTGAGGAAAGGAGCTCATCTTGGATGTTTTGGGTGTGCCCTAAATCCGATGACAGGTATTCATGTAAGAAACACATAGGGCAGTCCTAAGATGGCAGAGGAATAGGACAGGGAGACCACTTTCTCCCCCACACATTCATCGAAAGATCATTTGAATGCTGAACACATTCCACAAAACAACTTCTGAACACTGGCAGAGTACATCAGGCACCCAGAAAGGCAGCCCATTCTCTTTGAAAGGAGATGTTTTATCATTGGTGCTGCATGGATGGCAAAGTCTTGAAGCTGCTGTAAGAATAAGACTGAAAGCCAGAGGCAGGAGGCTTAAATCCAGAACTTCAGAACTCCAGAAAACTCCTGACTCCAGGGAACATTAATTGACAAGAGCTCATTCAAAAGCCTCCATACCTACAAAGAAACCAAGATCCACCCAAGAGTCAGCAAGGTACAGAGCAAGACATACCAAGCTAATTCTCCAACAACACAGGAACATAACCCTGAGCATTAAAATACAGGTGGCCAAAAGTCACACCAAACACATAGACACCTCAAAACTCACTACTGGACACTACATTGCACACCAGAGAGAGGAGATTCACCTTCACCTACCAGAACACCGACACACACTTCCCTAACTAGGAAACTTTGACAAGACACTTGTCCAACCCCACCCATAGGGAGGAACCTCCACGATAAAGAGAAAATACCAACTACCAGCATACAGAAAGGGCACCCCAAACACAGCAATCTAAACAAGATGAAAAAGCAGAGAAATATTCAGCAGGTAAACAAACATGATAAATGGCCACCATACCAAACAAAACAGGAAGAGATAGGGAGTCTACCTGAAAAAGAATTCAGAATAATGATAGCAAAAATAATCCAAAATCTTGAAAACAAAATGGAGTTACAGATGTATAGTCTGGAGATAAGGATCAAGAAGATGCAAGAAATGTTTAACAAGGACCTAGAAGAAATAAAAAAGAATCAATAAATAATGAATAATGCAATAACAGATCAAAAACACTCTGGAGGGAATCAACAATAGAATAACTGAAGCAGAAGATAGGATAAGTGAGGTAGAAGATAGAATGGTGGAAATAAATGAAACAGGAAAAGAGAAAAAGGAATTAAAAGAAATGAGGACAACTTCAGAGACCTCTGGGACAATGTCAAACACCCCAACATTTGAGTCATAGGAGTACCAGAAGAAGAAGACAAAAAGAAAGGCCATGGGAAAATACTTGAGGAGATAATAGTTGAAAACTTCCCTAAAATGGGGAAGGAAATAGCCACCCAAGTCCAAGAAACCCAGAGAGTCCCAAACAGGATAAACCCAAGGCAAAACACCCCAAGACACATATTAATCAAATTAACAAAGATCAAACACAAAGAACAAATATTAAAAGCAGCAAGGGAAAAACAACAAATAACACACAAGGGGATTCCCATAAGGATAACAGCTGATCTTTCAATAGAAACTCTTCAGGCCAGAAGGGAATGGCAGGACATACTTAAAGTGATGAAAGAAAATAACCTACAGCCCAGAATACTGTACCCAGCAAGGATCTCATTCAAGTATGGAGAAATCAAAAGCTTTACCGACAAGCAAAAGCTCAGAGAACTCGGCATCACCAAACCAGCTCTTTAACAAATGATAAAGGATCTTCTCCAGATAAGAAATACAGAAAATGTTTATAAACTCGAACCCAAAACAACAAAGTAAATGGCAACGGGATCATACTTATCAATACTTACCTTAAGTGTAAATGGGTTGAATGCCCCAGCCAAAAGACAAAGACTGGTTAAATGGATACAAAAACAAGACCCCTATATATGCTGCCTACAAGAGACCCACCTCAAAACAAGAGACACAAACAGACTGAAAGTGAAGGGCTGGAAAAAGATATTTCACAGAAATGGAGAAAAAGAAAGCAGGGGTAACAATGCTCATATCAGATAAAATAGACTTTGAAATAAAGGCTGTGAAAAGAGACAAAGAAGAACACTACATAATGAATCAAAGGATCAATCCAAGAAGATATAACAATTATCAATATATGCATGCAACATAGGAACACTGCAATATGTAAGGCAAATGCTAACAAGTATGAAAGGGGAAATTAACAGTAACAGTAATAGTGGGACACTTTAATACCCTACTCACACCTGTGGCTAGATCAACTAAACAGAAAATTAGCAAGGAAACACAAACTTTAAATGATACAATGGACCAGTTAGACCTAATTGATATCTATAGGACATTTCACCCCAAAACAATGAATTTCACCCTTTTCTCAAGTACACACAGAGCCTTCTCCAGGATAGATCACATCCTGGGGTATAAATCTAGCCTTGGTAAATTCAAAAAAATTGAAATCATTCCAAGCATCTTTTCTGATCACAATGAGGTAAGATTAGATGTCAACTACAGGAAAAGCCTTTGACTGTGTGGAGCACAATAAACTGTGGAAAATTCTGAAAGAGATGGGAATACCAGACCACCTGACCTGCCTCTTGAGAAACCTATATGCACATCAGAAAGCAACAGTTAGAACTGGACATGGAACAACAGACTGGTTCCAAATAGGAAAAGGAGTATGTTAAGGCTGTATATTGTCACCCTGCTTATTTAACTTATATGCAGAGTACATCATGAGAAATGCTGGGCTAGAAGAAGCACAAGCTGGAATCAAGATTGCCGGGAGAAATATCAATAACCTCAGATATGCAGATGACACCACACTTATGGCAGAAAGTGAAGAGGAACTAAAAAGCCTCTTGATGAAAGTGAAAGAGTAGAGTGAAAAAGTTGGCTTAAATCTCAACATTCAGAAAAACGAAGATCATGGCATCTGGTCCCATCACTTCATGGGAAATAGATGAGGAAACAGTGGAAACAGTGTCAGACTTTATTTTTCTGGGTTCCAAAATCACTGCTCATGGTGATTGCAGCCATGAAATTAAAAGACGCTTACTCCTTGGAAGAAAAGTTATGACCAACCTAGACAGCATATTGAAAAGCAGAGACATTACTTTGCCAATAAACGTCCATTTAGTCAAGGCTATGGTTTTTCCAGTGGTCATGCATGGATGTGAGAGTTGGACTGTGAGGAAAGCTGAGCACTGAAGAACTGATGCTTTTGAACTGTGGTGTTGGACAAGACTCTTAAGAGTCCCTTGGACTGCAAAGAGATCCAACCAGTCCATTCTAAAGGAGATCAGTCCTGGGTATTCATTGGAGGGACTGATGCTAAAGCTGAAACTCTGATACTTTGGCCACCTCGTGTGAACAGTTCACTCATTGGAAAAGACCCTGATGTTGGGAGGGATTGGGGGCAGGAGGAGAAGGGGATGACAGAGGATGAGACAGCTGGATGGCATCTCCAACTTGATGGACATGAGTTTGAGTGAACTCCGGGGGTTGGTGATGGACAGGGAGGCCTGGTGTGCTGCGATTCATGGGGTTGCAAAGAGTCAGACGCGACTGAGCGACTGCACTGAACAGGAAAAAAAAATCTATTAAAAATACAAACATATGGAGGCTAAACAACACACTTCTGAATAACCAACAAATCACAGATGAAATGAAATAAGAAATCAAAATATGCATAGAAACGAATGAAAATGAAAACACAACAACCCAAAACCTATGGGTTTCAGTAAAAGCAGTGCTAAGGGAAAGGTTCATAGCAATACTGGAGAAGGCAATGGCAACCCACTCCAATACTCTTGCCTGGTAAATCCCGTGGACGGAGGGGCCTGGTAGCCTGCAGTCCATGGGGTCGTGAAGAGTCAGACACGACTGAGCAACTTAACTTTCACTTTTCACTTTCATGCATTGCAGAAGGAAATGGCAACTCACTCCAGTGTTCTTGCCTGGAGAATCCCAGGGACAGCAGAGCCCGGTGGTCTGCCATCTATGGGGTCACACAGAGTCGGACACTACTGAAGTGACTTAGCAGCAGCAGCAGCAGCACAGCAATACAAACTACCTCAAGAAACAAGAGAGAAATCAAATAAACAATCTAACTCTACACCTAAAGCAACTAGAAAAAGAAGAGATGAAGACCCCCAGAGTTAGTAGAAGAAAAGAAATCTTAAAAATTAGGAAACAGAGGAGACCATAGCAAAAATGAACCAAACTAAAAGCTGGTTTTTTGAGAAGATAAATAGACAAACCATTAGCCAGACTCATCAAGAAAAAAAGGGTGAAGAATCAAATCAATGAAATTAGAGATGAAAATGGAGAAATCACAACAGAAAACACAGAAATACAAAGAATCATAAGAGACTACTATCAGCAAGTATATGCCAATAAAATGGACAACGTGGAAGAAATGGACAAATTCTTAGAAAAGTAACTTTCCAAAACTGAACCAGGAAGAAATAGAAAATCTTAACAGACCTATCACAAGCGCAGAAATCGAAACTGTAAGCAGAAATCTGCCAACAAACAAAAGCCCAGGACTAGACGGCTTCACAGCTGAATTCTACCAAAAATTTAGAGGCGAGCTAATACCTATCCTACTCAAACTCTTCCAGAAATTTGCAGAGTAAGGTGAACTTCCAAACTCATTCTATGAGGCCAGCATCACCCTAATATTAAGACTAGACAAAGATGCCACAAAAAAGAAAACTACAGGCCAATATCACTAATGAACATAGATGCAAAAATCCTTAACAAAATTCTAGCAAACAGAATCCAACAACATGTTAAAAAGATCATGCATCATGACCAAGTGGGCTTTATCCCAGGGATGCAAGGATTCTTCAACATGCGCAAATCAATCAATGTGTGATACACCACATTAACAAATTGAAAAATAAAAGCCATGTGATTATCTCAATAGATGCAGAGAAAGCCTTTGATAAAATTCAATGCCCATTTATGATAAAAACCGTCCAT
The DNA here is from genome assembly GCF_023091745.1 of Budorcas taxicolor. Classification (NCBI taxonomy): domain Eukaryota; kingdom Metazoa; phylum Chordata; class Mammalia; order Artiodactyla; family Bovidae; genus Budorcas; species Budorcas taxicolor. The sequence goes on along the minus strand of NC_068910.1, from coordinate 51,937,435 downwards.
AAAGCAGGCATAGAAGGAACATACCTCAGCATAATAAAAGCCATATATGATAAACCCACAGCAGACATTATCCTCAATGGTGAAAAACTGAAAGCATTTCCCCTAAAGTCAGGAACAAGACAAGGGTGCCCACTCTCACCACTACTATTCAACATAGTTTTGGAAGTTTTGGCCACAGCAATCAGAGCAGAAAAAGAAATAAAAGGAATCCAGATTGGAAAAGAAGAAGTAAAACTCTCACTGTTTGCAGATGACATGATCCTCTACATAGAAAACCCTAAAGACTCCACCAGAAAATTACTAGAGCTAATCAGTGAATATAGTAAAGTTGCAGGATAAAAAATTAACACAGAGAAATCCCTTGAATTCCTATACCCTAACAATGAGAGAACAGAAAGAGAAATTAAGGAAACAATTTCATTAACCATTTCAATGAAAAGAATAAAATACTTAGGAATAAATCTACCTAAAGAAACAAAAAACCTATATATAGAAAACTATAAAACACTGATGAAACAAATCAAAGATGGCACAAATAGATGGAGAAACATACCATGTTCAAGGATTGGAAGAATCAATATAGTGAAAATGCATACACTACCCAAAGCAATCTGTAGATTCAATGCAACCCTATCAAGCTACCAATGGTATTTTCCAGAGAACTAGAACAAATAATTTCACAGTTTGTATGGAAATACAAAAAAATCTCTTATAGCCAAAGCAGTCTTGAGAAAGAAGAATGGAACTGGAGGAATCAACCTGCCTGACTTCAGATTATACTACAAAGCCACAGTCATCAAGACAGTATGGTACTGGCACAAAGACAGAAAAATAGATCAATGGAACAAAATAGAAAGCCCAGAGATAAATCCACACACCTATGGACACCTTATCTTTGACAAAGGAGGCAAGAATATACAATGGAGAAAAGACACTCTCTTTAACAAGTGGTGCTGGAAAAACTGGTCAACCACTTGTAAAAGAATGAAACTAGAACACTTATAACACCATACACAAAAATGAACTCAAAATGGGTGAAAGATCTAAATGTAAGACCAGCAACTATAAAACTCCTAGAGGAAAACATAGGCAAAACACTCTCCAACATCAATCACAGCAGGATTCTCTATGACCCACCTCACAGAGTAATGGAAATAAAAGCAAAAATAAACAAATGGGACCTAATTAAACTTAAAAGCTTTTGCACAATAAAGGAAACTATAAGCTAGGTGAAAAGACAGCCTTCAGAATGGGAAAAAATAATAGCAAACAAAGCAACTGACAAATAATTAATCTCAAAAAGATACAAGCAGCTCTTGCAGCTCAGTTCTAGAAAAATAAACAACCCAATCAAAAAACGGGCCAAAGAACTAAACAGACATTTCTCCAAAGAAGACATACAGATTGCTACCAAACACATGAGAAGAAGTTCAACATCACTCATTATCAGAGAAATGCAAATCAAAACCACAATGAGGTACCATCTCACACAGGTCAGAATGGCTGCTATCAAAAAGTCTACAAACAATAAATGCTGGAGAGGGTGTGGAGAAAAGGGAACCCTCTTACACTGTTGGTGGGAAGGCAAACTAGTGTAGCCACTATGGAGAACAGTGTGGAGATTCCTTAAAAAACTGGAAATAGAACTGCCATACGACCCAGCGATCCCACTGCTGGGCATACACACTGAGGAAACCAGAATTGAAAGAGACACGTGTACCACAATGTTCATCACAGCACTGTTTACAATAGCCAGGACATGGAAGCAACCTAGATGTCCATTGGCAGATGAATGGATAAGAGAGCTGTGGTACATATACACTATGGAATATTACCCAGCTATTAGAAAGAGTGCATTTGAATCAGTTCTAATGAGGTGGATGAAACTGGAGCCTATTATACAGAATGAATTAAGTCAGAAAGAAAAATACCAATACAGTATATTAATGCATATATATGGAATTTATAAAATGGTAATGATGACCCTATATGTGGACAGCAAAAGAGACATTGATGTAAAGAACAAACTTTTGGACTCTGCGGGAGAAGGCGAGGGTTGGATGATTTGAGAGAATAGCATTGAATCATGTATATTATCATATGTGAAATAGATTGCCAGTCCAGGTTTGATGCATGAGATAGGGTGCTCAGGGCTGGTGCACTTGGATGACCCTGAGGGATGGGATGGGGAGGGAGATGGGAGGGGGGTTCAGGATGGGGAACGTGTACACCCATGGCTGATTCATGTCCTTGTATGGCAAAACCCACTACAATATTGTAAAGTAATTTGCCTCCAATTAAAATAATAAAAGAAAAAGAAACATGTAGAAGCATATTGGATACAGAGGATAAGGCAATGTGTAGGTGGAGGTGGAGATGGGTGTGATGCTAGCACAAATTAGAAGCCAGCAACCATGAGAAGCTAGAATAAGCCTGGAGCGGCGTCTCCCCTAGGGCCTCCAGAGGGACTGTGTCCCTGGTGACACTTTCAGTTTTAGACTTCTGGCTTCCAGAACTGTGAGAAATTAATTTCTGTTGTTAAACCACCTACTTCATGATAATTTGTTACAGTAGCTTTAGAAAATGAATATAGTCTTTATTATGCCATTTTGCTCTCTGTCTACTTTATGAAACTTTGAGTTCTTTTCAAAGGCAAGGATGTACCTCATCCCCTCCCCTCACCCAGACCACCTACTCCTGGGGCTGGCTCAGTGTCTGTAGTAATAATATTTGGTTGACATGTTGTACAGACCATATTTTATGACTCACCCTAAAATAGAACCTGTGGAACTGAGATTGTTGTCACTAAAAAGATAGAAAACCTTTAAAAAAGGAAAAAAAATTAGAGAAAGATTTAGAGCAAGAAAATTCCTGTTCTTTTAAGAATTTATGCTCCAAAGTGTTTTTCCTTTATCCATTTATTATCAGTCTCAAAGATCTGGGACAGTCTTAATGTATAATTTAGATCAGAGGCAATGGGATTTCTTTCATTTTCCTTTAGTCATCAATTAACATTTATCAGGCCCTTACTCTCTTCAGAGGCTGGTGCAGCATCAGACACTCTTGGTATCCACTTCTGAGTTTCTTGACTGACTATCAACCTCTAACTCCTATGACTCACACAGAGAGTATCCACTCTGTTCTGGGGAGACTGCGTCCCCCCTCTATTGGAATAGGGCTTTGTCCATAGTGTTGAATAGTCACACACATACTATACTGCTATTTTGTATAGCGGGCTTCCTGGTGGCTCAGAGGTTAAAGCGTCTGCCTGCATCTGCCCACAATGCGGGAGACCTGGGTTCGATTCCTGGGTCTGGAAGATCCCCTGGAGAAGGAAATGCAACCCACTCTAGTATTCTTGCCTGGAGAATCCAATGGGCAGAGGAGCCTGGTGGGCTGCAGTCCACAGGGTCGCAAAGAGTCAGACACGACTGAGCGACTTCACTTTCACTTTCATACAAAATACAGTTACAGTGCAGTAACTATACAAAATATACACCCGCAGCAGCAGGCAAGTAGGTCATTACAGTAAGATGTTTATTGAATATAAAGAAGGATTTCTAGAACTCTTCAAATATCTCATTCATTCCTGTTTCCTCCAAATAGTTATAGATCCAGTCCTCTGTCCAAGCACTCTAATAGGTGCCAGAGAAAATGGATCCTGTGATGGAAGTTGCTTCTGTCTAATGTGGCAGACAAGCACCCACTTATAATAGATAAAGAGTCATGTTAAAATAGGTGGATTTGGGTTACCAAGAATAATGGGGTCATATCTATAGAAACATGAAAGAATTTGAATGTGTTTTGTTTCCATTTGTTTGTTCATGTTTTTACTCCCTCATTCCTTCATTCAGCATCAATCACCTGGGACAGTAGTCAGTTCCCAGCCCTTATGGGAGATTGAGTCATGGCAGCCAGAGGTCCTTTTCTCATGGAGTTCTTTCTGTAGTACTTGGGTATTTGATATTGATGATATCTCATTCCATTACAGTTCTAAGATTCTAGATTTCCATGATGTAAAGTGAAAGGAACAGAGAATAGGCCAAAGGAAGGAAAGGGAATTCTATTAAGAAGTGCTCAATTCTCTTTATGTTATCTCATCTAATTTCCCCAGAAGTCTATGGAACCTGGTGGAATTTTCTGATTTTACCAGTAGGGTAGAAGATATTAATAAAAATTCAATAGTTTCCTCAAGGTCACATAGCTAGCAAATGGAAGGGTTGAGTTCCTAACAATTCTAGCTACATTCAAAACCTGAAGATACTCTGAATTATCCCCCATAGAATCAGACATTGTATGTACTGCTACATATGAGGCTAGGGTATAGTAAGGCTCTTCTCACACCTCAATTACTAAACACTTTGTGTGCAGGGTAATGTTTTTGTGAGTTGTGACATACTAAGTCCACTATAGATGCTGTCCAATAACTTAAATGCCCATAAACACTGGCAATCAGGGGCCTGAGGATGAGGGTTGACTGTTAGCTTTTCCTTTGGTGAAGGACCTGGTATCAATCTCTAGGAGGCACTGGGCTCAGTGACAGCTGTCCTAAGTTGTAACTCTTTCTGTTTTTTACTGAAATAACTCATCATGATGTTCTATTTGTCACTTGTCAAGGAAATCAATATAGTCTAGACTTGTTACCTTGCCAAGATCTGTATTGGACAATTTATAGTCCAAAGAAAGTCTAACAAAAGAGCAGAAGGGGCAGAGCTGATGCAAGTATCTCAGTCTCCCTATAAAACATTGAGGCTTTAGAGCCTTCTTCCAATGGTGGGGGCAAATAAGGGTGAAGCTGAGTTGTCCTTGGCAAAACAAAAGCAGGGAGGACATTCCCAAAAATAAAGGGGCTGAGAAGAGGAAAAAGGAGATCTTCTTTAAAATAGGGATGATCATTTTTGCCTGGCAATGCTGTTGTGAGTATCCGATGATTTGCTTAATATTATGTTACGCATAGTGTCTGTCTAGTACAATGCCCAGAACAAAAGAGATCATGAGTGAGGAGCTTCTAGGAGCTATAGAGGAAGAGGGAGAAAACAAATGAGTAGAAATAACATACACAGCAACAGTGCAGATATCTTTAGTGCAGGAGTGAAAAGAAGCAGACTGTCAACATGAAGGGTAGAATTGGCATGTTTCATATCCTGTGGCCATTAGGTTGTTTCATTCATTCAGACATTTATTAAACAGCAAACACTGTGCTAGATGCTGGGGTTGTTGCTGTTCAGTCGTTAAGTCATGTCCAGCTCATCTGCCACCCCATGGATTGTAGCCTGCCAGGCTCCTCTGTCTATGGGATTTCCCAGGCGAGAATACTGAAAATGGGTTGCCATTTCCTCCAGCAGCTCTTCCTGGACCAGGGGTTGAACCTGCAGTTTGCAGGCAGATTATTTACCATTGAGCCACCAGGGAAGCCCAGGTGCTGGGGAAATGAAAACAGATAATCAATGGTGTTGCCCTGCAGGACTGTAGAGGCCAGTTGTGGAGACAGACATAGACACACATTTGTGTTGGAGGTTGGTGGATACTGTCACAGAGGTGGGAAAGGCTCAGGGTGGGGATGCTGTTCCCTCCATGAGCACAGGGTCCACCCTGTGATCGCTTCTTGCTCAACAAAGTAACAGGCATGTGGAAAAGCCTCAATAATATCAGCTGAATAAGTCAATTTTGAGTAAAAGAGCTGGGTACCAAAGGAAGGCTTTCTTGAGACCAAAATGTTTGTGCTAAGATACTTAAAAAAAAATATTGGAGTATTTTTACTTTACTGTGTTGTGTTAGTTTCTGCTGTACAGCAGAGTGAATCAGTTATACGTGTATACATATCCCCTCTCTTTTGGATTTCCTTCCCATTTAGGTCACTACAGAACATTGAGTAGAGCTCCCTGTGCTCTACAGTAGGTTCTCATTAGTCGTCTATTTTATATATTCTATCAATAGTGTATAGGTGTCAGTCCCAATCTCACAATTCATCCCACTTCCCCTTATCCCTCCTTGATGTCCGTGTGTTTGTTCTCTATGTCTGTATCTCTATTTCTGCTTTTTAAATAAGATCACCTATACTGATCTTTTCAGACTCCACATGTGCATGGTAAATATGATACCTGTCTTTCTCCTTCTGACTTAGTTCACTTTGTATGGTAGTGCCTGTGTCCATCCATGACACTGCAAATGACCCAATTTCATTCCTTTTTATGGCTGAATAATATTCCATGGGCATTTTGGTTGCTTCTATTTCCTGGTTACTGTAAATAGCACTGCAATGAACATTGGGGTGCATATTTGTCTTTTTGAATTATGGTTTTCTCTAGGTATATGCCCAGGAGTAGGACTGCCATGTGAGAGAAGATACTTAATGTCTAAAGATTAAGAACTTTCAGGGAAGATGAAGATGTGTGTGTGTGTGTGTGTGTGTGTGTGTGTGTGTGTGTGTGTGTGATGGGAGATGGGGAGAGGTGCCAAACCAGTGAAGAAAGTGTGTGAAAGGCCCTATAGGGGTCACTTGAGGACAGAGGCATTTGCACGTGGTTGGAGCACAGGGAGCTTTGGAAAATGAGGTTGAAATGGCAGATGGTGGTGAACTAAAATATTAGCCAATTCTACTGATTCCCTCATTCCTTCACTTAAACGGTGTTTACTATGTGCTTACCAGGGGCAAAAGCCTTAAAGATGTAATACCAGACCAGGCAAAAATCCCTCCTTTCAAGGAGTGTACATGCTCATAGTGGGGAGACAGACAATGAAGATCATTGAGTACAATATACAGCATGTTCAATTGTAGTTGGTTATGAGTTTACGGAAAAGCTTCCCTGATAGCTCAGTTGGTAAATAATCCACCTGCCATGCCGGAGACCCTGGTTCAATTCCTGGGTCAGAAGATCTGCTGGAGAAGGGATAGGCTACCTACTCCAGTATTCTTGGGCTTCCCTTGTGGTTGAGCTGGTGAAGAATCCGCCTGCAATGCAGGAGACCTGAGTTTAATCCCTGGGTTGGGAAGATCCCCTGGAGAAGGGAAAGTCTACCCACTCCAGTATTCTGGGCTAGAGAATTCCAGTGGGATCACAAAGAGTCAGACATGACTGAGTGACTTTCACTTTATGAAAAAACCTGAGTGAATATTCTGGCCAACCCAATAAAATGGAGAAAAGTGAATCCTGGGAGAGAGATGTTGACGACTGGGAGGAAGATATATGGAAGCAGAGCTCATATTACCTGGCAGTCACTCATCCTACAATTCTGTTTTAGGATCTAAATTGACAAAGCCACGTGATGTTCTTCCCAAGCACTCTGACTTTATTTGAATTTGTGGCTTTCATGTGAGGTCTGATGCCTGGAGTTTATAATTGCATGGGTAACTTCACAAGGTCCTCTGGACCCTTTTAGCTGTCTTTGGCCATCCTACATGTAACATCAGAGGCAGTTTGTTTTTCTTGTTTTAAAAAATCGTGGGTTTATTACTAATTGTGACTTCTAAACACTATCATCCATATTATAGAACTAGATTTCAATATGCACAAACCCTTCTACTAAATCTCTCATGTCAGCACCATTAAACACTGAATGTTTCTTGTCCCTTAGAAAAGAAACCAAGTAGTGTTTCTCCTGTTTCCTGCTTTAGTCACAGGGCATCCTTAGTTGTGGTCTCCTTGTAGTCTGGTGATGGGATTGGAGGTGCAGTATCTCCAAACACCCCCATGCTCCACATACCTCATGCTCTATACCCCATGCTTGCTGTCCTTGTTCTAACACCAAGTCCTTATCTGGGGAAAGAAGAGGAATAGCTGGATTATTTTTTTAAATTAATCATCTTAAATCCTTTTGAGTCAACGTAGGTATAAATAAATGAAAGAGCCTCCTAATTAGGACTGGGCTTTGTTCTGTTCTCTGATGTACTGTGAGAAGTTTCTGGTTATCGAATGAAAACAAAAGTTGCAGGTTTTAAAAAGGCAGCATATGAATCTGGTGATTTGCTCATTTTCATAGTTTCAGATAGTAATACCATGTGATATAAAATCAACTCTATATATCCTTCAAAGAGCCTTCTTCAGGTCCCCCAAAACTGCGGGGGTGGGCTCCGCCATCCCCATGTTCCTCCACAATATCCCAACAAGGATGGGACTGCCAATGCTAAGGCTTTGGGGTTCTTTACTTACTCCCACCTCCTGCCTGTCTGTTATTCTTGTCTTCTCTATTTTCAACCCCTTCCTTACTGGTTCTCTTCCCTCAGTTTGCGAACATGCTCAAGGTCAACCTATGGCAACAAAAGGCAATAAAAGAAAAGAAACTGTTCGGCCACCATGTCCTACCGCTGTCCAAGCTTTTTCCTCCCTTTCACAGTATTACCTCTTGAAAGAGTTGCCTGTGTGCCCTCCTGTCCCTCACTTTTCTTTCTTCTTTGCTTCCTATCACATCACTATCTTGTTTGGCAGCCTTCTTCCATGACACACTCTGTGGCGATTGCTCCTGGTGCAATGCCTGTGACCTCTCTGTTTCTTAAAGTAATCGTCATTTCATTTCTTGGTCGTATCCCCAGTGACTGTGACTTCCTCTCCTTCTTCTTCCCTGGTTTCACTTTCCTTCTACCTGCTCTTTAACGCCCCTTGATTTCAATTACTACCTTTAATTGTTATGCCCGTAATGATTAGATCCATACTTAGAGCCCACATTTGTCTCTAGATCTGGTCATCTCTACAGCAGTCTTGGCTTCATTCGGTAACCACGTGGCTATGTTTATACTGGAGTGTTTGCCCTTATATTGACAGTCTCAGCTTCCAACTTATCCAAAGCAGCACACAGTCTGGGCTGTACAAATCTCCAACCCAGCCCCCTGTCTCCTCCAGATTCCAGATGTCTTCTTTTACAAGGTGACCAAGGTGTTCTTGGGATGATGTCTCATCTGCTTGCAGAAGAGGCCAGGAGTCCCTGGATTGTTATGCTCCATACCAATCCTATGGCTCCCCATGGCAGGGACTGTCTAGCTTTACATCAAATCCATTTTTTTTTTTTTAATTTGGGCAACATAGTTGGACTGCATTTACCCACCTGCTTGCAGTGACTGGAATGGAATATAATGGTTGGAATGTGATATAAGTTTTCAGACTAGATTGGTGAGCACCTCCTTGGAGATTTTCCATTTCTTCTCTTTGTTTCCCAGTGGCTGAATGGGGAAGACTCAGGCCCTAAAGGAGGGTGGAGATAAAATAACTGCATCTTGCAGAGCCTGTCCTTTTATCCTGACTTTAACTGAACTTTTCAGGGCGAGAAATCAGCATATTGTGGTAAGCCACCAAAATGTGGGGGTTTGCATATTATAGAAGCTGTTGCTGCTCATTCGCTAAGTGTCTTACTCTCTGCAATCCCATGGACTGCAGTACGCCAGACTTCACTGTCCTTCACTATCTCCTGGAGTTTGCTCAAATTCATGTCCATTGAGTCTGTGATGCCATCCAGCCATCTCATCCTCTGTCCTCCCCTTCTGCTCCTGCCTTCAATCTTTCCCAGCATCAGGGTCTTTTCCAATGAGTCAGTTCTTCACATCAGGTGGCTAAAGTATTGGAACTTCAACTTCAGCATCAGTTCTTCCAATGAACATTCAGGACTGAAAAGTATTGGAACTTCAACTTCAGCATCAGTCCTTCCAATGAATATTCAGGATTGATTTCCTTCAGGATTGACTGACGTGATCTCCCTTACTGTCCAGGGGACTCTCAAGAGTCTTCTCCATCATCACAATTTGAAAGCATTGGTTCTTCAGTGCTCAGCCTTCTTTATGGTCCAACTCTTTAGCTTATCTTAAATAACATACCTCTTTTTCCTAACAGTTAACAATATGTAGCACTTAATATGCTCAGTAAATTCACCTTTATTAATTAATTTCATACTCTCACAAACTATATAAAATATGTTTGTATTATTAATGCTTTTTTGAAAATGAGGAAATGGAGGCCAGAGAAGTTGAGCCACTTGATTATGAGTTGGTCATTGGAAAAACTGGGATTTAGATCCACACAGTCTACCCCCAGAGTACTGCCCTTGACCCCTACACAGAGGTTCAAAAGAGATATGTAGATGGAAGAATAGTGGCTCCCCACAACCTGTGAACCTGTTACTTTACATGACCAAAGGGACTGTGTTGATTTGATTGAAATAAGGCTCTGGAGATGGGGAGATGGCACTAGATTATCTGGGTGGACTCTTCATAAGGCCCTCCCAATGCAAGGGATCCAAGTTCAATCCCTGGTCTGGGATCTAGATCCCACATGCTGCAGCTAAAGAGCCACATGCCACAATGAAGACTGAAGATCCCACAGCCAAATCCATAAATGTTTTCTTTTAAAAAAGTGGAAGAAGGACATGGACGAGAAGATCAGAATGATGCTGTCTGGGAAGGACTCACTGTCCTGACTTTGAAGATGGGAGCTGAAGGTCATGGCAGCCCCAAGAACTGGAAGGACAAGGAGGCAGGTAGTCCCTGGAGCCTCCAGGAGATGTGCAACCCTGGTGACATCTTGATTGTAGTCCACGGAAGCCACTGACACTCTGCTGACCTACACGACTGTAAAGTAATACAGCTTGTTGTTTGAAGTTTGCGCTAATTTGTTACAACAGCAACAGGAAACCAGTATAACAGAGGAAAATCTTCTCTCACTGGGGATGGCATTCAAATTTCTTGCAAGTTTCTGAAAAAGCAAGCCTAATCCTACTCAATTAGGAGACTATCAATACCTACTGTGCCCTGTTTCTTTTATTTTGTTTTCAGTTTAAGGCAGCGGAAGTATTTTTTCCTTTTAATTATTCATAAAATTTACACATTAGGAATGAATAATCATGAACACTCTATTTTGGTTAAAAACCTTCACATAGTGATTTTATCCTAAATAAATACATAGACTCCATAATCTTTATTTTTAATATTCTTGGTTGAACTACTAATACAAATGTCTGTACAACCGATTGTTTATCTTCTATTAGGAGTCTTATGATATTTCACAAATAAGTAGATATAAGATGGCCCCACACCATGTTTTTTATGGTTCTGAGAAGCTCAAGCAGCTAAAACTTGAATCCATGTGGAAAGTATCCCCCAGACTTAAAAACAAAGGTCAGAACGATCTTCCTTACTCCATCACCAGCAAATACCCCCCTCCTTTACCTCTTCACACATCTCCAAGTATCTCATACTGTTTTTTTTTTTTTTTAATGGGCATTTTTGTTAATTCTTTTGGACATTCTCAGTAATGTTTCATGACATTGTTTTCTTTGTGACTATGTCAAAATACGGCTTTGAGACATGAGAGAAAAACATTTATCATGATGGGAAAGACGAAGGAAGCTGCCAAGATTGTATGTTTGGTTCGAGCTGGAGCTGAGATTCAAACCCAGTCAGTCAGGCTCCAGAACCTGTACCCGACCACTGCATGGCCCTGCCTTGTGACTGTCACTCTGGCAGCTAAGATAGATACTTGTTCCATATGTCTTCCTGTGATCAGAGAACATCATTTTTAGGGAACATATTTTTCAGCCCAGGAAGGTGAGGCCCATATGGGCAAAATCACTTATCCAAGGCTGCATGACTACAGCCTAAGGGCGCAGAATCTAATTCTTCCTATTGCACTAAAGTCAGTCTATTGGAATCTTTTAGGGAAAGCATCAAGTCAGACAGCACTTATTCTACAGCTGGATTCATCTTTTGGTGCAAAACCAAGATGAGACCAAAATCGCAGAGGTACTTGCTCAACCGTGCACCTCACAGGGCATATTCCTATGGTTCTCCCCTGTAGCTGCAATCCTGGAAACTGGAATACTGCTTATGAACCTTGTAAGTGCTTTAGAATCTTAGGAAAATCAGTGGTTCATTGTTCATTTATTCGTTCTTCAGTGAAAATGCATTTAAGTACCTAGGCACCGAGGCCACAGCAGGGAATAAGACACAGTGACGCCCCTCAAAGCAGCCTCTAAATAAAATATTTTCTCAGCCTGTCACAGCAGCAGAGGCTCAAGTTTGGAGACAGACTTTCCTCAGCTCTGTTGCTTGTTAGCTGTGTGAACTTGGGCATGTTATTAAAAAATCTCTCCGAGAACTCTCAGAGCCTCTGACTCCTTTCAAAATGAGAATAAAGATATCTAATTGAATTGTCGTGAGACTTAAATGAAATGTGACATCCAAAGAACGTAGCCTCAAATTGGTTTTCAATAAGTGGTAAATAGGTGTATTGAAACCTGGGTATATGTTCTGTTACAGGGGATGTACAAAGTGCTGGAGAGACCTGGAGGCAGAGAAGATTCTGCCTGGCCCAAGAGTTAGAGAAAACATGACCTCCAGAATCAATGAGCATTGGTATTTCTCTATGACTCTTTTAAGATCCAATGGTCCTAAGCCAACTTTTGCCAAATCTCAGAAACGTGGGCTTTGTGCTCGAGTTACGTTTTGTAGTTAGGAAGGGATGTATGGGGGGAAGTCCAGGGACTCGTGAAAAATCACAGCCTCTGTGCTTCTGTCCCTCCCATGCTCTGCAGCAGTGCGGAAGCACCTCTGTTCCAAGCTCTTGCCTCATGCTTACACCGTGGACTCCAACAACAGACTCCATTATTCCCGCATCTCTTTTGGGGGGCATAATCTCATTTCATCCTCACCACAACCCTGAAAAGTAGAGATCATACTAGCCTTTATAAATGACGAAAGGTAAGTGACTCACTTGTTTGAACTCAGGGCTATAGACTATCCAAGAAGTGACAAAAGAAAATGCAACCCTGTTTCTTCAGTTGATTTTTGCTGTCCCTTGGGGCAGCTTTGGGTGTGTACCTGGAGTTGAGCTTGAAGTTCTTTGACAAGAGTCCCTCTTCTTTGCAAGAACAGCAGGGGCTGCCAAGATGGCGTCTGGCCCCATGCAGCATCACTGACGGTGATATTTCATCTTCTCCTACTCTACTGTCTCTGCTCGACACGGCCTGGCCACGAGACCCGAGTTTCCGGAGCTTATGTGAGCAGTGGTGTGTTCCTGAGCTCATAGTGTGAAGGTCTCTGGGGTCTGTGCAGGAACTGTCACTGCTCAGGCATCCTGCATGCTCTTCAGCTAAGCATGAAATAGCCTGCAGACAAAATACACTTTCATATTCATGGGTCATCTCACAGCTAACATACACAGCTGTTTTTTTTTTTTTTTTTACCCTCTGGCAATAGGATTTACCAAAAAAAAAAAAAAAGACTATGATGTGGTGTATTGTCAGTAATTCAGAATGCAATGAAAAAGACACACGATGCACATTTTACATTATTTTTTTTTACATTATTTGCATTCTACAGTGGTTCATTGAGTGCTTACTGTGTGCCAGGCTCTCAGAGTGTATGAATGTGAAGGAGATACCATTGTTGCCTTGAAATCTCAAGTCTATTTGTCAGTAGGCAGAAAAGGAATTACAGTGTACCGTTTTTGATTTTCAAAAACAGGCAGATGTTTCATGTGATTCAGTGTGCTCCATGGAAGAGGCAAGGTAGGGAAGCAACGACAGCTCTGTACCTCAGGGCATCCAGAAGTAACAAGTCCTTCCCGTCCTCCAGGAGCTTTATGTGAATCACTGGAGGGAGAAGCTGGAGTTATTCCCATTCTGAAGTGACTCAACAAACTGAGATTTATTTATTTATTTAATTTCTTACGGGTCTGAATTTATTTTATTTATTTATTTATTTATTTTTGAGATTTAGAAAGAGCAAGTATGGGACTTCTCTTGTGGTCCAATAATTGGGAATCCACCTTGCAATGCAGAGGACGTGGGCTTGACCCCTGGTTGCAGATCTAGGCTCCCACGAGCCATGGGGCAAGTAAGCCCAAGTGTGGCAAGTACTGAATCTGAGTGCTCTGGAGCCAGGAGGCCTAGCTCTCCTTAGCCTACTCGGGTGCATGCGCCGTTACTCGAGAGACCTTGTACCCCAGCAAGGATCCTGCCTGCTGCAACTAAGTCCAGGCACAGCCAAATAAATAAATAAATATTAAAAAAAGAAAAAGAAGAAAGAAAACAGAAACAGCAAGTATGCCATCAGTGTCAGGGCCAGAGTTCCATGCAGGTCTGACTCCACAGCGTTGGTCTCTTGGCTTTATTTGATTCCCAATCTCATGACATGTAAAATGAGAGGAAGGACATGCTTTCTCCTTCCATCATTTTGCAGTTACTCTGAACTCTTATGACATAACCTTAGTTTTTTAAATTTTTACAATCTTATTCAAGTATAATTGATTTACAATGTCATGTTAATTCCACTTTGTACTGCAAAGTGATTCAGTTATGCATATATATCTATATTTATTGTTATTCAGATTGTTTTCCCTTATAGGTTATTAAAGAATATTGAGTAGAGTTCCCTGTACTCTACAGTAGGTCCTTGTTGATTATCTGTTCTATATTTAGTGGCATCTGTATGTTAATCCCAACCGTAATTTATCCCTCCCCTGCTTCGCTTGTAACCATGTTTGTTCTCTCTGTCTCTGAGTCTGTTTCTGTTTTGTAATGTGACACTAGTTTAAATAGCACATATAAATCCTCAAAAATCTGTATGCTATTAAAACATAAGAAGAGTACACTTTGGGGGCAAAATTTGTATTTCACTTGTGGAAAAGAGGCCTAGGTAGAGGTTAATTTTATTTTTGGTTGGTTAGAAGAGGAATAATTCACAGTACCAACTAGGGGTAAAAAAATTCAGAGGCCTCACAATATAGAGGAAGATTGCTAACAATAGCAAACGGATGGATCGATTGTGAATCCATTTCAGAGAGCTTGCTTGTGGAGAATATTGATATCTAACTCAGTCATTCCTCCCATGAAATAAACAGACACCTCATCTCTCTGCAAGAAAAACCACACACAGGAGCTGGGGGTAATGTTTCTAAACAATTAACTGGATGATTATCAAGGCTTAATGGATTGGCTCAGCATATTCACACAAAATCATCAAGAGATTTGGGCTAGCCATTTCCTTGTAGCTGTCATCAGAATATATGACCGGATGTAGAAGTTCTAAATTATTGTTACCTTTTACAGAATTCTGTGCACATCATTTACATTATAAATCAGGCCTATTTGAAAGCCATTGATTGGATCTCTGGTTTTGTTTCAAACAGCAGATTCGGTAGACACTGGGGCATACTCAGTTTCCTAAGGAAAATAGTAGAGTTATTTAAATTATAAATGAAAACATCAAAACTGTTGGATTATCATATGCATGCAAAATGTTTATCATGCAATAGTTTATGCCAGAGCTATGAGAAAGACCCTATAATACACATGTCAGAGCAACCTAGCCACTGGGAAAATACAGCTATTTTCTTCATGGGGAAGGAAGGAAGGGTTGGGGGGGTGGATATCATTATGTTTGACTTGCCCTCAGGAATAGTCTGTCCTAGATATGGACCAAAAAAGTTGCCAAATGAAATTTTTCTTTCTCTGTGTGTGTGTGCTGTGTGCTCAGTTATGTCCAACTCTTTGTGACCCCATGGACTGTAGCCCACCAGGCTCCTCTGTCTATGGAATTTCCCAGGCTAGAATACTAGATAGGGTAGCCATTCCCTTCTCCAAGGGATCTCCCCAACCAAGGGATCGAACCCGTGTCTCTTGTGTCTCCTGCTTTGGCAGGAAGATTCTTTACCACTGAGACACCTGAAAAGATATGGGAAGCTACCAACTTCTCTATGGGGGAGATTATAATCAGTGGGAGATTATTGATTACTCAGTATGTATGGGTATTTCACACACATTCCCTCTTTCAGGCATGCCCTTGAACTGGGAGGTCCCACCTGTAGGCAGAGGCAATAGTTGCTCAGGTTCATGGGGCATACATACATCAGGTCATATCACAATTTTGATGCGCAGTGGCATAATCGGAACTGGAGTCTTTTGATTTTAATCTCTTTTCCTTCACGATCATTGTATGTCTTACTGTGAATCCAGCTCATTGTTTGAAAGGGTGATGCAAACTAATGGAAGGAAGCCGTGAGGTTTTCTCTCGTGAAAATAAAAACAAATGGGAAACTCATTTTCTTTCAAGGTTAGAGTTTGCGATGTGGGCACTTTCCTTCAAATGTACATGTCAGCAGGAAGTTCCACTTACCTCTTTCAAAGGCTCTTACCATGTAAGATGTAAGTGTAAGGATGATGCAGCTCACCCTGCTGGTCTGGCATTTAGACACAGACTGTGTGGCCAGTGCTAGTATTGGGGATAGGTTGGGGGAAGTCCAAAGCAGCAGACCTCTTGGATACAGACCAACACCCTGTTCTCAGCATGGGGCTTAGTCCAGAGAGAACCACACCCAGGACTTACATAAAATCAAACGGTAGAGCCCTTTAGGGCTTCCCTTGTAGTTCAGTTGGTAAAGAATCTGCCTGCCATGGAGGAAACCTGGGTTCGATTCCTGGGTTGGGAAGATCCTCTGGAAAAGGAAATGGCAACCCACTCCGGTATTCTTGCCTGGAGAATCCCATGGACAGAGGAGCCTGGCAGGGTCTCAAGAGTCAGGCACGACTTAGCGACTGAACCACCATCACCAGCCCTTTTAATCCCCTTTCCTGGGTTTTCAGGGATGTATTCTGAGTGCGATAGTGTGTCCTCAAACAGGAGGCTCACACTGTTGCCAGTTTTCAGTGTAGATTCCCACCTCCGTGGAGGGGTCCTTTGATGGAGATTGGTCTCACTTCTTTTATGTTACCCTTTCATTTGAAGGTTACAGCTCATTTAAATCATACTCACAGGCACATCACCCCCAAATGTAGGTCAGAACAGGTTCCAGTGTCTGCTCCATTCTGTATCTTTTCTTACGCTGATTGACTTGGTGAAGGAACGAGATCATTGATCTTTCAGCTTTCCTGGTAGTAGGTAATTATGTTGATCTTTCAAGGAATCAAGATAGTTTGACATAAGAGAAAAGTGATATAAACAAAATAGAAATTGAATAAACACTCTGTGACATAAACCTTGAAGCAGAACTGTATATTATTTCATGATTGTTTTGTGTTAATAATACCAATTTATTAGTCTGTCCACTAATCTATCTAGACTTATATAGTTCTAGAACCAAAGACAGCAAAATAGTAATAGACACCTCTAGGGCACACCTGTGGTATTTATTCTCCACTAACGAAACCAGAATTCCCCAGACATGGTTGATTCTTGGTTCAGAGAGAAAATATACTAAATGAAACTTACCATTTTGTTGTAATAGAAAGCTAGAAATGATCAACCAATTTTAGTTCTTCCATTGCCTATTCTGAGTTAATTTTCACATGTGTTATGAAGTAGGGGAATGACAATTTTTTTTTTTTTTTGGCATAAGGATATCTAATTGTTGTAGCACTGTTTGTTTAAAAGGCATTTTACCACATTGAATTATCTTTGAAAATTAATTGGTTATTGATGTCAAAGTTTATTTCTGATTCTCAGTTCTGTTCAAGTAGTCTGTATGTCTATCCTTATATCAGTACCACACAGTCTTGATTTTTTTTTTGCCATTTTAGTTTTTTAATTGAAGGATAATTGCTTTACAGAACTTTGTAGTTTTCTGTCAAACATCAACAAGAATCAACCATAGGTACGTACACCCATGTCCCCTCCCTCCTGAAACTCCATCCCATCTCTTTCTCCATCCCACCCTTCTAGATTGTTACAGAGCCCTTGTTTGAGTTCCCTGAGTCGTACAGCAAATTCCCATTGGCTATCTATCTTACATATGGTATTGTATGTTTCCATGTTGCTCTCTTCATACATCTTACCCTCTCTCTCTCTCTTCCTCTCCCCCCATGTCCATAGGTCTGTTCTCTGTGTCTGCTTCTGCTTTGCTGCCCTGAAAATAAATTCATCAGTACCATCTCTCTAGATGCCACATATATGTGTCAGTATACGATATTTATATTTCTCTTTCTGACTCACTTCACTCTGTATAATAGGCTCTAGGTTCATCCACCTCTATAGAACTGACTCAAATGAGTTCCTCTTTATGGCAGGGTAATATTCCATTGTGTATATGTACCACAACTTCTTTATCCATTCATCTGTCCATGGACATCTAGGTTGCTGCTATGTTCTAGCTATTGTAAACAGTGCTGCTATGAACATTGAGGTACACGTGTCTTTTTCAGTTTTGGTTTCCTCAGGGTATATATGTACTATTGGGATTGGTGGGTCACCTAGTGGTTTTATTCCTCGTTTTTGTAAGGAATCTCCATACATCTTACATGGTGGCTGTATCAATTTACATTCCCACCAGCAGTGCAAGAGTGTTTCCTTTTCTCCATGCCCTCTCCAGCATTTATTTTTTGTAGACTTTTTGATGATGGCTATTCTGACTGGTGTGAGGTGGTATCTCATTGCACTTTTGATTTGCATCTCTAATAATGAATGATGTTGAGCATCTTTTCATGTGTTTGTTAGCCATCTGTATGTCTTCTTTAAGGAGATGTCTGTTTAGGTCTTTTTCCCAATTCTTGATTGTGTTGATAAGTTTTGAAATCAGAAAGTGTGAGTCCTACAGCTTGTTTTTCTTTACCAATACTGTTTTGTTATTCTGCTTTTCCATATGAAATATCCATATGCACTATTTGAACCAATTTATTACATTATTTAAAACATTATAAGTTACATTATACACATACTTACTGACTTTGAATTCACCTAAATTGACTTTTAAATAAAAAAAGAAAAGAGAAAGAAGAGAGATTCCCTCCACTACATTTAGTGCCACTGTGTGCTGAGTGCTGAGATGAGAGACAAGGATTTGAGAACCTAGCCGCTGTTCTCAAAGTCTGAGCATTTTGCCAAGATAGGTGTCTCTAATGTTTAAGGTTGTATGATATATTTTCAGGATTAATTCTGAAGTTGTAAAAATTGTACAACTTATTTTAGAACCTAACTGGTACTATCTAGCAACTCTTCCATACACTTCTTAAGGATAAAGAGTGTATCATTAATGCCATATATAGTTTCTGATAGTATTTTAGAGAGCTGTGGGTACCTGATTAGTCTTCTGCTTCTGCTCTACTGCTATTTATACAAGGTTAGTGCTCTGAGATCAGTCCAGGTTGCTGGAGCCCACTGTTCCATACAGATATCTTAACTGGCCAAGAAGAGTCTCAGTTGAAGTCCATGAAGTCAACAAAAGAAATAATGAGAAAAAGAGTGGATTAAATTGTCAGTTATGCCAGTGGGAATCCTCAGGACAATACTAGAAACATAGGAAGGGGTAGGTGTTGGTTCTCTGACAGCCTAGGGGTTGGTTTCATAGATAGCTAATTTAACGCATATTCCAGGACACATAATTTTGCTCCAAGCCATGAAGGTACCTGGAATTATATTATTTCTTAGTAAAAGCACAAAGTAGATTTTAAAATAATTTTTTGAAACTTTTTTATAGTATAACTGATTTTCTTAAAGATTTTTTAATATGGGCCATTTTAAAAGTCTTTATTGAATTTGTTAGAATATTGCTTCTGTTTTGTGTTTTGTTTTTTTGTCTGGGAGGCTTGTGGATTCTTAGGTCCCTGACCAGGGATTGAATCTGCATCCCTTGCATTGAAAGGTGAAGTCTCAACCACTGGACCTCCAGGGAAGACTGCCATGGCTGATTTTTATCTGAAGACAGATACAGTGGTGTATCTGCCCCCTCTCAACTGTAGCCTTAGGCTTGTTGCCCATGCTTGGAATCCTGAAATGGTAACTTTAGAACAATCTTGGACAAACCTCCTCAACATTAAAAATCTCTTGCAAGATGGCATCCAGCCTGTGCTTGACTACTTTTGTTAATGAGGAACTCATTAACTACCCAAACCATTCATTTCACTTTTGAAGGGCTTGAAACCATGAGCAAAAATATACCTCAATGCAACTTTAAATCACTGGATTATTTCTACCCTCTAGACACATCTTCCAGATATTTAAGATAGCCATCATCTTCTTCCAGGGTCTCACTTTTATCCTAACTAAATGTCACTATTTTATCCAAGCATTAGTTAAATTTTTTGAAACAAAATTTAGCCGCTTTTAACTGAAACCCAAATTATGTCTATTCTCATCAAAAATAGGAACACCCTAGTCACACAATTAATGATGCTAAAATTTTTTTATCTAGGAAGGAAGAGTCAGATCTTCAGACAAATTCAAGCAAGTCATCCTCATTCCTTGTTCATACATTGCATAAGTGCCTTATTGATTTCATTTTCTGATATGACAAAATATAATCTGCTCACTTAAACTGCATGGAATGGGAAGAACTGATTGTGCACCCAGATTTGCAGAACCAGGAAGAGGGAATCCTGGCTTCTGAAACTTCAATCCTCACAGGGAGCAGAAAGCTATACTTTCACTTAAACTATGTTCCCAAATGTGGGGCAATTCCTCCAGTCCCACCCAAACCTTGGACAGAAAAGTGATGGATCTCAGAGATACACGATCCTGCACTTATCATCTAGGTAGGTTAGAAGAAAGGCTGGACCCATAAATTCTATTCTTCATTAACCACTTCTTTTGTTATGTTTCAGCCCATTTAACCTTCTAGTGTGTATGAACCTTGTCGTCAAATGATTGCAAGAACTAAAGCAACATAACAATTATAGAGCTAAATCTTGGCAAAGCAGCTCAAGAGCTCAGCAATTCCATTAAAATTTTAAAGGAGTTAATCCTCTGGAAAGTGTTCCTATTAATTAAACAAAGGTGAAAGAAAACAGGTTTTACATTCATTCTTTGCAAGATGGTGGGCCATGGTCTGAATGCAAAGGAGCTGTGTGTCACAGGTCAATGCATCACCTCCTCAAGCACTCGAAGGGTGATGATTTCAGGTCATTTGTCTGCAGAGCAATGGGGGCTGATTTTTGTTTGATATTTCCAGAGAAAAGAGATTTTCAGGTCAGAAAATGTTTCCAAAAGTCCATAGGGATTGAATTCATACAGATACACAATGTAGCTTAGGAGACAAGACGCTAAGCCTCATTTGGTATTGAGCTCAGTATCAATGGGTTAGAAACTGGAAACTTGTCTGGTGGAGTAGATCAATGGCTGCAGCAAAATGAGAGACTTAGGGTCTCCTACTCCCTTCCCCCACTACATCTATCCCATCTGAGAACATGACTGCTGTGCATCTGACTTGGGCATGTATAGAGTAATTGAGGGTATATAAAATGGCGGGATCTGGCTACCTGGCTTCCTATAAATACCTGAAAATAGGATGTATTTGCCAAGGTGCACCAGGCACAGATCAGATCCTGCGTGGACCTCAGAGAGGTGCAAAGCAGAGCTCCCAGGTAACAATGGATCAGAGACTTGAGACAGTGAAGTTTGGGGGTTATCTGTGCTGGAAGGAACGAAGATGATAGAGTCCTGCACAGGCAGATTGTCTCTCCTCTAGTGCTCTTCTGAGTTGAGTTGGGGGTGGGAGGGGAGGGGGTGGGGCATGTGGATTTCCAGTATAAGGTTGATGAACACAAATCTGAAAAGCAATTTTGGAACTTAAATTAGTTATATCAACTATATTGAGAGTTAAGTTTTCTGTTTCTGGATTTGCTGGTCAAGTAGGGCTTAACTAGGTCTGTCAAATCAATGCATTTTTAAAATTTTCATTATACATATATATACTTTATTGAAATATAGTTGACTTGCAGTGTTTCAGGGGCACAGCAAGATGATTCAGTTATACATGTACACATATATTATTTTTGAGATTATTTTCCATTATAGGTTATTATAAGATATTGACTATAGTTCCCCTTGCTATACTTTAAACATCTGTTGCTTGTTGCATATCCATTTTTTAAAAACTAGATGTCTAGCAATCTATTCATACTAAGTCACACAAGTAGAAACAAAATGTCATAAATTTTTTGGTTAGGCAAAAATTCATGAGATTTCTAAAATATATATATTATATACACTATATATATGTATATCAAGCTTTTCTACTATGCTTGATAAAGGCTTGAGAAAGAACATCAAGAGAAAGAAGATATGGAGAAATTGGGAAACATAAACTAAATGCAATGGGAGCACTGAATATGAAATCAAAAAAGTGAAACTAGCTAAAAGTAAAAGATCATCATAATAGTTCAGCTGTTTTTAAACATGGCTGCTCATTAGAAACATATCTGGAGCTCTGGAGAAAAAGCAATACTTGGGCATTTGTATTTTTCAAAAAATTCCAAGATAATTCTGATACGCATCTGTTTTAAAAAATGATTAGAGGTTTTTCTATTAAATGGTAGTTTTGGTGATATAGACTTATTTTTCTGTTAACTGATTATGATACAGTGGTATTAAGTGAGTAATAGTTACAGTTGGGAAGATACCCTTGAGAAGGGAATGGCAATCCATTCCAGTATTCTTGCCTGGAGAATTCCATGGACAGAGGAGCTTGGTGGGCCACAGTCCATGGGCTTGCAGAGTCAGACATGAGTGAGCGACTAACACTTTCACTTTCAATCACTATAGTAAAAGATGTTTATCAGTTTCCACAATCAACAGCCAGAGGGGGGGGGGGGGATGATAATTACAATTGCAAGCCATAATGGGAACATGATTAATCT
Organism: Budorcas taxicolor; assembly: GCF_023091745.1. Taxonomy (NCBI): domain Eukaryota; kingdom Metazoa; phylum Chordata; class Mammalia; order Artiodactyla; family Bovidae; genus Budorcas; species Budorcas taxicolor. The sequence continues at coordinate 51,914,890 of NC_068910.1, read as the reverse complement.
AACAATATAAAATAATTACATATAATTTAGAGGGGTCAAGCAGAGTGAAGTGGTAAGTAAAAGTGCATTCATGCACATGTTTTCATCCACCCAGCCAGTCTGTCTTTTGGTTGGTGCATTTAATGCATTTATATTTAAGGTGATTATCGATATGCATGACCCTATTACCGTTTTCTTAACTGTTTTGGGTTTATTTTGTGTAGGTCTTTTCCTTCTTTTGCGTTTCCTGCCTAGGGAAGTTCCTTTAGCACTTGTTTTAAAGCTGGTTTGATGGTGTTAAATTCTCTTAACTTTTGCTTGTCTGGAAAGCTTTTGATTTCTCCAATAAATCTGAATGAGAGTCTTGCTGGGTAGAGTATTCTTGATTGTAGTTTTTTCCCTTTCATCACATTAAATATATCATGCCATTCCTTTCTGGGTTGTAGAGTTTCTGTTGGGAAATCAGCTGATAACCTGATGGGAGTTCCCTTGTATGTTTTTGTCATTTCTCCCTTGTTGCTTTTAATATTTTGTCTCTGCCTTTAATTTTTTGTCAGTTTGATTTCTGTGTGTCTTGGTGTGTTCCTCCTTGGGTTTATCCTGCCTGGGACTCTCTGGGCTTCCTGGATTTGACTGACTATTTCCTTTTCCATGTTCAGGAACTTTTCATCTATCATCTCTGCAAATATTTTCTCAGGTCCTTTCTCTCTTTCTTCTCCTCCTAGGACCCCTATAATATGAATGTTGGTGTGTTTAAAGTTGTCTCTTTGGAGAAGTAAATGGCAACCCACTCCAGTATTCTTGCCTGGAAAATTCCATGGACAGAGGAGTCTGGCAGGCTATGGTCCATGGGATCCCAAAGAGACATGGCTGAGCATCTGAGCATCAGTGGTCTCTTAGGCTGTCATCATTTTCTCTTCATTCTTTTTTTGTATATTCTGTTCTGCAACAGTGATTTCCACCATTCTGTCCTCCAGGCCATTTATCCATTCTTCCCCCTTAGTTATTCTGCTATTGATTCCTTCTAGCGTATTATTCATCTCTGTTTGTTTGTTCTTTAGTTCTTTGGTAAATATTTCTTGCATCTTCTCCATTATTTCCCCAAGATTCTGGATCATCTTCACTATCATTATTCTGAATTCTTTTTCTGGAAGGTTGCCCATCTCCACTTCATGTAATTGTTTTTCTAGGGTTTTAGCTTGTCCCTTCATCTGTGACATTTTGCTTCTTCATCCTGATTAACTTTCTGTAATATGGTTTTGTTCTAGCTATTGTAGTATTGTGGCTCTTCTTGCTTCTTCTGTCTACACTCTGTTGGAGGAGGCTAAGAGTCTTGTGTAAGCTTCCTGATGAGAGAAACTGGTGGTGGGGAAAACTGGGTCTTTCTCTAATGGGCAGGGCCTTGCTCAGTAAAGCTTTAATCCAGTTATCTGCTGATAGGTGGGGTTGCTGCTCCCTCCATTTTAGGTTTTTTGGCTTGAGGTGACCCAGCCCTGGGCTGCAGGGTTAATGGTGAGCTCAAAGAGGGCTTACACCAAGGTGGACCTTTCAGGACCAGCTGCTGCCAGTGCCCTGGTCTCTGTGGGGAGCCCCTCCTGACCCCCACCTCCACAGGAGACCCTCCAATACTAGCAGGTCACTTTGGTTCAGTCTCCTGTGGGGTCACTGCTCCTTTCTTCTGGATTTTTGCGTGCACACGATTTTGTTTGTGTCCTTCAAGACTGGAGTCTCTGTTTCCCCCAGTCCTGTGGAAATCCTATAATCAAATCCTGCTGGCTTCAAGGTCAGATTCTCTGGGGATTCCCAGTCCCTTTGTCAGATCCCCAGGCTGGGAAGCCTGACATGGGGTTCAGAATCTTCACAACAGTGAAGAGAACTACTTTGGTATTATTGTTCTCCAGTTTGTAGGTAACCCACCTGGCAGGCATGGGATTTGATTTTATTGTGATTGCGGCCTTCCTACCTACCATCTCACTGTGGCTTCTTCTTTGTCTTTGGAGATGGGATATCTTATTTTGTTGGGTTCCTGCATCATCCTGTTCTTGATCATCCAGAAGGTAGTTGCAATTTTGGTGCTCTTGCAGGAGGAGGTGAGCATACATCCTTTTTTCCCACAATCTTGAACCAGAATAACTCCAAAACTGGTACATTTTAGAGCATCTTGAAATTGTAGAAATATTTCAAGAAACAAAGCTTCAGAAGAGAAATGGTCTATTTCTCTATTTACCACTGGTGTCTAGAGAGAGGAAATGTGTGTTCTACCAGTTGTAAGATCAACAATAGATGACCAAATGAAGAGGAACGGTTAATAAAAGAGAAAAATTGATGGAAATTGTTTCAGTTTAGGCTCCCTAAAAATAGCCTGAAGTGAGGATTCTTATAAAATAGGTTTATTGAGGTAGCGATTTCAGGTGAAACTTATAAGCAAACGAGGGAAACAGGATGTGGCCAGGAGGAAGCTGGGCAAAGATGCAGGTAGGACTGATGTGTAGCCCATCACAGAGCTGGTTCACATGGAAGCAAGGATCCTGGCTTTGTGTTCCTCTGTATTACCCATCATTAACTGGTAAGACATAAAAGCTTTGGGAGAAAGTTCTGTACTTGCATGGTCACAGGGAGGGAAGGCAGAATGGTGTTTTGGAAAATAAGTGTGTAGTGGAGAGAAGAGAATTCTAGATTGAACTGACATGAAGAGAGAGACAACTACCTGCTGATTGCTTTCTGCTGCCATTACTACAGTTTAGGGGAGGGAAAATTGAGGCTGGGGCAAGTTGCATAATATTGGTAAAGAATCCGCCTGCAATGCAGGAGACCCCAGGTGGATTTCTGGGTTGGGAAGATCCACTGGAGAAGGGAAAGGCTCCCCACTCCAGTATTCTGGCCTGGAGAATCCAGGGACTGTGTAGTCCATGGGGTCGCAAAGAGTCGGACACGACTGAGTGACTTGCAGTTTCACTTCACTTTCATACTCAAAAGAGTGGTGGAGTCAGAAAGTGATGCTGGGTGCTTGCCCTGACCCTTCCCACTCCCCCTTCCCCAGGCTCCCTGCTCTCTGCCCCATCAAAGGAACAGTAAGAACACCTGAGCAGTTAGAGGGCTACCTGTGTGAATTAAAGGTAAAGGATCTATAGGGAGAAGGGAGACCTAAGGACAGCTGGCAGAAATGAGTGCAGAGTTGAAAAAGGCTGCAGGAGAGGGACTGTGTGTGCCAAGGAGGCCTCTAACAGAGGTGGAACTCACTTCCGAACTTCTGAATTATCATGTTGATATTTGTACTTTTGTAAACAAAGAGATTTGTGTAACCTAAACTCTGGAAGATTGACCAGAATCCTCAAGCCCATTCTTCTTTAAAAAGAAAGAAACAATAACAGTAAAAATATAAAATATGGCCTAGCAAATTTTTTGTGTGTGGCTGACTTAGAGATATCCTTTAATCCTCAGAGTTACTCTGCAGACTGATACTATGCCTCCACTGAGAGCCACCCTCAAAGCTCTGTCTTTGACGTTCTTGAGCTCTCAAATGCAGAGTAAATGATTCTCCACGTGGCCCAGGGAGATGTGCCTGAGAGAAGTGCTTTCCTCATGGACTATCTAAAACTGGACCCTTCAACTTTCCAGCAGTGCATTCTATACAAGAGAAATTCCCTGTGACACTCGTTAGTGTTCTGGTGGGGCAGGAGAGGGACAAGATAATCATGTGGTTCAGTAAGCTTGGGAGAAAAATAATTAAACAAATTTAACTGGTTTTTCTGACATGGTTACTAAATGGGATTTAATTGCACATCCAGATGTATTGTATGCATGAATATCCAGCAGAGAAACCTGGAGTTCAGGGTTTCCCAAATATACTTGCAAACAGAACTGTTTTGTAAAGATTTTTGATAAGGTTAATATTCTGCTAAACCAGCACCCTGAGACCTCTCTTCAGAGTTGACTGCTATGCTCCTTGCTGTTGGATTTAGAATTCTGATACTCTATTAAGTGAACATTTCACTGGGTAAGGGCAGCACCTTCAGCTGTTATTATTCATGTATGCCATTACACAAATATATTGAATTGAGTCCTTGAGAGGAAGTTTTGTTCAGGGTAGTAGGCAGCCCAAGGGCCAAGGGATGGGAGGTCCTATGATGGCCAGTGAAGAAGACTGCATATGCCTGTTCTCATTGCTCAGGGCTCTGAGAACAGAAAAAAACAAACAAACAAAAAAAAACACCTTTAAGTTGCAAGCATCTCAATTCCATTTTTCAACATGATGAAAAATCACAAAACACTGAATCGACACTCTTTCCTTCAGCTTTAAAAATCAAATGAAAACAAAAACATTAGAGTGGGTCATCAGACCAGTTCTCTGTTTCAGTCTCTGCCCCATGGTATTAGGAGGTGGGTTGATTCCATACATTTGAATGAAGCAGAAAATCTTACTGTTTACTCTCAGGCAGCAGGGAAACCCAAGCACTGTTTCCAGGGAAAAGATCTAATGGCTGAAATCAAATGATGGGATTGCAAAGCAATGACTGGTTGCTAATACTCCTGGGAAGCATTATGGGATAGAGAGTGGTCTATATAGTGGGAAGATTCAAGCACAAAAGGCCTTCTACAAAAAGTAGGTTATAGAAACTCTATCTAAAATCTCTTGCTATCTGGAGTACATATGCATAGCAAAGCCTTTCTAATATATATTTAGTGTACAGATGAGAAAGATGCCTTCATTCAGGCTGTATGTGAGATGCCCAGTGAGGGGAGGGTGAGCCCCTGTGCATTCCTTTGTCAGTATTGTGCAACGCTATGTGGATTCTTAGCTGGTGCTTAGTTTCAACTAAACCAACACTCATGAAATAGACAACTGACTTTACAAGATTTCTACAAAGAATAGTGTAGATTATAGAAGATTCTTATTTCAGAGATTTTTTCCTTTCATAGCCCCTTTTATTTTGTTCAGTCACTCAGTCATGTTCAACTCTTTGCGACCCCATGGAGTGAGGCATGCCAGGCTTTCCTGTCCTTCACCATCTCCCAGAGCTTGCTTAAACTCATGTCCATTTAATCAGTGATGCCATCTAACCATCTCATCCTCTGCTGTATCATTCTCTTCCTGCCTTCAATCTTTCCAGGTATCAGGGTCTTTTCTAATATCAGCTCTTCGCATCAGGTGGCCAAAGTATTGGAGCTTCAGTTTTAGCATCAGTCCTTCTAATGAATATTCAGGATTGATTTCCTTTAGGAAATCAATTGACTGGTTTGGTCTCCTTGCAGTCCAAGGGACTCTCAAGAGTCTTCTCCAACAGCACAGTTCAAAAGCATCAATTCTTTGGCGCTCAGCCTCTGTAAGGTCCAACTCTCATCCATACATGACTACTGTATACCCCTCATCCACTTATTTTTCAACTGGAAATTTGAACTTCTTAATCTATTTATCTATTTATTTCCTCCCCACCCTCCTCCCCTCTAGCAACCACCTGTTTGCTCTCTGGATCTATAACCCTGTTTCTGTTTTGTTATGTTTAACAAAACATTTGTTTTGTTTTTAGGTTCCACATACAAGTGAAATCATGGTGTTTGTTTTACTCTGTCTGACTTATTTTACTTAGCACATTACCCTCTAGATACAACCATCAATGGCACTATGTCATTTCTTTTTTATGGCTGAGTAATATGGTATTGTATCCAAATACCACATCTTCTTCATTCGTTCATCTGTTGATAGGCATTTAGTTTGCTTCCATGTAAATAATGCTGCAATGAACATCGTGGTGCACGCATTTTTTCTAGTGAGTGTTTTCATTTTCTTTGGATGAATGCCAAAGAAGTAGACTTGCTGGATCATATGGTAGTTCTATTTTTAATTTTTTGAGGACTCTCCATACTGTTATCCATAGTGTCTGCATCAACTTACATTCCCGCCAACAGTGCATGTGCTGTGCTGCACTTAGTCGCTCAGTCGTGTCCGACTCTTTGTGACCCCATGGACTGCAGCCCACCAAGCTCCTCTGACCACGGGGGTTATCCAGGTAAGAATACTGGAGTGGGTTGCCATGCCCTCCTTCAAGGGATCTTCCCAATCCAGGGATCGACCCCAGGTTTCCCGTATTGCAGATGGATTCTTTACCATCTGAGCCACGAGGGAAGCCCAACAGTGTATGAGCATTCCTTTTTCCCTACATCCTTGCCAACACTTGTTTTCTTTCTGATCATAGCCATATAGGTGTGAGGTTCTACTTCATTATAGTTTTGATTTACATTCATGGGGTCGCAAAGAGTTGGACGTGACTGAACTGAACTGAATTGAACTGATGATTGATGATGTTGAGCATCTTTTCATGTGTCTAATGATCATCTGTATGTTTCTTGGAAAAATGTTCATTCAGAAGCTCTGCCCATGTTTTAAATCTGTTGTTTGTTGTTGTTGTTTTTTTTTTTTTGTATTGAGTTGTATGAGTTCCTTATACATTTTGGATATTAACCCTTTATTGGATATATCATTTGCAATTATTTTCTTTCATTCTGCAGGTGGCCTTTTCATTTTGTTGATATTAACAGTTTCCCTTGCTGTGCAAAGCTTTCCAGTTTGATGTAGTCCCACTTTTTTATTTTTGGTTTTGTTACTCTTGACTGAGGAGACATATCCAAAAAAATACTGTTAAGACCATTGTCAGAGAGCATACTGCCTATGTTTTCTTTTAGAAGTTTTGTGGCTTCAGGTCTTACATTTAAGTCTTTAATTCATTTTGAGTTTATTTTTGTGCATGATGAGAGAGAGTAGTTCAGTCTGATTATTTTGCATGTAACTGCCCTATTTTTTCATCACCATTTATTGAAGAGACTGTTTTTTCCCCATTGTGTTTTCTTGCCTCCTTTGTTGGCGACTAATTGCTCTTGTAAGGGTGGGTTTATTTCTGGCCTCTCTATTTCAACATTGATCTCTGTGTCTGGTTTTGTGCCAGGATTATACTGTTTAGATTACAGTACCTTTGTAGTATAGTTTGAAATCAGGGAGTGTAATACCTCCAGCTTCATTCTTCTTTTTCAAGATTGTTTTAGCTATTTGGGATCTTTTGTTTCCACACACATTTTAGAATTATTTATTCTAGTTCTGTGAAGAATGCTACTGGCATTTTGACAGTAATTTTATTGAATCTGTAGCTTGCCTTTGATCATATAGTCATTTTAACAATATTAATTCTTCCAACCCATGAACATGGTATACATTTTGGTCTAATTTCTTTCATCAATGTCTTATAATTTTCTGAGAATAGGTCTTTTACTTCCTAAGGTAGATTTATTCTTTCATATTTTATTCTTTTTGATGTGATGGTAAAGATTAGATTGTAAAGATTAGATTAAAGAGGATTCTAACCACGTAAGCAGAGTAAACAAGGACAAAATGACAAGATGATATGGCTTTTACTCATACTCTTTCACCAATATTATATATTGAAAAAATCTATTTGTATTCTAAAAACGTCCTAAAAATAATTGGAATTTCATATATTAAGTATGGAAATTATTTATTAGAAATGTTTTGACCTAAAACAAATAGACTGCCAAATTTTTCTCTAGCAAAAGTAGGTTTACTTGGGATCAACCAAGAATTGCACTTCAGGGTCTGCAACAGGCAAACCACCTTGCAAGTCTTCTGCAAAAATGAAAAGAACTCTTTTAGAGAGGGAAAAAGGAAGTTGGGAGGGCTATAGTAAACAGAAGCCATGGTTTTTTTTATTGGCTGATTTGTGACAGTGTCTCATTGGCTGAGTGTTTGCTAGGAAAGAAAAAGACATCTTTCTTCTTCCTTTTGGGCTCTTTACTGGTTGTCAGGCATGAGAGCTTCTGGTCTCCCAACTCTATTTAGTTGAGGCTTCTGTTTAATACTTTTTTACTGGGTAAACACTCTGAAAAAATTCAAAATTACTGGTAGAGCAGAGAAATCATTTGTTTTAGAGTTAGATATGTGTTTGTACCAGACCCTGTATCTTTGTTAGATGGATGAGCAGAACAAGTTACAGAGCATTGTTGCAACTCAGTTTTCTCATCTGTAAAATAGGGACAGTAGTCTCAGAGATTAAAGGAGATAGTTTTAAGGCATCTAGCTTCATTTGTTGCCTAATTTGCATGCAAAGAATGTATTAGCTTTCGAAATTTTCCTGTTTAGTCAGTCCTGTTTTGAATTTTATAATAGGTTTGTTTCTCTAATCCAGTATTAGGAAGGTGATTTTAAAATAAATCCCAGAAAGGTACTTGTAATTTTCTTTAATTTTTTCTTATTTCATTTGAAACCAGAATGCAGGCTGGCAGTCATCATGAAATGTATCTTTCATACTGGAGTTAGGCATAGAGAAAAGGATTTTTGTCCTTGAAGCTATTTGTAGTTGCTAGTAGACAGTTGGGCTTCCCTTGTGGCTCAGCTGGTAAAGAATCCGCCTGCAATGCGGAAGGCCTGGTTTTGATCCTTGGGTTGGGAAGATCTCCTGGAGAAGGGAAAGGCTACCCCCTCCAGTATTCTGGCCTGGAGAATTCCATAGACTGTACAGTCCATGGGGTCACAAGAAGCTAGACACAAATGAGTGACTTTCACTTTCACTTTTCACTTTCAGTAGACAGTTGCTATCCCTGCCGCATTGTTATTGGTACTAATATATGCATAACATTTACAGAATGTTAGAAACCTGTAGAAATACATAGTTTAAAAAATTGGGTCTGTGGTCACTGCTTTTTATGTGATTTATATATTTCTGATATATATTTGGTTTTCTTCCAAAAGTTCCTGGTTCACAGGTCCCTAAACTCTGGGAATTTCCTGTGATAAGAGTGGTAAATATTTTTTTTGTTATGTTAATTAGCAACTTTGGGAGAGCGTTTAGGTAACCAGTGGACGTGGCACTGTTACTAGAAACAAGCAAGTGATTAGAGGGATGCAACTTTCAGTCCTCCCATGGCCTCTGAGGAAGGGAGTGGTGCTGGAGGTTGCGTTCAGTCACTAATGGCCAGTGTTTTAATCAGTTGTGCCTATGTATTGGAGCCTGCATAAAAAGCAATTACAGAGAGCCCTCAACCTGGTGAACATGTGGAGGTGCTGGGAGAGTGTGTCACCTGGAGCGGACATGGAAATTCTGCACCCCTAACCCATACCCTGCCCTGCTGCCCTGGACATCTCTTCCATCCTACTGTTCCTAAGTTATATTCCTTTATAATAAACTGGCAATCTAGTATGTAAAATATTTCTCTGAGTTCTTTGAGCCTAGGAAATTAATCAAACCCTAGGAGGGGGTCTTGGAAACATCTGATTGATAGCCAGTTGATCAGAAAGAAGCCCAGCTGACAACCTGCTCTTGTGACTGGCTGTGTTTTGACCCTTAAATCTAGCATGGGTCATTGGCTGCTCCTGTGTGGGTAGGGAGGGAAGGGAGATTTGTGGCTTCCCTGGCCAGGTGTCCCCTATCAGCCAGGGAGAACTTTCCAGAGAAAGGAGGTGCTGTGAACCTACCCACCGTGAGGTGGGTGAATTAGCACTTCTTGGAAAATGCCGCATGTCTTATGGTGTGTGCCAGCAACACCATACTATGTCAGATGTTCTGCTGCCAGTGGCAAGCATTCTATTAATAGCCCAGTGCAGCGCTGTCCATTAGAAATGTAAAATGGACCATGTATGTAATTTAAAATTTTCTAATAGGTTCCGTAAGAAAAGTCAAGCATCAGGATTTCCTGAGTGGTGTATTGGTTAAGCTTTCACCTCCCACTACAGGGGGTGTAGGCTCGATCCCTGGTCTGGGAGCTAGGATCCCACATGCCTCTCAGCCAGAAAACCAAAACATAAAACAGAAACAATATTTGTAACAAATTCACTGAAGACGTTAAAAATGGTCCACATTAAAAAAAAATCTTATGAAATTTAAGTGAAACAAAACAGGTAAAGTTAGGGTTAATAATATATTTCATTTTACCCCAATATAGCCAAACATTGCCATGTTGACATGTAATTGATATAAAATTGTTTATGCTATTTTATATTCTTATTTTTGTAGTAGGCCTTTGAAATCTGAAAATCATGATTTTTCATGTGGATAGTGGCTACCATATTGGACAGCCCTGGACCTCAGAGTCTAAATGGGTGGTTGACTTCAAAGGCACCACCTTGTTGTCAGATCCTAATCAAACAACAAAACTTGCTTATGTCTTTTCTGTATGGCATACACTTGAGAAAGTAGCAAGAAGACATGAGTGTATCTTTTAGGAGAAGTGGGGAAATAGTGGACTTTGTAGTGAGTAGACTTGGATTTAAATTCTCATTCTTCCACTTTAATGATCTTGGCTAATGTATTTAACCCCAATTTATCTGAATTTGTTTCCTCAAATGTGGTTGAGGATTAAAGACTTGCCTAGACCAGAAGAGGCGTCAGTAAGCCGGTGGTTGGTGTAACCTCACTGTGCTGGTTGAGTGTGACCTGACATGGAGAAGATACAGGTGCCCATTGTCTCCGTCTTCTGCATCTCCCCCGCATCTCCCCCTCTCTCTTCTCCCCTTCTTATTGCATTCTCAACTTTTTCACTTTCTTTCCTACAGTACATCTTTTCATTCACAAGTTTGAGTGAAACATTCTTGAAAGGATTGTTTTGAGGCTAGTTTCCTTAAAAGCAAAGATTCCAAAGATTAAAGCTACCTTAGAGGTCCTATTCAAGTCTCAGTTATCTTTAGCATGAAGGCACTGGTTTGAATGTTTCTTCCCTTCCTTCCTCCCTCTCTTCCTTCCTTCCTTCTTCCCTTCATCTGCTAGTTCCTCTTCGTAAGCTCACAGTTCTCACACTGAAATTCTTCTTGGGTTTGGGGATTTGTTATTTTTGTTTATCAAAACCCTTAAATTCATAGGCTAACCAAAAATAAGTTCAGCTCTGCTTAAGCTTTTTACCAAAATGAGCCTTGTAAGCATTGGGGAAAAAAACAACTGAACAGAAAAGATCAGTTCTATGACTAATGCAGTAGGAAGATTTTTTTTTTTTTCCTGTAGTGTGTCCCACATTGTCACTACTTAACAGATGGCATTGTGATTGTGTAATTGCTATAATGAATATTATTAATAATGCAAGTGCCTATGATCTCAGCCTTCTTTCCTTTACCAGCATTGAAAGGGTCCAGTGAAATGTTTCCAGTTGAGTTCACAGACTTCTTTTTAGGTTAGTTTATCCACCACATGACTAAACACCCTTGGGAAGAGTAGCAGCCGAAGCTCTGAGTGGTGTACAACCAGTAGCTGTCCTACATAAACAGAAGCCTTTATGTACTTTGCAAATGTGCCCGCATTCACAGATCCTCTAAAATAATTATTCTCTCGATAGCCCAGAGAAGTGCTATCTCATAGAAATGTAATGTGAACCACATATGTAATTAAAATTTTTTTTAGTAGCCACATTAAAAAGTACAAAGAAACAGGCAAAATTAATTTAAATAGTATATTTGATTTAACACAATAAAAACATCTTTTCTCAATACATCTCTAGCCATCTATAACCACCCTGTTTCCTTATGAACAAAAGGAAAACCTCATGCTGAATGAATCGCAAAAGTCCAGTCCCATGGCACTTGATAGACAGCGTCTCAAGCTCTGAACACTAGATGATCACAGCCAGATTTGGCCTATGCTAATTAAAGTAGTCAGGTTCAGATAGGTCTCAGATCTGGAATTTGTATAGGAGGGCAGAAAGTCATGCTTGGACAAGGAAAGAGCTACTTAATGATCATACTTAAAGGTCATTCACTTACTTTTCCAATAACCTAGTGACATATATCCTAAGTCACTTAAGAAATGTGATAAAATGTCACAGATTTATGTCACCACACAGAGTGTTTAGACCCTAAGATTGGTCTGTACAGAACTGTGACTCTGTATTGTTATTGATAATAGAATTACAGCAAACTGTTTGGGCTAGAACAAGAGGTTGGTATCAACATTTTGACAGCTCTGTTTTATTCAAGTCACTAATCTTCTGGAGAGCCTATGGATCCCCACACTGATTCATTAGTAGAATCAGAAAATATTGATGTGATCCATTAAAATACAGTGTAAGATAGGATAGCCCAGAGTTGCCCTCTATGAGTCTTACACCAGAGAATGACAGATACAAGTCAAGTGATGAATGTAGGGGACAAATTATTGGTGTATTCACCATCTTAATGTTTGCCTTACTGTAAAATAAAACGTTAAGCTTGCCAATGTAGTAAATGAATTATATTACTTAATAGATAAACTTCCTTAAGTACTAGTGAAAATGTTAAGGAAATTAAATAATAGGTTAAACTTGAGAAGGGAAAAATTAATGACCACATGGCCAGTTGTAAAACACAGCTATTAAGGTGGAACCAACAAAATATGGGAGATGAACAAAATTGCAGACCAGTAAATGTGGTGGGCATTTTTCTGTGTTTTGGCCATTCATTATTCACTTTTGTTTTTGTTGTTGCAATATCACTCTGATTTCCTTAGGGGAAATATTTCTTCCTCCATGGCATATGATCTGTGGGGATTATCAGTCTAGGGTTGTTGCACTGCTCTTCTCTAGGTAAAAAGACCCATGGCCCAAGCCATGATGATTGGGCTCTTCATCCTAGTTCTCTGAATCCTGAGTAAAAAGATTCAATGGTAGAAAAATCAGTTGGAACAGATTAATTCTAGCAGCATGCCCTGAAGAGACCATCCATCATTTTCTGCTTCCTAGAGCTTCATTCTTGCACCTTTATAATCCTACTTTTCTAAGTTCTCCATTGATTAAGATTGTAAAGTACCTTTCCAATTAATTCCTTTTTGTGTAAGTTACCTAGAGTTATTTTATTAGGCTGTTATCACAGGAGGAAGGCCAAGTTTGACCTACCACTTACTTTTTTCTAAATGAACATTTATTAGAAAGCATCAATGTTCATTCATTAAAATATTGCCTACAATTGCTTTAATGATACAACTGCAGAATTGAGTCGTTGTGACAGAAACCATATGACCCTTAAGCCTAAAATATTTCTTATTTGGTCTTTTAAGAAAAAGTTTGCTGACTTTAAGCTTATCAAATATCTTAGATTGAGTCCTTTTGCATGCAGTCTCTAAGACAAGGACTTTATTGTAAGTAGCTTATTTACGAGGTGATTCTGAAAAGAGAAGTGAGGAAGTGAGATAGGAGAGGGAAGGAAGCAATAGAGTTTCCCTTTGTGGATGATGAGCTCAGCTCCAGTGGAGTACGTGAGGAGACAGTGTAGAATATACTGCATTTTTCCCATCTGTAGGTTGAGGAAGCCAGAGTGCTTACATACCTGTAACCTACTTACAGGGTCAGTGACTCTTCTGTACTTCTGGTCTACCTGGTACCTAGCAACATGAACTCCGACAGATAAGGAAAAATATCTGAGTTGCCATTTAATTTTGTTGATAGTTTCTTTTGCTACTCAGGAGCTTTTGGTTTAATGTAGTCTTTATTAATTTTTGCTTTATTGCTTGTGCTTTGTCATATCCAAGAAACTGTAGTCATGACCAGTGTTAAGGAGGTTTCTCTGTGTTTTCTTCTAGGAGTTTTATAGCTTCAGGTCTTACATTTAAGTCTTTAATCCATTGTGAGTTGATTTTTGCAAGTGGAAATAACATTCCCATTTTTTTATTCTGCATGTATCTATCCTGTTTTCCCATTGCAATTTATTGCAGAGACTATCCTTTCCCCATTGAATATTCTTGGCTCCCTTGTCAAATATTAACTGAACCATAGGTTTGAGGGTCTATTTCTGGGCTTTCCATTCTGTTTCATTGGTCCATATGACTGCTTCCATGCCAATATTGTACTGTTGGATTAATGTAGCTTTGTAGTATAGTTTGAAGTTAATAAGTGTGATACCTCCAGCTTTGTTCTTTCTCAGGATTGCTCTGGTTATTTGAAACTTCACTTAATGTTACGTGAAAACTATACTGAAGATGGAGATAAGACTCTGAGCAGAAGACAAGGTCAAAAGTTTCTGAAACTTTCCAAGTAGGGCATGGACTGCACAGTGTTGTTTTGTTTTGTTTTGAAATTGGTGGAGGGGAAGAGGCAGATTTGACAGATGTCCAATAGGAAGACTCAACAGAACTTAACATGTGTAGTGGCCAAGCTGGAGGAGGGAAATCCATCTCAGGCTTCCTGGCCCAGAAGTTGTTCACCAAGCTGGGAGTATAAGAATGGGTGCCACTTTGGTAATGCTCAGTGTGGCACAGGAATCCTGTGCATTCCTCAAAGCTCTTTCTTTTTCTACATGGGCACAGCAAGACCATTTCTCATTTTCTCCTGCATTGGGAAGGATTATGGTACTAATTTATGTCAGTGGAATTCTGTTAAAAGTGAAGTATGCCACTTCCAGATATGACTCTCCCAAGTACGACCTTCCATGCAGTTTGCAGTTTGTCTTCTTCGTCAGCTCACCAGATGCATCAGATTCAGCAGAAGACTTTGAGCCCAGGGCATAGTAAAGCCTCCAAATGGAAGGACTTTATCCTTAAATGAGCAGAGACTGCTCTTCCTTACCAGCCCTGCATTGGACTATTGGACTGTCACATGAGTGAGGAAAAAAAAAAAAAAACTTCATAATCTTAAGCTATTAAAGTTTGTAGGTTATTTGCTTTAGCAGTTAGCAGAACATGACTAATAAGCTTGGATGAGGGATTCATGGAAGAACCAAGCAGCTGTAAAGTGTGGTTCTGGAGGTAAGACCCAAAGGTCATGAGATAAGAATGGGGATCAACAGCTGTCTTTCCTCTTCCCACCTCCCACCACAGGCAGCTCAAGTCTGCACCTCTGCTTGCATTACTTTTCTTGGAGAATTATACAACTTTCTTCTTCATCACTCAGGTCAGAGACCTGACTGTACTTCTGTACTTCTCCTTGTCATCCACATTCATGGTGATGGACTGTGCCAGTTTCTACTTTGCCTGTCTTTTCATTTCCATGCTCCTTCACCCACCAGCTCTTAGCTTGTCCTATGTGTATGAGGCTATTTAGCAGCATCACTTGCTTTGCTAGATGCCTGTAGTACATCCTCAGGAGTTGTGACAACCAGAAATGTCTCCAGATAATGTTGGACATCTTCTGGGGGGCAAAATTGCTCCCTCAGTTGAGACTTCAAGGACTTAGAACTCTTAAGGACTTAAGACTTATCTGGAGGATGAGAATGGAAGATTCTCATTTTTGATGGCATTCAATAGAATTCTCACGCTCTAGAAGGAAACACCTTTCAACAACAAGATAAAAGACAAAGTTAGCACATTTGACCATGCAAACATCATTGGAGTAAGGGTATTCTTTTTGTAGCTCTCATGGAAATTATTTCCTTGGAGATAAAACTGATTAGGATCCCTGGATTCAGTTTTGTCAAAAATATTTCTCCCCTATACACATGCAATTCACATACCCACTCAGAGTTGCTGGCAATCTCAGCTATAGGAAGCCCAGAAACTCCAATACTGGAATAATTACCTAGTTCAGACTAGAACAGTGGTGGCTGAGGCCTGAAATAGGATCTGTGGTCTCACAAAGTTTGCCTACATGCCTAATGCAAGTTGTCCTAGGTCTATTATGCCTCTGAGAAATCTTATTTTCTTGCGTTTCTGTTGACTAGTGGGGAGGTGATTACATTTAGACAAAGAAAGAAGCCACAACTCTATGGAGTGAATTAACCCTGAGTCCAAGGCTCAGTCTAGAGAAGTAATCCTACCCACATTACTTCACCCGGGCTGCCCTCTAACTGTGTTGCCTGTGCTTACAATTTCCTCATTTAATTGAAGCTTGAGTCAGTTATTTGAGGTGCTCCTGTAAGGAAGTATTCCCAGGTGGAGCTGAAAGGGATCATTGATTGACAAAGTAACTTCTGGAATAGAATCCCAGCAAGTTGAGGGCTCTAACTATCTTATGTTTTAAAAATGAGAAACATAGCTGTTGGTTGTCAGGCTCATGAGTTGAGCACGTGGGCCATGCCTTAAATGATGCCCTCACTAGGTGATATAGGAGGTAGCCTCCGCCTAGACCTGCAGCAGCGTCTTCTGGCATCACCCTCCACCTTAGACATATCAGATTCCTTATATACCTTGGAGTACACTGAACTATTTTTGTCCTGTGCCTTTTCTCTTGTGTGTTGTGGTTGTCTTTCCAGGGCACGCTTCTCCCCTGTCTGCCTGGTGAATTCCACTGATTATTAAGGAAACTTCCTGTGCTTCCTTCTTACTGAAGCACCACTGAGGACCCTATGTGATTACTTCCTTCCATAACTTCTCATGGGCTTCCTAAGTAAGCTCAAATGGTAAAGAATCTGCCTGCAATGACAGAGACCTAGGTCTGATCCCTGGGTTGGGAAGATCCCCTGGAGAAGGGCATGGCAACCCACTCCAGTATTCTTGCCTGGAGAATCCCATGGGCAGAGGAGCCTGGCAGGTCATAGTCCATGGGGTCGCAAAGAGTCAGACATGACTGAATGACTAACACACACACACACACACACACACACACACACACACACACACACACACACAGAGTTTCTCATGTCACACAATCTGGAAACTCACTGTCTTGGGATTGCTAATTATCTGTCTTTTTCCCAACACCAAATGAAGCTCTGAAGATGGACTTTGTTCCCCTTGATGCTTCTGTCTAGCATTGTATCCTCATGTGGTGCATTCACAGTGATAAACTATATTTCTCCAGAGAGGGCAGTAGCAAAGACCAGGCAAGAGTGTCTATGCCCATTTTGAATTATAAAGAAGAATGTTGTAGCCTATACCTGTACCAATCCATCCATCATGCAGTGCAATTTTTGGCCCATTAAACTAGTAATTTCCACCTGTTGAGCTTCAAAACCAAACCAGTTCTACCACTGATCTCATCTAGCAGGTTAAATTTGCCCCTGGGGCTCCGTCAGTAACTCCACCTGTGCAGAGTTGCTGGGGAACATGGAAGTGCATAGAAAAAATGAGACATGGGCTTATACCTACTTGAAAAGAATGTTTAAGGAGAGATTTTTATTTCATCACTTTCTTTTGCTATGAGAATCTTTCTGAGGCTGGCTGGTGAAAAAGGCATGCCACACTGATGGCTGTGCTTGCGTGGGCTCGAGTATGACTCTGTTCATACCCGCCCAAGGTCCCCTTGACTCATTCTGGTAGCTGTTTTCCTCCCCCAGACTCAGGAGGACTTCTTCCAGTTGTGAAGGAAAACTCATGCTAACAAATGCTACCCTAGGCCAGCAACATTTAACCAGGAATCATCTGTGACTAGGACATGAACCAGGACGTGTGCAAAAGCCTGCACAGAAATGTGTCAGGGAGGATGGGACAGACAGCTGACCAATCAGGAATGCAGTTGCAGTGGGATGTTGCTCTATGGATCTGGAGTGTTTTCAGGCATGGATTTTCTGGAACAGGTGGAGGGGGAGAAAAGGGTCAGAAGGACCACATACCCCTCCCCACTGGCTGCTCCATCCATGGCCAGCCCGAGTGCTCCCAGCACATGCCTTGGCTCTTTGTTGTAAACAAACTCTAAATCATCTGCTACTCAAGGCAGGAAGAGCAAAAACAAACAAACAAACAAACAAACAAACAAAAATTCAAACCCAATTCCGTGTGCACTATTGTTGCAAAGTTTACCTCTCTGAGCTCACAGGTAGGTTTCAGCTTTGTTGGACTGAATGCTTATATGAACAGTCTGTGTGTATGTGTATGCACACGTGTGCAGGTCTCTCAAAGTGAATAACCTTTTAAATCCAAAATTAGGTATAGAAATAAATATTTCCTTTTACTGGGAAAGTAAGTCATACAGATGATAGCATTAAAATGCTGAAAAACACCACAAACACATAAAACCCAGAAAATATCAATTTTACTGACTACCCACCAATTTTTATTTTTAATAATTTTAACTGCAATCACATATTTATATATGCATATCTTTAAGATAATTCTATAAAATATACAAAATTATTCTGAAATTAAGGCATAAATAGATACAAATAAGTACATTAAATTTTTTGCCACATTTTAATGAGATCCATAATTAGGTTATCAAATAACCTTTATATCTCTTGGCATATGGTTAGAGATGTGTAGGCGGTTTGTCATTGGAACACTGTTTCTTCAGGTAGACTTGTGGTTTCAGAGACCTTCTTGTGTGCCTGTTTGTCTAAGATCAGCAGACTTTGTTTGATGTATAAATATGCCAAGACCTGGATTGATTCATTGGGATATATACAACGTGCTATATCCATTGTTGTACTGCTTTAGGTTTGTACATACATACCAAGGGATCTGGTTTGCTATATTTAATTTTGCATAAAGAACACATTTGTAATTGTTTAAGATACATTAGCAAGTATGGAGCAGGCGATGGCACCCCACTCCAGTACTCCTGCCTGGAAAATCCCATGGACGGAGGAGCCTGGTAGGCTGCAGTCCATGGGGTCGCTAAGAGTAAGGTACGACTGAGCGACTTCACTTTCACTTTTCACTTTCATGCATTGGGGAAGGAAATGGCAACCCACTCCAGTGTTCTTGCCTGGAGAATCCCAGGGATGGGGGAGCCTGGTGGGCTGCCGTCTATGGGGTCGCACAGAGTCGGACACGACTGAAGCGACTTGGCAGCAGCAGCA
This sequence comes from Budorcas taxicolor, assembly GCF_023091745.1. Taxonomy (NCBI): domain Eukaryota; kingdom Metazoa; phylum Chordata; class Mammalia; order Artiodactyla; family Bovidae; genus Budorcas; species Budorcas taxicolor. The sequence goes on along the minus strand of NC_068910.1, from coordinate 51,896,286 downwards.
GCAGCAGCAGCAGCAGCAGTAGCAGCAGCAGCAGCAGCAGCAGCAGCAGCAGCAGCAAGTATATCCCTGGCAGGAGAACACTTTCATTTTGACACGGGTTTGATTAGAATGAAATCTTTTGCTTACAAATTTGCATGTCCATTAACTGGAAGAAGTTTCCACCAACTAGTTTCTGACTCGGCACATTTTAAACCAGTTTTTTTTTTTTTTTTCTCTCCATTGCCTACATACTTCTGATGCCCAGAGCTTTGAGACATGAGAGTATTACATTTCCATCTTGAGCCCCATGTCTTGATTTCAGGTGGTTCAACACAGCAAAAGTATTGCTGGAAGTTCTTCCCACTTTCTTACAGCAATAACTTTACATGAAAGGAACTGAGAGCCACATAAATTGTGTCCTACTGAACCCAAACAAACTGTATGCCTTTCCTTACTGGATTTAAAAATAAAGATGACCACCTTAAGGTCACTCTGCCTGAGAGAGCAGAGACCGAAGTTTTAAACAATTGTGGGGGGGTGGTTATCATTATTATATAATTATGTACTTATTTAAATTGCTTTTTACTGGATTATAGTTGATTGACAGTGTTGTGTTAGTTTAAGGTATACAACAAAGTGAATCAGTTAGGCACATACGTATTTCTACTTCTTTAGGTTCTTTTCCTATATAGGTCACTACAGTAGCGTTGAGTTCCCTGTAGTCTACAGTAGGTCCTTATCAGCTATCTGTTTTATATATAGCAGTGTATATATGTCATTTCCAGTCTCCCAATTTATCTCTCCCTTCCTTTCCCCATTGGTAACCATAGTGTGTTTTCTACATCTGTGAGTCTATTTCTACTTTGTAAATAAGTTCATTTGTACCATTTTTTTAGGCTCCGCCTAGGAGCGATATCATATGACATTTGTCTCTGTCTGACTTAACTTCCCTGAGTATGATAATCTCTAAGTTCAGCCATGTCGCTGCAAGTGGCATCATTTCATTCTTTATGGCTGAGTAACCTTTCATTGTGTAGGTGCACCACGTTGTCTTTATTCAGCACTTGTGGTTTAACCATCTTCTGCAAATTTTGCAAAAGCTTAAGATCTTGTGAGCAAATTTCTATAGGTCCTCCTTGGGCCTTGAAAGAGCCCTGTGCAAGTGAAGATTTCTGAAATTTAAGTTTCATTGCCATCATTGTAGACCTTCCCTGGTTTTAGCTAAAAGTCTATGGATTATCTGATTTGCTGGTTATAGCTCTGGGCAAGTTTTCGTTCATTCATTCATTTTTTTGCATTAACTTTTTTATTCATATTTCAATCATTGGTTATCTAAGATTTATATACTATTATAGTATATTGCCCACTGTGTGTTGGGACAGAGACAGATAGTCAAAAGCCTTAAACCGAAGTCCAGAATCTCAGTCCCCTTCTCCAGGTCCTATCTCCATGGTTACTTTTGCTAGAAACAAAAACAGTATTTGCTGTTTTCTCTCTGGTTTGACAACTGATTTCAAGAGGGGCACAAGGTGCAGGATACTGTCCAACTCTCCTTGCTGTAGGGTCCAGAGAGCTTTCACTTAGTCGTTTTTCCTGCTGGTACTTCCTGTTGAACCAGCCCATCTTTCTCCTCCAACCACCAAGAGAATCAGAAATTCTGATATCCTGGGCTGACACAAATACATTGCTTGAAAGAGAAATAGAACCCTGCGTACTTTGAGGATTTCCAAGTAAGAATCCTTAATCCCAAAAGGTACTTCTAACCCCTACTTCATGTCATGGGTGTATGAGTCTTCGCATGAGAGATTCACTCTATACTTGAAGGCCTAGCATCTCACAAACAGAAGCTTTTTTTTTTTTTAATCTCTTCTCTGTGATCTTAGGCCAGTTCCTTACCTCAGTGAACCTCAGGCTCTGCATCTGTAAACCTGGGTATAATGAGGGGAAGATTATAGTGCATTTGTGGGATGCTTGGCAAGCAGGAAGTTGTGAACAGAGGTAATTTCCTTTCCATTAGGAACTGAGTGTTTGGGGCAGGTGTATTTTGGAAGAAGGTGCAGAACAAGCTTCCTCATTGCACTGCTGTGACTTCACACAAGGGCATAGATGCTGCATGTAGAAACCCCCATCTAGCTGGTTTCTCAGCATGTGACGAATCTTTTAATGACTCTGTTTATTTAAAATATATTACTGGATTGCCCAAAGGTATATATTGTACAAATACACACACACACACACACACACACACACACACACACACACACACACTTGCTGGAAATTAAAAATTATTTGAAGAAATGAAAACTTGGGCAAATTAATAAAATTCTTTAGTTCATGTCCTTGCTCTTGGCATCAGTACAGGCACCTGAGATTGTCCACATCTTAGAAGCATAGAAAGGGCATACAGCCATGTCCCATTATACATATATATTTTGCAGTATACCCGCCACCTATCATGCTGATAGTAGAGCAGATAATATTTGGCCCATATTGTACTAAAGGGAGGGATATTAATTTTCATTTGGATTGAATCTGAAAACTGCAATGCTTACCCTGAGTGGCATCTCATTTTTCCTGATAATGATGTTGATATGTCTCTGGAATACCCATATGTTCAGCATTTGCTGCTACAAACTTGTTCTTCATTAATTATGGGTCTACAGAAGCTGCCAAAAGTTAAGCTCTATGGAAGATATAAATTTGGGCTCAGAAGTGGGTGAAATTCATATGTGGAGGGAGGAACAGACTCAAAGAGGTGAAGTTTGTACAACAAGAAGTAGTGGTGTTCGGAAATTAACCCTAGTGGTCTGATCCTAAAGTTTATCCGGAATCCCCATGACACCCATATGGCTTCCAGTCCCAGAAAAACTGGTGAAGAGAGACAGGTTTCCTGGACTTTGCATGAAGAGAAACATGAGTTTTGAAAGTTGCTACTTCACAATCAAAAGTGTGATTTCAGCTGCTCTAGAGTTTTGCATGGTCATGTAGCATGCATTTGCTTTTTAAAAAATTTATAGATACCCCGTATTTGCATTTCTGTCGAATTGCCTAACATGTAGAGAAGGGAAAACAGGAAGGATTTTAGGTGATACCTGTTCAGAGACATTACACTACCTTTCTTTTTAAGTATCATGCACATTATCTTAGTGGTTGGCACACATTTTTTTGGTTGGCACACATAGTAAGTATTTTATGTCAGAGTTCTTTTCACAGTGCTCTGACATAGATGAAAATCCCTTGAAATATTTTAACCCCCAAGAACATCTAAGCTTAACTCCCCCTCCATTTCTTCCTCTTCCTTCTTTTTCTCTTTCCTGATAGTGGTTAACAGCATTGGCTTTAGAGTTAAAGGCTGAATTCAGCCTTTTTACCTGAACTGTACTTCAGGTGCAGTTCTCATTTTTCCCCTTAAACCAGGGGTCTTTGCCTCCTCATGGAGGGTTACAGGGTTACCCTGTTTCCAAGAATTACAAGGTTACTGCAATTCTTTCCCAAAGGGTAAATTTTCTCAATATCATTTCTGACATACGTGCTTATGGCCCATCTGTGCATAATGTCATATGGCTAAGTGCTCATTCATGGGTAGAAACCCCTGAAGGCTATATCTTGTAGGGCCCTGACACAATGATCTGCATAGAAGGTGCTTGGATGTTATCACTCAAACCTCTTTTAATTTATGAGCAGGCCTTCTGATCATCCTCTGACCATACATGCTGTCACCCTGGTTCAGTAAGGCTGCAGAAACAAACACACGGAAGATTACTCTATCTCTTTAAGACTGAGGACAGAATTCCTTAGGAGTTTTGCTTGGTGGTGGTGTGTTAAGTGGTACAGTGAACAGGCCTGAAATGACAGTCCCAATAAACCTCGAGTCCTGGTAGACAGGAGTGCTTGTGAAAAATTCCCCATGAGCTTCCCAGGGGAAGACTTCAAGCTACTGGTCCTCTCAGGACCAGCCATGTCTCATCTCCATCAATGACACATGAAGACAGAAGGGCAAGCAGACGGGAATATTCACACACAAATAAGGGCACTGGGGAAGTTGGCAAGCTCATCCTTCCCCTCCTGCAGCTCCTGCTTCTGTCTTTAACACATCGATTGGATCAAGCTCGAGTCTTTCTTTGATTCTCCTGACACCCTGCTTACTATTGTTTATTTAGCTTATGATTCTTCTGCCCCCAAGGCAAATCTTCATACCGCATGAATCAATAGGCTACAGGGACCTTAATTAAAGCTTCAGGATAAAATTGATACTGGAAACTAAATTCCTTCAGTGTCTGGAAGGAAAGGAAATGCTGTTTCTCTTAGAGACTTTTTCATTGTCTCACATTGTAACTTCTAAAATTTGTTGAAACATTTTGCAACCCGTGGTAGATTTCTGAGACACATATCAGAGAGATGGATAGACATGTGAAGAAAGGGGAAGTCCTTTGACAAGGCTTTTGGATATGTAAGTGTCTCATTAGAGAATCAATATCTGGCATATTGAAGTGAAGTGAAGTGAAAGTCACTTAGTCATGTCCAACTCTTTGCAACCCCTTGGACTGTATAGTCCATGGAATTCTCCAGGCCAGAGTACTGGAGTGGGTAGCCTTTCTATTCTCCAGAGGATCTTCCCAACCCAGGGATCGAATCCAGGTCTCCCGCATTGCAGGCGGATTCTTTATCAGCTGAGCCCACAAGGGAAGCCCATCTGGTGTATTGCCGCTGCTGCTAAGTCGCTTCAGTCGTGTCCGACTCTGTGCGACCCCAGAGACGGCAGCCCACCAGGCTCCCCCGTCCCTGGGATCCTCCAGGCAAGAACACTGGAGTGGGTTGCCATTTCCTTCTACAATGCATGAAAGTGTAGTCGCTTCAGTCGTGTCCGACTCTGTGCGACCCCATGGACTGCAGCCCCAGACAAGAGTACTGGAGTGGGTCGCCAGTGCCTTCTCCGATCTGGTGAACTGGGGAGTGATAAAAAGACAGTGATTATTTGTACTGCAAAAGGAACATGAATCTGGATTTTAGGTCCTGTGTCCAGTACCTAAAGACAGAGTTGCAGAGGCATTTAGGAACATAGTATAAAAAGGTGTTTTGATATCACTAATTAATTCTCTCTTGTGGTTTTAAAATAAGTCCCTTGAATGAGCCCTTTATCCTCTGTCTGGATAATGGGAGCTGTCCCCAATTGTGGTGCTGAAATAGATACCAAGAAAAGCATTGAGCAATCAAGCTCCTGAGGCTCTTAGCTGATGATCAAAGATGTGAGGGCAGATAGGGAAGGCAGAAATTGCAGTTAGCAGTTGTCATTACTGAGTATAGTGGACTTAAATCTTACCATTCAGTACCTCTATATCAAGCAAATTATTTAGATCATATGAATCATTATTTGCCCATTATTAAATTTGGTCAATATGGGTATCAAATGAATTTGTATGTGAGAATTCCTAGCACAGTATTTGTAATGTGTTCCATTTTTATGAGTCACGAGTTCCCTCCCCAGACCTTCTGCTGTTTGATCCTGATATTCCCAGGACCTGTTGCTTTTGCTGATGCTGATGAGGAATCAACCTTGATTTTGACTATAGAAGAATGTCCAGTTCTTTCTGCCATTTTCATATACCTGTGGTATTCAGCATCATAGGGGGAAGGTACTATTCATGGATGTTCTTTAGACATAATACACAGAGTAGGAGAGAATAATGGTATTACTCCATGAACCTGATGATATTTTTATTCTAGGCTCCAAAGATTGGGAACTAGAGATGTCAGAAGGGAAATGATAAAACCAGAAGACACACAAGAAGGAGAGTAGGAATTTATGTATCAGAAGCTGAGGGTTTTTTTGCACCTTGGAGTCTTTCTTTCTTTTAGGTTTATTTAAATATTTAAGTTTGTAATCAAGTTATTGGAGAAAAGAGAATGTAAAAATGCACTATGGAGCATATTTTAAATCCAGATGTACACCCAAGTCCTTGGGGGTATCAAGTAGGATCACATTGAAACATTTTGACCTCTATTCTCTGCTGTATAGGACAGTTGATATACCATTCTGAAAAGGCAAAATAAACATTATTTGTGAAAGAATACATAGTCTCTTGGCATGAGTTTCAAATTTCAAAAAAGGGAAATGTCAGGTCCTAGCAGAAATGGTTAGGGTATAAACATTCATTGCAAAATTTAAAGGCACTTAAGCTGTCATACAAATGTAAACCTTGCACAGTTTACTGCATTGTCTGGCCCTTGGAAGGTACAGGAGGAAAAATCCTTCATAAAGTAGGCCCCTCTATGACTGAAATAAAGCTATTGTTTGAGTTGATGTCCGACTTTTAATTTCCACTTTACCTTCGGCAGAAATAATGCTTATTTCTTGTGACATTCAAACAAAATGAATGTGCAAACATTCACAATAATGTGATGTATATGTTGTAGTTATGGACACATGCTAATTGTTTCTCTGTGTGTGTGTGTGAAAATACAACAACATGAAATGAACACCAGACTAAAAGGCAGAATCCTGGGACATCTAGTCCTAACTTTTACCTGTTAGCCATGTGACTTTGTGTAAGTTCTTTAATCTTTCTGACTTTCAGGCTTTACCTATAAAATTGCTATTAACCTATATATATATATATATATATATATATATATATATAAAAATTGACCTACAAACTGTTTATCTTGAAGGGTTAATGTAAAGATAAAAAAGAATGGACACAAAAGACAATTCTTTACAGACTATCAGTACCATACGAAATGAAAGTAGTTTAGGCAATGGAAAGCTTCCCTGGTGGCTCAGAGATTAAAGCGTCTGCCTCCAATGCGGGAGACCCCGGTTCGATCCCTGGGTCAGGAAGATCCCCTGGAGAAGGAAATGGCAATCCACTCCAGTATTCTTGCCTGGAGAATCCCATGGACGCAGAAGCCTTGTAGGTTACAGTCCACGGGGTCGCAGAGTCGGACACGACTGAGCGACTTCACCTTCCTTCCACCTTCCTTAGGTAATGGATATATTTGTGCATATGAAAAATGTAAAACCACGTTAATCTTTGAACACGATACCTGACAATGTTCCTTATGCTTCGCAGCTCAGGGAGAGCATTTCACTGAGATTTTCCCATCCTCTAGTCTGGCTGTGATTCTCAGATCAAGGAATACCACTAGCCATTGTAATTGAGCAGAAATTTGGGAAGAACCAAGGCTAGTGTTATTCATAACAAACATTTACATGCAGATGCCTGCATCTCCATGCATGTATACCACCTTACCCTGAACTGCACACATGGCATCGCCTCAGTTTGTAATGGGGGCATCCAGGGAGGAGTGAAACCCCCAGATACAGTCAGGTCAAGACCGCAAGCCACTCAGAAGAGCAGGCGAATGCTCACACAGCCCCCTTCCTCCCTCTTCTGAATTTGTTCATTGGTTTGGTCCATCTGCTCTTGGCTCATGAGGGTGCCTGGTTAATGAAGCTTTAAATAAACACAAACTGGGGGGAAGTAAATGAATCACACACCAGAAGAAAGCACTGAAGTATGACCTTATTTGCTGACTTCCAAATTAAAATGAGAAAATGATGCTTCTCTCTGTTAAGGAAGAAAAATATAATTACCAGTTAATTAGAATAGAAGATAACATAATAAATGTAGACGCATAGGAGGACTTGTGCCTAACCGTGACCCTTTTGGGTCATAAAAAGTCATCTATGCATTCTCAAGCCTCAGTTTCCTCACCTATAAACAGGGATATAAATTCCTGCCGCATAGTAGATGCTAAACAGTTTTTTTTTTCCCTCAGAATGATGTATCTTTTAATTGTAGTAAAATATGCATAACTTAAAATTCACCACTTAAGCATCCTTAACTGTCCAATTCAGTGGCTTTAAGTATATTCACACTGTTATACAATCATAACCAACAACTCTGGAACTCTTTTTGTCTCCCCAAACTGAAACTCTGTACCCATGAAACAGTTACTGATTCCTTCCTTCCTCCAGCCCCTGCCCACTACCAGTCCACTTTCTGTTTCTATGAATTTCACTTCATTAAGTGAAATCATATAGTATTTGTCCTTTCGTAGTTGACCTTTTTTAGCTTAGCGTAATGTTTTAAAAGTTCACCCATTTGGAGCATGTGTCAGAGTTTCCTTTCAGTAGTCCGCTGTGTGTACAACATGTTTGTCAACAGTTTTTAAAAAATGCTTAGATATAGGCTTCATGGCTGGATGACTAATCAAAAATATCTTTTGCTCTCTGTTTCATGTTCCTTAAAAAAGGGTGTTAGGCATGGACATTTCTAAGGTGCCTTCACACTTGAGTTTTATGTGAGTGTGGGAGCAGTATAGAGTTGCCAGGTCTCAGAGGTTACCAGGTCCATCATTCTCCCTTGACAGATGAGGGACAAGTTACTAGTGCATCCCTTGATTACTTTTCCCATCTTTGTGACTTGATGTTTCCTACAGTAGGGGGAGGAATGAGGTCAATGAGAAGTAGAAGACTTTGCTGGAATCCAAGGAATATGGCCTGGCTTTTGGGGGAAGCAGTGATGAGCAGCTGCTCTTGAACCATGTGAATTGTTTAAGTATTCAGCCTGTGCATTCCATGCAGCGCTACAGGGAAAGGTTCACAGGCTTCCAGCTCCACTGACTGAGAGGAAGCCGAACTGGATAAAAAGTTATAAATCTTCTGTCTCATTAGGTACTTTCAAAAGAGCTCACGGAGTCAATAGGTGATGGGGACTTTAAAAATAAAAGAAGAAGTTGAAACTTGACTGTAGCATCTGAAAGGAAAGCTGACTGTGTAGGGATCAGGACAAATATTGTCAGAATCCCAGAAATATTGTCATCTCCCAGAAAGAGTTGTTTCTGTGGAAGTCAAGTATGTTAAACGAATAGGGCACAACAGCACCTGGGAGAAAAGTTCCTATGTATGCTCACATACCCCTCCCCAACTGTCCTCTTCCTTCCATCTGGAAGAGATGGCTGGTATGTAAAGACACAGTGAGTGGGGATAAAGGTGGCGGTCCGCAGGCTCTGATCACTGGTGTTTGACCGCGGGGTGGGGTGTCTATGCTGTGGCATGGACATCTAGAACTGAATAAAAACAGGGTCTCTTCCCTCTAGGAGGCTACTCCTTAGTGGGGAAGGACGAGGGTAGGGGACTAATTAGGATGCAAGATAAAAGGAAATAAGCAGAGGCACACACATTATGCTGTAGAAATAGAGAGAAGGGCTATGGAGAAATAAGCATCCTTTGAGCATTTGCTCTGTGCCTTGAACCATATCAGACACTTTATTTATAGCTTTCTCAGTCTTGGCCAATTCTGAAAGGGAGATAAAATGGTTCTTATTTTACTGTTGAGTTAATCAAGGCTCAGGAGTTTAAGGAAGTTTCTCAAGGTCACACAAAGGAATTTAAAGCTGGAGTTCTAAGCTTTAAAGCTTATACAGCCTGTATTCTCTGCACCATTCCCCAGGGACCACACTGAAGCTAGGGTTGATCTGAGAGTTGATTTCAGTGAAGAGTGTTGCAAAAAGTGTGTATTGATTTCAGTTACAGTAGGCTAGTAGCCTTGAGTGGATTTGAGTCCCAAACTCTTTGAGATCCTAACTATCTATATCTTCCAAATGTTTGCTATCTTCCACATGATCCTGGAGGTACTGTGCAGCAGAAAGCATGTGTGGCTGGCAAAAGATAATTGATATGCTGGCTTTGGATTCGTGGACCTCCCAAAGTAGCCTGTCATCTGGTAGCCTGTCAACTTTTCAGTCAGATGGTCTGAAAAGTTTGGGAGGACAGGTGTTGGGAATCAGTTAACATTTATTTTCTAGGATGATCTGAACTCAGTGATCTAGATAACAGCCCTCTTCTCAGTTGGCTTTGGGGGTCTGCATTGACATTCTTCCCTTATCCTTTCCTTGGTGCAAACACTGAATGTGCATTAAGGAGAATTTTTACCTTCTGTTAACACAGCAATTTAGAAATGCATCTCTTTGGCTGCTTCTTTATTCTTATTACATCCTCCCTGAAACCTCTGGTGAAACACACAGATTTGTCTTCAACGTTGAGTTTCTATTAGTTTTATTCTTTGACAGTAAGAATTATCTTAAATAATTATATTGGAATTGAAATTATCAATTTAAAATAAGTTCAAAAACTCCCTGAAGTTAGCATACAGCAGAGCTCTCCATCCATCCCCTTCACTTCAGTAAAAGATGTCTTCAGTTATCTACTTACTCTGGTAAAAATAATCTCGGGGTCATCCTAGACCCCATTTTTCCCCTTCATACCCCACATTCAATCTATCAGAAAACCTTGTCAGCTTTACCTTCAAAATACATCCCTGGCTTTACCCTTCTCACACTGTCTATTCTAGCACATTCCATATAAATTCAAAACACCATTATCTCTTAACAGTATTTTTATTAAAGCCTGCTAAAACTATATTGAAAAGTAATACAAGGATGTATTGTTTTCATCCTTGCCACTCTGAAATTCACTGGTTGCTAAAGAGATCTCTTACACTTCCCACCATTTATTAGGAAAGGACTAAAAAGTTGGCTTAAAGCTCAACATTCAGAAAACGAAGATCATGGTATCTGGTCCCATCACTTCATGGGAAATAGATGGGGAAACAGTGGAAACAGTGTCAGACTTTATTTTTTGGGGCTCCAAAATCACTGCAGATGGTGACTACAGCCATGAAATTAAAAGACGCCTACTCCTTGGAAGGAAAGTTATAACCAACCTAGATGGCATATTGAAAAGCAGAGACATTACTTTGCCAACAAAGGTCCATCTAGTCAAGGCTATGGTTTTTCCAGTAGTCATGTATGGATGTGAGAGTTGGACTGTGAAGAAGGCTGAGCACCGAAGAATTGATGCTTTTGAACTGTGGTGTTGGAGAAGACTCTTGAGAGTCCCTTGGACTGCAAGGAGATCCAACCAGTCCATTCTAAAAGAGATCAGTCCTGGGTGTTCTTTGGAAGGACTGATGCTAAAGCTGAAACTCCAGTCCTTCGGCCACCTCAATACGAAGAGTTGACTCATTGGAAAAGACTCTGATGCTGGGAGGAATTGGGGGCAGGAGGAGAAGGGGCCGACAGAGGATGAGATGGCTGGATGGCATCACCAACTCGATGGACGTGAGTCTGAGTGAACTCCGGGAGTTGGTGATGGACAGAGAGGCCTGGCGGGCTGCAATTCATGGGGTCACAAAGAGTCGGACACGCGTGAGCGACTGAACTGAACTGAACTGAACTGAAAAGTCTTTGACATAACAGAGCCCTGCTTGATCTGACTTCTGACTTCTTAAACATCATGTCGTCTGTCCTTTTTATGCAACCTTTGAGTCACACTGGACTTCCTTCTGAACATCCAACACACTGAGCTTATTCTTGACCCAGGGTCTTTGCATTTTTCTTTGGAAAGCTCCTCCTCTATTTTATAATGGCTACCATTCACTCTTTGATCTTAAGTGCCTCCTCTAAAAGTTCTTCCACCACCATCCAAACTAGAATGTCTTTTTCCTGTCCTCATCACACTCCTGTTTCTTTACAGCCTCAGATTATCTTCCTTATGTATTTGTTTGCATGGTTGTTTTGTATTTCTTCTGTTAGAATGTAGATTTCTTGAGAAAAGAGACAGTAACATGCTAGGTTATCACTGAATTCCCTTCGATAGGTCCAGCTTGTATATAATAGGTGGTCAGCAAACTGTCTGCTGGTAAGCTGTATGACTTTTATACCTTATATTATTTAAATATAACAGAAATCACTTTGAAAAAGCATCTTGGATATGCTGGGCACTGTGCTAAGATCATGTCATTATCCTATTTAACTCTCAAAAATATATACAAGAGAGTTTTTATTACTTACACTTAATAGATTAGGTTTGTGGTGCTAAGAGAGAGTTTGCCTACCTTGTTTTGGGTATAATCTAGATACTGAAAAGGTCTAGGGTATGACCAGAGGGCTAAATACAGAGGTAGGATGAAGAATAAGTTCACTGGGAGACAGGAGGTCAAGAAACTGAATTTATCTCTGAAAAAGAAATGGCTTACTAAGAATTATGATATGACCTATAGTGGAGCTAACAACTAAAAAGGTAGAAGAATGAGACAAATCTCTAGGTGACTCTAGCAAGGAGGAATGGTTGCTTATAGCATGCTGGCATGAACATCTTTTTTCAGTTGAATGTAAACTTAACTCCTGTCTCTGAACTTGGTTATCCGACAGATAACTCTGTTTTATGGTCTGGCAACTTACAATAGAAGTTTACATTGCTCTGTCAACCTAATATGCCTCCCTAAGGAAAAAATAGTAGTTGTAACAAAATCTTCCATTTTGACAAGAAAGAGGATGGAGAGCAAAATCAGTGGAAAGTGGTGTGCAACAGATATGTCACGCTGGCGGGAATAGCCAGGACTCACTGCCTTGGTTATGGAATGAGATCCCTGGCCTTCCTTTCCTTTTCCCCACTTCTGTTCTCTTGCAGGTTCTTCCTCATCATTTGTTTTGTAAGGCCACATGTGGGAGGGAATTAGGAGGATTCCCCTTCTGCAGGTATTATGTCTCTGAAATTTAGGTATCTAGAGACTCCCTTCCATTTTGAGCAATACAAACTATTTTTTGGAAATGAAAAACTCTGAAAATAATGGTTGAGTTTTCATTTAATTCTATTAGTTTAGCTTCAAGAGCAGGTAACCAGAGATAGAGATCCCATTCATCTGCCATCTTTGAGTCTGGAGTGGAGCTATGGTCTGCCCACTCCTCTTGCCTTCAGCTTAATGTCCTGCACCTTGGCCACTGTTTTGGAAAGACTCAAAACAAAAGGATGCATTAGGAAGACACTGTTCTGTTCCCAGGCTGTGGAAGTTATCTGTTTTCTACAGTGGGAGTATATTTTCCTTTTCTTAGACTGCACCTGCATGCAGGATATACGTGGGGAGGGCTCTGACGGGTGACCTCTCTGAGGCTCAATGCTATTCTTGTGTTCACCTCCTGTAGGCAACCCTAGACTTGGGCAGAGAATCCATCTTTTCCAATTTTACTAGACTCCAAATTACTAGAAGCATACCTATCTTGAATGGCGTTCACCTAGCCTAAAGATTCCTCATAGAAAAGCAGTACCTACACACCCTCTCAGCCCCGGCACCCTCCTGGCCCTTATTCTTTCAGAGAAGTCTGTTTCAACTCAAAACCTCACGATGTGGAGCCAACTTTTCAGGCTAGATCTTGTTGTCTCACTACCATCATCCCCTCTGAGACTGGAGTTCACATCTCACCCCTCTCACAGCAGTGAGTCTGAACCCTAATTTAAATGTTCAAGACCTACAATCCCATAATAGCCTTCTCAGCACCTGAAAGCCCATCAGGACCTCACCAGTCTTGACGGTCATTTTTACTCTTCTCTGCTCCTCTCTCTAGACACCTCTGTTGAGCAGAGATGAACTCTCATCCTCCACAGGACAAGTCTTGACATGACCTTCAGATGCTGCTTCTCTCTGCTGAAGTTTACAGTCTGTCTCCATCAGAGATTTCCTCCCTTACAAGTTGTATCTGCCTAGGCTGCCCCAGAGCATGACAGAGGTCCCAAGTACCCTTCCCTCTAGCCTTCCCCTTTGGTCTGTTCTGGACCTGCCCTTCAGAGCCAAGTTCATCTTTTAGGTTTTTGTTCATTTCTTTGTTTTGGTTTTTGGCCACACTGCAGGGCATCTGGGACCATAGTTCCCCAACCAGGGACCGAACCTGCCCACCTCCCACCCCCACCTGCAGTGAAAGCATGAGTGTTAACCACTGGACCACCAGGGAAATCCTTAGGTTGAAGCAAAGTTTATTTTATGAATCCTCTCTGTTCAAGGGTTGACACTTGTTTTTCAGCATCTAATTTGATCTGACTCCATTTCTCTCTGTATATCAGGTACGAATAGATTAGGTCCAAATCCATTCCCCACAATTCTGTTTTTCATGGGAGAGTTTCTTCTTTCCCTCTGTAACCATGAAAATTTCCATGTGTTTGTGCTTTCTTATGCTGTTCCATCTCATGCCCCCATTCTTTGCCTGCCAGAATTATACTTATCCAGACCTTTCCAAAAGTTTCTTATTTTTCAGGGCCTCTTAAAAGCCCTTCTTATCTAGGGTTATTCCCATTTATGCAAGTTCCGTTCTCCTTTAACCTTGGATTACTTCCCCTTTTTGCATCTGATTTCTATGATAAAGAATATTATTTTAAGTAGAATTGGATTTAAAAAGTCTGTATTTTAAAAAATTCTTCATGGATCCAAGAGTTACCATTCTGTTTGTGCACCCTTCTCTTTGCCAGATAAAAAGAAGCTTAATCTTTCGACGATTCCTGCAAATAGTATTCAGAACCACTTAAATCTGATCCTCAGTTTTTATGCACATTATCTAATATGTATTAATCTCATGCCCAGGTACCTAAGTATTTTCTTTCTTTGGTAGCTCCCCAATTAAAAAAAAAAATTCTAACCAAATATTTAGCTGGAAAAATGAAATTAGGGAATAAAGCTGGACAAGGAAATCTATTGCATCATTACTTAAAATAGCTCGTGAGACTGAGCTTACTCAGATAGAAGCAGGATCCTTTCTTTGCCACAAATGCAAGAAGACACACTGACAGTGCCATAATTATTTCCCCCTTATTTCTGTTTTTTATATATTAGCAGAATTCCAAAAGTCACACATAGGAAGCAACCCCCAGAGTGGAGTTTGATTTCAGCAAACCCTCGTGAAGACCTTACTGGTTCTAGATCAATACAGCAGCAAAATACCAGCAGGAAGTATATTAGTGGTATATTTAGAAGCCTTCCTGAAGCTGGATAATGAGATCTTGAACTTATACCTGCCCCCTTAGTTTCACTAGGAAAGCAACATTGCAGCCTTGCTTGTAATTAGGTGTAATTGTCTCCTTGTGAAAAAATATCAGAGTGATGTAACCAGTGACCTGCTTTTGTTTTTGATAATTCAATTGGCTACCATGCTCAGGTAGTGAGTCTGGCCAGGGTAGGGCTGAAAAGTTGATGCTATTAGGTTCTTGAACGCCTGACTTCAAGTTGCTAGGGATCTCAGGCTTGTTTGCTCTTTTAGTTATATAACAACACCTGCACTGCAAGTACTGGCAGCGTAAGCACAAAGAAATTGCAAGGAGATTTTTCTTCTTCAGAAAAAAGGTATATATGGTTTATGGCTTAGCAGGGTTCAGCAGAGATGAGTGAGTCTAGTGGAGCTCAAGCAATCATTCTTTGACTGGGTGAACTCCACCTAGCATGGCAGTAACAGATGCTGATGCTGAAGAAGTGGTAGAATATTCTAGCAATGGACTACATGCAAAGATAAGCTAATAGCCAGCTTTGAAATTGTCACATACTTAGGTATAATAGTAACTAATGCATGGACACTGCAGGTCACAGGGGCAGGCTCTAGGACTAGAAGCCAAGAGACCTCGAATTCTATCCGAGCTCTGACCCTTCCAAGTTCCTAAAGAAATTTTTTAACCTCTCTGAGCCTCAAATTTTTCACTATTAATAAAGGGGTATGTAATTCTTAATGGAATTAAATAATTTGCTGACTATACAGCTAAGTGTGCAAATGCAAGTAAGCATTATTAATCAATGAACTTCTGCACCCAGTGGAGTTATGCTAGGGCAGACAGCATAAAGGAGTACTTTCTCTTAGGGTGACCCAGTTCATACTGTGTGGACTTAGGAATATTTGTCAAACCCTTCACCCTGAAACATGGCTCCAAAAGGACGTTTCAAACTTTTATAAAATAGATCTTATAACAGCTCTGTCATTAATCAGCTGAGATATGCTGAAGGAGAATTCAAATGTGGAAGGGAGAAAAAAAAAGCTCATGTTTAGTGATAAGAATTCTAGGCACAGGGATAGATGTTTTACATATATTATCTTATATAATTCTTATAACTACCCAGAGAGTAATGTTAAAAATCTTCTTTAATCTCTGTGAATCAGAGAGATAAATCACTTTGCCCAAAGCCACACAGCTAAAACGGGACATAGGCATTCATTTTCCCAGTTCTGTTGGATTTAAAACATTTTCTTTTCTTTTCACTAAACTACACTGCCATTACCTTCAAGAAACTTAGTATCTTACAAATAGTCAAGTACATATCATAAATATTTAGTCAATAATAATGGGCAAGAATAATTCTATGTTAAATGGTAAATTGTCTATAATATATATTATCATTATCAGCGATAAGAGAAAAATGAGACAGAATCAAAGCTTATATCAACAAGGTGAAGAAATATTTGATTTCAGTGTGGGCCAACTGTGTCTCTAACAGATTGTTTTGGAAACATGTAGGTACAGAAATTATTTTATTAGGCAGGATGTTGCCAGACATAGACAAGTTACCAGAGGATACCAAGAAAGCATAAAGTATCTATCTACATTTTAAAGGTTTCCAACACAAAATCTGATTTAACTTAATGACCGACACAGCAATTACACAGACCAAGTCGAGTGCTTCCAAACAAAATTTCAATTTAAGAACTGAGCTGTGCATTGATTCTTGCTAATATATCCTAGGCTTTCTTTGTTTTAATCAAAACACAATGGGAGAGAAGATTGGGCTCTGAGTCAACATAGTGATGTAACCTGTTGCTTGGATTTTGCTCACCCTAGGACAAAGTCATGAGAAAGAAAAACAATGTTGCCAGCATCATACAGAAGCTGGATGATAAATTAGGGAGAGACTGAATATGTATAAATGATCTCCTGTCTTCTTTATGGCAAAACTAATTCAAATCAGTCAAGCACAGAGTTACGTCTGAAAATAATGGCTTTAAATAGAGTATTCAATCTGTATGCCACTGTCAAAAATAATATTACTTGGAAAAGATAATGCATAATGTAAACATAATAATAATCTATATTCCCAAATTAAATAATGAAACTTGGGAAGCTAGGAGAAGCAGTTAGGAAAGAAATTGTGTGTTAAATTCTTCTTTTTGCATGGGTGAGTTCAATAGCTACCAGTTGATTCTTCATACAGTTATTAGAGAATTGTAGGTTCAATTACATTTTATAAACCTTAAAGGTAGTGAGGTGCTGAAGCTTGTACTGGCTTTTGAGAGCCAATTGTGTGTATCTCTTCCCACAATGACATTTTGCTGGTGGCTTAAAGTTGGCCACAGTGTTAATATTTATACCAATTAACTGACAGGTGCTACAAGTCAGGGAGCCTATTTTAATTCCTGAGAGCCTGTTAGTGCACTGCTACTTAAAGAGTGCCATTAGGAGCAGCCTACCTTCCTAATCTCTGGACAAAATAATTAAAACTGCACAAGCCTATGGCAAAAGGTGTAAACCAATGAAAAAATGAGGACGCTTGAGAACAGAGAATAATAGGATAATAGAAGGAGCAAACCATATTCATACAACATGAGTAGAAATAGGAGAGGGAGCGTTCCAGGCGGAGGAGATGGCATCCAAAAAGATCTGGAGGCAGAGATGGAGCTGGGTTGGAGACCCTGAAAGCAGCCTGGCATTGAGAGGGGTGAGAATTTGGACAGAGACTGATTGGGTGAGTGGCCAGGTGGGAGATGGTCTTTTATGTCACATTGAGGAATTCGGACTTCTTCTTAAAGGTGAATGGAGGTCCCAAAATGCTTCAGGTAAGAGAGAAATGATCAGACTTGGGTCGAATGATGCTTTTCTTGTCTAGTGGTTGGAAAATAGAATGAAGGCAGATGTGGAAGAGTGGAGGGAAGGAGCACGCAGTAGGAGGCTGTCGTGTTCTGGAGGAGGCATGGTGAGGCAGGCTGGGGTCTGGGACCTTTACTGCAGTGCTTGCATCTGGACGAATGTCTCCCGGGCAACAGGATACAAAGAGACCATAAGGGTCTAGAGATAAGTACTCACATGTGCAGTGGGGACAGTAATGAACAGCCCACTCCAGTACTCTCGCCTGGGAGATCCCATGGGCAGAGGAGCCTGGCGGGCTGCAGACCACGGGGTCCCAAAGCATCGGACATGACTAAGCAACAACAAACAACAGCAGCAAGGTACGAAGAGGCCACAGACCAACTTCTATATCTGCGGTGCCGGGAGCCAAAGCAGGGTCCTGCACAGGATACCTGCTCACAGCAGCCCCGAGGGGGGTGGGCAGACCTAGCACTAAGCTATTCCTCCTGTCCCACCCACAGACCCACCACTGTTGTTACCCCTTTTAAGGATCCAAGAAAGTCCTCTTGAGGAGCAAGCAAGAACACCTATTTCTGTTTTTCATGCCCTTGCACTGCAACACAAGCCTTGCCTGACAGTCTCATCTGACCCCTTACTGCTTTCTGTTGATTAAAAACATACCAGGAACCCAGGACACTAACAGTGGTGGTCAGCTGAAGAGGAGGGTAGATTTTTGCAGCTGATTCGGGGATCTTACATAGGCGATCATGGCACAGAGGAGCTGGAAATGATGCCAAGGTTCAGGTTTGGCAAGTGGGCAATGATGATAAAAAAAAAAGAGAGCGAGAGAGAGAGCAGGGAATTGCAACAGGCTTCAGATATGTTGAATATGACCTATCTGTGATAGACCAGTGGATATGTCCAGAAAAGAGTAGACTATTGTGGGTCTCAAACTCAATTGGGAGAATCTGGATGGGATCTAGCAATCTGACAATCATTAGCAGAGAGATGGTATGTAGATTTGGACCAGAGAAAGATTTGGAAGCCATCAGTGTAGAGTATATGGAGAGTTTTGGGTCAAATGAGATTTTGACCAAAACTGTAGAGTGTGGATAGAATACATGTAGGACAGAATCCTGAAGAACACAAACATTCAAAGTTTAGGTAGAGGGAAGGACTCCTTCAAAAAGGTCTTAGTACACTTAATACCAAGGAAAGTGCACGGCTCAGGGTAGGCATGCCATTAAGTATCTGGTATTAGGTTGACTGTGTAGATCACAACAAACTGTGGAAAATTCTTAAAGAGATGGGAATACCAGACCGCCTTACCTGCCTCCTGAGAAACATCTATGCAGGTCAAAAAGCAACAGTTAGAACTGGACATGTAACTGTCAATGGGCTGGTTCCAAATTGGGAAAGGAGTACATCATGGCTGTATATTGTCACCCTGCTTATTTAACATCATGTGAGTACATCATGTGAAATGCTGGGCTGGATGAAGCACAAGATGGAATCAAGATTGCTGGGAGAAATGTCAGTAACCTCAGATATGCGGATAACACCACAACTGAAGAGCCCCTTGATGAAGGTGAAAGAGGAGAATGAAAAAGCTGGCTTAAAACTCAACATTCAGAAAGTGAAGAATATGACATCTGGTCCCATCACTTCATGGGAAATAGATGGGGAAACAATGGAAACAGTGACAGACTTTATTTTCTTGGATTCCCAAATCACTATGGATGGTGACCGAAGCCATGAAATTAAAAGATGCTTGCTCTTTGGAAGGAAAGCTATGATAAATCTATACAGTGCATTAAAAAGCAGAGACATTACTTAGCCAACAAAGGTCCATATATTCAAAGCTATGCTTTTTCCAGTAGTCAGGTATGAATGTGAGAGCTGGACAATAAAGAAGGCTGTGTTGAAGAGTTGATGCTTTCAAACTGTGGTGTTGGAGAAGACTCTTCACAGTCCCTTGGACAGCAAGGTGATCAAACCAGTTACTCCTAAAGGAAATCAACCCTGAATATTCATTGGAAAGACTGATGTTGAAGTTCCAATATTTTGACAAGTGGATGTGAAGAGCTGACTCATTGGAAAAGACCCTGATGCTGGAAAAGTTGAAGGCAGAAGGGGATGACAGGGACGGCTGGATGGCATCACCGACTCAATGGACATGAGTGAGCAAGCTCCAGGACATGGTGAAGGACAGGGAGGCCTGGTGTGCTGTAGTCCATGGGGTTGAAAAGAGGTGGACATGACTGAAAAACTGAACAACAACACAATTAGGTTTGTGCAAAAGTAATTTCGGTTTTGCATTGTTGAACTTTGCTCTTTGATGTTGGAATACATTCTTAAATAAATGTGGTGATGTGATACATGACTTTAGTGCACTTCTTGCTTTATGTTTTTTGCTAATGAGTTATTCCTTGCTGCTTGTTTTACATGTATTTTAGACTATGGAAATATGTTAGACAAAAAGCAAATTTGAGTGATTTTCTTATTTGAGTTCAAAAGAAGTCATAAAGCAGTGGAAATAACTCACAACATCAACAATGCATTGGCCCAGAAACTGCTAATGAACATTCAGTGCAGTGGTGGTTCAAGAAGTTTTGTAAAGGAGACGAGAACCTTAAAGGTGAGGAGCGCGGTGGCCGGCCATTAGAAGTTCACAGTGACCAATTGAGAGCAATCATCAAAGCTGGTCCTCTTACAACTACACGAGAAGTTGCCCAAAAAATCAGCGTCAACCATTCAACAGTCACTTGGCATTTGAAGCAAATTAAAAAGGTGAAAAAACTCGATAAGTGGGTACCTTGTGAGCCAACCACAAATCAAAAAAATCATCATTTTAACGCATCATTTTCTCTTATGCTATGAAATAACCACAAGCTGTTTCTTGATTGTGGTTTGAATTGTGACATGGGATGAAAAGTGGGTTTTAGGCTACAACCAGCAGTGACCAGCTCAGTGGTTGGACCAAGGGGAAGCTTGAAAACACTTCCAAAAGCCAAAGTTGAATCAAAACAAGAGTCATGGTCACTGGTGGCCTGCTGCCAGTCTGTCCACTAACGCTTTCTGAGTCCCAGGGAGACCATTACACTCTGAGAAGCATGCTCAGCAAATGAGATGCACCGAAAACTGCAGTGCCCACAGCTGGCATTAGTCAACAGAAAGGGCCCAGTTCTTTTCCATGACAACGCCCAGTGTTGGCACAACCAACACTTCAAAAGTTGAATGAATTGGGCAAAGTTTTGCTCCATCTACCATATCCACCTGACCTCTCACCAACAGACTATCACTTCTTCAAGCATCTTGACAACATTTTGAAAGGAAAATGCTTCCACAACCAGGAGAAGACAGAAAATGCTTTCCAAGAGTTCACTGAATCCTGAAGCATGGATTTTTATGCTGCAGGAATAAACAAACATTTCTCATTGATAAATAATTACTGGGTCTGAAGCTGTAATTAATTTTGCACCAAGCTAATAAATGAATGGGTAAAGAAGGAAGAATGGGGGAAAGAAATTAGAAAACAAAAAAGGAGATTCAGAATAGCTGCATAACATTAAGCTGAAATTTCAGGGCCCCACACTTCATACGCCTCTTCTAAGAATCTGTAATTAAACTTTTACTCAAAATTGAGTACATCAAAGAATATATATAAGAAAGAATGTATATACGTATATAACTGAATCACTTTGCTGTATAGCAGAAATTAACACAATATTGTATTTCAATTATACTTCAATTAAAAACAAACAAAACATCACTTAGGTTTAAAGAACAATGACAACAAAATTAAGTACTTTTAAACATTTCCTAAGAAGGGTTCACAAAATAGCAAAAACCTCAGGTCCTTCTAGACCTGGTTCCAACTCTGCGTGGAATTCAAGGGGAAAAAATAAATAAAATGTATAAATGATAGATGTTTTCAGAATATAGTCTCATGAATCTTCATGCATTGAGTTATTGAGCTTCAACAACCTAAAGTGTAATCTCTAGGAAATAGAGAAGAAACTGACAAAAACCCCATGGTGGGAGGAGAGTTCAACAATTAGACCAGGACTAATAAAATGCAGGGAAGCATAAGTAGGAAAGCTATAGAGGATCTGAATAACAAAATTAATAAGGTTGATCTAATAGAAATGTAATTAATCTAATAGAAGCATAATCCCAATAAACATCATAACTGGGAACAGTTCAAACTCTTCTCTTTGACTGCAAGGCAAAAACAACTTGAATTAGTTTGGAAACAAAAATAATTAAAACTATTATTTCAAAAAAATTTAAATTCCTTCAAATAATTTTCACTGCAAAGGTAATAAAAGTGGGTATTTTAGTACATGTAACCATAATAATAAAAAATAACAATAGTTGTAATAGTCATGATACTATGCATTAAAAGCCATGTAAAACAGCTAGAAGCTGCCATTAGGAAACAAGAATGAATGAAAACAAATGCACAAGCATCTCTATCAAAAAGTTAGCAAAAACAAGACCAAATAATTTTGAGAAAAGCATGAGTAAGGAAATAATCAAATTAAAACACAGAAATTGGTTTCTTAAAAAATAGGAAAACAGCAGAATTAGTAAGTAAACCTTAGAGCTTATTTGGAAAACCAAGTGAAACAAAGTAGGTAACCCCAAGCTTACCTAATCAAGTAAATAAAGAGAAGTATACATACATAGACTTAGAAATTACCATCAATACAGAAGAGATTATGAGAATGCCATAGGAATATTTTACAAAACTCTCTTGAAATAAATTTGAATAGCTAGATGAAATGGATAATTTTCTAGGAAAATACAACTTACTAAAATTAAACCTGAAATATGTGGAAGACTCTGTATGGGCCAACATACAAGATATGGAGAAAGTTTTAAAGACTTGTTTCTCCCTCAAAACAGTGCCAGGCACAGATGGTTTCCTGGGTGAATTCTTTCAACCTTCAAGGAACAGAAACTTCAATACTGTTTAAATTGTTCCCAAGCAGAGAGGAAAAAGGAAAGTTTCCAAATTATTTTCCAAAGCCAACACAACATTCATTCCAAGACCTTAGAATGGGAGCACAAGGGAAAAAACAACTTGAGACAGATTATGAGCAGAAGAATCGAAGTTCCACAGGCATGGAAGGGTCCTGAGTCATTTTGGTTCAGTTTCTTCCAAAGGCTAGGGGAATTGCCCTCATGTAATCACCATTGACATGTTCTTCTATCCAAGCATTCTTGCCTGGAGACACCCGTGAACAGAGGAACCTGGAGGGCTGCTGTCCATAGGGTTGCAAAGAGTTGGAGACGACTGAATACAGCACCCAGCACAGTGCATAGATATTTATTTTAATTATTTGTTTTATTACTAAATAGAATTTAATTTTTAAAGACTTTCCATGATAACAACAGCAACAATAGTAAAATAGTAAAGTTCATTTAGTATTCATTTGTTGCTAGGTCCTATGTTGAGCTTCTTACCAAGAGTCATTTTATTTGAATAATGCCATTTGAAGCAACATGGATGGGCCTGGAGATGATCATACTAAGTGACATGTCAGACAGAGAAAGCCAAATGCCATATGATACCACTCAGGTGAAATATGAAGAGAAAATACAAATGAACTTATTTACAAAACAGAAGTAGACTCAGACACAGGAAAGAAACTTGTGGTTACCCAAGGGGAAAGGTCTCAAGGGGAGAGAGATAAATTAGAAGGTTGGGATAAACATACGCACACTAATATATATGAAATAGATGATCAATGAGAACCTACTGTAGAGCGCAGGGAACTTGACTCAATATTTTGTCATAACCTATAAGGAAAAAGAATCTGAAAAAAGATATATGTATATATGTATAACTTAATCACTTTGCTATACACTTGAAACATTGTAAATCAACAATACTTCACTTTTTAACACTATTTCATTTTATCAAAAAAATACCAGGTGAGAGCTATGGTTTATACAATATGCATTTATATAATATAAATGCTGATATGTTATTTATATATTTATATACATTTATATATACAGTGTACATATATTCCCCCCTTAAATATAAGGAATCTGAGCCAGAGCAGGTATATTTCATAGCTTGAGAGTGGTAGCGCAAGATTTTAGACCAGGGCAGCCTGTCTCTAGAGACTCTTTTCATGTTTGAAATGAATTTCAGTTTGTAAAATCCCCATCATTTGGCGCCCTGAAGGGAGTCCTGTGCTGTGCAGATCCCACATTCTGGAGAAAGCCCTTTTCCATAGGATCTAGGGGTGCTGATATCCACGGCATTCATTGAACGACGACTGTGTGCTGTCCTTGGGCCTGAAGGTGCTTTCTTGTGCCGTTTGATTCATGGGACGACTGAAGTAGCAGGCAGACCTTTGGTGGCATGTGCCATGTGTCTTCAGATCATGTCTGTGACTTTCCAGAGAGTCTCCAAGAGTGTCGTGTGTTCATGACAGGCTGCAGTCCCCGCTGCAGATGGGAGTGAAGTGACGGAAGAGTATGGTGGGTTCAGGAAGCAAAGGAAGTGGCCTAGATGGCTGTCTGCTCCCAGGCCATGCTGAGCTGGAGGAAGGCAGCCTCATGCTCCGTGTGCTTCTCTCTCCTCCCAAGCAGGGCCCCTACTTTGGTCTTTGCCTTCCTGCTCTCTCCCGTCTGTTCTATGGATTTAGCAGAGTGGGGTACCCTTCCCTTTGAGTGTTTCAGCCTTCATACCTCTGTGGGCACACACGTGATGTGTTTGTGATGTTTGCCAAGGACCTGGGTTACAGCAGTGTTCTGGTAGCTCTCATTCTGGTCTGGAGCCCCTATCAGTTACAGTAAGAACAAGTTAACAGCAGCAGGAGATGGATGCAGGGAAAGAGGTGGGATAGAAGATTGGTATGCATTTCTTCTTTCCACAGTTTTAAAATCACAGAGTTTTTCATAGTGACCTGTGTTTTACCAGGACTAATTTTTCACTTAGTGCTTCCATGCTCTGACTCCGTGCTTTCACATGGAGGCAGCATCATTTGGGACTTAAAAAAAAAAAAAAATTGGAAAACTCATATTTCCAATTCTAATTTCAGGAAAAAAATTGAAAAAAAATTATGGCTGGATGCTGTCAAGAGTCGCCATGTAGGGGGAGTTATAAGGTAGAAAATTATCTCTTACCAAGGAAATTTTCTTTTCAAACCTCCTCAGTATGAGCCCTGATAGGCACAGCCAGAAGAGATGGGCCACATTGCTAATACGGCTTGAATGAACTATTGGAGGTGGTGTGTGTGTTGTCTTTATTTTAACCAAAACCATATTCTACTTGGAAATAATGGAGCTGAGTGTGGGAGAAAGGGTGGTGCCAAAGCGACAGGAGGAAAGAATCCAAGAGAAAAAAACTAAATTACCCTCAGCAAGAGAAGAAATAAAAAATGGCAGGGATTACTTATTGGTGGAGTCTCAAAGGCCTCATGAAAAGTAACTCTTTGATTTACCTTCCTTGTTTCCTGTAGTGGCTGCCAGACAAAATTAAAAGTGGGCCCATGAAACTACGGAGATTGAGACAGATGTAAAGCTTGCTTTAGAGGCTCTGCTCTTAAGTGTCTTTCCCCTGAATTGTTGCCAGCTATGGAGGGGAAGAGAAGGGGAAGAGGCAGGGCTGGCTGGAAATACCTGCAGATGGTCTCAAGACAGCATTGTGCTCTGTGCATGCTGGTGGCTGCCCTCCTGCAGCTGAGCTCTGCCCCAGCTCTGCACCCTCCTTCTGGTCAGGCTCAGGCCAATGCTCAGATATCATGGATTGCTAGAGCAGGACATTTGAGGGAATTCTATCAGTTAACTCTCTCCAGAAGTATCATTCAGTATTTCCCAGCCTTTTTGACGAGATTTCGGTTGGACATAGTTTTGGGGGTGGGAAGAGGTAATAAAAATCTCTCCTCTCTGCCTCAGCCCAGCTCTTCCATGATGCTGTTACATACTGATCCATGTGCAATGAATGTTTATTGCACAGCTACTGTAACCGTCAGATCTTAATACAGTGATGTTGAGAAATAAGCGCAGATCACAGTAGCGGAGCAGAATAAGTGTCTGCTGTGTCTGGAGGACAGTTCAGTGACTGCTGATCTTGGCTGGGCTCACTCATGAGTCTTCAGGTTAGCTGGCTGACTCTTGGCTGTTGGCTGATCTAGAATGGCACCAGCTGGGCCAGCTGGGTTGACTTGACTCTCTTCCATGTGTCTTTCATCCTGCACTGGTCTAGCCTGGCTATGTTTGTTCATCATTTTGGTAGAGCTCAAGAGGGCAGGCAGAAACACACAGAGCCTCTTGAGATGTAGGCCTAGAACCAGAACACTGGCGCTTCTGTCACCTTTTTTGTGGCCAGTGGGAGACACAGACTAGTCCACATTCAAAGGAGAGGAGAGGAAAGTAGACTTTCTGTTTTACTGAGAACTGCAAAGTCACATGGAATCTAACAAGGGCACAGGAAAGGAGTAAAAAGTTAGCATCGTCATTGCAATCCACCACACTTACTCTATGCCAGTTCTGCATACATGTTTGTAGAAACCCAAAGTTTCTTTAAGCTTAAGCCTCCTTTTCTACCATGAGATACACATGAATCTCTTCCTTTCACAGTCCTGGACTTGTCACTGTGTATGCCATTCTCAATGGTTTCTTGGCCCCATGGCTCTGTGCAGAAAGAGGCAGTGGTCCAATGTATATAGGAAGTATGCGTTTGTGTGTTAGTTGCTCAGGCATGTCTGACTCTTTGTGACTCCATGGACTGTAGCCCATCAGGCTCCTTTGTCCATGGAATTCTCCAGGCAAGAATTCTGGATTGGTTTGCCATTTCCTTCTCCTGGGGCTCTTCCCGAACCAGGGAATGAACCCGAGTCTCCTGCATTGCATTCCTTATACATATAGGAAGTATAAGTTTTTCCATTAAACCTTGTTACCTGACTGCAAGCTGCACGGCATCAAAGCCCAGAGACTGATGATGCTGTTGGTGCCTCACTCAGATCCCAGTCCCCAGATACGGTGAGTGTGGACTACTAGTGGCTTGTGGCAGGCCTCTTCTCCAGAGGATCTTAGCCAAGCCAAGGCTGCCTTGCTTCACGAGGTAGGCACGTACACGCACCTCCCACTTCAGCAGACTTTAGCCAAGGCAGGATGGGTGAAATGAGAATATAAAAGACTGCCCTCTTTCCTGGAGGGGAAGCCAACTCTGTCATGTAAATGGAGATCCAGAACTCCCCATGGGATCAGCCTGAGTTTAGCCTTTGGCTGAAACTACATCCTTGATCCTCATCTTCTCCTGCTGACCTCACTCGTGACCTCTTGAGAATACACCATCAATAAATCATGTGCAACTAAACTGTTGCAGGCTCTGCTTCTAGCCCCAACTAGGATAGCCCTGTGACAGAAACATAGTGAAAGTGGGGAAGGCATTCTCTTCTTCATCAAAGACCCTGGCTGGAGGGTGGGTCCAGTGTAATAGATGGAGTTTCTAGCTGAGGGGCAGCAGCACCTGCAGGCCATGGAAGGATGGCTGGCAGAGCAGTGGTGAGGCCGGAAATGTTAAAAATCATTAACCTTCCCTGTGAAGGGCACCCCAAAGACTCTCAGACATAACTGCCTGAGACTTGGAGAAAAGACAGGGGGAAGAAGGCTATGTGTAAGTAGGAGAAGAAAGAAACCAGCAACATTGGGATTATTTGTTTATTTGGCTGCTCCAAGTCTTAGTTGCAACATGTGAGATCCAGTTCCCTGACCAGGGATCCAACCCAGGCCCCCTTCACTGGGAGCTCAGAGTCTTAGCTACTGGACCACCAGGGAAGTTCCTACATTGGGCTTATTAATGTTGATGTGAGCCCATCTGGACCAAAGATCTAATCCAGTGAGACCCCATGAAACTCGGGTGATGTTTGCATCCTAGTAAGTCCAGGAATTTGTGTGTGTGTGTGTGTGTGTGTGTGTGTGTGTGTGTACAACTGCTGTACCAAAATATGTTTCTCTCTGTGGGATGTAATGATGAAGACATATTATAGGACCTATTGTTTCAAAAGAGCTACTGCCTACCTCCATGTCTCCACTGGAGCCTCAGTAACCTTGGTGAAATTGAGGTCTACTGTTAATGAGCATATAAACGTTCATATTCCCCATCAAGCTCCTCACCAGCATCCTGCCTCAGTCTTTGCCCTCTAATCCAGGGGTGTCCAACCTCTGGGTCACAGATCCAACCTACTATCAGATCAGTGGCAGCATTAGGTTAGAATTAAGGGGCACAAGAAGTGTAATGAGCTTGAATCATCCCGGAATCACCCCTCCACCCCTGTTCTTGGAAAAATTGTCTTCCACAAAGCCTGATGCCAAAATGTTTGGGGACCACTGTTGTAACCCATTCTCCACATGATGGTCAGATTAACTCTGTAAAAGTTAATAATCTTGTTACTGCTCTGATTAAATTCTTCCCTCCCCTATGATGACAAGTTAAAATTCAGACTACCTAGCATGCCGTGTTCTGTGCTTAGTCACTCAGTCATGTCTGACTCTTTGCGACCCCATGGACAGTAGCCCACCAGGCTCCTCTGTCCATCAGGATTCTCCAGGCAAGAATATTGGAGTGGGTTGCCATGCCTTCCTACAGGAGATCTTCCCAACCCAGGGATTGAATCCAGGTCTCCCCACATTGCAGGCAGATTCTTTACCATCTGAGCCACCGGGGAAGCCCAAGAATATTGGAGGGGGTAGCCTATCCCTTCTCCAGGGAATCTTCCAGATCCAGGAATCGAACCAGGGTCTCTTGCATTGCAGGCAGATTCTTTACCAGCTGAACTACCAGGGAAGCACTAGCATGACATAAAAGGCATATTTTGGCATGGTCTCCAATGCCTTTCCAGCATGGCTCTTTCTCTGCTTTCTGCTGGGTCTGGCTGAGCTACAGGCTGTTTGCTGAGCAAGCCAGGAGTCTTGCCTGATGGTCCTGAATGCATGACTTTTCGCCACTTGGTGTGTCCTATTTTATCTGTCATTGGTAAACTTCTAATCATCTTTCATGATTCACCTTCATCCTCACCTCTTTGTGGAGTCAATCTTGACCATATTAATATCATTTCTACCTCAGGATATATTACATACTGATTGTATTCCTTCTGAGCAACCAGAACACTTTGAACCTACATCTATCATAGAAATTGTTTGATGGATGAATGAATTAGAATTCATAACTTTTCTAGAAAACCTGCTAAACTCTGAAAGTACAGCAAACAAACAAACAAAAAATATATAAAACGGTTCAAAGGTAGTGAGCAAAACAGAATTTCTATGAACTTGAGGTTACATTCACTTTTTTATTCAAGTCCACTTAGTATAACTCCTTGATGTTACTTACAAAGTCTGAATTGCAGAATTTGGGAATGTTTTCTTGCATTTTGATAATAAGAACACCATAAGGGTAGACAAGGTGTCATATCAAATCCAGCTCAAAGGAATAAGCCAGGCCCCTTTTGTTTGTTAATGTATATATTTTGTTCTGTTCTGTTTCCAATTTAGGTCAAATGTCTTTAGAACAACTCATATGTATTAAAAAGAAAAGTTAAAGACATTTTCATAAGAGATAAGATGTGGGATGCTTTAGTGGGGTTTTTTTTAGGTTCTAGCATGGTTTGTGGTGGAGGAGGAGTAGGGAAGGGGAAGGGGAAAGCTCTTGTGAGATGCAGCCTATTTCCATCAATGCTGTATTATAATCCTCAAGTGGATCCGAAGCTTGGGTGTCTTAAAGCAAAGGATACTGCCCGTGTGTGTCCTCCTTGATATCCAGTATCTAATCACCAAGTTGGATCATTACCAAAGAAACACAAAACCTTACTAATAAGTAGAGAAAGGAGAAGGACCACAAATGAATCACATGGGGAACTTGATACAAATTCCTAAGCTTCACCCCTCAGAGAATTCTGATCGAGATTGTTGTTGTTCATTCACTACACTGTGTCCAACTCTTTGTGACCCCATGGACTGCAGCACACCAGGCTTCCCTGTCCTCCACTATCTCCTGGAGTTTGTTGCAACTCATGTCCATTGAGTCAGTGATGTCATCCAACCATCTCATCCTCTGTCACCCCCTTCTTCTGTTGGCCTCAGTCTTTCCCAGCAGCAGGGTCTTTTCCAGTGAGTTAGTTCTTCACATCAGGTGGCCAGAGTATTGGAGCTTCAGCTTCAGCATCAGTCCTTCCACTTAATATTCTGGGCTTATTTCCTTTAGGATTGACTGGTTGGAACTCCTTGCTGTCCAAGAGACTCTCAAGAGTCTTCTCCAACACCACAGTTCGAAAGCATCAATTCTTTGGCACTCAGCCTTCTTTATGGTCCAACTCTCACATCTGTACATGACTGCTGGAAAGACCATAGTGTGGTCAAAAATCTGCTTTTTACATAAATGCTGCAGATGATTTTCTTACAGGGGAATGTTTGCTACACTTTGAGCACTCATGACTCTATTCCTTGATCACAAAAGCTATTTTTGTCCTGAGGACAAAAATAATATAAAATATCTTTGTTACATAAGAGCTGGTCAGTTGCATGGTCTATAATTTTAGTCTCGCTCTTTAGATCTTCTCCTCACTTGTCCTTCTCTGACTTGGTTATACTCAACTCACTTGGAAAAACCACAGCCTTGGTCAAACTCAAATTCTGTAGTCACTTCACAACTGAATTCATGGAACAGAATGTGGCAGAGAAAGACAGACTAACAACCATGCTGACTGATCTCCCTTCTGGCTCTGATGATGACCGTGGCTGTCACTGAACTAAGACTCCCCCTGAGAACAGTTCAGGATGATGGATAGTGTAAATGAAAGGGACTGATACCTAGTATGGTTTGAAAGCATTTGACTGCAACCAACCCAGGCAGAACTTGGGGGACTACACTCACTGAGAGAGAGGAAGCAGATGAGATGAGGTTCTCACTCACTGTAGCTTTTTTTTTTTTAACTAAACATTTTCCAATTTGCTATGGGGAGAAACAGAGCCCAGGAAAAAAAGAGGCAGCATATGTTGGAGCTCAGAGCTTTTGACATTGTGGGAACTTGAGCGGCAAAATCCCAGGGAGAAGTTTGTTGTTTTTCTTCTCAAAAAATCCCCTTGACATGGAGGTATGCTTCTTGGAACTTCCTTCAAGAGAGAACTTGATGAGGACTTTGTTTGGTTTACAACTTTCAGGGGCAGCACCGTTGGGACCTTCCCTGGCTTTCAAGTCAAAGTTTTGTTCTTCCTATGCACAGCCCAGGCAGTGACCCAGCACGCTGGGCTCCTAAGGCTTCACACCACAGGCTTCCTGGATGGCAGTCATTTTACCACATCCCTCGGGTGGGCTCGCTGTAGCTTTCTAAGAGCTGCGCTGTAGTCCAAGGCTCTTACTACCCAATCCTTTTTCTTCCCCAATCTTTCATAGATCTCAGACTTGCATCATGAGCTGAGAGTTCTTTCTACTTCTACTAACTCTCCCCTTTGTATTTCATAGTTTCACTTTGTTTTTTAAGTATTTATCTATTTATGTGCTTGTCTCTTTATTTGGCTGCATTTGCCTTAGTTGGGGCACACAGGATCTTCGACTTCACTGTGGCAAGTGAACTCTGAGCTGCACCATGCAGGATCTAGTTCCCCAACCAGGGATTGAGCCCAGACCCAATCCCTGAACTGGGAGTGCAGAGTCTTAGCCACTGGACCACCAGGGAAGTCATCGTAGTTTCACTTTAAATTCTCTTTTTGTATCTGTTTTCTAGAAGCTCGGTTGGCATGTTCCCCCAGCTACCACCTCAATTTTTTGCTCCTTTTAAGCAAAACTTCCTCAAGCCGTTGTTAAGCTTACTTTCTGTAATTCCTCTCTTCTCATTGGCTTTTAACTCACTTCTATCACATCTTAACAACCCCACCCCTACCACTTGACACACACATGCACATATTCACATACTCCTCAGAAAGTTCTCTTATCAATATCACTAGTGACCATTTCCACATCCCTAAAGCCAAGGCTCAGTCTCAGCCATCCCTGGTTTGTTACAGTACATCACTCCTGCCTTGATGGTATATGTTTTTCGCTTGTTTTACAAGGCACAGCTCTCTCTCTCCCCTCCCTCCTTTTTTTATTCACATGTTAGTCACAGTACTTTCTAAGTCTTCACTGTGATTCTCCCTCTTAGGTTCACAGTGCCCCAGAGCTCAAGCCTTGGACAGCCTTTCTTCTCTACCTAATGATATTGCCTAGGTAGTATCCCTGAGTCCAATACATTTAAACGCTGTTTAAATCCTGACTACCTTCAAACAAAGTGTAAGTCAGCTTTCTCTCCCCTCACCTCCTGCCCTTGAACTCTGTCTGATCTCTCACTTCCTCAGCTCTCCTGCCTGCAGTTTAGGACGATTCCATCCTTCAGTCTGCTCCGGCTCCTTGAAACCACTTCCTCTGTCACTCTGCATCCAGTCCTGTTGGCACAAGCTTCAGAATATCTAGAATGGGATGAGTCTTCCCCTTCCCGACTATCAGTTTGCTGACCATTTCTCCTTGGATAATCACATCCACAGAGTCCTAGGTTCTCCTCTTGCCCCTGTCTGTAGTCTCTTCCCAACACAACAGCCAGTGATAACTTTTAAAGTATAAATTAAATCATGTTACTTCTCTTCTCAGATTTTCCCAGTGGTGCCCAGATGCTCTCAGAGTTAAAGTCAGAGTCCCTGCAAAGACCGCTGCCTTTCCCTCACCTCCCACCCCTTCTCTGACCTCCTCCCCTGTCAGTCTCTCTCAGCCACACCAGCTTCCTTGCCTTTTTTCTGGATGCCCCAGGCACAGTTCAGCCCCAGGACTTTTCCTTACCTGCTTCCCCTGACGCCATTGCTTTCCCTTGAGAACAATCCTGAACATCCTCTTCAATCGTGCTGCCTAATGCTCCTCCCCAGTCTTTTCTCATAACACTTACCCCTGTTTAGCCTGCTATAAAATTATCTCATTCATTGTGTCCACTCTTTATTATCTGCTTATTGTGTATTGGTATGTATTGTGTATCCATGAATCAGATGGAATGACTTTTCTAGACATTCCACTGAAAAATCTGAAAACAAGTTCCCCAGGTGAAATAATGCACAAAATTGTTCAAGTGCAGGGAGGAGGAAGCGGCATGAGAGCCAAGGTGTCTGGCCCGCTCGTTCTCTTCTGTGCCTGGTGTACAGGGTCTGGGGTACAGCAGACGCTATGTGAGTACTAAGGCGGCCTAAGAGTAGATGAACATTCAAGGAAGTCCGACCAAGGACTCTGCCCAAATGCTGAGGTCCTGATCTTGTTTATTCCATTTAGCTTCCAAGCACCCTGTTGAACCTCCTCCGCAGGCTGTATGTGGTTTTTTTTTTTTCCTAAAGCTTTTTAAAGTACAGTTTCTGGGCATGTTCCCATCTGGCACTAAAACTACCTGAAGCTTCTCAATTGAGTTATATGAGATTTTTAGCCATAAGTATGCAAGAAATAATAAATTCCCCCCATTCCTGCCAGATACATGAAGCTTGCCAAGAGTAAAGATGTCACAAATGACAGGGAAGTAGATAGATGCCTTTCTTCCATTGTTGAAATTTCACATCTTTTGAAATTCAGGGGAGTGTAGCACAGTTTTGAAGGAATGTGTGTTATTTTTAAAAAAACACAATTTAAAATTTTTTTTTAAGTTTAAAAAAATTTAATTTATTTAAAATAATTTATTTTAAATTTATTTAAAAACTTTATGTTATTGGAGTAGAGTTGATTTACTATGTTATATTTTTTTCTGCTGTATAGCAAAGTCATGCAGTTATGCCTATATATACATTCTTTTCCATATTGGTTTATCACAGGATATTGAATATAGTTCCCTGTGCTATGAAGTACCACCTTGTTTTTTTTTTTATCCATTCTGTATATAATAGTTTGCAACCATTCTATATATAATCTTAACCTCCCAATCTCTCCTGTCCCTTCCTCCCACTTGATAATCCCAAGTCTGTTCTCTATGTCTGTGAGTCTATTTCTGATCTGTAAATAAGTTCAGTTGTCTCATATTTTAGATCCACATACAATTGATAGCATATGGTATTTGTCTTTCTTTCCAGTTTACTTCACTGAGTACAATAATCTCTAGGCCCATCCCTGCTGCTACAAACGACATTATTTCATTCTTTTTTTCTGGCTGAGCAATAGTCAATTGAGTACATGCTTCTTTATCCAGTCATCAGCTGATGGACATTTAGGTGGTTTCCATGTCTTGGCTGCTGTGAATAGTGCTGCTATAAATATAAGGGTGTGTGTATCTTTCTCAGTTATCTACTCTGTGTTTTAATTGCGACCCTCCTCAGTGTCTGGCTCTGTGCTAACCTTCGGGATAACCACAGATGTGGTTCATGTCTTATAAGTCTTATAGGACTTTCTAGTCTAGGGAAGAAAAAAAGACCTGTGGAACAGATATATGAACAGTTAAAAGCATCATAACAGAATTTTAAAATGCAGTAAGATCAAGAAACCAAACTCCAGTTCTGTCTAGGGCAATTCTGGAGTATTCACAGAGAAAGCTCAATCTGAACCACAACTTGAAGGACAAGCAGTAATCTGGCACATCACTTAAGGATAAGAGTGTCAGAGGGAGGAGAGAGGAGAATGAGGACGAAAGTATGTTGCTATGAACAAATTGGTACAGGAGGAAAACTGCCAGTGAAGCCAGTATGGCAATAATTTAGGGAACATGCAGGTGACCAAGACCAGTCATGAGGCTCTGCAATGCCAGCTAGCACTTTGGCTTTTCCCTCTTGGACACTCATTCTTGATTATTTCTATATGAAGATCTATGTATCTTTCAAAACATATTTTAAAAATATAAGTATCTCTATGCGGTATATAGTAAGGATGACGGTCGAAGGCTCATAAAGACAGGGAGGGAAAGGCAGTCATAATAAAGCTGCAGAAAATAACACAAGCACAGGCTGCACTCTCTGTTTCCTGGAGGCACAGATTAGGGGCCAACGCCCAGCTAGATGGGTGACTTCTTTCTAACAAAGAACAGTTTGTCTCGACTTCATGGAAGATGCGCGCTCTCTTGGTTGTGGATATAGAAAGATTCCTCCTTTATGGGTCTTTGCATAAACAGCCATTGAGTCATGGTGAGAGGTGTGGCCTTTGAACATGTGATACAGAGGTTGGGACTTTGAACTACTTGTTTCTGTTCAGCCTCTCAAGTAAAATTTGAAGACCGTCAGACTGACAATTACTAATGGAGAAGCTCAGAGCTGTGAGGCGTGTTGAGAAGACAGGGGTTTGTGTCTTCCTGTTGTGCTTCTCATGGAGTGGGCACAGAGTTAGGGACTCAATAGACTCGTTAGGATGAGCATTCTCGTGTGATTTTACTGCAACTAAACCAACTTCAAATGTGGCTTTGGTTTTCAGAGTGATTTTCATGGTAAAATGATTCTCTGGTTGGCTCTTCGAGCATGCTCAGAGCTGAGAAATATAAACTGAAGCAGAAAATAGCAAAGACCAAATAACTGCCCAGGATCCTACACAGACCTCTTAGTAGGGGTGGGTTTGGCAGCTTGGTAAGTTGTCTCATCGCAGATTCAGGATTCACATGTCCCATATAGAATCGTGTTCCACGCTTATTCCCCTCAAATGGCAGACAGTCACAGAATCAGAGTAGGATCACAGACAGAAAGTTTATGGGGGACAATAGCTATTTTTAAATGATTGAGAGAATCACCGTTGATTTCCTTGGATTTATATTGCAAAGATGAAGTACAGTGAGAAAAAAACAGGAGCCCTCATCTTTGGCATTGGCAAAGCATATTTCACAAAGGTTAGATAGTCTCCTTTACCATGTGTGACCCCCTAATGCAGAGGTGTTGTTATTTCTTCTTCGCAGATGAGAAAAACCAAGGTGCAGAGAGGTGAAGTGAGTGTGCCCCAATTCACAGAACCCAAGACTTCTGAATCTAGTTCTCTGTATGTTTTACTAGGCCATCACTATTCCTTTTAAGTTGCCTCTCTGCATGAGATCTCCAATAGGGATCTCCAAAATCCGTATCATGGCTTTCTGAAATGAGATTATGTGTGGGACAGAAGCCAGACTATGTTATTTCTTAATGTGTTTTTCTTCCCTGAAGTCACTTGGCTCTTCAGTGTGACTTATGGGAGGCACTGGGTTAACTTTGGCAGGTTAGGAGATGGTGGATAGGTGGGAGGTGCATGCAGCTTTGTGGCATATGGTGGCTGTCTCCAGCAGCTGCTTGGCTGCCTACCTTTTTCTTGTGTTTCCCAGGAGGATGTGAACATTTCATTTTTGAGAAACTGGACTCTCACCCAAAGTGACCCTGAAGTCTGAGCTGCATATTAATCTCTATCAATGAGAGAAAAGCACTTTGTTCTTAAAAATTCACTTGCTCCTTCTTCTTGTCCTTGAAGACTTCATATTTGAAGCAGCAGGGAACAGAGGAAAGCTAACAGTTTGTTCTTTGGATTTCTACCAGTCCAATTTTCTAACTGTTACTTGCCTAGAATAAGTGTTACCATAAAGGACCACAGAAGACCTCTGATTTTGTCATTCCATCAAAAAATGCAGGAGGGGTACACGTCTGTAACGGCTGAACCACTTAAGGTGTGCTGACCACGAGTCTCTCACTTCGCTGTCATTTGAATGTCACTACAATCAGCAGCCACAAATCTTTAGCAAACTACACTCTGATTAGGAATTTTTTCTTAACAGTTTGGGGCTGTGAATCCTCTCTTTTTTCCTTTCTGGTTTCTCTCTTGGGCCTGTCTCTTCCTTTGTGTTTCATCTCTCTTTTTTCTGACACATATCTTTTTTCCATCTCTGTATCTTCGTCTTCCATTAGTCTTCCACGAGTGTATTTGCTTGACTGAAAGGACAAACAGATGTTGGCTTCCTTATTGTGAAACACACACGCACAAAAGAAACCATTAATTTAAATCTAGGAGAATTCTGCTCTAACAACAGCAGCCCTTGAAAATATATATTCCACTTGAGACCTGAGCCATATTTTGTTTTCATGTAGCTGCTCAACAGAATTTAACTTCAAGTTAGGTTCACATTCCCCCAAGTGAGAGTCTTTAATTATTCTCAGGAATAAAACCAGTGAATATTTCCATTTTAAATATTTGAAAGGCCTTTTTTTCCCCTAATGTGTTCATATTTTTTGCTTGCATTTAAAAAATTGATTTAACCCTTGTCAATCATCATTTTGCTTCATCAGAAAATGGAATTACAAATAGTTTCTGGTTACAGTTACTGAAAATGATTCCTAATCTAGGAATTAGATAGGTATATACAAGAGATAAGATCCTCATGAGGAGGGCATGGCAACCTACTCTAGTATTCTTGCCTGGAGAATTCCCATGGACAGAGGAGCCTAGTGGGCTACAGTCCATGAGGTTGCAAAGAGTTGGACATGACTAAGTGACTAACCATAGCACAGCACATATAGGAGCAAATGTGTTTTAGGGTGTTCCTGTTGGATAAAGTTGCCTTTAATGAGAAACAGGTTTCATGACTTATTTGCCCTGGGAACTGTCTGAGAATGGACATATAAATACACCACATACATACACACTTTTCACACATCTGCTTCTCCTTTACAAATTCTAGCTCACCCTGTCCCATGTCTTGAGCTTGTCTGGACCTAGCAGAAGGGCTTAGCAGTCTTCTAGTCATCAGACTTGAATTCCTTGTGCAGCTATAGGTCTGCTGCCTGGTAGATTTAAAGTTAGCTTCTGGTATCCAGCCAGCAACAATGTGATTAATCCTTTTTGGTTCATACAAAGGCTTAGTTTTAGCCTCATCTTACTCTACGCACTCCAATTTCCTTACTAGGTCTAGAGCCCTTCCCTGAGCAATAAGTCATTTGTTTTCTGCTAATATTCTGACTAGCTCATTCTAGAAGCTTCTATCTTGGAACCAGAATCTGTCCTATGCTCTTCACTCTGGTCTTCTCCATGATTTAGACCTTTTGGTTAAAGATCTGCCTAGTCTTTCCTTCCCATAGCCAGTGTTGATCAGCTCCATCATTCCATCCTTAGCTATATCACATTTCTTATCTTCAACACACACCCATCTTCATCTTTGCCTTCTTTGCCTTCATCTACGCCATCTTTGCCTCCATCTTCTCCATCTTTGCCTCCATCCATACTACCATCTTCAGCTCCATCTGCTAATACTGGTTGTGGGTTCCTGTACCCCACCCCCACCCCAGTAATAGGACTGCCCCAGGTGCTAACCTGTCCTGAAATTCCCAACCAAGCTCCTTGGCATTCAGTATTGTGTATGCTGTGGAATCAGTCACCTGGTAGGTCCAAGGTTAAGCTAGCTGAGCAGCAGATAATCAGAAAGCGGCTTGGGTGCTGCTCTGGCTTCCTCATATCCCTTCTCTGCTTACCACCCTGCCCCCATCTCTTTCTATTTCTTCTGTTTCCTGCCACTTGTGACTCTCAGCTCTGTCTCTGTTCACACATTTTTTAAACATAGCTTTTCCATGCTTTTCCTTCACCTAAGATGTAAGCCACATTCCCTGGCTTGTGTTTCCATTATTCTTTGCCCAGGCATGAGGTTTCCCAAGAAACACAACTCCTATCAATGTCCCCTGTTCCAGGAACTTGAGTCACTGAGCCCGAAACAAACAAACAAACAAACAAACTTAGAGATGATACTGAGAGCTCTTTCTGAAACCATGGACTTAGGGACATGTGAAGAGTCAAAAGGTTCTTACATATATTCATTCCCAAGGGAGTACTTTATACATCTCTCCTTACCATGTTGCAATGTGCTAGTTAGGGTTTACTATTAATAATAAACTATCTGAGAGCAAAGTAGAAGCTCGAAAAAAAAGTAATAAATTTTCACATAATAGAATCTGCTCATGATAGAACATTGAGATTAGCTGCCAGACATGGAGACAAAGAGATCCACTAAGAAAGTCATTTAGTAGATAATAAATCTAACCCAAACAAGGCCTCTGGGTCCCATGTCAATGCATCAGATACCCTAATTTCAGAAATGCAAATGTTACAGGATTAAAGCAAAATGAAATATTGAGAGAAGATTAAGCATAACCTGATGCACCATTAATCTCAGCCCTTCTCTGAGAGTCGTGTTTCAGGAAGAAGTGGGGAAGAACTCCCCAAAGGAAGTATTTTTATCTGGGAGCCTATTCAGCAGGAGCAAACAAGCCTTGCTTAATGTGTTGACATTGTGGAAGGGAGACTTCCGTCTTCCCTCTCTCTGGCTTTCTAGAAGAAACATTGACCTGTGCTGTGGTCGGAATATTTGTAATCACACATTTGTGTTCGTAATCACAGCTCTTATCACACTACGGACACTGCAGCACCAGTAAATTCAGCTTAGAAACACAAGACAAAGTATATAGTTTGTGAGTGCACAGAGAACAGCTACCATGAACGTTTCCATTAATAACAACTTCATTATAAGTTTAGCTCCTTCTAAGCTACACAGGATCTTGACTTCCTTACCAATGTATTCTATCTTCTATTCTGAAGATTATTTTGAGTTAGTAGAAAAATGGGCTTTTTCGGTAGCAGAAACATCAAAGCAAAAAGAATGGTACTTTATAGTATCCCATGATTTGTCCAAATGCTTTATGTCAATAAAGAATCATCAATACTTGTCAAATCAACACTGAAATTTCCAACGACTGAAAATACAAATTCCAGCTGTCCAATTTCAAGTCAACACAAGCTTGTCTAAATTAAACCCTTTGACATAAAAACAACTTGAAATTTATTGAATGCCTTTAAGCAGGCAGTTTAGACTTGTCAGATACCCAGAGAGCACAATTGGACTGAGAAAATCCAACTTCCGTCATATACAAGGATTACAATCAAGCAAATTTTCATTTTTAGCCTTTCCAATCAGGTTCCTATTCAATGCACTGTTTGATTTCTGACATTACTAAGATCCATAGGGCTCCATTTTCTTGCCACAGTGGGGTCTTTCTTTTCTTTTCTAACACAACCTAGAATGGACTTTATGTGTAGACTTAATAAGGCCCCCTCAGAGTCAGAAAATGAGATTGTTTCAATCATTATTTGTTTCTTTGAGTATGAAAATATTCCATGTAGGTTAAAATACTTCTGGCAATGAGTTATTAAAAGAAGTCTGAATTTTCCTTTGTTTATCTGAAGTTCAAGACTTGCTATGTGTCCTTACTCTCTAATTGTTCTGAGTTTATTGATTCCTGAGTTCCTCCTGGCTTCTGTCTCATCATCCACTGGAACAGGAACCTTTAGAAACAGTGACTTCATATTATGATCATTTCCACAAACATATTCTAAGCATTTCCTCTGGATCAGACCTTGAATTAGGTCTTGACATTAGGGAAATGGAGCAATCCCTGCTATCACAGACCTCAAAGTCTGGCAAAAGAGCTGGAATAACAGTGTCTAGGAACACAGAGTTCCTAGGAGAGAGAAGACAAGCTGCTAGAGAGGGGATCTGCTGCCTCCTGGCATAAGATTGCCTTAACCCCTTTTTTTATTTGGGGCATGAAAACACCAGTCTTCCCTGAGGGATTTGATGTGGGATGGGAGGGAGAATGGCTCCATGTTCTCCTGATGAGTAAATTTTCCCAGGTCTCATCCTGCCTGGTAAAGGCCTCCTTTCTTTCCATCTGCTTTGGTCAAGCCCCTGACATATATACATATACGACATGCATTGCCTATTAGCATGTCAGTGATGTTCAGTGGCCATAATTATTCCCTGAATATGAACCATGAGCTGCACTCTGTGTGTCATGGGCTGAGCACAGGCATGGTGTTTGGTCTCATAAAGCCAAACCTATGGTAACAAAGACAGAAAATGAGCAAGTATAAGAACGACGAAGTAAATAGTCCCATGAAGAAAAGGGTCAAGGCACGGCAGTGGAGAAAAAAATGTATGAGTCCTGGTCCTTTGGGTGGTAACGTATGGTCTCTCTGAGATGGTGACATTTAATGTGAGACTTGACAGATGAGGAGCAAGCCACATGAAGCTGTGCAGGGGAGAGAGTTTCTGATGATGGAAAGGAAGGCAGAGTGGGTGGAGGGGGCAAATGTGGCAGAGAGGGGTAGGAAATGAGGTTTGGTGTTTACTTGGTATAAGGACAGGTTTTAGATGAAATCATCGCAAGGAGTTAGGATCTTATTCTAGTCCAGTGTGAAAGCATCAAAGTTTTAAACGTTTTAAAACTTATCACGTATTCAAGTTTATGATTTGCATTTTTTTTTTTTTTTAAATTTCGGTGTGCCAGGTCTTAGTTGCAGCATGTGGTATCCAGTTCCCTAACCAGGGATCAGCCCGGCTCCTTGCATTAAGAGTGTATAGTCTTAACCAGTGGGCCACCAGAAAAATCCCTGATTTGCATTTTGAAAAAAAGACTCTTATGGCTACTTTGTGGAGAACGTGTGTGCCAGTGGGCTGGCAGAAGTAGTTGCGGCTGTGAGCAGGTAAAAGATATTGGCAACTTGATGTAGCAGAAGAGTCATCCAAATGCCTACACTAGGAAGCAAGACTTTGGAAGCTTGTTATCTATACTGTTCTTCACATGTCATACTGTATCCCAACTTTTCCAGCAAAACTGATCTCCACTAACCCGTTGGTTCATTCAGCCAAATGGGAATGTATGCTTGGTGCTTTACTACCTACAGTAGCATAGAAGCCAAAAGGTCCCAGTCATTGTCCTGTGGAAAGGTGATAGTTCACTAATAAGCACAGCCATGGAAGCTCATGCAGAGTTAACCAGTTGCAAGAAGAAGAGGTATTCTGCCACCAAGAAATCATACTCTACACAGTGTGAGTCAGCTCAGTGTTTACTGCATGCCAAGTACAAGGTCTAGTGGTTTTCCCTACTCTCTTCAATTTAAGTCTGAATTTGGCAATAAGGAGTTCATGATCTGAGCCACAGTCAGCTCCTGGTCTTGTTTTTGCTGACTCTATAGAGCTTCTCCATCTTTGGCTGCAAAGAATATAATCAATCTGATTTTGGTGTTGACCCATCTAGTGACGTCCATGTGTAGAGTCTTCTCTTGTGTTGTTGGAAGAGGGTGTTTGCTATGACCAGTGCGTTCTCTTGGAAAAACCCTGTTAGCCTTTGCCCTGCTTCATTCTGTACTCCAAGGCCAAATTTCCCTGTTACTCCAGGTGTTTCTTGACTTCCTATTTTTGCATTCCAGTCCCCTATAATGAAAAGGACGTCTTTTTTGGGTGTTAGTTCTAAAAGGTCTTGTAGGTCTTCATAAAACTGACTGAGTGACTGAACTGAAATGAAGTACAAGGTTGTGTCTATTGGGAAGCTATTTATTAATGGAAATCCAAGGATCACTTTGTGCGGGGTTTCCCATTGATTAGAAATCTCAGAAGTCTCAAAGTATTT
Source organism: Budorcas taxicolor (assembly GCF_023091745.1). NCBI lineage: Eukaryota > Metazoa > Chordata > Mammalia > Artiodactyla > Bovidae > Budorcas > Budorcas taxicolor. Next base: position 51,854,255 of record NC_068910.1, on the reverse strand, counting down.
ACATTCCAAGAATATTGGGACTTGTTGGTATAGGAACATTCTCATCCATCATCTCCTTCACTTCTTGTGCTTGGAATGCAAGTTGACATATGTGCTGATAAGATTATAAGAGTGTGTGTTACTATAGTTATAGAAAATAAACAGTGCATAAAAGGTATTTATGGAAAAGGATCAATGAAAATGTTTAGAATTTAAGAGATTCTTGGCCAAATTATCTCATTAAAAAGTTTATCTTAAGAACAAACCAGAGACTTCCCTGGTGGTCCAGTGGTGAAAAATCCACCTCCTAGTGTAGAAGATGCAGGTTCAATTCCTGGTCAGGAAACTGAGATCCCGCATGCTTTGGGGAAACTAAGCCCACACACCACACAACTGGAGAGCCTACATGCATAACAAAGACCCAGCACAGCCAAAATAAACAAAAAAATAAATAAAATAAAATTTCACTTCAGTTCGGTCACTCAGTCGTGTCCAACTCTTTGTGACCCCATGAATCGCAGCATGCCAGGCCTCCCTGTTCATCACCATCTCCCGGAGTTCACTCAGACTCACGTCCATTGTGTCGGTGATGCCATTCAGCCATCTCATCCTCTGTCATCCCCTTCTCCTCCTGGCCCCAATTCCTCCCAGCATCAGAGTCTTTTCCAATGAGTCAACTCTTCGCATGAGGTGTCCAAAGTACTGGAGTTGCAGCTTTAGCATCATTCTTTCCAATGAACACCCAGGACTGATCTCCTTTAGGATGGACTGGTTGTATCTCCTTGCAGTCCGAGGGACTCTCAAGAGTCTTCTCCAACACCACAGTTCAAAAGCATCAATTCTTCAGCACTCAGCCTTCTTCACAGTCCAACTCTCACATCCATACATGACCACAGGAAAAACCATAGCCTTGACTAGATGGACCTTTGTTGGCAAAGTAATGTCTCTGCTTTTGAATATGCTATCTAGGTTGGTCATAACTTTCCTTTCAAGGAGTAAGCGTCTTTTAATTTCATGGCTGCAATCACCATCAGCAGTGATTTTGGAGCCCCCCAAAATAAAGTCTGACACTGTTTCCAGTGTTCCCCCATCTATTTCCCATGAAGTGATGGGACCAAATGCCATGATCTTAGTTTTCTGAATGTTGAGCTTTAAGCCAACTTTTTCACTTTCATCAAGAGGCTCTTTAGTTCTTCTTCACTTTCTGCCATAAGAGTGGTGTCATCTGCATATCTGAGGTTATTGATATTTTCCTGGCAATCTTGATTCCAGCTTGCGCTTCTTCCAGCCCAGAGTTTCTCATGATGTACTCTGCATAGAAGTTAAATAAGCAGAGTGACAATATACAGGCTTGATGTACTCCTTTTCCTATTTGGAACCAGTCTGTTGTTCCATGTCCAGTTCTAACTGTTGCTTCCTGACCTGCCTACAGATTTCTCAAGAGGCAGGTCAGGTGATCTGGTATTCCCATCTCTTTCAGAATTTTCCATTACCAAGCCTTCATATTTAAAAGAAAAATGGAAAGAGCAGCATTCAGTGATAAGGAATATATCTCAAGAAATTGCTAGCTTGTCAGAGAAAGAGAAAAAGTTCTCAAGAGAATGTATAGCTATTAGTAAATTGGAGCTGTGCCTGGCATAGAGGCAATAACCTGACTCATTTCTAGACTAGTAAGGGAGAGAGGTGATTTTGGTAACCCCCACTTTACACTTCTAAAATACCATGGACAGTCTCAATCCATGGGGCACCCAGGTGCTTGATAAAGGGTACTAGAGCTTCAATATGCTTTGAGAACCTATCGCTTTCCCCATAAAATGCCAAGGACCAGAATCTGAAATATTTACTGAAGCCCTGGTGGCCAGAATCAATTATCTCCCCCACTCTCTCCATCTGTCTCTATCTCTTATATAATTAAGACAATTCATTCTCTTTCACTACTGAATCTAATGGAGAAGAGTTACTATTGGTGTTAAATTAACCAGAGGCAATTAGCATGGGATTGAAAACTGGACAGATTTTAATTTACATCCTACCTCAGCCTCTTCATCGTTGTATAAGTTTGGTCGAGGTATTAACATTCTACCAGCCTCAATTTTTTTGTCTATCAGCAAAATATGGATAATGATTCTTTTGGGACGAATCATGAAGATTAAATTAACTAATGTACATGGAGTGCCTAGTTTGGCACATGGTAATACCAAACAAATACTCAATAGAATAATGCAATTGGATTTGGCTTATTTCTGGATCAGGTTACAGTGTCTGTTACTCTGTATACTCCATCTTTCTAGATTTGTGATCCTCTTTGGACATTTTCTTGCTTAGACATTGACTCCTATGAAAGTCATCCTTGTTCTTCCACAACTCAGACTTTTATGCTGAATATTTTCTGACATTGAGAAAAACTGCAAAATAAAACAATGACCATTTTTATACCATCTAGGGTCAACAATTAATATTTCACCATATTTGTTCCAATTCTCCATATTTATACCTTTTAAAAATAGAAGCATCTAAACATTTAAGAGTTGCAGAAACATGAGATCTCTGCATAAATATTTTATTTGGCAAGCATTTTCTAAAAATAAGGACGCTTTCCTTTATCAGCCTAAGGACATTATCACTTCTGAGAATATTAACATTAATGCCACATCCTCACTTAAAATCCAATCCATAATCAACATTTCTCAACTGGCCTTTTTATAGCTATGTTTCTTTAGTCTTTGAACCAGTCTTCCAATCAAGATATAAATGTTACATTCAGTTATGTCTTTTAAAAAATTTTTCTTTAACCTAAAACAGTTGTCCCAATTTTCCCATGACACTGACTTTTTCAAAGAGCACAAACCACTTTTCTTATAGAATGATTTGACTCCTGAATCCACATCTTTTACTCACTGGCCCGGGAGTCTTTGAAGTGGCCACCTTGCTGATGAATTGCCTACTAAGACCCTGAATCCTTCTTCCAGCCTGCAGGAAAATTATGAATGAGTGTTTAATGCTGGCATTTTGATGTCACATTGGAAGAATATCCAGAGGAAAGTTAACATTGGAAGTGATACCAAGGAGCTCTGTCCTCCTTCCGCCAAGAGTACTGAAACCCAGGGGGGAGTCCCACCTGTCAAGCATAATGGAAATGTCATCCAGGAAAAGAAAGGTGGTCAAAATGTTCCCTGCGGATTCCCTTGCAAATTAAAGAATTCATTGAAAAATGACTCCTTTGCCAACGGCTCCCCATCTGGCAGCCCAGAGTCCTCCTTCGTGTTGTCTTGACTAAGGGCTGCAGAGTTTGTCACAAGTCAAGAGGATTTTACTTGCCAAGAATTCTGTTGAATCTTTTGTAGGCTTCTCATAGTTCCTAGGCCACATGATAACCAAGATTCTTGCAGAAGAAGTCAAGAAAATTTGCTTGGCTAGATATATTTAATAGAGTCTCTTTTGGTCTCTTCCCTATAGGTCAGCAAAGACCAATAACATTTTATGCAATGAGGAAAATGTTACTTTTCTTTTGCTGCGCTATCCAGCATGGTAGCCAGTAGCTACATGTAGCCATTGAACATTTGAAATGGGCTAGTATAATTGAAGAATGGATTTCTAAATTTAATTTAATATTAAGAAATTTAAATGCAGACATAAGTAGCCACATTGTCTAGTGTTGAACAGTACAGATACAGACTATGTTGTCACTTGAATCTAATTTCCAGATTTGGAGACCAGGGTCTATTCTCATGAATTCCATTCTCCCCTCCTCCTCTTCCCTTCGGTTCAGTGGAGGAACATACATCATTTTCAGCTCTTCAGATTCTCATTTCCCCATTCTTAGACCAGTCACAGAATGTCTAGGAGCCAGCAGAGGGGTCAGCCACACTGCAGCTGATCTGGTAAGAAAGGAAGCCTGCTCTCCGGACTGGTACCCACCCGTGCTTTTCCATCTGAGCCTTTCATCTTCCCATGTGACAACTTGCTCTGAATCTTCACCCCCTTGGTAGGTGAGCTGACTCCTGGGAAGTCAGGTTATAGGAACTCTGCCCTAGAGCTGACAGAGACTTGATTTTCAGGATCAAAGGTCTTTCAGAGGAGTTTACCAACACTTTGGCTTTGTCCAAGAGGCTGTGCTTTGTGAGTCAGTTGCTGGATAGACAAGAAGAAAGTGGCAGTGACAATGGCGATTACATTTCATTGTATATGAAGAGATTGGCACTTGTATTAAGTACTACACATGCATTTAATCTTTATGATAACTCACATAATATACATTATGAGTTTTTATTTTACAGTTGAGGAAATGATATTCAGAAAAGTATAAGATGTGCCCAAGTGCATATAACTAGGCAGGGAGGGGCTAGGAATGAAAATATATTCTGCTTATTTCTAGAGCTTCTGAGTATGACAGTGATTTTCTGCCTTGAATCTCTCATCTCTGTGTCTTTCTGTCTTTTTCTCTGTACACACACACACACACACACACACACACACACACACACATTTGTGAATTTTCCAGGCATCTGAATTATACACTTTCAATTTCCAGACTCTTAAATGAAAAATAATTTGACTTGATCAAATTACTAGTATACTGTACTTGTCCTGCCCTACTAAACTGTTAACCCTTTCTGAATACGCATACATTATAGAAACTGCACTGTGATATATCTAAGTTCTAGTGAGGCAAGTAGAACGATTTGCCTATATGAACCAGCTTCAAGTCACCAAGCTTCATTGTTGTTCTTGTTATAATCTACACAAAACATAGGGTTTGCCATTTTAACCATTTTTAAGTTTACAGTTTTGGGGCATTAAGTATATTCACATTGTTTTGTGTGGTTTGCTTTTTCACTTAGGATGGATAAATCTCTTTTTTTCAGTTTTATGGAGTTATAATTGACAATATTTTAAGATATTTAAAGTACATTCACGTTGTTGCATAACCATCAGCACTATGCGTCTCCAGAACATTTTCATCATCCCAAGCTGAAATTCTGTACTCAGTAAATGACTCCCAATCCCCACTTCTCCCCAGCACCTGGTAAACACCAGTCTACTTTCACTCTCTATTGTTGTTCATTGTTGTTCTCTATTGTTGCTCATTCATGTCTGACTCTTTGTGACCCCATGGACAGCAGCACGCCAGGCTTCCATCCTTCACTATCTCCCGGAGCTTGCTCAAACTCATGTTCATTGAGTCAGAGATGGCAGCCAACCATCGCATTCCATTCTCCTGCCTTCAGTCTTTCCCAGCTGGATGTGACTCTTCGAGGCACTAGAACCTGGAGCTTCATGGTCACTACTTTGCTGACATCACTCTTCAAGTCACTTACCTTTTCAGGCCAACACGCTTCTTGTCCACGAGCAGTGGAGGTGAGAGATTGGGGGGGGTGGGGGGGGGTGTATGTGTGGGGAGCAAACAAGCATGCGAGATACAAGGTTGGGGCAGAGTGACATTCAAGAGCCTTCATGCATTTAGTTCCCATTTTTCCAAGAAGCAAGTAGGGAACAGTTGGCAGAAACATATTCATCACCTCTCCCTCTCTCCCTCCCTCAAAGAAAGATACCTTTATTCCTAAACCTGGTAGCCTCACAGAAAATACATTTAATTCTAAATTCTGATAGCCCCAAGGAGTAGAAGCCCAGATAATTCAGGAGCCAGATGATTTTTATTAATGGGGAAATAAATATTTGATCATCAGATTCATGAAATTCATTTCTACTTTAATGCCAGTGGGGAACTAGATTTTGGAGACATCTGAGCACACTCAAAACCAACTAGGAGAACCAATTGAGTTCTGTTTCAACCGGAGACTCACCTTCCACTTCAACATTGTCTGAATTCTGTTTCTTCCCTCTTCTCCTAAAAGGTATAGAAAGTTAAGAACAGGGTCTCCCCTCTGAAGTAAGAAGTCAAATTTGTATATTTTTGACTTGGTATATTGTTGAATATTTTAAGATTTGATGTACTTTTAGTGAAAACAAGTCTTTTTTAAAGTAATTGAGAGATATATGAAATTCGCATTATCACAAGAGAAATGTTGATCCCTTTGAATTATGCAGGGAAGAGTAAATATCTAATTATTTTCACCTAATCATCATTATTCCTTTTCATCTCCCAATACTCTAGTCATTTCTTATTGTTTTTATTCTCTCTACCCCATCAGCTCTTTTAAAAAGAGACCCTTTTGAGTTCAGCTGAGATAAAAGAGGCTTAAAGATAAGAAATAACAGAAGTCCCTGCACTTCATGGGGATTACAAGTGGAATTAACGTGGCTGTATGAAATGATGCCACAGCTTGGGGCTTGGAAATGACAAGGTTATTTATTCTCTGAAATCCTAGACACTGGTTAGGTTGTTATTAATCACAGGGACTCCAAGGCTGGGGTGGGAAACTCCATTTGCAGATGGAGCACTATTGGGTTGTGAGCCTATCACAGTCCTCTTTTTAAAAACAATGTCTGAATTTGGGGGAAAAAAAGTCTAATTTTTGAAAACTGTCTAAAGTTAAGAATAAAAGAATTAATCTCTACTTGCTCCTTTCCCACCCCCACACTCTAATGGAAAATATCTTTTAACCATTATCCTTTTTAGTGCATTTGGAGGTTCCCATTAGAATTTTGGGTCTTCTCTTGTAGCTCAGCTGATAAAGAATCCACCTGCAATGCAGGAGACCCCAGTTCAATTCCTGGGTGTGGAAGATCCCCTGGAGAAGGGATAAACTACCCACTCCAGTATTCTTGGGCTTCCCTGGTAACTCAACTGGTAAAGAATTTGCCTGCAATGTGGAAAACCTGGGTTTGATCCCTGGGTTGGGAAAATCCCCTGGAGGAGGGCATGGCAACCCACTCCAGTATTCATGCCTGGAAAATCCCCGTGGACAGAGGAGCCTGGAGGGCTACAGTCTGTGGGATCACAAAGAGTGGGACACAACTAAGTGACTAAGCACATTAGAATTTTAAATGCTTTTTCTGCTTCTATTGCTTGAGATACCGTCTTTAGATAGCACCCACCTACTGTGTACAATGAATCAAGAGTTTGGCAACATTTTTACTATTCTGTACCTCATCTTCTTGATCCATAACTCAATTTTGTCATTTTATAATTATTTGAGTTCTTCTAATAATTCCCTCTGTAACTGAAAGTGATAAATATTCACCTTTGTATTTGTTGATTTATCAACTTTAGATAACACTTTTTGGGGTGTGTATATTTTGGTGTTCTATATTGTGGCTGTGCTGGGTCCTAGTTGTGGGACACAGGGTCTTCATTGCTGCATGTGGAATCTTTGTTGCAGAATGTAGGATCCTCTTTTTTTCTTTTTTTTTTTGCTGCATCATGTGGGATCTAGTTCCCTGACCAGGGGTCAAGCCTGAGCTCCCTGCATTAGGAGAGCAGAGTCTTAACCATGCGACCACCATGAAGTTCCAAAAATACTTTTGAAGGGAGAATAAGTTCATACATTTATAATTGCTTTGGTTTCTTCTCTTCCCTTCACTTACTTTCATTGTTGTTGGTGATGGAAATTTAACTTGTATACTGTCAAGGTTCATAGCACTTATATTTTTCTTCAATATCTGTAAATTAGTTTCTGCTATTTGTCTATAAGTTAATTGTCACAGTTAAAATTCTCCCCAAATAGAAGATTAATGAGTTAAAGATGTAAATAGAAGACCTGAATCCCTAAAATTTCTAGAAGAAAACATTGGTAGTACACTCTTCAACACTGGTCTTATATTTTGGGGGGCATATGTCTTCAGGCTAGGGAGAAAAAAGCAAAAATAAAGAAATAGGACTACATCATGCTTTTGCACAGCAAAGAAAACTATCAACAAATTGAAAAGGTTACCTACTGAATGGCAGGAGATATTTGCAAATGACATATATGATAAGGGGTTAATACCCAATATAAACAAAGAACTCATACAACTCGACATAAAAAAAAAAATACCCAACCCAAACAACCTGATTGAAAAATGGACAGAGCACCTGAATAGATACTTTTACAAAGAAGGTGTCAGATAACTGATGGGCACATGAAAAGATGCTCAGCATCACTACTCATCAGGGAAATGCAAATCAAAACCACAATGAGATTGTCTTATGCTTGTTAAAATGACTGTCATTAAAAAGGAAACAAATAACAAGCGTTGGCAAGGTTGTGGAGTAAAGGGAACCCTAGTGCATTGTTGGTGGGAATGTAAATTGGTGCAGACACTGTGGAAAACAGTATGAAAATTCCTCAAGGAATTAAAAATAGAATGACCATATGATCCAGCAATTCTACTCCTGGGTATTTATTCAAAGAAAATGAGGTACCATTTCACGCCAGTCAGAATGGCTGCGATCCAAAAGTCTACAAGCAATAAACGCTGGAGAGGGTGTGGAGAAAAGGGAACCCTCGTACTGTTGGTGGGAATGCAAACTAGTACAGCCACTATGGAGAACAGTGTGGAGATTCCTTTAAAAACTGCAAATAGAACTGCCTTATGACCCAGCAATCCCACTGCTGGGCATACACACCGAGGAAACCAGAACTGAAAGAGACATGTGTACCCCAGTGTTCATCGCAACACTGTTTATAATAGCCAGGACATGGAAGCAACCTAGATGCCCATCAGCAGACGAATGGATAAGAAAGCTGTGATACCTATACACAATGGAGTATTACTCAGCCATTAAAAAGAATACATTTGAATCAGTTCTAATCAGGTGGATGAAACTGGAGCTGATTATACAGAGTGAAGTAAGCCAGAAAGAAAAAACACCAATACAGTATATTAACGCATATATATGGAATTTAGAAAGATGGTAATGATAACCCTGTATGCGAGACAGCAAAAGAGACACAGATGTATAAAACAGTCTTTTGGACTCTGAGGGAGAGGGAGAGGGTGGGATGATTTGGGAGAATGGCATTAAAACACGTATAATATCATATAAGAAACGAATCACCAGTCTAGGTTTGATGCAGGATACAGGATACTTGGGGCTGGTGCACTGAGATGACCCAGAGGAATGGTATGGGGAGGGAGGTGGGAGGGGGGTTCAGGATTGGGAACATGTGTACACCCGTAGCGGATTCATGTTGATGTATGGCAAAACCAATACAATATTGTAAAGTAAAAAATAATAATAATAAAATAAAATCTGAAAAAAAAAAAAAAGAAAATGGAATACCAACTAGAAAAGATATATGCGCCACTATGTAGGCTGCAGCATTATTTACGGTAGCCAAGTTATGGATGCAACCTATGCGCCCATCAGTAGATGAAAGGATAAGGACGATGTGGTGTATGTGTACAGTGGAGTCCTACTCAGCCATCAAAGAATGAAATTTTGTCATTGGTGAAAACATGGATGGACCTAGAGGGAATCGTGCTAAGTGAAATAAGTCAGACGAGAAAAGCAGACACTATATGCTTTCGCTTATATGTGGAATCTAAAAAGCAAACCGACAAGCATAACTAAACAGAAACAGGGTCATATATACAGAGAATAAAGAGGTGGTTGCAGGAGGGGAGGATGTGGGAGGAAAGAAATAAGTGAGGGAGATTAGGAAGTAGAGACTTTCAGTTACAGAAGAAATACGTTGATGGTATGGAATGTGCAGCCGAGGGAACAGAGTCAGTAATTACATTATCTCTTAGTACGATGACAGTAACTAGGCTCATCATTACTACTTACCATGTTAATCATTCTAGTGAAAAGATAAATAAGTTCTAGGGATGTAGTGTACAACAGAAATACAGTTCACACTTTCACACATTATATGTGAAAGTTACCGAGAATAAATCCTGAGTTCTCATCAAATGGGAAAAAAATGCCTTTTTTATATTTCTTTAATGTTTGTCTATATGAGTTGATGGATGGTCACTAAACTTATAGTGGTGATCATTTACGATGTGTATAAGTTAAATCATTGTGCTATGTACCACAAACATTCCTAAAATGTCAAGATCTAATTTTTTGTTAGTTTTTATTCATGTTTTCTAGGTACTACACAGTGCTGCTATTTCTGTATCTCACCTTCTCTTCCTTTTACATTTTTCTGCTCCTTTACATTTTTCCCCTCCTAGAGTACCTCTTCGGAGAAGGCAATGGCAACCCACTCCAGTACTCTTGCCTGGAAAATCCCATGGAGGGAGGAGCCTGGTAGGCTGCAGTCCATGGGGTCGAGAACAATCGGACACGACTTCAATTTCACTTTCACTTTCACTTTTATGCACTAGAGAAGGAAATGGCAACTCACTCCAGTGTTCTTGCCTGGAGAATCTCAGGGATGGGGGAGCCTGGTGGGCTGCCGTGCATGGGGTCGCGCAAAGTCGGAGACGACTGACGCGATTTAGCAGCAGCAGCAGCAGCAGAGTACCTCTTTGAGGACTTTCTATTTATTTATGTATATTTTGACTGCATTGGGTCTTTGCTGCGGTTTGCCGGTTTCTCTAGTTGCAAAGCATGGGCTTAGTTGCCCCACAACAAGTTGGATCTTAGTTTCCCGATCAGAGGTCAAACACATATCTCTTGCGTTGAAAGGCAGATTCTCAACCACTGGACCACCAGGGAAGTCCCAATGATGAATTATCTGATGTTTATGTTTTATGAGATCAGGAAGGTCTGAAAAGCGTTTTGTTCAATACTTGTTTAGTGATTTGGTTGGGTATAGATGTCAGAGTTTAAAAATTAGAAATTTGGAAAAAGTTGTAATGTCTTTCTGCATCCATTGCTGATGAGAAACTTGATGTTAGTCTGATTTTTTTTTCTTTGACTCTAGAAGTGTTGCAGGAAGGGGAACCCCTTCCAGGGCCCGAAACTGGGCTCTTGTCTAATACTCAGAAATGAACTGTCCAAGGAGACACATGTGCTGACAAAGCAAGAGATTTTATTGGGAAAGCGCAGCCGGGTGGAGAGCAGTAGGGTAAGAATACCCTGGAGAACTGCTCTGCCACTGGCTCCCAGTCTCAGGTTTTATGGTGATGGGATTAGTTTCCGGGTTGTCTTTGGCCAATCATTCTAACTCAGAGTCCTTCCTGGTGGTGCACGCCTTGTTCAGCCAAGATGGATGCCAGAGAGGAGGATTCTGGGAGGTGGTCAGACAGGTGGTGTCTCCTTTTGACCTTTCCCGAAATCTTTTGGTTGGTGGAGGCTTGTTAGCTCCCTGTTCCTCACCAGAACCTCCTGCAACTCATACAGATGCTTACTATGGTGCCTGGCCAGGGTGGGCATTTTCAATCAGTGTGCTTCCCCTAACAGAAGCTTTTATGATTCCTCTTTGTTCTAGGACACTTGAAGTTCCTTAAGTGGTTTCAGTGTGCGGATTTTCCCTCCACAGATTTTGATGGTCATTTGAATCAATTTGAAACTGCTTTTTTTTTTTTTTTTTCAGTTCAAGAAAATGTTCTTCTAGCTTCATCTTGGCATCTAGTCCTAGCTAGTCTATTATTCAGTCTAATTGCTGAATTTTTTTCCCACTAATATGTTTACTTTCATAAAGTTATTTTTTTCTTCACTTCCTTTCCCCAGATCAGATGCCTATTTTTGTTTTTGGAAGACACAATTTTTGTTCTGTCTGAAGATACTTATTAGAATAATTTCAAAGTGCTCTTCCTTATTCAGCTTTAATTTCTGTGGGGTCAAATACTGTTTTTATTTTCCATTTGGAGCTTTATTTGTGCTATAACTTTTCCCCAAATATCTCAGGATCCTTAGTTGTTGGTTCAATTTCATGAATGAACAGACACTTTTCTCTGCCCCCTACCATGTCCTTTGCCACCTATGCATTTTAGCTTCTGCCCTGGTGGACAAGTTCTTCACTCTGCCAATGGCCTGACAGTTTTTTTTTTAAAGTTTTTATTGAATTTGTTACAGTGTTGCTTCTGTTGTTTTCTGTTTTCTTTCTTTCTTTTTATTTTCTGGCCAAGAGGCTTGTGGGATCTTAGCTCTTTGACCAGGGATGGAACCCACACCCGCTGCATTGGAAGGCAAAGTCGTAATCACTGGACCACCAAGGAAGTCCTAAAGGTCTGCCACTTCTCTCCATAGTTCTGCCTTGGGGATTTTGAAACCTGCTGGATAGCATGAAAATGTGGGTTGGGTATTGCCTCCAGGAGCATTCCTCATCAGTTGTATCAGTGGAGGGGGCAGAGGATAAATGCTTCAGCTTCCTGTTCTTCAGGGGTGCAATTCTGTTCCCAAGAGGATCCTGGCCAGATGGATTCCTAATCACCTACAGTAGCAATCCTCAAATTATACACTCTTTATCAGTCTTCTCATTCCTGACTCATTCTGTCTGTTCATGCCTGCTGCCCGAAATCATCTCCTACATATGTACCAGCACCTATGTTCTTGTATCAAGTTCAATTTTGTGAGCATCTAAAGAAAGACAGTGGTTAGTACACCCAGGACGCTAGACATTTCCCTGGAGCTGTGTAGAGCTCCCTCTCCCATACCCCCCTCTTCCTTGGATGAGAGTACTGCCTTTGAGTTCTGTTATACCATGGGATGTTTTGATATGCAGTGTCTTTGTAGGGTGCCTAGACAGAGAACAATTTGCTGGGGTACCACAGTAGCCTAATAGAAAGCTTTCTACTGGGGAGTAGGGGGCACATGTCCAGTGCTATAAAGAACAATATTGCATAGGAACCTGGAATGTTAGGTCCATGAATCAAGATAAATTAGAAGTGGTTAAACAGGAGATGACAGGAGTGAACATTGACATTTTAGGAATCAGTGAGATACAATGGACTGGAATGGGTGAATTTAATTCAGATGACCATTATATCTACTACTGTGGACAAGAATCCCTTAAAAGAAATGGAGTATCCCTCAGTCAACAAGAGAGTCCGAAATACAGTACTTGGATACAATCTCAAAAATGACAGAATGACCTCTGTTTGTTTTCAAGGCAAACCATTCAGTATCACAGTAATCCAAGTCTATGCCCCAACCACTAATGCCAAAGAGGCTAAACAGTTCTATGAAGACCTAAAAGAGCTTCTAGAACTAACACCCCAAAAAGATGTCCTTTTCATCATGTGGGACTAAAATGCAAATGTTGGAAGTCAAGAGGTAACCGGAGTAACAGGCAAATTTGGCCTTGGAGTACAAAATGCAGCAGGGAAAAGGCTAAACAAGATTTGCCAAGAGAACGCACTGGTCATAGCAAACACTCTCTTCCAACAGCACAAGAGAAGATTCTACACATGGACATCACCAGATGTTCAATACCGAAATTAGATTGATTATATTCTTTGCAGCCAAAGATGGAGAAGCTCTATACAGTCACCAAAACAAGATCAGGCACTGTCTGTGGCTCAGATCATGAACTCCTTATTGCCAAATTTAGACTTAAATTGAATAAAGTACAGAAAACCACTAGACCATTCAGGTATGACTTAAGACAAATCCCTTACGATTATACAATGGAAGTGACAAACGGATTCTAGGGATTAGATCTGATAGACAGAGTTCCCGAAGAACTATGAATGGAGGTTCATGACATTGTACAGGAGGCAATGATGAAAACCATCCCCAAGAAATGCAAAAAGGCAAAATGTTTGTTGAGGAGGCCTTACAAATAGCTGAGAAAAGAAGAGAAGCAAAAGACAAAGGAGAAAAGGAAAGATACACCCATTTGAAGGCAGAGTTCCAAAGAATAGCAAGAAGAGAATTAAAATAAAGCCTTCCTCAGTGATCAATGCAAAGAAATAGAGGAAAGCAATAGAATGGGAAAGACTAGAGATCTCGTCAAGAAAAAAAGAGATACTAAGGGAACACTTCATGCTTGCTTCTTGGAAGAAAAGCTATGACCAACCTAGACAGCATATTAAAAAGCAGATACATTACCAACAAAGGTCCATCTAGTCATAAGTATGGTTTTTCCTGTAGTTGTGTATGGATGTGAGAGTTGGACTATAAAGAAAGCTGAGTGCCAAAGAACTAATGCTTTTGAACTGTGGTGTTGGAGAAGACTCTTGAAAGGCCCTTGGACCACAAGGAGATCAAACCAGTCCATTCTAAAGGAAATCAGTCCTGAATATTCATTGGAAGGACTGATGCTGAAGCTGAAACTCCAATACTTCAGCTGCCTGATGTGAAGAACTGACTCATTTGAAAAGACCCTGATGCTGGGAAAGATTGAAGGCAGGAGGAGAAGGGGACGACAGAGCATGAGATGGTTGGATGGCATCACCAACTTGATGATGTGAGCTTGATAAAGCTGTGGGTGTTGGTGATGGACAGGGAAGCCTGGCATGCTGCAGTCCATAGGGTTACAAAGAGTCTGACAACTGACTAAATTGAACTGAACTAGTGGGCTTGTCGGTGCTTTTGCCTTTAGGAGGAGTTATTTATTTATTCATTTATTTAGTTTTATCTTTGTTGTTTGAAGTGTAAGTCCACAGTTATCTCTGTCTCACCCTGCTTCTTTCAGGCTCCAGGATCCATGCACATTGCCTTCTTTTTTAGAGAGAATTCCACCCTGACATTCTAAACTACTGTTTGCTATACATGCTCTTTAAACATGGAGAGGAGGTGGGACAGGAAGAAAATGGTTTTTCTGACCAAGCACCTAATTAATTACCGTGCTGAATAGCCTAGGGCATAAGCCGTCCTCAGCATAAGTTGATAATGTTTGAAGCTTCTCTGAGACTCCATTTTGAAATAGATCTCTTGCTCCCAATGCTGTGATGATACTTTAAGTTGTGATTTTCTGTTTCATTTGTCCTGTCAATATCTTGTATTTGTTTTCTCTCTTCTAGACCTTTCTCCGATTTTCTGGTCCATTGATGGCTCCCCTTGTTTCCAGCATGAGTGTATGTGCATCCTATTTAAATAGATCACGTAGTGGGTATACGTGTATTTATAAGTTAGATCCATCATTTGAAATAATTTCTATCATTTAGATGATGCCACAGACATAGAGCCTCAGAACCTAGACTTGAGCTCACTTCTTTTTCTTACATTGTATCCTTCTATTTCATCATTTCACTCAGCTCTGAGTGCAGTTGAGGCAAATTTCATATGGAAAGGGGGTCATATGTGGAAAGAAACCACAGGGAATCAAAGGGAACTCAAAGAGGGGAAATTTTAGGAAAAACAACACAAGATCTCTCATATCAGTGGTCTGATAGTAGTGGATAGCTTGCTTCCTATCCTTGCCACTTCTTTTAAAATGAAATCTCTGAGACGACCCAGAGGGATGGTATGGGGAAGGAGGAGGGAGGGGGGTTCAGGATGGGGAACACGTTTATACCTGTGGCGGATTCATGTTGAAGTATGGCAAAACCAATACAATATTGTAAAGTAATCTCCAATTAAAATAAATAAATTTATATTAAAAAATAAATAAAATGAAGTCTCTATTTAAAGGAAACGCACTTAATATGTCTGGCCTCACTGGTAGTTGAAATTCAAGAACTTTGAGTTGTGACAATTGACTGAGATAACGTTGTGGTGCTGGAAGGGAATTATGAAATCAGAAATACTTCGCCTTCTCCTAGTCTAATTGACTCTGAAGATTTAGGCAAATCATTCTGTCCTTGAACTGGCTTGAATTTCCTTATATATAAAATGAGGATAGAACCAATGATTTTTAAAATTCTGTGGTTCAAAATTAAGCAAACAGAGGGAGGCAAGTGCAACTTAATTAACTGACAAGGTTACTGATAAATATGAGTATGACCGTTATAAGTGACGATGATGAGAGTGTATCTTGAAGGTCCAGTAATCGCTACGAGTTATCCTGAGTGCCAGACTGGATTCCAACTAAGGTTTGGTCTTCAATAGTGTTAACCTTGGAAGGGCACACGCACATACAGACAGTTACTCCAAGAGACTCTCCCACTTAAAGGCCACCAGACATTGTTCCTGAGTATAGATCTGTCTATTGCAGCAGTAGCTGATTTGTTGCTCATATGCTCATACGTCTACAGGGCTGTGTCTTTTGAGAGAAGCTGTTACTCTAATGTACCTAACTAGAACAGGTAGAGCCTCAAAGTTTCATTCTTTATTATTATTATTTTCAAATATTCATTTATTTGGCTGCATTGGGTCTTAGTTGTGGCAGGTGGGATCTTTACTTGTGGCATGCAACGTTTTAAGTTCTGGCACGCAAACTCTTAGTTGCAGCATGTGAGACCTAGTTCTCTAATCAGATATTGAACCCAGCCCCCCACATTGGGAGTGTGGAGTCTTTGCCACTGGACCACCAGGGATATCCCTATTCTTTATTATTTGCTGAAGACCCTGATCTAAGATTCTCAGGGCAGAGTGCGGTGTTTGGGTTTAAGTTATTAAATCCCATCCTGATGGTTGGCTTAGATCTGGCTTCTGTCTCAGTTTTCTTGCACAGAGATCTTGCTTTTTATTTATCTGAAGAGTCCTGAGAAATCCATTTTGGAGGGCCTAGTGTTGGCTGTATGTTCAAAAAGGGGAGCTGCGGGTCTTACTTTGAACCTGCATATGTATACTAAGTACCCTATTTCAATTTGCTACAGCAGTTCAGCTACTTTGTCTTGCCCTTGTTGGCTTCATCCTCACGAGATTGGATATGCATCTTCTCTGTGTTGAGTTCTTCTGAGATGGTGAGCTTCCAGGCTTCCATCACAGCATCATGTACTCACTTATGTAGGGCCTGGTACATTTTATCTGGATACCTCTAAGCCATTTAATACCAATGTGTATCCCACTCACAGGCCACAGCTGGCATGCCCAGGCTTTGTTCCACTCATTAATTGCTTCTGCTCAGTCCCCTTGACTTGGCTGCAGTGTCTTATATAACACCTGTCCATGTTCACCAGAGGGATCCTTACCTTTGCAGACTATTTTAAGAGGTATCACTTTGCACCCAGATAATGAACATCTCATGGGTTCTAGAAACTGGCAGGGCCATGTTTCTCTCATATTCAGAAGAGCCTTGTTGGTATCAATCTGCAGTTCCATTTGGTTCTCAAGCAGGAACTTCCATCAGAGAAAGAAGCTGTCCCTGCCTCTCATGAATCATTGAGAGAAGGAAAGCAGAAGAGATGAAAGGTTGGTGTCACAACGACAGTAGGCTATTACAGACAGGTGAAGAGCCTTTTCTTAAGTTTTCTACCCCCAACTGCTGTTCAAGTAATCTAAAAGGGACCCTCCCTGAAACTGATTTAATTCTCAGGAGGAATGAAGAGACATTTAAAGGGCAAGCCAACTTCATAAAATGACATTAAAAAGTTTTAAAATAGTGTTTTGTTCTAAAGGGTGTTTGCAAATGTCAGAGGTAATTTATTGATTACAGCCCTAGCTGTTCTTGCTCAGGGATGCCTACCTGCCTTTGGTTTAACTAATGCTATTGAACCGTGCTCTTCATATGAATTATCTCAACTACCTCACGTTGTTTGCCTAAACTTTCCTGGCCCACTGAAATTTATTCACAAGTGAACAAAGTGAAGTAAAGTGAATGTTGCTCAGTCATGTCTGACTCTTTGCAACCCCATGGGCTATAGAAGTCCATGGAATTCTCCAGGCCAGAATATTGGAGTGGGTAGCCTTTCCGTTTTCCAGGGGGTCATCCCAACCCAGGGATTGAACTCAGGTCTCCCACTAGCAGGCAGATTCTTTACCAGCTTTTCCTGAGCCACAAGGGAAGCCTAAGTCTCCTGGAGTGGGTATCCTATCCCTTCTCCAGTGGCTCTTCCTGACCTAGGAACTGAACCAGGGTCTCCTGCATTGCAAGTGGATTCTTTACCAACTGAGCTATCAGGGAAACCCCACAAATGAACAACAGATGGTATTAAATCTGTGATGTTTATATGTCTTGTGCTACTTAACTTCTCTTGTAAATTGCATAAAGTCTTGAAAGTGGCAGTGGAAGTTAGTTGCCCTACACGTACCTGAGATGTATTACAGGCTCCTGGACAAAGTTGAAAGTTAGTTGCTTCTTCTGAGGATGTTGCTTCTTCTGAGGATGTGATTATGAGTACCTAAAAAATGAAAAAGCCACTTTGAAAGGAGACACATATTCCCCTTTAAGTTGAGCTGAGGACCAAACCTCTCTCATATTTCTTGGGCTCTGGCCTCCATTGTAAAAATATCTCTGATACTCTTGATGATACTTATCAACCATTAGTGGGAGCCAAGAATATTGTGGAGGAAGTTGATATCATCTTAACACTGTCTTGAATGAATTCTTGAATCTCTCTGAACTCATGTTCCCCATTTCCAAACAATGGAGACTAATAACTGCTTTGACTTCAGGGTCACACTAAAGCCCCAAGGAAATGAGAACAGTGCATGTGTAGCATAATTTACAGTTTAAAGGGCTTTGCAATACCTGGGGAGGCTGAAGCTGATCACTTCCCTTCTTATTTTTAGGACCATTCAGAATCTAGACATGAGATGTGTTCACAGCCTTTAATTTAGCCAGGCAATGCGTATGAACACTAAATTATGTGTGCTCACTTAGAGCAGCACATGCCAAATGTTCCCGTAGCTGTGGGCTGAACTCCAGTGTGGCCACAAACCAAAGCCTGCCTAATTTATCAACAGAGCAAAACCACTAGCAAGTACGAGAGAAGGTTTTGGTTGCTATTATAAAGATTTTATATAGTGTAATAAGATCTTGTTCATTTTAGGGGAGGCAGTAGCTACTTACTTTTGTTATAAAAGTGATAATATGCTCATGGTAAACAAATTTATAATACTGATGAAGTGAGTAAGGTGAAAATTAAAAATCCTTCCCCTGACCCCAATCTCACTCTCCAGGGAAGGTCGCTGTTAATGGGTTCATGTATATCCCACTAGATATTGTCTATTGTAATAGGGATGAACAGCTATTCACACTGTTATGCACCTTTTCTTCCCCCCTTAAATATATATAAAAATATATATTTCATATATATATGTGATTGTACATACATGTGCATACAGAATCTACTTTATATTTTAACGGCTATATATCTTATCACATGCATATCATGTATTGTATTCAACTACTTTCCTGTTGAGGTACAGAAGTTTTTAAAAAATTTTTAAAATTGATTTATTGGCCATACAGTGCAGCATGCGGGATCTTAGTTCCCTGATCAGGGATCAAACCTGTGCCCCCTGCAGTGGAAGCATGGAGTCTTAACCACTGGATCAGCAGGGGAAATCCCTTTAAATTTTTTTATTTGTTACTAAATCTGTAAATACCCTTGAACACATAATTGACGTTATTTTGTAAGTTGAGTAAAAGCCATACTTTTTATTGCTGCTGGTGTTTTATTTAGAGATTTTCAAAGCTATAGTAAAGTTGAAAGAAAAGCATAATTTCCAGATTTCCTTTACCTAGAGTACCAAAGGTACTTTGCTTTCTCTCTTTCTCTCTAACTATGTGTTGGTATTTATACATCCTGCAGAACTGTTTGAATGTAAGTTTAACACATTATGTCATGTCACTGCTAAATACTTCACCATGGCCTAAGGACTAGGCCACTCTCCTATATAACCATAATGCCATAGACATATCCAAGAAATTCAACATGAAATTATCAATATGATAATATTGCCTGGTGTATGGCTCATATTCAGATTTTCTCGTTATTTTAAAAAATGTTCTTTATAGCAGTTATTATTGCTCTTCACATCAGATCCAGGCATGTTTGGCATGTTTCTTAGTGCGTGTATGTCCGTCATTCAGTCGTGTCTGACTCTCTGCAACCCCATGGACTGTAGCCCACCAGGCTTCTCTGTCCAGAATTCTCCAGGCAGGAATACTGGAGAGGGTAGTCTTTTCCTTTTCCAGCAGATCTTCCTGATCCAGAGATCCAACCCAGGCCTCCTGCACTGCAGGCAGATTCTTTACCATCTGAGCTACCAGGGAAGCCTCCTTCAATCTAGGACAGTTCTCTGGATATTTCATGTTGTTGCTATCGTGACCATAACTTGCTTGAAATGTTTAGGCCAGTTATTTATAGAACATCCCACCATCTGGACTTTTCTCTTTTTGTCTCCTCAGGGTTAGATTCAAGTTAAAAGTTTCTTGCAAGAATATTGCATAGACGATATTGTTACTTCTCATTGCATCCCATCAGGAAGCAATGGGGTTTCAGGTTCTAGGATTATTGAGGATGACTCACTTAAGAGGGTTTTCCCAGCTCACTTCATCATAGTTTATATCCTTTATAATTGATGCGATATCTATGTGATCATTTTGAGATGTGTGATTCTCTTACTACTCCACAACCTTTTTTCATTTGTTTTCTGTTGATGATTACTACCGGAATTAATCAACATGTTCTAGCCACAAAATGATGATTCCAGTCTGCTGTCATAACTGTTTTGGTGCCACTCATGGATGCTTATGTTGTAATTCATTCACATGCTTAATTTTGCCAGTGGAAGCATTGTCTCTCTTTTTAAAATTTATTTATTCATTTATTTTTGGTTGCACTGGGTTTTTGTGTTTGTTTCTCTTCATGAGGGCTTTCTCTAGGTGCAGTGAGCAGGAGGTACTCTTCACTGTGGTTCGTGGGCTTCTCTTGTTGCAGAGCAAGTCTCTAGGGCACTTAGGCTTCAGTAGTTGAAGCCCGTGGGCTCAGTAGTTGCAGCTCACAGGGTTTTAGGTGCTTGACGGCATGTGGAATTTTCCCAGACCAGGGATTGCAGCTGTGTCCCCACATTGGCAGGTGGATTCTTATCCACTGCACCACCTGATAAGTCCTGGAAGCACTGTCTCTTGTTTCCTATGTCCTGGCTATTTTCCTTGCTATCTAGCACAAGCTGTTCTGGGATTACTTTGCCATTTCCTGGTTCTAAACCTGGAACCTCTGGCTGCTCCACAGGGTCCTGGATCTCTTTCCATGGGAATCATTTTTTGGAATCAATATCTGACAGCTTTTGGTATGCTCATTGCCACTGTAGTAGTCTTGTTTCTAGGCCCCTGATTCAGAGAACTATAGCCTGTAGGCTATATCCCGCCTATGGCCTATTTTTGTGCAGCCTATGAGCTAAGAATGATTTTAACATTCTTAAAGGGTTGCAAAAGCAAAACAAAATGTAACAAACACAAGCAAACATACAAAGAAATATTTTTTAAAAAGAAGAGTGTGCAACAGATATTGTATATTGCCCTTGAAGCCTAAAGAATTCATTAAGTGTCTCTTCATTAAAAAAAATTTTTTTCCAATCAATGTTTCTCAGCATATAGAGCTAAGGAAATATATTTTGAAAGTAATATTGAGCATACTATTACCACCAATTCAATTTCAGCACCGTAACTTTTCCCCCAGTCACATTCGTGACTTTCCCCCATTATGCATTTTTAACTCCCTTTTTGCAAAGAAAACCAGTTTTCCAACAAAAATTACATATTTACTCATTTTTTCTTTCCTGTAATATATACCAAGTGATTTCAAAAATACACCAATACTGTAGACAGGGTATTGAGTTCAAGTTATTCAATTAATTCCTTTTCCCCTGTAGTTATTTGATCAGTGTGACATATGCTAGATTCCTTTGTTTTTGTTTGTATTTGCTACTTTAATAAAGTGAGTCCCACAGATTTTTTTTTGGTTTCCCAGTTTTTCATGCTGTACTTCAGTCTATTAATGTGAAATAACATTATGTCTAAAAAAATGTAGTTATCTTCATTTAAAAAAAATGCCTTATTGCTAAAAAATGCTATCCATCATCTGAGCCTTCAGTGAGTCATCATCTTTTTGCTGGTGGAGGGTCTTGCCTAAATGTGGATGGCTGCTGACTGAGCAGGGTGGCGGTTGCTGAAGTTTCGGGTGGCTGTCTTATTCTTAAAATAGGACAGCAACTAAGTTTGCTCCATTGATTGACTCTTTCTTTCATGAACAATTTCTCTAGAGCATGCAATGCTATTTGATAACATTTTACTCATAGTAGAACTTCTTTCAAATTAGAGTCAACTTTCTCAAACCCTAACTCAGCTTTATCAACTAAGTTTCAGTTCAGTTCAGTTCATTTCAGTCGCTCAGTCGTGTCTGACTCTTTGCGCACCCATGAATCGCAGCACACCAGGCCTCCCTGTCCATCACCAACTCCCAGAGTTCACTCAGACTCACGTCCATAGAGTCCGTGATGCCATCCAGCCATCTCATCCTCTGTCCTCCCCTTCTCCTCCTGCTCCCAATCCCTTCCAGCATCAGAGTCTTTTCCAATGAGTCAACTCTTCGCATGAGGTGGCCAAAGTACTAGAGTTTCAGCTTCAGCATCGTTCCTTCCAAAGAAATCCCAGGGTTGATCTCCGTCAGAATGGACTGGTTGGATCTCCTTGCAGTCCAAGGGACTCTCAAGAGTCTTCTCCAACACCACAGTTCAAAAGCATCAATTCTTCGGCGCTCAGCCTTCTTCACAGTCCACCTCTCACATCCATACATGACTACTGGAAAATCAACTAAGTTTACATAATATTCTAATCCTCTGTTGTCATTTCAACAGGCTTCACAGCAGCCTCGCCATCTTGAATTTGCATTTCAAGAAACCACTTGCATTTGTTCATCCCTACGGAGCCGCTCCTCATCTGTTCAAGGTTTATCTTGAGGTTGCACCGATTCAGTCCCATCTTCAGGCCCCACTTCTAATTCTAGTTCTCTTGCTATTTCCACGACATCTGCAGTTACTTCCTCCACTGAAGTCTTGAAACCTCTCAAAGTCATCTATGAGAGTTCTCCTAAACTCCTGTTAATGATGATATTTTGACCTCTGCCTGTGAATCACAGATGTTCTTAATGCCGTCTAGAATGATGAATGCTTTCCAGAAGGTTTGTAGTTGACTTTGCTCAGACCCTTTAGAGGAATCACTATCTATGACAGCTGTAGCTTCATGAAATGTATTTCTTAAGTAACAACTCTTGAATGTCAAAATGACTCCTTGATTCATGGGCTGCAGAATGGATATTATATTAGCAATCTCTTTGTACATCTCCATCAGAAGTCTTGGGTGACCAAATACATTATCAATAAGCAGTCATATTTTGAACAGCTGAAGGGGAAGAGTGAGATGGGGGAATGGCTTGATCAGTAGAGCAGCTGGAACACATACAATTCATAGATTAAGTTCACTGTTTTACACAGGCATGGTTCACCTAGCCCTCAAACAATTATACTAGTATCATCAAAAATCACTGATCACAGATCACCATAACCAACATAGAAATAATGAAAAACTTGAAATATTGCAAGAATTACCAAAATCTGACACAGAGATACCATATTAAAAAAAATGCTATTAGAAAATGGTGCAAATAGACTTGCTGGACACAGGGTTACCACAAACCTTCCTTTGTAAAATCTGCATGGTATATTAAAGCAAAGTGTGATAACACAGGTGTGCCTGTATTATTTCTCACTGCAGAGGTGAAACTTTAAGGTACATTTCCAGAAGTGGGATAGCTCAAAGACTAAGTAATGAATATGCACTTTGGGCAAACATTGCCAATTCTCACCCCTATGGTTTTTTTTTTTCCCATTTCTTACTGCATCAGCAATCTATGAATATGCCTTTCCCAACAGACTCATCAACAGAGTGAGTTGTGCGAATCAATCTCTTGAATTTTTGCCAATTTGGTAGGTGAAAAATGATATCTCAGTTTAGTTTTAATTTGAGTTCCTTTTAATTATAAGTTGCACACATTTTTGTATGTTAAAGGACAATTTATCTCCTTCTCATGTAATGACTATTTCTGTGTTTTACTCATTTTTTAAAGTCAGCTTTTAGGTAAAAGACCTTAGTTCTTAATTAATAGCACGTATAAGAGGAATCTTAATTGAATCTGGCTCCATGCACTAAAGTAAATAAAAGTTTTAATTTCTCTTGGGCACTGTGACTCAGATGAAGAACAAATATTTTTCCTAAAATAAACAAATAACTCCTCCAACAGACAGAGCTTTGACCTTGAGTCCTTCTTTTAAGGCTCTTGCACAAGCGAATAAAACATAATGCAATTGACAATGATCATGAATTGAGTGCACAGGCGCTGGCTGGAGGCTTTATGACAATCTAGAATGAGAAAATGTGGATCACCTCATGAAATGCACAAAGTGAGAGAATATAAATTACCTTTAAGGAACATCAAAGACTCAACACAGGTCCCTTGTAGACTAGAGTCAAAGCTGCCAAGTCCCTTGATGTTTGGCAATTTCCCAGTCCTATCAGAGATGCCAAAAGACCAGAGGCAAATGGCTGTAATTCATTCTAGAAAGGCCTTCCCTTCATTTCACAATGCAGTGGAGGAAATACACTTATCAGGCAAAAAATTCAAATCTAGGTGATAATAAGAAGACCTACAAGCCATGGTGAAACAGACAAAAAATACAGGTAAACAAAACATTTTGTTTTGGAGTTGTAAAATGAGAAGAGGCTAGGAGAAGAAATGTCATCTCAAAGGAATAGAAATTCTCTCAGGAAATGGAGGTAACAACCCTACAGTCAGGAAGAAACCTATAAAGATTAGTCAAATTGAGATGAAGTTAAAGTCAACTTGGTCAGACATCAGAAAAATGAAAAACTAAAACCATAGTGAGATTTAACTACCATGCCACTAGAAGGGTTAGCATTTTTATTTTTAAATAAAAGTAAAGTACAGGAAATGTCATTTTGTTGGGAACATGAAGCATCTGGAATGTCCCTAAACGGCTGGTCAGAGTGTAGCACTTCAGGAAAGTGCTTGGATATATCTGCTAAAGCTGAATATTCACATGTACCAAACCCAGCAATTCCGCTCCTAGGTATGTATTCAAGAAACACATCATGTATGTGTGTGCATGGAACATCATGGAATATGTTCATAGTGAGTTTATTCATAGTAGTTGTTTACTTGCAAAACAACCCACATATTAGTAGGAAAATGGAAAAACTGATGGTGTTACAGTCCTATAATATAGTAATGTAAGTGAATGAACACAAACATAATATCAAATGAAACAGAGCAAAACATGGATGAGTGTATACTATATGGTTGCATCCATATGAAATTCATAAATGGTCAGAACTAATATATAGGCATAGAAGTTGGGATTGTGGTTTGCTTTAATGAAGATAAAGCATATTTAAAAGCAGAGACATTACCATCGAAAGTCCATCTAGTCAAAGCTATGGTTTTTCCAGTAGTCATGTATGGATGTGAGAGTTGGACCATAAAGCTGAGCACTGAAGAACTGAAGCTTTTGGACTGTGGTGTTGAAGAAGACTCTACAGAGTCCCTTGGACAGCAAGGAGAACAAACCTGCCTATCCTAAAGGAAACCAGTCCTGAATATTCATTGGAAGGACTGATGCTGAAGCTGAAGCCCCAGTACTTTGGCCACCAGATGTGAAGAACTGACTCATTTGAAAAGACCTTGATGCTGGGAAAGATTGAAGGCAGGAGGAGAAGGGGATGACAGAGGATGAGATGGCTGGATGGCATCACCAACTCGATGCACATGAGTTTGATCAAGCTGTGGGAGCTGGTGATGGACAGGGAAGCCTGACGTGCTGCAGTCCATGGAGTCGCAAAGAGTCGGATACGACTGAGCGACTGAACTCAACTGAACTTAGTGAAGATGGTGGGTCATGATGGGAGTGAGCCTGAGGGAGAGCTTTGGGTGTTTTCCAATATTTTCTCCTTGATCTGACTGGTATTTATAATTGTCACCATTTGTGAAAATGTACCCTTAGGACTTGTCCATTTTTCTGTATGTATGTGATAGCACGAAAATGAACTTGCTGAGTCTAAGAATTCTTATTCCTACATTGGAAAAAAAAAATTCGCATGGCCTAAAAGTTGACTGTTGTTAACTCAGGACAATCTAGACCCAGATTTTAAGTGAAAAACAGCCGAAGACTGTCGGCTCATTTTGATCACAAGCAGGCAGGCTACTTGTGCGTAAAAAAAAAGTCCAGTTCTTGAGTAATTATCCCCTTAACTTGTTTTACAAACGCGGAGCCGTCACTCCGCCAGGGAAGGTGATGATAACTGTCACTTTTGTTGTTACTGTTGTTTTATTGTAGGCATTCTAAAATTAGAGGGAAATAACTTCTGGAGCTTGGAGTTTATTGCGTTTTCTCACTTTGCTTATCTTAAGCTATAACATCTCAGTGGAAATAGAGCACTTCCTAGTTTTCCTTTCAGATGCTCCCAGTAAAACAACACTGGAATCCTCCCCATCCCCCCCTCTTTTTTTTTCTTTTACTATCTTTAGAGCAAGAACATTGGCTCATATAAGAAAAGTGTGGTTCAAATTCCACATCTTTAACTTTGTTACATGTGCTTTGTGAGTAATAATAACATTTTGACTAATAGTTTCCTTACTAATATGTAGATAAGACAATCTCTTTTCAAGATGAATGTGAATTTTAAAATAATATTGTTTTAACCTTCCTGGCTATGACTCCATCTATACCTTAGAAGTAGTGGTGTGGTTTGGGATGGTGAGAAGGGATGGGGATTAAATATTTGTCTTTTAAAGGCAAGCTGTCAATTTTTGGCTGTCTTTTGTATGCGTGCCTCTCCAATACCCCAGTTAGTATTTACAACCCAAATGAAAATGCATTCCATGGCTTGAAGGAGGCAGTCCCAACTAGACCATCGTCTTCCTCCAGTTTTCCACACTTCGATTAAATTTTATGTGAAGGAGGACATTATTTCACATTTGATGAACATTTAGGAGGTTAACTAACACGTGTTTATGGTGCCTTATTCCCCCAAGTTACATTCTGCTAATAACGTGTGTGTACAAACTTACCAGTGACCCAATTATAATCCAATCATTCGTTCATTTCATTCAACACACATGCCTAAAGCTAGATACTGTGATGGGCACTCAGATTTCTACCACCAACTCCAGAATTTCAGCAGCAGCTTTGAGGTAAAAACAGACAAGTAAAAAAAAAAAAAAAAAAGTAAATAAGCCAAAGATTACTTATCAACGTGGTCTTCAAGTTCCCTTCAGCTTGGCTAAACTTTACTGAGGTTTCTTCTTGACCATAACCCCTTTCCCTATGTTTTAGGTCCTTTAAGATGTAAACCTTTTCCCAATCTTCTCCAGTTTTACAGCCAGGACTGTCTCAATGACCTTTGAAATGTAGTTAGGAAGATAGGGTCCCTGTTTCCGGGAATCCATGGGAAGGTACAAGCCTAAATGGATAAGTAACAAATGCTTATCTCTTATACAGAGAAAAATGTAATCTAAAAAGATATATGTACCCCAGTGTTCACTGTAGCACTATTTACAATAGCCAGGACATGCAAGAAACCTAAATGTCCCTCGGTGGAGAAATGGATAAAGAAGATATGATACATACAGTGGAATATTACTCAGCCATAAAATGAAATAATGTCATCTGCAGTGACATGGATGGACCTCAAGATTGTCATACTGAATGAAATAAGTAAGACAGCGAAAGGCAAATATCATTTCATATTGCTTATATGTAGAATCTGTAAAAATGATACAAACGAACCTATTTACAAAACAGAATTAGAGTCACAGATGTAGAAAACAAACATTGTTACCAACAGGGAAAGGGGGAGGGGGTAAATTGTGAGATTGAGATTGATATATAAAGTGGGTAACCAGCAAGGACCTATTGTATAGCACAGGGGATACTACTCAGCAGTTGGTAATGATGTATGCAGGGATAGAGTCTAAAAGTGGATATATGTATATGAGTACTGATTCACTTTGCTGTACAGCAGAAAGTAACACATTGTAAAGCAACTATAATAAAATTTAATAATAATTGAAAAAACAAAAGCAGGTGGCCTAATCACCTTGACCTCCGTCCTCAAGTCCTCCAGCATTTTTCCATCTCTGGCCCCAATTGCTTAGAAACTCCCCTCCCTTTTGTTTCAGCAGAGTTGAGTCCAGTCTCTCTCCACTATTGCAATTGTCTCGGCCTCTGTTACAGTAGTCTTCCATGAAACCTTCCTTGCCCGTTTCACTCACATTGTGCAGTTTTTCTTTGACAAGGCTAAAGAGGGTGAGCACTTTTACATGAATACTTAGATACTCTTATTTTGGTGAAATGTCTGCTGAAGACTTTCCCCTATTTTTTAATTGTAGCTTTTGCCTTTTTTTTAATGACCCATAGGTATATGATCACCTGGATCTGCATGCTTTTTTGATATGTGTATTTCTCTCAATGCATTGCAGAGTCACTTTCACATAAATCAAGAGACTGTATGTATATGGCCTGGGTCTGCACTCTGTTTTGTTCTCCTCAACTTATTGCATAACCATATGCCAAAGCCATTCAATCTTTTATTTTTAACTGAAGTCTATTTATTTACAATGTTGTATTAGTATTTATTCTTAATTATTGGAACTGTTGGAGTGGAAGCAATTTTCCTCAGCCCTCTTCTGGATGGTCTAAGAACTAAACTGACATGACACAGATTAACAGAAGAAAATCAAATGAAGTTTAATAACATATATACCATGGGAGGCACAGTGGTAAATAATCTGCCTGCCATTGCAGGAGATGCAGGTTTGATCCCTGGGTTGGGAAGATCCCCTGGAGATGGAAATGGCAACCCGCTCCAGTATTCTGAATGTATGCGTGTGCGCGCATGTGCACACACACACACACACACAGAGGGAGAGACCCAGGAGAACTGAATGAATAACTCACCAAAAAAGAGGATATTGAGATGATGAGGGTGGGGAAGAGTCTGTTATGGGAGGTGAGCAGGAAAGCACAGAAAATAAAGGCGTGGTTGTTGTGCGGATTTAATCATTACCTTCCCACTTGAGAGAGTTTCTAGAGGTCTGGTCCTCCTCCTCTTCCCTTGGAGGGAGACCACCTTACAAATGGATTTCCCTTATAATTGTAAATGTTTCTTACAAAAGAATAGGGATAACCTACTTGGTTTTCAGAGTTTTCCCCATGTCTACTCTTTCACAGAAAATAACCAGCTTGAAATATGTTAGTATGCCAGAAAGACACATTTTGAGTTGGTGAATTTCACTTCCCTGCAGAACTTTATAATAAGACACGATGTTTGGTAGTGTGAGTGTTCTCCATTTGTTCCTCCACTCCAAGATTGTCTTGGCTGCTCTTGGTCCTTCGCATTTCCATATACATTTTAGAATCAACTTGTAAATTTATGCAAACACATCCATATGCTGGAATATTGATTGGGATTGCATCGAATCTATTGGCTAATTTGGTGAGTTTCACATTTTTAAATATTCTTGTTTATGAACATAGCATAGCTCTCCTTTTATTTAAGCTTTTTGATTTATCCTAAAGGTGTTTTATTTTCTATGTAGAGATACTGCATGCATTTTGGTAGATTGAGTCCTAAGGTAGTTGATGTTTTTCATGTCTTTGAAAATAATATTTTAAGATTTTTATTTTTTTATATATTTACTGCTTTCAATTGAACTGTAGTGGATTTACAATTTTGTGTTAGTATCAGGTGTACAACATAGTCATTCAGCTATGTGTACATGCATGTGTGCACACACACAAACACACATAATTTATCCCTTCCCCCCTGTTTCCCTTTTGGTAGCCATAGATTTGTTCTCTTCGTCTATGGGTCCACTTATATTTTTTAAATAATATCATTTGTATCTTATTTTTTTAAGATTCCACATATAAGCAATATCATGTTTGATATTTATCTTTGGTTTTGGATAATTATCTTTGGCTTACTTCATTTAAGATTTTCATTTTTCTATTGTCTCTTACT
Organism: Budorcas taxicolor; assembly: GCF_023091745.1. Lineage (NCBI taxonomy): Eukaryota > Metazoa > Chordata > Mammalia > Artiodactyla > Bovidae > Budorcas > Budorcas taxicolor. Next base: position 51,824,625 of record NC_068910.1, on the reverse strand, counting down.
GGTAGATAAAAGCATACATTTTATATTGACTTTGAAAACAATGACCTTGCTAAATGCACTTCGATATTTTTAAATTTATCTATATATATTTAAACATGTCCTATGTTTATAACCATGTTGGTGAAAGTGAAAGTTTTATTTCTTCCTTTTCAATTCATTTCCAAACATGTGTATATATGTAATTATTACATATATGTATATACAATGTGTGTGTGTGTTTTGCCTTTAGTATTGGCTAGGACCTTCAGTACAATATTGAATAGGAATAGTTGGAGGGGGCGTTTTTGTTTCATTCTGGATCAGAAAGAAATCTCTAGATATTTGACCATTAAGCGTGTTTACTATATGTGTGGGCTTTTTGTTGTTGTTTTTTCGGTATATAACTTTTATCATATTAATGAAGTCCCTTCCCTTGCAGTAATAGTTTGCTAAGAGGTTTTTATAAGAACTAATCTAAGGCTTCATTCTTGGTAAGTGCGGTCCCTTTTCTGTTCGTTTTGCTCTGGTGGCATAGAACATTAAATACTTGGACTAAAATTTTGGGTGTACAGAAAGACTGGTCCTCTTCACCAAGCCTTGAACTCTATTTTTTAATAACATTCTCAATGTTTCGAGACTATTGAAAACTGTACATATAATTTCATTTAGCTGCAACTATCTTCTGGACGTCTTAGAATCATATTCCGTCACCAAGTAGAAATCACTGAAGGACATTTCTAGGGGAAATGCTGAAAAGAATTTTAGGTTTTTACCAACCTGGCATTTTGACTCCCTCAAATCTTAGATGCCTTGAGTGTGGGTGGGTGTGTGTGTGCGTGCACGCGCACGCACGTGTGCGTGCTCAGTCATGTCCAACTCTGCGGCCCGCCAAGCTCCTCTATCCATGGGATTTCCCAAGTTAAGAAAACTGGAGTGGGTTGTCTTTTCCTGCTCTGGGGATCTTCTCAACCTACGGATAGAACCTGTGTCTCTTGTGGCTCCTTCATTGGCAGGTGGATTCTTTACTAGTAGTGCTACCTAGGAAGCCCTCTTAGATGCCTTGGTTATCCTTGAATCCCTTGCAGAGTCTTCAAAATTCAGCTCCCCTGTTGCCTGGAGGTTTAGAAGTAAAGGCTACTGTTTTACTTGACTGCTAATTGTATGCACCTACTATAAATATACCATTGTCTTATATACTGTGAATGGGATGATGAACTGTCCCATTCTCTAGAAAGAGAGTCCGTCTAATGGGGTGTTAGAGAAATAATAATATACATTATTACATGCAGATAGTGTTCCAATCAGACATTAGAAGAGTCAGTCACTCCACTGAGAACCCATGTTGGGACACTTTATCGAAACATTTATATTTGTTTGCATGCTGGACAGGAATGGCTGCCTAACTTGATGGATGCCAGGGGTTAGCAACACAAATACCCCCAGTTCTAATCTGAATTCTCACATAGCATATTTGCATTCATGAACAAACTGGCCTAGTAGAAGCACCTGTTGAGAGCTGGAAGGGACTGTTAGATCACACTGTTTATTATTCTCCCTGAAGTCCAGAGAGGGTGCCCAACTCATACAGCTGGCCAGATGGAACAAGTCTAGGATCCAAGGTTCAGCCTTCCTAGGTCATATTGTCTTAATATTTTAGGTGTGGAGCACAATGCTTTCACAAGCATCAAAGGGGAAAAGCACGTTCATGTATGGATAAAGTTTCTTTTCTTAGGAATATTGATTGATTCAGAATAGAATTGCAAATTTCACTACTTTAAAGCTGGTGCTGGACTGCAAAAGAAACCAAAGTAAAACGTTTCCTCTTATTTAATTAAAAAGCCCAAGATCTAACCGCTTTTTCAGATTCTGATATGGTAAGCACTGTCTCTCTCCAGTCCATTCTCTTTTCCAGTCACTATGATTGATTTGTATTACTAGATACATTTTACATGTCAATGAACCACCAACTGGTACACACACATACTTTTAATTTATATGCAGAAGAAATATAGTCTTATTCCTTTCCTTTTATTCTATTTTATTCAAGAATATGTCAATCAGGATCTGCTACACTGGTCCAGGTTCAGAGCTACCACTTTGAAAGAACATTGATCTACCTACATACTGGTCAGTTATCCTTCCAAAGCATCTTACTCAATGTACAGTCAGAATCTTCGAGTACATAAAGCTCTCTATGACCCGCCATCTCCCAGCAGTACTTGGGTACACATTCCTCCACTCTGAGTGAACTCTTTCATACAGTTTCCCATACAGCCTCTTCCTGTCATCCATTTCCAGACAGTTTTCAGTATTTGCCTTATGCACCTTCCATACCTTCTTTGAGACACCTTCCATACCTTCCAATCTGATTTTAATTTCTCTCCATGGTTTGCTTATTTTATCATCAGGGAATATTACTGATGGTCATTCACTGAGCACATAGTGATGCCAGGAACTCTGTTACTGCAGAACTCTATGTTCTAAATATTAATATAACCTCTCTGGATTAGATGGTAACTGTAGTTTGGAAAAGTGGTATAACTTACATAGGTAATGCTGCTGGTGAACCGTAGATCAGTGGCTTGAACTCAAGCAAACTGATCCCAGAGTTCTTTCTTTAATAATTGATTTTTTAATTGGAGGAAAATTGCTTTTCAATGGTGTGTTGGTTTCTGCCATACAACAATATGAATCAGCCATAATTATACATATATGATTTAGCCTTGAGCCTCCCTTCCCTCCCCCCAGTCCTAGAGTTCTTGATTTTATTTATTTTTTAATATAAGTTGAGCACCTAAGGATTGATGCTTTTGAACTGTGGTATTGGAGAAGACTCTTGAGAGTCCCTTGGACTGCAAGATCAAACCAGTCAATTCTAAAGGAAATCAGTCTTGAATAGTCATTGGAAGGACTGATGCTGAAGCTGAAACTCCAATACTTTGGCCACCTTATGCGAAGAACTGACTCAATGGAAAAGACCCTGATGCTGGGGAAGATTGAGGGCAGGAAGAGAAGGGGATGACAGAGGATGAGATGGTTGGATGACATCACTCCTTCTCCCAGGAGGAGAAGGGGACAACAGAGGATGAGGTGGTTGGATGGCATCACCTACTCGATGGACATGAGTTTGAGCAAGCTCCAGGGGTTTGTGATGGACAGGGAAGCCTGGTGTGCTGCAGTCCATGGAGTCGCAAAGAGTCAGATACAACTGAGTGACTGAACTGAACTGAGCTGAATATTTATTTCATTCATTGCTCATTTATTTGGCTGCATCGGGTCTTAGTTGCGGCACCTGGGATCTCTGGTCTTGGTTGGGGCGTGGGGAATCTCTCAGCTGCATCATGCAGACTCTTAGTTGCAGCATGTGGGACCTAGTTCCCTAACCAAGGGTTGAACCAGGCCCCTTACATTGAGAGCAGGGAATCTTAGCCATTGGACCACCAGAGAAATCCCTAGGGTTCTTGCTTTTAAACTTAAACCTTGCTTGAGGATTCAAAGGGACAAAAACAACATTTCTTTCACTCAGTTATCCTACTCCAATCCCACAATTTAAATTGATCTCTATGTGTGTCTTAGACCCTGGTTAGATGACTCAGGATTTGTTTTTTAATTGTATGAATTCCACACCCTTTCTGTACACTCCTTTAATATGCTATTTACATGGATGTGGGAATACATGTCCCAGGTGACATTAGAACCACATGGTGTTGCCTTTTCCTCCTGACTTATGCCTTGGAGACCTAGTGTAGGCTGCTCACTGGACCTGTGGCTTATAAAGCAGGGCTGGTTCCATCCCTGGGTGTTCTCTTGGTATTTGTCACGGAAGCCTTTGAGTGCTGTAACTCAGCTTAGTCAAGGATTGGTAATTCCTCTAATGAGCTCATCACCGCAGCAATCTCAAGGGCTGCAGAGTCCTAGGATCTTGACTATATCCTCTACTTTGCTGCAGGCTCACCTCTGTTGTCTGGTCAGCTCACCCTCATCACAGAGGGGAATACTGTCCACTCTGTCAGGGTCACACAGGAAATTCTTAGGCTCCCAAACCACATGGAAGTTAAAGGAGGCTCGGAGACCTAACGGAGGTCCTTTGTGCATGACTGCTTCATCAATTTCTCAGTTTCTCTGTTTTACTTAGCCCCTTATGAATTCTATCTTAGAAATCTTTGCCTACCCCAGGATTGAGAAGATAGTCTCTTTTCCTTTGTTGAAAAATCTATACTTCGTATCGAAATCTATGATCCATTCCTTTCTGCCTGCACCCCACCCAATCCACCAAATAATTTTTCAAGCTAGAAAGGCCAGGTTTCCTCCACCTCACACCCTTATCCTCCCTACCCCAGGCATAGAGTAAACACTATGGTCATATCCACCAAGACACTCTCTAGATATGTTTACAAGAGAGAAACTTTGAAATTCCTTCTTTCTTGCCATAAAACCTAGTTCTCATCTACTCTTTTGCAGGCAACCCTTATGTCTGTTTTAGATAACCAAAACTATTTTTTTAACTCTATGTTTTTGTCTCTACCTCTTGCAGTCTGCCTCTTGCTTAGGGAAAAGACAATGTACCCAAGCATTTAAAAGAAAAAAAAAAAGTCATTCATATATTTGAAAAAGAACCATCTCCATTACGCAAAGCTTCCAGCAATTGTGTAATGAATGGATTCTTCAGAAATGAAGGTACATGAAGGAATACATGAAAACCCACTGCACAGACCAGAGGCTTTGGTGGAAAATAAAAATATCAGAGTGGACAAAAACACAAGGGGGATGTGCAGGCTATAGCTGCACTGAAAGGAGAAAAGGGAATCAGTGCCGGGGCAGATTGGGGTTAAAGAAAGCAAAACAATTGTTTGATACTGGACTGGAGAGATGACTGTGATTATCAGCTAGAGAAACAGGGACAGGTTATTAGAGGCCAGAAAACTTATTTGTTCTCTGAAATCAGTCTAAATGAAATTCCCATAGTCTTCCAACATTTCAAATGTTGATCATGTTAAAGTTATACTTGTTTATATCTCTAGAAGCTACTGTAGTGGTATAATATAGTGCCATTTATATGGAAACAAACTAGAATGAGTAATATATTGTCATGAATTATACAGTTTATTATTCTTACCATGTGTAAATTCAGTTTCCTTAATTTATTACATAATTAATTCTGTTTATATGTGCTACACTTGTGAGATACAAAGATTCAAGAAGTTTACAGTTTAGTGAGTAGCCCTGTAACATAACTGGACATAACAATACAATATTCTGGGTGGAAACCTCCACAGGCTATTATAGCAGATTTCTAAAGGAGGGTGTGGCTGAGTTCAGGATTAAATAACAAATGTGAGCTCATGGACCTTCTCCATCCACTGAGGATGCGGGGCCCTGCTTTTCTTAGTATCAGTGTGCCCTCTGAATTCAGAAGAAGCTATTTGTATGGGGTTCATCATTGGTCAGAGGTAGGCTCCTTACATCAGGGGTGATGGTGAAGTCGCTCAGTCGTGTCTGACTCTTTGCGACCCCGTGGACTGTAGCCTACCAGGCCTCTCCGTCCAGGGGATTCTCCAGGCAAGAATACTGGAGTGGGTTGCCATTTCCTTCTCCAGAGGGTCTTCCCGACCCAGGGATCGAACCCAGGTCTCCTGTGTTGGAGGCAGATGCTTTAACATCTGAGCCTCCAGGGAAGCTAGGGAAAAGGCTGATGAGAGAGGAACTTGTTTTGTTGGGGAAGCAAAGAGAAAATACTGTGTTTGAAAGTGGATATTAGGTAACTAAATTTTTTTCACCAAAATGGGTCAAGACAGTTGCTGGCAAGTATAATCATATGATTACTCTTTGGGACAGGAAATGTCATGTGGTCTATCTATCAACTATGTCTCCTTCTATCTGTCATCTATCTGTCCATCTATATGTCTGTCCATACATAACAAGTGTCCCAAGTCTTTGGAAGATTTTGAATCAGTGAGAGTGGTGACTATAATACAAGATGTTTTCCTCTGCCTGTCAATTACAATCAGATTGAGAATGGGATTTATTTCTGCTCTTCTAGAATCAAGACAACAGAATTTCCCTGTGGTTCAGAAATATTAAAAAAAAAAAAGAGAGAGAAAAGAATGTAATTCCCAAATGCTTGCCTAGCAAGCACCATGCCAGTTAAGCACTGCTCTAGGGTCGGCGTGCAGCTCCCCAGTGGGCCAGATGGGAAACTTCTTAATTAGATTTCAATAATCCTTGTTTGCCAAGGTGCATTGTTCAAGGATATCTGGTGACTGGTTGGCTAAGCATTTGTTCCAATTTTTGCCTCTTCTCTGTAGTATTCTGCTGAGATGTGACTCTCTCTTGTAACTTTGCAGTTTCCTCTGACAATAGGTGAAATCTGTCTGCCCCTGTCATATGTGGAACCTGATGGATATTGAGGGATGAGATCAAATTAATTCAACAGGTGGCAGAGACCCCTGGGGGAGAAGCAGCCTGCTCCACCTGGTTATGCTGATATAGATTTCAGTGCATGGTTACCATTTTGCAGTTCAGGACTAATTGAATTTGCATATCCCCAGTGTCTAAGAATTGATTTCCTAAATGAGGAAATCTGGGGCATAATGACCACGTGTCTATGCATCACTGTGCATTATTTCCAGATCCAGAGGAATCTGCAGAGAGTAAATTACTTAGTCCCCTTGGATATATGGAATTTTCATGTTATCTTAGGATATCTTAGGGTATTTTTTCTCCTAATTGAATGGGATCATTCTGTGTTCCAAACATAGGATTGGAAGTGCCTTGAAGGCTGCTGGGAGGGTAAATAATTAGCCACCCTACTGCCTGGAGAAATAGCTTAGAGGTTTTTAGAGATAAAAATGGACTGAGATATTATGCAAAATTAGTTTTGGTTAGACTCTAATTTATCTAATTTAATATAATTATTGAGAAAAGCAAAACGTGGATAGTTAGGAGCACATAATCAGGAGCCTGGGCAAAGAGGTTCAACTTGAAAGTTCTTCTAAAGAGATAATGACAATTAAGCCTAGATTTATTGCTTCCTCTTAATACTGCACTTACAGAGTTTGCTGCATAATCTAACCCTTTAAAACTTCAGTTGTGTCTTTAATATTCATAAAACTTTACATTTATCAGAATCAAAGCCCTGTGAATAAAGGTAAGTAATTGTGTAATATCATCATACTGATCTAACTTTTCCAAATATGACTAAATCTGATTCTGAATCTATTTTTTTTTGAATCCTTGCATGCAAGCAGAAAATAACAAAACCAGAACTCTGAAGCCAGATAATTTTATGCTGTAGGAGACATACTAGAGGGGGATAGAAGTTTTTGAGGAATAGCCATCACCAGCCTAGGTTTCCCTCGCGTCTGGGTCGGTATACTCAAATAGTGATGTAAGGAAATGTTAGCAGGCATATCATGGGCTGCTGCAGGACCTTAGATTTATCCCACATCTCTCGTGACTTTCATACTTGTTAGGGAAGTTGAGTTGTAAGCCTCTGTCACAGGAGCCATGAGCAGTAGGTTTTGAATGGGATTGGAGATGATAAGGGTTAAAGGAGAAGCAACATTTGATTAAGTCATAAGTTAACAGAAAATGGCTCTGGAGACTCACTCACTAGAAAGTAGCTTAGGTTGGGTGGAGATCTAATGGAGTTCGGTAATTAATATTTCCATGTGGCACCAGTCATATCAGCGCTAATACCAATCTTCTTGCTTATGAACCACACCAAAAAGATGTGTCAGAAGGGCCACACAGCTATGTCATTTGGCTGAGAGATAGAGATATTCAGTAGGTCTTTGTGGCACATTTTTTTTCAAGGAGTTCAGACTGCCAGTTGAAAGCCAATCAAGTTGTCAAACTACTGTAGAAGCTAGGATATTCGTATTAGGAAACGTGGGAAGTGTAGAAACCCTGAATAAACACCAAGGGTCCCAGAACTCATTTTTCAAATGAGGAAATGATAGATCTGGAAGTTTTTTTTAGCATCTTACAGAAGTCACATAATAAGTTATATCTAGAGGTTGAATCCAGCTCCACGAGACGTTAAAGCCTGACTATTTTCTTTGACTGCCTTTACTGAAATCATGAGGGTACTCCAGACCAGAGCTCTACCATTGTCACTGAGGGCTTTTAGAACTTGTGAGCCTCTTAAACTGACAGCAACCCACTTCCCAGCAAGCATGGAGTAGGCTATGTTCCTTTGAACAATCTTCCTCAGACCTAGATTTATCTAAAGGAGCATGTTTGTATCACTCAGCATCTATAACTACCATGTATTAATTACTTCTTACTATATATCTGCAAGTAGCAAAGTTGAGGCTTTCCTATTTAATACATGAAAAAATAGTGACTTGCCTAAAGTCTTCATAATGTTCTTTGTTAACAAGAGAGGTATGTCAAGTTTTACACCAAGTCTTAACATTCTTTGTCCTCAACTTCTAGCAGAGTGCCTCACTGACTATTCTAACAGTAAAAATTACAATACTTATCACTTAAAGATGAGTAAACTAAGTCCCAGAGAGTATAGTAACTCACCTAATGGAATATTACTCAGCCATAAAAGAATAAAATAATATCATTTGCAGCACCATGGATGGGCCTAAAGATTGTCATCCTGAGTGAAGTCAAAGACATATCATATGATACCGCTTACCTGTGGAATATAGAAAAAGGGTGCAAATGAACTTACCTACAAAACAGAAATAGAGTTACACATGTAAGAAACAAATTTATGGTTACCAGGGGGTAAGTCAGGGGGAGGGATAAGTTGGAAAGTTGGGATTGACATATACACACTACTATATGTAAAATAGATGGCGAATAAGGACCTACTGTATAGCACAGAACTCTATTCAGTACTCTGTAATGACCTATATGGGAAAAGAATCTTAAAAAGAGTGGATATATATACATTTAACTGATTCACTTTGCTGTATACTTGAAACTAACACAACATTGTAGATCAACTACACTGTAATAAAAATTAAAGAAAGAAAGAACTTGCCTAATGGTAAGAAGTCAATCAGCAATTGACACAGCATTCCAACCTAGACAGTTTGACTCCAAGGTCAGTGCTCTTAACTCTCACACTTCACTGCTTATGCTAATATTTGACTTGATGTTTAACAGATTTCAACTGCTTTCTCATTAGTTAGCACAATTTATCTTCCTAGTAATCATGGGAGTTAAATAGTATCATTATCCCCACTTAACTATGAGAATATAGAAGCTCTGGGAGGTTAAGTAACTCCAAGGTCAATCATCTGGTCTCAGCAGAGTCTCCATACTCTAAACTCCAGATTCTACCCATTAATTCATTAAGATGAGACTCTGTATGTCACTTGTTACCAATGGACCATGGTGCTCTATAAATCAGTCAGCTTTCTCTCAGAATTCTGGGACAGTAGATTACAAAAATATGCAGTTTATCTCATGACTTTGCAGCTCCTCCCATCAAAGCCTGAAATGTACTTTTTCCTCCTCTTTAGCCTGAACTACATGACTTGCTTTGACCAACAGAATGCAACAAAATGATGTTGTAACCTAGGTCTCAAGAGGCTTTGCATTCTTGTGATGGCTCTCAGAACTCATTCAAGTTGCCGTGTGAGCAAGTCTGAGATAGTCTTCTGTAAGACTCCCAAGTCTTCCTGCAGAAGGCATCCTAGGTTCGTTGGGAAGCTGCTGTTCTGACAGCAGGTTGCAGGCGCATGACAGCTCAACCAAGACCAGAGGAACCATCGGGATAAACCCAACCCAAACTGCTGATCTGCAGAAGTATGAGCTAAGGAAAGCTTCCATTTTTAAACCACTAAGTTTGGGGATGGTTTATTGCACATCAAAAGCTAAGTGACTCACCAGGGTGCTGAATATTTTCGCTTGACTGTTTAGGCACCCATGTGTTTGATCCCTCTCTCATCCTTCACTGTGATTACTGAAGAACTTCTGTTCTTTCAGAGGTATCCAGTAAAACTGGATTCTACTTCAAATGTGTTCAAAGTGTCTCGTTGAAAATCATTCTGAAGCAGGGGACTATCCAAGTTTTGAGTCTCTCTCTTCTTTAAATTGAAAATTCTGCTCTGCCAAAGTTTAGGTAGTGTCCACTTTCCCTATTTTGATTTGCCAATCATGTCACATTGCAGTAACAAAGGGCTTCTTTGAAGGCAGAAAGGTCATGGAGGAAGGAAAGAGTGCACTGAGTGTCACAGAAGAATGTGACTGGAAGTGATATTATGCGATTATTGCCTGCTGACTTCCGTGCTGTTTGCTAACCAAAATGGACAGAAAGGTGACAGATAAACAGTATAACTCCAGGTTTGATAAATTATATTCTAGCTGTATTATGTCATGTAGTCGTACAATCATTGGCATTCTAAGTGTACCAAAATAATGCAGATTGAAGGGCTTTCCTGGTGGTACAATGGCTAAGACTGCACACTTCCAATGCAGGGGACGTGAATTCACTCCCTGGTCCGAGAAGTAAGACTCCACATGCTAAATGGCCAAAAAAATTGATAATTTAGATTTATATGCAACCAAATCATAGTGAGGTTATGTTATAAAAGCCTTCACACTGCATTTTTGTTTTTCATTTTGTTTCTCTAAAAGTGAAGAGTAAGATCAATGAACACAAGTGATTATATCCTTGACTTAATAATTCTTCTGGCTTGGGTAAGAACATTCACAAATGAAGGCAAATTTCCTCTGAGGTTATTTGAAAAATATGGGAATATCTGATTTGGCTTTATTTATTATTTAGAGACTCAGCTTTTTTTTATTCATGCATTTATTAAATAAATATTTACTGAGTACTTCCACTCTCCACTAAGTACTGTGAAAACAGGTAAGATATAGTACCTATAGAAAATTACTTATAGAACATTTTAGGGTACATTCATTATTAAATATGGTAATTACAACAAGAAAGAACCAAATAGAATATTGTTTGAGCAAGAGATTAATTTGGCTTGCAGAAAATAGGAATAAATACAAAGATAAAATAATGCTAGATATAACATTTTGAATTGACATTTCTTTTTAAAATCTCTGATTCATAGACTTGTTTATTCTGGCTTTGTGGAAAAAAAATCACCATATATTTATCTTCAGTACAGAATGTATACCATTTCCTCTGAAGCACTGCCCTGAAATTGCAAGGGGTCATTTTCCAGCTGGTGTTGCAACTGACTTTTCAGTAGGCTGTATCCTCTGAGACAAGCTTTTTCTGGATGATAGGGTGCATGCAATTAAATCCAATCCCACAGGCATCAGATGGTTTTCCATTTGCTTTGTTATATTTTGGATTGGAAGCATCATTGTGTTTGTGATTGGAAGCACATCATATTAATGTTCTAACACTTTTAAATGATGCTGACAGAAGCGTGTTTAGCAGGTAAAGAAAGCTTGAGTCTAGTGTAAGTGTTGTTGAGAATGAGGATAAATCACTGGCTCTTCTATAATTGATGGGAGCCAATGTAATCACCTTGCCACCAGGAGACTGGTTGATCTGAGTGTGGTACCATGCTTGGAACTCCTAATGGTCACTGCTGTGGATGAATTTAGAGTGAATCAGACACTCTACCAAAAGTAGTATACAGATAAGCACCCCCTTGTTTTAAAAAAAGCTTATATATAGTCATCATCTCTGTTACTATGGTCACATTTTTAGACCCACACTGGGTACCTTGGGCCAATTGACAGAAATTGGTCAGTTGAAAGAGAATGGACTTGTGCACACAGTGAGGGAAGGAGAGGGTGGGATGAAGTGAGAGGGTAGCATGACATATACACACTACCATGTATAAACACCTAGCTAGCAGGAAGCTGCTGTATAGCGCGGGGAGCTCAGCCTGATGCTCTGTGATGACCTGAAGGTGTGAGCTGGGGGGTGGGAGGGAGGCTCAAGAGGGAGGTGACGTGTGTATACATATGGTTGATTCACGTTGTTGTAGCAGACAGCAGAAACTAACACAACATTGTGAAGCAATTATATTCCAATAAAATAGATATTCAAAAAATAAATTATTTTAAATACACACACATACATGAGTCAGAATAGGTGTTCCTGTTAATTAAGGGCCTCTTCTGCAGTGAGGTCTTGAGGCCCATTTACAAGTGGTACATTAACCTATCAGTTCAGTCAGTTCAGTTCAGTCCCTCAGTCATGTCCGACTCTTTGTGACCCCATGAATAGCAGCACACCAGGCCTCCCTGTCCATCACCATCTCCTGGAGTTCACTCAGACTCACGTCCATAGAGTCTGTGATGGCATCCAGCCATCTCATCCTTGGTCATCCCCTTCTCCTCCTACCCCCAATCCCTCCCAGCATCAGAGTCTTTTCCAATGAGTCAACTCTTTGCATGAGGTGGCTAAATTACTGGAGCTTCAGCTTTAGCATCATTCCTTCCAAAGGAATCTCAGGTTGACCTCCTTCAGAATGGACTGGTTGGATCTCCTTGCAGTCCAAGGAACTCTCAAGAGTCTTCTCCAACACCACAGTTCAAAAGCATCAATTCTTCAGCGCTCAGCTTTCTTCACAGTCCAACTCTCACATCCATACATGACCACAGGAAAAACCATAGCCTTGACTAGACGGACCTTAGTCAGCAAAGTAATGTCTCTGCTTTTGAATATACTATCTAGGTTGGTCATAACCTTTCTTCCAAGGAGTAAGTGTCTTTTCATTTCATTGCTGCAGTCACCATCTCCGGTGATTTTGGAGCCCCCCCAGAAATAAAGTCTGACACTGTTTCCCCTGTTTCCCCATCTATTTGGCATGAAGTGATGGGACCGGATGCCATGATCTTTGTTTTCTGAATGTTGAGCTTTAAGCCAACTTTTTCGCTCTCCTCTTTCACTTTCATCAAGAGGCTTTTTAGCTCCTCTTCACTTTCTGCCATAAGAGTGGTGTCATCTCCATATCTGAGGTTATTGATATTTCTCCCGGCAACCTTGATTCCAGCTTGTGTTTCTTCCAGCCCAGCGTTTCTCATGATGTACTCTGCATACAAGTTAAATAAGCAGGGTGACAATAGACAGCCTTGACGTACTTCTTTTCCTATTTGGAACCAGTCTATTGTTCCATGTCCAGTTCTAACTGTTGCTTCCTGACCTGCATACAGATTTCTCAAGAGACAGGTGGTCTGGTATTCCCATCTCTTTCAGAGTTTTCCACAGTTTATTGTGATCCACACAGTCAAAGGCTTTGACATAGTCAATAAAGCAGAAATATATGTTTTTCTGGAATTCTCTTGCCTTTTCCATGATCCAGCAGATGTTGGCAATTTGATCTCTGATTCCTCTGCCTTTTCTAAAACCAGCTTGAACATCAGGGAGTTCACGGTTCACGTATTGCTGAAGCCTGGCTTGGAGAATTTTGAGCATTACTTTACTAGCTTGTGAGATGAGTGCAATTGTGCGGTAGTTTGAGCATTTTTTTGCATTGCCTTTCTTTGGGATTGGAATGAAAACTGACCTTTTCCAGTCCTGTGGCCACTGCTGAGTTTTCCAAACTTGCTGGCATATTGAGTACAGCACTTTCACAGCATCCTCTTTCAGGATTTGAAATAGCTCAACTGGAATTCCATCACCTCCACTAGTTTTGTTTATAGTGATGCTTTCTAAGGCCCACTTGACCTCACATTCCAGGTTGTCTGGCTCTAGATTAGTGATCACATCAGCATTATTATCTGGGTCGTGAAGATCTTTTTTGTACAGTTCTTCCATGTATTCTTGTCTCCTCTTCTTAATATCTTCTGCTTCTGTTAGGTCCATACCATTTCTGTCCTTTATCAAGCCCATCTTTGCATGAAATGTTCCCTTGGTATCTCTAATTTTCTTGAAGAGATCTCTAGTCTTTCCCATTCTGTTGTTTTCCTCTATTTCTTTGCACTGATCGCTGAAGAAGGCTTTCTTATCTCTTCTTGCCATTGTTTGGAACTCTGCATTCAGATGCTTATATCTTTCCTTTTCTCCTTTGCTTTTTGCTTCTCTTCTTTTCACAGCTATTTGTAAGGCCTCCCCAGATGGCCATTTTACTTTTTGGCATTTCTTTTCCATGGGGATGGTCTTGATCCCTGTCTGCTGTACAATGTCACAAACCTCATTCCATAGTTCATCAGGCACTCTATCTATCAAATCTAGGCCCTTAAATCTATTTCTCACTCCCACTGTATAATCATAAGGGATTTGATTTAGGTCATACCTGAATGGTCTAGTGGTTTTCCCTACTTTCTTCAATTTGAGTCTGAATTTGGCAATAAGGAGTTCATGATCTGAGCGACAGTCAGCTCCTGGTCTTGTTTTTGTTGACTGTATAGAGCTTCTCCATCTTTGGCTGCAAAGAATATAATCAATCTGATTTCAGTGTTGACCATCTGGTGATGTCCATGTGTAGAGTCTTCTCTTGTGTTGTTGGAAGAGGGTGTTTGCTATGACCAGTGCATTTTCTTGGCAAAACTCTTATCAGTCTTTGCCCTGCTTCATTCCGCATTCCAAGGCCAAATTTGCCTGTTACTCCAGGTGTTTCTTGACTTCCTACTTTTGCATTCTAGTCCCCTATAATGAAAAGGACATCTTTTTTGGGTGTTAGTTCTACAAGGTCTTGTAGGTCTTCATAAAACCATTCAACTTCAGTTTCTTCAGTGTTACTGGTTGGGGCATAGATTTGGATAACCGTGGTATTGAATGGTTTGCCTTGGAGACGAACACAGATCATTCTGTCGTTTTTGAGATTGCAATCAAGTACTGCATTTCGGACTCTTTTGTTGACCATGATGGCTACTCCATTTCTTCTGAGGGAATCCTACCTGCAGTGGTATATATAATGGTCATCTGAGTTAAATTCACCCATTCCAGTCCATTTTAGTTCGCTGATTCCTAGAATGTCGATGTTCACCCTTGCCATTTCTTGTTTGACCACTTCCAATTTGCCTTGATTCATGGACCTGACATTCCAGGTTCCTATGCAATATTGCTCTTTACAGCATCAACCTTTGCTTCTATCACCAGTCACATCCGCAACTGGATATTGTTTTTACTTTGGCTCCATCCCTTCATTCTTTCTGGAGTTATTTCTCCACTGATCTCCAGTAGTATATTGGGCACCTAATGACCTGGGGAGTATATCGCTCCCAAATTCCCTTACCAGCAGTCTTCCAGGCTTTTTATTTCCAAGGGATGGATGGACCCTGTGTTTACAGATCTGTGTGGGTCATTAGTTCTGCATGAAAGAAAAGTGAAAGTGAAGTCATTTAGTCGTGTCCGACTATTTGCATCCCCATGGACTGTAGCCTACCAGGCTCCTCTGTCCATGGGATTCTCCAAGCAAGAATACTGGAGTGGGTTGCCATTTCCTTCTCCAGAGGATCTTCCCAACTCAGGGATTGAACCCAGGTCTCCCGAATTGTAGGCAGATGCTTTACTGTCTGAGCCACCAGGAAAGTCCTGCTGTTACTTCTGCATACCTCCTTGCATTGTAACCCTTACATTTCTGCCTCCTAGGGATAGTTCTCTTTCCTGAACTCTTTCACATCCAGTCCACTGCTGAGTGTGGTTATCATGCCACAGCTGTCCATGTTCTCTTGTGGTGAAACTTTCCATAAATCTTAAGTGTTTGATACTTGCAGACAAGTTTCTCAGTCTCAGCATTATTGTTCACTCTGGGTTGGCTCATTCGTTCCTGTGGGTGAGCTGTTTCTGTGCGTTTTAGGGTGTCTAGCAGCATTCCTGCGTTCTACTCACTAGATGCCCACGGCACACCTTCCCCCGAGTCATGACAACCAAAAGTGTAGCTGAACATTACCAAGTGTTCTTGTGGGAGGGCAAGATTACTTCCAGTTAAAGATGACTAAGGTAGGGTGAAAATGCAAAATCATTTGACTAGAATGGTCTCGTTTCAGGCCTGTTGCCCTGGCCTGTTTTTTAGCTCAAATGTGTCCCTGTTTATATGATAAATTATAGTTGCTCTAGTCATAAGAGACTCCCCATGAGATCAAACATGTGGGTTGATGGAGGGGTGGCTGTGTGCCTAGAGAAGTCATGCTGTGGATGTGAGACATCTGCTCATGGGACTTTCTCATGCTTCAGGAACTGTGTGGGTCCAGTCCTGCACACACCTTCTCCATCTGATGAAGGTGTGTGCTGGTGTGTGAGTTTAACTTCACACCCCAGAGACTTTAGATAATGCACAGTCCAGGACATCTACCTGTTTGCACAGACACACAAATTAAGTGTTAACCAGAGCATAATCTCAGGCAAGAGTATTTTTCCAGGTAATACTTTGTAAAGAGCATAGGGGATTTTAATTCATAAAATCCCAAGAATTGTGCTTTTCCCATCAGGGTTGTCACAGACCCCAGAGAACATCCCTGTCTACCATGGATTCAAGGTGGCCTAGGTTCAGCTGAGCTGTGAGCCAAGTGGCAGGGCTGCTCGCATTGCAACTTGGATCAGCTGGAAGCTTCCTCTAGCTCTTGCACTTGCTCAGCACTGAATGTTTTTAATAACCTGGCAAATAGCCCAGAAAAGCACAACTAAATATGGTATATGTTGTCTATAAAACCCACAAGTCCACTTTGCCTCCTTTTTAGTGATGATAGGGAATGCAAGATTCAGGATCTTTTCTCCTAAGAAAGAATATCCTGGCTTGCCCCACATCACTGCACCCCCAGAAAGTAAAAGCATTCTGTGTTTGTAAGGAGTGTATTTTCTCAGAACTATTGTGCAAGTGTTTCCAAGGCATTTGCTGTAGTTGCTATTTTTATCTTCCTAGTCTCATTCACATGATGAACCAGCATGATGTTTTCTGGGATGGTACAAAGATCATGGTCCCTGAAAGTGCAATTGTAAAACAGACACAGAATATCGAAATGATTTTAAGTCTAAAGGGTAAAGTTGTTTGGCTCTTTCTGCTAGATAAAAGCAATGGATCCTGGTGTCTCTTCTTTTGGGGGGTAAGACTAAATAATTGATTAGATTAATAGAAGGATGCTGGCTACTATAGAATATTTCTTCTGGTAAGCAGACCATATCTAGCAAACCAGTTGTAAGATGAGTCTCATCTACGTAAATATAAGAGTATTGCTTGTCACCCTTAAGGACTCATCTGTCTTTTGTATCAACCAAATTGGTGAGTCAGATGACTCCATGAGAAGAATCAACCCTCTAAAATCTTCTTTGGTGGCACATACTTCTGAGGTTTCCCCAGGGATGTCATTATATTTGGGTTTAGTGTTTTCATACGGAAATGGAGTTCTAGAAACTTTCATTCATCTTCCTGCCAAAATAAACCTTCCTCCATGGGTCAGATTACAACTGTGATTATGCCAGTTACTGACAATAACTAGTCTAAAATATACTTGGGAACCAAGGAAATACACATGACGTAGATGAAGACCCAGCTGGGACTACTTTGCTGCTGCTGCTGCTGCTGCTGCTAAGTTGCTTCAGTGTGTCCAACTCTGTGCGACCCCATAGACAGCAGCCCACCAGGCTCCCTCGTCCCTGAGATTCTCCAGGCACAAACACTCAAGTGGGTTGCCATTTCCTTCTCCAATGCATGAAAGTGAAAAGTGAAAGGGAAGTCGCTCAATCGTGTCTGACTCTTAGCAGCCCCATGGACTGCAGCCTACCAGGCTCCTCCATCCATGGGGTTTTCCAGGGAAGAGCACTGGAGTGGGGTGCCATCACCTTCTCCGGGGACTACTTTGAGGTACAGTCAAGTCACAGTGTATTTAATACCTGACCTCTGTAAGGCCCTCATTAGTTCCTATAAATCACGATGACACTCTGGGTCCATAGGGATAAGCTTTGATTTAAATTGAACCTCCCACAACCTCCTCATCAGGGTGAAACTACTCAATGTCCACTTAGCATGGCTAATGGCTATAAGACCCTTTGAGGAAGGCAAGGAGGAAGATCCAAGGTAACTACCTATTGTGTTATTACAGAATCCTCCCTCCTGGATATCTAGCCTTCTCCTAGACGTCTGAATCTGGCAAGTAACTCGAGTGTAAAAAGGTTCTATGTTGGTGGCTCAGGTATTTCTTCTGATGGACACAGAATATTGGAGGTTATGAATTTCAAGCAGAATGTCAGCGGGCTGCCTGCCTATCCTTTCCTGCCACACAGAACACCATTATCAATCAGCAATAGCCATATATGCCTGTGGTTCAGACCGCTGTCATCATGGTTTTACCCCACTACTGTTTATTGTAGCCAAGCACACATTTCCCCTCAGGCAGATGCCTTCCTAAACAGTTATACCATCCAAGCATCCTCCAGCCCTACTGAAAGTCAAGTGGTCAATTTCAAAATCAGCATCTCCTACCAGCAACGTTAAGAATATATGATAGCAATGCTGGTTGTCTCTCCTCCCATTTCTTGAGTACTCGATGAAGGGAGTTCCTTCTGGTCCTTTTTGTAGGATTTTGTAGGATACAGTTATGAGTGAGTGAACAGTTTGTATAAAATAAACCGACTTCCTCATTTCTGTCTCCCAAAGCCTTTTTGATCACTAAGTGTTAATTTTGTTAAAGCTGTATCCATAAACTTTTTAATATCCATAGTATAAAATGCTTATGAAAAAAATTAGCCGTTCTTTTTCTCACCCTTCCTACCTTTTATTCCTTCTCTTTTCAGGTTGGAGAAGCGGGGCTGGGAAGTCATGGAGGCAGAGACCTACACCCATCCCCCTGCAGGAATCACTGCTTAGCAAGTTATGCTAAGGGCATTCACCCCTGGAGCCATGTCACCACAGCTGAAAATATCACTGGAGCGGTGGCCACAGACCATGCACCATTGAGCCCTGCTGAAAAGGGTAATTACTGCTTTGCTATTTGACTTTCAACTACATATGGAAGTCTAGGCGACTCATCTCCAACTGACCCTGTGCTTTTTACATCCTACCCTAGAGATTCAGGTTCACAAGTGAGAGCTGTGGACAGACCAGGGTTAAGAAATGTGTCTATATTTCCTATGCTAGGGGTTGGTGAAGGGAATGTCTCTTTTCTGGAACTTATAGATGGAAGGACCCTGCCTTCAACTTATGTTGAGATTTACCAGCTGGGAAGCAATGATGTCTGTGTGCATGAGTGCTAAGTCCTTTCAGTCGTGTCTGACTCTGTGCAACCCTATGGACTGCTGCCCACAAGGCTCCTCTGCAGGCAAAAATACTGAAGTGGAGTATCTCCTTCTCCAGGGGATCTGCCTGACCCAGGGATTGAACCCGAGTCTCTGACATCTACCTGCATTGGCAGGTGGGTTCTCTATCACTAGCGCCACCTGAGAAGCCCCATGATGTTGTATATTCACAGTAAAAGGATCACTACGTTCCTTTTCTTGTTCCCCCAGTTTTCCCTCTGGCTGGGTGGAAAAGTGGACAATAATGAATGAGACTTTGTGGCTATTAATCCCTCTTCCTCATGCTGATGAATTAGTATGAACACTGAGAAGGTATGGAGTCCATCCTTCCAATCCAGGCAGTGCTGCAATCTTAGACTGAGAAGGGTGGGTTTCAGCTGGTATTTGGCAACACTTGCATATTTCTTGCCTGGAAGAATTTGATAGTGACTCCAAACTTACACCTCCAGAGGAAATGGTTTCCTTTTAGTCATACACACCCTCGGGAGAAAGATGACTGGCCAGGGCAGGTCTGGATCCATGGCCCTGAACCTCCCATGTAGGGTTTGGAAACAGTATTGGCCATAAATCACCTTGCTCTCACCAAACAATCTAGATATCCTGCTTGTAGCTAAACCCAGAAAGGCAAGAGGCGTCTGAATTGGCTTCAGCTTCTGGGTTCTCATATGCTCACCACTGAGGCATATAAAAACACAGAAACAGCCTCAGAGAGTCTAAGGGCTGTTTGGCTTTAAACATCTTTTATTTTCTAATTGCATTAGAGTAAAAACAGTAGTTAAAATATACCCTTGGCTGTTGTCATGAAAATCACAATAACAAATTAGCCTAAAATAGCCAGTTTTCTGTGGTTTCCAAGGATACTACCACAGTTAGAATTGTTGCCTGCCAATTAATTTGTATCTAATTTTGGGGGGACATTAAAACAAAACCATGGAAGGGGAAGGGCTAGAGGAAAAGTTGTGCTTGCTACATACATGTTAGAAGAGAAGGGGAAGGTTTCTAAAGCAGATTGTGTTGATTCTTTTCAGATCAGTTTAAAGAAAATGGCTAAACCAACTCTGGTCCCACGGAAGTGGCCTAATTGAAAGCAAAAGCTCACAGGTGCTGTTTTAAATAGTCAAAGTGGCTAAGTCCTCTAACAGGACGGTACAATCTGCTTCCTACTTTGTTTCAGTTCAGCTTTCATTTATTGGGTGCTCTGCCAACAATCTCTTATTAACTCTTATTAACTTATAGCTACCTGAGGAGGATGTATTTTAGACCCCTAAACATCCATGGAACAACAGACTGGTTCCAAATAGGAAAAGGAGTATGCCAAGGCTGTATATTGTCACCCTGCTTATTTAACTTGTATGCAGAGTACATCATGAGAAATGCTGGGCTGGAAGAAGCAAAAGCTGGAATCAAGGTTGCCGGGAGAAATATCAATAACCTCAGATATGCAGATGACACCACCCTTATGGCAGAAAGTGAAGAGGAACTAAAAAGCCTCTTGATGAAAGTGAAAGAGGAGAGTGAAAAAGTTGGCTTATAGGTCAACATTCAGAAAACTAAGATCATGGCATCTGGTTCCATCACTTCATGGGAAATAGATGGGGAAACAGTGGAAACAGTGTCAGACTTTATTTTGGGGGGCTCCAAAATCACTGCAGATGGTCATTGCAGCCATGAAATTTAAAAGACGCTTACTCCTTGGAACAAAGGTCCATCTAGTCAAGGCTATGGTTTTTCCAGCAGTCATGTATGGGTGTGAGAGTTGGACTGTGAAGAAAGCCGAGTGCTGAAGAATTGATGCTTTTTCACCTGTGGTGTTAGAGAAGACTCTTGAGAGTCCCTTGGACTGCAAGGAGATCCAACCAGTCCATTCTAAAGGAGATCGATCAGCCCTGGGATTTCTTTGGAAGGAATGATGCTAAAGCTGAAACTCCAGTACTTTGGCCACCTCATGCGAAGAGTTGACTCACTGGAAAAAACTTTGTTGCTGGGAGGGATTGGGGGCAGGAGGAGAAGAGGACGACAGAGGATGAGATGGCTGGATGGCATCACGAACTCCATGGACATGAGTCTGAGTGAACTCTGGGAGATGGTGATGGACAGGGAGGCCTGCCGTGCTGCAGTTCATGGGGTTGCAAAGAGTCAGACACAACTGAGTGACTGAAATGAACTGAACTGAACTGAACGGAAACATCCATTCCACCTTTTTAGGGCACTAATTCCTTACTTCCTTTTAGCAAATTACCTTTTCCCCATTTTATACTATCCAGTTAGACAGTAATTTAAGATATCATAACCGTGTTAACATTGTGAACTCAATCAGGCCACTGACAGTTAACCTGGGTAGATCAATCTTCAGCTGAGCTTTGCAGTTACTGAAAATTGTTAGTATTTGTTTCCTAGCAGTTCTCACTGAGGCTGTCCTGTTCCTGCTAACTTGCCCACAATGTTATCTTGTTTCCTGTGCTTCTTTGTTCATTCTGTAAAGTATTACTATCCTTCTAACAAGTGTGCATATCTGCTTACATTAGCCAGAACCCAAAAGTAATGCCAAGTGTTATTATTCTCATTTTAATTTGAGAAAACAGATACTCAATTAAATTAAATCTTTTGTCCAAGGCTAGTCAGGTGATGATAGAGTCTGAATTCAAAGTCATACGTACTTCTCTCTCCTACCCCCTGCCTCCACCATCTATTTCCTCTTACATGAATTAATAACTTATTTTCCCTGGCTCTCTCTCAAGTCAAGGACTTTCTTTTTCAACAGTGGAATCAAGGGTGACTCTTTGGGAGAAAATTTTCATTGTCCACACTTTCTCTTTCTTGATATGTTGCATCTTTACGTGTATTTGATGGTTTTTCTCTGCCTGTTCTTTTCATCTGTGTTGGGGGAGTGACAATGATTGTCTGAAGCACTGAGATCTCACATAGTTTCTTTCAGGGTGTGGGAGGATATCTCTTCCCTTCCTTTTTCTTCCCTTCTCATTTCTTTCTTTCTTCCAGAGTCCTTGGCCTTGAGCATCAGAATAGAAGAAGAAATAGGAATGTTTAAAGTGGAGAATATTGAAAAGAGCATGGGCTTAAGAATCAGGCAGAGCTGGGTTCACATTTCTAGCCCATGAATGTCTAGCATATTATTGGGGAAATCACTGCATAGTTAGGAGCTGTTTAAATCCATTGTAATGTTCTGTTGCCAACTTAGAGATCCAGGATGATGGCTATGTTTGGAGGGAGGTGCTTCAACTGTCTAACTGCTGCATCTGGTCTGCCTTGATAGCTCCAAGCTCCCTGGCATGCCACTGCCTTTCCAAAGGCCCTCTGATACTTGGAAGAAGCCAGATTCAAAGTATAGCCTCTTTCCTGCACAGGAAGATCTGCTGAGGTGGGTTGCAAGCATAGGCTGTAAATATTATTACTCTTGAGTTTTTGTGCCAGGTGAATTTTGGTGACTAAGCTAGAGGCTCCAGGAACTCCGAGGTTTCCCCCTCAGCCACTTGCCCTTTGGTTTCTGGAATGCCAAACCCAGAGTGTTGGCCAGGCCTCCTTGGGGTCCCTTCCTGCCCCCCGCCCCACCTTTTTTTTTTTTTTTTTTACGGTTCTGCTCCACAGTGGGTTAGTGGCAGCTGGTAGGGATATTATTGTATCTTATGCTTTTCTTCCTGAAGTTCATTTAAGCTTTGGGTGAGTGGCTAACACCCTTCACTAGTTCTGTAGTCATGTACCATTAGATTGAATTTATTTCACTGAGGTTTGAGGGGGGCTGTGAGCTATAGATTTGGATTGAGGTCACTTGCATAGATGATATACCTCTTAATCCAGAGTTATTATTGAGCTTGCTTCTGGAATTAGAGAAATGAATACAATTACATGCATGTGAAAAAGCCTAAGACATTCCTTAGCTCAATTAATCCTAATTTTCCTTCCTTGCCAACCCGCATTGTCCTCATCCAGGATGTAAGCATCAGGATAGAAGGAAAAATGCAAATACTTAAAACACACAGTATTTGAAGAGAGCATGACTGTGGGTACCAAGCAGAGAGAGGTTTAAAGTCTAGCTCCACTTATTTCTAGCTTATTTTAGGTGGAAATTACTTCCCTTTTATGAACAGCAGTATTCTACTTTATTCTACTCTAAATTGTGACAGTACATACCTTTTCGTATTGTTTTTAGCCATAAATAATATTTATTGTTGTACATTGCACAGAGTAAGCAACTCTGTGCAACTCTATGTAAGTCAACAGTAGATATGTAAGTCAAGCCAAAATTTGCCAGAAACCTACCCCTCCTTTGGGCTTCCCAGGTGGTGCTAGTGGTAAAGAGCCCACTGCCAATGCAGGAGATATAAGAGACACAGGTTCAATCCCTGGGTTGGGAAGATGCCCTGGAGAAGGGCCTGGCAACCTGCTCCAGTATTCTTGCCTGAAGAGTCCCACGGACAGAGGAACCTTATGGGCTGCAGTTCATGGGGTCGCAAAGAGTCAGACACAGCTGAAGCAACTTGGCACGCACGCACACTCATGGGCTCGAGGGCATGCAGCCTTAAGTGGTCGCCGTTCATGGCCTCTAGAGCGTGGACTCAGTAGCTGTGGCAGGAGCTTAGTTGCCCCACACCATGTGGGATCTTCTCAGACCAGGGATTTTAACTCATGTCCCCTGCACTGACAGGTAGATTCTTAACCACTGGGCCACCGGGGAAGTATTTAAGAATCTCTATCCTTACTTTTCCCTCTGAATATGTACCAACTGCCTTACTTCTATAAGGACCTCTGTGATTACATTGGACACACCCAGAAAATTCAGGATGATCTCATCTCAATATCTTCATCTGCAGTATCTTTGAAATGTAATGTCATCTATTCACAAAGTCCCAGGATTAGGACATAGACATCTTCCAGGGGTGGTATTATTTACACTTCCACAGTATGCTACCTTGTAGCAGTTTAGTCTTTCTCTTGATAAAGTCAGTGTATTTTTGCCCCAGACTTGCCTTGTTTAATATTAAGATCAAGCCCCAGGCTTTCTTGTTTTGGTTTGCAGTTGTCCTGCCTTGTCTGCTTGTTGATTTTTAGACTGTCTGATCATTTGGTGTTGGTGTCTCTTACACATCGCACAGAGAATTGTGACTTATTCTGTCACTCAACCTAAAAATTCATTTTCTTTAAGAGCCCATTACATCATTGTCAATATTGTCTATTTCCTTCCTTGTTTTCTGTAATTGAGAAGTGTCTATTTGCATTTCATTTTGTAGTCCTTTGGCTTATTCTTAATTCTCTATATAGATAAATACATTTAGTGTTCAGCATTGGTCATCTAACTAAAGAGTTTCTTATCATTTAACTCTACATTCCTCAAAGTAGCATGTAGGTACACTATTTCTTGAGACTTTGCAAGGCCAAATTGCCTGTAGCTATTACTACTTGGCAGAATATAAGACTCTTGCTCACACACTCTCTTTTCTTTAGTTGGAAGGTGGTGTCCTAGTATCGCTTTAATATCTGATGGTTAACTCAATTTTATTTCTCTCAGAATAATGTGATCTTTGTATCTCTGGTTTTTCTTTATCTTTCAGGTTTAATACATTTGAATTATTTTTGTGTTGAATTCTGGGGCATCATTTTTCTTTAGACTACAGTATACTCTTACTGTATATATATATTAGAAATCCCCTTTATTTTAGGAAAATTGTTTGGTTTAAATGCTGGCTCTGTGCCCTTGTCTTGACTTTGGTCCTTCAGGAATCTGTGTCCTCAAGCCTCTGTGTTGCCTGCTTTGTATATTACTCTTCTGTCTCTTAAGCGTTCTCTTCTTTCTTCAATTGGTTCCTTCTCTGTTGCTGTCTCTGTTCTCCTTGTCTTTTTTTGCAAGTCTATTTCTTTTGTCTTTTCTTTTCTATTTTTTTTATTTATTGAAATACAGTTGCTTTACAATATTGTGTTAGTTTCTGCTGTGCAATGAAGTGAATCAACCATGTTTATAAATGTGTCCACTCCATCTTGGATTTCCCTCCCACTGCCCTGCCTCACCTCTCTCAGTCATCACAGAGCACAGAGCTGCGCTCCCTATGTTATGGGGCACCTTCCCAGTAGCTGCCTCTTTCATACATGGTAGTGTATGTATCTCAAACCTAATCTCCCAATTTCATCCCCGCTCCCCTACCACTGTGTCTACATGTCCATTCTCTACGTCTGCGTCTCCAGTCTAGCCTTGCGAATAGGTTCATCTGTACCATTTTCCTAGACTCCACGTTTATGTGTTAATATGTACTGTTTTTCTCTAACTTACTACACTCTGTATGACAGACTCTAGGTCCAACCACGTCTCTACAAATGACCCAATTTCATTCCTTTTATGGGTGAGTAAAATTCCATTGTATACATATATATACACCACATCATCTTTATCCATTCATCTATCAATGGACATTTAGGTTGCTTCCATGTCCTAACCAGCTATTGTAAATAGCGCTGCAATGAACGTTGGGGTGCATGTGTCTTTTTAAATTATGTGGTTTTGAGGGGCAGCTTTTCTTTTGTCCCTTGTTTTCTTTTAAATGTGGTTGTCATTCTTAATTTCGATTAATTTCATTTCCATTTCTCTTTTAAATTATTATCAGCTTCCACTTTACCTCCTACCTTTGACTGGCCATCATCTCTTTTTACATGGTTATTATTTTCCAAAGTTTTTATATTTCTGTTTTGTGGTCTCCTCATAGCTGAAATTCTTGAGAAAGTCAATTGTTGTTGTTGTTGTTTTTCATGTTAAAATGTTGAGTTAAAATTTTCTCTACTGTATAGTGAGAGTTCTCTAAAAAGATGTTTTCCTGCTCATTTTTAGGTGGTTCTCTTATGGTATTTTTAGGTGTGTTATAGCTTTAAAAAACTTATATAGAATTATTAAATGTGTTGAATTTTCCTTACCTCGCTGTTATATTCGGAAAAGGCACTGGCACCCCACTCCAGTACTCTTGCTTGGAAAATCCCACAGGTGGAGGAGCCTGGAAGGCTGCAGTCTATGGGGTTGCTAAGAGTAGGACACGATTGAGTGACTTCACTTTCACTTTTTACTTTCATGCATTGGAGAAGGAAATGGCAACCCACTCCAGTGTTCTTGCCTAGAGAATCCCAGGGACGGGGGAGCCTGGTGGGCTGCCATCTATGGGCTCGCACAGAGTCAGACACGACTGAAGAGACTTAGCAGCAGCAACAGCGGTTATATTAGAGAAGCTTACCTAAGTGGTTTCTTAATCAAAATTGCTTTTTTTTCCCTTTTCTTTTGTGTATGGCACCTTCTGCCTTAGAACCTGGTTTGAGACGGTGTCTACCACCTTTCTTGAATTTTCTAAATTCCTTTTACCAGCTGCTATTTCCAAGGAAGACTCCCACTGCCTTCCAGAGTTTCCTTCTCTCTTTTAGAAGGTGATCATTGCTGAGAACTGGCACCTCTGGGACTCCTGGAAACTTACTGTGTCATATCTCTCCCCAAATGCTCATGCTTTGTTCACTCACAGCCCAGTTCACAGCAGTTCTGAGTCAGGATTTGTCCTCTCTTTCAGTAGATAGATGTCACCAAGTGATGTATGGAACCTTCCATGACCAGGGCCATACCTGTGATCTAACTCTGTGGCTTCTTGTGCTGTTTCTCTTGCATTCAAGAGCTTTTGAACTACTGGTCACCTAACTTGGAGGTTACAGAATTGCTCTGCCTCTTAACTTTTCCATCAATGTATTTTGGAGAAAAAATAGGAAATTGAATATTAAGCTTCCACCACACTAAATTCTAAATGTATGTTCTCCAAATAATGCCTTGAACTTTCATTAGAGTCAATCCATTTGCTCAATATTAAGTTTGTTTTTATGAAAGTCTGTAATATTTAAGGGAAACATTACTTGCCCTCAGAGACAAAGCAGAAGATCTTGATGGCTTAACACAGTAGAAACTGAGTTCTTGGTCCTGTGAAGTTCACTGGCATGAGGGCGTGCCACAGCAGGGAAGCTTAGAGTCAGTCATCCAGGGGCTGACTTGATAGAGCCTTTGCCATATTGAACACCTGGATTCCAAGATCACCCCAGGTCTTGGTGTTTAGTTGGAAGATGGAGTAGAGAAAAAAGCTGGAGGTTCTTGTAGGAGATTTTCGTGGGCAAGGTATGAAAGCACATATATGGCTTCTACATTTTCCCAGTGGCCACGTTCAAGCATAGAGCCACGTCTAACTGAAAATGAGATTGAGAAGTGGAATGCTGTCCTCTCCCCAAGAAGAAAAGGATTTAAATCTGGTAAGGAGCTAACTTATCTTTACCATAAAGTATCTGTCTCTTTCCCCAGTTTACCAGCTTTGTCAAGACAGGGCTAGAGTTTTTTACTCATGATTATCCTCCACTTGTTTGCATGTGTCCTCAGCCGATTCAGTCATGTCCGACTCTTTGCAACCCCGTGGACTATAGCCCGCCAGGCTCCTCTGTCCATGGGATTCTCCAGGCAAGCATACTGGAGTGGGTTTTCATGCCCTCCTCTAGGGGATCTTCCCAACCCAGGGATCAAACCTGAGTTTCCTGTGTCTCCTGCATTGCAGGAGGATTCTTTACCACTCAACCACCAGGGAAACCTAGTTCTCCACTTACCCTAGCTTAAATAACAGAGGTGCAATGAACATTTGTGCAATTTAATGGAATTGAATTTGCATCCTGCAACTTTATCTGAACTATTTAAGAATTATCTAATGTTGATCTTAGCCAGTTCATGTCTACCTGGGACTTGCAATGGAAAGGGTGAAAATAAATCCAGAAAGAGATGACATACTGATAAAGTGAAACTGGTATGGAACAAATCCTTCCTTAATCTCTAACTGTTTCAAAATCCTGTTTTATTTTAATCTATCACATAAAGGGATATAGAGGTTGAGTTAGATTAGATCAGATTGTAGTCTATCATCTGACATGATCTTGGGCACCATCATGGAGAGAAAATTCAAGGTAACATTAGAATTGTGACTAGATTTATGCTTGGAAGAAGTTTCTGAGAGATATAGCAGTGTGTGTGTGTTTAACATTAAAGGAACTTCCGGTCAACATCTCTAATATTTACAATTTTTTTGTTGTTGTGACATTATCATCTAAAATGCTGTGGCATGTCACGGAGTGTGTCATTATTTTTATTTTATTTTATTATTTATTTATTTATTTATTTATTTTTTTACTTTACAATACTGTATTGGTTTTGCCATACATTGACATGAATCCACCACAGGTGTACATGAGTTCCCAACCCTGAACCCCCTTCCCACCACCTTCCCCATATCATTTCTCTGGGTCATCCCAGTGCACCAGCCCCAAGCATCCTGCATCCTGTATTGAACCTAGACTAGTGATTCGTTTCTTACATGATAGTATACATGTTTCAATGCAATTCTCCGAAATCATCCCACCCTCTCCCTCTCCCACAGAGTCCAAAAGTCTGTTCTTTACATCTGTGTCTCTTTTGCTGTCTCACATACAGGGTTATCATTACCATCTTTCTAAATTCCATATATATGTGTTAGTATACTGTATTGGTGTTTTTCTTTCTGGCTTACTTCACTCTGTATAATCGGCTCCAGTTTCATCCACCTCATTAGAACTGATTCAAATGTATTCTTTTTAATGGCTGAGTAATACTCCATTGTGTATATGTACCACAGCTTTCTTATCCATTCATCTGCTGATGGACATCTAGGTTGTTTCCATGTCCTGGCTATTATAAACAGTGCTACAATGAACATTGGGGTACACGTGTCTCTTTCAATTCTGGTTTCCTCAGTGTGTATGCCCAGTAGTGGGATTGCTGGGTCATAATGCAGTTCTATTTGCAGTTTTTAAAGGAATCTCCACACTGTTTTCCATAGTGGCTGTACTAGTTTGCATTCCCACCAACAGTGTAAGAGGGTTCCCTTTTCTCCACACCCGCTCCAGGATTTATTGCTTGTATACTTTTGGATCACAGCCATTCTGACTGGTGTGAAATGGTACCTCATTGTGGTCTTGATTTGCATTTTTCTGATAATGAGTGATGTTGAGCATCTTTTCATGTGTTTGCTAGCCATCTGTATGTCTTCTTTGGAGAAATGTCTATTTAGTTCTTTAGCCCATTTTTTGATTGGGTCATTTATTTTTCTAGAATTGAGCTGTATAAGTTGCTTCTATATTTTTGAGATGAGTTGTTTGTCAGTTGCTTCCTTTGCTATTATTTTCTCCCATTCAGAAGGCTGTCTTTTCACCTTGCTTATAGTTTCCTTTGTTGTGCAGAAGCTTTTAATTTTAATTAGATCCCATTTGTTTATTTTTTTTTCATTTTTTTTTAAATTTTAAAATCTTTAATTCTTACATGTGTTCCCAAACATGAACCCCCCTCCCACCTCCCTCCCCATAACATCGCTGTGGGTCATCCCCATGCACCAGCCCCAAGCATGCTGTATCCTGCGTCAGACATAGACTGGCGATTCAATTCTTACATGATAGTATACATGATAGAATGCCATTCTCCCAAATCATCCCACCCTCTCCCTCTCCCTCTGAGTCCAAAAGTCCGTTATACACAGCTGTGTCTTTTTTCCTGTCTTGCATACAGGGTCGTCATTGCCATCTTTCTAAATTCCATATATATGTGTTAGTATACTATTTTGCTTTTATTTCCAGTATTCTGGGAGGTGGATTCATAGAGGATCCTGCTGTGATTTATGTTGGAGAGTGTTTTGCCTATGTTCTCCTCCAGGAGTTTTATAGTTTCTGATCTTACATTTAGATCTTTAATCCATTTTGAGTTTATTTTTGTGAATGGTGTTAGAAAGTGTTCTAGTTTCATTCTTTTACAAGTGGTTGACCAGTTTTCCCAGCACCACTTGTTAAAGAGATTGTCTTTACTCCATTGTATATTCTTGCCTCCTTTGTCGAAGATAAGGTGTCCATAGGTGTGTGGATTTATCTCTGGGCTTTCTATTTTGTTCCATTGATCTATATTTCTGTCTTTGTGCCAGTACCATACTGTCTTGATGACTGTGGCTTTTTAGTAGAGCCTGAAGTCAGGCAGATTGATTCCTCCAGTTCCATTCTTCTTTCTCAAGATTACTTTTGCTATTTGAGGTTTTTTGTATTTCCATACAAATTGTGAAATTATTTGTTCTAGCTCTGTGAAAAGTACGGCTGGTAGCTTGATAGGGATTGCATTGAATCTGTAGGTTGCTTTGGGTAGTATACTAATATTCACTATATTGATTCTTCTGATCCATGAACATGGTATATTTCTCCATCTATTAGTGTCCACTTTGATTTCTTTCATCAGTGTTTTATAGTTTTCTATATATAGGTCTTTAATTTCTTTAGGTAGATATATTCCTAAGTATTTTATTCTTTTCTTTGCAATGGTGAATGGAATCATTTCCTTAATTTCTTTTTCTACTTTCTCATTATTAGTGTATAAGAATGCAAGGGATTTCTGTGTGTTGATTTTATATCCTGCAACTTTTTTACTATATTCATTGATTGGCTCTAGTAATTTTCTAGTGGAGTCTTTAGGGTTTTCTATGTAGAGGATCATGTCATCTGCAGACAGTGAGAGTTTTATTTCTTCTTTTCCAAATTGGATTCCATTTATTTCTTTTTCTGCTCTGATTGCTGTGGCCAAAACTTCCAGAACTATGTTGAATAAGTAGAGGTGAAAGTGGGCACCCTTGTCTTGTTCCTGACTTTAGGGGAAATGCTTTCAATTTCTCACCATTGAGGATAATGTTTGCTGTGGGTTTGTCATATATAGCTTTTATTATGTTGAGGTATGTTCCTTCTATTCCTGCTTTCTGGAGAGTTTTTATTATAAATGGATGTTGAATTTTGTCAAAGGCCTTCTCTGCATCTATTGAGATAATCATATAGCTTTTATTTTTCAATTTATTTACGTGGTGAATTACATTGATTGGTTTGTGGATGTTGAAGAATCCTTGCATCCTTGGGATAAAGCCCACTTGGTCATGGTGTATGATCTTTTTAATGTGTTGTTGGATTCTGATTGCTAGAATTTTGTTAGATTTTTGCATCTATGTTCATCAGTGATATCAGCCTGTAGTTTTCTTTTCTTGTGGCATCTTTGTCAGGTTTTGGTATTAGGGTGATGGTGGGCTCATAGAATGAGTTTGGAAGTTTACCTTCCTCTGCAATTTTCTGGAAGAGTTTGAGTAGGATAGGTATTAGCTCTTCTCTAAATTTTTGGTAGAATTCAGCTGTGAAGCCGTCTGGACCTGGGCTTTTGTTTGCTGGAAGATTTTTTATTACAGTTTCAATTTCCATGCTTGTGATGGGTCTGTTACGATTTTCTATTTCTTCCTGATTCAGTTTTGGAAAGTTGTACTTTTCTAAGAATTTGTCCATTTCTTCCACTTTGTCCATTTTATTGACATATAATGCTGACAGTAGTCTCTTATGATCCTTTGTATTTCTGTGTTGTCTGTTGTGATCTCTCCATTTTCATTTCTAATTTTGTTGATTTGATTTTTCTCCCTTTGTTTCTTGATGAGTCTGGCTAATGGTTTGTCAATTTTATTTATTCTTTCAAAGAACCAGCTTTTGGCTTTGTTGATTTTTGCTAAGGTCTCTTTTGTTTCTTTTGCATTTATTTCTGCCCTAATTTTTAAGATTTCTTTCCTTCTACTAACCCTGGGGTTCTCCATTTCTTCCTTTTCTAGTTGCTTTAGGTGTAGAGTTAGGTTATTCATTTGACTTTTTTCTTGTTTCTTGAGGTATGCCTGCATTGTTATGAACTTTCCCCTTAACACTGCTTTTATAGTGTCCCACAGGTTTTGGGTTGTTGTGTTTTCATTTTCATTCATTTCTATGCATATTTTGATTTCTTTTTTGATTTCTTTGATTTGTTGGTTTTTAGAAGCATGTTGTTCAGCCTCCATGTGTTGGAATTTTTAATAGTTTTTCTCCTGTAATTGAGATCTAATCTTACTGCATTATGGTCAGAAAAGATGCTTGGAATGATTTCAATTTTTTTGAATTTATCAAGGCTAGATTTATGGCCCAGGATGTGATCTATCTTGGAGAAGGTTCCATAAGCACTTGAGAAAAAGGTGAAATTCATTGTTTTGGGGTGAAATGTCCTATAGATATCAATTAGGTCTAACTGGTCTATTGTATCATTTAAAGTTTGTGTTTCTTTGTTAATTTTCTGTTTAGTTGATCAGTCCTTAAGTGTGAGTGTGGTATTAAATTCTTCCACTATTATTGTGTTATTGTTAGTTTCCCCTTTCATACTTGGTAGCATTTGTCTTACAAATTGCGGTGCTCCTATGTTGGGTGCATATATATTTATAATTGTTATATCTTCTTCTTGGATTGATCCTTTGATCATTATGTAGTGGCCTTCTTTGTCTCTTTTCACAGCCTTTGTTTTAAAGTCTATTTTATCTGATATGAGTATTGCTACTCCTGCTTTCTTTTGGTCTCTATTTGCATGGAATATCTTTTCCCAGCCCTTCACTTTCAGTCTGTATGTGTCCCTAATTTTGAGGTGAGTCTCTTGTAGACAGCATATATAGGGGTCTTGTTTTTGTATCCATTCAGCCAGTCTTTTGGTTGGGGCATTCAACCTATTTACGTTTAAGGTAATTATTGATAAGTATGATCCCGTTGTCATTTACTTTATTGTTTTGGATTCGAGTTTATACCCCCCTTTTGTGTTTCCTGTCTAGAGAATATCCTTTAGCATTTGTTGGAGAGCTGGTTTGGTGGTGCTGAATTCTCTCAGCTTTTGCTTGTCTGTAAAGCTTTTGATTTCTCCTTCATATTTGAATGAGATCCTTGCTGGGTACAGTAATCTGGGCTGTAGGTTATTTTCTTTCATCACTTTAAGTATGTCTTGCCATTCCCTCCTGGCCTGAAGAGTTTCTATTGAAAGATCAGCAGTTATCCTTACGGGAATCCCCTTGTGTGTTATTTGTTGTTTTTCCCTTGCTGCTTTTAATATTTGTTCTTTATGTTTGATCTTTGTTAATTTGATTAATATGTGTTTTGGGGTGTTTCACCTTGGGTTTATCCTGTTTGGGACTCTGGGTTTCTTGGCCTTGGGTGATTATTTCCTTCCCCATTTTAGGGAAGTTTTCAACTATTATCTCCTCAAGTATTTTCTCATGGTCTTTCTTTTTGTCTTCTTCTTCTGGAACTCCTATAATTCGAATGTTGGAGCATTTCATATTGTCCTGGAGGCCTCTGAGATTGTCCTCATTTCTTTTAATTCATTTTTCTTTTTTCTTCTCTGATTCATTTATTTCTACCATTCTATCTTCTATTTCACTAATCCTATCTTCTGCCTCTGATATTCTACTCTTTGTTGCCTCCAGAGTGTTTCTGATCTCATTTATTGCATTATTCATCATACATTGGCTCTTTTTTATTTCTTCTAGGTTCTTGTTAAACCTTTCTTGCATCTTCTCAATCCTTGTTTCCAGACTATTTATCTGTGATTCCATTTTGATTTCAAGATTTTGGATCATTTTCACTATCATTATTCCAAATTCTTTATCAGGTAGATTCCCTATCTCTTCCTCTTTTGTTTGGTTTGGTGGGCATTTATCCTGTTGCTTTACCTGCTGGATATCCCTCTGTCTCTTCATCTTGGTTATATTACTACGTTTGGGGTGGTCTTTCTGTATTCTGGCAATTTGTGGAGTTCTCTTTATTATGGAGTTTCCTTGCTGTGGATGGGGTTGTATCAGTGGCTTGTCAAGGTTTCTTGGTTAGGGAACCTTGTGTCGGAGTTCTGGTGGGTGGAGCTGGATTTCTTCTCTCTGGAGTGCAATGAAGTGTCCAGTAATGAGTTATGAGATGTCAGTGGTTTTGGAGTAACTTGAGCTGCCTGTATATTGAAGCTCAGGGGTGTGTCCCTGTGTTGCTAGAGAATTTGCATGGTATGTCTTGGTCTGGAACTTGTTGGCCCTTGAGTGGTGCTTGGTTTCAGTGTAGTATGGAGGCATTTGATGAGTTCCTATTGATTAATGTTCCCTGGAGTCAGGAGTTCTCTGATGGTCTCACGATTTGGACTAAAGCCTCCTGCTTCTGGTTTTCAGTTTTATTTTTACAGTAGCCTCAAGACTTCTCCATCTATACAGCACTGATGATAAAACATCTAGGTTAGAGATGAAAAGTTTCTCCATTGTGAGGGACACCCAGAGAGGTTCACTGAGTTACATGGAGAAGAGAAGATGGAGGGGGGAGTTAGAGGTGACTGGAATGAGATGAGGTGGGATCAGAAGAGGAGAAAGCAAGCTAGCCAGTAATCACTTCCTTATGTGCACTCCACTGTCTGGACCACTCAGAGATGTTCATGGAGTTATACAGAGAAGA
Source organism: Budorcas taxicolor (assembly GCF_023091745.1). Classification (NCBI taxonomy): domain Eukaryota; kingdom Metazoa; phylum Chordata; class Mammalia; order Artiodactyla; family Bovidae; genus Budorcas; species Budorcas taxicolor. The sequence continues at coordinate 51,790,151 of NC_068910.1, read as the reverse complement.
GGAGAGGGAGGAAGGAGACAGAGGTGGCCAGGAGGGTAAAAGAGGGAAATGTAAAGGAGAGAGACAAATCCAGCCAGTAACCAGTTCCCTAAGTGTTCTCCACTGTCTGGAACACACAGAGATTCACAGAGTTGGGTAGAGAAGAGAAGAGGGAGGGAGGAGACAGAGGCAACCTGGTGGAGAAAAAGGAGAGTCCAAAGGAGGAGAGAGCAGTCAAGCCAGTAATCTCACTCTCAAGTAAAAATGGGTACTGAAGATTGGGTTTTTAAAGGTACAAAATTGATAACAAATACCCAAAAGCAAAGATTAAAAATCTAGAGGTTGGATTTTCAAAAATACAATATTAAAGAAAAGAAGAAGAAAGAAAGGAAAAAAAAAAAGTCACAAGAATTATTAAAAACAATAACAACAACAACAACCACAAAAAAATATATATGGCATTTGCTTTAAGAACTTAAAAATTAAAAAATGTTAAAATAAAAATAAAAATAAAAGAAGAAAAAACAAAAACAACAAAAAAAGAATGATTGTAAAAATAGTAAAGGTATATCTGGGACTTTCTCTGGTGGTGTTGTGGGCAGTGTGGGGTCAGTTCATTTTTGGATAGTTCCTTGGTCTGGCTTATATTTCTTAAGATCTATACTTCGAGGGCGGTTTCCTCTGTTTTAGCTTCTTCTGTTTGCTGGTCTCTTCAGTGTCTATTTTCCACCCTGACACAAGGTGGACGGTTGTGGACACTTTTTTTTTTAGGCTCACTTGTTCAGTGGTGCTGTGGGGAGGGAGGTATGCTGCAAACAAATAACACTGGCATGTGCTCGTAGTGTCTCAGCCATGCTGGGCCTGCCCCCGCTCACAGCGCACACCGCTCAGGCTGTAGGTTGCTCCGCCGGGAACCGTCTGAGGCCGGCCCTGGGCTGGATGCACCTCCCCGGTCTAAGCCGCTCAGGTTCAGGCACTCAGGTAGTCCTCAGAGGCGCAGACTCGGTTGGGCCTGCGTTTTGTGCCCTTCCCATGTCCAAGCAACTCGGGTGTTTGGCGAGTGTGGTTGCTACAACTTATTGCCTTTCCCGTCCCTGCTGCTCTGTTTTCTGGGTGTACAACTGGCACCCTTTCTTATGCAGATGATGACTGTCCAGAACCCCAAGAAGTCTTAGTTAGCAAAGAAGCTTGCTTGCAGTTTGGAAGTTAATGTTTCTCAGGGGATGCGATTGCCCCCTTCTGGCCTTTCCAGCTCTGGCTGCCTGTCACTAGAGGGGGATGGTCTGCAGCCAGCTAATTCTGTTTCGTCCTTTGTTCTGTGCGTGGTCCTGGTGGTGTCTTATGTTAGAGCTTTTCACGTGGTAGCTATCCCTCAGTCTGGTTTGCTAGCCCAAGTTAGTTCGCTCTGGTTATGCTCGGGGCATTACCGCACGATTCTTAAAAAGCACTGCAGCCCGCGCCTCCCTGCCCAGCCCCTGCTTGCTAGTGGCGGATGCAGGCATCTGTGCTGCTTCTCAGCTGGGAGAGTTACCGTTGGGCTCATAATCTGTTGCTTTTAATTATTTATTTATTTTTCCTCCCTGTTGCCCTCTGTGCTTCCAAGGCTTGCCACAGACTCGGCAGTGAGAGTGTTTCCTGGTGTTTGGAAACTTCTCTCTTTTTAAGACTCCCTTCCCGGGATGGAGCTCTCTCCCTACCTCTTTTGTCTCTTTTTTCTGTCTTTTATATTTTTTCCTACCTGTTTTTGAAGACAATGATCTGCTTTTCTGGGTGCCTGATGTCCTCTGCCAGCATTCATAAGTTGTTTTGTGAAGTTTGCTCAGCGTTGAAATGTTCTTTTGATGAATTTGTGAGGGAGAAAGTGGTCTCCCCATCCTATTCCTCCACTATCTTAGGACCGCCCCTCTATTTTTAATGCTGTATATAACCTCACCATTTAACATAGGCCCAATATGGGGCAACTTCAGCGTGATAAGCTCTCTCTTCAAAGACTAAATGTAAGCCATAAAAGTATAGAACGTCTCAAAGAAATCTTCGTGATCTTTGGTTAGACAAAAAGTTCTTATATCAGATACCAAAAAACATGATCTAGTAAAAAAATGATAAATTAGACATAATCAAAATATAATGTTAGGCTTCCCAGATAGCTCACTGGTAAAGAATCTACCTGGCAAGCAGGAGACCCAAGTTTGATCCCTGGAGAAGGAAATAGCAACCCATTCCAATATTCTTGCCTGGAAAATCCCATGGACAGAGGGTTTTATATATATATCCACAAAAATATGCCTTAATCATTATTTATTATGGATTCCAAATCAAACCGCAATGAGATAGCACTGCACAAATATTCAGCAGATGAAAAGGAAATAGAAAAACCAAAAAATTATGAAAAAAAACAAATGCTTCCAAGAAAACAGAGCAACTGAAATTCTCCTATATTTTGGGGGGAATGCAAAATGAGAACAGCACAGGGGAAAACTGTTGGAAAGCTTTTTATAAAGTAAAACATGACTTTTACCATATGATTCAGTGGCACCACTTTTAGGTGTTTCTGTATGCTGATTGGGATGTGGACTTATGGCTCTAAACATTTAGTAAAATTCACAGTGCTGCACAATAGTAATAAACTATGCTGTAGAATTTTTTGAAATATTTAAAAGCTTAAAAAATAGAATTTTTTTCTAAAAAAAAAAAGGGCAAGCCCCTAATGCATGAGATGTTAGTTACCACAAGGTGACCTGTGCATTACTTCTAAAGTGATGGGGACCTCCAGCCATTCTAGGTCCCCAAAGATGTAGGTAAGATTCACAAATGTGATTATTAGGAAAAACAAACAGACAAACAAACAAACAGACACATCTTCATCAGAGAAGGATCACACCCCCAAATGACCCAGAGCCTTCCCTGGGTTAGGAAGAAGGAGGACAGCTTTTGTATCAAGAGATCAATTATGCTTAAATAATAGAGCTCCACCCTAAGCCCACAAACATGTCATAATCAGAGAACATTCAAGGGGTAGTGGGAGTAGCTTGGTATTTGGAGCTGCTGGCAATAGCTTTCTAGCTCTGATGGAACTCATTAGTTGTATTTCTGGAGTTGGTTTTTTTTTTTTTTTTCCTGAAACTATCAGCATGTTCAGACCCAAAGCTAATAAATATGTGCATTATGACTTTGCTGGGTTTCAAGGCTTTTTCTCATTAAAAGACATTGATATTGATTAAACATTTTCACCAAATATCAAGTCCTGTTGTCATGGAATAATTTTTGGCTTCCCTAATGGTAACCAGGGATTCCAAGACGATCATTCAAATTAATTTGAATAATTTGGAATGGAAAAGTTGATAGAGAAAGGTTGCTTGAGGTATCAAAATAGGCTAGTACTGTCATTCTAACCCTCCCCCTTCCTATTCCTTTCTCCCCAAAGGCAGGGACTACAAAGAGAGGTGCTCAGCCCTTTCTTGCACTGGCCAGTGCAGGGCTTATTTCCTGTGCCCCTCCCCTATTGTGAACAGCCCCAGCAGGAGATAGGATAAGCTCAGGCTGGTGCTACAGGTGATGTCTTCTGTGTGTTGGCTCTTCTTCAGCCCAGACGTTTGGCAGGATCTCTGCTGTCATGAACTTGAACTAGACTTGAGATTTCCTTCTCCAGGGATAGTCCTCCCTAGCTGAGTATTTTGGGGCTTCCCTGGTGGCTCAGTGGTAAAGAATCTGTCTGCCAGTGCAGGGACCATGGGTTCAATACATGAATCGGGAAGATCCCTGGAGGAGGAAGTGGCAACCCACTCCAGTATTCTTGACTGGAAAAATCCCATGGACAGAGGAACCTGGCGGGCTACAGTCCATGGGGTTGCAAAGATTCGGACACAACTTAGTGACTAAACAACAACAAAGTCGAGTGTTTTAGACCCTTGTCCTTCTCTTTCATTGGCTTCAGGTTATCACCCACCCTGTGATTAGGGTATGACCCCACAAGGCACCCTTCTGCCTCCTCCTGATGCTTGGATGTATGCTCAGTCACTCAGTCATGTCTGACTCTGTGACCGCATGGACTGTAGCCAGCCAGGCTCCTCTGTCCATGGAATTTTCCAGGCAAGAATATTGGAGTGAGTTGCCATTTCCTACTCCAAATCCTAGGCAACCTGATCTCTGAATCACTTTCTCCTCTTAACTAGCAAAACTTTTCCTACCCTGTCTCAGGTACTATTTGAATTCTTTAGGAATAATGATTGATCTGGGCTCTAGTCTAACTACTCACATGGAACAGATTAGAGAGTTCTGCTCTAGACAGCACACTGTTAGGGGCAGCTTGAAAAATCTCTGTAAATATCCTTTTGGGGATGGATGGAGGAAAAGAGGGAAAGCTCTGAGTCCTAGTACTGAGCTCAACACCATCCCATAGATTGCTTCATTGCAATAATGAGTCAGGGACTTTCAAGGCCCTCAACAGAGAGGATGTCACCTTCTCATGTGAAACTGCATGTGGGAAAGTGCCTGATCCCCAAGGCCAGCACCTGCTCCCATCCTCCAGCTATGTGAATATGGGCTGCTGATGACCTCCAGCTGTCTCCCTTCTGTGGTCAAACTGACCTCGACCAATGGAAAACTGGCTTACTGCTGGAGGTGATGTCCTGCCTCCAAACATAGGGACAACCAGCAGGCATGCATGAGTGATATGGAAGTTCATAACCCAAGCCCGCAGTCATGTGATTTACACTTTATGACTTTATCTCAGATCACAAGCTTGTTTGGTTCTTTCTCCATGCAGTTCCTTTCCCCATCACTCTCAAAGGGTTGTCCTGAAGGACATTTCCCTCAGCAAATCTTGTGAACTCACGTTTTTACATCAGGCTCTGCTTTCTCAGGAGCCCTGACAAACACCAACTCCTTGCAGCTACTGCCAGCATCTACCTTCTTCAGCCTTGACGTTCATAGCTTTTCTGATGTCATAGTTGTGAACAGCACATTACTCCTGGATGTGGTCTGTTTGTCTTTCCTCTGGGCCAGATCTAGTCCCCTCGGGAGGCATCTCACCCAGAGCAACCCAGACTCAAAGACAAGCTAATCTTCAGAGACCACGTGGAGAAGTCTGAGGAAGAGGTAAAGGAGGCATTCTTTATTTTCACAATAAAAGAGAGGACATGAAACAAGTCTTTGTGGATAAACCCAGAGAATAATCAGCACATCTAGGAGCTATTCTGGAAGGTGTCAATCCTGAAAGAAGATGATCTCAAAGTGACATATAGAGAAAGGCTCCTGGTAGGCAAAGAAGATGCACAGTTGCTCACAAATAAAAATATATCATGATTCCTTTTACATAAAGCACAGCAGGCTGACATTGTCTTAGGTTATTATTTATTGTGGATCCCTTCAAATCTCCACAAATCACTACTGATCCTTTATGGTAGGCAGCCCTTCCAGATGAGATTTTTATTGATCTCTTTGATTCCTCTTTCTCTGCACCCAAACAAAATGCTCTTTCTCACCCTGTGCATCTTGGTTGTTGTATTTTAAGCCTTTGCTAAAGTATTATATGGAAAAGACCCTGATGCTGGGAGGGATTGGGGGCAGGAGGAGAAGGGGACAACAGAGGATGAGATGGCTGAATGGCATCACTGACTCAACGGACATGAGTTTAAGTGAACTCTGGGAGTTGGTGATGGACAGGGAGGCCTGGTGTGCTGCGATTCATGGGGTTGCAAAGAGTCAGACACGACTGAGCGACTGAACTGAACTGAAAGTGTTATATGAGGTTTGTATTCCTTACCCTTACATTCATTTGGACTTTCCTGAGTATGTTGTATTGACATATTTAGTACAGTATGTGCTTAACTGTAACTTGATAGGTCATTGGGGGAACCTAATTAGTGTCTTGTACATATATTTAAGAGACATCATTTAGATCAGAATCCAGATAGCATTCTTCATGTTACCCTCCATATTAGAAAACAGGGCAGTGAGAGAAAATCCAGCATTAAAAAAAACCAGGAAAATATGTTAGTATGTTGGAGACAGTCTTCTCTGGAGGAAAGAAGATGTGTGGGAAAGAGAAAAGGAGGAGAGGTTCAAAACCTGGTGTATCAGCAAGCAAGAAGCAGGAAACCTCAGCCAGTTATTACCCCAGTGACCAATTCTCAAGAATTAAAACAAATATGGAGTTTCAGATTCCATTTTTCCAACTGCTAATATGCTGTCTAGACCACTTTAGCATCCATCCTTCAATGGCAAGGAGATTATGAGTTTATGAGTATGTTTTTATGGTTGTCAACTCTTCATAATAATTGTGATAGAGGTATTTTCTTTTTCCTATATAAAAGGAACTAGTTCATCAGTTTGCAGAAGATCAACAGAATTTGAAGAGATATTTCAGCAAAACAGTTGCCTTATAGTATCATTAATATATATCCTCATTACAGAAGCATAAGTGTGCTTAATGAAATAATTACTCCAAGATGGACATTGGTCAGAACCATAGAAAGAAAAATCAGCACATATGCTTTGATTGGTGAATGAAAGGGAAAAAAAATATATCTGTGTATTTATTGTTGTTCAGTTGCCTAGTCGTTCCTGACTCTTTGCAACCCCATAGACTGTGGCACACCAGGCCTCTCTGTTCCTCACCATCTCCCAAAGTTTGCCCAAGTTCATGTCAGTTACTTCAGTGATGCCATCCAACTATCTCATCCTCTGATGCCCTCTTCTCCTTCTGCCCTCAATCTTTCCCAACATCAGGGACTTTCCCAATGATTCAGCTTTTCACATAAGATGACCAAAATATTGGAGTTTCAGCATTAATCCTTCCAACCAATATTCAGGGTTGATTTACCTTAAGATCAACTGGTTTGATCTTACTGTCCAAGGGACTCTCAGGAGTCTTCTCCAGCACCATAGTTGAAGGCATCAATTCTTTGGCTCTCAGGCTTCTTTACCGTCCAGCTCTCACAACCATATGTGACCACTGGGAAGACCATAGCCTTAACTACCTGGACCTTTGTCAGCAGAGTAATGTCTCTGCTTTTCAACACACTGTCTAGGTTTTGTCATCACCCAGGTTCGATCCCTGGGTCAGGAAGATCCCCTGGAGAAGGAAATGACAACCCACTCGAGTATTCTTGCCTGGAGAATCCCATGGAGAGGAGCCTGGTGGGCTAGAGTCCCTGGCGTCGCAAAGAGTTGGACACAACTGAGCGACTACACTTACTTACTTACTTCCTTCCTGCCAAGAAGCAAACATCTTCTGATTTCCTGGCTGCAGTCACCATCTGCAGTGACTTTAGAGCCCAAGAAGAGGAAATCTGTCACTGCTTCCATCTTTTCCCCTTCTATTCACCATGAAGTAATGGAGCCAGATGCCATGATCTAAGTTTTTTTAGTATTTAGTTTTAAGCTGGCTCTTTTACTCTCCTCCTTCACCCGCATCAAGAGTCTCTTCAGTTCCTCTTCGCTTTCTGCTCTTAGAATGGTATCATCCATATAGCTGAGGTTGTTGATGTTTCTCCTGCCTATCTTGATTCCAGCTTGTAACTTATCCACCCTAGCATTTCTCATGATGTGCTCAGCGTGTAGGTTAAACAAAGAGGGTGGCAGCAGATAGCCCTGTCGTACACCTTTTGAACCAATCAGTTTTTCCATACAGAGTTCTAACTGTTGCTTCTTGACCCGCATACAGATGTCTCAGGAGACAGGTAAGATGGTCTGGTATTCCGATCTCTTTAAGAGCTTTCCACAGTTTATTATGATCCACACAGTCAAAGGCTTTGGCATAGTTGATGAAACAGAGGTAGATAAATTGGAATTCCCTAGCTTTGTCTATGATCCAGCGAATGTTGGCAACTTGATCTCTGGTTCTTCTTCCTTTTCTAAATCCAGCTTGGACATCTGGAAGTTCTTGGTTCACATAATGCTAAAGCCCAGCATGCAAGATTTTCGGCATGATATTACTAATGTGGGAGATGAGTGCAATTGTCCAATGGTTAGTGCATTCTTTAGCACTACCCTTCTTGGGAATTGGGATGAGGATTGACCGTTTCCAGTCATGTGGCAACTGCTGGGTCTCCAGATTTGCTGACATACTGAATGTAACACATTGATGGCATCGTCCTCCAAGGTTTTGAATAGTTCTCTTGGAATTCCATCACATCCACTAACTTTATTTACAGCAGTGCTTCCTAAGACCTACTTGATTTTGGCTCCAGAATGTCTGGCTCTGGGTGGCTGACCACACCATTGCAGCCATCCAGTTCATTTGGATATTTTTTATATAGTTCTTCTGTGTATTCTTTTCATCCCTACTTGATCTCATCAGCAACTACTAAGTCTCTACCTTTTATATCCTTTATTGTGCCCATCTTTGGGCAAAATGTTCCCTTTATATTTCCAGTTTTCCTGAAGAGAGCTTTACTCTTTCCCCTTCTATTCTTTTCTTCTAGTTTTACACTGAAGGAGGAAGAAGGAAGGCCTTCTTGTTCATTGAAGAAGGAAGGCCTTGTCTCTCCGTGCTGTTCTTGGGAAATCTGCATTTATTTGGCTATACCTTTTCTATTCTCCCATGCTTTTTGCTTCTCTTCTTTCTTTAGCTATTTGTAAGGCCTCCTCAGATAACCATTTTGCCTTTTTGCTTTTCTTTTTCTTTGGGATTTTTTTTTTTTTACTGTCTCCTGTACAGTATTACGCACCTCCATACATAGTTCTTCAGGCACACTGTTTACAAGTTCTAATCCCTTAAATCTGTTTGTTACCTCTCACTTCATATTCACAGGAGATTTGATTTCAGTCATACCTGGCTGGCCTAGTGGTTTTCCCATCTTTCTTTAGTTTAAACCTGAATTTTGCTATGAGAAGCTGGTGATCTGAGCCAGAGTCAGCCCCAGGTCTGGTTTTTGCTGACTGTATACAGCTTCTGCATCTTTGGCTACAGAGAACATAATCAATTTGATTTGGTATTGGCCATTTGGTGACACCCATGTGTAATCATCTCTTGTGCTATTGAAAAAAGGTATTTGATATGACCAATGCATTCCCTTGGCAGAATTCAGTTAGTCTTTGCCCTGCTTCATTTTGTTCTCCAAGGCCAACTTGCCTATTACTCCAGGTATCTCTTGACTTCCTTCTTTTAGAATACTTATATATTCCTATATATATATATATACACACACACATATATATATATATGTATGGAGAGAGAGAGAGAGAGCGAGAGAGAGCGAGCGAGCCAAATAGTTCATTTGGGTTTTTTTCATACCATCTTATGGAAAAGTTGTGTACCAGACACAACTTGATTTTAGGTGTCCTCCAGCAGACAGTTCCTGTGGTCTCTGATGTACCTCATGTGGACAGCATTCCACCTTCAGGCTAGGCCACCTCATATTCCATATTCCACCTCATATTCCACTTCATATTCCAGGTTTCTCTAACACTTCAGACACTGGCAGGAGTCTGTCAAATTTTTATCTGTGCACAGTTTGGAAATGCAAGGAGTTGATGACCCCAGGGTAACTTTTAATACATAGGTAATGGTATAGGAGCTGATGGCTTAGTTCTTCTGGACAGTCCTCAGGTGGACAATTCTGAGAAGTGTCCTATGTATTCTTTAGAGGGTTCCAGAAAGAATCAAGCCCCAGTTACCCTCCGTGGTGACCTTCATATGGAGGTTTTTCTTTTTCCCTCTGTCTCTTGAGTCCTTTCCTCCTATCTCCTGGGAAAACTCCAAGTTAAATTACCTGCTCACAAATCCTTATGTCTGACCCTGCTTCTGGGAGAAATCCAATTAAGATAGGATCAAATGTGGCCCTAACAAATGGATTTGAGCCTAGCATCCTGTGTGTGTGTGTGTGTGTGTGTGTGTGTGTGTGTGTGTGTACACATGCTTGTGCTCAGTCATGTCTGACTCTTTGTGATCCCATGGACTGTAGCCCTCCACACTTCTGTCCATGGGGTTTCCCAGGCAAGAATACTGGAGTGGGTAGCCATTTTCTTCTCCAGGGGATCTTCCCAGACCAGGAATCATACTTGCATCTCCTGCATTGGCAGGTGGATCCTTTCCCAAAGAACCACCAGGGAAGCCCTCTAGCATCCCATAGCAGCAAACTAAGTCACATTTCCTTATATTATCTTTTCCTCCTTATTCGACCCTCCCCTGTTCTCACTTCTTTTCTGTGGGTCACTTAATCTTTGGACACAAGTTGTTGCTAACAGGGATTGAGCAGAAGTGATAAGAAAAGGAGAAAGCGATTTCACAAAAGCCAAAAGATGGATTGGGAAAGACTGAAGGCAGGAGGAGAAGGGGACAACAGAGGATGAGATAGTTGAATGGCATCACTGACTTAATGGACATGAGTTTGGGTAGGCTCTGGGAGTTGGTGATGGACAGGGAGGCCTGGTGTGCTGCAGCTCATGGGGTCGCAAAGAGTCGCACACGACTAAGTGACTGAACTGAACTGAACTGAACTGAAAGGATGGACAAATTCCAAGAAAGAGACAGTGATCAATAGCATCAAGAACTAGAGAGAGGTCAAGTAAAATGAGAATTGAAAAGAATCAAATTGAGTAATTGGAAGGTTACAGGTAACCTTGGAATAGAACTGTCAATGCAATGAAGAAGGTAGATTTTTCTTGTTGTTGAAATTTGCTCAAAACTTCTGTTCCTCTAGTTTTGAGCTAAAAAATTCCTTATTATCTCCATCTACAGGCTATAAGCTTTAACATTTTTGATCCACTCAGAGAAGTCATCTGTTCAATATTTCAATAATTGTGAAACACAATTTAACCATATTCTTTTTGTCTCCCACATTTTATTTTGCCCCTTTTATGATAAAAACATGCCACTTTCTCAGGAGTTACTCACCAGCCCACTTCTCTGACCTTATCTTATACTCCCTTCCAATTCCTTTTATTTATCTGTGAACCCCTAAATGTGTGATTCCTCTGACTTTACCCAGCAAACAATGACTAACTTCCAGCCTCATCAAAATTGGTTTTCTTGCTTTTCTTTGAGCATATAAACCATGCTTTTCTTCAAGGTATTATCAGTAAGCCTCCCTAAATTCTGGAGTTTGCTGTGCAAGTTAGATGGACATTAAAGGAAGAAAAGATACATTATTAATAATTTTGGTTCATTTTAAACAACAATGAAGGTAGTAGAAATCTTGTCATTCGTTAAAGGAATGGCACACTCAATAAGAATAAAAATTATTTTGTGGGGATGGGAAAGGCAGCCTCTTCAGGATTTTATTTTAATCTTTAAGTTTATGTAGTTTTTATCTTCACGGTGTCCCAGGTGTTTTATATCAATGTTTGATTCATCCATAAATGCCTGCCATACCCTCTCCTCTGTGTGTACAAAGCCATTTCTATTGGCAATATGGATAATTATTCTGATTATTGCAAGTGGTTCTGCTCAATAAACTATTATCCAGGGCTGACTAATTTTCTGGGCACTCAGAGTGTGAAGTGAGGGGAATTCTGTGAAGAATCTCAAGATTGTTTTCTCTAGAGTCAAGATGGTGTTTAACCTTGAGAGGTGGGTGCTTGTGACTAAGAGACGTCTTGGGGGCTTCAGGCATCCTGTTAACATGCTGATTCTTCATCTGAGTGCTGATCACATAGGTATGTTCCATTTTTCAGTCAGCTTTATAATGATAGTTCATATACATTCACATATGTATCTTATTCTGCAATAGAAAGTTCAACAATTTAAACACAAAAATGAAAGCATAATGTTATCAGATGTAAAAGCAAATTCTTTTCAGAATGTAGGAGTCTTTTTAAACCGTCACTCATATAGCAGAAATCAGCTCAGAAATAATTGATTACATTGACTGTGGAAAGAAAACATACTAAACAGTGTCAACAGATAAATGTCACTGGAAAATATGTTCACAACTCACATCACAACAAATGTCCAATCTCCTAGTTCATAAAGAACTTCTAGAAATCAGAGCAGGTGTGGGATCTGCACTATTAATATTATCCTGGGGCTGCAAAATACTTGTCTCCAGACCTTGGGCCAGCTATTGTTACCAACGGCTTTGGAGTATAAACTTGGGGGATCTCAGAGAAGGTGGTCTGCTTGTGCCCTCTTGGACTCCAGGCCAAGAATCAATCTAAGTGCCCCACTAGACAGATGACAAAAAGGCTTTTCTGAAATAAAATCTTTAAACTTTTCTATATGTGAGAATCCTCAGCACTTAGGGACCCTTAAGAGCAGAACAAAGCTGTCCATATAAAATGGGTTATGTATTTACCCACAGGACACCAGCAGCACAGAACATCAGAATACCATAATCACATGAGACACTAATGTACTGAATGTTATTTATTTTTTGTTCATTTTCTTGATTAGAAAGTAATATATGTTCAAAATGGAACATTTGAAAAAACTGAAAGGTAAATTAAAAAAAAGAAAGAAAATTCATTATCCTGTAACCAACTAGGGCTATTCGCTTTCAGAAATTCACTACAAAATTTTACAAAAAATTGTGATTATCTGATATAAAAATTTAATGTCTTCCTTAGTTGCTTAACAACATACATTGTAGCATATTCTCATATCTTTAAATAGTCTCAAAGAGTAGAATATTTTTCTGTGATTTTGCAGTATTTCATTATATGAATGCATGCTAATTTATTCTCAGTTCTTATTGGCTACTCATTTTTCAATGCTAATAGTCTGTTAATAAAAATACCAGTATAAATGATATTGTTGTTCATAATATGGTTGAGGCTGATGTCTACCTTTCTGGGTTGGAGAGTTATAGTGGGAATGTACAGAAAAGACCCTCATGTTCTCTGGCTCAAGGAGACATCATTCTGTGCCAGGCACTAATCTAAATGGGGTTACTTTTTTTTTTTAACACCTGTGGATGTGTGGCAAAACCAATACAATATTGTAAAGTAACTAGCCTCCAATTAAAATAAATTTATATTTTAAAAAATACTCAGTTTTTTTAATATCTTCCTCTTTTTTAACCCTAATCTTTGAATTTAGTTTTCATCTAACCTAAAAGAGTCAGTTTGAGGACTTTCCTGGTGATCCAGTGGTGAAGCCTCTGTGCTTCCACTGCAGGAGACACGGGTTTGATCCCTGGTTGGGGCCTGCATGCTATTCAGTATGATTCAAAGAAAAAAAGACTAAAAAGGTCAACTTGGTTGCAAATTGGTCTATATTTATGGAGAAAAGTGAGAAGTAAAGCTCAAAGTATGTGGTAACAGATAAGACATAATCTAGTAGCACTATATTAAAATACAAAAGATGATAATCAACTTAAGTCATGAAACGGCATTTGTGTTCCAAAAAAGGGAAAAGAAGATGGACTGAGCATTAAAAAACTATTTGAAAATTTAATAACTAAAGTAGTTCTAGGAATAACTAGCAAATGACCCAACAATCCCACTATTGGGCATATACCCTGAGAAAATCATAATTGAAAGAGACACATGTACACCAATATTCATTGCAGCACTTTTTACAATAGCTAGAACATGGTAACCTAGATGTCCATTGATAGATAAACGAATACAGAAATTGTGGTACATAGATACAATGGAATATTGTTGTTGTTGTTGTTCATTTGCTCAGTCATGTCTGACTCTTTTGTGACCAATGGGCTGCAGCACACCAGGCTTCCCTGTCCTTCAGCATCTCCCAGAGCTTGTTTAAACTCATGTCCATTGAGTCAGTGATGCCATCCAACCATCTTGTCCTCTGTCATCCCTTTCTCCTCTTGCCTTCAATCTTTCCCAGCATCAGGGTCTTTTCTAATGAGTTGCCTCTTCACATCAGGTGGCCAAAGTACTGGAGATTCAGCATCAATCCTTCCAATGAATATGCAGGGTTGATTTCCTTTAGGATTGACTGGTTTGATCTCCTTGCAGTCCAAGAGACTCTCAAGGGCCTTCTCTAGCACCACAGATCAAAGGCATCAGTATTACTCAGCTATAAAAAAGAATGCATTTGAATCAGTGCTAATGAGGTGGATGAACCTAGAGCCTGTTATACAGAGTGAATTAAGTCAGAAAGAGAAATATTGTATATTAACCCATGTGTATAGAATCTAGAAAGAAGGTGATGATGAACCTATTTGCAGAGCAGCAGTGGAGATGCAGACAGAGAAGAGACTTGTGGACACAGTGGGGGACGTAGAGAGTGGGACAAATTGAGAGAATAGTATGGAAACGTGTACATTACCAATATGTAAAGCAGACAGCAAGTGATAATTTGCTGTGCAAAACAGGGAGCTTAACCCAGTGTTCTGTGATAACCTAGAGGGGTAGCATGGGGAAGGAGGGCGGTTCAGGAAGGAGGGGACATATGTATATCTGTGGCTGATTCGTGTTGATGAGGCCAACACAATATTGTAGAGCAATTGTCCTCCAATACTTTTATTTTGTTCTATACTTCTCAATCTTGTACAATTATAATCTTTGATGATTAAAAAAAAAAGAACAAGGGAAAAAAAACTATTTGAAGAAATAATGGCTAAAATAGCCCACATTTTTGAGAGATATAAGCCTGTAGATTCAAGATGCTCAGCAAACTTCAAACAGGAAAAATGCAAAGAAATCAATACCAAGATATATTATTTAAAAAATGGTCAAAGATCAGAGGCAAAGAAAAATTCTAGAAATAAGCTAGAAAGAACATGCCTCAGTTATAAATGAATAATGATTCAAAGAGTACAGAGTTCTCATAAAAAGGGATGGAGTCTGGAACAAAGTTAAATAACATTTTTAAGATGCTGAAAAAAAAAAAAAAAGAATGGTTCACCTCTAATTTTACATGCAGAAAAAGTATCCTTCAGGAATAAAGCTGAAATAAATACATCTTAGGTGAAGGAAAACTAAAAGAAGTCCTTACCATAGATGTACTCTAAAAAAGATGACTAAAGGAATTTCTTTAGACAGCAGATAAATGACATCAGAAAGTAAGAAACTAGGAATATCAGCAATAAAAGAAGAGAAATTTAAAAAAGATACATTTCTAAATATATGTAATAGAACTCATCTGGAGTAATTTAACATGTGGATGACAGTTGAGAACAAAACTAGCAGGCTTCTCCTGGAGCTTTTCTGTTCATGTTGATGGGTATTTCTGCATTTGGGGCTGCTTTGAATGCAGACCTAGGAATACCGGAGTCAAGGGAGGGATGGTAAACTCACTCTAGGTTCAGGGATATTTTGGAATAAGTTTTCTTTTTCGATTTGGCTGTTATTATTTGCTTTTCAGAATTCCCTGCCTTCTATCTAAGTGTAGTGTCAGTCCTAGAATTAAAACCGATCAAACTCAGTTTAGATTAGACTCTAAACTGGTGTCTTATCTTTCTCCCATCATGCCATGATGCTTTTTTACAAGGTTTACTATGAAGATTTCCTTCCTTATTTAAGTGAAACTAGCCATAATCCTTTTGATCTTCTAAAGATTTAATTTCAAATTTCCTAAAGTTTGTCTAAATTAATCAATAGTATCAGCTTTTAGCTATTCTTTCTTTCTTTCTTTTTTTTTTTTACTTTATTTTACTTTACAATACTGTATTGGTTTTGCCATACATCAACATGAATCCACCATGGGTGTACACGTGTTCCTGATCCTGTTAGAAAAGTACAACTTTCCAAAACTGAACCAGGAAGAAATAGAAAATCTTAACAGAGCCATCAGAAGCACCGAAATTGAAACTGTAATTAGAAATCTTCCAGCAAACAAAAGCCCAGGTCCAGACGGCTTCACAGCTGAATTCTACCAAAATTTAGAGAAGAGCTAACACCTATCCTACTCAAACTCTTCCAGAAAATTGCAGAGGAAGGTAAACTTCCAAACTCATTCTATGAGCCCACCATCACCCTAATACCTGACAAAGATGCCACAAAAAAAAAAAAAAAAAAAGAAAACTACAGGCCAATATCACTGATGAACATAGATGCAAAAATCCTTAAAATTCTAGCAATCAGAATCCAGCAACACATTAAAAAGATCATACACCATGACCAAGTGGGCTTTATCCCAGGGATGCAAGGATTCTTCAATATCTGCAAATCAATCAAGGTAATTCACCACATTAACAAATTGAAAAGTAAAAGCCATATGATTATCTCAATAGATGCAGAGAAGGCCTTTGACAAAATTCAACATCCACTTATGATAAAAACTCTCCAGAAAGCAGGAATAGAAGGAACATACCTCAACATAATAAAAGCTATATATGACAAACCTACAGCAAACATTATCCTCAATGGTGAAAAACTGAAAGCATTTCCCCTAAAGTCAGCAACAAGACAAGGGTGCCCACTTTCACCACTACTATTCAACATAGTTCTGGAAGTTTTGGCCACAGCAATCAGAGCAGAAAAAGAAATAAAAGGAATCCAGATTGGAAAAGAAGAAGTAAAACTCTCACTGTTTGCAGATGACGTGATCCTCTACATAGAAAACCCTAAAGACTCCACCAGAAAATTACTAGAGCTCATCAATGAATATAGTAAAGTTGCAGGATATAAAATCAACACACAGAAATCCCTTGCATTCCTGTACATTAATAATGAGAAAGCTTTTAACTATTCTTATACATTCGTTTGGAGTCCCTAAAGCCGAAACCCTCAGGACCTCACCACTTCTTTCTCTAATACAGTGAGATAGAGGCAAAGGGCCAATGCGGTCTGAGGGATTGCTCACTCAGATGCCCTGTCTCACAAAACTGTCCTAACCTGCTTCTTTGAGTTGTTTTGTGTCTGATGGAATACAAAAGGTTTATTAAGTGCTGTTAGGCAGAGAAACCCTTTATTCACACATACTAAAGTTATCTATCACAATATGGTATGTTAAAAATCTGATCAAAGAGCTTCCCAAACCAGCGAGCAAGATTAAGTTGGAAAAGTGAGTAGTACATCAACCTACCCTGCTTCATAGTCCAACACAACCCTAACCCACCCTATTTGTTGATGTAATAACCAAAGAACACATTTATTTTTTGTTTATCAAAATAACTAAAGAACATATAATTTGTTTCATTTTGAGATTTTGCTCATAACAGAGTTAGTAATCCCTTATGACTTTGGTAAATTCTCCATCTTTCTTTATCTCTATGCCCTTTTTCTCAGTGACTTTGTAACTCCTCAAGAGCTGAAGTCATTTTGCCCACTGTTTAAATCCAGCCTGGCCCTGGGACTTGCATTGGCCCATGGAATGTGGTGGGTGGAATGCCTTGCCAGGTCCAAATCTGGGCCAAGAAGCCTTGCATGCTTTGGTTCACTCCTGGAGAAACCTGCCAAGCTGCCAGCCTAATTAGCCCAAGCTAGCCTGTAGGAGGATGAAGTACCATATGGACTAGAGATGAGCCATCCAAGCTGAGCCCTATCTCCACTGGACCTAGTGGTGACTGCAAACTCATTAGTGGGCCCAGCCTTGGTTAGCTGAGCCAGGCTCAGATCAGCAGAATTACCCCATCACCTTATAGACATCAAAGGATTAATAAAGTGTTGTTGAGTCAAACCAGTTTGTTTGGGCTGGTGTGTTATACCACAAAACCAAACTGATACATGAGAAAAGAGCTAATTCTATCTATCTACAGGTCTCTCCTTTCCTTCACACACACACAGAGAGAGAGAGAGAGAGAGAGAGAGAGAGAGAGAGAGAGAGAGAGAGAGAGAGAAGCAAGTTTCTACCAAGGCTGCATCCAGAAATCCCACTCTGTGGTTCCTAAGCAAATGGATGGCCATCCCAGCACCTTTAGGAGCCTGTCAGCAACCATGAGCTCAGCTCAAGGAAGCTGAGAAATGTTTTCATACATTCTATGGCCCTCATTCTGCCTCTGCAGCCATCACTGACATCAGAATGCCACAGTGTATGGATCCCCATCTTCAGCACACTTTTTCCTTTCAAGAAAAAAAAAAAAAAAGAGAGATTGACTTTCACAGAATGACTCTTTTGATGTGAAGGAGAAAAAGAAGCCTGCAATTGAGATGATGCAAATGGTGCCATCCGGACTCCCATTTTGTATTCTCAGCCCTAATTAGCTCTTTTGGAGCAGATTGTTTGCAGTGAGCTCCAGAAAATTGAGTCTGATTTACTCGAGGCAAACAGGGTTCAGTTGTTAACCTTTCCGTCTTTAATGAGGCAGCATCTTAAGGATGAACAACAGTAAACAAGGAAGCTTGTCAATAAGAATCAAGACTGTGCCAGGATGCAATTTTATACCAAAAACAAATCTCTGGAGAAAAGTAACTTTTCTGGCATGAAGCGACAGTGTGGGAAATGCTATAAAAGAGTGTCATTCCAACTCCAAGTGGATCATTTAACTTTGGGATGTGTAATATTGGGAGACACATAGACACATGTGAAGCCAACAGTATCCCCACTCTGCAGGAGAAAGTGAGGGATAAAATCGTAGACAGAACAATGTGGCAGCGGGGTACCTGCCTTCATAGAAACCTGAAGGTGTTCTGCTTGAATTGTGGGTTTTTCAGTTGAACTGACTCATTTGAAAAGACCCTGGTGCTGGGAAAGATTGAAGGCAGGAGGAGAAGCAGGCAACAGAGGATGAGATGGTTGGATAACATCATTGACTCAATGGACATGAGTGTGAGCAAACTCCTGGATATGGTGAAGGACAGGGGAGCCTGGCATGCTGCAGTCTATGGCATAGCAAAGAGTTGAACATGACTTAGTAGCTGAACAACAACAATATAGTCTCGGACATGAACTATGCCATTAATAAAACAAGTGGTCAGAGTTAGGTGTGGGAGCCTGTGCAGACACTTTTGCATTTGGTGGGAGAGTCCTTGGTAAAAGTCTATAGCCAGTCTTCACTGCTTCTTGGGTTCTTATAGCTGAGCCTTCTGCACTGAATCACTCACCCTTTGCTGAGTACGATGTACTTGGTTATCTCTTACTACATTCTCCTCTTTATTGGGACTACCTTTCCTGATTTTAATGGTCTGGCAAATTCTGCTAATCCTTAAACTTGAATCATCATCTTATTGAAAGAGAGTGGATCCCTATTTCATTTCTGTTTCCCAGGCACATTTTCCATCTGGGGTTCCCCAAAGACTCAAAACCACTAAAAGGCAACAACTGAGCATTCATTCTGTAGCTGTAGCTGCAAAATCATAGCTGTTTGGAATACATTCAGAGGAACATATGCACCTTCCATAAATCCCAGACCACTGTTTTTCTCCATAGGTATGCAGAGAAAAATCTGCACAGAGAACAGGCACTCACCAAAAAGCAATAAAAAACTATTTTCACTTTTTTAAAAATCATAATTCCTGGGACAGTCTTATTCACAGGGTATAAATTCAGATTCTGCTTCTTGATTGTTTGAGGACATGAAGTCTTGTATTGATTCCAAAGATGGCTACAGTTATTTCCTGTCCTGTATCAATGCCCCTTTGCATTGTGACTTTGCACTTCTCTCAGTAAGAGGTGAAGTCTGTTTCCCTGCTGTTTGAATCTGGGCTGAACTTGGAGCTTGCTTCACTAATAAAACACAGTGGAAGGACTTGAATTCTTGTGCTTGCTCTCTTGGGAAGTTGTCCAGCTGTTCTGTGAGTGATCTTGAGCGAGCCTTCTAGAAGATGAGGGACAACATAGACCAGAAGACATCTCAGCTGGAGCTGTCAGAGTCTTACCCACTCATTAGCCCTGGAGATGACCTTGCAGCTGAACATGTATGCATGATTAATGCAGATGAGACCAGAGAAACCATCCAGCTAAACCCAATCCAAATGGCTAATCCACGGATATGTCAACTAAATTAATGTTTAAAGTCACTGTGTGTGCTTTTATTTTTTAACTTTTTATTTATATTAGAGTATAGATGATTAATAATAGTTGTGATAGTTTCAGATAGATAGCAAAGGGACTCAGCCATACACATACCTGTATCCACTCTCCCCCAGACTCCCCTCCTGTTCAGGCTGCCATGTAACATCGAGCAGAGTTCCCAGTGCTATACAGTAAGTTGTTTTGAGATGGTTTGTACTCAGGGAAAAATTAACTGACGTAAGTAGTCAAATATACAAATCTTGGTCTGTTCTTCCCTAGATGGGCCCTGAAGGTTTTTCTTGACTCTTGGGCTGATCAACTATCTTCCCCTGATCCTGGGCTTCCTGTTGCTCCCTCTTTTCTTTCCCAGAAGACATTCAGTATCTTAAATCCCTCTGCTCCTTCAGTCTCTGACCCACAGTTTAGCTCTCGGGTTCTGTTCTCGACTGTGTTTCAAATTGTGGTTTTTTCTTTCTCCTTGTACATTGTCACTGATGGTTTCCAATTTATTAGAATACAGGAGAGGGATAAATGAAAACTGACTATCCTGGGCCAAATAAATACAAGATGACTTTTCCTATTGCCAAGTATTTTATGCTAAAAAACAGAAGAGAAAACCAAAATAAAACAACAGTTACAAACTCCCCAATTCTTGGCTTTCATTTGCATTGCAACTGTTATTCTGGCTGGTCTTGTATTTTGCCCCAGGAGGAGGTGGTAGAATATGGTCTTATTCCAGGAAGGCAATGAGGTTAAGAGATAAATGCATACTTGCCACACTGTAACCATTTTGAGTCATTAGAAGAAAGTGATTTTCATTTAATATGATTCCCCTTTCCTTGACACCCTTCACCCCAACCATTAGGCAGAAAGAGGTTGTGGTGAATCGTTAAACTTTACACTCAAGGCTATGCTTTTCCAGAGTGTGGGTAACTTGGTATGTTTCAGGTCCTAATAATCTATCAAAAAAGAAAAATACATTGTGTCCATCCATAAATATTTCATATTTTGATAGTGACAAATTGTCCTCCAAGAAGTATCAAGAAGTACCTTCCTGTGTATTAATATTAATTTCTTCACCTTATAATAGCACTGATTTTTTCCTCAAATTTTTATTATGTGGAAATATATATAACATACAATTTGCCATTTTAAAGCAACAGTTTTGTGGCATTAGTTATATTGACAATGCCCGACAACTATTGCCATTATGTTTCCAAAACTTTTTCATCACCCTGAACAGAAGCTCTCTAACTATTAAATAATATTCCTCATTCTCACATTACCCTAACCCCTGACAATCTCCACCCTGCTTTCTCTCTGTATGAATTTACCCATTCTAGATATTTCACTTAATCTTGCAATATTTGACCTGTAACTGGCTTATTTCACTGAGTATACATTTTCAGGATTCTTTGGTGTTGGCTGTGCAACATTCCATTATATGTATGTACCATATTCTGTTTAGTCATCTGTTGATGGACACCTGGGTTGTTTCACATATTGGCTGTAGTGAACAGAGCTGCAGTCAATATTTGTGTACATTTTGAATCCCTGAATTCAGTTCTTCGGTGTATTCTTAAGAGTGTGATTGTTCAATCTTATGGTAATTCTATGTTTAAGTATTTAATGCTTTTTAAGGAACTACCAAACTCTTTTCCACAGTAGCTGCATTTTACATTCCTACCAGCAAGGGCTGGGGTCCTAAATTCTCCACATCCTAACCAACACTTACTTCCACTTTTTAAAATTATAGTTATTCTAGCAGGTTCAAAGTGGTGTTTCACTGTGTTTTCTTTGCATTTGTCAAAGTATTGATTTTTTTTTTTCTTAATCAGCTTTTAATTTTGTTAGTTATCTGTTGTTTTTCTACTTTCCGTTAATTTATTTCTAATGTTTATTACTTCCTTCTGCTAACTTTGAGTTTCAGTTCAGTTCAGTTCAGTTCAGTCGCTCAGTCGTGTCCGACTCTTTGCGACCCCATGAATCGCAGCACGCCAGGCCTCCCTGTCGAGTTTAGTTTCTTCTTTTTTGATAAAGGAGATAGTGTATGCTCTGTGCACTTGAGAATGTGTATTCTACTGTAGTTGAAGGGAATATTCTATATATGTCTGGTAGGTCTAATGATTTATAACATAGTGTCAAGTTTTCTATTTCCTTATTGATTTTCTATCTAGAACATCAACCCATTCTAGAAAGTATGGGCATCAAAGTCTCCAACTATTATTTTAGAAATGTTTATTTCTAAATTCTGTTGTAATTCTCTCAATATGTGCTTCATATATTTTGAGGCTCAGTTATTTTGTGCATGTATATATTTTTAATTGTTGTATCTTCTTGAAGAATGGATAATATTGAAGGCTGTCCTGATTCATTTACTAACTGGCTTTGCCAGACTATTTTTGCAAAGACTATTCCTTGTCATTTGAGGTCACTGATGTCTCTTTACTTTCTCTTGTACTTAAATAGTGTTTGACAGAAAATTTCGTAAGTATCAGGAAGCTACACAGAGAAAGAAAGAAATTTATGGTAGTCCTTATTGACAGTCTAGGGGATGAAAAAACTATCTCATTGTTTTCATTTTATTTCCTTGGTAATTTGTACAGTTGCATTTTCTTAAGTTTCCTAAGTAACTTTGCCAGGGACTTAGGTTCTTTTTTTTTTCATTTATAGAATTTCTTCAAATAGCATTCTTATAAATTATTTATCACATATATTGAGATTATATTCTCAGACCTACCAATTTTATCTTAATATTATTTTATGTATGATAAAATTCATAAAAGGATTTTATGACTTTTCTGAAATTAAACTTAAAAATACTTTTCCTAAGACCTTGTTTAATAAGTCCTTTCCTATATTTTCTATAATAAATCTAATTTCTTATGCATTAGCTTATTAAATATTCTCTATTAAATAAATTCTATTTAAATAAACAAATTTTTATTAAAGTAGTAAATGAAATATCACTTATTTACATTTTCATTCCTTTGTGTCATACTCTTGGTTTTGTTCAAAATATGCTTTTTATATTTTTTCATCTTTTTTTCTGGAATTCCATTTCAGTTTAAACTAAAGCCTACTTATAGTGATTATGGGTTTGTTATGGGTTAAGTGTATCCGTGTGAGTCACCAGTAGCTGGTAGCTGAAAAGAGCATGTTCTGTGTTTTTTCAGGATGTCACAGCCCATCTTGGTACTTTCTGGCTTCTCCCACACAAGTATCCACATCACTGCCCAAAACTGTCTGTTACAAAAGTAGGAAAGATCAACAGCTATATATTTAGTTCCGTGAAAAAAGACCTTGACAGTTGTCCTTGGCATACTTTCTTGCTTCTCATATCTTTTACCTCTGACGTGACAAACCCCTAGAAATGCTCCTGCTTTAACAGCTGTCCTTTCTTTGCGTTCTTTGATCAGTGGTCTTCATTATTAAGATCCTGGGTTGGTAAGATCCCCTGGAGTAAGAAATGGCAACCCACTCCAGGATTCTTGCCTGGAAACGTCAATGAACAGAGGAGCCTGGTGGTCTACAGTCCATGGGGTCACAAAGAATCAGATGCCACTGAGCACACAACACACACTTCTTTGTCAAGCTAATTCTTCCTGCATTTTACTTTCAAGGATTCTTCAGCAAGTGTGATTCACTGAAGAGACTCTTTATTGTTTACTGCTAATGTTATAATTTTGCTTTCTCTAATAAAATTTTTTATGTCTCCTCTAGGGAAGTAAATGATAGAGGCATGTATTCTCAGACTATTACCCTAATCTAATTTCCTATGTATATTTTTGTTCTTATTATATATTTTTATAATAAGATTTTGAGGCCATTTGAAAGATTGCATTTAGTAAAAGATGATAAAAGTACATAAAGACATGGAAATAGGGGAATTAGTAAGAATAAGAAAAACAAAAAAGAAAAGAAAGCAAGAAAGTTTGATATTTGTAGAAATTCAGGTCTTTGGCAGGCTTAGGGAGCCAATTTTGACTTTTTTGGAGGTTAAATTTTTCAGGGTTGGTTTTCATAGTCACTAGAACCTGTTGATTAGAATGATGCTTAGCCAGATTTTTCAGATGATTATACATCTCCCTTGAGAATGGGAAAGTGGTGGTTCTCACTGTGGTCAGAACTTCATTCTACAAGGATGGAGTAAGGACAACTGGGCATCTAAGGGAAGACTGTAGGAATCACTTCTGCCTGGAAATATACAGCAAGGTCTCCTCATTGGTATGGTCTGTGTGTATCCTTTGGTTTTTCCATAACTGTCCATGATAAAACTATCTAAACCACTTAATATAAAACTCTCCTTTACAATAGAGGAAATAAAACTATGAATCTTATGTCCCTATTATTCAGAAAACTCACTTTCATGATAGAAACATAAGCTAGAAATAAAGTAATAATTCAGAATTTGACTCTTACTGAAAACAGAAACAAAACACTTGATGTTTTAGAAACAAATCCCAACCGTGCAAATATTCTTTATAACTACAATGGTAGATACCTTGACAGCTTCTCCTATGTTAGCTCTGAATCACACTCTGATATTTATGACACATTTAAGTGACTACTGTTACTAGTCTGTGTTCATGGTTCTCTATATTCTCTGGGTAACAGTTTGCCTCCACACTAGATTAGAAGTTCTGTTAGAGAAGGCCATGTATCAAATTTTCCTTTAAGTATTCTGGACAAGATTATGCCTACGTCAGGGCTGGTGAAGTGATCAATAAGTAACCACTGAATTTTCTTGCCAGCAAATGAACGATTGATTATTTCACCCTTTTTTTGAGTGTAAAGCTGAGGTTCTCCAGCTGCCTATCTGTTGTTGTTGTTCAGTAGGTAATCCATGTCTGACTCTTTGTGACCCATCCCCCACCCCCCCCACCCCCCCCATAGACTTCAGCATGGGCTTCCTAGGTTGTGCTAGTGGTAAAGAACCTGCCTGCTAATGCAGGAGACATAAGGGATGTGGGTTTTATCCCTGGGTCAGGAAGTTCCCCTGGAGGAGGGCATGGCAACCCACTCCAGTATTCTTGCCTGGAGAATCTCACAGACAGAGGAGCCTGGTGGGCTATGGTCCATAGGGTCACAAAGAGCTGGACGTGACTGAAGTGACTTAGCAGGCATGCACACACAGAGTGCAGTTCGCCATGCTTCCCTGTCCTTCACTATCTCCCAGAGTTTGCTCAAACTCATGTCCAATTAGTCGGTGATGCCATCCAACCATCTCATCCTCTGTTGCCCCCTTCTAATGCTGTCCTCAATCTTTCCCAGCATCAAGATATTTTCTAGTGAGTTGGCTCTTCACATCAGGTGGTCAAAGTATTGGAGCTTCAGCTTCAGCATCAGTCCTTCCAATTAATAATTCTAAGGCTTTTGACTTGACCTCTTCATGACCCAGATAATCACGATGGTGTGATCACTCATCTAGAGCCAGACATCCTGGAATGTGAAGTCAAGTGGGCCTTAGAAAGCATCACTACGAGCAAAGCCCGTGGAGGTGATGGCATTCCAGTTGAGCTGTTTCAAATCCTGAAAGATGATGCTGTGAAAGTGCTGCACTCAATATGCCAGCAAATGTGGAAAACTCAGCAGTGGCCACAGGACTGGAAAAGGTCAGTTTTCATTCCAATCCCAAAGAAAGGCAATGCCAAAGAATGCTCAAACTACCACGCAATTGCACTCATCTCACATGCTAGTAAAGTAATGCTCAAAATTCTCCAAGCCATGCTTCAACAGTACATAAACCATGAACTTCCAGATGTACAAGCTGGTTTTAGAAAAGGCAGAGGAACCAGAGATCAAATTGCCAACATCCACTCTATCATGGAAGAAGCAAGAGAGTTCCAGTAAAACATCTATTTCTGCTTTATTGACTATGCCAAAGCCTTTGACTGTGTGGATCACAAGAAACTGTGGAAAATTCTGAAAGAGATGGGAATACCAGACCACCTGACCTGCCTCTTGAGAAATCTGTATGCAGCTCAGGAAGCAACAGTTAGAACTGGACATGGAACAACAGACTGGTTCCAAATTGGGAAAGCAGTACGTCAAGCCTGTATATTGTCACCCTGCTTATTTAACTCATATGCAGAGTACATCATGAGAAACGCTGGGCTGGATGAAGCACAAGCTGGAATCAAGATTGCTGGGAGAAATATCAATAACCTCATATATGCAGATGACACCACCCTTATGGCAGAAAGTGAAGAGGAACTAAAGAGCCTCTTGATGAAAGTGAAAGAGGAGAGTGAAAAAGTTGGCTTAAAGCTCAACATTCAGAAAACGAAGATCATGGCATCTGGTCCCATCACTTCATGGCAAATAGATGGGGAAATATTGGAAACGGTGACTTTATATTTTGGGCTCCAAAATCACTGCAGATGGTAATTGCAGCCATGAAGTTAAAAGACACTTGCTCCTTGGAAGGAAAGCTATGACCAATCTAGACAGCTTATTAAAAAGCAGAGACATTACTTTGTGAACAATGGTCCATCTGTTCAAGGCTATGGTTTTTCCTGTGGTCAAGTATGGATGTGAGAGTTGGACTATAAAGAAAGCTTAGCACTGGAGAAGTGATGCTTTTGAACTGTGGTGTTGGAGAAGACTTTTGAGAGTCCTTTGGATGGCAAGGAGGTGCAACCAGCCCATCCTAAGGGAAATCAGTCCTGAGTGCTCATGAAGGACTGATGTTGAAGCTGAAATTCCAATACTTTGGTCACCTCATGCAAAGAGCTGACTCATTGGAAAAGACCCTGATGCTGGGAAAGATAGAAGGCAGGAGGAGAAGGGGACAACAGAAGATGAGATGGTTGGATGGCATCACTGACTCAATGGACATGAGTTTGGGTAAACTCCAGGAGTTGGTGATGGACAGGGAGGCCTGGCGTGCTGCAGTCCATGGGGTCACAAAGAGTCAGACACGACTGAGCAACTGAAATGAACTGAACTGAACTTGTAAAGGTAACTAAGCTCTGATTAGCCACAGCTCGAGAGGCTGTATGGTATGAAAGAACAAGGAAAATGGCCATGATAAACTCCAGACTCCCAGGATCCTCTTAATAAGGCATGATAAATACAATGAATTAAGGACCCTTTAATCAGGAATTATCCATTCTAATTAAAAACCTTTAGTTATCTCCTGAATAACTTCTAGAAATTCAATTATCGTTTTATTTATTCATCTATAAAAGAGAGTGAAAGGCACGCTAATGTTTCCTTTAATAGGGTTAAAAATAGTTAAGAGAAAAATTAGAGGCAAAATAAGACTTCTCAAATTGGAAGTGACTCATATAGTTCTTGACATACTCATGTTCATTTAACAATAGTGCACTGGTTCAAATCTCTGTCTAGTTTCAAATATGGCTGTGTTTTTGGGACTCAATAGCTTTATGATTTATAATTTTTCCAGGTTCTAATCCACATCATATTCCTGAGTCACTTGTGAGCAAATGTCTTTTCTGTTCTGTTCTTTAATAAATCCCACCATAGAATTGGGTCTGCAATAGGAACTGCTTGAAAGAAGAAATGAGTTCAAAGTTGAATTAAGTTTCCTCGGGAAAAAACAAGTATTTTTTCCTCCCTAAAGAACCTTGTTGAGCATGCGCCCACTCTTAGGACAAGTAAGCTTGGACTTGAAAATGATTGAATATGCTTGAAATTGAGGAACTGCAGGGACCCCAGAGGGAAATCAATCAAGGGCTGTCATGAGATTGTGATGTGCTTACTTCTCTTGGGAGGCAGGGATGGTGTTTTCTGAATCATGGAGGGAGATCAGGATTTTGTTGTTCATCCTTCTCAGTGTCACTCTTTAGCAGAGGCATCACTTCTCCACCCTCCCTAAGCAGAATTAATCTGTCCTTCATTCACATTTACCCAGAACTTTGACCATCCCTTGTTTGGTCAAAGCCTTCTTGAGATGCAAGGACATGTAGCAGAAAGACTGGGGAGCTTGGAGACAGAGACGTGTCTTAAAGTCCCACTTCTGCTATTGATTAACCATATAACTAAGACAAGTTGTTTTCTAGGCTTCATCAGTAGATTAGGGATCATAACCATCTCTTAGGCTTGCTGTGATTGTTAAATGTGCCAATGAAGGATCTGTAGCTCATAAGCATACAGTCAAGATCAGGGTGGCATTTCTGCCTGAGGATGAATGAGAGAAGTTAGGTCACAACCTCCATCCATGTAGCCTAAAAATCTAACAGAAGTGGATACCCCCTGTTGTATGGGCCACAGTCAAGGACAGGGAATGGCAGAGCTCTGCACAACAGTCTGAAAAGTATAAGCCAGAGAAAGAAGAGTGCAAAAATGCCCAAAGCTTGAAGATGTTCCTAATCATGTTTCCACCCCATAAGCACTGCAAAGGGAAAGCAGGTGAGTGGGACAGAAAAGTAAAATAAAAAAGAAAAGAAAGACCTTGCCCATATGCTCTAACTTTAAAAAGTAAGTTAAAGCCAGGTTGGCAAGGAGGTCAATATTATGACTATCACAGCTCTAAAAGTATTAGCTAGTGAAGTTACATGGGAGGAGAAGAACTATAAAGGTGAGAATAGAAGACATTAAATTATTGTTATTTGCAGACAATATGATTGCATACTATTAGAATTCATGAGAATTGTTTGAAAAAACTATTAGAAATAAAAAAGAGAATCCAGAAATTCCCTAGTTGCAAAATTTATATAAAAATCATTAGTTTTCTTATGTACCAACTATAAACAGAAAATTTAATGAAGGAAATAGCCCATTTACAATACCAAGAAAAACACATAAAAAAAAAATCCTAAGAACAAGAAACATTCAGGGTTTATGTGAGGGAAACTTTAAAACTCTTGTGAGGATTATAAAAAAAGACTTAGAAAAATAGTCATAACTTATTCTTAGATAAGTAATTTCAATATCATAAAGATATTATCTTCTAAAAGTAATCTGTGGAGCCTCTGCCAACCAAATTAGAATACCAATGAGATGTTTTGTGGAAGACTTTGCAAAATGAAGTTTTTTTGAGGAATTCATGTACAAAATTGCTACAATGATTCTGAAAAAAGAAAAATTAGTTTCAGTGAAACAAAATAAGGAATCTAGAAAATATTCATCCATATGTACATGAATATGTTATATATATTAAAGATGGTATTTTATTCAGTGGGAAAGATGTATTGGCTAAAAATAATGGTTATTGTGAAAGTGGAATTGACATTTGTAGAAGATAAACCTGGGTAGCTGCTTTAGTGCTAGTATGAATATGAGGTGTTTTAATTGTATAAATGTAAAAACAAAAATCTTAAAAATACCATGGATGGTAAAAATATAATATTAAAAATATCAAGAACAGATGTGGGTGGTCAAAGAAAAGGTCACATAATTTATAAAGAAAAATTGATAAAAATGGTTACTTAAAATAATAAAAAGCTAGATTATGGCAAAGCATGGTTATGTTGGAAAATCAAAATAAAGTGCCTAAAATATTTATATTTGTAATATATACAATTGCCTTGTAAGTGTGATTAAAATAATTAATACTATTTAATTATTGAATATTCTACTCATAAATTAATTCTTTTGCAGAAAGACAGCTAATAAACATAAAAATACTGGCCTCATTTATATTAAATGAGTAAAAATAAAATTATGCAGCACTTACACCTCTCTAATTGAAAAAAGTGAATATAATTGATAATACAATTGATATAGATAATATAATTCTAAGAAAGGTCTTGGAATATGGGCACTTTCATTTGACTAAAGTCCAAACTATACCATTTCAAAGAGTAATCTGGCAATATCTAAAATAATTTTAAATCTCTACATCCTTCCATCCAAGAATTTCATTACCAGAATTTGCCCCAGGGACATTCTTTCAAAACCTCACCATGATATGGAATATAGAATATGGAGTCTATCATTTAAAAATCAATGTAATTATAATCTATAGGGTATTGGTTAAATAAAATATAATACATCCAAACAACAAAATTCTATACAGCTTTCAAAAGTGTGCTACATTGGTATCTAGTATTATTAATAGATTTTTCTAAATATATTAATAAATGATTAAACCAAGGTATGGGTCACTTGCATTGACTGATCTCATTTGTTTAGATAAACTTTGTGTGACTGTGTGTAGTTTGTACTTACATATTTTTAACTGGAAGAAAATTCAAGAAAAATTTGGAGCTCTCTTTATTTCACGTGTTGGTGAGGGTCAGAAGAACAAGACGCTAACTTCCAAAAAATATTTAGAATGTATTTTTTACAACAATTTTAGGTTCACAGCAAAACTGAATGAAAAGTCCCATTTGCCCTCTTACCTCAAATACACACAATCTCCTCCCCCCATCATCATTTTGCATCAGAGTGATATGTTTGTTACACCGACCCATCGTTATCAATCAAAGCTTATAGTTTACATTAGGGTTCACTCTCAGTGTTGGATGTTGTATGGATTGTATACAAATGTAACTGTCATGTGGGGTTCCCAGGTGGCGCTAATGGTAAAGAACTGCCTGCCAGTGCAAGAGATGCAAGAGACATGGGTTTGATCCCTGGGTTGGGAAGATCCCCTGGAGGAGGACACGGCAACCTACTCCAGTATTCCTGCCTGGAGAATCCTACAGACAAAGGAGCCTGGCGGGCTACAGTCCATAGGGTTGTGAAGAATTGGATACAACTGAAGAGACAGCATGCACGCACGCATAATGATGTGTGTGCTATGTGTCCACAACTTCAGTGTCATGGAGAATAATTTCACTGCCATGAAAAACCCCTGGCATATAGTCCACCTATTCACCCCTCCCTGTCTATCAAACCCCTGGCAATCACAGATCATTTTACTGTCTCTATAGTTTTACCTTCTCCAGAATGTCTCCTGGTTAGAATCACATAGTCTGTACTCTTCTGAGGTTGTTTTCTTTCTGTTTAAAATTTTTGCTCATTTTAAAATCATGTACTTCATTTTCTTAGATTTGGATTTTAAGAGTTCTTTGAATATTTCAGGTAACAGTCCTTTATCAGGATCTCTTTTGCAAATATTTTCTCCCAGTCTGGGGCTGGTCTTCTTGTTCTGACAGAGTCTCTTTCACAGAGCTTAAGTTTTAAATTTTAATGAACTCCACTTATCAATTCTTCTTTCATGGCTCAAGCCTTCGGTACTGTATCTAAAAAGTCATCACCAAACCCAAGGTCGTCTAGATTTTTTTTTTTTTCACATAATCTTCAAGGAGTTTCATCGTTTTGCACTTTACATTTAAGTCCATTTGGAGTTAATTTATGTGAAGAGTCTAAGGTTTGTGACTAATTTCTTTTATTTCTTTGTGATGGATATCAAGTTGTCCCAGTATCATTTGTTAGAGAGACTATCTTTCCTCCATTTATTTATCTTTGCTCTTTTGTCAAAGACCAGTTTACTCTATCTGTGTTTATCAATTTGAGTGCTATTTTGTCCCATTGATCTATTTGTCCATTCCTTCACCAATATCACACTGTCATTATTGCTGTAACTTTAGAGTATGTCTTGAAGTCAAGTAGTCAGTCCTCTGACTTTGTTTTACTATTTCAGTGTTGTGTTGACTGTTGAATTATGTTACTAGGGCTGCCATAACAAAATACCAGACTGGGTGGCTTAGAATACAGATATTTATTATCTTGTGAATACAGATATTTATTATCTTGTGGTTCTGGAGGCCAGGAGTCCAAAGTCAAGTGCCAGCTGCTTGGTCTCCTTTGAGACCTCTTGCCTTGGCTTGCCAATGGGCACCATTTTGCTGCCACTT
The DNA here is from genome assembly GCF_023091745.1 of Budorcas taxicolor. Lineage (NCBI taxonomy): Eukaryota > Metazoa > Chordata > Mammalia > Artiodactyla > Bovidae > Budorcas > Budorcas taxicolor. Next base: position 51,758,651 of record NC_068910.1, on the reverse strand, counting down.
CTTGTGATCTTTAATCTGTGAAGGAACAGCCTGGGTGTCTCTCCAGATGCCATGATCTCCTCTTATAAGGACACCAATCAGACTGGCTTAGGGCCAACTCTAAAGATTTCATTTTTAGTTACTTATTTGATGGTCCTCAGAAGAAATCTGGACACACTGAGAGACACCAAGGACATGTGTACACAGAGGCAAGAATGTGAGGATGTAGCAAACAGGTGGCCGTATGTAAGTTACAGAGAATAGACTCAGAATGAACCCATCCTGCCAACACCTTGGTCTTGGACTTCCAGTGTCCAGAAATGTAGAAAGTAAATGCTTGTTTTCTGAGTCACCAAGTCTGTGATTATTTTGTTATGGCAGCTGGAGTAAAATAATATACCTCATATCCTGCAAGCGTGCTATAGTTGCTTATTAGTTTCAGGAGGATTTTTTTTCCCTTTTGGTCAGTTTTCTTGGATTTTCTACTTTTGTTCTGAAGGCTTACTGATTTTCAAAAAAATTTTTTTAAAACATAAAATATAAATTTTAAGGTAATGACGATATGCATCATTCTTCTTTTCTGAATGAGATGTGTATGTCCTCCATAAAGAATGTATATATGTTTAAAAAAAACATAGACAAAAAATGTATATATGTACAAAGCATATGAAGTTCTAGATGTTCAAGCTGGATTTAGAAAAGGCAGAGGAACCAGAGATCAGATTGCCAACATTCACTGGATCATTGAAAAAGCAAGAGAGTTCCAGAAAAACATCTATTTCTGCTTTATTGACTATGCCAAAGCCTTTGACTGTGTGGATCACAATAAACTGTGGAAAATTCTTAAAGAGATGTGAATACCAGACCACCTGACCTGCCTCCTGAGAAATCTGTATGTAGGTCTAGAAGCAACAGTTAGACCTGGACATGGAAAAACAGACTGGTTCCAAATAGGGAAAGGAGTACGTCAAGGCTGTATATTGTCACCCTGCTTATTTAACTTGTATGCAGAGTACATCACGAGAAACGCTGGGCTGGAGGAAACGCAAGCTGGAATCAAGATTGCCGGGAGAAATATCAATAACCCCAGGTATGCAGATGACAACACCCTTATGGCAGAAAGTGAAGAGGAGCTAAAAAGCCTCTTGATGAAAGTGAAAGAGGAGAGTGAAAAAGTTGTAAAGCTCAACATTCAGAAAACAAAGATCATGGCATCCGGTCCCATCACTTCATGGCAAATAGATGGGGAAACAGTGGAAACAGTGGCAGACTTTATATTTTGGGGCTCCGAAATCACTGCAGATAGTGACTGCGGCGATGAAATTAAGACACTTGTTCCTTGGAAGAAAAGCTATGACCAACCTAGACAGCATATTAAAAATCAGAGACATTACTTTGTCAACAAAGGTCCATCTAGTCAAGGCTATGTTTTTTTCAGTAGTCATGTATGGATGTGAGAATTGGACTATAAAGAAAGCTTAGCACTGGAGAATTGGTGCTTTTGAACTGTGGTGTTGGAGAAGACTTTTGAGAGTCCCTTGGATGGCAAGGAGATCCAACCAGTCCATCCAAAAGGAATTGGTCATGAATATTCATTGCAAGACTGATGCTGAAGCTGAAACTCCAATACTTTGGCCACCTGATGTGAAGAACTGACTCATTTGGAAAGACCCTGATGCTGGGAAAGATTGAAGGTGGGAGGAGAAGGGGACGACAGAGGATGAGATGGTAGGATGGCATCACTGACTCAATAGACATGAGTTTGAGAAATCTCCACTAGCTGGTGATGGACAGGAACCCTGGCATGATGCAGTCCATGGGGTCACAGAGTCAGACGTGACTGAATGACTGAACTGAACTGAACAAAGCATATAATTAAGTCCTAGAACAGTTCATGCGATGACACTTAATATGCACCTAATATGTGTTTAATGAATAAATCAGAGTGCAAGCAAACTGTTGGATACCCGTTTCTTGAGATGTTTTTATGGAAAATGAAATATGCGGAAAACAAGTGGAGACTGGAAGCTATTGCCTAAAGGGCTGTCTTTTGCCAACTCATCCTGGAGAGGAAACCCTTCCAGAAGCTTCACTCTACAGATGAAGACTGCATTGTACAGAGCCTGAAAAATAAAGATTCCACTTTATGACCTTTTCAGGTTTATTGTTCTAACCATCTGATTCTCCAGTCTTCCACTGTATTCCTGGCAAGAAGACATGAGCTGAGGAGAGCCTGTGTCTGAGAAGCTTCTTCTGCTGTTAAACATCCAGGAAAATGGTACAGATGAACCTAATTGCAGGCAGGAATAGAGATACGGATGTAGAGAGTGGACACAGTTGGAAAGGAGAGGATGAGAGGAACTGAGATAGTAGCATTGGCATATACATACTACCATGCATAAAATCGGAGGAGTGCACCCCCCTCCAGTACTCTTGCTTGGAAAATCCCATGGACGGAAGAGCCTGGAGGGCTGTGGTCCATGGGGTCGCGAAGAGTCGGACACGACTGAGAGACTTCACTTTCACTTTTCACTTTAATGCATTGGAGAAAGAAATGGCAACCCACTCCAGTGTTCTTGCCTGCAGAATCCCAGGGACGGGGGAGCCTGGTGGGCTGCCGTCTCTGGGGTCATACAGAGTCGGACATGACTGAAGCGACTTAGCTAGCAACAGCAGCAGCATGTATAAAATCTGAAGGAGGAAATGACAACCTACTCTAGTATTCTTGCCTAGAGAATCCCACGGACAGAGGAACCTGGTGGGCTATAGTTCTAGGGATAGCAAAGAGTCAGAAACGATTTAATGCTGTGCATGACATGTCTAAAATAGACAACTAGTTGGAGGTTGCTGCATAGCGCAGGCAGCTCAGCTTGGTGCTCACAATGACCTAGAGAGGTGGGATTGAGGGGATGGAGAGGTGTTAGAGGGAGGAGATACATGTACATAGATAGCTGATTCATGTTGTACAGCAGAAACTAACACTGCATTGTGAAGCAATTTTACTCCAATAAAGAAGAAAAAGATAAACGGAGGTGCATCTGGCACATAGAGAGGAAAGGTCAGGGCAGAAGTTCCATGCACTGCATGCATCTTCCTTTTTCTCATTTGGGCAAATTGTTCCTTTAGAGCTGGAGTGTTCATATCCTTATGTTCAAAGGTTAATGGTTAATTGGGAAGTAGTTCAGAATTTGACACACAGTTGGTGCTTAAATTTATGAACTGGTGTGTGAACAAATCCCCCAGTGTAAGAACAAGGCCGATTAGGTTTGGGTGTGATTTTAATTTTTTTAAGCTTTGTTCTTTTAAAGACATTGATCTAGCTTTGTCGCCTCTAGGAATGAACAAAGAAGCCTGTTTTTATGGGCTGATGAAGCAGACATCTCATAGTTTGTCACAGATGACTAAAATAAATGTCTAGCTTAATAAAATGAGAAATTATTTATATGACTAAAAATAATCTAGAAGCCAAAAAATTATTTCCTGTTGAAGAAAGAGCTTATGAATTATTGTCAATGTGAAGCATCTTTACTATATAATCCCTTCCCTGCTTTTTGAGAGACCAAGAGAGTAAAAAGACTATGGCAGATTTAATGACTTTCTATATCTACTAGACTGACAGATGCTATTTTCTGAAATATAATTCCCCGGATTTTGAAGTTAAAGCCCATTAAGAAAGAAGTATGGTTTAAAGTTTTCTGGAGAAAGCAAATTGTATCCATAGAAAGACAGCAGACACTGCCATGCTTTGAAAATGAAACCATTCACTCACCCAGCCTCAGGCATCTAAGTATGTCTTCTGCCTGAAAACTCAGCCCAACTAAATGCTTGAGGATCTTTTCTTCACAATTCATCCTCTTGTCCATCAGTGCAAAGCGAGTCCATAGGTGAAATCACTTCTCAGCAAAACTGAGTGCCAATGAGACACAAGCATCTGTGTTAGATATTTTTCATGGAGATGCAGAGAAAAATCAAGATAAGATGAGCCCTCATCACCTCAAGAAGCTTAGATGTAGTTGGCAAGTTAGTGCTTCTAACATCTTTCTAACAGCAGGTAATGGGGGAAGAGCTTCTCTGATAACATGCAGTGAGAAAATAGCACATTGCTTCTTGGTGTTTATTTTAATCTAATTTTTAACATTTCTATTTTTGTATCTATTTGAAAGTGTGCTCAGTTGCTAAGTCATGTCTGACTCTTTGCAACTTCCTGGACTGTGGCCCACCAGTCTCCTCTGTCCATGGAATTTTCCAGGCAAGAATACTCGAGTGGGTTGCCATGCTCCCCACGGGATCTTCCTGACCCGGGGATAGAACCCTTGTCTCCTGCATCTCCTGCATTGGCAGGCAGATTCTTTACCACTGTGACATCTGGAAAGCCCGTTTATTTAAAAGTACACGTGTTATATTAGTATCCTAGCAGATGTTGGTAGCGTGTAATAAGTGTGAATCAAGGAGGTGAACTTATTCTTTGGGGCTATTGCCTTACTGATAGAGTTACATGCTACAGTCATTCTGGAGACCATTGAACATAACTGGCACTGTGCTTGATTAACTATCTTTCTAAAAAGCTCTTCGTCTATAGCAATGGGCCTGGGGCAGTGGTATGTAGATAGAGAGGCCATGTTTAGGGAAAGAAGTTACTGAGGTTTGTCTCCAGGTATTAGATAAACCATCATAAAATCTGATGCTAATAGACTACTTGTCATCAAATTTCCATCTGGTAACAGCAGAATTACATGCAAAGCAGAAGAGAGACATTACTTGTCTTGATATATGACCTGACAACTGAAGTTTCTCTTCCCCTCTCATTTATTCGGTTTTCTTTTTCAAAATTGTAGAAAGCTACAAGGTGGATAGATGGTATTTTTCTTTAAACTTTTGTGACCTTTATGCCAATTATATGATTCTGGTTGCAAAAGTTAATAAGATTTATGTTTTGCAAAAGAGATTGGAAATTTTAGATACCAGCACAAGTGCCCCACTTGCTCATCCATGAAATATCGTCAAAGAAATGCCTTTAACAGTAACTTTATTTTATTTATTTACAGATGTGCTGAGTCTTTGTTGCTGTGCACGGGCTTTTGCAGGGGCTGCTCTCTACTTCCAGTGCCCAGGCTTCTTGTTGGGGTGGCTTCTCTTGTTGGAGGGCGCAGACTTGAGGGCGCACCAGCTTCAGTAGCTGTGGTGAACAGGCTTGGTTGCTCTGCGGCATGTGGGATCTTTCTGGATCAGGGGTCAAACCTGTTTTCCCTGCATTGGCTAAATCACTTCAGTTGTGTCCAACTCTTTGCAACCCTGTGGACTGCAGCCTGTCAGACTTCTCTGTCCATGGGATTCTCCAGGCAAGAATACTAGAGTGCCCTCCTCCAGGGGATCTTTTTGGCCTAGGGATTGAAATTACATCTCTTACCTCTACCTGTTTGGCAGGTAGATTCTTAACCACTGGACCACAAAGGAAGTCCATAACCAGAGCATTTTTGCTGGAACTGATAGCTTGTGGTGAATGACGTTGGATTCATGATCTCTGAAGAAGAATGTTTAGCTTCGGGACCAGGGACCAGGCTTGATCACTCTAAAGATTTTGTGCAGCAGAGTTTTATTAAAGTAAGAAAAGAGACACAGAAGCTTCTACATAGACATCCTCACTAGTCTTTCAGTTCAGTTAGTTCATCTCAGTCACTTGGTCATGTCCAACTACTTGGACTATAGCACGCAAGGTCTCCCTATCCATCACCAACCTCCTGGAGTATACTCAGACTCATCTCCATTGAGTCAGTGATGCCATCCAACCACCTCATCCTCTGTTGTCCCCTTCTCCTCCCACCTTCAATCCTTCCCAGCATTAGCGTCTTTTCAAATGAGTCAGATCTTTGCATCAGGAGGCCAAAGGATTGGAGTTTCAGATTCAGCATCAGTCCTTCCAATGAATAATCAGGACTTATTTCCTTTAGGAAGGACTGGTTGGATCTCTTTGCAGTCCAAGGGACTCTAAAGAGGCTTCTCCAACACCACAGTTCAAAAGCATCAATTCTTCGGTGCTCAGCTTTCCTTATAGTCCAACTCTCACATTCATATGTGATTACCGGAAAAACCATACCTTTGACTAGACGAACCTTTGCTGGGAAAGTAATGTCTCTGCTTTTTAATATGCTTGGTCATAACTTTTCTTCCAAGGAGCAAGTGTCTTTTAATTTCATGGCTGCAGTCACCATCTGCAGTGATTTTGGAGCCCCCAAATTTAAAGTCTCTCACTATTTCCACTGTTTTTCCATCTATTTGCCATGAAGTGATGGGACCAGATGCCATGATCTTAGTTTTCTGAATGTTGAGTTTTAAGCCAACTTTTTCACTCTCCTCTTTCACTTTCATCAAGAGGCTCTTTACTTGCGGGGGAGAAAGTGGTCTCTCCATCCTATTCCCCCACCATCTGTACACCTGTGGCAGATTCATGTTGATGTATGGCAAAACCAATACAATATTGTAAAGTAATTAACCTACAATTAAAGTAAATAAATTTATGTTAAAAAAAGAAAAAAAAATTAGACGGGTATAAAATAGCATATCTCCCTCTCTAGTATTGTGAGTTTTATAATTTAATAAAAATACTTTTATTTTAGGAAAAAAAAAGGCTTTTTAGTTCTTCGCTTTCTGCCATGACAGTGGTCTCATCTGCATATCTGAGGTTGTTGATATTTCTCCTGGCAATCTTGATTCCAGCTGTGCTTCACCCAGCCTAGTATTTCTCATGATGTACTCTGCACAGAAGTTAAACAAGCAGGGTGACAATATACAGCCTTGATGTACTGCTTTTCCTATTTGGAACCAGTCTGTTGTTCCATGTCCAGTTCTAACTGTTGCTTCCTGAGCTGCATACAAGTTTCTCAAGAGGCAGATCAGGTGGTCTGGTATTTCCATCTCTTGAAAAATTTTCCAGTTTCTTGTGATCCACACAGTCAAAGGCTTTGGCGTGGTCAATAAAGCAGAAATAGATGTTTTTATGGAACTCCCTTGCTTTTTTGATGATCCAATGGATGTTGGCAATTTGATCTCTGGTTCCTCTGCCTTTTCTAGAACCAACTTGAACATCTGGAATTTTACGGTTCATGTATTGTTGAAGCCTGGCTTGGAGAATTTTGAGCATTACAACCCACTCCAGTACTCTTGCTTGAAAAATTCCATGGACGGAGGAGCCTGGTAGACTCCATAGGATCGCAGAGGCAGACATGACTGAGCGACTTCACTTCACTTCACTTTGCTAGCGTGTGAGATGAGTGCAATTGTGTGGTAGTTTGAGCATTCCTTGACATTTCCTTTCTTTGTGATTGGAATGAAAACTGGCCTTTTCCAGTCCTGTGGCCACTGCTGAGTTTTCCGGATTTGCTGGTATATTGAGTGCAGCACTTTCACAGCATCATCTTTTAGAATTTGAAATAGCTCAGCTGAAATTCTATCACCTCCACTAGCTTTGTTTGTAGTGATGCTTCCTAAGGCCCACTTGACTTCACATTCCAGGATGTCTGGCTCTAGGCGAGTGATCACACCATCATGTTATCTGGGTTGTGAAGATCTTTTTGGTACAGTTCTTCTGTGTAGTCTTGCCACCTCTTATTAATATCTTCTGCTTCTGTTAGGTCCATACCATTTCTGTCCTTTATCAAGCCCATCTTTGCATGAAATATTCCCTTGGTATCTCTAATTTTCTTGAAGAGATCTCTAGTCTTTCCCATTCTGTTGTTTTCCTCTATTCCTTTGCATTGATCCCTGAAGAAGGCTTTGTTATCTCTCCTTGCTATTCTTTGGAACTCTGCACTCAAATGGGAATATCTTTCCTTTTCTCCTTTGCTTTTCCCTTCTCTTCTTTTCACAGCTATTTGTAAGGCCTCCCCAGACAACCATTTTGCTTTTTTGCATTTCTTTTTCTTGGTGATGATCTTGATCCCTGTCTCCTGCACAATGTCATGAACCTCCGTCCATAGTTCTTCAAGCACTCTGTGTATCAGATCTAGTCCCTTAAATATATTTCTGTATAATCGTAAGGGATTTGATTTATGTCATACCTGAATGGTCAAGTGGTTTTTCCCTACTTTTTTCAATTTACGTCTGAATTTGGCAATAAGGAGTTCATGATCTGAACCACAGTCAGCTCCTGGTCTTGTTTTTGCTGACTGTATAGGGCTTCTCCATCTTCAGTAGCAAAGAATATAATCAATCTGATTTCAGTGTTGACTATCTGGTGATGTCCATGTGTATATGGACATGTGTTGTTGGAAGAGGGTGTTTGCTATGACCACTGCATTTTCTTGGCAAAACTCTGTTAGGCTTTGCCCTGCTTCATTTTGTGCTCCAAGGCCAAATTTGCTTGTTACTCCAGGTGTTTCTTGACTTCCTACTTTTGCATCCCAGTTCCCTATATTGAAGAGAACATCTTTTTTGGGTGTAGTTCTAGAAGGTCTTGTAGATCTTCATAGAACCGTTCAACTTCAGCTTCTTCAGCATTACTGGTCAGGGTATAGACTTGGATCACCGTGATATCGAATGGTTTGCCTTGGAAATGAACAGAGACCATTCTTTGTTTTTGAGGTTGCATCCAAGTATGAGTCTTTAACAAGGGAATTGTATACTTTTTAAATTAGTTATTACATTAAATCAAAAGAATGTCTCAAGTTTGTAAAAATTTTACCAGACCCACTCCCACAATTTACGTTTTAAGATTATACGATTAGAACTTAACAATAGGAAGATTTTTACAAGAACCACTGCCATAGTTTACATTCTATGATATCAGGATAGGTCAGAGACTTTCAGAAAGGAGAAACTATCCTCAAGCAGGATACTGAGTTTTTTGTTGTGTAACCATCAGTTTCGGGCTTAAAGAAAAAAAAAATGTTTTATTTGACCAAGACTAAGGAACGTAGAGAAAAAAAGATGTTTGTTCTTTTCTCCTCCTCAAGAATTCCAGACCCCTATCTCCTACCCCTTTTTCCTCCTGGGGGGGCCCCAGACTTCTTATCAGCCTGCCTAGGAATTGACTCTCTCAGGACTACCATACAACATTTACAAAACTGTTAAAACTGACACAAAGGGCATAAAAAAGCAAAAGTCAGCTTGATCTAATTTAAAATAGTTTTTGAAAGTGTATTTTCCTAGTTTTCTGTATGGCTTAATTTTTGCACCTCTTATTTATTCTTTCTGGGTATTAGGGTCCTCTGATATAAAATAGAACATTTGTTTGAGATAAACTCTTAAGTTCCTTTGTTCTGAAGAGTTATGGTTTTATGACAATGTGCTTAGGTATTTGTTTCAGATATGTAGGGAATATTCTTGGCAGTATTTCAACTTGTATCAGCTAAATTTTTTATTGAAAATGTTTCTTTACCAAGTTTTTAGACTCTTCAGATATCTGCTGTGTTCTACCATCATCCCCCGGCTCCTGGCACCATTTAGCTAACAACATTTTTACTTCCTTTACGATTTCTTTGTAAGTCAGTTATCCCTCAGTAAACTATTTTTATTCATTCAACCAAAACTTAATCAATTTATCCCTCAATAAATATACATTGACAACCAGCACTGAGACTGACCCATGCCTTCTGTAACATATGCACAGAGATGGCTCATTCTTTCCCTTCTTCAGGCTGTCTTACTATTTTCTTCACATAACTTACATAGCAAATGCTTATTACATCATTTTATTGTTAAATGTATAGATATTTCTCTCTTTGAAAGGGAAGGTCTACTTAATTTATCTTGTGGCTGAGTAGTGCCGTAGCAGTTACTAGATGGAGATTTGTTAGACTGAATCTCCACCTTCCATTACTACACAACAATGATGACATAACTCTGATGGACTCATAGCATTAATGGTAATTATCAGAACTCAATGCAATTATTTTTAGATTACAAACCTGACCAATGCAGGGAAGTGAGATAACAGTTACTTTCGATGGTAAATATTAGACATACTCTCTATTCCCCCAAGTTATAGCTATTTTTCACAGGTTAAATTTATTTTAATAATAATAACCACAAATAATCTATATCTGATAATTACAGTCCAATAAGTTTTATTATTTGGAAAGGTTACCACTTGGAAATGGACCATTTGACATTTCTGAGGGACTAAGTCAGCCTCCTCACTATGTCTTAGAAGGAGCTTTTTAAATATAGTAACAAAAGCTGAAGTGGGGAAAAACCAAATACATGTTAATGAATCAACACTGTCAATTCTTACTGAAGATCTCGAATTTGAACCTCACTTGAGGTAAAGAAAGCTGAGAAGAAAAAGAAAAGTGACGATAGGGAAGGGAAAGTGGTAGGAAAAAGCTGGGTCTGTGAAAAGTCATAGTTATAAAAAGAGAACTTGGAGAACATCTGGCTCAGCCCCTCAATATATTCAAGATGGCCAGTCTTCCTTCTCTATATGTGCTCTATCTTAAACATTAAAAAAAAAATCTTTAGTTTAAAGTGTTCTCCAAGATGTTTCAGTTCCCCTTGCAGTCCCAAGCTTGGGGTCCATCAATGTGTACCTGTCATTTTGCAGAGTTCAGAACTCAAGTCCCCATCCCTAACAGCCAGGAGAACTGGCAAAGGGTAGTTCTGAAATTTGGAATGAATGAGGCTCCTTCTCAGAGGGTGACCAGATGACAAGCCTGAAAGGTGCTGGAGCACTGATAACAGATTGACAAGCGGCCAAGGCAGCCTTAGTCTGGATGAATGCTGGCACTGAATCCTCTATTCCAGGAGCTGGAGTAAAGCACAGCCCTGCTTTTGGCAGCAGACAGACCTCTCACCCTGGGCTGGTGTCATCAGAGAAGTGATGGGTTCTAAATATTATTCCTTTTCAGAAGAAAATCAAGCTTAACTTCCTTCCAAATTCCCTCTTTAAGGTCCTATCACCTGTACTTTCAAGTTCTTGACCTGTTAATGGACAAAACCATCTATTTTCTCTGAAAAAGAAACTACAGAGAAAATTACCTTTCAGAGGACTCAACATTCATGACACAAAAAATCTGGAAGAGGAAGTTTGGTTGGAAGTTCACTTTGCATCTTCTTAATTTCTCAGCTTAACCTGAAAGGCAAATTATTCCTCATTCTCTCTCCCATGGAACTCGGTTGCTTTAAAGGGTTTGTGGACTAATGGACCAAAGATATTTTAAAAAAATATTTAAGATAGAGCACATATACAGAAAAAAATGTGTAACTTAAACAAACAGATCAATGATTTATGTCTCAAACACTCACATGTCATGACCCATGTCAAGACACAAGACATATCTATAGTCCAGAAGCCCCCTCAATGCACTTCATAATCACAATTTGTTGTCTAAATTGCCTCTTTCAAGATTGGCAGATGTCCCCAGAAGAAAGGCACATCCCACAATTAAAACTATAATTCTCCACTGTCATGTGGAAGTGTTTTTAAGCCTATGTTTTTGGTCAAGGTCTTAAGTTGCCTGCAATGGGAAAGTCATTCCAAATGATCTGTCCAATGCTCCATTACTGAAATGGAAACCACACGAGTCTCCCCTGTTGGTATTTATTCCTTCTGTGTCTCACAGTGATTCTTCCTCTCAAAGATGATCAAGGTGTCTCTCTGATAGTCTTGCTGCTCAGCCAGTATCAATAACACATGTTTTTATCTAGGACAGGGCTTTCTATTACCTGGAGAAAAGAAAATTAATGTCTAAAGAGATGTGGTAAAGTGTCTGTTTTTAAAGGAACTCATATATCCTGATTACTGTGGACCTCCTGTCACTGTTAAACTCGGTCAGAATTTGAAAAGTGAGATTCAAGTTACTGAAATAATTTAATGGTTATTTTCCTTCCAGCCCCAACTCCAGCTCTGTGGAAAAGTCTGAAAGTACAGTTAGTTAGGCATATCCAGAGTTTTCTATATTCCAATTGCTGTCCGTGATAGGAATTCAGAGAGGGGTTAGAGCAGAATGAAAGATGGTAGGAGGTAGGTTATACAGGATTTTCCTGAATAAGGCTGTAGTGAGTGACCCTATTTCATGAAAGAGATAAAAAAGAATGTGTTTTATTGCCTCCGTAATTAAACTCAGGTAGTTTGCAAAACTGGACATTTTTTCTAAGAATACTGCTGAAGCGCTTTGGAACTTCTATAGAAAAATCTCCCCTAACAGCTTAATATTGATCCTCAGATAATGGTTGGCACCCCTCTAGCTTCTTCCTGAAATCCCCCCAAAAGGAGAAGAGAAAATGACTTCCAATCCTACTGAGGAATTTTCCATTACAATTGTGAGGGGAAGAGATCTGGATACGAAAAGGTAGAAAAAGTATCCTGCAATTTCAGTACATAGAGTATCTGTTCTTTGTCCACTCTGTCATCAGACATCTTTTGTGTGTGAGAGCGGGGGCAGTGCCAGCTGACCTAGAGACAGGCCGGTGATGGACCCCAGCATCACCCCTTTATAGATGCAAAATTAAGCCTCACTTTCTTTCTTCCAGGTTTCTCCTTTAGGATTCCAGCTCCTTTTCTGGTGGCTCAGAGGGTCTCCCTGGTGGCTCAGACGGTAAAGAATCTAACTGCAATACAGGAGACCTGGGTTCTATCCCTGCGCTGGGAAGATTTCCAGGAGAAGAGAAAGGCAGCTCACTCCAGTATGCTTGCCTGGAGAATTCTATGGACAGAGGGGCCTGGAGGGCTACAGTCCATGGGGTCGCAAAGAGTCAGACATAATTGAGTGACTAGCTCTCCACCACCTCTACTTTTAAGTCCTCAACCTTAGAATGGAGATTGTCACCGTCTTTCTCAGAATAAAAACATGAATGAAATCACTTTTTAATAGAGTCAATATACACAGTGTAAAATGTCTGGAGAAAGAAGGATGGCTGAGGGAACTACAACATGGAGAGTCAGTGACTGGTTCACTCCCAACAGCACAAGACACCGTGATGATGGGAGACAACCAGATAATGCCTTTACTTTCACAAGGAAACCAAAGGATTCACCAAAGGATAAAGAAAACTGCAAGATTATCACAACTTTAAATTTGCTTTGTCACTAAAATAGCTTGGTGACAAAGTCTGATGACTTGAATATCTGTTTTGTTTCCTCTCCCAAGTTACCTGATTTGGAAATTTAAAATGTCCTTTTTTTAAAAAAAATGTGTGTTTTCAACCATCTATCACCCGAAGAATTCTAGAATCAATTATAGTATACTTCAGTAAACAATAAAAAAAGGCTAAAGTGGATAATAGGGAGAGATGAGAAAGGTACAAACACTGGAAAAGAACCTGAAGTCTAAAAGGAGCAAGTAGGCAGGAAAATCAGGCAATCATAAGGCGGTCCTTGGGTGCCCCTTGGTACCTGAGCTGCCATCTCCTCATAGCTGAGAGGAGAGAGAGGCATTGGTGCTCACACCAGCGTGGGGAGAACAGTTCTGTGCAGAGCAACCAGGAACATTAGCGTCTTGGCGGGAGAAAGGACCTGGTGGATTTGAGGAGCCCATCGTTTGGTGTAGAAATAGGGCAGGAGAGGGTTTCTTAAGAGTTGGATGAGAGAGGATCTGTGTCTGCCCTGTGGAAGACATGGCCTTCTGAGCGACAGAAGGGATGAGACGTGGTCAGATGTGTATGGGCAACGGCTTCTGTAGCCAGATTGATTTTCCAGCTCTATTGCAGCCCACATGATGATGGGAAAGTTAGTTACCTGCTCTGCCTCAGGTTCCTCATTGCTAAAGGGAATGATAAAGAGTAACTAACTCAGGAGTAGCCTATGAGGATTAGAGGAATTAATATTACAAGGTACTTTGGACCCCGTTCACCACATATTGGTTCTTAATTTTATTAGCAACAGTTCGTGACAGTCTGTTACTATTTTCTTCACCAACAATGTCTACATTTATACTTTTACCAACTGTTGATGAAAGACATAAACATCTGAAAAGCGTCCTTAGGATGGGATGGAATATAATCAGCAACTTGTGAAGAAATCACTACCTGATTACAGGGCAGAACTGTTCATTTATTTTTTAATTGATTTTTACTACAGTACAGCTGATTTACAATGTTGTGTTAGTCTCTGCTGTACAGAACAGTGAGTCAGTTTTACATATACACATACATATGTAAATATGTATATCACGCACACACATTTATGTGCATATAAATATGCATACACATATATTTACACATACATATTCACATATACATTTACACACATTTACATATACATATACATATATCCACTCGTTTTTAGATTCTGTTCCCACATCGGTCTTTACACAGTATTGAGTAAACTTCCTGTACTATACAGTAGGTTTTTAATAGTTATCTAGTTTATATGCAATAGTGTGTGGCCAAGGCACTTCAGTCATGTCCGACTCTGCAACCCTGTGGACTGTAGCCCACCAGACTCCTCTGTCCTGGATTCTCCAGGCAAGAATACTGGAGTGGGTTGCTGTGCCCTCCTCCAGGGGATCTTCCAGACCCAGGGATCGAATCCGAGTCCCCTGTGTCTCCTGCATTGGCAGATGGGTTCTTTACTGCTAGCACCACATGAGAAGCCCATGTAGTAGGGTGTATATGTCAATCCCAGTTTCCCAGTTTATCCTTTCCCCTTTCCCCCGTGGTGACCATTAGTTTGTTTTATACATCTGTGACTCTATTTTTGTTTTGTAAATAGGTTCATTTGTACACTTTTTAGATTGCATATTTAAGCGATATCCTATGGCGTTTATCTTTGTCTGGCTTACTTTACTCAGTATCACAGTGTCTAGGTCCATCCATGCCACTGCTAAATGACATCATTTAATTCATTTTTATGGCTGAGTAATGTCCCATTGCATACATGTACCGCATCCATTTTTCTGTTAATGAACATTTAACTTGCGTCCATGTCCTAGCTATCGTAAATAGTGCTGCAATGAACATTGGGGTCCATGTATCTTTTAAAATTATGATATTATACAAATATGTGCTCAGGAATGGGGTTGCTAGATCATATCATAGTTCTATTTTTAGTTTTTTTAAGGACGCTTCATACTGTTCTTCTGTACCAGTTTGCAACCACCAAAAGTATGGGAGGGTTCTCTTTTCTCCACATCCTCTCCAGCATTTGTTGGCGTAGACTTTTTGATGATGGCTACTCCAACTGGTGTGAGGTAATACCAATCATTGCAGTTCTGATTTACATTTATCTAGTAATTAGTGATGTTGAGCGCTTTTTCATATGTTTTCTGGTCATCCATATGTTTTCTTTGGAGAAATGTCTATTTAGACCTTCTGTCCTCTCTTTGATTAGGTTGGGTTTTTTTTTTTTTATATTGAGCTGCATGAGCTGTTTGTATGTTTTAGAGATTAATCTCTTGTCACTCACTTCATTTGCAAATATTTTCTTCCATTCTATGAAAGAAAATTTTCATTTTGAAGGAAGCACTGTTTAATGGCCACTTCTTATAAGATCATATTATACAATACCACTCATATGATATCATGCTTATATATTTTGTTCGCTACAACTGAAAAATTGAAATAGAAGAGAAAGTTATTGGACTGCTCCAAGATAAGGTCCCTTTGAGTGTATGCAAGAAAAGAGAAAAAAAGAGATTGAGGGAGAAAGAAATAGTGAAGGAGAACAGGGATGTCAATAATAATACTATAGATTAAAAGATTTATTGTGAAATATGTGCTGCATAGGAAGCAAAACTGCTCTTACTCCAGTTTAACTTACTCTCTTCCTGGGGAAAGGTGATGCGACTGCAATGTAAAATGGGGTGTGATAAGTATTTTAAGAGGTACATATGTGATATTTGGGGAACAACAATGAGAGAGAATTAATGTTGTGCTTATAAAGTAACAAGAGAGGGGCAGGCAATGGTGGATAAAATCCAGAGACATCTTTGTGGTACAGATGGTAGTTAGTCCCAAGACCACTCATGTTGAAGTTAGCCACAGATATGTTCACTTAATTTTTCCTTCTCCAAAAAGTTATTGAGCATCTATTGTGCCAGATACTTTTCTAGATCTTTGGGGAGATTATAATGGACAAAAAAGTCCATTAGCATGGAGCTTACACTATAGTAAGGTAAAATAGACAATAAAAAGGCAAAAAATTAAAATATATAACATGTATCTGATACTTTGGCCACCTGATGGGAAGAACAGACTCATTGGAAAAGACCCTGATGCTGGGAAAGATTGAAGGCAGGAGAAGAAGGGGATGACAGAGGATGACAAGGTTGGATGGCATCACCGACTCGATGGACATGAGTCTGAGCAAACTCAGGGAGTTGGTGAAGGACAGGAAAGCCTGGCATGCTGCAGTCCATGGGGTTGCAAAGAGTCAGACATGACTTAGAGACTGGACAATGGCACCGATGTGTTTTGGAGTGCTAAAGAGAAAAAAGGATAAAGCCAGGAAGGGGGATATGGTGTTTGTGGTGCATGATATGGGTATACATATCATTGAATAGATCACACGGATCTTCTCATGTCAGATGAACAGTCTCAGAAATATGGTTCTCAGGCCAGTGCCGATGCCTGGTCTTGATCACAGCACTGTCCTGAAGGAGAGTTGTTAAATGGTGGAGAGCACCACCAGTTACTCCACAGCTTAACAGACACAATTCTGAAATGTTGTCGAATATCCTGTGAATCTCTAACCTACTGAAATGGAGGAACCCCTAAATGCAGCTGTGAGATTCTTTTAACAGAGCTGTAGACTATTAAAGGTAAAAGAAACGCTACCCATGACCCAAGCCAACCTTCTAATTTCAGAGTGGTTTGTGGGGTTAAGCGGCTTGCTCAGGGGCACACAGAGACTTGATGGCAAGCCTGATGCTCCAGTCTAGATCAGCTGCTCCTGGTGCCCTTCTGCTTCCATTTTACCAACTTTTCCCTTTGCTTCGGCAGAACCACAGGCCTTAGAAAGAGGGAGTATGACCTTGAAGAAACAGGACTGGATGGAGAGTCAGGGGAAGAACATTTAATTAGGCGCAGTCAGGCGCAGCCCCAAGTTTCCACTTTTACGGTCTTACAACCACTTAAGCAAGGTTTTATAATTCTATGCCTTCTGATTTTCTTTTAAAGAATAAAAATATGACATATATTCTTTGAGGACTCCAGGATACGTATCCTCTATTCTATATACCTTTTTTTTTTTCATGGAAAAATCCACCATCTTGAACTTGATATTTCTTCAGCCCTTGCATAACTTCATATTATTACACTTCATAAGTATACTTCAAAACAATAAATAATGTTCTCAATTTTCAAATTTTATCATAGTTTTGCTCTAAATGGAGGGTTCTACAATATATTTTCCACTTGCAAAACACTTTGGACATTTATCCAAGTCCATACATTAATTCTATTTCATTCATTTCTCCCTTTTAAGTAGACTTCTATTAATATTTTTCAAAGCCCTCTCAGGTTCACAGAAAAATTGAGCCAAAAGTACCAGGGGTTCCTCTACACCCCCTGCCCCCATACATACATAGCCTCCCCGACAATCAACACTAGTACCTGGGTGGTACATTTCTTACAACTGATGAGCAAATATTGGTTTATTATTGTTTCCTGAAGTCCATGGTTTACATTAGATTTGTTTTTTGTTGTCGGTTCTATAGGTTTTGACAATGCATAGTATCATATACCCACCATGACAGAATAGTTATGATGCCATAACTATACTATATAGATAACTATAAAGGCTACCCACTCCAGTATTGTGGCCTGAAGAATTCCATGGACTGTATAGTCCATGGGGTTGCAAAGAGTCTGACACAACTAAATGACTTTCACACACATACAATACACCATAACTATATCATAGAGAATAGTTTCACTCCCATAAAAATCCTGTTCATCCCACCTTCTCTCCCCACCAAACTCATAGCAACCACTGATCTTTTCACTGTCTCCATGGTTTTGCCTTTTCCAGAATGTCTTCTAGTTGGAATCCACACAGCATGTAGCATTTTCAGACTGGCTTCTTTCACTAGTCATATGAATTTAATGTCTTTTCATGGCTTGATGGCTCATTTCTTTTTAGCACTGAATAATATTCCATTGTCTGGATGTACTACATTTTATTTATCCATTCACTTACTGAAGGACATCTTGGTTGTTTCCAAGTTTTGGCAATTATGAATAAAACTGTGATAAATATCCATGTGCAGATTTTTATGTAGACATAAGTTTTCAGCATCTTTGGGTAAATACCAGGGAGTGAATTGCTGGATTGTATGGTAAGAGTATGTTTAGTTTTGTAAGAAACTGCCAAATTGTTTTCCAAAGTGGGCTGCACTGTATTTCATTTATTTTAATCATGATTGGGAATTCTGTTATTTCAAAATTTATGTACCTATTCTCCCATTAATGAGCAACTAAGTGGTCTGATTTTGTATCCTTGTATATATATTCTTCAGCACACTGTGAGATTTTCTATGTTATGAACCTAGATGTAGAACTTCTGGGTTATGAATAATGTACATATACAATTCCTTAATTATATATTTTCAAAGTCATTTCCAAAGACATTATGTCAATTAGGATTCAGTATTGCCATACCTAAGTTTTTCATTCAATCTGAGAGCTATGCACTGGAAATTCAATGTTCTTTCAACTTGTATTTTTCTGATTATGGAGGCTTGAGGATATTCTTGTGTATATTGGCCATTTGACTTTTACATTCTGTGAAGTGTATTTTCATATGCTTCCACCATGTTAAAGTTGAAATTGTTTATATTTTTCTTATTCATCTGTAGGAATTCTTTATATATTCTGGGTAACAACATTACTGACTAACTTCTATAGAGCTTTGCCTTTTGTGTTTCTAAGTATTTTAGATATATCAATACAGTAATTGTCTCAATACCTTATGAGGTAGATACTATCTCCATTTAATGGATGAGGAAATTCAAGTATTGAAGAATTAAGTTATTTGCTTAAGATCCCACAGCTCTCAGTGATAAATACATAATTTTTAACCAGTTTACTTGGCTCCAGAAAAGCTTATTTTGAAATATACCTTTGTCTTTCCTATGAATAGACAGAGTGGATACGTTTCCATTTCACTTGCTTAATAGTGTGTCATATCATTCAAATATTTTATTTGAAATTAATTGCAATACTCTTTAAAACTTGTGATTATTGTTTATATTTTGTTAAATGAATCATATAGGATGTCAGGATCATAAAGATATTGTCTTATATTGCCTTCTAAAGTAGGTACTTAATTTCAACTTATGGAATTTGATGTACTTGGATTTTGCTTCTGTTTACCATGTGAAGTAGCTATTTTATTCCCATGTAGATATGGAAATATATTAGCAAAGTATACTGAAGTGTTTAATTCTTTCTTCATAATTTTTGAAGCCAGCTCTCGTTTATAGAGTTACTTTGGGTCTTCTGGAATTTCTATCGTACTTACTGATTAGTTTACTTATTCTCCTTTCTTTCTCTCTATGTCTGAGATAACAAATCCTCTCCCCTCCTCCCTCAGGAGTGTCCTTGCCTGGAGAATCCCATGGACAGAGGAGCCTGGCGGGCAACAGTCCATAGGGCCACAAAGAGTTGAATATGACTGAAGTGACTTAGCACACATGCATGCTCCTCCCTTATCTTCTTCCAAAATATCTTTGTTCTTCTTGGTCTTTTTTTCTGCATGAACTTTAGATTAAGCTTATTTAGTGCAGTTCAGTCGCTCAGTTGTGTCTGACTGTTTGTGACCCCATGAATTGCAGCACACCAGGCCTCCCTGTCCATCACCAACTCCCAGAGTCCACCCAAACCCATGTCCATTGTATCAGTGATGCCATCCAACCATCTCATCCTCTGTTATCCCCTTCTCCTTCCGCCCCCAATCCCTCCCAGCCTCAGAGTCTTTTCCAATGAGTCAGCTCTCTCCATCAGGTGGCCAAAGTATTGGAGTTTCAGCTTCAGCATCAGTCCCTCCAATGAACACCCAGGGCTGATCCCTTTAGGATGGACTGCTTGGATCTCATTGCAGTCCAAGGGACTCTCAACAGTCTTCTACAACATCACAGTTCAAAAGCACCAATACGTCTGTGCTCAGCTTTCCTTATTGTCCAACTCTTACAACCATACATGACTACTGGAAAAACCATAGCCTTGACTAGATGGACCTTAGTTGGCAAAGTAATGTCTCTGGTTTTTAATATGCTGTCTAGGTTGCTCATAACTTTCCTTCCAAGGAGCAAGCATCTTTTTTTAAATTTTTTTATTTTATTTCATGGCTGCAATCACCGTCCACAATGATATTAAATTTCATGAAAACCCCCGTGTGATTTTGAATGGAATTACATTGGTATTATATATTAAGGTTTGAAAATGTTGTGTTTTCAACCTATTATGTCTTCCCATAGAGTCAATTCCTAAGCAGGTTGATAAGAAGTCCAGGGTACCCAAGGAGGAGAAAGGGGTATGAGGCTCTCAAGGAGGAGACAGGGGTCTGGAATTCTCAAGGAGGAGGAAAGGACAGTGTCTTTTTCTTTCTCTACATTCCTTTGTCTTAGTCACATGATGCAAAGAAATAGAGGAAAACAACAGAATGGGAAAGACTAGAGATTTCTTCAAGAAAATTAGAGATACCAAAGGAACATTTCATGCAAAGATGGGCTCGATAAAGGACAGAAATGGTATGGACCTAACAGAAGCAGAAGATATTAAGAAGAGGTGTCAAGAATACACAGAAGAACTGTACAAAAAAGATCTTCATGACCCAGATAATCACGATGGTGTGATCACTCACCTAGAGCCAGACATCCTGGAATGTGAAGTCAAGTGGGCCTTAGAAAGCATTACTACAAACAAAGCTAATGGAGGTGATGGAATTCCAGTTGAGCTATTTCAAATCCTGAAAGATGATGCTGTGAAGGTGCTGCACTCAATATGCCAGCAAATTTGGAAAACTCAGCAGTGGCCACAGGACTGGAAAAGGTCAATTTTCATTCCAATCCCAAAGAAAGGCAATGCCAAAGAATGCTCAAACTACCGCACAATTGCACTCATCTCACATGCTAGTAAAGTAATGCTCAAAATTCTCCAAGCCAGGCTTCAGCAATACATGAACCGTGAACTCCCTGATGTTCAAGCTGGTTTTAGAAAAGGCAGGGGAACCAGAGATCAAATTGCCAACATCTGCTGGATCATGGAAAAAGTAAAAGAGTTCCAGAAAAACATCTATTTCTGCTTTATTGAATATGCCAAAGCCTTTGACTGTGAGGATCACAATAAACTGTGGAAAATTCTGAGAGACATGGGAATACCTGACCACCTGACCTGCCGCTTGAGAAACCTATATGCAGGTCAGGAATCAACAGTTAGAACTGGACATGGAACAATGGACTGGTTCCAAATAGGAAAAGGAGTACCTCAAGGCTGTATATTGTCACCCTGCTTATTTAACTTATATGCAGAGTACATCATGAGAAACGCTGGGCTGGAAGAAGCACAAGCTGGAATCAAGATTGCTGGGAGAAATATCAAGAACCTGAGATATACAGATGATACCACCCTTATGGCAGAAAGTGAAGAGGAACTAAAAAGCCTCTTGATGAAAGTGAAAGAGGAGAGTGAAAAAGTTGGCTTAAAGCTCAACATTCAGAAAACAAAGATCATGGCATCTGGTCCCATCACTTCATGGGAAATAGATGGGGAAACAGTGGAAATAGTGTCTGACTTTATTTTGGGGGGCTCCAAAATCACTGCAAATGTTGATTGCAGCCATGAAATTAAAAGACGCTTACTCCTCGGAAGGAAAGTTATGACCAACCTAAATAGCATATATGAAAGGCAGAGAGGTTACTTTGCCAACAAAGGTCCATCTAGTCAAGGATATGGTTTTTCCAGTGATCATGTATGAATGTGAAATTTGGACTGTGAAGAAAGCTGAGCACCGAAGAATTGATGCTTTTGAACTGTGGTGTTGGAGAAGACTCTTGAGAGTCCCTTGGACTGCAAGGAGATCCAACTAGACCATCCTAAAAGAGATCAGTCCTAGGTGTTCTTTGGAAGGACTGATGCTGAAGGTGAAACTCCAGTACTTTGGCCACCTGATGCGAAGTGTTGACCCATTGGAAAAGACCCTGATGCTGGGAGGGATTGGGAGCAGGAGGAAAAGGGGACGACAGACGATGAGATGGCTGGATGGCATCACTGACTCGATGGATGTGAGTCTGAGTGACTTCCGGGAGTTGGTGATGGACATGGAGGCCTGGTGTGCTGCAGTTTATGGGGTCGCAAAGTGTCGGAAACGACTGAGCTACTGAACTGAACTGAACTGAACTGATGATTACACAGCAAACAATTCAGTTTAAACTCTGTACTAAGGATTATATAACAACAATGTATCCTACTTGAGGACAGTTTCTCCTTCCTGACTGACTGATCCTCTTATCTTAAAATGTATATTAGGGGAGTGGGTCTAGTAAGATCTTTCTATTGTTAAGTTCTAATCCTGTTACCTTCAAGTGTAAATTGTGGGAGTGGGTCTGGTAAAATTTTTACAACTTTGTGACATTCTTTTGATTTATTGTAATAACTAATTTAAAAACTATATAACTCCCTTTGCTTAGACTAGTGAGGGGGGCATTCTCCGTCCCCCTTCTGATGTCTATGTCAGAAGCTTCTCTGTCCCTTTTCTTACTCCCTGGCTCGGATAGATCCTCTGGAGAAGGAAATGGCAACCCATTCCAGTACTCTTGCCTGGAAAATTCCATGGACAGAGGAGCCTTGTAGGCTACAGTCCATGGGGTCACAAAGAGTTGGACACGATTGAGTGACTTCACTTGACTTTCCTACTTTAATAAAACTCTGCTGCACAAAAGCTCTTGAGTGATCAAGCCTGGTCCCTGGTCCCAAAGCTAAATCTTCTCCTTCAGAGATCGCCTATCCAACACCGTTCACTGTAAGCTATCACCATCCATGAGAATAGTATATTTATTCTTTTATTTGGGTTTGCTCATATTTTGTAACCGTCTCTGAGTGATTGTTCACACATAGAGTTGTATTCAGCCTTTGATTTTATGCATCTCCAATTTTAAAAAAACTTTTCAGAAATTTTGCTCTGTATTATTATTCTCTTTCCTCTATAGAAAGTACCACATTTATTTTTAAAGCTTTTGAATTAAAATATTAACTCATTTTTTTCACTTTTTTTGGAGTCAATGCATTAAAAGCTAAATAACTATCCCAGTATAAGCAACCCTGTTATATATATATCCTATAGGTTTTTTAATGTAATAACTTCAGTGTTACTTAATGCTGAATATTTTGTAATTTTTATTATGATTTCCTTTTTAACTCAGGACTTACTTAGATGGGTTATTTACAATTTTCAAATATATTATTTCCTACTTTTTATCAGCTATTTTTTCCCTCATTTAGCTATATTGTGATTAGAAAATATGATCAGCATGCTGTCAATTTTTCACAAAATTTTGGTACTCCTTTCATTGCTTCAGTTCAGTTCAGTCGCTCAGTCGTGTCTGACTCTTTCGACCCCATGAATCGCAGCATGCCAGGCCTCCCTGTCCATCACCAACTCCCGGAGTTCACTCAAACTCACGTCCATCGAGTCGGTGATGCCATCCAGCCATCTCATCCTTGGCGGTCCCCTTCTCCTCCTGCCCCCAACCCCTCCCAGCATCAGAATCTTTTCTAGTGAGTCAACTCTTCTCATGAGGTGGCCAAAGAACTGGAGTTTCAGCTTTAGCATCATTCCTTCCAAAGAACACCCAGGGCTGATCTCCTTTTCATTGCTTAGTATATGGTTAATACTTTCAATTGTTGCTGATATACTCGAAAATTGTGTGTGTTACTTTGTGAGGGCAGAGATAGGGTCAATATTGAACAATATTACTTTTATCTGATTCCCATTTACTTCTCCTAATGTTTTGTTTGTTTTGGCTATCAGTTTCTCGGAAGTGTATGGGAATATCCTAATATGATTATTGAATAGTGAGTTGATCATCATAAATCCCTCAGCCCATGCTTTCTGCAGTTTTTGAAGTGTGAGGTGATAGTCCATGGCTCTTTTTTTTTGGTGAGTCATTTGTATATTATGTAGTGTTTGTCTTCATTAACACTGGCCTTTGTACTTAATACCGATATTTCAGAAGGCTTTCTTAGTATTTGCATGATGCATCCTTCGTATTATTGTACTTGAACTTGTCTGTGGATTTCTTATAAAAGTTTCTTCAGAACCTAGTATCCTTTGATTTATTACTCCCCCTGCCCATCAGTTTATCATTTCTAAAGTTTATTTGGTTTTACTTATTTATTTATTTGCAGTTTGAGAATCTCTGACTTTTATTAGATGATTGTGATTCATGTATACTGATTATAATCACAGACATATTTGGACATATACCATTATGAAAGATGTTTGCTTCTTTAATTCTCCAGCTGTAGCTTCTCTTTTACTAATTTTTATGTTTAAATTTTTCTCCACTAATGTGGAATGTGCATCTCAGTGGTTTTTATACCCTCACAGAGCTGTGCAGTCAGCATCGCAATCAGTTTTAGAACGCTTTCATCAATTATCCCAAATAAATTTCACACCAATTAGCAGTCACTCTTCATTTCTCTAGGCCTTAGGCAACCACTCATCTATATTTATTGTGTTTCTATAGATTTGCCTCTTCTGACTTTTCCTATAAGCGGAATCATGCAATGTGTGGTCCCTTGTGACTGGGTTCTTTCACTTAGCATTGTGTTTTTAGGGATTGCTGATGCTGTCATGGTATCAGTAATTTATTCCTTTTTATTGCCAAATAATATTCCATTGTATGGGTATACCATATTTAATTTATACATTTATCAGCTCATGGACATTTGGGTTGTTTCCATTTTGGGGCGATTACAAGCTATAACATTAATATATTATATGAATGTTCATCTAAAAGTTTTTATATGAACATATTTTTATTTCTCTTAGGTATTTACTTGAGTAGAATTTATGGATCATATGATAACTCTATGTTTAACATTTTGAGGACTTTCCACTGTTTTGCAAAGCACTGCAACATGTTACATTCACACAGGCAATGTATCAGTGTTCCAATTTCTTCACATCCTTGCCAGCATTTATTATTATCTGTATGCTTGTCCTGTGAAATGGTATTTTATAGTCATGATCTGCATTTCCTGATGGTTATTGATGTTGGTCATCTTGTGCCTGTTAGCCATTTTTGTATCTTCTGTGTATAAATGCCTATTTAGCTCCTTTCTCATTTTAAAATATATTTGTCCTTTTATTTTGCAGTTGTATTATTTCTTTATATATTCTAGATACAAATTTTGTATTGCACACTTGAAAATATTTCTCCCCATTCTATAGTCTTTTCACTTTTTTGATGGTATTCTTTCAAACAAAAATATTTTTAACCTTAATAAAATCCAATTTATCCTCTTTTAGTTTGTTGCTTTAGGTTTCATATGTAATACGCCTTTTCACTGCTGCCTTCCAACAGCACTTGTCATTGGTGTCATTTGTGATATGACTTGCTGCTCCTACCTTCAAGAAGTAAAGTCTCTTTCCTCATGTTGTGAATCTGGTCTTGTAACTCGCATGAAGCACAAGAATAGAGTAGAATCGGTGATGTGTCAGCCTAGGCTTGACTCTCTTGGGGTCCTTGCAATCACCAGAGGAGCAATCCTAGGCTATCCTTCTGGAAAAGGACAGACTTGTAACCCTTCCCCTGACCAACAGCCAGCCACTCAGACGTGTGGGTGAGGTTGCTCTGGATCAACTGCTCATCTGATGAACACAGACACGGGAGTGAGCCCAGCTGAGATCAGCTCAATTTGGCCCAGACCAAAAGACCACCCATCCTACCCAGAGACTCATGCCAAAAATGTCCCTACTGTTGAAATCATTAAGCTTGGAGTTAGAACTGGACATGGAACAACAAACTGGTTCCAAATAGGAAAAGGAATACGTCAAGGCTGTCTACTGTCACCCTGCTTATGTAACTTATGTGCAGAGTACATCATGAGAAACGCTGGGCTGGAAGAAGCACAAGCTGGAATCAAGATTGCCAGAAGAAATATGAACAACCTCAGATATGCAGAGGTCACCAACCTTATGGCAGAAAGCAAAGAAGAACTAAAGAGCCTCTTGATGGAAGTGAAGGAGGAGAGTGAAAAAGCTGGCTTAATACTCAACATTCAGAAAACGAAGATCATGGCATCTAGTCCCATCACTTCATGGCAAATAGGTGGTGAAACAGTGGAAACAGTGTCAGACTTTATTTTCTTGGGCTCCAAAATCACTGCAGATGGTGACTGCAGCCATGAAATTAAAAGATGCTTATTCCTTGGAAGGAAAGTTATGACCAACCTAGATAGCATATTAAAAAGCAGACATTACTTTGCCAACAAAGGTCCATCTAGTCAAGGCTATGGTTTTTCCAGTAGTCAAGTATGGATGTGAGAGTTGGACTATAAAGAAAGCTGAGTGCCAAAGAATTTGTGCTTTTGAACTGTGGTGTTGGAGAAGACTCTTGAGAGTCCCTTGGACTGCATGGAGATCCAAGCAGTCCTTCCTAAAGGAAATCAGTCCTGAATGTTCATTGGAAGGATTGATGCCGAAGCTGAAACTCCAATACTTTGGCCACCTGTGCAAAGAACTGACTCATTGGAAAAGACCCTGATGCTGGGAAAGATTGAAGGCAGGAGGAGAAGGGGACAAAAGAGGATGAGGTGGCTGGATGGCATTGCCAACTCAATGGATATGAATTTGAGTGAAATCTGGGAATTGGTGCTGGACAGAGAGGCCTGGCGTGCTGCAATTCATGGGGTCGCAAAGAGTTGGACATGACTGAGAGACTAAACTGAATTGAATTGAAGCTTGGAGTACTTTATGACACAGAAGCAGTTAAATGAAGCAGAATTTAAACTAGTGTGTTATGAACAAGGATAGTTAAAACACTTGTTCTGAGTAGTGACCCATATAAGTTATATTTTCCAAGGAAAATACTGCCTTTTTGTTATACAGTTCAAGGTAAAGGTGCTGGCCTGAATTTTCATTCCCTTTTGCTGAAGGGAAACTGCAGTCTGCTTTCCAAGGTCATCCTGGTCAAATTCTCAAAGCCAAGAACACCTTAATACTATTTACAAGTACTGATATAGTTTTATTTAATTATATGAATTCATATCAGGAACAACTAAACACTTACAAATGTTATAATTCTTAAGCTAATTATCTGCACTTTAAGCAACTTCCTTGTTTTAAAATTATAACTTTTATTAAAGAAGAAAGTGCAAAAAAAAAAAAAAGTGTTAAGAAGAAGCTTTTTAAAAAGAGCCTATAATCCCATCAATCCAGAAAGAATTGTTTGACATTTAAGCTGACTTAGAGTTTCCCTAAATGGTTTTCCAAATTCAGACAGGGTCCAACTGGCCTCCTGCAGATAGAAATATACTCTATATGTAAATGAGAAAACTTCTGAGTATGGTCTGAAAATACAGATATGTGTTACACATACACACAATTACCTTATCACAGGACTTTCTTGCAGACTATTTTTTTTTCTTTTTGAAGGGGAGGGGTGTATATATAGAAAATCAGAATGGAAAGCAGCAACAGTAAAAACAGGAGTTACGTTGTCTTCTGACTGAGTGTGATGTGAATGCCAAAGGTAATTGTCTCAATTCTTCTTAGAGTAATCCACGTTTGGAATTTTTGTCAAAAGCATATCCATGCATTCTAGAATCAAATAACACCAAAAACAATGTTATTTTTTGAGTGGTTAGTATATGTTAGACTCTGAATTCTCTATATTTGTTGTTTCCTTTTTCCTGCTAATTAACATTCTTGAGATGCCTAATATTTATTATTACCTTTATCTTAAAGGAAATAGAGCTTTGGGAGATTGAAACACTGTCAAAGTCCTATTGTTGGTTAGTATTGCAGTTGGAATTTGATCCATCATTAGCCTTATTCTGGCAGCTGCTCTGGTTCAGAAAGCATCCAAGGTCCTGAGATCCAGCAGGAGTGTCATTGTTGAACTTTGTGTGATCTTCTATGGCAAAGAATAGGGGGCTGATAGAGAATATTCCTTACCAATCTTAGTATGGAAGAACTTCTGCTTCTGTGCCTAATATATCAATTAAATCATAACATCATTTAACCATAACCATAGACCTTAAATTTGGTATTCCTGTGAAATACATTTTTGATGCCTCCTTTTAATAATAGTAGGGAAATCATTTTTCTATAGCCTAAGGCACAGCCTATGGTAGTGAAACTATTACTGGTTATGGAGTTTCTCAAGCCTGAGTTTAATTGCTAAAGTATGAGCACAATTACTGAGGTATGAGCACACGTGTTTGTAAACTTTCATGGAGATTAGGTCAAATGTCCAGACGCACCCCTTAAAGCCCAAAAGTCGATCCTCAGGTGTAGTGCCATCTGAAGTTAAATCAGCTGAACAAAATTGGCAAAGTTGCTTGGTTTTAGAATTTAACATGAAACTATTTGATGTTAAAGAAGAGAAAAGGAAGGAAAGATGAAAGAAAGAAAAGAACAGAATTTGAGTTACTTGAACACACTTAAAAATTCTGGCTACTTCATTTTTCTTTTTTTAATATTTATTTATTTGGCTCTGCCGCATCCTAGTTGTCACCTGCAAGATCGTTGTTGTAGCATGCAGAATCTTTTCGTTGTCGCCTGTGAACTCTTAGTTGCCTGTTAGTGGTAGCATTTGGGATCTCGATCCTGGACCAGGGATCGAACCCAGACCACTTGCATGGGGAGCAAGGAGTCTTAGCTACTGGACCACCAGGGAAGTCCCCTGGTGATTTCATTTAAATATCCGTATGTTCAGGTTCTCTTGAGAAGCAGAATATCAGACAGCATAGAAACTCACAATGCACTAGGCAGAAATATGCCCCCCAGACTGGCTGTATAGTCTCTATTTTGCCACGTCGTCTCCATCATTTCCTTTTATCTCCAAGGCCCTAAGGTTAAGTGTGAAGTGTCATGTATTGCCTGTGTGTGTGTGTGTGTGTGTGTGTATGCACACACATGCGCATGCACATGTGCACGCAGGTCTCAGGATTTTAGGCCTAAATCCTTGAGTAAATTCATAGTGAAGAAGGAATGAGTTATTTCACTGCTTCAGAGTTAGTATCAATACTTTCTCTTTTCCTTGGAATTATTAATTCCCATTATTATTCAGAAAGGTGATTAATCTTTTTTCCTGCCCACGACCAACCTAGACCTGCTAGAATAATAATTACAAATTTTGCTTTTAGGACTAGTTCTAGACTTCATAAGAGAAGCACTGTCTGTTTTAATAAAAATCTTCATTCAAAATGCAATTTTGTAATTTTTTTTCCTAATTGATCTGATTTGTGTTACAAACCCACATCCCATCGGAGCACAGGGATTGCTCTCTTTTACTCTAATCATTGAATCTAGTCTGATGAATGGGTTAGACTTGTGAAACCTCATATTTTCAGAATTAGAATCCTTTCGACCTCTCTCTTCTGAGTGGTGGCATTTGGGCAGGTAGGTGAGGAGCATGGACGGAAAATATCTGCACTTTTTATTCTAGCTCCTCTGATCTCGTCAACAGTATTCCTTGTCTTCCTGTTCACCTAGATTTTGGTCCCACTAAGTGCCTTCCCCGCTTAGTTTTCCAGATGAGCTTGAGCCTCCTTGTACCAGCTAAGAGGCGATTGTGTACATCTCTTCCTAACTCCATGCTTTGTCATTTTGGCTTGTCACTTTGGTAAGCTTTCATGGGCCAGGCATGCTGCGTGTGTGCGTGCCAAGTCACTTTACTCGTATCCAACTCTGTGCAAACCTGTGGACTGTACCCGCCAGGCTCCTCTGTCCATGGGATTCGCTAGGCAAGAATACTGGAGTGGGTTGCCATTCCCAACCAGGGATCAAATACATGCCTCTTATGTCTCCTGCACTGGCAGGCAGGTTCTTTACTACTAGCACCACCTGGGAAGCCCTTCAAGGGCCACAGTAGGAGAATCTGTATTCTAGAAACTGGCAAATGTTTTAAGTCAGAGCTATTTCTCTCAGAGAGCTGGTTGTTAAATTCTTACCAACATGCCGCTGCCTCCAGCTGACTCCCTTTCCATCTTTGGATGGCCTCTTCGCACCTTGACAGGGTTGTGTAACTTGGCTACACTGACTGGTTGTGTAACTTGGTTCATGCAGTTTGACGCAAGCAGTATGATACCAGAAAATTCTTAATAAGCCCTGTATCATGGGGCTAGTCCTCTTCAGTTCAGTTCAGTTCAGTCACTCAGTCATGTCCAACTCTTTGCAACCCCATCAATCGCAGCATGCCAGGCCTCCCTGTCCATCACCAACTCCTGGAGTTCACTCAGCCTCATGTCCATTGAGTCGGTGATGTCATCCAGCCAACTCATCCTCGGTCATCCCCTTCTTCTCTTGCCCCCAATCCCTCCCAGCATCAGAGTCTTTTCCAATGAGTCAACTCTTCGCATGAGGTGGCCAAAGTACTGGAGTTTCAGCTTCAGCATCATTCCCTCCAAAGAAATCCCAGGGCTGATCTCCTTCAGAATGGACTGGTTGGATCTCTTTGCAGTCCAAGGGACTCTCAAGAGTCTTCTCCAACACCACAGTTCAAAAGCATCAATTCTTCCACGCTCAGCTTTCTTCACAGTCCAACTCTCACATCCATACATGACCACTGGAAATACCATAGCCTTGACTAGATGGACCATTGTTAGCAAAGTAATGTCTCTGCTCTTCAATATGCTGTCTCCGTTGGTCATAACTTTTCTTCCAAGGAGTAAGTGTCTTTTAATTTCATGACTGCAGTCACCATCTGCAGTGATTTTGGAGCAAAAAAAAAATCAAGTCTGACACTGTTTCCCCACCTATTTCCCATGAACTGATGGGACCAGATGTCATGATCTTCGTTTTCTGAATGTTGAGCTTTCAGCCAACTTTTTCACTCTCCTCTTTCACTTTCATCAAGAGGCTTTTTCGTTCCTCTTCACTTTCTTCCATAAGGGTGGTGTCATCTGCATGTCTGAGGTTATTGAGATTTCTCCCGGCAATCTTGATTCTGGCTTGTGCTTCTTCCAGCCCAGCATTTCTCATGATGTACTCTGCGTATAAGTTAAATAAGCAAGGTGACAATACACAGCCTTGACGTACTCCTTTCCCTCTTTGGAACCAGTCTGTTGTTCCATGTCCAGTTCAAACTGTTGCTTCCTGACCTGCATATAGGTTTCTCAAGAGGCAGGTCAGGTGGTATGGTGTGAGCACTGTGATGTGGAGAAGTCCAAACTGTTTGGAGAAGCCACTTGGAAGAGGAACAAGCTGGTTTAGAATGAGCCTCAGATACAGATGAGCCCATCTAGTAATCCGACCAGCCCTGCTATGTAAGCCACCTCTGCAGAAGTCCTTTGTTGTTGTTCTGTTGCTAAGTCGTGTCTGACTCTTTGCGACCCCATGAACTGCAGCACACTAGGCTTTCCCTGTCCTTCACCATTCTCCTGGGGTTTGCTCAAACTCATGTCCATTGAGTCGGTGATGCCATCCAAGTATCTCATCCTCTGTCATCCCCTTCTCCTGCCTTCAATCTTTCCCAGCATCAGGGTCTTTTCTAATGAGTTGGCTCTTCTCATCAGGTGCCCAAAGTATTGGGGCTTCAGCTTCAGCTTCAGCATCAGTCTTCCCAATGAATATTCAGGGTTATTTCCTTTAGGATTGACTGGTTTGATCTCTTTGCTCTCCAAGGGAGTCTCAAATCTTCTCTAACACCATAGTTCAAAAGCATCAATTCTTTGGAATTCAGCCTTCTTCATTCATTAGAGATAACATGTCCCCAGGACACCCTTCCTGAATTCCTAATCCACAGAAATTGTGAGCAAATAAACCACTAAGTTTTGGTGTGGTTTCTTATACAACAGTACATCCTTTGAAATGCCTATTTTCTTCTAGTTTCTCATCTTGTTGTCTTGTATTTCTTCCTAGCTGATTCAACCTCACCACCTCTTTTACTTACACTCCAAATGTCTCTGCCATGCCTTTCATTTGGTAGCCTTGGTAGGCATTTTCCCCATTTCTCCCTATCTGGATTACTGACACTCAATTTTGAAGTCATCCCATATTCTATAGAACCAAGAGCATCTCACAGAAGCTAACTGCTGGGATTTTGAGATCTGACCACTCTTAGCTCCAGGTTTCCTTAGTTGCCTACATCTAGGTTGATGTGGGACAGACCATCAGGTAATCTTCTAAGATCCCAAAGCAATTTGGGTCAAAAGTTTCCTGTCTTGACTTTCACAAGGCACTACTTAATTTCTGGGCTGAGGTTTGAAGAGTATCATTTAATGACAAAATGTATGGAAAAAGAGTAGGAAAGCTATTCTTTTCCAAATTAAAATGTTACCACAGTACCTTCATACATTTGTAAGAATTTAACAGGCTGATCATCTAAATTGTTGGGCTAGTTATACTGAGAGGTGTGCTCTATAGTACTGTGCATTTGATATGTAGCTGATTTTCTGCTGACTTGATGGTTAACTTAGTAACAGGACAGTTGGATCCATTAACTCACTTTCATGCTAAGAATAATATTTTAACTAATTGCATAGATAAAAATTAGTTTAGACATGGATTTTTATGATGCTATGTTAAGTGTAACATTATAAATTAAAATATTAGACATAATTCCTTTGTTGTAAAGATTCAAATATAACCAAACTTTTCCACTCTTTAGGTTCCTAATTTATAAGTATATTAAAAAAAAAAAGAAAACTGAGAAGAAATACAAGGAAGTCAATTTTTTCTTAAGAAAACCTGAATCTTAGATGCCTTTGAAATATGATCTTTATTTTCTGTTTTTATTTTGACTTTTGGGTGGAATTTTAGTGATACCTCACTGTGGGTTTCATAATAAAGTTAGGCATATTTTCTTGTTTACTGAAAATTCAGATATCCTTTTTGTGAAGTTTCTATTTAAACCTTTGGTTCATTTTAACTACTTTTTTGAACTGATTTATAAAATTCTTTATACATTTTAGACGAGTCTTTTGTGAGATAGATGCAATCAAATATTTTTCCTCCATCTGCAGCCTACCCTTTTCCTCTCTTAATGGTACTTAATGATGAACTTGAACTGCATTAATCTTAATAAAGTCAGATATATAAAATTTTATAATTTGCAGAAATTTCTTTGTTTAAAAAATCTTTGCCTATTCCAAAGACACAAAGATATTCTCCTATGTTTTCTCCTACACATTTGTATTTCTTTACCTTTCACATTTAAGTCTGAAATCTATGTGGACTAACTTTAATTTGTGGAATAAAGGTAGGATGATTTTTCTTTTTGACTAGAATATCTGGGTCATTCAATATCACTTACTAGAAAAGACCATACTTATCTCACTTCACTGCAGTGTCCCCTTTGTAATTCCATTGACCAGAGAAGTGTGGGTTTCTGGATTCTATTCTTTTCTGGAATCCTTTAATATACACACTTAAGCCTATATCATGTTGTCATAATTACTGTAACTATATAATAGTCTTAATAGTGTGCTTCATTATTTTTGAAATATATTTATTTATATATATATTATATATATATTTTAACTAACAAACCTGAATGGTTTTCCAGATATGGGCAAATGACTCTTTCCCTAATGAATTGATTACTTGTTTCATTAAAAAATTCCTACTGCAGTATTTATATTTCTTACTAGTACATAAAAGCTTTTGATTTAATAACTATATTATTCCTCTAGCTACAATACTTATGCACAGTTTGTATTTTTTCTTTTACTTTGGCTTATTGTATTTTGACCTGCAGTGGTCTCCAACTTTTATGTTGTAAGAATGATATAAATTTTCCTTTCATCTCATATGTAGAAATATATTTTATATCTGGAAAAGCCATTTTTCCTTTGAAATATAGTGACATATCTTATCTAGATTTTTATGGATTTTTAATCCTCATTCAACTTTAATCTACCTGGCAATTGTTCTATATACCATGTAAAGTGGAGAGAGAAATTAATTTTTTTTTCAAATGAGAAATTATTTAATCCCATGGCTATTAATAAATACTTTTCTTCACTTATCATAACCAAAGTTAGATACCAAAATCAGAAATGTACATAAGTGTGTATTTTAGGTTTTCAATAAGAATTTGAATATACTTTTTAAGAGAAGAAGGAAAATGTATCCTTAAAGAGAAAAGGTGAAAAGAAGCAGTTTCGGGAAGAGCAGACAGAAGACTGCGTGTCCAGGGGCATGAGCACTGTAGTAGAGAGAAGCAGCACCTTCTCAGAAGACTGTAGGGGCCAAACACCTGGAGAAGTGCTTCTCAGACTTCAGGTGCAAGCGTGTCATCTGGACACACTGTTACGTGTAGGTTCTGATTCACTAGCTGCTGAGTGGGCTGACGATTCTGCTTCTCCAGCATGTCCCAGGTGAGAAGGAGTCTGTAGACTGAGTTCTGAGCTGTGAGAGACTGCCCTCCTGCTTTCTTCTACCTTCTCACATTCTCTGGCGTGATGTTTCTGGCACCCGGCTTCGTCTCCTAAACTCACTTCCCTACGTCCTCCTGGTACCCTCCCCTGTTTACTTGAAACTGCTCTGCCTTTGTCCTCGTCCTGTTTGCTCGGCCCACACATGATAGACTTGTGTGTCTTTCCTGACCCGGGTGGAACTGTTCGGTCCTCCTGGTCGGGTTTTGTACCACATTCCTAGTCCTTTCTCCTGCTCTATTCCGCATTGCCAGTCCTCTTGAATGAAACCAGACATCCCTTATTATTTCCAATAACTTTGAGTTGCACTTAATGGAGAGCCTGACATCTAATTCTGCATTTTTTTAAAAAAGTTACATTTCCCCCGCCTTTGGGTGAAAACCTGTATATTATGTTGAATTTAGAGAATGCCAAAGTTCTTGGAACTATTTTTTAATGCGAGATTCTCTCATAGAAATAAACATCACTATTTCTTTAAAAACTAGCTTCCTAGCTTTCATATTATAGTTCGAGTCGTTGTTGTATAAGCTTTTCCTAACAGTGTAGTCATCTGTCAGTTAACACTTGCTTAAAGAATCTTTGTGCTAATACGCTATTTAACAAAGAAATATGGATTTAATTGAATTTAAATAAGATTGTCTTGAAATTAATATAGGTATTGATATGCATCATCAACTCTTTTGACATTTGAGTTTTGTTCTTTATTGATGAACAAGATGAAAATAGCAATTGTCTGATATTTAATTCACTAGTAATTATTGTGCTTATTTTTTGCATGAAACAGAGAGTTAGTTTTGGCATCAAGCTGCTTTCTCAGAGAGAATGTTTATTCGACTGTTACTTCGGGCTGTGCGTGTGTGCTCACTGCCTGAGTCGAGTCCGACTCTTTGCGACCCTATGGACTGTGGTCTGCCAGGCTCCTTGTCCATGGGATTCTCCAGGCAAGAATACTGGAGTGGATTGCCATTCCCCTTTCCAGGGGATCTTCCCAACCCAGAGATCCAACCCGGGTCCCTGCATTGTAGGCAGATTTTTTTTACTGTTTGAGCCAGCAAGGAAGCCCCGATACCCAGACATTCAGCCAAAAATAAGATATCTAGTTCAATCTGGTAACCTTCGTTTCAACTTGGGCAGAGTTGGATTGTGTTTAGGAGATCCAGTGAGGGAGTAGTGAATAGAATAAACCAGATATTTTTTTCCTGGTTCAGATCACAAACTCTGATCAGAACTGGAGTCAAAACTCCGTCAGCCTGCTGATATCTGAGTTGGAAGATGCAGAGTAATCACTGTTAGGATCAGTTGAAAAGTAACCAATGAAGGGGTCACAGCAATTGTCCCCATTAGTTTCTTCTGAATTGTTTCTTGAACATGATGAATTACATATGTATTGAATACATAAGCAAAGTTGAGTGAATGGGCGTTTTTTTTTTTTTTCCCCCTATGAAGTCCTCCCTGAGCTAAAGTCAGAAGTCCAGCTGAATGCATCCTTTGGGTGGTGTTGGAGTTGGGCAATCAATGTAACTTTGCCAGTGCAAAATGAAAGCATGGAGCTTCTCAATTAAAAAGCTTTAAGAATCAAAAGACAGTGATATCAGAGCATTATACCATGTGTGTGGCCCTTCTGACCAGGACATAGGTTGCTTGTCCATGTAGTCATCAGTCCCTTTTATGGATCTTGCTTTTAATGTAAACTATATGAAACTGATTTTAAAATTCTAATAATCAGTGAAGGAGCCTCAAGATGGCTGACTCAGGTTATACAAAATAATTCCTGGCTTCCCTAAATGGAATGGAGGTGACTTTTCTCAAGACTATACTTGAATTTGTAATCAGGTTCTTCTCTTGGCACACACTTGCAGAAAAATTGCAAAACTTCAAGACATTTTGGTTCTGTGTGGATATTTTGCCTTTTTCATAATAATTTTTTCATTAATTTTGCATTTTTTCTGGGTCATGAGATACCTTATAGACTCTGAGATAGCCTGACCTTGGAAATCTCATAAGTATACACTGATGAGAAAAGATTTCCAGTAATTCTTCTCTTTCTGCTTTCAAAAAGAATTTCTCCTCTTTGACACAGAGACTAAAGTTGCTTTCTCCAGTCTTTTTTTTTTTTTTTTAAATACATACATTGAGCTAGATGCGATATTTACTTCTAACTGGCATTCAATGTTACATGTCAGTCTCCCTCCAATTATTACTGTATATTAATTCTGATTAGACAGGAGGTGGCTCTGTGAGTCTTGACTTCCTGCCAGTACAATCAAATGTGAGCTCTGGGAACAGAAAACAAATGTTACTTTCAAAACCCTGGAGAGGAATGTATTACTTATAGCTTATTTAAAAAGTGAGTTGCTTCAGTTAAGTGATTACAAAGATCTTTAGTGGATATAGATTCTGGAATGGGCATCTAATTAAGATTCTGCTCCTTCCTGGCCCATGCACAAAGCAACCTCAAAATTTCATCTTTCTGAAACTATTTGCAAGGCAGAGATAGAGATGCAGACAGAGAGAATGAACTTGTGAACACAGGGAAGGAAGGAGAGGGTGGGACGAATTGAGATAGTAGCACTGATATATATACACTCAGTTCAGTTCAGTTCAGTTCAGTTGCTCATTCGTGTCCGACTCCCTCCAATCCCATGAATCACAGAACACCAGAACTTCCTTTCCATCACCAACTCCCGGAGTTCACTCAAACTCACGTCCATCGAGTTGATGATGCCATCCAGCCATCTCATCCTCTGTCATTCCCTTCTCCTCCTGCCCCCAATCCCTCCCAGCATCAGAGTCTTTTCCAATGAGTCAGCTCTTCACATGAGGTGGCCAAAGAACTGGAGTTTCAGCTTTAGCATCATTCCCTCCAAAGAAATCCCAGGGCTGATCTCCTTTAGAATGGACTGGTTGGATCTCCTTGCAGTCCAAGGGACTCTCAAGAGTCTTCTCCAACACCACAGTTCAAAAGCATCGATTCTTCGGTGCTCAGCTTTCTTCACAGTCCAACTCTCACATCCATACATGACCACTGGAAAAACCATAGCCTTGACTAGATGGACCTTTGTTGACAAAGCAATGTCTCTGGTTTTGAATATGTTATCTAGGTTGGTCATAACTTTTCTTCCAAGGAGTAAGCATCTTTTAATGTTATGGCTGTAATCACCATCGGCAGTGATTTTGGAGCCCAGAAAATAAAGTCTGACACTGTTTCCACTGTTTCCCCATCTATTTGCCATGCAGTGATGGGCCAGATTCCATGATCTTTGTTTTCTGAATGTTGAGCTTTAAGCCAACTTTTTCACTCTCCTCTTTCACTTGCATCAAGAGGCTTTTTAGCTCCTCTTCACTTTCTGCCATAAGGGTGGTGTCATCTGCATATCTGAGGTTATTGATGTTTCTCCCAAGAATCTTGATTCCAGCTTGTGCTTCCTCCAGCCCAGTGTTTCTCATGATGTACTCTGCATATAAGTTAAATAAGCAGGGTGATGATATACAGCCTTGACGTACTCCTTTCCCTCTTTGGAACCAGTCTGTTGTTCCATGTCCAGTTC
Organism: Budorcas taxicolor; assembly: GCF_023091745.1. Classification (NCBI taxonomy): domain Eukaryota; kingdom Metazoa; phylum Chordata; class Mammalia; order Artiodactyla; family Bovidae; genus Budorcas; species Budorcas taxicolor. Next base: position 51,720,648 of record NC_068910.1, on the reverse strand, counting down.
TAACTGTTGCTTCCTGACCTGCATACAGATTTCTCAAGAGGCAGGTCAGGTGGTCTGATATTCCCATCTCTTTCAGAATTTTCCACAGTTTATTGTGATCCACACAGTCAAAGGCTTTGGCATAGTCAATCAAGCAGAAATAGATGTTTTTCTGGAACTCTCGTGCTTTTTCCATGAGCCAACAGATGTTGGCAATTTGATCTCTGGTTCCTCTGTCTTTTCTAAAACCAGCTTGAACATCTGGAAGTTTACAGTTCACATATTGCTGAAGCCTGGCTTGGAGAATTTTGAGTATTACTTTACTATAGTGTGAGATGAGTGCAATTGTGTGGTAGTCTGAGCATTCTTTGGCATTGCCTTTCTTTGGGATTGGAATGAAAACTGACCCTTTCTAGTCGTGTGGCCACTGCTGAGTTTTCCAGATTTGCTGCCAATATATACACTACCATATATAAAACAGCTAGCTAGTGGGAAGCTGCTGCATAGCACAGGGAGCTCAGTTCAGTGAACCGAGGTGACCCAGAAGGGCAGGATGTGGAGACTGAAGGGAGGTTCAGCACAGAGGGGATGTATGTACACACAGGGCTGAGTCCTGTCGTTGTATGGCAGAAACTAACACAGCATAGTGAAGCACCCCCAGAGGAAAGGAAAAGTGAGAATACCGTGAGAAGGCAGCTGTCCTCAAGCCAGGAACAGAGCCCTCACCAGAAACCAGTCCCCCCCACCAACCAGGGCACCTTGATCTTGGACTTCTTCCCTCTAGAACCTTGAAAAATAAGTGCATGTTGTTTCAGGCACCTTTTCTGTGGCATTGTATTGTGGCAGTCCTAGCAGAGGAGTACTCATTTCCCACATTTTGTAAGTTTTACAATGATTCGCCTTTTTAGAGTCAACTATTACAAAAATTTAGGTGCAAGAGCAAATGGAAATGGAAAAAACAAAACAAAACAAAACAAACAACCACTGAGTGAACTGGTTTGTTCTTAAGCTTTGATTTGTGTTAATGCATAGTGTGCTGGATTGAGGATTGGTGCCCCAGCATTTGTACAGTTAGCTGGAATCTATAGACAGAAGTTAGGCTGAATTCCCCTAGTATTTACTAATACTGTACTTTAACTGATTTTCACATTGGGGTAACAGTTTTTTGACTTATTTGTTTATGTGCCTGCCTGTCCTCTCCAGAGGAAGCATCCCTGAATACACATAAAGCCCTTTTAAAACCAGAAATATGTTTTGTTTGTTTTAGTATCCATAATACTTATTCTAGCACCTGGCATACAGGAGCCTTCTAATGTGTATTTGAATAATGAAGCGAGTAAATGAAGAAATTATTCTTCAATTACATCTCCTAGAGATATTTCAATGTTACCTCTTTGAAAGAGATTGCTACAGTGCAGTGCTGTATATTGAATTTCAATAATATAGTTACAAAAATATATTGTATTGTATAGGGCTTCCCTCCACACTATTAAGTTGTACTCTGCATGAAGGAAAAAAAAAAAAAAAAAGATGTACTCTTTTTAGTTTTGTTTCAAACTAACAGTTTGAGTGATCAAAGATCTTCAGTCCTTGACAAGTGAGAAGTTAATTATAGGGTTAGAGGATATTAAGTAGTTTTGTCTAACTTCAATCTTTTTCTCTGAATACAACAACAGGACAAGAAACCAGAAAATCCATCTTTTTTATAGAGCAACTTTTCTAGACAGAAGAGTAAGCTCTTCATGTGTGATTAATAATTTAATCCTCACTCCTACATGGCAAGTTGAATATGATCATCTCCATTCCAAAGATAAGAGACTCACTTGGAGGGTAATGCAAGCATACTCATTCAACTTGGAAATGGTAGAGCTAGGATTAATTTCCAGGTCTTTCTGCCATCTTGCTGCTGCTGCTGCTGTGTTGCTTCAGTAGTGTCCGACTCTGTGAGACCCCAGAGACGGCAGCCCACTAGGCTCCCCCGTCCCTGGGATTCTCCAGGTAAGAACACTGGAGTGGGTTGCCATTTCCTTCTCCAATGCGTGAAAGTGAAAGTGAAGTCGCTCAGTCATGTCCTACCCTCAGTGACCCCATGGACTGCAGCCTTCCAGGCTCTTCTGTCCATGGGATTTTCCAGGCAAGAGTACTGGAGTGGGGTGCCGTTGCCTTCTGCCATCTTATTAAACCCTAAATATACAACAGACAGATTTCAAGGGGAGAACAATGAAATGTTATTGATCTATTAAGTGTGGTAATATTTGAGTTAAATGAATGAATTTAAATGAATTTTAAAATACTCTTCCCCTTTTTGCCAATTCCCATTAAAATTGAGGAGCTGGAATAGATTGTGGTCATAAACTTGCCTTTCACTAAGAAAAGTTTTTTCACGTCAGACAATGAGGTAAGCACTTCAGATGCTTTAGTTTCTCTAGTCTGCAGAAGGAATGATGTGGGCCCTATTGTCCATAGTCTACAGATGAGGTAAGTTGGGCTCTGAAAAGTTCATCAACTTAGCTTTAGATGTAAAAGATAGGTTTCAAACCAGGTCTCTAATTCCAGAGCCACGTCCTTAACCACCACTCTTTTCTGTAACATAAGCTCAGACTCCACTCCAAGACTAGCTGTTTTGGGTTTAATTAATGGCCTGGGAATGAAGATACGGTGTTCCTGGGTTGGGAGTAAGGCTGAGACAGGGCTCTATTTCTATTAAACATGGAAAATGGTTAGGACCTCAGAATACAGACCTTAAAGCAATGCATATTCTGCAATAAGGAGAAGCTCTCAAGTGTTACTATCACACTGGGTAAATGACTATGGATTATGCATGCAGCCTTTGGATTGCTTAAAGCTGCAGGACCATGTTGCCTCTTACAAGCAGAGAAATTCATTCTGTGACTCTGGGTAACTACCAGAAATTCCACAGTATCCCTTGTCTTCTTCTTGGTTTTGGAGAGACAGGTTCTTGGTCTTCATTCCAAGTTTGTTTTACAGGGTCAGTTTAACATTTTGCAATGCCTCTTCAATGTTTTCCCCATGTTCTATAAACAACCAGCTACCTTGTAGACCTAACAGAAGCAGAAGAGATTAAGAAGAGATGGCAAGAATACACAGAAGAACTATATAGAAAAGGCCTTAACCTGACCCAGATAACCACAATGGTGTGGTCATTTACCTAGAGCCAGACATCCTAGAGTGTGAAGTCAAGTGAGCCATAGGAAGCATCACTACAAACAAAGCTAGTCGAGGTGATGGAATTCCAGTTGAACTATTTTAAATCCTAAAAGAAGATGCTGTTAAAATGCTGCACTCAATATGTCAGCAAATTAAGAAAACTCAGCAGTGGCTATAGAACCGAAAAAGGTCAATTTTCATTCTAATCCCAAAGAAGGGCAATGCCAAAGAATGTTCAAACTATAGTATAGTTGCACTCATTTCACATACTAATAAGATTATGCTGAAAATCCTTCAAGCTAGGCTTCAGCAGTGTGTGAATTAAGAACTTCCAGATTACAAGCTGGGTTTAGAAAAGGCAGAGAAAAGGAACCAGAGATAAAATTTATAACATTCGCTGCTTCATAAAGAGAATGAAAGAATTCCAGAAAAACATCTGCTTCATTGACTGCGTCAAAGCCTTTGACTGTGTGGATCACAGCAAACTGTGGAAAATTCTTAAAGAGATGGGAATACCAGCACACCTTACCTGCCTCCTGAGAAACCTGTATTCAGGACAATAAGCAATAGTTAGAACCAAACATGGAACAACTGACTGGTTCAGAGTTGGGAAAGGAGTACAACAAGCTGTATATTGTCATCCTGCTTATCTAACTTCTATGCAAAATACATCGTGTGAAATTCCAGGCTGGATGAATCACAAGCCAAAATCAAGATTGCTGGGAGAAATATCAACAATTGCAGATATGTAGATGATACTACTCTAATGATAGAAAGTGAAGAGAAACTAAAAAGCCTTCTGATGAGGGTGAAAGAGAAGAGTGAAAAGATGGCTTGCGACTCAACGTTCAAAAAACTAAGATCATGGCATTCAGTCCCATCACTTCATGGCAAATAGATAGGGAAAAAGTGGAAGCAGTGACAGATTTTATTTTCTTGGGCTCCAAAATCACTGTGGACAGTGACCACAGCCATGAAATTAAAAGGCACTTGCTCCTTGGAAGGGAAGCTATGACAAACCTAGACAGCATATTAAAAAGCAGAGAGAGACATCACTTTGCTGACAAAGGTCCTTATAGTTAAAGCTATGATTTTTCTGGTAGTCATATACAGATGTGAGACTTGGAAATAAAGAAGGCTGAGTGCTGAGAACTGATGCTTTCAAATTGTGGTGCTGGAGAAGACTCTTTAGAGTCCCTTGGAAAGCAAGGAGCTCAAACCAGTCAATCCTAAAAGATATCAACCCTGAATAGTCATTGGAAGGATTGATGCTGAAGTTCTAATACTTTGGACACCTGATGCAAAGAGCTTACATATGGGAAAAGACTCTGATGCTAGGAAAGATTGAAGGCAAAAGGAGAAGGGAGCAGCGGAGGCTGAGATGGTTAGATGGCATCACCCACTCAGTGTACATGAATTTGGGCAAACTCTGGGAGATAGTAGAGGACAGAGTAACCTAACATGCTGCAGTTCATGGGGTCCCAGAGAGTTGAGCATGACTTAGGGACTGAACAAAAATGACAGCAATGACAACTTGTAGAGGCACTTGTCAAAAGCAAACTCTGCTTTGTCACTAAACGTTTATCATCCATGTGGAAACATTCTTGGGTGATTCCCTACCATTTCCTTCCATTCTCTTTCCCTCAAGCATCATTATGATGCTTATTTTATTTAAGGGCCTGTTGTCACGTGGTTCCTTTTTTCTAAATCTAAACTTTAGAGTAGGACCAACCAAAATAGTAATTGCTGTCTACATGTGGGTACTTAAATTTATAAAAATCACATAAAATTAAAACTTGGGTTTCTCAGTTCATTAGATACAATTGATATGGATGCCATATTGAACATTTCAGATGGTGGCGCTAGTGGTAAAGAACCCGCTTGTCAATGCAGGAGACATAAGAGACGTGAATTTGATCCCTGGTTCAAGAAGATCCCCTGGAGGAGGGTATGGCAATCCACCTCAGTATTCTTGCCCGTGCATGGACAGAGGAGCCTGGCGGGCTACAGTCCATATGGTTGCAAAGAGTCAGACATGACTGAGCAACTTAGCATGCATGCACACACCATATTGAACATTTCAGATGTAGAATATTTTCCTCATCATTGAAAGTTTCATTGAGCAGCATTACCTTAGAGCTTTGATTTCCTAGAAAAGATATCCCTTAGTGAATGTTGTGGTAGATTATATTACTTTACATGATATTCCTTGCCCCTCTGTTGCAGGTCTCTTCTTGGGGTGCCCTTCATATAGTGCTACTCTTTACAAGAGAATTATGTATACCTTTGTTCCACTGCCATCGACTTGCTTTGACCAGTGAGCTATGAACATAAGCAATGTGTGTTAACATCTAAGAGGGAACTTTAATAACCAGTGTGTACTTCACATGAGGTCTTTACCTTCAGTTATGAGGCAAGTAGTATCTGAAAATGGGGCTGCTTCTGTGTCCTTGAGTGAAGGTGACCTAGAGCAGAGCTGAACACATCCATAATCAATATTTAATGTGGAGGAAAAATACCCTTTTAATGTCTCCATTCTCTATTTTGAGTATCATTTATTATTCTACCCACTTGACTTAGACTGACTAACAGAAATATGGACTCTCTTTCAATATTTTAGAAATGAAACCAGAGTTGCTAAGTGATTTTCATCCGTGATTTTCTGTGTAGGACTGGGCTGGAAGCCAGTGTAACAGGAGCAGGCCAAACGATGCGTTGACAACAGGTTCACGGATTATACAAAGAACAAAAGGTTTGCCCCTGGGTGAATTGGGTAAGCCATGTGACAGAATAAGAGTGTATTTTTGGAGTTCATTCGATTATCAAGTGCCCAGAACCTGAGTGATTTTTATCCCCAGGGTGTGAATAGCCCTCAGATGAACAGCCCTCTGTATGAAAAGACATGCTTTCTGTAGTCAAGTGACTGTTTTCATTTTTTCTAATAACCTCTCTGGTGTCTGCATAGGGGAGACTTTCCTCTTGTTATTTTTAGAATTTTTTTTCCCATTTCAATACTACCTTTATATTTTTCAGTTAGAGCAGTGGGGTAACAATAAATATGAGTCACAGTAAGGCATTAAGGACTTGAGATACAATAGGCGATAAGTTGATGACTTTGCCAGCCTGAGGAAGAGACGTAGAAGGAAAGGAAGCTTAGGTTCTCAATTTGATGTTTTATTCTATTACCCTTATAGTTGGTTTCCTTGTTTTATTAACTTTAGTTTTTAAAGTTTAATTAATTTTATTGGAGTATAGTTAATTTACAATGTTGTGTTAGTTTCTGCTGTACACAAAACTGAATCGTTATACACATACAGTACTTTACAATTCTATTCCCACATCAGTCATTACAGAGTACTGAGTAGAGTTTCCTGTGCTATATAGTAGTTTTCATTAGTTATCTATTTTATATACAGCAGTGTATATATGTCCATCTCAGTCTGCCAGTTTATCCCTCCCTTCCCTCCCCCATGAGTTTTTCTACATCTATGACTTGATTTTTGTTTTTTAAATAGGCTCATTAGTAACATTATTTTAGATTTCATATGCAAGCCATACCATATGATATTTGTCTTTCTCTGTCTGATCTATTTCACGCAGTATGTCAGTCTCTAGGTTCATCCATGTTGCTACAAAATTGTTCCTTGTAATGACTGAGTAATATTCCAATGTGGGCTTCCCTAGTGGCTCAGTGGTAAAGAATCCACTTAGCAATGCAGGAGATGTGGGTTTGATCGCTGAGCTGGGAAGATCCCCTGGAGAAGGAATATGGCAACCCACTCCAGTATTCTTGTCTGGAAAATCCTATGGACAAAGGAGTCTGGCAGGGTAGAGTCCAGGGGTCACAAAAGAGTCTTACATGATTTAGCAACTTAATAACAACAATAACAATATTCCATCTTCTTTTTCCATTCCTCTAATGATGGACATTTAGTTTGCTTCTATGTCCTGGCTATTGTAAATAGTGCTGCAATGAACAACTGGGGTGCACATATATTTTTGAATTAAGGTTTTCTCTGAATATTTGCCCAGGTTTGGGATTGTTGGGTCTTATAGTAGTCCTATGTTTAGTTTTTTAAAGAGCCTCAATACTGTTCTCCATAGTGGATGTACCAGTTTACATTCCCACCAACAGAGGAAGAGGGTTCCCTTTTCTCCACACTCTCTCCCCCATTTATTGTGTGTAGGTTTTTTGATAATGGCCATTCTGACAGATGTGAGGTGATACCTCCTTGTAGTTTTGGGTTTTATTTCTCAAATAATTAATGATATTGTTAGCATCTTTTCATGTGCCTCGATCATCTGTATTTCTTCTATGAAAAAATGTTTATTTAGGTCTTTTGCTCACTTTTTAATTTTTTTTTGTATATTTGTATATTTTTTGACATATTTATGTATTTTGGATGTCAATCCCTTGTTGGTTGCTTTGTTTGAAAATATTTTCTCTCATTTTGAAGGTAATCTTTTAACTTCATTTTACAATTTCCTTCATTGTGCAAAACGTTTTAAGTTAGGCCCCATTTGTTTGTTTTTGTTTTTATTTTTATTACTTTTGGAGGTGGATCAAAAAAAAAAAGGTCTTGCTGTGATTTATGTTAGAGAGTGTTCTGCCTATGTTTTCCTGTAAGAGTTTTATAGTATCTGGTCTTACATTTAGGTCTTTAACCCATTTTGAGTTTATTTTTGTGTATGGTGTTAAGAAGTGTTCTAATTTCATTCTTTTACTTGTAGCTAACCAGGCTTCCCAGGACTGCTTATTGAAGAGACTGTCTTTTCTTCATTGTATATTCTTGCCTCCTTGATCATAAATTGGGTGATCACAAGTTCCTGAGTTTATCTCTGGAATTCCTATCTTGTTCCATTGAATTTTATTTATATTTTTGTACCATACGGTTTTGATTACTGTATCTTTATAGTATAGCATGAAGTCAGGGAGCCTGATTCCTTCAGCTCCATTTTTCTTTATCAAGATTGCATTTGCTATTTGGGGTCTTTTATGTCTCCGTACAAATTTTAAGATTTTTTGTTCTAATTCTGTGAAAAATACTACTGGTAACTTGATAGAGATTGCATTGAATCTGTAGATTACTTTGGGTAGTGTAGTCATTTTGACAATCTTGATTCTTCCAATTCAAGCACATGGTATATCTCTCCATTTGTTTGTGTCACCATTGATTTCTTTCATCAATACCTTATAGTTTTCTGAGTAGAGCTTCTTTGCCTCCTTACATAGGTTTATTCCTAGGCATTTTGTTCTTTTTAATGTGATGGTAAGTTGGATTGTTTCCTTAATTTTTCTTACTGATCTTTCATTGCAAGAGATTTCTGTGATTAATTTTGTATCCTACAACTTTACCAAATTCATTGATGAACTCTAATAGTTTCCTGATAGCATCTTTTGGATTTTCTATGTATAATAGTATGTTGTCAGCAAACAGTGACAGTTTCACTTCTTTCCCAATTTGGATTCCTTTTATTTCTTTTTCTTCTCTGATTACCATGGGTAGAACTTCCAAAATTATATATTGAATGAAAGTGGAGAGAGTGGGCATCCTTGTCTTGTTCCTGATCTTAGAAGAAGTACTTTCAGTTTTTCAACATTGAAAATTATGCTTGAGGTGGGCTTTTTGTGAATGGCTTTTATTATATTCAGGTATGTTCTTTCTATGTCCACTTTCTGGAGAGTTTTTGTCATAAGTGGGTGTTGAATTTTGTCAAAAACTTTTTCTATATCTTTTGAGATGATTGTATCGTTTTTATTCTTCAATTTGTTAATGGTGGTATATCACATTTGATTGATTTATGTATGTTGAAGAATCCTTGCATCCCTGGGAAAAATCCCACTTGAATGTATGGTCCTTTTAAGGTACTATTGGATTCAATTTGCTAATATTTTGTTGAGGACTTTTGCATCTATGTTCATCAGTGATATTTTCCTATAAATTTATTGTGTATGTGTGTGTGATATCTTTGTCTGGTTTTGGTATCAGTGTGTTGGTGGTCTCACAGAATGAAATTGGGAGTGTTCCTTCCTCTGCAGTTTTTGGGGATAGTTTTAGAAAGATAAGTGTCAAGTCTTCTCTAAATGTTTGATAGGATTCTCCTGTAAAGCCTTCTGGCCCTGGACTTTTGTTTGTTGGAAGCTTTATCCTTGGATTCTTGTATTGACTGAAGGAAGATTAAACATCGTTTCTTTGTGGGTTGGATTCTGTTTTTCTAAAGTCTTTATTGAATTTCTTACAATATTACTTTTGATTTATGTTTTAGTTTTTTGGCCTCGAGGTATGTGGGATCTTACCTTCCCAACCAGGGATTGAACCTGAACCCCCTGCAATGGGAAGACCAAGTCTTAACGACCAGATTGCCAGGGAAGTCTCCTGCAGGTTGGATTCTTGCTGTTCATGAGGACTTAGGTAATGTTCAGGCTTCACTGGTGGCTCAGATAGTAAAGAACCTGCCTGCCATGCAGGAGACTCAGGTTCAATCCCTGGGTTGAGAAGATTCCCTGGAATAGGAAATGGCAACCCACTCCAGTACTTACCTGGAGAATTCTGTGGACAGAGGAGCCTCACAGGCTGCAGTCCATGAGGTCACAAAGAGCTGGACATGACTAAGCAACTAAGTAAGCAACTAAGACTTTCACTTTTTTTTCAAGGTAATGTTCAAATGAAGAGAGTTAGTTATGGAGAGTTAAAGACTCACATTTGAATCTTTTGCATATCTAGGTCTGTAGAATTTTGAAATTACCAATGATACATCTCTGTAAAAATTCATTTTTAAACTATAATATATGAAAGAAAGTTCCATTATCTCATGTGATTGAAAGAGCCCTGGGCCAGGGATAAGATCTCCTAGCACTGATACTAGTACCACATAAAGATTGGGGGGAGCAACTTCACTTGTGTGACATCTTCTACAACTATAAAATAAATCCTTCATCTAGATTACATCACTGACTCTAATTTATAAATAAATTCTAACAAAGTTACTGGCACCTCTTTAAAAATGCATATCTCATGTACCTATGTGTATTTTCAAAGAAAAATATGTGTAAGTCTTTACAAAGAACCTGTAAAAGTTTTTTTGATATGTTGGAGCAAACTTTCTGTATACTACAGAAGTTAAGATAGTATTAATCTGAGCTACATTGTTTTATGTTAAGGTGCTAATTGTCATTACCAGGGAAACTACTAAGAAAATAGCTCAAAAATATTGCTCAAAGAAAAGATAAGGAAATAAATATGAGACTCCAAAGTGTATGTGCTTAACACAGAAAAAGGCAATGTAATAGTAATAGAGAAACGAAGATATAAAATAGATAGAAAAGAGATAACAAAATGGCAGATGTAAATACAACTGTATAATTAGTTGCATTAAATGTAAATGTGAAAGTGGTAGCTGCTCAGTCATGTGTGACTCTTTGTAACCCATGGACTTTAGTCTTCCAGGCTCCTCTGTCCATGGAATTCTCCAGGCAAGAATACTGGAATGGGTTGCCCTTCCTTTCTCCAGGGGATCTTCCCAACTCAGGGACTGAACTCAAATCTCCCACACTGCAGGCAGATTCCTTACTGTCTGAGCCATCAGGAAATCCAACAAAATGTATAGATTGGCAGAATGGCTGCAGAAACATGACACAAATATCTTCTACCTGTAGAGTCATGTTTTTTAGTCTAAGAAATAAACTGGTTGAAAGTGAAAGGGTGAAAACAGCTACCTAAAGAAAGTTGGAGTCACTGTATTAACATTAAACAAAACCAACTTTAAAAGTATTTAATTAGAAAAAAGGGAGGCTATTTATGATGATAAAAGAGGAAAAACAAAGGAAGATTGAATCAATTATCAGCATATATGCCCTGGAAAACAGCCCACCCTGACAGAACTGAAGAAAGAAAAAGCAAATTCAACAATAGTAGTTGGAGATCTCAGCATATAATTTTTAGTAACAGATAGAACACCTAAGCTAAAGACTAACAGGGAAATAGAAGACTTGAACAACACCATAAACAAACTAGACCTAACAGACATCTATCGAACACTCCACACAGCAATAGCACAACACATATGCTTCTGTGTAAGAGAAGATGAAATCAGTGGCTCACTAATTCTCAGTTGAGTTCAGTTCAGTCACTCAGTCGTGTCTGACTCTTTGCGACCCCATGAATCGCAGCATGCCAGGCCTCCCTGTCCATCACCATCTCCCAGAGTTCACTCAGACTCACGTCCATTGAGTCCGTGATGCCATCCAGCCATCTCATCCTGGGTCGTCCCCTTCTCCTCCTGCCCCCAATCTCTCCCAGCATCCGAGTCTTTTCCAATGAGTCAACTCTTCGCATGAGGTGGCCAAAGTACTGGAGCTTCAGCTGTAGCATCATTCCTTCCAAAGAAATCCCAGGGTTGATCTCCTTCAGAATGGACTGGTTGGATCTCCTTGCAGTCCAAGGGACCCTCAAGAGTCTTCTCCAACACCACAGTTCAAACACATCAATTCTTCGGTGCTCAGCCTTCTTCACAGTCCAACTCTCACATCCATGCATGACCACAGGAAAAACCATAGCCTCGACTAGACGGACATTAGTCAGCAAAGTAATGTCTCTGCTTTTGAATATACTATCTAGGTTGGTCATAACTTTTCTTCCAAGGAGTAAGCGTCTTTTAATTTCATGGCTGCAATCACCATCTACAGTGATTTTGGAGCCCAAAAAATAAAGTCTGATACTGTTTCCACTGTTTCCCCATCTATTTCCCACGAAGTGATGGGACCAGATGCCATGATCTTCATTTTCTGAATGTTGAGCTTTAAGCCAATTTTTCACTCTCCTCTTTCACTTTCATCAAGAGGCTTTTAAGTTCCTCTTCACTTTCTGCCATAAGGGTTGGTGTCATCTGGATATATGAGGTTATTGATATTTCTCCCAGCAATCTTGATTCCAGCTTGTGTTTCTTCCAGCCCAGCAGTTCTCATGATGTACTCTGCATATAAGTTAAATATGCAGGGTGACAATAGACAGCCTTGATGTACTCCTTTTCCTAATTGGAACCAGTCTGTTGTTCCATGTCCAGTTCTAACTGTTGCTTCCTGACCTGCATGCAGATTTCTCAAAAGGCAGCTCAGGTGATCTGGTATTCCCATCTCTTTCAGAATTTTCCACAGTTTATTGTGATCCACACAGTCAAAGGCTTTGGCATATTCAATAAAGCAGAAGTAGATGTTTTTCTGTAACTTTCTTGCTTTTTCCATGATCCAGCAGATGTTGGCAATTTGATCTCTGGTTCCTCTGCCTTTTCTAAAACCAGCTTGAACATCAGGGAGTTCATGGTTCACGTATTGCTGAAGTCTGGCTTGGAGAATTTTGAACATTACTTTACTAGCATGTGAGATGAGTGCAATTGTGCAGTAGTTTGAGCATTCTTTGGCATTGCCTTTCTTTGGAATTGGAATGAAAACTGACCTTTTCTAGTCCTGTGGCCACTGCTGAGTTTTCCAAACTTGCTTGCATATTGAGTGCAGCACTTTGACAGCATCATCTTTCAGGATTTGAAACAGCTCAACTGGAATTCCATCACCTCCACTAGCTTTGTTCATAGTGATGCTTTCTAAGGCCCACTTGACTTCACATTCCAAGATGTCTGGCTCTAGATTAGTGACCACATCATCTTGATTATCTGGGTCATGAAGATCTTTTTTGTACAGTGCTTCCGTGTATTCTTGCCACTTCTTAATATCTTCTGCTTCTGTTAGGTCCATACCATTTCTGTCCTTTATTGAGCCCATCTTTGCATGAAATGTTCCCTTGGTATCTCTAATTTTCTTGAAGAGATCTCTAGTCTTTCCCATTCTGTTGTTTTCCTCTATTTCTTTGCATTGATCACTGAAGAAGGCTTTCTTATCTCTTCTTCTATTCTTTGGAACTCTGCATTCAGATGCTTATATCTTTCCTTTTCTCTTTTGCTTTTCACCTCTCTTCTTTTCACAGCTATTTGTAAGGCCTCTCCAGACAGCCATTTTGCTTTCTTGCATTTCTTTTCCATAGGGATGGTCTTGATCCCTGTCTCCTGTGCAATGTCACGAACCTCATTCCATAGTTTATCAGGCACTCCATCTATCAGACCTAGACCCTCAAATCTATTTCTCACTCCCACTGTATAATCATAAGGGATTTGATTTAGGTCATACCTGAATGGTCTAGCGGTTTTCCCTACTTTCTTCAATTTGAGTCTGAATTTGGCAATAATGATCTGAGCCACAGTCAGCTCCTGGTCTTGTTTTTGTTGACTGTATAGAGCTTCTCCATCTTTGGCTGCAAAGAATATAATCAATCTGATTTCAGTGTTGACCATCTGGTGATGTCCATGTGTAGAGTCTTCTCTTGTGTTGTTGGAAGAGGGTGTTTGCTATGACCAGTGCATTTTCTTGGCAAAACTCTATCAGTCTTTGCCCTGCTTCATTCCGCATTCCAAGGCCAAATTTGCCTGTTACTCCAGGTGTTTCTTGACTTCCTACTTTTGCATTCCAGTCCCCTACTATGAAAAGGACATCTTTTTTGGGTGTTAGTTCTACAAGGTCTTGTAGGTCTTCATAGAACTGTTCAACTTCAGCTTCTTCAGCATTACTAGTTGGGGCATAGACTTGGATAACTGTGATATTGAATGGTTTGCCTTGGAGATGAACAGAGGTCATTCTGTCGTTTTTGAGACTGCATCCAAATACTGCATTTCGAACTCTTTTGTTGATCATGATGGCTACACCATTTCTTCTGGGGGATTCATGCCCACAGTAGTAGATGTAATGGTCATCTGAGTTAAATTCACCCATGCACATGAAACTTTAGGTAGGCTAGTCCATATCCTAGGCCATAAAAGAAAAAGAAGCCTAAAGGAATTTAAAACACTGTTAAATGAAATAATTATATAAAGTATTACCTATGACCACAATGAAATTAAAATAGATTTGAGATTTGAAATTAGATGAACTAATAAGGAAAACACTGCATTTGTTATCCTCATAGTTCACATGCTCAATTCATGTCTTGAATTGTGCTCTGAGGCTGAACAATGTCAACAGAAGGGAAATACCTACTATCATATGAATATCTCTTCAGGTATTTGTTTTTGTTGTTTAGTCACTAAGCTGTATCTGACTCTATCTGATGCTATGGACTGTAGCTGCCAGGCTCTTTGGTCCATGTGATTTTCCAGTCAAGAATACTGGAATAAAGGGTTGCCATCTTCTTCCCCAGAAGATCTTCCCAACCCAGGGGTCGAACCATTGGCATCTCCTCCATTGGCAGGGAGATTCTTTACCACTGAGTCACCAGGGAAACCCTCTCTTTAAGTATATATCAGTTCAGTTCAGTCACTCAGTCGTGTCCGACTCTTTGCAACCCCGTGAATCACAGCACGCCAGGCCTCCCTGTCCATAACCAACTCCTGGAGTTCACTCAGACTCACGTCCATTGAGTCCGTGATGCCATCCAGCCATCTCATCCTGGGTCGTCCCCTTCTCCTCCTGCCCCCAATCCCTCCCAGCATCAGAGTCTTTTCCAATGAGTCAACTCTTCACATGAGGTGGCCAAAGTACTGGAGCTTCAGCTGTAGCATCATTCCTTCCAAAGAAATCCCAGGGCTGATCTCCTTCAGAATGGACTGGTTGGATCTCCTTGCAGTCCAAGGGACTCTCAAGAGTCTTCTCCAACACCACAGTTCAAAAGCATCAATTCTTCAGCTCTCAGCTTTGTTCACAGTCCAACTCTCACATCCATACATGACCACAGGAAAAACCATAGCCTTGACTAGACGGACCTTAATCAGCAAAGTAATGTCTCTGCCTTTGAATATGCTATCTAGGTTGGTCATAACTTTTCTTCCAAGGAGTAAGTGTCTTTTAAGTTCATGTCTGCAATCACCATCTGTAGTGATTTTGGAGCCCAAAAATATAAAGTCTGACACTGTTTCCCCTTCTATTTCCCATGAAGTGATGGGACCAGATGCCATGATCTTCATTTTCTGAATGCTGAGTTTTAAGCCAACTTTTTCACCCTCCACTTTCACTTTCATCAAGAGGCTTTTAAGTTCCTCTTCACTTTCTGCCATAAGGGTGGTGTCATCTGGATATATGAGGTTATTGATATTTCTCCCAGCAATCTTGATTTCAGCTTGTGTTTCTTCCAGTCCAGCGTTTCTCATGATGTACTCTGCATATACATATTACAGTTTTTGACTGGCTTGACTAACAACTCAGATTATCATAAGGTCTGCATTTAAGACATGGAAAAGAATTTCCTCACTTTTGGTTTTTCACTAGTTTTAAATGGCTTCTGGCTACTTCTACTTAATGTAAATCATTATCCCTAAGAACCAGATGCCAAATAACTTCTAATAGTCAGAGTCAGAAGGGGCAAAACTTGTTCAATACAGCTGGTTAAAGTTAGCAAAGCTGTAAGCTAAAGGAAAGAGGGAGAGGAGAGGTAAATCTCATGATTAAAACAGTATCAAGTAATTATGACTAAGTAAATTATTTTGGGTTAGGGTCCTAAGTATAATGGAACTAAATATCTTTGGAGGTGGAGGAGAAAGTGTCTAGAATTTCTTTTTTCCCAAAGGAAAGTAAGTAAACTCTGTGATTGTTGTATTGTACAGCAAATTTCCTTTATCTACTTGAGTGATAAATGAACTGAATTAATCAGTTTACATCACTTTTCAGTATACTTTCTCATTATCATTAATGAGAGGGCACAGAGAATTTGAGGGGAGACTTTTTCCTGAGCTTGTTCTTCTGGCCTTATCCTCTTGATATTACCCTGTACAGTTAAAAGAATTCAAATTAGAAGTAAAGGGAATTGGGTTTCTTCTGTGACCTTTTACCTAATGAAGTGTCCCTAAGTTTTGTGTCTCAGTCTTTTTAGTCTAAGAAAAATCCCATATCCTCTCTCAGCATTCATTCATCTGCCATCTTTTCTCAGAACACCATTAGAGAAGATATGCACTGGTTTCTCTAAAGAATTCACTTCCATCTTGTAATATTGGCACACTGAAGCCATGTAACTGAGTAACATCTTTCAAGTTTGTGAAGTAAACATTTCTTTTTCATCTTCTACATTCTTGGCACTATTAAAATTATATAAAATAGAATTTCACTTTAAGACAGAAATGGAAAAGATTGCTGATAAAGAAGAGAGAGATCAAAGAGAGAGGGGACATATGTAATACTTACAATTCATGTTGATATATAGCAGAAATCAATAAAATACTATAAAGCAATTTTCCTCCAATTAAAAATAAATAAATTTAAATTGAAGAAACAGAATAACAGATCTTTAAGAACTTTATTCATCTGTTTTCATGGTTTTATTTATAACACACAGAACCTGATCCAACTAACCTTGTCTCTTCATCATTCCCTAGATTTACCATTTGCCTCTTATAGCCTCTGTTTTCCAGTCCCGCTCCCTAAATAATTATGATAGTTATTACTAATTGAATGGCAATCATGTGGCTGAAATTTTTCGTATTATCTTTAACCATACCTAGATTCCTGCTATTTGCATAGTATGATTTCCACACAACAAATGAAAGAGCAGTGTTTCAGAAATGTCAGTCATTTTGTTGAAAGGCTATAGTGAAATACTGAATAAAAATTGGATTCAGACACAGGCTGAACCAAAGTCCTGGGCTTTTCCAAAACTCCTTGTTGAATGATGTGTTCTCTTCCAGCTTTCCTGAATGGTATTTGCCAATCTGATAATCGTGCTATTGAAATCTCCCTTCTCTGTGAACTTTTTCTTTATTTCTCTATTTGTTCCTTGAACTCCTTCTTTTGTATAGTTTTTTTTTTTTCCAAGTATGCTTCCTCAACTGAAAACATCTTAAATCAGGTGCCTTAGTTTGGGTTTCTTAGAAAAGACTCTGAGATGAAATTTTGTGTGCATATGTTTGTTGCTGAGTGTTTTTAGGAGACGTGCTAGGAAATAGGAAGGCGGGAGCTAAACTGAAGAAGCCCCAGGTGGACATTCAGAGTGGTGTGTGATTGCTGCAAGCAACACAACTCTGATAAGAAACTAGGAGTCCCAAAGACAGAGGATGGGGAACTTCCCTGGTGGTCCAGTGGTTAAGATTCTGTGCTTCCACTGAAGGGGGCATGGGTTTGGTACCTGGTGGGGGAACTAAGATCACGCATGATGCATGACATGGCCAAAAAGTAGACGATGAATGTGCCAACCTGCAGAAATGATGTGAATGGAATAGAACAATGTTCCATACAAAAAAGTTGCATATATTAATTACATAACCACTGTGAAGGGCTATTATGTACTGGAAACCTCCTTATATTTCAGATCTCAGCCACTGTCTCATGAAGCCTGCATTCTTATAGGGAAAGAGACAGGGTACATAGGTACAATAGAGTCACCAATTCCATAAGAACAGTTTGCTCCAAGAGCAAAAGTAATCCCAGTCTGTGCAGAGAAGAAACCACCACCAAGATGCCTGTACTGAGTAAGAATTTGTTAGCTGAGTAAGAATTTGCTAAGCAAAAGTCCTTACATGATACCTGGAACAAGGTGGTGTACAGAATGACTTTCTGAATATTTATATTTCCTACCCTTGTTCATTACTACATATACTGGTTGCTCAGGAAATAATTTTTGTGTGATATATATTCCACATAGAGTAGATGTTCAGTTAATATTTGCAGAATAAGTATGCAAAATTTAAATCAATGTGAGACTAACATGTCAACAAACACACCAAAACATTTTTTTTTCAGTTTGAAGTGAGTAGGAATATAGAATTTGGGGGAAGTTAGTGGGAATCTGAAGAAAAATTTGATCCTATCTTCTAGCAAATTACAGCATGTGTATTGTAACTCAGCTGGCTTTTTATTTTTAATTTAGCAATCTTTCTGTGAATTGTTCTTGTTAACTTGATTAAAGCTACTGCATGTTCAGTGCCACTAATGTCTCCTTTACCCAGTAAAATAATCAGTCCCAGGCTTTAAAAATAAAAAAGCATTTTTTGGGGACTTCCATGGCAGTCCACTGGTTAAGACTTTGCCTTCCAATGCAAGAGGTGTAGGTTCAATCCGTGGTCAGGAAGTTAAGATCCCACATGGCTTGTGGCCAATAAAACAAAAACATAAAACAGAAACAATACAGTAACAATACAATAAATACTTTAAAAAATGGTTCATAAAAAAATATTTTATACAAAAGCATTTTGTTTAGATTTTTGTTTGTTGTTCACTGACATCATTTTTGTACAGTGTATGTGCCCTGCTCTTTGGGCATAAGAAAAGAATAAGCATTTTCTATTCTAGAGAACTTTTCCTTCTTAAATGGAGTAGAGTGTAATGGAGAAAATCAGAAGGTAATGCATGGTAATATTCATGTCTTATTGTTATTGTCCAGTCACTCAATGGTGTCTGACTTGTTGTGACCCCATGGACTGCAGCATGCCAGACTTCCCTGTCCTTCATCATCTCCTGGAGTTTGCTCAAACTCATGTCCATTCAGTCAGCGATCCCACCCGACTGTCTCATTCTCTCTTGTCCCCTTCTCTTGCCTTCAGTTTTTCCCAGCATCAGGATCTTTTCCAATGAGTTGGCTCTTCACATCAGGTGGCCAAAGTGTTGGAGCTTCACCTTCATCATCAGTCTTTCCAGTGGAATATTCAGGGTTGATTTCCTTTAAGAGTGATTGGTTTGATTTCCATGTAGTCCAAGGGACTCTCAAGAGTCTTCTCCAACACCACAGTTCAAAAGCATCAATGCTTCGGTGCTCAGCCTTCTTTACGGTCCAGCTCTCACATCTGTACATGACAATTGGAAAAACCATTGCTTTGACTATATGGACCTTTGTCAGCAGAGTAATGTCTCTGCTTTTTAATATGCTCTCTAGGTTTATCATAGCTTTTCTTCCAAGGAGCAAGGGTCTTTTAATTTCATGGCTGCAGTCATCATCTGCAGTGATTTTTGAAGCCCAAGAAAATAAAGTCTGTCACAGTTTCCATTGTTTTCCCATCTACTTGCCATGAAATTGAGAGAGCGAATTCTTAGGTCGATAAGGAGACCAGGACCCTCGAGGAGGAGGAGCGGGAGGAGGAAAGGATAAACTTTTTTTCTACATTCTCTTCTCTTAGTCACATAAGACATTTTTTCTTAAGCTCTGAGTTGTCATGGTGACAATATACTTTGCCTAACACTAACTTTGTTTAAGTCCAGTGCTAATGATTACACAACAAAACAACACATCTTGCTCAAGGGTATGTTTTTCCTTAAGCACTGTACTAATGATTATATAAGAACAATGTATAATGCTCAAGGATATGTTTCTCCTTCCTAACAGGAACCTGTTCCTCTGACTAATCTTGTTATCTTAAGATGTTATGTTGTGGGAGAGGGCCCAGCAAGACCTTTACAACCTTGAGATATTCTTTTGATCTATTGTTGGTAACCAATTGGAAAATTATATAAAACTCCACCCAAACTATTGAGTGGGGCACACTTCACCCCCTTCTGATGTCTGTCAGAAGCTTTCTTGATCCCTTTTTCACTGTAATAAAAATTTTGCTGCATGAAGCTCTGAGTGACTGAATCCATGTCTTTGGTCCCAAAGCAAAGTTCTCTTTCTTTGGAGATCATGAATCTGACACCATGCACCATAAGCTATCAGAGTGATGGGACATGATGCCACGATCTTAGTTTTTTACATGTTGAGTTTTAAGCCAGCTTTTTCACTCCTATTTAACTTTCATCAAGAGGCTCTTCAGTTCTTCTTTGCTTTCTGCCCCAAGGGTGGTATCATCTGCCTATCTGAGGCTATTGATATTTCTCCCAGCAATCTTGATTCCAGCTTGAGCTTCATCCATCCCAGCATTTTGCATGATGTACTCTGCGTATAAGTTAAATAAGCAGGATGACAAGATACAGCCTTGATGTATTCCTTTCCTAATTTGGAACTAGTGTTTTGTTCCATGTTCATCCTAACTGTTGCTTCTCCACTTGCATACAGGTTGCTCAAGAGACAGGCAAGGTGGTCTGGTATTCTCATCTCTTTCCACAGTTTGCTGTGATTCACACAGTCAAAGGCTTTACCATAGTCAATGAAGCAGAAGTAGATATTTTTCTGGAATTCTCTTGTTTTTTCTATGATCCAAAGAATGTTGGCAATTTGATCACTGGTTCCTTTGCCGTTTCTAAATCCAGCTTGTACATCTGGAAGTGCTCGGTTCACATACTGTTGAAGCCTAGCTTAAAGGATTTTGAGCATTACCTTGCTAGCATGTGAAATGAGTACAACTGTGTGGCAGTTTGAACATTCATTGAAATTGCCCATCTTTGGGATTGGGATGAAAACTGACTTTATTATACATGGCTTATACAAGTAATGAAATTGAGTGGAGGGGAATGAAAAGGCTGTATGTTGGTTCAGGAAAGAAGAACATTATTTAGTTGCTCAAGAGTCACCTCCTTGCTTCGAAATATTGATATATATGGATAGAAAGTGAAAGTTGCTCAGTCCTGTCCGACTCCTTGTGACCCCATGGACTATTCAGTCGAGGGAGTTCTCCAGGCTAGAATACTGGAGTGGGTAGATTTTTCCCTTCTCCAGCAGATGACCCCAACCCAGGAATTGAATTGGGGTCTCCTACATTGCAAGTGGATTCTTTACCAACTGAGCTATCTCAAAATTCTCCAAGGCAGGCTTCAGCAATACGTGAACCGTTAACTTCCAGATGTACAAGCTGGTTTTAGAAAAGGCAGAGGAACCAGAGATCAAATTGCCAACATCCGCTGGATCATGGAAAAAGCAAGAGAGTTTCAGAAAAAACATCTATTTCTGCTTGATTGACTATGCCAAAGCCTTTGACTGTGTGGATCACAGCAAACTGTGGGAAATTCTGAAAGAGATGGGAATACCAGACCACCTGACCTGCCTCTTGAGAAACCTATATGCAGATCAGGAAGCAACGGTTAGAACTGGACATGGAACAACAGACTGGTTCCAAATAGGAAAAGGAGTACATCAAGGCTGTATATTGTCACCCTGCTTATTTAACTTATATGCAGAGTACATCATGAGAAACACTGGGCTGGAAGAAGTACAAGCTGGAATCAGGATCACTGGGAGAAATATCAAGAACCTGAGATATGCAGATGACACCACCCTTATGGCAGAAAGTGAAGAGGAACTCAAAAGCCTCTTGATGAAAGTGAAAGAGGAGAGTGAAAAAGTTGGCTTAAAGCTCAACATTCAGAAAATGAAGATCATGGCATCTGGTCCCATCACTTCATGGGAAATAGATGGGGAAACAGTGGAAACAGTGTCTGACTTTATTTTTTGGGCTCCAAAATCACTGTTGATTGCAGCCATGAAATTAAAAGACGCTTACTCCTTGGAAGAAAAGTTATGACCAACCTATATAGCATATTCAAAAGCAGAGACATTACTTTGCCAACAAAGGTCCATCTGTCAGGGCTATGGTTTTTCCAGTAGTCATGTATGGATGTGAGAGTTGGACTGTGAAGAAAGCTGAGTGCTGAAAAGTTGATGCTTTTGAACTGTGGTGTTGGAGAAGACTCTTGACAGTCCATTGGACTGCAGGGAGATCCAACCAGTCCATCCTAAAGGAGATCAGTCCTGGGTGTTCATTGGAAGGACTGATGCTGAAGCTGAAACTCCAGTACTTTGGCCACCTCATGTGAAGAGTTGACTCATTGGAAAAGACCCTGATGCTGGCGGGGATTAAGGGCAGGAGGAGAAGGGGATGACAGAGGATGAGATGGCTGGATGGCATCACCAACTCAATGGACATGAGTTTGGGTAAACTCTAGGAGTTGGTGATGGACAGGGAGGCCTGGCATGCTGTGATTCATGGGGTCACAAAGAGCTATACACGACTGAATGACTGAACTGAACTGAGTTATTATTACCTCCACCATAGTTTGGGCCCCGGCCAAACAACAGGGAGGGAATACAACCCCTTCCATCAACATAAAATTGGATTAAATATTTATTGAGCATGGCCCCACCCATCAGAACAAGACCTAGTTTCCCCTTCAGTCTCTGCAATCAGGAAACTTCCATAAGCCTCTTAGTCTTATCCATCAGCGGGCAGACAGAATGAAAACCACAATCACAGAAAACTAACCAACTGATCACATGGACCACAGCCTTGTCTAATTCAGTGTAGCTAGGAGCCATGCCATGTAGGGCCACCCAAGATAAACAGGTCATGGTGGGAATTTGTGACAAAACATGGTCCACTGGAGAAGGGAATGGCAAACCGCTTCAGTATTCTTTCCTTGAGAACCACATGAGCAGTATGAAAAGGCAAAAAGATAGGACACTGAAAGAGGAACTCTCCAGATTGGTAGGTGCCCAATATGCCACTAAGGATGAGTGGAGAAATAACTCCAGAAAGAATAAAGAGATGGAGCCAAAGAAAAACAACACCCAGAAATGGATGTGAATGATGATGGAAGTAAAGTTCGATGCTATAAAGAACAGTATTCCATAAGAACCTGGAATGTTAGGTCCATGAATCAAGGTAAATTGGAAGTGGTCAAACAGAAGATGGCAAGAGTGAACATCCACATTTTAGGAATCAGTGAACTAAAATGGACTGGAATGGGTGAATTTAATTCAGAGGACCATTGTATCTACTACTGTGGGCAAGAATCCCTTAGAAGAAATGGAATAGCCATCATAGTAAACAAGAGTCCAAAATGCAGTACTTTGATGCAGTCTCAAAAACGACAGAATGATCTCTGTTCATTTCCAAGGCAAACCACTTAATATCACAGTAATCCAAGTCTATGCCCTGACCAATAAGGCTGAAGAAGCTGAAATTGAATGGTTCTATGAAGACCTACAAGACGTTAGGCCTGTTAGACCTGTTAGACAAGACTTGTTAAACCTAGAACTAACACCCCCAAAAGATGTCTTTTTCATTGTAGGAGACTAGAATGCAAAAGTAGGAAGTCAAGAGATACCTGGAGTAACAGGCAAATTTGGACCTGGAGTACAAAACAAAGCAGGGCAAAGGCTTACAGAGTTTTGCCAAGAGAGTGCACTGGTCATAGCAAACACCCTCTTCCAACAACACAAGAGAAGACTCCACACATGGACATCACCAGATGGTCAATACCCAAATCAGATTGATTATATTCTTTGCAGCTGAAAATGGAGAAGCTCTATACAGACAGCAAAAGCAAACCTAGAAGCTGACTTTGGCTCAGATCTTTAAGCCCTTATTGCCAAATTCAGACAAATTGAAAAAAGTAGGGAAAACCACCAGACCATTCAGGTCTGACCTAAATCAAATCCTTTACAATTATACAGGGGAAGTAACAAATAGATTCAAGGGATTAGATCTGATAGAGTGCCTGAAGAACAATGGATGGAGGTTCATGACATTGTACAGGAGGCAGTGATCAATACCATCCCCAAGAAAAAGAAATGCAGAAAGGCAAAATGGTTGTTTGAGGAGGCCTTACAAATAGCTGAGAGAAGAAGAGAAGCTAAAGCCAAAGGACGAAAAGAAAGATATACCGATTTGAATGCAGAGTTCCAAAGAATAACTAGGAGAGATAATAAAGCCTTCTTCAGTGATCAGTGAAAAGAAATAGAGGAAAACAAAAGAACAGGAAAGACTAGAGATCTCTTCAAGAAAATTAGAGGTACTAAGGGAACATTTCATGGAAAGATGGGCACAATAAAAGACAAATGGTATGGACCTAACAGAAGCAGAAGATATTAAGAAGAGGTGGCAAGAATACACAGAGGAACTATACAAGAAAGATCTTCATGACCAGATAAGCATGATGGTGTGATTAATCACCTAGAGCCATCCTGGAATGTGAAGTGAAGTGGGCCTTAGAAAGCATCACTACAAACAAAGCTAGTGGAGGTTGTGGAATTCTAGTTGAGCTCTTTCAAATCCTAAAAGATGATGCTGTGAAAGTGCCGCACTCAATATGCCAGCAAATTTGGAAAACTGAGCAGTGGCCACAGGACTGTAAAAGGTCAGTTTTCATTCCAATCCCTAAGAAAGACAATGCCAAAGAAAGCTCAAACTCCCACACAATCACACTCATCTCACACGCTAGTAAAGTAATGCTCAAAATTCTCCAAGCCAGGCTTCAACAGTACATGAATTGAGAACTTCCAGGTGTTCAAGCTGGATTTAGAAAAGGCAGAGGAACCAGAGATCAAACTGGAAACATCTGTTGGATCATTGAAAAAGCAAGGGAGTTCCAGAAAAACATCTATTTCTGCTTTATTGACTATGCCAAAGCCTTTGACTGTGTGGATCACAGCAAACTGTGGAAAATTCTAATAGAGATGGGAAAACCAGACCACTTGACCTGACTTCTAAGAAATCTGTATGCAGGTCAAGAAGCAACAGTTAGAACTGGACACAAAACAGTGAACTGGTTCCCAATCAGGAAAGGAGTACATCAAGGTTGCATATTGTCATCCTGCTTATTTAACTTCCTGCTAAGTTGCTTCAGTCTTGTCTGACTCTGTGCGACCCCATAGATGGCAGCCCACCAGGCTCTGCCATCCCTGGGATTCTCCAGGCAAGAATACTGGAGTGGGTTGCCATTTCCTTCTCCAGTGCATGAAAGAGAAAAGTGAAAGTGAAGTCGATAAATCATGAGAAATGCTGGGCTGGACGAAGCACAAGCTGGAATCAAGATTGCCAGAAGAAATATCAACAACCTCAGATATACAGATGACCCCACCCTTATGGCAGAAAGCAAAGAGGAACTAAAGACCCTCTTGATGAAAGTGAAAGAGAAGAGTGAAACAGTTGACTTAAAACTCAACATTCAGAAAACTAAGATCATGGCATTTGGTCCCATCAATTTAAGGCAAATAGATGGCTAAACAGTGGAAACAATGACAGACTTTATTTTGCTCCAAAATCACTGCAGATGGTAACTGCAGCCATGAAATTAAAAGATGCTTGCTCCTTGGAAGAAAAGCTATGATCAACCTAAACAGCATATTAAAAAGCAGAGACATTACTTTGCCAACAAAGGTCCATCTAGTCAGAGCTATGGTTTCTCCTGTAGTCATGTATGGCTGTGAGAGTTGGGCTATAAAGAAAGCTGAGCACCAAAGAATCGATGCTTTTAAGCTGGGGTGTTTAGAAGACTCTTGAGAGTCCTTTGGAATGCAAGGAAATCCAACCAGTCAATCCTAAGGCAAAATCAGTCCTGAATACTCACTGGAAGGACTGATGCTGAAGCTAAAGCTGAAGGTCCAATACTTCGGCCACCTGATGTGAAGAGCTGACTCATTAGAAAAGACCCTGATGCTGAGAAAGATTGAAGGTGGGAGGAGTGGGACGACAGGATGAAATTGTTGGATGGCATCACTGATTCGATGTACCTGAGTCTGAGTAAGCTCTGGGATTGGTGATGGACAGGGAAGGTTGGCCTGCTGCAGTCCATGGGGTTGCAAAGAGTTGGACACGACTGAGTGACTGAACTGAACTAATGGACAGAAAAGACAGGGTCAATTTTGGATGCCTTCAAACATCTAGTCTAGAGGAATGGAGCTCTGTCTTTGAGGCAATATATCCCCCAGGTAAACAGTAATGATAACTGATTGAGATGGGTGACAGTGATAAGATTCAAGTGATGCCTGGGAGAGTTTTAGCAATAGTATGCATATTGGACTCATTTAGGACAAAAGAGAAGGCAAGGAGATAGGTTAACAGGATAAAGCCAGGAAATAGGTGGTGAGAGCTTAAACAAGCCAAAAACAACATAAAGATTTTTAAAGAGATGATTTGTTTACAGAATAGTCAGAAAGAATTTTGAATCAAAAGATACTAAACTAACTAAAAAAGATTATTTGGTCACCCAGTGAATTCATTTAATCATTTAAAAAGTACCCTGGTTCTTTGTGTTATTTTCTTATAGATAATCAGGATCCTTCATTTGGTAATTTGTTTGTTTTCTGGTTATTGAATTTTAGTAGAGGCAAAATAGAGTTAAATCACAGTCTATTGAGGTAAAATGGCCAAAGGGCCAACTGTTCTTTCTTTCTTGTAATATTTATTTGGCAGTACTGGGTCTTTGTTGTGACACACAGGATCTTTAGTCATGGCACGTGAACTCTCAGTGATGGTATGTGGGATCTATTCCCTGACCAGGAATAGAACCTGGTCCCCACGCACTGGGAGCTCAGAGTCTTAGCCACCAGACCACCAGCAAAACCCCTGTTCTTCTTTCTTAATGATTAATTCATTCATCCAGTTCTTTTGTCATTTTTTTTACATGCTGTATTCTAGATCAAAACCAAATAAACAACTATAAATGAATGAAATGTCATAATTTTTAGAGAAACATGACTTTCTGGAGAAATCGTATGGCCTGGGGAGTTTAACCCAGGGGAAAAGTCAGAGATGCCTTCCTTGAGAAAGTGACGTTGGACATTCTGTGGATGAATGGTAGCTAAACATGTCAAGACATAGGAAGAGATTAAGATGTTCAAGTCACAGTCTTATAGGAATTTTGGACTGGCTTGAGTACTTTTGTGCAGCACCTTATGAGAAATATGAAGATAGTTTTACTCCAGGCTGGGGAGTTATAGTTTTATTTTCAGGTCTCAGGATTCCAACCAGGATGATGATAGGATCAGTTCAAACTTTGTAAGATCAGCATTGTACCAGCAAAGAATACAGCATGGGCAACTGTAGCATCATGGTAAGAGTTTTGAGAACCTTAAGAACTGGCAGTATAGAATAGAAAATAGCAATGTCTTTAAGGTTTTACAGAGACATAATGCACAGGACCTGGTAAATGACTAGATATATGGTGAAGGAGGAGGAGAGAAAGATGGTATGGTAGACACTGGCTTGATGCTCACTAAGCCTGTTTGTCTTTCTTCCCATAGAGTTTTGTTAATTGATGTTTTTAATTATCCTGCAGTAGGATGGAGCCTCATGAAAAACCCTTGGCAGTGGACTGTAAATGGAAGTGATTTGTGGGTAAAGGAGTTAAAGAGTGCACGCTTTCTCCATGCTGTCTTTGATTCCCAGTTAGTTCACTGGATGATGTCAGGATGAAACCACATTTAGAGAACATTAGATCCAATAGACGAAAGCAGCCTGCATCCCCAAATAAATGCATGGAACAGAGACCCTGCTGCTCTATATGAACTTTCATGTGAATGAGAAATAGCATGAGAGTGTATGTGCGCGTGTGTGTGTGTGTGTGTGTTGTGAACTTCAAAATTTTAACTTGTATCATTTTTATAGCAGTTATAATGTAATCACCCTGACTAATACAGCTGTCATTCAGATTTATGGCCTGAGAACATAAGTGGTTGAATAATATCTTTCACAAACTCTGGAAAATAGTAGGATGAATTTTTTTGGATGGGAGATATTAATTTTTAAAAAATTTTATTGAAGTATAGTTGATTTGCAATGTTGTGTTAATTTCTGCCATACAGCAAATGTATATGTATGTATATATATATTCTTTTCCATTATGGTTTATCACAGGATACTGAATATAGTTCCCTATGCTATACAGTAGGACCTTATTGTTTATCCATCCTGTATAGAGAGTTTGCCTCTGCTAATCCCAAACTCCCAATCCTTTCTTCCCCACTGTGCTTTCGCCTTCTTGGCAGCCACAGATCTATTCTCTTTGGAGATGACTTTAGATTTAATCAACTAATTTTGATATGACTGTGGGTCATCAAAAAGTAAATGCCAAATGGGGATTTCGATGTGATTCTGGAATCCAGAAAAAATAGAAACCTGGAAATAGTTATAGGAGTTACTGACATACACTAAAATTGAAGCTATGAAAGTGAATGAGGACACCTCAGAGTTTCTGCAGTGAGAGACTGAGAAATTTTCCAGGGCCAATACCTTAGGAGGGTTTCCCTGGTGGCTCAGAAAGAAAAGAATCCACTCGTATTGTGGGAGACCTGGGTTAGATCCCTGGATTGGGGATATCCCTGGAGAAGAGAATGGCTACCCACTCCAGTATTCTTACCTGGAGAATCCCATGGACAGAGGAGCCTGGTGGGTTATAGTCCATGAGGTCACAAAGAATCAGGCATGACTGGTGACTAGCACAATACCTTAGCAACAGAAACACTGAAGAAATGGAAAGAAGAAAAAGAACCCAAAACAATTCTGCAGGGAGGCAACAACATAGTTGGGAGGAAATCCAGAATATTGGATTGTCTCCTAAGATAAAGGAAGACAGAACTACACAGAGGTGGCAGCCAACAAAGTCAGTATTTGCAGAGACTAATCAGTCCGTCAGATTTTACTACTAGGAGGTGTCATATATGTGTCATGACCTTATGCCCTCTTTGTTCAGGGCAGTCTAAGTTGATGATTAATTATTAATAATTTCCCTTTTTACTCCCATCCTGGGTTGAATGATAAGATAGAATCACATGAGTCATAAACACAGTTGATAAGAATAGTTTCAGTGGTGATAAAATCTTTGCTGTAGCTTAAGTTCATGGGTGGGAGAGTGATGAGGAAGGGTTTCTTAACATAGGCTTAACTGTGGAGGGAAAGACAGAGCTGAGGTAGGTGGGTGAGGAATCACTGGAGGGAGTTTTGTTGCTGGTCAATTTCTTTCTTTATTCTGGAGCTGTCCTGGGTCTTGGGTGCAGCAATCAGGTCTCTCTAACTGTGGCATGAGAGCTTAGTTGTCCTGTGTCATGTGGGATCTTAATTCCCTGACCAGGGGTTGAACCCATGTCCTCTGCATTGGAGGACAGATTCTTAATCACTGGACCACCAAGGAAGTCCTTGTTGTTTTGTTCTCAAGTTAGAAGACTGAGCATTTTTGTGCTCAGGGGAAAGAAAATCATAAATAGGGAGAAATGTTAGCCTGCTTGGTAATAAAGAAGAGGTCTTAGACTAGGTTGCAAGAGAGCCAAAATGGACCGAAGGTCAGTTCTTCATCTGCTTTATTACCCAGATATTGTTATTTTCTGCTTTCTCTTTTGGGACTCAGCATTGCCGGTATTGCCTATTTTAGGCCTTAGTTGTGGGCCGCATTTCCTGAGAGATGAGGCCTGTATTCTAGCAAAGGCAGCTGCATTTGTGGCTCAGCAAGTGATTTATATCTTTAGCTTCAACAAATATTCAGATGCTTTGTCATCGTTTTTATCTGATAATTCCTATAATCAAATCATGAGCTGTAAAACCAACACATTTTATTTACTATCTGAGATAAAAACAGGAGACTATTAACCAATACATTTTTCTCTTCTCTAGTGGGAATCATAATCACTATTCAGTCTTTCACTATATATTAATGTCTGTTAGAAGTTCACCTTCCATAAAATACAGGTAAAAATTCATTTACCTATATTATGCTGCTAAATAAATAATCAGTGTTAACTACACACATCTGAGGAAGATGTAAGAATTAAACTTGATAAGATAGAGTCAGACTAACCATAATCAGGGGCTTCCCTGGTGGCTCAATCAGTAAAGAATTGGCCTGCAATGCAGGAGACCTGAGTTCAATCCCTGGGCTCGGAAGATCCCCTGGAGGAGTAAACGGCTACCCACTCCAGTATTCTGGCCTGGAGAATTCCATGGACAGAGGAGGCTGGCAGGCTACAGGGCCATGGGGTCACAAAGAGTCTGACACAACTGAGCGACTTTCACTTTCAACCATAATCAGGATTCATCCACTTAGGAGAATGAGAAAATGCAGCCTTCAGTATCATTGACTCATGCAAATCTAATGGGTTATATTGTTTAGCAATTTCACTGCAACAAGAACCATCTTTTCTAAAGAAAGAAATCCTTCTATTATGGAAAAAAAATGAAACTACTTTAAAACAAATTAGATTTCTTTTTAAGTTTGAGAAAGTAATGCTGCTTGCATTGGTGACAGGCTCATAGACCAGTAGGCACTGACTCAATGGATCATGTATAATAGCCAGCCAGGAGACTTGACTGAAAAGTGGAAGTCGAGATCTCATTATAAGAAGGGACTTACTGCTGTTGAAGATCTGTTCCACAGAGTTAATATTTGGCCCAAGAGAAGCTGCTTTTGAGAGGGATGTCCGTTGTAACTGTAATATTCCTAAAGCAGCACCATTGTATATAAACGACCATGTCTCATTCCCACTAGGAAACTGCCATATTAAAAATATTTTTGTTAAAGGACAGTGTGAGTCATTTACTTCAACAGTCAAACAATGCTCACGTTAGACTTTGCTGACTCATTTTTTCCCCTGGGTCTCTGGAAATGCAGACCTGTTGGAGAGCATTTATATGTATTTCCTCATGGAGATGACTGAAACCTGGAGAAAGGACAGATAGCCTGGGGAAAACTAAGGTTACTTAGTGTCAACAAAAAAACTAGTTGATCAAAGAAAGAATTGAAAAACTATGTGTACCAACTTTGAGGATTATAAACTGGGAAGAGCATCTCAGAAAACTCAGAATTCTTTTGCCAGTTAGAAATAATGGCACAGTTATGTAACTTTATTATTGACCATTTACAGTCCAGATGTAAGCGTCACCCTAGTGGGTCCTCTGGCCCCGTACAAGATCTACAGGGAATGTTATCTTTTAAGGAGTTGTCTTGTCGATGCTGGGAGAACGTTGTTCTTTGTGGTTGAGCAGATATTCCTGCCAGTGGGGGAGATTTGGTCCACGTGTGAGATGCAGACACACAATGCACAGTAGAGGGGAGACAGGAGACCAAAGGGCAAAGAAGTTTTATGTTTAGATTTTTCTTGTCCTGCCATAAAGCATGAATTCTATTGCATAAGAGTATTGGAGGGGAGGAAAAGATGGGCTTATGTGGACAGAAACATGCAGATTAACATAGGTGGCAGACAGTCTTGGTTGTGCTAGATCAGTTCAGTTCAGTTCAGTTCAGTCGCTCAGTCGTGTCCGACTCTTTGCGACCCCAAGAATCACAGCACACCAGGCCTCCCTGTCCATCACCAACTCCCGGAGTTCACTCAGACTCACGTTCATTGGGTCCGTGATGCCATCCAGCCATCTCATCCTCTGTCGGCCCCTTCTCCTCCTGCCCCCAATCCCTCCCAGCATCAGAGTCTTTTCCAATGAGTCAACTCTTCGCATGAGGTGGCCAAAGTACTGGAGCTTCAGCTTTAGCATTATTCCTTCCAAAGAACACCCAGGACTGATCTCCTTGAGAATGGACTGGTTGAGTCTGCTTGAAGTCCAAGGGACTCTCAAGAGTCTTCTCCAACACCACAGTTCAAAGCATCAATTCTTCAGTGCTCAGCTTTCTTCACAGTCCAACTCTCACATCCATACATGACCACTGGAAATACCATAGCCTTGACTAGACGGACCTTTGTTGGCAAAGTAATGTGTCTGCTCTTCAATATGCTATCTAGGTTGGTCATAACTTTTCTTCCAAGGAGTAAGCATCTTTCAATTTCATGGCTGCAGTCACCATCTGCAGTGATTTTGGAGCCTCAAAAGATAAAGTCTGTCACTGTTTCCATTGTTTCCCCATCTATTTCCCATGAAGTGATGGGACCAGATGCCATGATCTTCATTTTCTGAATGTTGAGCTTTCAGCCAACTTTTTCACTCTCCTCTTTCACTTTCATCAAGAGGCTTTTGAGTTCCTCTTCACTTTCTGTCATAAGGGTGGTGTCATCTGCATATCTGAGGTTATTGATATTTCTCCCAGCAATCTTGATTCCAGCTTGTGCTTCTTCCAGCCCAGCATTTCTCATGATGTGCTCTGCATAGAAGTTAAATAAGCAGGGTGACAATATACAGCCTTGACGTACTCCTTTTCCTATTTGGAACCGGTCTGTTGTTCCATGTCCAGTTCAAACTGTTGCTTCCTGACCTGCATATAGGTTTCTCAAGAGGCAGGTCAGGTTGTGCTAAGATGAGGGAAATCTACAGAAAGAAGACATGAAGCATGCAGGCTCACCTACACAGGAGGCGTTACAGACAGTCCCTGGGATGTGGGTGTGGAACACCATACTGAAGGAGAGGGGAATGGATTACTGTGTTGGTTGTTGTCGTTCAGTCACTAAGTCATGTCCGACTCTGCAATCCCATGAACGGCAGCACGTCAGGCCTCCCTGTCCCTCACTATCTCCTAGAGTTTGCCCAAACTCATCTCAATTGGGTTGGTGATGCCATCCTCTGTCGCCACCTTTTCCTTTAGCCCTCAATCTTTCCCAGCATCAGTATCTTTTCCAATGTGCTGGCTCTTTGTATCAGGTTGCAAAAGTATTGGAGCTTCAGCTTCAGCATCAGTCCTTCCAATGAATATTCAGGACTGATTTCTTTTAAGATTGATTGGTTTGATCTCCTTGCTGTCAAAAGAACTCTCAAGAGTCCTCCAGCACCATAGTTCGAAAACATCAATTCTTTGGTGCTCTGCCTTCCTTATGGTCCTACTCTCACATCCCTAAATGACTACTGGAAAGACCAAAGATTTGACTATGTGGACCTTTGTCAGCAAAGTGATGTCTTTGCTTTTTAATACACTGTCTAGGTTTGTCATAGCGTTTCTTCCAAGAAGCAAGTGTCTTTTAAATTCATGACTCCAGTCACCATTCACAGTGATTTTAGAACCCTGAAAGAGAAAATCTGTCACTGCTTCCATCAGGCTTTATTGTTAGTGGGTTGGTGGATAGCATCCTTATGAATCCTTTGTTTCTATAATTTGCCCTTTAGCTACATTTGATCTGTTTCTGTTCCTAAGAGCCACATTACTATTGACATTAAATTTGTCTCCTTCCAGTCTTATCTAATCTCACTGAATGAATCCACCCAATTCCAAGAAACCTGGAAATGATTCTTAATTTCTCTCTTCTGTTCTCTTTTATAGCAAGGCAATACCTAGATCAGGTAAATCCCATTTCCTAGAGATATTTTAAATCCATAAACTTCTCATCTTCTCCATTGCTACTGCCATGATCTCTAATATACCCTATTGTATCTAAATTGTAACTATCTCTTCACATTCATTCTTTTCTTCTACAAAACACTCTGTAGATAGCATTTACTCTCCACAAAACAGCCAGAGAAATGTTTGAACTATGCAAACCTAATCATGTCAACTCCCTTCTTAACAGTCCTTTAATTGTTTCCCATTTTCTTTACAGTGTTTCTAATACTCTTAACTGCATGACCTTTTCCTTTCTGTCTGCTATTTCTCTCTGGAACATTTCTACCTTTACTATGCAATCCTTCCAGTCAGCCAACTTATACTCCCCCCTGTTGGCCTCAGCTTAAATGTCTCTCTCATAAGGGAAGTTTTCTCTGCTGTCACTCCAAATAGGTAAGAACCTGATCACTTGTACTCTTATAAAACCTTATCCATAGCATGCATCACAGTGAATTAACTATGTTTGTTACTTGTGTAATAATTGGATTAGTTATTCTCTCCCATTAGACTGTAAAATCCACAAGGGCAGAGTCTCTGCAATGTTGAATTCTCAACTATGCCTCGCCCTTAATAGATTTTTGTTCTTAAAAGAATAAATCAATGAATGTTTGGCTAGAGAAATTAATAGCAACAAATCTTTTTGTGATCTTGAAATTACTTTATTTGATAAGAGTCACTTTGACAAGGATTCAAGATTAATCTGATTTAGGTTTTAAAAATTCCTTTCGTTATCTTATGCTGGATTTCTCAACTTCTTAGGATGAAATTTTGTATATTTTCATATCCTAAATAGCTTCCTTTGTGACTTAGATGGTAGAGTCTGCCTGCAATGCAGGAGACCCAGGTTTGAGCCCTGGATTGGGAAAATCCCCTGGAGAAGGAAATGGCAACCCACTCCAGTAGTCTTGCCTGGAAAATCCCTTGGATGTAGGAGCCTGGCAGGTACAGTCCATGGGGTTACAAACAGTCAGACAAGACTGAGCGACTTCACTTTCACTTTTTTCTTTCATATTCTAAATAGTGTCTTGACTTTTGGTAAAACTGAGGGTTCATATGCTAGTATATGTGTGTGAACATTAAGAATGGTTTTGCTGGATTTTCCCAGGTTTTTATTTCTGGATATAAAGATATTTTAGAAGAGAAAGTCTGGAACAGCATCTCTTTAAAGACAACATCTTTCCAGATGGTAAAAAACTTGTTCAAAAGGAAGTTGGTTATAGAGAGGGGTTCTTACTCCTAGCTCAGTGATTTTTTTTTTTTTCTATTACAGCATCCTGGCTCTGTTGGTTCTGTCATATAAAATATAGCCACACAGAGACATTGTAGATAAATAGGATACTAATTCCCTAAGCCAAACAGGTGACAGTTTTAGGAACCATGGCACATTGTAAAATACTTCAGCAAATTGGCCTGTTAAAATGGAAAGATCATGGACTTGAAGTCTAGGACAAATTGGGCCCACGTTTTGCATTGGCCTTATTCCTTCACGTTATATTTCTCTTTTTGGGGAACTCAGGTACAAAAGGGTGTTTCTCATTCTCCTTAGTTCCATTGTTATTATTTGCCTCGTCAAGTTTCCTCTCTGCTTTTATTTACTGTCCCCCTGCCTTTATTCCTGATCCCCAGTCTAACTTCGAGCATCAACTCTGATGTGTCTGACATGTGTTTGTAAATGTGCATACATGTCTTGAGTAAGAAGAATATTAGTTTGTTTCAAAAGTTTGTTTTGGTATTGCTATAAATCACCTCTGCTTATTTATAAAAACTTCAACTATATTTAACATCTATTCATCTTACTGTTTTCCGAGTCATATTTCTAACTACTGGTTTTCTGTGACATAAATTCACGACATTTTATTTTTTCGTTCCTTAACTGATTTAAACTTGGGGGCTTCCAGTGTTCTGCCATGAAAAATTAACACTATTATATTAAATATCCATCTAAAAGCATTCTTATACATCTCTGAGAGTATTTATTTAACATATATCCAGATGAGAGATATCTGGATTAGTACATATGCACAAGTAAAGCCATTTGATTTTCCCAGAGTTGTTTTCAGAATAGCTATGTTAGTTCACATTACTGCTGGTAGTACATAGGAGTTCTTGTTCACATCTTTGCCAGGTCTGAATATTATCTGCCGTTATCATCTTTCATAAACTCAAAGGTTTCATATTGTATCTTTTTTCTCATTTTTTAAATATAAATTTATTTCTTTTAATTGGAGGCTAATTACTTTACAATATTGTATTGGTTTTGCCATACATTGACATGAATCCAATAATATAAAGGACAGATTTTAAATGTGCATTCAAAAAGTTTGAAAAATGATTAAATCTGTGTAACCACCAACCCAGTCAAGACATCTAGCTTTGCTTTCTTTGCAGAATTTTTCTTGATTCTCTCTCTTGTTTGTGCTTTTATGTGAATTTTCATGGTTTTTAATGAGATTCTGTATCTTTTCTCATGTTATTATAATACTTCTTGATGGTTACAGTTTTTTTGTTAAATAATATCATATTCTCTATCTTGTTTTCTGGGTGAGTTTTGTTGGAATAGAGAATTGTTTATTCTATGTTGATTATATCTGGCAATAGTAATGAATTCTTCTATTAGTTTTGATACTGTTTATTCTATTCAGTTTTTTTTTTATGTAGGAGATCATATCATCAGCTAATAATGAGAATTTTACCCCTTACTTTCCAAATTTGACATTTCTGCCATGTTTTCAGATATATAGCATTGACTACAAATGTTATAGTCAATATTGACTATATGAGATGTCAAAATATGAGATATATTATGTTAAGCAATAACAGTATGAAAGGTTGCTCTTGTTTTGTTATCTTAAATGAGAATGTATCCAAAAATCTCTCTACTGGTCTTTAGCTTGATGTAGGGTGAGGTTTTAAAAGATGTTCATGTGTATTACTTGCCCTCTGGTAGTTTATATGTATTTAGATTGTTAGGTCCTGTAGTTATCTCATTTATTCTGGGTCTCAATTTAGGATATGGAGGGGTGAACAAAGAATTGGTGTTATGAAAACTCACCGGGTCATTGGGAGCATGTAGAAGGTGGAAAAGACAGAGATAGGGCAGCCCATTTTGGGGTAAAATTAAAGGAGCGGCATCAGATTCAGACAAAGGAGGCTCTAGTGAAGATGAGGCCTGTGATCCAGGTCACAGCACAGGAGGATTCAGGACTGGCTTGGATGAGTTATGTAGTCTGTGCATAGAGTATATTATTTTCTCTATCAGGACAATGGATTGAGTTGATAACAGATGGCCCTTACTGTGTTATATGTTGTGAGGTGATGGAAAATCCATCATATTCTAAGGATATTATATTGGATCAGCCAAATGTTCACTTTTTGTAAAATGGCATGGAAAACTCCCAAATGAACTTTCTGGCTAACCCAATATTTAGCAATTAATAATATACAGAACATGACTTAATGAGATAAACCAAATTTGCAACAGAAAATGGAATAAGAGGTGATTTTTTTTTAACCTAGTATGGAGTATGACCATGCACCAAATTAAGCAGGAGACATGAGCCTATTGATTCCACAAGTTTTTGGAGTCAACATCAGAGTTATATTCATGAACTTATGAAGACGTGAGCTGTGTGTGTCATTGGTCCCAGGTAGATGCACAGGAGCAGGGGGAGAATGTAAGAACAATTTAATAAAATATACTTACTTTTTATAACCTACTAATATCTTCCTCTCCTCCAAACAGCCTCAATTCTGGCTGATCATGGCAACAAGAACACAGAACAATGGAGTCCTAGGGACTGTCTTCAAATTCCACAATGAGTCCAAAAGCCTCCCATCCCTTTAGCCTGCACACAGCAGAGGAGACTTGTTGGTGAAGGTCAAGGCTGCAGGTGAAGCTGATCCATGCTTTGTGGGCGTGTGGCCCATGAATGCTGGGTTCAAGGCTCTACCGTCACCATCTAGAGATTCTGAATCATTTTTGAACCAAGGGGCTTTGTGTTTTTGCTCTGCACTGGTCCCTGAAAATGATGGAGCTGGTCCTGAGCAGAACATGGCAGGTGCACATCCCTTGTGTCTAGAGGTGTTAGAAACTCCGAGGATTGCTTTGATCCTTCTTTTTCACATATGTTTCATTGAAGATCAGACTTTGGGGCTCTTCCCAATCTCATGAAGTTGGGGTGGGCAGAGACCCCCCCTTAAGATACAGAAATCTAATAAGAAGGGGAGAGAAACTTGGGAAGAGAGATAGGACTGCCTAGGTTTACAGTTTATCAACAAATGAGACCTATTGGAAATAATGAAGGTGAGACCCTATGGCCCAGCCAATATAGTTTCTGAACACTCATAAGAAAATAAGGAAATTAGTCTAAATGTTTAATGTTACTAAGTCTTTAGACTCAAACTCAAATACAGATCTCCAGCAATCTGGAAGCACACAAGTGGAAGCTCTGTTTAACCATGTGTGCTATTTAAACAAGTTGCTTCAGTCATGTCATCTCTTTGAAGCCCTATGGGCTGTAGCATGCCAGGCTCCTCTGTCCATGGGATTCTCCAGGAAGGAATACTGGAGTGGGTTGCCATTCTCTCCTCCAGGGGATCGTCCTGACACAGGGATCGAACCCACGTCTCCTGTGTCTCCTGCATTGGCAGGTGGATTCTCTGCCACTAGCACCACCTGGGAAGCGCCTGTTTAACCATTCCCCTCCCTAAATTAAGACACTTTGCAGATCCTGCATGTTTTTAGCAGCAAGAGTAAAGTTACAAAATAGTTTTATTTATTACACAAGAATGTAGCCCAACCAGTGTTTTGCATTCTGACTGATGAGATGAATACTCCTGGAGATGAATTAATTAGGCATCTTGAAGGAAGAAAGAAAGTATGCGTTTGACTCTTTTCCCTGGAGGCAGAAATATCCTCTTGTAATACACATATATCTTTAAAATTTCATTTTCAACAATGGTGATCAGTTCAGTTCAGTCACTCAGTTGTGTCTGACTCTCTGAAACCCCATGGACCACAACACACCAGGCTTGTCCATCACCAACTCCCGGAGCTTACTCAAACTCATGTCCATCAAGTTGGTGATGCCATCCAACCATTTCATTCTCTGTCATCCCCTTCTCCTCTTGCCTTCTTTCCCAGCATCAGGGTCTTTTCCAATGAGTCCTATGGTGGTGGTGGTGGTTTAGTTGCTAAGTCGTGTCTGACTCTTGTGGGCCCATGGACTGTAGCCCTCCAGGCTCCTCTGTCCATGGGATTTTCAGGCAAGAACACTAGAGTGGATTGCCATTTCCTTCTCCAGGGGATCTTCCCAACCCAGGAATTGAACCTGGGTCTCCTGCAGTGCAGACAGATTCTTTACCAACTGAGCTATGAGGGAAGCCCCAAAGAGTCTATAGGTGACTGCATTTCTCTCTTCTCCCCAGTCTAATAGCCATAGTTCAGAAGTTGAATGAAGTTTCCCCAAGGGCTAAAACTGTTAGGATTACCAAACAAGAATGTTCACTGTGAAATGCAGTGAGCTCAAACAATTTGCAACTTTCATTCTTCCTTTCCATAAACGGCACTTCATTGCTCCTCCATAGGCTTGGGGGAAATGGGTTTATTGCACTGATTTTGAGAAATATCCCTGCACCTCTTTTGAGGGGCTCCCTACAATTTCAGTTATATTTTATCTTCT
This sequence comes from Budorcas taxicolor, assembly GCF_023091745.1. NCBI lineage: Eukaryota > Metazoa > Chordata > Mammalia > Artiodactyla > Bovidae > Budorcas > Budorcas taxicolor. The sequence goes on along the minus strand of NC_068910.1, from coordinate 51,681,909 downwards.
AAGAAGTTTGCTAAATGTAGCTTCAAGCAGCTCACTCTGGTAGGTGTGCTTGAGCCATTATCATCCATTTTTCAATAAAGCTGTGGGTGAAAGTGTCATTGATTCTTTTTCACCAGGAGAGAATATTAGCTTTTTATCCTCATCATATTATCTCTCTGCTTGACTGATAAAACTGTCATGCTAAAGGAAAGGTCAGGAATTATCGAGTGGGTGTTCATTTAATTCATCTCTCACCCCCCTCTTCCAACAAATGTATTGGGAATGTAACAGAAAATTTGTGTTTATGAAATGAGAATAGAGCAGAGAGATAAATGGATGAAGTCCTCATGGATTAATGACTTCATTTTGTTGCCTAGAAATATGTGTGAGCTTTAAAGGGTCTTCATTTATAACTTACACTCACCTCTTATTTCATTTTCTTATTTTGGTAGAGAGAATTCTCAAATGACATTTTGCTGAGCAGGAACGCTTCTTTGATGGGTTAAACATTCCTGGACATGGAAAGGGGAGAGGGGACAGGACAGGACAGATGGTTCTCATGGCAGGAAAAAGATGATGCCACTCTCATTATTCAGTATAGCCAAAGCAGTTATAATTAGTGTGAGTTACTTCTAATTATATTTCATTTTCCGTGTCACTGTGATGAGCATCAAAGGATGAAGAGGATCAAACTAGAAAAGATTTGTGAAGCCACTGGTGGGTAATTCCAAGAAACCCAAACTGTATACATGGATAATAAAACTAATGGGCCAGCTCTGGGCACCTCTTCCCTTCCCGTTTGACTTTTTGTGATTTGCATCTGCCCTATATTCTTCAAATGGTCTGATGAGCTTGGATGTTTATGGTTTTTTCCTTCACTCTGTTCCTATTCACTAACTCTAGAGCAGCAATCTCACCAAACACCTGGGAGAGAGCATGATTCTGGTCAGTGAGACCTAGTTTGAATCCCAAGTTGTCCACTTAGTATTAATTATGTGACATCAAGCAAAACAATTAACTTCTCTCCATCTCACTGTTCTTGTTAAAAGAAAAAAAAGAAGGGGGAGAGAGAGAGAGAGAGGTGATCATAAAATAGTTTCACTTTGTCTCTATTTTCTTTTTTTTAGTATTTGTTTTAAAATTTATTTGGCTGTCCCAGGTCTTAGTTGGGCCATGTGGGATCTAGTTCCTTGACCAAGGATCAAACAAGGCGCCCTGAATTGGGAGCTTGAGTTTAAGCCACTGGACCATCAGGGACATCCCTTTCTCTGTTTTCTGTCTCTCACACCCAACTGGTCAGTAAGACTTTTTCAGTTCTATCCACTCAGATATCTTCTAAATCTATGATCTGCTCATCTTTCCCTGCCATTGCTTTACACCAGACCTTCACCAAATCTTACCTGAACTGTTGACATGGCCTTTGAGTTGGTGTCCTCTCCTTGCATCTCACACCCCTTTCCCACTTACTTTCTACCTGTTCAAGACTGGATTCTTCCCAGTTGCATATTTGATTCAATTCCTAGCCCTTCAATATAGCTATCAAATTATAGTAAAGTCTACATGGCTTTTCACAATATGTCAACTTTTTTACAATCTGGCTCTTGCCTCCAACTCTAATTTTCCCTGTCTTACTCTACATTTAATGAACCTCATTGGGCTAACTAATTTCTTTGTCTGTATGTGTCCCCATATCTCTCCACATTTCATTTCTGTATTCCTCCTGGTAAAATCCAACCTAAATACCTTCCCTTCTTACTCTTTGTCATTCCTGTGAATAATCTTTATACTTTAAACATGTTTCCATTGTTATGTCTGTTATACTAAGTCAAATTGGTTTTATATGAGCTCACTTTGTGGGACACTAATGTGTTAATAAAGTTACAAGTATTTATAATTTTTTAAACTTTCAGGATCACAGTTCACATTCAGTCCAGTTCAGTTCAGTCGCTCAGTCGTGTCCGACTCTTTGCGACCCCACGGACTGCAGCATGCCAGGCTTCCCTGTCCATCATCAATTCCCAGAGCCTACTCAAACTTATGTCCATCACCATCAGTGATGCCATCCAACCATCTCATCCTCTGTTGTCCCCTTCTCCTCCCATCTTCAATCTTTTCCAGCATCAGAGCCCTTTCCAATGAGTCAGTTCTTTGTGTCAGGTGGCCAAAGTATTGGAGATTCAGCTTCAGCATCAGTCCTTCCAATGAATATTTGGGACCGATTTCCTTTAGGATAGACTGGTTGGATCTTCTTGCAGTCCAAGGGACTCTCAAGAGTCTTCTCCAACACCACAGTTCAAAAGCATCAATTCTCCAGCGCTCAGCTTTCTTTATAGTCCAACTCTCGTATCCATACATGACTACTGGAAAAACCATAGCTTTGATTAGACTGACCTTTGTTGGTAAAATAATGTCTCTGCTTTTTAATATGCTGTCTAGATTGATCATAGCTTTTCTTCCAAGAAGCAAGCATCTTTTAATTTCATGGCTGCAATCACCATCTGCAGTGATTTTGGAGCCCCAAAATATAAAGTCTGCCACTGTTTCCATTGTTTCCCCATCTATTTGCCATGAAGTGATGGGACTGGATGCCATGATCTTAACTTTCTGAATGTTGAGTTTTAAGCCAGCTGTTTCACTCTCCTCTTTCACTTTCATCAAGAGGCTCTTTAGTTCCTCTTTGCTTTCTGCCATAAGGGTGGTGGTGTCTGCATATCTGAGGTTCTTGATATTTCTCCTGGCAATCTTGCTTCCAGCTTGTGCTTGATCCAGTCCAGCATTTCTCATGATGTACTCTGCATATAAGTCAAATAAGCAGGGTGACAATATACAGCCTTGATATACTCCTTTCCTCATTTGGAACCAGTCTGTTGTTTCATGTCCAGTTCTAACTGTTGCTTCTTGATCTGCATACAGATTTCTGCATACAGTTCATGTTAGAGACCCAATAAATGTTAACCTCTCTGCATCTCTTTTTCTCTTTTCATCTTTCTTCATGTTGGTATTTTACTTACACACACATTCACACATGATTTTGTAGAAAACCCTAAAAGACATCCCTGAGAAATTCTTGCTTTAGGGAAACCAAATAAATAACAGTTTCCATAGGAAGCAGCAGCACATCAGGTATAAGGAATTCCTGAAAGGTGCAGTGAATGATATGGAGGCAATTCATTTAGATTACCTTCTCACTGGTATGAATCTTGGTAGGAAACAAAATCCAGCCCTGCATTTTTATTAAGTTCCTGAAAGTTCCCTGAAAGTGCCTTTCTGCAAACTACTTTCTCTTTCCGGAATAGTTTCTGTCTTTCTTCAGCCAACTGTCTCCAGTTTGAACAATGAATTAAGGCTCCCTCCCTCTGGGAAGGAACCCTACCTTGCCGAGGTTGGTTTTATCACCCCTTCTCTGTCCTGTCCTAACCCTTGAGTTTTCAATCTCCAACCATGTCTTGTGATTATCTGTTTACACATTGTCCTTCCCCATCTGGCTGGGAGCTTCCTGAAGACAGGGTTGGTGATTTATTGATCTGTGTTCCAGTGATCTGCACAATGCGGACATTCAGTATATATTTGAATGAATTAGTGAGTGAGCAAATGAATGCCTGTCATTGTTTTGTGTTCCCCTTTCCAGATATATCCCTCTAGGTCATTCAGACTGAGTGGAGGCAAAACTCTCAAAGCGAGGAGTACCTATCTCATGTCGTCCCATTGAAGGGAAGTGGTGGAGGTAAGAGAATCAATGTGGAATGACTCAGAGATACAAGCCCACCCTCGCTCTTGACATCCACTTGCAGACATTTGCAATGTCTTTCTCTTTTTGGCCTTTCATTAAACCTGCACAAATCATGGGAAAGTTAAACAGCTCTTGGCTGGCACTTAACTTTTTCCTCTTTGAAATCTGCAAGTTCTCATTATTTCTTGCCCTCACGTGGGTCAGAGTTCCCTTCTCTGCTGGAAACAAGCCTGTCCACCCATGCCCCAGCACACCCCCACTCCTGCCTTTCTGCTTGCATTTTTAGAACACTGTAACACTTAGGGAAACTTCTCCTGATTAAAAAGGTTTAAAATGAGTCAAGATGGCAGGTTAAAAATAACCAAAATGCCCCTGCTGTCCCAGTTATTAAAGAATGGCCTGGCAGCTAAAACCTCCAGGCAGTGCCTCGGGCAGACTGAGTCTGGCATCTCATCATTATCCAGAAGTCCTTGGGTCGATTGAATCTGCAACCATTAGCAAGAATGGAAAGGTTTTGACCTGTCATTTAAACAAGAAGAGTCAAGCAAGGGAAGTTCTTCATTACAGGGAAGACTTTTTAGTGTTATAAGACATCATGGCCTCTCTAATTTGTAGAGGAATAATAGGGGAAGCACCTCACTGCTTTCTTGACTATCTGCCTTTCACATGCATCACTGACAGGCTGGCTTAGGTGTCCCTCCCATCTGTTCTGAAAACCTGTCCATGAGCTCTGTATCATGGCTCTCACTGATGTGACAGGTACCTCGGAGTGGTGGCTAGGCAGGAAAGCCTCTGGAGTCAAATTGCCCGTGCGTGGATATCGGCACTACCCCTCATTAGCTGTGCCGTCTTGGACAAGTTGCTTTACCGTTCTGTGTTTCAGTTTAGATGGAACAGGGAGGTGTTTAGCTATCTTTGTGGTTGTAGAGTAACCTCAACTCCACTCTGTTTTAGAGATGGTCCCACCATGACTGTGTCTTATTATTGTTCATATGGCATGACCATCGTGTGTGCCTGGTTGGGGAATTAGGGTCTGTCCCAGGTTCTTCTGAACTGTTAATTCCACAGGAAACCAGAAGTCCCTTCTCTCTACTTGTCCAGCAATTTCATTTATATGGGCACCTCAAGGAGCCTCTGGTACTCTCATTCCCATCCACCCAAACCAAGCAGTAGCAAGTCATGTCTCCCCACCTCCTCATTCAGACCACTATTGCCTCAGTTTAGAAATTTGACAATTCTTTTTTCTTTAATGAAAATATATTTTAAACAGTGTTTTCATATCTACCTTTGCACTGCAACACCCTTAATTTACCTGAACATTAGTATCATAATGTGCTGTGCTTAGTCACTTGGTCATGTCTGAATCTTTGTGAGCCCATGGCCTGTAGCCCGCCAGGCTCCTCTGTCCATGGGGATTTTCCAGGCAAGAATACTGGAGTGGGTTGCCTTGCCCTCCTCTTGGGGATCTTCCCAACTCAGGGATCGAACCCAGGTCTCCAGCATTGCAGGTGTTTTCTTTACCATTTGAGCCACCAGGGAAGCCCTCAAAACATAAAAAGACTTCTAAATATATATCTGATTATGACACAGTGGTTTAATAGGCCTACCGATGCAGGAAACAGAAGAGATTCGTGTAGGATTCCTGGGTCAGGAAAATACCCTAGAGGAGGAAATGACAACCCACTTCAGTGTTCTTGCCTGGAAAATTCTATGGACAGAGGAGCCTGGCAGGCTACAGTCCATGGGCTCACAAAGAGTCAGACACAGCTGAATGACGTAGCACTCACGTATTCACTCTAGCACTCCAGAAAGCCAATTCTTCTTGGTTTGGCTTATGAGATCTTCCTGATACAATCCTTGCCAATCTGCCTTGGAAATATAGAAACAATCAGACAAGGCTGCCCAACCCATGACCTTAGGTAGCTACCAGTTTGCAGGACACAGAGATGGATCCCCTCCCCTGGTGCGAGCTTATTTGAATCATATTCATTAGACCAGTAACATACCACTGGCTGAAAATGAAATTGAGCAGGACCTTGCAGGGTCTTCTCAGGGACAAACATTCCAGTATCCCAACCTTGTTTGTAAAAGAGTTTTAGTCTCCTAGACCTTTGCCAAGTTCCAAAGAGCAAATTAAATCAGAGAAATGAGGGGGAGGGGGGTGGGAATGCAGAAACAAAGGAAAACAGTCAAGCAAGACAAAGTTATAGTTTAGCCATAAGACAAAGTCAGAAACCTTTAGTTCCTCCTCAAGGGCTCTAGATGATATTCTGAGCCATATGTTGAGTTGTTTTGCAGATACTAAACCCCTAACCAGATGGAAGAAGTTAACTACATGGTGACCACCAGCACATAGAACCCAAATCAGTTAGAACCAGAAGGTTGATGATTTCAAGATTCCAGAAATATCACCCTGTTACCTCACCACCAATCAGAGAACTGTGCACAAGCTGGTCACACACCCCGTGATCCTCTCCTTTTCACTGTCTTTAAAACTCTTCCCTGAAAGCCATCTGGGAGATGAGTCTTCTGAGCTGCATTCTCCTTGCCTTGTGCCTTGCAACAAACTCTATATTTTCCTTCACAATAATCTGGTGTCAGTAGCTTGGCTTTGCTTGGGAAAGCAGATCCAGGTTCAGTTCCATAACAAAAGAAAGGTTTGATAAAAAGTTAGATGGATGAAAAGATTAATGATGAAATTTATACTTGGGAACAGACTTGGAGTATTAGGTGGGAAGGAAATAGAAAATAGAAAAATTAGGTTGAGAATTGAAAAGTGGAAAAGAAAAAGAGGACTTAAGAAAGGAAATTAAAAAGATAAGGGAAAATAAGAAAAAAAATACCTGTATTGTGTGTCCTCAAGTGTGTTTGTTCTTTGACTCTGACGATCCTGTCATGGCAGGTGGGGTTTGTAATAATCCCACCAGATGATGCAAAGATTTGTCTGCAGGAAGGCACTGGTGATGACCACTGTGTCTGCTACATGGTCTGGGTCAGGCTTTCTTGACCAACAGACTTTTAAATATAAGTACATTAATCGTTCTTATTGTAAATTATTTGCAGTAATTTACACTGACTGAAAATTAAAAAGAAGGAAAGTGTTTTGTACTATGCTATGAAAGTCAACCAGCGGGTATTTTCTGTTAGGTGACTGGCTTACAAAAATCATCCTCAGATGGCTCAGACATTATGCTGCAGTATAGGTCAGGAAGAAGCTCTGAACAGAGCAATATTTTTCTCACCATCTCAAAAAAATCTTTTGGGCCACTAAAAAAAAACAATAAGAGTGAAGCAGTGAACCAGATTGGGTCACAACTGCTAAACATGTGTTAATCCCTTGACCATTTTGACATTCTATCAGATTCTGTGAAACAAGTTCAAAACATACTTCTGGGAAAGAGGAACATAATACCATCCAGATTTCCAAACCTGTGATGTGTTACTGGGCAGAGAAATCACTGAACTCTCTCAAAAATGTGTTTCTAATGCTTACTTTTGCATTCACCCTGGAAATAGCAAGTGTGATATAACTAAATGTACAGAATTTGATGCCGTTTCAGTTACAATTACCATCAATAATCCAATTAACATTCCAAACTAGAAAAGTTACTAATGATTAAAATTCGTGTAGTACAATCTTCCTTAACTGAAAATTATAGCTCTTGGGAGGATGCTTTTATATTTACTATCAAATTTTAGTGAAATAAAGTTGGTGGATAGATACCTGTGCCATACCTGTAACAGTCTGTTGTGGAAAAGTTCCATTCCATTAATTTCATCACTTATTATCTGAATTTCATCATTTATTGTCTTTTGTATGCAAGATATAAAGTCAGAATTTTTGTGGAGGGATACATATTGCCTATGAGGAATTTATTAACTATCAGTGCTTGTGTGCTAAGTTGCTTCAGTCATTTCTGACACTTTGCAACCCCATGGAGCCTGCCAGGCTCCTCTGTCCCTGGGATTCTCCAGGCAAAAGCACTGGAGAGGGTTGCCATGCCCTCCTCCAGGGGATCTTCCGGACCCAGGGACCAAACCCAAGTCTCTTAACATCTCCTGCATTGTCAGGTGGGTACTTTACCACTAGCGCCACCTGAGCTAATTTTTTTACCACTAACACCATTAACTATCAGAGAGATATGCAAACTTATAAATAGTAACCATGGTTGAGTCAACAACAGGACACAAGAGGCACACAGGTGACATTGCGGAGCTTCAGAAGCTATAGATTCTGTTCCTTGGGTGTCAGAGATCACGAGAGATTGTGCACAGGCAGGGGTGCTGAGCTGAGACCGGAAAGACAGGGACTAGGATGCAGGATACTTGAGAAGAAGGGAAGAGCGTGGACAAAACCAGCACTTTGGAATCATCTCAGGCATCTTCAGATTTCATGACTCTGTCCATCTTGACTGCTTGCAGGGAATCACTCTGACCTTTTAAAGTTGAACTTCTTGGAAAAAACCTCACAAATTAAGACAAAACTAACCCTACCCCATTCACGGCATGGCTGGTAAATCAAATGTTTAGATACAATGGCATTGTAGAAGGATTGTAGGATGTGGAGTAGTATGAGCTGTGAATGGTGGTTTGGAGATAAAAGATGCCAAATTGGTCCAAGATCATTCTAAGGATATGAGTAATACTACATCACACATACAGCAAGTGTGAGTGAGTGCCCACCGTGGCAATTCTAAAAGCCTGGGAAATGAAAATGATGAGATATAGTCTTTATTATTGAGAAGGAAAGAGACTCTGCCTTTCCTGCACTTCTCTTGTCTGTTTGCATACGAGATATTTCCTGTGAGTAGGTTGCCAGTTCCACCTCTAGGGGATCTTCCTGACCCAGGGATCAAACCCACATCTCCTGCATCTCTGGCAGATTCTTTAATGCTAGAGACACCTTTGATCTATATCTCAGCTTAAATGGTGATTCTCTCAAGTCACCAGGAGTGGAGGCAGCATTCTGATTACAGGGTCACTGCTAAGCGGATGTGATTCTGAAGCCAGCTGCAGGCTCAGAGCTTTTCAATTTCTCTTGCTTCCTGGAATGGCTAAGGCAGCAGCTGCTTTTGAGGGTCAGTTCTGCATAATTACTCTGAGAGGTTCAGGCAGACCAACTCAGACCTGGTCTCCTGGTTTTGAATATTTTTGCTTAAAATCATGACATTGGTTTCCATTATCTGCAACTGTACTCTGGTTGGTGAAGACAGTAATAAATATAATTCACCATATGAATGTGTCTTAAAAGAAAAGAACATAGTATTGTCTATAAATGCTAAAAAGCATTTTTTTCAGACAGTGTCTGTGTGAGCAATAATCAAGTAGCAAAGATAAAATAAATACAAATTATGCACTTAGCAGTCACTTATTTAAACAATGGGACTTCCCAGATGGCACAGTGATAAAGAAGCTCACAGCCAATGCAGGAGATGCAGGTTCGATCCCTGGTCCAGAAAGATCCCCTGGAGGGAGAAATGACAACCCACTCCAGTAGTCTTGCCTGGAAAATTCCATAGACAGCAGTGCCTGTCAGGCTGCAGTCCATGGGGTTGCAAAGAGTCAGACATGATGAGCTACTGAGCACTCATGCACACATATAAACAATGCTTTTTTATATATTTAACAAAAATAATTTAAATGAAGAAAAAATTGTAATTCTGCTAAACACACACTTAATAATTAAGTAAATAGAAAACCATTGCACTTGCTGAAGGTTTGTCATTATTTATAAATTTTATTACTTAAAAGTGCTCCTGGATTTTCTAATTGTTTGTGGTAGTATATTTAAAGTTGAATTTCTAACTTTCTACCAAAATTATTTTCAGTTTGACACATTTTAACCTGAAAAATAGACCACAAAAATGTTAAAATTAAGGATGACTGAACTGATATATTACCTTGAAGTAGACAAAGTATTCTATGTAAGACCCAGAATTCATAGGTTTAAATTCAAATAATAACAAAAGTAACCACAAAAAATCTTTAAACTCTGCATGTTAAAAGCATCACAAAATCAAAATATAAATGAGAAACTAGAGAATAAATTTTGCAGCATGTATTTTACTAAGACTCTGTAAAAGTACTATACAAACTAGTACAATTAATAAATGGGAAATTTAGTTTATTTATTCAACTAAATTTTAAAAAATTAAAATATGCTAAAAATACTCCTAATTAAAGACATTGATACAAAAGTAAATGAGATAAACTTTTTCATTTATTCAACTGGAAAAACTCTGAATTTTATAATATTGTTACTGAAAAGATGAGGAATTATTTCTCTTCAGAAGCAATTAAAAAGCTTAGTGCTTAGATTCAGCAATTCAAGTTTCTTTATTTGTTCCTGGAAGAGTTGGCCATGTTACTGGAACTAGAATGTTCACCATAGCTTTGTTTATGATATCACAAATAACAGAAAAGAAGAAATAAATAAAAAAATGTATAAAATAAAATAAATGTACTTTAAAGTCTAAATAAATATTACAATAAACTATTTTATAGCCCTGAAAATATAGCAAGAGTATATATATATAAACTAAGTTGCTTCAGTTGTGTCCAACTGTGTAACTCTTGCCTGGAAAATCCCATGGACGGAGGAGCCTGGCAGGCTGCAGTCCATGGGGTTGCTAAGTCGGACATGACTGAGCAACTTCACTTTCACTTTTCACTTTCATGCGTTGGAGAAGGAAATGGCAACCCACTCCAGTGTTCTTGCCTGAAGAATCCCAGGGATGGGGGAGCCTGGTGGGCTGCCGTCTATGGGGTTGGACAGAGTCGGACACGACTGAAGCAACTTAGTAGCAGCAGCATGAACTGTATCCTACCAGGCTCCTCTGTCCATGGGATTTTCTAGGCAAAAGTACTGGAGTGGGTTGCTATGCCCTCCTTCAGGGTACCTTCCCGACCCAGAGATCGAACCCATGCCTCTTATTTCTCCTGCATTGGCAGGCAGGTTCTTTACTGCTAGTGCCACCCAGGAAGTTTATATGTATATATGCTTTATGGAAAAAAAATCTTTAAAATGTATTGTTGAGTACAATAAACAAAGATGTACACCATTATCTGTTGCATAATATGAACAATTATCTGTATATTCATAAGCAACTGTACATTGGTGCATGCACAAAAAATTGTCCTAGAAGAACCACATGAGCCTGTTATCATGGTGACTTTAAACACTGGGATGTGGAATGTGGAGAAGGACACATTGTTTCACTACTTGTATTTTTCTACATTATTTGAATTTTCCAAACTTGACCATGACATGTTTTAATTAGAAAATGTATCCACATGGATTACATAAATTGTGTGATCACAGGCATTTTTACCTTTTCTGTTTTATACATAGTTTAAAGAGTCTAGTTAGTGGGTATAATGGATCAGATGTATCCCACCTTTCTTGAAAATCTACTAGGTAACTATGAAAGAGCTTTTCATGAATTTTATCCTTAATCCGCTCCACAGTGATGTGAATCACAGGAGACTGATGCTGCCTCTCCTTATGTGAGGCTTCAGAGACTCAGAAGCATCACCAGGACTTGGCTAATGCCACCCGCAAGGTAGGAGATGGAGAAAGGATTTCAACACGTACGTTCTCTCTTCATGTTGTGTGCCTTCCACATAGATTTTGCTTCCTGTTGATCATGACAAGGATACATTTCCTTCACAGAATACATTTCTTACATTAAAAAGTATTTTAATTTCAAGTATGAATGTGTGCTTAACTTTTGCCCTTGAATAAAAATGGAAGCTAATATGCTGAGGTGATATGCGTCAGTAAAAAAACAATAATCTATTATTACGGTGTGAGTAGGTGTGATATCTTCTCGCTAATGACTTGCTATGCATAAGCACCAGGAGATGAACTTGACATTTGATACTGATACAGCCGCAAAGGGAAGACCCTGGATTGTTCTTAAGGAAAACTTTTGTACCTTTCTTAAAGTTCGAAGAGCTTTATTTTCCTAAAATGGAAGTATAGAATTGGTCCTTGTCAAAAAGGAGCAACACAGGGCCCTAGTGATTCACACCTCCTGTGTGTGGAATTAAAGAGATGCTTTAATTTGAACCTATATCTGAATTTTGTCATATAAGTCATTGGTATTTTAAAACATTCTTTTATCTCCCACCGAAGAACTTTGGGGAAAGGGCAACAGATTCTTGCTTGGATCCAAGGCATTAGAGTGGGCTGAGGGCTGGAGCCCCAGAGGCTGCTTTTGTCTCATAAGCAGTTATTTCCATTTTAATGTGTTTATAGCCACAACTCCGATGTTGGAGGATTAACCCGGGCTTGACTGAAAGTTTACTGAAGAGAATGCAGACTAGGTATTTCTTGCCTTACTTGTCTCTGTTCTCCTTGATCTCAGGTTTATCTTCTCTGCTCACCACAGTATCAGATCAAATGTCACCTCTTCCAAAAAAGAGGTCTTTTCCTCACTTGGCAGAAACAGGCAGAGGAATCAGAAACTGGTCTCTATAAATGCAACTCAGGGACCTTCCCAACACAGGCTTTTCCTATGCTCCGTTGATCAGAAGCCCCTGGTTCCTCCTGCAGCACCTCCTACATCTGGGCTGAGTCCTTAGCCTGGCAAGTCAAACTCACTCCATGGAAGCCTGCCTTGTTCTTTATATGCCCTGTTTCTGATACCCACTCCCTTCCTTGGCCTTCAAACACCACGCCAGATCCCCTCACACCTAAGTGCATGGAAAAGCCTCCTTCACTCGTGTAACTCGCATATCCCTCAGGGCACCTTCCTTTTTCATTCCTTTAATTAATTACAGTAAAATGATTTTTATAGGTTTATATTATGAGTCATCAGTCACCACTTAACAGTAACATATAATCTCTCCCCTTGGGAAGTTCTAGTCCAATTTCCCTGTGGCGGTTCACAACACATTCATCACTAGACCATGTCCTATGGTTACCTGCATTAGTATCACTTCTGTAATTTACTACACATTCCTTTTATGTCTGAATCTCCCCCTCTGAGAACTTACACATGGCTTAAAAAAAAAAAAAGTTCATTCATTGGAAGTGACTGATAGGAAATATAGGAGCTCTTTGTGTTTGCTGAGGATTTCTGCATACGGAAGGCACTCATATATGGCCCAGGTTTTCTGAGATTTTTTTCTCAATTTCAGAAATTATGTCTCATTGCCACATCATATGTCTTGACTTCTAGATGCAAATTAGAGTGTGACATGAGTGTATTACATTTGTCTTCATATAAAACATACTGTTCAGCATGGAAGTATTATTTCTACTCTGAACTCATAACAACTGTTGATTTATTTTTTTCCTAAATTTTTTGTGATTTGTAGTTGCTCCAACCCACATGCAGGTAAACACATAAATGTACAATTTGGATGTCAGTGTTGTAACATCTGTGAAAAAGGTGAAAAGAAGTCCAACTTTTCTTTGTGACTATCTCAAAGGTTTTTGCTGCCATCCCTTCTTATCTGCAGATATGTAGCTCTTTCTGTGATGCATGTCTCATGTACCTGGGAACACATCTTTCCAACTGCTGGCACACAGTTCTCAGAACCAGGAAGAAAAAAAGGCCTAGATGACTAGAATTAAAATAACAGCTTCATTTAAAGCTTTTCTAAAGTCAAACATCTGAGCATCCTCCAGAACCCAAGAAGTGATGGAGAGCAATCTCTTGTCCCATTCTGTGGGTTGTCTTTTCATTTTGTTTTTGCTTTCTTTTGCTGTGTAAAAGCTTTTAAGTTTAATTAGGTCCCATTTACTTTTGTTTTTATTTTCACTACTCTAGGCAGTGGGTCAAAAAAGGTCTTGCTGCAATTTTTTTTTTTTTTTTACTATACAATATTGTATTGGTTTTGCCATACATCAACATGAATCCCCCACAGTTATACACGTGTTCCCCATCCTGAACCCCTCTCCCTCCTCCCTCCCTGTACCATCCCTCTGGGTCGTCTCAGTGCACCAGCCCTAAGCATCCTACCCTGCATCGAACCTGGACTGGTGATTCATTTCATATATGATGTTACACATGTTTCAATGCCATTCTCCCAAATCATCCCACCCTTGCCCTCTCCCACAGAGTCCAAAAGACTGTTCTATACATCTGTGTCTCTTTTGCTGTCTTGCATACAGGGTTATCATTACCATCTTTCTAAATTCCATATATATGCATTAGTATACTGTATTGGTGTTTTTCTTTCTGGCTTACTTCACTCTGTATAATTGGCTCCAATTTCATCCACCTCATTAGAACTGATTCAAATGTATTCTTTTTAATGGCTGAGTAATACTCCATTGTGTATATGTACCACAGCTTTCTTATCCATTCATCTGCTGATGGACATCTAGGTTCCTTCCATGTCCTGGCTATTATAAACAGTGCTGCAATGAACATTGGGGTACACGTGTCTCTTTCAATTCTGGTTTCCTTGGTGTGTATGCCGAGCAGTGGGATTCCTGGGTCATAAGGCAGTTCTATTTGCAGTTTTTTAAGGAATCTCCACACTGTTCTCCATAGTGGCTGTACTAGTTTGCATTCCCACCAACAGTGTAAGAAAGTTCCATTTTCTCCACACCCTCTCCAGCATTTATTGCTTGTAGTCTTTTGGACTGCAGCCATTCTGACTGGTGTGAAATGGTACCTCATTGTGGTTTTGATTTGCATTTCTCTGATAAGGAGTGATGTTGAGCATCTTTTCATGTGTTTGTTAGCCATCTGTATGTCTTCTTTGGAGAAATGTCTAGTTCTTTAGCCCATTTTTTGACTGGGTCATTTATTTTTCTGGAATCTTGCTGCAATTTATGTCAAAAAGTGTTCTGCCTGTTTTCCTCTAAAAGATTTATAGTATCTGGCCTTACATGTAGGTCTTATTATTTTTTTTTATGATTGGGAGAACAGATTTTATTTATTTTTTTTCTTTCTTTTTTTAAATTTAAATTTATTTATTTTAATTGGAGGCTAATTACTTTACAATATTGTATTGGGTCTGCCACACATCAACATGAATTCACCATGGGCGTACGCATATTCCCCATCCTGAACCCCTCTCCAGTCTTTAATTCATTTTGAGTTTATTTTTGTGTATGGTGTCAGGAGTGTTCTAATTTCATTCTTTTAGCTGTAGCTATCCAGTTTTCCCAGAAGCAGTTGTGGAAGAGACTGTCTTTTCTTCATTGTATATTCCTGACTTCTTTGTCATAGATTAGGTGACCATAAGTACTTGGTTTTATCTCTCTTTTCTAGCCTGCTCTGTTGATCTATATTTCTGTTTTGGGGGCTAGTATCATACTGTCTTGTTTACTGTAGCTTTGCAGTATAGTCTGAAGTCATTGCAGCACTATGTACTGCAAGAGCCAAGGATGGAAGTAACCTAAATGTCCATCAGCAGAAGAATGGATAAAGAAGATGTGTTACATATATACAATGGAACATGACTTGGCCACGGAAAGGATCAAAATAGTCCCATTTTCAGAGACATGGATGGACCTAGAGACTGTCATACAGAGTGAAGTAAGTCAGAAAGAGAAACAAAAATATCATAGAATATTGCTTCTTTGTGGAATCCAGAATAATGGTACAGATGAACTTTTTCAAAGCAGAAACAGAGACACAGATGTAGAGAACAAACTTATGGTTACCAGGGCGATAGGGGCAGGGCAGATGAATTGGAAGATTGGGATTGACATATATACACTATTGATACTGTATAGTAGGTAACTAAAAAAATAATAATAATAGAATAGATAACCAGTGAGAACCTACTTTATAGCACAGGGAACTCTGCTGAATGCTCTGTGATGACCTAAATGGTAGGGAAATCTGAAAAAGAGGGAATATATGTATATGTATAACTGATTTACTTTGCTGTATGGCAGAACTAACACAACATTGTAAAGCAATCTACTCTAATAAATTAAAAAAAAAACAACACATTATGCCATGAGGCAAAAAAAAAGACGTGATAGAATTATTTTTCTCCCAAATCTCAAAATTATGAACTTGTTAAGGTTGAATACTTCCCACAAATTAGTGTCTTAAAACAAAACATCTTCTGCTAAATACGGAAGTGGGTGCATTTCAATATTCCTTTTTCCCTCTCCCAAGTTCTTTCCCTTGGTGCTTCTTGTCACTGCTATTCCTCCAGTCCCCCACTGCAAGCTCTTTCTTTCCAACACTGCAGCACTGAAGCAGCACAATTTTAAAGTAGAATTTAGGACCTGACACAGAGGAATGGATCTGGCTAACTCTGCAGAGAGAATCTAATTAGGGAGGTAGGATTTGAAGAGCTGGAGTTTTTCTAGGACACCTGGCTCACCCTTCTGTGTAATGGAAGTTGTCACTGGCCCTTTGCTGGCAGCTGAGGCATCAGGATGTGGGTGTCACTTCTCATCTGAATTAAATGCTGCCTCCAGCATGACATTTCAGGCAAACAGGAACTGCTGGGTCCTCAGGCACTGGGATCTTTACCTGAAGTCCCTTTCAACTTGGAGACACTGTAATTTTGCAGAGGGAGAGAGCTGTCAGCACAGGATAAGGGAGAACTTTCTAAAACTCAGAACTACAGGTCACTAGACAGACTGTTTGGTTCCACTACTGGCCAAATTCAGCAGAGATATGACTTGCTGATCAGATGAATGGAGGGTCCACCTCAGAGCCACAGGACTTACTAAGTTAAAGGTTTCAGCCTCAGTCTCACACCCATAAAATGGTGGATATGATATTGATTAATTTACATATTCATTCATTGTTACTTTATTGGGAATCCGCTGTGTGCCAGGCAATCTTCTAGGGATGGAGATACAATGATTAATGAAAGAGGTGAAGTCTTTGTCCTTATGGAGCATCTATTTTAATGAGAAAATAAAGAAAACAAGCCAATTAAGGACTGGCTATCATGTGTTATAAACGGATGGAGAATGCTGCTGGAAATGTTGTCAAACCTATGGAATCAAATAAAATTGAATGACTAAAAAAAATTTTATCTTTAATTGAACCATAGTTGATTTACAATGTGTTAGTTTCAGGTGTATAGTGAAGTGATTCAGTTATACATATACATGTCTCTATTCTTGTTGAAATTCTTTTCCCATTTAGGTTATTACATAAGCTCATTCTCTAAGTCTGTGAGTGTATTTCTATCTTATAAATAAGTTCATTTTTATCGTTTCTTTCTAGATTCTTATATAAGTGATATCATATGATATTTCTTTTTCCCTGACTTACTTTACTCAGTATGACAATCTGTGGGTCCATCCATGTTTTTGAAAATGGCATTATTTCATTCTTCTTAATGGCTGAGTACTGTTCCATTGCATTTATGCACCACTTCTTCTTCACCATTTAGGTTATTATAGAATATTGAGCATCATTCTCTATGCTATACAGTAGGTCCTTATTGATTAAAAATTGAATAATATTAGTGAAAAAGAAACACCTGGAGTAACAGGCAAATTTGGCCTTGGAATGCGGAATGAAGCAGGACAAAGGGTAATAAATTTTGCCAAGAGAACGCAGTGGTCATAGCAAACACCCTCTTCCAACAACACAAGAGAAGACTCTACACATGGACATCACCAGATGGTCAACACCAAAATCAGATTGATTATATTCTTTCCAGCCAAAGATGGAGAAGCTCTGTACAATCAGCAAAAACAAGACCGGGAGCTGACTGTGGCTCAGATCATGAGCTCCTTATGCCAAATTCAGACTTATATTGAAGAAAGTAGGGAAAACTGCTAGACCATTCAGGTATGACCTAAATCAAATCCCTTATGATTATACAGTGGAAGTGAAAAATAGACTTAAGGGCCTAGATCTGATAGATATAGTGCCTGATGAGCTATGGAATGAGGTTCATGACATTGTACAGGAGACAGGGATCAAGACCATCCCCATGGAAAAGAAATGCAAAAAAGCCAAATGGCTGTCTGGGGAGGCCTTACAAATAGCTGTGAAAAGAAGAGAAGCAAAAAGCAAAGTAGAAAAGGAAAGATATAAGCATCTGAATGCAGAGTTCCAAAGAATAGAAGAAGAGATAAGAAAGCCTTCTTCAGCAATCAGTGCAAAGAAATAGAGGAAAAGAACACAATGGGAAAGACTAGAGATCTCTTCAAGAAATTCAGAGATACCAAGGGAACATTTCATGCAAAGATGGGCTCGATAAAGGACAGAAATGGTATGGACCTAACAGAAGCAGAAGATATTAAGAAGAGGTGGCAAGAATACACAGCAGAACGGTACAAAAAAGATCTTCATGACCCGGATAATCACGATGGTGTGATCACTCATCTAGAGCCAGACATCCTGGAATGTGAAGTCAAATGGGCCTTAGAAAGCATCATTACGAACAAAGCTAGTGGAGGTGATGGAATTCCAGTTGAGCTATTTCAAATCCTGAAAGAGGATGCTGTGAAAGTGCTGTACTCAATATGCCAGCAACTGTGGAAAACTCAGCAGTGGCCACAGGACTGGAAAAGGTCAGTTTTCATCCCAATCCCAAAGAAAGGCAATGCAAAAGAATGCTCAAACTACCACACAATTGCACTCATCTCACACGCTAGTAAAGTAATGCTCAAAATTCTCCAAGCCAGGCTTCAGCAATATGTGAACCGTGAACTTCCTGATGTTCAAGCTGGTTTTAGAAAAGGCAGAGGAACAAGAGATCAAATTGACAACATCTGCTGGATCATCAAAAAAGCAAGAGAGTTCCAGAAGAACATCTATTTCTGCTTTATTGACTATGACAAAGCCTTTGACTGTGTGGATCACAGTAAACTGTGGAAAATTATGAAAGAGATGGGAATACCTGACCACCTGACCTGCCTCTTGAGAAACCTATATGCAGGTCAGGAAGCAACAGTTAGAACTGGACATGGAACAATTAGGAAAAGGAGTACATCAAGGCTGTATATTGTCACCCTGCTTGTTTAACTTATATGCAGAATACATCATGAGAAACGCTGGGCTGGAAGAAGCACAAGCTGGAATCAAGACTGCTGGGAGAAATTTCAATAACCTCAGACAAGCAGATGGCACCACCCTTATGGCAGAAAGTGAAGAGGAACTAAAAAGCCTCTTGATGAAAGTGAAAGAGGAGAGTGAAAAAGTTGGCTTAAAGCTCAGAAAACTAAGATCATGGCATCTGGTTCCATCACTTCATGGGAAATAGATGGGGAAACAGTGGAAACAGTGTCAGACTTTATTTTTTGGGGCTCCAAAATCACTACAGATGGTGACTGCAGCCATGAAATTAAAAGATGCTTACTCCTTGGAAGAAAAGTTATGACCAACCTAGATAGCATATTCAAAAGCAGAGATATTACTTTGACAACAAAGGTCCATCTAGCCAAGGCTATGGTTTTTCCAGTAGTCATGTATGGATGTGAGATTTGGACTGTGAAGAAAACTGAGCACCGAAGAATTGATGCTTTTGAACTGTGGTGTTGGAGAAGACTCTTGAGAGTCCCTTGGACTGCAAGGAGATCCAACCAGTCCATTCTAAAGGAGATCAGCCCTGGGTGTTTATTGGAAGGAATGATGCTAAAGCTGAAACTCCAGTACTTTGGCCACCTCATGCGAAGCATTAACTCATTGGAAAAGGCTCTGATGCTGGGAGGGATTGGGGGCAGGAGGAGAAGGGGACGACAGAGGATGAGATGGCTGGATGGCATCATCGACTCGATGGACATGAGTCTGAGTGAACTCTGGGAGATGGTGATGGACAGGGAGGCCTTGCGTGCTGCGATTCATGGGATCGCAGAGAGTCAGACATGATTGAGCAACTGAATTGAACTGAAGAGAGTATAAAGGACTGCTATTTTTAAGTGTTTTCTGGGTTCCTGGCACTATGCAAAGCACTATGCCTTAAAGAAACTACCTATCAATAAGGACTAATAGTCTCATTTTATAGGCACAATGGCTGAGACTTCAAGGAGCTGTGTAACTTGAATAACATGCCAGGTAAAGCTAGCTATTTGGAGGTGAAGCTGGCAATGGAATTCAGGTATGAACATTGGGCTTACAGGAGGTCCCTAATTAATTATATTGTTATTGATGAAATTCATTTTATTAATATGCTGTTGAGCTATTATGAAGGTTATGTGAAATTAAAATGTTATGTGTTTAACACATATTGCCTATGGTGTAAAGCTAGAGGCTATGATGCTTGTGAGGAAACAGGACACTGCCTTTGCCTTGCTTGAGCTGTCTGTCTAGTTTGGGGAGTTCTGCCTCAGGAAACAATAACTGAACACAGAACATGACTCCAGTAGATAACAGTTCTCGAGAGCAGAAGTCACCATCATTATTGACAGTTAGGGATGAAAGGAGGAAGGTAGCTGTGGGGTTTCTTTTGGTCCGGAAAGATGTCCAGGTGTGAGTGAGGTCTTGAGAATGATAAATATGCAAGGGGCTGGAGGAAAGGAAAGAATAAAACCAATGTGATGGCTTGTTTGCAAAAATTAATGAAGCTTTAAAAGGAGAAAACAAAAACAAAAAACAAGAAACCTGCCAAGTGTCCATCAACAGGACAATGGCTTAACAAATGGTAGTATATTTGCCCAATGGGATATTAGTCAGTGATTTAAAAAATATATATATAAGCTACTGACACAAGCAAAAACTGATGAATCTTGAATGCATTTTGATGAGTAAAAGAAGCTATCCACAAAGGGTATGAACTGTATGATTCCATCTGCATGAAATTCAGAATGAGGCAAACTAATCTATGGAGACAAAAGTTAGCAAAGTGATTCACTCTTGGGTTGTGGAGGGGATTAATTGGAAATGGGAATTAAAGAACATATTGGGATAATGGAAATGCTCTACATCTGGAACTGGGTGAGAGCTACATAGGTGTATGCACGTATAAAATGTCTTTGAGTTTCACATCTCAGATGGTATATTTTACTGTACATAAATTAAACCTTAATAAATCAAACACAATAGAGGAAAAAAAGATGAGAGTGGGGATACTCCAGAGAGCAGAGATTGGCTCATTTAACTAAGACAGAAATTGACAAAAAAGCATTTTGGAAGAAAAAAAAGTTTGGAGTTAGTTTCCAGGAGGCTATTATTTTTAAAAAAATACAGCAATTATGATCTGTTCTATGAACAATATTAATAAATTAGCCTCTGGAGGTTTTGAGTAAAAACCTAATAAATGATGTGTGTTAAAACATAAATTTCTAGGTCCCACTGCAGAGGTCTTGGTTAGGACCTGGCAGTTTTCATCTCTTACCAGTTCCTAGGTTGATGCCTATACTTCTTGTCTCGAAACCACATTGTAAGGACTCTAGTCTGCTTCTCAGGCACCTCAGGGGTGGAGGTTGAAAGAAAGACAAAGTGATGGAGTTAAAGGCTTCAGAGACAATGAGCTTGAAGCCAAGTTGTGTTTTGAAGGAAGCCATATGGAGGCTACATGAGAGGAGGGCTGGGCGAGACGGAAGCCATCCAAGGAGGAGGCTTTTGTTGTAATTTAGGAGACATGCGCAAAGTCTAAACCAGAGTGGTGTCGAAGGAGGAGGAGATGAAGGGATTAATTCAGAGTGATTCAGGAGTTAGAATTTGGTAATTTGGGACTGCATGTTGGGAATAAAGGTAAGAGAGGAGTCTTAGATGTCTTAGAATTTGTAGTTTGGTAATAAGGTGAATGATAGTATGATTTGTATCATGAAACAGGGTAGGAGAATGATAAGAAGGTTGGTCAGGATGTGTATGAGCGCTGCAAAGGGGTCATTGTCAGCCCCAAGTTCCTGCACACAGACCAGAGATTCACCAGAGCTGAGAGGACTGATACCCGCAAGATTCATGTGGGCTCAAGGGAGAATGATTTCTGCCAGAACTGAGACCAAATAGGAAGGTCAGGGTGGCGTGTTCTCAAAGTGGGATTGATTTTATTTTCAGAGTGTGTAGTCTTCTTAAGGAGTTTTAGAAAGATTTTTGAACTTAAGTAAATAAATAATAGCAAGGTCTGGTGCAGCTATGAAAGGGTGATAGAAAGGCAGCTGTATCAGCAGCAGCTGAAAATTCATAAGGATAAAATAGCAAAGTCATGAATAAGTCAGGAGCACACACATGTACATGTAAGACAGAAATGGAGATGAAAAAAAGACGGTTCTTTAAACAGTCTTAAGCTATATCTCAGAGAAATAGTAGCAGTTTAAAATGTATATATATATCTATACATATATATATATCCACACACACACACACACACACACACACATATATAAAGAGATAAAGACTGAAAAGAAATAGGTTAATAATACATAAACAGTGAATCCATGAGTTAAGTTTATGGGCTATATTTATTTTCTTATGTAAACCTTGATTTTCTCAATTTTCTACAATCAACATGTTATACTTTAAAGTCATGAAAGAAAATTATTTAATTGCTTTTTGAAAATCTGTTTCTGCCTGAATAATGGAAGAGGAAAAGCATGATAGGATTCTCCAGAGAAAGGATTAGAGTTTGGCTTCCTGGTTCTCTTCTCTCTGCATCCCAAGACAGATCTTGGCAGTCCCACAAAGAAACGTCCAGGTCTCTCAGTGCTCACTGACTGGCAGCCAGCCGCCCCCTGAGTGTTGCAGCCGCAGAGGCGATTTGATCCATTCTCATTGAGCAGCCTGGGGCGAAGAGGCGATATTTAGAAAAACTTAACATTGAAACCAATTCGAAGTACGAAGAAAAATGGTTAGTGATGCATAACAGCCTCAGCTACTGCTCACCCCACCTACAGCTGCTGGGGATCCGAGATGCCCCGGCAAATTCCACTGGGAGCTACGGGCCTGCTTCACCCCGCCCAGGTCTCTGAGGATCCAGCAAAAAATGGCCCAGGGCAACAGTCATGGAAGCCAGTAATAAGCAGAAAATTTAAACAAGAAGCAAGACATGTACCATGGCTTCTTTCTAAGATGTAAAAGAGGTCTGACTTTAAGGTCCATTCTTTGTATGAGACAGAGCTTTCATGGGAAAAGGAAAGCAAATGCAGATTTCGCCCCCATGTTCTGTCAATCCTTGTGTTTTTCTTTTCATCATTCCCTTTGCTAGTCCGTTAGTTCTGACCCTATGGCTCTGAGAAAGGCAAACATTGGAGCTCAATGGAGCAAGGATTCCCTTAATGATCCATGTTCTCTGCCTTGCTGCTCTTTGGAAAGACTCTAGTCCTGACCCTGTCTCTTGGGAACCACTGGTCAATTGCTACCAGAAATATGCACATTCTAATCTTCTCCTTTCCTGTCTTCCACCATCTCCCAAAAATGACCCACAGACTTTCTAAACCTTTATTCATCTGCATTGGATGATTCTTAGTTAGGTCAACACAGAAATCACCTTCAGCCTCTATTTAAACTCTCGTTTCTTTATATTGTACATTCTATAGAAAACACGCAGTGGCCCACTTGTTTCTCTCCTTCAACACCATCATCATATCTGTGAACACACAACAATGGGGAACTGATGTGGGAAGTTTCTATCTGTTGCTCCAAGAATGTAACATCTTTCTAAATTCCTGTGGGGCTCAAGATCAGCTTTTTTATTCTAACAGGTTCTCTGTCATTGGGTAGGCTTGAAGGGGAGGTGTTACTGAAAGAAAAAGGGAGCTGTGTCTATAGCCTTTGATGGGAGGAATCCTGCTAATATCAATTCACAGAGCAGCAGGAAGGGATCCATGGGAATAAACATTACTTCATCGCTTCTTCATCCTCCTTCTAAAGCCTACTGCCCACTGGCCTAAACCAGGACCTGCAGGGATTGCACTGCATATTTGTACTCACACACATGAAAGTGTATGTGTAAATCTAAATAATTTTAGTTTATGTGTATAGGATTATTATTGGGCTTCCCTGGGGGCTCAGATAGTAAAGTGCCTGTCTGCAATGTGGGAGACCCAGGTTTGATCCCTGGGTTGGGAAGATCCACTGGGGAAGGAAACGGCAGCTCACTCTAGTATTTGGAAGAGCTTGGTAGGTTACAGTCTATGGGGTTGCAAAGAGTCAGACTCGACTGAGTGACTTCACTTTCACTTTCTTTCACGATCATTATTTTTTTCCTCAACTCGCTTTCTCCTCTTAATAGTATATAAGCCAAATCTCCATGATCTCCACTAAAATTAAAAATGGGCCGAGCAGTCAGTACTGATAATCAGTCTGTAAGCAAAGGTTTATTTCTATAATATTACAAGAGTCAAGCATCAGAGTAAAGATAGATCATTCCCTTTGTTAGGACTGTGTTTTGTCTGAGGTTATCAAATCAGATAAATAAAGAAGGTTTTAAAGTATCTTAAATCATAAGCATGTTGCAAAATATTAAAGTTATTCTGCAACAGACATTTTCCCAGGTGAAATAAGGAAAGGAGACCTTTCCTGGCTAAAAAGGTCATTAGTTAGTCTCATATAAGCACTTTACTGAAAACAAGGAAAAATAAGTATTTCTGAGCCAACTTACATAGCTCCATCACTTCTGAAGAGGTTGCTGGAGGAGGTCATGGACGGGACAAGACCACTGGTTGAACCGAGGGGGGACTTGTGTCATAGAGGATCCTCACCCCACCCTCCATCCTTGGACTGTTCGTTCTGCCCACCCCGGTTCTCGCGGCTTATCCAGGATGAGCCTTGAGGGTCACTTGCTGCGGAGATCCTCTGGACTGAATAGCGACTGAACCCCATTCTCCTCTTGCTGTTACCCAAGCTCAACCTCCTAAGTAAGTGCCTCTGCTTGTTAAAAACACCAGCTACTCACCTGGAGTGGCCTCTTCCTTAAATCTCTCCCTGCCCTCCTGGGACGGGGCCTGCAGGCTTCAGATTCCACCCTGGAAATTCCTGAGTTTGAGTACCAGTAAGGTGGCGCTAATGGTAAAGAACATGCTTGCCAATGGAGGAGATATGAGAGAGATGGGTTTGATCCCTGGATCGGGAAGATCCCCTGGAGGAGCGCATGGCAACCCACTCCAGTATTCTTGTCCAGAGAATCCCATGGACAGAGGAGACTGGTGGGCTACAGTCTATGGGGTCGCAAAGAGTCGGACATGACTAAAGTGACTTAGCACGGATGCACAAGGCTACTTAAGGTGGGAAAAGAAGTTACCTTTATCTATCCAAGAATAATTTGAAAATGGGTTAGGATTTAAAATGTTTTTGGGGGGAGACTGAGGAATCACATTCTAAATACTTTACTTCTTATCTATGTTCCACCTCAATGACTTATTGTGGTATCACAGTCTTTTAAATGACTGGATATTATTCCATATAAGCTCTGTGCCAAAAATTGATTCACCACTAATATATTGAAGGGAATTTACATTGATTCCAATTTCTTTTTTCTTTTTTTAAAATGGAGTGCAGTTGATTTACAATGGTGTGTTAGTTTCTGAAAAGTGAATCAGTTATACACATACATACGCATGGTAAGTCGCTTCAGTGATGTCTAACTGTTTGCGACCCTATGGACTGTAGCCCCCAGACTCCTCTTGTGCATGGGATTTCCCAGGCCAGAATACTGGAGTGGGTTGCCATGCCCTTCTCCAGGGGATCTTCCAGACCCAAGGATCGAACCCATGTCTCTTAAGTCTGCTGCATTGGCAGGCGGTTTCTTTATCACTAGCACGACCTGGGAAGCCCCCAAACACACACACACACACACACACACACACACACACACACACACACACATATATTCTCTCTCTCTTTTTTAGATTCTTTTCCCATGTAGTCTTTTACAAAATATTGAGTAGAGTTCCCTGTTCTATACAGTAGGTCACTATCAAAATGTTTACTTTATGTATCAGTTGCGTTCAGTTGCTCAGTCATGTCCGACTCTTTGCGACCCCATGAATCGCAGCACACCAGGCCTCCCTGTCCATCACCAACTCCCGGAGTTCACTCAGACTCATGTCCATCGAGTCAGTGATGCCATCCAGCCGTCTCATCCTCTGTTGTCCCCTTCTCCTCCTGCCCCCAGTTCCTCCCAGCATCAGAGTCTTTTCCAATGAGTCAACTCTTCGCATGAGGTGGCCAAAGTACTGGAGTTTCAGCTTTAGCATCATTCCTTCCAAAGAAATCCCAGGGCTGATCTCCTTCAGAATGGACTGGTTGGATCTCCTGGCAGTCCAAGGGACTCTCAAGAGTCTTCTCCAACACCACAGTTCAAAAGCATCAATTCTTCGGTGCTCAGCCTTCTTCACAGTCCAACTCTCACAACCATACATGACCACAGGAAAAACCATAGCCTTGACTAGATGGACCTTAGTCAGCAAAGTAATATCTCTGCTTTTGAATATGCTATCTAGGTTGGTCATAACTTTTCTTCCAAGGAGTAAGCATCTTTTAATTTCATGGCTGCAGTCACCATCTCCGGTGATTTTGGAGCCCAAAAAAATAAAGTCTGACATTGTTTCCACTGTTTCCCCATCTATTTTCCATGAAGTGATGGGACCAGATGCCATGATCTTCATTTTCTGAAAGTTGAGCTTTAAGCCAACTTTTTCACTCTCCTCTTTCACTTTCATCAAGAGGCTTCTTAGTTCCTCTTCACTTTCTGCCATCAGGGTCATCTGCATATCTGAGGTTATTGAGATTTCTCCCGGCAATCTTGATTCCAGCTTGTGCTTCTTCCAGCCCAGCGTTTCTCATGATGTACTCTGCGTTTAAGTTAAATAATCAGGGTGACAATATACAGCCTTGACATACTCCTTTTCCTATTTGAAACCAGTCTGTTGTTCCATGTCCAGTTCTAACTGCTGCTTCCTGACCTGCATATAGAGGTCTCAAGAGGCAGGTCAGGTGGTCTGGTATTCCCATCTCTTTCAAGATTTTCCACAGTTTATTGTGATCCACACAGTCAAAGGCTTTGGCATAGTCAATAAAGCAGAAATAGATGTTCTTCTGGAACTCTCTTGCTTTTTTGATGATCCAGCAGATGTTGTCAATTTGATCTCTTGTTCCTCTGCCTTTTCTAAAACCAGCTTGAACATCAGGAAGTTCACGGTTCACGTATTGCTGAAGCCTGGCTTGTAGAATTTTGAACATTACTTTACTAGCATGTGAGATGAGTGCAATTGTGTGGTAGTTTGAGCATTCCTTGCATTTCCTTTCTTTGGGATTGGAATGAAAACTGACCTTTTCCAGTCCTGTGGCCACTGCTGAGTTTTCCAAATTTGCTGGCACATTGAGTGCAGCACTTTCACAGCATCATCTTTCAGGATTTGAAGCAGCTCAAGTGGAATTCCATCACCTCCACTAGCTTTGTTCGTAGTGATGCTTTCTAAGGCCCACTTGACTTCACATTCCAGGATGTCTGGCTCTAGATGAGTGATCACACCATCGTGGTTATCCAGGTCATGAAGATCTTTTTTGTCCAGTTCTTCTGTGTGTTCTTGTCACCTCTTCTTAATATCTTCTGCTTCTGTTAGGTCCATACCATTTCTGTCCTTTATCGAGCCCATCTTTGCATGAAATGTTCCCTTGGTATCTCTAATTTTCCTGAAGAGATCTCTAGTCTTCCCATTCTGTTGTTTTCCTCTATTTCTTTGCATTGATCACCGAAGAAGGCTTTCTTATCTGTTCTTGCTGTTCTTTGGAACTCTGCATTCATATGTTTATATCTTTCCTTTTCTCCTTTGCTTTTCACTTCTCTTCTTTTCACAGCTATTTGTAAGGCCTCCCCAGACAGCCATTTGGCTTTTTTGCATTTCTTTTCCATGGGGATGGTCTTGATCCCTGTCTCCTGTACAGTGTCACAAACCTCATTCCATAATTCATCAGGCACTCTATTTATCAGATCTAGGCCCTTAAATCTATTTCTCACTTCCACTGTATAATCATAATGAAGTGAAGTCGCTCAGTCTTGTCCGACTCTTTGCGACCCCATGGACTGTAGCCTACCAGGTACCTCCCTCCATGGGATTTTCCAGGCAAGAGTACTGGAGTGGGTTGCCATTTCTTTCTCCAGGGGATCTTCCCAACCCAGGGATATAACCCAGGTCTCCAGCATTCCAGGCAGACGCTTTAACCTCTGAGCCACCAGGTAATCATAAGGAATTTGATTTAGGTCATACCTGAATAGTCTAGCGGTTTTCCCTACTTTCTTCAATTTCAGTCTGAATTTGGTAATAAGGAGTTCATGATCTGAGCCACAGTCAGCTCCTGGTCTTGTTTTTGTTGACTGTATAGAGCTTCTCCATCTTTGGCTGCAAAGAATATAATCAATCTGATTTTGGTGTTGACCATCTGGTGATGTCCATGTGTAGAGTCTTCTCTTGTGTGGTTGGAAGAGGGTGTTTGCTATGACCAGTTCATTTTCTTGGCAAAACTCTATTAGTCTTTGCCCTGCTTCATTCTGTATTCCAAGGCCAAATTTGCCTGTTACTCCAGGTGTTTCTTGACTCCCTACTTTTGCATTCCAGTCCCCTATAATGAAAAGGACATCTTTTTGGGGTGTTAGTTCTACAAGGTCTTGTAGGTCTTCATAGAACCGTTCAACTTCAGCTTCTTCAGCGTTACTGGTTGGGACATAGGCTTGGATTACCGTGATGTTGAATGGTTTGCCTTGGAAACGAACAGAGATCATTCTGTCATTTTTGAGATTGCATCCAAGTACTGCATTTCAGACTCTTTTGTTGACCATGATGGCTACTCCATTTTTTCTGAAGGATTCCTGCCTGCAGGAGTAGATATAATGGTCATCTGAGTTAAATTCACCCATTCCAGTCCATTTTAGTTCACTGATTCCTAGAATGTTGACGTTCACTCTTACCATCTCTTGTTTGACCACTTCCAATTTGCCTTGATCATGGACCTGACATTCCAGGTTCCTATGCAATATTACTCTTTACAGCATTGGACCTTGCTTCTATCACCAGTCACATCCACAACTGGGTATTGTTTTTGCTTTGGCTCCATCCCTTCATTCTTTCTAGAGTTATTTCTGCACTGATCGCCAGTAGCATATTGGGCACCTAATGACCTGGGAAGTTCCTCTTTCAGTATCCTATCATTTTGCCTTTTCATACTGTTCATGGGGTTCTCAAGACAAGAATACTGCAGTGTTTTGCCATTCTCTTCTCCAGTGGACCACATTCTGTTAGACCTCTCCACTGTAACCTGGCCGTCTTGGGTTGCCCTGCGGGCATGGCTTAGTTTCATTGAGTTAGACAAGGCTGTGGTCCTAGTGTGATTAGATTGACTAGTTTTCTGTGAGTATGGTTTCAGTGTGTCTGCCCTCTGATGCCCTCTTGCAATACCTACCATCTTACTTGGGTTTCTCTTACCTTGGGCATGGGGTATCTCTTCACGGCTGCTCCAGCAAAGCACAGCTGCTGCTCCTTACCTTGGATGAGGGGTATCCCCTCACTGCCGCCCTTCCTGACCTTCAACATGGGATGGCTCCTCTAGGCCCTTCTGTATAGTCGTGTGTATATGTCAATCCCAATCTCCCAATTTTTCCCTTACCCATTCCCCCACTATAACCATAAGTTTGTTTTCTATATCTGGAACTCAGTTTCCAGTTCCAATTTCTAAACTGTGCCAACATCATTTTAAAAGTCGTACTTTTCTCTGTATAGAAATATATAGAGGAAAATGCATAAAGTATATATGGAGTTCAGTATATTGGGCTTCCCTGGTAACTCAGCTGGTAAAGAATCCACCTGCAATGCAGGAGACCCTGGTTTAATTCCTGGGTTGGGAAGATCCCCTGGAGAAGGGGTAGGATACCCACGCCAGTATCCGCGAGCTTCCCTGGTGGCTCAGATGGTAAAGAATCCACCTGCGATATGGAAGACCTGCATTTGATCCAGTCTAAGGAATGGAATATGGAGACTGGAAAGCTTTCGTCACATTCCCTCCCAAACATTCATCTCTCTCTTCTCCAGAGTTTATAAGTACCATAGTTTCTAACACTGTATATTAGTTTTTCTGTTTTTAGATTCACATAAGTGGAGGGATCTTGTAAGTAATCTCTTAAATTTGTGTTATGTAGCCCATAATGTTGGATATATTTATCTTTTCACATGTACTGTGGTTTTAGCATTTTTATTGCTGTGAAGTGTTCCATTGATTTATCATTTGGAATGAGTGGGTATTTGTGTGGTTACTGGTTTGTGGCTATTATAATCAATAATACTTTAGGTATTCTTATTCACATATATTTTTATATGTACTAATGCATTTCTACTAAACATTGCCAGTTTATATGTCATGTCCAAATTTAGTTGATAATGGCATTATATTTTCTAAAAATGTTTGAAGCAAATTCTCAGTATTGAGAAGGATGCCATTGGTCCTCATTCTCATCAAACTTAAATAATCAAAATTTTTATTTTTAGGTATTTTGGTGAAGGCGAAGTGGTATCTCTTTATTGTTTTATTTTTAACTTTACTGATATTAATATGCTGCTACTAATAACTATACTAATATATTTTCATATAATTAAATGTATAATTAAATATATAGTATAGTTAAATGTTTTTAACTATACTAATATAGTGTCATATAATTGCTGCCCATTTGGTGAAGTACCTTTCTAAATTCCTTATCATTTTTTGTTAGAGTGTATCACTGGTTTGTAATTGATCTTAAACTTTTTAATTGATTTAGAAGTATTCCTAATATACCTTGTTAGGAACACTTTTTGCATATGTATATTGAAAATGTATTTTCCCCACTTTGTGATTTACCTTTGAAAAGCTTTACTGGAATATCATGATGAACAAAATTTGACAGTAAATAAAGGTAGTCCAGTTTTTCCCTGTGGTTGGGA
The DNA here is from genome assembly GCF_023091745.1 of Budorcas taxicolor. Lineage (NCBI taxonomy): Eukaryota > Metazoa > Chordata > Mammalia > Artiodactyla > Bovidae > Budorcas > Budorcas taxicolor. The sequence goes on along the minus strand of NC_068910.1, from coordinate 51,651,454 downwards.
TTTTTTTAGGTTCCTTTAAAAGTCTGTTCACATACAAGGTTGTGATTATATTGTTTTGTATTATACTCCCCCAAATTTACTTTTTATATTTATATCTAAAATCCACTGGAAATATATTTTTTGTGAGTTATAAAATAGGGAGCAAGACTTTTTCTAGCCACGTGAACCATCAGTTTTCTAAGAACCATTGTTGAAAACTGTCCTTTCCTGTGTTATTCTTGAACACTGCCAAAATCAACCAAGTCTAGGGTCACATGTAAGTCTGTTTTGGTACTGTCATTCTATTCACAGGGTCTGGTTTTCTACCTGCTGCTAATAACATGTCTTCATTACTGTAACTTGGATATTACTTTCACTTTCTTTTTTTGTCCAGGTCTTCTTCAAGAATATCTTCACTATTTTTGGTCCAATAGAACGTTGAATAAAAATGGTGTTGGTAGGGACTTCCATGGTGATCCAGTAGTTGGGACACCGTGCTTCCAGGGCAGGGGGCAGGGTTGGATTCCTGATTCAGTTAACTATGATCAAGCTGGGAGGCATGGCAAAAAAAAAAAGAAAAAAGAAAAGAATGGTGAGGATGAGTGGGCATAGAAGACTTGTTTTTCTGTTATATTGAAATGTTTTAGACTATGCCCATTATATCTAAAGTTTCTCTTCACAGTCATCATTTTATAAATATGCTTTATCAGTTTTCTTCTATTTCTAACTTGCTAAGAGTGCTCTATGGTGAACTGATGTTGACTTTTGTAACACTTTTTCTGCATCTCTTGAGCAGTCCTGTAATATTTTCATCTATTCTGTTAACATGGAAAGTTACACCGACATATTTTTTGGATGTTAAACCAAACTTTCATTCCTGAAATAGTTTAAAATTGGTCATGATATATCCCTAGATATAGATATGAATAAAGATAAGAATGCTTTCCAGGTGGGCACAGTGGTAGAGAACCCACCTGCCAGTGCAGGAGAGACAGGAGATGTAGGTTTGATCCCTGGGTCAGGAAGATGTCCTGGAGAAGAAAATGGCAACTCACTCCAGTATTCTTGCCTGGAGAATCCCATGGACAGAGGAGCCTGGTGGGCTACAGTCCAGGGGTTCACAAAGAGTCAGACACACCTGATTGACACACACGTGCACACACACACATGGATAAGGATATAGATTGTAGGTTGATATATACTCTTTTGGCTATCATTACCTGAGGTTTTAAATATTCTTTGTATTTATGTTTATAAAGGACAATTTTCCTTTGTGTAAATGCCTTTGAGAGCTTTGATATCAAGTTCATGCAGGCCTCATACAACTATCTGGAAAGTATTCCTTCTTTGTCTCTCTACTGGAAGAGTATGTATTAGACTGATTTTGGTTTCTTCCATATATATTAAGTAAAATTTACTAGTGAAATTACCAGTACCAGAAATATTTTATGAGAAGCTTTTTTAAAAAATCACAGATTAATTTTCTTCAGTAGTCAGAAGATTATTGCATTTTTCACCAGTTTTTGTTCATTTTAATCACTTGCACATTTCTATGAATTAGTTCTTCTAATCTTTTCTCATTCTTTTATGCTTTTCTTATCTTCTTGAACATATCATGATGATTTGTAACGTTTGTTTTATTACTAGTTTTATTCTACTTCTATAATCTCAGAGATCTTTCTAAGTCTATTTATACTGGTTTTTTCTAGTGTAGGTATGGGGATATATTGCTGCTTTTTTGTGCCCAGTAATTTGTTACTGAGTTCTGGACATTCTAAATTTTATATTTTGGGGGTGCTGGAATTTGTTCTGTTCCTTTAAACACTTTGGAACTTTGTTTTGGGACAGTATATTCATTTCTAAACTTGCTTTCAAGCTTTATGTGGTGTCCGGCCTTTATCCTGGGGCTAATTTAAACCCACTATTAAGTGATTGTCTTCTGAAGACACTACTCAATGTCACGTATTATGGCATTTTTTTCCCTCAGTATATTTGTCACAACTAGCGAATCGAAGTTGGTATATTACTATTGAGTAAACACAACACTTCCCTTGGATTTCGCAAGTTTTCTACTCAGTGTCCATTCAGGAGACCACATTGTACTTAGTCATTATGTTTCCTGGGCTCCTCTAAACTAGTGACAGCTTTTGCTCATTGTGCCAGTTTTGAAGAGTATTACTTAGGTATTTTAGAATATTTCTTATTTGGGGTTTATCTGTTGGTTTTTCCAAGGTGGAATATGGGTTCTGGGTTTGGGGGAGCAGGATTGGGCTTCCCAGGTGGCTCAACAGTAAAGAATCCACATGCAATGCAGGAGATGGAGAAGATGCAGGGTCATTCCCTGGGTTGGGAAGATGCCCAGAAGGAGGAAATGGCAACCCACTCCAGTATTCTTGGGCAATCCCATGGACAGAGGAGCCTGGTGGGCTGCAGTCCAAAGGGTCACAGATTACTGAGCACACACACACATAACAGATAGAGAGCCATTCTCATATCACGTCAAGCATGCATCCTGTTGATGTGACTTATCAATGATGATGTTAACTTTGATCAGATGACCTAGGGGATTCTTGCTGTGTTTCTCCCTGTGTCCACTCCTTTTCACCCCATGGTTTTTTGAAGCAAATCATTAAGCCCAGCCTACATTTAAGGACAGAAGGAGTGCATTAAGAGGGAGGGGGTAGTACATACATAAATTATGTGGAAGTTTGATTTTAGGATTGTTTCTCTTCGCTTCACCATATATAGTGATTAAAAAAAAATTGTATTGAAATACAGTTGATTTATAATGTTGTGTTAACTTTTGCTACACAGTAAAGTAATTCAGTTATACATACATCTACATTCATTTGCATATTCTTTGCCATTATGGTTTGTAGCAAGATATTGAATATAGTTCCCTGTGCTATAAAGTGAAGTGAAGTTGCTCAATCGTGTCCGACTCTTTGCGACCCCATGGACTGTAGACTCCAGGCTCCTCTGTCCATGGGATTTTCCAGGCAAGAATACTGGAGTGCGTTGCCATTTCCTTCTCCAGGAGATCTTCCCAACCCAGGGACTGAACCCGGGTCTCTGTCTTTGTAGGCAGATGCTTTACCGTCTGAGCCACCGGGGAAAGTAGGGCCTTATTGTTCATGCATCCTATATATCCTAGTTTGCAGCTGCTAATCCCAAACTCCCAATCCATCCCTTCCCTCCCCCTGCTCCGCCATGGCAACCACAAGTCTATTCTCTGCATCTGAGTCTCTTTTTGTTTCATAGATATGTCCATATGTGTCATAGTTTAGATTCCACATATAAACGATATCATGTGGTGTTTGTCTTTGTCTGACTTACTTCACTTACAATATTCTCTAGGTCCATCCATTGTTGCAAATAGCATTATTTCATTCTTTTTTTATTTTTATTTTTTTACTTTATTTTACTTTACAATACTGTATTGGTTTTGCCATGGCTGAGCAGTATTCTGTTGTGTATACACATATACAGTGATTTTAAACATGCATCTGAATATTTGTCATACAAGTTTTCTTGAGTTTTATCATGGCGTATTTGCTCATGATGTTTTGCTTCTTTGTGTGTTCTGTAATGTCATATTGCAAATGCATTGTCAAAGGGATCTCGTCTGTGGTAATCATGCATGTGTTACTATGATACTACTTACACTCCACTTCAGAGCCTCTCAGCCTTAACTGCCTCTTATTCCCCCTGTCACTGTGGTCACTAGCTCTCCCTGGACTCCTACAGGCTCCATGTAGATAGACACACTGCACCTCACCTAGCTGCATGCTCACGCCACTTGCCTTTTGTCTCTTGTCCAGGGCTTCCTCTTGTGTCAGCGTTTGGAACCTGAAAGACCAGGCTCAGCAATCACTGGGACATTGGGACTGTTAACATGGGGTACTTGTTGACAAATGAAACAGGAAAGCCAAGAAATAGAGCTGCCCTGGCTTCTTCTGGGAAGACGGGTGAGATGTAGCTGTGTGCTTACTCAAAGAACAGTCCCCGAAGCATCAAGAAAGCAGCTGCACTTCTCAGGGCATACCTCACGGCACGTCCTCCTGTTGGCGGCTCTGCTTTCTTCCCAGATTCACTCCCTGTTTCTCAGTGACCCTAAAAAAGTAGTAGCCTAAAAAGTCCTTTGCCACAGGCTCTGCTTTCTAAAGAATCCAGGCTAAGGTTTTAAAATGCCTTTGTCTGGCCCTCCTGAGGTATAACCAGCCTAGGCCCACCTTTTGTCTGAATGTATTTTACCATGGGGTTTCTTGCACTATGCAGACATTGCAAGTTTCAAACTTACACCCTTATGAACAGAGAATTATATTTATAAATTCTTAGAGGACATTTTTTTTTCTTTTCCTTTATTCAGAATTCATAGCAAAGTAGATTCCGCACCCTAGCCACCCCCCCCTCCCCACCACCTACCTTTATGTCTGAGGTGCCATTAAAAAAATCCTAGTCTGTTTTATCACAGGAAGATGAAGCATTTTTAGCATCCCAGGCTTCTATGGGAATATTAGTATTTGCCCGTCCTTTTCTCCTAACCATATGTGGGTGTTAAAACCCTAATTCTCAGTTATTGGAATTTCAGTTACCTCCAAAGTAGCTGAAACGCCAGTGCCTACTCATGTCTGATTTCAAATTCTCCTTCACTTTTGGTCCTTTGATATTTCTCTTATATTCTTTAGAGACCTGTTATGCATTAAAATCTTGTTTATTATTTTTCATCAAATTTTTTTCTAGGTGTTATTATCAGTAGGACTTATATGATATATTGTCTTCCCAATTCCCAGGAACAGCACTCCTGAATATTTGCAATCCTGCCAAGCTTGGAGATCTGTTTTATACATACATATCAACTTGGAGGCAGACATGCAATAAGAGAGTTTGCTGTGAGCAAACACATGCCTGAGATATAACATAGAAATAGAGAAGACAGGAAACATAGAAGCAGATCAAAACAGAACGCGTCACAGCCCATGTTGTTGTTGATAAGCCACTAAGTTGTGTCCAATTCTTTGTGACCCCATGGACATGTAGCCCACAGGCTTCCTCTGTCTGTGGGATTTGCCAGACAAGAATACTGGTGTGGGCTGCCTTTCCTTCTTCAGGGGATCTTCCCGACCCAGCAAATGAGCCTGTGTCTCCTATATTGGCAAGCGTATTCTTTACCACTGAGCCAGCAGGGAAGCCCAACAGCAGTTAGTGCAGGACAATCATCTCTACATATTTCAATAAGCCTGAGGGTCATCTAGGTCCCACAGCTAAACTGTAACTCGTGCTAATAATGGTGACATCAAGGAAATTAAACACATACTTTTTTTTTTCACTGTACTGACAATAGTAACATATGTGAAGTATTTTTAAAACCACTTTTCCTGAAATAATTTTCAATATTATGTTACTTAAAAGAGTAGATCATAAGAAGATAAAAGTGAACATCATTTCCAATTATTGAGCTTCTACTAGGTGTCTGGTACTGGGCTCTTTTTTTAACCTAATTTTTAATACGTTATTTTAATTCCCACAATAAACTTGCAAGATAGCTATTATAAAGCCTTGCTTTGTAATAAGTGCATTAAAGTTACACAGTTAGTAAGTGGCCAAGACAGATCTACAGTTCCTTTGCTCTTTCTGTTTTCTATTCCTATTCTTTCTCATCCAGGAAAACCTCTTATCCTATAGACACATTCTAAGAACGTCCCAGATGGCTGAGACGTTATCTGTCACGCTTCTTTGCCCAGAGGATCCCCTGACATTTCAGGAAGAGGAAACCTGTGCTCAGTGTATCCCCGACCTCTGTTTATGACGGCTCTTGAGCAGGTCCCCTGGATGGTCAGAGCCTCTAGCAGAGAGCCTCTGATGGAAGTATTTTGCACACATGCCAAATGTGTGGCATTGAAACCAGTGGGGGAGATGAAGAAGGGGACCTGAGTAGTGAGTCAAAAGTGACAAAACCAGCAACAAACAGGAGGGACACGTTTTCGAAGATGATAATTGTGTCTGGACAGTTGACAGAGAACAAATGCTCCCTTGCTCCCTGTGGAAATGATCATTTGAAAAAGAAGGCTGGGGAACACTAGATAATTATTTAGTCCTTTTAAATATTTATGAGTTCCAGTGTGCTACATACATTTTAAAAGACAGTTGACAACTGCAGCATATATCATCTTGTTCCCTCTGCAAGCTAAAAATAGTTTGCTTTTTTCTTGCGAAAACAATACCTTCAGTTTTGGTGTCCATGAAATAAGAGACTATAAAAATGCTGATTTTCAGGCATGACGGCAAAGAATGTTTGAAGAAATTCTGCTTGTAAACTTTCAGATGAGTCATCTGGTATGTCCGTTCTGCCTGGAAGAGAGACTGCCGAGGGCACCTGTGAATAGTAGGCAGGACAGGGGATTAAGTTCCGAGGGCCTGAGGTTGAGGCTGCCATTCTCTAAATGGGGCCCTGGAAGTTTAAGGAACCAGCCTGGCCATCCCCTGGAGGAGTAAACTTAGATTCGCTTCAGAAGTGAGAACCTAGCTAGGGATCAAAAAGGCACAGTATTGGCAAGAACAGGGGAAAAAGAACAGACAGAATACAGAGGCCAAGAAGTACCATTTTGACCATTGTTTCCAGGCAGGCTCATGTTTTCGATGCAGGTGTATAGGAGAGCCTGGCTGGTTTAATGGGACAGTTGGGCACCTCCAACTAGTCTCTGTGTCTTCCTGGGGTAGAAGGTTTTCCTGGAAGCCATCAGAGCCCCATCCAGGTCCGCTTCATCAGCAGGTACCCCCCATACCATAACTACTGGGAGCACTGGCTGTTAGGGTCCCATGGCCACTCCTTTCTCTAAAGAATTACCTCTGCTCTTAAAGGAGCAACCTTATTTTAGGGGACACTTCCTCCTTGAGTCAGAACTTGATCAATGATTGACTGACATAGGGTGCAAACTGCCAGCCCCTTTGCTTCCACGCGAGAACTGACTACGGTGCAGGTCATGCCCCAGAGGTCCCCATGGGATCAAGCTGAAGTGCCTCTTCTGTGAAGACCTCATTCTTCCCCTGCTGTCTTTCCTTCCTCACATATTTTACCTAGGTACACCCCCTCCATAAATTTTTTTGATGAGATTCTTTGAGTCAGGTCCTTCTAGGGAAACCCACTAAGCCAGAAAGAGAAGGAGAGCTAGTTGTTCTGTCAGCCGTATGGGGACACAAGTGGCACCTCTCACAGCCTACTGTACGAAGCGCAGTCAGTTCCTTTGATGCACAGGAATGATTGGGTGACCCCGAAAACAGCAGGAGCTTAGTAAACCAAGCTGCTCTCTGTGTGTAAAATGCCCTTCTCCTCCTGAACACTCTGGTCAAGCTTGAGGACTCAGTTCTCATGTCACTCTCTTGGTGGATGTGTCCTGCTGGTCCTGACCCCCTCCTGAGCTGGCGCTGACCCTGATTCTTCCTGACTTAGGCTGCCGTGGTGGCTCATGTTGCTCTCTGTTATTGAGATACCATCATATGCCACGAGTTGAGCTCTAACATTTGTTGAGTAAATGCCCTAACTTGCTTCAGTCAGAGGCAATGTTCTATTCCTGAGGTCCTGCTTCTGAGGGTGGCCATTATTTTCACTTCCTCCCCACTGGTGAGGGCACCAAACTCCCTATACTTCCCTATTTCACCGTCTGAGGGTAACAGGAAGGTAGTGTCTCTAAACGTTTGACTCACAGGTGGGTTTGGAGACAGAAGGACATTGGCATCATCCTGGGAACCAGTGTTTCCTCTATCTAGACAGAACAGGAAGGTGGCCTATCTTCATGAACATTGGGTGTCTTTGCTGAATGATATACTGAGTCACACCAACAAGCCATTGTCTTGGTAACACATCATGGAGAAGCTTCCAAGCCTGAAAAGGCCTGAGCTGGGGGGATATATGCTGCAGCTGGGCTAGATGCATGGATTGCTGAAAGCAAGCCAACTCCTGTAGATTCCAGGGCAGGGAGCTCTGGAGCCAAATGCACAATACCTGGCACCTTTGTGCCCAGAGAGAGTCTACACAGATTGAAAGACAGTTACATGAAAAGCACGTGCAGGGATGTGTACACATGCAAGAGTGGGGACCATGCCTGCAAGTCCAAGCTGAGACCTTGGGACTATTCAGTACAGACTCTAGGGGAGGGGACACTATGAAGCTGGCTTGAGGGAGCTTCCTTGACCCACAGGCTGGAGGCCCTGACCCTGTAGCTGCTCCTTCTTCTTACATCTAGACCTGGACTCTCAAGCTAAGTAGCCCTCATCCCAAGGTAGCTCAAGAGTTTTAGGTGCACACAAGGTATTCTTGCCTAGAGAATCCCATGGACAAAGGAGCGTGGTGGGCTACAGTCCATTGGGGCACAGAAAGTCAGACACGACTAAGCAACTAACACTTTCACTTTCACCAGAGTCTAGTGGATGGACCAAAAGTGATGGAGAGGCCCAAGGTCACCCTAGGGACACCTCCTCAGACTAAGTATAGGGCTCGTTAGTGGAAAAGTGCAGACAAGCCTGTGAGAAGCCCAGATACACAGAGAGAGGTCAACCGAAGAGTGAAGAAATGGTCATACTCAGCCTCAGTCAGCTGGCAGTGGTCACAGTCCTCCTCAACTGGGCAAAACCCAGGAACACGTAGGAGAAGAGCTTGATGAGTGTATGAAAACAGTTGCAGCGAAAATATCCCTCCTGTGTTCAGGAAACAGTCTGTCCTGGCCCACATGATATGTGTGAGTGCTAAGGTCTTCTCTCGCCATTGAGGCTGGAAGGGGAGACTGCATTGTGAGCCTAGAGTGGTCTCTTTCAGACCCACAGTGCTTGGTCTGAGCCCCAGGCACATCAGTTCTGCCGGCAGACTAGCAACAAAGGGATTAGAACTCTCAGCCTCCTACTAATAAGACCATTTATTGGTTGTCAGATTTTTAAGAAAGTAACATTAGCCTCTTTCCTCATTTGCAGAAAGGGTACAGTGATACCCCTGTCACAGTGATACCCCTGTCACAGGCAAACACTAAATGAGATCACTTCTGAAAAGGTACTGAGCATTCTGCCAAATACACAGTTAAAATGTTGTAGATGTTTAATAAGCATCTATTATCTGTAAAATTCTTCATTAAACTAAATAGTGGTGATACAGAGATGAATAAGACAAAAAGCTCTTCCTCCCAGTGGGCACACCATAGCTGCAGGTGATCAGATCACAGGCAGATTAGGATGTGTTACATGATATTTAAGCCCCTGCAAGAGAAATCTCAAATGTGCCTGGAGCACAGAGGCTCGACTCTGTTTCTCAGCTTTATAGAGTTGGAATTAAACTCAGTCCAAAGCTAGCCCTCCCCTCCTGCAGAGACATGTGGTTTCTTTCTTGCTAAAGCTGGAACAGAATTCAGACTTTCTGACTGCCAGCACAGAGGTATTTTCACTACATCACACTTTAAAAAAATTTTTCCATCAACACTAAAGGCAGTAATTTTGGTTTCAGAGTCTAAATGAAAGCACTGGCGTTGACCTTTTGGGAAGCTACTGTAGACCAAATACTTTTTTCCCAAAGCATCATTTTTTACAACCCTAATTAGAGCTATTTTATAGCAGCCTAATGCCAAAGCACAGATTCCTAATACATTTTTTCCTTTATGATCTAGTAATAAAGTCATCTGATGCTTAGTTAGGTTGACAATCTAGTTGCTTCTCTCAAGAGAGAAAACAATGACATTGCATTTGAAAAGCAGGCTGTCGGGTTTGAGAAAAGTTGATTTTTCATATCAGGCTGTTGAAAAGCTGAATAGAGAAATAAATATCACAGCTCCTTTTTTTTTTTTTTTTTTGGAAGCTGGGGGGCTGCCCAGTGGAACTGTGCCGTGGTGTTATCATACACCACAAATCGCTCTTGGAGACAGAAAGGTTATAGATTCAAAGCGAACCATACTTGTGGTTGATTCCACTTGGAAAGTTGCCCAGGTTAGCGTTGTTTACCCAAAACAGGAAATCATCTGCTGTATCCTTGATGCCCCCTCCTATTCCTAAGAGAGAGAGAGAGAGCTCTGGACTAGGAAAGGAGTGGCATTATTACTCCAGCAAGAATAGGGATAACATTTAAAACTGATAAGAACAATTCAGCCGAATGGAAGTTGCCTAACACTTTGACACTCAGGATCATTATTCAAAGGGTATCTGTTCCTTATGTTAATTAAGAAAAATAAACACTGCTCCGCATTGCCCCATAACGTCAAAGCAAATGCACAGTAGCAGCATAATCCATTTACCTCCCTGCATGTCCTCACTGCTGAACGAAGCCATTCCGAGAAATTGTTTAGCTCAGCTCAGGGCAACTTTATCAACTGCTGATTCTAACCCCTGTGCCAACATTTATTAAGCTTCTATGCTGGGCCAAGAACTGTGAATGTGAGCAAAGAGATAACTTTTCATTTCTCAGTGCCTTGCATTGTAACTAGAAATTTTTATGATAGTTTATATTTATAGAGAGTATTTTTATGTTTATCTATCCACTCAACAAATATTTATTAAGCACCCAAGTTCTAAAATCTGGAGGATCAATACTGAACCTAAAAGAGACAGTTATTGCTCAATTTCCTTTTAAAAAACTATGTATTTGTATTTATTTACGTGGCTGAGCCAGGTCTTAGTTGTAGCATGCAGGAGCTTGAGTTGTGGTATGTGAACTCTTAGTTGTGGCATATGGGTTCTTGTTCCCTGACCAGAGATTGAACCCGGGACCCCTTGCTTTGGAAGCATGGAGTCTTAGCCACTGGACCACTAGGAAAGTCCCATGGCTCAATTTCTAATGCAGGAAATCTGATGAACATAAAAAGTTAAATATGTGGTGTGATAGAAGCCAACCAGGGATCTGAAGAAGAATAAAGTAATTAAAAAAGGATCCAGAGTACTGAGGATAGGGTTGGGAGCATTATTCTGTACGGAATAGTCTTAGGAAGACCTCTTTGTTAAAAGACATCTGAGAAATCAGAAGAAAAAGAGGTCATGTGACTATGAGGGAAAAGGCATTGCAGGCAGAGAAAACAAGTGAATAGGAAATGAGTGGGGAGTGTGCTTGACCTGGGAGCCTTGGACCAACAAGGAAGTGGGTGTGACTGGAGGAGGGTGCTAGGAGAAAGGCTGGCTGGTGGGGAGGGTGCCCAGGGGGAGAGTTGACAGAGGTGAAGCACCCACATCAAGCTGGGCCTTGCAGAATCATTAAAATCTTAGCCTTTACTCTGAAGACAGTGGCTTAATTGTCTTTACTGAAGGAGTGGTTCAGCAGAAGCATGACGTAATATGGCTAAATTTGAGAAGGAATATTCTGGGTCCTTTTAAAGAATAAATGGTACGATAGCAGATAAGCAGAGCGACCAGATTAAAAACAGACAAAAACAGGCAGTAACCCAGGCAAGAGATGCTGGTGGCTAGGACTGGGGTGATAATAAGGAAAGAGGCTAGATTTTGGATGTATTTTAAAGATGGAGACAAGAGGATTTGTTGATGGATTTTCTATTCAGTTTGGCCTCTGGATGTGGGTATAATATCATAGCTCCCTCACCTCTTGGCCATAATAACTATACAACTTTCCGATGTGATTAAGTTTCCCTTGCTCACTGCACTTCCCTGGTAGCTCAGCTGGTTTAAAAATCCGCCTGCAATGTGGGAGACCTGGGTTTGATCCCTGAGTTGGAAAGATCCCCTGGAGAAAGGAACGGCAACCCACTCCAGTATTCTTGCTTGGAGAAACTCCATGGACAGAGAAGCCTGGCGGGCTGCAGACCACGGGGTCGCAAAGAGTTGGACACAACTGAGTAACTAAGCATAGCATGGCTCACTGTAGCAGCGGCTTTAAAAATGCACCCTTTATGGGTTTCCTTTCCCTTCACTTTTTCTTTCAACCTGTGGTACCTTCACATCCTAAGTACATTTTTGTACAAAAGTGGTCTCAGTAATTGTTTCTGGAGGAACCTAAAGCTAAGACAGCAGATACAATTTAAATGGAGATCAGACCATCTCTGTTGCCCTTTTATATTAATAAAAGTTATTATTTTTTTTTTATGCTGATGATTACAGCATTGACCTGTTTGGTGGTGGAGAATGAATGGCTCTAATTTTTAATTTGCATTTCCTGTCACCCAGGAGATGAATGCTGGTCTCGCCTTTCCCGCACACCTTCAGGAAGAGTCACTGATTTGTGTCCCTTTGTCATCTCATTTCAGCAACAAGGGCTCAGGTCGCTGGGCCTGATGGGAGCACAGGGATTGCTAGCAAGGGGCAGTTATACAATTCCACTTTCCTCTTCATTCAGCAGGGAGCACAGTGGAATAAGAAAGACAACTCTTTCCAGTTTTAATTTAAATTGAAGAGTGTTTGTGTCTCTGGTCAAGCTTTCACAGCCAATAATAATGTGCTGGGCAAGAGGGGCTCTGATTTTCTGTGGTCCTCTCTTCTCTGTGTAAGGACCCTCTGTGGTCATTACTGATAATCTGATTTCTCATAGATCGATCCAATATCAGTATGAAACACCACTGTATGAGAAACACCCTCATTTAGAAAATGCAATGAGCAGGTCTCCAAGACATTAATTACTGAAAGAGGTTTTAAGTAATTCCATCTCTGATGCTTAGAGTTAATCAGGCACATGCCTGAGAAATAAATAAATTTCTGAGGGAGGGAATTCATGTTTCTAAAACACCAACCATAAATCATGTGAGGCTTCAGGTTCTTCCACATCTATTACATTCCTGAAGCCAAGTTGCTTCAGCGTGTCTGACTCTTTGCGATCCCGTGGACTGCAGCCTGCCAGGCTCCTCTGTCTATGGGATTCTCCAGGCAAGAATACTGGAGTGGGTTGCCATTTCCTCCTCCAGGGGTTCTTTCTTCCCAACGAAGGGATCAAACCCGAGTCTTCCACATTGCAGGCAGATTCTTTACTATCTGAGCCACCAGGGGAGCTCCATTGTATTACACAATTGCCCTTAAATTTTACAGATGAACAAGATGGATCTAAAAGAGGTTAAGTGGCTTGCCCAAAACAACATGTTATTTGTTAACAATATGTTATATGTGGGGCCAAAATCTGAATAGGACCTGCTCTGATTGCAAAGCCTTGATTTTATAACAAGATTGTCCTCCTCAAAAGTAAAGGGTGAAGAGGAACAATGTCTCAACATTTTTATTTTCTATTTTCCCTAAAGTGAAGAGATGTTGAGACAAGGTAACAAGGGATATTGAGCCAGATGAAAAGGGATGGAGGATTTTTGTGTTTCTCAGACTCCGAATGTATTCAGGGAAAGGAATGAGCGTCCCAAACTTAACTCCAGTTTAAGGAGACACCAGAGACTGTCCCTCTGGCAAGGAGCTAAGAGTGACACAGGCCGGAAGACATGTGTGACCTGCATCCAAGGAGCATGATCCTGTCAGACCTGGTGTCTCTAGACAGCAAGAGGCTTCACAGTTTTCTGGACACAGAAGCCATTCCCTGTAGTCTTGGGCATTCAGCCCAGAGGGAGGCTGGGTGATAAAGACTGTGGCAAACAGGGGAATGTGCTGCTTAGGTTCTATATTAGCCTATATTATGTTGCATAAGAAACTATTGCAAAATGTTGGAGCTTAAAACAAGCAGCATTTATTTAGCGCGTAATTCTGTGGGTCAGTTGAGTGGCGTTCCAGGGCTAAGTTGGTTTGACTGATCTTTCCTGGGATCCCTCAAGCATTTGTCATCACCTGGCAGGTGAGCTAGTAGCTGAATAATGAAGGATAACTGTGCTCCCATGTCTGGCAGATGGCCAGCTCTTGTCCAGGTTGACAGAGGTGACTATACCTTATGTCATTCTTTATTCAGCAGGTTAGTCCAGGCTGTTTCTCCTGATGAATGAGCTAGGGTACTAGGATTAGCAACAAAGGGCATGTTTCAGTGGAAAATTCCCCCCCAAAGACGCCATCTCGCAAAACTATAGTACAATATCACAACCAGGACACCGACACTGACACAATCAAGACAGGACCTTTCATCACCACGGGGGTGACTCTTCTTGCTCTTTTCATGGCCATGCCTCCTGCTCTCCTGCTCCTGATCCTTCCTTAACTCTTCACAGTTATTGGTCTGTTTTCCATTTTGATCGTCTTGTCATTTCAAGAATGTTATACAAATGAAATCACAGAGTTTATAAACTTTGCTTGAGCTTCATCCAGGTTGTTGCGTGTAGCAATAGATAGTTCCTTTTATTGCTGAGTAGGATTTGTGAGGCTGCTTCCCTAGTGGCTCAGTGGTTAAGAATCTGTCTGCAAGGCAGGAGGTGTGGGTTCTATCCCTGGGGCGGGAAGGTCCTCTGGAGGAGGAAATGGTTACCCACTCCAGTTTCCTTGCCTGGGAAATCCCATGGACAGAGGATCCTGGCCTGCTGCAGTCCATGGGGTCTCAAAAGAGTCTGACACAACTTAGCGACTGAACCTACACACAAGCACGCATGCAGGATTTACGATACTGCAGTTTAACTCTTTACCCATTAAAAGACCTCTAGGTTGATTCCAGATTTGGGATAAGGCTGCCACAAACTTTTGTGCATGGGTTTTTGTTTCACTGGATTATATGCTAAAGAGTGTAATTGTCGAATCATATGCTATTTTCATGTTTTGTTTTTAAAGAACATTTCAAAATGTTTTCTAGAATGGATGTACCATTTTACATTCCACCATCAACATGTAAGGAATCCCATTTCCCCACACCCTCATCAGCATTTCATGTTGTCTGAGAGGTCAGTAGTGATGTGTTATTTTGGTATTAACTTGCATTTTCCTAATAGTCAACAATATTGAATATCTTTTCATGTGCTTGTTTTCCATTTGCGTATCATCTTGGGCGAAATGTCTCTTCATGTCTTTTGTCAATATTTTAATTGGATTTTTTTAAACCTGCTGAATGTTGAGAATTCCTTAGGTAGTCTATGTGCCAGGCATGGTCTGTTACATGTTTTGCAAATATATTCTCCTAGTCTGAAGCTGATCTTTTCATCTTCTTCCCAAGATCTTGTGGAGAGCAAATGTTTTTAACTTTGATGATGTCAAGTTTATCAATTTTAAAAAGTATCTGTCTTTTGGTATCGTGCCTAAGAACTCTTTACCAAGTGCTAGGTTCTGAAAATTCTTTTCTATGTTTCTTTCTAGATTGTTTCCTACAAAAAGTGTGGCTTTATGTTTATATATATGATCCATTTTGAGTTAATTTTTGTATCAGTTGGGGATTTAGGTCAAGGTTTTATTTCTGGTCTATGGATATCCAATTGCATCATTTGTTGAAGAGATTATTCTTCCTCAATTAAATTAATTTTGTACCTCCTTTTATTTTTTAAGAAAGGCTGTTGGCTGTACTTGTGTTGTGCGATTTCTGAGTTCTCTTATTTTATTGCAATGACATAATTATGTCTATCTCTCTGCCAATACCACATTCTTTATTACTGTAGCTATATAATATAATAGGTCTAGAAGCCAGGTAGATTTCTTCCTCTATTTTTATTATCCTTTTCAGAATTATTTTAATTATTCTTTCTTTTTTTTTTTTGCCTTTCCACATACATTTAAAAATACTTATTATTCTATTAAACATCTTGCTGGGATTTTTATTATAATTTTTTAAGACTATAATAACTTGGAAAAATTAACATCGTTATTTTGTTGACTCTGTCAATCTATACAAACAATGTGATTCTTCATTTGTTTAGAACTTCTTTGATCAACATTTTGTAGTTTTCAGTATACATATTTTGTTAGATTTACACTGAAGAAATTCATTTTATGAGCAATTATAAATTGCATTGTGTTTTTAATTTCAGTGTCCAAGTGTTCATTCATTCAGTTCAGTTCAGTCACTCAGTTGTGTCCGACTCTGTGACCCCATGAATTGCAACATGCCAGGCCTTCCTGTCCATCATCAACTCCCAGAGTTCACTCAAACTCATGTCCATTGAGTTGGTAATGCTATCCAGCCATCTCATCCTCTGTCGTCCCCTTCTCCTCCCGCCCCCAATCCCTCCCAGCATCAGAGTCTTTTCCAATGAGTCAACTCTTCGCATGAGGTGGCCAAAGTATTGGAGTTTCAGCTTTAGCATCAGTCCTTCCAAAGAAATCCCAGGGCTGATCTCCTTCCGAATGGACTGGTTGGATCTCCTTGCAGTCCAAGGGACTCTCAAGAGTCTTATCCAGCACCACAGTTCAAAAGCATCAATTCTTCAGTGCTCAGCTTTCTTCACAGTCTAACTCTTACATCCATGCATGACTATTGGAAAAATCGTAGCCTTGACTAGATGAACCTCTGTTGGCAAAGTAATGTCTCTGCTTTTCAATATGCTATCTAATAACTTTCCTTCCAAGGAGTAGGCGTCTTTTAATTTCATGGCTGCAATCACCATCTGCAGTGATTTTGGAGCCCCCCAAAATAAAGTCTGACACTGTTTCCACCGTTTCCCCATCTATTTCCCATGAAGTGATGGGACCAGATGCCATGATCTTTTTTTCTGAATGTTGAGCTTTAAGGCAACTTTTTCACTCTCCTCTTTTACTTTCATCAAGAGGCTGTTTGGTTCCTCTTCACTTTCTGCCAAAAGGGTGGTGTCATCTGTATATCTGAGGTTATTGATATTTCTCCCAGCAATCTTGATTCCAGCCTGTGCTTCTTCGAGCCCAGTGTTTCTCATGATGTCCTCTGCATATAAGTTAAATAAGCAGGGTGACAATATACAGCCTTGACATACTCCTTTTCCTATTTGGAACCAATCTGTTTTTCCATGTCCTGTTCTAGCTGTTGCTTCCTGACTGCATATAGGTTTCTTAAGAGGCAGCTCAGGCGGTCTGATATTCCCATTTCTTTATTGTGATCCACACAACCAAAGGCTTTGGCATAATCAATAAAGCAGAAATAGATGTTTTTCTGGAACTCTCTTGCTTTTTCCATGATCCAGCGGATGTTGGCAATTTGAAGTACAACTTATTTCTGATTATTTATCTTCTGCCCTGTGATCTTGCTGAACTCAACTCACTTATTAGTTCTAGAAGATATTTTTGGGGGTTTTCTATGCAGATAAGCATATCATATGAAAATAAGGACAATTGTATTCCTTTTTTGCTCATTTGTCTTTCATTTCCTTTTCTTATGTTATTACACTGGCTAAAATGTTTAAAACTGGGTTGAATAAATTCCCTTCTTTTTCTGATAGTTTTTATTATGAATTAGTGTTAATCTTTCATCAGATAGGTGCTTTTTCTTTACCAATTTACAGGGTCATGTGATTTTTCTTGTTTAGTCTGTTAAAAATGATGATTACATTGAGTGCTTTTTAATTTTTTAAACAAATTTTTATTTATTTTTTGCTGTGCTGGGACTCTGTTGCCGGGAGGGCTTTTCTCTGGTTGCAGTGAACAGGGGATGCTCTTTGTTGTAGTCCTTGGGCTTCTCATTCCAGTGGCCTCCCTTGTTGCAGAGCACAAGCTCTAGGCACTTGGGCTTCAGGAGTTGTGGTGCATGGGCTGAATAGTTGTGGTGAAACACGCTTAGCTGCTCATGGCATGTGGGATCTTCCCAGACCAGTGATCAAGACCATGTCTCCTGCACTCTCAGGTAGATTTTCCACAACTGAGCCACCAGGGAACCCTTGAGTTTTAAATTTTGAAACAGTTTATCACCAAAATTCACCTCACATAGTAATGATGTGCAATCCTTTTAATATATTTCTGAATTCTGCTTATAAATATTTGGTTAAAGATTTCTGTTTATATTTATGAGGGGAATTGGTCTATAGATTCTTTCTTATAAATTTTTGTTTGATTTTGGTAACAAAGTGGTACTGATTTTTCTGTAAACAATAGTCCCAGAAGCACCTTTTTTTAAAGTTTAAAGAACAATTATTTATTTATTAGGCTGTGTTAGGTCTTAGTTACAGCATGCAGGATCTTTAACTGTGGCTTTTGAACTCTTAGTTGTGGCATATGGGATGTAGTTCCCTGACCAGGGGTAGAAACCAGGGCCCCTGCATTGGGAGCACGGAGTCTTAGCCACTGGACCACCAGGGAAGTCCCCTGCAAGACTTTTAAGATCTCTGTTTATGTCAGTTTTCTACTGCCTCAGGGGTCACAGTTAGTCACCGGACCAATCCAAATGGTGGAGAAATTAACTCTACCATGTGATGGCATACATATGTAGATGCAAGAAGGGACAGAATTAGCTCTCACTTTTATAACTTAGGCAAACCTCTCTGATAGATAAGAGATGAGGAGATGAGAAGAGAGTTGTGGAGCAGAAGAGAAGGTAGTGAGAGGGGAGGAGGGAGAGAAAAAAAGAGATATCAACACATTTATTAGGACCAACAAAAGAGAAGCTATCATTGGTAACACAGTTGTCAAGAAAAAGTATTCCAATCAGTTAAATTGCATGTTGCACAAGTGGGTAATAAGAAAGTGTATACCAAGCCATTAAATATGTGAAGTAAAGAATTTCATGTGAGGGGTAAAGAGAACCTGGGCATAGAGATATGGTATGGCCAAAATACCCCTTATGGTCTTTTCCAGTTTCTTATCCTCTGGCATGATGAAACTGTTTCACTGCTTCTAGTGTTGCAGAATGAATGGAACAGTAGCTAATTTCATGTACTTTTAGAATAGATTATGATTTTTTTTTTTTAAGTTTCTGAGATCTTAAGTTTTTTTCACTTACAGAACGTCCAAGTTCTCCCACATTATGTCTGTCAGTGACTGGGAGTAATTAGAGATCAAGTTTGAGATTCCTTGTAACTTTCTTCCTAAAAGCAAACCTCAAACTGTTCTGTTTCCTGTTGACTCATCTATTTTCTGAAACACTGTGTTCTTGGTTCAGTGGACAGCACAAACTTTTCCGTAGAAGCTGGGGAGGTTTTCTTCAAGTGAGAATTGACCAGCCTCACCACCATGATGTAGCCCAGACTATCATGTCCAGGGGCATCTTTTTTTTTTTTTTTTCTGATTGCATTCATGCACATTTTTAAATTCAATTTTTGCAACACCCCAGTCGGTGAGTCAGTGACAATATTAACAGGGCATATTCAAAGACATTCAGAAGCCAGGAGTAGAAGTGAGCAGGAACACTCCTTACCTTGGTGACCCCAATTCTGGGACTAACCTCTGTTGGACACACGACCTCTGTTAGAATCACTTCCAGCAAATGATTGTAAAGTGCTGAGTCACCTTCGTTCTGCTTCTGGGTTTCAAAATACCATGTGTTAAGTGCTATCTCTTTGTGTTAAATACTATGCCATGTACTCGAGATAAAATGTCTTGCCTACTTTGATGTAAGTATTATAATCATCTCACAGAGAAGGAAACAGATTTAAAGGAGCTGATGGCTATCCAAAGGCACATTAGTAGTGACATAGTTAGGAATAGACCTCAGTTCTCTCTGGTTCAAAGGTCAAGCCTTTCAGCAATATGACTTAAGCACAATGTCACATTGTTTCCTGTCAAGAATCTCAACTGGTGACAGCAGAAAGGCAGGATCCAGGGCTGAGGAACTTGATTCCACAGTTTTGAGAACTTTAAGCATTAAAGTAAAATTTTCAATAGTGAAATTGAACATCAAAAATATGAAGAGGTTGGGAATTCCCTGGTGGCCCAGTGGTCAGGACTTCATGCTTCCAGGTTCAGGAGGCCTGGGTTCAGTTCCTGATTGGGGAACTCAGATCCCAAGAACAAGTGAAAGTGAAAGTCGCTCAGTTGTGTTCAACTCTTTGTGACCTCAGAACAGTCAAAAAACAAACAAAAAACAAAATTTGAAGAGATTAGAAAGGTTGCATACTTCCAAGGATGCTCAAACAGCATTTTAGTGACACAAGTTTGAGAGGGAAACTTAATCAGAGTTTTCTGAAGATAGTCTTAGATACCTATAAGTGCTGCAATAATTCTTATCCTGAGCTTAAATTAATAAATGCTGACATACTTCTCTGAGATATAAGAATCAGAGTAAACTTACAAATAAAAATCCTTCATCTTATTCCTCTTGAGCACTTACTTGCCCTGTTCAGGCCAGTATTAGAGCCAATACATCTTTTTCTAGCATCTCAAGTAATGGCAAATCTTTCATCCAACCAATAAATGCTAACATGTTTGAAATGAATAACTACAGAATGTCTGAGGCTTAGCCCTCTCTTTCTGAAGATAGATATTATTTACAACTCTTACAACTCTCCTACAGTTATGGGGATATCAAAATTGTGAGAAAGATAATCATTAAATTCACTCATCATAAATGTGTGCAGACTGATTGCTCTCACCTGGAATCATCTGTATATATGTGGGATGTAAGAACTGCCTCTTCTTTCAAAGACCCATTGGCAGTGGGGATCCTATGACAGAGGTGCCTTAGAAAGACACAGAAAAGAAAATGAACTCTCAGGACTGGGAGATGAAAAGGGCCCTAGAGATTATGTTTATTCATTGATTGCTTCATGTATTGGCATGCTCAGTCGTAGTAGGCATCATGAAACTCAGTGGACAGAATGGATGCTGGATTCATGCAGACAGTTTCACATCTGACTCTTTGACTTCTTGTTTGTATTGCTTACCCTCTCTGAACTGGGGTTTCCTCATATGCAAAATGGATTTTCTTAAAGGATGAAACTCTCATCATTATCTTCTTTTCCCTGGTTGTATTCTTTGTAATTCCTTGCATTCTACTTTGATATCAATACAGCCACATCTGCATCCTTTTAGGCTTCAAGTTTGCATATCTATCTGTTTCCATCATTCTATTTTCCATCTGTCTATGCCTTAGTTGAAGTGTGTCTTCTAAATAGCACATAGTTGAGTCTTGCTTTTTATTCATTTTGAAAAATTATACATTAAATTGAGCATTCAGACTGTTTATATTTAATATAACTACTGTGTGGTTGGAGTTATATCTACCATCACTTACCATCATCTAGATAATCTACCATCATCGATCATATTTTGCGTTCTGTTAGCCACTCTTTTTTTCCCCCTTTTCTTCTTCTTTTTTATACTTTTCAGTCTGGGTTACCTATTTATTTATTTAGAATTTATTCTATCACCTTTACTTTTTAAAGACAGGGTTTTGGGGTTTGCTTTTTTTGTTTTTTCTGTTTTGAGTTGCAAGGCTATGGTTTTTCCAGTGGTCATGTATGGATGTGAGAGTTGGACTGTGAAGAAGGCTGAGCACCAAAGAATTGATGCGTTTGAACTGTGGTGTTGGAGAAGACTCTTGAGAGTCCCTTGGACTGCAAGGAGATCCAGCCAGTCCATTCTGAAGGAGATCAGCCCTGGGGTTTCTTTGGAAGGAATGATGCTAAAGCTGAAACTCCAGTACTTTGGCCACCTCATGCGAAGAGTTGACTCATTGGAAAGGACTCTGTTGCTGGGAGGGATTAGGGGCAGGAGGAAAAGGGGACAACAGGGGATGAGATGGCTGGATAGCATCACGGACTCGATGGACATGAGTCTGAGTGAACTCCGGGAGTTGGTGATGGGCAGGGAGGCCTGGCGTGCTGCGATTCATGGGGTTGCAGAGAGTCGGACATGACTGAGCAGCTGAACTGAATTAAACTGAACTGAACCCAGTGGTTAGGATGCAACATGATATTAATAGCTATTTTGTAGTCATAAACGTTTCACACAACATAATGAATAATCTACTATTGCTGACATTGTTTATTGTTGATGAATGGAACATTGATTTTTGATTCATTGTTGAAAATGAATGCAACATTATTTTTGTGCTAAAAGGGACCAATAATTTAATGGGGAAGCATAATATATAGACTACCTACAATGACATGTGTCAAAATGGAAGTATATCTACAAGTATATTCAAGAAGGCATTGAAACACAGGTTAGGTAGGACTTGGAGAGGAAAGATGAGAGAAATTTTCCAGGTGACATATTGGGAAGGAGGATGGCTTATTTGCAAGTGTTCCTGTCCAGAAAGGAAAAGGTCATGTTAGCAAACTCTGATTACTGTAACTAGAGTTAAATGCGACATATATGTGCATGTATGGAGAAGAAGGGGCATAAAAATGGCAGATTACAGATCACAGAGTGTTCTAAGATCAGTCTAAGGAATCTGAACATCGTTTTAGTGGTGATGAGGAGTTACTGGAGAATTTTAAATCATTTGGGTGCTGTGACCTGATATACATTTACAAAAGTTACCCTGGGTCAGGAAGATCCACTGGAGGAGGACATGGCCACCCACTCCGGTATTCTTGCCTGGAGAACTCCCATGGGCAGAGGAGTCTGGCGGGCTGCAGTCCATGAGGTCGCAAAGAGTCAGATAGGACTGAGTGATTAAGCGCAGAACACACAGCATACTGGTGGTTGTTTAATGGATGTTGATTGGAAGCAAAGAAGCATGGAGGCAGAAAAGCCACACTCTATTTTGCATGTAAAGAAAATGAGACTCAAAGAACTGATGTAATTTACTCAAGTCCCACATTATTAAAAGGTGAGCATGACATAGATAATCCTGCCCCAATACATTTTAACACAGTTACCTGGTAATTTTACAAATTACATATTACATGCTCACATAATAAATGCTTTTGATAACATTAAAGGTAATAATATAAAATGGTTGCCTCACAATACAGGTGCACTGATATTTGCAGTCAAAACTACACTGACCTGAGTGGGAGAGATGTCTTATATATGTATTTATTAATACATAAGTCCTAAAGGGAAGAAGGAAAAATGATGGAGTCCTTGAAGTTATCCAGTGGCTGGTTTAAGAGGACAAACTTTCTATTCCAAACTTAACTGTGTATAACAAATACATTTTTAACCTGTTCCCTGAATAGATCTCACACACATTGTGTCAGCCAAGTCATCTTAACAGCTTTTTGCCCCTCTTCCATCTTAAGCTAGATATATGACTGACTGGAGACATTTGATTGACAGATATAACAGTTTAAATATAAACACTTATTAAACCTGCAAGAGTATCTTAAGAAAAGAACATGATGGAGATAGACATACAATGTAGATGGCTGATTTCTAAGCCCATAGCCTTGTAGCTCAAAGTGGCAGAAGCAATGAATCAATTGGAAGGCTGTGAAAATGGTTCCAAAGATAGCTTCTCCACACTCTTTAAATTGGCAGCTCCCTGTAAGTAAGCAGTGCTAAAGGATTATGCAAAGGCTTAATGCTTTCTTGCCCCTTATAGTATTTTAACTTAGATTCCAAATTCTCTTGTCTTTTTTTTTTTGAGACCTTTGATGGCTTAAGGAGGCTGCCATACTCTGTCCTATGACTCTGGCTGCACCTTGACCTTGTAGGATGACTCAAAAACCTGAGTCATTAATTTCTAAATGAGTCAGTGGGCAAACAACAAGCAGTTCTGGCAGTGAGACCAAATGTCCCTGGTGTCAGCAGAGATCATATGTGAGACGGGAACTCTCACACCAGCCCAGGACCACGTTAGAGATTTTTCTGATACTGGGAGGACTCCTTCTGGTCTCTTGCCCTGCTGCTCACTGACTGATACATCACCAGTGAATCCATACATCTCCTCCCCGTCGTCTTTTTGCACAAATTCCACTGTTTAAAAAACAAACAAAACATTTTTAGGCTTGACCTTTCAAATGAAGTCAGTATTTTTGGGCCGGGCGGTGGGGGGTCGGATTAAGAACTCTGATCTATGGCCTGCTTCTTCCCTCAGGAAATCTCTCTGACCCAGAGCTCACATGCTAACAGTGGGGGAAATGGAATATTATTTTCTAGGTAACAATCCTGCTTTAGGAGTTGAGAATCCATGGATGGGTGATCTGCAGTCTGGGTCTCCTCAGCTTTCCTATTTTGGGGTGGCACCACCAGCCCAGGAGATGGAGAAAGGGCCTTGGGGATTCTTAGCTATGCCAGACCCAAGGAGCCCTGTCTTATGAGGGAGGTTTGGGCAGATGAAGGGAGCCTCCAGCTCTGGGCACTCACCAGGAACTTAATCTCAACAACAGGTATCTGAAGCAGGCTGCGAACTACTGACATTCTGCCCTTCCCAAGGAGGTGGCCTTCTGACTTATAGCTGGAGGAAGGGGGGGCTCTCCCCACTTTTGGCTGTACCAATCTGGTTGTACCAGGCAACCTGTGATGGCTGTTTTGTCTTGCTCTCTGTCTATTGCTTGCGGGACCAGTCCCTAGACACCTGACTGATCTTCCTTTTTAGTCTTAAAGCCTAGTTAGTAAGTGAGTAAATGCCTAGGTACTTGCCCCTGTCCCCAGCTAGTGATTGTTCTAATGTTAAAATCAGAACTATCTCCACTATGGTAGTTTATCAAAGGGACAATGAGGGACATGCCCCTTTGCTTGGTTTCCCTGGCAACAGATGAGCCAACTGGATGTCAATTTCCCCTATAACTAATAATCTCCTTCTTTCCCTGGGAGTCAAGACTATTACCATGTCCTATCCACTGTCTGCTCTAGGACCTTGTTTCAGATATATTTAAGATCCCCCCATCCATTAGACAATTGATGTCTCTGTTGCTCACTCAAGGCTCTTTCTTCAGTCTTGAGGCTGGGCAAGTATAGGATTTAAAGTCCAGTAGGATTGTTTTGGGAGAAGGCAATGGCAACCCACTCCAGTACTCTTGCCTGGGAAATCCCATGGACAGAGGAGGCTCGTAGGCTGCAGTCCCTGGGGTCGCTTTGAGTTGGACATGACTGAGTGACTTCACTTTCACTTTCCACTTTCATGCACTGGAGAAGGAAATGGCAACCCACTCCAGTGTTCTTGCCTGGACAGTCCTAGGGACAGGGGAGCCTGGTGGGCTGCTGTCTATGGGGTCACACAGAGTCCGACACGACTGAAGCGACTCAGCAGCAGCAGCAGCCGCAGGATTGTTTTGCTGAGAATTTACTTTTGTTTTAGGTTTGAAGGATTTGTTAACAAAAGAATAAACCCACAGAATAAACCCAATGCATGAAAGTGAAGAGTAAAAGTGAAGTCGCTCAGTCGTGTCCGACTTTTAGCGACCCCATGGACTGCAGCCTATCAGGCTCCTCCACCCATGGGATTTTCCAGGCAAGAGTACTGGAGTGGGTCGCCATTGCCTTCTCTAACAGAATAAACAGTTTCGATATTTAATAGATGATTATTTAACTTAATTTCAATATACAATCATTGAAAGAAAAAAGAAAGAGAAACATCCAGATTAAACAGAGCTAAGCTGGATGGCATCACCGACTCGATGGACATGAGTTTGGGTGAACTCCGGGAGTTGGTGATGGACAGGGAGGCCTGGCGTGCTGCAATTCATGGGGTCGCAAAGAGTCGGACACGACTGAGCGACTGAACTGAACTGAACTGAACTGAAGTCACTTGTTAACAGCAATCTGGTGCCCCAGTTGGGAAAAGACCCTGGGCAATGCTTCAAATTGCAGTTTCGTGGGTCCCCACTTATAATCCCAGGCTGCAAACATATCATCATCAGTTTGTGTGCAGAATTCATCTCTGGTTTCACTTTAACCTTTTTACAATGCTGTCTGTTTTATCTTGTGAGTCATAACATTTTGTTAAACCTCAAGCAGTTGGCCAGAATACTGGAGTGGTTTGCCATGCCCGCCTTCAGGGAATCTTCCCAACCCAGAGATCGAACACGCATCTCTTCTATCTCCTGCATTGGCAGGCGGGTTCTTTACCACTAGCACTACCTGATATAAAATATTATCGACTGAAATAAAAATGCACAATCTAAAAGTTGAGAATTGTGTTTTATTTGGCAGACAAAGCTGAGGACATAAGCCCAGAAGGCAGCCTCTCAGATGCTCTGAGGGACTGCTCCAAAGAGACAAGGGAGGAGCCAGGATATATGAGGGTATTTGCAACAAAAACCAGGTAGTTGGAACATCAAAAGATTATGATAATTAAAGAAAATCAGACATCTCCAGTTAATGAATTTAGTGCTTTTCTGTATATGGGAAGCTGCAAGAGTCTGGGCTCTTTGAAATCCTTTGATATGCACCTTAGCTATCTGGGGCGTGTATCCTGTTTTTTTCCCAGCCTAATTCCCTGAGGGTACTCTACTGGGGCAGTGGTGCTAATGGCTTGGGCCACAGCTATCCTTTGTTTGCAGATATGGAAGACAGCACTTTTTCATCTAAACTATACAAACATTTATGAAGCAATATAGCTGAACTGGCAGCTCTGAGGTGCTCCTTTCCCTTTGAGGAAACAAGTCCATGGCATTATTCAATATCTCACATTTTGTTTCCTCACTCATTTGTTTAACAAAGAGCTAATGAGGCAACCCAATCCAGTATTCTTGCCTGCAGAATTCCCATGGACAGAGGAGCCTGGAAGGCTGCAGTCCATAAGATCACAAAAAGTTGGACATAAAGTGACCTAGCACACACATACTCAGTGAGCACTTTGCTAAGGCTCATAAGCCAAGCTCTGAGCTTAAGGCGCTAATTACAGTTGGCTTCCCCAGTGGCTCAGCAGTCAAGAATGCACCTGCAGTGCAGGAGACATGGGGTCAATTGCTGGGCTGGGACGACCTGCTGGAAGAGGGCATGGCAACCCACTCCAGTATTACTGCCTGGGAAACCCCATGGACAGAGGAGCCAGGTGGGCTATAGTCCATGACCCAAAGCAACTAAGCATGCACACAGTGGGAACCCTGAGGAAGAAGCCCGTGAATGCAAAAAGGTGTGGGAAGTGCAATGATGAAGGTCAATCTCAAGAACACTAGATGGCCCAGGGGAGGGGGCTGTCGCTTCCTGGCAGAGAACTTGCCCAAATCCTTTGATTTCTAATTCAGTGCTCTTTTACTAAACTACAAACAGAAACACTGGAGGGGAGAGGGTTCTTGAGGAATTCCCCAGAGTTTATATTGGATCATAATCTTGTTAAAAACATCAGACATCACATTATGCACTGCTACAGTAAACTATTAAAATTTCCCGTGGTTATAAATAAAAAATGGTGTTGTTTTTACTTCTATAAATTTAACTCTGCCTTCTGAAATAAATATAATTACATTTATTGGCACACTTAGAATGGGTAACCTTGTGAAAATTATTCCTAAGTGTTAAGAGAGACAGCAGGGGAAAGAAGCTAAAGGGAAGAACACACACAATATTATCATAACAATTGGAAAGTGATTTTTATATTTACTAGTGAAACAGTCTGAAAGCATGTTCTAAAAATCTTTCTTCACAGCATTTTGATCATTACCTACGTAGCTGAACCCCTCCTAAGTGTTACCGTCCTATGAATTTGAATCAGAGAAATATCATAAAAATGAAAATATATTTAGTACAAAACAAGGACAATCTTTATGCTATTTTATAAATTTTTTCTATTTTATAAAATTTTGGTCTATAAATTGTTTTATTTCCATTGTATGTCCATTAATCTTACTTGACCTTTTTCTTTTGAAATATATATATATACAATAATATGTATATTAGTTCTGTGACATTTGAATTAATGCTTATAGTCATTTTAATTTTATTGTAAATTAGGAGGAAAAAATATATCCTTGATGATTATTCTTTTGAAGAAGGCAAGAGTGTATCTTTTGTCACATTTTCTTTTTTCTTTACAAGAAATTGTCTATGGAGAAAAAAGTATGAGCATTCTGACTTTCAACTGTATCTAAGGATAAGTTCTAAAATCTATTGAAATAGAACTGTAGTTTATATTCTTGCTAACTGGTATAAGTAGACTGAATGTGGGCATTTCCTAGGGCTGCCATTAAAAAGTATCACAAACTATGTGCTTTGAAACAACAGAAGTGGATTGTCTTAAAATTCTGGAAGCTAGATATAAAAAACTCGAAGGGTCAGCAGAGTTGCTTTTTTTCTTACGGATTTCAGAAAGATTCTGCTCCATGCCTGTCCCCTGTCATCTGACGGTGTCTCCTAATCCTTGGTGTTCCTTGATTGATAGATGCGTTTCTGCCTGCTGCATGTGGCTTTCAGAAAGCAAGATGTCTGCTTCCAGGATACAGGGGCGGGCATGCATAGGATAGATAATCCCATTCTAAAAGGGAGAAATTCCGAGGGAAAAAGGCATCCTGGGTCTAAAGCAAGCTTGCAATTCAGCAGGGCAAAATTCCATTAGATTCCAAGACCTAAGAATGGTTCTGTGTGACCTGATGCTCTGTCCTCTGACTTGGCTGGAGTGGCCCCGCTCCCACTGGCTCTGGGTTGCTCTGCCCTCTAGAGACTAGGAGTTCCCCTGGGGCCAGGTCTCTGTATCAGTGACTCTGTCCCAGGAGTCATTCCTTCTTCATTTCATCTCATCTTCATCCTTCTCAGTCTAGACACGCAGTATTTCTGCTGGTAGAAAATTCTCAAAACCTTCTTGGTCTTCTTTGTATATTGAGGGGATCACAGCATGAAACAAGTGGTCCCTACAGAGCCTTCTCAGAGAGCCACACCTTTATTCCTAGTTACTGCTGAGATGGCTGATTGGAGGTTGCTTGGATCAATGTACCTAATCTCTCTAGCAAATGGTTGTCCAGCTGCAACCTTGACCCTGTCTCCAGAGTAAGTATCTGGGTATTCCAAATCAGTAAGTGCTGGTTCCTTAATACTTAGCAATTCTCCTTTGATTTATCTCCTTTCTTTCACATATTATTATCATCAGCAAGGAGAAACATTTCTTCCACTCTTTGCTTGGAAATTGATAGGGCCCAGATGGGGTCTCATTGACAAGATGGCTTGTTATGTTGACCTCACAAATGAAGAATAAAATCACAGTGAGACTGACCAAACTGCCCAAATGGCATCCTGTTATCTAACTGGCACTTATCTTCTCAAAGCTGCGAGACCACCAGATTTCAGACCTCCACTACGTGACCATCCCTTCAGAGAATTTTTCATTGGTGGGGTATAAGAAGGACTCCATCAGAAAGGGAGAACACTGGTTCTCCTTAAGAGCCAGTCACCCTCTCTTTTCCCTCTAATAAATTTCCTTTTTCTTGCCTAACTACCCGGCTCAATCTCTTTTTCTCTGCACTTGCCTTACAGAAATATCTTCAGCTACATTTATAAGTTCATCACTTGCAAGTTTTATTTTTCAAAAAACAGCAGAGCAAAACTAATTCATGTTCTCTGTCACCAGAAAGACAAGAAGGATTCTGTCTCCCCCAGCATCCAATAGCATGTTCCTCATTTCCATCTCAGACCTCACCAGGGCTATCTTTAGGTCCATATTTCTATCAGCAATCTTTTCAAGCAATGTAGGCTTTTTGTATCAAGCCCCTCAAAAGTCCTCCAGCCTCTAATTATTACTGTATTTCAAAGCCACTTCCACATCTTCAGGTATTTGTTCAAACACCACCCTACTTCTTGACACCAAAATCTGTAAATTCAGTTCAGTTCAGTCTGAATTGAATTCTGTTCAGTCTCAGTTCAGTCGCTTAGTCATGTCCAACTCTCTGTGACCCCATGGACTGCAGCATGCCAGGCTTCCCTGTCCATCACCGACTCCAGGAACTTACTCTAAGTCATGTCTGTAGAGTCGGTGATACCATCCAACCATCTCATCCTCTGTTGTCTCCTTCTCCTCCTGCCTTCGATCTTTCCCAGCATCAGGTTCTTTTCCAATGAGTCGGTTCTTTGCATCAGGTGGCCAAAGTATTGGAGTTTCAGCTTCAGCATCAGTCCTTCCAATGAATATTCAGGACTGATTTCCTTTAGAATGGACTGGTTGGATCCCATTGCAGTCCAAGGAGCTCTCATGAGTCTTCTCCAACACCACAGTTCAAAAGCATCAATTCTTCTGCACTCAGCTTTCTTTATAGTCCAACTGTCACATCCATACATGACTACTGGAAAAACCATAGCTTTGACTAGACGGACCTTTGTTGGCAAAGTAATGTCTCCCCTTCTTAATATGCTGTCTAGTTTGGTCATAGCTTTCTTCCAAGCAGTAAGTATCTTTTAATTTCATGGCTGCAGTCACCATCTGCAGTGATTTTGGAGCCCAAGAAAACAAAATCTGTCACTGTTTCCGTTGTTTCCCCATCTATTTGCCATGAAGTGATGGGACCAGATGCCATGATCTTAGTTTTCGGAATGTTGAGTTTTAAGCCAATTTTTTCACTCTCTTCTTTTACTTTCATCTAGATGCTTTTTAGTTCTTCTTCCCTTTCTGCCATAAGGGTAGTGTCATCTGCATGTCTGAGGTTCTTGATATTTCTCCCAGCCATCTTGATTCCAGCTTATGCTTCATCCAGCCCAGCATTTTGCATATAAGTCAAATAAGCAGGGTGACAATATACAGCCTTGACGTACTCCTTTTTCTATTTGGAACCAGTCTGTTGTTCCATGTCTAGTTCTAACTGTTGCTTCTTGACCTGCATACAGATTTCTCAGGAGGCAGGTCAGGTGATCTGGTATTCCCATCTGTTTTAGAATTTTCCACAGTTTGTTGTGATCCACACAGTCGAAGTCTTTGGTAGAGTCAATAAAGCAGAAGCAGATGTCTTCTGAAACTCTCTCGTTTTTTCGATGATCCAGTGGATGTTGGCAATTTGATCTCTGGTTCCTCTGCCTTTTCTAAATCCAGCTTGAACATCTGGAAGTTCTTGGTTCATGTACTGTTGAAGCCTGGCTTGGAGAATTTTGAGCATTAGTTTGCTAGTGTGTGAGATGAGTGCAATTGTGTGGTAGTTTGAACATTGTTTGGCATTGCCTTTCTTTGGGATTGGAATGAAAACTGACCTTTTCCCAAAATCTGCAAATTGAGTGTATTAAAATAACACAGTCTTGGATGCTAGAAGTCTGAGATTAAGGTGTCAGTGAAGGTTGGTTCCTTTGGAGGACTCCGAGGAGAAATTGGTTCCATGACTGTCTCCCAGCTTCTGATGATGCCTGCAGTCCTTGGTACCCTTGACTTATAGCTAGGCCACTCTAGTCTCTAACTGCATCTTCACAGCATTCTTCTGTATCTGTCTTCACATGGCCATCTTCGTATGAGCTCAGTCATACTAGATTAGGGAGGGACCCACCTTATTGCCACACAACTATTCATCTAGTTACATAGGCAACAACCCTATTTCCAAACAATATCACATCCTGAATTACTGGGGGTTAGGATTTCAACTCGGAGAAGGCAATGGCAACCCACTCCAGTACTGTTGCCTGGAAAATCCCATGGACAGAGGAGCCTGGTGGGCTACAGTCCATTGGGTCGCTAGGAGTTGGACACGACTGAACGAGTTCACTTTCACGCATTGGAGAAGGAAATGGCAACCCACTCCAGTGTTTTTGCCTGGAGAATCCCAGGGACTGGGGAGCCTAGTGGGCTGCCATCTATGGGGTCGCACAGAGTCAGACATGACTGAAGCGACTTAGCAGCAGCAGCAGCAGCAGCAGAACTTCAACTTCATTTTTTTTAAAGACATTGATATATTTATTTGGGTGTGTTGGGTCTTAGCTTCCCTATGTGGGCTTCTCTCTAGTTGTGGCTCATGGATTTCTCTCTCTAGTTGTGGTGCACAGGCTTAGTTGCCCCGCAGTATGTGGGATCTTAGTTTTCCAACCAGGGATCAAACCCATGTTCTCTGCATTGGAAAGTGGATTCTAAACCACTGGACCACCAGGAAGTCCCCAATAGCATACATTTTGGGGTACAAACTTAACAGTTTTAGATAAGAACATATATTTTTTATCACCATCTTTTCTGTTTTCACTAATAAAAACTGTCCATAGAGAAAGAGTTACAGGCAAAGTGACCTTGTACTATTTCAAGAATGTATTATAAAATCTGTTAACAAAACAGAACAAAACAACAACTGCAGTTCTTTTCTTGCTAAATGATAGAAGTGTATTCAAATGGGCATTTATTTCGATACCTTTTTGAAATCTTACAGAAATGATAGGAAAGGGATAAAATAAAATAGAAATAATGTATGATAAAGATATAGGAGAGGAAGCAAGAGCCATAAAATTCAGAAGCCTGGAGAGGAGATAGGGGAGCAATCATGGACTTAAGAGACCTGGAAAAGCCGAACCCTAACTTCACAGTGTAGACGTCCAGAGGCGAGTCTGTTCATAGTTCAAAGCCTGCCCTACTGCATACACCCACAGACCCTAGCTATTGGAGGTTTCAAGAAGGCCTAAGAGTCCAGGAGCAGGCAGACTGACAACAGGAGGGTTGACTGAAAGTCTATATAAAAACAAGCACCCAGGTCCCTTCCCTGATCATGCTCACCTGGGCACCCAGTTCCTGATCTCAGCAGAGGGCTGGGGGCTTATTGGCTGGAAAGCTGAAAGAAGAGGGACTGTGGTCTTGGGGAATGCAAAATATACTTGAGTGTCAAGGGACAGAATAAAATCATGGGGTTGAAATGATAGTCAGAAAAAATACTGGAAAGCCAACTTATATCCCTTACCAAGGGAGAATTTCCCTCTGGAGAAACTAAGAAGTCCAAGAAAACAGAGGTACAGAAAGTTGTGGAGTCCTCCCAAAATGGAGGAGTCTAAATGTCATCCAGTGAAGCTCCCCATACACAAGTGGCCAAGAGAGTTCTTACATTGTAAATACTAAAGCAAGGACCACCACACAGTTGAGGAAAGCCCAGCATCTCAGTCAGAGACCAAAACAATGAAAATAAGAAAAGGGAACTGGAGATAACGCAGAAGGAAACTTTAAAAACACTTTTGTGCTCTGTTGGTAGGAATGTAAATCGGTGTAGTCAGTATTCACAACAGTGTGAAGGATCTTCAAAAAATTAAAAGTAGGACTACTATATGATCCAATTCCATTTCTGGGCATATGTCCAAAAGGCAATGAAAACACTGACTCACTAAGATATCTGCACCCTCCATGTTCATAGCAGCATTGTTTATGATAGCCAAGACATGGAAACAACCTGTATGTTCATCGGTGGATAAGAAGTTGTACATATATATGTTCAATAGTGGAATATTATTTAGCCGTGAAAAGTAAGACTATCATGATATTTGAGACAACCCTGATAGAACCTTGGGGCTTCCCTGGTGGCTCAGACAGTAAAGAATCTGACTGCAATGTGGGAAACCTGGGTTCAGTCCCTGGGTTGGGAAGGTCCCCTGGAGAAGGGAATGGCAACCCACTCCAGTATTCTTGCCTTGAGAATCCCATGGACAGAGGAGCCTGGTGGGCTACAGTTCATAGGGTCACAACGAGTCAGATGCAACTGATGGAACTTTAAGGCATTCAGTTCAGTTCAGTCTCTCAGTCATGTTCAACTCTTTGTGACCCCATAGACTGCAGCATGCCAGGC
The DNA here is from genome assembly GCF_023091745.1 of Budorcas taxicolor. NCBI lineage: Eukaryota > Metazoa > Chordata > Mammalia > Artiodactyla > Bovidae > Budorcas > Budorcas taxicolor. Next base: position 51,618,227 of record NC_068910.1, on the reverse strand, counting down.
TTCCCTGTCCATCACCAACTCCCGGAGCTTACTCTAACTCATATCCATCAAGTTGGTGATGCCATCCAACCATCTCATCCTCTGTCCTCTTCTCCTGCCTTCAGTCTTTCCCAGCATCAGGGTTTTTTTCCAACGAGTCCGTTCTTCGCATCAGGTGGCCAAAGTATTGGAGCTTCAGCTTCAGCGTCAGTCCTTCCAATGAATATTCAGGGTTTATGTCCTTTAGGATTGACTGGTTTTTCTCCCTGCAGTCCAAGGGACTCTCCAACACCACAGTACAAAAGCATCAGTTCTTCAGCCCTCATTCTAATTGAAATAAGCTAGACACAGACAAACAAATATTGAATGATCTCATATATGGAACCTAAAATAGAAGAAAACTCACTGAAAAAGAAATCAAACTTTTGGTTACCAGAGGTGGAGTGTAGGGGGATGAAGAATTGGAGGAAGGTAGTGAAAAGATGCAATATTCCAGGTATAAGATAAATAGTACTAGAAATGCAGACACACATTAGAGATATTGTGTGTTCAGTGCTAGAGTACCACAATATGGCAAATATCTCAATAAATCAGATCACACAAATTTTTTTATTTCCAAGTGCATATAAAAATTATGTTTATACTATGCTGTAGTCTATCAATGTACAGTAGCATTATGTCTTTAAAAAAACAATGTGCATACTTTAATCAAAAACACTTTATTGCTAAAAAATGCTAACCATCATCTGAGACTTTAGCACATTACAGTAGTAAAACAAAAGTCACTAATCACAGATCACGATAACAAATATGTAATAATAATAAATGAAAAAATTGAAATATTGTAAGAATTACCAAAATGTGCCACAAAGACATGAAGTGAGCAAATACTGTTGGAAAAATATCATAGATAGACTTGCTCAATGCAGGGTTGCCTTAAACATACAGTTTTTAAAAAACACAAAATATGTGAAGTATAATAAAGGAAAGCACAACAAACTAAGTATGTCTGTTATGTAGATGATGGCTATAGTTAACATTGATGTATGATATTTAGGAAAGTTAAATATATATTAGGAAAGTTGAGAGTAAATCCTAAGAGTTCTCATCACAAGGAGAACTTTTTTTTTAAATTTTATTTTTGTTGGATCTATATGAGATTATGGATACTAACCAAACCTATTTTGGAAGTATTTTCACACTATTTGTAAATCAAAGCCTCAGGCTATATGCCTTAAACTTATACAGGGATGCATGTCTATTATCAATAAAACTGGAAAAAATTATTAAGTATTTTATAAAATATAGAGGTCACTATATCCTAAAGTAAAAACCAGAGAAGAAGGAACATTTAAAGTTCCTAGGCTCCTCTGTCCATGGAATTCTCCAGGCAGGAATACTGGAGTGGTTTGCCATTTCCTACTCCAGGGGATCTCCCCACCCAGGGATTGAACCCAGGTCTCCTGCATGCCAAGCAGATTCTTAATAGTCTGAGTCACAACATTTAGAAAATAGTGGATATTTTCACACAAGCAAGTTCTCAAAATATGTATCACCGTGTCATTTTCCGGAAGCCACGGGACTTTGTGTTCCATCAAGGGCATAAGTTAAGTTAGAGGAAGATATGGGGTCTGAAAAAAAGGGCCATAACACAGGACAAAAGAGAAAGATATTGTTGGGATAATGGAAAAGGGAGGTTCAAAGTTGATAGCTATGGAGGAGGTTGAGAGAGATCAAGAAATGTGAAGTTACAGAGCATTCTCCTTTTTAATTTTTTAAAAAAATTTATAAAAATTTTTTTTTGGATGTAGACCATTTTAAAATTATTGACTGAATTTGTTACAGCATTGCTTCTGTTGTTTATGTTCTGATTTTTTGGCTGTGAGGCATGTGGGATCTTAGCTCTCTGACCAGGGACTAAACTTGCAACCCCTGCCTTGGAAGGTGAAGTCTTAACCACTGGACCACTAGGGAAGTCCCTGCGGATTCATTCTCTGCTGACGGGAGTTGGGGTGTTAGGTGGCCATTCTGGGGAACAATTTACCGTACTGACCAATTTTCACGGAAGTGTGGATGTACCACCTGACCCAGCTCTTTTTGCTTCTATAAAAGCGGACGTAGGTGTCCATTTCTGTGAGATTGGTTCAAGAAAAATGGCAAAAATCCACAAGAGTTAGCAGTAACATGGTAACATAGTTTTTTAAAACTACGTAGGTTTTAAAAGAGGATGCCGAGAGAACGAAAGAATATGAGAAATATTTAGAAGCCATGCCACTGGTTGAACTGAGAAGACACACATGTAAAAGGATACAAGTTGAACCCATTAGAAGACACCAGGGAGGAGTGGAGGAAAGAACTGTGGCAGTAAAGGGAATATAAAAATGACCAAATGAAGCCAGAGAAGGGCCCTCCCTCGATTAGTGCCCCTGGTCTAACTGCCGCTTCCCTGCACTCCAGGTAACTCTGCAGCACTTGCCTACAGTCTGTGGTTGAACTTCCTCCTGGATCTTCCATCATCACTGAGAAGGGAAGAAAGCAGAGATGGCTTCCTCCCACTCTCTGGACTCTCCACAACACTGCTTCACAGGTAACTAGTGGAATTTCAATGAACTGGCAGAATTGAGAGTGTCCAATTTTCATCTTGGTAATACAATTACATAATCTGAGAGCTTAAAAAATGTAAATGGAAAAAATGACACCTCTGGGCACATATGTAAAATCTTTTGTTTCCTAACTTAAGAAAGGACAATCATAGTTTCTGCTTTTAGGGTTATTTGAAATTCAAATGAGATTATATATGTAAAATCCTTACCATAATACCTGGTGCAGGGTAAAACAGCGAATACATAGTAGCTACATTAAGAAAAATTGTTTTGAAGACGGTTAGTTGGAATTCTAAACATATCTTTGCCTAAGAAACAATATTAAAAGTGGAGATAGCCAAATATCCAGGGTAGATCCAAAAAATTAAGAATCTTAAATAATTTGAAATATTACAGTGTTAACTAAACCACTGCTAATTGACTAACATTTATTAAGAGTCTACAGTGTACTATAGTAGGTGACTAATCTCCAATATGAGACAAAGTGTTTGGACCTGGAGAGTAAGTGTCTCTGACTAGCCCCTGTGTAAGTTACTCTCAAAGTGTGGTATGAATACAGTGATCTCTGCCATCCATTTGCTGTTAGTGGTCTGTGATTAGAAAAGAATAGTCATTGCGAACAGACATTCAGAAAATTCTACAGAAATTTGATCAGGTGATTTTATACTTATGGAATCTAATAATTTCAAAAATTGGACTTAATTTTTGGTAATTTATTTGTATTGTAATTTACAAAAGTTTTGGCCCATAATGGATGAAGTGGTGGGTGTGAGAATAATATGTCCTCAACACAGACAGACCAGAGACAGTTTGAGACGCATGAGTGCAAATTAGGTACCTACTTGGGTCACTTGACCAGATCACCTTCATTTATTTTCTTTGCAGAAGTTACCAGTATCTGAAATCAACATGTTTGTTGAATTTTAATCTTGTCTCCCTCCTTCTATTAGAGGGTGATTTGGGGGAGGGGAGGTCATCTCTTTCTGAGTTCTAACAATCAAAACATTGTCCAATGTATGCTAGACACTAAACAAATTTTAGTTGACTGAGCAAGTGGATTCAGTTGTAAATCTCCGTTAATACAATAACAATTGTTGCCATTCAAGAAGCAGAAATCCTCAAAGCCCTATCCAGGTATGAATTCCCAGCTGTCCCTAGGTGGTGAGAGAGGCCAGTGGCTCCCTTCTCCAAACCACAGGATTCAAATCTGTGACTCCAGAAAATCTCCAGAATTTTATGAATAATTAACTCCTTTGAACAACAAGGTTCTGCTTTCTGATCAATTAGCATGCTAATTATCAACCTTTTTTTAAACTAAAGATTTTGATTAGACTCTATATGGTTAATGTATTTGAGTTAAACACTCCATGTGCTTTTGGTAATGAGCTCTATTTTTTCAAAGTATTTCCACTTATATTCAGACCCTTTTCTCATCCAGACCGACCTCCTTTGCCCTATTAGTGTGAATTACAGATTATTCACTGTCATGGTTAAAAGAGAGTAAGTTAATTTAGATCCCTGGATGACTAAAGCTGGGAGGATATTTTTAGTGATTCTAATGACTGAATCCTGTGGTTTGCTGCAATGACAGTGTCAGAAGCTTATACTGAAGTTAGAAAGGGGGTGATGAAGAGGTGGGTGTTCCAAGGGTTTAGGGGGCTTGGGGGAGAGATGGGAAATAGGGAGGAAAAAAACCTGTTTTCCAATTACATAACAGCAAATGCCATGGCTGTCCTTATAGAAGGTCAGAAACACAGCAACTGAAGCTGTCACGTAATAGACAATTTGATGATAGTAACTAAGAAAACACAAAAGGCAGCTAATCTCCCCCCTACTGATAAAGCTGGCTGAGGTAGATCAATTTAGTCATGGTTGTTGTGAGGAAATTGCACTTGTTTGATGTTTCACAAGCCGATCATGTAGTTTCCTAGGAAACATCGTTTTCACTTAAATCTAATTCTCCCACGTCCTGGGATCTGATGAGTCACTCCGCCTGGCTTTCCTTTCACTTCCCTCTCCCCATTAAAGGGGACTGACCAGCTGGAAATCTACTATTAGCTCTTTGCACCGTGTTCTTCACTTAATTCTTGGGCTTCTTTCTCATAAATCTAACTGCTTCCCTGGTGTGAAGGGCCAGGGGTAATGAAGAAGTGAGTGGGCACATAATAATGTGAGCCAGTGCTGGACAGCAACTTCCATCAATTTCTTGCTTATTAAACTGTATCTCAGCATCTATCTTTAAATGGAAAGCATTACATGCATAGAGATGTTTTTGACTTGTAACCTGTGGTGGAATTTGATGTCAGTGTAATTTTAAATTCCCAGTTACACTTTGCTGTATGGTTATGAGAGAGAGACAGACAGAAGGGGAGGCGCATGCAACTAAGAGAACTTATGCAGATGGTTTTATTCTTCTTTGAACCCATTAACAGATGCATTGTCACAAAAAATCTAGAACTTCAGGGTAATCAGAATACAATTTTAATTTGTGAAGTGAAGATATATAATATGATTTAATATGGGCTTTCATGGTGGCTTAATAGTAAAAAATCCTCCTGCCAACAGAGGAGACATGGGTTTGGGGTTGGGAAGATCCCCTGGAAAAGGGAATGGTTACCCACTCCAGTATTCTTGCCTAGGGAATCCCATGGACATAGGATCCTGGTGGGCTACAGTGTATAGGGTCCCAAAGAATCAGATGTGACTTAGCAATTAAACCACCACTGTCATCATTATTTAATATAATATAATTTGATACGCATGTGTTCATGCTAAGTTGCTTCAGTTGTGTCCAACTCTTTGTGACTCCATGGACTATAGCCCGCCAGGCTCCTCTGTTCATGGGATTCTCCAGACAAGAATACTGGAGTGGGTTGCCATGCCCTCCTCCAGGGGGATCATTTAATATAGATTAAATAAAAGTATGCAATAGATAAGCATATATTTAATATATAAATATATATAATACATAAATAAATGTATAATTATATATAATATAATTTATATGCTGCTGCTGCTAAGTCACATCAGTCGTGTCCGACTCTGTGCTACCCCATAGACGGCGGCCCACCAGGCTCCTGTCCCTGGGATTCTCCAGGCAAGAATAATGGAGTGGGTTGCCATTTCCTTCTCCAATGCATGAAAGTGAAAAGTGAAAGTAAAGTCCCTCAGTCGTGTCCAACTCTTTGCGACCCCATGGACTATAGCCTACCAGGCTCTTCCATCCATGGGATTTCCCAGGCAAGAGTACTGGAGTGGGTTGCCATTGCCTTTATGTATGTAAATTAAAGTAGCATGCTCACCCCTCTGAAATACACAGTTAATGCGGCTCACACATTATTTTTTAAATCACTCCCTATTTTGTTTTCTTTTTCTGGCTACATCACATGATATGAGGCAATCTTAGTTCCCCCAATCAGGGATCAAATCTTTGCCTCTGCAGTGGAAGCATGGAATCTTAACCACTGGACCACCAGTGAAGTCCTGGGGTCACATATTGTAAGCAGAGTTGTCTCTTTGGTAATCGAGGAGGTGGCCTAGACATGAGTGACAGAGGGGAGGTCTGTAGAGATTCAGCATGAATAAAGGATTCTCAGAGCTAAATCTCACCGTTTGCCCCACCGGCAGCCCATGGAAGAGGCGAGGCTGTGGTGTCTGAGTCTGCCCTCACTTGCCCACATGGAGTTAGCTGTACTGTCTTCTTTCCTTTTTGCTACACTCACTGAGCCTTTACTATATGCCAGGAACCATGTTCATTACTTTCCTTATTTTATCTCATATGAGAGGAAGTATGGTATTTTTATGTCCATTTTATAGATGAGAATAATCAAGGTCTAGAACTGGTAAATGCTTTGCCCAAAGCCACACGGGTTGGGACGGTTTTAGGGTTCATTCTCAGCTCTGAGGTCCATGATCTTTATTATATTTCTACATTCTTTCTCTCATGGGCACATATCTTTGGTTTAAGATGAGAGACTGTGGAAGCTCTGAAAATGCCTGTATCTGAGCCATCAAGCTACTAAATTCATAAAAGCAATTGTAATTGTATACTAAACCTAGTTGGGTCTCATCAATGTGGCTCAAAAAAAGCAGAATCAATATGATTAGAAATTGAATTTCTGCAGTAAAGTCACCTAGGACAGAATGTCTGTCAGAGATTTACTATCATAGCATCCGATAGTCCTGAGGATGAACTTTCACTCTTAGGATGTGAGCAAAAAGTGATACATTCTCAACCTCCTGAGCTGAGGGTTCCTCAGGCCATTCTTTGTTTCCGCATGGATGGAAAGAGCTAGGTTAGAACACATTTCCTGGGTGGCCAGGAATAAAGCTACCTTTGGTTTAAACCATAATAACCTGCTTACTTATATCTGCTTCCCACTTTAGGCTTCTTAGTAAAGATTGATCTGATGAATGGGCTTCACTGGCAAACTCTTGAAAACCAGTAGTCTAACTCCAAAACAGTGCACTCATTAGCTCTTTATCCATTATGAACCACTATGAATTTCGATGACAAACAATAATACATTTAAACGTACAGTAAAAACTGTTCTAGTCTGGAATGACCATGGATAGACTCACATGTCTGCAGCTGTCTTGACATCTAGGCTGGACTTGGTCAGGGAGCCTCTGTCTGTTCACCTGTCTCCCATCCTTCTCCTGGTTCCTGTGGGCAACCCAGGCATGTTCTTTTCTTCATGGTGACAGAGACTCTGGAACACAAGTATAAAGACATAAGGTCTGGCTGAGGTCAGAGTCCGAACTCACAGACCATCACGTTCAGAGGTCTACTGCCCACATGAGGCTGGATGGTAGAACCCAGAAGAGGAGTGCTCTGCTCTCCACGGAGCACTGCAGCGCTCAGTGGCAAAAGATGTGGGTGCAGAGACGATGCAGAATTGAGGCTGATCATGAAACCTACCGGAGACAATGGACCACATTTGCAATTCTACGTCTGACACTAATGGTGTGAAATTGGGCAATGTATTTATAATCTGAGTCTTAATTTCTTTCTTTATTTTCATTCTTGTTAGACTACATTATTCCCAGTACATGGAGTACCTGTGAGAACCGAATGATGAAAAGCACACGCAATCCCTCACTATGAAAATGATAAAGTAGCTGACCTAGGACTCACCAAAGCTCCATCCTGCTTTCTACTCTGACCAGTGCACTCGCTCACTCACTCATTTTCTCTCAGTGTTCACATTTCAGGAATGTTCCCTTATGATGTTCAAGGAGACCTCCTCCTGAAGTCAGGAGACTGAATTCTAAGATCCTATATTCTTTGTTTCATCTCATCTGGAGGCCATTAGATGCTGCCATATGACAACTAAGACTATACAAGCAATTATTTTCCAGGAGGCACAGATGTTGTTTGTTTCATCTGAGAACCCAAGTCCTTATTGGTCCCACTTTCAAGGTCCATTTCCTGGGAAACATTTCATCCATAGAACAGTAAAGAGCAGCAAATGACATTATTAATATCTAAAGACTCATCAAATTCTACTCTGTATTAAAATGTCCCAAACTCTCAAGAGAGTTCTGAATATAAATGTTCCTTTAACCTTCCTTTAAATTGCAGTATTAGAATCAGAGAAGAATCAGATTTTGGTCAGCAAATGTTACATAACAGCTGCTTTCAGAGGGTTCCTGTCTGTCCCATTTCTCTTGGATGTTTGCATTTGTAACTGTAAGAAGTCTTTTCTAGGATATAAACTTGCCTTTAGCTTCAGACTCAAAACAGTTTCCTTCATTGCTCTTTGGGGACAGTCATTGGAGAGACCTTCGTGTCTTAAATTCCAGCAAAAATATCTCAAACCCTTCTGAAATCCATCAGTGACAACTTCTGTCCTGGAAGAGGTAAAGAAGATTAAATCAGGAAGAATAAGAAGCTTCGTGCTTCTTTTGGGAGACCAGCAAGACATCTTGTGACCTGGTTGAATCTGCAGGAGTTGCTTTTCTGAACTTTCAGTGTGTGAATAAGTGTTGTTCTTCAATCATCAAGTCCCGTCTGACTCTTTGCGACCCCATGGACTGCCACATGTCAAGCGTCCATGTTCCTTCCCTATGTTGAGTAGGTGCAAATGTATTCATACTTGGCAGCGTGAGGACGACTCGGGATGCAATGCAAGAAGGCCAGTAGTGGACAGCTAAGCAACCAACTTGGGACCCTAGAGAAGTGGTGATAGGAGGTACCCTTGGCTTCAGTTATTGAGTGGCTTGAGGATTGTGATGGGAAATACGAGCAGGGTATCTGGAGGTTCACTGAGATGTGCAGAGAAAGGGGTGGACTTATACTGTGGAGCAACATTGGGACCGGGTTCAAAAATCAGGTCAAAAAAATTTACTAGACCTGGATACAAGGTTAAAACTAGATTCACCAGGTCATCACACTGATGCTTCTCTTTTGATGCTGAATTGAACTGCTCTCACCCCCAGCCCTGTGACACTCATTGGATAAAAATAGCTCTGCATACATGGAAGTTTGCTTCCATCCATTTTGACTTCTGGTAGAGACTATTTGGCACCATTCAGACCTATCAATGAGAACAGACAGAAGTGGACTGTGGGTCTGTTTCTAAGCTGAGCACTTCAGAGATCCCATAAGTACTTAATAAAGTCGCTCAGTCGTGTCCAACTCTTTGTGACCCATGGACTGTAGCCTACCAGGCTCCTCAGTCCATGGAATTTTCCAGGCAAGAGTACTGGAGTGGGTTGCCATTTCCTTCTCCAGGGGATCTTCCTGACCCAGGGAAAGAAAGGGTGGTGAGAGCTGAAGCTGAGAACTTGAGACCATGTGACATGGGTCATTCTAGAGGTGCAGGGTTCCTACTACAACTGAGACACTGAGGTGGGGAGACAGCTAGGGATACATGCCTTGATCTCTCTCTGTCCCAAACTCTTGCTGGGATGGCCCACTAGGAAATCAAATCAGAACCCAGAAGGTAAGGGGTCAGATGTTGGGGACCAGGGCTTGGCAGAGAAGGTAGGATTTGGATATGATGAAGGACTAGTGGAAAATTATATAAAAATCTGTCACATGGCTATTGTTGTTGTTGTTTAGTAAGCCGTGTTGACTCTTTTTTGACCCCATGGACTGTAGCCCACAAGGCTCCTCTGTCCATGGGATTTCCCAGGCAAGGATACTGGAGTGGGTTGCCATTTCCTTTTTCAGAAGGTCTTCCTGATCTAGGGATTTAACCCACATCTCCTGCAATGGCAGGTGGGCTCTTTCCCGTTGAACCACCAGGGAAGCCCATAGCATGGTAAAAGCCATTGAAAATCATTTAGTCTATAAATCTGACTTTCTTCTTCAAATAAATTATCCTCATTGCCTTTAACAATCTTATGCTTATCAAAGGCAAGGCATTCAAGATGACATATTTCATAAATACATTCATATTATTTTTAATAATTTCTGAGTGTAGGATTGCAGAGATTTGTATGCATTGCTAAAAAAAGAAAATGCAAAAACCAAAAAACATATCTGTTATGTTTCTGTATGTGCTGGCATGTCATATGATCTCCATTTCACTGAAAAGGAAGCTCAGAGACCCTGCAGGAGCTGAGATCGGTCCGTATCCCTAGAATGACATCACAGTGAGGTCTGATGCTAAGGTTACAGAACTCCCTGATTGCCAACACACCTCCATGCTGCCTTGAAACTCTGTGAATGCCATGAGACCAATGCAGTAGGACCAATTCCATTCTGTATTTACTGACCACCTAAGATGTCCCAGGCGCTGTGTTAGGTGCGTAGAATGACAGAACGGCAGTAAGACATGAAATCAGAAACTTGAATCCTTTCAGAGACCTCACTTAAGAGTGCCTGCCATCTGCTAGTGATGTTTTTCCTGTTTTTATAATAGTGGGAGGGCTTCTCAGGTGGCTCAGTGGTAAAGAACCACTTGCCAAGCAGGAGATGTGGGTTTGATCCCTGGCTTGGGAAGATGCCCTGGAGAAGGAAATGGCAACTCTCTCCAGTATGGCAACTGGAAACAGCAACTTCTCTCTCTTGCCTGGGAAATCCCATGGACAGAGGAGCCTGGTGGGCTACAGTCTATGGGGTCCCAAAACAGACACAACTTAGTGACTGAACAACAACCTCATGATAGTGGCAAAGAGTGTTTACTCATTTGCTTCCATAATCTTCTCCCATCTCTATTTTAGATCCTCCTATGCTATCATTTTAAGTCCTTCTCTTTCGCCATCTCTTCCATCCTGCCCACACACCCTCACCCCCATTTGCCTTCCCACAGGACTCGGAGCTCATAGTTCCAGGGAAACACTGCGCCAGAATGAGGCTGCCTCTTGACACAGGGGATCTAAGATATCCTTGTTGCTCTGAGCACACTGGTCCTCTGGATATAACACTATGTAGCTAATTAGCCAGCATCTCCAGGTACTTGGCATGGAAACAGGCAGATTACACACGTAATCTCCTTTGTTTATATGCGTGGAATTTACTTGCACACATCAGTTCTCTGCTTTCAGTGCTGCTGCCGCCAGAATGATTAGTGTCATGAAACTAGCAAAAAGCAAGTCATTTCTGATTTCTGATTTTGCTGGCACTAAGTCTCAGTCTTCCTGGGTTATGTGGTTCTCATTTGTTTTAAGGCACACAAGTTTGAAAACACAATAAAGTAAAAAATGGCTAAGTGAAGGGAGAGCTTTGAACAGGAAAAATGAGACATCCCATGGCATGTGCTAGACTAACCACGAACAAGTTTCATGAACACACATAACAGTGATGGAAAGGCAGCTTGTAAACTGAGCCTGAACACTTGGTGAGTCCCCCCACTCCCTTATTCTGAAGAAGATCTCTGATGGGATTTAATTTCTTTCCTTCTGTCTTGAGCCCTCTTTCCCTGAAAACACCTCTTGTTTTTTTCTGCCACTTTTTAGAAAACCAGCCTTGACTTTGTGGGAGGGCTTCCTCAGCAACTTTGAGAAAAACTGCATTCAGTGACAAAACTGTTTAAGTTTAGAGTCAGGAGGCAGTTTGGAAATCATCTGATTCATTTTCCTCATCTCACCTACTAAGAACCCATCGTCTAGCAAGGCAGAAATAGACATTTCCATGAGGATGGAAGTTTTCCAAATATGCACTCTCTGATATGGTAGCCACTAGCTACGTGTAGCTGTTGTACACCTGAAATATGGGGGTCGTTTTCATTCAGTCGCTAAGTCATGTCCAGCTCTTTGCGACCCCCTGCAGCACACCAGGATTCCCTGTCCTTCTCTATCTCCTGGAGTTTGCTCAAGTTTATGTCCATTGAAATATGGTTAATGTGACTGAATTCTAAATTTTATTTGCCTTTAATTTAAATTCAGATAGTCATATAGGGATAGAGGCTTCTGAATGGAATAGTGGAGGTCTCAAAAGTTCTTGGATTGTACCCAATGTCCCACAGCTTTAAAGTGGAAGAACTCACCTGATTGTACCAGCAGCCAGTGACTCAGTTCAGAGATCTTTAATAGTTTTCAAGTACTTGAGTGAATCAACCTACTAAGCCCAGAATGTACAGTTAAGGTACGGGTGTGATGTGTCAGCTGCCTTGGCAATGACAAAGCATAATGGGAGCTGTCAGTATCTGGCAAGGCAAGAGGAAGAGGGGTGCCTCAATAGCATCATCTTATAATATGATTACACCAGATATGATGTTCACATTGATGAAAAGAAAGAGAAGTTTGGATGTATTTTAAAATTTTTATAAAGACAGCTGAAATGGAAACTAAAATATTTATAGAACCATACAAATTAGGAGGTGGGAGAACAAGAAAGACAAGATTGAATGGGTATAAGAATGTGAAATTGATTATTGAGCAGGAAGTTAGTAGACAGTGTCCTAAAATGGACAAATTAAAGGATAAATAAGCATGAACAGTCACAACATCTTTGAGCAGAATAGGTGAAAGCTCTCTCTTGGGAGTGGGGCAATGAAGAGGAAGAAATGGATAGACACACAGGGTGTTAATACTTTCCAGCATTTTATTATTTGGGGCTATGTTTGTGTTTTATTTTGTTTTAAATAAAAGCAATTGCTATGAGCATCATAGGTTCAAAATTAGGGCAGAAAATTTTCTGAATTTTTTTTAAATGAAGGGATGCTCAGAAATAACACTGAAGGCAGAATTAAGTAGATCACTACTTTTCCTCATATATTTAGCCAGATACACAAAAATGTTTACCCACAGAATCACTTGTATTTGTCTAATTTATAAAACCATTTATTTTCCTCTAGCGATCTCATACTCTGGCTTCAGTAAGTTAGATCTTCTAAATAATTTTTCAGTGCAGTCAAAATAAGATAAATCAGGTTGAATATCACACACATTCAAACAGCTCTAAATAGACTCCAGTGAAAGATGGGAAATACAAGAGCAGACGTCATCTTGCCTATTGAAACATCCCAGGAAAGAGTGTTCCCCATACATGGTCCAGCCTGGCTATTTGACACACATGCTGACCTTGAATGCGGGTAGAGCCAAGAAGGTGCTCACTTAGGAGAATTACGGGAAGCGAGACAGAGCTGCCCAGGTTGTGGCAATTAAAGCCCTTTTTTTTGGGGGGGGGGAGGGGTAATTAGACAGCAGGTTTTATTGCCAAGAACTCAGTGCAGGACCTGGGTCCTCCTTCTTTGTTTCTCCTCCTTGAGATGCTTGCAATGCTGCTTTTCCCAGTCTTGCAGGCTCCTCGGGTCCACATGGTACCGCGGGCGCTCCTGGCCTCAGCCTGCAGCGGGGCCGTGCACTCCTCTTCCGCTGGCTCCTCCCTCTGCTCCTGCCGCCACCACCAGCTGTCACTCCTCTGGAGCATCCTGGCCCTGGGCTCTTCCACGAGTTGCAGAGCTGACACTTCTGCTCCCCTGCTACCAGCTGTACTCATAGCAGCTCCCACACGGCCGCCAGGCTCGGGTAACATTCGCGCTCTTCAGCCTTGGGCTCCTGAAACTGTTCCCACCGTGGCCACAGGAAAGCCACCCCAGAGACGCGTAGCATGGCCCCAGCTGCCAGTGAGAGGTCAGGAGGTCATCTGGATCCGGCCACCAGAGTTCCAGAGCCTGCTTCCAGAGTGGTCACCACCCAGAGCAGGCTGCGGCCCTGCGTGGCCCCCACCATCTTGCCTCTTAAAGTCCACTTTTGAGTGTGGTTTTGAGAATCGCGGACACCTGGTTGCAGAAAAGAGCTAAAGATGAGACCTTCTCAAGAGCTGTTGTATAGAGACTGAAGGGCCAGCCTCATGGTGTGGAGAGTCCACAGATCCTAACAAGGTGTGGACATCTGCGCAAATAACAGGGTCCATAGGCTGGGGAGCAGACTGGTAAGATGAACTTGAAGACTGGACCCAAACCAGCTAGTGGTCATGAAGAAAGACCTTGCCCAGCACCGTCAGACTGGTCCACCCATCCCTCGTCTGCAGGAGCTCACTCTCTGGGTTTACACCTGAGTAGAGGTAAGTGGAGGTACAAACTGGTTGCACCATAATGGAACCTTCTGGACAATGAGTACCTGACCTTCTTCCCATGGTCTGATAAGACTCTAGGAGGGATGATGAATCTATTCTTTAGACAGATAAGCAAACACTTTATTCAACACTTTATTCTTATATGATTCTTGTACTTAAGTTTCACATCTCTATCTTCAAGTCTCCTTTCCTAAAATTTCATTCTGCGTTATTTCACATTCTTGAATATGATCCATACAGTAAACCTCCTAAAAAGTCTCTGTACCTCTGCAGTCTAAAATGCTGCAGGATGCTCTTCATCTAGGCCCTCCCAGGGCAAAGGAAACAAAAGAAAATATACATTTTAATTGCTTTCATTCCCTACAATCAATAAATTCTGGAGATGGTCTAGTCCGTGGTTTTTCTATGCCTGACAGACATGGAAACATTCATCTTGAGAATTTCATCCTCCTACCTAAGTGGACTGCAGACTGCCAGTCTCACTAACCCGATGGGCACTGACCTAATGGACACTTTTTCTGGGTCTCCAACATCAGAATTTCTTGCCAGAAATTCCCAAGGACTCTCTAAGCCAGCCCTGTGTAGGATCTAGACTTCCTTGCTCTCCTCTAGTTTCTGTAGATCCTTTCTATAAAGTGTGGATCTTTCTTCAGAAACCCACTTGCTTCAGTCTTGGGCTCACTGCTCTTGCAGGATGCCAAGAATTACCATGGTTGTCCTACTTATTTCAAAACTGATTTCAAAAAGAGTCATCTCTCCTGCCGAAGAATTGATGCTCTTGAACTGTGGTGTTGGAGAAGACTCTTGAGAGTCCCTTGGACTGCACGGAGATCAAACCAATCAATCCTAAAGGTAAGCAACCCTGAATAGTCGTCAGAAGGACTGATGCTGAAGCTGAAGCTCCAATACTCTGGCCACCTGAAGAGTGTCCATGTGCAGAGTCAACTCATTGGAAAAGACCCTAATGCTGGGAAAGATTGAAGGCAAAAGGAGAAGAGGATGAGATGGTTGGATAGCATCACCAACACAATGAACATGAGTTTGAGCAAGCTCCAGGAGATAGTAAAGGACAGGGAAACCTGGCGTGCTGCAGTCCATGTGGGCGCAAAGAGCTGGACACGACTTAGCGACTGAACATGTCTAGTGTCTTGGTCTTCTTGGCTATCATGACAAAATACCATAGACTGGGCACCTTAACACATTTTAGTTCTTTTACATTGCTGGCGGCTAGGAAGTCCAAGGTCAAGGTGTCAACAGATTGGTTTTTGGTTTAGCTTTCCTCCTGGCTTGTATATGGTTGCCTTCTCACTATGTCCCCACATGGTCTTTCCTCTGCAGGCCCATGGAGGGAGAGAGAAAGAGCTCTCTCTATTCCTCTTTGTATGAGGCCTCTAATGACATTATGAGGGTCCCACCCTCAGTACTGGTCAAAACCTGATTTCCACCCAAAGGCCCTACATTCAAATACCATCACAGTGGGGGTTAGGCTTCAATATATGAATCTCTGTGGTAGAAAACAAATATTCAGTCCAGAACATCCCACCCCTGGCCCCCTTCCCCAAATTCATGTCTTTCTCTCATGTAAAATACATTCATTCCATTCCAACAGTCCCCAAAGTTTTCATTTTCCAGCATCAAGTCTAAAGTCTGAGGTCCAAAATCTAATCTAAATATATCTAGATTAGACATAAGTGAGACTGGAGGTATATTCACCCTGAGGCGAAATTCTGCTCCGGCTGTGAATCTGTCAAACAAGACAAGTTATGTGCTTCTGAAATACAGTGATGGTACAGGCATAGTCTAGACATTCCCATCCCACTGGGAGAAATAGGAAAGAAAGGGTGACAGGTCCCAAGAAAGTCCAAAACCTAGCAAGGCAAATTCCACCTCATCTTAAGGCTCAGGAATAATTCTCACTTATTTCAATGCTCTGACCTCCAGACCCACTGGGCAGGTCCCATCTTCTAGACCCATGGGAGCTGTGGTCCCATCTTCAGACCCCCTGATTGGTGGTCCATCCGTCAAAGCTCTGCCAGGTGGCAGTAAGCCCCCAAGGATGGAGCAGCCCTGTCCCCAGGCTCTGGACAGCAGCCAGTACAGTGGAGGCAGTCCTGGTCATCTCTGAATCACCTTCAGGATTATTCTTTTCTTTTTTCAAAGCATAGCCCATGTTCGAGCTTCCCAGGTGGCACTGGTGGTAAAGAACTTGTCTGCCAGTGCAGGAGACATAAGAGATGCAGGTTCGATCCCTGGTCAGGAAGATCCCCTGGAGGAGGGCATGGCAACCCACTCCAGTATTCTCGCCTGGAGAATCCCATGGACAGAGGAGCCTGACGGGCTGCAGTCCATAAGGTCAGAAAGAGTTGGACACAATTGAAGTGACTTAGCGCATGTGCAGACAACACACTTTCACAGTTGAAGAGCTGTATGGTTCAGTCCTGTAGAACCAAATAATTTTGAAAATTGTTTTTTCTGTCCACTTGATTACCAGATGGTAGTGTTTCACTTGTATAATCCCATCTCTATTCCTGGCTTCTGCTGAGATGGCAGCTTAAATTTGCAAATGGTACCCATGATCTCTTTCGTAAATGATTGTTCAGTTATCCCCTTAGTGTCCTCTTCAGAAAAAGCTTTCTTTCTTTCTTTTTTTGTGCGCTATGGATAAACTAATAATTTTGCAACATCTGCAAGTTCTGGTTCATTTTTGCTAAACTGTACTATCTGCATTCCTCTTCTTTTGCATTTTACTATAAGAAGTAAGGACAAGCCAGGCTACCCCTTCAATACTTTGCTTAGAAAGCTCCTCTGCTAAATATCCGATTTCATTACTCACAAATTCTCTCTTTCACAAAACACCAGAACATATTTTAGCCACATCCTTTACTACAAGGATCTCCTTTCTGATCTGAGAACTGACCAGAATTGCCTTTAGCTTTCATATTTATAGCCCAGGTCTCAAAACATGATCAGTCTCTACCCATTACCAGTTCCTAAGTCACCTTCACAATTTCAGATATTTGTTACAGCAGTATCTTCTTGGTATCAAGCTTTATTAGTTTGCTCAGGCTGCCATAGCAAGATATCACATGCAGGGTGGCTGACACAATGCAAATTAACTTTCTTATGGGAGGCTTGGAGGTCCCAGGTCAGGGTGCTGGATGATCCTGTCTCTGGTAAGGGCTCTCTTCCTGGCTTGCAGGTGGCTGCCTTCTTGTTACATCCTCAATCCAGTTACCACCCCAAGGTTCTATCTCCAAATAGCCTCACATTGGGATTTAGAGCCTCAGTATATGAATTCTAGGGGGACACAAACATTCAGTCCACACAACTACTTAGCATCAATGTATGTTCATTGCTCACAGTCCTGGCTAAGGATAGATAGAGATCATATTGCCTTGCTTTCTGATCCAGTCCTCTGGTTTGGCCAGTTTATCCCTCTTGATGTGGTTTCCTCCAGTCCATCCTAATGTTTGAACTTGATCACACAAGAGATATGTGCATGCATAATATAATTTATGAATTTCTGTAATCTCTCTTGTCCCTTCTCCAGAGTATCTCCCACCTCAAAACCCAGCGATTATATTTTTCCTCCATTTCAACTATATCTTCTGGCCAGGATCGAGGTTTCCTTGGTTCACTAAGAAATAGTGTGTGCGTGCTAAGTTGCTTTAGTCATGTTCGACTCTTTACGACCCTATGGACTGTAACTCACCAGGCTCCTCTGTCCATGGGATTCCCCAGGCAAGAATACTGGAGTGGCCGCCATTTCTTTCTCTAGGGGATCGTTCTGACCCAAGGATCGAATGCGCATCGCTTATGTCTCCTCATTGGCAGGCAGGTTCTTTACTGCTAGAGCCACTAGGGAAGCCCTAAGAAACAGTACAAGACCAGAACTCAGACATACTTGACAAACATGTGGTGCTGCTGAGAATTACCCTCATAGCAGAGTGATGTGAAGACAGCCAGCCACAAACTTAACGTTCACTCTCAGTCTCAGGCTTTGTAATAGCTCTCATTCTGTTTATTTATTTATTTTTTTAATATACATGTATTTATTTTAATTGGAGGTTAATTACTTTACAATATTGTATTGGTTTTGCCATACATCAACATGAATCTGCCAAAGGTATACACGTGTTCCCCATCCTGAACCCCCTACCCTCCTCCCTCCCTGTATCATCCCTCTGGGTCATCTCAGTGCACCAGCCCCAAGCATCCAGTATCATGCATCGAACCTGGACTGGCGATTCATTTCATATATGATATTATACATGTTTCAATACCATTCTCCCAAATCATCCCACCCTCTCCCTCTCCCACAGAGTCCAAAAGACTGTTCTATACATCTGTGTCTCTTTTGCTTTCATGCATACAGGCTTATCATTACCATCTTTCTAAATTCCATATATATGTGTTAGTATACTGTATTGGTGTTTTTCTTTCTGGCTTACTTAACTCTGTATAATAGGCTCCAGTTTCATCCACCTCATTAGAACTGATTCAAATGTATTCTTTTGAATGGCTGCATAATACTCCATAGTGTATATGTACCACAGCTTTCTTATCCATTCGTCTGCTGATGGACATCTAGGTTGCTTCCATGTCCTGGCTATTATAAACAGTGCTGCGATGAACATTGGGGTACATGTGTCTCTTTCAATTCTGGTTTCCTCGGTGTGTATGCCCAGCAGTGGGATTGCTGGGTCATAAGGTAGTTCTATTTCCAGTTTTTTAAGGAATCTCTGCACTGTTCTCCATAGTGGCTGTACTAGTTTGCATTCCCACCAACAGTGTAAGAGGGTTCCCTTTTCTTCACACCCTCTCCAGCATTTATTGCTTGGAGACTTTGGATTGCAGCCATTCTGACTGGTGTGAAATGGTACCTCATTGTGGTTTTGATTTGCATTTCTATAATAATGAGAGATGTTGAGCATCTTTTCATGTGTTTGTTAGCCATCCGTATGTCTTCTTTGAAGAAGTGTCTATTTAGTTCTTTGGCCCATTTTTTGATTAGATCGTTTATTTTTCTGGAATTGAGCTGCATAAGTTGCTTGTATATTTTTGAGATTAGTTGTTTGTCAGTTGCTTCATTTGCTATTATTTTCTCCCATTCAGAAGGCTGTCTTTTCACCTTGCTTATACTTTCCTTTGTTGTGCAGAAGCTTTTAATTTTAATTAGATCCCATTTTTTTATTTTTGCTTTTATTTTTAGTATTCTGGGAGGTGGATCATAGAGGATCCTGCTGTGATGTATGTCGGAGAGTGTTTTGCCTATGTTCTCCTCTAGGAGTTTTATAGTTTCTGGTCTTACATTTAGATCTTTAATCCATTTTGAGTTTATTTTTGTGAATGGTGTTAGAAAGTGTTCTAGTTTCATTCTTTTACAAGTGGTTGACCAGTTTTCCCAGCACCACTTGTTAAAGAGATTGTCTTTACTCCATTGTATATTCTTGCCTCCTTTGTCGAAGATAAGGTGTCCATAGGTGCGTGGATTTATCTCTGGGTTTCTATTTTGTTCCATTGATCTATATGTCTGTCTTTGTGCCAGTACCATACTGTCTTGATGACTGTGGCTTTGTAGTAGAGCCTGAAGTCAAGCAGGTTGATTCCTCCAGTTCCATTCTTCTTTCTCAAGATTGCTTTGGCAATTCGAGGTTTTTTGTATTTCCATACAAATTGTGAAATTATTTGTTCTAGCTCTGTGAAAAATAGGGTTGGTAGCTTGATAGGGATAACATTGAATCTATAAATTGCTTTGCGTAGTACACTCATTTTCACTATATTGATTCTTCCAATCCATGAACATGGTATATTTCTCCATCTATTAGTGTCCTCTTTGATTTCTTTCATCACTGTTTTATAGTTTTCTATATATAGGTCTTTAGTTTCTTTAGGTAGATATATTCCTAAGTATTTTATTCTTTTCGTTGCAATGGTGAATGGAATTATTTCCTTAATTTCTCTTTCTATTTTCTCATAATTAGTGTATAGGAATGCAAGGGATTTCTGTATCTGTTGATTTTATATCCTATTTCTGTTGATTTTATATCCTGCAACTTTACTATATTCATTGATTAGCTCTAGTAATTTTCTGGTATAGTCTTTAGGGTTTTCTATGTAGAGGATCATGTCATCTGCAAACAGTGAGTTTTACTTCTTCTTTTCCAATTTGGATTCCATTTATTTCTTTTTCTGCTCTGATTGCTGTGGCCAAAACTTCCAGAACTATGTTGAATAGTAGTTGTGAAAGTGGGCACCCTTGTCTTGTTCCTGACTTTAGGGGAAATGCTTTCAGTTTTTCACCACTGAGGATAATGTCTGCTGTGGGTTTGTCATAGATAGCTTTTATTATGTTGAGGTATGTTCCTTCTATTCCTGCTTTCTGGAGAGTTTTTATCAAAAATGGATGCTGAATTTTGTCAAAGGCTTTCTCTGCATCTATTGAGATAATCATATGGCTTTTATTTTTCAATTTGTTAATGTGGTGAATTACATTGATAGATTTGCGGATATTGAAGAATCCTTGCATCCCTGGGATAAAGCCCACTTGGTCATGGTGTATGATCTTTTTAATGTGTTGTTGGATTCTGATTGCTAGAATTTTGTTGAGGATTTTTGCATCTATACTCATCAGTGATATTCTTTTCTTGTGGCATCTTTGTCAGGTTTTGGTATTAGGGTGATGGTGGCCTCATAGAATGAATTTGAAAGTTTACCTTCCTCTGCAATTTTCTGGAAGAGTTTGAGTAGGATAGGTGTTAGCTCTTCTCAAAATTTTTGGTAGAATTCTGCTGTGAAGCCATCTGGACCTGGGCTTTTGTTTCCTGGAAGATTTCTGATTACAGTTTCAATTTCTGTGCTTGTGATGGGTTTGTTAAGATTTTCTATTTCTTCCTGGTTCAGTTTTGGAAAGTTGTACTTTTCTAAGAATTTGTCCATTTCTTCCACTTTGTCCATTTTATTGGCGTATAATTGCTGATAGTAGTCTCTTAAGGTCCTTTGTATTTCTGTGTTGTCTGTTGTGATCTCTCCATTTTCATTTCTAATTTTATTGATTTGATTTTTCTCCCTTTGTTTCTTGATGAGTCTGGCTAATGGTTTGTCAATTTTATTTATCCTTTCATAGAACCAGCTTTTGGTTTTGTTGATTTTTGCTATGGTCTCTATTGTTTCTTTTGCATTTATTTCTGCCCTAATTTTTAAGATTTCTTTCCTTCTACTAACCCTGGGGTTCTCCATTTCTTCCTTTTCTAGTTGCTTTAGGTGTAGAGTTAGGTTATTTATTTGACTTTTTTCTTGTTTCTTGAGGTATGCCTGTATTGCTATGAACTTTCCCCTTAGCACTGCTTTTACAGTGTCCCACAGGTTTTGGGTTGTTGTGTTTTCATTTTCATTCATTTCTATGCATATTTTGATTTCTTTTTTGATTTCTTCTGTGATTTGTTGGTTATTTAGAAGCGTGTTGTTCAGCCTCCATATGTTGGAGTTCTTAATATTTTTCCTCCTGTAATTGAGATCTAATCTTACTGCATTATGGTCAGAAAAGATGCTTGGAATGATTTCAATTATTTTGAATTTACCAAGGCTAGCTTTATGGCCCAGGATGTGATCTATCTTGGAGAAGATTCCGTGTGCACTTGAGAAAAAAGTGAAATTCATTGTTTTGGGGTGAAATGTCCTATAGATATCAATTCAGTCTAACTGGTCTATTGTATCATTTAAAGTTTGTGTTTCTTTGTTAATTTGCTGTTCAGTTGATCTATCCATAAGTGTGAGTGGGGTGTTAAAGTCTCCCACTATTATTGTGTTATTGTTAATGCCCCTTTCATACTTGTTAGCATTTGTCTTACAAATTGCGGTGCTCCTATGTTGGGTGCATATATATTATAATTGTTATATCTTCTTCTTGGATTGTTCCTTTGATCATTATGTAGTGGCCTTCTTTTCTCTTTTCATAGCCTTTGTTTTAAAGTCTATTTTATCTGATATGAGTATTGCTCCTCCTGCTTTCTTTTGGTCTCTATTTGCATGGAATATCTTTTCCCAGCCCTTCACTTTCAGTCTGTATGTGTCCCTTGTTTTGAGGTGGGTCTCTTGTAGGCAGCATATATAGGGGTCTTGTTTTTGTATCCATTCACTCAATCTTTGTCTTTTGGTTGGGGCATTCAACACATTTATGTTTAAGGTAATTATTTATAAGTATGATCCCATTGCCATTTACTTTATTGTTTTGGGTTCAGGTTTATACACCCTTTTTGTGTTTCCTGTCTAGAGAAAATCCTTTAGGATTTGTTGGAGAGCTGGTTTGGTGGTGCTGAATTCTCTCAGCTTTTGCTTGTCTGTAAAGCTTTTGATTTCTCCTTCATATTTGAATGAGATCCTTTTTGGGTACAGTAATCTGGGCTGTAGGTTATTTTCTTTCATCACTTTAAGGATGTCTTGCCATTCCCTCCTGGCCTGAAGTGTTTCTATTGAAAGATCTGCAGTTATCCTTATAGGAATCCCCTTGTGTGTTATTTGTTGTTTTTCCCTTGCTGCTTTTAATATTTGTTCTTTGTGTTTGATTTTGTTAATTTGATTAATATGTGTCTTGGGGGTGTTTCACCTTGGGTTTACCCTGTTTGGGACTCTCTGGGTTTCTTGGCCTTGGGTGATTATTTCCTTCCCCATTTTAGGGAAGTTTTCAACTATTATCTCCTCAAGTATTTTCTCATGATCTTTCTTTTTTTCTTCTTCTGGGACTCCTATGATTTGAATGTTGGAGCGTTTAATATTCTCCTGGAGGTCTCTGAGATTGACCTCATTTATTTTATTTTATTTATTTATTTTTTTTTTAGGGCTTCTCAGTGTCCTTTTTTTTTTATAGTTTCTAATTTTTTAAATTTTAAAATCTTTAAATTTTACATGTGTTCCCAAACATGAACCCCCCTCCCACCACCCTCCCCATAACATCTCTATGGTCATCCCCATGCACCAGCCCCAAGCATGCTGTATCCTGCGTCAGACATAGACTGGCGATTCAATTCTTACATGATAGTATACATGATAGAATGCCATTCTCCCAAATCATCCCACCCTCTCCCTCTCCCACAGAGTCCAAAAGTCCGTTATACACAGCTGTGTCTTTTTTCCTGTCTTGCATACAGGGTCATCATTGCCATCTTTCTAAATTCCATATATATGTGTTAGTATACTGTATTGGTGTTTTTCTTTCTGGCTTACTTCACTCTGTATAATCGGCTCCAGTTTCATCCATCTCATCAGAACTGATTCAAATGAATTCTTTTTAATGGCTGAGTAATACTCCATTGTGTATATGTACCACAGCTTTCTTATCCATTCATCTGCTGATGGACATCTAGGTTGTTTCCATGTCCTGGCTATTATAAACAGTGCTGCGATGAACATTGGGGTACATGTGTCTCTTTCAATTTTGGTTTCCTCGGTGTGTATGCCCAGCAGTGGGATTGCTGGGTCATAAGGGAGTTCTATTTGCAATTTTTTAAGGAATCTCCACACTGTTCTCCATAGTGGCTGTACTAGTTTGCATTCCCACCAACAGTGTAGGAGGGTTCCCTTTTCTCCACACCCTCTCCAGCATTTATTGCTTGCAGATTTTTGGATTGCAGACATTCTGACTGGTGTGAAATGGTACCTCATTGTGGTTTTGATTTGCATTACTCTGATAATGAGTGATGTTGAGCATCTTTTCATGTGTTTGTTAGCCATCCATATGTCTTCTTTGGAGAAATGTCTATTTAGTTCTTCGGCCCATTTTTTGATTGGGTGGTTTATTTTTCTGGAATTGAGCTGCATAAGTTGCTTGTATATTTTTGAGATTAGTTGTTTGTCAGTTGCTTCATTTGCTATTATTTTCTCCCATTCAGAAGGCTGTCTTTTCACCTTGCTTATATTTTCCTTTGTCGTGCAGAAGCTTTTAATTTTAATTAGATCCCATTTGTTTATTTTTGCTTTTATTTCCAGAATTCTGGGAGGTGGATCATAGAGGATCCTGCTGTGATGTATGTCGGAGAGTGTTTTGCCTATGTTCTCCTCTAGGAGTTTTATAGTTTCTGGTCTTACATTTAGATCTTTAATCCATTTTGAGTTTATTTTTGTGAATGGTGTTAGAAAGTGTTCTAGTTTCATTCTTTTACAAGTGGTTGACCAGTTTTCCCAGCACCACTTGTTAAAGAGATTGTCTTTACTCCATTGTATATTCTTGCCTCCTTTGTCAAAGATAAGGTGTCCATAGGTGTGTGGATTTATCTCTGGGCTTTCTATTTTGTTCCATTGATCTATATGTCTGTCTTTGTGCCAGTACCATACTGTCTTGATGACTGTGGCTTTGTAGTAGAGCCTGAAGTCACGCAAGTTGATTCCTCCAGTTCCATTCTTCTTTCTCAAGATTGCTTTGGCAATTCGAGGTTTTTTGTATTTCCATACAAATTGTGAAATTATTTGTTCTAGTTCTGTGAAAAATATGGCTGGTAGCTTGATAGGGATTGCATTGAATTTGTAAATTGCTTTGGGTAGTATACTCATTTTCACTATATTGATTCTTCTGATCCATGAACATGGTATATTTCTCCATCTATTAGTGTCCTCTTTGATTTCTTTCATCAGTGTTTTATAGTTTTCTATATATAGGTGTTTAGTTTCTTTGGGTAGATATATTCCTAAGTATTTTATTCTTTTCGTTGCAATGGTGAATGGAATTGTTTCCTTAATTTCTTTTTCTACTTTCTCATTATTGGTGTATAGGAATGCAAGGGATTTCTGTGTGTTGATTTTATATCCTGCAACTTTACTATATTCATTGATGAGCTCTAGTAATTTTCTGGTGGAGTCTTTAGGGTTTTCCATGTAGAGGATCATGTCATCTGCAAACAGTGAGAGTTTTACTTCTTCTTTTCCAATCTGGATTCCTTTTATTTCTTTTTCTGCTCTGATTGCTGTGGCCAAAACTTCCAGAACTATGTTGAATAGTAGCGGTGAAAGTGGACACCCTTGTCTTGTTCCTGACTTTAGGGGAAATGCTTTCAATTTTTCACCATTGAGGATAATGTTTGCTGTGGGTTTGTCATATATAGCTTTTATTATGTTGAGGTATGTTCCTTCTATTCCTGCTTTCTGGAGAGTTTTTATCATAAATGGATGTTGAATTTTGTCAAAGGCCTTCTCTGCATCTATTGAGATAATCATATGGTTTTTATTTTTCAATTTGTTAATGTGGTGAATTACATTGATTGATTTGCGGATATTGAAGAATCCTTGCATCCCTGGGATAAAGCCCACTTGGTCATGGTGTATGATCTTTTTAATGTGTTGTTGGATTCTGATTGCTACAATTTTGTTAAGGATTTTTGCATCTATGTTCATCAGTGATATTGGCCTGTAGTTTTCTTTTTTTGTGACATCTTTGTCAGGTTTTGGTATTAGGGTGATGGTGGCCTCATAGAATGAGTTTGGAAGTTTACCTTCCTCTGCAATTTTCTGGAAGAGTTTGAGTAGGATAGGTGTTAGCTCTTCTCGAAATTTTTGGTAGAATTCAGCTGTGAAGCCGTCTGGACCTGGGCTTTTGTTTGCTGGAAGATTTCTGATTACAGTTTCAATTTCCGTGCTTGTGATGGGTCTGTTAAGATTTTCTGTTTCTTCCTGGTTCAGTTTTGGAAAGTTGTACTTTTCTAAGAATTTGTCCATTTCTTCCACGTTGTCCATTTTATTGGCATACAACTGCTGATAGTAGTCTCTTATGGTCCTTTGTATTTCTGTGTTGTCTGTTGTGATCTCTCCATTTTCATTTCTAATTTTATTGATTTGATTTTTCTCTCTTTGCTTCTTGATGAGTCTGGCTAGTGGTTTGTCAATTTTATTTATCCTTTCAAAGAACCAGCTTTTGGCTTTGTTGATTTTTGCTATGGTCTCTTTTGTTTCTTTTGCATTTATTTCTGCCCTAATTTTTAAGATTTCTTTCCTTCTACTAACCCTGAGGTTCTCCAATTCTTCCTTTTCTAGTTGCTTTACTTGTAGAGTTAGGTTATTTATTTGACTTTTTTCTTGTTTCTTGAGGTATGCCTGTATTGCTATGAACTTTCCTCTTAGCACTGCTTTTATAGTGTCCCACAGGTTTTGGGTTGTTGTGTTTTCATTTTGATTAGTTTCTATGCATATTTTGATTTCTTTTTTGATTTCTTCTGTGATTTGTTGGTTATTCAGAAGTGTGTTGTTCAACCTCCATATGTTGGAATTTTTAGTAGTTTTTCTCCTGTAATTGAGATCTAATCTTAATGCATTATGGTCAGAAAAGATGCTTGGAATGATTTCGATTTTTTTGAATTTATCAAGTTTAGATTTATGGCCCAGGATGTGATCTATCCTGGAGAAGGTTCCATGAGCACTTGAAAAAAAAGGTGAAATTCATTGTTTTGGGGTGAAATGTCCTATAGATATCAATTAGGTCTAATTGATCTAATGTATCATTTAAAGTTTCCGTTTCTTTGTTAATTTTCTGTTTAGTTGATCTGTCCATAGGTGTGAGTGGGGTATTAAAGTCTCCCACTATTATTGTGTTATTGTTGATTTCCCCTTTCATACTTGTTAGCATTTGTCTTACATATTGCGGTGCTCCTATATTGGGTGCATATATATTTATAATTGTTATATCTTCTTCTTGGATTGATCCTTTGATCATTATGTAGTGGCCTTCTTTGTCTCTTTTCACAGCCTTTGTTTTAAAGTCTATTTTATTGGATATGAGTATTGCCACTCCTGCTTTCTTCTGGTCTCTATTTGCGTGGTATATCTTTTCCCAGCCCTTCACTTTCAGTCTGTATGCGTCCCTTGTTTTGAGGTGGGTCTCTTGTAAGCAGCATATAGAGGGGTCTTGTTTTTGTATCCATTCGGCCAGTCTTTGCCTTTTGGTTGGGGCGTTCAACCCATTTACGTTTAAGGTAATTATTGATAAGTATGATCCCATTACCATTTACTTTATTGTTTTGGGTTCAGGTTTATACACCCTTTTCGTGTTTCCTGTCTAGAGAATATCCTTTAGAATTTGTTGGAGAGCTGGTTTGGTGGTGCTGAATTCTCTCAGCTTTTGCTTGTCTGTAAAGCTTTTGATTTCTCCTTCGTATTTGAATGAGATCCTTGCTGGGTACAGTAATCTGGGCTGTAGGTTATTGTCTTTCATCACTTTAAGTATGTCTTGCCATTCCCTCCTGGCCTGAAGAGTTTCTATTGAAAGATCAGCTGTTATCCTTATGGGAATCCCCTTGTGTGTTATTTGTTGTTTTTCCCTTGCTGCTTTTAATATTTGTTCTTTGTGTTTGATCTTTGTTAATTTGATTAATATCTGTCTTGGGGTGTTTCGCCTTGGGTTTATCCTATTTGGAACTCTCTGTGTTTCTTGGACTTGGGTGATTATTTCCTTCCCCATTTTAGGGAAGTTTTCAACTATTATCTCCTCAAGGATTTTCTCATGATCTTTCTTTCTGTCTTCTTCTTCTGGGACTCCTATAATTCGAATGTTGGAGCATTTCATATTGTCCTGGAAGTCTCTGAGATTGTCCTCGTTTCTTTTAATTCATTTTTCTTGTTTCCTCTCTGATTCATTTATTTCTACCATTCTATCTTCTATTTCACTAATCCTATCTTCTGCCTCCGTTATTCTACTATTTGTTGCCTCCAGAGTGTTTCTAATCTCATTTATTGCATTATTCATTATATTTTGACTCTTTTTTATTTCTTCTAAGTCCTTGTTAAACCTTTCTTGCATCTTCTCAATCCTTGTCTCTAGGCTATTTATCTGTGATTCCATTTTGATTTCAAGATTTTGGATCGTTTTCACTATCAATATTTGGAATTCCTTCTCAGGTAGATTCCCTACTTCTTCCTCTTGTTTGGTTTGGTGGGCAACTCTCCTGTTCCTTTACCTGCTGAGTATTCCTCTGTCTCCTCATCTTGGTTATATTGCTGCGTTTGGGGTGGCCTTTTTATATTCTGGTAATTTGTGGAGTTCTCTTTATTATGGAGCTTCCTCACTGTGGGTGGGGTTCTATCAGTGGCTTGTCTAGGTTTCCTGGTTAGGGAGGCTTGTGTTGGGGTTCTGGTGGGTGGAGTTGGGTTTCTTCTCTCTGGAGTGCAGTGGAGTGACCAGTAATGGGTTATGAGACATCAAAGGTTTTGGAATAATTTTGAGCTGCCTGTATATTGAAGCTCAGGGGAGTGTTCCTGTATTGCTGGAGAATTTGAGTGGTATGTCTTGTCTTGGAACTTGTTGGCCCTTGGGTGGAGCTTGGTTTCAGTGTAGGTATGAAGGCATTTGATGAGCTCCTATTGCTTAATGTTCCCTGAATTCAAGAGTTCTCTAATGTTTTCAGGCTTTGGATTTAAGCCTCCTGCTTCTGGTTTTCAGTTTTATTTTTACAGTAACCTCTAGACTTCTCCATCTATACAGCACCGATGCTAAAACATCTAGGTTAAAGATGAAAAGTTTCTCCACACTGAGGGACACTCAGAGAGGTTCACTGAGTTACAAGGAGAAGAGAAGATGGAGGGGGTAGTTAGAGGTAACTGGAATGAGATGCGGTGAGATCAAAAGAGGAGAGAGCAAGCTAGCCAGTAGTCACTTCCTTATGTGCGTTCCATAGTCTGGACTGCTCAGAGGTATTTACGGAGTTATACAGGGAAGAGGAGAGGGAGGAAGTAGACAGAGGTGACCAGGAGGATAAGAGAGAGGAATGAGAAGGAGAGAGACAAATCCTGCCAGTAACCAGTTCCTTAGGTGTTCTCCACCGTCTGGAACACACAGAGATTCACAGAGTTGGATAGAGAAGAGATGGGGGAGAAAAGAGACAGAGCCCACCTGGTGGAGAAAAAGGAGAGTCCAAAGGAGGAGAGAGTGGTCAAGCCAGTAATCTCGCTCTCAGGTAAACTTGGGTAGTGAAGTTTGGGTTTTTAAATGTACAAAATTGACAACAAAAACCTAAGAGCAAAGATTAAAAATCTAGAGTAGAGGTTGGATTTTCAAAAATACAATATTAAAGAAAAGAAGCAGAAGGAAAAAGGAAGAAAGAAAAAAAAAACAAGAATTATTAAAAAAACAAACAAACAAAAACAAAACAAAAAAACCAAAAAACCACTAACAACCATCCAAAGGCTATATATGGTGTTTGCCTTAAAAAAAAAGACTTTTTTTTTTAAAAAATAGTAATAGTAGGTTATAGAAATAAAATTTAGAGGAGAAATAGAAGACTTCACAATTTAAAAAAAAGTTAGAAAAAAAAAGAAGAAAAAAAAAAAAGGAATGATTTTAAAAATAGTAAAAATATATCTGGCCCTTCTCTGATGTTTTGGGCCGTGTGGGATCACTTCCAAGGTGGTTCCCTCTGTTTAACTTCTTCTGTTTGCTGGTTTTGTAGGCTCACTAGTTCAGTCGCGCTGTGGGGAGGGGGGATGCTGCAAACAAATAGCACTGTCGTGTGCACACAGTGTCTCAGCCCCACTTGACCTGTCCCTTCTCAAGGCGCACAAACCACTCCGGCTCTACGATGCTCAGCCGGGAACTGTCTGGGGCCGGCCCTAGGCTGCGTGCACTTCCCCGGTCCAAGCCGCTCAGGTTCGGCGCTCAGGCAGCCCTCAGAGGCACAGATTCGGCTGGGACTGCGCTTTGTGCCCTTCCCAGGTCTGAGTAGCTCAGGAGTTTGGCGAGTGCGATCGCCGCGGCTTCTCACCTTTTCTGCTGCTGCTGCTCAGCTTTCTGGGTGGACCGCTGGCGTCCCCCGTGAGGCAGATTGTGAGTGTCCAGCACCCCCAGAAGTCTTAGCAAAGAGGCCTGCTTGCAGTTAGGTAAGTAAAGTCTCTCCAGGTCTGCAGTTGCCCCTTTCCAGTCCTTACGGCTCTGGCTGCCTGTCCCCGGGGGGGATTGGTCTGCAGCCGGCTTTTTCCGTTCCGTCCTTTGTTCTGTGCTCGGTCCTGGCGGTGTCTTATGTTCGAGCTTGTCGTGCGGTAGCTATCCCACAGTCTGGTTTGCTAGCGCAAGTTAGATCATTCTGGTTGCGCGTGGGGCGTTCCTGCCCGATTCTTACAAAGCACTGCAGCCCGCGCCTCCCGCGCGTCCCTGCCCTGCCCCCACTCCCCAATGGCGGATGCAGGCGTCTGTGCTGCTTTTCCGCTGGGGGAGTTACTGGTGGGCTTGTAATCTCTTGGTTTTAATTATTTCTTTATTTTTCCTTCCTGTTATGTTGCCCTCTGTGTTTCCAAGATTCGCCACAGACTCGGCAGGGAGAGTGTTTCCTGGTGTTTGGAAACCTCTCTTCTTAAAATTCCCTTCCCGAGATGGGCTTCCCTTCCCGGGACGGAGCTCCCTCCCCACATCCTTTGTCTCCTTTTTCGTCTTTTATATTTTTTCCTACCTGTTTTTGAAGACAATGGTCTGCTTTTCTGGTTGCCTGATGACCTCTGCCAGCCTACAGAAGTTGTTTTGTGGAGTTTGCTCGGAGTTGAAATATTCTTTTGAGGAATTTGTGAGGGAGAAAGTGGTCTTCCTGTCCTATTCCTCTGCCATCTTTATCTCATCCGACCTCATTTCTTTTAATTTGTTTTTCTTTTTTCCTCTCTGATTCATTTATTTCTACCATTCTATCTTCTATTTCACTAATCCTGTCTTCTGTCTCCATTATTCTACTATTTGTTGCCTCCAGAGTGTTTCTTATCTCATTTGTTGCATTATTAATTATATATTGACTCTTTTTTATTTCTTCTAGGTCCTTTTTAAACCTTTCTTGCATCTTCTCAATCCTTGTCTCCAGGCTGTTTATCCATGATTCCATTTTGATTTCAAGATTTTGGATCATTTTCACTATCATTATTTGGAATTCTTTATCAGGTAGATTCCCTATGTCTTCCTCTTTTGTTTGGTTTGGTGGGTGTTTATCCTGTTCCTTTACCTGCTGGGTATTCCTCTGTCTCTTCCTCTTGTTTATATTGCTGCGTTTGGGGTGACCTTTCTGTATTCTGGCAGTTTGTGGAGTTCTTTTTATTGTGGAGTTTCCTTGTTGTGGGTGGGGTTGTATCAGTGGCTTGTCAAGATTTCTTGATTAGGGAAGTTTGCGTTGATGTTCTGGTGGGTGGAGCTGGATTTCTTCTCTCTGGAGTGCAATGAAGTGTCCAGAAGTGAGTTATGAGATGTCAATCATTTTGGAGTAACTTTGGGCAGCCTGTATATTGAAGCTCAAGGCTGTGTTCCTGTGTTGCTGGAGAATTTGTGTGGTATGTCTTGCTCTGGAACTTGTTGGCCCTTGAGTGGCGCTTGGTTTCAGTGTAGGTATGGAGGCATTTGCTATGCTCCTTTCGATTAATGTTCCCTGGAGTCAGGAGTTCTCTGGTGTTCTCAGGATTTGGACTTAAGCCTCCTGCTTCTGGTTTTCAGTCTTATTTTTACAGTAGCCTCAAGTCTTCTCCTTCTATACAGCACCGTTGATAAAATATCTAGGTTAAAGATGAAAAGTTTCTCCACAGTGAGTGACACCCAGAGAGGTTCACAGAGTTACATGGAGAAGAGAAGAGGGAGAAGGGAGTTAGGGGTGACCCGAATGAGATGAGGTGGAATCAAAAGAGGAGAGAGCAAGCAGCCAGTAATCACTTCCTTGTGTGTGCTCCACAGTCTGGACTGCTCAGAGATGTTCACGGAGTTATACAGAGAAGAGAAGAGGGGGAAAGAGACAGAGGTGGCCAGGAGGATAAAAGGGGGGAATGAAAAAGAGACAGACAGATCCAGCCAGTAACCAGTTCCCTAAGTGTTCTCCACTTTCTGGAACACACAAAGATTCACAGAGTTGGGCAGAGAAGAGAGGAGGGAGGGAGAAGACAGAGGCGACCTGGTGGAGAAAAAGGAAAGTCGAAAGGAGGAGAGAGCGGTCAAGCCAGTAATCTCGCTCCCAAGTAAAAATGGATACTGAAGATTGGGGTTTTAAAGGTACAAAATTGATAACAAATACCAAAAAGCAAAGATTAAAAATCTAGAGGTTGGATTTTCAAAAATACAATATTAAAGAAAAGAAGAAGAAGAAAAAAAACAAAGTCACAAAAATTATTTATATATATATATATGAAATTTGCTTTAAAAATAGGGTCTTTTTTTTGAAAAGTAATAGTAGGTTATAAAAATGAAAATTAAAAGAGTAATAGAGGACTTAAAAATTTTAAAAAGTTAAAAATAAAAGAATGATCATAAAAATAGTAAAGATATATCTAGGACTTTCTCTGGTGTTGTTGTGGGCAGTGTGGTGTCAATTCATTTTTGGATAGTTCCTTGGTCTGGCTTATATTTCTCAAGATCTATTGGCCCCTTCCTATGTAGTCAGTACTAACTACAGGGTTTTAATCTATTGCACCTGTCACTTCCAAGGAGGTTCCCTCTGTTTTAGCTTCTCCTGTTTCCTGGTCTCTTCAGTGTCTGATTTCTGCCCTGACACAAGGGGGGCAGTGGTGGACACTTTTTTTAGGCTCACTTGTTCCGTCGCATTTTGGGGAGGGAGGGACGCTGCAAACAAATAACACTGGTGTGTCCTTGCAGTGTCTCAGCCACACTGGGCCTGCCCCCACTCATGGTGCACACAGCTCAGGCTCTAGGTTGCTCCACTGGGAACCGTCCGAGGCCGCCCTGAGCTGCATGCACCTCCCAGGTCTAAGCTGCTCAGGCTCAGGCACTCAGGTAGTCCTCAGAGGTGCAGACTCGGTTGGGTCTGCGTTTTGTGCCCTTCCTGGGTCTGAGTAGCTCAGGTGTTTGGCGAGCATGGTCACTGTGCCTTATCGCCTCTCCCATCCCTGCTGCTCAGTTTTCTGGGTGTACAACTGGCACATCTTCTCAGGCGGATGATGACTATCCAGAACCCCAAGAAGTCTTAGTTAGCAAAGAAGCCTGCTTGCAGTTTGGTAGATAATGTCTCTCTGGGGCTGCGATTGCCCCCTTCTGGCCCTTCGGGCTCTGGCTGCCTGTCACCAGAGGGGGATGGTCTGCAGCTGGCTAATTCTATTCTGTCCTTTGTTCTGTGTGCAATCCTGGTGGTGTCTTATGTTAGAGCTTTCGTGTGGTAGCTATCCCACAGTCTGGTTGCCATCCCAAATTAGTTCTCTCTGATTACCCTGGGGGCATTTGGGCCGGATCCTTACTCTAAGCAATGCAGCCCCGCCTCCCTGCCCAGCCCCCGCTTGCTAATGGCGGATGCAGGTGTCTGCGCTGCTTCTCCACTGGGGGAGTTACCGTTGGGCTCGTAATCTGTGGGTTTTAATTGTTTATTTATTTTTCCTCCCTGTAATGTTGCCCTCTGTGCTTCCAAGGCTCGCCACAGACTCGGCCATGAGAGTGTTTCCTGCTGTTTGGAAACTTCTATCTTTTTAAGACTCCCTTCCTGGGACGGAGCTCCATCCTTACCTCTTTTGTCTCATTTTTTTGTCTTTTATATTTTTTCCTACCTCTTTTTGAAGACAATAGTCTGCTTTTCTGGGTGCCTGATGTCCTCTGCCAGCATTCAGTTGTTTTGTGGAATTTACTCAGCGTTTAAATGTTCTTTTGATGAATTTGTGGGGAAGAACGTGGTCTCCC
The DNA here is from genome assembly GCF_023091745.1 of Budorcas taxicolor. Taxonomy (NCBI): domain Eukaryota; kingdom Metazoa; phylum Chordata; class Mammalia; order Artiodactyla; family Bovidae; genus Budorcas; species Budorcas taxicolor. The sequence goes on along the minus strand of NC_068910.1, from coordinate 51,584,569 downwards.
CGTCCTATTCCTCTGCCATCTTCTGCATTTTTCCTCCATCTGTTTATTACACTTTCCAACTCTGTGTTGTTGGCTTCTGGCATTCTGTGTTCAGTGCTTTGACCATTTGGAGGTCAACTTGACCCAGGGACACTGCAATCTGACAGTCTAATTTCTTTCATGCCACCTGAGGTGTCCTCTGAGTTGCTGCTGGGGGAAATTCCATGCTAAATTGTTTCTGTAATTGTGGATGTGTTGAAAGCTTGAGGTGTCCATCTTCAAAATCAGGTGAGAGAGGTTTCCAGCTGCTAGGACGTCAACAGAGTAATTCAAAACTTAAAGTTGTGGATCCATGACAAATAGATCCTATAGCTCTCTTCTGGAGAAAGGGAACTATCAGAAAGATATTATTAAAATTTTAGATAGGAAGGATAAAGATCAAAAAGGGAAGGAGAAAGAGATGGGAAAATAAAGAAAAGGATAACAAATGGTTTTTACACATAAAAATTTTCTCATCTTATTATGAGATATGGAGAGTTTTTTCTTTTTACTATTGAATCTGCTTCTGATGTTAATTGTAATTGGAAATAAGCCATCGGCCACTGAGTATGGGTATTTCATTTTTGTCTTTAGCATCAGTGAAGCTGTAATAAGGTGTCCATGGACTTGAAAGAACACAGATAGTTCAGAGGTTTCATAGGAAGGTTTTCAAGCATGGGACAACTTGCAGCTGAGAAATCTTCATTTAATTCTAAACTCTTCAATTAATGATGATTTATGAATTATTTAAGTTCCTGGGGCCTTCATATCCACATTTGCCAGCTGAGGGCGTTGATGAAATGACACTGAAGACTTTCAGAAGTTCGATTAGAAGTATTCTATGTTATGCTGTGCTAGTTTGTTTCATTCTTCAGTGTTCTTGAAATTATTCACAGATGAGAAAATCATATAATTTATCATCCAAATCAGGACAATTTTGATATCCATCAAAGTCCAAATGAAATATTGCTTTGTAAAAGACATTTTAAAAAGTTTGAAAGATCACAGAAGGGGGTGGGAGATAATTTAATTAAATTTTCTTACAGATTTTGGAAATGAAAATCCCATTGCTAATAGAGAACACTTTATTTGCATGTATGTTAGTGCTTTTGCACCCTCAGCCCTAATGGTGTTGGAAGCTTTGCCTGGAATTTCTTTTCAGGGGGTTCTTTTGCTAAGAGGAGTGCACTCCTCTCTCCTATATACCCATGAGTCAGGGGCCCCTCCTTGGTTCTTCCACAGCATCAGTGCAAACCCATAGCACAGCAGCTGCTACACTGCTTTATTTTTACTTGTCAATTTTCTTGCCTCCCTCCTCCAGAAGACGGAGGGCAGAATCTGGGTCTTTCATCTCTGTTGCCCCAGGATGTGGACATTAGGGCTGAGACCAAAGGGAGATAAGCCATTCCCTCCTGGGATTGTGCTGTGTCCTGTGGGGCCAGCATTTGAGTGGACCTGAGTGTGATGCTTCCTGACATTGGGTCCCCTGGGTATTTTGCATGCCTCCCTCTAGTCCAGACCCCAGTGGATAGAGTGCTGAACAAATAATAATTCTGTAGCAAAACCAGTGATGTGATCAAATGCTGAACTTTGGATTTGGGGATTGTGGGTTTTTTAATATTTGTTTATTTGGCTTCATCAGGTCTTAGTTGCAGACCGTAGAATCTTTTTTGCATCATTTGGGATCATTCTGGCACAAAGGCTGCAGAGCGTGGGCTCAGCAGTTGTGGCTCATGGGCTTAGTTGCTCCGTGGCATGTGGGATCTTAGTTTCTGGACCAGGGATCGAACCCACGTTCCTTGCATTGCCAGGTGGATTCTTAACCACTGGGCCACCAGAGACAGTCCCTGGCCCTCATTTTTAAATGTAGGTTTTATTTTTATTTCAGTATTGTGAGGCCAACAGGTCAGAAGATGATTGCCATTGAAAAGATGGTTTGTTACTCACAGTTCCCAAAAGGAGGGGGCATGCCACTGTATCCAGGGATCACGTGGGGACACAGTCCTTTACCGGCTCTGTTAATTGGCTCGTCCCGAGGAGACAGTCCCTCCCGGTCAGTGAGGCTGCTAGTTGTCAAAACATCAGAATGAGAAGACATGGAATCCAGGCTTGCCTGAGTTTCAACACATACTGCCATGTATTAAGCCCCATGGCCTAAAGCATACCAACCTGTCTCAGAAAACAGGAGTGTTAATAATACAACAAGCTTACTGTGTTGTCATGCGGATTAGAGTAAAGAGCCTGGCCCACAATAGGTGCTTAAGGTATGGCAAACAAGAGTCAGTATGCACAGTAGGATATAGCATGGCATATGCATTTGTGCATATATACCACACTTCGTGGGGAGAGAGGGCTTTGCTGTTGTTTTGACCTCCACTTTTGGCCACTTCTTCGAATAATACTCTGAAAAATTTTGCCAAACAGACTAGCTGCTCCTGGAAACTTGAGTCTCTCTCCAGGGTCCTGAAACTTTTTGCCTTGAATGAAGCTAGAAATAACCCCAAGTACCTTCCTTCCCTGGGGGATGATGGTGCTACAGTCTTCACAGAGGCAGTCAGGAGATATGGGGAACTGTGTATGTGCATTCCAAAGAAAATGCCTGGAACTTTCCAAAGCTTTAAAAAGAAGTTAGTTTTGAATGCTTTGCACATTTCAGAAGAAGCTATCCCTACGCTGGTACAGTGACAGCAGCAGCTCCTTCTGACATCAAGCAGGAATTTTTATTAGCACGAGAGCATGTTAAAGAAAGGCCCAGAATATGGTGCATGGAAGCAGCAGTGGGCAAAGCATGAGCTTTGTCACCAAGCATTAGCCTTCATTTGACAGCGTTTAGGGACTGGGGGTGATAGAGAGCCATTAACTTCAGACTTTTGCCTCCCAAACCAGGGTTAACATCAGTGGGCTCTAAGAGAAGAGAAATCACAAATGATGTGTTGCATGAGCTGCAGAGAAGACGTACTGTGTTTGTGGGAGAGACAAACATAGTGCCATTCTCCGGGGACCTGTGCTATTCTCATACCTGTGTCATTCAGTGTGAAATAGGACCCTGATCAGGACTCCTGTGACAGTGAGATGCCTTCCCCCGGGCCTCCTCCAGGGGTTCGAGTGGGTCTTTGCCAGGCAGCATTAGGAGGCTGACACTGCTTAAACGGAACCTAAATATATAGAAAGAAGACAGTGTGGGCAGCATAAACATGCTCTTCACTTCCCTCGTTATAACAGTCTAAAAGATTTCTTTGGAATCTTCCCTTTCATTCCTTCCTGCACCACGAAGCACCCATGTACTTTGGAAGAAGGACAATGAGCCCATATTCTATCATGGTCTTGAAAATACTCAAAAACAACATTATTAAATGTTAAGTGGTCTCTTTACTCTTTTTAGTCATTTTTTGTGTATTTCTTTTCAGAAATAGCTACTGTAGCACCTAATATAACTTCTGCATTGTGGAATTTGTTGACAGAATGTATGTTACAGTGCTGACCTTTGGAAAATTACTTTCCTTATGAGATAATTTATAACCTGTGGAAGATATTTGATGTCTTAATGTTTTCTTTCTGCCTCTTACTCTGTCACTGTTTCTTTTTATTGCATTAAGTAGACCCAGTACACAGCAAAGCTCTCAGGGTGAAAATAGCTATCTATTCTACAAATAGCTTCTGAGGGGTAGACTGAGATAGGGTTCAGGGCTATGCACCTATGAGCCTGATTAAGCTTGTGTTGTTCAATGAAGGCTCTTCATTCAGCGAAAATAAAAAAGGAGGAGGAGGAAGGGAAGATGAAATGATGTGAAGTTTTTTGTTTGTCTGAACATTTACAGAGTGCCAGGTCTCTTCCGACATTTTTGCATATTTTCATAGACAGCCTCAGTCACAACTCCTTCATGCAGGGGCTATTGCCCTTGATGCAGGGGTTATTTCATAGATAAGGGCATTGAACCACAGTGAAGTTAATTGTCCAACATCCCAATTACTGAGTCAGTCACAAATTGAACCTAATTCTAATGAAACATTTCCATTATTTTTCTTTATCAAATTACACAGGTAATTTTAATATTAATTAAAATCAAATGGCACCAAAAGGCTTAATGTGAAAATTTTTTCCCTATTTTTCAATCCTTCTCCACATAGGGTTACATTGTTAGTGTTTTTTGATTTCTTTCCTGATTTGTAGCTCCATATTTCTAAAAACTGTGACTGTGTTGAGCTTTTAAAAAATATTTTATTTTTAGTTATTTATTTGGCTGTGCTAGGTCTTAGTTGCAGGATTCAGGATCTTTTAGTGGAGATCTAGTTGGGATCTAGTTCCCTGACCAGGTTGAAGCCAGGCTCCCTAATGGGGAGCATAGAGTCTTAGCTACTGGACCATCAGGGCATTCCCTGCATTGGGCTTTTTTATTTATCAAGTTCATCACCTTCCTGTGATGGCTCCTATGAATTTATTTTGGCTACAGGTACCCCCACTCTAATTTCTCCCCTCTCATTCTCCCAATCACAGTGTTTTATTATTTCTACATAAATGATGTCTTCTGCCAATTGAGTGATTCTTTTTTATTCTTTTTATCATTTAAAATTTTTAGAATTAAATTTATCTAATTTACTTCCTTCAGTGATTTAACTACATATCTCTTATAAATTGCTTCTCTCATAAATTTTTCAGTAGATCTGTCAAACACTGACTCTTGGGATGAGCTCTGAGTCTTATCAGAGAACATCCTCTTGCTCTCCTTCCAGGAGATACTGATTCCCTTTCACGAGTCTTGTTGGATACCCTGCATCCATGTCTGTCTAAGGTGGCACACTCATTTCTGGTAGCCCCTAGCCTCCAGTAGTTTCTTTAAGAAGGGGCTGTTGTTTGTTTGAGCTTCTATTCCTTACACTGTTGAGCAATTTGGCTGAATATGAATTCTAAGTTGAAAATCAGAATTCTGACAATGATGCTTCATTCTTTCTTAGTTTCCCATGCAGCTGTTGAAAAACCCTGTGCCATTTCAGATCCTGCTATATTACATGCAACCTAACTTTTCAGCTTTAAAATCTTTTAAGAGCTTCTTTTCAGGCTCACTGCTCTGCAGCGTCATTGTGATATGCAGTAGTGTGTGTGTGTGTGTGTGTGTGTGTGTGTGTGTGATGTGTTTTTTGTTGTTGTTGTCTTGGAATCTCAATTCTTTCTATTTCTTTCCTGGTAATTCCTATCCTTCAATACTGGAAATTTTTATTGTATTATTTCTTCAATAATGTAATAATGATTCTTTTATAATTTTAATTATTCTGTTTCTATTCTATTTATCCTTGCATTTTCTTATCATATCTTTTCTTTTCAGTCTCCCTCCTTTGTAAAATTTTGTTATTTGGAAGTGCCCTTGCACTTTTGGGATTCAAAGCATTGTATGTTTAAAAAAGGCTCCTTGTTTAAGATTTTCAACATCTATGAGATTTTTTTATTTTATAAATTACTTACTTTAGAGCGTTCTGCTCTCATAATAGCTTCTCTTATTTTTCATGGGCTATAATAGTCTTTCTTTTAAATGTGTTTTACTTACGTAATTCTTGCTCTCTATGTTTCCCTGTGTCTTTCAGGTTTCTATTTTTATATTTGGTTTGGTTTCTGTTCTTTTTTTAATGTTGAACACTGTATTCAATTGTTGACGCTCTTTGGCTCCCCATTTTATTTTTAAGAAGGAGGCACAAAAAAGCTCACTCAGAACTCTGCTTACAGGCACATGACATACACTTTGTGGTTTCAGTTTAAGGTGATCTGCCTCAGAGAAATGGAGAAGGCAATGGCAATCCACTCCAGTGTTCTTGCCTGGAAAATCCCATGGGTGGAGGAGCCTGGTGGGCTGCCGTCTATGGGGTCGCACAGAGTCAGACAGGACTGAAGTGATTTAGCAGCAGCAGCAGCAGAGAAAGCTTTTCACTGGAGACTTATCAGTCAACGTCATTGTCTGGAGATGTTTGCTGCTGCTACTAAGTCGCTTCAGTTGTGTTCGACTCTGTGCAACCCCAGAGACGGCAGCCCACCAGGCTCCCCGTCCCTGGGATTCTCCAGGCCAAGAACACTGGAACGGGTAGTCATTTCCTTCTCCAATGCATGAAAGTGAAAAGTGAAAGTGAAGTTGCTCAGTCATGTCCGACTCTTAGTGACCCCATGGAGTGCAGCCTAACAGGCTCCTCCATCCATGGGATTTTCCAGGCAAGAGGGAGATGTTTACTATGGAGCTATTTTATCCTTGTAGTGAGGAAGCTTCTTGTCAAAGTGATGGGGTGGGTGGAAACCTCAGTATTTACTTGACAGATTTCAGCTGTGTTCAGGTGCATGTCTCATTTGACCCTCCCTGTGACCTGGATCCTCCACGTTCTACACCTGTCTCAGAACTAAAACTTGTTTTGCTCTTTCCTTTCTGCAGGTGCTTCACATACACCTTCCTTTATTCTGTTAATTGAGTACCGATCGTCCATTTCCTTTCCAACTTCCTCAAATTTTGGCAAATTTCTTCTTTACTATTGTCATTTCTCCTTTTACTTTTGGCTTTGTTGGCATGTCCTGTTAAGTTCCTCTGCTATTATTTCTTTAAATATTATTGAAAACAAATAAATATACATAGTTCATTTACTGTGTTTAATAGCAATCCTTATTGTTCCTCATTGTGTTTTGATATATGCTCTGTGCTTGCAGCATCTTATCTTCATATAATTTGTGTGCTTTTCTCCTATGCATCATGTTTTACATCCCTTTGATTCTTTAAGTTTAGGAGTTTAAGGAGTACATGTTTAGAAGCACAGTCTTATTTTATGCCTAGAAAAATCCTTGGTCTAAAGCACAGGTATATTATTCTATTTCTCACACTTGACATATGCAGTGACTTCCACCCAGGGAGTTTAATTAACATGCCCAAGATTACTCAGTCAAGTTTTTTCAAGCTTCCCCAGTTACAGATTTTTGCCTCTCCTCCCCTCTACCACTCAGGCCTAATTTGTGGCAAGTTTATAAAATATATAAATAAAGAGGAAAAGAAAGGGAAGAAGGGAATGAACTTCAAACACTAAGTTTGAAAACTTTTATTTCTAAGCTGTGACTTTTCAAAATCAGGTTGGGAGTAATTTGAGAATTTTGGTGTGTTTTGTGACACACAGTCATTATTGCAGTGGACAATTGAGATTCGACTGAAATAACAGAATGATCTATAGTGTTCTGATGTTTGTAGAAACATTTGAGAAGTAAACAACATGTTGGGCTGGAAGAAAGTTAAAAATGAGGGGCACAGTTCACCCGTTAAAGTCCGTTTGGCATCAACATTAGGTAGGTTAATTGTGTAGCATGAACAGAATCGACAGCTACATCTATAGGGCTTTTTCCACCTCTGGACATCATTTAATGGAACTAATGCATATTTATTATAGCATGGTTCTCTTTAAACAACAGCCTGTCCATTAGACATAAATTTCCCACAAGCATCATGATTTACTTTCTGCAAAGGACCTTCTCATCCGACCACAGAGGCTCTGATATGATTATGCCATGTTCTAGGGGCTGGAGGGATGCCAGGCAGGCTTTTGTAGCCCAGTCTGCATGGGAGCCCTGTGATGGAATTGAGGCAGGTCTGTACCGAGTTCCTGGAGGCAGGGACCGAGGATCGGCCAGGCTGATACCTCCTCCCAGGCTCTCCTTTGTCAGATGCCCAGGTTCTGTGGGCAGAGTCTTGTTGAGGATGCCAGCATCCTCTTTTAATGTGGGGCAGAGCTTGATGGGCTGGAGCGTTGCCTGTGGAAGGGGAGCCCTACAGCATGCCCTTTATGAACAATCCCTGCACAAGGTCACCCATCTCACTGGCTCTGAGACAGGTGGATATTTCCTCAAGTCCTGACTCAAAGAGCAGTCCTCATCTTACTGAGTCTCTAGTTGGCCATTCAGTCTAGCTGCCTTCTTTCAGGCCCTGCTTGAATACCATCATATCTATAAAAACTTTTCCAAGTCAGAAAAGACTGAATCTCTCCAAATTCTTACTCTCTCTTTGTTTTTTGGGCTCCAAAATCACTGCAGATGGTGACTGCAGCCATGAAATTAAAAGACACTTACTCCTTGGAAGAAAAGTTATGACCAACCTAGATAGCATATTCAAAAGCAGAGACATTACTTTGCCACCAAAGGTCCGTCTAGTCAAGGCTATGGTTTTTCCTGTGGTCATGTATGGATGTGAGAGTTGGACTGTGAAGAAGGCTGAGCGCCGAAGAATTGATGCTTTTGAACTGTGGTGTTGGAGAAGACTCTTGAGAGTCCCTTGGACTGCAAGGAGATCCAACCAGTCCATTCTGAAGGAGATCAGCCCTGGGATTTCTTTGGAAGGAATGATGCTAAAGCTGAAATGCCAGTACTTTGACTACCTCATGCGAAGAGTTGACTCATTGGATAAGACTCTGATGCTGGGAGGGATTGGGGGCAGGAGGAGAAGGGGATGACAGAGGATGAGATGGCTGGATGACATCACAGACTTGATGGACATGAGTCTGAGTGAACTCCAGGAGTTGAAGATGGACAGGGAGGCCTGGCGTGCTGCGATTCATGGGGTCACAAAGAGTCATACATGACTGAGCTACTGAACTGAACTGCGCCATTTACTCTGTCTGGTACTTATTGCACTGTGCCCTGCATGCTGAGAGGATTCCCTGGTGGCTCAATCAGGAAAGAATCTGCCTGCAATGCAGGAGATCTGGGTTCAGTCCCTGGTTCTGGAAGATTCCCTGGAGAAGGAAATGGCCACCCACTCCAGTATGCTTTCCTGGGACATCCCTGGCGGGCTATATTCCATGAGGTCACAGGAGTCTGACGTGACTTAGTGACTAAACCACCCCTGCATGCTAAGGATAACAAAGGGTTGATGCCAGTGATGCGGCTGTTAGGACAACATATGCTCCAGAGGCAGTCTTCCCTTTGGATCCTCTTTCTGCTTCCCATGTCTCCAGTCTCCATGTGCCTCAGTGCCCTCATCTTAGAGACAGTGGCATTCTCCTTGCCAAGCTGTAATAAAGATTTAGGATAAAAATGTTCATACATTGTCCAACACTAAAGTCTTCTTCCTTTCTTTTTGCTTTTGTGTTATTTACAAATTATTTATTAATTTAGATTATACTTTTTTTCATTAAATGTAGCATTATATTTTACAATGGAGAATCTGCCTTTTGAAAAACTTATCTCGCACCTATGGATTTTACCTAAGTCTATCTGTGTCCCTCTATATGAATTTACCCTTCGGTAAGAAAATGCTGCTATTTTACCATCAGAATGCTTGCTTTCTGTCACAGGCCCAGATTTAGACTGACTCCTCTCCATTTCCCTCTGATCTTCTTTATTTCTTTTACTTGTGCATATCGGTGTGATGGCCAGTTTAGGCTCTTGGATGTTCTGAATGGTGATGACAGAATCAAGACTGACTCCCTGCGTTCATGATCTACATCCTCAAAAGGCAGCGGAATCTGCTCAAGAGTTATAGCTTCATCCCCTGATGGCTGGGTCTCAGGGCTTTGATCTGGGAGAAGAGGACTAGGTTGCCTTACTGACCACTAATAGCAAAGAATAGTTCTGTGTATAGCCATCACGAGTCCTTCTCTTCTGCTTTACAGCTATAATTGGGTTTCCTCCATGACTCAGTGGTAAAGAATCTGCCTGCCACTGCAGGAGGCACAAGAGATGCAGGTTTGATCCCTGGGTCAGGAATATCCCCTGGAGTAAGAAATAGCAACCAATTCCAGTATTCTTGCCTGGAAAATTCCATGGGCAAAGGAGCCTGGCAGGCTCTAGTCCATGGAGTCACAAAGAGTCAGACATGACTAAGCATGCGTGCACGCATGCAGAGCTGTCACAGTGTCTTGATAAGCACTCCCTACTGCAGTCCGTACTATTGACTTGGAGGTGGGTCACACACCTCCTCTACGGGTGGGGAAATCGAGGCTCAGAGGTGTATGAGATGACGCTCAGGTCAGCCAGCAGATGCAGGCCTGCATCTCACGTCTTCTGGTTCTGAATTGGTGCCTCCTTTCTGTTTCCACCATAGTGAAGGACATCTCCTCTATAGACATTTATGCTACTGGCACCTACTCTTATCTTCTCATACTGATCCCACAAAGTCAGACCCCCAGAAATGCACAACAGACTTACAGGCTGTGACTCATTCTGCTGAGAACAGGGAGACTAGAAAGATATTTTGTTTCAGCCCACCTTCTTGGAAGAACTCTTGTGGGACCTCACCCCAGGGGCCTATTTTAGAGCTGTGAAGGATTCCAGCGCGAAACAGCATCCTCTGTGATTGTGACATGTCACTCTAGGGGGAGATCTCTCTCCACTTGATGCTGTTGGCCTTTTAGGAGGATGTTTCCCCATTTACTGAAGGCCAGGTCCTCTGAGAAAAGTGTACTGCTGTGCATACTGATTTATATTGATCCTTCCAACAAGTTGTGTAGCAGATTCATTTATCTGTTGGATGGTTGGCAGTTTATGGGGATTCTTACATTAGACCCAACTGTGCCTTTTAACCATTGAGTTCTATTATTCTGTCATTTTTACTTCATCTCTTTAAGAAGGGAATTTCTTGTCAACTAGGACTATGTGCTGCTTTTTACAACATAAATATAGTCTCTTAATGACAAAAGGAAGTGCAAGGTCTAGAAAATAGAGCTCAGTCTGATATCAGGCAGATGAAAATCTCAAGTGTCCCTGGGAGTGGGGAATTTAAAAAAATGACAAGCTCAGACTCATGAAGGAGGCGAAGCTTGAAGCCCCTCCAGTCTCCAGGACCCATGTGAATTGCTATGTCTGTGTGTGTTGGTGTCTGGAGGGGACATTCTGAGTGAAGGTCTAAAGTGATAGGTGCTGTTTGAAACCTGCATCCATAGACACAGTAAGGGTGTGAAGCATGGGTGAGTTGACCAGGAATGTCCTACAGCCTGCTCCAGAGTCCCAGTTAAGTCTGCCTTATGAAGAAAGACTTTGGGGTGATCATTCCAGCCGGTGATCTGGATTCTCCCAGGGCTAAATACAGTCTAAATAAACCCCAGCCTCCAAGCCCCATAGACATTTGGCCCGTAGATCTTTCAGAGAGGCTTTTATTCATCTCACTCACAGAAACCCTTGGTGAGATTATTTAGTGTGTGAAGAATCACAGAGCTGCATTCTAAACATGGTGACTTCTACGTGACCGATAAATATGCCTGCCTGTCTGAGGCTAAAATTGGTCTCGGTGGGTATAATTGAAATTGTGTTTTTGATTTCTCATCATTTTGTTTGTTTTTTTTCCTAGTGTAACCAGCATGTATAGAGGATGTTGTTCTGTACAGTTTAGTTGTATAGAAATTTGGATCCTTTAAGGGAGAAAAAATGAGAAATAACTCAATTTGACTTCTGCTGCATAAAGAGAGCTGGAGCTTTGGGAATGTGAGTCAGTAATAGCAAGAATCGCTTGTTTCCTAAAAAGGCATTGCCTAGAACAACAGCAAAACTTTTTAAATATATGCCCGGGGCAACTTTAAAACCAGGCTCCAGGGGTTTTAAAAGGGTTTTGCTACCCATAGTTTGAACACACAGTAAAAAGCAAACCCTTGCGTTTACTAATTCCCCGAAATGTGTCTGTTCTGAACTGAGGTGTTCACAGAGACGCAGCTGAAGCTGAACTCATGTCTGTATGCTCAGCCCTGAGGTGGTACGTTTATGTTCATCCAGATTCCGAGAAGCACGATTCCCAAACATTCTGCTAGCATTTCCCAGTGAACATTGTTTGGGCATAAAAAGAAGAGCTGAGATGTGCTTTTATGAATAAATCCTAAAACACCTTGTTTTTGTGCCCCATCCCTCAAGAATAACTGCTTCTGCCTTCACTGCCTCATTTGGTACCAATAACAGGACCATTCTGAGATGCTAACTCGTCTTAGAATTATACTCCAGACACTGAGACTTTGACTGAGTCTTTTAGCAAAGGCCTCCTAAATACAGAGAGCAGTGCTGTATACCATGAGTTTGGGTCAGGATAAAGAAGAAATTTGGAGAAGGGAATGGCAACCCACTCCAGTATTCTTGCATGAAGAATTCCATGGACAGAGGAGCCTGGTAGGCTACAGTCCACAGGGTGCAAAGAGTTGGACAGGACTGAGCTAGTAACACTTACTACACTAAAGGAGAAAATTGCCTGCAGGTTCTCATTGTCCCTTTTAGGTCATCATCTCTGGTGTCTGGCAGTACCACTTTCTTTTTTCCTTCCTCCAAAAATGCAGGGGCTGAGATAGCTTCTTTCACTTATTTTGATTAATAAATTCATGTTCATCATGAGATTTGTTTTTCCTGTAGGCAGCTGCATAACTGATTTCTTTTCTCATTGAGTTTTCCAAAACTCAGCCGTATTCTTTCCTCTCCAAGATCACCCATATCATTTCTTCCCATGAACTATGCGATGAGTTTTTCTGTTCAAAAACAGTTCATACTCAATACAGTGGTTCCATTTCCCTTTACTCTTGAGCAAATGGTGAGAATCAGCTGAGGCAGGTTACAGAGTTTTGCATGTGTGAATTTGGATGTTCGGGGATTTCTAGGGATTCCTCAGGCTGTACCTGTGATCATGCAATACCTGCTGGAATGCAGCCTTTCCCTCTTCAATATCACCACCTCCTCAATGCCAACATACTCCCAGAGCTTAGACTAGAAGGGTTCAGCAGAAGGTCTGCCATGCAGGAAGATGAGTGATGCTTTCCTAACAAGGACTTCAGCACGTTCAAAGACAATATTTATGAAGTTGCACAGTACATACAGATTACCTGGGAGATTTTGTTAAGATGCAGAGTCCGATTCAATTGCTAGGTGATTCCAGTGCTGCTGGTCCAGGGACTACAGTGGAAATCAGTTCCGTTCAGCTCAATTTAGTTGCTCAGTCATGTCCGACTCTCTGCAACCCCATGGACTACAGCGCTCCAGGCTTCCCTGTCCATCACCAAATCCCGGAGCTTGCTCAAACTCATGTCCATCAAGTTGGTGATGCCATCCCACCATCTCAACCTCTATTGTCCCCTTCTCCTCCAGCCTTTGATCTTTCCCAGCATCAGGATCTTTGCCAGTGAGTCAGTTTCTTCATATCAGGTGGCCAAAGTATTGGAGTTTCAGCTTCAGCATCAGTCCTTCCAATGAATATTCAGGACTGATTTCCTTTAGGATAGACTGGTTGGATCGCCTTGCTATCCAAGGGACTCTCAAGAGTCTTCTCCAACACCACAGTGCAAAAGCATCAATTCTTCTGCACTCAGCTTTCTTTATGGTCCAACTCTCACATCCATACATGACTACTGGAAAAACCATAGCTTTGACTAGAAGGACCTTTGTCGGCAAAGTAATGTCTCTGCTTTTTAATATGCTGTCTAGATTGGTCATAACTTTTCTTCCAAGGAGCAAGCAATTTTTAATTTCATGGCTGCAGTCACCACCTGCAGTGATTTTGGAACCCCGCCAGAAAAACTCACTGTTTCCATTGTTTCCCCATCTATTTGCCATGAAGTGATGGTACTGGATGCCATGATCTTAGTTTTTTGAATGTTGAGTTTTAAGCCAACTTTTTCACTCTCCTCTTTCACCTTCATCAAGAAGCTCTTTAGTTCTTCACTTTCTGCTATAATGGTGGTGTCATCTGCATATTTAAGGTTATTGATATTTCTCCTGACAATCTTGGTTCTGGCTGTGCTTCATCCAGCCCAGCATTTTGCATGAATGTACTCTGCATATAAGTTAAATAAGCAGGGTGACAATATACAATTAAGTAACCAGGGTGAGAAAATATAATACACAATATACAATTGTTATTGTAATCATATATAATAACCTGCCTCAGTGGATCCTGCCCCTCTGCCTAAATGTAAACTAAAGAGCCTTTGTTCAGCTCATAGAAAGGTAATCTGACCATGCTCACCTATGAACAGTTACAACTAAAAGAAGAGATTAACACACCCCTTCCAAAGGTTGACCCTTCTGGAGGAGATGTTTTGCAAGATTCAAGACCCTTTTTACTTTACTTCCTCACTCCCTATTCCTCTCTGTTCTGCCTTTTGACTTTAGTTCTTCACTGTTTCTCTCTCTGACTCTATAAAATAACCTGGCATCCAAACCCGGACAAGATGGTTACTTTGAGACATTAGTCTTCCATCTTCTCTGTTGGCTGGATTTCCGCGTAAAGTCATATTCCTGGCCTCAACACTTTATCTCTCAGTTTCACTGGCCTCTCGTGCAGTAAGCAGAGGGAGCTTGGACTCAATAACAGGAGGAGGGATAAATCAGGACTTTGACATTAACAGATATATACTGGTATACATAAAATAGATAAACAATAAGGACCTACTCTATAGCACAGGGAACTATATTCAATATCTTGTAATAACCTATAAGGGAAATGAGTCTGAAAAAGAACATATGCATATATATGTAATATATATGCACATATATTTATGTGTGTATATATGTATGTTACATATAAATTATTTATATATATACACATATACATATATGAAATTGAATCACAGTGCTATACACCTAAAAGTAAGACAACATTGTAAATCAACTATAATTCAATTTAAAAAATAAATAATAAATGAACTGAAGCAGAAGTTCCAATACTTTGGCCATCTGATATGAAGCACTGACTCTTTAGAAAAGACCCTGATGCTGTGAAAGATTGAAGGCTGGAGGACAAGTGGATGACAGAGTACAAGATGGTTGGAGGGCATCACCGACGCAATGGACATGAGTTTGAGCAAGCTCCGGGAGATGGTGAAGGACAGAGAAACCTGGTATGCTGCAGTCCATGGGGCCACAAAGAGTCAGACCTGACTGAGCAACTGAAACGCAACAATAGGTTACAAAAAATGAAGTTCTGTGTATGACTCATATTTGTGTCAACTAGCATTGCTGTAAAACTCTATGACTTACATTTCTTTGATTATAAATAATAGTAACATATTTTATCCCAGTGATCCTCAAACTTTACTGTACATCACAGTTACCTAGATGACTCGTTAAAACAGATTCCTGGTCTACCGTTAGACTGTGATTGTGTAGTTCTGGGGTGGGGTCCAAGAATTGCTATTCCTTACAAGTCCCCCAGTGATATTGATACTGCTGGTACAGGAACTACGTTTGGAGTAGCAAGAGCCTAAAATTCTTTCCCGTAGTGCCTATAGCACTTAGCATACTGTACTGTTCACCTAGTGATGTTAGAAAGCTCTTGAAATAGGTTGTGCCTGTTTTTCTTGGTATCTCCAATGCTCCTGGTTAAATAATTGTTTTTTAAGTTGAAATGAATTGGATGTAATGGAATTAATTCTCTCTCTTTCACTTAATTCCCTTACTGGAAGCTCTGACAAGCACAAAATACTAAATCAGAAATAAAATAAAAGAGATAAGGGTTGATCTGTTAGCCAATCTATTTTTCTTTAATTGATGTATGATTTACTTGTAATGTTGTCTCAGTTTTTTTTTCTATGCAGCAAAGTGATTCAGTTATACATATGAATTCTTTTTAAATATTATTTTCCATTATGGGTTTATTGTAGGATACTGAATAGTGTTCTCTATACTATACAGTAAGACCTTGTTGTTTATCTATTATGTACATAATAGTTTGCATCTACTAACCCCAACCTCCCACTCTGTCTCGCCCTCAACCCTCTCCCCCTTGGCAAGCACCAGTCCCTTATGTCTGTGATTCTGTTTCTGTTTCACAGATAGGTGCATTTGTGTCATATATTAGATTCCCCACAGAGTAATATCATATGGTATTAATATTTGCCTTTATCTTTCTGAATTACTTCACTTACTATGATCATCTCTGTTGTAGCCTTGTTGCTGCAAATGGCATCATTTCATTGTTTTTTAGTGACTGAGTAGTAGTATTCCATGTCTTGGCTATTGTGAATAGTGCTGCTATGAACATAAGGGTGCATGTATCTTTTTGAATTAGAGTTCTGTCTGGTTATATGCCCCAAAGTGGGATTGCTGGCTTGTAATGGTAACTGTATTTTTAATTTTCTGAACTTTCATACCATTTTCCATAATGGCTGCACCAACTTATATTCCCACCAACAGGGTAGGAAGGGTTTTCTTTTCTGTACATCTTTTCCAGCCCTTGTAATTTGTAGAATTTTTAATGATAGTCATTATGTGTTGATAAGTCTATTTGCTAGTTTTTAAGTACACTATGTTGCATTTTGTTTCTGTTCCTCTTCATCAGTTTAGCCTAGTTTATATTTTTTTAGTACTTGAGGTACTGATGCTTAAGGCAATGAGTTAGCCCGTTTCAAGTGATAGGTGTATAGCTAGTTGGAATTCCAGGAAAACACTACCAATTACTCTGATGAAATTTCAGTTCAGGTGTCATGGGAGCCCAGAGATAGGAGACAAACTAGCCTAATGTGCTGATTAAAGCCTTGCTACTCAAAAGGACCCTTATCCTTAGACCGGCAGCATCAGCATCACCCAGAAGCTTATTTCAAAGGAAGGATCTCAGGCCAGCCTCTGAATTTATGGATTAGAATCTGCATTTGGACAAGTATCCCACATTATTTGTAGGCACATTGAAGTTTCAGAAGCACTGAATTGAAAGACAAATGTGGACTCAGGTGCCGTTGAAGACTGAGGTGAGCTATGGGCTTCTTTCCTGCTTTCCCTAAGGGAAGTCTGGGCATTTGGTCTAAGGCAAGTCAGATGGCAGAATGCAGGCAGATGCCTCACACAGATGGAGCTCCATTTCCCTGGGATGAGCAGACCAACTGCAACAGCCTCACTCACAACAGGAGCAAATCCCTGAAAGATCTGTGGCTAGGGGAATTAAAAGTAGGAGGGACTCTCAGTATGATGGGGAGGCTGTGGCCATCAACCAGCAGGAGGCTGCTGCTCCTTGACAGCATGAAAGGAAGCCCAGCTCTGCCAGCCTACTGTTTGGGAGCCACCTGCCACACAGGAGTGGGAAGTGAATTTACTGCCAGGTAGTAGGCAAGATGGCATCACTTCTCTCTCAGATTGTGGGCATGAGATACATGAAATGTGGGACTAAGCTTGCAAGGATTTTGTCACCATGGGAACATCTCCCCCAGTTCACCTTCTTTATAGGAAGAAAGGGATATGTAAGGCCACCAGGAAGGTCAGAACCAATTACAGACCAACTCTAGCAACTTACAAGGCTCAGAGGCCATGTCAGATATTGGTGTTGAATATATTTTCTCTAAATGAGAATAGTTAGCTGAGATTTTGATTTTTATTCATGTCCTAATACCATCTTATGATTACAGTAAGTCCCCTACATATGAATGGATTCCATTCTAAGAGCACATTCTGAAGTCCAATTTGTTCATAAGTCCAACAAAGTGAGCCTAGGTACCTAACTAACATAACAAACTATACCATAGTATTGTACTGTAATAGGTTTGTAATAACTTTCACACAAATGATACCTAGAAAATAATAATAAAATAAAACATGTTAAATGTTACAGTACATTACCTCAAAAAGTACAGTATAACAGCTAGTATACAGGGGTTGGCATCAAGTGAATGGGCAAGAAAATTTACTGACTGGAGGAAGGAGCGGAGGTGGAAGATGGTAGCTGAAGAATCATCAGCAATAGGAGATGGAGGGCAAGCTGCAACTTCATTCATGTCTGACATTAATGGAACACATATTCACACCTTTGAAAATTCAAAACTTGACAGTTCGTATGTAGAGGACTTACTATATTGTATTTTTAATGGAATAAAGGAATTAGAAATATTTAAAAGTGGATACATCATTGTGACTGAATTTCTTTTAAGTGAAGAAGACTTTATCAAAGATATTTAAATATGATAAATATCTATCATTTAAGAATGTTAGCAACATGGAAAAATAGGTAAGTAGCAATGATGGAAAAATAATTGAAAACAAAAATAGGAAATATACGTTAACAATATGCATAGAGGTTACTGAGGAATTCTAGAGAGCTTAAAATTTATCCCTGCTGTAACTGGCAGGAATATTCATTTTTAACTAGGTGCTTTTGGAACATCTATATATTAATATTTACTCATCTAGTCTTGTGTTCATTTATTTAACAGCCATTCACTGAGCCCCATGCATGTGCCAGTTGAGTCAGTAAGTGTTTCAGATGCATCAGAAAACAAAGCAAATCAGGTAACTCTCCTACATTTGCAGGGAAACAACCAAATCATAAGTAAACCACAAACAAACAAAAAATAACAGCCTGTGACAGATGATGCATGAGTACTCAGTTTCTCAGTCATGTCAGACTCTCTGCAACCCCATGGACCTGCCAAGCACCACTGCCCATGGGATTCTCTGCGCAAGAATACTGGTGTGGGTTGCCATGACCTCCTCCAGGGAGATCTTCCAAGCCAGGGATCGAAGGCACATCTCTTGCGTCTACTGCATTGCAGCTGAATTCTTTACCCAGTGACCCACTAGGGAAGCCCAATGTGACAGGTGGTAGTAGAGGGAAATAAAGCTATATGTGTTAGCTATTGCTGTTTACTGAGTCACCCCAAGTCAGCTAAAACGGCTAGCAGTTATTGAACTCACAATTCAGGAGCTAGTGGTTTTTGCCAGGATCAGCTAAGCTGTTCTTATCTGACTCAGGCTCATCCAATCTCAGCCGGGTGGCACCCATGCTTCCACAGTCAGCTGCTAGATCAGTTCAGGACTGGTGGCTCATCTCTGCTCCATCCTTCTCACCCTCCAGGCCACCCTGGGCTTGTTCATTTGGTGATAGTGCTGCTGCTAAGTCACTTCAGTCGTGTCCGACTCTGTGTGACCCCAAAGACAGCAGCCCACCAGGCTTCCCCGTCCCTGGGATTCTCCAGGCAAGAACACTGGAGTGGGTTGCCATTTCCTTCTCCAATGCATGAAAGTGAAAAGTGAAAGGGAAGTTGCTCAGTCGTGTCCAACTCTTCATGACCCCATGGACCACAGCCTACCAGGCTCCTCTGTCCATGGGATTTTCCAGGCAAGATTACTGGAGTGGGGTGCCATCGCCTTCTCCGTGGCGATGGTGCAGGGATCTCAAATAAGAGGATAGAAATACACAATGCTTCTTGAGGTCTGGGCTTGAAACCCAATATATTCCAGCTCTTGATGGTAAGATCTACTGAGAATCAATGCCACTTTTGCAATCTAACACAGCAGAGCAGAACACATAGGACCCATTGCCAAAGCATTACAGTGTTTGGAACCCAGTTGAGCAAGGAGCTAGCAAGGAAACCAGTAGAGTGTGATATTCTGGGAGTCACCAGAGGGGAGCAGGAGACAAAAGACTGAAAGCTACTGAGACAGATAGAGGGAGCACAGATAAGGAGACCCAAATAAATGATAATCTTGAAGGGATATAAAGCATAAAGTTAGGTGCATTATAATATGGTGGGAAACTATCCTAGAGTTTGCTGAAATAACCAAAAGTAAAAAGTCTTTGGTCCTCCTGGTCTTTTCATTTTTTCACCCAGTCATCTGTATGTAATATGTGATTTAGATATGTTCTTGTATTTTGTGCTACTCATTGAAAAGGAATTCCTATTTTGTCTAACTCAATGAAACTAAGCCATGACCGCGGGCCAACCCAAGACGGGCGGCTCATGGTGGAGAGGTCTGACAGAATGTGGTCCACTGGAGAAGGGAATGGCAAACCACTTCAGTATTCTTGCCTTGAGAACCCCATGAACGGTATGAAAGGGCAAAATGATAGGATACTGAAATAGAAACTCCCCAGGTCAGTAGGTGTCCAATATGCTACTGGAGACCAGTGGAGAAATAACTCCAGAAAGAATGAAGGGATGAAGCCAAAGCAAAAACAATACCCAGCTGTGGATGTGACTGGTGATAGAAGCAAGGTACTATGCTGTAAAGAGCAATATTGCATAGGAATCTGGAATGTCAGGTCCATGAATCAAAGCAAATTGGAAGTGGTCAAACGAGATGGCAAGAGTGAATGTCGACATTCTAGGAATCAGCGAGCTAAAATGGACTGGAATGGGTGAATTTAACTCAGGTGACCATTATATCTACTCCTGCGGGCAGGAATCCCTCAGAAGAAATGGAGTAGCCATCATGGTCAACAAAAGAGTCTAAAATGCAGTACTTGGATGCAATCTCAAAAATGACAGAATGATCTCTGTTCGTTTCCAAGGCAAACCATTCAATATCACAGTAATCCAACTCTATACCCCAACCAGTAATGCTGAAGAGCTGAAGTTGAACGGTTCTATGAAGACCTACAAGACCATTTAGAACTAACACCCAAGAAAGATGTCCTTTTCATTATAGGGGACTGGAATGCAAAAGTAGGAAGTCAAGAAACACCTGGAGTAACAGGCAAATTTGGCCTTGGAATACAGAATGAAGCAGGGCAAAGACTAATAGAGTTTTGCCAAGAAAATGCGCTGGTCATAGCAAACACCCTCTTCCAACAACACAAGAGAAGACTCTACACATGGACATCACCAGATGGTCAACACTGAAATCAGATTGATTATATTCTTTGCAGCCAAAGATGGAGAAGCTCTATACAGTCAACAAAAACAAGACCAGGAGCTGACTGTGGCTCAGATCATGAGCTCCTTATTACCAAATTCAGACTTAAATTGAAGAAAGTAGGGAAAACCACTAGACCATTCAGGTATGACCTAAATCAAATCCCTTATGATTATACAGTGGAAGTGAGAAATAGATTTAAGGGCCTAGATCTGATAGATAGAGCGCCTGGTGAACTATGGAATGAGGTTCGTGACATTGTACAGGAGACAGGGATCAAGACCATCCCCATGGAAAAGAAATGCAAAAAAGTAAATGGCTGTCTGGGGAGGCCTTACAAATAGCTGTGAAAAGAAGAGAAGCAAAAAGCAAAGGAGAAAAGGAAAGATATAAGCATCTGAGTGCATAGTTCCAAAGAATAGCAAGAAGAGATAAGAAAGCCTTTTTCAGCGATCAACGCAAAGAAATAGAGGAAAACAACAGAATCAGAAAGACTAGAAATCTCTTCAAGAAAATTAGATACCAAGAGAACATTTCATGCAAAGATGGGCTTGATAAAGGACAGAAATGGTATGGACCAAACAGAAGCAGAAGATATTAAGAAGAGGTGGCAAGAATACACAGAAGAATTGTACAAAAAAGATTTTCACAACCCAGATAATCACGATGGTGTGATCACTCATCTAGAGCCAGACATCCTGGGATGTGAAGTCAAGTGGGCCTTAGAAAGTATCACTATGAACAAAGCTAGTGGAGGTGATGGAGTTCCAGTTGATCTCTTTCAAATCCTGAAAGATGATGCTGTGAAAGTGCTGCACTCGATATGCCAGCAAATTTGGAAAACTTAGCTGTGGCCTCAGGACTAGAAAAGGTCAGTTTTCATTCCAATCCCAAAGAAAGGCAATGTCAAAGAATGCTCGAACTACCACACAATTGCACTCATCTCACATGCTAGTAAAGTAATGCTCAAAATTCTCCAAGCCAGGCTTCAGCAGTATGTGAACCGTGAACTTCCTGATGTTCAAGCTGGTTTTAGAAAATGCAGAGGAACCAGAGATCAAATTGCCAACATCTGCTGGATCATGGAAAAAGCAAGAGAGTTCCAGAAAACCATCTATTTCTGCCTTATTGACTATGCCAAAGCCTTTGACTGTGTGGATCACAATAAACTGTGGAAAATTCTGAAAGAGATGAGAATACCAGACCACCTGACCTGCCTCCTGAGAAATCTGTATGCAGGTCCGGAAGCAACAGTTAGAACTGGACATAGAACAACAGACTGGTTCCAAAGAGGAAAAGGAGTACATCAAGGCTGTATATTGTCACCCTGCTTATTTAACTTAAAGGCAGGGTACATCATGAGAAACGCTGGACTGGAAGCAACACAAGCTGGAATCAAGCTTTCTGGGAGAAATATCAAGAACCTGAGATATGCAGATGACACCACCCTTATGGCAGAAAGTGAAGAGGAACTAAAAAGCCTCTTGATGAAAGTGAAAGAGGAGAGTGAAAAAGTTGGCTTAAAGCTCAACATTAAGAAAATGAAGATCATGGCATCTGGTCCCATCACTTCATGGGAAATAGATGGGGAAACAGTGGAAACAGTGTCAGACTTTATTTTTTTGTGCTCCAAAATTACTGCAGATGGTAATTGCAGGCATGAAATTAAAAGACGCTTACTTCTTGGAAGAAAAGTTATGACCAACCTAGGTAGCATATTCAAAAGCAGAGATATTACTTTGCCAACAAAAGTCCGTCTAGTCAAGGCTATGGTTTTTCCTGTGGTCATGTATGGTTGTGAGAGTTGGACTGTGAAGAAGGCTGAGCACCGAAGAATTGATGCTTTTGAGCTGTGGTGTTGGAGAAGACTCTTGAGAGTCCCTTGGACTGCAAGGAGATCCAACCAGTCCATTCTGAAGGAGATCAGCCCTGGGATTTCTTTGGAGGGAATGATGCTAAAGCTGAAACTCCAGTACTTTGGCCATCTCATGTGAAGAGTTGACTCATTGGAAAGGACTCTGATGCTGGGAGGGACTGGGGCAGTAGGAGAAGGGGACGACTGGGGATAAGATGGATGGATGGCACCACAGACTCGATGGACATGAGTCTGAGTGAACTCTGGGAGTTGGTGACGGACAGGGAGGCCTGTCGTGCTGCGATTCATGGGGTCGCAAGGAGTCGGACACGACTGAGTGACTGAACTGAACTGAACTGAATAGGGAAGCAAGGAATGGGAGAGTATTCAAGAGGGGAGATGTGGTCGCATCCTCATGGACAGTAAAGACAGCAGCGAGCTAGATTCTGTGTCACAGCTCATGACCATAGAGAGGCCGGGTGAGCCTGAGCATGGCAACCTGGCCCAAGCTCAGCAGGTACCTCTTTGCGTGGCTGGGTCATGATATACTGAAAAGGCATTCAGTCAAGAGAAACCTTGGGGAAGCTTGGAATCATCAAGTTATTGAGGCCACACCAGAGGGCAGAAAAGATAGAGATATCAAGCCATGGGCCTTTGGAGTGGGAGCACTGACTCCAAGACTCTAGACTACCAGAGAACTAACCCTAGGAAGTGTCAAATAGTGAGATATCACACCACTTGAATACAAGACCTGGCATCACCCAACCACCAGTAGCACCCTGTGCAGGATGCCTCATCTAAACAATAAACAGAACAAAAATACAAACCATCAGCAATCAGGATCATCAGCAGACAGGATTACCACTCCACTTGGCCTTGCCCATCAGAGGAGAAACAAAGAAACAAACAAAAAGTTTAGCAGAAATCTCACCCTATATGAAGCTTACACAAACCACTGGATCAATCTTAGCAGGGCAGAAACCAAAAGGAAGAAATAATTCAAACTTAAAACCTCAGAAAAGGAGACCTCAAACAAAATAAGTTAAAAACATACATATAATGAAAAGGCAGAGAAATATTATGCAAATGAAGGAACAAATTAGAAACACAGAAGTCCAAATAAATGAAGAGGAAATAGGCAAACTACCTTAAAAAGAATTCAGAATAATGATAGTAAAGATGATCAAAAACCTTGAAAACAAAATGGAGAAAATGCAAGAATCAATTGACAAAGACCTAGAAGAATTAAAGAATAAACATACAGAGACAAAAAACACAATTACTGAAGGACATTACATAATCATCAAGGGATCAATCCAAGAGGAAGACATAACAATTGTAAATATCTATGCACCCAACATAGAAGCCTCTCAAAACATAAGAGAAACACTAACAGACATAAAAGGAGAAATTGATAGTAACACAATAATAGTAGGAGACTTTAACAACCCATTCATGCCAATGGACAGATCATCAAAACAGAAAATGAATGAGGAAATACAAGCCTTATTAGATGAGATGAATCTTATTGATATCTTCAGGACATTCCATCCAAATGCAGAATACACTTTCCTCTCAAGTGCACATGGAACATTCTCCAGCATAGATACATTTTGGGTCACAGATCAAGCCTCAGGAAATTTAAGAAAGTTGAAATTGTATCAAGCATCTTTTCCAACCACAGTGCTATGAGACTAGGTATTAATCACAAGAAAAAAAAAACTGTAAGAAACACAAACACGTGGAGATTAAACAATACACTTCTAAATGACCAACAGGTTATGGAAGAAATCAAAAAAGGGAAATCAAAACATTTTTAGAAACAAATGGCAATGAAAACAGGACAACTCAAAACCTATGGGATGCAGCAAAAGCAGTTCTAAGAGAGAAGTTTATAGCAATATGATCCTACCTCAAGAAACAAGGAAAACATTGAATAGACAACCTAACTTTACACCTAAAACAACTGGAAAAAGAACAAAAACACCCCAAAATTAGTAGGAGGAAAGAAATCCTAAAGATTCGAGAAGAAATAAAATGAAAAAGAAGTGAAAGAAACAATAGTAAAGATTAATAAAACTAAAAGCTGGTTCTTTCAGAAGATAAGCAAAATTGACAAACCTTTGGACAGATTCATCAAGAAAAAGAGAAGAATCAAACCAACAAAATTAGAAATGAAAAAGGAGAGGTTACAACAGACAATGCAGAAATACAGAGGATTATAAGAGCCTATTATGAACAACTATATGGCAAGGAAATGGATAACCTGGAAGAAATGGACAGATTCTTAGAAAAGTTCAATATTCCAAAACTGAACCAGGAAGAAATAGAAATTATGAATAACCCAATTACAAGCACTGAAATTGAAGTTGTGATTTTAAAAAATCTCCCAAAAAACAAAAGGCCAGGACCAGATCGCTTCACAGGAGAATTCTATCAAACATTTAGAGAAGAGCTAATGCCTATCCTTCTAAAACTCTTTCAGAAAATCGCAGGGGAAGAAACACTTTCAAACTCATTCTACAAGGGCACCATCACCTTGATACCAAAGGACAACACAAAAAAGGAAAACTGCAGGCCAATGTAACAGTTGAACATAGATGCAAAAATCCTCAACAAAATTTTAGCAAACAGAATTCAGCAACACAAGTTGGGTTTATTGCAGGGATGCAAGGATTTTTCAATATATGCAAATCAATCAATGTGATACATCATATTAAAAAGTTGAAAGATAAACCATATGATAAGCTCAATAGATGCAGAAAAAGACTTTGACAAAATTCAGCACCCATTTATGATTAAAATTCTTCAAAAAATGGGCATAGAAGGAACCTACTTCAACATAATAAAGGCCATATGTGATAAGCCTACAGCATACATTATTCTCAATGGTGAAAAACTGAAAGCATTCCCCTTAACATCAGGAACAAGACAAGGGTGCTCACCTTCCTGACTATTATTCACCATAGTTCTGGAAGTCCTAGCTACAGCAATCGGAGAAGAAAAATAATTAAAAGGAATCCAGGTTAGAAAAGAAGAAGTAAAGCTTTCACTGTTTGCAGATGATATACTGTACATAGAAAACCCTAAAGATAGTATCAGAAAATTACTAGAGCTAATCAGTGAATTTAGCAAAGTTGCAGGATACAAAATAAAGACAGAGAAATCACTTGCATTTCTATATACTAACAATGGAAAATCAGAGAAATTAAGGAATCAATCCCAATCACCATTGCAACAAAAAGAATTAAATATCTAGGAGTAAACTTACCCAAGGAGACAAAAGAACTGTACACAGAAAGTTACAAGACACTAATGAAAGAAATTTCAAACTGACAAATTTCAAATAGCAAATACTTATTAAAAGCTCACTTTTGTAGGGACTAAGATTTTCATGAAAAGCCAAAGTTTTAGGAAAAACTTAGACAATCAGGCTCTCTAATCTCACAAAAATAATAGCAACAGTCAGTTTTGCGTAATTGAAATAACAAAAGTTTTGAGTCAGTTCTGCAGTTTCCTCAGCAGTAAAATGGGGAGCATCATTGAGAGGACCTCCAAGGATGCCTTCCAGCTTTACCAACAGTAGCATGGGTGGAGCATTGCTGGAGCAGCGTAAAGTAATGCTTAAAATTCTCCAAGCCAGGTTTCAGCAATACATGAACTGTGAGCTCCCAGATGTTCAAGCTGGCTTTAGAAAAGGCATAGGAACTAGAGATCAAATTGCCAATATTCGCTGGATCATCGAAAAAGCAAGAGAGTTCCAGAAAAAAACATCTATTTCTGCTTTATTGACTATAGCAAAGCCTTTGACTGTGTGGATCACAATAAACTGTGGAAAATTCTGAAAGAGATGGGAATACCAGACCACCTGACCTGCCTCCTGAGAAATCTGTATGCAGGTCAAGAAGCAACAGTTAGAATTGGACATGGAACCGCAGACTGGTTCCAAATAGGAAAAGGAGTACATCAAGGCTGTCTATTGTCACCCTGCTTATTTAACTTATATGCAGAGTACATCATGAGAAACGCTGGGCTGGAGGAAGCACAAGCTGGAATCAAGCTTGCCGGGAGAAATATCAAGAACCTGAGATATGCAGATGACACCACCCTTATGGCAGAAAGTGAAGAAGAACTAAAGAGCTTCTTGATGAAAGTGAAAGAGGAGAGTGAAAAAGTTGGCTTAAAGCTCAACATTCAGAATACTAAGATCGTGGCATCTGGTCTCAGCACTTCATGGGAAATCGATGGGGAAACAGTGGAAACAGTGTCAGACTTTATTTTTTGGGCTCCCAAACCCCTGCAGATGGTGATTGCAGCCATGAAATTAAGAGATGCTTACTCCTTGGAAGGAAAGTTTTGACCGATCTAGACAGCCGCAGAGACATTACTTTGCCAAAAAAGGTCAGTCTAGTCAAGGCTATGGTTTTTCCTGTGGCCATGTATGGATGTAAGAATTCAACTATAAAGAAAGCTGAGCACTGAAGAACTGATGCTTTTAAACTGTGGTGTTGGATAAGACTCTTGAGAGTCCCTTGGAATGCAAGGAGATCCAACCAGTCCATCCTAAAGGAGATCAGTCCTAGGTGTTTATTGGAAGGACTGATGCTAAAGCTGAAACTCCAATATTTTGGCCACCTGATGGGAAGAGCTGACTCATTTGAAAAGACCTTGATGCTGGAAAAGATTGAGGTCAGGAGGAAAAAGGGACGACAGAGGACGAGATGGTTGGAAGGCATCACTGACTCAATGGACATTGGTTTGGGTGGACTCTGGGGGTTGGTGATGGACAGAGAGGCCTGGCGTGCTGTGGTTCATGGAGTCACAAAGAGTTGGACACGACTAAGTGACTGAACTGAACTGAACTGAGCATGGCCCCACCCATCAGAACAAGACCCAGTTTCCCCCATCAGCCAGTCTCTCCCATCAGGAAGCTTCCATAAGCCTCCTATCCTTCCCCATCATAGGGCAGACAGAATGAAAACCACAGTCACAGAAAACTAACTAATCTGATCACATGGACTATAGCCTTGTCTAACTCAATGGAACTATAGGCCATGCCCTGCAGGGCCACCCAAGAGAAACAGGTCGTGGTGGAGAGATCTGACACAACGTGGTCCACTGGAGAAGGGAATGGCAAACCACTTCAGTATTCTGGCCTTGAGAACTCCATGAACAGTATGGAATGGCAAAAAGATAGAACACTGAAAGATGAACTCCTCAGGGCAGTCAGTGTCCAATATGCTACTGGAGATCAGTGGAGAAATAACTCCAGAAAATATGGGGACAGAGCCAAAGCAAAAACAACACTCAGTTGTGGATGTGACTGGTGATGGAAGTAAAATCCAAAGCTGTAAAGAGCAATATTGCATAGGAACCTGGAATGTTAGGTCCATGAATCAAGCTAAATTGGAAGTGGTCAAACAGAAGATGGTAAGAGTGAACATTTTAGGTATCAGTGAACTAAACCGGACTAGAATAGGTGAATTTAACTCAGATGACCACTATATCTACTACTGTGGGCAAGAATCCCTTAGAACAAATGGAGTAGGAATCATAGTCAAAAAAAGAGTCTGAAATGCAGTACTTGGATGCAGTCTCAAAAATGAGAATGATCTCTGTTCATTTCCAAGGCAAACCATTCTATATCACGGTAATCCAAGCCCATGCTCCGACCAGTAATGCTGAAGAAACTGAAGTTGAACAGTTTTATGAAGACCTACAAGACCTTCTAGAACTAACACCCAAAAAAGATGTCCTTTTCATTATAAGGGACTAGAATGCAAAAGTAGGAAGTCAAGAAATACCTAGAGTAACAGGCAAATTTGGCCTTGGAGTACAGAATGAAACAGGGCAAAGGCTAATAGTGTTCTGCCAAGAGAATGTACTAGTCATAGCAAACAGCCTCTTCCAACAACACAAGAGAAGACTGTACACATGGACATCACCAGATGGTCAACACCGAAGTCAGATTGATTATATTCCTTGCAGCCAAATATGAAGAAGATCTATACAGTCAGCAAAAACAAGACCTGGAGCTGACTGTGGCTCAGATCATGAACTCCTTATTGTCAAATTCAGACTTAAATTGAACAAAGTAGGGAAAACCACTAGACTATTCTGGTATGATCTAAATCAAATCCCTTAGGATTATACAGTGGAAGTGAGAAATAGATTTAAGGGATTAGATCTGATAGAAAAAGTGCCTGATGAACTTTGAACAGAGGTTCATGACATTGTACAGGATGCAGTGATCAAGACCCTCTCCAAGAAAAAGAAATGCAAAAAGGCAAAATGGTTATCTGAGGAGGCCTTACAAATAGCTGTGAAGAGAGAAGCAAAAGGCAAAGGAGAAAAGCAAAGATATATCCATTTGAATGCAGAGTTCCAAAGAATAGAAAGGAGAAATAAGAACGTCTTCCTCAGTGATCAATACAAAACAATAGAGGCAAACAATAGAATGAGAAAGACCAGAGATCTCTTCAAGAAAATCAGAGATACCAAGGGAACATTTCATGCAAAGATGGGCACAATAAAGAACAGAAACAGTATCAACGTAACAGAAGCAGAAGATATTAAGAAGAGGTGGCAAGAATACACAGAAGAACTGTACAAAAAGATCTTCATGACCCACATAATGATGATGGTGTGATCAGCCACCTAGAGCCAGACATCCTGGTATGCCAAGTCAAGTGGACCTTAGAAAACATCACTACGAACAAAGCTAGTGGAGGTGATGGAGTTCCAGTTGAGCTATTTCAAATCCTGAAAGATGATGCTGTGAAAGTGCTGCACTCAATATGCCAGCAAATTTGGAAAGCTCAGCAGTGGCCACAGGACTGGGAAAGGTCAGTTTTCATTCCAATCCCAAAGAAAGGCAATGCCAAAAAATGTTCAAACTACTGCACAATTGCACTCATCTCACACGCTACTAAAGTGATGCTCAAATTTCTCCAGGCCAGGCTTCAGCAATATGTGAACCATAAACTTCCTGATGTTCAAGCTGGTTTTGAAAAGGCAGAGGAACCAGAGATCAAATTGCCAACATTCACTGGATGTTCGAAAAAGCATCACAGTTCCAGAAAAACATCTACTTCTATTTTATTGACTATGCCAAAGTCTTTAACTGTGTGGATCAGAGCAAACTGGAAAATTCTTAAAGTGATGGGAATACCAGATCACCTGACCTGCCTCCTGAGAAATCTGTATGCAGGTCAAGAAGCAACAGTTAGAACTGGAGGGGAACAACAGACTGGTTCCAAATCGTGAAAAGGTATGTCAAGGCTGTCTATTGTCACCCTGCTTATTTAACTTATATGCAGAGTACATCATGAGAAATGCTGGACTAATGAAGCACAAGCTGGAATCAAGATTGCCAGGAGAGATTTCAAGAACCTCAGATATGCAGATGATACCACACTTGTGGCAGAAATCAAAGAAGAACTAAAGAGCCTCTTGATGATAGTGAAAGAGGAGAATGAAAATGTTGGCTTAAAAGTCAACATTCAGAAAACTAAGATCATGGCATCTGGTCCCATCACTTCATGGCAAAACAGATGGGGAAACATTGGGAATAGTGAGAGACTTTATTTTGGGGGGCTCCAAAATCACCGTAGATGGTGACTGTATTCATGAATTTTAAAGATGCTTGCTCCTTGGAAGAAAAGTTATGACCAACTTAGACAGCATATTAAAAAGAAGAGAGATTACTTTGCCAATAAAGGTCCTTCTAGTCAAAACTATGGTTTCTCCAGTAGTCATGTATAGATGTGAGAGTTGGACTATAAAGAAAGCTGAGCACTGAAACATTGATGCTTTTGAACTGTGGTGTTAGAGAAGCCTCCTCAGAGTCCCTTAGACAGCAAGGAGATCCAACCAGTCCATTCTAAAGGAAATCAGTCCTGAATATTCATTAGAAGGACTAATGCTGAAGCTAAAACTCCAATACTTTGGCCACCTGATGTGAAGAACTGACTCATTTGAAAAGACCCTGATGCTGGGAAAGATTGAAGGTGGGAGGAGAAGGGGATGACAGACGATGAAATGGTTGGATGGCATCACTGACTCAATGGATATGAGTTTGAGTAAATTCCAGGAGTTGGTAATGGACAGGAAGGCCTGGCATGCTGCAGTCCATTGGGTCTCAAAGAGTTAGACACAACTGAGTGAATAAACTGAACTGAATGATATAATTCAAAGCTGACATAAACAGATGGAGAGATATTCCATGTTCCAAGTAGGAAGAATCACTATTGTGAAAATGACTATACTACCAAATGCAATCTACAGATTCGATGCTATCCCTATCTAATTATCAATGACATTTTTCACAGAACTAGAACAAAACCTTTCACAATTCATATGGAAACACAAAAGACCCCATATAGCCAAAGCAGGTTTGAGAAAGAGAATGGAGTTGGGGGAATCAACCTTTCTGACTTCAAATTATACTACAAAGCTACAGTTAATAATACAAGTATGGTACTGGCACAAAAACAGAAACATATACCAATGGAACAAGATAGAAAGCCCAGAAATAAACCCATGCACCTATTGGGTACCTTATATTTGACAAAGGAGGCAAAAATATACAATGGGGCAAAGACAGCCTCTTTAATAAATGGTGCTGGGAAAACTGGACAGCTACTTGTAAAAGAATGAAATTAGAACACTTCCTAACACCATACACAAAGATAAACTAAAAATGGATCAAAGACCTAAACGTAAGACCAGAAACTATAAACTCTTAGAGGAAAACATAGGCAGAACACTCGATGACATAAATTAAAGCAAGATCATCTATGACCACCTCTTAGAGTAATGGAAATAAGAAAAAAAGTAAACAAGTGGGACCTGATTAAACTTAAATGCTTTTACATAGCAAAGGAAACTATAAGCAAGGTGAACAGACAACCCTCAGAATGGGAGAATATAATAGCAAATGAAACAACAGACAGAGGATTAATTTCCAAAATATACAAGCAGCACATGCAGCTCAATGCCAGAAAAAGAAACAACCCAATCAAATAGTGGGGAAAAGACCTAAACAGACATTTATCCAAAGAAGACATACAGATGGCTAACAAACACATGAAAAAATGCTCAACATCGCTCATTATTAGAAAAATGCAAATCAAATCACAATGAGATGTCACCTCACACTGGTCAGAATGACCATTATCAAAAAGTCTACAAACAATAAATGCTGGAGAGGGTGTGGAGAAAAGGGAATGCTCTTACACTGTTGGTGGGAATGTAAATTGATACAGCCACTATGGAAGATGGTATGGAGATGCCTTAAAAAACTAAGAATAGAACCACCATATGATCCAGCAATTCCATTCCTAGGCATATACCCTGAGGAAATCAAAATTGAAAAAGACACATGTATCCCATTGTTCATTGCAGCACTATTTGCAATAGCTAGAACGTGGAAGAAACCTAGATGTCCATCAACAGACATCTGTTGGATAAAGAAGATTGTGGTACATATACACAATGGAACATTCAGTTCAGTTCAGTTCAGTCTCTCCGTTGTGTCCGACTCTTTGCCGACTCCATGAACTGCAGCATGCCAGACCGCCCTGTCCATCACCAACTCCCGGAGTTCACTCAACTTCATGTCCATTGAGTCGGTGATGCCATCCAACCATCTCACCATCTGTTGTCCTCTTCTCCTCTTGCCCTCAATCTTTCCCAACATCAGGGTCTTTTCAAATGAGTCAGCTCTTAGCATCAGGTGGCCAAAATATTGGAGTTTCAGCTTCAATATCAGTCCTTCCAATGGAATATCACTCAGCCATAAAAAGGAACACCATTGAGTCAGTTCTGAGGTGGATGAACCTAGAACCTATTATACAGAGTGAATTAAGTCAGAAAGAGAAAGATAAATATCATATTCTAACACATATATATGGAATCTAGAAAATGGTACTGAAGAATTTACAGGGCAGCAATGTAGAAACAGACAGAGAATAGACTTATGCACATGGGGAGAGGGGCGGAGAGGGTGAGATGTATGGAAAGAGTAACATGGAAACTTACACTACCATATGTAAAATAGATCGACAATGGGAATTTGCTCTATGGCTCAGGAAACTCAAACAGGGGCTCTGTATCAACCTAGAGGGGTGGGATGGGGAGGGAGATGGGAGGGAAGTTCGAAAGGGAGGGAATATATGTATACCTATGGCTGATTGATGTTGAGGTTTGACAGAAAACAAAATTCTGTAAAGCAATTATCCTTCAATTTAAAAAATAAATTAAAAAAAAGAGTGGCCAAGAGGGGAAAAGGGACAGAAAGGGGAAAAAAAAACAACCTAATTTAATTTAATTATCTATGGCTCTAACTCTAGAACTTAAGAATGAAATATATTAGACTGCATCCAAAAGTTTCAATCTGGTTCCTTTTATATATATATATGTTTATATATGTACATTGTTGTTGTTCATTTGCTCAATCATGTCCAGCTGTTTGTGACCCCATGGACTGCAGCACAACAGGCTTTCCTGTCCTTCACTCTCTCCCTGAGTTTGCTCAAACTCAACTCCATTGAGTTGATGATGCCATCCACCCATCTGATCCTCTTTTACCCCCTTCTCCTCCTGCCCTCAGTCTTTCCCAGCATCAGGGTCTACATATATAATATATTCTGCTCAGTTGCTCAGTTGTGTCTGACTCTGCGACTCCATGGGCTGTAGCCCACCAGGCTCCTCTGTCTATGGAATTTTCCAGGCAAGAATACTGGGGCAGGTTGCTATTTTCTACTCCAGGGGATCTTTCTGACCCAGGGATCAAAACTGTGTCTCTTGCCCCTCCTCCACTGGCAGGCAGATTCTTTACGACTGTACCACCTCGGAAACCCATATGCATATATATATATATCTGTACACATGTATATATGTATACATGTGTATACACACAGGTGCATTTTTTTATTGTTTGTAATCCCTTTTAGGAAAGTACACAGTTACTTCAAGTCTTTCTGGTGCCTTGTTTTCCCACTTTACATTGTGATCTGTCAGTGATGATGTGACCTATTGCAGACCGCTCTCAGAAGTTTGACCATTAGGATTAGTCAAGCATTGCTAATGAACCAAGAATGATGCGTCCTGTGGTATTGGACATCCGCTGCGATAAGAAATAGCTCTACACTCAGAAGAAGAAAGAAACACTTCAATCCAGCATAAGTGGAAGGACCCTCACCTTGCCTGATTCCACATAAGCAGAGGCTGCTTTCTCGCTCTGACGAGAAGGCACATTTTGAAATGGAATTAAGAAGCTGACTCGCACACCTGAGTCAGGCTCACCTAATGCCTCAGGGATTTAACCGTGATGGAGCTTATACTGCATGCAAGCTGGAGTTCATTTGTTACAAACAGTTTATGTCAGAAAGGATTAAACACATATTTAGGACTGGACTCAGCGGCGCTAAACAACTCCTTCCTTCTAAAAAATAAAGATGGAGATTAGCTGTTTATATATGACACAACTGAATCAGAAGAGGTATTTCATATCTCTAACAATTTATTTCTGTAATATTATGCCCGGAGTCCAAGCTTCCCATCTAAGCATAATGTTATCCATGATCATGAAGATTCCAATGACATGATTATTTGAATAAACAAATAATTGGATAATGTAGAACTTCCCAAAAATTTCCTGAGTAAAATAAACTTTATTTTATTTATAAAATAAAGTTTATTTTACTTTAATAAGTAAAATAAAGTTTATATTGCATAAAGCACCTAAGAAATCCAGTGTGATATTCATTAGCATTGGGTTTCTAGGTGGCACTAGCCGTAAAGAACCCACCTGCCAATATAGGAGACCTTAGAGATATGGGTTCAATCCCTCTGTCAGGAAGATACCCTGAAGGAGAAACAGCAACCCATTCTAGTATTCTTGCCTGGAGAATCCGCATGGACAGAGGAGCCTGGTGGGCTACAGTCCATAGGGTCACAAAGAGTCAGGCACGACTGAAACATCTTAGCATACATGCACACATACATGAGCACGGTAAACGTTTTGAAAAATGTCTCATTAAAGAAATTGGTTAGAGACTGCCCTAGTGGTCCAGTTGTTAAGAATCTGCCTTGCAGTGCAGGGGACATGGGTTCAATCCCTGATCAGGGAACTAACATCCCACAATGACACAGAGCAACTAAGCCCACATGCTGCAACTACTGAGCCCTTGCACTACAGCTAGAGAATCCTTGCACCTCAACAAAGGATCCCGCGTGCCACAGCTAAGACTCAGCTAAATAATTTAATAAATATTAAAAAATAAAGCAAATTGGTTAAATATTATAGAATCCATATTTTTACATATATTTTATTGTGCATGGAGCTCTGTTATTTCCATAATATGTCAATTTAAAGTTCATATTACTTGATGTTTCACAGAATACAATTTTGGAAAGCTGAGTTCTTTTTTTTTTTTTTTTTCATTTCCTGAGCAAAACACCAGCCCCTTTGAGATATGGCCAAGTTGTAAAACAGTAGCTGGGAATGGGTCATGTGTCTGGCCCATTTATTCAAGCAGGTGTAGCTCTAAGATCCACAATTTTAAATCCTTCTAGAAGAAAATGCCAGAAAACCAGGATGACAGGAACTCAAGCTTTCATGCAAAGGAGCTAGTAGGGAGCATGGTGACACTGAGAGGCAAAATCATCCTAAGAAACACCACCATAGGCAGCAGTGTGGTCCAGTAGCTCAGGGCAGTTAGAGGGAATTCTCCAACACCTGGCTGTGTGACCTCTGACAATTATTTAACTCCTTGAGCCTCATTTTCCTTATCTAAAAAAAAAAAAAAAAGAGAGAGATCTCCCTAACACTCAATTCAAAGTATTGTTGTGAGAATTAAATTATGAGAATGATGTCTGGCACATAATAAACTTTCAGTGAACATGATTATTAGAGTAAAACAGGAAATGGCGTGGTCACAGTCAGTGTTTAATCTCAGGTAGATATTGACATCTATAGCAATTGTCTCAGACTTACTGACAGTGACAGCTAGAAAGGAATTTAAGCTCATCGAGCTCCTTCCTGTGACCTTGAAAGTGAAAGTGAAATCACTCAGTCGTGTTCAACTCTTTGCAACCCCCTTGACTGTAGCCTACCAGGCTTCTCTGTCCATGGGATTCTCCAGGGAAGAATACTGGAGTGGGTTACCATTTCTTTCTCCAGGGGATCTTCCCAACCCAGGGATCGAACCCAGGTTTCCTGCATTGTAGGCAGATGCTTTAACCTCTGAGCCACCAGGGAAGCCCCAAACTGGAGCCTAGGTGTGACCAAGCTGGAGACAATTTGGTCTCACATATTCAGTCTCTAGCTCATGAGTCTGTAGGAATTGAAAAACACAGAAAATATTCTTGTGCATAAAATTAGCATGATATTTTGAAATATATATTGACTTTCTCCTTAATTCTCCAAACATCTTGAGTATTCCTAAAAATACCTTTGAAGTCAAACATTCCAGTATTATTCCTGTGTTACTCTTTGTGACCCCATGGACCGCAGCCCTCCGGGCTCCTCTGTCCATGAAATTCTCCAGGTTAGGAATACTGGAGTGGGTTTCCATTCCCTTCTCCAGGGGATCTTCCTGACCCAGGGATCGAATCTGGGTCCTCTTCATTGCAGGCAGATTCTTTACTGTCCAAGCCACCAGCGAAGCCCAATACTTTTAGCATGCTGCCCTTTAACTTGAACTGGATGTCGATTTCAGTAAACTATTCTTCATTTTTGTAAGGAGAACTCTACTCTCATTACCAAAGAGTCTTGATTGGAAATGGATGCTAAGGAATTTGACCTACCTGGATGGGATCATTTGGATGTATCACCTGTCCTCCATAGCTTTTATCTCTTCTCTAATTTTGTATTCTTTAACTTTCTCCATCAAATTCTAGAACTCTGTCCTGTTTGTCTTTTGTCCCAGTGATGCAGTTTTCTGCAGTATCAAGTCTATAGCTTCACTTTAAATTCAGCTCTCAAATTTTTCCTTTTCTTGTACACATTTCTGACAACAGCTTATTTTCAACAGTCTGTCTTGGCTTTGTAAATACATGAATCCTTTTAACTCATATTCTGAGAGTAAAATTAAAAGTCTTCAAAGTGTCTCCCTTTTTTCCCTGTAACTTTTTGGTTAAAATTTTGCTAGTCATTCCTAATCTCATTGCTTGTTACAGAGAACATGGCTTTCACATTTCTAGTTCTTGGGATAAATTGAGATGTTCCAGTGGTCCCTTATACAACTGGTTTATGTCCATGATCTAGGGAAATTACAAAATAATTTTTTTAACTCTGCATGTAAAAAGTCTTTTAAACCACTGAATGGTTACTCTTGCTCACCTTAATTTTAAAAATTCCATATTTACTTCATTTTTAAATATTTGAAAGATTGAGATTTATGTTAAAAGTATAATAATTATTATGATTTGTCCATTTCTCACATTTTTCATTTTTTCTCATAAATTGTTTTCAAGCTGCTATATAATCACCATGTATTTGATTTTTTTAACTACTCTTGTTTCACGTGATAAATGTATTCAACATCTACTCCATCCAACACTAATATTGAAATTACTTTCTCGTCTTCACATTTTCTAATTCCTTCAATTCAAACTTTGAGTGACAGATGTGTCCTTTTTAAGCAATTATAGTGGAACTTTTTGATGAAGTATGGTCACGTAGAACTGAGAACATTCTTGTTACAAACTCTGGATCACTTTCGCCTTTCATCTCACAAGCTCTCATAGACACCCACTCATCACTTTATCTGATTTTCTTTTGCAGACTAGACCTGCTGTGTATCATTTCTTAGTAAGTTACACAGTAGCATAATTAATTAGTGAGGAAATTTTTCCTTTCTATTAAGTCTTAAGGTAACAGACTTCCAAGGTTGGTCTATATAAAAGTAGTTTGTAAGATTATATTATGAATATGATTAATTAATATGTCATATTTCTTATTAAATGTGCCAGAGACTGTTGGATACATAGGGAAAAGTACAAAGCACCTCTTTGAAAATTTCTCCCGTGTGACCTTGGGCAGATCCTGTGAACCATCTGAGACTTTGTTACCTCATCTAGGAAATGAAGCCATTGGTCTGTCTTGACTGTAAAGTGTTCCTTTCCACTGGGAGGTTTTATGACTCTGCAGTGCTAAAAATAAGACAGATCCAACTACTCAACTAGGACACAAGGATTTAGGAGCAGATGCACAAACTCTCAGAATCATAGTTTAGACTTTAGTGTGGCTTATGATCAAAGGAGATAGTAGATGATTTGAATGATGGCACATTGTACAGCATGATGGCATGCTATAGAACTGTTTTAAACCCTGTGCCATTGTTCTTTTTTTTAATACATGCAGAAGCCCAGTTTGATGAGTCTAGTAACTAAAGGCATTTTTCTCACATAAAATGTGTATTTCTAAGCTCCAGTCAGTGTAAAAGGCATTTATCCATGTAATCATTAAATATTAAGTGATCACTGACTCTTAAGTAAAACTGTGTGCTGAGCACTATGTGGTGATACAAAAATGAATGAGGAATAAACCCCAGGAGATCCCTGCTTGATAATTGTCACTGTGGTTTGGTGACTCTGAGAGCAAAGAAAAGGACTTTGATTTTGGCCCTTAAATGATATATGGTGATAAGAAATAGGGGCTTCATTAAATAATAGTTTTATGGGGTATATTGGAGAAGGAAATGGCAACCCCCTCCAGTATTCTTGCCTGGAGAATCCCATGGACAGAGGAGCCTGGTGGGCTGCTGTCCATGGGGTCGCACAGAGTCGGACATGACTAAAGAGATTTAGCATGCATGCATGCATTGGAGAAGGAAATGGCAACCCACTCCAGTATTCTTGCCTGCAGAATCACAGGGACAGAGGAGCCTGGTGCTCTGCCATCTATGGGGTCACACAGAGTCAGACATGACTGAAGCAACTTAGGAGCAGAAGCAGCAGCTATGGAGTAATTATCAGTTCAGTTGCTCAGTCTGTCCGACTCTTTGTGACCCCATGAATCACAGCACGCCAGGCCTCCCTGTCCATCACCAACTCCCAGAGTTCACTCAAACTTATGTCCATCGAGTCAGTGATGCCATCCAACCGTCTCATCTTCTGTCGTCCCCTTCTCCTCCTGCCCCCAATCCCTCCCAGCATCAGGGTCTTTTCAAATGAGTCAATTCTTCACATGAGGTGGCCAAAGTATTGGAGTTTCAGCTTTAGCATCAGCTTCCAATGAACACCCGGGACTGATCTCCTTTAGGATGGACTGGTTGGATCTCTTTGCAGTTCAAGGGACTCGCAAGATTCTTCTCCAACACCACAGTTCAAAGCATCAATTCTTTGGCGCTCAGCTTTCTTCACAGTCCAACTCTCACACCCATACATTACTACTGGAAAAACCATAGCGCCGTCTATGGGGTCTCACATAATCGGACACGACTGAGGTGACTTAGCAGCAGCAGCAGCAGCAGCAGACGGACCTTTGTTGGCAAAGTAATGTCTCTGCTTTTGAATATGCTGTCTAGGTTGGTCAAAACTTTTCTTCCAAGGAGTAAGTGGATTTTAATTTCATGGCTGCAATCACCATCTACAGTGATTTTGGAGCCCCCCAAAATAAAGTCTGAAACTCTTTCTACTGTTTCCCCATCTATTTCCCATGAAGTGATGGGACCAGATGCCATGATCTTCGTTTTCTGAATATTGAGCTTTAAGCCAACTTTTTTACTCTCCTCTTTCACTTTCATCAAGAGGCTTTTAAGTTCCTCTTCACTTTCTGCCATAAGGGTGGTGTCGTCTGCATATCTCAGGTTCTTGATATTTCTCCTGGCAATCTTGATTCCAGCTTGTGTTTCTTCCAACCCAGCGTTTATCATGATGTACTCTGCATATAAGTTAAATAAGCAGGGTGACAATAGACAGCCTTGATGTACTCCTTTTCCTATTTGGAACCAGTCTGTTGTTCCATGTCCAGTTCTAACTGTTGCTTCCTGACCTGCATATAAGTTTCTCAAGAGGCAGGTCAGGTGGTCTGGTATGCCCATCTCTCTCAGAATTTTCCACAGTTTATTATGATCCACACAGTCAAAGGCTTTGGCATAGTCAATAAGGCAGAAATAGATGTTTTTCTGGAACTCTCTTGCTTTTCCCATGATCCAGCAGATGTTGGCAATTTGATCTCTGGTTCCTCTGCCTTTTCTAAAACCAGCTTGAACATCTGGAAGTTCACGGTTCATGTATTGCTGAAGCTTGGCTTGGAGAATTTTAACCATTACTTTACTAGCATGTGAGATGAGTGCACTTGTTTGGTAGTTTGAGGATTCGTTGGCATTGCCTTTCTTTGGGATTGGAATGAAAACTGACCTTTTCCAGTCCTGTGGCCACAGCTAAGTTTTCCAAATTTGCTAGCATATTGAGTGCAGCACTTTCACAGCATCATCTTTCAGGATTTGAAACAGCTCAACTGGAATTCCATCACCTCCACTAGCTTTGTGTGTAGTGATGCTTTCTAAGGCCCATTTGACTTCACATTCCAGGATGTCTGGCTCTACGTGAGTGATCACACCATCGTGATTATCTGGGTCATGAAGATCTTTTTTGTTTATAGATGTTATATAAAAACTGAGTATGTATATATGCATATATGTACACATTTTAAATATGATAATGTTCCTATTAATCTCCAAGACAAAGATAAATAGCATTCAACATATCTGCCAAATATACTATGTTTGTGTTTGTTCATTTGGCAGAATGTCTTCTTGGACACATGTTAAAGGGGGATATCTTTGGGCTGTGCTCATTTGGAGCACAAGTATAAATGGAGATGGACTGAGCACCATGCATGCCATTCAGGCCAGATGGTGAAGAGCCTTACTTAGACAAACAAACAAGATCTATAAACAACCAGTTAAGGTAGGTAGAAATGACTTTTGAGTGATTTATTCTCTCAGTGACTGGTACTGTAGCTCCCCAAGGCTCTGAACTAAGTGTTTAAAAAGAACATGCTGCTAAGTCACTTCAGTCGTGTCTGACTCTGTGCGATCCCATAGACGGCAGCCCACGAGGCTCCCCCATCCCTGGGATTTTCCAGGCAAGAACACTGGCGTGGGTTGCCATTTCCTTCCCCAATGCATGAAATTGAAAAGTGAAAGTGAAGTAGCTCAGTCGTGCCCAACTCTTTGCAGCCTACCAGGCTCCTCTGGCCATGGGATTTTCCAGGCAAGAGTACTGGAGTGGGTTGCCATTGCCTTCTCCAAAAGAACATAGACTCAGACTTATAGGACCCCTACACACAGTTTATCTACACATGTAGAGTGTGTCATTAATAATTTTGTGGTAAAGCAAGTTCAGATCACATTATCTTGCTCTGTGGGCAAAGCAGTCTAGAAATAATCTCAGAAAATATCAACTGTGTCTGGTTTCACATCAGTCCTGAAAATGCTCTGAATAAAGTCATGGAAAGAACCTGAATTTAGAAGACAGAAGCTGTTTGAAAAGCCTTTAGATTCTAAGGTAAAGCTCTCCTGGCTTTGGCCTCTTTGTGTTTCCACCCACGATGCCAATTCCTGGAGGTGCTTTTGGCCCACATAATGCATACAGCTCAACATTGCAGCTGCAAAGAAATTGAGGGGCCAGGATGGGGAGCAGATATTAATATCCTGCAACCAGAACCACCCCCAAATCAATAGTAAACTGATTCATGCTGATGACATATGGAGAAGTCAACAAGGTGAGACAGAGAGCTTTGCCAATGGGTGCTCAAGGATGAAGAGTGATGACCTCCAGAGTGAAGTATAGAACAATAAGGAAGAGCAAGTCACATGTGCAATTTATTTAAATGGGGAAACTGTAGTGAGAGATAGATAATTTCTCAAATATAAATGGAAGTGGTGGGTACATATGTTCTAGCCAGACAGTGATGCTTCAGCAGGTCACTATTATGAGAG
Organism: Budorcas taxicolor; assembly: GCF_023091745.1. NCBI lineage: Eukaryota > Metazoa > Chordata > Mammalia > Artiodactyla > Bovidae > Budorcas > Budorcas taxicolor. The sequence continues at coordinate 51,543,213 of NC_068910.1, read as the reverse complement.
AAGAATGAGGCTAGACAAGTTTGTATGTCAGTTATCCATGGGAGTCCCAAAAATAGGCTATAGTTTTCAATTAAATAGCTATCCTATGGTAAAATACTCGCTGATGCTTTTGTTCCTGTGCTTCCCCCCCCCCGGCCCCCCCCCGCCCCGGCCTTTTTTCCTCCCTAGGGAAGCACAGGTTAGATTTAGGTAGCATCACTGTTGAATGTCAGCTATTTTAAGCTTTCTCCATATTTTTTTAGTCCTACAAAGAGTACGGTATGAAAGATAGACACAGGATGGTGCCTGCTTCATTTTGCACAAAGCCTTTTAAATTCTCCAAATCCTGGTCTCTAAATACTCTGCTGTGGAAAATACCAGGAGAAAAAAAAAAATGAAAAGCACAGGGACAAATAAAGGATAAGATGAATGATGACAATTTTTAAATTTTAGTGTTTTTCCCCCTTTAGAGGTTACATACTCTTATGGTCACTGTCCATTACAAATACATTTTGGCCTTTAAATAAGTGAGTCAGAATGCCATCTGGGTATGCACCTTCCTCAAAATTAAGCTGTGAATGTGTTGATTTATGAATAAAGTTACACATTTTATATTGCATTATATAAACGTGGTTATAGTCATAGTATTGTGCAGACCTTTCTTTGAAAATAACTTTAAAAAAACTCCTCTTCAAAAGTTATCAAATGATTAGAATGCCATCTGGATATGCCCCTTTCTCACAATTGTGCTGTAAATGTGTTGATTTATGAATAAAGTTACACATGTATATTGCATTATATAAATGTGGATATAGTCATAGTATTGTGCAGACCTTTCTTTGAAAAGGACTTTAAAAAATTCCTCTTCAATAGTTATCAAATGATTATCAAACTATTTTGTCACTCCACAAGCCTATTAAATATTGAAACTCTTAACTTTCCTGGTACACACACACACACACAGAGCTCAATCCATTGAGTTTCTTTACTGTTCTCCCTCTTTCCGTCTCAGGAAACAGAAGGGAAAAACATACAAAAAGATTCCACTGAGACAAGAACTACATCCTTACTGTAATGTCAAATTTTGCATGATCTTTTAAAATTGTGGTTTGTTACCGAGTTCAAGCTTGTACTGCTCCTCGGCATGACAGGTCCATAAATCAAGAAAGGAGGTGTTGGGGCAAAGAATTTCAGCCTTGTTCAGAAAGCTCCAAGACCCAGATGATGGACCCGTGTCCCAAAGGACCATCTTAACTCTGTTGGAATTCAGGCTTCTTTTATCCTAAAAGGGGAGGGGGCAGTTGCTGGTTGTTGCAAACTTCTGGGTGCTGGAATTCTTTGTTCTTGCTGCTGTCCATGTAGGTGTGGTCACCATGTTCCTATTGATAAGACAATTGTCATTTTCGAGTCTGCGGCTTTTTATCTCTCTATGAATGGCAGTGTTTTACCTTTAAAGGTCAAGCCTGTAGGGCAGAGCCTTGAAAGTGTGCCACCATGCATATTTCAGGCTACAGGCAAGGTTCTTTTGCAGAGGGGCACAGCCAGCATGGCAATAGAGCACAGGCAATAGAACACACGGGTTAGAGCAAGCAGACAACGTCCAGCATGAAGTCAGATTTGCTCTTCTCTGTTACAGTTTTGCTATTAGGTGTTCATGTATCTTGAGTTAGTGAATGATATTCAGTTCAGTTCATTCATTCAGTTGTGTCCGACTCTTTGTGACCCCATGGACTGCAGCACACAAGGCCTCCCTGTCCATCACCAACTCCCAGAGCCTACTCAAACTCATGTCCATCACATTGGTGATGCCATCCAACCATCTCATCCTCTGTCATCCTTTTCTCCTCCTGTCTTCAATCTTTCCCAGCATCAGGATCTTTTCCAATGAGTCACTTCTTCACATCAGGTGGTCAGAGTATTGGAGCTTCAGCTTCAGCATTAGTCTTTCCAATGAATAGTCAGGACTGATTTCCTTTAGGATTGACTGGTTTGATCTCCTTGCCGTCCAAGGGACTGATATTAGAGGAAATGTGATATTAGTGAATGATATTAGAAGAAACAAATAAGGATAAGGTATTCAGTGTCCCCACCACTGCCCTCTACCACCCTTGATGCTTTCCTCCACTGGTACCATCAGTGTTGCTCTATAGGTAATAGGGTCGCGCTGAATATTTATTTATTTATTTGGCTGTACTAGGTCTTTATCACAGCATGTGAACTTTCTCTACTTGTGGCAAGCAAGGGGCTAGTCTCCAGTTGTGGTATAAGGACTTCTCATTGCAGTGGTTTCTCTTGTTGCACAGCATGAACTCTAGGTTTCATAGAGGGCTTAGTTGCTCTGCAGCATATGAAATCATCCCAGAGAAGGGATCAAACCCATGTCCCCTGCATTGGCTGGTGGATTCCTAACTATTGGATCACAAGGAGAGCCCAACCCATTGGTCTTAATTGCAAAGTAATATAGCACTAGGTTTCAAAAACTTGAAAAATATGGTATATTAAAAAGGAGCATGTATCCTTGCCAATTCTGTCTTTTACTGGGTTTATGATTTACTCAGAGTCTAGGTTTCCTTATCTACAAACAAGAGATAACTTTTTCTTCTCCAAAGAGTTTTCTGAAAACGAAGGAGTCAGGGGCTTACCCGATCGCTCAGTGGTACAGAATCCACCTGCACTTCAGGAGACACAGGAGACAGTGAGTTCATTCCCTGGGTTGGGAAGATCCCTGGAGGAGGAAATAGTACCCCACTCCAATATTCTTGCCTGAAAAATCCCATAGACAGAGGATCTTGGGTGGCAGCAGTCCAAAGGGTCACAGATAGTTGGATACAGCTGAGTTACTGAGCACACACTAATGACTCAAAGCATTTAAATGTACTTCTCTAGGATTTGGGACAGAGTAACTGGTTAGTAGCTGTTGTTTGACTTAATGACTAGATAAAAATTTAGTGTCCCTGCTCAACCTGGTTAATTTTAAAACATCTTTGTTTCATTTTATGAGAGGCAAAATTATGTCACAGGAAAATTGGTAGATAGGAAAGAATACAAAAATAGTTCCCTGTTACGTATTCCATAACACATAAAAGTTTTTTCCAATCTTCCTTCATTATCACATGTCTCCTTTTATTGGTAATCCTCCTGTACATACAATTGGCTCATTCCTTTTTCATACTATTTTCCATATTGATTCATAACCATGAAGTTTCAATACCCTCAGAACACTTCATATCAGAAAAATTATATTTAATATTTAAAATTTATCTTGTTTTTGAAATTTCAAAAATTTGTTTAAGACAAATGTACTGTTGTGCTGCAGAACATGGGGTCCCAAAGACCCGGGGATGAATTAGCAACTGAACAACAACAGCAACTTGTAACAATTACCTTCTTGTATCTACTGAAATGAGTATATTGATTTATACTATGCATGGATTATTATATCATGTCCTTGCTACAGAACTTTTCTTTTTTTTAATCTTTTCAGCAGAAGCAATCATTGAGTTACCTAGAGTTTATGTTTGAAATATCTTTCAGCTGAAATAAATGCAGCATACCAAGAAGATAGCACAAACTCTGGATATGCTAACCAATGCATTGTATGTGGAAATGATGGATTTTACTTGGAAGCAAATTACTTACCTTCATGGTTTTCTGAAAACATTAACCAAGCAAAAATAGTTGCTAAGAATACAGTACATTTTCCAGCAAATTTTTGTCCTTGATAAAAGATTTTGAGAAGTCTGTGAATCAAAGAAAAATTTTATTTTCCTCTCATTGTTGTCTCCTCCCATTCCTTCCTATCCATGGAAGAAATTCTTCCCTCTAAGATTCATGGGCCTTGCAGGCAAGTTATGGATTAACATTGCCTAAAATTGTGGGCCAAATCTAGGATTTTTATACCCATGTGAATTGGCCTTGGGAGAGGGAATGGACTTGCTTCTGAGGATCTAGTGCTGAATTTGATGCTATTTCAGTTTCCTGCCCGCCGTAAAGGGATGTGGTCTCTGATGGTCTCCTGGTTCAGTCTTGTGTGTGGAAAGGTGTGTGTACATGCTGAGACTAATCCTACTTTTCCACTCTCCTCTAAATCTTGCATGAGAAAAATTGAATAGGCTGTAGGAAGAGAACGTGAACACGGAAATCTCCCTGGTATCATGGAGAAATGAACTAGAGAGGTTTGCAGGGGGCTGCTAGAAAACAAATCCCAAACCAGCTTCTCCCCCAATGGCAGGCTGTTCAGACCACATGGTGTTGTTTAATACCCCCTTCCACAAATTAAAAAAAAAAGAAATATATATATTATATATTTCTCTTTGGAGGGGCTCACAGCTTCTGAAAATTGAGGGAATGTACTAGTTATCTCAACATTGTATTCTCTTCTTTAAACTTGCCCCCAGAAAAAGAACCTTAAAAAAACACTATCACTCAGAGAATTGAGCCCAAACCAATACATTGTAAACATCCCACATTTCTTTTCTTCTCCTTTTTAACACAATAATATCTGTGCATGTGCCTAAAGTAATATGAATTATTTCATGCTTTTTCTTTTTATTATGTTAAAATTGTTTAAATTGCTGGATACAGAAGGATCTTTTCTAAAAGTCATAGAGTTTGTGCTATATTTCTAGAATATACAGTCAGATCCAGGGGACACCAATTTTTATTTTGATGCCTAGAATTTTCAAAACAGTGTCAAAGAAAACTAACATGGGCATGCCAGTGGTGTGCATGGCACTAGCTAAGAGGATTACTCACATTATTTCATTGAATCCTTACAGCAAAATGAAGAGGCTGTGATTTTCAACCTTATTTTATTTATGGGAAAGCAGTCCCAGAGATATTGGGTAACTTGCTGGAAACCTCAAGGCTAGTAAATGGCCAAACAGGGTTACATGCAGGTTTTTCTAATTCTATTGCCCTTAGTCTTTCCAAACTTTACCTTTTCCTTAGAGATACTAGTGATTCTTTCAAGATCACAAGTCAGAAAATGCATATGCTGGTGTGCTCCGTGGAAATAAAGCTGACAAAGACTGGGGTGGTTGGTAGCAGTCAAGGCTGAGCAGAATCCACCTTGATGGATCCAGTGTGGGGATGTGGAGAAAAGCGATTGCCTCAATGGTCTACAAAGTAATGCTTTCACTACCTGATGGGGGACCTATGATTTATGCAAAGAATGCTCTAAGAGAACCACCTCATCGATGTGCGTCATGTTTATTCTCTTGGAAAAATGGATCTACTTAGATACAAGGTTTGTCATTACTCTAAATTTGGACCTAGCTGTGCTTTCATTTCTCTAAAACATCCCTACAAAGTGAGAACTCATTCACTCTTAATGATTCTCCTATAAATTTGTTTATGGGTGATTTCAGCTGTGAAGTGTCAATTGGGACATGGAGATTTAATGAACATGGGTATGCCAAATCCTCCATTACAGCAGGCAAATGAGGCATTTTGTCCAAGACAGTTTACTAAGTGTGCTCTGGTATAATGAGATCTGCATTGTAACAAAGTGAGCGTGTGCCTCCCATTTGATTTAGGAAAGAACTGTAGCAGAGTTGGTGGCTGATCAGAGCAGCCTGTACAGCGGTGCTGTTGGGGCTATAATATGACAAGCTTTCAGAACAGCCTGGGTCCAGACTCAATGTTTGTCATTGCTAAATTAAGGGCTCTTAGGGTCACACAGAGTCAGACACGACTGAAGCGACTTAGCAGCAGCAGCAGCAGCAGCTGTTATACTTGGTCTTCTCAGGTGGCTCGGTGCCAGTGCAGGAGGTGCAGGAGACATGGGTTTAGTCCCTGGGTCAGGATGATCCCCTGGAGAAGGAAATGGCAACCCACTACAGTATTCTTGCCTGGGAAATCCCATGGACAGAGGAGCCTGGTGAGCTAGTCTATAGGGTTGCAAAAATAGGGTCGCAAAAAGTCAGACATGACTGAGCACACACCGTGGGGTGGGGTCCTTATACTTCTGGGGTGTTGGGGAAATTTAAAGAGATATGCATCTTTTAAAAAATTATGGAAGTATAATTGATTTACAGTGTTGTGTAGGTTTTTGCTATACAGCAAAGTGATTCGATTATGTATGTAGTTCTTCATATTCTTTTCCATTATGGTTTATTACAGGATATGAAATATAGTTTCCTATGTTATACAGCAGGACCTTGTTGTTTATCTCTTTTATATACAGTAATTTGTATCTGCTAATCCTAAACTCTTCGGAGAAGGCAATGGCACCCCACTCCAGTACTCTTGCCTGGAAAATCCCATGGATGGAGGAGCCTGGTGGGCTGCAGTCCATGGGGTCGCTAAGAGTCGGACATGACTGAGCGACTTCACTTTCACTTTTCACTTTCATGCATTGGAGAAGGAAATGGCAACCCACTCCAGTATTCTTGCCTGGAGAATCTCAGGGATGGGGGAGCCTGGCGGGCTGCCGTCTATGGGGTCGCACAGAGTTGGACATGACAGAAGCGACTTAGCAGCAGCAGCAGCAGCAGCAGCAGCAGCAGCAGCAGCAGCAGCAGCGGCGGCAGCAGCAACCCTAAACTCTTAGTTTATCCCTCCCCTACTCCCTTCGTCCTTTGGTAACCATAAGTTTGTTTTCTATGTCTGTGAGCATGCTTCTGTTTTGTCAATAAATTCTTTCGTATCATTTTTTAGATTCCAATATGAGTGTTATCAACAGTAATTCTCTCTTTCTTTCTGACATACTTCTCTTAGTATGATCATCTCAAGGTCCATCCATGTTGGCACAGATGGCGTTGTTCCATTCTTTTACATGACTGAGTACTATTCTGATGTCTGCATACGTGTGTGTGTATCTATATATGCCATATTTTCTTATTCTCTTCTTCTTCTTCCCTTCCTTCATGCTCTGTCTCTCTCCCAGTATCATTCTCTCTCTCTTTTTAGAATAAATATGCATTTATGGTAGGGGTGGGTGCTGGAAGGAAGAGATCTAGTTCAGGTGATGACACTCCTTTTCTGTAAAAGGTCAGACAGCAGATATTTTAGGCATGTGGGCCATATGGTCTCTTTCACAAACATTCAACTCTGTTATAGCATAAAAGCAGTCATAGACAATACTTGAATGAAAGAGCAGGACTATGTTCCAGTAAAACTTCATTTTTGGATTCAGAAATTTGAATTTCATGTAACTTTCACACATTCAAGAAATATTCTACTTTTTTTTTTTAAACAACTTAAAAATATAAAGATTTCTTAGCTCATAAGACTTACAAACACAGGCATTAGGGTAAGTTTCTGTCAAAGGTCAATTCAGCTCTGGTGTCTGCCTGACTCTACATGCTGATAAATCTGGCATACAAAGTTTCCATCAAAGACATTACATCTGCCTCAAAGATCTCTTTACTGATTCTATTTCATGCTTAAAATTCTCAGAATTATCTTTATCTGATGACTAGCCAGACTCTTTCAATCCTTTAAGACTACTCGAATGACTTCATTCGTGACATCTCTCCTTAGCTTCTGTATTAGTGTGCTAGGGTTTTCATAATAAAATACCCACTGACTGAAATGCTTAAAGAACAGAAACCTATTTATCACAGTTCTGGAAGCTACAAGTCCAAGATTAAGGTTTCAGATGAGTTGGTTTCTCCTGAGGCCATTTTCCTTGGCTTATACATGGTCCCTCCTTACAGCAACATTACATTTTCCTGGTGTCTCATCCTCTTCTTGTAAGGACACTAATTCTGTTGATTTAGAGCCCTACCTTTTGACCTCACTTAACTTTAATTACTTCCTTAAAAGCCCTATCTCCAAAGACTGTCACATTGGGGGTTAAAACTTCAACAGGTAAATTTTGAATGAACACGATTCTGTCCATAACACTCTAGGTCAGATGTATAAAACCTAAGGGGAAAAAAACCTCAATAATCAAGATAAATACTATTTTAATACAATATTTTAAAAAGTAAAATCAATGCAAAAAGTCAATGATTTTTTAAAAAATCAAGGCTTTACATCAAGCAGGTTCTGTATTACTGATTTTTCATTTTACCTCAGGCTTCAGTATGGCTCAGCATCACTTATTTGGCTTTGCTCCATCAGCCTGTCCTTCTCTTTGGTCCTTTTTTCATTTATAACATGTGGCTTCCTTTTCCTTTATTGATTGTGAATTTTTTAAAACAGACATTCTATTTCATGGCTGCATTCATCTCCGCCGTCTCTAGTGTACCACCTGACCCAGAGAAGGTGCCCAGTAACTATCTGTTGGCTCAAATGCAACCACTACATTCTCTGATGAGGCACCATGGCATTCATGAGGCATTTCAGTTTTTGGAGCATTTTTCTTTAATCAGAAACGTATAAACAAAGAGGCTACAAGGACCTTTATTCTGGTCTTTATGATGAGGACGTTTTGAGAAACTTAAAGGAAATGGAAGGTGGGATGGGAGGAGAAGCTTTATCTTTCTGTGCAGCAAGTGGTACATGCGGCTTACCATATGGGAAAGAAAGAAAAAAAGAAAGTGAAGTCACTCAGTTGTGTCCAACTCTTTGTGACCCCATGGACTGCAGCCCACCAGGCTCCTCCATCCATGGGATTTTCCAGGCAAGAGTACTGGAGTGGGCTGCCATTTCCTTCTCCAGGGGATCTTCTCGACCCAGGGATCAAACCTGGGTCTCCTGCATTGTAGGCAGATGCTTTTACCGTCTGAGCCACCAGGGAAGTCCCTATCATATGGGACACCTCCCTAAACCTCCCACCTTTGGTTTAAATTTATAGGTGAGAAAACAAATGAGCAGAGAAGTTAAGTACCTTATAGCCCAAAGCCAGTGAGTGAATTAGAGAGTATTTGAATTGCTCTTAATCCCATAAGAGCTACTTCCATAAAATTATATTTAGGTACACATTAAGGAATAGACATTCTTCTTCTCTTAAGGGAATTACGTTTACATAAAGGAACAGCAAAAAGCAGGGCAAATCATTAATGGCTTTGGGGTTCTGGAACAAAATATTCTCTGAAATCAGCCATTCTGCTTTTTCAGATTTCTCCTATCAGATAATTAGCAGCTTGAGAATTAGTCATGCTCTGTTGAACCACGTATTTACCATGATGTCATGGGTTACCAATGAGTCCATTGCAGGCACACAGTGGGTTGGAAGAAGCAGAGGGTCTGTCTGTTTCCCAGATTAACCTAGTGTATCCATCCTTTGGATGTACTCAGCTATAGAGCCCCAGTAAGGATACCGCAACTGTACTTTTATAGTTCCTTAAGGAATTAATGACTTCTTCTTCCAAAACAATGGCTGTGTTATTGTGATTCCCTCCTTGGCTTCCATTCACTAGAGATCCTGTTCTTGTTCTTTTGCAATTCTGAACTCTTGATAACATTCTCTTACCTCCCGCCTCCCCAGCATCTTATCACCACTGCTACTCAGGGATCTAAATTTCACTGATCCTTATTTCCTATCCTACAGCAGGCATCTTCCCTGTTTTGACAGTTTTAACGTGTTAGTGTGTGTTAACATGCCCAACACATGCTTCTAAAACTGTATTCTAAGAACTCCTGGTTATTCTTTCCCACATGAGTGGGCTGATGAGACAGAGGGAGATCCAGGCGCTCTGAGAGCACCTCTCGTCATGACTTTTTCCCCTTTTGTCTGCACTGGGTCTTTGCTGCAGTGCACAGGACTCTCTATTTGTGGCATGGGGGCTTAATTCCCCAATGATATTTGGGATCTTAGTTCTCTGACCAGGGATTGAACCTATGTCCCTTACATTGGTAAGTGGGCTCTTAACCACTGGACCACCAGGGAATTCCCTCCTATTATGACTTTAAGGATCATATGTTTGCTCAGCAATCATCACCCCTCACTGGAGTTGTATATTTCAACACTCAACATGGTTCCCAGTGATTCAGAACCCAGTGAGAATGGCAGGCTGCCCTCCATGACCTCTCATAGCAGTGGCAGAACCTTACAAACTGGGGAAAAACCCGTGATGTGTGTAGACATTGAAAAAGGGGCAACTGAACAAAGGAGGTCCTCTTTGGGAACCCTATTTCCTGTCGGCCTGTAAGAGTAGAGGAAGCTGGAATGTGGAGACAAAGAACACTCACCTCAGAGCCAGGACACTCATTGTTTGTACAGCTCAACATTTAGCAAGTTACTCTGTGGTTTTTCATCAGTATGTGGGCGATAATAACATCCTCATTTTAGGATTGTGAAGCATATTAAAGGAGATGCAGATGAAGCTTAAACTGCAGGGCCTCTCACTTGCATAGGGCTTGCAACTCATTTCATAGTTAAAATGTGTGTGTATGTGCGTGTGTATGTTGAAATGTATAAATTTGAGGCCCAATAAAATCTAGATTCATGCTTGATATTTCTCATCATAGAACACATTTACTATCAGATAGTAGGAGAATATAAGATTTTAGCAAGAAATAATGGCATACTTATTTTTCTTAATAAACCCTAAAATAAAAAAAACACATGAATATAAAGGAAGAAAGATGTTTACTTAAAAAATCTAACATCATAACAGAAATTATATATATTTATTCCAGTCCCATCCCAATCTGTATGTGTGTATATATATGTATATGTATATAATATATATAGCATCTTGTATACAGTTGTTGCCATATCCTGTGTAGATTTCAACATTCCCTCCTGTGATCTCCCTGATGACATAGCTAAAGCTGATCTGAACACACAAGAAGTTAGCTTTGTTTAAGAGGAAAAGCACTTCTTTTAAAAATGAAGTAGTAATCTGTCTCACATTTACTAAGCACTTACTGTGTGGCAGGGGTTGCTCCAAGCACTTGAACAATAATAACTCAGTTAATCCTGTGAGGTATGTTGGGAGTCTATCACTGTTTTCATTATAATGAGGCCACAATAAAGACACAGAGTAGTTAAGCCAGTCCTCTCTACCCACGCAGCTACTGAGGAAGGGAGTTGGGTCTTAAAGCCAACATGTCCAATTGGAGAGGCTGAGTCCTCAACCACCATGATGAAGAGGACTCACAGGTCTGTGGGTGGGAAGAGGTATCTCTTCTATGTTACGAATTTTACTTATTAAAGAAATAACTTGGCCTTTAATTAAAAAATGACACCAAATCAATAATTGAGAGTACACTGGGGCAAGGAGAAGATATCAAGAAGTTACAATGGACAAGGGAAAACTGAATTTACTAGAGACATGTAAGTAGGATTTTAGGGGAGTGCTCAGTTCAGTTCAGTTCAGTTGCTCAGTCATGTCCGATGCCTTGCGACCCCATGAATCGCAGCACACCAGGCCTCCCTGTCCATCACCAACTCCCGGACTTCACTCAGACTCACGTCCATCGAGTCAGTGATGCCATCCAGCCATCTCATCCTCTGTTGTCCCCTTCTCCTCCTGCCGCCAATTCCTCCCAGCATCAGAGTCTTTTCCAATGAGTCAACTCTTCCCATGAAGTGGCCAAAGTACTCGAGTTTCAGCTTTAGCATCATACCTTCCAAAGAAATCCCAGGGCTGATCTCCCTCAGAATGGACTGGTTGGATCTCCTTGCAGTCCAAGGGACTTTCAAGAGTCTTCTCCAACACCACAGTTCAAACGCATCAATTCTTTGGTGCTCAGCCTTCTTCACAGTCCAACTCTCACATCCATACATGACCACAGGAAAAATCATAGCCTTGACTAGATGGACCTTAGTCGGCAAAGTAATGTCTCTGCTTTTGAATATGCTATCTAGGTTGGTCATAACTTTTCTTCCAAGGAGTAACCATCTCTTAATTTCATGGCTGCAATCAGCATCTGCAGTGATTTTGGAGCCCCCCAAAATAAAGTCTGACACTGTTTCCACTGTTTCCCCATCTATTTCCCATGAAGTGATGGGACCAGATGCCATGATCTTCGTTTTCTGAATGTTGACCTTTAAGCCAACTTTTTCACTCTCCTCTTTCACCTTCATCAAGAGGCTTTTTAGTTCTTCTTCACTTTCTGCCATAAGGGTGGTGTCATCTTCATATCTGAGGTTATTGAGATTTCTCCCGGCAATCTTGATTCCACTTTGTGTTTCTTCCCATCCAGCGTTTCTCCTGATATACTCTGCAAAGAAGTTAAATAAGCAGGGTGACAATAGACAGCCTTGATGTACTCCTTTTCCTATTTGGAACCAGTCTGTTGTTCCATGTCCAGTTCTAACTCTTGCTTCCTGACCTGCATACAGATTTCTCAAGAGGCAGGTCAGGTGGTCTGGTATTCCCAGCACTGACTGCTCAATTATCCATCACTGGAGGAAGCTGGACCATCAGAGCTTAAGTGCACTTCCAGGGAGAACCACAACACAGTGACTGATCAGGGTAGGGGTGCAGAGGTCCTGCTCCCAGTCGTGGATGGTGTACAGAGCCATCCAAGCTCCAGAGTTGGTAACTAAATTAAACTTTTCCCCCAGTCTCAACCCATTTCCCTCACTCCCTTGTAGGTGTTACTTCTAAAAACCCTTTGGAATATTCAATTCAGTTCAGTTCAGTTGCTCAGTCGTGTCCAACTCTTTGAGACTCCATGAATCGCAGCACGCCAGGCCTCCCTGTCCATCACCATCTCCCGGAGTTCACTCAGACTCATGTCCATCGAGTCAGTGATGCCATCCAGCCATCTCATCCTCTGTCGTCCCCTTCTCCTCCTGCCCCTAATCCCTCCGAGCATCAGAGTCTTTTCCAGTGAGTCAACTCTTTGCATGAGGTGGCCAAAGTACTGGAGTTTCAGCTTTAGAATCATTCCCTCTAAAGAAATCCCAGGGCTGATCTCCTTCAGAATGGACTGGTTGGATCTCCTTGCAGTCCAAGAGACTCTCAAGAGTCTTCTCCAACACCACAGTTCAAAAGCATCAATTCTTTGGCACTCAGCCTTCTTTACAGTCTAACTCAGCCATAAAAGGGGATGAATTTGAGTCAGTTCTAGTGAGGTGGATGAACCTGGAGCATGTTATACAGAGTGAAGTAAGTAAAAAAAATTAAAATCATGTGTATATATATATATGTGTGTGTATATATATATATATATATATATATATATATATAAAATCTAGAAAATGGTACTGACAAACCTCTCTGCATATATATATGTGTGAGGTGAGGTGAGGTGAGGTGAAGTCGCTCAGTCGTGTTTGACTCTTTGTGACCCCGTGGACTGTAACCTACTAGGCTTCTCTGTCCATGGGATTCTCCAGGCAAGAATACTGGAGGGGATTGCCATTTCCTTCTCCAGGGGATCTTCCCAACCCAGGGATCGAACCCGGGTCTCCCACATTGAAGGCAGATATAAATCTAAAAAATGATACACATAAACCTCTGCAGGGAAGGGATAGAGACACTTAGAGAACAGGCTTGTGAACACAGTGGGGGAAGAAGAGAATGGGACAAACTGAGAGAGTAGCATTGATATACACTACCATAGTAAAACAGATAGCTAGTGGGAAGCTGCTGTGTAGCTCAGAGAGCTCAGCCTGGTGCTCTGTGATGATCTAGAGGGCTGGGATGGGGTCGTGGGAAGGAGGCACTAGAGGGAGGGGATAGATCCGATATAGATGTAGATGGTTATGACTGATTCACATTGTTTTATGTTGGAAACTAACAAGACATTATAGGGCAATTATCCTCCAATGGAAACATTAAGGAAAATTACTCTTCCTAACAAAGCTACTGCTTGCACATTTCCATTCAGGAAAACTGGATGTACGAGTCTTCTCTTCTTATTTCAGCTGGTTAAGGTCATTTTATTTCTGGAGCCAAGTGTTAGATTTCCATTCTTTTCCTCTTCAATCCTACTGAATTGTTAACATTAGGGAAACTTCCTCCTAATATTTGGTGACAGGTTATCTTCTGATGACCTACAGGGGTGGGATATATATATATAAAATATATATGATATATATATAAGATATATATATTTATATATCTAAGTATATATATACTTAGAGTTATGACTGATTCATAATGTTGTATATGGAAACATACAATTTTAGTCTTGTGAATTTTTCTCTCATTCTGTACCTTCACGACCTGTCAGCAGGGTGCTAGCTGAGCTGCTTCAGGCACTAGTAGCCTTTTGTCATTTTAAATGCAACTGTTTTCTCGTTAATTGTCAAATGCTACAAACTATGTGGAGACTCCTAGCAGTTAAACACATAGGAAGTGTCAAAAAATCCTAGCCAGGTGATAATTTTAGTCAGTATCCTCTGTCCTCTTAAATGATCCATGAAATTTCAGGATGTATGCTTGAACCAAACTCCTATTTGTTTATTTCCTGGAGCTTTTTTTTTTTTTTTTTTTTTTTAACTATATTTTAATGAGATCAGGAAGCTGACAAGCTCATGCTTAAGACTTCAATTTGAACATATTCTGTAAGTACCAAGCCCTAGGCCATCCTGAGGGGAGTTCAGGGCCCAGGAGCAGTCAAGAAGTCCCTCTAAAACACTTTATATGTGTGCCATTAAAAGACAGATGAAGAAAGAAAGAAAGCATGACAGGCAAGCTGGTGCCATGGGGCTTAAGGGGAAAGGCATAAATAAAATACAGACCAGGGTTCAATTACAACTTAATTTACTGGCTATATAATTTGGGACAGTTTCCTAAACTCTCTAATTCATTTCTTTAACCACAATATGAGGATCATCATACTTAAATTATTGGGTTATTAGGAGGATTAAGTGATATAATGTAAGTAAAGCCCCCAGAACAGTGATGTGATCTTATTGGAAAGCTTGAGGTCAAAAGTTGTATGTTGTAGACAAATCCTTTCTCTCTTCCTGGCCCCATTATCCTCACCTTTTTTGGGGGGGGGGGGGGGGACGGGGATTGAAACTGAGTTATTTTAAGACCTCTTAACCATGTTTTTAATTGGAAATTTCTATAATTCTATAGCAATTTAAATATGATTATGCTCATTTTTTTCAGAGGATACTGATAAAATTGAAAAACCAGGTGGTTTTCCCATAATTAGTCACACAAATAAAAAGTGGCCAAGCTAAAGTTGGAAATCAAATCTTTGGGTTTCAAGTCTCCTGTTCTTGATTATCTATTTATTTGAGTACACAGACTTCCAATCATCCATATCTGCCTGGAAGATTTAGACACAGTGGGCACAGAATGTATTCAAAGTAGGGGACCTTTGTTTCTTCTTTGTCCAAAAGCAGACAATAAATGCTTTTATGTATCTCGCAGTGAGTCAGTTACATGATTTTCTGTGTCAGACAGAACTTGTCTGATTGTTTTGTTGTCCTGGGATAACAGCACACGTATCATGGGAACATGAAAAAAAATGAGTCAACATGTCTGGACTTTTTTTCTTTTACCATTACCATCAGTCCTTCTGGTTCATTTCATAATTGTACTTTGCAGATATGTGCGATTTGGGGGGAATGGTATTAAGCTGATCTAAATTTTGACTTCAAGCTCTGAAAACAGAGATATTAATTAACATCCAAGCAATTTACCTGACCCCATGAAACATCATAGTTCTGTTATTGAGACAACAAATAGAATTTTTACTTCATTCATTTCAGTAATGTTTTATTTACCCCTTCCCCCCACAGAGAGTATAGATCAGAATCCTTGAAGAAGAGCTTGAAAGATGATGTTCAATCTGGTCCCTGCCAACTTCTGTAGGCTAGACATGGCCATCCCTCACCATCAATCACTGTGGGTCAGACACAGTGACCTTCTCTTTGGTCCTTAAACATCCCAGATTATCCGTATCCTCTGGACCTCTTTTTAAAATTTAATTTATTTATTTTAAATTGAAGGATAATTGCTTTAGAGTGGACCTCTCCATGGATGTTCATCTGCCTGGTCTTTCCTCATCTTCTTTCCATGCCAAAGGCTATTTGTTCTTCTTGCCTTCTTGCTATTTGTTCTTCTTGCCTAGAAGATATCTACCTGGATATCTTCTTTAAGCACTAAGACCAGGGTAGGTACCCATTTATAAGCTCCCAAATCATTCTGAAGCTCCTCTAATATTCATAGCACTTTTATTATATTTTCTGTGGCTACTGTCTTAGCTAATTGCACATGACTGCTGATGCTAAGTTGCTTCAGTCGTGTCTGACTCTGTGCGACCCCATAGACAGCAGCCCACCAGGCTCCCCCGTCCCTGGGATTCTCCAGGCAAGAACACTGGAGTGGGTTGCCATTTCCTTCTCCAATGCATGAAAGTGAAAAGTGAAAGTGAAGTCGCTCAGTCCTGTCCAACTCTTAGCAACCCCATGGACTGTAGCCCACAAGCCTCCTCCGTCCATGGGATTTTCCAGGCAAGAATACTGTAGTGGGGTGCCATTGCCTTCTCTGAATTGAACACTACAAGATTATAAATACTAAGGGTGGCTTGTTCATTATTGTTTTCTGGATGCTTTTCATGGTGCTTGATATATGTTAGAAATGTTTGATGAATAAATGAATTTTAAAAAAGAAAGAACATTAGAGGTGAAAAAACCCAAAATACTAAATGCCTCAACCACCATATTCAAAGCAGATACAAAGGCAAAGTTGATTAATATTCATTGAATAACAACTCTATAGAGTAACACTTCATTCAGTTTTTATAATAACCATGTGATATGGCCTATCTAGGGTTATTTAGTAGATAAAGAAAAGTCCTCAAAGATTATGTAAACCACCCAGAGTAACACAAATTCCAAGTCGTAGAGATCAGTTTTTAGCACAGCTTGGCCAAGATCCAGATGTTTTCTGCACAGGTCAAATGGGTGAATTAATGAGGATGTACTGTGACTCAACCCTCCAGCATCTTCCAGTTCTTGAAGATGGTACTAATCCATACAGTCCGTCCAAGAATATGGTACTGAGAGAGTTAATTCTTATGTCAGTTCAAAAGGAGTCTGGGGCCCTCAAGGAAGAGAAAGGGACAAAGTGTTTGTTTGTTTGTTTGTTTTTTGCTATATTGCTTTGTCTTAGTCACATAAGACATTTTTTCTTAAACTCTGAGTTGTTATGACAACAATCATTAAGACTAACTTTCTTTAAGCCCAGAGCGAATGATTACACAACAAAACAAACCATCTTGCTCAAGGATATGTTTTTCCTTAAGCTCTGTACTGATGATTATATAGCAACAATGAATCTTGCTCGAGGACATGTTTCTCTTTCTTAACAGGAACCTTTTGACTAATCTTAAGACTTCTGTTGTGGGAGTGGGTCTGGTAAGACCTTTCTATTGTTAGTAACCAGTTGAAAAAGTATATAAGGCCTTGATAAGACTGATGAGTGGGGCACTGTCTGCCTCCTTTTGAAGTCTATGTCTGAAGTTTTCTCAAACCCTTTTTCACTGTAATAAAACTTTTGCCACGTGAAGCTCTGAGTGCCTGAAGCCTCATCTCTGGTCCTAAAGCTAAATTCTCTTCTTTGGAGATCACGAATCTGACACTGTTCACGGTAAGCCATCGGTACTGCTTTTGTTTCACTAATTTGCAGGTAGAGGCAGTTGTGGCTCCACTTGGCCTCTCCTCTGTCATGATAGTCTTCACTCCACAAGTCAGAGTTACCAGTACAGGCATTCTGTCAGTTGCTGAGTGTGCCTGTTTGAACTATACATTCTGGAACTGGGAAAATTAACATAGGATGGATTTGGGAGACTGAGACTTCAATGATGACCTGACTTCAATATGTTCTTACTTTGACTGGTGAACCACAGTGATGCTTTGGGTCTCCTGGAAGTAGTGTTAGTTCAGACTCAGTGTCTATAAATCACTAAAAGGTCTGATCAATTGCCTTTTTCCATGGCACAGTTCTCCTGGTAAATGGCCTTAGGCCCTTTTGGAGGAAAGCTTAGAGAAAAATTAATAGTGAAATTTGGGGTGTTGTTCCTCCCACAGTGGATTTTTCTCCTCCTTAATTCAAGGGAATTTGGATATGCAAACTGGCTCAAGTCAGGGAAGCATGACTGAGGGGTCATGATTCTGCTTTGGTTATTCAAGTTAGACTCCTGTTCATAGACGAGTCTATGGAGTTCATAGAGGAGTCATTCACCTCAAATTCTACTGCTTTTACAGATCAAGTGAAAATTTGTAGATTTTCCATCTACTAGTCAACTAGTCAGCTAACTTGGTCAACTAGTTAATGTCACAGGTCTCTGTCAGAATATTATGATCACTTCTTTGGCTTTTGTTCATTTTTTTCAAGTTTATGTGGAAAAAATATGAAAATATAAATAAATCAGTAGCATAAAATGAAATATTATTTTTGTAGAGTAGATTGGATTAGAGATCAAAATAAAATTTAAAAAATGAAAACTCATTGTATTTAAAATTATAGCTATGTATTTCTAAATGCTTTTAAGTTGAAGACAAAATCGTACTAAAATTATAAAAGTTTAGAGAAAAATCACAATGAGAAAAGATATGTCAAATATGTAAACATCTGCTGGATCATGGAAAAAGCCAGAGAGTTCCTGAAAAGCATCTATTTCTGCTTTATTGACTATGCCAGAGCCTTTGACTGTGTGGATCACAAGAAACTGTGGAAAATTCTGAAAGAGATGGGAATACCAGACCACCTGATCTGCCTCTTGAGAAACCTATATGCAGGTCAGGAAGCAACAGTTAGAACTGGACATGGAACAACAGACTGGTTCCAAATAGGAAAAGGAGTACGTCAAGGCTGTATATTGTCACCCTGCTTATTTAACTTCTTTGCAGAGTACATCATGAGAAACCCTGAGCTGGAAGAAGCACAAGCTGGAATCAAGCTTGCCGGGAGAAATATCAATAACCTCAGATATGCAGATGACACCACCCTTATGGCAGAAAGTGAAGAGGAGCTAAAAAGCCTCTTGATGAAAGTGAAAGAGGAGAGTGAAAAAGTTGGCTTAAAGCTCAACATTCAGAAAACAAAGATCATGGCATCCGGTCCCATCACTTCATGGGAAATAGATGGGGAAACAGTGGAAACAGTGTCAGGCTTTATTTTTTTGTGCTCCAAAATCACTGCAGATGGTGATTGCAACCATGAAATTAAAAGACGCTTACTCCTTGGAAGAAAAGTTATGACCAACCTAGATAGCATATTCAAAAGCAGAGACATTACTTTGCCGACTAAGTTCCGTCTAATCAAGGCTATGGTTTTTCCTGTGGTCATGTATGGATGTGAGAGTTGGACTATGAAGAAGGCTGAGCACCAAAGAATTGATGCGTTTGAACTGTGGTGTTGGAGAAGACTCTTGAGAGTCCCTTGGACTGCAAGGAGATCCAACCAGTTCATTTGAAGGAGATCAGCCCTGAGATTTCTTTGGAAGAAATGATGCTGAAGCTGAAACTCCAGTACTTTGGCCACCTCATGTGAAGAGTTGACTCATTGGAAAAGACTCTGATGCTAGGACGGATTGGGGGCAGGAGGAGGAGGGGACGACAGAGGATGAGATGACTGGATGGCGTCACTGACTCAATGGACGTGAGTCTGGGTGAAGTCCAGGAGTTGGTGATGGACAGGGAGGCCTGGCATGCTGCAATTCATGGGGTTGCAAAGAGTCGGACATGACTGAGCAACCGAACTGAACTGAACTGAGCCCTAAATGCACATACCACGGAAAAATTTGACAGGTAGTAAATTAATGAGCCAAGTTACTAATCAAAAAATTTGAAAGTGAATAATAGACTAAAGCCAGAGAAAGTAGATGGATGAATGATAAACACAAAAGACACAAAATAATAAAATAGGAAACTGAAAAATTAAGAGGGCAAGGAAAATAAGAAACTGTGTTTGTCAGTTTTTTATAATATTATTATTCTTTACTGAAGTATAGTTGATTTACAATGTTGTATTTCTGGTATATAGCAAAGTGATTCAGATATATATATATATATAAGGAGTAAGGTAAAGTCGCTCAGTCGTGTCTGACTCTTTGTGACCCCATGGGCTGTAGCCTACCAGGCTCCTCTGCCCATGGGATTTTCCAGGCAATAGTACTGGAGTAGATTGCTATTTCCTTCTCCAGGGGATCTTCCCAACCCAGGGATCGAACCTGGGTCTCCCACATTAGAGACAGACACTTAACCGTCTGAGCCACCAGGGAAGTCCTATGTACATATATGTATATATTATATATATATCTGGGCTTCCCTCATAGCTCAGTTGGTAAAGAATCTGCATCTACAACTTTTTTCTTAAAAACATAAGAATGAAGAGGAAATCAAGTAATATGTTACCCTATGTTGAATATCGGGTGTCTGTGTTATTATTTTTTCATACTTTAATATTTGAAATGTTTCATGAAAATGTTTAAATGAAGAAAGGAAAGATAGCTTGAGTACTTTTCCTTGTTCTTTTATTTTTATTTTAACTTACTAAAGAACTAAGAAAAAAAATGGAAACATGAAATATACTATTCTCAATGAGCAGAATATTTCTGTATGAAGTTAGAAAGAGATAGGAAAGAGAAGATCCGACAGCGTAGTGTATATTTAAAGCAATTTTCTTTTTGTAATGAAGAAAAAGAAAAATCTTTTAATAACTTTGTCATTCTGTTTCTCTTTGTCTCTGTTGAGGAGGAAGAAAGGATTTCTTTTTTTGGCATTGTGTTTGTCATGAACTACTTTTCTAACTGCTTAGATGGCTAATTGTCCATCCTATCCAGAGGTATCAGAACTTGCAGTCAATTTCCTCCCGGTCTCCTGGCCCCGTTTGGAGCAGCTAAAATAAGGGAGTCCACTCAGCCATGGGCTCAGTTCACTTCTGTTGCCTTCAGTCCTGAATTTTCTCTTATATAATTCAAGAAAGCTTGGGAAAATTCATGTCATGCACAAAGAGTTCTTGCTAGTCAAACTGTTATCATCTGAAGTTGATTATACCTGTTCTTTGAAAAAAAAATTGTATTGGATGTACATGTTAGACACCATTAAATAATCTGCCAGTGTTTCTTGTATTAATATTTGATAAAAGGGGACTAAACTAGGCCAGTTATTTTTCTTTTTTGTCCAGGATAAAAACAGTATCATCTTTGGAAAGAATGTCAGTATGCCTACCTTCCTTCTTTTCCTCCCTCCCTCCTTCCTCTTACTCTTCCTTCCTTCCTTGGATTCTTTGTTTCTTCTCTTCAGTCTTTTCAAAAGATGACCTAAAACTGTCATGTATACAAGAGAAAATCTGAATATAAAGAAGGGCCATCTCGAGTACTACCAAAAAGATAAATCCAATTACTAAAGTATTGTAAGGTCCTTGTTCCAATGCAGCCTCACTCACGTTAAATAATATTTATGGATTGTTTTATGGTTTGAAAAATATTTTCACATATATTTCATCATTTACATTCACAGAGCTTTGTGAGGCAGGTTATCCTATCTCTTTTACAAATGAGAACATTAATGTCCCATGGTTTAAAATGTGTATTTATATTGTTGTAAGTGGCGGAAACAGAACTCAAGCCCTGGGGTTCATTCTAGATCCTCTGTCACTGGTGCTGTTTCACGCAGGTGGCTTCATGGCATGGGGAGTGTGGGCAGCGGGTTGAGGACTTGTAGGGTGGAGGGTCAGCATTTCTTAGAAGGTTCTGTCATGTCCTTGGGGAACTCCCCAAGTGAACCATCAATGTTACATAATATTTTTAAGGGCTTTAAACTTCTTTCAGTTTTTATTTTTGATACTACACAATTTTATTGTGGTATAAAATTTTAAAAGTCTCTAAATCTATTACCAAGGGATTGCATACTTATTCAACATTAAAAATTCTTTCTAAGTACACATACATGCTAAGATGGCTCAGTGGTAAGTAATCCACCTTCAGTGCAGGGGATGCAGGTTTGATCCCTGGGTCAGGACGATCGTCTGGAGAAGGGAATGGCAACCCACTGCAGTAGTCTTGCCTGGAAAAATCCCATGGACAGAGGAGCCTGGTGGGCTAGAGTCCATGGGGTCACAAAAGAGTCAGATATGACTTAGTAACCAAACAACAGCATGCTAAGACCATTTAAACAGAACACAATCGTATGGAATGAAAAATAAACACATTGGTCTTTGTATCAATCATCCTTTCACCCTAATTTAATCATGATCAACAGCTTCTGGTGTATCCTACTAGAAGTTTTGTCTACCTCTGTGTCTTATTTTTCTGTCACTCATGTGGATATATATGTTAGGTTAGTGTGAGTATATTTATCACATGCTATCTACATAAGAGAGATCATATGCTACATACTGTTTGTCACCTCATCTTTTCACTTAATGTGTGTGTGTGTATTAGTCACTGTCATGCCTGACTCTGCAACCCCACGGACTGTAGCCTGCCAGGTTCCTCTGTCCATGGACTTCTCCAGGCAAGAATACTGAAGTGGGTAGCCATTCCCTTCTCTAAGGCATCTTCCCGACTCAGGGATCGAACCCAGTTCTCCCGCATTTCAGGTAGATTCTTTACCATCTGAGCCACTAGGGAAGGCCCTTTCACTTAATATATCTTGATCATCTTCCCATGGTGGGCAGAGGTTTGTGAGGTCAGTATCCGATCAGTGCTGCAGGCTGACTTGCTCTGGCCTTAGACCTCCTCGTTCTTGTCCACAGCATCATCTGTTGTTGCCATGTCTGAGCTCCTTCTAAGGTCGCTCGCGCTGGGGAACACAAGTAAGGGTTCCTCACCACGGCCTCTGCTGCGTCCTCAGCACCATGTGTTTGGGGCGGGGGGTGGTCTTCCCTGTGTGCTTTATATCCAAGAGGACTGCCTCTCAGCCCCTCCATGGCAAGCTCCCTGTTTTTAATCCTGATGGTTCGATATGAGTAGGAGTCTTAGGTGCACTTTTCTGGATGTGCTATGTATGGACTGACCTGTGTCCCCATATAATTCATCTGTTGAAGCTCTAACCACAAATGTGACTGCTTTTGGTGATCAGGTCTTTAGGAATTATTTAAGATTCAATGAGGTCATAAGGCTAGAGCCTTAACCCTCTAGGATTGTGGCCTTGTGAGAATAGAAAGAGCTCTCTCTCCCCTCTCTCTCTCCCCTCTCTCTCTCACTGACTTCTCTCTCCACCTTGTGAGGATACAGCAAGATGGTAACCATCTGCAAGCCTTCTTGCAAGATGAGAACTTCCCCCAAGAGCTGTATCAGCCAGCCCCTTGATCTTGGACTTTCCAGCCTCTGTAATTGTGAAAAATACATTTCTGTTGTTACCACCCAGCCTGTGGTGTTTTGTTATAGCGATGCAAGCAGATTAAGGCACTGGATATGAAAAAAAGCCTGGAGAGAAATCAATAAGGCATGAAGTAGATGTAATAGAGAGATGACGGCCAGGATCTTATTGGTACCATGTATGATGGGATTGGAATCTTGGGACAGGAAGGCCAGGTATGCACCAAGTTCAAAATAAAACTTCAGGAATTAAAGTTACAAACTCTCATTTGCAGAGGACCATGCCTTTTATGTGTGTGAAAAGTCAAAGTGTTAGTTGGTCAGTCATGTCTGACTCTTTGCGACCCCATGGACTGTAGTCCACCAGGCTCCTCTGTCTGTGGAATTCTCCAGGCAAGAATACTGGAGTAGATAGCCATTCCCTTCTCCAGGGGATCTTCCTGACCCAGGGATCGAACATGAGTCTCCTGTACTGTCAGGCAGATTCTGTACTGTCTGAGCCATAGCCACAGTCATCTCTCCAGGGTTGAAGTGAACCTTTCTGGAGCAGAAATGTTCAGATCTTTTAGCACATACCCCTGTCTGCAGAGCAAAAATGAAGACACATCCTGAGAGTTCTAGGGGAAAAGTAGAAACATAAGTAGCTTATGAAAGAAGCTTGAAGTTTTAATCCTACTGTGTTTATCTTATGGTATGTGCAACTTGCATTCTACTTCTTAATATATCTGTATTTGTTTTACCATGAAATAACATTTAGATTTCCTTACCCTGGTGCTCCAGAGATAGGACAGTAAGTTATGTTTATCTTGTATTTCTGGCTTCCATTGCCCCTGCCCCACTTGCACATCACCTAGAGACATTCATCCTGGCCCAGGAAGCCCTGTAAAGGAAGCCCAGAGAGCAAGAGGAAGAACTTCTGTCTGCATGGAGGGGCATTTTGCTGCCATCTTACAAAACAAAAACAGAAAACAGATCACACGCCCTTTCTGGATTCTTGCCACACACAATTCTTCACAATTTTCCATTCTGACTTTCCTTTTAGCAGAGCAGCAATCACAAAGACAGAGCTCATATCTAAACCACAGCCCCATGAGACAAAGCCCCCGCTAAAGGGGGGCAGAATGAAGAGAACTAAACACAGAAAGATGATCTGAAGCCCCGGAGCGGTTGCAACTCATTTCCATCAGTTTCCAAGCACTGATCTGGGCAGAGAGCTCTATCCTGTCATTGGAACAAGAGCCAGAAAGTAAACCACCTTCCCCTGGACTCAGGCCATTCATCTGGTTTTGCCTCTTCCACTTTACAGTGGCTTTTCAGGACTGATGTGCTGGTGTGTGTGCACGGGGTTTCATGTGATCAGAGGGACTTGAATGATTCACTCAGCAATGCAATCCACACTCTTTGTCATTGTGTAACCTTCCTGTAGTCTCTTTATCCTGGAAATGCGATGCTGCATCTATTCTTTATAGATTAACATTCGCAGTAAATGGACTGCATATCCTCATCTACTCCAGTTCCAGCTAGCATATGGAAACTGTTCCTTGCACTTTGCAGAATTCAAAACGGTGAGGCTTTAGCACAGTACATTTTTTTATTAGGTATGTCAAAAAATAGGCACATTTCAGAGCATCTGTGGGCAATGGATATTGTACTGCTGTCATGGGTGTGGGTTGTGGACAGCCCTAACTCACTTCCCAAATTCAAGTTATGAGTCAGGATTTAAGGTCAGAACTAGACTGTCTGTAGAGAATTCTCAGTCATGCTAAGGTCTAAATTTGAAGGAGCAGTTTCTGATTCACAGAGGAGTTAGAAGGTGTAGACACAGCGTCCATCCAGCCAGGCTTCTATTAACTTATTCTTTCATACTAGTTTATGAAGGTAAGATAAAATCACTCATTTTCTCTCACATAATCAAGTGGTACTAGTGGTAAAGAATCTACCTGCCAGTGCAGGAGATGCAGGAAATATGGGTTTGATCCCTGGATCAGGAATATGCCCTGGAGGAGGAAATGGCAACCCAGTCCAGTATTCTTCCCTGGAGAATTCCAGGGAAGAGGAGCCTGGCAGGCTGTGGTCCATAGGGTCACAAAGAGTCAGACAAGACTGAAGCAACTTAGCATGCATGAATCTAAACAAATTTGCAGGCCAAGTCTTGCCTTTAGAAACCACAACACATAAAAACCTGTTAGGTGTCTGAATTCAGATTGAAGAGTTTTTTTGTTTGTTTTTTAAAAGCAAATGAAACAGTGAAATCATGAAAATTTTAAAATAAAATAGAAATGGTATCTTAAATGTGTTTGCAGTGAAAGCAGAAACAACCAAAAACAAAATCATAAAACAATACAATGCAAAAGACCGTTATAAAACTAAGAGTATTTTAAGGGGAGTTATTTTTGGAATTGTTTAGGTATGTTTTGAAATTATTTAGGGTTGTGCTTTAATAGTGGTCGTCAAACTATGTTTCCTTGAAACGATGATATTCAGCTGATTGGACTGAGGTCATCTATTCTTAAATCATAGCCATCATACTTTTCCAACCATGTGTATTATTTGTGACCAGTACACAAAGAGATAGATAAAGAGATTGAGAGTGAAGAGCTGGAAATTTTGGTTGGCAAAATAATTTAATATCTGTTTAATCTAGTGATATAACTAAATAGGCTTTGCATTTTTGAGCTTCACATTTTATTTCATTTTTTAAATAATTCATTTACATAACATTTTACTAAAATATCAGCTCATGGTGGAATGGGAATAAAACAAAACAACAGTAACATCAACAACAACAAATCTATCTCATTTGTTAGAGGAACATTGTTCTGAAATTCTCTTGATTAATCTTGAGTTTTTCAAAAAAGTGAATTTTCCAAAGCTCCTTGTTTCCATGGCTCATTTGACACATTTATTTCAGTGAAAGGCTAAAGGTAAAAGTGCCTCCTCTAATATCGTCTTAGCCTTAATAACATTTCATGTTTTCACTTAACAAAGCCTATTTAATTTTCCTGGCTTTTAGAATGATTTTTAATGGAGAGAATACTTATTTAGAAAACACTTTCTTCTGACAAAGTATACCTGACCTTTCAGTGGGCATTGTGCAGCAGCTTGTGAGCCACAATGACGATAATAGATTTTAATACAAACTATCTTCTGCTTTTCCTGGCGGAGTACCAACATCTTTGCTGACATTCATGACACACCGTCTTGGTGGTGATGCCAAGGAGGGGAAAGCCCGTTTGAAACTGCAGAAAATCTGCCTGCTCCTCTGATGGGCTATGCTTCCAGAGGCTGGCTCATCACCTGCAAACAGAGTATCTGAGGGTCTGTCAAAGCTTTCGCCACCTTTGGGTTGCAAACAGCCCAAGTCCCCTGGGTATCTCTGGATTTTGAACCAGAGTTTTCTACTGGCCCATTACAATCAGCATCTCTTCAAGGTCCTTATTAAAATCTCACAGGAGTGCCTCACAAATAAAGCTCTCAAGCATGGCCAGTGAATAATGACCCTACCTCATGCTGACTGGGAATGTTTCAGCCAACGAAGTCAGGATTTTTCTAATAAGGGTTGTTGAGCAAATGGCTGGAAGGAAGTTCAGCTATGGGGATGATGAAGCTCGTGTTGGAAGTCCTCGGTAAATTCAGCCCATCGCTGTCTTCCTCACTTTCTATAGAGATCTTCTAAGGTGGAGACCCATTTGAAATTCATGGAGGTTCCTCTGTTTGATCAGCTTTCTGGGGCAGTGTGAAGACAGGATGCTAGCAAGTAAGGAATGGAAACAACACTGCACATACTCTTCTCCACACTTGGATGAGGAAGTTGCTGCTTTCTCTACTTTTATTAATATGAACTGGGTGCCCCACAAAACTGACATGTTGAAGCCTCAAACTCCGGGACCTCAGAATGTGACTGCATTTGAAGACAGGCCCTTTAAAGAGGAAATTGTATTAAAATGAGGTGATTACTGTGGGTCTTAATCCAAGTTCTTAATGTGATGTCCTTATAAGCAGAGGAAGACCATGCCAAGACACAGCAGGAAGGCAAGGGGAGAGACATCAGAAGAAAGTAAACCTGATACCTGGGTGACTTCAGGGAGCAGAATTATGAGAAATAAATATCTGTGGCTTAAGCCTCAGCCTGTGGCATTTTGTTATGGCAGCCCCTAACAAAGGAATGTGCTTAACTGTGTGATCGCAGGTGAAACCATGCTCTACTTTTGTGCCTCAAGTTGTTTGATCTCAGGATGGACAAAATATAAAGGGATGTGAGCTAGAATGTGCATATGTGGTCATATGTGTGATGTGAACTTTAATTACTATGACTGAATCTACAAGCCATGTAAGTTCATTTCTGCACAACTCTACTGTATAGCTAGAGAGAACAGTCCACTCTTACAGAATGACTTGAGTTTCATGATTTTCTTGGGCTCCAAAATCACTGTGGACAGTGACTGCAGCCATGATATTAAAATACACTTGCCCCTTGGAAGAAAAGCTTTGACCAGCCTAGACAGAGTATTAAAAAGCAGAGGTGTCACTTTGCTGACCAAAGTATGTATAGTCAAAGCTATGGTTTTTCCAGTAGTCATGTATGTGAGAATTGGACCATAAAAAATGTTGAGTGCCGAAGAATTGATGCTTTTGAACTGTGGAGCTGAAGAAGACTCTTGAGAGTGCCTGGGACCACAAGATTAAGCCAGTCAATCCTAAAGGAAATCAACCCTGAATATTCACTGATGCTAAGGCTGAAGTTCCAATACTTTAACTACCTAATGCAAAGAGCTGACTCATTAGAAAAGACCCTGATGCTGGGAAAGATTGAAGGCAGGAGGAGAAGCAGGCAACACAGGGTGAGATGGTTGGATGGCATCACCAACTCAATGGACATGAGTTTGAGCAAACTCCAGGAGATAGTGAAGTACAGGCAAGCCTGGTGTGCTGCAGCCCATGGAGTCACAGAGAGTTGAGCACAACTTAGCAACTGAACAACAAAAAGGGCTGCCCTTGCATCTCTCACCTGCCATAGCATGCGAAGGGTCCCACACTAGTAAGAGAACTGATCTGCAGAAATTTTTCTTGGTGTTTATGTCTGAAGAGAGTAGTCTTTGAAGTTCTGGTTATGGAATACAGCTTATGTCAAAAGCTGTGACCTGAACAGAGTTTAAAGGTGGTTCAATATCTCCTCAAATAAAGAATCTGCCTCTAGTTGGTGAGATCATCTTCCCAATTTCATATTTAAGTTGGTGGTTTTCTCCCTACTTTCAACATTTAGACAATCAAAAATGTGTCATAGTTATTATTACTGTAGAAAATGGGAATTTACATAAATTTCAGAGGCCACTTATGTATTGGTGGTGGTGATTTGAGCTTCCCTGGTGGCTCAGATGGTAAAGCATATGCCTGCAATGTGCTGGTGATTTAGTTGCTAAGTTGTATCCGACTCTTGCAACCCTATGATCTGTAGCCTGCCAGGCTTCTCTGTCCATGTGATTTCCCAGGCAGGAATACTGGAGTGGATTGTTATTTCCTTCTCCAAGGGATCTTCTTGGCCCAAGAATTGAACCCATGTCTCCTGTGGCTCCTGCTGTGGCAGCAGATTCCTTACTGACTGAACCACCAGGATTCCACTTATATATTAATTTATTCATCCAGCAAATATGTGTTTAGCACATACTATGTGCTGAGCATTTTGGTAAATTCCTGGGGTTATTGTTCTTTATGAAGTTAAAATTCCAAAATGTCTAAGAGAAGCATGAGAATTGGGGAGTGTAAAACTGCAAGTAATTCCTCAAATAAATACAATGGTAATAGATTCTCTAAAAAGAGAATAGTGGAGAATGAGAGCTGTTTATATAACGTCTAAATGGTGAGGAGAAGAACTCTAGTGAAGGGACTTCCCTGGTGGTCCAGTGGCTAAGACTCCACACTCCCAGTGCAGGGGGCTCTGGGTTCAATCTCTCGGCAGGGAACTGGATCCATCCTGCTGCAGTGAAGATCCTGTGTGAAGCAGCTAAGACATGGTGCAGCCTAGTAAATACATAATTTTCTAAAAAGTCCAGTGAAGAAGAGCTAAATGAAGACAGCTCCAGCAAGGGGAAAAAAGGACCAAGACTCAGGTGTGTGTGTTCAGGGCTCAGGAGGGAGAGTGTGTCTGAGAGAAAGGAGTTGGAGATGGTAGGAAGTGAAGTCAGCCATATCAGACCAAGCCACATAGTTCAGAGTTACCCTGGGTATTTGAAAGCCATTGGAGGGCTTTATGAAGATAGGTTAATATTTTTAAATAATTCTTTTATTTGTCGGATACTGATGACACATTATCTCAGTAGTGACACTCATGCAGGGCTGCCTGGTTTAAACTGTAGAGAAATAATTGCACGAGAGAACTGAGATGAATGTAATTTAAATGATATTCTCACCTTCCCATAATGGCTCTAAAGGAATGGCATGGCCCTGCTAAGGAATTTAAACTACTGAGTAGTAGTTTCAAGGGAGCCATTACAAATTTCCATGGTCAGAACTGTTCCCTGGGAAATCAGGTAGGAGAATGTGGTGAATTAGAATGGACTATACTGGATCTGGAGAGTCAAGGCAAGAGGTCCTTTCAGTAGCTTAAGAGAAGAGGTGATGTGGGTTTCTGCCAAAGCAGTGTCAGTGGGGAGTAATGAACACTGGGGTAAGAGTAGTATTGAAACATATACATTACCATATGTAAAACAGAGAGCCAGTGGAAGTTTGCTGTATGACACAGAGCACCCAAAGCCAGTCCTCTTTTGACAAAATAGGGGGATGGGATGGGGAGGGAGGTGGGATGTGCACCTATGGCTGATTTGTGTTGATGTATGGCAGTAACCATCACAATATTGTAAAGTAATCAGCCCCAATTAAAAATAAAATAAAATTTCAAAAATGGGGATAATATGAGAGTAGAGATAATGGAGTCATTGCAAAGGTAGAATCTATGCAACTGACTAGTAACAGAATGGTGGAGCAAACGAGAGAATGAGTGAGTCCAGGCTTGTGAACCTTGAGATATCTTAGCTGGTGATAATGATGGTAGTAGACAAGGTGGGACAAAAATGGAAAAGTCATCTGAGTTTAGAAAAATTAATATGGAGCCATTTCTACTTGCATGTGAAGCACACAAATGTTGCCCAAAATGCATAAATATTTGCTTTGTATGAGAGTAGAATGGACTTCCTGACAAAAGAAGCATAGGATCATTGGTACTCACTCATCAACACATCATTAGTAAACGTTGGGTTGGTCAAAAAATTTGTTTGGGTTTTTCTGTAATAGAAACTCAAACTTTTTTTCCCAACCCAATATTTTTGGGCCACCAAAATATTGCAATACTATTTTTATAATTATCAGTTTGTATTATGTAGGAAATTGTGGCAGGTTGTTTGCAAAAATGGCCACCATTATAGACCTCCGTGTATCCATGATCCTTTGAAATGTGCTGACTTCTCTCATAAAGGGGTGAAATTGATTTCTCTGCCTCTTAAATCCAGGCTAATTGTGATTTGCTTTGACAAACAGAACAGAGAGCAGGGAAAGAGTAAGTTTGTACGTTTTTACACTAGGTCTCACTAGCTCTCAAAACTCTCCCCACTGCCATGGGAACAAACTTGAGCTAGCCTGTTGGATGATGAGAGGTATGTTTGGCCAGATATATCTGATGCCCATCCCAACATCACACACATGTGTAAAGCTATCTGAGACCAGGCAGCTGTAAAAAGCCTGCCAGCTCACAGCAGACAGCTAGAGTCCAGTCAAGGTTAGTCCATCCTGCCTACATCCAGAACTGCCCAGGTGACCTATGGATTTTTGAACATCAGTAATATATAATTATTTTTTTAAGTCACTGAGTTTGGGGATGCTTGTTGTGCTAATATAGTATTATACATGGGAACCCTGTAGAAAATGTGAAATATAGATTAAAAGATTTTAGAAAAGATAATTAAAAACACTTCCATCCAGTTCAGATATCAGGTCTGTTATGGTACTATGGTACAACTAAAGAAAGTGAAAGTGAAATCTCTCAGTCGAATCAAGTCCGACTCTTTGCAGCCCCATGGACTGTAGCCCAGCAGGCT
Organism: Budorcas taxicolor; assembly: GCF_023091745.1. Classification (NCBI taxonomy): domain Eukaryota; kingdom Metazoa; phylum Chordata; class Mammalia; order Artiodactyla; family Bovidae; genus Budorcas; species Budorcas taxicolor. The sequence continues at coordinate 51,512,068 of NC_068910.1, read as the reverse complement.
CTTCCATCCATGGAATTTTCCAGGCAAGAGTACTGGAGTGGGTTGCCATTTTCTTCTTCAGGGGATCTTCCTGACCCAGGGATCGAACCTAGGTCTGCCGCATTGCAGGCAGATGCTTTACCGACTGAGCCACCCGGGAAGCAGGTCACGGTACAACTACATCCTTTCACAATTAGGTACTCATGATGTGATATTGGACTGAATGTTTGTGTCTCCCGGAATTCATATTTTAAAGCCTCACTCCCTAATGTAATGGCATTTGAAGGTTGGAATTTAGGTTTGGATGAGGTCATTGGGGTGGAGCCCCCATGATTGGATCAGTGCCCTTATAAGGGAATGAAAGGATTTGTGTTCACTCAGCCATGTGAGGGAACCAGGAAGAGAGTTCTCACCAGAACCTCCCTCTGCTGGCACCCTGATCATGGATTTAGCAACTTCCAGAACTGTAGAAATACACATTTGTTGTTTAAGCCACCGAGTCTATGATATTCTTTTTAAGTTAATTAGTTACTTATTTTGTCTGCACTGTGTCTTTGTTTTTGTGTACAAGCTTTCTCGGTTGTGGAGCTCGGTCTCATGGCAGTGGCTTCTCTTGTTGCAGAACAGCATGGGCCCTACGGCATGCAGGCACAGACTTTGTTGCCCCACAGCATGTGGGATCTCCCAAGACCTGGGATCAAACCCCGTGCCCCCTATCTTGTTTATCAACCTGAGCTGACTAAGATGCAAAATGAAAAATGGAATGACTCTCAATACTTTGATTAAAACCAACTATTTTCATTTAATATACAGTATGTTTCCCTCCATAAGAGTAAAACCACTTCCACATCAGTTTACCATTTATACTTTATCCATTGACTATAAATGGACACCTAGAATTCTCTATTTGTCTTATTCTACCCTGAGTGTCTTTATTCCATCAAATGTCTTTTTGACCGAGGAAACTTATGTGAAATATCCAATATCTTAGCAGCAACTAGCATGGGGTTCTGTCTGGAGTGGCCCTGGAAATAGGAAAAAAATGCCATTAATATAAGAAAAACATTATATAACTTATATTAAAGATCCAGTTTGGTGAAGTGTGATCTAAGTTCACGGCTAATAGCTAAGCTGTCTGAAGAAATGCAAGAGCTGATTTGTCAGTATTTTTCATTTGTCAGATTAAAGGAGTAATGTTTTCTTTTTTAGTAAGAAAGGAATAGAGTGGGAATGTTAATCAAAAGACAGACTTTCTTTATTTGGGTTGATGGTGCCGGCAAAGAGATTAAAAATTGACATGTGATGTTAGGAAGATACTTGGTTTATTTGATCTTCTATAAAGGATATGCTTGACATAAACACTCAAGGGAAAACTGTTTTCAGTAAATGTTTATTAGACACCCTCTTGTATCTGATAGCATATGCAGTGCTGAGAGGGTTATAGATGCACAGATTGCCTGATAACTGCTTTGATCTCTTACTGTATGTGTGCGTGCATTCTAAGTTGCTTCTGTCGTGTCCGACTCTTTGTGACCCTATGGACTGTAACCCTCCAGGCTCTTTGTCCACAGGATTCTCCAGGCAAAAATATCAGAGTAGGTTCCCATGCCCTCCTCCAGGGGATCTTCCTGACCCAGGGATTGAACCCCTGTCTCTTACCTCTCATGCATGGGTAGGCGGGTTATTTACCACTGGCATCACCTGGGAAGGGCCTCTTATTGTATATCTGTAGTTGTAACTGTATGTTTTACCTATTGTCTCACTGAATTCTTCCCAGACCCCTGTGCTCCTGGTATGATTTCCATGATTTTCATAAGAGACATAAATAATCTAGCTATTTTTTTACACTGTTTTGATAGAAATTTAATGGATTATGACCAGTGAGAAAAGTCAGAGTCAGCCAATCAATAAACCTTTATAGAGCATAAATTTTTAGTGAAACATTTCATGAAGTACCAAGAGTATATGGACCCCAAAAAGGTTTCCTCTTTTTGAAGGTTTACAAAGTAGTTGTCCATGCCCTTGACTGAACTCAACATTTGATGTGCAATACCCACAAAGAAGTTATGAATAAACCCTGGGGCAGCAGAAGGTTTGGAGTTCAAGTGTGTAGGAGATTGCTTCTCAGAAGGGAAAGGGCACCTCCATTGAGAATCAGGGTGGCAGAGGAGGAGGGTTTCTAATTTTAGGTGAGTGCTTCCCATAACCCTCCCCACCACATTTCCCTAGAGGAGTCATTGCTAACTCTCTCAGCACAAGGAAACAACAACCAGTACCAAAACTAGCTAGCTGAGGCAACCAGAATTCCACATACCAGTCTGGCAGAAAACTCCTCAACAGTGCACACGGCAATATGATACATGATGAAGTTGGCGATACAGACACGTAAGTGAGTGAAGTGAAGTGAAGTAAACAAATGAATAAATAAGATGTTTAAATGGATGGTAATGGGAAAATAGAGACACTGTGTTAAGATTTTATTTTCTTGGGCTCCAAAATCACTGTGGACAGTGGACTGTAGCCATGATATTAAAAGACCCTTGCTCCTTAGAAGAAAGCTCTGACAAACCCAGACAGTGTATTAAAAAGCAGAGATATCACTTTGCCAACAAAGGTCTGTATAGTCAGAGCTGTGGTTTTTCCACTAGTCATGTATAAGACTGGAGTTGGGCCATAAAGAAGGCTGGGCACCAAAGAATTGATGCTTTCAAACTGTGGTGCTGGAGAAGACTCTTGAGAGTCCCTTGGACTGCAAGGAGATCAAATCAGTCAATCTTAAAGGAAATCAATCCTGAATATTCATTGGAAGGACTGATGCTGAAGCTGAAGCTCCAATACTTTGGCCACCTAATGCAAAGAGCCAACTCATTGGAAAAGCCCCTGATGCTGGGAAAGATTGAAAGCAAAAGGAAAAGGAGGTGACAGAGGATGAGATGGTTAGATAGCATCACTGACTCAATGGACATGATTTTGAGCAAACTCCAGGAAATAGTGAAGGACAGGGCAATCTGGCATACTGCAGTCCATGGGGTCACAAAACTCAGACACAACTTAGTGACTGAACAACAACATGTTAAGAAAAATATGATTTCATTCCTACCTCATACAACATAAATAGGGAACTAAAACTACAAAGCTAAGAGAATAAAAATGTTAAGGACTATGTTTAGGACCCTGGAGTGAAACAGGAGTTTTTAAATAAAACATAAAAATGTACAGAAGCCAGATTATTCAAAGAGATATTGAAAATCATCATGAAAACTGAAACACTCTCATGTCCATATCCTTACAACACTTTCCCTGCAACTTATCCTACATGCAAAATGATACAAGACAGTTTAAATGGGTGAAAATCTGAATGGCAAGAACACTTATAAAGACATACTGTCTCACACTGTTAATCAGAGAAACAATAGTTGAACAATAAAAGATATATCAGATTGAAGTGAAGTGAAATGAAATTCACTCAGTTATGTCCGACTCTTTGCAAGCCCATGGACGATACTGCCCATGAAATTCTCCAGGCCAGAATAGTGAAGTGGTAGCCTTCTCCTTCTCCAGGGGATCATCCCAACCCAGGGATCAAACCCAGGACTCCCACATTTCAGGCTCATTCTTTACCAGCTGAGCTGCAAGGGAGGGCCAAGCATACAGGAGTGGGTAGCCTATCCCTTCTCCAGCGGATCTTCCCCACTCAGAAATCAACTGGAGTCTCCTGCATTATAGGCGGATTATATCAGATTGACAAATAATAAAACATCAGTTAATACAAATAGTGTGGTGGGAAATAGAAACTTTTAATAGACTTCTCATCATAGTCCCTTAGTGACATTGTGAGCACTTAGTAACTCAAAATTCTCATATTTCCTAATATCTGAAATCCACGCCAAACAAGATCAAAGATGTGCCCTTTTGAGGACATGTTTAAGGGTTTTCTTCACTATGTTATTTGTGATAGTGGGAGAGTTGAAGACTGCCTCTGTGTGTGTGTGTGTGTGTGAGTTGCTCAGTCACGTCTGATTCTTTGCCACCCCATGAACTATAGCCCACCAGGCTCCTCTGTCCATGGGATTCTCCAGGCAAGAATACTGGAGTGGGTTGCCATTTATTTCTCCAGGCGATCTTCCCCACCCAGGGACTGAACCTGGATCTCCTGAACTGCATGCAGATTCTTTGCCATCTGAGCCACCTGGGAAGACCAAAGACTGCTGAGGGTAATGGAAATGTGAAATATGGTAGATGCCTTTATGGAATACTCTGCAACCATTAGAAACAAATTACAGGGACATGCTGTAGTAAGCAGAGAAGGGCATCGCAACCCACTCCAGTCTTCTTGCCTACAGAACCCTGTGGGCAGAGGAGCCTGGTGGGCTGCTGTCCATGGGGTCGCACAGAGTCGGACACGACTGAAGCGACTTAGCAGCAGCAGCAGCCATAGTAATAATGGGGTCTTAAAAGCATACTTTTGAGTTTTAAAAAGGTTGTGAATAAAAAAGATCTATAGGGCAATAACATATATGTGAAATTAACACACACACATATTCAAAACAACCCTGTATAGTTTTCAAAGACACATGCATAACCGTGTTTGTAACAAACATCTATGCCATCAGTGAAAAAGAATGAGAGGAGCCTCAGAATGAGGAGAAAAATACAATAAAACAATAAAGGAAGTGTGGCAAATGCAAGGAAAATCTGCCAAGGGGGAGAAGAGCCTGAGACATATTACGGGCAAGGTCACTGATATCATGTGTGCTTTGCTTCTGGTTCACCTCAGATCAGATTAAACCCAGCTTAGACCTTACCTGCTATAACTGATAGGGCACCTAATTTCAGTTAGTTTTTTAAATACTGATTTATTTGGCTGTGCAGGATCTTAGTTGCATCATACAGAATCTTCAGTCTTATAGCATATGAAATATTTGGTTGCAACATGTGGGTTCTAGTTCCCTGACCAAGGATTGAATCTGGGCTCCCTGCACTGGGAGCAAGGAGTCTTAGCCATTAGTCCATAGGAAAGTTCCTAATTTCAGTTAGTTTTGAAGTGTCATCCCTGTTCTAATTGATTTTACCAGAACCCCACACACTTTTGTGGCCTAATGAAATTTCTGGAGGTCTTGTGACTTTAGCTAGTCCTGGTCCACTATGCTCTTTGGCTTACCACTCCTGTGTCTAGAGCTTGACTTGATTTTCCCTCAGTATTGCCGCTCCTATGGGTAGGCTGCAACAACATCTGCTTTCTGTATTCTGCCTTATTATTGTTCGTTCAGTTCAGTTCAGGCACTCAGTCATCTCCGACTCTTTGCAACCCCATGAATCGCAGCATGCCAGGCCTCCCTGTCCATCACCATCTTCTCCCGGAGTTCACTCAAACTCACGTCCATCGAGTTGGTGATGCCATCCAGCCATCTCATCCTCTGCCATCCCCTTCTCCTCCTGCCCCCAATCCCTCCCAGCATCAGAGTTTTTTCCAATGAGTCAGCTCTTCACATCAAGAGGCTAAAGTACTGGAGTTTCAGCTTCAGCATCGTTCCTTCCAAAGTAATCCAAGGGCTGATCTCCTCTAGAATGGACTGGTTGGAACTCCTTGCAGTCCAAGGGACTCTCAAGAGTCTTCTCCAACACCACAGTTCAAAAGCATCAATTATTCGGTGCTCAGCTTTCTTCACAGTCCAACTCTCACATCCATATATGACCACTGGAAAAACCATACCCTTGACTAGATAGACCTTTGTTGGCAAAATAGCGTCTCTGCTTTTGAATATGCTATCTAGGTTAGTCATAACTTTCCTTCCAAGGAGTAAGCGTCTTTTAATTTCATGGCTGCAATCACCATCTGCAGTGATTTTGGAGCACAAAAAAATAAAGTCTGACACTGTTTCCACTGTTTCCCCATCTATTTCCCATGAAGTGATGGGACCAGGCGCCATGGTCTCGGTTTCCTGAATGTTGAGCTTTAAGCCAACTTTTTCACTCTCCTCTTTCACTTCCATCAAGAGGCCTTTTAGTTCCTCTTCACTTTCTGCCATAAGAGTGGTGTCATCTGCATATCTCGGGTTCTTGATATTTCTCCTGGCAGTCTTGATTCCAGCTTGTGCTTCTTCCAGCCCAGTGTTTCTCATGATGTACTCTGCATATAAGTTAAATAAGCAGGGTGACAATAGACAGCCTTGACATACTCCTTTTCCTATTTGGAACCAGTCTGTTGTTCCATGTCCAGTTCTAACTATTGCTTCCTGACCTGCATACAGATTTCTCAAGAGGCAGGTCAGGTGGTCTGGTATTCCCATCTCTCTCAGAATTTTCCACAGTTTCTTGTGATCCACACAGTCAAAGGCTCTGGCATAGTCAATAAAGCAGAAATAGATGATTGTCTGGAACTCTCTTGCTTTTGCGATGATCCAGCAGATGTTGACAATTTGATCTCTGGTTCCTCTGCCTTTTCTAAAACCGGCTTTAACATCTCGAAATTCATGATTCACGTATTGCTGAAGCCTGGCTTGGAGAATTTTGAGCATTACTTTACTAGCATGTGAGATGAGTGCAATTGTGCAGTAGTTCAAGCCTTCTTTGGCATTGCCTTTCTTTGGGATTGGAATGAAAACTGACTTTTTCCAGTCCTGTGGCCACTGCTGAGTTTTCCAAGTTTGCTGGCATGTCGAGTGCAGCACTTTCATAGCATCATCTTTCAGGATTTGAAAGAGATCAACTGGAATTCCATCACCTCCACTAGCTTTGTTCATAGTGATGCTTTCTAAGGCCCACTTGACTTCATATTCCAGGATGTCTGTCTAGGTGAGTGATCATACCTTCATGATTATCTTGGTCATGAAGATCTTTCTTGTATAGTTCTTCTGTGTATTCTTGCCACCTCTTCTTAATATCTTCTGCTTCTGTTAGGTCCATACCATTTCTGTCCTTTATCAAGCCCATCTTTGCATGAAATGTTCCCTTGGTATCTCTAATTTTCTTAAAGAGATTGCTAGTCTTTCCCTTTCTGTTGTTTTCCTCTATTTCTTTGCATTGATTGCTGAGGAAGGCTTTCTTATCTCTTCTTGCTATTCTTTGGAACTCTGCATTCAGATGCTTACATTTTTCCTTTTCTCCTTGGCTTTTTGCTTCTCTTTTTTTCAAAGCTATTTGTGAGGCCTCCCCAGACAGCATTTTGCTTTTTTGCATTTCTTCTCCATGGGGATGGTCTTGATCCCTGTCTCCTGTACAATGTCACGAACCTCATTCCATAGTTCATCAGGCACTCTATCAAATCTAGGCCCTTAAATCCATTTCTCACTTCCACTGTATAATCATAAGGGATTTGATTTAGGTCATACATGAATGGTCTAGCGGTTTTCCCTTCTTTCTTCAATTTAGTCTGAATTTGGTAATAAGGAGTTCATGATCTGAGCCACAGTCAGCTCCTGGTCTTGTTTTTGTTGACTGTATAGAGCTTCTCCATCTTTGGCTGCAAAGAATATGATCAATCTGATTTTGGTCTTGACCATCTGGTGATGTCCATGTGTGGAGTCTTCTCTTGTGTTGTTGGAAAAGGTGTTTGCTATGACCAGTGCGTTCTCTTGGCAAAATTCTATTAGCCTTTGCCCTACTTCATTCCGTATTCCAAGGCCAAATTTGCCTGTTATTCCAGGTGTTTCTTGACTTCTTACTTTTGCATTTCAGTCCCCTATAATGAAAAGGACATCTTTTTGGGGTGTTAGTTCTAAATGGTCCTGTAGGTCTTCATAGAACCATTCAACTTCAGCTTCTTCAGCATTACTGGTTGGGGCATAGACTTGGATTACTGTGATATTGAATGGTTTGCCTTGGAAACGAACAGAGATCATTCTGTCATTTTTGAGATTGCATCCAAGTACTGCATTTTGGACTCTACTGTTTACCATGATGGCTATTCCATTTTTTTCTAAGGGATTCCTGTCCTCTGTAGTACATATAATGGTCATCTGAGTTAAATTCACCCATTGCAGTCCATTACAGTTCGCTGATTTCTAGTATGTCAACGTTCAGTCTTGCCATCTCTTGTTTGACCACTTCCAATTTGCTTTGATTCATGGACCTGACATTCCATGTTCCTAAATATTGCTCTTCATTGCATTGGACCTTGCTTCTATCACCAGTCACATCCACACCTGGGTATTGTTTTTGCTTTGGCTCCATCCCTTCATTTTTCTGGAGTTATTTGTCCACTGTTCTCCAGTAGTATATTGGGCACCTACTGACCTGGGGAGTTCCTCTTTTAGTATCTTATCATTTTCCTTTTCATACTGTTCATGGGGTTCTCTAGGCAAGAATACTGAAATGGTTTGCCATTCCCTTCTCCAGTGGACCACATTGTGTCAGACCTCTCCACCATGCCCACCCATCTTGGGTGGCTCCACAGGGCATGGCTTAGTTTCATTGAGTTAGACAAGGCTGTGGTCCTAGTGTGATTAGATTGACTAGTTTTCTGTGATTATGGTTTCAATGTGTCTGCCCTCTGATGCCCTCTTGCAACATCTACTCTCTTACTTGGGTTTCTCTTACCTTGGAGGTGGGGTATCTCTTCACGGCTGCTCCAGCAAAGCGCAGCCACTGCTCCTTACCTTGGAGGAGGGGTATCTCCTCACCGCTGCCCCTCCTGACCTTGAACATGGAGTAGCTCCTCTAGGCCCTCCTGTACCCACACAGCCACCGCTCCTTGGACATGGGGTTATTGTCAATGGTCCTTAACATAGCATTCACCAGCGCCTCCCTCCCTGTGAGGTTAGGCTGCTCCATATTGTTAGGTATTTGTCCATCCTCTATCCTCCCAATGAAAGTGAAAAGTGAAAGTGTTAGTCACTCAGTCATATTTGACTCTCTGTGACCTATGAGCTGTAGCCCACCAGGCTCTTCTGTCCATGGGATTTCCCAGGCAAGAATACTGGAGTGGGTTGCCATTCCCTTCTTCAAGGGATCTTCCCAACCCAGGGATCAAACCTGAGTCTCTTGAATTGCAGGCAGATTCTTTACAGCCTGTGCCACCAGGGAAGCCATATCCTCCCAATGAGCCTTTATTAATTTCCCTTCCAGGCTGGCCCAGGGCAGATAAAGGTGACACTGACCCTTAGAACTTCAAGAGCCGGAACCATAGAATAGAAAATCCTAAGTCAGTTTGGTCCCTGGGTCGGGAAGATCCCCTGGAGAAGGAAATGGCAACCCACTCCAGTACTCTTGCCTGGAAAATCCCATGGACAGAGGAACCTGATCAGCTATAATAGTCCGTGGGGTCACAAAAGGTTGAACATGACTGAGTGACTTCACTTTCTTTCTTTCTTTCTTTCTTTCTTTCCTTGAGTTAGGCAAGAGTGGAATGAAAGAACCAGAGAATATTATCATTTTATATAGCTATCCCATTATAAATACTAGAACCCGGTACAAATCAGTGTCTTCATGGATCAGCCAAACACAGCTGTGATCCTGGCATCTTTACTTCAGGATTTCCCCTATTTATTTATTTTTAAATATACATTTATTTATTTATTTGTGGCTGTTCCCAGTCTTAGTTGCAGCATGTTAACTCTTAGTTGCAGGATCTAGTTCCCTGACCAGGGATCAAACCCAGGCCCCTTACCTGAGGGGCATGGAGTCCTAGTCTCTGGACCACCAGAGAGCCCACCCCCCCTCAACCACCACCATATTATTTATTTTGCTAAAGAATTGCAAGGGGATCTGTGCAGACAATTTCACCAATGTCTTTATCCTTGAATTTTTTTTTTTTCCTTACAGTATATTATAAAACACTATTTGGGGAACTCCAGTTAGGGAAATTTTAAACTTAGGAATTGCTTTGCCTCATTAGACATCGTCGTAGGCTGACTTCAACTCAGAAGCTGAGCTGCACATGAATTATTTGCTGACCCAGAATTCATGTAAGCCCAGCGCAGAGTTCTTTCTAGTATCATTTCTATTTTGTATCTCTTTAATGATGAAACAATTATATCATCCTGTTTTTCCAGATATGGCAGGAGAAATTGATTTTGCCATGTGAATAAGCAGAAATCAATAATATTTGATCTTGTGCAATCCACTGGTATTTGCTCAATTAGTTCTTACAGAAGCATGTTATTCGCTCTGTTGGATGTAGAGTCATTTTGTGTTAAACTCAGTTCAGGGATAAAAGCTGAGTTTTTCTTTTAAGCGAAAATGTTTTCTCATGTTATTACTATTATTTACAGTAATATTAAGTGATTGGATCCCAAGAATTGTTGATAATAAGGTAGTAGTAAGGGACTTTTAGTTCAGACTTGTAATTTTCTTGATGGGGGAACAAGCTTTAATTGTCAGGTTCTCTATGTCTACATCAAAGTAACCCACCCCAGTGAAACATTTGAACAGAAAAAGGGTCAAAGCGAACACAAATCCTTGTAATTTGACTTGTTTAGCAATAATAGTTTATAGTTAAATAGTCTATAAGTTTACACAAAACACTTTTTTTTTTTTTTTTGTTTTAGAATTCTAGACAGGAGTAAAACATGAGCAAGGAGAAACATCTGAAAGACATCAAAAGTCTTCCTGGATATTTTTTCCTATGTTTTTGCTGTCTAGCTAGAAAAGAAGAATGTCTACGGCATTGCTTCTGTATGTGTGGTGAGGTAAGGTGACAATTTACACCAATATATATTTTTTGATGATCCTCAGGAAATGTAAACAATTGTGATGAAAGGACAAGAACATAGATTTTCATATACACGAAGAGTTACATACAAAATTGAGCAGAGCAGCATGATTTTAGTAGCTGAAGACTGGAAACTAGCAAATATGCATCAATGTTGTTCAGTCACCCAGTTGTGTCTGATTCTTTGTGACCACATGGACTGTAGCATGACAGGCTTCCCTGCCCTTCACTATCTCCCAGAGTTTGCCCAAGTTCATGTCCATTGACATTGAGTCAGTGATGGCATCCTGCCATCTCATCCTCTGATGTCCTCTCCTCCTTCTGCCCTCAATCTGTCCCATCATCAGGCTCTTACTTCCAGGGATTTAGCTGTTCGAATCAGGTGACAAGAATATTGGAGCTTTGGCTTCAGCATCACTCCTCCCAACCAGTATTCAGAGTTGATTTCCCTTAACGTTGACTGGTTTGATCTCCTTGCTGTCCAAGGAACTCTCAGGAGTCTTCTCCAGCGCCACAGTTTGAAGGCATCAATTCTTCGGCACTCCGCCCTCATAACCATACGTGACCATTGAAAAGACCACAACCTTGACTATACGGACCTTTGTTGGTAGACTAATTTCTCTGCTTTTCAACACGTTGTCTAGGTTTGTCATAACTTTCCTGCTACCTCTGATTTCATGACTGCAGTCACTATCTGCAGTGGTTTTAGAGCCCAAGAAGAAGAAATCGGTAACTACTTCCACCTTTTCCCCTTCTATTTGGCATGAAGTTATGTGGCTGGATGCCATGATCTTAGTTTTTTAATATTTTATTTTATGCTGCCTTTTCACTCTCCTCCTTCACCCTCATCAAGAGGTTCTTTAGTTCCTCTTCACTTTCTGCCATTAGAGCGGTATCATCCACATATCTGAGGTTGTTGATGTTTCTCCCACCTATCCTGATTCCAGCTTGTAACTCATCCAGCCCGACATTTCTCATGATGTGCTCAGCATATGGATTAAACAAATATGGTGGCTATAGACAGTCCTATCATACTCCTTTCTCAATCCTGAACCAATCAGTTTTGCAATACAGGGTTCTAACTGTTGCTTCTTGACCTGTATATGGGTTTCTGAGGAGACAGGTAAGATGGTCTGGGATTCCCATATCTTTAAGAGTTTTCCACAGTTTGCTTTCCACACAGTCAAAGACTTTAGTGTAGTCGATGAGAAAAGAGGTAGATGTTTTTCTGGTATTCCCTTGCTTCCTCTATGATCTATCAGAGGTTGGCAATTTGATCTCTGGTTCCTCTTCCTTTTCTAAACCCAGCTTGGACATCTGGAAGTTCTTGGTTTGCATAATGCTGAAGCCTAGCATGCAGGGTTTTAAGCATGACTTTACTAGAATGGGAGGTGAGTACAATTGTTCAATGGTTTGAACATTCTTTACTGCTACCCTTCTTGGGATTTGGGATGAAGATGGACCTTTTCCAATCCTGTGGCCACTGCTTGGTCTTCCAGATTTGCTGACATGTTGAGCATAGTGGATAAATCAGTGTGGTGTATCTATGCATTGGAATATTATCCAACAATGAAATGGAATAGACCACAGATACATGTAACAATAAGGATAAATTTCACACATGCAATATTAGAAGTGAAATAAGTCAGACACAAACAAGTACATTTCTTGTGTATACAAATTACATAGGCACACGTAAATAAATGATGATGTTGGAAGTCAAAATAACCTATAACTATGGGGGAGAAGAAGGGGCAATGATTTTAGAGAGAGCAGGAGTAGATGGTATCTTCCAGAGTGTTGGCAACGTTCTCTTTTTTGACCTGGGTTGTGATTACAAGGAGGTGTTCATATCGTGGATAATCTATTCTGCTGTACATTTAATTTTTTGTACCTTTATTATGAATGTCATACTTTTTTTTAAAGTTTAATAACCCTACTTTAAAAAATTGAGAGAGTGTTTGGGTGGGCAGACCATTCACATGTCAAATCCTGAATCGGGCACTCATTAGCTTCTATGGCCTTCAGTTCAATTCAGTTCAGTTCAGTCACTCAGTCGTGTCCGACTCTTTGCAACCCCATGAATTGCAGCATGCCAGGCCTCCCTGTCCATCACCAACTCCCGGAGTTCACTCAGACTCACATCCATCGAGTCAGTGGTGCCATCCAGCCATCTCATCCTCTGTTGTCCCCTTCTCCTCCTGCCCCCAATCCCTCCCAGCATCAGAGTCTTTTCCAATGGCCTTGGGAACATGTTATTGCATTATCTGCATCTTGGGCTGAGAAAATAAGGCTCAATACCTACCTGCAGACACCTGCAGTTGCTTGACTACTGCCAGTCTGCTCAGCATTGGCCCATCAAAAGGTACCAAGAGGGGCCTGATTATAAGACTGAGCAGAAAAGACTGATATAAGACTGATTGTAAGACTGAGGAGAAGGCAATGGAAACCCCCTCCAGTACTCTTGCCTGGCAAATTCCATGGACAAAGGAGCCTGGTAAGCTGTAGTCCATGCGGTCGCTAGGAGTCGGACACGACTGAGCGACTTCACTTTCAATTTTCACTTTCATCATTGGAGAAAGAAATGGCAACCCACTCCAGTATTCTTGCCTGGAGAATCCCAGGGACAGGGAGCCTGGTGGGCTGCCATCTATGGGGTCGCACAGAGTCAGACACGACTGAAGCAACTTAAGAGCAGCTGTGTAAGACTGAGCCTTGGCTGAAAAACTCAGTTTGATTCATAGATCAACATTGATTCATCAGTTTGATTCAAAATCCATTACACTGTTGATGTGTATTTGCTGGTTTCCAGCCTTTAGCTACTAAAATCATGCTGCTCTGCTCAGTTTTGTACATAACTCTTAGTGTATGTGAAAGTCTGTGTTCTTATCCTTTCATCGCAATAGTTTCCATTTCATGAGGATCATCAAAAAACACCAATTGATCAGTGAGTGAACACTCCATAATTTTATTTGGATCAAAATCTTTACTCTCAAGAAAACCCATGAAGTTTGTTTTACTATTTTTTTGCATTTTTACATAATGCATTTGAATTTGACACTCAGTGTCAATTTTCTGAGTAATGGTGGGCTGATGTGGTAAAAGTTGTTACTTGATTGATTGATTCAACCAATGAATACTAAGGACTGATTTTGTGTTGATTCACAGTTCAGTTTTGCTTTGAAGACAGGACCAATTGTTAATGCACATCTAAAGAAAGTTATATTCAATTAACCAACTTCAGTCACACAGACTTACAGTCTTCTATTTGAACAAAAGTTACAAAGTTGATGTAAACTTGGGACTTCACATCCATTTTCAAAAGTTGTTCAATGCTTCAGTGTAGAAGGAGACCCAAATGGTATCTTCACAATTTCATAGACAGATCCCCTGATTTACAAATCTATGAAATCTTAACATATAATAAAGCTGGGACTAGAACCGAAATCTTGTTTTAAACCTGCAAGCAGCTCAGTTAATAACTATTCAGAAAGAAAAATTTAGAGAGGATGAAACAGTTTTAAAAATAGATGTAGAAGGTTTTATTTATGTCTACATTTTGGTTTAATTTTATGTTAAAATGAATCAAGGCATTGGGTTAATACATATTGCAAAATCAGGATAGCTCATTAGCCTCAGTGAGTAAATTTATATTTTAAAAACATTGCCTTCTTTATGGTAAGCAGTAGTAGGAATAAGGAAGAAAGATTGGTTCAAGTGTCCTTATTCAACTTAACTTTTTGGGTGAGATTCTTTGGGGAATTACAGAATCATGGTACTGATATGGTGTGAGGATAGGCCATCATTAAAATTACTGAAAACTGGAAGATTCTTGTGTCCTCTTTCTTGCCCTTTGAATGTGGTGAGCTTCATCTTCAGTAGAAAGAAGACAAACTAATACGACAGATGACAGTCCTCCTGTAACACCTTCTGAGAAGAGGGTATAGCATGTCCTGGGCAGATGGGAGATATTAGAGAGCAGTGGTGTCTGGATGGCCATTGTCTTTGCCAGTTTTTGTGTCTGTCTCTTCCATTAAATGGCTATTTCCTTGACAAAAGGGATTGCTTTTTAAATTTAATTTTATATATTTATCTTTGGTTGTGCTGGGTCTTCGTTGATGCATGCAAGTGCATTCCTCTAGTTGTGGCGAGCCGGGGCTATTCTCGGTTGCAGTGAGCAGGCTTCTCATTGCAATGGCTTCTCACGTTGCAGTTCATGGGCTCTAGAGCACAAGCTCAGTAATTGTGGTGTGCAGGCTTAGTTGCCCCAGGCCAGGGATCACACCCATGTCCCCTGTATTGACAGGCATATTCTTAATCACTGAACCACCAGGGAAATCCAAGGGATTGCTTCTTAATTGTCTTTGTGTCCAAAATATCAAGTCAGTGACTTATACATAGTAGATGTTTGATAAGTAGTAGTTAATATCATTAAACAATAAATGATTGTCATGCTCAATTATGTTTGTCTCCATACCATCTCCAGGAGATGGTGAAGGACAGGGAAGCCTGGTATGCTGCAGTCCATGGGATCACAAAGAGTTGACCATGATGGAATAATTGAACAACAACAAACTCGACTAAAACCTCCATAAAGGAAGAGATTTTCATTCTAGCTGTGTCTCTAATATTACATCTGGCAAATTATAGTTGCTTGAAAAATATTGATTGTTGGAAATATACTCTCTTTTGATAGATTTCCTCTGCTTACACATCTCTCACATGACTGAAAATGGTTGCTCCAGTGTTTGAACCCGTATGGTATTCTGGGTCCACCATCAAATATATATATATATATATATATATATATATATATAAACCTCTCATTTGGGTTTGCTTGCTATTAACATGGCTGTCTATTCCATGAACAATGTATTATTTCTATTGACAGAATTACTTGTTAGAGAATGGAGATTTATAGAGCCTCAGAATATCTTACCCAAGAAGGAGGAGGTTTGGATGAGGCAAGCCTTCAGAATTCCCAGAAAAAAAGTCAGTTATAGGTTTCAAGTATGCAGCTATATATTCTCATTAAACATAATGCTGGCAGTAGTCAGTTCTACTTCGCTGAACTTTTCCAACAATCCAATTTGAAAAGCTCATAAGAATAATTGATGCCCAACTCATTGGAGACAGATTTTAGAAAAGTCAAAGAACTTAGCATTTATTTTAGATGCATTTTTACCCTAGTGGAAAGAACAAGGAATATATCCTTGAAATGATATTACAGGCAAAGTTCCATCAAGTGAAGATAAACAAAATTTAAACTGTATCTAAAACGCCCACCTGTCTCCATTTTTGATAGCAAAGGAAATTGGTGTAAACTTTTCTTTCAGTATAGAAACAGAAAATACAAGCAAATACGAAAGTGCAATGTGTATGAAATTAGTTGTAGGACTAGTGATATTTGAGGCAACTTCTTTCCTGTTGCAATAGATATTATACTTTGGGGATGGGAATAAAGCCTAAAGGATTAATAAATATCAGAAGGAATGACTTCCAAGTTGAGAGCATTTAGGATAGACTAGAAGCATCTTTCTTTTTGATTTATTATGTCTGACTGCAGTAGATCTTTGTTTCTGTGTTTAGGCTTTCTCTAGATGGGCGCATGGGCTTCTCATTGTAGTAGCTTCTCTTGAAGTTGCAGAATTAGTATAAAGTTTATGAAAATAACCCCCCAAATACCATTTTTAGCAAAGGCAAGTTGTAGCAATTCAAAGGTAAAGTGTTGGAGGAGTCCTGTAAAGTCCTATACTCTAACAGGTGCAGAAATTCAAGCTTTGAGTGGGAAAGCTATTTTGGAAAGTCCCACTTCTCTGGGGTCTAGAGTCAGAGCTGAATCCTGAGTAACTCTTTGCTGGACTCTTTGGTTCAGGTATGTTGTGTGGGCTAGACATTGACAGGTTATGAAAGACTGAAAATAACAGTAAGAGCAGGCATAGAATTTAGGTATTAGGCCTGTGCAACTGGAAACCACAGTGTCGTGTTACTCACTTATCAGATTGTTTCCAACTTAATGTTCATTTGAAAATATCATTTACTGTGCCCACCTAAAGCCCATGGAAATAAGAAGTGGCTAATTAAAGAGTCTGGGAATATGATTTTGAAAGATATATACTCTGGCATCACATAGCTGAAAGTAAAATGCAATCTCATAACTACTTAATACGGTGATAGATCTAAATTGCTAAGCAAGATGACTAACAAAGGAAAAAAGCCTTTTGGAGATTTAAAAAATAGAACTGGATGTCTGTCCTGTTTTTGTTTTTGGAAGATGTCAGATATCTTTTCACTATGAAGGTATATGCTTTTATCTACCACTTAAAACCTTCCTTAAAATCTGCAGGAAAAAATAGCTTGAATTCTGTATTTGCTATATGTCATGGAACCTCATTACTACCTACCTGGCATTCTGACAGAAGCTAGAGAAAATGAGCACCTACAGTGTAGCAATGCTTCCATTTAAGAGGTTACTTCGAAATGTTCTTCCCACCAGCCTGATTGTCCTTATGTTCCCAAGGGGAAACAATGCAATCTATTTTTTGCTGCATAAACTCCATGAAACATTGACATAAATGGATTCCTTGCTCCTTACAGCACAAGCCTGAGATGAATGTATTCTATAGAGTAAGGGGACATCATTATTTCACCATGTCTTTGTTTACTAAAACACTGTTTTATGAAGGGATAATTCCCCCATGGAACCAGCTCCTGAAGAAAGGTCTTGATTTATACCCATTGCTCAGCCTGTCTGATTGTATCCTCTGCACCAGGGTATAGTTTTTCAGCCAGATCTATATTTTATGACTCATGGGCAGGTGTTTGATTCAAATACTGCTGGACTGTGTTGCTCACTGTTTTCCCCTCTGGTCAACCTTTTCCCCCTTTTTAAAATCTGTCAAATTGAAAACAATCAAAAAGGTATAAATAATTACTGGTTGTTATATCTATTTAAGTGAATCATTAGGAGCAAAACCACATGCCTAGGATTTCACACATTTTCCACTTCCACAGATGAACCTTTCAGAGAATCTTAATTTGGAACTAAATAATAAACTGCAGGGAGAGATGATAAATCTTTGAAAATACATTGGAGAACAGCCATTCAGTGAAATGGGTCAAGAACCTACTGGAACTTCCCTGGTAATCCAATGGGTCTCTGTGCTCCCAATGCAAGTTTAATCCCTGGTCAGGGAACTAGATCCCACATGCCACAGCTAAGAGTTCACATGCGGGGGCTAAACGTCCTGCCTGCTGCAACTAATGATTCCATATGCCTCAACTGCGACCCAGCAAAGACAAATAAATACTTTTTTTTTTTTGAAAGATCAAGAGCCTACCAACTTCAGCCCAGGAATGAACTTGGCTTTTCCTCAATGGGCACTAAGGAGGGAGTTGAAGTTTGCTTAGCCTCAATATGCTTTACTGAAAAGATAAGAAAAGGAGGCATGATTTTTTTTTTTAATCGAATTAAGTTGTGTCTTAAATTTCAAACTATGAGAAAATGTTATGTTATTATTACTGTTTTCTTAGCTTGTCCAATTATTATCCATTGAAATGTATTCAGGTCAAACTCTTATCAAGGTTTGCCTCTTCTATAGTTGTGCAGCACAAACTTGAACCCAAAATTGTTCTAGATTCTGTAGAAAGAGCAGTAACCTCTCCTGCTGCTCCGAAAAGGGAAGTACATTAAAAACACAATATGCCATGTACCACCAAGTACTAAAATGAACTAAAAAAGAGCAGAGAAAGGAAAGAGAAAAGGGCCTGTTGGACTGGGTTGACAAGAGAGTCTCCTGCAATAAGGTTGCATTTGGGAAGAGATCGCAAATAAGCAAGGATGTCAGCCAACTAATGAAGGAGAGTCCTGGCCGAGGAAACAGCAAGTGCAAAGGCAATGGCAAGCATTATGTGTTACAGGGAGAATAGGAGGTCATGTGCATGGAGCACGGTGAATCGGGGGCAGCTGGATAGAAGACCAAGTCAGAAAGCCAGCACAGGGCAAGATGATGCAGGGCCCTCTAGGCCAAAGGGTTGGGATTGAACTCTGGGGGAGCAGTGAGAGGTCAGAGGGTTGAAGAACATGATCTGACATGGATTGCTCTATCAATTTTGTGGAGAAGAGACCACATGGGGGGCAAGGGTGGAAGCAATTATAAACAAAAGACCAAGTGACAAGTGATGGGAGGAGGGGAGGAGAGGGTGACAAGTGATCAGATTCTGAGAATATCCTGGAGGCAGAGCTGACAGGATCTCCTGAAAAAACTGTATTATGGGATATGAAAGCAAGGATAGTCAACTCACAGTGATATCCATGAAAATTATAGGTAATTAATTGGAAATGACACTCCCAGCCCATATCAAGTATTTGTCCTAAGATGCATACTGAGCTTAATTGACTTCTCTTTCACTTGACTTTTACTTAATTTTCACATTGCTTGTGTTTTATGTTAATATTTAAGGATCTCAGGTACATAGAATTGAATTATTCATGAGCCTTTGTCTCTGGAACATCATTATCACTAAGACAAGCAAGCCCTGTTTTACTTATTTAATTTTATTTTAATATTTCACCCTTTCATCTATGATTCTTGTTTGTCTTTTCACCTTTTCACTCAGTTACATAACAAAATATATCTGATATTTGTCCTTGTGTATACCTTCGAAAAATTTATGGGGTTATTTGTAAATCTATGCCTAAAATTTAATATAAGTAATATCATGCTATAGATTATGCTTTCTTTTTTAAAAATAAGCTTATGGTTTTTTAAGAATCTATTGACGTTGCTTTATACACTTGTTGTTCATCATTTCTGAGGGCTGCAGAATTTTCCATAGCATGTATTGGCCCAGCTGAAGTCATCCAGTCTCCTAGTTTTCTTGTGCTCCTTGTAGCTAATGATGCTGTAAGAAATACACATTTACTTGTCTTCTTATAGTCTTGGATGGTGATTTCTAGGGAATATGATTAGCAATTAGTTTTTGTTTAAATGCTATTTATCAACATATTCACAATGAATCACACACAATCAATGATCATTTCACACTGACAACAGAGAATTAAGGGTGTTTGGTCAATTTTAAAAAGATAACTCAGTAAGTTTATTTTTATTGATCTTGAAACAGTGGAGAAGTTTATAGAATGCTTCCATACTCAGCTTTGGAAATTAAAAACTGAATAAGAATTCTACCTAGAAGAGAAAAGGAAAAGCAAATTTTCACTTATGAGAATGAAAGAAAGCAGAATGAAAGATAGTAACAGTCATTCTAAGATCCAGATTAAATTACATCAGAATCAGATCCATTCCTTTGCTCATTTTCACTCCCCTAGAGAGGTTCTTCACCCCAGATCAGAAACTGTCCCCCCACAACCAGTGTCCGTCCGAAACTGCAGAGTAAACTGCCAGTGAAAGTGTTATTTGCTCAGTGGTGTCTGACTCTTTGCGACCCAGTGGACTCTTCCCCACCAGGTTCCTCAGTCCATGGGATTCTCCAGGCAAGAATACTGGTGTGGGTTGCCATGCCCTCCTCCAGGAGATCTTCCCAACCCAAGAGATAATCCTCTGAGTCTACCTCAATATGGGCCACAAAAATGCAAAACTTGAGATTCTCTAGGCTACCAAGCAAGCTGATGAAGAGAATTTTAATGGATGCACCACTGCCCTTTCCCCCATGCTGGTAACAGATTCTTAAGAGGAAATGAGTTGATGGATGTTGATGATGAGGCGTCTGCTTATGCACCACGTGCTGTTCTAGACACTGGAGATTTGATTGGTGAGCAAGAACCCAGTGTGGACGACTTCCCTGGTGGCCCAGTGGTTAAGAATCTGCCTGCCAATGTGGGGGACACAGGTTCGATCCCTGGTTCGGGACAATCCCACCAGCTGAGGAGCAACTAAGCCCATACAACACAACTAGAAGCCTACAGTCCACAAGGAAGAGTAGCCTCCACTCACCACAGCTAGAGAAAGCCTGAGCGCAGCAACGAAGAGCCAGCACAGCCGAAAAGAGAACACAGTGTCAAATGGTGTCCGATGATGATAGCTAGCCTAGCTTTGGCAGTGGAAAAAAGTTCTCAGTGTTCCCAGGTCTAATACTCTTACTGGACAATGACCGAAGCTTAGGGAAGGGAATTCTTCCTGAATTCCAGGCTACCGTCTTCATCCTGGCCACCTTTGTGTGGCTGTTATGATTAGCCTAGATGCTAGAGCTGCCATTCACAGATATCACCAGGATGTTTTCCAGCTTAAAGAAAACACTAAGAAAAACCCGTACTTCTGCTTAGAAATGTGGTAGTTAAGTATAGGATTGCTGTTATAGATTTGGGCTTGGTCTTTCAAGCTTTGTGCTGGGTTCTGCCATGTTGATGGGCCCTGCCGCTTACCTGACTCCACCTTGAAGCTCCATCCAGTCTTCCCTGTGTGTGGTCCATATAGCAAACAGACTCCCAGGTGCCGATAAACACCCCTCCTCAAGTCTGCAAGTATTGCTTATGTACAAGTGAGGTTTTTCTCTTGAGTTGATATAGGGATATTTCATTCTGTTTCTAGTTTAACACTCCTCCCCCTCCCCCCATCCTTTCCAGCAGGAGCAAGAGAGATCCTGATTAAGCTAAGCAGCAATTAAACATCCTAATGCTGTCATTATCTTTCCTTAAGTAGCCACTTCAGCCACGAGGAGAACATTAAACCGAAATTTAATTTTCTAAGAGGGTAGGTAGGCTTTCAATTTTCCCGGTTCTGGATTTGTCAAAAGGAGCAGAGAGGTCTTTGTTTATCCTAAGAGACTCTTTAGATTGAATTTAGAATTCATGGGGATAATCTCTTTGGATCATATTTGTAAAATATATTTCCATCCAACAGTAAAGTGCTATCTGCAAGAAAGAAAGCTCATCTTGTGCCATCTGGCAATGCTCTGTCAGGCCAGCATCGGTGGGGCAGATAGGTGGCCCACAGATCAGCACTGACTGTCAAGGCATCACCTTCTCCAGATGACTCCTGTATTTGTACTTCAACTGATTGTGAATCCTGGGCTCAGACATCCAAGTGCTGGAACTTCCAAGGTGGTCCAATGGTTAAGACTTTGCCTTCCAGTTGCAGGATGGTTAGCGAACTAAGATCCCACGTGCCTGCTGGCTGAAAAGCCAAAACAGACAACAGAAACAATATTGGAAGGAATTCAATGCACACTTGTAAAATGACCCACATTAAAAAAAAGTCTTAAAAGAGATCCAAAAGCTACTGCAGGCTTCTCTAGAGAAAGATGAGCTCAGTTTTGTCTACTCTTCTCGAGGCTGAGTCCCCATTCTAGTTGTTCCCAAACTGGTCCTTTTTCTCACAATGTGTAATGGTCACACTTCAGCCTAATGAGGTTGAATTCCAGGACTCAGGTTTCACAGGTACTAATAACTCGGGAACATGGGATACTCCCTAAGGGAAACAGAGAGCAGCTCGGTTTGCAGAATCTGATGTGATTTGATTTCATGGCAAAATGGCCCGTCTCTCTTGCAGCTCTTCTTGCTCCTCTGATTCTTGTTCCTCTGATCTCCCTGCCAGCACCTTCTGGATACAAGAGCCTTTTTTGTCCTGGAAACTCACTAAGATGGTCCCCAGGTTAGAGTCTTTGATGACTTGCTCTGCTTCACTACCTGTAAATACTGTTTCTTCTAACCCTCCCACACATTCATCTGGTTCCTTTAATTCAAACATCAGCTTAATGTCTTGTTATGGACACTATTCCCGAGTTCCTAATGAGAGTCACCACCTAGTAACTACTTTCACTTACTTTTTGTACTTTTGCATAGGTAGCTTTTAATTTTACTTTTACATTTTGATTTTTCATGTTAAAAATTCAAACGAAATTTTATTCTGGGTTCAAATTCTGCCTTTGCTTTCTTCTGTAATAATTTTAGGATAATCCAAAAAGAAAGGATTTCCTGGGTTGTTGGGTATGTCTCTAACAAGCCTTGAAGAAGTAGGAATATTATTCCAAGTGCTTTTGGTAATTGAATATGGTGGAGGATTCATCCAACTACTAAGATCAATTAAGAAAGCCTGGATTCTCAAAGACCAGTCTTCCATATTCACCAAAGGTAGATTGCTTATAGCCAACATAATTTTTTAAAGAGTATGATCTGAAAAAGCCCCAAAGCACCAGGCAAATTGTACCTAAGAAAAATTAGATGAATTGTCTTTGTCACTAGGAAGATCTCTTTTGGGTCCCTAAAAACAATTAGAACCCTGAGGCTAGTATTATTACCTCTAAGAGGGGTAATATACTTATCCAACATATACTCTTAAGGTCACTGGGAAAACTTCTAAAGAATTTCCATTAAGCTATCCACTACAATTCAGCGAACATTCATCATGTGATAAAGGTCATAATGGATATTACAAACAGGAAGGGGACATGGCCTCTGCCTTCAAGGAGCCCATATTCTAGGGCAGAAGATGGACATGGAGATTCATGACTGGGGGCATAAGGTGCATTGCAGAGCAAGCTCTCACCAAACAGCCAAGGGAGGACAGACCAAGAAGAGACACATCCCAGATGGTGCATCTGGCCAGCACCCAACTGTGGATCACACAGCATATCTAGGGAAAGAGGCTTAAAATGAATGAACGTCCCTTCTATGCCAGTGTTGGAGAGACTGTCAGTTTCCACCTGGGGATTTCAAATACTCATAGCTTCTGATGATCTTAGCATTCTTAACACTGGGCTAAGGATAGCCCAAGGCAGGCAGCGAGGCCTGAGAACAGTGCTGATTCCATCACCGTGAAGCAGGTGAGGCATAAGGCTATCTAGGCCAGCCTCAAAAATAGGTAATCCAGTGCTCCTCCATTCAGAAAGCTGTTTGCAATCGCAATCTGCAACACTGCATTGTGGTGTGTGCCTGGTTAGTCGCTAAGTTGTGTTTGACCACATGGACTGCAGCCCACCAGGCTCCTCAGCCCATGGGATTCTCCAGCCAAGAACACTGGAATGGGTTGCCATTGCCTCCTCTTCCAGGTAGTCTTCCCAACCCAGGGATTGAACCCACATCTCCTGCAAGTCCCCTGCACTGCAAGTGGATTCTTTACCACTGGGCCACTGGGGAAGCATCTTGGTAACTTACAGCTAATTTGGAAAAAGGGTCCTTGTCCAAGTTTAGTTTACTCCCTCTCCATATCCACATCATTCACTCCCAGATTCCAAAGCTCCAAATATCAGTTAAGCATTCTTCTACAAAACTCATTTTGTAGTTTAAAGTGTTTAATCTTTACTCATGCAAACATCAAAGATTAAGGTATTTCACTCCATACTATCTTGTGCTTACTCCTATAAAGGGTAAATCATTGGCAAGTGGAATAATTATAACAATTTTTGGAATTGTATCCTCTACCCAGGAGGGTATTGTGCCTGTATCTCCTTAGTTGAATATATGTTATGAGCTTAAGGTTCAAGCAAATATATGGCTTTGAGTGGAGGGCTCTTTCCTTTCCAGTTAGCCACTTGTCTCTACGTGTGTCCTTCCTGCTATGATAGTGCAGAGGTCCAAGGCAGTCAATGGTGGTGTTCAAAGGTATCAGTTTTGTCCCAGGATGGAACAACTGGTTCACCTTTTCTATCTGGAGAAAATAAATTAGAAGTAATTACATCAGTGTTGAGTCCTGGAAAATAATTCAAAATTATATATTGTACAGTAGAAAGTCTGGCAAATAAAACTATCATTTATATCAACAAATTAAATTGACTTTCTTACTATTCTTTTTCACACATTAGAAATTTGTTTAAAATGCATCTAGTAGAATATTTAAAGAAAAGTTATCTTGACATGGAGTCCCTAGAGTCTATTGAATTTTATGACCATTGCAAAGTATTTTTCACTATCATCACTAATCTTCCTTAAAGGGATGTGTTGTCATTAACTTGTAGGAGAACAGATCCCAAACCTGTTTCTTGTGTCACCAGAGGTATTCTGGGTTCCACTGTGTCAAGTATTCTATGGAATTCAAAAAGACAGAAGACTATGCATTATTTAGTTGATCTCAGAGAACAATGAGGAACTTTGAGCATAGTCTCCTCTTGCATGTGGGTGCCCAGTGTAGTTTTGCCAACTGGGGTGAAAGCCACAATCAAAAGGAAGCATAAAGCTCTTGGTGATCTCTTCCTAATCTACTTTCCAGCTCTTATCCACTGATGGACCCATGATGGCACATTTTCCTTAATGAAAACTTGCCATCACACATTTAAACCGCTTTCTTGGAGTCTTCTACAATTCTTCGGTTTTTCCTCTGCCTAGCATATATGTCACCATGTCTTCCATTTCTTATTCAAATTCTGAATTGTTTGACATCTCTGTCAAAGTTTACTCTAATAACCCCAGGTGTTTCTACTCTGTCCCTACAGCACTTGACTCAAGCTACTGACACACTTACCTTGCAAATTTATCGATAATAACTTTCTTCATCCAAACAGTTCCATCTAGGCCGTCCCATTCATTGGGATAAACATGATCTTTCTGTGACTTCACTCCTCAAAATTGAAGTCTAAATTTCTTAGCATGATTTTTCATGATATGCTCCACCTGTTATTTTCTGAGCCTTTTCTTATCCCGTGTATATATCACCCTCATGACCTTCTGACCTACTAGAAGTTTTTTGAACAGACTGGGTCCACGTCTACATCCCTTGTTCAGGATAATTTTTGAGCTATTCCCTCTTCTATTCCAAGCCCCTTAGCCTAATTTACGGCACATGGTAGGTTCTCCATCAATATTTGTGGAATATATACTAGATGAGGAGTAGAGATGATATGTCTTGAAGTTTATGGCTCCTGCTAACACATTGCATTACCAGCCTGGTGCACAGAGATGTTTTCCAATCACTTGTGAAGAACCTCCAACTCAACTCTCAGTGCCCAAAGGCATGTTATTCAAATTTTCAAATTGTCCAGATCATTGTCCTGGCTTTGCCACACTTGCCTTAGGATATTTTAAAGTCAGCGAGAAAGGGTATGATAAAATATAACACACATAGTATTTTTGTCATCTTCGTCATTTGTTCAGTGGTCCTATCTATAAGCTCTGTGTGCTTAGACATGAAACATATCTGAGTGTTGGTTTTCCTGTTAGCAAAATACTATAATGATGATTAGCTCATCACGTTATTTAAGAATTAAGAATAATAGCCTAAGTATAGCAGGTAGAACTTCAAGACATTCAATAAACGTTTGCTTTCCTCTTTCATTATTTTGTGACCATAGTCTAGTTTGGTCTGAGATACATTTCAAATGCTGAACCAAGTTTTGTTTGAGAAGATGTTTGAACAATTGCCAAAAGCAGAATATCAAAATCCATGGCTTGCAATTATTCATTCTCTTTCATCCTTTACACTGCTTTAGGTATTCAGATATTGTCTGCATTGCCAAATATATATTAGGTTGATAAATTGAGAGTGAAGGACCATTATCCTAGAGCAATATACACTAGTCTTGGATGGCCTGCGAGAAATGTATGACTTAGTGTAGCATATTTGTAAAGACCATTGGTTATAATTATGGAAACTGGAGGTTTTATCCCAGGACTACTGTTACCTGAATTTGGACAAGTTCCCCATATTTGTAGGGACTATATAATTTTTTCATACAATAAAATAATAGAATATTGATGGTTGGAGAGGTCTTAAAAAACTCAAGCTTTTAAAAACTCTCTGATTCTTTTTTTTTTTTTTTTATGTTTTACTGATCTTTTATTAAGATTAGGTAAATTTAATTTAATCTTTTATTCTTTTTTTTTTTTTTTTACTTTCACTTTTAATGACGTGAAAGATGTTACCTGTCATAGGGTAACTTTTTTTTTTTTTTTTTAATTTTAAAATCTTTAATTCTTACATGTGTTCCCAAACATGAACCCCCCTCCCACCTCCCTCCCCATAACATCTCTGTGGGTCATCCCCATGCACCAGCCCCAAGCATGCTGTATCCTGCGTCAGACATAGACTAGCGATTCAATTCTTACATGCTAGTATACATGATAGAATGCCATTCTCCCATATCATCCCACCCTCTCCCTCTCCCTCTGAGTCCAAAAGTCCGTTATACACAGCTGCGTCTTTTTCCTGTCTTGCATACAGGGTCGTCATTGCCATCTTTCTAAATTCCATATATATGTGTTAGTATACTGTATTGGTGTTTTTCTTTCTGGCTTACTTCACTCTGTATAATCGGCTCCAGTTTCGTCCATCTCATCAGAACTGATTCAAATGAATTCTTTTTAACGGCTGAGTAATACTCCATTGTGTATATGTACCACAGCTTTCTTATCCATTCATCTGCTGATGGACATCTAGGTTGTTTCCATGTCCTGGCTATTATAATCAGTGCTGCGATGAACATTGGGGTACATGTGTCTCTTTCAATTCTGGTTTCCTCGGTGTGTATGCCCAGCAGTGGGATTGCTGGGTCATAAGGGAGTTCTATTTGCAATTTTTTAAGGAATCTCCACACTGTTCTCCAGAGTGGCTGTACTAGTTTGCATTCCCACCAACAGTGTAGGAGGGTTCCCTTTTCTCCACACCCTCTCCAGCATTTATTGCTTGCAGATTTTTGGATCGCAGCCATTCTGACTGGTGTGAAGTGGTACCTCATTGTGGTTTTGATTTGCATTTCTCTGATAATGAGTGATGTTGAGCATCTTTTCATGTGTTTGTTAGCCATCCGTATGTCTTCTTTGGAGAAATGTCTATTTAGTTCTTTGGCCCATTTTTTGATTGGGTCGTTTATTTTTCTGGAATTGAGCTGCATAAGTTGCTTGTATATTTTTGAGATTAGTTGTTTGTCCGTTGCTTCATTTGCTATTATTTTCTCCCATTCAGAAGGCTGTCTTTTCACCTTGCTGATATTTTCCTTTGTTGTGCAGAAGCTTTTAATTTTAATTAGATCCCATTTGTTTATTTTTGCTTTTATTTCCAGAATTCTGGGAGGTGGATCATAGAGGATCCTGCTGTGATTTATGTCTGAGAGTGTTTTGCCTATGTTCTCCTCTAGGAGTTTTATAGTTTCTGGTCTTACATTTAGATCTTTAATCCATTTTGAGTTTATTTTTGTGTGTGGTGTTAGAAAGTGATCTAGTTTCATTCTTTTACAAGTGGTTGACCAGTTTTCCCAGCACCACTTGTTAAAGAGATTGTCTTTACTCCATTGTATATTCTTGCCTCCTTTGTCAAAGATAAGGTGTCCATATGTGTGTGGATTTATCTCTGGGTTTTCTATTTTGTTCCATTGATCTATATTTCTGTCTTTGTGCCAGTACCATACTGTTTTGATGACTGTGGCTTTGTAGTAGAGCCTGAAGTCAGGCAAGTTGATTCCTCCAGTTCCATTCTTCTTTCTCAAGATTGCTTTGGCAATTCGAGGTTTTTTGTATTTCCATACAAATCTTGAAATTATTTGTTCTAGTTCTGTGAAAAATATGGCTGGTAGCTTGATAGGGATTGCATTGAATTTGTAAATTGCTTTGGGTAGTATACTCATTTTCACTATATTGATTCTTCCAATCCATGAACATGGCATATTTCTCCATCTATTAGTGTCCTCTTTGATTTCTTTCATCAGTGTTTTATAGTTTTCTGTATATAGGTCTTTAGTTTCTTTGGGTAGATATATTCCTAAGTATTTTATTCTTTTTGTTGCAATGGTGAATGGAATTGTTTCCTTAATTGCTTTTTCTACTTTCTCATTATTGGTGTATAGGAATGCAAGGGATTTCTGTGTGTTGATTTTATATCCTGCAACTTTACTATATTCATTGATGAGCTCTAGTAATTTTCTGGTGGAGTCCTTAGGGTTTTCTATGTAGAGGATCATGTCATCTGCAAACAGTGAGAGTTTTACTTCTTCTTTTCCAATTTGGATTCCTTTTATTTCTTTTTCTGCTCTGATTGCTGTGGCCAAAACTTCCAGAACTATGTTAAATAGTAGCGGTGAAAGTGGACACCCTTGTCTTGTTCCTGACTTTAGGGGAAATGCTTTCAATTTTTCACCATTGAGGATAATGTTTGCTGTGGGTTTGTCATATATAGCTTTTATTATGTTGAGGTATGTTCCTTCTATTCCTGCTTTCTGGAGAGTTTTTATCATAAATGGATGTTGAATTTTGTCAAAGGCCTTCTCTGCATCTATTGAGATAATCATATGGTTTTTATTTTTCAATTTGTTAATGTGGTGAATTACATTGATTGATTTGCGGATATTGAAGAATCCTTGCATCCCTGGGATAAAGCCCACTTGGTCATGGTGTATGATCTTTTTAATGTGTTGTTGGATTCTGATTGCTAGAATTTTGTTGAGGATTTTTGCATCTATGTTCATCAGTGATATTGGCCTGTAGTTTTCTTTTTTTGTGACATCTTTGTCAGGTTTTGGTATTAGAGTGATGGTGGCCTCATAGAATGAGTTTGGAAGTTTACCTTCCTCTGCAATTTTCTGGAAGAGTTTGAGTAGGATAGGTGTTAGCTCTTCTCGAAATTTTTGGTAGAATTCAGCTGTGAAGCCGTCTGGACCTGGGCTTTTGTTTCCTGGAAGATTTCTGATTACAGTTTCAATTTCCGTGCTTGTGATGGGTCTGTTAAGATTTTCTATTTCTTCCTGGTTCAGTTTTGGAAAATTGTACTTTTCTAAGAATTTGTCTATTTCTTCCACATTGTCCATTTTATTGACATACAACTGCTGATAGTAGTCTCTTATGATCCTTTGTATTTCTGTGTTGTCTGTTGTGATCTCTCCATTTTCATTTTAAATAATTTTATGTACTTGTCTACTTTTATTTTGGGCTGCGTTGGGTCTTGTTGCATGGGCTTTTCTCTAGTTGTGGTAAGCAGGGACTACTCCCTAGTCGCTGCATGCAGGCTTCTCAATGCAAGTGGCTTCTCTTGTTGTGGAGCACAGGCTCTACAGCGCATGGGTGTCAGTAGTTGTGGCTCAGTGGGTGTGGCTCCCAGGGTGTAGGCTCAACAGCAGCTTAGTTGCTCCAGGGCATGTGGAGCTTCCTGGGTCAGGGACCAAACCCTTGTGTCCTGCATTGGCAGGCAGATCCTTTACCACTGATTCACCAGCAAAGCCCCTCTGATTCTTTTGTGAAGTCGCTCAGTTGTGTCCGACTCTTTGTGACCCCATGGACTGTAGCCCACCAAGCTCCTCTGTCCATGGGATTCTCCAGGCAAGAGTATAGGGTCAATGGTAAAGGCCACAAACAGATAACTATTTTAAATATTATTAATAAGTAATAAGATAACACTATAACTATAATGAGTGATTTTATCTTATAAGGAATGCTGTATGAGTTAATCCTTTTGTGTGTGTATATGCTGTGCTGTGCTTAGTTGCTCAGTTTAGTTCAGTTCAGTCACTCAGTTTTGTCCGACTCCGCGACCCCATGAATCAACCCCATCATCAACTCCTGGAGTTCACTCAGACCCACGTCCATCGAGTCAGTGATGCCATCCAGCCATCTCATCCTCTGTCGTCCCCTTCTCCTCCTGCCCCCATCCCACCCAGCATCAGAGTCTTGTTGCTCAGTTGTGTCCAATTCTTTGTGACCCCATAGACTCTAGCCCTCCAGGCTCCTCTATCCATGGAAGGCTCCTCTGTCCATGGAATGCTCCAGGCAAGAATACTGGAGTGGGTTTCCATGTCCTCCTCCAGGGTATCTTCCCAGCCCAGAGATCCAACCCAGGTCTCCTGTGTTGCAGGCGAATTCTTCACCAGCTGAGCTACCAGGGAAGCCCGTGTGTGTGTGTGTGTGTGTGTGTGTTTGATCAAAACTGAATTAAAAAGTGATGCTGGGGAGAAAAGTTTCCCAGGGAAAAGATGCTGACTGAATCATTTTTTAACGTGGCTGGAAAAATTTTTTTAATGTAATTAAGAAGACAGTACTATATGAAGAACATTCTGCTATGGCTTTATTGGCCCATTTTCTAATTTTAAAAAGAAAACATATTACAAATGAAATGAATGGGCCATAATACATGTTGTATGCCAGTTAGAATGATGGATGGGCTCCAAGAAGAAATAACCAATGTCCACAATAGGCTTGTGAAAAGAGTAAGGCCTTGTTTTTTTTGTAGCCAATAGAAGTGAAAGCATTCAATGACCCCCTCTAACAAATGAATAATTTTCATTATCTGTCAGTATTCTTTTATTTTCTCTTCCTTACATTATTCTATTCAACTTGGTCTCCTAGTTTTATAATTAGAAGTCCTTGAATATGAGTAGAAAGGAAAGAGAAAACCTCTAAAAGGGAATACTCTTTGTAAAGGCAAGTATTGCCTTTCAGAAAATCGCAGAGGTGATCCTTCTTTGCAGTAGTCAGAGAAAGCATTTTGATGGAGTGATGATGGATCTGTCTGAAAGTAATGACGGATGTTTGTTTCTTGTTAAACAATGTAGCTTTTCAGAATGTTAAATATAGCTTTTTATGCCCTCTGGCCAACAAAGTGCTGTGTGGGTGTGCCATGTGGTATGTAGTAAGTACACTCCCAGGCCGTACAAGGGAGCTCTGATGAGGCATTTTAAGCAGGGGAAGGAGAAAGTATTGCCCTGGAATTGTGCAAGGACTAGACCAAAAACTGTACCCAAAGTAGCACAGTGATACTGGACTTAGGGGGCTGAACAAAGGAGAGTCCGCCCAGGTGAAAAAGGGCCAGGGCATTTTCAGATAGAATCAATATTTGAAGTTATTAGATAATCATGCATGGTTCTGGGTGTTCTCATTAATTGTGGTAGAGTCCCATTCTGCACCACAGTGGAAAAGGAACAATGCACCCCCATCGAGCAGTGCTGGCTATTATTTTTTTCTCAGCTGCAAACCCACCCTTCTGCATTGTTCTTTGTGATACAAAGCTTAAAGATTTGCAATCCACATTTCTCCTTTGGAAACTGAGTTTATGTCAGATTTCAGCAATAGGAGTGTAAGGGGAAGACCAAGAGTCTGGCTGAATTAAAAGGATAAACGCAGGGTTGCCAGTAAGCACCCAGAATGCTTTAGGGTGACTCAAAGAGGACTTAGGAGGAACTTTTTTTTTTTTTTATGTTTTCATTTGGAAGTGAAAACTATGCTGCCCATGCTCCGTGCAAATGGAGGACAGGTATATTGTTCTAATTACTGACTTTGATTAAACCATCGTCCAGCCTATTTCTCACTCCCATCCTCCATCAGACATCCCTTGCTGGGGCCAGAGACTCTCTTGGCCCAGGATGAACATGTCTTAGGCTTCTTTTGCAGCTTTCTCATACTTGCATTATGCTGACATTAGTTCAGCATTTTCTTGAATTCTCTCACCTATTCCTGAGTTTCATTCTCTTTCCCATTGTGGGTTTATTCCTTTGGAAAACTCCAAACTTTGATATCATTTGAATTTGGCTGTGAACTAGAGGGGAATCTATATACTCTCTCCTCCATCTTAAAGCTAAAGTTTTCAATCTTCTTTAAAGAAATTGTTACAAATTATCATTGACATTGATTTGTGCTTCCATGTCTTTTTCATTCAGTAAAAATTTGATGATATCTTCTTTGATTTTTCAATATTGCCACATTGCTTCAGGTAAATAAGTTATTACTATTTATTGAGAAATTGCCAATCAGATTTATACTATGTGCAAGAAAAATATGTAAAGATAGTACTTGGAATAAGCCATAATCTCAGATGTATCTTCTTATTTGCGATTCACTTTTCACTTGCTGTTCACTTTAGCAAGTCATGTAACCTCCCTGAGCTGCTAAATTTCTCATGCTGAGAATAATGATACTTATCTCATAGACTTATCTTAAAAATTCAAGTAGGTAATGTATATTCTGAAGCAAATATATTACCAGGAAACCAAGGAATTTTGAAAGAGTATATTAATTAAAATCATAGAGGAAGACCACTGCATGGTATAGTTGATGTGTTGTTGTTCAGTTGCTAAATTGTGTCCGACTCTTTGCAACCCCATGGACTGTAGCCCCCCAGACTCCTCTGTCCATGGAATTTCCCAGGCAAGAATACTGGAGAGGATTGCCTTTTTTTTTCTGCAGGGGATCTTCCTGGATCAGGGATTGAACCTATGTTTTCTGCATTGGCGGGAAGATTCTTTACTACTGAGCTACCCATAGTGGTTGCCCATAGTGGTTGATAGGAAGTGATAAATGTAGTCCTAACCAAACATATCCATTTTTTGAACTTAAGAAAGTGAAAACTTAGAAAAACATGAGTGAAATGTTTTCTGTATACAAGAAGCATTTACTGGGAATGAAAGAAGAAACACTTGCCTGAGAAAAGGCTCCACATTTCTGATGATTTTGGAAAAGAAGTTGTGTAGTTTAAGAGAAGAGGAAGAACCAGCCACATAGATCTAAGTGCACAAGTATTGTTGGCAGAGTAACCCCCTACCCTCACTCCAAAACTGTCATAAATTAGTCCCTGGAAACTGTGAATTCATTATATTACATCGCAAAGGTATCATTACAGATGTAACTAAGGTTATGAATTTTAAAATAGGGCCATTATCCTGCATTAACCTGAACTTAGCATATTAAAAAGCTAAGAGTTACCACTTTGCCGACAAAGGTCCATATAGTCAAAGCTGTGGTTTTTCCAGTAGTCATATATGGATATGAGAGTTGGACCATAAAGAAGGCTGAGCACCGAAGAATTGATGCTTTCAAACTGTGGTGCTGAGGAATATTCTTGAGAGTTCCTTGGACAGCAAGGAGATAAAACCAGGCAATCCTAAAGGAAAGCAACCCTGAATATTCGTTGGAAGGACTGGTGCTGAAGCTGAAACTCTAATAGTTTGGCCACCTGATGCAAAGAACTGACTCATTGGAAAAGACCCAGATG
Organism: Budorcas taxicolor; assembly: GCF_023091745.1. NCBI lineage: Eukaryota > Metazoa > Chordata > Mammalia > Artiodactyla > Bovidae > Budorcas > Budorcas taxicolor. The sequence goes on along the minus strand of NC_068910.1, from coordinate 51,478,582 downwards.
CTTGGAAATGTTGAAGTTAGGAGGAGAAGGAGGTAACTGCAGATGAGGTGGTTGGATGGCATCACTGACTCAGTGGGCATGATTTTGAGCAAATTCTGGGAGATAGTAAGGGACAAGGAAGCCCGGCATGCTGCAATCCATGGGGTCACAGAGAGTGGAACATAACTTAGTGACTGAACAACAAAAAGGCTACGCATGGATCTGACACCTGCCATAGTATTTGAAGGGTCACACACAAGTAAGATAACTGATCTGCAGTGTTTTTTCTCTGTGGGTATCTCTGAGGCTGGGAAAGGTTGAGGGCAGAAGAAGAGTGTGTCAGAGGATGAGATGGCAGGATGGCATCACTGATGCAATGGACATGAACTTGGGCAAACTCCGGGAAATGGTGAGGAACAGGGAGGCCTGACATGCTGAAGTCCATGGACTTGCAAAGAGTCAGACATGACTGGGCAGCTGAACAACAGCAACAACTCCAAAGAGAGTAAGCTTTGAAACTCTGGTCATGGAATGCAGCTTATGTCAAAAGCTGCAATCTGACCAGAGGTTAAAGGAGATTCAATATGTTCGCCAAATAAACAGCCTCCCTCTTTTTGGTGAAATCATCTTCCTAATTCCATATTTCGTTGTTGTTGTTCAATTGCTTAGTAATGTCTGACTCTTTGCCACCCCATGGACTGCAGCACGCCAGGCTTCCCTCTCCTTCACCATCTCCCTGCTCGCTCAAACTCAGGTCCATTGAGTTGATGATGCCATATTTACTTGGGTAGTTTTCTCCCTACTTTCCACTTTTAGGAAATCAAAAATCTGTCATAGTCATTATTACTGTAGTTCAGTTCAGTTCAGTTCAGTCTCTCAGTCATGTCTGACTCTCTGCAACCCCATGTATCGCAGCACGCCAGGCCTGCCTGTCCATCAGCAACTCCCAGAGTTCACTCAGACTCACGTCCATCGAGTCAGTGTTGCCATCCAGCCATCTCATCCTCTGCCGTCCCCTTCTCCTCCTGCCCCCAATCCCTCCCAGCATCAGAGTCTTTTCCAATAAGTCAACTCTTCTCATGAGGTGGCCAAAGTACTAGAGTTTCAGCTTCAGCACCATTCCCTCCAAAGAAATCCCAGGGCTGATCTCCTTCAGAATGGACTGCTCGGATCTCCTTGCAGTCCAAGAGACTCTCAAGAATCTTCTCCAACACCACAGTTCAAAAGCATCAATAATGCCAATTTATCAACTTCAGAGGTCACTTATGTATTGGAGGTGGTGGTTGTGGTTTAGTTGCTAAGTCGAGTCTGACTCTTGCGACCCTATGATCTGTAGCCTTCCAGGTTCCTTTGTCTGTCGGATTTCACAGGCAAGAATACTGGACTGGGCTGCCATTTCCTTCTCCAAGGGATCTTCTGAACCCAGGGATTGAACCCACGTCCCTGGGGCTCCTGCATTGGCAGGCAGATTCCTTAATGACTGAGCCACCGGTCAGTATATATTAATTTATTCATTCAAAAATATGCGTTTAGTACCTACTATATCCTGAGCATTATGGTAAATTCCTAGGGTCATTGTCCTTTATTGCTCAGTTGCTCAGCTGTGTCTGCCTCTTTGTGACCCCATGGACGGCAGCACGCCAGGCTTCCTTGTCTTTCACAATCTCATGGAGCTTGCTCAAACTCATTTCCATTGAGTCAGTGGAGTCATCCAACCATCTTGTTCTCTGTTGTCCCCTTCTCCTTCCTTCAATCTTTCCTAGCATCAGGGTCTTTTCTAATGAGTCAGCTCTTCACATGTGGCCATGAGTAAGCTCTTCTTACAGGTGGCCAAAGTATTGGAGTTTCACCTTCTAATGAATATTCAGGGTTGATTTCCTTTAGGATTCACTGGTTTGGTCTCCTTGCAGTCCAAGGGACTCTCAAGAGTCTTCAACATCACAGCTCAAAAGCATCAATTTTTCGGCATTCATTCTTCTTTATTGTCCAACTCTCACATCCATACATGACTAGGGGAAAAACCGTAGCTTTGACTACATGGAAATTTGTTGGCAAAGTAATGTCTCTGCTTTTTAATGTGCTGTCTAGGTGTGTCATAGCATCTTTTAATTATTCCTTATGAAGTTAAAATCCCAAAATGTCTAAGGGAAGCGTGAGAATTGGGGAATGGAAAACTGCAAGCTATCCATATATAAATGCAATTGTAATAGAGTCTCTAAAAAGAGAATAGTGGAGAATGAGTGATCTTTCTAAAAGGCCTAAATGATGACAATAAAAACTCTAGTGATGAGACTTCCTTGGTGATCCAATCACTAAATTTCTGCAATCCCAATGCAAGAGGCCTGGGTTTGAATCCTGACCAGGAAACTAGATCCCACGTACTACAGCTAACACCAGGTGTATCCAAAGTTAAAAAAAAAAATTGTTTTAAAAAAATGTATATCTTAGGATCAGTTCAGTTCAGTCACTCATCGTGTCTGACTCTCTGCAACCCCATGAACTGTAGCACTCCATGACCTCCCTATCTATCACCAACTCCTTCTCCAAGGGATCTTCTGAACCCAGGGATATTGAACCCACATCTCCTGGGGCTCCTGCAGGAGAGGACAGGAGTTTACTCAAACTCATGTCCATTGAGTCAGTGATGCCATCCAACCATCTCATCCTCTGTCATTCCCTTCTCCTCCCACCTTCATCTTTCCCAGCATCAGGGTCTTTTCAAATAAGTCAATTCTTTGCATCGGGTGGCCAAAGTATTGGAGTTTCAGCTTCATAATCAGTCCTTCCAATGAATATTCAGGACTGATTTCCATTAGGATGGACTGATTGGATCTCCTCGCAGTCCAAGGGACTCTCTAGAGAGTCCAACGCCACAGTGCAAAAACATCAGTTCTTTGGTAATCAGCTTTCTTTACAGTCAGACTCTCACATCCATACATAACTACTGGAAAAACCATAGCTTTGACTAGACAGACCTTTATTATCAAAGTAATATCTCTGCTTTTGAATATGCCGTCTAGTTTTGTCATAACTTTTCTTCCAAGGAGCAGGCATCTTTTAATTTAATGGCTGTAGTCACCATCTGCAGTGATTTTGGAGCCCAAGAAAACAAAGTCTGTCACTGTTTCCATTGTTTCCCCATCTATTTGCCATGAAGTGATGGGACTGGATGCCATGATCTTAGTTTTCTGAATATTGAGCTTTAAGCCAACCTTTTCACTCTCCTCTTTCACTTTCATCAAGAGACTCTTTAGTTCTTCTTCACTTTCTGCCATAAGGGTGGTGTCATCTGCATATCTGAGGTTCTTGATGTTTCTCCCAGAAATCTTGATTCCAGCTTGTGCTTCTTCCAGCCTGGCATTTTGCATAATGTATTCCTCTTATAAGTCAAATAAGCAGGGTGACAATATACAGTCTTGGCATACCCTTTCCCAATTTGAAATTGGTCTGTTGTTCCATGTCCAGTTCTAACTTTCTTCTTGGCCTGCATACAGATTTCTCAGGAGACAGGTCAGGTGATCTGGTATTCCCATCTCTTGAAGAAATGTCCATAGTTTGTTGTGAATCACATTAAAAGGTCAATAAAGCAGAAGTAGATGTTTTTCTGGAACTCTCTTGCTTTTTCCATGATCCAGCAGATGTTGGCAATTTGATCTCTGCTTCCTCTGCTTTTTCTAGATCCAGCTTGAACATCTGGAGGTTCTCAGTTCATGTATTGTTGAAGCCTGGCTTGGAGAATTTTTAGCATTACCTTACTAATGTGTGAGATTAATGCAATTGTGTGGTAGTTTGAACATTCTTTTGCATTGCTTTTCTTTGAGATTGGAATGAAAACTTACTTTTCCAGTCCTGTGGCCACTGCTGAGTTTTCCAAATTTGCTGACATATTGAGTGCAGCACTTTCACAGCATCATCTTTCAGGATTTGAAATAGGTCAACTGGAATTCCATCACCTCCACTAGCTTTGTTCGTAGTGATGCTTTCTAAGGCCCACTTGACTTTGCATTTCAGGATGTCTGGCTCTAGGTGAATGATCACACCATTGTAACTATTTCTTAGGATAGTGGCAAGGATATCTCATTATTAAATGAGATAATACATATTCATTTTTAAGGCTTTTCTATAATTACATGAGATGATAAGTGCACATCTTGGGTTAATGTGCTGACCCCCAGAGAACACTCAATTGAGATGGGAAATAATCATCTTTATTTCAACAGCTTCTGCCACTAAAAAGAGATAAAGCATGGGTATGACTGACTGTCTTGACCTGCTGTCACAGCATTCCACCATATAAAATTTCCTGTCTTCAGAAGAGGGCAGATTAACTGTGCTTTCCCTTTTTTAAAATAGACAACCTTCCTTAAGATAGGTTCTCCAGTTACTTAAGTTGTCTCATGAAGTTGAAGCTACTTTTCTTACTGAGCACTAGGAAAAGTGATGGCAAGTTCTTTTTCAGAGAGGAATCACTCAATCCTACTAAGAAATTAACTCACTTTTCTAAAGATGGACTTTTCCTCCCATTCATCAGCAAATTTGCAAGTCTCGAAGCATTAATTAAAATTTCTTCATCAAATATCTTTTGTTAATGAACTATTTTCCAAGTTCAAATGGTGCTGTTGATGCCACTAGAGAACATGGAATTTGCATCACAGCTGGAGTGTATGAGAAAAAGCACATTCACAAAATGTAAAGCTCTGGCCACTGGGAACATCCAACAAGCTGTTTTCTGAAAGGAAAAATAGCTGCAGTGTGGACCTTGAAGTATACATTCAAAAATATTTCCAAGTCAGTTTTGAACTATTTTAAATGAATTATTTTCAGGGTGTTAGTCATGGATTTCATTGCTTGAAATATACATGTGAAAAAGGGAATAACACCACTTATTTTAGGATAAGGAGGTAATTTGGGCTGAGTGGTGCATTCATCCCTTGGCTATTGGTGCCTTAAAGAAATGCCAGGAGGATGCACAGTTCTATAAATGTAAACCATCATAATGTGCTTTTAAAAAGTTCCTAGGGATGTAGAATTTTTCCAACATAATACATTCAATTTTGGTCTCATTTTCTTGTCTATTTTTATTGTATTTGTTTATTCATAACCTGACTTGTTCAAAAATAATTCAAACTGTCTTATAAAAATGCAGATCTTAGAGCAGAATGAAAAACAGAAGGAAGTGAAAACATTTGAAATAAAGGGAAAAATACAGAAAGTAAGACTGAACCAGTTGATAGATAAGTGACCACTTCGAAGTTTATGTGTTGCTCAAGGTGCCACACATTTGAATCTAAGCTTATTTATTTTGGGAAAGAGCAGCTCTTTTCTTGTTTTGAGACTGTGGGTTAGCTTTCTTCCATTGGTCCCTGTGAACAGAACACTGCACAAAATCATGAGCAAAATCCTCAAAATGTCCCTATATGAAGCACACCTATAAGTTGCATGCTTCCCTGGTGGCTCAGCTGGTAAAGAATCTGCCTGCAATGTGGGAGACCTGGGTTCGATCCCTGGGTTGGGAAGATCCCCTGGAGAAGGGAAAGGCTACCTACTACAGTATCTTGGCCTGAAGAATTCTAGAGACTGTACAGTCCATGGGGTCGCAAAGAGTCAGGCACTACTGAGTGAATTTCACTTTAACAAGTTGCATAGCACTGGTTCTTTTGAGCTTCATGAATACAGGTAGCTGGTATGATATCAATACATTCAACATGCACAGTTTCTTCAATGGTCTGATACGATGCTGCCCATATTATCAGAATGGATGGGTGTGCATCTATCAGCTTCCTTCTCCATTAATGCCCTTCTCTTAGATTATTTTTTTAAAGGACATGATATTGAATTCCAGTAAAGAATTCAATATCATGCTCCCCTAGAGGTTCCTCTGGCATGCTTAAATCATCTGAGCCAGAGAGAAGACTGACCCACTCTCGAAGAGCACCAGGAATCTGTGTTGTAACTGCAATAAAAAATAAAAAATAAAAAAATAGGGAAAAGAAACTAAAAAAAAAAACCTCAGTTCTCGCTCTACTTATTTAGTAGAGAATTGCTTTATACATCAATTAGTTTATTAAAAACAAATACTTATTGAGGCTCCATTCACTCCAGTTTTTCTGGAGGTCACAATGATTATACAATAAATCTAATTCAAGACATACAAGAAGAAACTGATGAGTGCATAAACAGTGTTTTGAACTTCTCAAGGAGAGTTAGAAAGAACATGGTGTACGTATATTTAGGAGTCAGAAGGAGGATGGATAATCTTTAGGAGAAAACAGACAAAGCGTGAAAAAAAGAAAACATGAGAACAAAGAGATGGTGATGTTTTAGATTTTAGAACAATGGAAATCTTTGAGAAATAGGCAGAGCCATCAATGTCAAAAAGCTGGAAAGAGGTGAAGGGGGATGAACAGTGAGGGACCATCATTGCCTATGATGATAAAAGACCGATGTCAACGTTTAGCAACCTAAATATCCATTGACTGATGAATGGGTAAAGTTGTGGTATGTATATATAGTAGAATATTACTCAGCCATAGACAGAAATGAAATTTGATCATTTGTAGAGATGTGGATGAACCCCGAGTCTGTCACACAGAGTGAAGTAAGTCAGTCGGAGAAAAAAACAAATATCGTATATTAATACATATATATGGACTCCACAAAACTGGTACAGATGATCTTATTGGCAGGGGAGGGATAGAGACACAGACATAGAGAATGGACTTGTAGACCTAGCCAGGGAAGGAGAGGGTGAGACAAATTGAAGCAGTAACACTTGACATATATACAGCACCCTGTGTGAAACAGACAGCTAGTGGGAAGCTGCTGTAGAGAACAGGGAGCTCAGCTCAGTGTTCTGTGCTGACCTAGAGGGTGGAAGGTTCAAGAGGGAGGAGATATATGTATACAGATAGCCTATTCACTTTACTGTACAGCAGAAACTAACACAACATTGTAAAGCAATTATATTCCAACAACAACAACAACAACAACAAAAAAAAACATTTAGCAATGGAATAGCTAACAAGAGAAGAGTGTTTGCCATTTTAAAATGATGTTATTCTAATTCTTTCTAAATAAAATTAACTATTTTCATCATACAATGGGTAACCTTTGCAGACTGGCTTCTGTGCTTAGAAAGTGTCAAGTCTTCTTCATTCACTCAAGTCTCCTCCGTGTCTCTTCATGGTTTGATACCTCTTTTTACTGCTGAATAGTATTCCATTATCTGGATATACCACTGTTTATCTACTCACCTAGGGCATCTGGGTGGCTTTCAAGCTTTGGTAACTATGAATAAAGCTGTTATAAATATTAATGTCCAGGATTTTGTGTGAACATAAGTTTCCAACTCATTTGAGTATATATTAAGGTGGGTTCTTTGTATATTTTGGATATAAGTCCTTTATCACATAGGTGTTTTGCAAGTATTTTCTCCTAGACCATGTGTCTTTTCATTCTCTTAACAGTGTTTGCAGAGCAGAGATGTTTCTAAAATTAAGTCTAGCTTTTTGGTGATTTCTTTCAAAGGTCATGCATTTAGTGTCATATATAAAATCAAGCCCATTTTCTAGGTTTTCTCTTATGTTTTAGAATCTTTATAATTTCTCATTTTACATTTAGGTATATGGTCTATTTTGAGTTAATTTTTTTGAAGGATATAAAATTTATGTCTAGATCCTATCCCCCATTTTTTGGCACATGGTTGACCAGTTGTTTCAGCACTATTTATTGAAGTGACTATCTTTTCTTCATTGAATTGCCATTGCTCCTTTGTTGAGTTTACAATCAATTGACTAGATTTGTGTGGCCTATTTCTGGGTTCTCTGTTCTGTTCCATGGATCAATTTGTTTAATATTTTCCAGTGCCACATTATCTTCATGACCATAGCTTTTGAGTAAACACTGAAGTTAGTGCTGTCAGTCCTCCAACTTTGTTCCTCTTAGTAATATTTTGTCTATTTTGGGTCTTTTGCCTTTATATGTAAACTTTATAATCAATTTCTTGATATTCAAATCATAACTTGCTGAGGTTTTTGTTGGAATTATATTGAACCTATAAATCACATTGGGAATAACTAACTTCTTAACAATATTGAGTCTTCATATTATAATTTAGAATCTAGACTTCATTGTTTGAAGATATAGCATTCTAAAACATGGAGGTTATTTCCAAGAACTAAAGAATAGACAATTCGGGGTTTATGCAGATTATGGTAAAAGTAAAATATAGAGTCTATTTTTCTTCTTAAAAACACATTTACTAAACCCAAGAGTATTGCCTATATGTGTTAATATATCAGTTCATGCTCAGGAGGTTTATCTCTATCAGTATGGGCTCTGTAAGACTGCAAAGATCTTGGACGCTCTTATAATGAAAAAATGCACACATTTCATTCCTTTAAGAAGACACAGATTGTGGAAGCTCACAAAACTTGCCTTGTGTTTACCAAAAACTCTAGTCCCTTATACATAGTTGCCATAAAATGCCATCAAAAGCACATTTAACCTCCAAAAAGTAAAGATGGTATTGCTTCCTGGTATTTATTAAAAAGACATTAGCAGATTTTCAACTTATTCACTTTTTATGCTTCTGACAAAGAAAATCAACCTCCAGGGTGATGTATGTTAAATACTCTGTAACTGTTTGAAACTAGCTCAACAGCTAGTTATCGACTTTTCAATTCACAACATGGAACCCATGGATTAAGCTCATCATCAACTTCTCATCAAAATAGGGTGGATTTTAAATTCATTCCCACTCCCATCCTCCAGGACACTATTCTCTGAATAACTGAAAGGCCACCCTTTTATGTCTCCTAAAAGGGAGTGGTAGAATATATCAGCAGAAGAAAGAATAATGGATGTATTGAATTTGATTTTACATATGACTTGCCCTCTTTAAGGCAATGTTCTAACAGTTGTGTTGGTCAATCAATCAAAGCATTTTGAAAGAATATTTAGCCACTCCCATACTTTCGACCTGGGGTATGGCTTTAGAGTTTAGCTACCCAGTGACTCAGTGGCAAACACTCTGCGTTCAATGCAGGAGCTGCAGGAGACACAGGTTCGATCCCTGGGTAGGGAAGATCCCCCGGAGGAGGGCATGGCAACCCACTCCAGTACTCTTGCATGGAGAATCCGTGGACAGAGCAGCCTGGAGGGCTACAATCCATAGGGTAACAGAGTCAGACATGCCTGAAGTGACTTAGCACACATCAGTTCAGTTCAGTTCAACCGCTCAGTCGTGTCTGACTCTTTGCGACCTCATAAATCGCAGCATGCGAGGCCTCCCTGTCCATCACCATCTCCCAGAGTTCACTCAGACTCATGTCCATCGAGTCGGTGATGCCATCCAGCCATCTCATCCTCTGTCGTCCTCTTCTCCTCCTGCCCCCAATCCCTCCCAGCATCAGAGTCTTTTCCAATGAGTCAGCTGTTTGCATGAGGTGGCCAAAGTACTGGAGTTTCGGCTTTAGCATCATTTCTTCCAAAGAACACCCACGGCTGATCTCCTTTAGAATGGACTGGTTGGATCTCCTTGCAGTCCAAGGGACTCACAAGAGTCTTCTCCAACACCACAGTTCAAAACATCAATTCTTCAGCACTCAGCTTTCTTCACAGTCCAACTCTCACATCCATACATGACCACTGGAAAAACCATACCCTTGACTAGATGGACCCTTGTTGGCAAAGTAATATCTCTGCTTTTGAATATGCTATCTAGGTTAGTCATAACTTTCCTTCCAAGGAGTAAGCGTCTTTTAATTTCATGGCTGCAATCACCATCTGCAGTGATTTTGGAGCACAAAAAAATTAAGTCTGACACTGATCCACTGTTTCCCCATCTATTTCCCGAGAAGTGATAGGACCAGATGCCATGATCTTCATTTTCTGAATGTTGAGCTTTAAGCCAGCTTTTTCAATCTCCTGTTTCACTTTCATCAAGAGGCTTTTTAGTTCCTCTTCACTTTCTGCCATAAGGGTGGTGTCATCTGCATATCTGAGGTTATTGAGATTTCTCCCGGCAATCTTGATTCCAGCTTGTGTTTCTTCCAGTCCAGCATTTCTCATGATGTACTCTGCATTTAAGTTAAATAAGCAGGGTGACAATATACAGCCTTGATGTACTCCTTTTCCGATTTGGAACCAGTCTGTTGTTCCATGCCCAGTTCTGACTGTTGCTTCCTGACCTGCATACAGATTTCTCAGGAGGCAGGTCAGGTGGTCTAGTATTCCCATCTCTTTCAGAATTTTCCATAGTTTATTGTGACCCAGTCAAAGGCTTTGGCATAGTCAATAAAGCAGAAATAGATGTTTTTCTGGAACTCTCTTGCTTTTTCCATGATCCAGCAGATGTTGGCAATTTGATCTCTGGTTCCTCTGCCTTTTCTAAAACCGGGTTGAACATCTGGAAGTTCACAGTTCACGTACTGCTGAAGCGTGGCTTGGAGAATTTTGAGCATTACTTTGCTAGTGTGTGAGATGAGTGCAATTGTGCAGTAGTTTGAGCATTCTTTGGCATTGCCTTTCTTTGGGATTGGAATGAAAACTGACCTTTTCCAGTCCTGTGGCCATTGCTGAGTTTTCCAAATTTGTTGTCATATTGAGTGCAGCACTTTCACAGCATCATCTTTCAGGATTTGAAAGAGCTCAACTGGAATTCCATCACCTCCACTAGCTTTGTAGTGATACTTTCTAAGGCCCACTTAACTTCACATTCCAGGATGGCTGGCTCTAGGTTATCATACCATCATGGTTATCTTGGTCGTGAAGATCTTTTTTGTCCAGTTCTTCTGTGTATTCTTGCCACCTCTTCTTAATATCTTCTGCTTAGGGTTAATACATGTTTTTTATCATAAGTGTTAAAGTTTCAAGTTTGTAATTTCTGTTAATTTATGAATATGTCTTTAAAAAAATAAGCACAATACATCACTTTTAAAAATTATTCACTGAATTAAAAAACATTTTTTGCCATAAGAAAATATTAAATAATTTTAAAGAGAAACTTGTGGACCAGACAGTAAAGCTTATTAGATATAGAATATGTGAAATTATCTTAATTTTGCCTTCATACTTCTGTCATAGTTTGTATTTATTATTCTTTTTTACTTTACTTTCAAACAAATTTGTACTCAAATCTGAAAATTGCAATATGTTTTTATTGAGACTCATCACATTCTGATCCTTTCTCAAATATTTCAAAGTGTCATTTCTTTTTCTTATTCCACGGGTGCTTTTAAGATTGTCTCATGATCTTCTAAAGCATAAAAAACTGTATTTCATTATATTTTTCTGCTCTTTTTTTTTAAAAAAATTTACAGGGGTTGGAATTTTAGAAAGTAGCTATATTTCTAGAGTTTTTGTCCTTTTTTTCAGTTATTTGTTTCTTTTATACTTCATTTAGAGCTGATCACTGGGCTCGGATTTCCAGATCATTACTTCATTCTCCAGCTTTTTTTCCCTGTTGAACCATCTGTCTAATTTTTTATTTCAATGGTTCCATTTTTATATTATAAGATCCTATAATTTCTTCTTTCAGAGAGGCAATATTCTTTCACTATCTGTTTGAATATGCAGTACGCTCACTTTGAATTGTTCTGTTTACTCTATCAACTCTTTCTCTTCATGTTCCTTTATTTTCTTAGATGCCCCCTTATCATCATGTTGGCATTCTGAGTTTGGTAATTACAAGCTGTTTGCTCATATTTGTATCTTAGAATTCCTGATTCATTCTGAAGATGTTCGATCTGATGACAGTGACTTGTCCTCAGTGATTTTAGCTGTGGTATGAGAGTTGGTGGGTATAGGAGGCTCCATAGGACTACCCTGCTAATCCAATGAGAAAACAAACACTCCCTGCATTAGTCAAAGCACACTAGCCCCTGGAGCCTGCAGATGAACACAAATAAGATGTTGGCAGTGTCCAGAAAGTCCATTTTCTATGAATGCTGCCCTGCAGAAACCACCCAGAAGGCCCCCTGGGTTCCCTCCTTTGAATTCCTTCAAATTCTGTACTTGGAGATTCCCTGACATCAACCATGCTTCTTTGCTTAGCATTCCTGCACACCATTTCAGCTCAGACCTTTTAAAATTCCATTTATTCAAAGGTATAATTCATTATCATGATAGAGCTTCCCTGGCAGCTCAGACAGTAAAAGAATCTTCCAGAAATATGAGAGACCTGTATTTAGATCCCTGGATTGGGAAGATCCTGTGGGGAAGGGAATGGCAACCCACTCTAGTATTCTTGCCTGGAGAATCCTATGGAGAGAGGAGCCTGATGAACTACAGTCCATGGGGTCACAAAGAGTCGGGCATGACTGAGTGACTAATGCTTTCACACTTTCATCCTGAAAAATTAGGCTTTATATGTTTGAAATTTCCCAGAATGGCACTCCTACATTCCTTTTCTGCTGACCAGCTTTCTAACAGATTTAAATTTTTCTGAAGTACACTTGCTGTCCCCTGATTTGGTGTGGGACGCAGGTAGATCTGTGCTCATCCTGCTCTTGATCCGATTTCCACTTTATTCTCTAAAGAAACTCTCATGTCAAATTAAAATGCAATTATTTTCTTATCTTGATAATACCCTGTAATTTCTCTAATGCAGTTTCAGAGGAATGATAAAAGCAAATGGGTATTGCTTCTCCTAAAAGAGCTGTAAACCAAGGGGAACAGAGTTACATATGTCACGGATTTAACATTGATACATTTTATGCCATCTTGAACTCCACGAGGAAGCATCTTCCTTCCTCAATGAGTTTCTTGGGACCAGTCATTTCAATTAAGTTGTTTATATTACCAAGCCTATTTGCACAAGCACATGCTTAGCTGCCCTTCCTGATAGCATAATGGATGGGTTAAATGATAGAGATAAAGTTTTCTGTCTAGCTGAAGTTCTTGTGCATTTGTGTATGTGTGTGTGCTTGCAGGTGTGTGTGTATTCACTTATAGACCTCTATAGACCTAACCTTCCCTTCAGGATTGGATGGATGCATTACCCACACATTTCTTCAAGACTCAACTTTAGTATCACATGTGCGTGCGTGCCCAGTCACTAAGTCATGTCTGACTCTTTGCCACCCCATGGACTGCAGCCTGCCAGGCTCCTTCATTCATGTGATTCACAAGGCAAGAATACTGAAATGGGTTGCCATTTCCTCCTTCAGGGGATCTTCCCAACCTAGGGAAAGAATCCACATCTTCTGCATTAGCAGGTGGATTCTTTACCACTGAGCCACCTGGGAAGCCCATCACACTCTATAAGAGGCTATTTTTTCTCCCTCTGGGTTTGGGTATGTGCCCCTTCATGTGCTGAGAGCTCTGTTATCCCAAGTTCTATGGATTACATCACCCGGTAATGTATTTTTTTTCCTCTGTCTGACCTTTCCCATCATCCTATCTTCCACTGAATCTGATCTATTTGAGAGCAAGATTGGTGGATGCTCTCTGATCATTCTCTTGCAGTGGTCTGTCACATAGTGAGATTTATAGGCTCAATACAAATATTTTTAATATTGATACACACACATAAACACACAGAGAGAGTTATTCATACATAATGTCAATTACATAGAAAATAAATGCAACTGTTACAGTGAACAATCCTATCTTGCTTAAGTTAGTTGGCCCTATGTATCCTTGAAAGCTATTTGTTTCTAGATATTAGTGTTAGTTCAGTCGCTCAGTCGTGTCTGACTCTTAGCGACCCCATGAATTGCAGCACGCCAGCCCTTTCTGTCCATCACCAACTCCCGGAGTTCACCCAAACTCACATCCATCGAGTCGGTGATGCCATCCAGCCATGTCATCCTCTGTCGTCCCCTTCTCCTGCTGCCCCCAATCCCTCCCAGCATCAGAGTCTTTTCCAATAAGTCAACTCTTCACATGAGGTGGCCAAAGTACTGGAGTTTTAGCTTTAGCATCATTCCTTCCAAAGAACACCCAGGACCGATCTCCTTTAGAATTATCAGTACATATTTATATGAGTATATCTTGTGGATTCTCATTTAAAGCATATACAAACTTTAACCACAGAAAGTGGTTAATGTTTATAATTTTGTATACTGATAACATAAAATTTTTAGTCTCATTACATATAAATTTGTCTTATAAATACGCATATATATAAGATTTGCATCTGTATTTGGATATGTTCACATATAGTATTTGTAAATGTAAAAAGTGGTAAGGAGAGGGAAAGGAGAAGAAATGCTCCTTATTACTATATTACTATGCTGCTGCTGCTGCTGCTGCTGCTGCTGCTAACTTGCTTTAGCCATGTCCCACTCCTAGCAACCCCATGGACTGCAGCCTACAAGGCTCCTCCATCCATGGAATTTTCCAGGCAAGAGTACTGGAGTGTGTTGCCATTGCCTTCTGCGTTATTACTATGAGATATTGGATATTAATGACTGGAAAAGTTTGTGTTATTTGGTTATTTTCATGTTTTATTTTAATGTGTGTATGTGTGTATATTTCTTTTCAAGAATCAGGGGTTGACAGAGAAATAAAGAAATATTGTGGACTTTGAGCCCGTAGGATCTTCACATGTATTATAAAGCACATTTTACATCTATTTACACAGGTATCAGTTCACTTCAGTTAAGTTCATTTCAGTTGTTCAGTCATATCCAACTCTTTGTGAACCCATGGACTGCAGCACACCAGGATTCCTGTCCATCACCAACTCCTGGAGCTTGCTCAAACTCATGTCTGTCAAGTCAGTGATCCCATCCAACCATCTCATCCTGTCATCCCCTTCTCCTGCCTTCTATCTTTGCCAGCATCAGGGTCTTTTACAATGAGTCAGTTCACATCAGGTGGCCAAAGTATTGGAGTTTCAGCTTCATCATCAGTCCTTCCAGTGAATATTCAGGCCTGATTTCCTTTAGGATGGTCTGGTTGAATCTCCTTGCTGTCCAAGGGACTCTCAAGAGTCTTCTCCAACATCACAGTTCAAAAGCATCAATTCTTTGGTCCTCAGCTTTCTCTATAGTTCGACTCTCACATTCATACATGATTACTAGAAAAAAACATAGCTTTGACTAGATGGACATTTGCTGGCAAAATAATGTCTCTGCTTTTTAATATGCTGTCTAGGTTGGTCATAACTTTTCTTCCAAGGAGCACATGTCTTTTAATTTCATAGCTGCAGTCACCATCTGCAGTGATTTTGGAGCCCAAGAAAAAAAGTTCTGTCACTGTTTCCATTGTTTACTCATCTATTTACCATAAAATGATGGGACTGGATACCATGATCTTAGTTTTTTGATTGTTGAGTTTTAAGCCAATTTTTTCACTCTCCTCTTTCACTTTCATCAAGAAGCTCTTCAGTTCCTCTTCACTTTCGACCATAAGGGTGGTGTCATCTGCATATCTGAGGTTATTGAGATTTCTTTTGGAAATCTTGAGTCCAGCTTGTTCTTCATCCATCCCAGCATTTCTCATGATGTACTCTGCATAGAAGTTATATAAGCAGGTGACAATATACAGACTTGACATACTCCTTTCCCAACTTGAAACCAGTCTATTGTTCCGTGGCCAGTTCTAACTGTTGTTTCTTGACCTGCATACAAATTCCTCTGGAGGCAGGTTAAGTGCTCTGGTATTCCCATCTCTTTCAGAATTTTCCACAGTTTGTTGTGATCCACACAGCCAAAGGCTTTGGCATAATCAATACAGCAGAAGTAGAGGTTTTTCTGGAATTTTCTTGCTTTTTCAACGATCCAATGGATGTTAGCAGCTTGACCTCTGGTTTCTCTGCCTTTTCTAAATCCAGCTTGAACATCTGGAAGGTCACGGTTCATGTAACGTTGAAGCCTGGCTTGAAGAAATTTGAGCATTCGTTTGCTGGCATGTGAGATGAGTGCAATTGTGCGGTAGTTTGAGCTTTTTTTGGCATTGCCTTTCTTTGGGATTGGAATGAAAACTGACCTTTTCCAGTCCTGTGACCACTGCTGAGTTTTCCAAATTTGCTGGCATATTGAATGCAGCACTTTCACAGCATCATCTTTCAGGATTTGAAACAGCTCAACTGGAATTCTATCACCTCCACTAGCTTTGTTCATAGTGATGCTTTCTAAGGCCTACTTGATTTCACATTGCAGGATGCCTGGTTCTAGGTGAGTGATCACACCATTGTTATTATCTGGGTCATGAAGATCTTTTTTGTGTAGTTCTTCTCTCTATTCTTGCCACCTCTTCTTAATATCTTCTGCTTCTGGTATGGTTAGGTCTATACCATTACTGTCCTTTATTATGCCCATATTTGCACAAAATGTTCCCTTGGTATCTCTGATTGTCTTGAAGAGATCTCCAGTCTTTCCCATTCTACTGTTTTCCTCTATTTCTTTGCATTGATCACTGAGGAAGGCTTTCTTATCTCTCCTTGCTATTCTTTGGAACTCTGCATTCAAATGGGTATATCTTTCCTTTTCTTCTTTGCCTTTCACTTCTCTTCTCTTCTCAGCTATTTGTAAGGCCTCTTTAAACAGCCATTTTGCTTTTTTGCATTTTTTCAATGATGCATTTGCATTTTTTTGCAGGGATGGTCTTGATCCCTGCCTCCTGTACAATGTCACGAACCTCCATCCATAGTTCTTCATGCACTCTATCAGATCTAATCCGTTTAATCTATTTCTCACTTCCACTGTATAATCATAAGGGATTTGATTGAGGTCATACCTGAGTGGTCTGGTGCTTTCCCCTACTTTCTTCAATTTAAGTCTGAATTTGGCAATAAGGATTTCATGATCTGAGCCACAGTCAGCTCACAGTCTTGTTTTTGCTGACTGTACAGAATGTCTCCATCTTTGGCTGCAAAAATATAATCAATCTGATTTCAGTGTTGACCATCTGGCGATGACACAGGCATGTGGTTTTGTCCACTGTATCTAGTTTTGTTTTGTTTTAAGCAGAAGAGCCAGGTGCTTTATCAATATGGGTCCAAAAAGGGATTCTTGTATGGTATTTGCTGCCTGCTCTCAAAAAAATTTCATGTATACATGAAAAGGTGGGAAGCGAGTGAGAAGAACCAAAAGCAGTGAGAGAGCAGTATTACTCTTTGAGATGAGGAAAAGTTACCCATTCACATATGGTGTTTGAAAATACACATTTCAAACAAATACATCTATATCTGTTTATTATGAGTTTCAACAAATTACAACTGTGATCATCTCTGAATTAGATTCAGATTGTGCCTCGGAAAGGCTCAGCAACCCTGAAAATGGATGACAGTGAATTGACTTCAGCCTATATCTCAATACCATTAAGGAACAGTCCTCTAATATTAGGTTCAGTGTCTTGATATGAATTATAAATGAGTCTTCCATTTGTAGACAAGATGTCCAGTAATTTCCTTGAAACTTTCCTAAGGTTTTGGGGGTCATTATGGTTGCTCTACCTAATACAGAATTTGTACTCATCCTTTGGGCTTCCCACTCCAGTACTCTTGCCTGGAAAATCCCATGGACAGAGGAGCCTGGTAGGCTACAGTCCATGGGGTCGCAAAGAGTCGGACATGACTAAGCGACTTCTCTCTCTCTCTCTCTTTGGGCTTCCCAGGTGGGCTCAATGGTAAAATCCACTTGCCAAGCAAGAGAAACGGATTCTCTCCCTGGTTTGGAAGATCCCCTGGAGAAGGAAATGGCAAGCCACTCCAGTATTCTTGCCTAGAGAATCCCATGTACAGAGCATCCTGGCAGGCTACACTGCATGTGGTTGTAAAAGAGTCAGACACAGCTTAGCGACTAAACAACAGCTCATCTTCAACAGTGTGATGCCTGGGACCTCCCGGAAATTGGAGGCCAGTGTGTGTCACAGCCATATTCTTACACTTGGGGAAGATGTATAGAAACCATGAAAACTAAAAGTGTTAGTCACTCATTTGTGTCTGTCTCTTTGCGAGCCTATGGAATGTAGCCTACCAGGCACCTCTGTCCCTGGAATTCTCCAGGCAAGAAAACTAGATTGTGTTGCCCATTCCCTTCTCCAGGGGATCTTCCCTACCATGGGATTGAAACCAGGTCTCACTACAGGCAGATTTTTGACCATCTGAGCCACTAGGGAAGCCCCTGTGTTCTGGGCATGATGTATTTCTTTGTTCTTACTTTTAGTTCTTGGGAAAATGGAATCAATTAGGCAGTACTGATGATAACTTTGGGGCTTCCCTGGCGTCTTGGTGATAAAGAATCTGCCTGCCAGTGCCGGAAATGTGGGTTTGATCACTGGATCAGAAAGATTCCCTGGAAAATGAAATGGCAACCCACTCCAGTGTTTTATTCCTGGGAAACCCCATTCAAGTCAACACTTTGTGACTTACCTGTCTTTGCTGCCTATTTCAATATCCATCCTATGATGCAGCTGACAGCTGAAACCTACATGTGACCCCTGACCCACCTGGATTCTATTAATATCATTGTATTGAGATGAGATAGCTCACTTCAATAGCCTCATCCTTGAGAAAGAGTTTTCTTAGCTGGGCATACTGCTCTGTACTTCCTCCAAGTGGATTGTCAGTTGACAAGGGATCGATGATATACTATTCTGTGTGATATTATGTCTTCCAAAACAGATATGTTTTGGATATTCCTGTCCCTAAATGTAGACCATAATAATTCACTCCCCACTTTGAACTTTGACCTTATAATAATAGTTGAGGAATTAGACTACTCATGCGATGCAATTCACTGGTATCTCTTTAACACCTAGACATCCTGTTTTGTTTTCATATTTTCCTGAGTGTTTGGTAAGTTGCAATGAAGACTGGTTCCTTCCTTAATCTGGTTTATTTTGCTTTAATTTTTAAAAAGTCACTGAAGTGTTAGACAATGAGTAATAATGATAATACAATTAAAGTAATAACTAGCAGTGAATCATTACTCTTTGAGACTTGGTTCTTAACATGTATTGTCATGTCAGTTCTTATAACAACAATTTGACATACTTATATGATGATCCGTTTTACAAATGAGAAATTGGAGGCTTAGAAAAATTAAGTAGATTTTTATTTTGTTCTAGGTTTCACATCTGATAAGTTGTGCAATGTCACATAATGGCATCTATTTTTCCCCTCCATGAATGTACATACAAGCATACACATATATTTAAGGTAAGATTTAGCAAAGAAAATAGTAACATGTAAAGCTTTTGATGACTGTATTAAATTGGAAGTCTCCAGACTCATTAACAAACTTACGTGCTAGGTAAATAGAGTAGATGTAAATATATTATAATAGGTAAGATTGCCTTCTAAAGAACAATTTCAATGCTTATTCAGTTCAGTTCAGTTCATTTCAATCACTCAGTCATGTCCAACTCTTTGTGACCCCATAAATTGCAGCACGCCAGGCCTCCCTGTTCATCACCATCTTCTGCAGTTCACCAAAACTCATGTCCATTGAGTCAGTGATGCCATCCAGCCATCTCATGCTCTGTCATCCCCTTCTCCCCCAACCCCAGTCTCTCCCAGCATCAGAGTCTTTTCCAATGAGTCAACTCTTCACATCAGGTGGCCAAAGTATTGGAGTTTCAGCTTTAGCATCAGTCATTCCAATGAACACCCAGGACTGATCTCCTTTAGAATGGACTGGTTGGGTCTCCTTGCAGTCCAGGGGACTCTCAAGAGTCTTCTCCAACACCACATTTCAAAAGCATCAATTCTTCGGCTCTCAGCTTTCCTAACAGTCCAACTCTCACATCCGTACATGACCACTGGAAAAGCCATAGCCTTGACTAGATGGACCTTTGCTGGCAAAGTAATGTCTCTGCTTTTCAAAATCCTATCTAAGTTAGTCATAACTTTCCTTCCAAGGAGTAAGCGTCTTTTAATTTCATGGCTACAATCACCATCTGCAGTGATTTTGGAGCCCCCCAAAATAAAGTCTGACGCTGTTTCCACTGTCTCCCCATCTATTTGCCATGAAGTGATGGGACCAGATGCCATGATCTTCGTTTTCTGAATGTTGAGCTTTAAGCCAACTTTTTCACTCTCCTCTTTCACTTTCATCAAGAGGCTTTTTAGTTCCTCCTCACGTTCTGCCATAAGGGTGGTGTCATCTGCATATCTGAGGTTATTGAGATTTCTCCCGGCAATCTTGATTTCAGCTTGTGCTTCTTCCAGCCCAAATGCTTATAAACTCTCCTTATTAAGATTACTCAGCTAATACTGAATAAAGCTAATCATGATTAAAGAAACCTTGGTTTATATAAACTTTGTCTCTATTGACATTACAATAATTACTTGGAATCCATAAACAATATTTCAAAAATACCCCTCATTCACTTAATTATTCAGAGAAGGCAATGGCACTCCACTCCAGTACTCTTGCCTGGAAAATCCCATGGATGGAGGAGCCTGATAGGCTGCAGTTCATGGGGTCACTAAGAGTCAGATACGACTGAGTGACTTCACTTTCACTTTTCACTCTCATGCATTGGAGAAGGAAATGGCAACCTACTCCAGTGTTCTTGCCTGGAGAATCCCAGGGACAGGGGAGCCTGGTGGGCTGCCAGCTATGGGGTCAGTTGGACACGACTGAAGTGACTTAGCAGCAGCAGCACTTAATTATTGCACATATATTGATTCGGATGACTTTTCACATTTAAGTGTCAGTCACTAAGTCATGTCCAACTCTTTGCGACCCCATGGGCTATAGCCCACCAGACTCCTCTGTCCATGGTGTTCTCCAGAGAAGAATACTAGAGTGGGTAGGCATTTCCTTCTCCAGGGGATCTTCCCGACCCAGGGGAGAACCCAGGTCTCCTGCATTGCAGGCAGATAAGTAAATATGCACATTAGTAATAGTAACTTACTATCGTAAAAAGATTTTTGTGATGTGGGCCATTTTTAAAGCCTTTACTGAATTTATTGCAACACTGCTTCTGTTTTATGTTTTGTATTTTTGGCCATGAGGCATATGGGATCTTAGTTACCTGGCGAGGGGTCGAACTTGTACCTGTTGCACTGGAAGGCAAAGTATTAGCCACTGGACTGCCAAGGAAGTCCCAATAATAGTAACTTACTATTATATATACCAATCGTGCCACAGTCATTTTTGTCTTAGATATTTATGATTATACATATCAGTTTTCTCACTGTAAATGTAAGGTAACTATCTTTCATTATAAATTAGACCACGCTAAGTTTCGTTTTTCTTCTGGGGGGAACTGTATATATCATATGTCTTCTGGGGGAAAATTCTCCTTTCTAGATGACTAGATAACCTTTAATATTTTGGCATTTCCACCTAGCTAGTTATTATACCTTATGATCTAATTAGCATTTGGTATTTGATATCTCCAGTGACTAACAAGGCCATCTAAATTAAAGCATTTCAAGTTGTAATGTCTTGTCAGAGAATTCTATTAAAATGGAAGAGAAACAGTGGCTTCTTCCATTCCTCACAGTTTACCTTCAGGTTTATTGGTTAATGTTTAATTCTCCAATGAAAACTTAATGATCTCAGAATGTCATGTATTTATGAAGTCCCAGGTTGCTCCTTGCTGTGTCTTGTCTCCAAAAGAAATTCTCTGAGGACTTTAAGAATCTGAAATTTTCAGCTTTACTTGTTAGGAAAATTTTTCAAAACTTCAAGACAGTATCCAGCAACCAATCTTTTTAATATATATATATATATTATAAAACCACAATTATAGAGAAAGCAATACAAAATTCCCTAATTATTGTTGCCTTTTAAAATTATGATTCTTTGAGCAGTGCTAAGAGGAAAGTCCATAGCAATACAGGCATACCTCAAGAAACAAGAAAAAAGTCAAATGAATAACCTAACTCTACACCTAAAACAACTAGAAAAGGAAGAAATGGAGAACCCCAGGGTTAGTAGAAGGAAAGGAATCTTAAAAATTAGGGCAGAAATAAATGCAAAAGAAACAAAAGAGACCATGGCAAAAATCAACAAAGCCAAAAGCTGGTTCTTTGAAAGGATAAATAAAATTGACAAACCATTAGCCAAACTCATCAAGAAACAAAGGGAGAAAAATCAAATCAATAAGATTAGAAATGAAAATGGAGAGATCACAACAGACAACACAGAAATACAAAGGATCCTAAGAGACTACCATCAGCAATTATACGCCAGTAAAATGGGCAACTTGGAAGAAACGGACAAATTCTTAGAAAAGTACAACTTTCCAAAACTGAACCAGGAAGAGATAGAAAATCTTAACAGACCGATCACAAGCATGGAAATTGAAACTGTAATCAGAAATCTTCCAGCAAACAAAAGCCCAGGTCCAGACGGCTTCACAGCTGAATTCTATGAAAAATTTAAAGAAGAGGTAACACCGATCCTACTCAAACTCTTCTAGAAAATTGCAGAGGAAGGTAAACTTCCAAACTCATTCTATGAGGCCACAATCACACTAATACCAAACCCTGACAAAGATGCCACAAAAAAAGAAAACTACAGGCAAAAATCCTTAACAAAATTCTGGCAATCAGAATCCAACAACACATTAAAAAGATCATACACCATGACCAAGTGGGCTTTATCCCAGGGATGCAAGGATTCTTCAATATCCACAAATCAATCAATGTAATTCACCACATTAACAAATTGAAAAATACAAGCCATATGTTTCTCTCAATAGATGCAGAGAAAGCCTTTGACAAAATTCAACATCCATTTATGATAAAAAACTCTCCAGAAAGCAGGAATAGAAGGAACATACCTCAACATAATAAAAGCTATATATGACAAACCCATAGCAAACATTCTCCTCAACGGTGAAAAATTGAAAGCATTTCCCCTAAAGTCAGGAACAAGACAAGGGTGCCCACTTTCACCGCTACTATTTAACATAGTTCTGGAAGTTTTGGCCACAGCAATCAGAGCAGAAAAAGAAATAAAAGGAACCCAAATTGGAAAAGAAGTAAAACTCTCACTGTTTGCAGATGACATGATCCTCTATGTAGAAAACCCTAAAGACTCCACCAGAAAATTACTAGAGCTCATCAATGAATATAGTAAAGTTGCAGGATATTAAATCAACACACAGAAATCCCTTGCATTCCTATACACTAATAATGAGAAAGTAGAAAAAGAAATTAAGGAAATAATTCCATTCACCATTGCAACGAAAAGAATAAAATACTTAGGAATATATCTACCTAAAGGAACTAAAGACCTATATGTAGAAAACTATAAAACACTGATGAAAGAAATCAAAGAGGACACTAATAGATGAGAAATATACCATGTTCATGGATCAGAAGAATCAATATAGTGAAAATGAGTATACTACCCAAAGCAATCTACAGATTCAATGAAATCCTTATCAAGCTACCAGCCATATTTTTCACAGAACTAGAACAAATAATTTCAAGATTTGTATGGAAATACAAAAAACCTCGAATAGCCAAAGCAATCTTGAGAAAGAAGAATGGAACTGGAGGAATCAATCTGTCTGACTTCAGGCTCTGCTACAAAGCCGCAGTCATCAAGACAGTATGGTACTGGCACAAAGACAGACATATAGATCAATGGAACAAAATAGAAAGCCCAGAGATAAATCCACACACCTATGGACACCTTATCTTCGACAAAGGAGGCAAGAATATACAATGGAGTAAAGACAATCTCTTTAACAAGTGGTGCTGGGAAAACTGGTCAACCACTTGTAAAAGAATGAAACTAGATCACTTTCTAACACCATACACAAAAATAAACTCAAAATGGATTAAAGATCTAAACATAAGACCAGAAACGATAAAACTCCTAGAGGAGAACATAGGCAAAACACTCTCCGACATAAATCACAGCAGGATCCTCTATGATCCACCTCCCAGAATACTGGAAATAAAAGCAAAAATAAACAAATCGGATCCAATTAAAATTAAAAGCTTCTGCACAACAAAGGAAACTCTAAGCAAGGTGAAAAGACAGCCTTCTGAATGGGAGAAAATAATAGCAAATGAAGCAACTGACAAACAACTAATCTCAAAAATATACAAGCAACTTATGCAACTCAATTCCAGAAAAATAAATGACCCAATCAAAAAATGGGCCAAAGAACTAAATAGACATTTCTCCAAAGAAGACATACTGATGGCTAACAAACACATGAAAAATGCTCAACATCACTCATTATCAGAGAAATGCAAATCAAGACCATAATGAGGTACCATTTCACACCAGTCAGAATGGCAGCGATCCAAAAGTCTCCAAGCAATAAATGCTGGAGAGGGTGTGGAGAAAAGGGAACCCTCTTACACTGTTGGTGGGAATGCAAACTAGTACAGCCACTATGGAGAACAGTGTGGAGATTCCTTAAAAAACTGGAAATAGAACTGCCTTATGACCCACCAATCCCACTGCTTGGCATACACACCAAGGAAACCAGAATTGAAAGAGACACGTGTACCCCAATGTTCATCGCAGCACTGTTTATAATAGCCAGGACATGGAAGCAACCTAGATGTCCATCAGCAGATGAATGGATAAGAAAGCTGTGGTACCTATACACAATGGAGTATTACTCAGCCATTAAAAAGAATACATTTGAATCCGTTCTAATGAGGTGGATGAAACTGGAGCAGATTATACAGAGTGAAGTAAGCCAGAAAGAAAAACACCAATACAGTATACTAACACATACATGTGGAATTTAGAAAGATGGTAATGATAACCCTGTATGCAAGACAGCGAAAGAGACACAGATGTATAAAACGGACTTTTAGACTCTGTGGGAGAGGAAGAGAGTGGGATGATTTGGGAGAATGGCATTGAAACATGTATACTATCAGGTAAGAAACAAATCGTCAGTCTATGTTTGATACAGGATATAGGATGATTGGGGCTGGTGCACGGGGATGATCCAGAGAGATGATATGGGGTGGGAGGTGGGAGGGGTGTTCAGGATTTGGAAGTCATGTACACCTGTGGCAGATTCATGTCAATCTATGGCAAAACCAATACAGTATTGTAAAGCAAAATAAAGTAAAAATAAAAATTAAAAAAATAAATATACCTTTAATAAGAAAAAATAAAAATAAAAAAATAAAATTATGATTCTTTGGAATTAATTGTAAATAGTATTTTTTCAGAGGTTCATAATATATTCATCTAAACACATTGTGAAATACTGAATGAAGTTTAATTTGTTACATTTTACTTCTAGATTTAAAAATATATAGATTTTTAAAGAACTGGTACAAAACCCTGTGGCAATGGAGCACACCCAGGAAGAGAAAGCAAAGAACTTTAAGCAGTGCATTAGGTTTGCCAAAAAGTTCTTTTGAGTTTTTCCATAACATCTTATGTTGGAACAAACTTGTTGGCCAATTCAATACTGGATATTTCCATATTTAGTTACAATGTATGCTGTAACACACACACACATATGCACAGTCCCAAAAGAGAGAAAGCAGCTATCATAAGCAGATTCTAATGATTATTAGGTCTTTTAAAATTCAATTTAAATTATAAACTTAACCCAGAATCATCAATTTAGATCTTGCCACAATCTATCTTTTTGAAATATCCCCAGCTTTCTCCAAACCATACTCAGGAAACCCACAGCTATTTAGTACATATGGTAAGTAGAACAATAGGTGTCAGTGATGAGAAAGAAAGGGAAGCTGGGAGTATACAAATGTGAAAAAAGTCTGTGCCCTCAGAGTTTAACATTTGTTGGGAAATAGTGTGGAGGTAAAACTTACCCACATAAATGAGCATTAAAGAAATCGGTGGGGAAACTTTCTCTCCAAAAGAATGACAATTTAATAGTCTAGCTTCAGCTGCCTTGGGGCTTCTCTAGTGGCTCAGACAGTAAAGAATCTGCCTGAAATGCAGATTGTATGTTGTATATATTGTATATTGTAAATTGTATATTTACAGAAGATAGAACTACAGAATGGTTCTAGAATTGCTAATTCCTTCTTCCTGGGATTTTGTGAAGTTAGCCAGTTTCCTAAAGGACGTGTGTGTGTGTGTGTGTGTGTGTGTGTGTGTGTTAGTCACTCAGTCATGTCCAACTTTGAGACCTCATAGACTGGAGCCCTCCAGGATCCTCTGTCCATGGGATTTCCCAGGCAGGAACACTGGAGTGGGTTGCCATTTCCTTCTGCAGGAGACCTTTCTGACTTGAGGATCAAACCCAGTCTCCTGCATTGGCAGGAAGGTTCTTTACCACTGAGCCACTTGGGAAGCCCATCTAAGGCATATAATCTTACTAATATTAGACAAGGGACTCAGCTATCCTTGATGTGAAAGCTGCAGGTAGCTTTCCTTCCAGAATTCTGCCTGAATCCTTCTATCATCTGTCAAAAAGCCAAAAAGCCAATCAAAATATTCCCAGGAAGGCATATACAAGGATGACGTGAAAAAAGCAAATGAAGCTTTGAGAAATTCAAAGAAATAAAAAAATGTAATAACATGAGATGGGCCTATTTTATCATGGTTAAATGGTAGTGATTTGAATTTATTATTGAGGATAAAAATAAACCAAATCATGAACAACAACAAAAAAAAAACAAAGAAATAAAAAAAGCAGATAAGGTGTTGGGGAGGAAATGGAAGAATGAATTGATGATAAAGCTTTTGAACAAGATTCTTAATCAGGAAAATTTAGATCCAAGGAAACAGAGAAGACCGACCAGAAAAGAGTCATTAAAGGTCTCACAATTGGAGATTGTCAGTGCACCCTCCACGTGGATTTTCTAATCTTCCTGAGTGAGGGAAGGGAATTTGCAGTACATGTTCTTGGAAAGATGGGACTGGAGTGTTTCACGGGGAATCTTGAACATAGATAGGCTTGTGATTCATCCTGTTGTACAACCACATTTATTCTCCTCTTCTATAGTAATATAATTTTACATTTCACAGGCTCAGTAACTAAAGTATCTGCCTGTAACGCAGGAGATGTGGGTTCAATTCCTGGGTGAGAAGATGCCCTGGAGAAGGGAATGGCAACCCACTCCTGTATTCTTGCCTGGAGAATCCCATGGACAGAGGACCCTGGTGGGTTACATTCCATGGGATCGCAAACAGTCAGACATGACTGAGCAGCTAACACTTTTCACTTTTACTTGACTAGCGAAAGACTCAATTTCCTCATTTCCCTCTGGATTATCAGTGATCATGAACTAAGTTCCAACCAACATAGTGGAAGTTTACATCAGATGGATAACTTCTTTGCTGTACCTATCGAGGAAAAAAATGTGAACTTCCATCTCCCCTTTTCCTTTGTCCTGCTGACCTGAATACAGGCATTATCATGTAGGACCATAAAACAGAAGCACTGTATTTAAGAAAGTAGAACTATGTGGAGTTGCTTAAGATTACAGACTCACTATGCCAGCCCTGGGTGACCAATCTGGATTTTCATATTTTGGAGAAATAAACTTCCATCTTGATTAAACTATTATTATTTTATGTCTCTATTACAGCACAGAAAGACTTTTCATTTTGATGAACACATTTTGCATTAGAGAGCTTGGAAGATGTGGCTATCTTCATGATAGTGTGTGACAAAATTTAACAGTGCCTCAGATATAGATAGCATTCAAAATATTAGTTTAAAATGTTGCACTTTATTCACAAAATATATTTTCTGAAAGTATCGTGTGGACAAAAACATTGCGCCTGTTCACCACTATCTCAGCCGTCTCTTTTCCTGGTCACATGGCAGCATCGGAGTGTCCTCTTCCCTTTCTGTGAGGCGTGGCCAGATGACCTACACTAATGAAATGTAGTAACAGGCATTACTGTAGGGATGAGGCATATAAAGCTGGTGTGTGGTTCAACATGCTCTGTTTCATAACCTTGATCACTGCTGCCACTCCAAATAGTATACCTCTGTCAGCCTAGTCCTAGAGAGTGAATGAACTCAACCCTACTCCTACCCCAGGCAAGCACAAAGAGCCCATAACGGAATAAAGGAAGACATGCCTTCCTTGTTTAGGCCACCAAGAACTGGAGTTGCCAAAAACCTCACCACAACTCAGAGCCTCCTGACTTACCAATGGATGAATTTAAATCACATTGCCTATATATTTGAGAAGACATTGACTTTTCAGGCAATCTTTGACTATCCCCCCATATCTTGCTCCTTGTTCTTATCTTTTAAATCAAAGAAATGAGGGTAAGATTTCCAATTATTTTACTGTAATCAGAGGGCAGATAGTAAAGGCAGACTTGTTTTCTGAATCAAAACCCAGGGCACGTCTAACAAATTCTGTTATTTTCATCATAGCACAATAGTTTTACCCTCACTACATCAGACTCTCATTAGTGTTGAGTAGAAATGGATGCAGAACTAAGGTCGTTTTTCATAAGGCAAAAAGTTCTAAAATGTATTTAAGAAAATATTTTTATATATTATTTTATTGCTTTTGGGAATTTAATCCTTCCATTAAATAGGGATTTCTTCCGGTTATAAACCAATGATGTGGGGTTATTTATGGTTAACTGAAGCCAAGTTATCAAAAGAGTTTTCCTTCCATATTCTGTATGGCACCATTGTTTCCAATTCAGAGTGACTGAAAAAAAAGGAATGTGATAGGAAATCAAGATTAAAACAGTAGGTTGTTTTGTGTGTGTGTGTGTTCTCTTATTCTGTTGGGTCAAAAATATTATAACTACCAAAGAAAATGATGGTACACAGGTGTCGTTATTGCATTTACAGCCTGATGTGGCTTTTAAGGTGGTTACTATAGTAACACAATCATTTATAGGCTATAAGACCTTTAAGAGAAACTAGTGATAAAGTAAGCTCATTATAACAGATCTTGTATTGCTTCACTTCCGGTTGTGTCTGTTTTCTGGCAAAATGCTTTAGTAGAGCTATTAAATTAAAAAAAAATGCACACACACACAAGAATGTCACACTTATTCATAAAATGTTTTTGGACAGAGGAAATGGGGATTTTGAAAATCACTGCAGATTATGTTTTTTTAGTGTTAACAGAACTTTGAAAACAGGCAAACAATTCTATTTTAAAAGACTAAATACAAAAAGTGTGAAATATGGAACACATATACACAATAAAAATTATCTGATATATATACATGTATAGTAAATAAATAATATGTATTTTGCTACTTTAACATTTCAGTTCCTCCTCCCACAATATCCTCTTAGGGTCACATCTCTGGATATACATCAACAGACAAGTATATTGAGACCCAAGCAAGATCCATGACCAGCCCAAGAGATTAATGAGTTGACTAGACAAAATTTTCAAAAGGATGTATTTTACTCACAAATTTCCTCTCTCTCATTCCACTGGAGAACTGTTTCATTACTCAGAATTAATCTAGATTGTTTTGTGTATTTTATTTCAAAAATTCTATTTCCATTATGTTGTGAATAAAATCAGATTCCTGCCCCATCTTTGCCTGAACATACATACATGTTTCTACGTACGAAGATATAAGAAATTAGCCACCTTATTAGGAGGGTATGTGCTGATGGAATTGAGGGAATAAAAATGAGGGCTGACTTCACTCTTTAGGAGGATGAAGCAGAATCAGTTTTCCCTGTTTCCCCCAGAGAAGTCAGCCCAGATTACTTCTTCAACATGACACACTGAGGATTGTAGATGCTCATTAAGCCTGAAATAGGACTTCCCTGGTAACTCAGTGGATAAGAATCCACCTGTCAGTGCAGGGGACATGGGTTTAATCCCTGGTCTGGGAAGATTCCATATGCTGCAGAGCAACTAAGCCTATGTGCCACAACTACTGAATCCCACTCACCAGGAGCCTTTACTCAGCAACAAGAGAAGCCAACTGCAATGAGAAGCCTGTCCCCAAGGAAGAGTATCCCCCACCCACCACAACTAGAGAAAAGCCTGTGCAAAGCAACGAAGACCCAGCACAGCCAAAATAATGATAATAAAAGACTGAAACAGCAAATTAATCCTTTATTTTCTCCTTTGTTTGCTGAGCAAACATGGCAATTAATTTGCAAGGATTTTTTTAACATTAAAGACATGCATGCATTTACCTCCTTCTGCAGAGTGTCTGAAAAAAAATGACTCGTGATTAATATCACAATAATATTGCAGGTAAATATCTAAGTAAGCTATTCACTTCCAAATGAAGATCATCTGTAAGCAGATACTCATCTCCCACTGTGATCTGGCACTAGGGTAGATTATTTGATTAATTACTACCCTCCCTGAAAAACAAATGCTTTGCCCTGTATCCAAACCTGTCAAGTTCACACTAACTGCTAATTTCCATCATTAAGTTCAAACCTATTTACTGAAGTCAGATAATTCTGTATCCTAATGAACATTCCCTGGGCTCTACACACTGCAAATTCAATGCTTGGTAATTATATCAATTGAAAATGAAAGTACTGTCTACAAATACATATAAATGATTTTATATAACCTGGATATGGTCAGCATCTGAAGAAGGGGGTGTTGAACTGGAGCAAAATTTCTGTTGCCAACTACAAATTGGCACTTGCCATCTACCTCTACAAGGATTAAATTCCATGCTGCTGCAGCTGCCAATCTTTAGCACCCCCTGAAAGGAGTTCAGGGTAGAGATCAGGAATGAAACACTCTGAGCTATGGAAAAAAACTGGTGAACAGGTCTTCAGATAGGTAGATATTATCAGGGGCCAATTTTATTTGCCCAATTCTTGTATCTCCTCATGTCTAGAAAAGCACTAAAATCCTTCATGGTGACAACTGCTACTCATGACTAGCAGAAATCTGGAAAAAATATGTGCTTGATTGCATGTACTCCCCCTTCTCCAAAACTGCACATATACTGCATATATACCTTCCACTGTACCTCTTTGGAGCACTTTCTCAGAGCTAAGTGAAATGCTGTCTCCCGGGCGATAGTTCTCATTTTGCCCCCAATAAAACTTAACTCTCACGTTGTACCTTTTTTAAGCTGATGCTATGCTGAAAATTAAAGGAGAGTTTACTATTGAAACAATACTATTGGAAGCTCCAGTGGCCTGGAGGATATAGTTACTTCTTGTGTTTTTTATAGGTGAAGAGAGAGGGTGTTCTGTTTTGTAATCCTGAATCATGAGCCATTTTTTCCTTGCATCAAGGAGGGCCTCTTATTCTGGTATAGGCTGTGCTGCAGTGTGGGTTCCACACTAGCCTAGCATGACGCCCTAAGAAAGAAGTGTCCTGTGGTGATGTTATTTGGGGAGAACTTCATTCACATTCTCTCACACACTCACAGTTGGAGATTCATAATACACAATAGTGTATATCTGTAATTTCAAAAGGTTTGGTAACGTAGACTTTAAAAATATTCACAACCTATAAGTTGAGAGTTAATATTTTGTTCAGCGGGAATTTTTAGGACTTCAAACCCAGAGGCAGAATCTCAAGTAACCCTGAGAGTACTGCCCTGAGGAGCAAGGGGTGGGAGAGACAGGTTAAATAGAAGTTTTGCAACAAAGGGCAAGTAGCCTGAACATCAAAAATTATTATTAATTAAAGAAAACCAGATATCCCAAGTTAAGGAATTTAGTGTTTGTCTATGTATGGGAAGATGCAAGAGCCTGGGCTCCCGATATCATTCCTTTGATATGCATCCTGTGTTTTCACATCTTGAGTTTCCTCAGGGCTCACCTTAGGGAGTGACTGCAGTCTGATGGCTGCTAGACAGTAGGTTTTCTTTCCTTCCTGAGTTTCCTAAGGGCTCACCAACTCACGTTTTGGAGTGGCTGTAATAGTTGATAACTGTGACACCCTTTGTTTACTGATATGGCAGGAAATATTCCCTTTATCAGTAGTGTTGACTGAAAAAATATTCACAACCTTAAAGTTGAGAGTTATGTTTTATTCAGTAGGAATTTTTAGGACTTCTAAGCCCAGGAAGCAGAATCTCAAGTAACCCTGAGGGGACACTCAGAGAAGGTGAGGGGAGGAGTCAGAGTATATAGAAGTTTGCAACAAAGGGCAGGTAGTCTGAAAATCAAATGTATTTATACTAACACATATTATGGAATTTAGAAAGATGGTAATGATAACCCTGTATGCAAGACAGCAAAAGAGACACAGATGTATAGAACAGTCTTTTGGACTCTGTGGGAAAGGGAGAGGGTGGGATGATTTGGGAGAATGGCATTGAAACATGTATAATATCATATAAGAAAGGAATAGCCAGTCTAGGTTCGATGCAGGATACAGGATACTTGGGGCTGGTGCACTGGGATGACCCAGAGAGATGGTATGGGGAGGGAGGTAGGAGGGGGGTTCAGGATTGGGAACACGTGTACACCCATGGCAGATTCATGTTGATGTATGGCAAAACCAATACAGTATTGTAAAGTAAAATAAAGTTAAAAAAAAAAACAACAACAACCATATCCCATGTTAAGGAAATAGCACTGTCCTATGTATGGGAAGATGCAAGAGTTTGGGCTCTGTGAATTCATTCCTTTCATATGGATCTCAGCTATTCATATCCTCGTTTTTCACATCCTGAGCTCCCTTGCACTCACCATAAGGAGTGGCTGAAGGCTGATGGCTGCTAAATCACAGGTATTCTCCTTTCTGAGTTCCCATAGGACTCACCAGCTCACATTGAAGGACTGCAGTCACTGATGACTGTGACATCCTTTTTTACTGATATGGAAGGAAATGCTCCATTTCTCAGTAGTAACAAACCTACCTAATTAATTTGACAGCCTGTTGCTTAAGTTCATTTAAACACAGGCACTGTTTGGGTAATACATTATTGTATCCTATGAAATATTCCTTGGAACACAATTTTGAGAAAGTTTATTAAAGGTTTCACAGTCAGAAGTACACAAACATCATGTGAAGTCTTAGTTCACAACACAGATCTTGATATCACTTTTTATGTTTTACAGTTTATCCCAGATTCTCACATTAAAAAATTGCTTAGTCACAATTTCCTCCCCCCCCCCCCCCACTATTTGCTTGACAATCTATGCATTTTAAGGCACATCACTAAAGTGTTTCCCTGTCTCTCACATCTTCAACTTCAAAGCAGAGCACTAAGAAATGATTCTGTGATAAGGTAGAAAGAATACCAGATGTGAAGTGTTAAGAATTTTTTTTTTAACTTTATTTTACTTTACAATACTGTATTGGTTTTGCCATACATCAACATGAATCCACCACGGGTGTACATGAGTTCCCAATCCTGAACCCCCCTCCTACCTCCCTCTCCATACCATCCCTCTGGGTCATCCCAGTGCACCAGCCCCAAGCATCCTGTATCCTGCATCAAACCTAGACTGGCAATTCATTTCTTACATGATATTATACATGTTTCAATGCCATTCTCCCAAATCATCCCACCCTCTCCCTCTCCCACAGAATCCAAAAGACTGTTCTAAACTCTGTGTCTCTTTTGCTGCCTTGCATACAGGGTTATCATTACCATCTTTCTAAATTCCATATATATGCATTAGTATACTGTATTGGTGTTTTTCTTTCTGGCTTACTTCACTCTGTATAATAGGCTCCAGTTTCATCCACCTCATTAAAACTGATTCAAATGTATTCCTTTTAATGGATGAGTAATAATCCATTGTGTATATGTACCACAGCTTTCTTATCTATTCATCTGCTGATGGACATCAAGGTTGCTTCCATGTCCTGACTATTACAAACAGTGCTGCAATGAACATTGGGGTACATATGTCTCTTTCAATTCTGGTTTCCTTGGTGTGTATGCCCCTCTACATAGAAAACCCTAACTCCACCAGAAAATTACTAGAGCTAATCAATGAATATAGTAAGGTTGCAAGATATAAAATCAACACACAGAAATCCCTTGCATTCCTATACACTAATAATGAGAAAGTAGAAAAAGAAATTAAGGAAACAATTCCATTCACCATTGCAACGAAAAGAATAAAATACTTAAGAATATACCTACCTAAAGAAACTAAAGACCTATATATAGAAAACTATAAAACACTGCTGAAAGAAATCAAAAGAGGTGGTCCTAAGTTGGCGGAAGAATAGGACAGGGAGACCACGTTGTCCCTCACAAATTAATCAAAAGAACATTTCAACGCTGAGTAAATTCCACAAAAAAACTTCTGAATGCTGGCAGAGGACATCAGGCACCCAGAGAAGCAGCCTATTGTCTTCAAAAAGAGGTAGGAAAAAATATAAAAGACAAAAAAAGAGGCAAAAGACGTAGGGACAGAGCTCCATCCCAGAAAGGGAGTCTTATTTTTTTTAATTTTTTTAAAATTTTTATTTTTGCTTTATTTTACTTTACAATACTGTATTGGTTTTGCCATACATTGACATGAATCCACCACGGGTGTACATGCAATCCCAAACAAGAACCCCCCTTCCACCTCCCTCCCCACAACATCCCTCTGGGTTATCCCCGTGCACCAGCCCCAAGCATGCTGTATCCTGCATCGAACCTAGACTGGTGATTGGATTCTTACATGATAGTATACATGTTTCAATGCCATTCTCCCAAATCATCCCACCCTCTCCCTCTCCCTCTGAGTCCAAAAGTCTGCTATACGCATCTGTGTCTTTTTTGCTGTCTTGCATACAGGGTCATCATTGCCATCTTTCTAAATTCCATATGTATGTGTTAGTATACTGTATTGGTGTTTTTCTTTCTGGCTTACTTCACTCTGTATAATCGGCTCCAGTTTCATCCATCTCATCAGAACTGATTCAAATGAATTCTTTTTAATGGCTGAGTAATACTCCATTGTGTATATGTACCACAGCTTTCTTATCCATTCATCTGCTGATGGACATCTAGGTTGTTTCCATGTCCTGGCTATTATAAACAGTGCTGCGATGAACATTGGGGTACATGTGTCTCTTTCAATTCTGGTTTCCTCGGTGTGTACGCCCAGCAGTGGGATTGGTGGGTCATAAGGCAGTTCTATTTGCAATTTTTTAAGGAGTCTCCACACTGTTTTCCATAGTGGTTGTATTAGTTTGCATTCCCACCAACAGTGTAAGAGGGTTCCCTTTTCTCCCCACCCTCTCCAGCATTTATTGCTTGCAGATTTTTGGATCACAGACATTCTGACTGGTGTGAAGTGGTACCTCATTGTGGTTTTGATTTGCATTTCTCTGATAATGAGTGATGTTGAGCATTTTTCATGTGTTTGTTAGCCATCCATATGTCTTCTTTGGAGAAATGTCTATTTAGTTCTTTGGCCCATTTTTTTGATTGGGTCATTTATTTTTCTGGAATTGAGTTGCATAAGTTGCTTGTATATTTTTGAGATTAGTTGTTTGTCAGTTGCTTCATTTGCTATTATTTTCTCCCATTCAGAAGGCTGTCTTTTCACCTTGCTTAGAGTTTCGTTTGTTGTGCAGAAGCTTTTAATTTTAATTGGATCTGATTTGTTTATTTTTGCTTTTATTTCCAGTATTCTGGGAGGTGGATCATAGAGGATCCTGCTGTGATTTATGTCGGAGAGTGTTTTGCCTATGTTCTCCTCTAGGAGTTTTATCGTTTCTGGTCTTATGTTTAGATCTTTAATCCATTTTGAGTTTATTTTTGTGTATGGTGTTAGAAAGTGATCTAGTTTCATTCTTTTACAAGTGGTTGACCAGTTTTCCCAGCACCACTTGTTAAAGAGATTGTCTTTACTCCATTGTATATTCTTGCCTCCTTTGTCGAAGATAAGGTGTCCATAGGTGTGTGGATTTATCTCTGGGCTTTCTATTTTGTCCCGTTGATCTATATTTCTGTCTTTGTGCCAGTACCATACTGTCTTGATGACTGCGGCTTTGTAGCAGAGCCTGAAGTCAGACAGATTGATTCCTCCAGTTCCATTCTTCTTTCTCAAGATTGCTTTGGCTATTCGAGGTTTTTTGTATTTCCATACAAACTGTGAAATTATTTGTTCTAGTTCTGTGAAAAATATGGCTGGTAGCTTGATAGGGATTGCATTGAATCTGTAGATTGCCTTGGGTAGTATACTCATTTTCACTCTATTGATTCTTCCGATCCATGAACATGGTATACTTCTCCGTGTAAAAGAGAAGAGTCTTAAAGAGAGAAGTTTCCAAACACCAGGAAACACTCTCACTGCTGAGTCTGTTGTGAGCCTTGGAAGAACAGAGGGCAACATAACAGGGAGGAAAAATAAATAAATAATTAAAACCAACAGATTATGAGCCCAACGGTAATTCCCCCAGCGGAGAAGCAGCGCAGACACCTGCATTGACCAGTAGCAAGCAGGGGCTGGGCAGGGAGGCATGGACTGCATGGCTTTTTAAGAATCGGGCCAGAATGCCCCGAGTGTAAGCAGAGCGAACTAACTTGGACTAGCAAACCAGGCTGTGGGATAGCTACCATGGCAAAAGCTCTAACATAAGACACCACCAGGACCATGCACAGAACAAAGGACGGAACAGAATTAGCCAGCTGCAGACCATCCCCCTCCGGTGACAGGCAGCCAGAGCCAGAAGGGCAGCCCCAGAGAGACATTAACTACCAAAGTGCCAGCAAGCTTCTTTGCTAAGATTTCTTGGGTTTCTGGACAGTCACCATCTGCCTAAGAAGGGGCGCCAATTGTACACCCAGAAAACTGAGCAGCAGGGACGGGAAAGGCGGTAAGTCACAGTGACTGTGCTCGCCAAACACCTGAGCTACTTGGACCAGGGAAGGGCACAAAACGCAGGCCCAACTTAGTCTGCACCTCTGAGGACTACCTGAGTGCCTGAGCCTGAGCTGCTTAGACCGGGGAGGTGCATGCAGCCCAGGGCTGGCCTCAGACGGTTCCCGGAAGAGCAACCTAGAGCCTGAGCTGTGTGCACCGTGACTGGGGGGCAGGCCCAGCATGGCTGAGATACTGCAAGCACACACCAGTGTTATTTGTTTGCAGCATCCCTCCCTCCCCACAGCGCGACTGAACAAGTGAGCCTAAAAGAAAAACGTGTCCATCACCGCACCCCTTGTGTCAGGGAGGAAAACGTACACTGAAGAGACCAGCAAATAGAAGAAGCTAAAACAGAGGGAACTGCCTTGGAAGTGACAGGTGCAATAGATTAAAACCCTGTTGTTAGTACCGACTACATAGGAAGGGGCCTATAGATCTTGAGAAATATAAGCTGGACCAAGGAACTATCTGAAAGTGAACTGACCCCACACTGCCCACAACAACATCAGAGAAAGTCCCAGATATACCTTTACTATTTTTACAATCATTCTTTTTGTTTGTTTGTTTGTTTTTTCTTTTTTAACATGTTTTTAATTTTTAGTCCTCTATTTCTCCTTTAATTTTTATTTTTATAACCTACTATTATTTTTCAAAAAAAAAAAAGACCCTATTTTTTAAGCAAACGCCATATATATTTTTTTGTGGTTGTTGTTTTTTAATAATTCATATGACTTTTTTTAAATTCTTCTTTTCTTTAATATTGTATTTCTGAGAATCCAACCTCTACTCTAGATTTTTAATCTTTGCTTTTTGGTATTTGTTATCAATTTTGTACCTTTAAAAACCCAATCTTCAGTACGCATTTTTACTTGAGAGCGAGATTACTGGCTTGACCACTCTCTCCTCCTTTGGACTCTCCTTTTTCTCCACCAGGTTGCCTCTGTCCCCTCCCTCCCGCTTCTCTTTTCTACCCAATTCTGTGGATCTCTGTATGTTCCAGATGGCTGGATCTCTCTCCTTTTCATTTCCCTCTTTTATCATCCTGGCCACCTCTGTCTCCTTCCTCCTTCTCCTTTTCTCTGTATAACTCCGTGAACATCTCTGAGTGGTCCAGACAGTGGAGCACATATAAGGAAGTGATTACTGGCTAGCTTGCTCTCTCCTCTTTTGATCCCATATCATCTCATTCCAGTCACCTCTAATTCCTCCTTCCCTCTTCTCTTCTCCATGTAACTCAGTGAACCTCTCTGGGTGTCCCTCAATGTGGAGAAACTTTTCATCTTTAACCTAGATGTTTTATCATCAGTGCTGCATAGATGGAGAAGTCTTGAGGCTACTGTAAAAATAAAACTGAAAACCAGGAGCAGGAGGCTGAAGTCCAAATGCTGAGAACACCAGAGAACTCCTGACTCCAGGGAACATTAATTGATAGGAGCTCATCAAACGCCTCCATACCTACACTGAAACCAAGCACCACTCAAGGTCCAACAAGTTCCAGAGCAAGACATACCATGCAAATTCTCCAGCAACACAGGAACACATCCCTGAGCTTCAATATACAGGCAGCTCAAAGTTACTCCAAA
This sequence comes from Budorcas taxicolor, assembly GCF_023091745.1. Taxonomy (NCBI): domain Eukaryota; kingdom Metazoa; phylum Chordata; class Mammalia; order Artiodactyla; family Bovidae; genus Budorcas; species Budorcas taxicolor. The sequence goes on along the minus strand of NC_068910.1, from coordinate 51,440,438 downwards.
ACCACTGACATCTCATAACTCATTACTGGACACTTCACTGCACTCCAGAGAGAAGAAATCCAGCTCCACCCACCAGAACACCGACACAAGCTTCCTTAACCAAGAAACCTTGACAAGCCACTGATACAACCCCACCCACAGAGGGGAAACTCCATAATAAAGAGAACTCCACAAACTGCCAGAATACAGAAAGGCCACCCCAAATGCAACAATATAAACAAGATGAAGAGACAGAGGAATACAAAGCAGGTAAAGGAACAGGATAAATGCCCACCAAACCAAACAAAAGAGGAAGACATAGGGAATCTACCTGATAAAGAATTCCAAATAATGATAGTGAAAATGATCCAAAATCTTGAAATCAAAATGGAATCACAGATAAATAGCCTAGAGACAAGGATTGAGAAGATGCAAGAAAGGTTTAACAAGGACCTAGAGGAAATAAAAAAGAGTCAATATATAATGAATAATGCAATAAATGAGATCAGAAACACTCTGGAGGCAACAAAGAGTAGAATATTGGAGGCAGAAGATAGGATTAGTGAAACAGAAGATAGAATGGTAGAAATAAGTGAATCAGAGAGGAAAAAAGAAAAAAAGAATTAAAAGAAATGAGGACAATCTCAGAGACTTCCAGGACAATATGGAATACTCCAACATTCGAATTATAGGAGTCCCAGAAGAAGTTGGCAAAAAGAAAGACCATGAGAAAATACTTGAAGAGATAATAGTTGAAAACTTCCCTAAAATGGGGAAGGAAATAATCACCCAAGGCCAAGAAACCCAGAGAGTCCCAAACAGGATAAACCCAAGGTGAAACATCCCAAACACATATTAATCAAATTAACAAAGATCAAACACAAAGAACAAATATTAAAAGCAGCAAGGGAAAACAACAAATAATACACAAGGGGATTCCCATAAGGATAACAGCTGGTCTTTCAATAGAAACGCTTCAGGCCAGGAGGGAATGGCAAGACAAAATTAACGTGATGAAAGAAAATAACCTACAGCCCAGATTACTGTACCCAAAAAGGATCTCATTCAAATATGAAGGAGAAATCAAAAGCTTTACAGACAAGCAAAAGCTGAGAGAATTCAGCACCACCAAACCAGCTCTCCAACAAATGCTAAAGGATATTCTCTAGACAGGAAACACAAAAACAGTGTATAAACCCAAACCCAAAACAATAAAGTAAATAGCAATGGGATCATCAGTTCAGTTCAGTTCAGTCACTCAGTCGTGTCCGACTCTTTGCGACCCCATGAATCGCAGCATGCCAGGCCTCCCTGTCCATCACCATCTCCCGGAGTTCACACAGACTCACGTCCATCAAGTCCATGATGCCATCCAACCATCTCATCTTCGGTCGCCCCCTTTTCCTCCTGCCCCCAATCCCTCCCAGCATCAGAGTCTTTTCCAATGAGTCAACCCTTCACATGAGGTGGCCAAAGTACTGGAGCTTCAGCTTCAGCATCATTCCTTCCAAAGAAATCCCAAGGTTGATCTCCTTCAGAATGGACTGGTTGGATCTCCTTGCAGTCCAAGGGACTCTCAAGAGTCTTCTCCAACAGCACAGTTCAAAAGCATCAATTCTTCAGCACTCAGCTTTCTTCACAGTCCAACTCTCACATCCATACATGATCACAGGAAAAACCATAGCCTTGACTAGACGGACCTTAGTCGAGATCATACTTATCAATAATTACCTTAAACATAAATGGGTTGAATGTCCCAAGCAAAAGACAAAGACTGGCTGAATGGATACAAAAACAAGACCCCTATATATTTTGTCTACAAGAGACCCACCTCAAAACAAGGGACACATACAGACTGAAAGTGAAGGGCTGGAAAAAGATATTCCATGCAAATAGAGACCAAAAGAAAGCAGGAGTAGCAATACTCATATCAGATAAAATAGACGTGTAAACAAAGGCTGTGAAAAGAGACAAAGAAGGCCACTACATAATGATCAAAGGATCAATCCAAGAATAAGATATAACAATTATAAATATACATGCACCCAACATAGGAGCACCGCAATATGTAAGACAAATGCTAACAAGTATGAAAGGGGAAATTAACAGTAACACAATAATAGTGGGAGAATTTAACACCCCACTCACACCTATGGACAGATCAACTAAACAGAAAATTAACAAAGAAACACAAACTTTAAATGATACAATAGACCAGTTTGACCTAATTGATATCTATATGACATTTCACCTCAAAACAATGAATTTCACCTATTTCTCAAGTGCTAACAGAAACTTTTCCAGAATATATCTTATCCTGGGCCAAAAATCTAGCCTTGATAAATTCAAAAAAATTGAAATCATTCTAACCATCTTTTCTGACCATAATGCAGTAAGATTAGATCTCAGTTACAGGAGAAAAACCTATTAAAAATTCCAACACATGGAGGCTGAACAACATACTTCTAAAAACCAACAAATCACAGAAGAAATCAAAACAGAAATCAAAATATGCATAGAAATGAATGAAAATGAAAACACAACAAGCCAAAACCTGTGGGACACTGTACAAGCAGTGCTAAGGGGAAAGTTCATAGCAATACAGGCATACCTCAAGAAACAAGAAAAAAGTCAAATAAATAACCTAACTCTACACCTAAAGCAACTAGCAAAGGAAGAAATGGAGAACCGCAGGATAACTAGAAGGAAAGAAATCTTTAAAATTAGGGCAGAAGTAAATGCAAAAGAAACAAAAGAGACCATAGCAAAAATCAACAAAGCCAAAAGCTGGTTCTTTGAAAGGATAAATAAAATTGACAAACCATTAGCCAGATTCATCAAGAAACAAAGGGAGAAAAATCAAATCAATGAATTTAGAAATGAAAATGGAGAGATCACAACAGACAACACAGAAATACAAAGGACCATAAGAGACTACTATCAGCAATTATATGCCAATAAAATGGACAACGTGGGAGAAATGGACAAATTCTTAGAAAAGTACAATTTTCCAAAACTGAACCAGGAAGAAATAGAAAATCTTAACAAACCTATCACAAGCATGGAAATTGAAACTGTAATCAGAAATCTTCCAGCAAACAAAAGCCCAGGTCCAGATGGCTTCACAACAGAATTCTACCAAAAATTTAGAGAAGAGGTAACACCTATCCTACTCAAACTCTTCCAGAAAATTGCAGAGGAAGGTAAACTTCCAATCTCATTCTACGAGGCCAACATCACCCTAATACCAAAACCTGACAAAGATGCCCCAAGGAAAGAAAACTACAGGCCAATATCACTGATGAACATAGATGCAAAAATCCTTAACAAAATTCTGGCAATCAGAATCCAACAACACATTAAAAAGATCATACACCATGACCAAGTGGGCTTTATCCCAGGGATGCAAGGATTCTCAATATCTGCAAATCAATCAATGTAATTCACCACATTATCAAATTGAAAAATAAAAGCCATCTGATTCTCTCAATAGATACAGAGAAAGCCTTTGACAAAATTCAACATCCATTTATGATAAAAACTCTTCAGAAAGCAGGAATAGAAGGAACATACCTCAACATAATGAAAGCTATATATGACAAACCCACAGCAGACATTAGTCTCAATGGTAAAAAGTTGAAAGCATTTCCCCTAAAGTCAGGAACAAGACAAGGGTGCCCACTTTCACCGCTACTATTTAACATAGTTCTGGAAGTTTTGGCCACAGCAATCAGAGCAGAAAAAGAAATAAAAGGAATCCAAATTGGAAAAGAAGTAAAACTCTCACTGTTTGCAGATGACATGATCCTCTACGTAGAAAACCCTAAAGACTCCACCAGAAAATTACTAGAGCTCATCAATGAATATAGTAAAGTTGCAGGATATTAAATCAACACGCAGAAATCCCTTGCATTCCTATACACTAATAATGAGAAAGTAGAAAAAGAAATTAAGGAAATAATTCCATTCACCATTGCAACGAAAAGAATAAAATACTTAGGAATATATCTACCTAAAGGAACTAAAGACCTATATATAGAAAACTATAAAACACTGATGAAAGAAATCAAAGAGGACACTAATAGATGAGAAATATACCATGTTCATGGATCAGAAGAATCAACATAGTGAAAATGAGTATACTACCCAAAGCAATCTACAGATTCAATGCAATCCCTATCAAGCTACCAGTGCTATTTAGAACAAATAATTTCAAGATTTGTGTGGAAATATAAAAAAACCTCAAATAGCCAAAGCAATCTTGAGAAAGAAGAATGGAACTGGAGGAATCAATCTGTCTGACTTCAGGCTCTGCTATAAAGCCGCAGTCATCAAGACAGTATGGTACTGGCACAAAGACAGAAATATAGATCAATGGAACAAAATAGAAAGCCCAGAGATAAATCCACACACCTATGGACACCAATGCAAACTAGTACAGCCACTTTGGAGAACAGTGTGGAGATTCCTTTAAAAACTGGAAGTGTTAAAAATTTAGTATTCAGACGTTGTAAACTAGATGCAGACTTAGATGTTAGGTTCAAGTCCTGGTTATGCCTTGTAATGTCAAGAAAATCTGCTTGCTTTTTTTTCCTCATCTCCATTTATAATGGCAATTACCTTGTAAGATTCACTGAAGTTAGGGGAAGAGATGTTAAGAAGTTACTATATTATGTGCAATTAATAAAAAACTGAGTTATATTATACTTGTATTCTTGGAAGCAAGGAAGTTCCATTGAGCCTGAAAGCTTCAGTAACTAAAGGTAGAGAAACTTCACAATTCTTGTCCACTTCTGCTGCTGCTGCTGCTGCTGCTGCTAAGTCACTTCAGTCGTGTCCGACTCTGTGCGACCCCATAGACAGCAGCCCACCAGGCTCCTCCGTCCCTGGGATTCTCCAGGCAAGAACACTGGAGTGGGTTGCCATTTCCTTCTCCAGTGCATGAAAGTGAAAAGTGAAAGTGAAGTCGCTCAGTCGTGTCTGACTCTTCGCGACCCCATGGACTGTAGCCTACCATGCTCCTCTGTCAATGGGATTTCCCAGGCAAGAGTACTGGAGTGGGTTGCCATTGCCTTCTCTGTGTTCACTTCTAAAATCATTTAATTAGATTCAGGTTTATGATTAAGATATATGACAGTGACTACTTTAAGGATTGGAGAGGGTATGACAACCCACTCCAGTATTCTTGCCTGGAGAACCCCTTGGACAGGGGAGCTCGGTGAACTACAGTCCATATGGTTGCAAAGTGTCAGGCAGGACTGACATGACTTAGCAGACACTTTAAGGATAAGCAAAATGGAACTCAAAGTATTACAGAATCAAATATCGTTGAGTATATATCTATGTCTTCTGCTTGGCTATATTTTGATCCACATCAGCAACTATTGTCTTAACCACTAGTGGAAGATGAGTGACAGTGCTTGACCCTGTCCTTAATGGAGGAAAATATCCATGGCTATGTAGGAAATATTTAAAAAGGAAGAAGTTAGGAAAATATTGGTTTCCAGAAATAGTGGACTCTAGATGATGAGAGGAGAGGCAATGGCAACCCACTCCAGTGTTCTTGCCTGGAGAATCCCAGGGATGGGGGAGCCTGGTGGGCTGTCGTCTATGGGGTTGCACAGAGTCAGACACGACTGAAGCAACTTAGCAGCAGCAACAGCAGCAGCAGATGTTGACGAAAACAGTGAAAATAAATTTCCTGTTTTCTGTCCATTGCTTCTTTAACAAACAATATGATTAAAAGAACAGGATGCTCTTAGTAAAATGGTGAAGAACAGGCATAATCCATCTCAACAAGAACAAATGCAGTTAGAAATGCTATGGAAAATATCTGTACGAGAGAGTCAAGGCTCAAATAATAAGGAAAACCTAAAAAATGGAATGATTTGGGACAAATGATGGAGAGAAGAAAGGAGGATCCATTTGACCTTAATACATCGAAACATTTCTCTAGAGAACAACACTGGTGTGAAAGAATTACTTCCGCTTTGCTATGAACCCCAGGGGTTGAATGCCATTTATGTAATACTTGCAACAGAAAGCTGTTTACTAATTTTCAACTTTTAAAGACAAATTAGAGATCAACAGTGAAATGTAAAGTAGAACTAGAGTTTCAAAAATAAATATTGTAAACTTTTAAGTGATTGAAATAATACTGTAGCTAAGAGTTTCAGCATCAGAAGGAAGAAAATAAAAAGTGTAGAGATGCTTAATTGTTTACTTGTATTTATTTGTATTTTGTAAAGAGGGCATCAGTGGCATTGCCTAAAAGGTTAATGGAATAAAAATAAATAAAGGTGACCAAAACATGTATGAAAGCAAAATTAAAATGAAACCTGGGAAGTGGTTAAGAGGAGAAAAACAAGAGCAGGGGAAGTGATCAAAATTCCTCATCTTCTAGCAGGGAACAAACAAGTAAATCTTAAATTTCAGGACATTAAGAAGCAGAGGGAATAAGTATATGTAGCCAATCACCAAAAGAATGAAACCACAATTCCAAAAATTAATTACCTCAAGGGTAAGCTAAGGATAGAGGATTTTTAATTTCATACTCATCTGTACTTGCTGAACATTTTACACAGGTTTAACTTTAATTTTTTAAAAAATTGTTTATCCACTCACAGATTTGGATCATTTGAGGTAAATGTATTCTTCCCTTCTTTTCCTCTTTCTTTGCTAAAATATTGTCTTAATTACCCAGCAGTCTTCACAGACTGTTGTGTTTTATTTCATTTTAAGCATCCTGTATGCATTTATCAACCTTTTCCTGGGATTGAGCTGTGTCAGCTGATTTCCTTTGCCCCTGCTGAGTGAGCTGCTGTTTTCCAGTTTTGCATTAACTTCCAGGGGGTGTGGCCCTGGAAGGTCTTAGCAAAGCTAACAGAATCTCTCTGAGTTCTGCTGAGATTCAGGAAGATACTATAGGGTAAATGGACACTTTTCCTACTTGATCACAGATAATAGAACAAAGGTCAACAATCAGTGGATAACAGAAAACATAAATCATGACCAAAATGGATCAGACTATAACTGTAACAATTTTTAAAACAACAAGAACAACAATTAAAAATCTAACTATCATTTATTGAGCCCTTATACTTAGGAAAGTAATAAATGCTTTCCATGCAACACATCCTCCGTACCCCATAAATAAAAAAAATATTTATTTATTTAAATAAATAAAATATTTATTATTATTTAAATAATAAACAAATTATTTAATTTATTTTTTGAAGAGCTAACATCTCTTTTTTCTGGTGATGAGTTTTTCCCTTTGGAGACAGACTGGTTCTGGCTGGGAAAGGTCATTAATTCAATAAAAATGTAAGTCCTGGACGAGTTGCTAAAACTCCTAAAAAGTACATTTGTCACTTCTCTAACATTATTTTTTTTAATTACCCTTTACTAGCATATAATTGCATTGCAATGTTGTGTTCAGGATGCATTTTGAAGGTATAGTCAATGCCGCTGCTGTTGCTGCTGCTGCTGCTGCTGCTGCTAAGTCGCTTCAGTCATTTCCGACTCTGTGCGACCCCATAGACGGCAGCCCACCAGGCTCCCCGGTCCCTGGGATCCTCCAGGCAAGAACACTGGAGTGGGTTGCCATTTCCTTCCCCAATGCATGAAAGTGAAAGGTGAAAGTGAAGTCGCTCAGTCGTGTCTGACTCTTCGTGACCCCATGGACTGCAGCCTACCGGGTTCCTCCGTTCATGGGATTTTCCAGGCAAGAGTACCGGAGTGGGTTGCCATTGCCTTTTCCGGGTATAGTCAATACACAGATTTATATAGTGAAGCATGGGAGAAAGAGGGATAAACTGTGACTCTGAACCTTTTGGCCACAGAGATGCAGTGCATATCAATGCCGTTCACTAGGATGGGGACATTTTGGAAAGAGTGAATTTGAGAAAATAAAGAGCTCCCAGTTGGGCTTGTTATATTTAACGTATAAATTAGACATCCAGCCAGGGAAGTTGAACAGATAATCTGGATCTGGAGCTATAGGAAAGATCAGGAGTAGAGATGTACACGAGGGAGTTGTCATTATTTAGACCAGGACCATTCCTTGTGCTTTTATCATCTAGTATTAGTGTGTGAGAGCTTCCCAGGTGGTGGTAAAGAATCTGCCAATGCAGGGGATGTAAGAGACACAGGTTTGATCCCTGGGTTGGGAAGATTCCCTGGAGAGGGGAATGACAACCCATTCCAGTATTCTTGCCTGGAGAATACCATGGACAGAGACACGTGGTGGACTACAGTCCTTAGGGTTGCAAAGAGTCAGACAAGACTGAAGTGACTTAGCATGCACACACATTAGTGTGTGAACTGTTAGTATAAAGAAACCCAAGAAGTGTCAAAATTGAAATTCTGCTTAGAAATTGTTTTACTGAGTTCCATCAAAATCACATGGTAGTAATGCACAATGCTTGTGTTACAAAAGTATCAATTTATGATAAACTGGAGGGGACACAAGACTACAAGGAGATCAGACTAGTCAAACCTGAAGGAAATCATCCCTGAATATTCAGTGCTTTGGCCTCCCGATGCAAAGAGCTGACTCACTGGAAAAGACCATGATGCTGGGAAAGATAGAGGGCAAGAGGAGAATGGGGTGGCAGAGAATGAGATGGTTGGATAGCATCATGAACACAATGGACATGAGTGTGAGCAAACTTAGGGAGATAGTGAAGGACAAGGGAGCCTGGTGTGCTGCAAGCCACAAGGTCATACAAAGTCGGACATGACTTGGCAACTGAACAATAGCAACAACAAAATAAATGATAAAAAGAAGTTAAAGAAGCACTGATACAGATGCTATTTAGCTGCAAGGGGGTTTGTGTGATATTCTGGGGATTAAGTATAGACAGAAAAAAGAAAAGAACCAAAACTGAACCTCAAGACACTGCATGCTGTAGAGATCGGATTGAGGAGGATGGACCAGCTAGAAACTGCAAAGGAATAGTTTGTGAAATAGAAGGATAATAAAGAGAAGCCACACAAAGCAATGTTTCAGAGAGGGCAGGGTGTGATCATCCAAATGAAATGCAGTTGATGAAGTAAGATGTAAGAAGTAAGATGAGTAAGATGAAGACTAAAATAAAGCCTCGTCAACTTCAAATACTGGTATTATATTTCTATTGCTACTGCTTGTTTGTCTGACTCTTTTATGACCCCATAGAATGTACCCCACCAGACTCCTCTGCCCATGGGATCTTCCAGGCAAGAATACTGGAGTAGGTTGTCATTTCCTCCTCCAGAGGATTTTCCCAACCCAGGGATCTAAGCCATGACTCCTGCATTGCAGGTGGGTTCTTTACCACTGAGCCATCTGGGAAGTCCCTATATGTGTATGTGTATGTATGTATGTATTTATGTATGTATATATATATACATACATGTGTAGTCCCTATATATGTAAGTGTATATATATGCTAAGTCACTTCAGTCGTGTCCAACTTTGTGCGACCCCATAGACGGCAGCCCACCAGGCTCCCCCGTCCCTGGGATTCTCCAGGCAAGAACACTGGAGTGGGTTGCCATTTCCTTCTCCAATGCATGAAAGTGAAAAGTGAAAGTGAAGTCACTCAGTCGTGTCCGACTCTTCGCGACCCATAGACTGCAGCCTACCAGGCTCCTCTGCCCATGGGATTTTCCAGGCAAGAGTACTGGAGTGGGGTGCCATAGCCTTCTCCTATGTAAGTCCATATCATCTTCCATATGTATACCTACATCTACAGCTAATTCTATCTATATTTATATTCATATCTATATTTAAATGAATCTGAGCTTGTTATTTGGAGAAGGCAATGGCACCCCACTCCAGTACTCTTGCCTGGAAAATCCCATGGACGGCAGAGCCTGGTAGGCTGCCATCTATGGGGTCACAGAGTCAGACATGACCGAAGCGACTTAGCAGCAGCAGGAGCAGAGCTTATTATTGCCTTTCTTTAGGATTGGAATGAAAACTGACCTTTTCCAGTCCTATGGCCACTGCTGAGTTTTCTAAATTTGCTGGCCTATTGAGTGCAGCACTTTCACAGCATCACCTTTAAGGATTTGAAATAGCTTAACTGGAATTCCATCACCTCTACTAGCTTTGTTCATAGTGATGCTTCCTAAGACCCACTTGACTTCACACTCTAGGATGTCTGGCTCTAGGTGAGTGATCACACAATAATAATTATCTGGGTGTGACAGACTTTATTTCTTGGGGCTCCAAAATTACCACAGATGGTGACTGCAGCCATGAAATAAAAAGACGCTTGCTCCTTGGAAGAAAAGTTATGACCAACCTAGATAGCATATTAAAAAGCAGAGACATTACTTTGCCAACAAAGGTCCACCTAGTCAAAGCTATGGTTTGTCCAGTAGTCATGTATGGATGTGAGAGTTAGACTATAAAAAAGCTGAGTATGGAAGAATTGATGCTTTTGAACTGTGATGTTGGAGAAGCCTCTTGAGAGTCCCTTGGACAGCAAGGAGATCCAACCAGTCCATCCTAAAGGAAATCAGTCATGAATATTCAATATATTCCAATGTATCAGAAGGACTGATGCTGAAGCTGAAAGTCCAATACTTTGGCCACCTGATGCAAAGAACTGACTCATTGGAAAAGACCGTGATGCTGGGAAAGATTGAAGGCAGGAGGAGAAGGGGATAACAGAGAATAAGATGGTTGGATGACATCACAGACTCAATGGACATGAGTTTGCGTAAGCTCCAGGAGTTGGTAGTGGACAGGGAAGCCTGGCATGCTACAGTCCATGGGGGTCTCAGAGTCATACACGACTGAGCAACTGAACTGAACTAAACTGAGCATATTATGGGTATCATCATCCTGTTTCATTGATATATTTTACCCCTCAAATTTTGGGACTATGCAGTCTTGATTTCTTGAGCTTAATATCTGACATAACAGTTTAATATTTATCTATGTTCTCTTTTAAACTCACATAAGTTTCTTCATATTTCTTTTTCAGATGTGAATGGTACCAGATTTTATATCTTTGTTTTAAAGGGGAATAAGGTGAATTTTCCTATTTCTTCCTCATTTGTAGGGAAGGTGTCAATGTATTTTGTAATTTATAATCAGGTATCATTTCTAAAATTCTTTATTTTTAAATATTTTCATTTAACTAGCTGTTCAGTCAAACATTCTTGAAATTCTTTCTATATGATCAATCTGTGTTTTCCCTCTTTATATTTTTATTTCATTTACTACTCTCTTCTTTACTTTTAAATGTGTATTTGGAAGGCATTCTTCTTCAGCTGGGCAAATGTACAAGTCATGCTCTTAAACTTTCTCAAAGAATTCCTCCTAAACATTTATCATCCACAGTTTTATGATTCCAATAGCACAAAGTGTTCAAGTATTTATTAGAGAATTAATCCATGAATTGAGTGCAATTTTGCTCTTTCTGAAGGCATCCTTTGAGGTAACTGAAGGGAAAACAAATCTATGGCAGATGTGTTATCTATCTATTATTTCTTTAAGCTCAATCCTTGTATTATAATAGGCTATTATAAACTAGCAGACATTAACTATATTCTGTTGGCTTCCTGAAGATTTAATGGCACTCCATTACCATTTTGATGTATGAGAAATCTGATTGACATGAATTATTTTTTTATATAAAGTGGTTTAAAGTAAGAAATATCCCTTTGGAGACTCTATATGCATTATGTAAAAAATAACTGAAAACATTTTATTGAAAAATATATAAGTACCCACATATCATATTTTTACAGAACTCAGCAGAATGGGTGGGACATTTTGATGTTCCAGATAGGCTTGAACTTTCTGAAGTATTTGAAATAATTTATTTGAAGAATTATTTTAAAATTTAAAGTGAAATGTATATTCTTTATTTGTAAGATACTTAGAATCTGTATTCAGTAGTCAAGCTCAATAATTAAATTTTTCCAAGTGGTAGTTGATGTCTATTTTACAACTTTACTCATTTATATTCAATTATTGTGTAATCTGTTTCAACTCACTGTTGATAGTAAATTAAAACATCCCCAGCCCTATGGGTTAGTAACACATGCAGTTAGATTACTACCAATTAACTGAATACCCAGTAGTCAGAAAAACAATCAGCATGTACCTGTAATATGAAGAGATGTGTACTTCATAATGTTTGTTATTTTAATGGAAGAGTTTGTAAGTCAACTGAGATTTATGTCTTGTCCTCAAGTAACTTCAGATTACAATATGACAAATTAATTTTATATCATGTTATGATCTTCAAGCACTGATGTATTTTGAAGGAGAGATGAGTGAGGTCTGGGCTTGCCAGGGAAGCTTCTACAGAGCAAGGAAGAATTGAGATTGGCTATGAAAAAACTAAGACAGAGGCAGAAGATATTCTTAGTAGCAGAAATCACATAATGAAAACCAGGTCTATGTGCTTTTTATTAGATACTGTGGACATGAAAGTAAACATTAATATATTAATTTCTAGTGAGTAATTCTCTAGTAAAGCTGAGGATCTAGGGTGTCCTCTTAACAATGCCTGTGACAGACCACGCACTATGCAATTCTGGTTCCTTCCATGAGTTGTGGTTTGTTCGTGTTTTTTTTTTTTTTTCTTTTAAGAAAATTTTCTCTTTTTTTGAAGGATAATTGCTTTACAGAATTTTGTTGTTTTCTGTCAAACATCAACATGAATCAGCCATAGGTATATATATATATATATATGTATATATATATATATATATACCCCCTCCCTGTGGAACCTTCCTTCCATCTCCCCTGCATCCCACCCCTCTAGTTTGATACAGAGCCCCTGTTTGAGTTTCCTGAGCCATACAGCAAATTCCCATTGGCAATGTATTTTACATATGGTAATGTAAGTTTCCACGTTACTCTTTCCATACATCTCACCCTCTCCACCCCCTCCCCATGTCTATAAGTCTATTCTCTATGTCCGTTTCTCCATTGCTGCCCTGTAAATAAATTCTTCAGTACCATTTTTCTAGATTCTGTATATATGTGTTAGAATATGGTATTTATCTTTCTCTGACTTACTTCACATTGTATAATAGGTTCTAATTTCATCCACCTCATTAGAGCTGACTCAAATGTGTTCCTTTTTATGGCTGAGTAATATTCCATTGTGTATATGTACCACAAATGCTTTATCCATTCATCTGTCGATGGACATTTAGTTTGCTTCCATGTTCTAGCTATTGTAAATAGTGCTGCAAGGAACAGTGGGATACATGTGTCTTTTTCAGTTTTGGTTTCTTCAGGGTATTTGCCTAGGAGTGGGATTGCTAGGTCATATGGTGGTTTTATTCCTCGTTTTTTTTAACGAATGTCCATACTGTCTTCCATAGTGGCAGTATCAATTTACACTCCCACCAACAGTGCAAGAGTGTTCCCTTTTCTCCACATCCTCTCTAGCATTGTTTGTAGCCTTTGTGATGATGGCCAATCTGAGCAGTGTGAGGTGACATCTCATTGTAGTTTTGATTTGCATTTCTCTAATAATGAGTGATGTTGAGCATCTTTTCATGTGTTTGTTAGCCATCTGTATGTCTTCTTTGGAGAAATGTCTGGGTCTTTTTCCCACTTTTTGATTGGGTTGTTTGTTTTTCTGGCATTGAGTTGTATGAGCTGCTTGTATGTTTTGGAAATTAATCCTTTGTCAATTGTTTCATTCAAGGTTACTGAACATACACATATACATACATACATATACACCCCCATAAGCAAAATTAAAACACTCCAACAAAAATAAAGTACAACAGATTGACCTGGCAAACAAAGGAAACCAAAAATTATATCTACCAGAACAAAACTAACTAAAGCACAAACTGGAAAATGAAACTAAAGCAAGATGCCAAGTGGGGAATAAAGCAATGAAAATAAAAGTAACAAATATGTGGAGAGGAAAGGAAAGAAAGACAAGAAAGAATAGAATAGATATGCAAAGTTGAATAGAGGTAGATGAAAAAGATTTACATACATTAAAGAGTAACTGCAAGGGGGAAAGCACAGTAGGAAAGGCAAACAAAGGAATAAAGGTAGAAAAAATATAACAGGTTTTAAAAACTTAAAACTTAAAATCATAAAAAAGAGGAAAGAAAAACAAATGGAAGAAGAAAGAATAAAGGGGAGAAAAGAGGAAAACTCCACAGAATTGCAAAAGCCCAACATAGAGGCAGAGGTTTATAACAATAAAAAGTGTGACTGAATATATACATATATATATATATATACCCATAAGCAAAATCAAAACAGTCCAACAAAAATAAAGTATAATAGATTGACCTGGTGAACAAAGGAAACCAAAAATTATATTTACCAGTTAAGAACAAAACTAACTGACTAAAGCACAAACTGGAAAATGAGACTAAAGCACAAACTGGAAAATGAAACTAAAGCAAGGTGCCAAGTGGGGGATAAAGTAATGAAAACATAATTAACAAATATGTTGAGAGGAAAGGAAAGAAAGAATAGATATGCAAAGTTAAATAGAGGTACATGAAGAAGATTTATATACATTAAAAATTAACTTAAAGGGGAAAAGAACGGTAGGAAAGGAAGACACAGGAATAAATGTATAAAAATATAATAGGTTTTAAAAAATTAAAAATTAAAATTATAAAAAAGAAGAAAAAAAAAGGCAAACTCCACAGAACTGCAAAAACCCAACGTAGAGGCAGAAGTTTATAACAACAATAAAAATTGTGACTGGAAATAAAAATGCTCAAAAGCTTAATTAGATTTCATGGTGCCAATAAAATCGACAACTACAACAGAGGGGTAAAAGAAAAGAAAAAAAATCCAAAAGAATCACAGAACAAGTCAAAACATAAGAATAATAAATGTTTTTCTTGAGTCACTGCTGTCAGTCCTTTCCCTCGCTGGGAATCACAGTCCACCTCACCTCTCTAGGATTCCCTCCAACACTGTGCTGATCTCTGGACCTGCTGTGGGGGCAGTTCACATTCTGGTAGATCTGGTCCTTCTCCTGTGTGTTCTTGCTTCTAATGTCCACAGCTATTGAAACTGTGTGTTCTCTTTTGTCGGAGCTCTCAATGATCTCTTATATATTCCATAGACAAAAAGTCTACCTAGTTCATCATGTGGATTTAGTCTGCAGCTTGTATAGGTGGTGGGAAGGTCTTGGGTCTTCTTCCTTAGCCACACTGCCTCTGGGTTTAAACTGTGGTTTTATTTCCACCTCTGCATGTGGGTCATCCACTGGGGTTTGCTCCTGAGGCTGCCCTGGAGGACTTAGGCTTGCCCCGTGAGGGCCAGGTGTGGAGGTGGTGCAGCTGCTTGGGTTGCCAGGAGTTCTGGCAGCACCAACTCAAAGGAGTTGGTGGCTTAAACCAGCAGGAAATATACTGCTCTAGAATGGGAGAGTGACCAGTATTGGCCAATACATTCCAGTATTCTTGTCTGGAGAATGCTCCACCCCTCCCTGACAGAGAAGCCTGGCAGGCCACGGTCTACAGGGCTGCAAAGAGTTGGACACTACCAAAGCAACCCTGTGTGCATAGATGCAAGATGTTTTTGCCTGTGGCAGCTCTGCCCCAGTGAGAGTTGAGCTTCAAAGGGGGCACAGCTGCTTGACCTGTCAGGTTTCTGGCATTGGCAAGTGTGCAGGGACACAACTGCCTCCACTTCAGGAGTTATGGTCCTATCAGAATCTTTTTACAAGCCTCGTGTAGCTGGCCATCAGAAGGCCTCTTTGGCCAGTCTTTCTCTGTAGCTCCACCTGTCAGGCACTTAGAGGTCTCCCTTGCCTGGGGTCCTTCTTTGTCGTTTGGTGCATCAGGCACATAGAAGGGCACACCTGGCTGGGGTCCTTCTCTGTAGATTGGTGTGTCAGGCACTTAAAAGGGCACCCTGGCTGGGGTTCTACTCTGTAGTTCAGTGCTTCCGGTGTTTGATGGGCCAGCCTTTCTATTGTTCAGCTGCCCAATGCTGGCGTGTGGCGAGAGAGAGAGAGGCTATGATGATGACTCTGCCCCCTACAGGTGACTCAGCACTATGTCCTTGTTTCCATGGCTGCCAGGCTTACCTCCACAGGCATTTCCCACCACAATCTCCTTCTTCCTCACATCCCCTTGATCCATCTCTCCGCAGTCAGCAGTAGCCCTCGCCCTGGGATTGCACCACAGTCCCTAAACTGCAGCTCCCAGCCACTGTACCTTCCAGAGGACCTGCATCCCTGTCCAGGGTATATATGTCTGTGGCAAGGACTGTCTGATTCTCATTCAATTTAGGCTGCCACATATCAGCTGTTTCACTCTCAGCCTTAAACATTTCTCCTCTTAGACAATTGCCCAAATGTGGGGATTGGACCCCTGCTTCAGTTCCCCCACCCACCTAGGGCAGGCCCAGTCCTACTAACACTCCTGATTTTCCCCCTAGTTCCTGCCTCCTACCAAGTTGTGTGTGGTTCTATACATTCCTTTCCACTGGTCAGGTACTCCTCTCCGTTCTCAGCTGGTATTCTGCAGGCACTTCTGTTTCTGAAGGTGTCTTCCTGATGTATCCAGGGAGAGAGATGTACTCCATGTCCACCTACTCCTCTGCCATCTTATTCTTTTTTTTTAAATAAAGATTACCATATGTCAAGGATGTTCCCACACCACCTTCCTGTCCCACAGAGTTCAAAATGCAAACTAACTTTAGTTTTAATGCAAAACACCCTTTTAAAAAATTAACTTTAATTGGAGTACAGTTGGTGTACAATGTTGTTAGTTTCAGGTGTGCAGCAAAATGAATCACTTATACATATACATGTATCCACTCTTTTAGCATCTTTTTTTCCTGTGTATGTCATTACAGAGCATTGAGTAGAGTTCCCTATGCTACATAGTAGGTTCTTATTACTTATCTAGTTTATATATAATAGTGTGTGTATCTTAATCCCAATCTCCCCATTTATCCCTCCTCTCCCCTTGGTAACCATAAGTTTGAAAAACACCTTATTTTATTTTATTTTATTTTTTTCAAGTTTTTGTTTAATATAAATTTATTTATTTTAATTGGAGGTTAATTACTTTACAATACTGTATTGGTTTTGCCATACATCAACATGAATCCACCACAGGTATATACGTATTCCCCATCCTCAAGCCCCCTCCCTTCTCCCTCCCCGTACCATCCCTCTGGGTTGTCTCAGTGCACCAGCCCCAAGCATCCAGCAAACACATTTTTTTAAACTTTGGGGTTAAATGTAAAGGACAGGAGTCTTCAGATAATAAATATTTGTTTTCTACTGCCATGTTTTTTACATTCAATGGAAAATGAGTTCCATATGATATTTCTGTGAGTGTCCCTTTTAAGTCTCAGATCATAGGAAGCTCTAGAAATTTAATCTAGAAAAAAGGACAGGGCACAGAAAACTGCAAGGAAGCAATATCAGCAGGAGCTGAGATGGTTCCCAGTTGAGCTTCTGAACGTATTCAGTTTTGCTTCTCTCTGCACTCTTATGGTTTCACTATAACGTCTGTCCTCCCCCTATTGTCCCATTCTCTGTGACAGATACCAGATAGCATAGAATCATTTAGAAGGAAGAAAAAGGTTTTTGTTTTATAACCAAACATTAATCTGTAAATTACAGCATTTTTTTTTACTGTGTTGGTTCCATAAGGAATAGCCTAATGGACTCATAATAGACCATCATTACTACATCAGCGAAAAGTAAGGTGCCTTTAGTAGGCTAGACTATTATATTACAATTAAGTGAGTCCAGTGGACTCATTGGTACTTCCACAAAATTATACCCAAATGCTTGATTATGAAAATCATTGAAGGAATGATTATAGAAAATATCTCTCTGTCTTTAGCAAAGAGAGATGCCTCCAAGAAAACAATATGGGTTTCCTATGTAAACTTCTCTTTTTATTTTATGATATATAGTTTTGTTAATACTATGATGTGTCTAGATGTGGCTTCATTTTTACTTTTTCTTTTTTTGGTTGTGCTGGGTCCACATTGTGGTGCATGGACTTGCTCCTTGTAGCAGGCAGGCTTAGTTGTCCCTTGGTGTGTGGGCTCTCAATTCCCCAACTAGGGATTCAACCACATCCTCTGCATTGGAAGGCAGATTCTTAACCACTGGACCACCAGGGAAGTCCCTCCTATATAAAATTCTATCTTTATGATTCAGAAAGTGTTCTCAATGGGAAACACACAATTCTGAGTGCTCGCTATACACCTAGAATTTCTAAACTGAAAATACAAATAAAATTAGGAACAGTACTTTGTGGGAGAGGCATTTTCAACAGGCTTAAATTGAAGAAAGTAGGGAAAACCACTAGACCACTCAGGTATGACCTAAATCAAATTCATTATGATTATACAGTAGAAGTGACAAATAGATTCAAGAGATTAGATCTTATAGACAGAGTGCCTGAAGAACTATGGACAGAGGTTCATGACATTGTACAGGAGGCAGTGATCAAGATTATCCCCAAGAAAAAGAAACACAAAAAGGCAAAATGGTTTTCTGAGGAGGCCTTACAAATAGCTGAGAAGAGAAGTGAAAGGCAAAGGAGAAAAAGAAAGATATACCCATTTGAATGCAGAGTTTCAAACAATAGCAAGGAGAGACAAGAAAGCCTTCCTCAGTGATCTATGCAAAGAAATAGAGGAAAACAATAGAATGGGGAAGACTAGAGATCTCTTCAAGAAAATAAGAGATACCAAGGGAACATTTAATGCAAAGATGGGCACAATAAAGGACAGAAATGGTATGGACCTAACAAAAGCAGAAGATACTAAGAAGAGGTGGCAAGAATACATAGAAGAACTATACAAAAAAAAGTTCTTCATGACACAGATAACCATGATGGTGTGATCACTCACCCAGAGACAGATATCCTGGAATGCAAAGTCAAGTGGGCCTTAGGAATCATCACTATGAACAAAGCTAGTGGAGGTGATGGAATTCCAGTTGATCTATTTCAAATCCTAAAAGATGATGCTGTGAAAGTGCTGCACTCAATATGTCAGCAAATTTGGAAAACTCAGCAATGGCCACAGGACTGGAAAAGGTCAGTTTTCACTCCAATCCCAACGAAAGGTGATGCCAAAGAATTTTCAAACTACTGCACAATTGCACTCATCTCACATGCTAGCAAAGTAATGCTCAAAATTCTCCAAGTGATGCTTCAACAGTATATGAACCATGAACCTCCAGACATTCAAGCTGGATTTAGAAAATGCAGAGGAAGCAGAGATCAAATTGCCAACATCTGTTGGATCATTAAAAAAGCAAGAGAATTCCAGAAAACCATCTACTTCTGCTTATTGTCTATGCCAAATCCTTTGACTATGTGGATCACAACAAACTGGAAAATTCTGAAAGATGGGAATACCAGACCACTGAGAAATCTGTATGCAGGTCAAGAAGCAACAGTTAGAGGTGAACATGGAACCACAGACTGGTTCCAAATTGGGAAAGGAGTGTGTCAAGACTGTATATTGTCACTCTGCTTATATGCAGAGTACATCATGTGAAATGCTGGGCTGTATGAAGCACAAGCTGGAATCAAGATTGCCAGAGGAAATATTAATAACATCAGATATGCAGATGCCACGACCCTTATGGCAGAAAGTGAAGAACTAAAGAGACTCTTGATGGAAGTGAAAGAGGAGAATGAAAACGTTGGCTTAAAACTCAACATTCAAAAAACTAAGATCATGGCATGTGGTCCTATCACTTCCTGGCAAATAGATGGGGAAACAATGGAAACAGTGACAGACTTTATTTGAGGAGGCCTCCAAAATCACTGCAGATGGTGACTGCAATCATGTAATTAAGACACTTGCCCCTTGGAAGAAAAGCTATGACCAACCTAGAGAGCATAATAAAAAGTAGAGACATTACTTTGCCAACAAAGGTCCACCTAGTCAAAGCTATGGTTTTTCCAGTAGTCATGTATGAATGTGAGAGTTGGACTATAAAGAAAGCTGAGCACTAAAGAATTGATGCTTTTGACCTGTGGTGTTGGAGAAGACTCTCGAGAGTCCCTTGGACTGCAAAGAGATCCAGCCAGTCCATCCTAAAGGAAATCAATCCTGAATATTCATTGGAAGGACTGATGATGAAACTGAAACTCCAATACTTTGGCCACCTGATGCGAGGAACTGACTCATTGGAAAAGACCGTGGTGCTGAAAAAGATTGAAGGCAGGAGGAGAAGGGGACCACAGAGGATGAGATGGTTGGATGGCATCACCGACTTGATGCACATGAGTTTGAGCAAGCTCTGGGAGTTGATAATGGACAGGGAAGCCTGGTGTGCTGCAGTCCATGGGGTTGCAAAGAGTTAGACACCACTGAGTGACTGAACTGAACTCAAGTGTACACTTTCGGTGATGGCCAAAAAATGAACATTCACCATTCATTCTATGTACTCGGAGAGAAGAAGGCACAGAATCTGATCAGACCCTACAGAATCTAGAGGTTAGAAAGGAGAGGTTAGGCAAGTCTTCCTAGAGTGAGCAATGTCTGAACTTGGTACTTGCTGTATAAAAACTCTATCAGATAAAAAGGTGTCCAACTTTTCTCAACTCCGTGGACTGTAGCCCACAAGGCTCTTCTGTCCATGGGATTTCCCAGGCAAGAATACTGGAGTATGTCGCCACATCCTCCTCCAGAAGATCTTCCTGATCCAGGGATCAAACCTGTATCTCTTGCAGCTCCTAAATTGGCAGGCAGATTCTTTACCACTGAGCCACCTGGGAAGTCCCAGATAAAAATACTGATGGTAATAATGTTTGCTGGTCAAAAGGATGGACCCTAATACCTTTCTGGCAGAGGAAGTCAGTGTCAAAGTTACATGAGAAAAATGTGGTGAAATAAGCTCCGTGTAGAATATCAGTGACATTTAGGTAAAGTGGGCATTAAGTAACCAAACAGTGTAAACAGGGGAGCTTATGAAGACATGTAGGTTTCAGTCCAAGGAGAGATTCTATAGTATAGGCAGTGGAGACCACTGGAGAAAAATGGCAAAAATGAGATTTTTATGTTTTGAAGAGCAGACTCACAGCCCCTTTTAGAACAGACTCTCTTCTCACTAAGCTTTCAAAATTGAGGATTGAGCCCCCTAATTATGGTGGATCACTTTGCAATTATGTCATCTTCTTTCCTAGTGGTTCAAACTACCTCATGGATATTCTGAACTAGTTTTTCTTAAACATTACCATGATTGCAGTCACTTTGCTGTGTTTTTATACCTTCAAACTGCTGACTTTTTCTGTGTTTTCAGCCGGATATAGGAGGATGTGGAATTTACTGGACTTTCAACAGAGTCCTTTCACTTAATTGCCAAATTGCCTAGAATTTAAGATTACAAGGAAAAATCAAGGCTCTTCTTTTGAAATCTGTGAAGAGGCACATTTAATCAGATTTCTCTAGTACCCGTGTTTTTGGAAATGTGATATTTCAGGCTTGTACTTTACCCATTTGACAATTTACAAATTACCTCTCAATAAGAAAGAAAGAGGCTGTATTCCTCTGCCCTTTCTTGCTGTCTGTGTACTTCCAGCTGGATTTGCTTATATGATGAAACAGCTTAGCAATTTCTGTGAGGCTGTATGATTTTACAGCAAGAGTCAAAATAAACATCCAAAAGCATTAGTCTCATTTATCCCATTTTGCCAGTTGTATCAGTTATGTTTTTAAAATACAAAATGTGACTATGGTTTTCTTGGTCAGAGTTAGTCCTTTTCTTCCCAGACACAGTTTACTGGGTAGTGTGTGTGTGTGTGTATATATATATATATATATATATATATATATATATATATATATATATATATATTTTTTTTCCTACCAAAGTATTCGCTGCCCAGTGTTTTCTGGATCATCTCTTTGTTTCACTCTCTCCTCAGTTGGTTTGATTACAACTTCCATTTCAAATTATAGTTGAGAATAGTGAAAGTGTTAGTCACTCAGTCATGTCTGACTCTTTGCGACCCCATGGACATAGCCCACCAGGCTCCTCTATCCATGAGATTCTCCAGGCAAGAATACTGGAGTGGGTTGCCATGCCCTCCTCCAAGAGATCTTCCCAACCCAGGGATACAACCTAGGTCTCCCTCACTGAGGGCAAATTCTTTCCCTTCTGAGCCACCAGGGGAACCCCATACTTCAAAATAATTTCCCCTTTAAGGGCATGAGGATGGTATTGTGCGGTGTTCTTCAAACTATTTGGATATAGGAGCTCTTACTTTTTGGTTTTCACTCTATTATAGACAGAAGCTGATGTTTAAAACACTAATACTTTTCAAAGATAGCCCCTCAGATTGTAGAGTGCTGATTATGCATCCATCTGCTCTAAATCCTTAATACATATTAGCACGTGCAATCCTCACAACGAAGGATTAGCGCCTATGAGGGTGTTGTTACAATTATCTGCAATGTAGAGGAGGAAACTGGAGTGCAGAAATGGAAGTGACTTGCTCAAGTTCATCCAGAGGTGAGTGGAGAAACTCAGCTGACTCATAATCACTCTTTTGACTTCTGTTTGTTTGCTTGGGCACATGACATGTGGGATCTTAGTTCCCTGACCAGGGATTGAACTCTCTGCATTGAAAGATGGATTCTTAACTACTGGACTGCCAGGGAAGTCTCTTAACCATTCTTCTTCTGCTGCTGCTGCTAAGTCGCTTCAGTCGTGTCCGACTCCATGCAACCCCATAGACAGCAGCCCTCCAGGTTCCCCCGTCCCTGGGGTTCTCCAGGCAAGAACACTGGAGTGGGTTGCCATTTCCTTCTCCACTCTTCTAGTGCTGGATAATGAACCTATTGTCATCTTTGTATTCTCTTTGCATCCATCTGTATAAACAACATATGCATTCCCATTTATATGATTATGAATTCACTTGGCTATGATTATGGTGATTTGATCCTCATTTTACTACTAAGGAATCTGAGATTCTTCTGATGGCATGGGTCAGCAATCCCACCTTTGGAATTCACTTGGACACAATGCCTTCTCTTAGAGTTTCACATCTTCCAAACAGATATTGCTACCTGACCTCCTAGGGTGTATTGAGTTAGAAAGAAACAACAATAAAATGTCACTACACATGCCAGTATGCTTTCCAGAAAAATCACTGGTAAATCCATGCCTACTCTAAGCTATAGATTGACTAAGATTTAAAAGATAAATATTGCAAATGAATGTGCTTCCCATTTCTCTACAGTTTTTACCCAAAGTAATTTCTATGCAAGCTCTTTACTCAAGTTTCCCCATAGAATTTTTGCTCTACATACTAGGAGAACTCTTACTTCCATTCTCCCAGATCTAGGAAATTAGAGTATTTATGTTTCCCTTACATTGTCTGAAATCAATTCATTCTTTCATGCTGAATTCCTTGAAGACATCTTTGTGCCCAGTGCTTTCCTAGCTGCTGGAGAGTACAACAACAATAGAAAATTTTAGACAAAAATCCTTTCCTCGCTGAAGCTTATCTTATGGAAGTGGAGGGGGTGACAGACAATAACCGAGTAAAACACACGATGGACCATGTAGTGATAAGTGCTGAGGAGAATAATGAAAATCAGAAAGAGAATGAGAATAGAGCTTGATGAGGGGTACAGTCATGTCACTGAGAAGGTGGTTTTGAGCAAAGATCTGGTGGAAGTCAAGAAGGGAGATACAGAGCTCTCTGAGAGAAAAGCAATCCAGGCAGACAGCAAGAGAGCACAGGACATATGCTGTGATGAGAAAAGCAGGGTGGGACTTCCCTGGTGGTCCAGAGGCTAAGAATCTACTTTCCAATGCAGGGACACTGGGTTAGATACCTGTTCAGGGAAGTAAGACCCCACATGCTGTGGGGCAACTAAACCCGCATACAGCAACAAAGAGCCTATGCTGTAACTAAGAGCCAATGCTCCCAAATAAATAAATACTTTTTTTTTTAAGGGAGCAGGATGATCTTCTATGTATAGTTTTTGTAAAATCCAGGTAACACGATGATGACTTGGGCCAGGTGGTGGCAGTGGAGGTGGTGACGGTGGATTCATTCTGGATCTACCTGGTATAGAGAAAAAACCGTATTTGTTGATGGATAGTATATGTTATGTTACAGAACCATATGAGTAAGGATGCTGTCACATTTTTTTAAAGGGGGAATTGAATAGCTTACTTATCATGGAATGTTAGACATTAACAACAGATAAATGGGCTCTTGGATGAATCCAGCCAGCTGGATTCAGGTGAAAACACAAAGAACAGCCTAGGATGACAAATAGTTTTCTAGAAGATAATGTTGCCAAAATCCTGGCCTCTGTTTTCTGGTGCTGAATAGAAACAGAGACAGAGTTTTGGGTGAAGTAGAAAAGAGTAGCTTTTATTGCTTTGCCAGGCAAAGGGGGCCACAGTGGGCTAATGCCCTGAAGACCCTGTGACCCACCCTGGAGGGGATAGTGAGGAGTTCTACAGTGTTCAAGGAGCACAGTGTGATCAGCTCATGGACAGTTCTTGGATTGGTTGCCATCAAGATGAAGTTTCGAGCAGCTTCAACCTTCTGGTTGCAACCAGTTTAGGGTCTATGTTCTTGTGGTCAGAAGTTTTCATCTGGGGCAGGGGTCTGCTTCTTGTAAAAAACAAAATAAGAATACATATCAAGCCTTTGTCTGTATCTTTCAGAAAACTGAATTGTTAGCAGTTCCTTAGCCCAACAGCTATTCTTTGTTTCAACATCTTCACTTTCCCAGTCATTAATTCTTGAGTCAGCATTTTATTTCAAAAAATAAGGACACAGGGGCTTATCAGCTCAGTTCAGTTCAGTTCAGTCGCTCAGTAGAGTCCGACTCTTTGCGACCCATGAATCGCAGCATGCCAGGCCTCCCTGTCCATCACCAACTCCCGGAGTTCACTCAGACTCATGCCCATCGAGTCGGTGATGCCATCCATCCAGCCATCTCATCCTCTGTCATCCCCTTCTCCTCCTGCCCCCAGTCCCTCCCAGCATCAGAGTCTTTTCCAATGAATCAACTTTTCACATGAGGTGGCCAAAGTACTGGAGTTTCAGCTTTAGCATCATTCCTTCCAAAGAAATCCCAGGGCTGATCTCCTTTAGAATGGACTGGTTTGATCTCCTTGCAGTCCAAGGGACTCTCAAGAATCTTCTCCAACACCACAGTTCAAAAGCATCAATTCTTCAGCACTCAGCTTTCTTCACAGTCCAACTCTCACATCCATACATGATCACTGGAAAAACCATAGCCTTGACTAGACGGACCTTTGTTGGCAAAGTAATGTCTCTGCCTTTCAACATGCTATCTAGGTTGGTCATAACTTTTCTTCCAAGGAGTAAGTGTCTTTTAATTTCATGGCTGCAGTCACCATCTGCAGTGATTTTGGAGCCCAGAAAAATAAAGTCTAACATTGCTCCCCATCTATTTCCCATGAAGTGATGGGACCAGATGGCATGATCTTATTTTTCTGAATGTTGAGCTTTAAGCCAACGTTTTCACTCTCCTCTTTCACTTTCATCAAGAGACTTTTTAGTTCCTCTGAATTATGACAAGCAACAAGGGCTTATACATGGTTTCAATAACATAAAAATTATATGCTAATAAAGACAGGTACTATCTGGCTTTATATTCATGATAGTAAAGACTTTTTAAGGTTAATTAGAAAATTACTGTAGGGTTTGGGGGGCCGTATTTGCCAATCAATATACACTATTATGCCCACAAACATTCAGAAGTTTTCCTTTTCTTGCTTGTGAGGCATGTGGTATCTTAGATCCCCAACCTGGGGTTAAACCCACGCACCCTTGAAGTGAAAGCACAGAGTTGTAACCACTGGACCACCAGGGAAATCCATTTTTCCATTTTTTAAAAAACCCAACCTGTGGTTCCAAATAGAAAAATTGTGGTCTCATTTTTCAACAAGACAAAAACTGTATCTGTAATTTTAAACAAATTGGAGCTGGGTTGAGAAGTTAACTTAGTATGAGTGTTTTTCTTTCCTAGAGTGATAGTTCAGGGCATACATAAATCCCCTTATCTAATTCTTGGAGATTTCGCAGGACATGAGTGGAATTAAATCAATTTGGAGATAAAAATTAACTTGGAAATAGAAATAACTAATATTTACTCTTACATGCACACAACACATGCATGAAATCACCATTAATACTCGGCATACATACACACATACAGCTATTTGCAATAAAATGTCCTGTGTACTTTCTGAGGTCACCTTGTCAGTAACATTGTTGAGCAGAAAAATGTAGCTCTTCTCATCAGCCTTTTACCTAGTTGGAAATTGAAGTTCAAATAAAGAGACTTCCAATGTCCAATAAAGAGTTGCTGAGGAAAGACTTGAATTCCAGTGTTTTAGGTGCTAAGTCACTCTAACCACCTTCAGACACCTCACCAATTTATATAGTATAGAACCTCCTGTTCTTTGTATTAGTCTCATGAATTTATCCCTCTTTTTTCTTAGCTCAAATATTTAAAACCTAACTGGAGTGCTCATTGTGTTGGATTTTTTCTGCTCCAGTGGCCACACCAGATCAGTGGGATTTCATAGAGGAGTTGAAGGTTATGGCGTTTTGAAGCACTTGATTTTTTTGTTGTCACTATGATACATTTTCTCTTACCTGCTATGAAAACCTCACATACTAATAATTCAGATTAAACTCTGCAGCGTTTAGTCCATTTGGCAATCTAATTGTCAATAATTAATACCCCATAGGTTATACCAATGGTAATAAAGAAGGTGTTATTCTATGTTCATCACGTCTTAAAATCATTAAATGTCATCTAACTCTTATGTTTACAGAGAAATATTTTTTTCCCTTGGTTCCTCAGTTAGGTTTCATTTAACTTCCTAATTCAATGTCCTGTGATCTCCTATTACTTTCCTTTTTCTTTGATTTTTCCTGTGGAAAGGCCAACATTCTAAGGAAGTATGCCATTGAGATTGTCATCCACTTATCTTGTTGCTTCCCTTAGGCAAACCTTAATGCAAGCAAGTCTCAGCACACTGGTTATAGAGATGTCATCCATGTGCATTAACTCACCAAGACTTAAAATCAGTTCCACGTGTTTGTTCATACAATAAGCACTTCATCTTATTAGTAAACTTTTGTGTCTTCTGTTACCAAGATAGTTCAAGATTTTGCTTGCAAGTGGAAGCGCTTGGCAAGGGAGAGTCATTCTTTTATGAGAATGAAGAATGCACTGCATTCGGGAATAGGGGGCACAGCATTGTGTATTAGAATATGTTGGGAGTTAACTGTTCAGCACCACTGAGAAGGAATAACAAGGATATAGTGGGACAGTCAACCAGGCTTCTACTCTTGGGTAATGAACACAGAACTCTCTTCTTTTTCTTTGTTTTCTGAAATTTGTCACTGAGGTATTTTTAGCTCAAGAGTGAGTGACTCTGCTCTCTGAGCGAGTGGCTTATACTCTATACTGTGGAAAATGCTATTTATTATTGATATCTCTATGCATATTCTATGGAAAATAAAACACTCTAAATTTTCTACGGGTGCCTTTGGCACAATGGAGAAGGAAACTTTTTAAAAGAAAACATTGCCTCATCTATAATAAATTAATAACAACTCAATCTGTAGTTTTTAAAAGTAACTAAGTGCATTCTAGCTGTTTTCGAAAGGATTTTAGGCAATATGCAAATATGCAGCACTAAAAATTCCAATTTGGGGATTAGCATTTTTATGCTTTCTCTGCCTCAGGTTATGCTTGCCCTACCTAAAGTGTTTATATGCTTTCTGAAATCCTGTATATGGACAGGAAATAATTAACTCTCATTTGTGAAGTGTTTCATAACCAACAGTTTTGCGTTTTGTTGTTTCTTCTTGTTAACCATGGAGAAATGTCATAGGATGAGGTATTATTAGTCCATGTTCCGGAAGAGAAAACTCAATCTGGCAAAAGTTGTGGCCACATCATGTCATGCACTGGTTTGCTCAGAATTGAAGACTTCATTTATGTTCTAACCTCTGGAAATTTATTTTTAGGCTCTAACTTTTATCTGCCTATTGCCTCCCTGCACAATCTTTTTTTTTTTTTTACATCATAACTTTATTGAGATGTAATTCATATACCATACAATTTACCCACTGAAAGTGTATAATTCAGTGGATTTTATGTATCCACAGAGTTGGGCAACCATTACCACAATCAATACTAGAACATTTTTATCATCCCCAGAAGAAATCACGTATCTATTAGGGATAAAGCTCCATGTCCTCCCAATGTCTATGTGTTAGTCGCTCACTTGTGTCCAACTCTTTGCTGCCCCGAGTACTGTAGCCACCAGGCTCCTCTTCTATGGAATTCTCCAGGCAAGAATACTGGACTGTGTAGCCATTTCCTTCTCCAGGAGATCTTCCCCACCCAGGGATTGAATGTGGGTCTCGTACATTGCAGACAGGTTCTTGACCAACTGAGCCACCAGAGAAGCCCATAAATAAAGACAAGTAGTTCTCTATCTCTGTAGTGTCTGTCTATCTAGAGCTGTATCCAGAGAAGATGGACCTGTGCTTATCCGATGCTTGTATTTGCAGGGCAAACGAAGTCCAGAAGCCTTAAGTTTCCCTCACTTTCTCAGCATCTGCTAAATGTGTTAACATTTGCAAGTCATATCAGCCACTCTGATTCTCAACCTCCTGATAGAAAATGTCGATAATAATTCTTCATTTTCTGGCACAGCTATTACGAGGAGCAAATGGTCTGTAAAAGTGAGGGTTTTTTTTTTTTTTTTCCTTTGTAAAGCTCTGTTTAAGGATATATCAGCTACTGTAATTACCATTATCAAATCATAGACCTCCTCAGAGCAATCAGGAACACACATGTTTGAAGCCACAATGAATATTACGCTTTCCCTGTAAAAGGTGTGAACTTTCAACAAGTTCAGATGAATGAGAAACCTATTCCTTTCTGCTTTAAATTAATTTTAGTTCAAATTTATGTCTGATCCCTCCAGATGGACACGGTATACAAAAGTAAACCGTTTTAAGACACGCTTAGGCATGGGCGCTCTCTCATAATGGATCTGTTTTATGTTTTCACCACTGAAATACCTGTTCTCCTGCCATAAGGTGAGTCCAGGGGCTGTGCAATTTCCTTGTCAGCCTGGAGACACAGGATTCTTTTTCTTTTTTTTTAATTAAAGGAGTTTTTTTTTTTAAGTCACATAATATAAAACATTCTAACAATATTTAATGGTAACATTTCAGTGGCACCAGGAACACTCACATTGTTGTGCAACTCTCACCATCATCCATCTCCCAAAGTGTTCACCTTCCTAAACTGAAACTCTGCCCCCATTAAACACTGAGTCTCCATTCCGCCTCCCACACCCCACCCTAGCCCCAGGCGTCTACCAGTGTACTTTCTAACTCTATAAATTTGACTGTTCTCCATACCTCAGAGAAGTGAAATCAAACAGTATTTGTTGGCACCTACTGTATATTGGAATGCATTTTTAAGGTCAACTTAGTAAATGTCTTACAAACAGATTGTACCTTCTTTTTTTTCCTTCTGTGCCATTGGTAGGTTCTTATTAGCTATATGTTTGATACATAGTTGTGTGTATACGTCAATCCCAATCTCCCAGTTCATCCCCCCCACTTCTCCTCTTGGTGTCCATCTGTTTGTTCTCTATGTTGAAACACAGGATCTTTTAAGACACCTGAAAATCGTAGCCACTTGGAATCTAGCTGTTCTAGATCTACCAGGCAGTCATCTCCAAGAGGTTTTAACATCTTATGGTGAGTGTTGATGGTGGTTTAGTCGCTAAGTGGTATCTGACTCTTGTGACCCCATGGACTGTAGCCCACCTGGCTCCTCTGTCCATGAAATTTTCCCTGCAGGATTATTGGAGTGCATTGCCATTTCCTTCTCCAGGTGATTTTCCCCACCCAGGGATCAAACCCATGTCTCCTACACTGCAGGTGGATTCTTTTCTGACTGAGCCACCCTCCCATCCTAACATCTTTCAGAGTGGTGATCAAGTCCTGCACCAACAGCTAACCTACTAATCTCCCAAACTTCCAAGTGTTCCTGGGAGTTAAATTTCTCTGAGCCTACAAAGATCTCAAAAACAGCATCTTCAATCCCTTCCCATCCAGAGCTCCTATCATCATCTCTTTAAAATATTTTATCACTTTGAGTCATATTCTCTTTCTGATCTATAAGGGACACTGAGGAAGGAAAAAAAGACCCTGACTAGCTTTTTGTAATGGTGGAAGTCAGCTTATTAATTCAAATGTGAAGAATTCCTAATAATGCCTCATCTCTGATCTCATCTTGCCCAGAGGCTTTAGAGAGACACTTGAGACTCTCCCAGGTTTCTACTGCAAGGAAGGTGAAATAGCTGCTCTTAACATGTGGGACTCAACCTAAATAGATCTCAGAAGACTCTAGAAGTAAAAAAGAAAGATCAAATGTTTAATCCAAATTTTAGTTTAAGAATCTGAAGCATATTTTTCATGGGATTTTTTTGTCCTGAATATTATATGCTATCTTCCACCAGAGAAGACATTGTGCCTGCAGGTTGAGGAAGATTCTCAAAAAACTATTGAACTTATTCCTTAAATAATATTATTTTAGACCTTTTTCAACTGTCCCTGAGCATTGTGGCCAGGAATAAGCCATTTAATCCCTACCGAAGACTCCTTCCTATGAAAAGTGGTGAGTTTCATCTTGTGAGATTTCAGTATGATAATACACATGAAAGCATTTTGAAATTTGCAAAGTACCAGAAGGTAAAAGGGGGCACACATGCAAGAAATTAACTTTGGAGGAAGTCAAGAGTGCAGTTCCTGGCCAAAAAACCTATATGTGATCTTTCAGGCCTGACCAAAGACGATTTTTACCTAGCAGGCTTCACTGCAGAGAACTGCCCTCCCTACTTCTGGCTTGGGACACAGCCAGTGCACTGGCTTCTGAAGGGGGTTGCCGTCCAGGACACACGGCCCCTGGTGGCCACAAGTATAAAATCTGCTTTTTTCTGTATCCTTAAGCCAAAAACTCAGCAGTGGCCACAGGACTGGAAAAGGTCAGTTTTCATTCCAGTCCCAAAGAAAGGCAATGCCAAAGAATGTTCAAACTACCGCACAACTGCACTCATCTCACATGCTAGTAAAGTAATGCTCAAAATTCTCCAAGCCAGGCTTCAGCAATACGTGAACTGTGAACTTTCAGATGTTCAAGTTGGTCTTAGAAAAGGCAGAGGAACCAGAGACCAAATTGCCAACAGCTGGATCATCAAAAAAGCAAGAGAGTTCCAGAAAAACACCTATTTCTGCTTTATTAACTGTGCCAAAGTCTTTGACTTTGTGGGTCACAATAAACTGTGGAAAATTCTGAAAGAGATGGGAATACCAGACCACCTGACCTGCCTCTTGAGAAACCTATATGCAGGTCAGGAAGCAACAGTTAGAACTGGACATGGAACAACAGACTGGTTCCAAATAGGAAAAGGAGTACATCAAGGCTGTATATTGTCACTCTGCTTATTTAACTTCTATGCAGAGTACATCATGAGAAACGCTAGGCTTGAAGAAGCACAAGCTGGAATCAAGATTTCTGGGAGAACTCTCAACAACCTCAGATATGCAGATGACACCACCCTTATGGCAGAAAGTGAAGAGAAACTAAAGAGCCTCTTGATGAAAGTGAAAGAGGAGAGTGAAAATGTTGGCTTAAAGCTCAACATTCAGAAAACGAAGATCATGGCATCTGGTCCCATCACTTCATGGCAAATAGATGGGGAGATAGTGGAAACAGTGTCAGACTTTATTTTTTTGGGCTCCAAAATCATTGTAGGTGATGATTGCAGCCATGAAATTAAAAAACGCTTACTCCTTGGAAGGAAAGTTATGACCAACCTAGATAGCATATTCAAAAGCAGAGACATTACTTTGCCAACAAAGGTCCGTCTAGTCAAGGCTATGGTTTTTCCTGTGGTCATGTATGGATGTGAGAGTTAGATTGTGAAGAAAGCTGGGTGCCAAAGAATTGATGCTTTTGAACTGTGGTGTTGGAGAAGACTCTTGAGAGTCCCTTGGACTGCAAGGAGATCCAACCAGTCCATTCTGAAGGAGACCAGTCCTGGGTGTTCATTGGAAGGACTGATCCTGAGGCTGAAACTCCTATACCTTGGCCACCTCATGCGAAGAGTTGACTCATTGGAAAAGACCCTGATGCTGGGAGGGATTGGGGGCAGGAGGAGAAGGGGATGACAGAGGATGAGATGGCTGGGTGGCATCACCAACTCGATGCACATGAGTTTGGGTGAACTCAGGGAGCTGGTGATGAACAGGGAGGCCTGGCGTGCTGCGGTTCATGGGGTCACAAAGAGTTGGACACAACTGAGCGACTGAACTGAACTGAGGCCGAAAACTACCATTTGGGTGTTTCCTTGTCAGGATACTTTACTTTTCTGCACTGTCACTCAGTCCTCAGTACTTCTCCATCCCTGAGCATCCCTGCTCCCCTTTCTTGGGACCCAGGATAGGACCACTGACTCCTCTTTAGCCAGTGACACTGAAGCTTAGCTTGCCTGGTGAGTCAGACTATATCTAATACAGGAGTTTCAGACTTCTTGGAGAGTATGGGCTAATGTAGAATGCTGGTTTAAATACAGTCATATTCCCTTGGACTCTCTGTAAAAACAGGAGAATTTGACATTTTTTTTTTTTCTTTTCTATTTTCTGTATAATCATTGGTCCACAACTCAATTGCCTATTTCAAAGAATTTCACTAATGGTAAGATCTTTACCCAGGACTTCTTGTTTCATGCTTCAAATGTTTGAGATGTTTAGATTCTTTTTCTGGCTTTCTTTTTTCTTTTTTTCCTTTTGGCTTTATTTGAGTCTTCTCTTCATAGCCTTGTTACTTTGTAGAATTTTCAGTTAATCTTTTGCTTTCCAGACTTCTTGTTAAAAAAAAGACCATTTTAATAGAAATGTTTGACTAATTTCCATTGATGTATTAGCACATTTTGTATGTGCTTTCTTCTCTGATGTACTTCATATGTTTCTTTTTTTCGCTTCTTTTTTTTCCTTTTATTTTATTAAGATAAAATTCATATGCCATAAATTAATGGCTTTAGAGTGCACAATTTAGTGGCATTTAATATATTTGCAGCCTTGTAATACTGCTGCTTTATCTAGTTCTAAAATGATACCCTCAAAGAAGACACTGTACCCAGTGGGCAATCACTTCTCAAGCATTTTGTGACCTTTTGTGTCTGGTTTCTTCCACTTAACCTCATATTTTTGAGTTTTATTCACATTGTAGCATATATCATTACTTCTTTCCTATTTATAGTAGATTAATATTTCATTGTATGAACGTATTGCAGCTGTTTATTCATTCTTCCACTGAAGGGCATTTGACTTTTGTGAATAATACCCTCTTAATGTACGGGTGCAAGTATTCACTTGAGCACCTGCTTTCAGTTCTCTGAAAGTTCTCTACACCTAGGAGTAGAATTGCTTAACTTTGTACGAAATTTTCAAGCTCTTCTTCAGAGCAGCTACATCATTTTGCATTCTCATTAGGAGTGTGTGAGGTTTCCAATTTCTCCCCATTTTCGCCAACGCTTATCATTTCTGTTTTTCTTATTATCACTATTCTGGTTGCTGTGAACAGGTATCTCATTGTGTTTTGATTTGCATTTCCCTAATGACTAACGACTTTGAGCATTCTTCATGTGCTTGTTGTCCACTTATCTGTCTTCTTTGGAGAAATGTCTATTCAGGCCTTTTGCCCACTTTTACACTGGGTTGTATGTCTTTTTGTTGTTTGGTTTTTAAGTGTACTTTAAATATTCTAGATACTGGACTCATTAAATTTGTGATTCACAAATATTTCTTACATTCTATAGGTTGACCCTTTCACTTTCCTATTCAAAGGTAATAAGGTTTTTACTTTTGATGTAGTCCAAAATGTCTATTATTTTCCTTGTTGCCCTTTTATATACTTTTTGCACCATAATTTACTAGGTCTCTTGGTACTGTATTGGTGTTGGTTGTGGTGGTTTAGTTGCTAAGTAATGTCAGCCTCTTTGTGACCCCATAGACTGTAGCCTGCCAGGCTTCTCCGTCCATGGGATTTCCCAGGCAAGAATAGTGGAGTGGGTTGCCATTTCCTTCTGCAGGGGATCTTCCCAACCCAGGAATCAAACCTGGGGCTCCTGCATTGCAGGCTGATTCTTTACCAGCTGAGACACCAGGGAAGGCCATATTGTCATACTTCAAGACAACAGTCTGAGAGGTCTTTTGTGTTTTTGTCTTTAAAAAAAAAAAGTTTTCCTTTCTTTTTCTTCTCTCTAAACAACTAGCACATTTATTTTAGTTTTCCTATTTGCCTTTCCCACCTACATTCTACTTTTTTATCTTTTCACTTTAATCATCATCCTCTTGTTATCTTTATCTAAACAAGGTTCACGTAATTTGCTTTCATTTTTAACTCTTCAAAAGAGTTACCTCACTCACAGTCCGTAAAGGTCTGTGCTATAGAATAATTCATGGTGGGAGACAAGATCAACACAAGTGTAAAGAAGGCCCTAAACTTACTTCCTCTTGCCCATGACAGTTTCTCCTCTCCCCCACCCCCTGCACTTCATGACTTGCATTGACTTCCCTGAGATATAGTGAAGGAAGCAGGGACGGTGAGGAAAAAGGGAAGAAAAATGGAGCTAAGCAGCCCATCCTTGGTTACATACTGTCCCAAGGGCTCTAACCACTGGATCCCAAATTACTGACTATGCATCTGAATTTAATTTTTACAATGTTTAGGGATAGAGGTACAAAGATGGATATAAGACAGGCTCAAGAATGGGTTGTACATCATGGGGAATATAGCCAGTATTAATATTTTGTAATAACTGCAAGTGGAAAGTAACCTTTACAAATTGTATAAGAAATTAAATATATAAAATTTTTAAAAAAGCAAAGAAAAAAAACAAATTAGAGCAGCTAATTGGTTGGGAAGGAGAGAAGCCAATGTCATATTCTGATAGAATGGGCAGGATTTTAGGCTAGAACTGCCTTTGAAACCTGGC
This sequence comes from Budorcas taxicolor, assembly GCF_023091745.1. Taxonomy (NCBI): domain Eukaryota; kingdom Metazoa; phylum Chordata; class Mammalia; order Artiodactyla; family Bovidae; genus Budorcas; species Budorcas taxicolor. The sequence goes on along the minus strand of NC_068910.1, from coordinate 51,405,414 downwards.
TCTGCCCCTTCAGAGCCATGTGCCCTGCCACACACGCTCTTTCTCAACCTTTCCAGCCCTCAGTTCTCTCAACTGCATGTTTCCTTTTTTCCCCTTAGCTATGGCATTTTATAAGGACACAATAACATAATAATTATAAAGCTCTGCATGTGGTAAATAGTCACCCAGTGTTAATCCCACTTTATTATTTTATGATTCCTATCGCAAAGGGAAAGATCAGTGTATAATGAGATCATCATAACTTTGTTGAGGTCTGAAATGTTTAGGTTCAGTTTCTCTGAAATAAAACCATTATAAATACAAAACATTTTACTCACAGGAAACTACAGAGAAAAAAATAGCCCTTAATAACCTTTTTACATGACATAATCTCATCAATTTCCCTCATCATCCCAAAGCTATTTTCTCCTCACTTTAACCCCAGTTCCTAACAAAGAAATCTAGAAACTTTACTCCCAAACAGAACTAGGAAAGAAAACACTCTTAGGACTCACATTAAGATAAACAAGGCAAGGAAAACAGGCACAGAGGCAAATACTATCAGAGAGGGGGATTAAAGGTGGCTGTGTCATAACATATTAAAACATGATTCAATCAGAAGTAAGATAAGTAAGTGAACTTAATTAGAGATACATATTATTATTTGACTTTAAAATACAAAATGAGAGATTAAAGCAATCTGACTGGGTGTGTAATCAGTGAGGAGTAATATGTTAGAGAATGAGGCTGATGTTATAATTGGTGTATGCAATTGAAATTAATTAATTTTAGTTAGCATACATGCATGCAAATATGAAATCAACAAATTTTAAATATTAAACTCATAATTATAGTGACACTGGTGTGTTGCTATGAAGAAGTGAGAGGCTGCCCCATGACATGGAGTCACCCTCAGCTATCATGTGCTGTTTCTGCTCAAATCAGAAAGGCATTCTGTCTACAGGATGTGTGGGCAATTGTGATTATATGAAGTGCACCCACTCCTAAATTCTCTTTAATTAAAATTCAAGTGATGTTTTGCCTGTGTCAAATTTTCTTCCCGGTCACATCTCAAATGAAAAAGGGACTTAATTTTAATTAACACATCATTGCAGGTACTCTAATATTAATGTTCACTAAGCCTTTTATAAGATTCATTAACAACCATTTTGTGATGAAAGGACCCAGGAGGCAGATATAAAGTTGAAGGCTATTTTTAGTGATTTCACTATTGATTTTACAAGATACTGAAGACAGAAGTACAATGCCTTAGGATTCCATAGTTAGGACTGAAGTCAGTCTAATAAGTAAGTAGAGACAAAAGGAGAGAAAGGTCTGTCTATCTATTCCTCTTTCATATATACGACTCTTTGTATATAGAAACAGAGAATGTTAAAGCATTGTCTGACCCAAAGTGGATACTGATAGACACCAATGTAGTTGTCAAGTAGTTCAAGCATCCAGAGAGGGAACAAAATTATGATAATTGGAATAAAATTTGGACTTATCAATTAATCCTAAAGGAAATCAACCCTGAATATTCATTGAAAGAACTGATGCTGAAGCTGAAGTTCCAGTACTTTGGCCACCTGATGTGAAGAGCCTACTCATTGGAAAAGACCCTGATGCTGGGAAAGATGGAAGGCAGGGGGAGAAGGGGAGGACAGAGGATGAGATGGTTGGGTGGCATCGCCGACTTGAGGGGCTTGATTTCGAGCAAGCTCTGGGAGACAGTGAAGGACAGGGAAGCCTGGTGTGCTACATTCACGGGGTCACAAAGAGTTGGACACGACTGAGTGACTAAACAACATTTAAAATTGAATCCACATCTGTATGTTACAAAGGAAGATGGATTAATATATCCTTGGACCTTAATGTTGGTGATGCTTTCATGCATTATTCATCTGCCCCTAGCCAAAACCAGTCCATAAAGGCAATCTGAAATTACTAGGTTATTCATCTACACACTTCTGTGATACTGTACCATCCACTACAGATTTGCTTATGACATATTCTCCTTGTTACTAGACTCCATCAGCTTGGCTCTAGTCGGGCTACTTTTGCCTTTAGTGGTACAACTTGGTACGTGTAGTTGAAGCCCCAAGACCACCTTCATGCATTATGACAGATAGAGCAGAAAATTCTCTCTGAATTCAGGACATATCCCATCAACTTCAGTGACATCTCTCCTTACCACAGCCTATCAGAAAGATATCAGAAAATGGATACGGACAGAACAGAAGGGGAGAAAAGGAAGTCAAGGAGAGATGGTAACATTAGTGGGACCTTCTAAAATACTTGTATGGTCTTCAGGAATAGACGGGTACTAAAATGCATCAGCTGAGTTTTATAGCTGCAGGGTAGTCAGCCTCCATGACAACATTCAGGATCTGGCTCTGGATCATTGACTTCCTTTTGACTTATGAGCTACCCCTGACACCAGATAGAGGGGGGACAAATGGCTATCTGCTATGTCTTCGCCAATAACATACTATTTCCTTGGATCACCACAATTACCCTGCTCAGTTGGTGAACAGTTTGTGTTTTAATTAATAACTGTTTATTTACTTATATGAAGTAGTAGTTTATGTTGGACTTTCTCCTGATGTGTATTATTAACAGTTACCCTGGCTCCAGCTCCATCCATTTGGATCCCTCTACATCTTGGACATGGTTCTTCCTCGTGAATTTGGAAGGTTGTTGAAGTCACTCTTCCTTTGCTTCATGTAGAGATTTTCTGTTCAGAATCCCTGAATTACTGTAACTCATTTCTCATTTATCTTGTCAGGGAAAAGATTTGGACCACATGGTTTCAAGAAAAGCAGTAACAACAATAGCAACAACCAGAAACAATGGGATGGTTTTCTGGGCACATTACTCAGTGTCAAGGCATGGGGTACAACTAGCGTTTCTATGGGATACATGGTTGTCTAAAATAGAGACTGTCTGAAATAGACACAGAGAGATTGTTTTTTTGGAAATTTCTTTGTGACATTGTACTAGTAACAGGGTTCTCTAGAGAAATGGAACCAAGAGAATGTGTGCACATAAGTGAATATGTAGATAGATAGATGGAATAGATATATAGATATAAATATAGACATAGGATTAAATGTAGATGCAAATGTAGATGCTGCCAAAAATCTTGGTAAGATTTTATTTGACCAGATTTTATTTTATAGACAAGATTATTCCAAAACTTAAACAAAAAGGATAAAGGGACTAGAATTTCAAAAGTTCAGAAAAGAGTAAAGTGGAAGGCATTATGCTGACTGCAGACTTATTATACAGTATGTGTTTAAAGGGGTCAACACCTTGATCAAAGGAAAAGAACAGAGAACCTGATATCTTCACACAAGTATGTAAAACGGTTTCATCTTTTAAAGTCTTCATTGAGTGGACTTCCTTGGTGGTCCAGTGGTTAAGACTCCTCCTTCCAGTGCAAGGGGAGCAGCCTTGGGGTTTGATCCCTGGTTGGGGAACTAAGATCCCACATGCCATGTGGTAGAGCCAAAAAAAAGAAAGGAAAAGAAATTGGTCCTATTAAAGAAAATGTCTTCATTGAGATACAGTGCACAACTCAATAATTCTCACATGTGAAGTACAGTGCAATGACTTGGCACATTCATAGATATGTATAACTATCACCACAATCTATTTTGAGACATTTTAATCACCTCAAAAAGAACCCTGTACCCATATATTTTTACATTTGTTTTTCTGCTCAATATTGTTTGTGTCATCCATGCAGTTGCTGAAGTGCTTGTTTTTAATTTAATTTGATTGCTGTATTGTATTCCATCCTGCGGATATAACCTATTTCCTCTTGTACTGGTGAACAAGCTTGCGGGGTGGGGGTGGGGGGGTCCATTTGCTATGTAAATTTTGTATGCATATGTATGAGTTATTTGTTGCTGCATAACAAATCACCTGCTTTTCCATATTCTGTTGGTTAGAAGCAAGTAACTAGGCCAGCCAGCACTGGTAGGGGGATGAGGGTGGGGGATGACAGGCTCTCATGTAATAAGAGATGGTTCTTTTTAGAGGTTGCCTAGCACAGCATACTATTGCCATTGCTAAGTCGCTTCAGTCGTGTCCGACTCTGTGCAACCCCATAGACGGCAGCCCACTAGGCTCCTCTGTCCCTGCGATTCTCCAGGCAAGAATACTGGAGTGGGTTGCCGTGTCCTTCACCAATGCATGAAAGAGAAAAGTGAAAGTGAAGTCACTCAGTCGTGTCCGACTCTTAGCGACCCCATGGACTGCAGCCACCAGGCTCCTCTGTCCATGGATTTTCCAGGCAAGAGTACTGGAGTGGGGACAGCATACTATACCCATTTAAAAAAAAAAAATGGAACCTCACTTTACGAATGTCTCTGCAAGAGTTAATGCCTGAATAATAGGGGTTTTGCAATAGAAATTTTGCTTAGAACTGAAAGCAAATAATCTCTAATCCTCTTAACTACCCTACAAGTATTATTATCCTCCTTGTCCAATTTAAGGAAGTGAGGCTCAGCAGGGTTGAGTAATTTGCCTCTGGGAATTCTGGTATCCACGAGACAGCATACTGCCTGCATCAGATCCGATGCTGTCAGCTGTTGCATCATTCGATGCCTGCTGTTTAAATATAATAATAATAAGCATTAATGACTATAGAAGGTAAATATTGCTGCTGCTTATCTTAATTATGATGGTCACCCCCTGTCTCCACCAAATACAAGATTCCATTGGATGACTTTCTTCTAGATTCATTCTAGATGTATTCCCAAGGGTAAAATGTACTTCGTATTGCCATATAGAAGTAATTTTATGACCTTTTGATTCTTGGAAATGTCAAAATATCAGCTTGGAACCTATAATTCAATAATCTTTAGGTACTCCTAGCCAAGGATAGTGCAATTATATGATTTATTGCAAAAAAATAGTACTAGTTCCGTGTAGCATTGCTCCAGTCTAGATGCCAACTGTACTGGCAATAAATTCTATCAGACACCGTGGCAAAATAGTGCAGTGTATTTCATTGTGTTTTTAAAGTTAGAACAGAGAGAAAAACCTCTTTTTTTCCCCTATTTGTCATTGTTTTTGTTTTCTGTTTTAAGTGATGGATTCTCTTCTTATACAGTTATTCTTTAAAAGATGACTTGGAAGAATCTGGAATTAACTGCCACTTTTGGCATTACACATTTTATTTCATTACCAATTGAAGGTCACAAAAGATTAAATGCAGTTTTCATGGTGCATAAATATGCATTTTGGTTTTTTCAGCATCCCTTCCTTCAACAATTTTAGTAACCTCTTAGCTGTACTTTTTCATTTTCAATCTTATTGCTCCAATTTTTAATTTACTCATTTAGTGAATATTTATTAACCTTCTAGGTGCTTGCTTCCAGAAATCTGCTTAAGGTGTGTCTGATCACATCATTTCTCTGCTTGTTTCTTTCTTTCTTTCTTTTTTGTCTTTTTAGGCCATGCTATAAAGCATATGGGATCTTAGTTCCACAAAAAGGGATTGAACCCATGCCCCCTGCATTGGGAACACAGAGACTTAGCCACTGGACCACCAGGAAATTCCCTCTTCTTGATTCTTTATAGTCTTCAGGACACAGTCCCAAGACCAGAATAGAGGGCCTCGGGCCCAACTGTTCATTCCATTCATGACTGTAAGCATATCTTCGTAACACAGCAAGAAGCTTTTCTACTTCAGCTACTCCATCCCATTTTACTCCACGATGTTTTCCTCTGTCTTCTGTTTTCCTGACCTTGACACACACCAAGTTTATTGTATTTTAAAGCTCAGGCAAATTTTTAATTCTTTTCCATTTTTACCATAGTATTATGTATATAACTCTTCTAACACTTTTTTAAACTGTTCAAATTTTGAATTTGACATCAAAAGCAAAGACAAAAGCAAAAATAAACATGTAGGATCACATCAAACTAAAAATGTTCTGCATAGCAAAGAAAGCCATCAACAAAACAAAAAGACAACCTACTGAATGGGAGAAAATATTTGCAAATCATATATCTGATAGAGGGCTAATATCTAAAATATATAAAGAACTCATATGACTCAATAGCAAAAAACCAAACCAGTTAAAAAATGCGCAGAAGATGTGACTATTTTCCCAAAGAAGACATTGAATGGTCAAAAGATGCTCTGTGTCACTAATCATCAGAAATGCAAATAAAAACCACAGTGACATACCACCTCACACCCGTTAGAATGGGTGTTCTCAAAACGACTAGAACTGACAAATGTTGGTGAGGTTGTAGAGAAAAGAGAGCCCTTGGTGGGAATGTAAATTGGTGCAGCCACTATGGAAAGTAGTATGGAGAGTTCTCAAAAAAATTAAAATAAAATTGCCATATTACCCAGCAATTCCGCTTCTGAGGAAACAAAAAACACTAACTCAAAAAGATGTATGCCACCTTCATGTTCACAGTAGCATCATTTTAAATAGCCAAAATTTGGGAACAACTTAAGTGTTCATCGATGGATGATTGGATAAAAAAATTGTGAAATACACACAAACAATGGAAGATTACTCAGCCATAAAAAAAGAATGAAATCCTGCCATTTGTGACAACATGGAAAGACCTTGAGGGCATTGTGCTTAGTAAAATAAGTGAGACAGGAAAAGACAAATACTTTTTTGTGATATTTCTTGTATGTGGAATCTATAAATGCATACATACACCCAAACTCATAGATACAGAGAACAGATTGGTGGTGGCCAGAGGTGGGATCGGGGTAGATGGGAGAAATGGATGAATTGTTTTTGTTTTGTTTTTTAGTTTAAATAAACTGAATTTTAAAAACAAAAAAAAAAATTTTTTTTGCCAAATTTTAGAAATACTCATGAACATCTTCCCACCACAAAAGATTAAAATAGCCTGTTAGCCAGGGTATTCACCCAGATGGTGGGGCCACCATTAATGACACTGAAGTTCTGGGGGTCTCCACATGAATCATCTGGGTTCAACACAAACTTTCCTGCACCTGTTGTGTAGCAATGATGAAATTTCTCTTTGGCAAATGGAACCTTTGCCTTCCGTTGTGCTTATCAGTTCATCTGCATAAGAAGACCAAATTGACAAATGAATATTCTCAGATTATAATTTGGGGGACCATAAATATGTTTTACGATGAAAATATTCCTCTCTTAGCATCTGGGAACTTAAATTAGCCAAAACCATGGTTTTATGGACAAGAAGCAAAAATTCTGTGACTTATTAGGTAGGTGAGTGAAATCTTCCTCTGTACCATGCTTAGTTGCTCCGTCATGTCCAACTGTTTGCAACCCCACAGACTGTAGCCTGCCAGGCTCCTCTGTCCATGGAGATTCTCCAGGCAAGAATATTGGAGTGGGTTGCCATGCCTTCCTCCAGGGGATCTTCCCAACCCAGAAATTGAACCCAGGTCTCCCGCATTGCAGGCAGATTCTTTACCATCTGAGCCACCCGGGAAGTCCAAAAATACTGGAGTCGGCAGCCTATCCCTTTGCCAAAGAATCTTCCCAACCCAGGAATCAAACTGGGGTCTCCTGCATTGCAGGTGGATTCTTTACCAGTTAAGCTACTAGAAGTGAAGTGAAGTGAAGTGAAAGTCGCTCAGTCATGTCCAACTCTTTGCGACTCCATGGACTATAGTCTACCACACTCCTCCGTCCATGGGATTTTCTAGGCAAGGGTGCTGAAGTGGGTTGCCATTTCCTTCCCCAGAGGATCTTCCTGACCCAGGGATTGAACCCAGGTCTCCCACATTGAAGGCAGACGCTTTACCATCTGAGCACCAGGGACCCAGAAGCTACTAGAGAAGCCCCCAAACCCTCCTATATTTACCCTAAATTCCTGGACTCGTGTATTTTATAGGGAAATGCCATCGTATATTGGCCACTGATTTAAAGAGTATCTCACATTCTTTAAGGGCTTCCCTGAATAGTTCAGCAGGTAAAGAATTTGCCTGTAATTCAGGAGACATAGAAGACTCAGTTTTGATCCCTGGGTCAGGAAGATACCCTGGAGGAAGATAATGGCAACCCACTCTGGTATTCTTGCCTGAAAAATCCCATGGACAAAGAACCTGGTGGGGTATATATAGTCCAAAGGGTCGCAAAGATTTGGATGTGACTGAGCTATTAAGCACACACACCCTTTAAACAGTATCCCAACCTATTCGGTTGTATCTCTCAACTGATAGCAGGACTCTTTCTTTAATAGGCCATGTCACCATTGTAGCAATCCAATTGCCTTTGGGTCATGGAACATGAAGAGACAAGTGAACACAGTAGGTATTAAGCCCATCACCTCAGTTCAGTTTAGTCGCTCAGTCATGTCTGACTCTTTGTGACCCCATGAATCACAGCACGCCAGGCCTCCCTGTCCATCACCAACTCCCAGAGTTTACCCAAATTCATGTCCATCGAGTTGGTGATGCCACCCAGCCATCTCATCCTCTGTCATCCCCTTCTCCTCCTGCCCCCAATCCATCCCAGCATCAGGGTCTTTTCCAATGAGTCAACTCTTCGCATCAGGTGGCCAAAGTATTGGAGTTTCAGCTTTAGCATCAGTTCTTCCAATGAACACCCAGGACTTATCTCCTTTAGGAGGGACTGGTTGGATCTCCTTGCAGTCCAAGGGACTCTCAAGAGTCTTCTCCAACACCACAGTTCAAAAGCATCAATTCTTTAGTGCTCAGCTTTCTTCACAGTCCAACTCTCACATCCATACATGACCACTGGAAAAACCATAGCCTTGACTAGATGGACATTTGTTGGCAAAGTAATGTCTCTGCTTTTCAATATGCTGTCTAGGTTGGTCATAACTTTCCTTCCAAGGAGTAAGTGTCTTTTAATTTCATGGCTGCAGTCACCATCTGCAGTGATTTTGGAACCCCCCAAAATAAAGTCTGACACTGTTTCCACTGTTTCCCCACCTATTTCCCATGAAGTGATGGCACCAGATGCCATGATCTTCATTTTTCTGAATGTTGAGCTTTAAGCCAGCTTTTTCACTGTCCTCTTTCACTTTCATCAAGAGGCTTTTTAGTTCCTCTTCACGTTCTGCCATAAGGGTGGTGTCATTTGCATACCTGAGCCTGTCACCTACTTTCATGTAAAATGAAGTTCTCCGCCATTGAAAAATAATGTGTGAATAAGTCATAGTGTCAGTCTAAAATGACCTGATGGAAAAATCTAGGACAAAGAAGACAAATTTGCATTCAGAAGATGTATCTATTTCTATAAGGACAGATTGCTTTTCTCCCCAGGATAGAAAATGTCCTGTGTAATCAATGAGGTGGCTGGCTGGTCCCCTCTGGCCATCAATGTTGGGAATCATGCTCTATTGGTGCTTGGATTTGACTTCTGCTATGGGATCATGGAAAAAGCAAGAGAGTTCCAGAAAAACATCCATTTCTGCTTTATTGACTATGCCAAAGCCTTTGACTGTGTGGATCACAGTAAACTGTGGAAAACTCTGAAAGAGATGAGACCAGACCACCTGACCTGCCTCTTGAGAAACCAGTATGCAGGTAAGGAAGCAACAGTTGAAGCTGGTTCCAACAGACTGGTTCCAAATAGGAAAAGGAGTACGTCAAGCCTGTATATTGTCACCCTGCTTATTTAACTTCTATGCAGAGTACATCATGAGAAACCTTGGGCTGGAAGAAACACAAGCTGGAATCAAGATTGTCAGGAGAAATATCAATAACTTCAGATATACAGATGACACTACCCTTATGGCAGAAAGTGAAGAGGAACTAAAAAGCTTCTTGATGAAAGTGAAAGAGGACAGTGAAAAAGTTGGCTTAGCTCAACATTCATAAAACGAAGATCATGGCATCTGGTCCCATCACTTCATAGGAAATAGATGGGGAAACAGTGGAAACAGTGTCAGACTTTACTTTTGGGGGCTCCAAAATCACTGCAGATGGTGACTGCAGCCATGAAATTAAAAGACACTTACTCCTTGGAAGGAAAGTCATGACCAACCTAGACAGCATATTGAAAAGCAGAGACATTACTTTGCCAACAAAGGTCCATTTAGTCAAGGCTATTGTTTTTCCTGTGGTCATGTATGGATGTGAGAGTTGGACTGTGAAGAAAGCTGAGCGCTAAAGAATTGATGCTTTTGAACTGTGGTGTTGGAGAAGACTCTTGAGAGTCCCTTGGGCTGCAAGGAGATCCAACCAGTCCATTCTGAAGGAGATCAGCCCTGGAATTTCCTTGGAAGGAATGATTCTAAAGCTGAAACTCTAGTACTTTGGCCACCTGATGTGAAGAGTTGACTCATTGGAAAAGACTCTGATGCTGGGAGGGATTGGGGGCAGGAGGAGAAGGGGACGACAGAGGATGAGATGGCTGGATGGCATCACTGACTCAATGGACGTGAGTCTGAGTGAACTCCGGGAGATGGTGATGGACTGGGAGGCCTGGCGTGCTGCGATTCATGGGGTCGCAAAGAGTCAGACATGACTGAGCGACTGAAACTGAACTGAGCCGATGGGCCTCCCTGGTGGCTCAGTGGTAAAGAATCTGCCTGCCATTGCAGAAGAGCCAGGTTCAATCCCTGGGTCAGGAAGGTTCCCTGGAGAAAGAAATGGCAACCCACTGCAGTGTTCTTGCTTGAAGAGTTCCATGGACAGAGGATCCTGGTGGGCTACAGTCCGTGAGGTTGCAAAGATTCAGACACAACTTAGTGACTAAACAGCAGCAGCAGCATTGGCAATTTGCACCCTCAGTAGGCACAGCAGTCAGATCAACTATGGTGAGGGGATTTCATGTAAATTTCATGCTACATGGAACCTCTGCCACTACCAAAGTGGCTGCTTTTTTCATGAGTCCAGTAGGAAAAACCTGGGATAGCTGAGGAAAGAGGCTTCCTGAAAGCTCCAGGGTAAGTCCTGTTGGATAAGTCCTTTTTTCCACCTCAATATTGACAACCCCCATCACACTGAATGCAACCTGTTAGTATTTTCATATTATACAAATATATTCTCATTCTCTTCCTATTCTGAAAGGAATAGCCAAGTACTTCATCCCTATAGTTCCCAGGCATTCATTTCCCAATTTTATTCAGTGACTATGGAAACTCAATCAGTTTTCCCTCCAGTGATGTAGAATTGATCTGATTGTATAAGTCAAGTAACATCCTAGTAAGTTTCCCATCTGTTTCATTCCTATGGACTCTGTGAAATTCATACATCCTGAAAGTCAAAACTCTTTGACTATAACTCTGCCCCTGTGGATTGTTGCCATAATTGCATCCACCTAGTTAGGGATGATTAAGTGCCACTGTGTGGCGTCTGCCACTCCAGAGTCATAGTTTTCTCACTAAAATAGAAAGCCCAAATTCATTACATTGAAACTGGAGCCCAAATTCCCCCTGTTTCTTCAGAGTAAAGAGACTGTGGTAGATAACCAATCATAAGAGAGATTTTTTAAGGATGCTGATACCCCTTCATCAAAGGTTTTTTTTTTTTTTTTTATTGATTTAGTGAAAAGTTTCATCTGAGCTCCCCTGAGGTGTAGAGTCTATTTCAACATTCCCATATCCCTCCACCTTTAAGATTTCTCTATGGTATGCCAGAGAAGTTGTGGAATCTCAATCTTGTTGAATTTAGTACACTATTGAACTCAAGCTTCAATATACCAAGAAACTTTTAAACCCACCCTATATTTTGAACTCTTTTGTCTAAAACCCTCAGAATCTCATTTCCACCAGTATTCTCCACATTCCTCCGAGACTCAAATGTTAAGTGTCTCCCTGGTTCAGCAGGGATTTAAGTCACCTTATATGACATATATACCAAGGGACCATGGAGAGTAGTATATTTTGGCTTAGAGGAGAATCAGTATCTTCTTGTGAAGAACTTGGCCCTGGAAAAGGTCACTGAATGTCTTCATGCAGTGGAGACTGGATTCCTCCTATGACAGAAAGGAGCTGCTTTTGCTGAGAAAGGAAGTTTTGCAGGTCAACGTTCTCAGCTTCTTCTGTGTCTGTTGAAATGTTTCCACCCTAAATATCAGTGAAAGTAAAAGTCACTCAGTCATGTCTGACTTTTTGTGGCCCCATGGACTGTACCCCACCAGACTCCTCTGTCCATGGGATTCACCTGGCAAGAATACTGGAGTGGGTAGCCATTCCCTTCACCAGGGGATCTTCTCGACCCAAAGATTGAACTCGGGTGTTCTGCATTGCAGGCAGATTCTTTACCATCTGAGCCACCAGGGTAACCCACAGTAGTAGATGCCAAAACAGGGACTTGACCTGACCTTCAGATTAAAAGTCTGATGCTTTGCTGACTGAACAAACCATCTGGGCAAGGTGAAAGTGTTAGTGGCTCAGCCATGTCCAACTCTTTGCATCTCTGTAGACTGTAGCTTGCCAGGCTTCTCTTTCCTGATCCCATTTATTCCTAAATAGGTGACCTTAACGTTGGCATAGATAAGTGACAAAGGCAGTGGAAATGTGTTGATGAATGGATGGATAAATGGATCTACCTATAGAAATCTCTCTCTGTATATATATCTTTGTCTCTCTCCTGCATGTATTGAAAGAGAAAGAGAAGTTCTGAAGATCAATTAATGAGAATGTACAACATATTACTGTCAACATAATCATTTCATAGGTAAAGAAGTAGAATGGTATTTTGGATGAGAATAAATAATAAAAACAAAATTGGGAGGGAAAGCCTTTGTGAAAAGTGAAAGATAGGGGGTCAGAAGTGGTTTGTGTTACCAATATAGTATACTAACACATATATATGGAATTTAGAAAGATGGCAATGATGACCCTGTATGCGAGACAGCAAAAGAGACACAGATGTGTAGAGTGGACTTTTGGACTCTGAGGGAGAGGGAGAGGGTGGGATGATTTGGGAGAATGGCATTGAAACATGTATACTATCATGTAAAATACGAATTGCCAGTCTATGTCTGATGCAGGAACAGCATGTTTGGGGCTGGTGCACGGGGATGAGAGAGATGTTATGGGGAGGGAGGTGGGGGGGGGGGTTCATGTTTGGGAACGCATGTATACCCGTGGTGGATTCATGTCAATGTATGGCAAAACCAATACAGTATTGTAAAGTAAAATAAAGTAAAAATTAAAATTAAAAAAAAAAGGAGTGGTTTGTGTTAATAGGGTAATGATCTTTTCATAAGTTAATGATTTTTTAAAAATTATTTTGGCTTTTAAGGTATCCTGTTTCCCTTTACCCTTTTGTCAACTTGTGAGATGTTAGTTCCCCAACCAGGCATTGAACCCTGCCCCTACAGTGGAAATGCAGGGTCCTAACCACAGCCAGGGAAGTCCCTCATAAGTTAATAATTAATTATATATATTATATGTCCCTTTTTTTATTCCCCAAAGAGATCTTTTAGTTGGCTATAAATATGGATTTTTATTTTGTATCCACATTACAAACACGTCTCCACATCTGTCACATGGAAAACTCTTATGGTAATTTCTGCAGTTCATGTGATATGTGTGAAATCTATTCTGTCACCATTTTACTTTTTGACTTTTAGATGTTGCATTTTGAAACACTTTTCTATCATCAAGTTACACGTGCATAAAATATTTTAATACTACCATATATATTCTTATGGTATTACTTTTCTTGGTACCAGACCCTTCATATCCCTTCCTCCCTCTCTGACTTTCTCTCCTTTTTATCTCTGCCCCTTTCTCTATCCCTATTGCTGTATCTTTTTGCTTTTGAACAAACTCTAACTTTGTGTCAGCAATACTTATTGACTTTCACTTATTTCCAACAGAAATATGAGATTTCCCTTACATTGGAAGTGAAATCTCTACAAACTAATGGGTCTAATTCTGACCTCTATTCTGTTCTATTGATCTATTTTTTCACTAAGAGTAGATTAGCTGAATTATTATACCATCATAGTATGTTTAAAATCTGAAAGGACTACCATGTCTCTCATAATTTTATCATAATTAGGGTTATTTTTCACATTATCTCATAGATAAAATCATCCACATTGTTACTGCATAACATTTGACTTTCCTTTCATTAGCTCTTTCCGTGTGTCCTTCACTGAAGTATCCTAGTTTTTATGATAGACTCTTTACATTTATACCTGATGTTTTTCTGATTTGGTCAAGTTTTTAGTTTTACTGCAAATGGCTCATTTGTCCGATTGCTTTTTCCAGTATAGCTGTTGTCCTAGAAAGGACTTTACATCGATGTTTCGTTTTCACTTACTTTTTTGAACTTTTGTTTTTTTCTATGTAGAATGTATGTTAATTGAAATAAATGATAGAGTGCTTTTTTCTGCTCCACTGTTCATGTACTATTTATCTTTTCATTATTTATGTATGTATGCATTTATTTTTAGCTGTGCTACGTCTTCATTTCTGCACACAGGCTTTCTCTAGTTGCGGCAAATGGGGGCTACTCTGTAGTTGCAGTGTGCAGGCATCTCATTGCGTTGGTTTCTCCTTGTGGTGGCTTCTCTCATAGCAGAGCACAGGCTCTAGGCACACTAGCTTCAGTAGTTGTGGCTCACAGCCTTAGTTGCTCCACAGCATGGGCTCTTCCTAGACCAGGGACCGAACCTGTGTCCATTGCATTGCAAGGCAGATTCTTAAACTCTGGGCCAGCAAGTACGCCCATATACTATTTCTCTTGTCATCTATTTATTACACTGGGCATAGCTCAGTTGGTAAAGACTCCACCTGCAATGCAGGAGACCCCAGTTCAATTCCTGGTTCTGAAAGATCTGCTGGAGAAGGGATAGGGTACCCACCCCATTATTCTTACGCTACCCCTGTGGTAAAGAATCCCCCTACAATGCCGGAGACCTGGGTTCAATCCCTGATTTGGGAAGATCTCCTGGAGAAGGGAAAGGCTACCCACTCCAGTATTCTGGCCTGGAGAATTCTGTGGACTATATAGTCCAAGGGGTCCCAAAGAGTCAGACATGACTGAGCGACTTTCACTATTTATTACACACTCCATTCTCATGTTTAAAAAATATTTTTGTGGTAGGTCTTTCCTTTCTCCCTCCTTATTTGATTTTGGTCAGAATAAATAAAATATTTTAAAATTTTGTTTCACTAGGTTTCTAGTAGAAAATCTTTGTACTATTAAGATATATAACTTGCTTCTATTTTTAGCTAATGTAATAAATTTTATCTACAAACGTTGAATGTTTTACTACTTTTGGCATCTGATTGAGCTGCATCCTTTAATCTCGAAACTCTCAAAGTATTAGAATAGCTTAATACTTGCTGAAATTGAACTACCTCTGCCTTCCTAGAATAAAGCCTGTTTGGTGTGATAATCTCTTAATACACTTATAGATTTGTTGATTAGAAGTCTATTTTGATTTTTAATTCTGTTTATATCAGTGTCTTGCTTATACATTTGAGTTTTTTTACTACCAGTATATTGATTTGGCATCAGGTTATGATAAACATAAAGAACAAAATTAGAGACTTTCATCATCTTCTATGATGTACGACACTTTATAAAAGTTGAAGTATTATATGTTTAGGCATCCAGTTGGAAAACAGTGTATAATGTGTTATATTCAACTCAGGCATCAGGTTGAGCTTTGACTGAATGGATTATCTTAAAAGAAAAATACTTGATGTTATTATTATCTTCCATATTTGAGTTAAGGATAAAGGGAACCAGGGAGGCTATACTACTTTTACATAATGCCCTTGTTGGTGCATGAAGTAACAATGCTATGTTGCTATAACTTCCCTGGTGGTCCAGTAGTTAGGACATTAACTTCCACTGCAGTGGGCATGGGTTCCATCCCTGATTGAGAACTAAGATCCCTTATGCCATGCCTCATGGCCAAAGATAGAAGAAAACAATAAAAAAGAAAGAAATTTACATTGCTACCTGAAGCAATCTTGATTCCAATTTATAACTATCCAAAAGAGTAAGAACCTGTATGCTAAACAGTACAGGGAAAAAAAAAAAAAGAAAGAAAGAAAAAAAGAACTGTGCAGAATAATAATATATAAGGAATATGTTTATTACATCTAGAGAGATGAAAACTATGTCTAGTGTGATTTTCTGTTTCTGGAGAAATGGCAGAATTAATTGTGATATGGTTCCATACTAGTTGTAGAGTTAGAGACGTATTAGTAATATGATCCTAACTAAACAATGAGGAAGGCCCTATGCATATTGGCATATGATGATATAAGTTTGGAAAAACTAATAAATGGGCATACGCCAGCTTGTTGCCATTAAGTATAGGCAGAAGAGCCCATATGGGTGGAGGGGGAAGATTAGACCCTCTTACAAAAAAATTAAAATAAGATCTCTTATTCATAAGTAATTATAAATGTGTCTACCTTGACAGTATCATACAGAATAGTGTCACTCACCTAAAAATTCCCCATGTTCCCACCTATTCATTTTCCCCCTATTCCCACCTCAAGTCTTAATAAGCACTCATTTTAAAATTGTCTCATGTTTTTACCTTTTCTAGAATGTCATTTAGTTGGAATCTTCCCAACACAGGGATTGAACCTGTGTCTCTTATGTCTCCTGAATTGGCAGGTGGGTTCTTTACCACCAGCACCATCTGGGAAGCCCTTTTAATAGTCTCATATATTTACCTTTTCCAGAAATGTCATTTAGTTGGAATCATACAGTATTTCGTGTTTCAGACCTTTGATTCATGTACTCACTTAAACCTATTCACTCACCTAGCATTACACATTGATGTTTCTTCTGTGTCTTTTCATGGCTTGGTACCGAGTTTCTTATTATTGCCAAATAATATCCCATTGTATTGGTGTTTCCTGTTTGTTTATTGAGTCAGCTATAGAAGACATTTTGGCTACTTCCAATTTTTGGCAATTATAAATAAAGCTTCTCTAAAAATTCATATATAGGTTTGTGAACCAAGGGATAAAATACTCCTAGAGAGAGAAGTTTGGGAGCGTCTGCACCATAACTGGTTCCCCTGCCTTCATTTTATCCTGCTTCAGTGTAGCCAGTGTGATCCTTCAAAGGTAATATCTGCAGTTATAGTACCAAGTAGAATTCTAAACACAGAAAGGATTCCTAAAATTCAGTAACAAAAGCCCAGCAAACCAATGTAAAATATCACAAGAACGTTTTCATAAACACCTTAAAAAAAAACAAAAAGAATATCCAAATAGTCAAAAATAGAAAAAAAGGTTCTCAATTTTAATTTTTAAAAGGAAGACTTTAAATAAAAATGAGAAGATACTATCACATATCTAGCAGAAAGTCTAAAATGAAAAACGTTGACAACACCAAGAATTTATGAGGAAATGGAACATCAGAACCTTTATGTACTACTAGCAGGATTGAAAAACATGTGCACCCACTTTAACCAATGTTTTGGCAATATCTATTAAATGTGGACACAATCAAACCCTGGGAGTCAGTGTTTCCGCATCCTCATCTATCCCTAGGAAATTTTATGTTCTGTGTATGCATCAAAATATCTATGAAAGAATACTGATAGTAGCAAAGTAGTACACTGACATGCATTCATTCTATAGAGTACTATACAACAATGAGAAAGAATGGGCCAGTCAGATACAATAGCATGGATAGACATGTTCACTGTCATATTAAGCAAATGAATCTACAAACAACATAATATATTTGCTCTATTTCCATTGTTTGGATGTTCAAGAACAGGAAAACTCATTTATGGGGTACTGATGGGAGACAGGAGAGACAAGGCAGAAATTGGAAGGAATATGGAGGAGGCTCCTGGGGTACCAGTCATGTTCTTGTTGTTCCTTGAGGCGATGGTTTACTGCTGTGTTCATTTTTTGATAATGTATCAATCTTTACAGTTATGATTTCATGTACTTTCCTGTAGATAGATATGGATGGATGGATGGATGGATTGATGGATCGATAGATAGATGGCTACATGGATAGAAGCCATTGGTATGGTCAGGCCCCTCCAGGTGGCTGTTCTCTTGCTCTCTGTAAACCCGCTGCCTGACAAGCACCCTCTTTATCCCTCCCTCCCCACCTGAATGACCCTGTTACACTCTTGCCTCTACCCCAGCTAAGTGATTGTTTTTATCAAGGGGGAGATGATGGGCATGCTCCTCTTGGTTTCCCTGGTAGCCAGTGAGCCAACCTGAAGTGTTAATAATTCCCTTTATAACTGGTGACCTTCCCCAGCCCCCGAGAGACTGTTGCCCTGTCCTGCTGTTTGCTACACAGTGTGGGGTGTCTCTCCAGCACCTTGCTTCAGACATATAATACCTCCCTTCCATTAAACCACTGAGGTCTCTGTTGTTGACTCCAGGCTCTTACTTCAGGCTTGAAGCTGGGAAAATCCAGGGCTTGTAGGACTGCAGGGTACAGCCCAACAGCATTAAAAATACAAAATAATTAATTAGAAGGGCTTGCAGCCAAAGATGGAGAAGCTCTATACAGTCAACAAAAACAAGACCAGGAGGTGACTGTGGCTCAGATCATGAACTCCTTATTACCAAATTCAGACTGAAATTGAAGAAAGCAGGGAAAACCGCTAGACCATTCAGGTATGACCTAAATCAAATCCCTTATGATTATACAGTGGAAGTGAGAAATAGATTTAATGGCCTAGATCTGATAGATAGAGTGCCTGATGAACTATGGAATGAGGTTAGTGACATTGTATAGGAGACAGGGATCAAGACCATCCCCATGGAAAAGAAATGCAAAAAAGCAAAATGGCTGTCTGGGGAGGCCTTACAAATAGCTGTGAAAAGAAGAGAAGTGAAAAGCAAAGGAGAAAAGAAAAGATATAAGCATCTGAATGCAGAATACCAAAGAGTAGCAAGCAGAGATAAGAAAGCCTTCTTCAGCAATCAATGCAAAGAAATAGAGGAAAAGAACAGAATGGGAAAGACTAGAGATCTCTTCAAGAAAATTAGAGATACCAAGAGAACATTTAATGCAAAGATGGGCTCAATAAAGGACAGAAATGGTATGGACCTAACAGAAGCAGAAGATATTAGAAGGGGTGGCAAGAATACACAGAAGAACTGTACAAAAAAGATCTTCATGACCCGGATAATCACGATGGTGTGATCACTCATCTAGAGCCAGACATCCTGGAATGTGAAGTCAAGTGGGCCTTAGAAAGCATCACTATGAACAAAGCTAGTGGAGGTGATGGAATATCAGTTGAGCTGCTTCAAATCCTGAAAGAGGATGCTGTGAAAGTGCTGCACTCAATATGCCAGCAAATTTGGAAAACTCAGCAGTGGCCACAGGACTGGAAAAGGTCAGTTTTCATTCCAATCCCAAAGAAAGGCAATGCCAAAGAATGCTCAAACTACCCCACAGTTGCACTCATCTCACATACCAGTAAAGTAATGCTCAAAATTCTCCAAGCCAGGCTTCAGCAATACGTGAACCGAGAACTTCCTGATGTTCAAGCTGGTTTTAGAAAAGGCAGAGGAAGCAGAGATCAAATTGCCAACATCTGCTGGATCATGGAAAAAGCAAGAGAGTTCCAGAAAAACATCTATTTCTGCTTTATTAACTGCCAAAGCCTTTGAACAGTATGGATCACAATAAACTGTGGAAAATTCTTCAAGAGATGGGAATACCAGACCACCTGACCTGCCTCTTGAGAAATCTGTATGTAGGTCAGGAAGCAACAGTTAGAACTGGACATGGAACAACAGACTGGTTCCAAATAGGAAAAGGAGTACATCAAGGCTGTATATTGTCACCCTGCTTATTTAACTTCTATGCAGAGTACATCATAAGGAACGCTGGACTGGAAGAAGCACAAGCTGAAATCAAGATTGCCGGGAAAAATATCAATAACCTCAGATATGCAGATGACACCACCCTTATGGCAGAAAGTGAAGAGGAACTCAAAAGCCTCTTGATGAAAGTGAAAGGGGAGAGTTAAAAAGTTGGCTTAAAGCTCAACATTCATAAAACGAAGATCATGGCATCTTGTCCCATCACTTCATGGGAAATAGATGGGGAAACAGTGGAAACAGTGTCAGACTTTATTTTTGGGGGGGCTCAAAAATCACTGCAGATGATGACTGAAGCCATGAAATTAAGAGGCGGTTACTCCTTGGAAGAAAAGTTATGACCAACCTAGATAGCATATTCAAAAGCAGAGACATTACTTTGCCGACTAAGGTCCATCTAGTCAAGGCTAAGGTTTTTCCAGTGGTCATGTATGGATGTGAGAGTTGGACTGTGAAGAAAGCTGAGCGCTGAAGAATTGATGCTTTTGAACTGTGGTGTTGGAGAGGACTCTTGAGAGTCCTTTGGACTGCAAGGAGATCCAGTCCATTCTGAAGGAGATCAGCCCTGGGTATTCTTTGGAAGGAATGATGCTAAAGTTGAAACTCCAATTCTTTGGCCACCTGATGCGAAGAGTTGACTCATTGGAAAAGACTCTGATGCTGGGAGGGATTAGGGGCAGGAGGAGAAGGGGACAACGGAGGATGAGATGGCTGGATGGCATCACTGACTCGATGGACGTGAGTCTGAGTGAACTCTGGGAGTTGGTGATGGACAGGGAGGCCTGGCATGCTGCGATTTATGGGGTCGCAAAGAGTCGGATACGACTGACTGTGTGACAGAACTGACTGAACTGAACTGTACCCATCTCCCAGAATATTGGAAATAAAAGCAAAAATAAACAAATAGGGCATAATTAAAATTAAAAGCTTCTGCACAGCAAAGGAAACTCTAAGCAAGGTGAAAAGACAGCCGTCAGAATGGGAGAATATAATAGCAAATGAAGCAACTGACAAAGAACTAATCTCAAAAATATACAAGCAACTCCTGCAGCTCAATTCCAGATAAATAAATGACCCAATCAAAAAATGGGCCAAAGAGCTAAACAGATATTTCTCCAGAGAAGACATACAGATGGCTAACAAACACATGAAAAATGCTCAACATCACTCATTATCAGAGAAACCTAAATCAAAACCACAATGAGGTACCATTTCACACCAGTCAGAATGGCTGCAGTCCAAAAGTCTACAAGCAATAAATACTGGAGAGGGTGTGGAGAAAAGAGAACCCTCTTACACTGTTGTTGGGAAGGCAAACTAGTACAGCCACTATAGAGAACAGTGTGGAGATTCCTTAAAAAACTGGAAATAGAACTGCCTTATGACCCAGCAATCCCTCTGCTGGGCATACACACCAAGGAGGCCAGAATTGAAAGAGACATGTGTACCCCAATGTTCATCACAGCACTGTTTATAATAGCCAGGACATGGAAGCAACCTAGATGTCCTTCAGCAGACGAATGGATAAGAAAGCTGTGGTACATATACACAATGGAGTATTACTCAGCCATTAAAAAGAATACATCTGAATCAGTTCTAATGAGGTGGATGAAACTGGAGCCAATTATACAGAGTGAAGTAAGCCAGAAAGAAAAACACCAATACAGTATACTAACGCATATATATGGAATTTAGAAAGATGGTAACGATAACCCTGTATGTGAGACAGCAAAAGAGACACAGATGTATAGAACAGTCTTTTGGACTCTGTGGGAGAGGGAGAGGGTTGGATGATTTGGGAGAATGGCATTGAAAATGTATAATATCATATATGAAATGAACCTCCAGTCCAGGTTTGATGCATGATACAGAATGCTTGGGGCTGGTGCACTGGGATGACCCAGAGGGATGGTATGGGGAGGGAGGTGGGAGGAGGGTTCAGGATGGGGAACATGTGTACACCTGTGGCAGATTCATGTTGATGTACAGCAAAAACAATACAGTATTGTAAAGTAATTATCTTCCAGTTAAAATAAATAAATTTATATTTTTTAAAAAGTTAAAAAAAATTAGAAGAGAGTGATCACAGAGAGGTGTGCGTGAATTAGAGTTGGTAGACATTATTGCAATATCAACCACATAGTGCCCTTGCTTTGTTTCATGGATAATCAATTAAGATCTCAAATTCTACACCATTTGGAAGATATAGGTGCACAATACTTTGGCTATCTCTTTTCACCCCTGTCCTGGTTTGTTGCTCAGTCCCTGTACAGCTTTAAAAATCTTGTATTTCCTTTATAGCATTCTTTATATGTTTGCCTTCCCTATAAGACTCTTAGTTCATTGAGGAAAAGGATATTAATTTAGCACATAATAAGTTTAACATCAAGTAAATGAATAAATAGGTGAATAAACAGATGAGCAATTAAGGAGCTAGTTGGTAGTCAGTTTTCTCAAAGGGGTTTCTGTATGGTGAAAAGACAAATACATTATCACTCAGTTTGTAGAGCACCTGTGTAGTAAAGAATTAACCTTATTCCCTCCCATTTCTGGTTTTTGTCCATGGCTCCTGGGAAGTCATGTTTAGATTTGTGCAATGTTCTACCTGATAAAAGGGGGCCTTGGGCCACTGGCAGCCAACTGTTTATGGTGGAATTTGCTCTACTTCTGGAAGAGTTGGAGACTTAGCCACTTGGAAGGTTAACTGAGTTTATATGATCAAGCTCCAGTAAAAATTCTGAATATCAAGATGAGAGTGAACTCCTTGGTCAACAATACCCCATGTATGCTGATCCGTATCTTTGTTGGGAGGAATCAGTGCTGTCTATAAGTCATGGAAAAGGAATAACTGGAATAACTGGGAGATTGGAAGGTCCATATTTGGAATGTCCCTGGACTCTGTCCTAGGCACTTTTCCTCCTGGCTGATTTTTTTTTCTTTCTTTTCTTTCTTTCTTTCTTTTTTTGTTTTTTGCTGTACTGCAGGGCTTGAGGGATCTTAGTTCCCTGACCAGGGATCAAACCTGTGCCCCTGCAGTGGAAGCACAGAGTCCCCACCACTGGACTGCCAGGGAATATCCCTCTTGGCTGGTTTTAATCTGTATCTTTTCAATGAGACAAAGCATAACTGTTAGTATAACAGCTTTCAATGTGTTTTTCAAGTCCTTAGCAAACCATCTAATGTGAGGGTGGTCTTGGGGACCTCTGAATTCTACAGTGGATGATGGTGATTTTTTGGACTATGCCCTACATTTGCAGTTACATATCTTAAGCTGAAGCACTATTTTCCCAACAAAGATAGTCAACAATTCCCAAACTCTTTTCTAAAGGACATGTCTCCTGCAATCTGCTAATAAATGTACTTTGAAAATAAGGGTCTATGTCCAAGTTAAGCCTTAAAGGCATAGCAGAGAGATGAAGTTTCTGCTGTCACAGGAATTATATTGTAGTGAGATTGACAAGAATATAGAACATCAGAGAGGGTTACAAATGCTATAAACTTAATAAAACAGGATGATATGAAAAGATCAACTGCTCCTGGCTCTGACAGGAAAGAGTATTTAGAAGAGGAGTCAGGATATGTGTGTCTGAAGATCTGATATTCTTCTTGCAATTTGAAGACAGGGACAAGCCATGCTGAGATTTCAGGAGGCGAGAGATTTCAGGAGGAAATGTTGCTGAAAGGTCACTATGGCTGGAGTCTAATGACAGGGGGGTAGACTTCAGGAGGCCAGGTCAGACACGTGAAGAGGGACTTGATCACTAGGGAAAGCAGTTCTCAAAGTGTGGGCCTATGTCATCAGAATCACCAGGGAGCTTCCCAGAAACGCAAATTCCCAGTCTGATATGGACCCAACAGGTGAGATACTCTGGTCATGCAGCCCAACTGAGGTAGGTTCTTGAAGTGCTAGTAAAAATATAGTTTTATCTGAAATACAAGCAATAGAACCACTGGATGGCTTTAAGCATGAACATAGAAAGATTTGATTTGTATTTTTAAATGGCGCATTATTGGCTGTGTGATAGCAGGGGGCCTGGATAGAGTGGGGAAATCAGTGTTGGGGTTGCTGCCATCATCCAGGTGGAACGAGATACGAGGTAAAGTGCTGCTAGAAAATAGTGAAGGGGTATGGGATATAGTTTTGTGATTAAATAAAATTGACTAGACTTTATTTATTTGGCTGTACCAGGACTTATTTGCATTACATAGGATCTAGTTCCCTGACCAGGGATTGAACCCAGACTCTGTGAATTGAGAGTTGGAGTCTTAGCCAATGGACCACCAAGGAAGTCCCCTGATTAGCCTTTAAGTGAAGGACTTATCAGAGCTTCTTTAACCCTCAGTGCAATGTGAATCTCTAAAAGAATAGTGTAACGTGGGATTGCTCACCATTTGTATTTCATCATGGGATGGTTTTTCTTCTAACCATGATACATTTATAGAAAATCTCCTAAGATGCTAGCTTCCATGGAAAAGAAACGAAGCATTTGGGAAGCAATGCATTAGAGCTAAGAGAGAAAGAAGTTAAATACCTTTTAACTAAGTAAGTCAGAGCTATATAAATTATCTTAAAAACAAATGTAGTTTTCAAGAATATTCAGCCGCTACCATCAGGCTAACCACATGGTTGGGTTTTTTGTTTGTTTGTTTGTTTTGGTTTTGGTTTTTGTGTTGCTGTTGTTGTTTTTCTCTGTTTTCTGGTGTCACTGTGCAGCATGTAGTATCTTAGTTCCCTGACAAGGAATTGAATCCGTGCCCCCTGCAGGGGAAGCGTGGTATCTTAACCACTGGATGGCCAGGGAAGTCCCACCAAGTGGTTTTCTAATTAAAGTCCCACTTTAGTGAACAGATAAGAGTTTTGCCTTTTAAAGACTGTCTCCAAGAGAGCTGCCCTCTCTGTAGGTCATAACTACAGTTATTCTCTGCCCAAGTGGTCATTTTAAAATATGTGTGCTTTTTATACAGTTCATGGGGTTCTCTCAGCCAGAATATTGGAGTGGTTTGCCATTTCCTCCTCCAGTGAACCACATTTTGTCAGAACTCTCTGCTGTGACCCATCTATCTTGGGACGCTCTGCATGGCATGGCCCATAGCTTCATTGAGTTACACAAACCCCTATGCCATGACAAGGCAGTGATCCAGGAAGGGGATATGCAAAACCATTATAATCAAATTAGAAGGAGCTATATCTACTTTGCATATATATTTTCATAATTTATCTAGCAAATTCTTCAAAAAATAGGAGGTGGAATTTTGTGCAAATTATAATTTTTAATTTAGTCAAGTATGGCTTTGAAAGTCTTTATTAAGGAAATGGTCAATCCACTCTGAGATTTTAAGGGATAAAGTCCCATTCTGATGAATGGTGTTAGCAAAGCAATACTCCATGCTCCAAAATTAGCTGGAACTCATTCTTTTTCAAATGACAGTGAATATAATTCAGTAGTGTCAAATTCATAAAGTTCACACTCTCATGAAAGTTCCCTATGGAAAAAAAAGATACGTCCACTCAGGACTCTTCTGGCAGAAGGCCCGAGGCATCACCATTTTTCTTATCTTGTATAAAAGTTTTTCTTTTTTTAATCTGTGAGTAACTTCCAGTATTGAGGCCTTTTCTGATGCTTACACTTTCACATTGTCAATAGTTTCATCTTTCCTCCATTCAACAGAATTTTCTTTTCTCTTTGTGAATTTCCTTTTGAAAATGCTGGACTATTATCAAGGTACAGTAAACAGACCTCTTCTATGAAGAATGCCTATCTCAAGTAGGCCCCTAGGCCTTCCAACAGGACAATGGGACAAAATCCATTAATTATCTTTTCTCAGACTGAATGGGGTGAACTTTGACAAAGCTCACTTGTGGAGAAGCTGTCTGCACCAAGCACTTCTCTCCACGGGTAGGGTATTTGACCCCTCGGAACAACACAAACACTGAAGGTATTTTTTCCTCTTTTGCTTATATTTAGAGAGTAATTTAAAAATAGACTACAGAAAGATTGAACACTCTAGAGTGGCTGGCTTTCCTAGCTGAGCTCTTAAAAGCACTCCAGATTGTTAACAATTATAATTATGCCTTCACTCCTGGATACCAGAAATAATAGCACTGTTACTACAATGATATCCTTTTAGTTCAGATTGACACTTGTACAAAAATGTAGGAGGTTAAACTGGGACTTTAAAACACCCATGGCTGTTGTGTTGACATTAACATAGATAATATCAAACATGTATATAAGAAGATATTGTTTTAATGCAGAAAAATTTAAGAATCAACTGCAGACAAGCTGACCACTCATGAATAGTTGTTTGATGATGCAGTTAATAACAAAATAAACTAAAATTTTGGGGAAACCTTAAAAAAATTCAGACATAAATGGTGCTTTTTATTACTTGACTGAGATAAGTATTTCAATTCCTCTTCACAAAAATCTCGGTGTACTCAAGATTTAAGTTTTAAAAGAAAAAAATCATGAATATTTAAGTTTCATTAGTTCAAAATGTATACTTGTCTTGGTATATAGATACCTGAAACTTAAAAAGACATGTTTTCAATGATAAAGATCCTTTGACCATGAATTAGACTTAGAAGTGGTTGTGGTATGTGTCTGCTAAAGTGAAGTGGAAGTCACTCAGTCATGTCCAACTCTTTGGGACCCCACGGGCTATACAGTCCATGGAATTCTCCAGGCCAGAATACTGGAGTAGGTAGCCATTCCCTTCTCTAGGGTATCTTCCCAATCCAGGGATCAAACCCAGGTCTCCTGCATTGCAGATGGATCCTTTACCATCTAAGCCACCAGGGAAGCCCGTTGTGCGTCTGCTATCTGACCTTTGATTCCTCGCATTCTCTGTGTCCCTCCCACACATTCTTTGGATTTACTCTTACCTCTCGATGACTCGATGGACGTGAATCTGAGTGAACTCCGGGAGTAGGTGATGGACAGGGAGAGGCCTGGCATGCTGCAATTCATGGGGTCGCAGAGTCGGACACGACTGAGCGACTGAACTGAACAGAACTCCCATAATAGTTGCACCCATCTAATTCACCACTGTTGACTGGTACAAAAGAGGGTACAGGATCAAACAGGGTCATGGACTTCCCTGGTGGCCCAGTGCTTAAGATTCTGAGCTCCTAATACAGGTGGTGCCAGTTCGATCTCTGGTCAGGAAACCAGGACCCTCCTGCCACAACTTAAAACAAAACAAAACAAAAAAAATCTTACCTGCTGCAACTAAGACTGCCTGGCTCAGCCAAAATAAAAAAAAAATTCAAGTGTAGTCAGAAATCTTTCCCAGAATGTTTTATTTCTCAGATTTGGACTGGAGCAAGAGATGCTATTCCTCTATAGTGATAAAGCCTGAGGCATGGGATTAATAAGTTGTTTTTATTTTCATTTGTAAGAAACAATTCCAGTCTGTGTAAGTGGGCCTGCAGAGAAGAGAAGAGATGAGAGAGAGAGAAGGAATGAGACCTCCCCACCCCGCACTGACTGCTTGTGGTTATAAAAAAAAAAAAAAATCACAGTATGTTTTCAATAATTCCCAGTATTTGCTTATCCTAGCTAAATTTGGCTTTCTGTGTATTCCAACCCAAAGAGTGCTGGCTAATCCAGTAAAAAGATACTTATTTCTGAATGGAGGGAAAAATCTAATTTGGCATCTGATGGACCTTAAATACCATCAGTATTGAATAATTTGATTGGCCGTATCTTTGGGGGAAAGCTACTATTCCCTTTGAACATCAGATTGATCTTCGATTAACGAAAAAAATAGATATAGTAGTACCTAGCTCACTGTAAAGACTAATAATATCACAATGTATGAAAATTAGAAATATGGCTACCTTTTCATTTCTTATCAAGGCATTTCTAAAACAAACTGTAGCAAAAAACAAAAGACATTTGTGGTATAAGAAAAATAGAAGTGATAATTTTACATCTATTTCTTATTGATTTTAATAATAGGGCATTTGCCTTATAAGTTGACAAGCACCTATTAGTAGACTTCCAATGATAACAGTATTGTTTACTTAAAAGTAAATGTCACTGAGTGCAAGTTTCAATAAAAGTTTGTAAGTATCATATTTAGATAAACAGAAGGCTATGGAATGACTTGCCAAATGAATCACCAAAGGCGATGTAAGAAAATAACCCAGCAAAAAATACATATCTATCTTATTTTGGAAATGGAAAATCCCAAGGCTAAAATGAATGGCCATGCTTGGGAACTTTCTTTCACATTCAGCTCCAGCTTTCAAGCTTGTGCAGCAACCTCTCAGATTAGTATTTTCTGCAAGCTATGACTTGCAGGGCGACCTTGTGTATTTCACTAAATCTCTCCTTTACCTCCCCGGACTTTCTCTATAGAACAGAGGTAGAAAACTGGCCACTACCCAGAGAAGATGAATGAGCAGTGGGATTTGTGAAAAGATGGGGAAGAAAGCTAGAAGCAGGCACTTGACTTGATTGTGATGGGGAGTGGACTGTTAGAACTTTTTTTTTTGGTGACAGAAAGACCTTATTTTGAGACAATCAGACACTATCTGTGAGCGTGATGGAGAATGGGGACCTAGATAAACTGTATAAACTATAAACTGTAGTTGACATTGATATAATGTCAGATATATCAACTTACTCCAGCACTTTACCTTATAGTGTGTAAAATACTTTCTTATATATGAATTGAGTTCATCTCTAGTAGCCTGGGATAATAAGTAATCAAAAGTCAAGAATTAAAGCCTCAGTTGTCTCAGAGGGCTTGCATGTTTTGCCCAAGTCATAGCCAGTGAGTGTTGGGGCGGGCTTCTTTGTTTGTTTGTTTTTAATTAATTTTATTGGAGAATTAGTTGCTTTACAATTGTTAGTTCTACCATGCAGCTAAATGACTCACCTGTACATATACATATATCTCCTCCCTTTTGGGTTTTCTTCCCATTCAGGTCACCACAGTGGATGAAGTAGAATCTGGGGTAGGTTTTAAAGGCAGGCCTTTCAGATGCAGCCAGATTTTGTTGTCATCTCCCCATGCAGTTCATGCACTCATGCACCTGTGAGTCAGGTCATCCAAGAAACCCTGGGGTGGAGTGCGGGAAAAGCTCTCTCTTCTTCGATGCTATCTGTTTTCTCTCATAGTTTTCTGTCTTTCTTCCTCCCCCTCAATCCCCTGAATTCCTGTTTAAGTTATATTCTTTCTCTGCCTTACTCCCCTTACATGCATTTTTCTCTACTTTCAAGGTATATTTTCAAAGTTTCTCTTAATAGCTATACCACCACTGGTTTTTGCAACAGTCCTGTAGTGGAAGAGCACACAGCTTTCGGCCTCATCTCTCTCTGAAAGAAGCTGATATGCAGAGATGTTCCGTGATCTTGCCTGGCACCAGGGCAGTGTCAGCACTGGGGTCCCAGATACACTGGGACAGGAAGAGCCTTGATGCCTTTCACTGTTTAAAGCCTTGATAAGAAAACGAGTTTCACAGCCAGGAGGCAGGTTGTGAATGCATTTATATGCATCGATCCACCCATCTATCACCATACATATCTATCCAAAAGAGATTATTACTCTTGACACTGAAATCAGAGAAGTGCAAAGATCTAACAGTCTTTGATATTAAGGAATTCACATGTTATGTGAGACACACTTTGGCAGGTCTTATGAGGGGAATAAAGAAGCATGAGCTGCAAAGAAGTGCACCGCCTAGGGAGGAGGTGGGCAGATGCACTTAATGGAAGTCATTCAAGTTGAATTACCTAGACTTGAAACCAAAGGATTTGAAGTGTGTGTGACTTTGGCAAGTTATTTGCCTTGAGATTTTACGCAGAGGAAACAACATTTTGGGGAGGAGTGGTATTCGGGTCAACAACCACATTTAAGTTCTGTGAGAATTCTGGCTCTTCCATTCTTTTCTAAACGATGTTACATAATTTCTCTATCTTAGCTCCTACCCCTACCCACACTGCCCCCAGAATATGGAAACAGACATATTTTATATTAAGTTTACATGCATGAATAATATCTGCAATAAAAGCTGTTAAGTGCCCTGAATTCAGTATTCCCAGATCATTTTTGTATTCCCCTTCCTGCTTGACTGGTACCCAAAAAAATGGATGTGACACAGAATCTGGAAAATATAGCACAAAAGTAACTGCAGCAAAAAAAAAAAAATAGTGTAAACAAAAATTTAGTTACCTTACAGAGTCTTCTTCAGACATACTATACTTATTGAATTGCTAAATGAGGCCAAGATAAGTAAGAGAAATACTGATTAAGAGAACAGAACTGAATTTTAAATTCCAGTTTAAAGAAAAAAGCTAGTAAGAATTAGCAGTATAAATGGAATTGATAAGAGCTAGTAATCTATTTTTAAATAGTGTGAAATAACATGACTATGTATTAGATTGCTGTGAGTGAGAAGATAAATAGGAAATAATTTCTTGGATAATAATTTCCACATTTTCTTGGAAATTGTAAATCTTGACCGTGAATTTCAAAGAATACTTCATTTGCCAAAATGTCTTCATTTTACACTGCTGTGTCCTATTGTTTGCCCTCCCTCCACCCCAAACACACCAGTCTATCCATTGTCATTTTGGTTTAGGTCATGATTAGCACCCAGATTATTTCATTTTCTAAATCCATTACAATGTAAACATTTTAACTGGGGCTTCCTGCAAGCATAAGAGGTTCTGCCTAGGCTTTTGGAACAAGTCAACTGGAGTGTGGCATATTTAGCTTGGAAAAGAGAAGAATTAGGGGAATATAGCAAGTATATTTTAAAAAGTGAAGGATTAGCCTGTGGAAGAAAGATGAGTTTTGTTATCCCAAGCATCAGAAAGTAGAGTCAGCACCAGTAGTAAAGGTGGAAGAGAACAGTGTGGTTCATAAGAAGGAAGAACTGTCTAATAATTAATCCTGATTGAAGTTCAGTGGCATGGAGGTGGCCAGTTCCCTGTCCTTGGAGGCACAAATGCTCAGTATCTACTGAGTTGGGGAGTGTATGAGAAGAAATTTAGTAACAGATGGAAGGGCAAAATAAAGCAGCATTTTGAAAAGTGTGGGTCACACCCCATTAAAGGACCTAAAATCAAATTAATGGATCTTGAACAGCATTTTTAAAGGAGTGTGTTCATTGTTTTTACAAAAAGGAGTCATTCGTATTTTCTGCAGAAAATACACAAATATAGATAAGTTTGTGAAATAATCCTGAAACAGTATCATAGAGAAAAATCATCTTAATCATCGTGCTTTCTTTTTACACAGTTGTGTTTTATAGATATGTTTAAACATACTTATTACCTATCTATATATGTATGCGTGCATATTAAATGCATATTTGAATATATGCAGACATTTTTACTTACACGTTTTTTTTTTTTTGCTTTGGACTGCACTGTCTGGCTGTTGGAATCCTAGTTCTCCCACCAGGGATTGAATCCGAGCTCTGGCTGTGAAAACTTGGGAGTCCTAACCTGTGGACCGCCAGGGGATTCTCTGCACTTGAAATGTATTCATTTTCCTCACATGTTTGGAGGTCTAAAAAGCCCTGTAAAACGTTTTAAATTAATGCCATCCTGATAAAAATGTGGCAAGCCCTGCATTTTGAACTCTACATATATTATTTTGCATAGTTCTTATATCCACAGTGAGGTCAATATTATTATGCCCAGTTTACAGATGAGGATAGTAAAGATTAGAAAGATTCGTTTTGTTATCTGGTCATGTTATCAAAGTCAAACCAAAAGTGTGTGGCCTGGAATTTTTTAAATTAGTTTTTACTTATTTTTGGCTGTGATAGGTCTTTGTTGCCGTGGGGTCCTTTTCTCTAATTGTGTTGAGTGGGGGCTACTCTCTAGTTGCAGTGTGGGGGCTTCTCTCGGCAGTGGCTTCTCTTATTGCTGAGCAAACGGCTTCAGGGCATACAGGCTTCAGTACTGGCCACGGGTGAGCTCAATCGTTGCAGTTCCCAGGCTTTGGAGCACAGTCTCCATAACTGTGACTCACCAGCTTAGTTGCTCTGAGTCATGTGGGATTTTCCAACACCAGGGATCAAACCGGTGCCTTCTGCATTGGCAGGAGGATTCTTTACCACCAAGCCACCAGGGAAGCTCTGGCCTGGAATTTATTTAAGTGTGTTCTAGACCACGGGCGATAGTACCTGGGGTTTGCCAGAAGGAAACTGCAGTCTGCAGGCTGGAGCCTTCAGGATGTATTTTGAGGCTTCAGGTCTGTGGGCCGATGGAGGGGGATGGTAAGTATAAGACCACAGGAAGGGCAGGAAGAGGATGGGCTCGGATATGCTGAGCATCCAGGTGGCCCAGAAAGAGGCAGAATCAGGCCCAAAGGCTCCTCCCAAAACCCCACTTCCAGAGGAAGCCAAGACTCACAGGATTTCGTTATTTTTTAGAATCCTGGAAAAAGAAACACCTGGGAGCCTCACTCAGCAAGGAGTTTGGCTCACGCTACCTCCCAAGCATCCACCACTACCAGGGCTGCCTCCCCTCCTGCCATCCCCAGTGAGACTGTGCAGCGACCTGCTTGACCTGGCCGCTCCCCCAGCATTGCAGGACCAGGCTCTGGCCTGTGGCAGTGCAGAGAGGCAGGACTACCCGAGGCCCAAGTGGGAGAGTTAACTGCTAGTGCTTAGGCTGCAAGTCTATCGACTTCTGGGAGGCCAAAGGGCCGGGGCTGGAACCTGGGCTTCTGTTGTGGGCCACTGGAGCCCCCATCTAACGTCTGCCAGGTCCAAGGCTGCAACAACCTGAGCATGCCATGCCATTACACCTGGCTTGCTTGTTCCTCTGCGCCATGCAGGGAAGCAGTGAGAGGCCTAGGAGTTGTCTTGGGAGACTGTTGCTGCCTGTTCCTGGAATCTGTCCCCTGAAGAACAGCCTCCGGCAATTGCTCTCTCTTCCGGGAAATGTAAATTCATTCAGTCCTTATGGAAAACAACACAGTTTATTCAAAATTAAAAACTGAACGGCCATGTGATCCAGCAATTCCAATCCTGAGAAATGGAAGGACGTGAAAACAGGATATTAAAGATACATGCATTCCCATGTTTACTGTGACATCATTCATAGCAGCCAGCATATGGCGACAGCTAAGCACCAATCAATTCAGTACAGTCATTCAGTCATGTCCAATTCTTTGTGACCCCATCTACTGCAGCACACCAGTCTTCCTTGTCCATCATCAGTTCTCGGAACTTGCTCAAACTCATGTTCATCGAGTCAGTGATGCCATCCAACCATCTCATCCTCTGTCATCCACTTCTCCTCCTGCCCTCAATCTATCACAGCATCAGGGTTTTTCCAGTGAGTCAGTTCTTCACATCAGGTGGCCAAAGTATTGGAGTTTCAGCTTCAGCATCGGTCCTTCCAATGAATATTCAGAACTGACCCCTCTTAGGATGGACTGGTTCAATCTCCATGTAGTCCAACGGACTCTCAAGAGTCTTCTCCAACACCACAGTTCAAAAGCATCAATTTTTTCATGCTCAGCTTTCTTTATGATCCAACTCTCACATCCATACATGACTACTGGAAAAACCATAGCCTTGACTAGATGGACGTTTGCAGGCACAGTAATGTCTCTGTTTTTTAATATGCTGTCTAGGTTGGTCATCGCTTTTCTTCCAAGGAGCAAGCGACTTTTAATTTCATATCTGCAGTGATTTTGGAGCCCCCCAAAATAAAGTCAGCCACTGTTTCTACTGTTTCCCCATCTATCTGCCATGAAGTGATGGGATCAGATGCCATGATCTTCATTTTCTAAATGTTGAGTTTTAAGCCTCTTTTTTCTCTCTTCTCTTTCATTTTAATCAAGAGGCTGTTTAGTTCTTCTTTGCTTTCTGCCAAAAGGTAGTGTCATCTGCATATCTGAGGTTATTGATATTTCTCCTGGCAATCTTGATTCCAACTTGTGCTTCATCAAGCCTGGCATTTTGCATGAATGTACTCTGCATATATAAATAAGCAGGGTGACAGTATACAGCCTTGACATACTCCTTTCGCAATTTGTAATCAGTCTGTTGTTCCATGTCCAGTTCTAACTATTGCTTCTTGACCTGCATACAGATTTCTCAGGAGGCCAGTAAGATAGTCTGGTATTCCCATCTCTTGAAGAATTTTCCACAGTTTGTTGTGATCCACACAGTCAAAGGCTTTGGCATAGTCAATAAAGCAGAAGTAGTTTTTCTGGAACTCTCTTGCTTGTCAGATAATCCAACGAATGTTGGCAATTTGATCTCTGGTTCCTCTGCCTTTTCTAAATCCAGCTTGAACATCTGGAAGTTCATGATTCACATACTGTCAAGCCTGGCTTGGAGGATTTTGAGCATTACTTTGCTAGTATTGTGAGATGAGTGCAATTGTGCAGTAGTTTGAACATTCTTTGGCACTGCCTTTCTTTGGGATTAGAATGAAAACTGACCTTTTCCTGTGGCCATTGCTGAGTTTTCCAAATTTGCGGCATAGAGAGTGCAACAGTTTCACAGCATCATCTTTTAGGATTTGAAATATCTCAACTGGTATTCCATCACCTCCACTAGCTTTGTTCATGGCAATACTTCCTAAGGTCCACCTGACTTCACATTCCAGGATGTCTGGCTCTAGGTGAGTGATCATACCACTGTGGTTATCTGGGTCATGAAGATCTTTTTTTTATAGTTCTTCTCTGTATTCTTGCCACCCCTTCTTAATTTTTTCTGCTTCTGTTAGATCCATACCATTTCTGTCTTTTATTGTGCCCATCGTTGCATGAAATGTTCCCTTGGTATCTCTGATTTCCTTGAAGAGATCTCTAGTCTTTCCCATTCTATTGTTTTCCTCTATTTCTTTGCATGGCTCATTGAGGAAAGCTTTCTTACCTCTCCTTGCTATTCTTTGGAGCTCTTCATTCAAGTGGTTATATCTTTCCTTTCTCCTTTCCCTTTAGCTTCTCTTCTTTTCACAGCTATTTGTAATGCCTCATCAGACAACCATTTTGCCTTTTTTTTTCTTGGGGATGGTCTTGATCCCTGCCTTCTGTACAGTGTCACAAACATCCATCCATAGTTCTTCAGGCATTCTGTCTATCAGATCTAATCCCTTGAATTTATTTGTCACTTCTACTCTGTAATCATAAGGGATTTGATTTAGGTCATACCTGGATGGTCTAGTGGTTTTCCCTACATTCTTCAATTTAAGTCTAAACTTGGCAATAAGGTATTCATGATCTGAGCTACAGTCAGCTCCCAGTCTTGTTTTAGTGGATGAAAAAAGAATATATATATGTATATATATAATGGAATATTATTAAGCCACAATAATGAAATAAATTCTGTCATTTGCAACAATATGGATGGACCTTTGGATTTTGATTCAAATACTTCTGGAAACCCCCTCACAGATATCCCCTGAAACAATGTTTTACCAGCCATCTAGGCATCCCTTAGGCAAGTTGACACATAAAATTAACCATCAAAGGTTTTTTTTGTTTTTAGGTATAATATCTAATCCAGTAAAATACACCCTTTCTAGCTAGTGTGCCATGTGATACTGACAAATGTAAATAGCTGTGTGACCACCAGCATAATTAAGATGCAGAAAAGTTCACCTACCAGATTCTTACAACTGCATTTGTAGTCAACTCTTCCCCCAACCCCAGTCCCTGGAAACCATTGAACTATTTTCTGTCCCTATAGTTCTACTTTTGCAACAATGTCATATAAATGATATTATACAGAATCATACTGTCAGTAATCTTTTGTGTCTGGTTTCTTTCACTTAGCCTACTGCTTTGGAAATCCTTAACATTGTCTAATCTATGAATAGTTAGTTCTATTTTACTGCTGACTGGTATTCCATTGTACAGGTGGACCATGATTGGTTTATCCATTGTATGCCTGAGGAACACTAGGATTAATCCCTTATGATTATACAGTGAAAGTGAGAAATAGATTTAAGGGACTAGATCTGATAGAGTGCCTGATGGACAGAGGTTCGTGACATTGTACAGGAGACAGGGATCAAGACCATCCCCATGGAAAAGAAATGCAAAAAAGCAAAATGGCTGTATGAAGAGGCCTTTCAAATAGCTGTGAAAAGAGGAGAAGTGAAAAGCAAAGGAGAAAAGGAAAGGTAAAAGCATCTGAATGCAGAGTTCCAAAGAATAGCAAGGAAAGATAAGAAAGCCTTCCTGAGTGATCAATGTAAAGAAATAGAGGAAAACAACAAAATGGGAAAGACTAGAGATCTCTTCAAGAAAATTAGAGATACCAAAGGAACATTTCATGCAAAGATGGGCTCAATAAAGGACAGAAATGGTATGGACCTAACAGAAGCAGAAGATATTAAGAAGAGGTGGCAAGAATACACAGAAGAACTGTATGAAAAAGAACTTCATGACCCAGATAATCACAATGGTGTGATCACTCATCTAGAGCCAGACATCCTGGAATGTGAAGTCAAATGGGCCTTAGGAAGCATCATTATGAACAAAGCTAGTGGAGGTGATGGAATATCAGTTGAGCTATTTCAAATCCTGAAAGAGGATGCTGTGAAAGTGCTGCACTCAATATGCCAGCAAATTTGGAAAACTCAGCAGTGGCCACAGGACTGGAAAAGGTCAGTTTTCATTCCAATCCCAAAGAAAGGCAATGCCAAAGAATGCTCAAACTACCGCTCAATTGCACGTATCTCACATGCTGGCAAAGTAATTCTCAAAATTCTCCAAGCTAGGCTTCAGCAATATGTGAACCGTGAACTTCCAGATGTTCAAGCTGGATTTAGAAAAGGCAGAGGAACCAGAGATCAAATTGCCAACATCCACTGGATCACTGAAAAAGCAAGACAGTTCCAGAAAAACTACTTCTGCTTTATTGACTATGCCAAAGCCTTTGACTGTGTGGATCACAATAAACTGGAAAATTCTGAAAGAGATGGGAATACCAGACCACCTGACCTGCCTCTAGAGAAACCTATATACAGGTCAGGAAGCAACAGTTAGAACTGGACATGGAACAACAGACTGGTTCCAAATAGGAAAAGGAATGTGTCAAGGCTGTATATTGTCACCCTGCTTATTTAACTGCTATGCAGAGTACATCATGAGAAACGCTGGGCTGGAAGAAGCACAAGCTGGAATTAAGATTGCCAGGAGAAATATCAAGAACCTGACATATGCAGATGACACCACCCTTATGGCAGAAAGTGAAGAGGAACTCAAAAGCCTCTTGATGAAAGTGAAAGAAGAGAGTGAAAAAGTTGGCTTAAAGCTCAACATTCAGAAAAATGAAATCATGGCATCTGGTCTTGTTTTTCATGGGAAATAGATGGTGAAACAGTGCAAACAGTGTCAGACTTTATTTTTGGGGGCTCCAAAATCACTATAGATGGTGGTTGCAGCCATGAAATTAAAAGACGCTTACTCCTTGTAAAAAAAGTTATGACCATCTGAGACAGCATATTGAAAAGCAGAGATATTACTTTGCCAACAAAGGTCCGTCTAGTCAAGGCTATGGTTTTTCCAGTGGTCATATGGATGTGAGTTGGACTATGAAGAAAGCTGAGCGTGGAAGAATTGATGCATTTGAACTGTGGTGTTGGAGAAGACTCTTGAAAGTCCCTTGGACTGCAAGGAGATCCAACCAGTCCATCCTAAAGGAGATCAGTCCTAGGTGTTCATTGGAAGGACTGATGTTAAAGTAGAAACTCCAATACTTTGGCCACCTCATGCGGAGAGTTGACTCATTGGAAAAGACCCTGATGCTGGGAGGGATTGGGGGCAGGAGGAGAAGGGGACGGCAGAGGATGAGATGGCTGGATGGCATCACCAACTTGATGGACGTGAGTTTGGGTGAACTCAGGGAATAGGTGATGGACATGGAGGCCTGGCGTGCTGTGATTCATGGGGTCGCAGAGAGTCGTACACGACTGAGTGACTGAACTGAACTGAACTGCTGACTAGCATTCCATTGTACAGATGGACCCTGTTTGGTTTATCCATTCTATGCTTGAGGAACACTCAAATTGTTTCCAGTCTTTTGCAT
The DNA here is from genome assembly GCF_023091745.1 of Budorcas taxicolor. Classification (NCBI taxonomy): domain Eukaryota; kingdom Metazoa; phylum Chordata; class Mammalia; order Artiodactyla; family Bovidae; genus Budorcas; species Budorcas taxicolor. The sequence continues at coordinate 51,367,655 of NC_068910.1, read as the reverse complement.
GGATAGATACCATATCTGCATTCGAATCAGGGAAATTTGAGAGTTCCTATTGCTGTGCATTTTTACCATCAGTTGGAATTATCAGTTTATTTTTTTTATCCTTTTATTTTAGTCATTCTAATAGATGTGTGGAAGTGGCTTATTCTGATTTTAATTTACATTATCTAATGACTAATGATGTGGAGCCCTTTTTCATATCCCTGTTTGTCATTCACATGTCTGCTTTCCTATGTTTCTGTATATATATTTTGCTCATCTAAAAAAATGTGTTATATTTTCTTATTGTTGTGTTTTCACAGGTCTTTATATACTAGATACAAGTCCTTTATCAGATATATTATTTGCAAACATTTTCTCCTGGTTTGTGGCCTGTTTTAATTATCTTAGCAGTGTTTTGAAGAGAAGCTCCTCTTAATTTTACTGAAATTCAGTGTATTTTGAGCACCTCTTTTTTGTACTATATCTTAGAAGTCTTTGTTCAACTCAAGGTTAAAAAGATTTTCTCCTATGATTTCTTCAAGAAGTTATATAGTTTCAGGTTTTATGTTTAGGTTTATGATCCACTTGGAGTTAATTTTTGTATAAAGAGTGACACATGAATTGTGATTCATTCATTTGGCTTATGAATATTCATTTCTCCCAGCACCACTTGTTGAAAAGACTGTCATTTCTCCATTGAATTACCTTTGCCCTATTGCAGAAAATGAATTGATTATATATGTGGCTATATATATATCATATCACATTTCTGGACTCCTTTATTCCATTGGTCTATATGTTTACCATTTTAATGGAATAAATTTACTGGAAAAGTAAAAAAAAAAAGGGAAATGAAGGAAAGGAAATAAGAAAGTGAAAGGAAAGAGATGAAGAGGAAAGGAAAGGAAAAATACAAGCATGTATCTCTCTTGATAAAGACAAATACTATTTAATGCAACTTCTTGTTCAGTTAAATATGTTTGCAAGTGTGTGTGTGTGTTTATTGAGTCATTATGTATAGTGCTTGTGAGGTTTCACCTCAAAACAAACACAGATTTGGGAATATTGAATTAGACATCTTTTTCTGCCCTCATCTAAGATCTTTAAGGTTGATATCTGAGTTGTATGAACTTATTTTGGCTCTTCCCTCTCATCTATAAATACAGTACATGAAAGAAAAAAAATAGCTGAAATGATAGACTTTTAAGAGTTGAATTTATTTGAGATAATGGAAATGGGTAATGTGCTCAGTAAGGACTGTACCCTCATTCAGAAAATACTACCCATGTTTTACATAAGCCCTTAAGAAAAGTAATCCCATCCCTTTTGTTTGCTTTCTGCAATTGATTGATTGATAGATTGATCAATAGATAGATAGGTACGATAGGTAGGTACATAATCTCCCAGGTCTAATGTTGTTCTCTGCAGTGGCCCATGAAGTTTGCAGTTCCCTCTTCCTTTCCGCATATGTCTTCCTCTTCTACAATAACTGACTTCACGGTTAGGCATATACCCATTTAGAAATATATACCTATGTTATTTGTATATATACATATCTATCTATCTATCTATCAATATGTTCTTGCGGGTCTTGCATTTGTATATGTCAATGTGATTATATTCTCACTGATGATATATCAGGTGAAGTATCATGTGACAAATTCAGATAACTTTTTAATTTATTTTTCCCTGAATGAAGTACTGTCATGAACACTATGTTCTATTTCATTCTTTCCTTTTTAATCTTTTCTAGTGACTGGACTGAGTATGCATATTTGCAGACTTGAAGATGAAGCTCATACCCACCCGTGCTAAAAGGAGCCTGAGTTGCTGAGAATTTCATACAGTGAAGCCATCATTCCAACCACAGGCAGCATAACATGGTTCATTTAGGTAAAGAGCACTTAAATCCTGTTTTTTAAAAAAATTATTTTATTGAAATACAATTGGTTTTGATGTTGTATTAGTTTCTGGTATACAGCAAAGTAATTCAGTTGTTCATGTCTATATGATATATAGATATATGTGTATTATTTTTCATATTCTTTCCCATTATTGTTTATTTTAGGATATTGTGTAGAGTTCCCTGTGCTATGCAGTAGGATCTTGTTGTTTATCTACTCTGTACATAACAGTATGCATCTACTAATCCCAGGCTCCAGTCCATCACTCACCCCCATCCCCTCCACAACCACAAGTTGATGCTGTATGTCTCTGAGTCTGTTTCTGTTCATAGATAAGTTCATTTGTTTCATATTCTCGACTCCACATATCAATGATGTTGTGTAGTGTTTCCTTCTCTTTCTGACTTACTTCCCTTAGTATGATAATCTTTAGGTCCATCCACGTAGCTGCAAATGGCATAATTTCATTTTTATGACTGAGTCATATTTCACTGTGTTCATACATATATGTATATGTATACATACATGTATGTGTGTATATATGTGTGAATATGTATGTATATATACACACATGTATATACACTATCTATATATCACATCTTTATTCATCTGTTGATGAATATTTAGGGTGTTTCTGTGTCTTGGCTATTTTAAACAGTGTTGTCATGAACACAGGGGTGCATGTATCTTTTCAAATTATAGTTTTGTCAAGATATATGTCCAGGAGTGGGATTACTAAATCAAATGGCAACTGTATTTACAGATTTTTGAAGAACCTCCATAACTGTTTTCCATGGTGGCTGCACCAATTTACATTCCCACCAGCAGTGTAGGAGGATTCTCTTTTCTCTGCATCTTCTGCAGCATTTGTTGTTACTTGTAGACATTTTAACAGTGGCCATTCTGACCAGTGTGAGGTGGTACCTCGTTGTAGTTTTTATTTGCATTTCACTAGCAATTAGCAGTGTTAAGCATCTTTTCTTGTGCTTATTGGCCATCCATGTTACTCCTTTGGAGAAATATCTATTTATGATCTTATGCCCAATTTTTGATGGATTGTTTGTTTTTTGTGTTACTGAATTGCATGAGTTGTTTGCATATTTTGGAAATTAAGTCCTTGTTGGTCACATCATTTGCAAATGTTTTCTCCCATTCTGTAGGTTGTCATTTAATTTCATTAATGGTTTCTTTGCTTACAAGTTTGGCAAGGTCCCCTTTATTTCTTTTCGCTTTTTTTTTTTTTTGTATTGGTAGACTGACCTAAGAAAACATTGGTATGATTTATGTCAGAGAAAGTTTCCCCTAGTAAGTTAATTGAGATTTTTTTTATTACTTACAATGATAGGGCCATAATCCCTTTGATAGTATCCTGATGTCCTCTCATCACTGTACATGATTCCACTGTTTTCCCCATCTTTATAAATCATCAAACCAGACAGTTCTCGGTTTAGATCAGTTTAGAACTTCGAGTCAATTTTGATTTCTTGCTTTTCTCTCTCCTCATTCAATCCATTTGCAGTATCGTCTCTATTCAACCTTCATGGCATGTCTAGAAATGACCTCTTCTCATCCTTCACAGCTGGCGTGCACGCATGCTCAGTTGTGTCCGACTCTTTGTGACCCCACTGACTGTAGCCCACCGCAGTCCTCTGTCCATGGGATTTCCCAGGCAAGCCTGCTGGAGCAGGTCGCCATTTGCTCCTCAGAGCTGGCCTGAGCATTGGGTCTTCTGTGGATGACTACAAGTTACTCTACAGTGGTCTCTCCTTTCATGTCTACTCCCGTGATTCAGTTCTCATCAGGACAGCCAGAGGGAGGCTCCTTGAAATATGTCATCCATCACTGTACCCTCTGCGCCAACCCCCCAAGGGCTCCAGTCCCTCTCAGGAAATCCAGAGCCCTTAGAATGGCTGATAAGATGCCAGTGTCCCCGACCCCCTTATCTCTCCACATCTGCTCTTCTGCTTCCTGTTATTCTCTGATTTCCACCCACCCTAGCCTGCCTTTTCTCTGCCACATACCCACTTTCCCCAGTGGGTTCATAGGACACTCCTTTCTTCCTTTCAGGTCTCTGGTTACATGTAAACTCCTCTGAGAGTCTTTTTCACTTACATAAAATATTACCCCTTCCAACAGTTTACCTCTCGTACGTTTTTCATGTTCTTCACAACTCTTAACCTCACAGACACTATCTTTCTTAATGTATCTATCTTTTTAAATTCATCTGTTGACTCTTACAGACAGCAGGGCTCCATTTTGTTCACTGGTATATCTCCAGCACCTAGAACAAGGCTTGGCATGTATGATTTGCACTCAAAAACAAAACAAAACAAAAACAGCAACAACAGAACATTTGTTCACTGAATGAATAAATGGGTTATATACTTTTGAATCAAGACTACCTGAGTCATAATCATGAGTCGTTTCTACATAGAAGACCCTACGCAGTTGTTTCTACTTAGAAGAGGTAAGGAATTAACTTACCTCCGACCCTCACATTCCTCCTCTCTCAAGTGGGCATAGTGATACTCCATGAGGCTATTGTGAGAATTAAGTAAGATTATCCGAGTGAAAAATGTTCAGCACAAAGCCCTTCACAAAGAGAGATTCAATAAAAATTTGATAAGTCACTGAATGTTGAAAAAAAATAAAACAAAAGGCATCAAATGATTTTGAGGGGAAGTATCTTGCAAGATTTTCCAGGCTAATGACATGAGTAAATTCAGATAATCTCCAAGCATTAAATAGAATTTACAGTGTCTTAATTCAGTTCTCTATAATATTAAACATTCATGACTAATAAGTATCTGTGTGTTTTTTAACTTACCAAATGAACCGTATTTCTGATCAATCTAAAGCATTTGACAGGAGGCTTGGGAGCCTTTGTGGCTTTTGGCTAACCCCCTGAGAGCAGTCTTGGTAGAGAGATTGACACTTTTCAATGATTACCTTGTCCCCAGGAAAGGCTGTTATAGTTTAACATGCAGAGAGGGCCCTTTTATGGCTCTACTCCCATGGAAGATGCCTCCCCTGGGAGGGCTCTCAGTTTAGATCTGAGCCCTTTACATCACGATAATCCTGAGATAAATTAATTTGGGCACATCCTATCATCCTCGACATCCTTGTCAGTCTTTCCATCCTCTGCTGGGGTCTTTCCTCCCTCTCCTCCTGGCCCAAACTCTTCTAAGTCTTTGTGTCTTGTGTCCCTAGCTCCTCCATCCCAAGACTTTAAATGGAGCATAAGACACCCGCTTTTCCCCTCCGTAACAGCTTGAGATTTCTCTCCTCCTGGTATTAACATCTATGTCTTTCTCTAGTGAGGGCATTTGCCTCCTGAAGATATCCCAGGCTTGTGCTGCTCATGCGTTTGTACTTCATCTTCCCCAGGCTCTGGAGGCCTATTGGAATTTTTCATTGGTGTTTTCTTCGCTGGAGGGCTTTGTGCTATGATGGACGTATTGCCTGTATTTCCATGCTGCCCACCGTGATGTGTGCACAGGCTCTCAGTCGCATCTGACTCTTTGTGACTCCATGGACTATAGCTCGCCAGGCTCCTCTGCCCATGGAATTTTCCAGGCGAGAATACTGGAGTGGGTTGCCATTTCCTACTCCATGGTCCAACATGGTAGCCACAAGCTAAATGTGACTGTGGAACACTTGTCTGGCGTAACTTAAGAAGTAATTTTTAAGTTTTACTTTATTAATTAAAATTGAATGGCCCCAAATGGCTGGTGTCCACAGTATTACACATTACAGTTCTAGACCTTTTCTCCTCCACCTTCAAGTAAAAGGATACATTGGATTCTAAAGATACCACCCTCTACCCTTTAACCTCTGACTCATTTAACCTCAGGTCATCAGCTGGATTGATCAGTTCTTAGTCTCCTGGATTGCTGTCATGGATTCCATTTCAGGTCCTACCATGACTCTGGGTAATTCAACTTTTACTCATGCAACATCTGTTCAATGTCTGATGCCCCAGTTCTTCACATTCTTACATTTAATTTACTCTGCCCCTTAAGTGACTCACACCTGAAAAATTAAATCCAAAACCATGCCATCTTCTGACAACCATGCTACATAACTGAGAGGAGAAAGGTTAGATAATGACCTTATTCACCTCTTAGATGGCCCCTCTAATAGAAAATGTTCCCTGATGCTTCAGCTTATATTTAAGAAATCTTCTCTGCTAAGTACCACCACCAAGCTGGTCCATAACATTGTAGCTCTTAATACTATTCAACATAATATCAGTATATTATAGCACTTAACAGCATGTGACTATAGCTATCTCTCAGCTTCTGTATTTTCCCACTAGAACACAAAAACAACTTTTGTATTCACGTACTACTTACAGAACTATCACATGGAAGGTTCTCAATCAATGAGTGAAGTTAGGTGTTCATGAATCCATGAATGAACTCGTTTTGTTTGCTGAAGGGCTGAGACACAATAACTTATGAACAGATCCCTGAAAGCCTGAGAATCAGAGGAATTACGGATGGTGATCTGAATAAAGAAATTGGGTTGTATTCTATCTCCTAGTAATCAGAGAGATCCAGGACAGATCACAGATTAATTAGGGTGGTCTCTTCCTGATGAGGATTTTCATTTATAGCTAGAACTTTATCTACCAGATCTGTTTTTGTGTTTTGTAGGTTATCACTAGTAATTTCATCAGATTTGGAGTTACACAGTGTTCTAAACAACTCAAGTTTCACAGCTTTTATTAGAACTTAGACTTTTGGATTTTCTTGGTTGATACTTTGTTTGATTGGTTTTTTGTTAAGACCACTTTATTGAGATATCATTGACATATGAAAAGTTCATATTTAATGTATACAATTTTATGAGTTTGGAGATAAGCATAGCCTGTGAAACCATCACCACAATCAAGATCATAAGCATCCACTTACTACCAGAATTTCTTCTGTCTTTATTTTTATTTGTATATGATAAGAACATAACATACTTTGCTCTATCCTCCTGGCAAATTTTACTTATACAATACTGTTTGTTAACTATAGGCGCCATGCTATGCAGAAGACCTCTAGGACTCCTTTATCTTGCGTGGCTGAAATTTTGTTCTGTTCGACCAGTACCTCCTCAGTCCACCTCCCCCATAACCACCATTCTACTCTCCACTTCCAAGAGTTTCACTTTTTAGATTCCTTGTTTAAGTGGTATCATGTAGTATTTCATCTTCTGTGACAGAATTATTTTACTTAGCATAATGTCTTGTTGTTGTTATTGTTTAGTCTCTAAGTTATGCCCGACTCTTGTGACTGCATGCACTGTAGCCCTCCGGGATAATCCAATGGACAGAGGAGCCAGGCTCTGGTAGAGTATATGGATAACCCATATACCCTTAACCAGCTTCTCTTAATGTGAACTTCTTGCATATCCCAGGTACAATGATAGGAACTAGGAAATCTTTTGTCTGCACAAATATTGTCAACTAAAGACTTTCTTTGGATTTCACCCATTATTAAGATCTGTTTTTCTGTTCCAGGATCCTGAATTGGCATTTAGTTTCTCCTTCCAATCTGTGATACTTACTTTCCATTATCTTTTATAAATTTGACATTTTTGAAGAGAACTGGACAGTACTGTTGTAAGCTATCCCTCAATTAAAGTGAACTTGGACATTTCTCATGAGTAAATGAAAATTATATCTTTTAAAAATAATACCACAGAAGCACATGTCCTTTTCAGTATATTAAATCAGGTAACACGTTGTCAATATGTTTCATTACTGGTTATATTACTACTATCACTTGGTAAAAGTGGTGCTTATTGAGTTTCTCCACTGTAAATTTATTTTCCCCTTTGCAATTAATAAATATATTGAGGATATACTTAGAGACTAGCAAATATCATGTTTCTCCTCAGACTTTTGCCCACTAATTTTATCATCCATCATTAAATCATGCCCCTAGCTATCATTAACATGGAGTTCTACTTATAATTTTTTATTCCATTATTCCTTCTACTTTTGGAATTCTTCTTTAAGGAAGAACTTTCTCTCTCCCCTATGTATGTATGTATTTATTCAAATACTTATTTATATCCATTGGACTCCTGATACTAATTTTATGTATGGATTTCAATCCACTACTATTATTTATTTTCTTGGTTTCCTCATTATTGAAATAGTTTTAATAATATTCAGCCCCAAAGGTACAAATTAAGTCAGGTACTCTAACCCATCAGCACAGTGCCAGGCATGGATAAACTGCTGTGTTAATGGTGGGAATAATTGCAGGCCTTATCATCATCATGAACATTGCTGTCATTACTCATATTATTATTAATTACAGCTCCCAATGTATATGCCTGTCTCTAGTCTCAAATTTGATCTCTCTTTCCTTTGCAAAGAATATTTAGCCGAGCAGGTGCAGCTAGCCTAGAGATGCCTACAAATGCTTTGCTAAGACTTCAGCTTGGTAACTCCGGTGCTGGTCATGATTGAAGAAAGGACAAGAGCCCACTTCATTCAGCAGCATTTTATAATGCAGTTTTAGGACAGTTTCCTACCCATGACAGTTTTATTATTACATCTTTCACCTCAACAGGCAGAATAAATACAACCTTCATAAGAAGTGCATGGATAGGCCAGGAAGTATCACACTGACTTCTGACACAGGAAACATTGCTCTTATGAATATAATATTGTCATTTTGTTTTGCACTTTGGAAAACCAGCTTAAACACTGAATATAAAGCTGGTTTATAGAAATATTAATCATCTGTTAAACTATATTAATATGAAGCAACTCTATCTTTCCGTTCTCCAGATCTTCTTCTCTTTTCCATACAAACATTCAGATTGTGGATTATTAATAATTATTCTTTATACTAATGTACATGTGACTTCTGCATAAGATTAGAAAACATGCTGAAGTCTGCCTTAAAATATTCACCTAAAAACATTTCATTTTGAAACACTTAAGGTTAGCTTTACATTGAAGAAAACATTAAAACTGGAAAAAAAAATCAATATTGTTCTTATCCTAGCCAAGTTTGCCCATATCTTTAATTCCATACTGAGGATATAATTAAAGTTGCTGATTTTAGGGATGTGCATTATTGAGACAGATTTAACATAATGCTTATTTGGTTAATCTTTGAGCTCTGAGTTAGGGTTAGTGGGTTAATATCCTGCCTTCTTACCAACCACAGGATGTAGAGGAATTATTGAGCTTCTCTGTGCTCCATTCATCCAACAGATATTCACTGAGCTTCGACTGTAGGACAGGCACCATTCTAAGTTCTGGGTGCTCTGAGTATTATATGGAGACCTGTCATTACTTCACACCTTGCTTTTGACCCATATGTTTATCTTGACCCAGAGAGTGTCTTGATGCTGAAAAAAAGGAATTGCATAGCATCAGAGGCCCTAGATGTCTCCCTGCCTTCCCTCTTCTTTTAAACTATTTGTATTCTTGGAATTAGTAGTACAGTTTGATACTGGCTTGTTCATTTTATGTGGCAGTATGATCCCTTGTATGATCCTAAATCCAAAAATTAATTTGGGAGAGTAAAAGGAGGGGAATAACCCATGGATTTTTTTGCTTTAGAATAATTGGGGATATTGACTATCTATGCCAGTATGAATAGAGTTTTAAATTCATTGTATGAAAATTGATAATACTGAATGAAACAAATACAACAGAGCCAAAATTGGTATTTTAGACTACATAAAATTCAGTAACTCATGATCATAATAAATACCACTCAGAGAGCAAAAGGTCAGCCTCAGAAGGGGAGAACGTATTTGCAGGACAGCATATTTTATGTGCTTGTACTTACTGAGAAAATTAATCACTTTGGAGATTTTATTATCAAGTTTATTTTTAGTCAGTGTCATATTTGATGGTATACATTTTTATGGTACACATTTATAAATCATCTTTTAAAAACCAAATTAAAGAGTTACATTGAATGTATTAAGCACATTTGAAAAACATCAAATGAATTTCTTAAATAATATATGATCTTTCATTTAAAATATTTTTGATAAATCATTCACAATTGCTAAAATAACTCATGGCCATGCAGTTAAAATCTTAAAAGAAGATTTTCATTTCCCACAAGCAGCGTTGAGTGTCTGTGTATTCTTTAAGGTATACTTGGTTTAACACTTCCATGCATGTTTAGATGGTTTCCATGGAGACAATTTCTCCCTAAGCTTAGGTGAGAATGTTAATTTTTTATTTTTTAGAAAAATTTAAAATTTTCATTTTATATTGAAATTTAGTTAAACACCAATTTTGTGTTCATTTCAGGTGGACAGCAAATTGTTTGACATATATATGCATTATATATTCTTTTTCAAATTCTTTTCTCATTTAGGTTATTCAAGAGTATTGAGCAGAGTTCTTTGCGCTATATAGCAGTCCTTGTTGGTTATCTGTTTTGTATATTTGTTATTGTTTAGTCATTCGGTCATATCTGACTCTTTGTGACCCCATCGATTGTAACCCACCAGGCTCCTCTGTCCGTGGGATTCTTCAGGCAAGAATACTGGAGTGGTTGTCATTTCCTTCTCCAGGGGCTCTTCCCAACCCAGGGATCAAACCCACATGTCCCGCACTGGCAGGCGGATTATTTACTGCTGAGCCACCTGGGAATAATAGGGTACATATGTCAATCCCAGATTCCCAACCCACCCTCCCAAACCTTTCTCCTCTTGTAGCCATAAGTTCTTTCTCCAAGCGGTTGAGTCTTTCTCTTTTGTAAGTTCAGTTGCATTGTGTTTTTAGATTATTTCTGCACATTCAGTTCAGTTCAGTCACTAGGTCGTGTCCGACTCTTTGCGACCCCATGAATCGCAGCATGCCAGGCCTCCCTGTCCATCACCAACTCCCTGAGTTCACCCAAACTCACGTCCATCAAGTCAGTGATGCCATCCAGCCATCTCATCCTCTGAGTCCCCTTCTCCTCCTGCCCCCAATCCCTACCAGAATCAGGGTCTTTTCCAGTGAGTCAGCTCTTTGCATCATGTGGCCAAAGTATTGGAGTTTCAGCTTCAACATTAGTCCTTCCAAAGAACACCCAGGACTGATCTCCTTTAGGATGGACTGGTTGGCTCTCCTTGCAGTCCAGGGGACTCTCAAGAGTCCTCTCCAACACCACAATTCAAAAGCATCAATTCTTTGGCGCTCAGCCTTCTTCACAGTCCAACTCTCACATCCATACATGACCACTGGAAAAACCATAGCTTTGACTAGACGGACCTTTGTTGCCAAAGTAATGTCTTTGCTTTTTAATATGTTGGTCATAACTTTGCTTCCAAGGAATAAGCGTCTTTTAATTTAATTGCTGCAATCACCATCTGCAGGGATTTTGGGGCCCAGAAAAATAAAGTCAGCCACTGTTTCCCCATATATATCCCATGAAATTATGGAACCAGATGCCATGATTTAGTTTTTTGAATGTTAAGCTTCAAGCCAACTTATTCACTCTCCTCTTTCACCTTCATCAAGAGGCTCTTTACTTCTTCCTCACTTTCTGCCATAAAGGTGGTATCATCTGCATATCTGAGATTATTGATATTTCTCCCAGAAATCTTGATTCCAGCTTGTGCTTTCTCCAGCTCAGTGTTTCTCATGATATCCTCTGCATATAAGTTAAATAAGCAGCATGAGAATATACAGCCTTAACGTACTCCTTTTCCTATTTGGAACCAGTCTGTTGTTCCATGTCCAGTTCTAACTGTTGCTTCCTGATCTGCACACAGGTTTCTCAGGAGGCAGGTCAGGTGGTCTGGTATTCCCACCTCTTTCAGAATTTTCCAGTTTGTTGTGTTCCACACAGTCAAAGGTTTTGGCATAGTCAATAAAGCAGAAATAGATGTTTTTCTGGAACTCTCTTGCTTTTTCCATGATCCAGCGGATGTTAGCAATTTGATCTCTGGTTCCTCTGCCTTTCCTAAAACCAGCTTGAACATCTGGAAATTCATTGTTCATGTACTGCTGAAGCCTGGCTTGGAGAATTTTGAGCATTACATTACTAGCGTGTGAGATGAGTGCAATTATGCGGTAGTTTGAGCATTCTTTGGCATTGCCTTTCTTTGGGATTGGAATGAAAACTGACCTTTTCCAGTCCTGTGGCCACTGCTAAGTTTTCCAATTTTGCTAGCATATTGAGTGCATATAAATGATATCATATATTTGTCTTTCTCTAACTTAGGTTGTGCACTTAGTATGATAATTTTCAGGTTCATTTATGTTGCTGAAAACGGCATTATTTCACTCATTTTGATGACAGTAATATTCCATCGTGTGTGTGTGTGTGTGTGTGTGTGTATACACGACATCTTCTTTACCCATTCATCTGTTAATAGCCAGTTTGCTTGCTTCCACATCTTGGCTATTGTAAAAAAATGCTACAGTGAATGTTGGAGTGCGTGTATGCTTTTGAAGCATGTTTTCCTCTGGATTGCTGGATTATATGGTAGCTCTATTTTACTATTTTAAGGAATCTACATACTCTTCTCCATAGTATCTGTACCAGTTTACATTCCCATCAACAGGGTAAGAGGGTTCCCTTTTCTCCACACCCTCTCTAGTATTTGTTATTTGTAGACTTTTTAATGACTGTTACAACCCATGTGAAGTGATACCTCATTGTAATTTTGATTTGCATTTCTCTAATAATTAGCAATATTGAACTTCTTTTCATGTGCTTATTGGCCATCTGTATGTCTTCTTTGGAGAAATGTCTCTTGGGTCCTCTGTCCAATTATTTATTTTTAGTTTTTATATTGAGCTTCACAAATTGTAAGTTTTGGAAATTAATCCCTTTTTCATCTCATTGTTTGAATATATTTTCTCCCATCCTATGGGTTCTCTTTTTGTTTATGGTTTCCTTTGGTGCAAAAGCTTAATATTTTCATTTTTATTTCCTTTACTCTAGGAGATGGGTCAAAGAAGATCTTGATGCAATTTATTTCACAAAGTGCTCTGCCTGTATTTTCCTCTTAAGGGTTTTATAATATCCAGTCTCACATTTAGGTCCTTAATCCATTTTGAACTTATTTTTGTGTATGGTATTAAAAATATCCTAACTTCATTCTTTTACTGTCCAGCTTCCCCAGCACCATCTATTGAAGAAACTGTCTTTTCTCAGTTGTGTAGTGTTCCCTCCTTTGTCATAGATTAACTGACCATAGGTATGTGGATTTATTTCTGGGATTTCTGTCCTGTTTCATTGATCTATATTTCTGTTTTTGTGCCAGTATCACACTGTTTCAATGACTGAAGTTTTGTAGTATAGACTGAAGTAAGGGATCCTCATTCCTCCAGGTCCGTTTTTCTTAAGATTGGTTTGGCTATTTGTGGTCTTCCATGTCTCCATACTAATTTGAAGATTTTTTTAGTTTAGTTCTGTGAAAAATGTGATTGGTAATTTGATAGGGATTGCATTGAATCTGTAGATTGCCTTGGGTAGTATAGCCATCTTGATAATGTTGATGGTTTCCATCCAAGAACGTGGCTTATGTTTCCATTTGTTTATGTCATCTTCAGTTTGTTTTGTCAGTGTCTTATAGTTTTCTGGTAGAAGTCTTTTGCCTCCTTTGATAGGTTTATCCCTAGGTATTTTATTCTTCTTGATGTGATGTTAAATGAGATTGTTTCTTTAATTCTCTTTCTGATCTTTTATTATTGGTGTATATTAAGTTGATGTAAATGTAATTATGGTATTTGACTGTGAACTTTAAATTATAACTAGGCTCAAACACATCTTTATTAGTCAAAATAGAAACCATTACAATCATCACATTTTTGGCAATGAGAAATAAGTTTGATTATTGCTGTAGCATAAAAATCTGTGCTTCAAGATACAATGAACTCTTGGAAAGCATTTTCAGTATCCTGCTGGCTGTGGAAGCATTTTCCTTGCAAAAAGTTGTTGAAATGCTTGAACAAGTGGTAGTTGGTTGAGTGAATATGGCAGATGAAGCAAAACTTTATAGCCTAATTCTTTCATCTTTTGAAGTATTGATTGTGTGACCTGCAGTCAGATGTTGTTGTGCAGAACAATTGGGCCCTTTCTGTTGACTCGTACAGGCTACAGGTGTTGCAGTTTTTGGAGCATCTCATCTGTTTGCTGAGCATACTTCTCAGATGTTATGGTTTCACTGGGATTCAGAAAGCTATAGGGGATCAGATGGGCAGCAGACCACCAAACAGTGACCGTGACCTTTCTTTTGGTACAAGTTTGGGTTTACAAAGTGCTTTGGAGCTTCTTCTCAGTTCAACCACTGAGCTGGTCATCACTGGTTGTTACATCACTTGTCATTGTATGTAACAATCCAATCAAAAATTGTTCATTGGTGTTGCATAAATAAGAGAAGACGACACTTCAAAACAAGTGTTTTTGATTGACAGCCAGCTCATGAGGCACCCACTTATTAAGCTTTTTCACCTTTCTAATTTGCTTCAAATTCCAAACCACTATAGAGTATTAGACGCTGAGTTTTTTGGAAACTTCTTGTATACTTGTAAGAAGTTCGGCTTCGATGATGGCTCTCAGTCATCAACTTCTGATGGCTGGTCACTCTGCTCCTTATCTTCAAGGCTCTGGTACAGAACTTCTTGAACCACCACTGCACTGTTGTTAGTAGTTCCTGGGTCAAATGCATTGTTGATGTTGTGAGTTGTCTCCACTGCTTTACAACTCATTTTGAACACAAATAAGAACTGCTTGAATTTGTTTTTTGTCTAACATAATTTCTATAGTCTAAAATAAGTATCAACAGCAAATAGTGTCATTAGCAAAAAGTAATACAAGAATTGCAGATTAAAATGTTGTATAGCATAACCTTATTTATTTAGAATGTTTTCCAATATCAAATGGCAGATTTCAACAGTGTAAAATTTGCACCAACCTGATAGAAATGCTACAGATTTCTGTGTATTTATTTTGCATCTTGCAGATTTACCAAATTCATTGATGACCTCTGACTGTTTTCTGATAGCATCTTTAGGATTTTCTATATAAAGCATCATGTCATCTTCAAACAGTGGCATTTTTACTTCTTTTCCAATTTGAATTTTGTTTATTTACTTATTTCCTTTTCTTCCCTGGTTGCTGTGGCTATGACTTCCAAAGCTATGTTAAAAGTGGCAAAAGTGGGCATCCTTGTCTTATCCCAATCTTAAAGAAAATGCTTTCAGCTTTTTCACCATTAAGTATGATGTTAGCTGTAGGTTTATCATATATGGCCTTTATTATGTTGATGAATGTTCCCTCTGTGTCCACTTTCTGGAGAGTTTTTATAAATGGGTGTTAAATTTTTTCCTGCATCTGTTAAGATGATCATGTGGTTTTTATTCTCCAGTTTGTTGATGTGGTGTATCATACTGATTGATGGGTGAATATTGAAAAATCCTTTCATCTCTAGGGTAAATTCCACTTGATCATGGTGTATGGTTCTGTTAATGTATTACTGGATGTTAGTATTTAGTTGAGAATGTTTGCATTTATGTTCATCAGTGATATTGGCCTATAATTTTCTTTTTTGTGGTATCTTTTTCTAATTTTTGTAAAAGGCGATGGTGGCCTTCTAGAATGAGTTTGGTAGTGTTCCTTCCTCTGTGATTTTTTGGGATAGTTTCAGAAGAATAGATGTTAGCTCTTCTCTAAATGTTTGGTAGAATTTGCCTGTTAAGCCATCTTGTCCTTGACTTTTCTTTGTTGGGAGTTTTTAAATCAGTTTCTATTCCAGTACTTGTGATTGATCTGCTCATATTTACTATTTCTTCCTATTTGACTCTAATGAGATTGTACCTTCTAAGAATTTTTCCATTTCTTCCAAATATAGTAAGTAGGCTTCCCAGGTGGTGGGTAAAGAATCCACCTGCCAGTGTGGGAGATGCAAGAGATTTCGATTGAGTCTCTGGATCAGGAAGATCCCCTGGAGTAAGAAATGGCAACCAACTCCAGAATTCCTTTCTTGGGAACTTCCATTGACAGAGGAGCCTAGTGGCTACAGTCCATGGGGTTGCAAAGAGCGTGGAATGACTAAGTGACTGAGCATGTACACATGTACAAGTTACTTGTAGTAGTCTGTTATGATCCTTTGTATTTCTGTGACATCAGTTGTAACTTCTCATTTTTTATTTTATTGATTTGAGTGAGCATTTTCCTTCTTTTTCTTGATAAGTCTGGCTAAAGGTTTCTTAATTTAATCTCTTCAAAGATCCAGCCTTCAGTAGTTTCACTGATCTTTTCTATTGTTTTCTTCATCTATTTAATTTATTTCTGCTCTCATCTTTTTAATTTCTTTCCCCCTATTTTTAAATTATTATATTTTCATTTTTACTTTATTTTACTTTACAATACTGTATTGTTTTTGCCATACATTGACATGATTCCACCACGGGTGTACATGAGTTCCCAATCATGAACCCCCCTCCCACACATCCCACCCCATATCATCTCTCTGGATCATCCCCATGCACCAGCCCCAAGCATCCTGTATCCTGTATTGAACATAGACTGGCAATTCGTTTCTTACATGATAATATACATGTTTCAATGCCATTCTCCCAAATCATCCCACTCTCTCCCTCTCCCTCAGAGTCCAAAAGTCTGTTCCACACCTCTGTGTCTCATTTGCTGTCTCGCATAATGTCATCATTACCATCTTTCTAAATTCCATATATATGTGTTGCTGCTACTGCTGCTGCTAAGTCGCTTCAGTCGTGTCTGACTCTGTGCGACCCCATAGACGGCAACCCACCAGGCTCCCCTGTCCCTGGGATTCTCCAGGCAAGAACACTGGAGTGGGTTGCCATTTCCTTCTCCAATGCATGAAAGTGAAAATTGAAAGAGAAGCTGCTCAGTCATGTCCAACTCTAAGCGACCCCATGGACTGCAGCCCACCAGGCTCTCCCGTCCATGGGATTTTCCAGGCAAGAGTACTGGAGTGGGGTGCCATTGCCTTCTCCATATATGTGTTAGTATACTGTATTGGTGTTTTTCTTTCTGGCTTACTTCACTCTGTATAATTGGCTCCAGTTTCATCCACCTCATTAGAACGGATTCAAATGTATTCTTTTTAATGGCTGAGTAATACTCCATTGTGTATATGTACCACAGCTTTCTTATCCATTCATCTGCTGATGGACATCTAGGTTGCTTCCATGCCCTGGCTATTATAAACAGTGCTGCGATGAACATTGGGGTACACGTGTCTCTTTCAATTCTGGTTTCCTCGGTGTGTATGCCCAGCAGTGGGATTGCTGGGTCATAAGGCAGTTCTATTTGCAAATTTTTAAGGAATCTCCACACTGTTCTCCAAAGTGGCTGTACTAGTTTGCCTTCCCACCAACAGTGTAAGAGGGTTCCCTTTTCTCCACACCCTCTCCAGCATTTATTGCTTGTGGACTTTTGGATTGCAGCCATTCTGACTGGTGTGAAATGGTACCTTATTGTGGTTTTGATTTGCATTTCTCTGATAATGAGTGATGTTGAGCATCTTTTCATGTGTTTGTTAGCCATCTATATGTCTTCTTTGGAGAAATGTCTATTTAGTTCTTTGGCCCATTTGTTTGTTCTTTGCTAGTTGTTTTAGCTGTAAGGTTAGGTTGTTTGACATTTTTCTCTTTCCTGAGACCTGCTTTTGCTGCATCCCACAGGTGTTAGATCACCATGCTTTCATTTTCATTTGTCTCTAGGTAATTTTTTAAAATTTCCTCTTTGTTTTCTTCAGTGATCCATCTGTTGTTAAGTTGCATATTGTTTAGCCTCCATGTGTTTGTCTGTTTTACAATTTTTTTTCTTGTGTTTGATTTCTAACCTCAAAGCATAGCATTATGTTCAGAAAAGATGCTTGATATGACTTCGGTTTTATTATATTTACCAGGGATTGCTTTGTGGTCAGCATGTGATCAGTCCTGGAGAATGTTCCATGTGCAATTAAGAAGAATGTGTATTCTGCTGTTTTGGATAGAATACTCTCTAAATATCAATTAAGTCTATCTGGTCTAATGTGTCATTGAAGGCCTATGTTTCCTTATCAATTTTCTCTCTGGATGATCTGTTTATTGATGAAAGTGGGGTGTTAAAGTCTACCACCATTATTGTGTTACTGTTGATTGCCCTTTTTATGGTTGTCAGTAAAAACAACCATTGGTTGTTACCATTGGTTGACTGGGCTTGGTCAAAGTTTTTCACGTTTTCTTGTAACATCTTGGACATGGGGTAGCTCCTCTCAGCCGCGCTTCTGCGCTGCGGTCACAGCTGCCACGTTTCTGCACCGCCATCGCAGGAAACCTGAAGGAACTTTTTGGCCAACCCAATATTTACCTCATATATTGAGGTACTCCTATGTTGGATGCATATATATTTACAGTTGTATCTTCTTCTTGGATTGATCTTTTCATTACTATATAGTGACCTTCTTTGTCTCTTGTACTAGTCTTTATCTTAAGTCTATTTGTATGATATGAGTATGCTGTTCCAACTTTCTTTTGATTTACATTTGCACAGAATACCTCTTTCCATCCCATCACTTTCAGTCTTTATGTGTCCCTAAATCTGAAGTAGATCTCTTGTAGGCAGCATATACATGGGTCTTACCTTTGTATCAGTTCAGCCAGTCTATGTGTTTTGATTGGAGCATT
Organism: Budorcas taxicolor; assembly: GCF_023091745.1. Taxonomy (NCBI): domain Eukaryota; kingdom Metazoa; phylum Chordata; class Mammalia; order Artiodactyla; family Bovidae; genus Budorcas; species Budorcas taxicolor. The sequence goes on along the minus strand of NC_068910.1, from coordinate 51,349,136 downwards.
TAATCCATTTGTGTTTGAGGTAATTATTGATATGCATGTTCTTATTCCTGTTCCATTAATTGTTTTGGATTTGTTTTTGTAGTTTTCTTTTCTTTGCTTTCTTATTATTCTCTTCTTTTGTGATTTGATAACCAATTTTAAAGTTGTGGTTGGATCCCTTTTTCTTTTTGTTTATGTATTTATTGTAGGGTTTTGGTTGGTGATTACCATGAAGTTTTGATATAATAGTCTATAGGTAAATAAGATTGTTTTAAGTTTCTGGTCTTTTAGTTTGAAATGCATTTCCAATATCCTGCATTTATGCTCTTTTCTTGTCTTGCCCTTTTTTTTTTATGTGGATGATTTTAAAAGTTTTTATTGAATTTATTACAGTATTGCTTCTGCTGCTTATGTTTTGTGTTTTTTTTTGTTTTGTTTTGTTTTGTTTTGTTTTTTTGCCATTTGGCTTGTGGGATCCCAACCAGAAACTGAATGCACAACCCTTGTGTTGACAGGTGAAGTTTAAACCACTAGACTGCCGGGGAAGCCCCACACTGCCAGTTTTGATGCCCTATTTGTGTGCAGATGATTTCCTCCCTTTACTGTATGTGTGTCTTTACCAGTGAGCTTTTTCATTTATAATGTTCTTGTTTCTAGTTGTGGCCTTCTGTTTTTTATCTAGAGAAGTTCCTCTGTCATTTGTTGCAAAGCTGGTCTGGTGGTGTTGAATTCTTTTATCTTTTGCTTATCTGTGAAGCTTTTGATTGCTCTGTTAAATCTGAATGAGAGCCTTGCTGGCTAGAGTATTCTTGGTTGTAGTTTCTTCCCTTTTATTACTTCAATTACATTGCGCCACCCACTTCTGGCCTGCAAATTTTGTGCTGGAAAATTAGCTAAAATCTTATGGGAATTCCATTGTATGTTATTTGTTGCTTTTTCTTTGTTGCTTTCAATATTTTTTCTTTATCTTTAATTTTTGTCAGTTTGATTACTATGTTCCTCCTTGGGTTTATCCTGCCTGGTATTCTCTGCACTTCCTGAGTTTGGGTGACTATTTCCTTTTACATGTTAGGGAAATTTTCAGCAGTTAATATTATTTCTTCAAATATTTTCTCAGGCTCTTTATCTGTTTCTTCTTCTTCTGAAACCCCTATAATGCAGATATTGGTGCATTTAATAGTCTCAAAGGTCTCTGAGACTACTTCATTTCTTTTTATTCTGTTCTACGGCAGTGATTTCCACCATTCTTTTTTCCAGCTCATTTATCCATTCTTCTGCCTCAGTTACTCTATTGATTACTTCTAGTATATTTTTAAATTCAATTATTGTATTGTTCATCTGTTTGTTCTTTAGTTCTTCTAGGTCACTGTTAAATATTTCTTGTATCTTCTTCATCTCTGCCTCTGTTCTTTTTCCAGAATCTTGGATCATCTTTAATATCATTACTCTAAATCTTTTTTCAGGTAGATTGCTTATCTCTGCTTCACTGACTTGCTCTGTTGAAGTTGTCTCTTGTTCCTTTATCTGGGACATATTCCTTTGCTGTACAGTTTTGTCTGCCTTTCTGTGATTGTGGTTTCTGTTTCACTAGCTGCTGGATTGCAGTTCTTCCTACTGCTGCTTTGTGCCCTGTGGTGGGTGAGAGTGTCTAAGAGACTTGTGCAGGCTGCCATGGCGGGAGAGACTGGTAATTTCCCAGAGGTGGGTAGGACTAGCTCTTGTTTCTCTGGTGGGCAGGGTGGTGTCAGGGAGTGTGTTTATTGGGCAGCTATTTACTCAGGAAGATTTTAAGCAGCCTGTCTGCTGATGGATGGGGCTATGTTCCCACCCTGTTGGTTGTTTGGCTTGAGGAGTCACAGCACTGGAGCCTACAGACTGTTGGGCAGGGCCAGGACTTGATGAGAAAATTGTGACCTCAAAGAGGGCATACCCCAGTGAGCACTTGCCAAGATCACCACTGCCAATATCCCCATTCCCACAGCAATCCACTTTCCAGCTTTGCAGGAGACCCTCCAACACTAGCAGGTAAGTCTGGCCCAGGCTTTTATGAGGTCACTGCTTTTTTCTCTGGTTTCTGGTGTACATGAGACCCTGTGTTTGCCCTCTAAGAGTGGCGTTTCTGTTTCCCTATGAAATTGCTGTGATAAAACACCATTGGCCTTCAAAACCACATTCTCTGCGAGCTCTTCTTCCTCCTGTTGCCAGACTCTCAGGCTGGGAAGCCTGACATGGGGCTTAGAACTTTCATTCTTGTGGGGGAACTTCTTTGGTATAATTATTTTCCAGTTTGTGGGTCACCTATCCGGCAAGTATGGGATTTGATTTTTTCATGATTGTGCCCCTCCTATCACCTCACTGTGGCTTTTCTTTTTCTTTGGACATAGAGTATCTTTTCTGGTATGTTATAGCATTTTTTTATTGATGGTTGTTAAGCCATTAGCTGTAATTTTTGTGTTTCTGTAAGAAGAGGTAAGCTCACAGCCCTCTATTCTGCCATCTTGCCTCCTCTGTTAGTTAATTTTAAATGGGTTGAAGAAATAGATAATTCATAAAGTAAAGGAAGCCATATCTGTCTAGCTAATCAGTTTTAAAACTTCCATTAGTGAAATCTTGTAACATTTTTTTTTTCCTTTTTGTGCTATGCCTATTTCCTCCCACACCCATCCCTTCTCTCTTCCTATTTTTCTCTCTACTACTTTCCATTTCCTTACCCATTATCCTTTTAGCTTAACCTTCTGCTTCTTCCTTTACTTATTAATGAAAATCATTTTTAAAATTAGTAAAAGTTATAGAAAATTGCTGGGAAATTACTTTTTCTAAATTTAATATGCTCTTGTGTTGATTACTTGGCTGTCTGTTGCATTTTAGAATGACTAATAAACACAGATGGTTACTGGGACTATGTTTTCAAGTGGGATTGTTTTCTTCTTACCTCAGCCTAGAAAGAGAGGCAACAGAGATCTACATCGAGTTTGTTAGGACTAGAGGTACCCAGAAAAGTCAGACTCACACCCCAGTAAAAGGAAGTTATGAGGCTACATAGTAATAGTTTGTGTCAGTGGAGGTAAGGTCTGCCATTTGGGAAACCATTCACTTGCACCAGTGGCAGAATAAAAGTCCAAGCTTCCTATGGAGAAAAAAGCCTTGTTAAAAGGTAAAGAAATAAATAAGCTTTTGTGGACAGTAGAACCGCAAGTAAGAGAGCCTGTGAGGAGATGACACTGTAGCTTGAAAGGTGAGATTTGGGTGTACCACCAAACAATTCCCACACTAGAGAAAGAGGGACTCTTCCAAGAATCTATAAAATCACCCTGCAGGAAACAGACTCAACTTTGAACATGAAGGTAAGAGAGATACTTTTCAAAGGGGACTAATTAAGATATTTTGTCTCCCTTTATTCCCACCCACCCCACCCACCTCCCCCTCTCCTGATTTCCCAGTTCAACAGTGGAGGGATCTGGAACCAAGGCTGAGTTGGGAATTTGGAGGAAGTAAAAATAGTAGTGAAAAGGTCAAACTTGTCCTCTATTCTCATCAGGTTTTCCACCACCCTTGAGTTGGAGCTGGTTGAAAAGAGAAGCTTTAATTTATTTTGGAGAACTGGACATCTGAATTATTACATTGAGACTATTCTAACGGATAGAAGTGACCAATGCCCTTCTTCTTTAATCACTTAAGAGTAAATAGAGAAGTGATGTTTCTTGGCTAGTCACTTGGAGACAAAAAACAAACAAACAAAAAAACTAATCTTAGAGGAAAGTTCAGAAGGAACAGTGGGGTCTGAGAGGATCAGTGAGCTACAGTTATTTCATCATGGTATCCTACTTGTTCTGATTTTTTTTTAATTCACCAGGACCACTGAAGAAACATTCCACTTTAAGCTGTCAATTTTTCAGCCACCTCCGAAAAAGTATTTATCTGTTGTTGTAGTACCCAAAGATTTATTCACTCCCTGAATTTGCAGTACAAGTAACTGTCAAGCATTATTTTTTAGCACCTCTTAAAGTTTATTTATGGTAAAAGTTGTTTGCACTTTTCAGATGGTGAAGTATCAAGTGCTACTAAAATGATAATTATCCTCACCTACTATTTCCATATATATGGGTTTCTGGATAATATTTCTTTTAAGTGTTAATTTGCTGACAGAGCAGACATGCAATCAATATAGCAGCCTGTTACTGTTATACTGACAAAGTGAAATGCAATACTGGCGAAAATTCTAAATAAAATCTCTAGTCTACATAAGAAAGGCCGTGTTTCCAGACTAATACTTCTAAATTAAGTGCTTGCATTATAAAAGGATTTTGCTGTTCATAAACAAACAGCAAATCATTCAGAAGTGTCTACTAAATGTGGATACATGTCATTTTTCTAGACTATGTCTAGTGAATAAATCAAGCTTTAGCTTAACAGGAAAGCAAGCAATTTGGTAAATAACAGTGTATCATCTCAGTGTTTACTAAACTCTATTGGTATGACAAATTTTCATTTATTTTAGATGGAGAATAAAAAAGAAACTAAAACTTTTAAATGTGCAAATAGTGTAGGTCTTCTCCTATATTTCTGGATTTGATCTTTCCAAAACATGTCTCTAAGGGAGTTGTTATTAGTTGCCTTTGACAAATAAAGAATAGTTGATCACAACAAATTCTTCAAGTCTCGTTTTGCTTAAAAACTCTACAGATCTCAAGGAGTATTTAACCAGACTCTTAAAATCCCCTCCTAACTTGGCTTTGGAAATACTGCTCTCTCCTGGTAATTCTACCTGTCAAGGGCTTCTTATTCCTTGTCTCAGTCAGCCCACTGTTAAGTACATAGTTGAAAACTTTCCTGGAGAGATAGGGAGCAAGAACAGAACAGCTATTATCACCTCTTCAACTGTTACTTTACTCAATGCTTCAGCTAGTGCAATATGGCAAGAAAAAAGTAAAAATCCATAGTAATTGATAAATAACTTGCATTTGTTCTTCTTGTTGATGGCATTTTTGTGAATATTAAGTATTGACAAGCTATTGGAATTAGTAAGTAAATGTAGCAAGTTTACTGTGTGTAACTTACTATAAAATTATAATTCCATCAGCAAAAAGAAGTCACTTAAAATAGTGTTATAATAACATCAAACAGTTCAAATAAAAGAATAAATATCATAGAAGGTGTGCAAGCCTCTGCCCTTGAAGCTACAATCATATTTTGGAAAATGAAAGAACATTTAAATAAGTAGATGGTCTTACCATACTCGGTGTTGGACAACTCAATACTGTTTTGATGCAACACTCTTCAGATTGATCTGTGAATTTAATCAAACCTCAATCAGCATTCTAGAATTGACAAATCAATTCTCCAATGCAAAATGTAATGCAAAAGGTAAAGAACATCAAGCCAACTTGAAAGATAACAAATTTAGGGTGATTACACTACAGTATATTACATATTAGTTTTAAGCAATGATTTTTACACTCTTTTTTGTCCAATTAATTCTGACTCAACTTTTAAATCTGACCTTAGATTCTGGTTTTTTCAGAACCCCTAAATAATTTGGTACCATTATTCAGTATTTTCCATTATGCCATTAATCACCCTTCTTATATATTCATAAATTAATTGTAATATTTTTTTAAAAAGTTATAAATATTTCAATGTCAATATTGCCAGAGCTCACTAATAAGACAAAACACATATTAATATATATTAATTAATTAAACTTAATATTTCTTTATTTATTGACTGCTTTATTGACTATGCCAAAGCCTTTGACTGTGTGGATCACAAGAAACTGTGGAAAATTCTGAAAGAGATGGGAATACCAGACGACCTGACCTGCCTCTTGAGAAACCTATATGCAGGTCAGGAAGCAACAGTTAGAACTGGACATGGAACAACAGACTGGTTCCAAATAGGAAAAGGAGTACGTCAAGGCTGTATATTGTCACCCTGCTTATTTAACTTATACGCAGAGTACATCATGAGAAACGCTGGGCTGGAAGAAGCACAAGCTGGAATCAAGATTGCCGGGAGAAATATCAATAACCTCAGATATGCAGATGACACCACCCTTATGGCAGAAAGTGAAGAGGATCTAAAAAGCCTCTTGATGAAAGTGAAAGAGGAGAGCGAAAAAGTTGACTTAAAGCTCAACATTCAGAAAACGAAGATCATGGCATCTCGTCCCATCACTTCACGGCAGATAGATGAGGAAACAGTGGAAACAGTGTCAGACTTTATTTTCTTGGGCTCCAAAATCACTGCAGATGGTGACTGCAGCCATGAAATTAAAAGACGCTTACTCCTTGGAAGGGAAGTTAAGACCAACCTAGATAGCATATTCAAAGGCAGAGACATTACTTTGCCAACAAAGGTCCATCTAGTCAAGGCTATGGTTTTTCCAGTAGTCATGTATGGATGTGAGAGTGGGACCATAAAGAAAGCTGAGTGCCAAAAAACGGATGCTTTTGAACTGTGGTGTTGGAGAAGACTCTTGAGAGTCCCTTGGGCTGCAAGGAGATCCAACCAATCTATTCTAAAGGAGAATAGTCCTGGGTGTTCTTTGGAAGGAATGATGCTAAAGCTGAAACTCCAATACTTTGGCTACCTCATGCGAAGAGTTGACTCACTGGAAAAGACTCTGATGCTGGGAGGGATTGGAGGCAGGAGGAGAAGGGGACGACCGAGGATGAGATGGCTGAATGGCATCACCAACTTGATGGACGAAAGTTTGAGTGAACTCCGGGTGTTGGTGATGGACAGGGAGGCCTGGCGTGCTGCGATTCATGGGGTCGCAAAGAGTCGGACACGACTGAGCGACTGAACTGAACTGGACTGAATATTAATATATTCATTCTAATACATTACATTAATGCATTACATTCTAATAATGATTTACATGTAGTCATTTACATGTATATGTTTGTGTCTGTATATATCTAATCTCATCTAGTGAGCAGAGCCTAAAGATGATATTAAACATTCTACAATGCACATGACTGTTCACCACACAAAGAATTATCTAACTCCAAAATTCAGTAGTGCCCTTGAGAAATCTTCACAATACACACACACACACACACACACACACACAGAGTAAACTTGATAGATTTACTTACCTGTGTATATGTGTGTGTGTATGTGTATACATGTACATGTATCCTCCAGTCTTTTGCCTCCTTCCCTTACTGGACAAAAATAGCCATGTTCCTGAAGTTAATATGTTCATTTACCAATTTACAATACTTATATTCTGTGCTGAATCATTAGCCCCTAGAGGTCTGAGATTACACCTATCTTGTCTTTGGTGTACCCCAGCATCTAACATAGTGATGCATCATGCCAGTAGATAAATTAAAATGGAATACTTAAAATATTTTAAGGATACAGTCAATTAGATAACTAATATATTAAGTATATGGGCCTGGAACTCACTATGTTAGATGCTGGGGTACAGCAAAGACATGATAGGTATAATCTCAAACCTCTAGGGACCTATGATACAGCAAATGTCTCCTCTAGGGAAATGAACTATACATGACCTTTCACCATCTACTTAGAGCTAACACTGTAGCACTTCAAAGTAGAGAAGCCTTTTGTATTAATGGAACCACCTACATTCCTTTTGCTGTCCTCACTATAATGTAGTTTTTCATGTACATTGTATCTACGTATATCGTATCTGCATTGTTTGATAAACTTATTCCTGAGATGTCATATTCTTTACTTGATATATAGTAAGGCATAACTATTGGGAAGCAGAATTTGGGATTGACTGCCTGGTCTTGGATCTTAGTTTTATCACTTATTAGATGGATGAGCTTGCATACAGCACTTACTGCAGACAATAGGAATAATACAACTTCATGGAATGGCTGAAAAATAAAATGAATTAAAATATATAAACCACCTGGCAGGACTCAATAAATGTTAGCTCTTACTATTGATCAGGCAATTTTTATTAGTTTTCACTTAGATTGTTCCATTTTCCTCCAAAATGATATTCTGCCCTCCAGAGTTACCTACATCAATTATTCTACAGCATTTAGTTTATAAAGTTCCCATGAAATCGATCATACCCTTCCATATATTATGGTTGTCTGAATTTTCATTGTTACTATCCAATGAGAAAGTAAGCTTTTGATGAAAGACACTATATTTTAAATAACTATTTCAAGAATTACTGCACCAAGGAGAATGTCAATACATATTTGATGAATGAACTGATATATACAAGTAGAAGCTATATTATCCTTTTAATTACACAGACATCAACTTAATATTGATTGCATCTCTCACTAAGTAGTTTCTCTATTAACATATAAAATTGTAATAATGATACAGAAATTATATGAGAATTAAATTATGTGTGTGAACAGACAAATCACAGTACCTGGTAGATGTGGATGGTGAATACATGTACATGTTCTCACATGTTGTGTAAATATTGGATGAATATATATAACTTGTAAGAAGCTTTTGAACTTGGGGAATCAACTCAAATATTGATACTCTGTTGTTTTTCTAGTGTTGTTTTTTTTTTAATTTTATTTTCTACTTTGTCTGTGCTGAGTCTTTGGTGCTGGGCCTGGGCTTTGTCTGCGGTAAGCAAGGGCTACTCTTTGTTGCTGTGTGCAGGCTTCTCATAGCAGTGGCTTCTCACAGCCTCTATGTGTGGTTTTCAGTAGTTGCAGCACATGGACTCAGTAACTGTGGCTCACAGGCTTAGTTGCCCTGCAGCATGTGGAATCTTCCAGGACCAGAGATCAAACCTGTGTCCCCTGCATTGGCAGGGAGATTCTTAACCGTGGGGCCACCAGGGAAGACCTAGTGTGTATTTTTAACTGTTCATATCCATACTGCACAATTTGCATGCTTGAAATTATTGGTTTTTCAAAGAATTCAGGATGGCTGACAAATGTCCAAATGACTGTAATGAAGACAGAATTAGAATATGCCACCACATAGCATTAATGACCTTCAGTGAGAAAATAGGAAATGTTCAGTGTGTTCTCAGATCTTACTAACAATTTGATAGTATTTAGATTCTTTTTCAGTTGCTTAGTTACCAGTTTCAGTAAATCTTTATATGTTGTTTGTAAGATTTTTTTTGTTTTAGAGTGTCCACAGTTTTCCACTTTTTCTTAAAAATAACACACACATACAGATGGAAAGAAAAAAAAAATCTTTTCATAGGGAAGGCATGATTGGAGTAAAGGAATTGTAGATGATTGAAGGGAGGAACATCATCCAGGTAAAATTCTAGGGAAGGAGAAGCTGATAGTTACAGAGTATGTTGGAAAAGAGATGAAACAAAACCAAAGTGGGCATTAAACATGGATTGACACATGCTGTTATCACTGTGAACAAAACAAGTGTCCATGTATTAACAATAGAGAGAAACTTCCATCTTAAAGCATCTTATTTGGGCTGTGATTGTTTATTTGATGACTTTCTTTTTTTCTCATTGGCTTGTCTGGAAAATTACCAAGATTTCTATTTCCTGAGCATGAATTAAGTCACATTTGATCCAAGAGCTTTGCAAAAAAACTGATTAATATATCTTACTTCATATCTTTACTCATATAAAACTGAGATTTAAATTAAATGATATTTTTATTGTGATAAAGTACACATAAAATGTTATTATCTTAACCATTTTTAAGGGCATAGGGCAGTGGTGTTGACTCCATTCATATTGGTGTGCAGCCATCACCCCACTTCATCTCCAGAACTCTTCTCATCTAGTGAAAATGAGTCTCTGTACAAATTAAATAGCAATTTTCTTCCTCCTTCCCCACCCAAGTCCCTCTACTCAACTTGTGTCTCTACTTCCTGTCTCTGTAATTTTGACAGTTCTGAATCCATGATATAAATGAAATAACGCAATATTTGCCTTTTTTATGGTTGGTGTATTTCACTTAGCAGTAAGTCCTCAAAGCGCATCCATGGTGTAGCATATGTCATAATTTTATTCCTTTTTAGCACTGAATAAACATTCCTTTGTATGCATGTACCATGTTTTTCTTACCCTTTCATCTTTGGTGGACACTTGGGTTACTTCTGCATTACCTACTGTGAATAATGCTGCTATGAACGTGAGTGTACAAATTTCTATTTGAGAACCTGTTTTCAGCTCTGTGGGGTATGCATTCAGAAGTAGAGATGCTGACTTACATCAGTATTTTAGCTTTTGTGTGTTGAGGAACTATAGAGGCTGTACCATATTGCATTCCCATCAGCGGTGCATATCTCACCAACACATGTTATTTCCTTCCTTCCTCCCTCCCTCCCCACCACCCCCCCACCCTGTTTGCCTTCAAATGTGTGTGAGGTGGCATCTCACTGTAGTTTTTATTTGCACCCACTGATCATTAGTGATATTGGATGTTTTTCATTTGATTGTTGGCCATGTATGTAATCTTCGGTGGAGAAGTGTCTATTCAGATTCTTTGCACACTTTTGAATCATTCGCTGTTGCTGTTGTCATCGTTGAGTTTCCTCTGTATTAATATTATCAATCCCTTATCAGATATGTGATTTGAAAATATTTTCTCCCATTTGGTAGATTGCCTTTTTACTCTGTTGATAGTATCTTTTGATGCACGAAAGACACAAACTCATGTCTCCTACACCTCCTGCATTGGCAGATAGGTTCTTTACCACTAGCACCAAGAAATTGCTGCCATATCCCTGTCATGAAGCTTTTCCTTATGGTTTTGTTCTAAGAGGTTATTACTTTTAGGTCCTACATTTAGGTCTTTGATTCATTTTGAGTTAATTTTTGTATATGGCATTGGGTGAAGCTTCAACTTCATTCTTTTGCATGTGGATATCCAGTTTTACCAGCATCAATTGTTGAAAAGACTGTCATTGAGTTGAATCATCTTGCCCTTCTTGTTAAAAATTATTTGATCATATGCATTAGAGTTGGAGAAGGCAATGGCAACCCACTCCGGTACTCTTGCCTGGAAAATCCCATGGATGGATGAGCCTGGTAGGCTGCAGTCCAAGGAGTCGTGAAGAGTCAGACACGACTGAGCATCTTCACTTTCACTTTTCACTTTCCTGCATCGGAGAAGGAAATGGCACCCCACTCCAGTGTTCTTGCCTGGAGAATCCCAGGGATGGGGGAGCCTGGTGGGCTGCCGTCTATGGGGTTGCAGAGTCAGACATGACTGAAGCGACACAGCAGCAGCAGCAGCATGAGGGTTTAGTTATGGGCTCTTTATTCCATGTGTCTGTCTTTATGCCAGGACCCAACTATTTTGATTACTGAAACTCTGGAGTGAGTTTTGAAATCAGGACACAGTGTGAGTCCTCCAGTGTTGGTTTTTCTTTGTCAAGATTGCTTGTGTCATTTAGGGTTCCTTGAGATTCCATGTGAATTTTAGGATGAATTTTCCTATTGCTGCAAGACATCATGGGGATTTTGAGAGGAACTACATTGAATCTGTAGCTTGTTCTGGGTAATACTGTCATCTTAACAATATTGTCATTCAGTCTATGAACAGGGAATGTCTTTTCAGTTGTTAATGTAATTTCTTTCAGCAGTGTTTGGTAGTTTTCTTTATACTATAAGAAATCTTTTATCTCCTTGATTAAGTTAATTTCTAAGTGTTTTATTCTTTTTGATGCTATTATCAATGTAATTGTTATTGAATTTTCTCTTCAGATTGTCATGGTGTAGAAACGCAACTTATTTTTGCTTATTGCCTTTGTATCCTATTTGATGAATTCACTTATTCTAAAAAATGTTGCAGAATCTTTATGTTTTTCTGTATATAAGATCATATAATTTGTGAACAGAAACAATTTTACTTTTTTCCCATATATTTTTGGTGCTTTTTATTTCTTTTTCTTTCCTAATTGTTCTGGTGATTCTAGTACTGTGTTGACTAGAAGTGGTGAAAATCAGTAACCTTGCCTTGATCTTGATATTAAGGACATTTAGTATTTCACCATTGAATATGATGTTCTCTGACGGTTTTTCATATTTGCCATTTATTATGCTGAGGGAAAAGAGAAATGAAAGTCAGTCATGATTTCTTTCCAAGAATTAGATATAAGGGTATAGAGAGAAATAATACCATATTGGAGGGTAAGGTAAGTCAAGAGATCTGTGTTTGTTTGTTTGAGGACTTGTTCAAATGGAGAAATAAGAATTTATTTTAATGCTGATAGGAATCACCTAATAGTGAGGAAAATCATTGCCATAGTGAATGAATAGATGTGCTGACCTTCAGTGGGAGCATGGATGGGTCACCCTGGAATGGCAGAGAAAGTAAAGCATGTGAGCCCAGATGTAGGTGGCTGGGTTTATACGATGGGACTTACAGATATGTTCCTACAATTGCTTCTGTTCCTTCGGTGCAGTATAAACAAGGGTATCAGTTGACAGCGAGATAGGGAGGAAGTAATGGTGATTTAATTTTCTTAGAATTTTGTCTTAGATTTTATTTTAAATATATTCTATATTAGAAAAGATACCAAAGTCAAATTTGTGAGATGAGACTGACACTTTTCAGGAGCGCATCTATACTTTTCTAAAAGTCTCCTTCAGGTTCCACTATTCTTAGATTAGATTGGGAGGATGAGGACATGCCAGATTGGGAAGGTTTTCTCCTAGTACTAATGACAAAGACTGAGCATCCTGGACATTTAAGCCCAACAGTGTGTTTACCAACATACATACATCCCCTCATGTTTATAGAGGCAAAAGAGAAAATAGCCAGTCACATAGTATTTAAGAGCAGTGAACAGGAATGAGACTTTCCAGAACATAGAGTTTCCCAACTAATAACAGCATCATTCAATTTGTCAGGGATGGCCGCTCCATCTATCTCAGGTAATAAAAGATTACAGAAAGATTTCCCAGCAGAGAAAGGTTTCCGTTTAAACAATAAACTCTAGACACTCTTTCTAGGTAAATGACCTAAAATCTATTCTATAATTATGACAAATAAGACACCGCAGCACCACACATGGAGCTCATCAGCACTCCACATCTCCACTGGAGACAGAATTCAAATGTTCATTTATCATTTCACTGTATTAGCCACCATTGGTCTGCATTATTTTAGCATGAACCTTTCTCACCTAATGTCTTTCAACAGAATTTAAATAGCTCAGAGAGGAGATGGCTCAGTTCTTTCAACTTACACATTAGGTGTGGGGTTCGAAGTACATCTCAAGTGGTACAACTTATGAAGGTTATCATTGAAGCTGAAAGATAACCAAGACATACCTGAGGATAGCTTGTATCTGATTGATTTGTTTTAGGAGGGGGTAAAGGAGACAATAGTATCACATGCTGTATGTGACACTTGTATGTATGTGTATCTATGACATGACTTCCCTGGTGGCTCAGACGTGGTAAAGCATCTGTCTACAAGGCAGGAAACCCGGATTCAATCCCTGGGTCAGGAAGATCTCCTGGAGAAGGAAATGGCAACACACTCCAGTATTCTTGCCTGGAAAATCCCATGAGTGGAGAAGCCTGGTAGACTACAGTCCTTGGGGTCGCAGAGCTGGACACAACTGAGCGACTCTGGACTGGAAGAAACACAAGCTGGAATCAAGATTGCCGGGAGAAATCTCAATAACCTCAGATATGCAGATGACACCACCCTTATGGCAAAAAGCCTCTTGATGAAAGTGAAAGAGGAGAGTGAAAAAGTTGGCTTAAAGCTCAACATTCATAAAACGAAGATCATGGCATCTGGTCCCATCACTTCATGGGAAATTGATGGGGAAGCAGTGGAAACAGTGTCAGACTTTATTTTTTTGGGCTCCAAAATCACTGCAGATGGTGACTGCAGCCATGAAATTAAAAGACGCTTACTCCTTGGAAGAAAAATTATGACCAACCTAGATAGTATATTCAAAAGCAGAGACATTACTTTGCCAACTATGGTCCGTCTAGTCAAGGCTATGGTTTTTCCAGTGGTCATGTATGGATGTGAGAGTTGGACTGTGAAGAAGGCTGAGCGCCGAAGAATTGATGCTTTTGAACTGTGCTGTTGGAGAAGACTCTTGAGAGTCCCTTGGACTGCAAGGAGATCCAACCAGTCCATTCTGAAGGAGATCAGCCCTGGGATTTCTTTGGAGGGAAGGATGCTGAAGCTGAAGCTCCAGTACTTTGGCCACCTGATGCGAAGAGTTGATTCATTGGAAAAGACTCTGATGCTGGGAGGGATTGGGGGCAGGAGGAGAAGGGGATGACCGAGGATGAAATGGCTGGATGGCATCACGGACTCGATGGACGTGAGTCTGAGTGAACTCTGGGAGTTGGTGATGGACAGGGAGGCCTGGTTTGCTGCAATTCATGGGGTCACAAAGAGTTGGACACGACTGAGCGACTTCACTTTCACTTTCACTTTCATGACATACACATTGCAGTGCATAGTATAGTAAGTCCCCTACATACGAATCTTCAAGTTGTGAACTTTCAAAGATGCAAATGTGCATTCCATCTATGTCAGGAATGAGTGAACTTGCAGCCTGACGATCCTTCAGCTCTACCATCTCCCACCTCTTCTCCTTCCTCCAGTCAGTAACCCTTCTTGCCTGCTCACTTGATGCCAGCCCCTGTATGCCAGCTGTTGTACTGTCCTACTGTACTTTTCAAGGTACTATACTATAAGGTTAAAAATGTTTTATTTTTTGTGCTTGTTTTTTGTGTATTGTTTGTGTGAAAAGTATTATAAACCTATTACAGTACAATGCTACATAGCTGATCAGTTGGGTACCTAGGCCAACTTTGTTGGACTTACGAACAAGTTGGTCTTAAAAACTTGCTTTTGAAATGGAATGTATTTGAATGTTGGGGACTTACTGTATAAAGCAGGCAGAATCATCACAAATGTGGATGCAAGGACTGGAATTAAGTTATCAATTATTTTTTTTCCCAATTGAAGATCAAATCAACTTCTTTTGCCAAAATAGGAACTTTTTAAATCCTTTACTTTCCTTATTTGGTTAAAGAAGAAGTAACCGTGGTTGATGGAAGCATTTTCTATCTCTTACTATACTTTTAGGAAGATGGGAGTTACTGATTACACAGGTAACCAACTGATGCCTTACTCTGGGGTGGAGAACTGTCAAGAGAAATAGAAACTCTAATTGTAGTTTTTAAAGACCTAGGATTCAATCTCAGGGGTTGGCACATTTTTTTCTAAAAGGAGAAATAGTACATATTCTATGTCATTTCTAAATCAGTTCTCTGGACCATACTGTCTGTCACAACTTCTCAACTATGCCATTGTGGCTCCAAAGAAGTCATGGATGATATGTAAATGAATGAATGTGA
Organism: Budorcas taxicolor; assembly: GCF_023091745.1. NCBI lineage: Eukaryota > Metazoa > Chordata > Mammalia > Artiodactyla > Bovidae > Budorcas > Budorcas taxicolor. The sequence continues at coordinate 51,333,865 of NC_068910.1, read as the reverse complement.
CTATGTTCCAATAAAACTTTATTTATAGAAACAGAGACTGGGCAGAATTGTGACCTATGGGTCATAGTTTGATAACCCCTGTTCTATCTTATGGCATATCACCTCTTCTCTATTGAAAAATAGTTTATTTTATACCCCTGGAGACAAGAAACAAGGATTAAGATACATCTGGTTGGAAATACAGAGGAGCTTTATTGACACAGTTATAGTGGTTGTCTCAGTAAAAAATATGCCCGTTACATTGACCTTAATTAATAAAATGAGTATTTGTATGAAAATATGGTTTCTTTACCAGCACCATATACAGTGTATGTCAGTGTGGCAGTGGGGAGCCTGGTAGGCTGCTGTCTATGGGGTCGCGCAGAGTCGGACAAGACTGAAGTGACTTAGCAGCGGCAGCAGTGTGGCAGAGAAGATATCGGAGAACCAAACATTGAGCATAACCCTCATCCCCTTCTAGACTGACACTTACCCAGAGATTTGTGGTGGGCCTTAAGGCAGAACATACGGGACTTTAATTTTCTAGTGGACTCGTGCCTTGAAGAGAACAGGGTCCAAAGGAGAAGGTAAGTGTATAGCGTCCCCACTCTGCTGTTATTTGTCAGTTGTGAGAATGGAAAGGGTCAGAATATATGTGTCTCTGCTATAATGCCATATATGTGTATATGAGTGTGAGTGTATACCTATATCTTTGTCTGTGTGTGTATGTCTCTGTCTATATTTGTGTTGTGTATATCTGTCAATGTGCATGTTTGTGTGTATCTGTTTCTTGAAGTTGACCTTTGACCAACACAGGGTTAGGGGAGCTAGCCCCTTGCACAACAAAATATTTCAGTATAAATTTCTCAGTGTATAAGTTTCCTCAATATCCACTGTTCTGCATCTGCAGATTCAACCAACCCTGGGTCCTGTAGTACTAGGGTGTTTACTGTTGAAAAAGTGCAGTTCAAACTGTGTTGTTTAAAGGCTAACTGTATGTGTGTACATGCATACCCCACACTAAAATTTATAGAGCTTATGGGAAAGATAGAGCAAAGACAAAAAACATTAAAAAGTTATGAAACTCTGTTTCCATAACACTGGAAGAAATTTAAACATCAAAACAAAGCCTAGCACAGTTTAATCTTCACTGTCATCAATATCATTGTCACAACCATCTCAACCACCTGATTCTTTGCAGCCTAAAACTGAGCTGCTTCCTTCAAAATGAGGAACTCGAGGTCATTTGCTTGGAAGAAAGTTTCTTTAAAACTAAAAATCTAATCTAGAGTGTCGATGTCAATTATTCTAATCCTGAGGGAAATATCTTTGCAGCTTCTTCATCCGTATTCCCCAGTTCCTCATATAATTTAACATGATGGAAAGTATGGCAGTTTTTCAAGCCACTAAAACAATTGTGCTTGTTTTCTATTGCTGTGTAATAAATTATCACCAGCTTAGGGACTTTAGACAGGGAACATTCATTAGCTCAATTTCTTCGGATCACAGTCTGACTGGTTAAGCTGGGTCCTCTGCTCAGGGTCTCTCAAGGAGGCAACCCAGGTGTCACCCAGGCTATTTTTCTCTGGGGATCTTGGGGTCCCCTTCCCAGCTTACATAATTGTTGGGAGAATCCAGTTCCTTGCTATTGCAGGACTGAGGTCCTCCTCTTCTTGCTGGCGGTGGGTGAGGGCTGCTGTCAGCCTCTCGGGCTGCCTATGTGACCCTGTCTCATGTCCTTCTTACAGACTCTCACTCAACCCCCTCTTGCAACATTGTAGCTACTTCTAGGCTAGAAGGTGACTCTCTATTCCAGTCTTCTTACCTGACATAAAACTTCATCACTGGAACTGCTATCCCTTCACCTTCAAAATACTCTGCTTAAAGTAGCAGGTTCCAACCATATTCAAGAGGAAGGGATTATTTAAGTGTCTGAGTCACTGGGGACCCCCTGAAAGTGTATTGGCCATATCGCCAGCTATTGCTTTCACTAAAAGTAGGCATTAATACTCTTTAGGAGTTCCACTTTTGCACATCTGTTTGTGTTTATATATTGCTTAGTCTTTCTTTTTCCATGTGAGGAAACTTACCCTTGAATGTTTCAAGTCACTACTGTGTTGAGGAAACTCTTGTAAGACCAAAGATTTTTTTTTTTCATATTACAATCATATCCATCCTCAATTTACCAATTGGATGTTGGATCACTTGGATTAAAAAAAAATGGATTGCACATGGACAGAGGAGACAAGTGGGCTAACGTCCATGGGGTCACGAAAAAGTTGGCATTGACTTAGTGACTAAGCAACATAGGAGTCCCCTAATTAGGCAGCACTAAACACCACCAGATGGTCAACACCGAAATCAGACTGATTATATTCTTTGCAGCCGAAGATGGAGAAGCTCTATACAGTCAAAAGAAACAAGACCACGAGCTGACTGTGGCTCAGATCATGAACTCCTTACTACCAAATTCAGACTCAAATGGAAGAAAGTAGGGAAAACCACTAGACCATTCAGGTATGACCCAAATCAAATCCCTATGATTCTACAATGGAAGTGAGAAATAGATTTAAGGGCCTTGATCTGATAGATAGAGTGCCTGATGAACTATGGAATGAGGTTCATGACATTGTACAGGAGACAGGGATCAAGACCATCCCCATGGAAAAGAAATGCAAAAAAGCCAAATGGCTGTCTGGGGAGGCCTTACTAATAGCTGAGCAAAGAAGAGAAGCAAAAAGCGAAGGAGAAAGGAAAGATATAAGCATCTGAATGCAGAGTTCCAAAGAATGGCAAGAAGAGATAAGAAAGCCTTTTCAGCAATCAATGCAAAGAAATAGAGGAAAAGAACAGAATGGGAAAGACTAGAGATCTCTTCAAGAAAATTAGAGATACCAAGGGAACATTTCATGCAAAGATGAGCTTGATAAAGGACAGAAATGGTATGGACCTAACAGAAGCAGAAGATATTAAGAAGAGGTGGCAAGAATACACAGAAGAACTGTACAAAGAAGATCTTCATGACCTGGATAATCACGATGGTGTGATCACTCATCTAGAGCCAGACATCTTGGAATGTGAGGTCAAGTGGGCCTTAGGAAGTATCACTATGAGCAAAGCTAGTGGAGGTGATGGAATTCCAGTTGAGCTGTTTCAAATCCTGAAAGATGATGCTGTGAAAGTGCTGCACTCAATATGCTAGCAAATTTGGAAAACTCAGCAGTGGCCACAGGACTGGAAAAGGTCAGTTTTTATTCCAGTCCCAAAGAAAGGCAATGCCAAAGAATGCTCAAACTACCACACAATTGCACTCATCTCACATGCTAGTAAAGTAATGCTCAAAATTCTCCAAGCCACACTTCAGCAATATGTGAACCATGAACTTCCTGATGTTCAAGCTGGTTTTAGAAAAGGCAGAGGAACAAGAGATCAAATTGCCAACATCCGCTGGATCATGGATAAAGCAAGAGAGTTCCAGGAAAACATCTATTTCTGCTTGATTGACTATGCCAAAGCCTTTGACTGTGTGGATCACAATAAACTGTGAAAAGTTCTTCAAGAGATGGGAATACCAGACCACCTGACCTGCCTCCTGAGAAATCTGTATGCAGGTCAGGAAGCAACAGTTAGAACTGGACATGGAACAACAGACTGGTTCCAAATAGGAAAAGGAGTACATCAAGGCTGTATATTGTCACCCTGCTTATTTAACTTCTATGCAGAGTACATCATGAGAAATGCTGGACTGGAAGAAGCACAAGCTGGAATCAAGATTGCCGGGAGAAATCTCAATAACCTCAGATATGCAGATGACACCACCCTTATGGCAGAAAGTGAAGAGGAGCTAAAAAGCCTCTTGATGAAAGTGAAAGAGGAGAGTGAAAAAGTTGGCTTAAAGCTCAACATTCAGAAAACGAAGATCATGGCATCTGGTCCCATCACTTCATGGGAAATAGATGGGGAAACAGTGGAAACAGTGTCAGACTTTATTTTGGGGGGCTCCAAAATCACTGTAGATGGTGACTGCAGCCATGAAATTAAAAGACGCTTACTCCTTGGAAGGAAGGTTATGACCAACCTAGATAGCATATTCAAAAGCAGAGACATTATTTTGCCTACTAGTCAAGTCTGTCTAGTCAAGGCCATGGTTTTCCCAGTAGTCATGTATGGATGTGAGAGTTGGACTGTGAAGAAGGCTGAGCGCTGAAGAATTGATGCTTTTGAACTGTTGGTGTTGGAGAAGAGTCTTGAGAATCCCTTGGACTGCAGGGAGATCCAACCAGTCCATCCTGAAGGAGATCAACCCTGGGATTTCTTTGGAGGGAATGATACTAAAGCTGAAACTCCAGTACTTTGGCCACCTCATGTGAAGAGCTGACTCATTGGAAAAGACTCTGATTCTGGGAGGGATTGGGAGCAGGAGAAGGGGATGACAGAGGACGAGATGGCTAGATGGCATCACTGACTCGATGAACGTGAGTCTGAGTGAACTCCGGGAGTTGGTGATGGACAGGGAGGCCTGGCGTGCTGTGATTCATGGGGTCGCAAAGAGTCAGACACGACTGAGCTACTGAACTGAACTGAATTAGGTATTGTTCCTAATAGGTGTCACTCATTATCGTGCCCTTGTTTTCCTTTCCAGAAGCCCTCCCATCTTCCTTTTCTATTTGGCTTGCTATTTTGCATCCTAGATTGAGAAACCAGATACTAAGTGTGTTATCATTAGTCTAGACTACAAGAAAATGGACTGGAATAAAGGCTTGAAGAACTAGCTAAAAGTATGGTGTTCGAGTTTTAGTGTAGCTTTCAGATTCTTAGTATTCAGTTCAGTTCAGTCACTCAGTCATGTCCTACACTTTGCAACCCCATGGACTGCAGCATGCCAGGGTTCCTGTCCATCACCAGCTCCTGGAGTTTACTCAGACTCATGTCCATTGAGTTGGTGATGCCATCCAACCATCTCATCCTCTCGTCCCACTCTCCTCCCACCTTCAATCTTTCCCAGCATCAGGGTCTTTTCCGACCAGTCAGTTCTTCTCACATGGTGATCAATGTACCGGAGTTTCAGCTTCAGCATCAGTCCTTTCAATGAATATTCAGGACTGGTTTCCTTTAGAATGGACTGGTTGGATCTCCTTGCAATCCAAGGGACTTTCAACAGTTTTCTTCAACACCACAGTTCAAAAGCATCAATACTTTGGCGCTCAGCTTTCTTTATAGTCCAACTCTCACGTCCATACATGATCACTGGAAAAACCATAGCTTTGACTGGACAGACCATTGTTGGCAAAGTAATGTCTCTGCTTTTTAATTTAATATGCTGTCTAGGTTTGTCATAGCTTTTCTTCCAAGGAGCAAGTGTCTTTTTTTTCATGGCTGTGGCTACCATCTGCAGTGATTTTGGAGCCCAAGAAAATAAAGTCTGTCACTGTTTCCATTGTTTCCCCATCTATTTCCCATGAAGTGATGGGACCAGATGCCATGATCTTAGTTTTCTGAATGTTGAGTTTTAATCCAGCTTTTTCGCTCTCCTCTTTCACTTTCATCAGGAGGCTCCTTAGTTCTTCTTTGCTTTCTGCCATAAGGATGGTGTCATCTGCATATCTGAGGTTACTGATATTTCTTCCAGCAAACTTGATTCCAGCTCGTGCTATATCCCACCCAGCATTTCTCATCATGTACTTTGCATATAAGTTAAATAAGCAGGGTGACGATATACAGAATTAATGTACTCCTTTCCCGATTTGTAACCTGTCTGTTGTTCACGTCCAGTTCTAACTGTTGCTTCTTAACTGGTATACAGATTTCTCAGGAGGCAGGTCAAGTGGTTTAGTATCCCCATCTCTTGAAGAATTTTCCACAGTTTGTTGTGATCCACACAGCCAAAGGTTTGGCATAATTAATACAGCAGAAGTAGATGTTTTTCTGGAACTCTCTTGCTTTTTTGATGATCTAGCGGATGTTGGCAATTTGATCCCTGGTTCCACTGCCTTTGCTAAAACCAACTTGAACATCTGGAAGTTCACAGTTCAAATACTGTTGAAGCCTGGCTAGGAGGATTTTAAGCATTACTTTGCTAGTGTGTGAGATGAGTAAAATGGTGCAATAATTTTAACAGTCTTTGGCATTGCCTTTCTTTGGGATTGGAATGAAAACTGACCTTTTCCAGTCCTGTGGCCACTGCTGAGTTTTCCAAATTTGCCGGCATATTGAGTACAGCACTTTCACAGCATCATTTTGTAGGATTTGAAATAGCTCAACTGGAATTCCATGACCTCCACTAGCTTTGTTCGTAGTGATGCTTCCTAAGGCCCACTTGACTTTACATTCCAAATGTCTGGCTCTAGGTGAGTGATCACACCATCATGGTTATCTGGGTCATGAAGATCTTTTTTGTATAGTTCTTCTGTGTATTGTTGCCACCTCTTCTTAATATCTTCTGCTTCTGTTAGGTCCATACCATTTCTTTTTTGAGCCCATATTTGCATGAAAAGTTCCCTTGGTATCTTTAATTTTCTTGAAGCCATCTCTGGTTTTTCCCATTCTATTGCTTTCTTCTATTTCTTTGCATTGATCACTGAGGAAGGCTCTTATCTCTCCTTGCTATTCTTTGGAACTCTGCATTCACATGGTTGTATCTTTCCTTTTCTCTTTTCCCTTTCTCTTCTCTTCTTTTCTCAGGTATTTGTAAGGCCTCCTCAGACAACCATTTTGCCTTTTTGCATTTCTTTTTCTTGGTGATGGTATTGATCACTGCCTCCTGTACAATGTCACAAAACTCCATCCCAAGTTCTTCAAGCACTCTATCAGATCTAATCCCTTGAATTTATTTGTCACTTCTACTGTATAATTGATGCTTTTGAACTGTGGTGTTGGAGAAGACTCTTGAGAGTCCCTTGGACTGCAAGGAGAGCCAACCAGTCCATTCTGAAGGAGATCAGCCCTGGGATTTCTCTGGAAGGAATGATGCTAAAGCTGAAACTCCAGTACTTTGGCCACTTCATGCGAAGAGTTGAATCCTTGGAGAAGACTCTGATGCTGAGAGGGATTGGGGGCAGGAGGAGAAGGGGACGACAGAGGATGAGATGGCTGGATGGCATCACTGACTCGATTGACGTGAGTCTGAGTGAACTCCGGGAGTTGGTGATCGACAGGGAGGCCTGGCGTGCTGCGATTCATGGGGTCGCAAAGAGTTGGACACGACTGAGCGACTGAACTGAACTGAAGTGTATAATTATAAGGGATTTGATTTAGCTCATACCTGAGTGGTCTAGTGGTTTTCCCTACTTTCTTCAGTTTAAGTCTGAATTTGGCAATAAGGAGTTCATGATCTCAGCCACAGTCTGCTCCCGGTCTTGTTTTTGCTGACTGTATAGATCTTCTCCATCTTTAGCTGCAAAAAATATAATCAATCTGATTTTGGTATTGACCATCTGGTGTTGGCCATGTGTAGAGTCTTCTCTTCTGTTGTTGGAAGAGGGTGTTTGCTATGACCAGTACATTCTCTTGGCAAAACTCTATTAGCCTTTTCCCTGCTTCATTCTGTACTCCAAGGCCAAATTTGCCTGTTACTCCAGGTATTTCTTAACTTCTGACTTTTGCATTTTGTCTTAATGGAGTCAGACTTACATTGGCCTATAGGTTTGTAAAGTGCCTCTAGATTTGGAAACAGGACATTTCACTAAATAGGAAATATACTACCCAGTAACACTGCACGTAAATGCTCAAGATTAAAACAATAGAATCATTTTGCTCTTGAATCAATTATTCAGTTCAGTTCAGTTCAGTCCCTCAGTCGTGTCCGACTCTTTGTGACCCCATGAATCGCAGCACGCCAGGCCTCCCTGTCCATCACCAACTCCCGGAGTTCACTCAGACTCACGTCAATCGAGTCAGTGATGCCATCCAGACATCTCATCCTCTGTCGTCCCCTTCTCCTCCTGTCCCCAATCCCTCCCAGAATCAGAGTCTTTTCCAATGAGTCAACTCTTTGCATGAAGTGGCCAAAGTACTGGAGTTTCAGCTTTAGCATCATTCCCTCCAAAGAACACCCAGGGCTGATCTTCTTCAGAATGGACTGGTTGGATCTCTTTGCAGTCCAAGGGACTCTCAAGAGTCTTCTCCAACAGCACAGTTCAAAAGCATCAATTCTTTGGCGCTCAGCCTTCTTTATAGTCCAACTCTCACATCCATACATGACCACTGGAAAAACCATAGCCTTGACTAGACGGACCTTGGTTGGCAAAGTAATGTCTCTGCTTTTGAATATTATTCAATATTTATCAATTATTAGCATAAAATTATTTTGAATTATTAATATAAAAAATAAAGACTGGGTTTCAGTGAAAGAGATGTATTTGCCTGCTTTATACTACAAACCGACTCTGAATCCTAATGTTATTACAATGTTACTACCCTATTGGAGAGGGTAGGTGAGGGAGACTGAATGTTTATCAGGCAGTTGATATCACTGGTTGGATGGGATGTGGTAGGATCTGTTTCGGGGGTCACGTGTTTGCCGTTTTTTCCATCTCCCTTTATTGTGAATCTCCCCATAAATATGGGTGGAGTTTTGGGGGCCAAGAAGTTATGTGGCAGGTCATGTAATAGATGAAGTGCAAGAAAATTTTAGGCATAATTTGTCACTTTTCAAAATGACTATTTCTAATGCATGGCTATTGAAACTGAGGAAACAAATACATTTTATATTAATTTCTGTATTTCTGGTTCAGTTCAGTCACTCAGTCATGTCCGACTCTTTGCAGCCCCATGGACTGCAGCACATCAGGTTTCCTTGTCCATCACCAGCTCCCGGAGGGTGCTCAAATTCTTGTCCATCGAGTCCGTGATGCCATCCAAACATCTCATCCTCTGTCGTCCCCTTCTCCTCCTGCCTTCAATCTTTCCCAGCATCAGGGTCTTTTCTAATGAGTCAGTTCTTTACATCAGGTGGCCAAACTATTGGATCTTCAGCATCAGTCCTTCCGATGAGTATTCAGGACTGATCTCCTTTAGGATGGACTGGTGGGATCTGCTTGCTGTCCAAGGGACTCTCAACAGTCTTCTCCAACACCACATTTCAAAAGCATCAATTCTTTGGCTCTCAGCTTTCTTTATAGTTCAATTCTCACATCCAAACGTGACTACTAGAAAAACCATAGCTTTGACTAGACAGACCTTTGTCAGTAAAGTGATGTCTCTGCTTCTTAATATGCTGTCTAGGTTTGTCATAGCTTTTCTTCCAAGAACCAAGCATCTTTTAATTTCATGGCTGTGGTCACCATCTGCAGTGATTTTGGAGATCACTGCAAATGATCTCCCCATCTGTCTATGGGGAAAATGATTTTCCCCATCTATTTGCCATGAAGTGATGAGATCAGATGCCATGATCTTCATTTTTTGAATGTTGGGTTTTAAGTCAGCTTTTTCACTCTCCTCTTTCACTTTCGTCAAGAGGCTCTTTAGTTACTCTTCACTTTCTGCCATAAGGATAGTGTCATCTGCATATCTGAGGTTATTATTATTTTTCCTGGCAATCTTATTCCAGTTTATGCTTCATCCAGCCTGGCATTTTGCATGATGTATTCTGCATATAAGTTAAGTAAGCAGGATGACAATATATAGCCTTGACATACTCCTTTCCTGATTTTGAACCAGGCTGTTGTTCCATGTCTGGTTCTGTTGTTTCTTGATCTGCACATAGATTAAGTAATAAATAATTTAAGAAAATACCAGTTCTTTTAACTTTCCTTCTGCAATTCTCCATGGTATATGGTTTAATATAGAGCAGACATTTCTTTCTTTCTGTTTTTAACTCTGTTTTTTGATATACTGGGTCTTCATTGCTGTGTGGGCTTTCCCTAGTTATAGCGAACAGGGGCTAATCTCTAGTTTCAGTATGCAGGCTGCTCACTGTGCTGGCATCTGTCATTGCATAGCATGGACTCTAGGGTGCCGCGGGCTTCAGTAGTTACAGTGCATGTGCTCAGTACTTGCTCACAGGCTCAGTAGTTATGGCTCACAAGCTTAGTTGCTCTGAGGCTTGCAGGATCTTCTTGGTTCAGGGCTCTAACCCTTGTATCCTGTATTGGCTGATGGATTCTTTACCCCTAAGCCACCAGGGAAACCCTTTATTTCTTATTTAATCTATAAATTTTTATTTTATAAATTACATGTTTAATTCTTTAATATTACTGAGAATTCTTGATAAATTTGCATTCATTTGCACCATGTTGGGTGTTGTTTTTTTTTTTTTTTTTCCATTTGTTTACCAGGCTTCCTATTTATTTGGTTTGCTCATTTTTATACAGGTCTCTGTTTTACTCTATTGAAAAGTTTGTGACCATTTTCATTATTATTCCTTTGAAGTAGTCTTTTCTTTTTGTTTGCTATTGAAATCATTTTTCTCTATATTTGTATGCAAGTCAGAGAGTTGTAGATGTATTATTTGTCATGCTTGAGACTTATGTTTATGTCTCTTAAACACAAGACTTCCTCCCATTAACTTTCAAAACCCCTTCCCATTGTCTCTTGGACTATTGCCACAGCATCGCAGCTTCTCTTCCCGTACTCCATGTATCTTAATCTTTCTTCCATACTTTTGTTCTCTCCTCCCTGTACTCTGTATTTCAGTTTTAATTTTTTTCTAAAGAAATCTTATGTAATCTTCTTTAAATAAATCTGCTTCTTCCCTTTTGTCATGATGTCTTTTCATGTTATTAGTTTCAGTTATTCCTTTTATTTCTGCAGTCATTTAAAACAGTAATTTACGATGTTCTCATACAGATCCCTCCCTCAGGGTTGGATATCTCAGGAGCAACCTTTTAATCAGTTCCACAAGAAAAATAGAGAAGATGCCATGATCCACCTGTGCTAGTAAGTTACCATTTTTTCTAGCTCCTGTGGTCCTTTCTAGTTTCCAGCTTTGTGCCATCATCTTTATTCCAACATCACACCCCAAGTAAGCCCTTTTTACCTGTCTATAAAAGGGTGCCAAAACCCAAACCCAAATGTGACAGAGGCATACACCCACCTGGCTTTCTTTCCCTCTCTTCAGCCTCTGGGGTAGTAATAATAAACAGATGCTTAGAATTTTGATTTTTCTTCATTTCAACACCTGGTGGTTTACTTTTTATTTGCAAGTGTGCTTTTATGCCTTTAAACTATTCTTTTGTTATATTTTACCCAGGCTTCCTAGGTGTTTGTAGAAAGAGTACTTTCAGATCAGTGTAGAGGAAACATTCTTTGTTACTTTTCTATTTAAAATATACTAAATTAAAATTATTTTTCCAATTGGTCTATTATCTGGGTTCCTGGGAGGCAGCCCTCCCATTTCTTTGTCCACTAACTTTAATATCATGGTATTTCTTCAAGTGCTTTCTATGTTTCTGCAACCTCCCCTTCAGCTGCCATTGTTTTTAGGGGTCTTATTCTGAGCCATGGGAATATTCTTAGGGCTTTGATATGAACTTTCTTCTACAGAAGCCCTAACTATTTTACAGGAGCGATTTCAGTTAATTTCTTGGCTTAATAAACTATGAGTTTAGTAATTGAGATTAACCCTCCACACCTAGGGCTACTGCAGGTTTGTGTTCCTAGCCTTGGCCTAATGATGGTATCTCTAGACACTTAACTATCTAAAGGTTTCATTGTAGTTGCTGCTGCTGTTTTTGTTCTCTTTCCTGGCGTTTATGGGAGAAAAGGATGATTAATAGTCTCTAATGTGTATGAGTTTCTCCTGGGATGTTCCATCACACCCAATGAATGTATCTGTTTCCAATAAACTCTCTTCCTTTTGGCTTCATCTCCCACTTAGACCTGTGTGGTAGAAGTTCATTGCTACTACTGGTACTTTGAGTTTTCCACTTGCTCCTAAGATTGTGTGTGTAGTGTAGTTCTGTTCTCAGATGCTCCTATGCAAACCCGTGAACTGTAGCCCACCAGGCTCCTCTGTCCATAGGATTTCCCAGGCAAGAACCCTGGAGTGGGTTGCCATTTCCTTCTTAAGGGGATCTTCCCGACCAAGGCCTTGAACCTGCATGTCTTACCTCTTTTGCATTGGCAGGTGGATTTTTACTACTAGCACCACCTGGGAAGTCTGTATATCTTACATTTCTTGTTGTATTTTACCTGACATCTATATCTGTGAGAAGTGCCAAGGAGGCAAAGCTTCCTATTCAACTCAGTTTGCATACTAACAAAAAGTAAATCAAAGTAGTAAATAAGGAAAAACAAATATAGGAAGTCACAAAGGGGACCCCTGCTTCCAATAAGCTTGTTCTAGGTATTGGCAGCTCACCCATCCTCCAACAACATCTAAAAAAACCCCAAAGCTCAACACCTGAATGTATCACATTATTAAAGAAATCAAAAAAAGATGGAGAAGCAAAGCTAGGGAAACCCTTTCTGGGTGAGCTGAGACAGTTAACTATTTGCCAGCTCTGGAGATGAGTGGAGACTCTGGTTTGTCCTAGTTAGCATGTCTTTACTAGGAAAACAATAAATTGCAGATTTTGACAGCTGCACGGGCTGGTGTGGCATATTGAAATCTAAAAGATGGTTAGTTATCTCCAGAAAGTCTTGCTGGGATCAGAGGCAGCAGAGGGTGTTGGAGGCCTGGAAGAGAAATACAGTACAGAGTCTTCCTCAGGCTCCTAATGTGAACAGCACAAATCCTCAACAGAAGGAGAGTCTAAGCAGACATATCACAGGTATTTCTCTGAAGAGATAAAACCAGAAGTGAAACGAGTCCAGATAAACCTGCAAGCTAACCTCCATCTGGTTCCGTTATGGAATGAATAGAGGAGATTCATTGCTAGTCCTCTCTTCCTAATGGAGGAAAGAGTAAATCTTGTGTGTGTGTGTGTGTGTTGGGGTGGGGGTGTCATATTGAGTGTTTTCTCTGACTGCAGTGAAATGAAACTAGAAATCAGTAACTAAAAGTAAGTTTGGAAAATAAGAAACACATTTCTAAAAAAGCCTCTTTGATCAAAGAAAAAAAAATCAGAGAATTATTTTTTCTTCAGAGAATTTTTTGAAATTTTGAATGAGAAACTTTTTAAATTTGTGTACCAAACTTGAGGGATGTCACCAACTATATAACAATAAATGCATATATTAGGAAAGTGGAAAACCAATTACTAAAATTCATCTTAGAAAGCTGGAAAAATAAGAGCAAACTCAATCCCAAATTTTGAAAGAAAAAAATAAGAAAGATGAGAGCAGAAAAAAAAGGAAACAAATATACAATTTAGTGAGCCAAGATTAAAGTATTTAAGTAATAAAACTGAAAAGCATATGGCAAAACTAATCAGGAAAAAAGAAAGGTAACACAGATCTCCAATATCAGGAATGAAAAAGAAGCATCATACTGCAGAACATCTAAACATTAAAAATTTAGTGAAATGTATTATGCTTATTACTCAAAATTTTAATGAATTAAAACAAAAACTTTGAAAAACTAAACTTACCATTATGGATCAGAAGTCATAGAAAATATGGCTATTTCTAAATGTCTTTACCAAAGAAATGATTTAGTATCTTCTCTGTGAAGGAATTTTCAAGGTAGGATAGCTACGCATGTAAATTTTTCTAAACATTTAAAAAAGAAATTGTACCAAATTTTTTACAAAATCTTTTAGGAAAGAGAGAACATACTTCTCAGCTTTCTTGTAAAGCCAGACTACTGCAGAAATGAGAATTTGACAAGAATATTACAACAAAAGAAAAGTGAAGCTGATATATCAGGAAAATATACAAAACTCCAAAATATTATCTAATTATAATGAAATTTAACCAGAAAGTAATCTATAAAAATATATCATGACTCAGTAGTTATTTCAGGAATTCCAAGATTAGCATTTGAAAAGTTATCAGTGGGATTCACTACATTAACAGAATAAAGGAAAAAGAAGCATCTTTATAGAGGCAGAAAAATTATTTGATGTAATTCAAAACTAATAAATGACAGAACTCCCAGGAAGGTAGTGAAATTTAAATTGCAAAATGAAAACCTTATTCAGGTAACATTCAGACACTTAAAAATTCTCTTTGTCCTGGTGAAGTTGAAACTTGGACCTTGCGACCTTTGATCTTTACTCAGCACTTTGATAACCTCAGACCTCATTGGCTTCAGTTATCTCACAGGATCCTCATAGCAACCAAGAAGATTTGTCCAGTTCAGTTCAATTCAGTTTTATGGGCAGTCACTTATGACCAAGTTGCCAGCACTGAACTTTTAAGATAATTGTCATCAGTATAGGGAAGGAGGCAAGAAGAAAGCCAAAGAGATTAATACTTTTAAATCAAAATTTAAAATGTTATGCTTTAAAGGACAGTAAAAATGAAAACACAGCATGCAGAAGATATTTGCAAATTATGTGTCTGATTAAGACGTATCTGGAATATACATATAAACACAACTCAGTAATAAAAAGACAAATAACCCAATTTAAAAATGAGTGAAGGATTTGAATCAACATTTCTCTAAGTAAGATATATGCATGGCCAATAAGTACATGAGAAGATGTGCACCATATTAGTCATCGGGGAAATGTAAATCAAAATCTCAGTGAGAGAGATATCACTTGATACACACTAGGGTGGCTAAGATCAAAAAGTTAAATAATAACAAGTGTTGACAATGATGTGGAGAAACTGGACTTTCATATGTTGCTAGTGTGGGGGAAAAAAAAAAAAACAGTGCATTTAATTTAGAAAACAGTCTGGCAGTTCTTCAGATGATTGAACAAAGAGCTCCCTTATGACCCAATAATTCTATTCCTCACTATATACCAAAATAAATGAAAACATATGTCTACACAGAAACTTGTATATGAATGTTTATAGCATAATTACTCACAAAGTAATATCCAAAAGGTGGAAACAATCCAGATGTCTATCAACTGATAGATGTATAAACAAGATGTGTTCTACAGATAAAATAGAGTAATATTCAGCCATAAAAAGAAATGAAGTACTGATTCATGCTACAACTTGGATGGACCTTAAAAAACATTATGCTAGTGATAGAAAGCAGTTACATGCATCCACATATAAAATACCGAGTCCATTGCTGTGAAGGTCCAAAATTTGAAAAATCTAGGACTTCCCTGGTGGCTCAGACGGTAAAGCGTCTGTCTACAATGCGGGAGACCCGGGTTTGATCCCTGGGTCAGGAAGATCCCCTGGAGAAGGAAATGGCAACCCACTCCAGTACTATTGCCTGGAAAATCCAATGGACAGAGGAGCCTGGTAGGCTAGAGTCCATGGGGTCGCAAAGAGTCAGGCATGAGTGAACGACTTCACTTTCACTTTCACTTTCATAGAGACAGAAAGTATGTTAGTGGTTACTTAGAGCTAGGAATGGATTGGTAGGGGGCTGATAACTAAAGGGTGATAGCCAAAGTTTCTTTTAGAAATGATGAAATGTTCTAAAACTGACTTTTTTTTTTTAAACATATGATGTTGATTTTCTTTCTTTGTTTTTTTTTTTTGGCTGACTGTGTTTTCATTGCTGCTTGAAGGCTGTCTCTAGTTGCAGTGAGTGGGGGCCACTCTTTATTGTGTCCATGAGCTTCTCATTGTGGTGGCTTCTTTTGTTGCAAAGAATGGGCTCTGGAACAAACGGGCTCAGTAGTTGTGCCCTACAGGCTTCGATGCCCCATGGCATGTGGAATCTTCCTGGACTAGGGATCTAACATGTGTCCCGGGCATTGGGGGACAATTCTTAACCACTGGTCCACCAGAGAAGTCCTGACTATGGTTTTAATTGCTCATATTTGTGAATGATTAAAAACCATTGAACCACTTAACTGAACTGTATATTATGCGAATTATACTTCACGATTAAACCGTTAAAAAGAATGCCATATAAATGGAATCTTCAGAAAAAAAAAACACAAGGGTAATATATAGTATACTGCTAAGTCACTTCAGTTGTGTCCGACTCTGTGCAACCCCATAAACAGCAGCCCACTAGGCTCCCCCGTCCCTGGGATTCTCCAGGCAAGAACACTGGAGTGGGTTGCCATTTCCGTCTCCAATGCATGAAAGTGAAAAGTGAAAGTGAAGTCGCTCAGTCATGTCCTATTCTTCTCGACCCCATGGACTGCAGCCCTCCAGGCTCCTCCGTCCATAGGATTTTCCAGGCAAGAGTACTGGAGTGGGTTGCCATTGCCTACTCCAAATATATAATATAAAGTAAAATAATAAAGCAATACAGTGAGTGCTACTTAGCATAAAGAATACAAACCCCAGCATCATCTGAAGTGGGCTCTTGTGTGAGCTCCCTGTTCCCCAGCTCTATGACTTTAACCACCAGAGGCTCTTTTCTCACTTGAGTAATAGAGATATCATCACCACCTTTAAAAGTTGTTTTCAAAATTAACTGAGAATGTGTGGCTATCCTTTGCACAGTGCCTGGCACACAGAAAGTTCTCCAAAAATGTGTTAATTTCCCATTCCACCTCCTTGTTCTATTATAGTAGAGTGGCATGAGATGTGTCATGGTATCGCACACAGGGAGTAACAACTTCTGTCAAAAAGAAGACAGTAATATTTCCAAGGGGAATGAATTTAGAGATGGGTTGCAAAATTCTAACAATGTTACCAGCAGAGATTGGTGGGGATGAGGAGTGGGATGAAGACAAAGCAAAAGGGCGTATTTCCTCTGGAGCAACATGGTGGAAAAGCCTGTGATCAAGAATTGTTGTACTCTTCAGTTTCAAAGGCAAGGACACTGGGGCTTAGGAGGGTAAGTGACAGTTCCAAGTGCCACAATTGGTATATGACAGAAGTGTGAGGCATGACCACAGATTTTTTTACTTCAACCCAAAGCATCTTTATAGTGAAAAATGGAAATGGGTTCTACTTTTACAGTTCTCCTAGGTAGAAACAGTTGTCATTTATGATCCAGAGCCTCATGATATCCTCATATTGAAGTTATCCCATTTGGATCAGGACAAGTGGTACTCACTCCACATTCTCTCCCTAACCTGCTGCCATATTCTCAGAGATATTGTGAGCCTCAGAGCTGGAACTGTGTCTAATTCAAGCTTCCCTGGTGGTTCAGACAGGAAAGAATTTGACTGCAATGCAGGAGACCTGGGTTCGATCCCTGGGTTGGGAAGATCCCCTGGAGAAGGCTACCTACTTCAGTGTTCTTGCCTAGAGAATTACATGGACAGAGGAGCCTGGCAGGCTGCAGTCCATGGGGTCGCAAAGAGTTGGACATGACTGCGCAACTAACACACTCAAGACAAAAATATTCATGATCAGTATAAAATCTGTTATTTAAATAAAATGTATTCAGTTGTCAAAGGTGCAGTAATAAATCCTGAATGTTCTTAAACTGTAAACATCCTGAAAATGTCTTAAAGAACAAGTCATTTAAAAAACATGGCTAGCTTGAGACTCTAAAAAATCAGGGTTATTTCCAAATGTTTTGGACAAAAAAGAATGTAGTTTCTGATGTATTTAGAGAGGCAAGGAATGAAAAATAAGTCTGGGAATCAAATATTCATCATGATGTGTAATGCAAAGATTTCTTTTGCAGCAGCATAATATTGTAATTCCCCTCCTGTGACTACTCAAAATATAAAATTCTGCAGCAATTTCAATAGAAGCTCCTTTATAATAAGTAGATGATACCTGTGCTTGCCTTTGTAAGAGCGCCTAACGGTAGTACTTCAGTTTTTATCCCTCTCTGCTGTCATGAAAGCATATTTCAAACATTTTGGAACTGAAATGTTCAAAGACACCTGACATCTTGATGCTAGCATATTTAAAAATTATTCCCAATAATAATGAAATCCCAAGAACAAGGTCAAAAAAATGGTAAAAGTTTTCTGCAAGTTTATTTCACGGCTTCCATGCACATCCACAGATGAACAGAAGCTATGATTGCACCCAAGTGGAATATTCAAAGTACATTATCCTTTACACGTTTCAAACCTACCACTTCAGAGTTGCTATCTATACATATTCTTAAGAAGGTTCTGTATACACAATATAGAATGTACTTTAGGGCACCATGTATAATATAAAATCAGTGAAAATCACCTAAATATCCTTCAGTAGAAAACTAGATAAATAAATTACATTATCTGCATATTGCACAATATTCTGCAAGCTTTCATAGAAAGCCAATCTATATGAACTGTCATAAAATGGGGTTTATGGTATATTTTAAATTAAAAACATAAGTGGCTGGAAAATGTTCAGTATACATTGTATTTTCTTATGAACATTATGAAACTATACAATATATAATATATACATGCCCAGTAGATCTCACTAGATGCTCATAAATGATATGCTGAAAGAAAATGAAAGAAGAATACTGTTTCTATACTATATATTTTGATAGTCTGAGTCTTTAAAACTTATGCACATATAGTATTTTGTAAACTTGAAAGCAATAAATAATGAGGAAAGGCTGTGTTAAATAATTTAAATTTGAAGTAAAATTATTCTTTTGAGTCTCTGAAGTATCCTTCTGTATGCTCTTTGGATGCATCAACCACCCTTGATCCAAATTTTATTTTTCTCCTCTGTATGTTTTTCAAGTCTTATGTTACTCATTACAAAATTATTTTCTCTGAATATATAGTTGGTGATATAGGAGAAAAGTTGGACGGTACGTATGCTTTTATGAACAGATTTTGGAAACGAATACTCAGAACTGCAGTTCCCCAGTTCATTTTTATTTCAAGTTAATGAGATTATACACCTGATAATTACTTTCATTCAAATCTCTCTTCACCATTACTCAAAGCTAATTTAAACATATGAATTACTTTTCCTTTCTATCTGAGGCAGTAACAAAGGAAAGTTATGACCAACCTAGATAGCATATTCAAAAGCAGAGACATTACTTTGCCAACAAAGTTCTGTCTAGTCAAGGCTATGGATTTTCCAGTGGTCATGTATGGATGTGACAGTTGGACTGTGAAGAAGGCTGAGCACCGAAGAATTGATGCTTTTGAACTGTGGTGTTGGAGAAGACTCTTGAGAGTCCCTTGGACTGCAAGAAGATCCAACCAGTCCATTCTAAAGGAGATCAGCCCTGGGTGTTCTTTGGAAGGAATGATGCTAAAGCTGAAAGTCCAGTACTTTGGCCACCTCATGTGAAGAGCTGACTCATTGGAAAAGACTCTGATGCTGGGAGGGATTGGGGGCAGGAGGAGAAGGGGAGGACAGAGGATGAGATGGCTGGATGGCAATACCAACTCGATGGACGTGAGTTTGAGTGAACTCCGGGAGTTGGTGATGGACAGGGAGGCCTGGCATGCTGCGATTCATGGGGTCGCAAAGAGTCGGACATGACTGAGTGACTGAAGTGAACTGAATTGAAGAAAGGTGGACCCTGTTCTTTAAAAATCACTTGAAATTTTCCTTCTAAAAGCATTTCAATTTATCTACACATGTGTTGGTGAAATTTTAATTGTTCCCATCTGCTTTGTGAAAGTGAAAGATCACCTTTTTATTTTGTAGAATATATTTCTTAAGAGTTATTATGTGACTGCCTTTTGGACGGTAGGGTAGAGTGATGAGGCTGGTGGACCTGCATCATATAGTGTATGTATTTGGGAATTAAATTAACCAATAGAAACTATTAAAAATAACTTTATTGGCATTTTATAAGTTGATATATACATAAAGAATAGCTTTTGCCAAAGAAACGTGTAGCTATGCTGTGAAAGTTGGCCAGTAATGTTAAATCCAGCCATCAGACTCAACATTTTGAAAATTTTAAATTTCCAAATTGTTGACTGGGTAAAACATTTTCACAGATGTCTTCCCTGACTTCTGCTTCAGCCATACTGATTTGACAAATAATTTTCTTATGACCGTGGAATATATGGATTGCAACCATCCCCTCATCAATTCACATATATGTGAATGATGATTTTTAAGGTAGGACAATTAACAAACAATCAAATCAGACATTGATCAAATGTTAAACTGTGATTATTTTTTTAAATGTCTGTATATAGCAACTGTTGTGAATTATTTACGCTATCGTTCCCCAAAGTAATTTATTAGGTTTTATGAAAAATTAATTATGAAAAGGAGCTTCCAAAGTCAAATCACTTTGACAAGCTCTTGGATTAATAAAGGTAAACAAGGCATAAAGGGTCCTTGAATGCAGGAATGCACAGTCTCTAAATATTGCGATACTTTCAGTATAATTAAAGAAGGAGGTGAGCAACTTTTACATTTGCCAAACTCTGTAAATGGTGACATCTTCCCCTGGAGCAGCACCTGGATGCAGAATTTAGTAATCCTAAATATATAAATAGATAGATGAAAAGAGCTAAGTTGGACTTGTGAATGAGGTTAAATAATACTCTATCAAACTTTTATTTTAAAGGCTTGATATAAATCAGGCAAAAATAAATAAGTAAATCAATAAAGTAAAACTGAAAAATATCTTTATTTTTAAGCATTTCACAAAATGTTATTAATCAATAGTTACTTTAAAAATTCCATATTATAGTCTTACTTTGAAATTTTGTACCAAGGAGAAGATAACTCCCTGATTGGTTACTTCACATACTCTTTCAAAAGAAAATTAAGTTTCTCTCTTTACAGTGTCTTCGAGAAGAGTTAGAACTAGCTCTCATATTCAATCATGTTAACCAGATTTGCTTAGGAGGTGACTGTATTTGACTTGTAGCATTTGAATTAGACTGTGTATGTGTGTGTGTAAAACACACTCATCACATACAGTTACATTGTAAGACACTTCAAATTCATTTTCCCCATCAATGAATATTAAAGTATAAATCAGTAGTTCAAGAAGAAGGAATCTGAAATTCTGTCTCCATTGTCATGGCAGAGTTATTTTAGTCATATGTCTTTTAAGAGCTGCCACACTTCCTGGCAGCAGAAACAGTTTCTTCAAGGAGCAATTTTGGGGTAACATGTTGGGAATCCCAGCTTTAGAGATATTCAGCTGTCTATAGGGGAATGTCACCTGCAGGCAGCTGAGGGAAGCAACTGGACTAGTAGCATTATTCTCTCACCAGCCATTTCATAGAGAAGGACAAGAAAGGAAATAACTACATTTGCACTCACTCATACCTTTGGAATTCACTGGCTTTCCATAGACCTGAGCACCCCAAAGCAGCTATGCAGATTGACTGGTGGAATGGAATATTGAACTGGCTGACAGCACTTTGCAGACTGGAGATCTGTCCAATTCAGTGACATTTATTCTCAGAGGTTCTTATCAGTTTACGATTCTCCCATATTTAGAAAACAAAGGTCTTGGAATCAAAAGAGTGGATAAAAGAGAAAAAAATCCCTGAGTCTTGGATGGTCAGAGTCTCAACTTACGCTTAGTGTAGATCTGTTAATTATTTTAGACCTCTCTCACACAAAATTGTTACATCTGGACAATACATATGGCCTCTACTCTCACTTTGAGAGAGTATTTGCTTACGTTTCATTCAGAGATAGTATTTACCGGACTAAATAGGATGTTCAGTTTGCTTACCATGTTAATTGGTTTATTTTTACTTTTCCTGTTAATTTGTTAAAACTGTATTGGGATTCTTCAAAATGAAGACACGTGTTGACTTTTGACATCTTATTCATTGTAAAATATTATTTGAAATGCCAATAGCATACATAGAATAAAGGAAGACAGAGTGGAGGCAATTAGAAAAACAAGGCTTTTTATTTTTATTTTTTCCAGTAACTCTACATGTGGATAGAAGAAAGCTGAACCAGAACAGAAATAATGGTAGCTCACAGTCCATGCACTAGAAGATGGAAATGGATTTACAAATTGGTGCATGTAATGAAACATCAAGGCCGCTATCCCATGATAGGAACAGTAGACTAGTTAAAAGAAAGACAGAAAAGTTAAAAGAACATAAAGATTACACTTAAATGATGTATCCAAATGAGTCAACTCATAGAAGCATATAGTAGTGGTTGCCTCCAACTAGGGGTTGGGAGAAACAAAGGCCTGTTGTTACATGAGTATGAAGTTTTAATTGTGCTAGATAAATCAATCTAGAGATCCACCGTACAACATGGTGCCCAGAGTTAAAAACACAGTAGTGTACACTTCAGAATGTATTACGGTCACGAAAACAATGGGTCACAAGGAAACTTTGGGAATTATTGGATAGATCTATACATTTGATTGTAGTAATGGCATCAGAGATGTTCACTTGTGTTCAAGCTTATCAAATTGTCCCCATTAAATATGTGCATTTCTTTTCTTATCGAGTATCTATCAAGAAAGCTGTTTTAAAAATATTAAGAACTTTGCCTTTTGATGGTATGGGTTGACATCACCCTATCTGCTCCTTTGCCTCCAGCACCCTCTTGTTCAGCATCAGTGCTTGCACACAAGCTGAAACAGAATTTCCATATTAGGAATTAAAGGTTCAGAGTCAGTACCTTTAACATTTTGGTATTCAGAGAGGAGAAACTGAATAAAACAGACCCACTAGTTTTAACATAAAATAAATGTTAGAGACAATAAGATAAGAATATTTTTAAATTTCTAATTTGTATTCTCAGAAAGTTAGAGAAGATATTTAGTCATTAAACAAAAAACAGGCTGCTATGGAAAGTAAACTATTGTAAAATTACAAAGAGTTCATGAGGCAGAGGTTGTCTTTAAAGTCTGGTGGTGTAATCACTTCCTAGAGAACCCTCTGCTGGTGACAGCATCTACACTTCTGGACAGAATAAAAAAAGATAGATACTTAGTAATTCTGAAAAATTAAAAAAAAATTTTTTAATTGACAGATTTTGGAGGAGACTCAATAATCGGACAAGAAATTCCCATTCGTTTGTATTGTTACTTCAAGTGTAGGCTGTAGTTGTAGAGCAGCAAGGTGGTCAGAGAGAAGGAAGGAGTCTAATCTGTGCTAGCTGTCCACTGAGAATTGAGAAAACAAATCCAGAAGGGAGGGCTACATGAACACTGCTCAGGGCTCATGCTTCTTAGTGAATCACTTATATGAGAAACAGACTAAAACAGTGTAGAAAAGCCTTATCTAGTTACCCTGAGATTTGAACCACAAATATAGAGCTCTCAGTGTAAGTTTAAGCATATCGACTGGTTTGGGGGGGGGGGGGGGTGGGGGGAAATCAGAGGAATTTAATAGAATTCATATCATAACTTCCCATACAATTTTGGATCTAATCCAAAATTATTAATCATATAAAGAACAAGGACACTGTGACCCATATTCAGGAAAATAGCAAGAAAGGTTGCTAACCATGAAATGAGGTGTATGTTGGAACTGGCAGACAAAACATTTCAAAAGCTATTATACATATACTCAATGATATAGAGAAAACATGCTCAAAATAATAAAACAGTACATATCAGCCTATAAAAAGAAATGATGAAATTTAGAAATTGAAATTATCAGAATGAAAAATCATCCAGTGGTTTAACAGAAAAAATGTGGAGATTACAGATGAAAACACTGAGAATTTACAAATTAATCAATATAATTTATCAAATCAGAACAAAGAAAAATGAAGTTGAATAAATGTGAACAGAATCACATGGACCTATGAGACTATATCAAGAAATCTAACATAGATGTATTTACACTTCCAAAAGGAGAAGAGAATGAAAGTAGGAAATAGAAAACATTTCCCTAATTTGGTTAAAAACAGAAATTTATGAACTCAAGGAACACAATGGACAGAACACAGGATAATGTAAAAATGCATTAGCATATAATACTCAAATTGCTGAATACAAATGATATAGAGGTCTTAAAGCAGCCAGAGAAAACCAAAATGTTATATATGTCAAATAATTATTTGAATGAATGTTGACTTGTTAGAAGAATCATGGGAATCAAAAGATAGGAAAGCAGCAGGTTTATAATGCGGAAAGAAAGAAAATAACGCAGCCAACTCCATTTAGTAAAAATATTCAAGAATGAAAATGAAATGAAAACATTTTCAAGTAAAATAAACTTAGAATTCATCACTTGCAGACCTAAAATCCAAAAATGCTGAAGGATGGTCTTAAGTTTGAAGGAACATGCTATCAGATGACAGTCGATTCTTGAAGAAGCAATGAAAAATACCATATATGATTTTTAAAACTGAGTAAATATTTTTTAAAATTACCTTTTTCTCTTAGACCCTTCTTAGTTCTAAAGCAAAACTTTATCTTGTGTGATTTATATTACGTGCTTATGTAGTACATATCACCACTCTATTCTAACAACTTCTGTTTCTTGGTAAGATGACAAAGCTTAGAGAGAACAAGTATTTCTATCGCAACAACTGGCAAAAGCTGGATACATTATCAAAAAACAAAAACATTTTCAGATCTTGTATTTTGGCTAAGGTTCTGTGTGAAGTTTATCCCTCACACGGAACCTCTTCTGGGTAAAAGAGCAAAGGCATTTGGCCAACATTAGAGCTGGCATAAAAATCTAGAAACTTGAAAGGTTTGCATGCATGACTGGTTTTCCCCAGTGAACATCTGTTAAGTCAGATGACATTGGGGGAGCCTGGGGAAGTCGCCTATAAGTTTCTAGAAGACAGAATAGAATCTCATTTAGTCCCACAGTATTTAGGAGAGCCTTGGTAGGGCTAAGGGCTTGACTCAAGCACATGTCATCTTATCCATTTAAGATTCTATACATGGGAAGGGGAGTGAGCTGCAGGTATGTTCTTGGCTGTGGTCAACTTCAGCCTCATCTCACAGGAGCACTGGACTAGGAATTGTACCAGAATTGTCCCTCCTTGAGGTGGGGTGTCTTTTTTGCCCCTTGCATCAGTCATTTGTTGATTGCTATCTATCCCCCTGCAGAAGTGAAGGAGAGCGCCTTCTGTCTTCCATTCCTCAGGGAAATCTTTAAAAATGGAGGATGGCTCTGAGTCAGCACTTAAGAGTCAGCACTCTCTATAGCAGGGGGATGAATGTGATACTCACCAGGGTTCTTGGCCTTTCCCAGTCAATAGACATTGACTACTGGCCAGACAGGAAGTCCAGGTGAGGCTTTACTGGGACCCCTGTTGCAGCAGTAGGGAGCAAGAACAAACCGCAGGTTCCCTTGCTTGCTTGCTCCCTGGGTGGCGGCAAGCTTGTCCCTTCTCATTTGGTGCGCGGGCAGGAGTGTGTCCAGGGATTGGGCTTGAGGGGTGGCTTGGGTAGTTCCGCCCACCCCTCTGGTGATGCTGACTGCAGAGGGGCATGTGCAGTACCCAGCTTTTACTACCAACACCCAGTTTTTGCTCCAGGCTCTTCAAAAGCAGCAGTTGGGCTTTTTCAGTCCTTTTGTATCTTTCGCTTCAGAATTTGCCCCAACTGCAGCATACAGTGTTACTTTCAGTCCCATATAGTTTCTTTGTATTTTGTTACTCCAGGAGATGTTTGTCTAGCTGCAAGCAGTGCAGCAAAGGGTCCTAGACCCCAGCCTGTATCGGATGCCCCAGTCTTGTAGAGGGCATCTGTATGGAGCACAGTGTGGGCCATGGTAGCATCCACTAGAAATAATCATTAGCTTTTCTATGTGTGCCCTTCTCTGTGAAGATAATTCTCTGTGTAAACACTCTGTTTCCTTGTTCTAAACCGTAGGTGACCTTGCAGAAGCACTCAGACTATCAGTGCACCTTCTAAATATCAAACACCATCAAGGAACTTGAAAGGATGATTATGAAATGATAGCCACTGAAGTGGAGGAAGGGTTTATATTCCAGGCTAATTCCATGTGAAACTGCTCTCCTTTCTTGAGAATGTGTGTGGGGGCGGGGGGAGGGAGGGGAGTGGATATATACAAAATCACAAGTGAACTACGTTTTGTAGTGAATTAATCACAATCACACCCAGTTTTCAACACATCAGAGAGTATTAACATTCTGATTATATGAGACAGTTGACTGGGTGTATGTATTTCTGTGAGCAACTGAAAAGAAAAGGTTTTACTGACTTGTTTCACTGCTCTTAGTTTTCAATAATATCTTGATTTTGCTGACAGAAGTTGATTGCTGAATTGATTGAAGTGTCGTGGTTTACACATTTTTATGGACATGTAAAATTGTTTTATACCCTTTTCAACCCTATAATCCCATTATGAATTACTTTATATTTTTCTGCTATGTAATGTATTTTTCTAAGCATTCTTCAACAGCCACTTTCTCCCCCATGTAACCTTCTGGTGGTATAGCTTCAGAAGAATTGTGTTTAAATAGTGATTTATGAATATAAAGAGTTGATAAGCATATTTGAATCCTCACAGTGTAGAAATGTCTATATGTTCATTTTAGTATAAGAAGATTGCTAATCTTCACGGTGATCCTGAGGAGAAAAAGGGGACCAAGTTCAGCTCTTAGGGGCAAATACATTTTTTTCTTTCCTCTTCTTTAAAAATTGGCCTCAACACAACAGCAGGATTTTATGTGATTCTTGCATTTATGTATTCTGTTTTAGCTCTCCAAAGTTCAACAAATATAATTCTGCTTGCATTCTAATTACTATTTAATATCTCAGAGCCTCTGAATTATGCTTTTTGCTTAATAACTGTTTAACTCAATTTGTTTTCCATAATGATTCAAAGAATTTATCACTGGAGTTTGCCATGTATGGAGTCTGTTCTCTCCATTTTGGAATTGTTTCATTTAGTAAAACATGGTGATATTTGTGTCTAACAAAACTGCTAAATTAATCTTTTGTTTATAGAGTTATGTTTCCATTTTATATTTATTAACAGCAGAATAAAAGCTTCCATTCTCATTAGAATTTTACCTAGAACTGCTAGGAGTACCAGCCTCTGATTGGATGAGATATCTTTTGACTGAAATTTGTAGTCCCAACTCTGAGACTTTCAGAAAACTCCTTATATGGTCTGACCATCATTCTCTGTATAAAGGACTGTTGGACTGGATGAAAATTCTTGTCTATAATAGTTTTAATACTATTTGTCAGTGTTCTTCACAGACTAGAATGAACCTAGTTTTTTTAATGGATATGTTTGAATGCAATGAACCTTGTTTTTTTTTTAATGGACAATTATTAATTTTTTAATATATTAATTTATCTGGCTGTGCCAGTTCCTAGTTGTGGCATGTGGGATCTTTGATCTTAGTTGAGGCATATAGGATCTAGTTCCCTGAGCAGGGAGTGCACCTGCATTGGGAGCACAGTCTTAGCCACTGGACCACCAGGGAAGTCCCTGAACTTTGTGTTAGTGAATAAAATAGATACATCCACATAGAAAGCTGGGAATTTAAACTCCCTTGGAGTGACTCAGTGTATCAGTCAATGATATTTTTTTCATTTGTCTCTCTTCTCTGCCCAAACTTCTGGGTTAATATATTTCTAATCTTTGTCTCGGCCTTAGGTTTCCTGAGTGCAAGGGCTTTGTTTTATTTCTATCTATATTCCCGTCTACCCAACCTAATTTATACAAAAAGTTCATTTAGCTTTCAAAATGATGATGTCTATGATTAGTTTAACCTAAAAAAAATCACAGTAAATTTGCTTTCTTATGAAGTTGTCCACTCTGAACTTGGGAACACAATCATATTAAAAGTGACTTTGAGTTAGCTTTACTAGCATTGGAAAAGGAAAATACACAACAGGAAGGAATCTAACCACTGGGAAAAATCTGAAAAACCAATGAAAGAAAGCAGAGTAAATTGATATTGGTATGAATAGTTTCACTCTGACACTTGAGAGGGAGATTAGGCAGCTGATTAGCCTCTGATATGATGGCAGTATTTCTTATGTTTTCACAATATGTCCTATATTTTACCAAATGCTTACACTTCCAAATTGCCAGATTGTTTTTCGTTTGAAGTGCTTGAGTTTTTAAATTATGTAGATAAGGATTCTCAAAGAAAAGTGGCATAAGGAGAAAAAAATAGCTCTGATATTCTAATATTTTTGTTCATAAATTAAAATGTTTATACCCTCTTATAATGGATATTGCTTTCCCTTATTTCAGCGTTTTCAGGTACAGTTCTCTAGTTTTGCTGGTTAATGCTATGAAATGGTATTCTAACAATTACAGCCAGAGGACTTCTCTGGCTTAAATATATTTCATGCTTTCTCTTTCTTCCATGTCTTGTTAGTTTGGGCAAAGGTGAAATCCAAAATATGACACCTAGAATTAGTCATGTTTGTATGACCATAGGGAGCTTATGTTGAAACATGGTGATTGCTCACCAAAATATTACACAGCATAAACAAAAATATATTGTCTGGGTAGATGTGATTTTGGCTGAGCATGGTCAGGCTTGTGACCTAAAGATACATGGGAGTCTAATGGAAGCAGTTTAGGGTGGATCAAGAGGAGCCGGAAAACAAGAGGCAGAGTAGGGAGAAAACCCAGTTGGGTGGTGGGAAAGTAGGAACCAGATTCCAATCTAAGGGCCAGCAATAGAGAACAGACAAAAGGGAGAAGGTTCAAGAGGTTTACCCTGGATGCAGGAAGAGGGAGATACTTATATAGGACCTTACGGCAGTAGGGAAGGTTTCAGTTAAACACAGGATCTCCTTCTTGAGTAGCAAGGGGTGGTAATATCCCCCTTTTTTACTTCTACTGTGTGGACTTTCTGGAGGTTGAAGGAAAACGCTCCCACATACTCCTTCAGGGTGTGTCACTGAACAGATATGAGTATTTTTCATGTGCCGGGTTCACTAATCATCATCGTATCAGCAAGAGTTTAGTCATTTCCCCAAAACTTTCTCAGTTGCACAACCCAAGTTACCCAAGTCTGTATTAAGGAGGTGTATGCAAGCCACTAAGCTGTTGCTGGAAATAGAACTGTGAAGGATGTCTCAAACAGCACAGGGTTTACTTGGGTATCAAGTTCAAGCATTATGTCTTGGTCCATATTGAGTCTGTTCATTAAGCACTGACCATGATGAAAAGATGTTGTTGTCATTCCCTATCTCTGGGGTGACTACATATGTGAGATAGCATGGACAAGTCCAGCTTTACAACCGGTCCTGGTATCATTATTAGGGATATCCATTTTGTTTTGGAAAGTGTCCTGCTTTCCATAATAAACTGTGCAGTCATCCTACCTACTCCAAGCGTCACTCTGTTCACTTTTTTCACATAAACACATACATCATTTTAATGGTTATCATGTGATATCAAAGTATACTTCTTTTCTGTCTTCCCATCAGTGATGATTTCATCTTTGTTAACCTACTCTGTGTTCAGCTGAGTATTGACTGAGTGGATACGTGAATCATTGATAAAAAGTCTTTTTTTTTTTTTCTATACTTTGATGAAGTGTGAAGGAAGTATGGACAACCATAAAGGACAAGGATTGCCTCGAAACACCATGAAGCTGACTGGGGAGAGCAAAGTAGTAGTAGGAGAGTAGTCCAAAGGTGCAAAGCACAGATGACCACCATGAACATACAGAAGAAGCGTTCATTAGCTAAATACCATTCTCATCCAGTTCAGTTCAGTTCAGTTCAGTCGCTCAGTCCTGTCAGACTCTGCGACCCCATGAATCGCAGCACACCAGGCCGCTCTGTTCATCACCATCTCCCAGAGTTCACTCAGACTCACGTCCATCAAGTCCGTGATGCCATCCAGCCATCTCATCCTCGGTCGTCCCCTTCTCCTCCTGCCCCCAATCCCTCCCAGCATCAGAGTCTTTTCCAGTGAGTCAACTCTTCGCCTGAGGTGGCCAAAGTACTGGAGTTTCAGCTTTAGCATCATTCCTTCCAAAGAAATACCAGGGCTGACCTCCTTCAGAATGGACTGGTTGGATCCCCTTGCAGTCCAAGGGACTCTCAAGAGTCTTCTCCAACAGCACAGTTCAAAAGCATCAATTCTTTGGCACTCAGCCTTCTTCACAGTCCAACTCTCACATCCATACATGACCCATGACCACTGGAAAAACCATAGCCTTGACTAGATGGACCTTAGTCGGCAAAGTAATGTCTCTGCTTTTGAATATACTATCTAGGTTGGTCATAACTTTTCTTCCAAGGAGTAAGAGTCTTTTAATTTCATGGCTGCAGTCACCATCTGCAGTGATTTTGGAGCCCCAAAAAATAAAGTCTGACACTGTTTCCACTGTTTCCCCATCTATTTCCCATGAAGTGATGGGACCGGATGCCATGATCTTCGTTTTCTGAATGTTGAGTAGGAAGTTAAATCTCTCTTGGATACTTCAGGTTCTGCTGAGTGAAATTAGTGACCCATTTGTAGCCATTCATCTATCTCTTTTCAAAAACAGCTAGTTATATCATCCAATTCAGGTCAAATAGCTTGTTAAGTAGAGTTTATCTTGGATGGAAGTATTGAAAAGGGGGAAATTACCCATCGCTTAAAGCTATATTAAGAAAGTTAGGCCCTTATTGCAAGTGGTGCTTCATCAGCATGACTGCATACTTTTCTTACCATTTTTAGCTTCACAGACTCTTTTAATTGAAACCCAATACGTGTGTATTGCTGACACATGGTAAAAATCTTGCTTATACTGTACATAGATCTGTCTCTAAAGCCAATAGTCTTACATTGTTTGTTTCCTAATTAGCACAGATACTATATGAAAAATGCAAGAGACATCTGTTAGGTGGAGATGCCTATCATTTCTAATTGATTTTTTTTTTTTTTTTGCCTGGATGACCCAGAGATATTGATGGTTTTGACGTGTCTTGGAGATTCCTTTAATGAGCACAATGTCTTTGTGCATTTAACCCTAATTTAGAAGTATTTTTAGTAAGTTCTCCATTCACCTCACATAGAGCATGGTGGCAGGATTGAGTAGCAGCAATCATATGTTTTTGTCTGTCGTGATCTAGAGTTTGAAATTATCATGGGTGTCAGGATATCAGAAGTGTGTAAGCTACCTGGTACAGAGAACTAGTTGCAAAATATATAACTGACTGTGAAGTCTTTTAAAAAATCATTAACTGTTCTATAGCAGAGCTTAAAGAGTAGACTTCAGATCACGTACAGAATCTTGTTAAAAGTAAGATATGTTGTTTCTGTGTTTTAGCCACAAAAGTTACTGGCCTATGCACTGTATTTGTAGTTCTGTGCAATGCCCTCCCTAGCATCTCCCCTGTACATGCAAGCTTTACATACACCGGCCTTACATCCATAATGAACTTTATGGCCCTGTGCTAGCATCACATGCTAACTAGTCATTTGCTTTCTCTTTGACCTACTGGGAAGTCTACCCTCTGAAATCAAGGCTTTCCTGAATTCATCTTTGTATTTCTAATGCTTGGTGTATTATCTGGCATATCAAAGGAGCTCACTCAATAATTTACAAATGAATAAAATCCTGGGCAAGCTATGATAAGGTTGTATCCTCATCTATAAAATGAAGCTAATAGTATCTAACCCACATTGCTTTTGTGAAACAAATACTTCACACAAAATATTTAGCTCCATATCTAAAATACAGTAAGAACATCAGAGAATTAACAGCTGTCTTTTTAGCATGAATCTGCATAATTTTCTTTTTTGGTACTTGTATATATCTATCCCTGGATTTAGCCATTGGCTTCCCTTGTGGCTTAACAGTAAAGAATCTGCCTGCCAATGCAGGAGACCCAGGTTCAATTCCTGGGTCAGGAAGATCCCTTGGAGAAAGAAATGGCAACCCATTCCAGTATTCTTGCCTGGGAAATCCCATAGATAGAGGGGCCTGGTGGGCTACAGTCGATGGGGTTCCAAAGAGTTGGGCGCGACTTAGTGACTGAACAACAAACAAAACAACAGCCTACGGCCTCAGAAAGGATTAGTGTTATTTTAACAGGAAAGCAAAGAGGAAGGATTTCATTCTCTGTGACCGCTGTCAATTAGAGGGAGATGCTGATATGTGTATTCAGAGTCAGCTCTGTTCCACTTGCAACATCCTTTGATTTACAGACAACTTGTCAACTAGTCATCACAACATACTCTGAATTCAGAATTATCTGCATTTGACAAAGCAGGATACCATCCGAGAGATGAGCTCAAGTGTTGATGAGAGATTGGTACCTGAAAACCACTTTTCCCAGAATCATGTTCCTTAGGGTCCAGCCAGAAGAAATGGCTGTGTTCCAGGCAAGGAAAAGACCTGAGAGAAGCCACTGTGACTCCAAAGAAATGTCTTTTTGAGTTTATGTTCTGTATAATCTTTAAATCAAACCTAAAGAGAATTAGACGGGATTTTGTTAAATTTAATCTAATTCCCTGACCTCATTCATGTCAATGATGAACTGTTCAGTGTAAATTTCTTTTATCTTTTCTTTTAATTTCTCCTCTTTCCTCACCAAGAAAACTTGCAGATTTCTTAATTCAAAGCCAAATAATAACAATAGCTCCCATTTGCTTGGCACTTTTATCTAGTAGCAGCCATTTTTTCTGAATGCCAAGCCTGTAAGGTAACTGTCATCTTTATTTCACACATAAGTAAACTGAAGCCTGGAAGCAGGAGTAGTTTATCCAAGATCTCCATTTTGTAGGGGGCAGCCTCTTCCCTGTGACTTAGAAATTTCTTTGCATTACATCATGCTTCATCTATGTCAGAATCTTTCCACGTAGTATAGTCAGAAATCCAGCCAAAGCAATTAACAAGCAAGCAAAAGTGAGACTGGAACGTCTTATATCAGAAAGTAAGGATGTGTTCACCAGTAGACGGAGGTGTTTCAGAAAAACATGGGAGTTTGAGAAGGTCCTGCTCACATCTCGTTTCGCTTCCTCCTCCTGCTGCTCCTTGTCATTATCACCACATATAATGCATTGCTTCTAGTCTCTACATACATTTGCTTTGCATTCATTGTCTCTGCTATTTGTTTTAATCTTTAACGTGCTTTACACCTCTGTGCTGGAATTCATTGTCTGGTTCTGACATTCATCTGCCTACTGACTACCTATTCAAACTCTAGATCGACACTAGAGACTCTCTCCTCCTAAAGGCTCCTCCTTGGCTACTCCATGTGGAGTAAGGGGCTTCTCTTCAGTCTTCACAGAGCGCATTCCAAGCATTTACCTTCCAGATACAATCAACCTTTGTCGTTTCACTCTCATCTTGGACTCAGAGTTCCTAAAGAGATATGATGGTTAGTTCTACGTGTCAACTTGGCAAGGCCATGGCACCCAGATAGTTGGTCAAATGTTATTCTAGATGTTTCTGTGAAATAACTTTTAGATGAGATTAACATTAAATCACCAGATTATGAGTAAAGCTGGGCTTCCTTGGGACTCAGCTGGTAAAGAATCTACCCACAATGCAAGAGACCTGGGTTCAATCCCTGGGTTGGAAAGATCCCCTGGAAAAGGGAAAGGCTACCCATTCCAGTATTCTGGCCCAGAGAATTCCAAGACTGTATAGTCCATGGGGTTGCAAAGAGTCATACACAACTGAATGACTTTCACTTTTGCTTTGACTGAAGCAGATGATCTTCCATAATGTGGGTGGGCCTCATCTAATCAGTGGAAGGCCTTAATAGAAAAAGACTGATTTTCCTAGATGAAGAGGAAATTCTACTAGCAGTCAACTTTTGGATTTGAACTGCAGCATCAAATCTTCTTTAGCATGCTAGAGTATCCGGCATATTTTGGACTTTGCATGAGCCCATTTCTTAAAATAAATCTCTTTAGATAGACAGATAAAGAGAGAGATGGATAGGGATATCTCCTTTTTGTTCAGTTTTTCTGAAGATCCTGATTGTTAAAGAAAATCTCTATCTTATCATCTTTGTATTCTTAGATATGAGATAAAGCCTGACACAGAGCAGTTTCTCAATAAATAATCAAAAAATGAAAGAATGAGAGATTTTCACAAGAAAGCAAAAAAAAAAAGGTGATGAGTACTGAGTGATGTAGAAAAATCATGTATATAATATGTGATTTTATATTTTTTATGTGACCAACCATACATAGATATGATAATATATGTATTATAACAAGGGCAAGTAATTAGATTTGTCCAGGGTATATGAAAATAGTTTTTAATATGAAACACCTTAAAAATCCTGTTCTACTATATGTTAATGTGTAACAGTCATGTCCAACTCTTTGTAACCCCGTGGACTGTAGCCCACGAGGCTCCTCTGTCCATGAGATTCTCCAAGCAAGTATACTGGAGTGGATTGCCATTCCCTTCTCCAGGTTATCTTCCCAACCTGGGGATCAAACCCTGGTCTTCTGCATTACAGGCAGATTTTTTACCCTCTGAGATACAGGGAAGCCCTAAGATATAACCATGTGCAGGCAAAAAAAAAAAAAAAAGGTATTTTTTGTTCATATATGGAAAAGATGGATGCAGTCTCTAAATGACTACTCAAGGTAACGTGAAGAAGAAGGAATCACAGAAATCCTGAAGGGCTTAGACGTGTGGAATAGTTCATTATTTCTCTATGTGGAAATCAGGCTGCAATAGGCAGTTGGAATCTTGGCCTGGCTAAACACCTGGAAAGCATTGTGACATTGTCTATTGACCAGCCTGTATACATTATGCTATATTTGCATAAAGGGTGTAAATCATTATTCCTGAAGGGGAGTAGGGAGGGAGGGGGACAGAGAGAGGGGATTTACTTGTATTTATAGGGTTCTAACTAATATACTGAAAGATACTGCTCTGGGGCAAATGTTAAAGTTTCTTAACTAAGCCTTTAATTTCACTTAATGTCAATAGAATTTATTGATATATTTTATTTATTATGAGTCATGATTGAATTCAATCTTGTCAACAGTGTATTGCCCAAGGAGCCAGCTAACTGAAGACTTTGAGCTCTTCATTTCTACCTCTGTGATGGAAATCCTTATCTGTTTCAGGTTTTTCAGATACTATACAGAGAAATCCTTCTTTAGATTCCTAATGTTGTGTTGGTCTACAGACAACCACAATTGCTCAACAAAGCAATCCATGTTATTCACTTGGCTACTTTGGAAAACAAAAAGGATATCTCCTTTGTTTTTGATCATGTTCCTTGTTAATGGACCAAATACAGTTTTAAGAGATAAGGAAGGAGGCTGTTACATTAGCATCCTTTTAAAGCCACATCTCTACAGAGCTAGGTTTCTAACTGAAAGAAATGTGCCATGTAAAGAAATTTAAGTTTTCTGGTTGCCTTTCTTTGAAAAGCTATCTTTTATACTTTGAAAGAAAGTGAAAAAAAAAATATGCTCTGTTTCTCCCTCCCTCACTCTCTTATACACACACACACACACAGACACACACACCTTAGCTCATTACACAAGGCTTTTTTATATTTAATAAGTTTTCCTGATTTTATTTACATCAGAATATACATTCCAAGTTCAATTCCAATAAGAGTGAAGCAAGGTATGCATAGAACATAAGATGGCAAATTTTGCAGTGATCTTTTCATTAATAGAATCCAATCCCCACACATGTTGTCTTAGAAATAAAGCTGGTATGACAGCAAAAGAGAAAACAACTCATTTCTTTTCAGCCTAATCGACTTAGAGAAAGCAATAATCCTTTGCTAATTTCTTCCATCAGAGCAAGCATATGTTGTAAAGAATCACATTTAGAACAAAACTAAGCTACATTAAATGCAAGAAGTAATGCAGAGAATAGTTTGCTTTCTGAGTATGTTAGATTTTCAGGGTTCAGAAAGAAGGCCTTTTTGTAAGACATATGAACACGTTCTAAACAGAGGCCACAGATTCTTGACAGATTCCAACCATGCCATTTCAGAGTATTTCAGTGTGATACTGACTCTTCCTTCATGGACTGTGTAGTTTCAATGTGGCAACCTGGGCTGCAAGAAAATAAAATTGTGGAAAATTTGTTTAAAGTGATAGAAGTATCTCATATTGTGTCAGCTGGTTTCTCCTATAGAGCAAACCTTCCCCAAACCTAGCACGTTTGTCTCCGTCTGTTCAGGCTGCTCTGTCAAAGCATACCCTAGACTGGGAAGCTTAAGCAAGAAACATTTAATTTTCATAGGTCTGGAAGCTAAAAAGTACAAGATTAAGATGCTAGAAGATTCGGTGTTTGGTGAGAACCTAGTTCCTGTTCATAGACCTCCTTCTTCTTACTTCATCCTCACATAGCAGGAGGACCAATGAGCTCTCTGGGGTCTCTTATATAAAGGCACTACCCATTTATGAGGGCTCCACCCTGACAAACTAATCACCTCCCAAGACCCCATCTCCAAATATTCTCACATTGGAGATTAAGTTTAGATGTATGAATTTCAGGGGAACACTAGCACTCAGTCTCAGTTCAGCTTAGTTCAGTCGCTAAGTTGTGTCTGACTCTTTGCAACCCCATGGACTGCAGCATGTTAGGCCTCCCTGTCAATCACCAACTCCTGGAGTTGACTCAAACTAATGTTCATTGAGTTGGTGATGCCATCCAACAATTTCATCTTCTGTCGTCCCCTTTTCCTATCACCTTCAATCTTTCCCAGCATCAAGGTCTTTTCCAATGAGTCAGTTCCTCACGTCAGGTGGCCAAAGTATTGGAGTTTCAGCTTCAGCATCAGTCCTTTCAATGAATATTCAGGACTGATTTCCTTTAGGATGGACTGGTTGGATCTCCTTGCAGCCCAAGGGACTCTCAAGATTCTTCTCCAACACCACAGTCCAAAAGCATCAATTCTTTGGTGCTCAGTTTTCTTTATAGTCCAATTCTCAGATCTATACATGACTACTGGAAAAACCAAAGCTTTGATTAGATGGACCTTTGTTGGCAAAGCAATGTCTCTGCTTTTAATATGCTGTCTAGCTTGGTCCTAACTTTTCTTCCAAGGAGCAAGGGTCTTTTAATTTCACGGCTTCGGTCACAATCTGCAGTGATTTTGGAGCTCTTCAAAAATAAAGTCTGTCATTGTTTCCACTGTTTCCCCATCTATTTGCCATGAAGTGAATGGGACCAGATGCCATGATCTTCATTTTCTGAATGTTGAGCTTTAAGCCACCTTTTACCCTCAGTCCATAGTAGCCTTTTTAAGAATTATTTATTTATTTCTTTGGCTATTCTTGGCTTAGTTGCAACACACGTGGTCTTCCGTTGTTGTTGCAGCATGCAAAATCTTTAGTTGGGTCATGTGGGATCTAGTTGCCCAATCAGGGATCAAACCTGGGTCCTCTGCTTTGGGAGTGCAGCATCTTAGCCACTGGACTACTAGGGAATCCTGATAGTAGTCTTTAAGGAAGAAACAC
Source organism: Budorcas taxicolor (assembly GCF_023091745.1). NCBI lineage: Eukaryota > Metazoa > Chordata > Mammalia > Artiodactyla > Bovidae > Budorcas > Budorcas taxicolor. The sequence goes on along the minus strand of NC_068910.1, from coordinate 51,296,777 downwards.
TTATAGATATCAGAGGCCAGCCAATTAGGGCTCATGGGCCAAATCTGACCAGGAGACAGTTTTAGTACAAATCAAGAGCTCAGAATGGTTTTCCCATTTTTTAAGCATTATATACAAACAGTGAAGAATAGGAGATATATGGCTCACAAAGCATAAATGATTATCTGGCCCTTTCCAGCAAAACTGTGCCCACTTCTGATTTGGAGCATGCCTTTCTTGTCAGAAGCTTGCACTGCTCTCAGCAGTGGGGTTCTTTCGGTCTCTGCTAGGCTCTAGCCACACGTCTGTGATGGTGGCCTGGCAGCCACATGGCTCTGCTTCTGAGGGTTAGTGGCTGTTGACTGGGGTTGGGTTTGAGAGTCACTTGGCTGCATGCCTGTTACCGTCACAAAAGTAACCTGGACCAGTTCTGGTGGTGGCTGGCAGAGCTCCAAGGAGTAGAGAAGTACACTCAGCCTCTTGAGGCTGCACTTGGAGGTGTCACAGTGGAACTTCCTTCACATTCTACAGGCCAAAGCATTACTGAGCCACACTCAAATCTGCTTGTCCACATATAGTTAAGTCAATCTACTGACACCGGGCTGTGGTAAAGGAAAGCACAGCATTTATCCCCAGGTAACAATCAAAGAGTCCAAGTAGCTAGTGCTTAGAAGGCCTGAACTCCATGAAAGCTTTCAGGGAAAGGTTTTAAAGATGGAGTGAGGGCAGGGATGTGTGGAATGTATGATGAGCTCTAGTGGATGTTTTCTGATTGGGAGTCAACATCATCAACCTTCTGGTTCCAAGCAATCTGGGGTCTATGTGCCTATGGGCAGCCTACAGTTCACTTCTTCCACCTGTTGGGGGTTCCATATCTGCAAAAGCAGCTCAAAGGAGACTCGGGATACTGCCTATTTCCCTTGAGGAGTAACTAGAGGTGCCTCACTTTGTTTAATGGCTAAACTAGTATTATTTCATCTTGCTTGACTGTTTTGCTTGCTTTCTGCATTGTTTCTCTTCTCTAATTAAATTTACTCTTTGGAAATGTGGGAAGACCTTGGAGGCTAAAGTTTGTTTTACAGGCAAGAGGCAGGTGGAGGACATGGGATGGGGTGGTCTATCCTAGAAGGCCCCATAGGATCCTGCCTGGTTATAGAAGTAGATTGACAGACCAGAGAGAAGGAGGATCATAATTCCTTTTAGGTTTTTGTTTTTTGGCCATGCTGCATCACATGTGGGATCCCAGACCAGGGATTGAACTTGTACCCTCTGCATTGAAAGTGCAGTCTTAACCACTGAACCACCAGGGAAGTCCCATGTGTAGCTGTGTTTGCAGATGACCACACACAAAAACCAAGAGCAAAAATCTCAAGAGCAGCGGACCTTTACCTGGAACTGTATTGAAAAAGAAGAAAGCTCTCAGCTACCTACAGTGCGGCTCAGCCCCGTGGCTCTCTTGCTTGCTGATTTACCCTTTCTTGCTTCCTTGTCTCTGCACCTCTTGGTCCTTGATCTCTTCTGCGGTCTACATGCCTGTCTCACTCTAGCCTTCTGCAGTCCATATTCTTGGCATCTCTTAACAGAGTTAGTAAACCTGCCTATCCCAGCCTGGAAGCCATGAGTTCACATAGTGCTGCTGTGAGAATTAGGGAGAGGTGTTCTTTGTCTGTTAAACACACTTAGCAAGTGAAATTGTTGTTGTTTCTTCGCTCAGTTGTGTCTGACTCTTGCAACCTCATGGACTGTAGCTCCTCTATCCGTGGGATTTCGCAGGCAGGTATACTGGAGTGGGCTGCCATTTCCTTCTCCATGGAAAGTGAAATACAGGCTGGATTTCAGACAGACTCACTGTATAGAGGAAAATCTGCAAACATTTTCAGAAACCTGTGTCCAAGCCTGTTTCCAGATCTCTATGTGCTCACTTTGAGAATCACCTGGGACTGACTCTGCAGAGAGTCTGATTGTGTCCTGTTTCAAGTAGCTATTCCTAGTCCAGTGATGTGGAGCTCATGGGATGACAGGTAACAAGCATTTGGTGTCCCAGAGGAACAGGGTATCAGCACAAACTCTGAGAAACAGGAGCAGTGAGATTTTTAAGAGAGTAAAGGATGAGAAACAAATGGCTTGGACTCTTGAGCATAGTTTGTGCTGGAAATTGGAAGAAAGCTCAGTTTCATTTTATATTTACTGAGGGATTGTAAATGAAACAATAACACATTCCTATCTCTGCTATATATGCTATGTGTTATCACATCAAAATAACATATGCCATACTTAGTCTAGAACAAGCTTGGTTAAAGAAAAAGGCTTTGCTTCCATAACTTTCTCACCAGTACACCTGAATATTGATATAAATTTTAAAATAGCGTCCTCTCAATTCATGTGTCATTGCACCGATATCTGAAGGAATTTAACACCTGAGAAATTTAATGAAAAAACACAGAGATGAGATAAATGGTACTAGGCACATGACTTTGCAATGAAAACAATGCAAAATTTCCTAGACAGTTTACTCACGCATAATTGCATGTAATTAAAATGTCTGTAAGATGTGCTATGAATTTTCAACTAATGGAAACATTTCATTAGTCCTAAGTAAGAAAACAGGCTAGCTAACTAGTATAACTTTCCCTGATTTGTCCAAGTTCCACTGGTACTCTTCTGAGGGATCCAGGCTCTGTTCATCCTCTTCCTGTTGGTGCTGAGAAATCAGTATTTGCTCTTATGCTGTCCTATTCCCATGGTCATTTACCGCTATCTTTAGTTTCTAAATGCCTTGTTCAACCACAATATGTAACTTTAAAGTACAAGTATTTCTTTAGGGAATCTTGTTCCTGTAAGATACTGGGGATGGCTTCTCATTCAGTTGTTGCATGAGGGCAGAGGAAGAATCTGCTTATGATTAACTCTTTAGCCAAAAAATCAATAGCTACTCAGTGTCGGTTTCTATAGTTTTGCAGTGTTACATCTTTGGTAGCGAAAACTCTTACTCTCAGAGGACTCCATGTCCCTTGTTGCAAAAGCTGGGTCCATTTTCATTCTTCTGTGTCCTTGATAAGTTTTTCAAGTTACTTTAAGGATACGCTGAGAAGTGTGATTTTTGGCCAACAGAGCTGACTTTGGATCCAGGTTCCATGACTTGTAGCACTGAGTAAAGTTTAAATAAAACAGTAATGTCCTCTAAATCTCCATTTCCTCACCTGCAAAATGGAAGTGAAATATGTATCTCCTAAGGCTGTTGGGACAATCAGAAAGGAATTTATATTAATCACCCTATGTCTGGAACAATTTTACTGGGAAGTATTTCACTTCATATTTTAAAGTCTATGTGGGGAAAACTCTTGTACTTTCTCCCCGTAATATTTTCATAGAGGTCAGAGACTGTGCTGCTAGCAGACTTAATGAATGAGCATCTTAATTCTTCCACCTCTTGTTCAGTGCTTCATCTACATGATTCAGCCACATGTTGAAGAAACCAAACACATCCAACTCAACCATTTATTTGTTTTCTCAGACTGCAAAGCATCCAAAGGTAGGCAGTCCAGGGTTAGTGCTGTGGCTTCCAGAATACTCCTTTTGCCTTTTTGCTCTGCCATCCTTGGTCCTTGGACACAGAATGGCTGCAGAGCTTCTGGGCATTGTGTCTCCCTTCCAGGCTGGAAAAAAGGATGCCAACCAAACTTGTCAATATATATCTGTGCAAAATAGCCTCCTTCCCTGTCCAGGCCAGTCATCTTCTGCTCAAGTCACATGGTGATACCTATAAAATTTTTTGTTTGTTGTCTTTTTGAAGGTGAGCATATATTTTTACCAAATACCATTGGCATTCTTGCTAGCAGGACAGAAATGGAAAGTAGTTATTCATAGATAACTAGCAGTTTTTTGACATACATGCCTACAGACACTTTAAAGCCAGTTTCTCCAGAAAAAAATGTATCTACTTCTTATCTTCTGAGGAAACTGAATTTGTGATATTCTCCAACTAGAATAATTCAGACTTTGGGAAATACAGTGATGAATCAAGCCCTGCCCATGTGCTGAGTTGTAAGAGAAAGAAAAGGATTGTCGTCTCTGTGGAAGAGTTGGAGTTCCCTTAAACATGGTAGGACTATTCGCACACTGTAGGTATAAAATTAGGCAGTATGGCAGGGTATCAAGACTAAGAACGAAAATAAATCTACAAAGAAAACCACGTGAGATGGTCTTACATTTTAGAGCATGTTTACCCTCTTGAACTGTGAGGAGAGTCAGAGTAGTTTTTCTACTTAAAGTATCATTAAAGTATTAAGTAGTGGCAGTCTGATATGATGGGGTAGGGAATAAAGTTTTGAGATACTTAAAAAACACTCTGGTTCATTACAAGTTTTCTTTCCTGCCTGACGCTTGAGATGGATTATCAGCAGTCTCTTAAAGGAGCTGTTCATAGTAACTTTAAGAAGTTCCTAGTGGTGCAGTATGAGATGATTCAGAGGACAAAATGATTGTGGGGAGCTTACAGGGGTAGGCTGCTGCCAGGTCGGTGGTTCAGGAACTGTGACAAGCTCCATCTCTCCCGAGACATACTAGAGGAAGGTATTTCTTGATAAGATGGAAGCCAGTGTGGGGGTACAGCAGTATAAGGAGCAAGGTCTTAGAAAGAGTCAAGAACTGGGCATCAGATCCTGCACTGGCATCACTAGGAAGGTGTCCCTGTTTTTCCTGGCCACAGGTTCTACTTCTGCTTAATCAATGCGTGAAACCAGATCAGCCCCAAATTCCTTACCCGAAGGGTTACCTCCCCCCACCCCACGCCTCGGGATTCTAAAGTTTAATGTATTGGTTGGCCAAAAGTACGTTCAGATTTTTCCATAACGTTTGTGATGACTTTTTAAAGGGTCCAGAGTGCTGTAGACCATTTGTTCCAGGTTGCTCCTCAGCCTGGGTTGGAATTGGCTCATCTGGCAGCAGGAGAAAGCTCTGTGTCTTTGTGTGCATGTCCTGTGGATGATGGTATGAAAACTGTCATCATCCGGTACTCCCCTTTCTACTTCCTGATGGAGATACCATTTCACTCATTCTGTTGATACAACTATTTGTCAGGATACGTTCTAGACCAGGGGTCCCCACCCCCAAGGCCAAGGACCAGTACCAGCCCATGGCCTGTTAGGAACCTGGCTGCACAACAGGAAGTGAGCAGCAGGTGAAACCAAAATCACACACCCACCCCACCCGCCCAGCCTCGGTCTATGGGAAAGTTGTCTTCCGTGAAACTGCGCCCTGGTAACACAAAGTTTGCGGAATGCTGCTCTAGACAAAATGGTATAGAAAGACTACCAGAGCAAAGCTGACTGGGTAATCATTAGCTGTAGTATAAATTCTAGAAAAATTGCTACTAACATTTTCTTAAAGTACAGATGAAGGGAGGTTATGTTTATCTGGCCACTTAAGACTTCACTAGGAAGGTGGTCTTTGAACTGAGTTTCAGAATATGTGTAGAAGTTTAGCGGGTACATAAGGTTGATGGTGTGTTCCAGGTTGAGAGAAAAATGATAGAAAAACATGGAGTTAGGAATTAAAAGATTAAAACAGGACAGTGCAGGGACAGATCCATAGTGTTAACTGGGAAAAGACTTAGAGGTAACTGCTTTAGTTTTTTCCCTCCCTTCCTTCCCCCCTTCCATCCTCATTTTGTCCTTCCCTCCCTGCCTTCCTCCTCCCTTCCTTTGGTTTTCTTTTTAAGCAATAGGTAAGCTGACTTAAGGAAGGAGAAGGAATTTATCAAAGGTCACATTGTTCATTGCCAGCAGCTAGAAATCGTGCTGATTCTACTGACTTCCAGCTGCCGCTAAAAATGAGAAGGAGTCAGAGCAGGAAGCACCTTGAATTCTACAGCAAACAATTAGACGTAGTCCTGGGAGCAGTCAGAAGCCAAAGGAATAGCACTGTCTGGCTTGCAGTTTTAAAAGATAATCCTAGAACTAGCGGGAATAATATGAGGGTGTTGAGGTTAGTAAGAAAACGGTGGTCATTTTCCAGGCAAGATCTAAGGAATATCACTGAGAAGGGATGGGAGTTTGATGCCAATGCAGTGAAGAGAGTTGTCTAAGGGCTATCATATTTCACATATGGAATCTGAAAACCTTTGCTACAATACTCCATTCTCTGTAGGTCCAGTCTTTTAAGAAACTCTACAATCGAATAGTAGTGACTGTTTATAAAATCCTGACAGTATAGGAGACTGAATGTGTTTCCTTTTCTGTGTTCATTTATGGAAGAGAACGTTAGCACACTGAGAGGGTGGACTTGTCAAATACTGTCTTTCCTTGTTCTGTTGGTAGAATGCTGGCTGAACCCAGGACTATTGAAATTGAAACATTACTGAAACACATTATCAAATATCCGTCCCCAGCCTGTGTGCTAGATGATTTAATATTCCCTACCTTCTCTCCCTACTGTCAGACCTATCAACCTTCCTGATTCTACTGTCATCCCTATCAACCCAAATCATTTTTCGTTTCTCCTGTCATTTCAGAAAACGAATATATGTATTAAGACAACAAAAGAAACAATTGGATCATATATCTAAAGAGTCCTAGTGACTGTGCTAATTGCTCAGCTAAGTCCTGCACCATTTTATTGCCCGTCTAGCATGTTACCACAAGTCACTTCCCCAAACATGTTTTCTATCCTTCAATAGCGAGCTGCGTCCTTCTAAGCTTCTGTTTTCTAATTTGGATGAATGAGTGAACTTGGCCAAGGGGATGCACTGTCAGAGCTGATTGATGTTGTTGTCAATCCAAACTGCTTAGCTCTGCAGCTGACAGTATCTTTACATGCGCATTGTTCAGAGTTCAGGAAAACACTGTCTGTTCTATTGTGCAGACAGACTCAGGATCCAGATTTCCTGGGCTGCGTGGTTCTTTCCCCTGTGCATCCAGCTTTCCTACAATAATGAGTGACTCTGCTGCAGAGGGTTTTGGAAGCCTCACAGAAAAGGACAAAGCAGTTTTTACAAATGTGCATCAATAAACTAGAGGAAGACGATCTGAAGGTTTAAATACCCACCAGCCATTTTTATTTCCATAGAATAAACTCGAGCACTAATGAGAGACATTGGTTTATTTCTTCCTTTTTAGCATAAACCATGAAAACCATAGATCTCCTCTCTCAGACAAGACAGAAAGAGCAGCAAGTTGGGAATGTATATGATGCGTGCTCCGTGATTATCTGTGTGAAGCCTTGAGTGATATATTCAAAGGTGATGACTTTTCCTGTATATATGTTTCCTGCATCAGTCAGAATGCAGACAGGAAACAAAAACTGTGCTCAAATTAGAACAATTTGAGCAAATTAGCACAAACATTTACTTATAAATGAATTGCCAAAGAATTATTTTCTTAAAAAAAAAAAAGGCGAGTGCACTGATCCTGGGAAAATTTGATGCTCCTAACACCCCAGGTCCTGGACTCTAGAACTAGAGGACTATGCAGAGGAGACTGTCTTCAGAAACAGAGTGACTTTTATCCTAGGACACAGCTAGCCCTAGCTGTGTTTCACGGAAGGAGCCAGAGGAATACCTAACGCCGTAGTCTCCTTTCTTCTTCACGTTTACTGGGGCCTCATCAACTGCAGAGAATGCAGAATCCCAGCGCTGCAGCTATAAATTGTTATGCCTCTACCTCTGAGACAGATGCGTAAGGGAATATGGAGAGAGTCCATCTGAAGACGCAAGCGAAAGAGATGTAGTATTTTATCTATTAATATTTCCATTCCTTATTTCCCCCAGAGGTCATCTTTTCTGGCATTTTTGCTCTGGGTTCCACATTCTTGGTCCTGGGTCTATGAGCACTCCTTGGGTCTGGGGAAACGGTTATCAGATGCTGTCTCTAATGTATCCTACAGTATAGAAAGATGTCATAGTGTCTTTTTTAAATCGTGTAGATCTTGCTTAGATATACCAAGTTTTTCCTCTTACAGCCAGCTCTAATCTTGAAAAGTGTAGAAGAGGCAGGAGACTTCCCTGGTGGTCCAGTGATTAAGAATCCATTTGCTAATGCAGGGGACATAGGTTCAATCCCTGGTCAGGGAAGATTCCACATGCCACAGGGCAACTAAACCCATGCACCCTACAGCCCGTGCTCTGCAACAATAGAAATACGACAGTGAGAAGCTCATGCCCGCCTCAACTGGAGAAAGCCAGTATGCAGCCGTAAATAGATATGTATATACTTTTAAGAAAGAAGCAGCAAGAGCTGGAGTAGTAGCAACTCGGTTGTATAGAGTTTGAATAACAGCTTCTGGACTGAATGGTTGGTCTTTAACCTCAGCATTATTCAGAGATTTCATATTACACTGGAGCTAAACTCTCCACTGAATGGTTTTGGATGAATTTACCCACAATTCTGCAGCACATACCTTTAAGTCTAAGAGCTGTTCTAGAAGCACTCTGTCCTTCCTCTGCTAAAGAAAGGCAGGACTCTTTCTCCAAGTGAGTTCAGCTTTTCCTAATATCATCTTTTTGGTTATGTCTGTGTTCAGACACTTTAGTTGTGTCCAACTCCTGGCAGTTCCATGGACGGTAGCCTACCAGGCTCCTCTGCCCATGGAATTCTCCAGGCGAGAATACTGGAGTGGGCTACCATTCCCTTCTCCATGGGATCTTCCCATACTAACCCTCTAATGGGAGCTTAAAATCCCATCTTCCCACAGCTAATTGCTAGCACTGCATATATAGCTTATCATGCGTTTTGCAGATCTCTTTGGTTGATGACTGTATAGACTCGCTAGACCTAAAGAGGGCGGTCTGACTTCCTTGCTGGTTTTGGTAACAGCTTAAATCACTTTTGCTTTTATGATATCAATGCTTGTATTTCTGAAGTACAATCCTGTGTTTCCCCATTGTGTATGGAAACGTTCAAGGTGGACATTTTGTTAGCCTTACTTTAAGCATGTTGAAAAATATCAAATATAAGTATCCATCAGGAGCTGCAAGATCTCCTAGAAGAATTATCTTTTTCTTTCCATTTTATCATTTAAATCAAACTATAGAAATTCATTGACTTTTCCCTCTTGCAGTTGGCTTTCAAAAGTTTTTTGGAAAATGCTTTTCAGAAAAAAAATTCACTGAAGTCATCTTTGTACTCTTTTCTTCCCACATGTGCGAATGAACAAGAAACAATTAGAGCAATGAATTAATTGCTCTAATAGCATCTCTCAATCACATTCAAGAAAAAGATTCTTTTTCCTTCTTAGACTGAGGAACAGCCAATCAAAATATAGAGATAATCGTTCTAAAAACTTCTTGCTCTTCGTTTTAATATAATTATTTTAAATATCTAGGGAGACAAACCAAGACATGATCAGAGGAGGAATTAATTACTCTATTAACTCTGCTTTTACTCAGTTTCATTTATTCACAGTTCTGGAAGGGGCCCTCCTGAGGTCATCATATCATGTATCTGCCACCTGTCAAAGATGCTTCTGAACCATCCAGACAGATGGATAGCCTCCTAATGGCTTTGTTCCACCATTTAAATTTCCTTTTTTTTTTCTTTCTCTCTCTCTCTTTCATTATTCCTTGTTCTGTGCATTGGGAGCCATTATAATCCAGAAGAATAAAAATATATATAGTTTTTCAATTTTATTCTTCTCCAGTTCTTCTGACTTCTTAAAGATATAATATATTATGTCAAAAGTCTATTAAATCTAGAACTTATTTTCGGGAAAGTCACATATCTTTAAAAATCTGTTTCCATTTTGAAGATGTGAGCTGAAATACTGCAGGCTATATAATGATAGCACTCAGGAAACACTCCAGGGAGTAGAAAAAGGATAAAGAAACATGTTGGGAATACCACATCATTCCTACTGCTGGCTGTAAATTGCATTTTGAAAAATGACATTTATCGTTGAGATTATCTTTAGTTCTCTGCATGGTTATCACCTTTTAAACATTCCCTGTAAACATTTTAAGGGGAATAAAAATAAATTGTTGTTCAAAATAAAAGTGACAGGTTTCTTTTTTAATCCATTGCAGTAATAATGATCTTTTCAGGAAAATTGTGGACTAAGCAAAAGTGTCTGCTTTTGAAAATATTTTAGGAAAAACTCCTCTAAACCTTCTCTCATAAAATGAATGACCATTACAATTACTCCCATATACATTTTCTCATACTTTCTCCTTCTCAATATTCAGAAGCCTAGAGTTTGGATTAAAAACTGAATAGATGTAAGTTGCAACCTTGGGTCAACCTCTGCTGCTGCTGCTGCTGCTGCTAAGTCGCTTCAGTCGTGTCGAACTCTGTGCGACCCCATAGATGGCAGCCCACCAGGCTCCCCTGTCCCTGGGATTCTCCAGGCAAGAACACTGGAGTGGGTTGCCATTTCCTTCTCCAATGCATGAAAGTGAAAAGGGAAAGTGAAGTTGCTCAGTTGTGTCTGACTCTTTGTGACCCCATGGACTGCAGCCCACCAGGCTCCTCCGTCCACGGGATTTTCCAGGCAAGAGTACTGGAGTGGGGTGCTATTGCTTTCTCCTGAGTCAACCTCTAGTACCATAATAATTCTGATATTTGAGGAGTTTTGAGGCAGAGACCAAGTAATGACTCTCTCTCCAGGAAAACTGTGTAATCAGGAGCTTCCATGGAACTAAATTCAAGGACTATGTATTTCATATGTCAATCTAGATTCATGTTCAAAGATCTATAATAATCTTAGGTGTTGCCCTCCACCTGCCTTTTGCCTTTGTTTGTGACTCCTCCAGGGTTAATTACCAATATTATGGTATCTTCAGGGCTTCCCTAGTGGCTCAGGTGGTAAAGAAACTGCCTGTAATGAGGGAAATCTGGGTTCAGTTCCTGGGTCATGAAGATGCCCTGGAGAAGGGAATGAATTTTCCAGTATTCTTTCCTGGAGAATTCCATGAATAGAGGAGCCTGGTGGTCTACAGTCCATGGGCTCACAGATTCAGACATGACTGAGCGACTAATACAAGCTGGTGTTGCCCTCCACCTACATTTTTGCCTTTGTGAGTGACTCTTCTGAAGGGTTAATTACCAACATTAGAGTATCTTCAGCACCAGCTTTTATTACGTTCACTTCTCTATCTGAGAAGTCACAAAGGGAAACAGACTGGAGTAGTGTTCTGTCTATTGGTTTAAGTTGATTTGATAGCAAACCTGCTCCAGAGGTAATGAAAATAGCCCCATCAGCTTTTGCTATGAACACACACCTCAAAACATAGTGGCTTAAAACAATTGTCTTCAGCTCAGTTATGTGAGCTGTCCTTTTAAGAAGGGGGAGAGGACAAGCAGATACACACACAGAGGAAAAGGCCATGTTGAGTTGGTGGGGAGCCAGCAGTGATGCAGCTACATGCCAACCTAAGTCAGAGATTCCTGGGAGACCCCAGAAGTTCAGGGGAAAGCATGGAGTAGATTTTTCTTTATAACTCTCAGAAGGAACCAACCCCAGTGACACTGTCATCTCAGACTTCTAGCCTCCAGAAATGTAAGTGGATAAATGTCTCTTGTTGCAGGCTACCCATTTGTGGTGCTTTGTTATGGAGGCCCCAGGAAACTAAAACAAGGTGGTTTCAGGATTCTAAAGAGGAGAAAAAAGTGAGTGAGCCCTATGTTCAAGCAATTTTCAAGTCTTCGTCTGAATCACATTTGCTCTTGTCCCATAGGCGAAAAGAAAGTCACATATGGTCAACCAGAGTCAAAGAATAAAAACTAGTCTCCACTCATTGATGGGAGGAGCTGTGAGTTGCCTTGGGAAGAGGCCTGGACACCTATGGGCAGAACATGTGGCTGGTTTTATCATTTCAGCTCTGCACACTTGAGACGCAGCCCCTACCCTACAATGTGTGGGTAGCACAATCTAGCATATGGATCAAGTCTGCTCCAAGGTGAGTGTTCTTTTCGAAATGCTAGGAAGGACATGATTAGATGAACTAATTAAAAGATCACTTGGATTGACTGTCCATTTTTTTTTCTTTTTTATTGAAGTACAGTGATTTACAATGTTGTAATACTTTCAGCTATATAACATAGTGCTGTGATATTCTTATAGATTGTATTCAATTTAAAGGCATTATAACGATAACCCTGTATGCAAGACAGCAAAAGAGACACAGATGTATAGAACAGTATTTAGACTTTGTGGGAGAGGGAGAGGGTGGGATGATTTGGGAGAATGGCATTGAAACATGTATAATATCATATAAGAAACGAATCTCCAGTCCAGGTTCAATGCAGGATACAGGATGCTTGGGGCTGGTGCACTGGGATGACCCAGAGGGATGGTATGGGGAAGGAGGAAGGAGGGGGGTTCAGGATGGGGAACACGTGTACACCTGTGGCGGATTCATGTTGATGTATGGCAAAACCAATACAACATTGTAAAGTAATTAGCCTCCAATTACAATAAATAATAAATAAATTTTAAAATAAAAAAAATAAAGGCATTATAAAATATTGGCTACATTATATCCTTGCATCTTATGAAGTGTACCACTTCACTCCCTTCCCCTAACCGTCTCCCTACTGGTAGTTACCAGTTTGTTCTGTGTATCTATGAACCTGTTTCTGTTTTGTAATATTCATTCCTTTGCTTTAAATTTTAGATCCCACATGTAAGTGAAAAGATACAGCATTTGTCTTTCTCCGTCTTCATTAAGCATAATGGCTTCCAGATTCACCCATGTTGTTGCAGATGGTAAACTTTCATTCTGTGTTATGACTGAGTAATGTTCCATGCCATGTCTGCTTTATCCGCTCATGTTCGTGGACACAGGTGGGTTCCATATCTTGGCTATCGTAGATAGGGCTGCTATACATATTGGGGTGCTTGTATCCTTCCAAATTATTATTTCCATTTTCCCAGGAGTGGAATTGCTGAATCATGTCATAGTTCTATTTTAAAATTTTGAGAACCCTCCTCTGTTTTCCATAATGGCTGCACCAACCTCCTTTCCCACCAACAGTGCAACAGAGCTCCCTCTCCTCCACATACTCAACAACATGTTTCATTTGTTGTCTTTTTGATGATACCCATTCTGACAAGTGTGAAATGATATCTCACTGTGGTTTTGATTTCCATTTCCCTGATTATCAGTCATCTAGGCAGTTGGATTCACACACCAGAAATACACTCTTTTGGTAATGAATTGCAATTTAGGTTCCAGTTGAACATATTGAGTGAATAATTACAACCAAACTCTCATAGTTACCTTATGAACATCTTTTAGAAGATGGATTAGACCAGGAAGTTTCCTAAGGTCATATTCCTCTTTGATTTTTTTGTCTTCTTCTTACATAACTATATCACTTTCATGAAAAGACCTGAGTAGCAGAGCATCTTTTTCCAATTTCTTCTGGCACAGTGGGACATTATGAATGTATTCCGTACAGTTTCTTATATTTGCTTGCTCAGATGATGTATTTCTTACCAAGCTTAAATTTCAGAGGACTTTGTTCTTTGGAAAATGCTATAAAGGATGTTATTAAATCAACAGATAAATTTGTTATAGTGTGTGATAGTTTAGGAAAAAGTACTTTGTCAATATACATTTATGAATTTATCAACTCTACTAGTGGTGTGCAAGAAAATACTTCCATTCTTGGGAAATACTCATTGAAGTATTAGACATAAAGGGGGCATGATATATACAGCTTATTTTCACATGGCTCAGGAAAAGAATAATAGAGAAACATACACATAGGGGGTGTGGTAAAATACTAAGGATAGGTAAATAGAAGTAAAAGACAGGTGTTCTATTTACTATTTTTACTCTTTATTTTTTGCAACATTTAACATTTTTAAAATGACTTCAAAATGTGAAATTTAAGATTAAAAATGTTATTTTTTCACAAATCAAATGGCAACCAAGTCTCATCAACTCTTAATTTCTTCTTGTTTCATCTCTGATGTTGTACAGGTGTCAATTATTTTGAATTTTGTTTGTTTATTTCTGTATTTTTTTTCCCCAGGAAGGAGGTGATATTTATCAGGTCAGCTCCATTTTGGAAAGACCAAGTTCTTATGGTTTTTTTTTAAAGCATGTAGAGGGTCTAAGTAGGCAGGCAATCTGTCAGGCTCCACCAGATGTCCCCATTATTAAGTTGATCTACTATCAATGCCTACGCTCTCTCTCAAAGGCAGGGTAATGGGGAAGAAAAGCAGGTAAGAGAAATGTCAAGGAGAATAGCAGTAGAAGCTGGGGATTGTATCTTAGTCTACTTTGTAAACAGGAAGACAGAAAGTAGAAGCGTTGTGTTCAATGGCCCTCACTGAAAATGAAAAATAACTTTTTTTTCTGTATTAGTCAATGGCATTAGGCATATCATACACCCATTTTATCACAGTCAACACAGTCATATGGTCACAAACCCGATGATAAAGAAGAAAAACAGTTCATGTCTTAAATATCTTCTATTCAGTAAACAGAACAGTTTGTCAAGAAGTCTCAACTTGGTGGGGTAGAAATGTGAAAGAACTTTATTTTTTTCCATCACTACTTTGTTGAATTTCACTTTGCAATCCACTAATGATACCATGTGAATTCCACAGCTTTCCATTCACTGGCAGTTATTAAAATGTGGATCATGTTACAGCTTGAAAACCCAAACCCAGTTATTAAAATTTGGTCCATTTTAAAGCTTCAGAGTCAAACTCAATTTAAAATTCATTTCCTCATCATACTCTGCATAATCCCCCATCCCTCTGCCACCAGTCACTGCTGCCCGTGCAAGATTGAGCCGAGATGCTGACCAGGGAGCAAGAGAGGAAGAAGATTTCTACCTCTGAGACCTGTAGGAGTCCAGTTCATCAGGGAAGCTACAGTTGGAAGGTGGGAGAGGCATAAGCGAAATTTGTCCTGATGCTGAAGCTGAAACTCCAGTACTTTGGCCACCTCATGCGAAGAGTTGACCCATTGGAAAAGACTCTGATGCTGGGAGGGATTGGGGGCAGAAGGAAAAGGGGACAACAGAGGATGAGATGGCTGGATGGCATCACCAACTTGATGGACATGGGTTTGAGTAGACTCTGGGAGTTGGTGATGGACAGGGAAGCCTGGCGTGCTGCAGTCCATGGGGTCACAAAGAGTTGGACACGACTGAGTGACTGAACTGAACTGAACTGAACAAGACAAGATTTTTATGCTCTTGTTATGGATCACTCCTGTTGTTTTTGCCAGTGCTGACTGACTTTTCACCTCCTCCAAATGGCAGACTTGTAAACTCTGCCTCTCTCATTGGATGCGTGTTTGTTTGTTTGTTTTGTGTTTTGTTTTAATATTTATTTTATTTTTGGTTGCATCAGATCTTAGTTGGGGAATGCAGGATCTTTCACTGTGGTATGTGGGCTTAGGTGGCATGCAGGCTTAGGTGTCCTGCAGCATGTGACATCTTATCTCCCCATCAGGCATGGAACCTGAATCCCCTGCATTGGAAGTGTAGAGTCTTAACTCTGGGACTACCGGGGAAGTCCCATAGGAATGCATGTTTAAGTTATTACATTGCAGGATTTTTCCCTGATCTTGAGTTGGGAGTTCTAAATGAACCAGGGGACTGAAACTCAGCTACCATTTGACTTATGGGAAACTCCCATGTTCCTCCCAAACTGCCTACTGCCTGTGTGCCAGCTCACTCCAATTCTCTTCTTGTATATCCAGGTAGAGCCAGCAAGTGTCCAGCCAAACACTGGAAAGCCAATCCCCTCCCCATCTTGCAGCCACCCCCAGTCACTTGGAGTCACCTTTCATTTTATTTAGGAAGGAAGAGCTCAATTTTTTTCTACCCAGAAACTTTGAAAGACTTCAAATCTAAATCAAATATGACATGGTTTTATATACACTATGAATTTCAGATAGAATAAATTTTTTTCTTCCATATTCTAGTCCAGAATTCCCCTGAATATTCCTCATAGGGAACCTAGAAAGCCACCACTGTTAGGTTATAATAAGACACTCCATCCCTACCCCCATTCTGCAAGGGTGAAAATGGATTAGGGGTAAGTAGGGAGCCTGGATTTTTGTCCTTGCTGGGCAATGATGATCCCTGCTAACCATCCCACCCCTTCCACTTCTCTTTTCCCCCACTTCCATGTCAGTGGAGACTTCTGTCCCCAGCAGGTGGTGATGAGCTGCTTCTTCCTTTCCCTCACGACTTGACATCAGAAGAGTTCTAGCGGAGACTTAGAGTCTGACAACCACCGTGCAGTAACGAGAACACCCACCCAATGATTGTCACTGTGGGGCCCAAGAACTCCTAAACTTACTCAGCAGAGTAAAGAAGCCCCTGTCCCTGGTTATTAACAAAGCCTACATGGGAAGACTAGAGTTCCACCTGCAGCTGGCAGTAATGAAGTAGCGGTGCTTTATTCCCAGTGGAGCAGTGTAAGAGGGTTCCTGCTAAAACAAGGGATTTAAAGGGCATTCAGGCAGTGCCCCCAAGTTTCCAGGTTTAAATTTAAAACAATTAACTGTCATACCAAGAACTCTGACAATAATTTGATTGGGAAAAGAAAATTAGCAGACACCAATAAAAAGGTAATGTTCAGCTCAGTTCAGTCGCTCAGTTGTATCCGACTCTGTGACGCCATGGACTACAGCATGCCAGGCTTCCTGTCCATCACCAACTCGTGGAGCTTACTCAAACTCGTGTCCATCGTGTCGGTGATGCCATCCAACCATCTCATCCTCTGTGGTCCCCTGCTCCTCCCACCTTTAATCTTTCCCAGCATCAGGGTCTTTTGCAATGAGTTGGTTCTTTGCATCAGGTAGCCAAAATGTTGGAGTTTCAGCTTCAGTATCAGTCCTTCCAATGAATATTCAGGACTGATTTCCTTTAGGATGGACTGGTTGGATCTCCTTGCAGTCCAAGAGACTCTCAAGAGTCTTCTCCAACACCACAGTTCAAAAGCATCAGTTCTTTGACGCTCAGCTTTCTTTATAATCCAGCTCTCACATCCACACATGACTACTGGAAAATCCATAGCTTTGACCAGACAGACTTTTGTTGGTAAAGTAATGTCTCTGCTTTTCAATATGCTGTCTAGGTTGGTCATAGCTTTTCTTCCAAGGACCAAGCGTGTTTTGATTTCATGGCTGCAGTCACCATCTGTGGTGATTTTGGAGCCCCCCAAAATAAGGTCAGCCACTCTTTCCACTGTTTCCCCATTTATTTGCCATGAAGTGATGGGACCAAATGCAGATGCCATGATCTTAGTTTTCTGAACGTTGAGTTTTAAGCCAACTTTTTCACTTTCCTCTTTCACTTTTATCAAGAGGCTCTTTAGTTACTCTTCACTTTCTGCCATAAAGGTGATGTCATCTGCGTATCTGAGGTTATTGATATTTCTCCCAGCAATCTTGATTCCAGCTTGTGCTTCAACCAGCCTGGCATTTTGCATGATATATTCTGCATATTAGTTAAATAAGCAGGGTGACAATATACAGCATTGACACACTCCTTTCTGATTTGAAACCAGTCTGTTGGTCCATGTCCAGTTCCAACTTGCTTCTTGACTTGCATATAGATTTCTCAGGAGGCAGGTAAAGTGGTCTGGTATTCCCATCTCTTTCAGAATTTTCCAGAGTTTGTTGTGATCAACACAGTCAAAGGATTTCACGTAGTCAGTAAAGCAAAAGTAGATGTTTTTCTGGAACTCTTTTGCTTTTTCGATGATCCAATGGATGTTGGTAATTTGATCTTTGGCTCCTGTGCCTTTTCTAAATCCAGCTTGAACATCTGGAAGTTCACATACTGTTGAAGCCTGGCTTGGAGAATTTTAAGCGTTACTTTGCTAGTGTCTTAGATGAGCGCAATTGTGCGGTAGTTTGAACATTCTTTGGCATTGACTTTCTTTGGGATTGGAATGAAAACTGACCTTTTCCAGTCCTGTGGCCATTGCTGAGTTTTCCAAATTTGCTGGCATATTGAGTGCAGCACTTTCACAGCATCCTCTTTGAGGACTTAAAATAGCTCAACTGGAATTCAATCACCACCACTAGCTTTGTTCATAGTGATTCTTCCTAAGGCCCACTTCACATTTCAGGATGTCTGGCTTTAGGTGAGTGATTACACCATCGTAGTTATCTGGGTCATAAAGATCTTTTTGTATAAGTTTTCTGTGTATTCTTGCTACCTCTTCTTAATATCTTCTGCTTCCGTTAGGGCCATACCATTTCTGTCCTTTATTGTGCTCATCTTTGTATGAAATGTTCCCTTGGTATCTCTAATTTTCTTGAAGAGATCTCTAGTCTTTCCCATTCTACTGTTTTCCTCTATTTCTTTGCATTGATCACTGAGGAAGGCTTTCGTATCTCTTCTTGCTATTCTTTGGAGCTCTGCATTCAGATGGGTAAATCTTTCTTTTTCTCCTTTGCCTTTAGCATCTCTTCTTTCCTCAGCTATTTGTAAGGCTTCATCAGACAACCATTTTGCCTTTCTTTTTCTTGGGGATGGTCTTCTTCACTGCCTCTTATACAATGTCACGAATCTCCGTCCATAGTTCTTCAGGCACTCTGTTGTTAGATCTAATCCCTTGAATCTATTTTTGACTTCCACTGTATAATCGTAAGGGATTTGATTTAGGTCATACCTAAATGGTCTATTGGTTTTCCCAACTTTCTTCAATAAGTCTGAATTTGGCAATAAGGAGTTCATGATCTGAGCCATAGTCAACTTCCGGTCTTATTTTTGCTGACTGTATAAAGCTTCTCCATCTTTGGCTGCAAAGAATATAATCAGTCTGATTTTGGTACCGACCATCTGTTGAAATCCATGTGTGGAGTCTTCTCTTGTATTGTTGGAAGAGGGTGTTTGGTATGACCAGTGTGTTCTCTTGGCAAACCATAATCACAGAAAACTAACCAAACTGATTACATGGACCACAGCCTTGTCTAGCTCAATGAAACTATGAGCCATGCTGTGTAAGGCCACCCAAGACTGACGGAGCATGGCAGAGAGTTCTGACAAAACGTGGTCTACAGGAAAGGTGATGTACGTATTAGAATTCTCTGACATGTATTTTTTTTTTAAGAGGACTGTATGTTTTGTAGTACTCTTTGATTTATAGAAAAATTGAATGTAGTACAGGGAATATCAACACCCCCACACCTAGTTTCCCCTGATATTGCCATCTGACATTAGTAGGGTACATTTGCCACAATAGATTGACCATAACCATTGCCCTATTATTAACTAAAATCCATATGTTAATCAGATGTTCTTATTCTTCATTTTTAAGTTTTTTAATTTTGGCTGGGCTGGGTCTTTGCTGTGGTGCATCGGTTTTCTCTAGTTGTGGTATAAGAGGTTCTCATGCTGTGGCTCTGGAGTGTGCAGACTTGTTAGTTGTGGCGTGAGGGCTCTCTAGTGGTGATATGTGGGAGCCATGGCATGCAGGATCTTATCTCCCCAACTAGGGATCAAACTCACATGCCCTGCATTGGAAGGCAGATTCTTAACCACTGGACCACCAGGAACGTCCCTAATATCTTATTGTCCACCTGATGTCTTTGTCTTTTCTAGTATCCTTTCTAGGACATCATATTACATTTGGATTCTGTGTCTTTGGGGGCACCTCTCCATTGTGACACTTTTTCAGACTTCCTGTGATGGCTTTGACAGTTTTGAGAAATTCTGAAGAAGTGTTTGTAGGATGCCCCTCTATTGGAGTCTGTCTCGTGTTTTTCTCAGACATCCACCAGTGCTGTGTTTTTGAGAGGAAGCTGCTGCTGCTGCTGCTAAGTCACTTCAGTCGTGTCCAACTCTGTGCGACCCCATAGACGGCAGCCCACCAGGCTCCCCCGTCCCTGGGATTCTCCAGGCAAGAACACTGGAGTGGGTTGCCATTTCCTTCTCCAATGCATGAAAGTAAAAAGTGAAAGTGAAGTCACTCAGTCGTGTCCAACTCTGTGCAACCCCATAGATGGCAGCCCACCAGGCTCCCCCGTCCCTGGGATTCTCCAGGCAAGAACATGGAGTGGGTTGCCATTTCCTTCTCCAATGCATGAAAGTGAAAAGTGAAAGTGAAGTCACTCAGTCGTGTCCAACTCAGCGACCCCATAAACTGCAGCCCACCAGGCTCCTCCATCCGTGGGATTTTCCAGGCAAGAGGACTGGAGTGGGGTGCCATTGCCTTCTCCATTTGAGAGGAAGACCATAGAGGTAAAATGTCATCACAGAAATACCTACTGCTGACATGATTTATTGCTGGTGGTTTTGACCTTGATCATTTGGCTGAGATGTGTTTGGTATCTCTACTGTAAGATTACCCTTTATTACTCCATTCCCATACTCTCATCTTTGGGGAAATTTCTGTTTGCAAAACTCAGACACAAAGAGTGGAGACACAGTTGCCTGCTTGAAACAGTGTATCCATGTAAATTATTTTGAGTTCATCTGCAAGAAAGATTTGTGTCTTTTATCAATGTATTTATTCAATCATTTATTCATATGAATACAAACACTAACTTTTTAAAATTTGGATTATACCCATGGTAGATTCATGTTGATATATGGCAAAACCGATACAATACTGTAAAGTAATTAGCGTCCAATTAAAATAAATAAATTTAAAAAATCATAATAAAATTTGGATTATAATCCAGTACTTTATTTTGTTTCTTGCATCCTTTGAGTTTTGGCCATTGGAATCTCTTGCCATGGTAGCTTCAGTGCCTTTTAGACTGTAGGACTGGGGGCAAGAAGAGAAGGGGACGACAGAGGATGAGATGGCTGAATGGCATTAATGACTCGATGAACGTGAGTCTGAGTGAACTCCGGGAGTTGGTGATGGACAGGGAGGCCTGGCGTGCTGTGATTCATGGGGTCGCAGAGAGTCGGACACGACTGAGCAACTGAACTGAACTGAACTGAACTGAAGTAGGTGGCAGAGCAAAGAAACATACGTGCTTATGCCAACCTGTGTATATATGAATATTTATAAATATTTCTGTGTTTAACTATAGCTATATTAAACTAAACATAAGTCCTTACTGATGTCTTTAAACCATTAACATATGAACCCTCTGGGCTTCCTCTCTTTTCTCAAATATGAACTACTTCTCCAATGATAGGAAACCCAGCTACCACTCTCCACCATCCATTTATGTGTGTATGTGTGGGCTTTGCTGCTCAGTTTTGTCTGACTCTTTGCAACCCCACAGGCTGAACCCTGCCAGGCTCCTGTGTCCATGGAATTCTCTAGGCAAAAACACTGAAGTGGGTTGCCATTTCCTCCTCCAGGGGATTGTCCATTTACTTAACTGTTCAGTTTTCCATGTAGAGTGACTTCTGGACCTATAGAGTAGTATGTTTAGTGAAATAGAGACAAATACTGTATGTCATCACTTATATGTGGAATCCAAAAAAATAATGCAAATGAATCTATATAACAAAACAGGAACAGACTCACGGTTATAGAAATCAAGCTGGAGGTTACCTGTGGGGAGAGGGAAGAGGAGAGAGGCATGTAAAAGGTACGATATTAAGAGATACAAACTTCTGTCTATAAAATAGGTAAGCAACCAGGATATATTGTGTAGCCCAGGGAATCGTAGCCATTATTTTGTAATAACTTTTAAAGAAGCTTAAGCTATAAGATACTGAGTCACTCTGCTGTACATCTAAAACTAATGTAACATTATAAATCAACTATACTTCAATTTAAAATAAGACAAGAAAAGGAAATAAAATGCAAAGATCAAAGAAAGGAAGAAATAAAACTTTCTCTGTTTGTAGATAACATGATAATCTTCACAGAATTCTCAGAAATCTCAAAAGTTTTAGAATCAATAATTTAGTTCAGCAAGGAAATAGAGTATAAGATCAACACGTAAAACTCAACTGTATTTCTGTATAATAGCAATGAACATGTAGAAATGGGAATAAAAGATACAGTATAACTTATTATAGCTCAAATAATGAAATGCTTAGTTGTAAATCTAACAAAAAGTATATGGGGCTTGTAGTTTGAAAATTAACCCTGTATTGTTAAACATACAATTTTAGTTGTTTATGCATCTATCATTCCTACACTATGGCTCTTGAGCAAAACTTGTGTTTAGACATGTTTCTATGTCAATATTAAACATGCTTACTTTTTAAATGTTGCAAGTGTTTCACAAAGAGATCGATAATTAGAGGAAATAGTGACATTCATGCACTTGGAGGTTTGGAATGTAGGACTTAGTTTGGTAGTTGCACACTACCATTTGGTAGTTTTAATTATGAAAGAAACCAGTTCAGACAGTGGAAGCTAACACTGTCTCATGTTGTGTGTTACTATGAAGATTAGACGTCATTGTGATTAGCGTCTTCTAATTGCCACATCGATTTCTCTATAATACTTCCACATTTGCTACTAACCATGCTTGAACTTCAGCTCTACAAGGAAAAGAGAGAGAAAAAAGGGGAACCTATGTAAGCAGATAAGAAAAAAATAGTTTGGATGTGTAGGAAGCCTGTGGGAGAGAAGTTGCTCAGATACAGAGATGTGTCTGCTGACGACTCATTACTTGCCTTTTTCCAAAAGAACTACTTGCTTACCCTAAGGACAAAGAGCAGTTAGTGAATCAGTGTCCTTGAAATCTCTCATAGAAAGTATCCTAGCTTTCATTTTACTTCAAGTTCTTGATCTCTCCCTCTTCCGTGACTTCAATTTTTGCTTTGTTTTAGGACAGTTTATGTAATTGAAGCCTCTAAATCATATGATCCTTAAAGGCAAGAATGTGGCATTATATATCTTTATGTCCCTGGAGGGCTCAGCACAGCCATGAGGCTTTGCTCATAGTAAGTGCCCAAAAGTATTCAAGGAAAGAAAGAACACCTCTTTGTTGCCTGTGTGCAAAGGATTGTGTTACATCCTGGGAACACACCAGTTGTTTAAGTGTAAAAGGCACATAGCAAAATAAATCATCATACATATAACTGTAATCATACAAACAAATTATAACAGTATTAAGAGGAATAATTGATTAATTTGAGGTAGAAGTGGGATTATGCTGAGAATCAGAGAGTCATCTCTGAGTAATATTTCAGTTGAAATCTGGGCTGAGGAATTCTCCAGATAGAAAGCAAAGCAAAAAGCATTCTAGCAAGAAGGAAACACTTTAATAGAAGATAGTCAGGGCCTTGAAGCACTGAAGTAAGTTAAAATTGAGAGTTTCTCTCCCTCTCCCTCCACCTCCATAACTCTCTCCGTTTCTTCTTTGTAAGAAGTTAGCTGATGCCCGTCTCCTTCCAAAGAAATGAGCTAGATCAATAGGAAGCTGTTCCATCTTGGTTACATCTGAGATCTACAGCAGCTGGGAATGTCTACATACAGTGAAAAACACAAACATGTTTCCCCTGGCTGTCTGAAGAAATATTTCTTTCTGTTGGAAAAAAAAAAAAAGAGAAAGGCTTATTAGTCCAAAAAGATTGGGAGACTTAAATAGCCAGGTAACTTTGATGTAAAAACTATTGAAGTGTCTTCTTTATTTTAATGATATTTTTTTCTTTGGTAGGTGTTTGCTAACTTTTACTGCCCTAAGCTATAGCCACAATACTATTTCATGTCATTTTGAGAGTTTAATTTTTCTCATTTGACAGTTTTAAATCAAGTGCATTAAAACACTTGTTAGATGTCTTCAAAGCAGAGGTAGAGTTAATGAATACACTGCACCAAGTTTTAGGAGACTAAAATCCATGTGGAAGAAGATTTGCTATGACTGAACTTTATGTAATTTGAAACTAGTTATTGATGAGTATACAATACATTGCAATATTTCCACATTCATGATATTATTGAAACTGTTTTGTCTTTTAAATGATATTTGAAAGGCTTTATCATTAAGAAAAATAAAAACTCGCCAAAAACTTAATCAGCCTTGATATATACTATAATGACCATACCTGCCATTATTATTAGCTACTGATGTTCCAAATAATTTGAAAGCATAGAGAAGACAGTTTTGTCACCGTGGAGGTTGGGCCAAGTAGAATAAACATTAGGCTAAAAAGCTAGTATGTTGTAGAGAATTGTGATGAGTGATAATTTGTCCATTTTTCTTTTTTCTTTGTTTTCTTTTTCAACCTGGGAAATTATCTAGATCACTCTTTTATGTTTGTGTTTCCAGTAATTGTCAAACAAAGCCCATTGCTTAGTATCCTCATAGAAACAGCAGATTAACAGAGTGAAGTAAGTCAGAAAGAAAAACACCAATACAGTATATTAACACATATATGTGGAATTTAGAAAGATGGTAACGATGACCCTATATGTGAGACAGCAAAAGAGACACAGATATAAAGAACAGACTTTTGGACTCTGTGGGAAAAGGCGAGGGTGGGGTGATTTGAGAGAACAGCACTGAAACATGCATATTACCATATGTGAAATAGCTCACCAGTCCAAGTTCAAGGCATGAAACTGGGCACTCAAAGCCAGTGCACTGGGCAGCCCTGAGGAAGGGGGTGGGGAGGGAGGCGGGAGGGGTTCAGGATGGGGGACACATGTACACGCATGGCTGAGTCATGTCGCTGTATGGCAGAAACCACCACAATATTGTACAGCAATTGGCCTCCAATTTAAATACATTAATTAATTTAATAAAAAAATAAAATGCATTCAGAAAAGAAAAAAAAAGAAACAGCAGATTTTATTAACTGTCTCTTGTTCCTTTAATTATGGCTTACTGGGATGAATAAAGAATAGAATATTCTGAAATACTGAAATTCTGAATACTGAAAAAATAGAGATGAAAACTGGAAAGGGGAACACTAGCAGAAGTATCTGTGTATATTAGCCTGAGACAACATGTCCATTTGAAATCATTCTATTCCACATCCAAAACCCAGCAGGAAGTTGCATAAGACAGAAGGCTAATCGACATTTGACACTGTTTTAATAAATAATGGATTTTGATATATTTAGGTTTGGAATAATTTAACGATCCCTCACACAGGAATAATATGCTAAATAGATAAGGGTGCTTTGTAAAGAAGAAGCATAACTATTTGAACCTCAATATTTAACTAATTTCTACTTCTGCCTTATTTCTGTACCTATACCTCTAATACACTGGTGAACTCCTCTTTCCTTTTACAACTAAAAGAAATTAAGCAGAGATAAGTCAGATAAATAATTTCACCCAGAAAATTCCTACTGCCACTGTGAGCATTCAATTTTCAAATAAAGGGCATGGAAAGGATAACTGGGCCCATACTTGAAAATATCATGTTTCTCATGGAAGAATAGGAGAATAGCTACCATTATAATCCGTACTCTTCAACACTTAGGGTGTGAAAAAATCATCATATATTTTGAAGTTTTGTTTCACTTTTTCTTCTTCAAAATTTTAGGCTATAAATTATGTTAAAATATAATTGGTTATTAATAATATATTTTTGAACTGTGCCTTAAAAAATTTCATGACAGTGAGAAATTCTAAGCCTTCCTAAGTGATCACTGTCAAGAAATAGAGGAAAACAGTAGAATGGGAAATACTAGAGTTCTCTTCAAGAAAATTAGAGCTACCAAGGGAACATTTCATGCAAAGATGGGCACAACAAAGGACAGAAATGGTATGGACCTAACAAAAGCAGAAGATATTAAGAAGAGGTGGCAAGAAAACACAGAAGAAACTGTACAAAAAAGATTTTAATGACCCTTATAACCACAATGGTGTGATCACACACCTAGGGCCAGACATCCTGAGGCGTGAAGTCAAATGGGCCTTAGGAAGCATCACTATGAAGAAACTTAATGGAGGTGAGAGAATTCCATCTGAGCTATTTCAAGTCCAAAAACATGTTGCTGTTAAAGTGCTGTACTCAATATGCCAGCAAATATGGAAAACTCAACAGTGTCCACAGGACTGGAAAAGGTCAGCTTTCATTCCAATCCCAAAGAAAGTCAATGCCAAAGATGTTCAAACTACTGCACAGTTGCACTCATTTCACATGCTAGCAAAGTAATGTTGAAAATTCTCCAACTAGGCTTCAATAGTAGGTGAACTGAAAACCTCCAGATGTTCAAGCTGGATTTAGAAAAGGCTGAGGAACCAGAGATCAACTTGCCAACATCCGTTGGATCATAGAAAAAGTGAAAGAATATCATAAAAACATCTACTTCTGCTTCATTGACTATGCTAAAGCCTTTGACTATGTAGATTACAACAAACTGGAAAGTTCTTCAAGAGATGTGAATACCAGGGTTCCTGAGTAGCTCAAACAGTAAAGAATCAGCCTGTAGTATGGGAGACCTGGGTTTGATCTCTTGGTCAAGAAGATCCCTTGGAGAAAGGCATGCCAACCCACTCTAGTATTCTTGCTTGGAGAATTCCAGGGACAGAAGAGCCTGGTGGGCTACTATTCATTGGCTCACAAAGAGCTGGACACGACTGAGTGACTAACGCTTTCACTTTCACTTTACCTGCCTCCTGAGAAATCTGATTCAGGTCAAGAAGCAACAGTTAAAACCAACAACAGACTGGTTCAAAATTGGGAAAGGAGTACGTCGAGTCTGTATATCGCCACCCTGCTTGTTTAACTTATATGCAGAGTATGTCATGTGAAATTGTAGGCTGGATGAAGCACAAGCTGGAATCAAGATTGCTGGGAGAAATATCAATAACCCCAGATACGCAGATGACACCACCCTTATGGCAGAAAGCAAAGAGGAACTAAAGAGCCTCTTGATGAAAGTGAAAAAGGAGAGTGAAAAAGCTGGCTTAAAACTCAACATTAAATTAAAATCATGGCATCTGGTCCCATCACTTCATGGCAAACAAATGGGAAAACAATGGAAACAGTGAGAGAGTATTTTCTTGGGCTCCAATATCACTTCTGGTGGTGACTGCAGATATGAAATTAAAAGACGCTTGCTCCTAGACAAAACCTAGACAGCATATTAAAAAGCAAAGACATTACTTTGCCAACAAAAGTCTGTTGAGTTAAAGCTATGGTTTTTCCAGTAGCCGTGTATCGATGTGAGAGTTGGACCATAAAGAAAGCTGAGTGCCAAAGAATTGCTGCTTTTGAACTGTGCTGTTGGAGAAGACTCTTGAGAGTCCCTTAGACTGCAAGGAGATCCAACCAGTGAATTCTAAAGGAAATCAGTCCAGAATATTCATTGGAAGGACTGATGCTGAAGCTGAAACTCCAAAACTTTGGCCACCTGATGTGAAGAACTGACTCACTGGAAAAAACCCTGATGCTGGGAAAGAGTAAAGGCAGGAGAAGGGGATGACAGAGGATGAGATGGTTGCATGGCATCACTGACTTGATGGACATGAATTTGAGCAAGCTCTGGGAGTTGGTGATGGACAGGGAAGTCTGGTGTGCTGCCATCCGTGGGATCACAAAGAGTCGGACATGGCTGAGCTGAACTGAACTCTGAGACACTGGGTAAAACTAGTGTCTTAGGATTTTTCCTAAGAAAAACTAGGATTTTTCTACCTAGGTTTTCTTAGCAATTAAATGGTTTAATATTAATCAGTTAAAATAATAAAAGTTGAATGTCATAACTTCAAAATAATATACTTCAATAAAGTTGCAATATATGAAATTAATATACAGAAATGTGTTGCATTTCTAGACACTAAAAAAGAACTATCAGAAAGAGAGATTAAGAAAACAGTCTTATTTACAATTGCATCAAACCTAGGAATAAGTCTACCTAAGGAAGTAAAAGACCTTACTTGGAAAACTATAAGACATTGATGAAAGAAACTGAAAATAACACAAACAGATGGAAAGATATACTGTGCTCATGGATTAGAGAAATATTGTTAACTGTTGTTGTTGGGGTCACACAGAGTTGGACACGACTGAAGTGACTTAGCAGCAGCAGCAGCAGTCTCTTCTCTTGCTGTCCCATGGACTCTTGCCCACGAGGCTTCTCTCTCCAAGGGATATCCAGGCAAAAATACTGGAGTGGGTTGTCATTTCCTTCTCCAAGAGATCTTCCCTACCCAGGGATTGAACCTGCATTTCCTGCATTGGCAGGTGGATTCTTTACTGCTGAGCCACCTGGAATGCCCTTGTTAAATATTACTCAATGGTGTAGTTCCAAAGGCATTCTACAGACCCAGCACAACCCCCTATCAAAATAGCAATGACATTTTTCACAGAAAGTACAATCAGTATTTCAAGAGTCTCGAGAAAGAACAAAACTAGAGGTATCAGGTTTTCTGATTTCAATGTGTGTGACATGTATGTATGCTCAGTCGAGTCTGACTGTTTGTGACCCCATGGACTATAGCATACCAGGCTCCTCTGCCCATGGAATTTTCAAAGCAAGAGTACTGCAGTGTGTTGCCATTTCCTTTTCCAGGGGATCATCCTGACCTAGGGATGGAACGCATGTCTCCTGCATCTCCGGCATTGGCAGGCAGATTCTTTACAACTGTGCCACCTGGGAAGCCTGTCCCTGATTTCAAACTATACTACAAAGCTACAGTCATCAAAACAGAATGGTACTAGCACAAAATAGACACATAAAGCAATGATACAGAATAGAGAGCTCAGAAGTGAACTCATACTCATATGGTCAATTCATCTATGACAAAAAGAGGCAAGAGGCAAGGATATACAGTAGGCATGCAGGGCAGCAAAAGAGACACAGACATGAAGAACAGACTTCTGGACTCACTGGGAGAAGGTGAGAGTGCAATGATTTGAGAGAATGTCATTGAAACATGTACATTACCATATGTAAAATAGATGACCAACGCGAGTTCAATGCAGGAAGCAGGGCACCCAAGGCCCATGCTCTGGGGTAACCCAGAGGGATAGGGTGGGGAGGGAAGTTGGAGGGGGGTTCAGGATGGGGGTAACACATGTATACCTGTGGCTGATCCATGATGATGTATGGCAAAAACCATCACAATATTTAAGGTAATTATCTTCCAATTAAAAGAAATTAATTAACTTAAAAAAATAATATACAGTTGGAAAAAGACCTCCTCTTATGGAATATTACTCAGCCATAAAAAATTAAATCTTGTCATTTTTGACAACATGGGTGGACCTGGAGGCTATTATGCAAAGTGAAATGTCAGATATAGAAGGAAAAATATCATATGATTTCACGAATATATGTAATCTGAAAAAATCTAAATAAATGAACTAACAAAACAAAAACAGTCATAGATACAGAGAACAAATAGGTTGTTGCCAGATGTGAGGGCACAGGAGGGTTTAGCTTCCTTATGCTACATACCATAAACTTACACAGTACTATATATTAGTTGCATCTCAATAAAACTAGAGGAAAAAATAAGCTGTATTTTTCTCTCCAACTTCTTTCAAAACTTTATCTTTGTCATTGCTCAGTTTAGTTCAGTTTAGTTACTCAGTTGTGTCTGACTCTTGCGACCCCATGGACTGTAGCATGCCAGGCTTCCCTGTCCTGCTGCTGCTGCTGCTAAGTCGCTTCAGTCGTGTCCAACTCTGTGCGACCCCATAAATGGTAGCCTACCAGGCTCCTGCATCCCTGGGATTCTCCAGGCAAGAACACTGAAGTGGGGTGCCATTGCCTTCTCCTAGTTGCAGTTAAATTACAATGGATTTAGTTATGATTTTTCTTTTATTTCATCTTATTTGGGATTTGTTGCCCTTATAAAATCTTTCTTTTGGTATTTTCATCTGTTTTGGAAAGTTCTTTGACTTTTCTGTTAAAATGCTGCTTTGGTCACGATTCATTTCTTTCTTCTTTAGGAATTCATTTGGAGTTATTCTGTCTCAGCTGTCTATCATGATTGTCCTTTACCCATGTTTTCGTGGTCTCCCTGCATATAATTCTGCTGACTTTCTTTTTTATTTTATTATATAAAAAACTTCATTGAAATATAATTCATATGCCTTACAGTTTGCTAATTTAAAGTGTGTAGTTCAGTGACTTTTAGTGTATTTACCGAGTTTTGCAAATTTAACCTCAGTTTTTAAGAATTTCATGTCCTGCCCCCCTAAAAAGAAACCTTGTAACCATTAATAATCACTCATTTAATTTCAGCCTCCCCTCTTGCTGATGCTTATACTCTATTTTTTTAATTTTGTTTTATTCTTTTGTTGTTTTTTTATTTTTAATTGGAGAATAGTTGCTTTACAATGTTGTGTTGGTTTCTTCCATACAACTATATGAAATGTTGGTGTAATTTAATCTGCTATATTATCAGTAATGAGAGTTACATCTTTTAATTTTTTCTCATCTCTGGTCTTTTAAAGGCAGATTCTTTAAAACCTTATATTAAAATGAATATTGCAACTACTGAACCAGTATTCCATGTCTTCTAACCCTTTTGTAATTACATATCTCATATTTTCATTCATTGCTGGGTTTTTAGGGCAATATCTAAGTTCAGGTTTTTAATTACTAATTTGTTGCTTACCTAATATCTTATATATATATAAATATCTTCTTTACAGTTAATGTTATATATTAAAATATCAAATATTTTTCTTTCATATCCTACTATAAAAAATTTGGATAATCCAGTATTATCATCAGTCCCCATACATACTCAAAAGTCCTTTTCTCCCTGTTACCTCAATGCTGTGGTCTTAACTGTAAATGCTTCATGTCATTAAGTTCGTTATCTATTCCTTTCGTGGAATGACTCTTCTTGAACACAGGTTGATTCTTGTTTGAGCACTCATGTGTGCTTTGGATTGTCAGTCAGTGCTTACAATTGCTGCTCATGCTCAGCCATTGGAGAGCAGTAGGTCTTGCTAGTGATCTGTTTTCCATGGTATTGGAAAACGGAAAGTTATACCTGGAAATCCTTTGACAGATCTTATTTGCATGCATGTACATCCAGTTTATCCAGCACTGGGAAACTGACCCAAATGCTCCCACTTATTGATCTTTCTTCTAAAGACATCTTAACTCTACTCTCAGTACCCACGAGGCAAGAGGGAGTCTATGCAACGGATTAATTCACCTCTAAGGGAACCCAAACTAAAAACCATGCAAAGAACCCCCTATTGCCAATACCTATATCTTTAAGTAGAAAGCAAACACTTGTATGTATTAATCAAATTCTATCTCCTTTCTATCTTTTAGGAATTTTGCACAATTTCTGAAACAGAGAGAAGTCTGCTTTTTGCTTTCCAGCAAAATGGTGATAAGTTAGTTTATTTTAATAGCTTTTAGAAAATAAGAATGAAATATGGCATGAATCTGGTCTCATATCTTTAAATCAATATATAGCATGTTGAAATCAGTATAATATGAATTAATATATATGAAGCATGATTTTGCAAATCGGTGAATTTAAGATAAATTTTCTTGGTACAATCATTTAACTGCTTGAAAAACTGGGAGAAAAAAATGTCACATTATCATGTTTAAAAGGCCCCTTTCACCATGAAACAAATAGGAAAAAATGATAGATTTGACAATGTAAAAATTGAGTTCTTGATACATCAAAAATACCATAAATAAGTGCAAAATACACATGAATTGGGAAAATAGATGTAGAATTTATATTTTCACATTGGAAATGCCTGATAAGCAAATAAGTATAATGAAAGATCCAAATATCATCATGTTTGAGAATAATTATGAATTTCACAAAACATAGTTGGAAATGGTGATATTTTATAGAGGTGTGAACTGATAAAATAGTTGAAATAATAACAATAATTCAATGACAAGTCTAAAAATATTACAGTTTAAAAAATTAATTTCCTGTCTATGAGTCACTATAAACATATCATCAAATGAAAGAGTCCCTTTGACCTAACATCAAAATTTGTCCTCCAATAAAAGTATTAAAAAGAAATTTGCAGGACTCATATAAAAATAACTTTAATATATTTGAAAGAATTAAAGAAACAATGATAAAATTAAAACTTTATTTTGGATGAAGAAGAATATAATAAGCTTGTCAGTTTTCTTCATAAAATAAAAATGTCGATAATATTGTTGTTTCTATAATTATGATAACAACAGGGTGAGAGGAGACATTGAAAGAAGAGACTGAAAAACACTGCTAAAGATTATCGGAAAGGATATAAAATCCTATAAAACAGGAGTAATGGAATAAATCTAGTTGTATAACATATTTAAACAGTGGTATTAAATGCAATTTAGTGGTAGTGGTATTAAATACAATTAAAGCAGAGTAATGAATCGAACTAGAGAGTCTAAAAATAAATATGCAGGAACTTAGAATATGCACTTCAAAATCACTATGGAAAGGAAATTTGTTCAGTTCATAATTTTGGGACAGGAATCTAGCACTTTAGTGGAAGATTATGAAGTGGGATACTTTGACTAAAATCAGATACAGATGGCTCCAAATTTTTAATTGAATAAATATGAAATAACCAGTGATCATTAAACATTCTTAATCTTCAAATTATACAAGCCTCATCCCTTTGATCATGGTAAGAAACTCAGAAGATGTAAAAGTATATAGCTCCATCGAAATACACATGTTAAAAATCATCTTCCTGGCCAAAATAAAACCATCATCAAAACCAAATGCAAGTAGAAAAAAAAATAAAATCAATTTAAACACATATAATAGAAAATTAGCAATGTCTTAGTATCTAATAATGCTTATGAATCATAAAATAAGGCTGAATTTATCAATAACACATTTGAAAAAACTAAATTTAGAAAATTCACAGGGCCAATGTCAATAGCACTTACAAGAAAAATTGTCAACTTTATTAAAACTCCAAAAATGATCAAAGTTAATACAAGTTAAAAATATGTAATTTTTCAGTGAAAGTGGTTAAAATTATAATACCCACTGAGGCAAAAATTTGGGGAAAAGGGTATTTCCCCTTGTACATGGTAAACATGTAAACTGGAACAAATTCTGGGAATGGCAGTATATCATCACATATCAACAGCCTTAAGATACTGAACTCAATATGACCTACCTATTTCATGTTAGTTAATTCATCCGCTATAGGAAGCATTTGAGTTCTTTATTGAACCACATTTATTGACTAGGTTCCACTTGACCACCACTCACTGTGAGGAGCCCATTACAAACATCACTTTACCCAACACATGCTATCTATTACCAAGTAGGAAGGTCTTGGTATCCTGATTCCCACACGCAAACACTTATTAAACACAGGAGAGAAGATGATTTCGCAAATGGTGCACAGTTACTTGAATTAAGCAGCAGCTGTTTAAAATTTATATGCACACTTATACTTTTTTATTTATAAATACATATATGTATATATTAGCTATTTATATATATAATCATCTGAAATTTTATAGTCCCTTAAAAGACAGAAAATGACTCTAAGCAATGAGAAACTTCCAAGATTTTGAGTAGATGAGTGACAGGGCTAAAGTGTATGTATCTGTGTGTGTCATGGTTAAAACAGTAGAAGAATGGGCTTCCCTAATGGCCCACTGGTTAAGACTTTGCCCTCCAATACCGGGGATAGAGGTTCAGTCCCTGGTCAGGAGGCTAAGATCCCACATGCCTCACAGCCCAAACCCAAAACATAAAAAAGAAGGAATACTGTGATAAATTCAGTAAAGATTTTTAAAATGGTGCACATAAAAAAAAATGACAATGGTGGTAGAACACAATAAGGGTTTGATGTATTACAAGCTGTATGTGAGAAGTGCTTAGAACTAGGCATGTAACCAGTATGAGAACAGACTTGGTAATTTATTATTCTCATATTAAAGGAACCAGAGGAGTGAGAAAGGAGTCAGTACTGTTCATCCCTGGAGCAAAGTTTTCTGAAAAGTGCTCTGGAATATTCCTGACTTTCTCCTTTGATAAGTGGTGATGCTGACACCAGAGAACCACTTCCTCCGGAAGACACACGTTTAGGCAAGAGCAAAAAACAGGTAGGAACTCTTGCCATGTTTCTTTTATCTTTATGTGATTCTAATATTTTCTTGCAAGAATTACAGTGATTAGCGCAATGTAAAACAAAATGAGGGCTTCATTGAATTAGCAATTTAAACTTGTGCTATATTAGCATCATGTTGAATTATTACTCATCCTTGCTAATATAGCATTTAACAGGAAATTACACTGTCATGCCAGACTGGTACAAAAAAATCTGAAACCTAATGGGGCATGATGTAAAAAGCTATTATAATAGATACTCACTATTAGGAGTGTGTACAATCTTTCTGATATTTTAATTTTGGATTTTCCCATGGGTATCTATACCAGAGTGGGGGTGGGGGGGGCAGTCAGAGAAAATTCAGAAGGAAGGACAGAATTTGAGTGACTAAGTACTGTTTTGAATAGGATTTCAGTGAAAGAAGTAAATTATTTTTGTCCTCCTTCCTTGGGAGATTTCAAGATGTGTTTTGAAATTTGGGGCTTCTATTAGCCTACTGACAGTATTTTTTTTCATTTTCTCATTTTAATGCAGTATGTTTAGATTCTAGTAGCAGGTTTGTTAATGAATTATCCTTAAACTCCTTGGATGTCCCTAAATGTGTCATAAATTCTTAATCTAAATGAAGAGTTTATAATGAGTCAACTGGGTTCAGTGATCTAGCAATGTGGAACTTAGTTTGATCTGTAGAGTATGGATGGTCCTTGTGTTGTTTTCATCTGTGCAAGGGAATTGATTAATGTAATGGCGTGGGGTATCTGCTGATGCTGGGGAAATAGACTATGGGTTCTTTCCAGGGTCCAATGATAAACATAGTCAATGTTTGGTTTATCTAGTCATCATTTAGTTTGGTGATCTGTATGAATGAGAAAACTTAAATATTTCACTCTATTTTTTTAAAAAGTCTTAATGTCTCAAGACTCAACTTTATCATCATATTCTTAGTGTTATTTCCTTTGTTGTCCTTCACATAGCACTGAAAAACACTGTTCCTGTGCTTCTGAATTACTTCTTGTGTTCCTCATCTGAGCTCCCCATTCTTATTGTCCTTAGACACCTGGTAACACTTCAGTCCATTTGTTCTTACTGTTGCCGACACCGGGCTCTCCCTGAGATAGATTCAGCCTTTTGTAAATTAATTTTTAGTTTTTTATGACCGAAGCATAGTTGATTTGCAATTTTGTGTTTCACATATACAACAAAGTGATTCAGTTATACATACATACAAATATATATATGTATATATTTATTTATGGTTTTTCAGATTCTTTTCTGTTACAGGTTATCACAAAATACTGAGTATAGTTCTCTCTGCTATACAGTAGGTCCTTGTTGGTTATCTATTTTATATATAACAGTGTGTATAAGTTAATCACAAATTCCTAATTTATTCCTCCCCACCTTTTTCCCTTTGGTAACCATAGTTTGTTTTCTATATCTGTGGGTCCATTTCTGTTTTGTAAAGAAGTTCATTTGTATCTGTTTTGTTTTTTTTTAATTTCATATGTAAGTGATCTCATATATCTGTCTTTTTTCTGGCTTCCTTTACTTAGTTTGATAATCCCTAGGTCCATCCAGGTGCAAAAGGCATTATTTTATTTTTCATGACTGAGTAACATTCCGTTATGTACATGTACCACATATTATTTATCCATCCATCTGTTGATGGACATCTAGGTTGCTTCCATGCCTTGGCTATTGTGGATAGTGCTGCTGTAAACACTGAGGTGCATGGAAAATTCAGCTTTAATGGTGCCAGTTGATGTGATTTGAGGGATGGCTCCATAGGAGAGAGAATACAAAACTGTGAATAAAGCATTATATATGAAATTAAACCTTTATTTTTTTTCCAAGTAACATTGTATTTTTACTGAAAAAAGCTGAGCTACTTTAGGCAAATATTATACTTGTTAACTATGATTGGAAGATACATTCCTGATTTATTATCTCCATATTCAAAGAGAATTTCAAAGTAACAAAATAATTCTATCCACCATAAAATCCAGAATAGGGTTGGGCTCTGGGGACCAAATTCATTGTTCACAGGGTGGGCAGAACCCTCTGCCTCTAAACAATCTTTTGAGCTAATTCGGAGAAGGCAATGGCACCCCACTCCAGTACTCTTGCCTGGAAAATCCCATGGACAGAGGAGCCTGGTAGGCTGTAGTCCATGGGGTGGCAAAGAGTCGGACACGACTGAGCAACTTCACTTTTACTTTTCACTTTCATGCTTTGGAGAAGGAAATGGGAACCCACTCCAGTGTTCTTGCCTGGAGAATCTCAGGGACGGGGGAGCCTGGTGGGCTGCCATTTATGGGGTCGCGCAGAGTCGGAAACGACTGAAGCAACTTAGCAGCAGACTTAGCAGCAGCTTTCAGCTCTGAGTCCTGGTCACAGTCTTGAAATCACAGAAGGTTAGAGACTGGAATTACTCAGCTAGATGATGAGTTTCTGGTTCAGACATGAGGAGAGGGTTTCTTGGAAGTGATCAGTGAAGCCTCTGCAGCAGAAACAGAAGACTAGGGCAGAGGGCATGGGGGCCAAACCAGAGGGGCCTGGCACTGGCGGGGGCAGGGGCGGCGGTGAGGAGCCCTCTCACCATTTCCTTGTTTTCATCCGTGTGTCTCCACTCTGTAGAACAGGGGCCGCGTTCAGTCAGTAACCCTGATGTAAGAATGTTCTTCTCACAGTTTCTCATAGAATTTAAAGACAGGGCCCAGTAGGACCCTTGACTGGATCCAGGAGAGATCCCATGGTGCCAGGAGCTAAATGCTTTCGATTACTGAGGTGGTCTGGCCAAAGGTCCCAGCTCCTGGAAGGCATGGTTACGTTGTCTTACAGGGACAGCCTAGGGACGGATCTGTACGATGACACTGGATTGGGGCCTGCAGACTCCACACTGCTCAGGCCACGAATCATAGCCCTCGACACTGTGGTCAAACAATACAAAGCGGACGCCCTTCTTGATGTTGGTGAATGCGTGCATGATCCGAAAGGAGAAACTGCCTGTCCGTGGCCGGACGGGAAAACGTTTATGGAAAAAATAATGCAAGATGGCATAGTTGGCATCTAGAAGCTTGACGACTAGATGATACATCTGGTCACTGCCTTGTTGCTCTGTCCAGCGGCGACAGACAGAAATCCAAATCTTTCCAATATCCAGGAGTTCCCACCACAGACCCTCCTCCTCCAGGTCCAAAATTTCTCCCTTGTACCAACACCTGTAGGCAGGACTGTAGCTCATCTCCCCAGAAGTCTTCAGCCTGACCCCCAAGTCTTCCTCTTCCTCCGAGCCATCGCTACAGCTCAGCATCATACAGTCCCAGAGATCTTCTTTGCCCGGGGGGTTCGCGGTGAGCTTGCGTCCTATGGGTCTGCGCTCGCAGAAGCGGCCCAGGATGCAGGGCCCAGGATGCAGGGCCCGGGGGCGTCAGCAGGGGGCAGGCAGGTGCGGATGACGGGCCACAGGTCGGGGTGTTTCCAGGGCAGGATGCTCCGCCACAGGTCCCAGCCGTCCACCACGTCTCGCCAGCGCCGGCGCACCGGGCGGCAGTGCCGGAGCAGCGTGCTTGGGGGCAGGTAGCTCAGCACCTTCCGGAGCATCTCGATGGGCAGTTGGTTCAGGCCCGGAGCCTCCTGTGGTTCGTCCCCCGGAGCTGGGACGGGGGCGAGCAGGCCCCAGGAGGTTGAGGCCCCCGTGGTCTCCTCGCCAGGCCCTGCGGCTGCTGCTGCCTTCATCTCAGCCAGTGCTCCTCACCAGTGGGCCTTCACCTTGCCTCCTAAACCTTTATTTAGAATGAGAAAATATATCATAGCAAATATATGCTTTAGAAGGTGACAGGTAACACAAACATTTTAAGTGCAAAATAGTATTGTTATTAACTAATTATTATATCTGTGAAATGCTTTTCCATGCATTTTTGGCTGTGTGTTGATTCCTTGATTGCCTCTTCATATAGGAGTTTTTTGTGCTATCATTTATAAAGAGAATAGAGAGGTAATTCAGTGTTTTCTCTCATATGATTGCTTAAAATCTCTTATTAGTAATAATATAGTAGATGGAGAAGTTTAAGGAATTTTCCTTCTGCTTTATAGTGCATAATGTAATATGTCATGCTTTATAAATGTTGTAAAAAAACTTTATCGAACTTCTTTTATGTATATGTTGAAAGCATCCTGAGCATTTCCAGTTTTCTGATGCAATGACTTAAATATGTTTTGAAATATACAGATAACCAATTTGTTGCCAATGTCCTCAGTTCAGTGGCATGTGAAAATTTTATGTTATCTGCATTGATTTCAATATTTGCATCAAATCAGCAAGAAATTTAATGTTTTTCAATGTCTTTTCATGTTTCATGCCTCTTCATTAAGGAGAATTCTCAAACAATTAAAGAGTCTGTTCATTACTTCTGCTTTAAAGGGAGCAACTGCTACTTTTATGTGATCTAATCATTAGGGGGTCACATTGGCTTCTCTATTTGAAGATGTTTAAAATTCCATTGCTTTGGTGCCTTTTTTTTAATAATCCATTTTTGTCTGAATCTTGTCTTTTGTTTATTAACTAAACATGAGAAAAGAAGCTGCCATTCATAAGTCCAGGTGAGAATCTGTCATTTCTCAGGTTTTCCCTTTTATTGGAATCTTCATTATCTTACCATATTACAGTTAACATAATGTAATTCCAAATAAACTTTTTCTGATGGATCCCTACAGTGTCCAGTTTTAGTCCAACAATATCAAACATGTGGTAAAGTATGATAATAGATAGTGAGCTAAACCAATTCAAGTAAAATACCTTAATAAAGAAATTTTTACAAAAGCCTGTGAACACTTATGAGACCATATTTTTTA
This sequence comes from Budorcas taxicolor, assembly GCF_023091745.1. NCBI lineage: Eukaryota > Metazoa > Chordata > Mammalia > Artiodactyla > Bovidae > Budorcas > Budorcas taxicolor. Next base: position 51,258,129 of record NC_068910.1, on the reverse strand, counting down.
GGCTCCTACCAGAGCCTTAAAAGGGTTTTATATAAGTGAGAGGTATGGAAGCATAAGTTGTTGTGTTTTTATTTCCATTTTAAAGAAACTATTGTTTCAATTGTTTGTGTGTGCTTAGTTGCTCAGTCATGTCCGACTCTTTGTCAACCCCATGGACTATAACGCACCAGGCTCCTCTGTCCATAGGGATTGCCCAGGCAAGAGTACTGGAGAGGGTTGCCATGCCCTCCTCCAGGGGATCTTCCCAACGCAGGGACTGAACACAGGTCTCCCGCATTATAGTCAGATTCTTTACTAGCTGATCCGCCAGGGAAGCCCTTTAATTGTTTAATAACACGATAGCGTATTAGATTAATTAAATATTAGTTGTGGTGTATGGGCTCACTAGTCACAGCATAGGGGTGTAGTTACTCATGTAACTACATGTGTGATTGTGGGATTTTAGTTCCCGTATTAGGGACTGAACCTGCATCCTCTGCACTGCAAGGTGAATTCTTAATCACTGGACCCCAGGGGAGTCCCTATTTTTTTTATGGCTCTTTTCCTCTTTATCTATTCATCTTTCAATAGGCACTTAGGTTGTTTTCATATCTTGGCTTTTACAAATAATGCTGTGATGAACATAGTGAGTGCATATATCATTTCAAATGACCACTTTTACTTTTTTCAAGTGTATAGCCCAAAGCGGAATAGCTGGATCATATGCTGATTCTCCTTTTAGTGTTTTGAGGAAATCCCATGTTGCTCTCTTTAGAGGAAGCATGAGTTTTCTAGCATTATCTCAAATCATCAGCCTCTGGTTCCTCCCCTTTCATATGACATGACCTTTTAGTCTGAAATAGAGAGCATAGAGGTTAAGTAGGCTTGGAGAAATTTAAGAAGGTTCATTTATCTTATCACAAATGCATCAAAAAGTGTATGTATAATGGACAAGTATAAAAGTGAATGTGTCATTAGGTGAGAGCATGAATTTGTGAGAGTAAGTTGGTAAAGGACTGAATAAACAAAAGGGTAAAAACATGAGAAGTTTATGTGATGCACTCAGAATACTTTGTGAAGCTCTTAGAATGTGACTGGGAAAATTTGAGAAGTCTGGATGTTCATGAAAGTGGGAATTCATAAGAATTTGAATGAGTGAGGATGTCAGTGTGCAAAAGAATGGTGAGTGTGGCAGAAGATTGCTTTGGATTAGGGTGTGATCAAGTAAAACAATGATAAGTAAAATCAAGTAACAAATAAACCCCAATCTCTCATTACTGTACTGATTTCAGATCCTCTATCACCAATGACAACTTATAATACATAAAAAAAATAAGTAAATAAAACAGCCAGGACATTATCAGGAAAGATGGGAAGTACAAGCCACCAATGCAGATATTTCCTGCCATTTAAAAATGTAAATCATCAGATTTTACACCTTCTTTTGCTTCAAAATCTTTACTTTTCATTTTACTCATTTTATTATCCATGAAAACATCACTTTCTCAGATTAACACAGTGACTCCTGGTAGTTTGTCACTAAGGATGTTTAACATGAAGAGCAGATGAATTCCAAAATTATGTTAACTCTTACATATCAACTAGAAGGAAGTTGCAGGTGAGATATTCTAAGATAAAATGGAATATTTGCTATCACAGGATACATTACGATAGAAGTCTTTGGGAAGCCCTGGAAGACAAAGGTTGCAAGTACTAAGGAGATCACCATGATTTTGGTCTGTTCCTGAAAAATTCTTATTGAAGTTCCCAGAATCAGTTTCTGCACATAAAACAGAAATTAAAAATGGACACTTATTTCACTATAACATGAAATAAACTCACATATAAGCAACATTGGGCAGGTTTAGAAACTTTATGTCAGGGACCCAGACTCCTCCAGCTCCTCTTTGCCATCCTTCGGTCATCTATGGCAAATTGAAGATGGCACAGATTCTCTGCCCATCTCCCTTGGAGGGGTGATTTCTGTGTCCCTACTCCTTGAATCTGAGCAGAATATGTGACTATTTTAAGTAATAGAATATGGCAGAAGTGACCCCATGACAATTTCTAGGCCCATGCCTCAAGTTACTGTCACTTTCTACTTTCTCCTTCTTGAAACATTTGCTCTTAGAGCCCTGAGCTGTCATGTAACAAATCCAACTAGCCTATTGGAGAGATTACCCAGACAGGCTCTGAGACTACATGAAGAAGGAGAGGTCTCCAGCTGGGTCCGGCCTTTCAGTCTATCTTATCAAAATGCTAGAAGTGAGAAAGGCTGGCCATAGTTCTTGCAGACCAGCCCTGCGGCTCAGCTGAGTTTCAGTGTGAGGCCTCAGCTGATCCTCTGTGGATCAGAGGAATCATTCACAGAATTAGAATATATAGTTAAATGTGTGTTTTCTAAGTTTCTATGTTTCAGGGTAGTTCATAACATAGCAATAGACTACAGTTTTATCTTGTGATGCAGGATGGCTTATGTTGCAGGAAGCTGTGAAGCAGAATGAAGGTACATGGCTCCCACATTTAGGAAGACTTCCCAGAATAATATTTTTTAAATAATATAGATGACTAGAATTTGGTCACACGGTCACATGTGGCTGCAAGAAAGACTTGGTGATATAGTCTTAAGGATAAGCATATTACCAGGTTAAACAGATTCATTTATCTATCCATGGGAGAAGATGTTCTACATTCCTTCAACTCTCTCTTGAACAAAATATTTTCTTTCTTATTGAAGTTTTTTTTAAAGAGTTTATTTCTTTAGAGTAGATTTAATTCACAGCAAAACTGAGGAGAATGTGCAAGAGATTTTCCATATAGGCATGCCCCCACATGTGCATAGCCTACACCACCGCAAACTTCCCTTGCCAGAGCGGTACCTTTGTCACCGCAGATGAACCTGCAAGCATGCATCATCACCCAGAGTCCACGGTTTATGTTATGGCTCACTCTTGGTATTGTGCTTTCAGTGGGTTTGGACAAGTGTATTCATCACTGTGGTCTCAGATCCTCTGTGTTCTTCCTGTTCTTTCCCTTCTCTGACACCAAACACTGGCAATTATTTTTGGAACCCTTTGGAAAACTTTTTACTGTCTCCATAGTTTTTCCTTTTCTGGAATGTCGCATAATTGACCTCATACAGTCAGTAACCTTTTCACATTGGCTTCTCTCACCTAATAATGCACATTTAAGGTTTCTCCATGTCTTTTGATGGCTTGACAATCATTTCTTTTCAGTGCTCAATAATATATCATTGCATAAGTGTACTACATTTTGCTTACTAAGTCACCTACTGAACGATGACTTCCAAGTTTTGGTAATTGTGAATAAAGTTGTTAACATCTATATACAGGTTTTTGTGTGTATGTAAGTTTTTAACTCCCCTGGGTAAAATAACGTGGGGCACAGTTGCTGGATCATATGATAAGAGTAGGTTTAGTTTTGTAAGAAAACTAAAAACTGGCTTTCAAAGTGACTGTTTCATGGTGGCTCAGAGGTTAAAGCGTCTGCCTGGAATGCGGGAGACCCGGGTTCAATCCCTGGGTTGAGAAGATCCCCTGGAGAAGGAAATGGCAACCCACTCCAGTACTCTTGCCTGGAGAATCCCATGGAGGGAGGAGCCTGGTAGGCTACAGTCCATGGGGTCGCAAAGAGTCGGACTCGACTGAGTGACTTCACTTTCACTTTCAGCAATGTATGAGAGTTCCTGTTGCTTCACGTCCTTATTAGCATTTGGTGTTGTCATTGTTTGATATTTTGGCCATTCAGCTTGGTATGTAGTGGTAGCTCTTTGTTTTAACCTGCCTTTCCATGATGACCTGTGATGACATCTGTATATCTTGCTTTTTTTAAGAGTTGGTTGTTTTTTAAGTGTTGAGGCTGTAAAAATTCTTTGAATATATATGTGGATATATTAAAGTGTGTCCTGGAAAATATTTTCTTCCCATCTGTGGCTGCATTCTCATTCTCTATTACCTTTCACAGAAGAGAAGTGTTTTTTTTTTTTTTTATTTTCATGAATTCCAGATTATCAATTATTTCTGTAATGAATCGTGTGTTTAATATTTGTTGTATCTAAAGTGTCATTACCCTACACAAGGTCATCTAGTTTTTGCTTTATGTTATCATTTTGTTTTATACTTTTAATTTTACATTTAGGTCTAAGATCTATTTTTAGTTAGTTCTTGTAAAGAGTGTGAGATATGTATCTAGATTCTTTTTTTCTGTGTGTGGCTGTCCACTTGTTCCAGCACCATTTGTTGAAAAGACTATCTTTGGTCCATTGTCACGTTTGTTCCTATGTCAAATATCTGCTGACTATACTTATGGAGGTCAATTTGGGAACTTTAAATGCTATTCCATTGAGCTATCTGTCCTTTTACCAATAACAAACTGTCTTGATTACTGTACTTTATAGTAAATATTGAAATCTGATAGTGTCAGCCGTCCAACTTTGTTCTTCTGCTTAATATTATATTGACTATTCTGGGTCTTTGGTCTCTTCATATAAACTTTACAATGTTTGCCAATTGCCTCAGAATAACTTGCTGGGATTTTTATTGGAATTACACTGAATCTATAGATCAATATAGGAAGAACTATAATCTTGACAGTATTAAATCTTCCTATTCATGAGCCTGGAATATCTCTTTATCTATTTATTTTTATTTAATTAACCAAAGTTTTATATTTTTATTCAAATTTGTCTTGTACATATTTTGGTAAATTTATACATAAACACTTCATTTTTGGGGTGCTAATGTAAATGGTACTGTGGTTTTAATTTCAAATTCCACTTGTTCATTTCTGGTATAAAAGGAAGTGACTGACTTTTATATATTAAACTAGTATCCTGCAACCTTGTTATAATCACCTATTAATTCTAGGAATTTTTTTGACCAATTCTTTTGAATTCTTTAAACAATGATCATGTCATGTCATCTGTGAATAAAAGTGGTTTTTTTTTACCCTTTTTTTTTTAATTTTAATTTTTACTTTATTTTACTTTACAATACTGTATTGGTTTTGCCATACATTGATATGAATCCGCCACGGTTGTACATGAGTTCCCAAACATGAACCTCCCTCCCACCTCCCACCCCATATCATCTCTCTGGATCATCCCCATGCACCAGCCCCAAGCATCCTATATCCTGCATCAAACACAGACTGGCAATTCATTTCTTACATTATAGTATACATGTTTCAATGCCATTCTCCCAAATCATCCCACCCTCTCCCTCTCCCTCAGAGTCCAAAAGTCCACTCTACACATCTGTGTCTCTTTTGCTGTCTCGCATACAGGGTCATCATTGCCATCTTTCTAAATTCCATATATATGTGTTAGTATACTGTATTGGTGCTTTTCTTTCTGCCTTACTTCACTCTGTATAATTGGCTCCAGTTTCATCCATCTCATTAGAACTGATTCAAATGTATTCTTTTTACTGGCTGAGTAATAGTCCATTGTGTATATGTACCACAGTTTTCTTATCCATTCACCTGCTGATGGACATCTATGTTGTTTCCATGTCCTGGCTATTATAAACAGTGCTGCGATGAACATTGGGGTACATGTGTCTCTTTCAATTCTGGTTTCCTCGGTGTATATGCCCACCAGTGGGATTGCTGGGTCATAAAGCAGTTCTATTTGCAATTTTTTAAGGAATCTCCACACTGTTCTCCATAGTGGCTGTACTAGTTTGCATTCCCACCAACAGTGTAAGAGGGTTCCCTTTTCTCCAATAAAAGGAGTTTTATTTATTCCTTTCCAGTCTGTATAATTTTTATTCCCTTTGCTTATCTTCCTGCATTAGTTAGAACTTCTAGTCCAATGTTGAAAAGAATAACGAGAGGGGACATTCTTGCCTGTGTATGATTTTAGTGAAAAAGTACAGAGTTTTTCACTATTAACAAATATGATATATGTAGATTTTTGTGTACTGTCTTTATTGAGCTGAAGAAATTCACCTCTGTTCCTAGTTTACTGAGACTTTTTATTATTAATGAGTATTGTCTTTTATCAGATACTATTTCTACTTCTTATTGGTGTAATTATGTGATTTTTCTTTTCTGCCTGCTGATATGATGGATTGCGGTAATTAATTTTTGACTTGATTGGTCTCACATACCTGGGCCAAATAACACTTGGTGTGGTGTATAATTCTTTTTGTACATTCTTGGATTCAATTTAATAATATTTTGTTGAGGATTTTCATTTATGTTTATGATAATCATTGGTTTATATTTTCCTTGTTATATCTTTGCCTGATTTTGGTATTATGGTAATATTGGTATCACAGAATAAATAAGAATGTATTCCCTCTGCTTCTATCATCTAAGAGTATAAATAATTGATATAATGTTTAAAAAAATATTTAGTGGAATCCACCAGTAAACTCAAGTGGGCCTGGCACTTTCTCTTTTATATGATTATTAATTATTGATTCAATTTCTATAATAGATAAAGGCTTATTCAGATTTTACAGTTTTTCTTGAGTGAGTTTTGGCAGCTTGTGTCTTTCAAGGAATTGTCTCACTTCAGGTTATCAAATATGTGGACATAAAGTTTTTCATATTTCTTTATTATTCTTTTAATATCCATGGAGTCTGTAGTGATGTTCCCTTTTCATTTCTGATATTAGCAATTTGTTGTCCTCTCTGTTTTTTCTTGATTAGCCTAATCAGCAGCTTTTGAACATTTAATGTATTCTAAAATTCTCATCTGATAAAACTTTTAAGATAATAAAGCAATAAATCTGTGTAACTGTTTAATTTTGTTGTTGTTGTCTAGTCACTAAGCCATGTCCTACTCTTTGTGACCTCATGGACTCTATAGCCTGCCATGCTCCTCTATCCATGGGATTTCCCATGCAAGAATACTGTAGTGGGTTGCTATTTCCTTCTCCAGGGACTCTTCCTAACCCAGGGATCAAACCTGCAACTCCTGCATTGGCAGACATTGGCAGGTAGATTCTTCACTGCTGAGCCACCAGGGAAGCCCTTATAAATGTTTAATATGTCATATTAAACTACCAAAACTTAATGGAATTAAAAACAATACTTATTTATTAAGTCACAGTCCTGGAGACCAGAATCCAGGTGGGCTTGACTGGACCTCTGTGTCGGATTTCACAGAGCTGAAATTAAGGTTTTGTGTGGGCTGGTCTCTAATAAGAATGATCTGGTGAATAATTTACTCCCATGCTTCCACTCAGGTTGATGTCTGAATTTAGTTCATTGTGGTTGGAGGACTAAGGTCCTTATTACTTAGCTAGAGGATTTTCTCAGTAATTTAGGCCCCCTGTATTCCATCTCACACAGTTCCTCTATCTTTAATCTAGCAACAATGAGTCAAGCCCTTCTTACACCTTGAATCTCTGGCATCTTCTACCATCAGCCAGAAAAAAAGCTCTGTGCTTTAAGGGATGTGTGTGTGTGTGTGTGTGTGTGTGTGTGTGTGTGTGTGTGGATGAGAGAAACTCAGAGGTCATTGGGGAAACAGACAAAAAAATAATTGAAACTAATGTTATTAGTGTTGATTTGGTAATGAGCATCCCAGGGACAACTATCTTGAGAGACAGAAGTTGTATCTCTGACCCTACCAAAAAGTGAGGGAAACATTTCCATGGAAGATGATAGCATGAGAAGTCTTGAAAGAGTAGCATAAGCCATCAAGTAAAGGGCTGATGGGGAAAAGAATTTTGAGCAGGCTTTCCCTACCGCCAATGAATGGGGTAGAAAGTTCTCTGTTTGGAATTTAATGGGAGGGAGCAAATACAGGCAACTATTACATCCCTTGCAGTTATTGTAATTGAATATGCACCCAGATGACAAGATTATCACACAGAGTACATTGGAAATGTTTGTAAATAATGGAGAACTCTGTACTTGCTTTTTAATTCTAGACCTATCTTTTATTTCTTAAAAGTGGCTGCTAAATATTGTCCTGTATTACATTTTAATTTTTTTCAATTCAATAGTTGATTGCAAAGGGAAATTTCAAGGAGAACATTATTAAATAGAAATGGCATATTAGTTGCCTATAATAAAAAAAAACTCAGCAGACTGAATAATAGGACTTCCACAGGCTTAGACAACAATGGGTAGATGTGGCCAGAGTTTTGAATTGCTGCACATAATGAACTTTTCCGTGAGTCAGCTCAGAAAATATTTTTCTCCCCTGAATGCACCTGAAGAGTTCTAAGTTTGTCCTCCCTTTGACTTTGAATCTCTGTGTGTAGCGGTTTTCAGAAATTAGCTTTTATGTGATCAAACTACTCATTTTTGATTCTGGATTCAAAGCTTTTGTAATTATGTTCAGAGCACTTTAAAAAAAAATGTATAAATGCATCTTTAATGTATGGAGATTGGACGATCAGCAGCCAAGTGAAACTCGGCAGCACAGGGAAGGGTGTACAGGAGGTCAGTGAAGCTGTTGAAAAGAATAGAAATTAGATCCTCTCAGAAAGAGGTAAAAAATTTGGACTCATCCTAAAAAAGAACTGCCAGAGAGGAATTTAATAACATATCCCTTTATTTATGGGGGCAGAATGTTAGCCACTTACACGAATGCAGACAGTTTGAAACCTGGTAATACCTACCACCTACCTCCCCACCTACCAACTCATGAGAAGCCCAATTGTTGGGTATTTTAAAGTTCCTAGTGCATACACAGCATTTGCCAGGAATTAGTAGAAATGTACAGCAGTTCACATTATATTTATGAAATATCCATGACTGAAAAGGAAGAGGCAAGTACACGGTTAGATTATGAGAGATTTTTACAACTCCAAAAAAATTTTTTAAAGCTCCAGAATTTAAAAACTCCTCCAATTAATATAGTGTGAAAATCAACATGGATCTTGGAGGAGAGATTTTGAAACAACTGTGTTTCATATTTGATGTATTTTTTAGATTTCTATAAAATGTACCTTTAGGCAATAAGCCCCTTGGCATATGCTCGTTACCAAGGAAAATAAAACAGTTATATGACTAATTAGACTTCACCTTCTCAGTTCAGGAAAAGCCTGACAACCCACCCCTTGTTATCATAAACTAATGATGCCTCCCCACATTACATGAAACAATCAGTGGTGAGGTTCATTACAGCTGCATTGGCTTGTTCCATAAATGTCAAGAGATTAAAGGTGAAAGCTTTGGCTTCCCATTTTTTTTTGTAGGTGGGTTTTTAAAAGTTCAATGTGGTCAGATTATTTTAAGATGACAGTTACCGTTTCATCATGTTACCAAAATGCCTAGTAGAAAAGTCTAAAAACCCATTCAAAATCTTCTATTTGCTCTTGTTTGTATTCATGTCAAATACTGTTTCATTGACTTTTTTTTTTTTTACAGTAATCATCTATTGACAGGCTAAAGCAGTCTGTTCTGAGTTGTGCAGACAAAAAGACAATTTGTGTTTCTCAAACAGTTTTTGGTTAATTAACTTTGTGCACAACATCGTAGTATAATACCCCCAGCACACCCACCCTCACATACACACACACACACACACACACACACACACAGGCACACTTCTTTTTAGGTGTTTAGAGTTTTCAGAAAGTACGCTGAGAACAGACTTGTTTGATTAAGCTCAGTTCAGCATCTCCAAAATTTTAAGGTAATCTCTCTGTGTGCAGCTTCTTATAGAACTATTGTTTCTTGAAACAAGCTATGGGGAAACCTGTTTTAGATTGTGCTTACAGACTATCTGTGATTCATCCGACTATCCATGGAAATTATTGATGTCTCACTAAAATAGATTTTGAAAATCTAATGATTTGAAAAGTCTAGTAAAGTTTCTCACCAATTTAAGGCATTTTCCGGTATTGAAACCTCTTTTCTAGTCCCCTGATGGTTCTTTCTGAGATTCAGTAGGAAGTTAGAGATGATTGTTAGGCTGAGTGAGTTTGGGGTTCTGGAAGTTTTTCCTCTTTTAAAAAATGTGGGAGTTGAATTGATCTATTTCTAAGATCTTTTGGAGCGTGAAACTTGTCTTAGTGACCTAACTCAGTGACTGACACATTAATGACAAAGAAAAATCATACTTTCTATATGCTTTGTTGTTCTTGTTTAGCCACTGGGTTCTGTCTGACTCTTTTGCACCCCCATAGACTGGAGCCTATCAGGCTCCTCTGTTCATGGCATTTCCCAGGCAAGAATGCTGATGTAGTTTGCCATTTCCTTCTCCAGGAATCTTCCTGACCCAGGGATCAAACCTGTGTCTCCTGCATTGGCAGGCAGATTCTTTACCACTGAGCCACCTGGGAAGCCCCCTATATGCTTTACTTACTTCATTATCATTTCAGTATTCAACTAGCTAAAAAATAAATCATAGATTAAAGCAGTTGAAACACATAAAACCACTGGACAAGGTAAGAACCACAACAAGAAATAATCTGTTGCTTATTTTGCTTGAGTTTTATAATCCCCTTATCATGGCTGTTACCAGTAACTCCCATATTACAGATAAGACTGAATCTCAAAACTTTATGTAAGGTGTCCTATAGCTTACACCTAGAAATGGAACAGTTGAGATATAAATCCAGGAGGGGTGATTTTCAGTTTCATTCCTGAAATTGAAATGAATTCAGTTTCATTTCAATACTATGCTGATATTAGCCTAGAAACAACAAATTTTAAGTTGAGTGAGAGGAAGGATATGGAAGAAAATGACATTTTGAAACAATAAAAGCTACTCAAGATAACCTGCCTGCAGGTGCTCACCCTGCTGACCCCTTAGGTAAGACCATGGTAAATATAAAATCATTTGGACATATTTTCAGAAAGTCAAAATTATGGGTAAAAATTTTGAGCTGAGCATCTAATTTGTATTCCAACAATAAAACTGTATGAGCACATTTTTAATTTTCTTTTTGCATGTTCCTATTGTCATTTGTTATAAACTATCTTAATGTCTGGGAAACCACACATGTCACAGAAGAATAAAAATAGTGCTATGACTTTTACTGACTTCTGGAGAAGTGTGGACTGCTAATCAAAGATCGCTTTGAAGATGAGAGGTTTGTTGAGGTACAAACATTTAATGTATGATAAAATGAACACAATTTTACCCCCCCAAAAATGTTTTTAAGCATTTAGATGATCTTTTTTTCAAACTTTTAATTCTAAGATGTGAATGCTGCCTTACTGTAGAAGACACTGTGAGCACTTTTTAGCATTCCTTTAAAGAAATTGCCTATACATTTCCTCTGAATAAGAAGATTTTAAAAATTCTATCACTAATGGTGTAACTTTTCAGCACAAAAAAATAAAAGAGCACTTAACTGCAGGGGTGATGAGGAACTAGAGGAGCAAATACGGTTTACACTGAAATGTGATTTTGTGTTGCTAAGGAAGACATAAAGGTCATGGTGGTGTGTGATAAAAGGGTTAAAATAAATGAGAAGAATTTTTTTTATACCCAGAGGGAGAAGAAAGCCACAAGAAAATAGGTCCACTAATGAATGAGGAAGGGCATGAAATTAATGATGACTCTAAAACGGCTGAGTTATTGAACTCATTTTTTAAAATCTGCCTTTAACAAGAGAAATGAAGCAAAGAAATACAGACAATTAGGGAGTAATGAAGACATTGCAAAAATGGCTATAGCCAACATCAGGATAGGGGAATTCCTTACTTGGCAGTCCTTGGAAGATCCATATCTCCCTGAGTTATTTAAGGGTTTGGCCAGCATATTTACTGATCCATGCATATTTTTTCTTAGAAAATGAGAGAATGTTAGCATATTGGGAAATGTGGATAAAACAGACTCTTGAGGGTATTAGAAACTTCTGCCTAGAAAGGTAACCATCAGTAAAGTGTATCATTGAATATCTCCCAAAATATTAAGAATGGGAAACTGGCAGTGTACCTTCAATATGAATAAAGCAGGCCATAGGAATCCGCAATTTTGCCATCACACACCCACAAAAGTTATTGGAAGACAAATAACAAAAGTCAAACATTTGAACCCTGGGGTCATTTCTGATTTGGTGAGTCACCCAGTTGTGCATGAAAAATTAATCTCACAAAGAAAGTTATTGAATCATGGTTTTGAAAATAAGTTAAAGTTCATCATGAGTGATGAAACTACATGGGAAATTACATAAATGACTCAGGGGGCTCAATATGGGCTAATATTGGTTCTATTTTGTTCAAAGAATTTATTATTTATCATTATCAAAGTGATTAATGAATTGTTTGTTTAAAAGATTTTAAAATGATGTTATTCTCTGAAAGTCAGAGAAAACTTATAAAAACTACAAAGAGGCAAAAGGATCAAAACAGAGCTATAAATATCGAAGTGGAGATTTAGGCTAAAAGGAACGATGGGTGGGGTGAGATGAGAGTTCTCGAGAACTCAAAGGCCTTAGCTGGAGGACTTCTGCAGTATCTTGCAGTTGAGATGAGACAGAAATCCAACAACGTAACAGCAGTCCTAATGAAGGAGATCTCTGCTCTTTTTCTTTCTCTTGTTCTTAACTGTCCCAAAAGGTTCTCAAATACTGCAAAGATTTGCTGGTGTGTTTTCTCATCTACTCAATTAGCAGCATGAAGAACATTGCATCCTAAAAGCCGTAGGTTCATAGCCAGGCCATGGGAAAGAAAAAGCAGAAATGAATATAGAAGGGCCTGAAATGAGTGAGAAGAAGACCTCAAATGACCATGAGAATCTAAGTTAACTCTGGGCTGTAGGCTTTTTTTTTTTTTTTTTTCCTGAGGAAATTTAAAAGAAATGCCCACATTAGAAAGTGGTAAGATCAGAAAGAGGGGATGAAAAGTCTTTTGAGGAGTTGGTACCAATATACACTGATTTAACAGAAAAATATAAAATCAGAAATTTGGAAATGGAGCAAAAGCATAGAACAAGCAGCGATAATGTAATACTGCAGAGGAACTCATCAGGCGTATCATGAATACTTGCTTTTGCATGGGAGAACTAGGGTGGGGTTGCAACATTTACCGCAACACAGTGACTTGGTGACCCTTCCGATGCTGCTTCTGTTTCACTCATGAGAAAACCAGGTATTCTGAATGCCCAGTTCAAGTGTTTTAAGCCTCTGCTATTGATGAAAACTCACTGCTTCTCAAAGAGGATGCACTTTGTATTTTCCAAAGCACTTCTTCAGTGTTAATGAGAGCTCTGTGCTGTCAGACACTTGCAATCACCACCACTTACATCACCCCTCTAGGGCAGGCATTGTTATCCAGACATCACAGCTAGGAAGAGTGACAGCCCCTTAAGTAGCATCCCTCGTGTCGTGCAGCACTGTGACGGTGAGGCTGGACAGCACACCCAGGTAATAGCCTCCCCAGGCCTCCCTCCTTCTCCACCTGCTGCTCCACACCAAGACCAACAGAGTGCCGGATATTCTCTCCCTCTCACTCTCTATAAGATCTCTGGTTTCATCATTCTGACTCTGTCCTCAATTCAAAGGAACTGAAATGGGTTCTTGTCAGAGTCAATGATATCAATCACAAGAGCCCAGAGGGATGGCCCGTAATGAAGACATTCCACTCTCCTGAAAGGTCTGTGTCATACTGGTCCAGTGGTCACAGTTCTCACCCTGGCCTTTGATGACCTGCCCTTGGTCCGAGGCATTTTCAGTAGTTCTATACACAGAGCCACTGTCTGCATCTCCCAAGGCGTGATGGTTGCAGTTTCTATGCAGAGCAGCTATGTTTCCCTGAATGAAACCCAGCAGGAGAGACAGGGGAGTTTTTGCTCATATCCTTTGCAAGGTAGGTCTGTATACACATTGTAATACACAGGGACCTCATCTTCACAACCCTGCCAAAAGAAATAGCAACCACTCCAGTATTCTAGCCTGGGAAATCCCACAGAGGAGCCTGGCAGGCTACAGTCCATGGGGTCGCGAAGATTTGGATACAACTGAGCCACTAAACAACAACAGCAACGTTTTCCCAGCCTGTGATTTCAAGTTCTTAAATCAAGGTTTTGGTAGTTGAACCAGATAGCTAATTACTCAGAACATGCGCTAATGAAGACTTCGATAACATCACTACATTCCCTAGAAGTTGTGTCTTCTTGAGCACAGCTTCAAGTGAGAACATAATGTTAACAAGCCAAGAAGTTAATTCATTGTTTCCTAAAATCATTCTCCGTACATGTGTGGAGCTCTGACAGTGTATCGGGAACTACATCCAGTCTGGGACACAGCACAGAGGCAACTGTCACTGAGCATCCTTATCCTCAAACTGGCAAATTATGAGGCATTCCACAATGCTTTCCTTTTTTTTTTTTTTTTTTTGGTCAAAACAGTAAAGTTTGATGACTTATAAATTCAAGGTTTTCCTTTCCATAATGTAATTTTCACTCCCATGTTTCTAATACACTGTCTTAAATGTGGAAGTAATTACATCGTTGAAATAGAATGAGAAGTAGCTTGCAGTGTTGAATACTCCCTGGAGAGTGTGTTGCGTAAGTAAACTTTTTGTGGTTAAAAAGAAAAAATAGTAAAGTTGAAAATCACTGGTTACTGGGAACAGACATGTAAATGGATGACAATGAAACCGCTGCCATATGTTAAAGCACTGTGGGAACACAGAGTAGATTGCATGGACTTTACTAGAGAGGGTAGAATCAGAAGTAGTTCCTGAAAAGAGCAGCAAACCCTACCAGTGTGGTAATGTAACTGGGTTTCTTTTTTTTTTTTTTTTTTTTAATGGTGATGCCTTTTAATTTTTTTTTCTTTATTTATTTTATTTTATTTTATTTATTTTTTTTAATTTTAAAATCTTTAATTCTTACATGTGTTCCCAAACATGATTTTTAAAATTTATATATGTTTAGTCAAAGGATAATTGCTTTACAGCATTGTGCTAGTTTCTGCCAAACTTCAACATGAATCAGCCATAGGTATACATATGTCCTCTCCCTCTTGAACATCCCTCCGACCTCCCTCCTCATCCCACCCCTCTGGGTTGTTACAGAGCCCCGTTTGAGTTCCCTGAGACATAGAGCAAAACATGTAAAATGGCTATCCATTTTACAAATGGTAATGTATGTTTCCATGTTACTCTTGCCATACACCCTACCCTCTCCTTCCTCCCCTCTCACTGTGTCCATAAGTCTGTTCCTATGCCAAGACTGGTTTTTAATCTGCAATTATAAGCTAGATCATCTGAGCAGAGCAGCTTCTGAGTTCTCTGGGAGTAAGCTCTCTAGTCTGGGTAGTCTTTAGATTGGCCCTGCATCCGTGCACAGTTGACTCCAGTTTGCCACCACATCCATCATTCACTGCCTGAAATATAAACTCCCGGCCTTCCACCATCCTTGGCATCATCAACTCAAACCACTCTTGATGTGCTTCCTTACCCAAAGCCTTTGATGCCCAACTCCAACTCTCACTTGCTCTTCTGTGACCTTGAAGCTTCGACTTCTTCATGAGAAAATTCTCATAGGTTCTTAACTCCTTCTCTCAATGAATTTACATTGACTGATAGAGCTTTTTTCACTCAATCTTTTCACACATCTTACCCTCCCAATCTGCACATCTCACATATTTTAGAGGAAACCTGGGCATTTTGTCATGGTCTTGGTTTCTAAAGTACACAGAGGAATATTCTGGATTTTTAAGCAGGTTACATTTAGCCCAGGTGAGAAAATCAATGGGGAATAAAAAGTCAATGGGGAATAATTGATTTAGAAAGGCATACACAGCCAGAGAGGCTCTAGAAATTAAGAAATCATATATTCTATAAGAGCAATCATAATAAATACACATAAATCCCCATCACTAGTCAATACTGCTTTTCCAGGATCCCAAGACTTCTGTATAAAGTCAGTACTTAAGAAGGTTTATCTTGATGGACAAACAAGCAAACTATTAACTATGATATACTATAAAATCTGCTACGCAAAATATAAATAAGATGTTTTCTGAATACCGGGTGGGAGGAAAAGTGATTTGCTTCCAAAGAGTTCCAGTTTGAACACAGAACTGTCATATTGTTGGATTTTGTGCTGTATGTATAGGGAATTCCCACACTTCCCCAGAGTGCTAAAATGAGTGTTATTCCTTTGTCTTGTCTGCAATGTCTTTGCTCATCCAACATTTTTGCTCACTTGACTAACCCATGCCACTTTCTGGGCTGCAGTTAAGATGCTACCTGTTCCTGACAGCCTGATTCACTAAGTGGAGGTCATGTGCCCTATGAAGAGGTCACATACAATTTGCGCTTTCTCTCGTTTTAGTACGGCACGCTAGAGATAGTCATTGGTTCCATGGTCCTTACCTAGAACAGTGCTTGGCAACTTCAGCTCTTATTAATACGGGTTGAATTAGTTGAACAGACAAATGACTGGATGAATGGATTTATCAGTGAATTAATGAAGGTACAGATATTTGTTTCTGGCTTTTGAGTGTGAGTCATACTGCAGAGAAAGTTATTGTTTGTGAGAAGAATGAAGTCAAGAGAACTCAGTCTTGTATCAAGAGAAACATACCAAAGTCACACTCTATTTGTTCTTATATTCATTCAGATATTTAGTAAATGCCTGGTTGTTGTGTCAAAAGTGATCTGTAATATTTTAAATTTATTTTTGCTTGGAAGATAATTGCTTTACAATGTTGTGTTGGTGTCTGCCATACAACAGCATAAATCAGCCATAAGTGTACTTATGTCCCCTCCGTCTTGAACCTTTCCCCCAACCCCATCCTACCCCTCCGGATTGTCACAGAGTTCCAGGTTGAGCTCCCTGTGTTATATACCAACTTCCCATTTGCTATCTGTTTTAATATGGTAATGTATATATAAGTTTCAGTCTTACTCTCCCGGTTCACCATGCCCTCTGCTTTCCTTGCCGTGTCCACAAGTCCATTCTCTATGATTGCATCTCCATTCCTTCCCTGCAGATAGGTTTATTGTTACCATTTTTCTAGATCCCATATATATGCATTATGTATGATATTTGTTTTTCTCTTTCTGACTTACTTCACTCTGTATAAAAGGCTCTAGGTTCATCCAGCACACTAGAACTGACTCAACCGTGTTCCTTTTTATGGCTGAGTAATATTCCATTGTATATATGTACCACAACTTCTTTATCCATTCATCTGCTGATGTGTATCTGGGTTGTTTCCATGTTCTAGCTATTGTAAATAGTGCTGCAGTGAACATTGGGGTACATGTGTCTTTTAGCTATGGTTTTCTCAGGGCATGTGCCCAGTAGTGGGGATACTGGGTCATATGGAAATTTTATTTCTAGTTTTTAAATAAATCTCTATACTATTCTCCATAGTGGCAGTATCAATTTATATTCTCACCAATACTGCAAGAGGGTTCCCTTTGCTCCATATTCCCTCCAGCATTTATTGTTTGTAGATTTTTTGACAATGGCCATTCTAACTGATGTGAGGTGATATCTCATTATAGATTTTATTCTCATTTCTCTAATAATGAGTGGTGTTGAGCATCATTTCATGCATTTGTTGGCCATCTGTGTGTCTCCTTTGGAGAAATGTCTGTTTAGCTGTTTAGGTCCTCTGTCTATTGTTTAATGGGTTGTTTGTTTCTCTGGTGTTGAGCTGCATGAGCTACTTGTATATTTTGGAGATTAATCCTTTGTCAGTTGCTTCATTTGCAATTATTTTCTCCCATTTTAAGTTTTTTCTTTTCATCTTGTTTATAGTTTCCTTTGCTGTACAAAAGCTTTAAGTTTCATTTGTTTATTTTTATTTCCATTACTATAGGAGGTGGGTCTAAGGGGATATTACTGTGATTTACATCAAAGAATGTCTGCCTATGTTTTCCTCTAAGAGTTTTATAGTTTCTGGCCTTTCATTTGGGTCTTTAATATATTTTACTTTTATTTTTATGTATGGTGTTAACAAGTGTTCTAATTTCATTCTTTTACATGTTCAGTTCAGTTCAGTCACTCAGTCGTGTCCGACTCTTTGCGACCCCATGAATCGCAGCACGCCAGGCCTCCCTGTCCATCACCATCTCCCGCAGTTCACTCAGACTCACGTCCATCCAGTCCGTGATGCCATCCAGCCATCTCATCCTGGGTCATCCCCTTCTCCTCCTGCCCCAAATCTCTCCCAGCATCAGAGTCTTTTCCAATGAGTCAACTCTTCACATGAGGTGGCCAAAGTACTGGAGCTTCAGCTTTAGCATCATTCCTTCCAAAGAAATCCCAGGGTTGTTCTCCTTCAGAATGGACTGGTTGGATCTCCTTGCAGTCCAAGGGACCCTCAAGAGTCTTCTCCAACACCACAGTTCAAAAGCATCAATTCTTCGGCGCTCAGCCTTCTTCACAGTCCAACTCTCACATCCATACATGACCACAGGAAAAACCATAGCCTTGACTAGATGGACCTTAGTCGGTAAAGTAATGTCTCTGCTTTTGAATATACTATCTAGGTTGGTCATAACTTTTCTTCCAAGGAGTAAGCGTCTTTTAATTTCATGGCTGCAATCACCATCTGCAGTGATTTTGGAGCCCAAAAAAATAAAGTCTGACACTGTTTCTACTGTTTCCCCATCTATTTCCCATGAAGTGATGGGATGTAGATATCTGGTTTTCTCAGCACCACATATCAAACAGACTGTCTTTTCTCCATTGTATATTTTTGACTCCTTTGTCAAAGATAAGGTACCCATATGTGCATGTGTTTATCTCTAGGCTTTCTACCATGTTCCATTGATCTATATTTCTGTTTTTTTGCCAATACCATACTGTCTTGATGGTGACTGTGGCTTTGTAGTATAGTCTGAAGTCAGGAAGTTTGATTACTCCAGCTCTGTTCTTCTTTCTCAAGATAGCTTTGGCTATATGGGGTCTTTTGTATTTCCTTACAAATTGTGAACTATTTGTTCTAGTTCTATGGAAAATGCCATTGGTAAGTTGAAAGGGATTGCACTGAATCTATAGATTGATTTGGGTAGTATAATCATTTTCACAATATTGATTCTTCCAATTCAAGAATATGCTATATCTCTCCGTCTGTTTGTGTGGGTCAAGACAATTTTAAAGATTCCATGAAGTCTTTCAGTACAGTGTGACCAGGGTCTATAATGTCTATAACCTTTATCAAGAGTAGAACTAAGTAAGGCTGAACCAAATGGTCCATAGACCATTGCACGGTCCTGTCCAGTTTGTCTCCTTCTCATCATCATAACAGCACAGATCCCAAGCACCTGGGACATCATCAGTATATATGAGAAAAGTAGTCTTCCTTTGTGATAGTTTTTATTTAATTTTATTTATTTATTTAGCCACATGATGTGACATGTGGGATCTTAGTTCCCTAACAAGGGATCGAACCTGGACACCCTGCATTGGAAGCACAGACTCTTAACTACTGGACCCCCAGGGAAGTCCCATGGTATTTACTTTTAATGTGTAGATGTTTGCCTTTGAAAGTCTCATATTCTTTTTCTTGAGAGATTTTTCCCTATTATATAATCATGTACCTACTTAAGATCAGGGAAAATTATCCATATGAAACTAGATATTACCAACATTTTGATATTATGCATATCACTTCCTCCTCTTCTATATATACTAAATAAATGAGAAAAAAATAAAGGAAAAATACCATATAATGTCTGCATAACTGAAAAGCAGTGGAAAGTGAGTTATGTTAATATCTAGGGAATAGGCAATCCAGACTGAAGAAATCAAGAACTCATGAATCTTAAGATAAGCAAGTATAAGGAATGTTTGACAAATAGTGTTGAAACTTACATGAAAAGAGAAGAGAGCAAAGGAAGAGAGGAAGTGAAGGCCACACCATCTAGGAAAATGAGGTCTTTGTGAGGATTTTGGTGACTGTTCTGAGTGACCTGAGAACCCACTGAAACTTTCATTTTTTTGTTTTTTGTTTTTACATGAAGCTCTCATACTTAAAATTATTCATTTTAAAATGGCATTGAGTGTATTACATATTACATATTCAGTGTGTATTACATATTCAGTGGCATTGAGTGTATTACAATTTTTTGCATCCATTACTTCTAATTCCAGACATTTTCATCAACACAAACTAAAACCCTCTACACATTATTAATGTTAATAATATTATTATTAATATTAATAATATCAATGACAGTGCCTGGTAACCACCAATCTGCATTCTGCTTTGTGGATTTCCTTATTCTGGGTATTTCATAGAAATGGAATCCTAGAATATGTAACCTTTGGTGACCATCTTCTTTCACTTAGTACAGTATTTTCAGGATCCATCCATGTTGTACCATGAGTCAGCCCTTCATTTCTTTTTGTGTCTAAAATTATTCCATTGCATGAATATACTGCAATTTGTTTATTCATTCGTCCTGGGATTTAAAATGTTGTTCTCACTGCTATACAGAGAATAGATTGCAGGGGATGGAGACAGAGCAAGGAAAAAATTTAGGAGTTAATTGCTATCATCAGACTAAGAGATAATGCTGCTATAAAGCAGAATATAATACACAGAGAACAAAGAGAAATGTTCCAATTGAAGCTATTAACAGCAGACAAGATTCTGTAATGGTTTGGATATGTGGGAAAGAAATGTTGCAGGGATGACTGAGATTTCTGGGCCATGGAATTAGATGATTGAAATGACCAATTATTTATAAAGTTGAAATTGTGAAGTAGTAGGTTGAAGTGGTAAAGCCAAGGGTTCAGTTTTGTACATGTTAAATTAGTAATCTTTTCAACTTATTTATCAGATGTCTATTATTATGTAACAAACCATGACAAAACGTAACTTATTTGGTTATGGATCTCTGTGTCAGCAATTCATGCAGAGCTCAGCTGAGTGCTTCTGCTGGCCTCAGCTGCCATTACTCATGTGGTTTCAGTAGGCTGGGGGCTTTGGAGGCTTCACTGGAATCTGGTTGATCTAGGCTAGGAAACCTCAACTAGGATGTATCATTCTTTTCCAAGTGGTTTTATCTTCCAGTAAGCTTAGAATACGCTTTTTTATGAGGAAAATTCAGTGCAATAAGAGGGGAGTGGAAGCTTCATTGTCTTTTGTATTCTCAGTTTGCAACTTTGGCCATGTCCCTTCTACTATGTGCAATTAGTTAAATAAAGTCACGAATTCAACCCAGATCACATAGAGTAAAGAAATTCAGCCGCTTGATGGGACCATCTGTGTCACATTGTGAAGGTATGCAAAGCAGGGAAGAAATGATGGCTTTAAATAAAATAATTTGCCACACCATCAAAGTGGAAATATTGAGAACATGTTGACTTATATGCACCTAAAGTTCAGGAGGGGAAGCCTGGGCAGGGGAGTGGGTGTAGACTGATGGCAAAGAGAATCAATTAGGTAACGAGTGAGGTAGATGAGACCCAAAGAACATTGTATTCAAGAACTGATAATGAAATACACCAAAAATGATTATGCATTTGTTGCTTATGTCATAGATATTGGCTTTTCTGACAGATAAGTATCTTTGAAGTTGTCTTCCCAGTCTGTAATGGTGAGTATTTTCTCTCCAGCCCTAGGCTAAGAGAAGGGCAGTAGTTCATGTGAATGCCAAAATTCTTCCTGTATTAAGCTCATTAAAAGATCTGAATCTCCATTAATATCCAGGAAAACTAGGGCAGCAATGGTCTGCAATGCTAATGGGAGCTATGAATTTGAATTGTCATTGAAGTAATAAGGCCATGTGTTTTAAACACAGGTAAAACTCAGTGGTGAGGGCAGTTGAAAGACATTCATTTTATAACCATGTTGAAACACATACTTTTTATTAACTACCTTGCTGTACATAAAATTGTTTTAGGTCCTCACAATTATGCAAAGTCGAATGAAGCACTTGATCATGTTTTTCAAATGGATCACCACTTAAATAAGACAACAAAAGTGAGATGATACATTTTTTAAAAATCTTAATGGTAATGCAAGAGTGATCATGTTCACAGAAAATACATACATGTATGTAAAACATGGAAAGATATATTTAGCAACAGAGTATAGGAGAGAAGACACAGAGGGACCAGAGCCAAATCCTTACCAATTAGTGGCATCTATAAGTAAACCTCTTCGTCCAGTAAAAACTTCAGTTACCACTTATAGTTCTTGCAGTGTGCAGGCCAGCATTCTGGGTTTCCCTGGTGGCTCAGTGGTAAAGAATCTGCCTGGCAATGCAGGAGATGTGGGTTCAATCTCTGGGTTGGGAAGATCCCCTGAAGAGGGAAATGGCAACCCACTCCAGTATTCTGGCCTGGAAAATTCCATGAATGGAGGAGCCTGGTGGGCTACAGTCTATGGGATCTCAAAGCAACACAACTTCGAGGCTAAATAACAAGGGTACTGTTCTAAGTACATACATATCAAGTCACTGAGTTATCATAGCAACCAACAAAGCAGGAGACATTTTTGTGTCTAACCACGTCCAGCTCCCCCAACTTGTTTTCTCTGTGTTCTACACCACCTCCCCTCAAGTGTGTGCCACCTCTCAGATGATCCCGAAAGCCTTAGCCACTCAGCCAGGATGCAGACACCACTTAGGGGTAACTCCTCAGCTTCCCTCACTTTATAGGGATCATTTTGGAGAAGTATTCCATGTGGTTCCTTGGACAGTCCCGAGGGTGAAGGAGCTTCCATTGTTCACAGAAACTAGCTCAGGGATGCCCTTTCCTGTCTTCCTCACTCTGCTTTCTGCAGTTGCCTTCCTAGTAAACTATCTGCACCTGAATCTACACCTAGGGCACTGTCTGTAGAAAGGAACAAAGTGTCCCTCTGATAGAAAAATGAGGTTATAAAAATTTAACAACTTGAACAAAATCATCTACAAAAATGATGAGAATCTAGGTTCTGTCTGATCTTTTAGGGTTCAAGAGAACCAAATCTTCTAAAATCAAGATATTCATTAATTGTTATAGATAAATAAAATACTTACAGATGTAACTATGAAATTCCATGGTTCTAAATTACAATACTTATTCACCAAAGCAGAAAAGAAATATTTCCTGGATAAGAATGTAAGACCTAGAACACTGAATATTTGGGGGCCAGAAAAGTCTTCTTATTCCTTTGCTATTCTCAAAAAAATTACTAACGAAATAGCCTTCTTTTTACAATTGATTTATTTGTTTATATTTATCTTGGCCTGCACTGGGTCTTCACTGCTGCGTGTCAGCTGTCTTTAGTTGGAGCGAGCAGGGGCTACTCTCTAGCTGTGGTGCACAGGCTTCTCATTGTGGTGGCTTCTCTTGCTGCAGAACACGGGCTCCAGGGTGCACAGGCTTCAGTAGTTGCGACACTTGGTCCCAGTAGTTGTGGCTCATGCTCTTTAGAGCACAGGCCCAGTAGTTGGGGTGCTCGGGCTTAGCTGCTCCAAGGCATGTGGGATCTTCCTGGACCAGAGATTGATCCCATGCCCCCTGCATTGTAAGGCAAATTCTTAACCACTGGAGTCTGAGCCTCATATTTTTATCCCTGAATGTTTATTTCAATATATAATGCACTGAAAGACCCAGAGTTATAGGATTTTTAAAAGTATTCTTTGTGTTTGCTGACTCTTGGTTCCTTCCAGATTTATGGGGAGTTTGATGACAGTTATAACCTATATTTGTATGGAATTTGGTTGCCTGAGTGCTTGCACGTATGTTATCTCATTTAACTGTTAGCGCAACATTATGATGTACATAGAATCATTTTACAGATGAGGAAACTTAATTGCAGTGGTTGTATTTTGCTTACACTAATATACTTTGCATATGCAGAACCACGTAATGAAACCACATATCTTTGTAATCTGTGGCAAGGCTTTGTCTACTGCAGCACAGTGATTTACGAAGTTTTTGGCTACAGCCAATGTTGAGGAAAGCAGTAAAGAGTCTACTTTCTGGGTGAGTCAAATGGAAAGGAGATGGTTTCAGTGAGTCTGTAAACAGCCAGTTCCTATAAAAGTGGTGCTAATCATGCTGTATCAAATATAACAGAAGTTACCTTTAACCATAAAGGAGAGTCGAGTCATTAATTGCTATGTGGCTGTTGTTGTTGTTGTTCAGTTGCTAAGTTGTGGCCAACTCTTTGCAACCCCATGGACTACGGCAGGTGAAGTTTCCCTGTCCTTCACTATCTCCCAGAGTTTGTTCAAATTCATGTCCATTGTCAGTGTGCTTCCAACCATCTCATCCTCTGCCACCCTCTTCTTTTGCCTTCAGTCTTTCCCAGAAATCAGGATCGTTTCCAGTGAGTTGGCTCTACACATCAGGTGGCCAAAGTATTGGAGCTTCAGCTTTAGCGTCAGTCCTTCCAATGAATGTTCAGGGTTGATTTTCTTTAGGTTTGACTGGCTTGATCGCCTTGCAGTCCAAGGGACTTTCAAGAGTCTTCTCCAGCACAACAATTCAAAAGCATCAGTTCAGGTTCAAGTCATTAATTGCTGCTGCTGCTAAGTCATTTCAGTCATGTCCAACTCTGTGCGACCCCATAGATGGCAGCCCACCAGGCTCCCCCGTCCCTGGGATTCTCCAGGCAAGAACACTGGAGTGGGTTGCCATTTCCTTCTCCAATGCATGAAAGTGAAAAGTGAAAGTGAATTCTCTCAGTCATGCCCAACTCTTAGCAACTCTATGGACTGCAGCCTAATGGGTTCCTCCGTCCATGGGATTTTCCAGGCGAGAGTACTGGAGTGGGTTGCCATTGTCTTCTTCTTAATTGTTATGTGGTTACTTTTTGCTAATTTCAAGCTGCTGGCTCACAATATACTTGAAAAGGAGAAGTCAAGAATCTGTATGTGAGTAGTTAGCACTTGCCCTTTCTAAAAAGCCAGGGAAAGCAATTTTTAATTAGTCATTTCAATCTGAGCAGTTTCAGGTAAGATCTTCTATGTTCTTCATCTTTTCACCCTACCTGTGAAGTGATAAAAACCTTTAATTCTGGATAACATTTTTATATGGTCTTAATAAGTCAGCAGTTTCTAGCACTCCCAAGCTCTGTTCTGACCTGTCTCCTTCCTTTCTACAATCTGTCAATACTTTTTTTTTAATTGTGGTAAAAAAATTATATAACCTATCATTTACCATTTTAACCATTTCTAAGTTTACAGTTCAGGAGTGTTAAGTATATTCACATTGTTGTGCAACTATCCCTACCATTCATCTCCATAACTCTTTTTTATACTGTAAAATGGACACTATACTTATTAAACCATAACTCCCCATTCTCCCCTCCCACCAGCCCCTGACAACCATCATTCTGCTTTCTGTGTCTTTGAATTGGACTACCCTAAGAACCTTGTATAAGTGGAATTAAACAGCATTTGTCTTTTTGTGACTGGCTTGTTCAGCATCATGTCCTCAAGATTCAGTTATATTATAACATGCATCAGAATTTCATTCCATTTTAAGGATGACAGATATACCATTGTATGTATATATAACCTTTTGTCTATCCATTTATCCAAGTGTTAGACAATTGGGTTGCTCCAACCTCTTTGCTATTGCAATCAGTGATACTCTGGACATGGATGTGAAAATATCTCTTTGAGATCCTGCTTTCAATTCTTTTGGATATAGAAGTTAAATTGCTGGTTTATAGGTACTTCTATTTAAAAAAAATTTTAGGAACCTCCATACTGTTTTCCACAGCAGTTATGCAGTTTTGTACTCCCACCAATTATACCAAAGAAATCCTCCCACTGTTGTGAAAGTTCTAGGGCCCACAACAGATTTCCCAACCAGGGGATCCAGAAAAGAGACTGAGAACTCCCAAGGAATTTGACTTTGAAGACCAGTGGGATTTGATTACAGAGCTTCCACAGGACTGGGGAAATAGACTCTCGGAGAGCACAAACAAAACCTTGTATGCACTAGGACCCAGGAGAAAGGAGCAGTGACCCCACAAGAGACTGAGCTAGACTTGCCTGTGAGTGCCCAGGAGGCTCCAGCAGAGGCCAGGGATGACAGTGGCCTGCTGTGGGGTCAGGAGCACTGGAGACAATACTCCTGGCATAAGTCCTTTTAAAGAAGGTCGCCATTTCCACCATTACCCATACCATAGTTGGGCCTCAGTCCAAACTACAGGGACAGTACACAGCCCCATCCATCAAAACAATATTGAATTGAAGATTTACTGAGCACGGCCCCGCCCATCAGAGTAAGACTCAGATTCCCCAACAGCCAGTCCCTCCCATCAGGAGGCTTCCACAACCTCTTCTCCTTATCCATCAGAGGGCAGACAGAAGGGAAACCACAATTACAGAAAACTAACCAAACTGATCACTTGGATCACAGCCTCATCAAACTCAATGAAACTATGAACCATGCAGTGTAGAGGCAAATAAGATGGATGGGTTATGGTGGAGAGTTCTGACAAAACATGGTCCACTGGAGAAGGGAATGGCAAACCACTTCACTATTCTTGGTTTGAGAATGCCATCAGTTAAGTTCAGTCACTGAGTCGTGTCCTTTGTGACCCCATGGATGGCAGCACACCAGGCTTCCCCGTCCATCACCAACTCTCAAAGCCTACTCAAACTCATGTCCATCGCATTGGTGATGCCATCCAACCATCTTCTGTCATCCCTTTCACCTCCCACCTTCAATCATTCCCAACATCAGGGTCTTTTCCAATGAGTCAATTCTTTGCATCAGGTGGCCAAAGTATTGGAGTTTCAGCTTCAGCATCAGTCCTTCCAATGAACATTCAGGACTGATTTCATTTAGAATTCACTGGTTGGATCTCCTTGCAATCCAAGGGACTCTCAAGAGTCTTCTCCAACACCACAGTTCAAAAGCACCAATTCTTCAGCACTCAGCTTTCTTTATAGTCCAGCTCTCACATACATACATGACTACTGGAAAAACCGTAGCTTTGACTAGACAGACCTCTGTTGGTAAAGTAATGTCTATGCTTTTTAAGATGCTGTCAAAGATGATCATAACTTTTCTTCCAAGGAGCAAGCATCTTTTAACTTCATGGCTGCAATCACCATCAGCAGTGATTTTGGAGCCCCTAAAAATAAAGTCTCTCACTCTTTCCTTTGAGAATGCCATGAACAGTATGAAAAGCCAAAAAGATATTACACTGAAAGATGAACTCCCCAGGTTGGTAGATGCCCAGTATGCTACTGGAGAAGAGTGGAGAAATAGCTTCAGAAAGAACGAAGAGGCTGAGCCAAAGCAAAAACAATCCCCAGCTGGGATTGTGACTGGTGATGGAAGTGAAGTCGGATGCTCTAAGAACAATACTGCTTAGGAACCTGGAATGTTAGGCCCATGAATAAGGTAAATTGGAAGTGGCCAGACAGGAGATGGCAAGAGTGAACATTGACATTTGAGGAATCAGTGAACTAAAATAGCCAGGAAAGGTTGAATTTTATACAGATGATCACTGTATATACTACTGTCGGCAAGAATCCCTTAGGAGAAATGGAGTAGCCCTCACAGTCAACAGAAGAGTCATAAATGCAGTACTTGAGTGCGATCCCCAAAACCACAGAATGATCTCTGTTCACTTCCAAGGCAAACCATCAATAGCCCAGTAATCCAAGTCTATGCCTTGACCAGTAATGCTGAAGAAGCTGAAGTTCAATGGTTCTATGAAGACCTTTTGAACTAACACCAAAAAGAGATGTCCTTTCCATCATAAGGGACTGGAATGCAAACGTAGGAAGTCAAGAGATAACATGAAGTAACAGGCAAGTTTGACCTTGGGATACAAAATGAAGCAGGGCAAAGGCTAACAGAGTTTTGCCAAGAAAACACTGGTCATAGCAGACTCTCTCTTCCAGCAACACAAGACACATGGACATCAACAGATGGTCAATACAGAAATAAGATTGGGTATATTCTCTGCATCTGAAGATGGAGAAGCTCTATACAGTCAGCAAAAACAAGACTGGGAGGTGACTGTGGCTCAGATCATAAACTCCTTATTGCTAAATTCAGACTAAAATTGAAGAAAGTATGACCTAAATCAAACAGCTTATGAATATACCATTAAAGTGACAAATAGATTTAAGGGATTATCTGATAGATAGAGTACCTGAAGAACTATGGACGAAGGTTCGTAACATTGTACAGGAGGTGGTGACTAAAACCATCCCCAGGAAGAATTGCAAAAAGGCAAAATGGTTGTCTGAGGAGGCCTTACAAATAGCTGAGAAAAGAAGAGAAGTGAAAGGCAAATTAGAAAAGGAAAGATATATCCATCTGAATGCAGAGTTCCAAAGAATAGCAAGAAGAGAGAAGCAAGTCTTCCTAAGTCATCAATGCAAATAAATAGAAGAAAACAATAGAAGGGGAAAGACTAGAGATCTCTTCAAGAAAACTAGAGACACCAAGGGAACATTTCATGCAAAGATGGGCACAATACAGGACAGAAATGGTTATGGACCTAACAGAAGCAGAAGATATTAAGAAGAGGTGGCAAGAATACACAGAAGAACTGTACAAAAAAGATCTTCATGACCCAGATAACCACGATGGTGTGCTCACTCACCTAAAGCCAAACATCCTGGATATCAAAGTCAAGTGGGCCTTAGGAAGCATCACTACAAACAAACCTAGTGAAGGTGATGGAATTCCAGTTGAGCTATTTCAAATCCTGTGATGCTGTGAA
Source organism: Budorcas taxicolor (assembly GCF_023091745.1). NCBI lineage: Eukaryota > Metazoa > Chordata > Mammalia > Artiodactyla > Bovidae > Budorcas > Budorcas taxicolor. The sequence goes on along the minus strand of NC_068910.1, from coordinate 51,229,603 downwards.
AGTGCTGCAGCAAATTTGGAAAACTCAGCAGTGGCCACAGGACTGAAAAAGGTCAGTTTTCATTCTAATCCCAAAGAAAGACAATGCCAGAGAATGCTCAAACTACTGCACAATTGCACTCATCTCACATACTAGCAAAGTAATGCTCAAAATTCTCCAAGCCAGGCTTCAACAATACATGAACCATGAACTTGGAGATGTTCAAGCTGGATTTAGAAAAGGCAGAGGAACCAGAGATCAAATTGCCAACATCCGTTGCATCATAGAAAAAGCAAGAAATTTCCAGAAAAACATCTATTTCTTCTTTATTGACTATGCCAAATCCTTTGACTATGTGGATCACCACCAACTGTGGAAAATTCTTAAAGAGATAGGAATTCCAGACCACCTTACCTGCCTCCTGAGAAATCTGTATGCATGTCAAGAAGCAACAGTTAGAACTGGACATGAAACAATGGACTGGTTCCAAATTGGGAAAGGTGTACATCAAGGCTGTATATTGTCACCGTCTTACTTAACTTATATGCAGAGTACACCATGTGAAATGCCGGGTGGGATCAAGCACAAGATGGAATCAAGATTGCCAGAGGAAATGTCAATAACCTCAGATATGGAGACGACACCACCTTTATGGCAGATAGCGAAGAGAAACTAAAGAGCCTCTTGATGAAAGTGAAAGAGGTGAGAGAAAAAGTTGGCTTAAAACTCAGCATTCAGAAAACTAAGGTCATGGCATCTGGTCCCATCACTTCATGGCAAATAAAAGATGGAGGAAAAATGGAAACAGTGAGAGACTATTTCCTTGGGCTCCAAAATTACTGCAGATGGTAACTACACCCATGAAATTAAAAGATGCTTGCTCCTTGGAAGAAAAGCTATGACAAAACTAGACATTGTATTAAAAAGCAGAGACATTACCTTATTGAAAAAGGTCCATCTAGTCAAAGCTATGGTTTTTCCAGTAGTGATGTACGGATGTGAGAGTTGGCCCATAAAGAAAGCTGAGCACTGAAGAACTGATGCTTTTGAACTGTGGTGTTGGAGAATACCCTTGAGAGTCCCTGGGAGAGCAAGGAGATCAAGGCAGTCATTTCTAAAGGAAATCAGTGCTGAATATTCATTGGAAGGACTGATGCTGAAGCTGAAACTCCAATATTTTGGCTGCCTGATGCAAAGAACTGACTCACTGGAAATAACTGATGCTGGGTAAGATTGAAGGCAGGAGGAAAAGGGGACAACAGAGGATGGTATGGTTGAATGACATCACCAACTCAGTGGGCATGAATTTGAGCAAGTTCCAGGAGTTGGTGATGGACAGGGAGGCCGGACAAGCTGCAGTCCATGGGGGTCACAAAGAGTTGGACACGACTGAGCTACTGAACTGAACCAACAGTACATAAGGGGTACAGTTTTTCTGCATCCTCACCAACACTGGTTATATTCTGTATTTTTTATAGTAGCTATTCTAATAGGTAGGACATAAGGACTAATTATAGTTTTAATTTGTATTTCTCTAATGATTGGTTATGTTGAGCATTTTTTCCTGCTTATTGGCTATTTGTACCTCACCTTTGGAGAAATGTCTATTCAAGCTCTTATCTCATTTTTAAAAATATGGTCTTTTTCATGAATTTTCAGATCTTTCTTACACATCATCCATAGTACTCTTCTCTGTATCTTTCCAATTTTAATACTTCTGCTGCCAAAGCACAAACTGAGTTGTTGATTCTTATGAGAATTTTCAGTGTTTCTCTAACATATTTCCTCTTTTCAAACAAACCACCATCCTCCAACTAGGCACCCAATCCCAACTTTTTCTCCATAAAATTTTGAAGGAAACTTCTATGTTCTTAAAACATTTATTGTTCATGCTCAAGTCATGAGTTCTTCATTTCTTTTTCCCAGGATTTTTTTGTTTCGTGTTGTATTTGTTCATGTCACTGAGTTTGGGAAGAGGAAAATTTTAAGGTCTGGCTTAACTCTGCCACCTTAAATAGCCTGATCAGGTGGAGATGAGTAGGGAGCAATATTTTAGCCTCACATCTAAAGGAGACATAAGTCTTTTCTTTTTTTTTTTTCCATTTTAATCAGAACTTCTTAGTTTTTTCAGTATTGCTGTACAAATCATTTATGTTCACACTGCAGCCAACATTAATTATTGTGGGGAGGGAGGTTGGAGGGGGGTTCATGTTGGGATTGCATGTACACCCGTGGTGGATTCAGGTCATTGTATGTCAAAACCAATACAGTATTGTAAAGTAAAATAAAGTAAAAATAAAAATAAAAAAAAAAGAAAGAAAGAAAATAAAACAAAGGGAGAAATAAATATAAAAAAAAAAAAGAATTTTAAGCAATCTTAATCAATATTGCTTCCTTCTGTGAAACACAGTGGAAATGAAAGAATGCAATTTATCATCAATCAGAAATCTCACAAACATTTAGCCAGAATCCTGCGTTTTCTATTTTTTCAGAGTTTAGTTGACTCCACACTGGCCTTTATGGTTTTAGGACAAATCAAATCCTTTCCATTCTAAGAACTTTGTCCACCTAGTTCCTTGTCAGCATTTCATTGTTTCCACTGCAGTCTTCAGTTAATGTCAGTCTTCCCTGAGGGGCCTTCTTGATACCTAACCTGATAGTGCTGCCTCCCAGCAGTCTCTTTCTGCCTGCACCCACTTTATTTTCTTCACAACACCAGTCACTTTCTGAACTTATCTTATAAGTTTTTAACATGTATGCTTTTTTTAGGGGTGTCCCAGGTATCACAGTGGTAAACAAAACGCCTGCCAGCGCAGGAGATGCAGGAGACGTGGGTTCAATCCCTTAGTTGGAAAGATCCCTGCAGGAGGAAATGGCAGCCCATTCCAAGATTCTTGCCTGGAGAATCCCATGAATGGAGGAGCCCAGTGGCTATTGTTCATGGGGTCCCAAAGAGTCCAATATGACTGAGCGACTGACTGGGCTCACACACAAGCTTGTTTATTGTCAACCCACCCTCACCATCCATTCAAATATTTGTCCCTCAACTGACATGCCCTGTTTCTCACCTCTACACCCTCAGTTACTGTAACAGTGCCTGATTAATAGCATACGGTGAATAAATATATAATGAATGAATACATGTTGACAGTGTCAGCCAGCAAACTCTTTTTCCTGGAAAAAGTCAAATACAGAGTCAGGCCATATGGACCCTGTTGCAACTGCTCAACTCTGACTTGGTAGTATTAATAGAAAAGCACTCATAAACAATATGCAAACAAATAATCACAGTTGAGTTACAGTACTATTTTATTTATGGAAACAGAGCATGAGTTGGATTTGGCCTCTGGATCAAAGTGTGCTGACTGACTACTGGAGTAGGTCATTTGCTGTCAACTCTGGTGTCAGGGTGCACTTAGATGTTGATTCAGATGCTAGTGTTTGCTAGAAGAATTATTAGTAATCATAACATGCCAAAGATAAAATTGGATTTACTTTAAAAATATAGACAATCATTAAGATAAACATTCAGAAGAATATTGGTATTAAAGATAGCATGTTGGTGGAAAGGAAATGTATAAATCACCCTTAGTGTCCAGCAGTGGTCTTCACACTTGAGTGTACATCAGAATCACCAGTGATTGCTGCACTGCCCTTGCAGAATTATTGAAATGATCAGTCTGGAGTGGTGCCTGAGAATCTGTGTTTCTATCCAGTGCTAGGTAGTGCTGATGTTGGCAGGGTGTTAAGATGTGACTGAGATGATGTAGGTGAGACATGAAGGCCTGCATGATGGTAGGGGCTGTGGAAATCACAAGAGTAGAATAATCCCTTAAGCCTTTAGTAGGGATTAAGGATCAGTTGGGTGGGGACTTCCCCGGCAGTCCAGTGATTCAGATTTTGCCTCCTGAACTTGCAGGGGGTGCAGGTTCTGTCCCTGGTGAGGGAGCTAGGATCCCATATGCCTCATGGTCTAAAACCCAAAACAGAAAATATACTGTAACAAATTCAATGAAGACTTACAGTCTTCATTAAAAAACAGAGAGACAAACAAAAACAACCAAAAAATCAATTTGGTATACAGGTAAAGAAAAAAAAAAAAGGAACCATATGACTAAAACATTGTTAGATGGGAAAACAAGGTAAATGATCAATCCATTATTTGAAATAAGTAGTAGTAGGTTTGAAGGAAATGAAATGAATAGTGGGTTTGAAGAAAAGATCTTAAGTTTCAGTTTTAATATGCTGTTTTTGTCATACCTACATTCATTCAAGTGGAATTGTCTAGGAGATTTTTGGAAATACGAGTGAAGCTTGGGAATGAAGTAGGGGACCAAGACGTATACTTTTGGTAGCAGTCAGCAAATGAATGGTTACTGAACCCACAGAAAAATATGAGATAGTCCTTAGAGGATGGGTAGAACAAGAAGAAAGAAAATCTCAGGAATTCTAAACTCTGCCAAGCTAACTATTAATCCATTTTCTGCTTTAACAGAAGTACTAGACTAGTAGTCATATAACTGTACTTGAGTAAGCATGGCATTTCACAATATATTTCCTGATATTATAAATTACGTTAAATGAACCACTCACTTTGACAATGTATGACATTAATACCTAGCTTCAGGAAGATAGATAAGGGATATTGACCCAAGAGCAGAGCAAGTAGAGGATGACTAATGGTATACCAGGAGTCTCTTCTTTCAGTGAATCCTGCTGATAGACCTTCCAGAATGGATAAATTGATGCTTTTTACAAAAAACTGGAACAAATGTGTCGAATGAAAGAATATTCATAAAGAGATGAAGTGGAAGGTTAAATTGTACCTTACCAGGAGTATTTTTCAAAAAACAAGTAATTCTGTGTCTTCATTTTTGAAAAATAATGATAAAGAAGATAAAAAAGGAGGAAGAATAAAACAAAGAACAGATGCCAGTAACGTATATCAATACTGAGATGGGAAGCATAAATTCGAGTGTTTATGTTATCTCATTAAATATAAATGGACCAACCCTCCCAATTAAAAGGCAGAGAACTTCAGACTACATTAAAAAAAAATAAAGACTGATCCCTATGTTGTCTATGTGGTAAGTTGAAAACAAAATATAGAAAAAGATACGGCATGCACCCTATAAGAACAAGAGACATATTAGACAAAGAGGGCTTTAGAACAAGAGTTGTTATCCAAAAATAAAATGAGTTATTCTATAGTGATAAAAGAGAATGGTACGGGGAGGGAGGAGGGAGGGGGGTTCAGGATGGGGAACACGTGTATACCTGTGGCAGATTCATGTTGATGTATGACAAAACCAATACAATATTGTACAGTAATTAGCCTCCAATTAAAATGAATAAATTTATATTAAAAATAAATAAAAGAGAAGAAAAATATATTAATATTAAATGTTAACCTACCTGAAAGAGAGCCTGACTATACACATGGCAAAAACTATCAGCCTCACAAGGAGAAGCTGGAAAATCCATGCACCAGAGATCTTTGTGGGAAGATGGATTTCAGAGCACTGAAAGAAGCTAAAAACTGGATCCAATAGCTGCTTGAACCATGCTGCCAAGTTGAAGAGCTGTAGCTGATGTGTTGCTTACAGGAACCATAAGGCAACCACCAAGTTAACCTCTATTTCTTCTGTGCAGTGCCCTTACTAGCACACAACAGCAAGAAACCACCTTAAAAGGAAAAATCTAATTGTTGATTCCTAGCCCCAGCATCAGAGATGGCGCTAGAGGATGGATGGATTTTGTTTTAGGCAATAATAGTTTAATAAGTGGCACAGTGCTTTCTGATCTATTATGGATCTATCTACTATGGATATCCTTGTATCCTGCCTCAGTTCTGGTAACTGAGAACTAATAATAGTGCCCTATTATGCAAGGCATTGTGATTGAAAACTCGAGTGTTTTCTTATATGAAATTCCATGAGTCCAGATTTCTGATTGGTAAGGTTGATTAGGACTGTGGTTACGCTAGAAAGAGGCTCTTGCTTGCATTTGCCAGTGTGTATCTTGCAGAGCCATTGGGGTGGATTTCATATTGAGAGTCCTGATTCTGCTAGACAATTTTCCCCAGAGATAACAGTTGACTTGGAAAACTGAAAACAGGTGATTATTCATCATCTCATTTGAGGTCGCATTTTCTGTGACCTGAATTTTGACTTGAATTCTGCTCCTCTCAGAAGCTAGTTTTGCCCAGATGTCCAAGTTCTGCTTCACTCCTGAACAGCGTAGTTGCTAGGGGAAGTTCCGTATCCAAGATAATCATATTTTCCAAGTATTGACAGAGTAGATAAATACTGCTTCAGAGGTGTTCCATTTATTTATTGTTGTTAAGGGCATGGCAACCCACTCCAGTAATCTTGCCTGGAGAATCCCATGGCTAGAGGAGCCTTGTGTCCATGAGGACGCAAAGAGTCAGACATAACTTAGCCACTTAGTATGCACGGAGGTGATTCTTCTTCTGCTCTTTGTGGTATCCACTGGAGTCACTCAGTGCTGTTTAACTGACAGCTGGGTTTGTCTAGAGCATCCAAGATGGCTTCATTTATATGGCTGTTTTCTTCAAGGCTGATCTCACATGAAATTTCCTCTCTATGATGGAGTAATAGAGATTCTTCCTATTATGTGGAGAAATAATGGGACATCTTACATGGTGCTCAGGTCCCCAAGAGATCATTAGAGAAACTATCTGTGGTATTAGAGGCCAGACTCAGAAATAGCATAGAGTCACTTTGGCCAAAATCAGTGCAAAAGAAAGATTTTTTCCTATGCCTTGCATACGAGATGCTTTTGTAAAGTAGGCACCTTGCCACATACCTAAGCATGCAGGCAGAATTAATCAGAGCAACATTATGTTGGTGAAAAGACTAATGAGGCATTCTTGAGCAAGTCAGCATTTTCGGAAACAGAACCAATATGTGAAAGCAGGAAGTTCTGCTGTTCTGATAACTTTATTTCAAACAATAGAAAAAATAAGAATCATCACCCATGTGCTCAGACAATTTCTCAAACTATAGTTTAAAGTTATATCTTAATTTGGAGATTGCAAAGCTGAGCACAGCCATACGTGAAACTCCACATGGGTGGACTCAGGGGAAAGACTAGTCAGTCATATGTGTAAATTTTGTGACTTTCCCTCAACAATGCAGAGAATCTGTCATTAAAATAATATCTCATCATTAGATTATGAGTATTTTTTTTTTTATCAGACCACCTGACCTGCCTTTTGAGAAATCTGTATGCAGGTCAGGAAGCAACAGTTAGAACTGGACATGGAACAACTGACTGTTTCCAAATAGGAAAAAGAGTACGTCAAGGCTGTATATTGTCACTCTGCTTATTTAACTTATATGCAAAGTACATCATGAGAAACGCTGGGCTGGATGAAGCACTAGCTGGAATCAAGATTGCCAATGGCAATATCAATAACCTCAGATACGCAGATGACACCACCCTTATGGCAGAAAGCAAAGAAGAACTAAAAAGCCTCTTGATGAAAGTGAAAAAGTTGGCTTAAAACTCAGCATTCAGAAAACTAAGATCATGGCATCTAGTCCAATCACTTCATGGCAAATAGATGTGGAAACAATGAGAGATTTTATTCTGGGGGGCTCCAAAATTACTACAGTCATGGTGACTGTAGCCATGAAATTAAAAGATGCTCACTCCTGGGAAGGAAAGTTATGACCAACCTAGACAGCATACTAAAAAGCAGAGACATTACTTTGCCAACAGAGGTCTGTCTAGTCAAGGCTCTGGTTTTTCCAGTGGTCATGTATGGATGTGAGAGTTGGACTATAAAGAAAGCTGAAAGTTGAAGAATTGATGCTTTTGAACTGTGGTGTTGGAGAAGACTCTTGAGATTCCCTTGGACTGCAAGGAGATCCAACCAGTCCCTCCTAAAGGAGATCAGTCCTGAGTGTTCATTGGAAGGACTGATGCTGAAGCTGAAACTCTAATACTTTGGCCACCTGATGGGAAGTACTGACTCATTGGAAAAGACCCTGATGCTGGGAAAGATTGAGGGCAGGAGGAGAAGGGGACAACTGAGGATGACATGGTTGCATGTCATCACCGACTCAATGGACATGAGTTTGGGTAGACTCTGGGAGTTGGTGATGGAGAGGGAATCCTGGTGTGCTGCGGTCCATGGGGTCACAAAGAGTCAGACAAGAGTGAGCAACTGAACTGAACTGAACCTAATTGAGGCTGCAAAATCTCAAGTCTTTTGCCTTCTATCTAGAGTGTATCCCTTTGCTTTGTGACACCCTTAACTTGTTCCTTATCTCAACTCACTAAACCTTCCTGATATAGCCCCAGCTTTCTTTTAAGAAGTGTATTATTATCATTATTATTACTTTGCTTTAGTAAGAGGTGGGGAAGTAGTCTTCATTATGTAAAATGTGATATACAAATTTGTGTGGAGTGCTTCTAAAAGTAGAATGTCTGCCAAGTCCTCTAGCAACTTTACCAGCGTATAATTAAGCACTCATTTAAGCTATAGTTTATGTTTGTGTGAAGGGAGAGTGTAGAACTCAAAAATAGAAGTTGTTGTGGGTTTTTTTTTCCTGTATTTTTAAATTATATGTTAGATTCTAGTTTTGACAGCTATGGCTTTTAAAGTAACAAAACTGGATTTTCAATTCTAGTAACACAGTGACTGAGATGATGAAGAAAGCATCTTGATACAGGACACCTAAAGAGTCCTGGGTAGAATGTATGATCTATGTAAAATAAGACAACCTTCAGAGGTTAGGGATTAGGAGAAAAAGCAAATTTAGAATAGTACTGAGAATTGATTGCTGCACATTTTCTGGAGCATGTGATTATCTCTGATGGCCTAGTCCTGAATATTTAAGTCTATGCTTTTATGGTAGAGAAGACATACAGCCTTCATTCTAATTTTATAAAGGAATATCTCAACAGAATTTCAGCTTTTTGAAATTTGTTGAAACTTGCTTTGTGGCTCAGCATATTCTTAATTTTTATAACTGTTTTATGTGTGCTTGAAATATATGTATTCTACAGTTTCAAGATAGACTGATTTATATATCAATTGCATTTATTCATGTTACTCAGATATAACACAAGTTTTTTTTTACATTTTTGTTGTTACTGACAGATGTATATTAAAATTATTTACTATGGTCAAATGGAGGTATAGAAAGAAGTACAATGAAACTTTCAAGAGTGATAGATATGTTCTCCATTGTAACTATAATGATGATATCAATTTTGTATATATATCTTAAAATTGATTAAATGGTGTATTTTCAATATGCCAACTGTCTTTTATGTATACTATACCAATGGAGGTCTTAGAATGAGCCATTATTCTTTGCCATTTAACCAAGTACATGAGAAAAAGCATAAGAGTAGATATCTCAGTAGATACAGTAGAAATTCATTTAGTGAATTTCAACATTTGTTCATGAAAGAAGGTATTATTAATGTATTAGAATTTAATAGAACATTTCTTAATCTAGTGTAGGAAGTAGTGTATATCCACACAAACTATGGATATCATGATATTTAGTGGTGAAATATTAAAAAAAAAAAAACTTCCTCAGTGGAATGAGAACAAGTTAAGGTCACCTACTCTTTCTCAGTACTTTAAAACATAGTACTTTTAAACCTGCTGCTGCTAAGTCGCTTCAGTCATGGCTGACTCTGTGCAACCCCATGGATGGCAGCAGACCAGGCTCCCCCGTCCCATGGATCCTCCAGGCAAGAACACTAGAGTGGGTTGCCATTTCCTTCTCCAATGCATGAAAGTGAAAAGTGAAAGTGAAGCCACTCAGTCGTGTCTGACTCTTAGCGACCCCCTGGACTGTAGCCTACCAGGCTCCTCTGTCCGTGGGGTTTACCAGGAGTGGGGTGCCATTGCCTTCTCCAGCTTTTAAACCTAGATTCAGGTAAACCTATACATAAACCAGTGGTTCAATATGTACTGATAGATAAACATATAGGTGCCAAAATAAAGGGTCAGACAAATGTATTTCTAAAAATATTTCCTGTCTATATCAAACTCTTTCAACTATGACTCTTAAAATGCCCATGCATCCAATGCCCTAAATCATCCATTATATTCAGGGAATTGGGCATCCAGGCAGGCAGTAGCCATACACCATACTTAGAATGTAAAAAGCTGTCACTCAAGTAATTTTTCATTCTAAGGCTCAGATAAAAAAGTCTGATTTAATAAAATGTATAGAAAGCTGAGGCTGAAACGCCAATACTTTGGCCACCTCATGCGAAGAGTTGACTCATTGGAAAAGACCCTGATGCTGGGAGGGATTGAGGGCAGGAGGAGAAGGGGACGACAGAGGATGAGATGGTTGGATGGCATCACCGACTCAGTGGACATGAGTTTGGGTGAACTCCGGGATTTGGTGATGGACAGGGAGGCCTGGAGTGCTGCTATTCATGGGGTCACAAAGAGTCGGACACAACTGAGCAACTGAACTGAACTGACTGATAGAGGCCGTAATTCAATAATTCGAGATGCTATTAGCAGATTTGTACAGATGTCTTAGTACTATATGTCTGGGTATGGAACAGTTATGTTTAGCGGTCTTTATAGATTGACCTATTGAAGAATTTTCTTAATGGCAGACAGAACATAATGTGCTGATATCTAAGATAAATAAGCAGCTATTGATCATTTTATTAAATTATACTAACTATACATTTAATAACTGTCCTCAAGAATATCTGTAAGTACTTCCTTTAACAAATGTTTCTCTAATTCTCCTTCACCTGCTCAAAAAGTCATGGACATTTTGCACTGCCTTCAGTAAGTGTTTCAGAAGGAAAGAAACTTTACAAGATTCTGCTCAAATGCAGCAATCATTACTTATTATTTTTCAATTTAATGTCAGTATAAATTAACTTATCTTTGTGCAAGTAGTGTTACAGCTAATAACGCTAAAAAGGATTAAGATTAGAAAGTAAGCTGTCAGTGACAAAGCTCATTAATGGCCTTTATCACCACAAGCTGATGAACTACATCTAGGATAATTGGCCTAATTACAATACATTTGTTTCTTTAGCCAGGTATTCTTTGCTTCACTCTACTAATTACTTATGGGTCTCAGTTTGGCAATTAAATTTCTCTTCCCATTCTATCCATTTCTAAAACTGATAGCATATAGCTCAGATGTCCTATACTTCTGCTCATAATAGTTAAGAACGGCTTTAAGGAGACAAGAAATAGAAATACAGAAAGAGGTATTTTTATCCTCGGGTTTAGGATAAAAAGTGATATAGAGTGAATAATAATTGTTTGGGGTTTTTCACCTATTTCTTTTAAGTGGGGTTGCAAAAATTTATGTAAAATCTAACTATACCAGAGACCCCTGATGTATTTTATTTGATTCATTTCCATAAAACACTTTATTTTGTTTTCATGACAAATAACAGAAACACCCAACTAAATATGGTTTAATGATTTAAAAATCATTTTAAATTATTTTATATAAAAGGTAGTCAGGATCTCATTCTGCATGTCACTGCTGGTGAAGGCAGGTGCTATTTTGGAATTCTCCCTCTAACTTGCCAGAGTAGGGAGGCATGCCCCACCAAGGGCCCGGCTCACACCCATGTGCCACAGCAGTGGGCTGGATGAGGGCCCCCCATCTCCACACCACAACAGGTGGGCCCATGCATCCCATACAGGGGACTTCACTTCAGTGTCCATCTCTGGTGGCCAGAGGAGATTGCACTTTTGAGCCCCATGGGAATCCTCCTGTACAAAGCCACCCACTCCTTCAAGACTGGGAGGGATAGCTGATTTGCCTGCTACATAGAAACAAACAGGCAAAATGAAGAGACAGAGGAATATGTTCCAAATAAAAGAATAAGACAACCCCTCAGAAAAAGAACTTAATGAAATGGATATAATGAATCTACTTAATAATGGGTTTCACCAAACACTGGAGAAGAATGGATAAACACAATGAGAACATCAACAAAAAATTTTTAAAATGTAAGGAAGAACCAAGCAGAAGTCACAGACCTAAAGAATATAATAAGTGAACTGAAAATATGCTAAAAAGGTTCAACAACAGACTGTATGAAGTAGAACAGCAAGTTGAAAGACCAAACAATGGAACTCATCAGGACAGTGCAACAAATAGAAAAAAGAAAATTTAAAAAGTGAAGATATCTTAAAAGGACCTTGGGACAAAATCAAGTGGAACAACCTTTATATTATAGGAGTCCAGAAAGAGAAGAGAGAGAGAAAGGACCAGAAAAATTATTTGAAGAAATACTGGCTGATAACTTCACTAATCTGAAGAAGGAAACAGACATTCATGTTCAGGAAACCCAGACAGTTGGAATTAAGATGAACCCAAGGAGAGTGACACCAGGACATAATATAATGAGAAAAAGTTCAAGATAATGAGAGAAAAAGATTTTATAAGGCTACTATGGAAGACATTTTGAAGGTGTAAGTAATGCCAAGTAAAGATACGAACAATTAGAATTAGCAAGTAAATGATACTAGATTTGTACTCAAAACTGTAAAAAAAAATTGTAAAACTGGAAAAAAAATTGAGGCAATTATTTTCAGACCTTAGACAATAGGAAATCAGATTTGTCATAATTGAGATAAAAGAAATATGTAAGTTAATCCACTAACTCTAACAGGCCTACTGGAGTAGTCTTTAGTGAGCTGAGAACTAAATGGAAGTAACAAATATTGTATAATTTGCTTCTAGGAATAAGTAAAAAGATAAAATAGATTCACTATAATAAGAATAATAAATGAATAATAATAAAACCAAATTTCACAAAAATAAAAGAATCTGCCAATACTTTATCTGTTTACTAGAAGAGAAACTATCACTATTTGCAGAAAATATAGAACAATAGGTACTCCAAGTTCTTTAAAACACATTGCTCAAAACTTCCAACATACAACTAAAAGTATTGTATAGGAAAGTAGTGGAAAACATGGCCAATATTTATTTTTTTAAGTCAGTAGAACAGACTCTAGTATGACACAAATGTTGGAAACAGCTTCAATAGGTTTAAAGCAGCTAAAACATATATTTAACATCCCAGGTGGCACAATTGGTAAAGAATCAGCCTGCCAATGCAGGAGACACAGGAGATGCAAGTTTGATCCCTGGGTTGAGAGGATCCCCTGGAGGAAGGTATGGAAACCCACTCCAGTATTCTTGTCTGAAAAATTCCAGGGACAGAGGAGCCTGGCCAGCTACAGTCCATAGGGTTGCAAAAGTCAGACACGACTTAGCAACTGAACAGCAACAACATTAACAAATACAGCGCGCACACACACACACACACACACACACACACAAAACACCACCCCACACACACACACACACGATTGTCATTGGTGATCAGTGGGGAAACTTACAACAGAAATTTTAAGAAGGTGAAATAAAAGTTCTAGAAGTGAAAGCATAAGAATTAAAATTGTAAAATTCTCTTAATTTGCTTAACAGGAGGTTGTAGAGGTCAGGGAAAAAGAGACAGTAAATTAGAAGAAAGCCTAAAGAGCACAGAGAGAAAATATTGAAACTATAATAAATGGAACATTGGTGGTCAGTGTACAGTATGAAATGATGTAGTATAACTGAAGTCCCAGAAAGAGAATAGAGTTAGTGAGACAGAAAAAGTAAAGAACTAATGGAGAATTTTCCAATTTTCTAAAAAAATATAAACTTAGGCAATTAATTGGAGAAGGCAATGGCAACCCCCTCCAGTACTCTTGCCTGGAGAATCCCAGGGACAGGGGAGCCTGGTGGGCTGCCATCTATGGGGTCGTGCGGAGTCAGACAAGACTGAAGCGACTTAGCAGCAGCAGTAGTAGGCAATTAAAACTATATCTTGGCATAAAAATGTCCAAAACCAAAGTCAATTAAGAAATCTTGAAAACAAACCAAGAAAAAGACACACTACATAGAAACAAACAAGAAATATGATTAATGGTTGGCCTGTCATCAGAAACAACAGAACAAGAACACAATACACTGTTAAAAACTCCAACTCTAAAATTTAAAGATCAACCCAAAATTCTATATGCAGTGAAAATATCCTTTAAAAATAAGATTAAGTAAAAGTATCTTTAGATAAATAAATGGTGAATTTATTGGCAGCTGACCTACACTACAATAAATGCTAAAGAAAATTTTTTTCATTAGCATTTCAGCATAAGAAGTTTGAATGTCCAGAAAACCATGAGAAAAAGAGTGTGACAAATATGTAAATAAATTGAAGATATATTGTTCTTCTGATTTCTTTATATGACAACTGAAAATTTCAGGAAAAAAATATTTTTTTAAGTTGTTGTATATAATGTATACGAATGAAAGATTCATAGCAACAATACCACAAAGAACAGGGATGGGGGATAGAATTACAGTGTTGGAGGTTTCTTATACTTTGGAAGAATGATACAGTATTAATTCTAAGCAGACTGAGAGAAGTTAGGATGCATATTGTAGTCCCAGTTACGACACTTAAACACACACACACATACACGTACACATACACACTGCCATAACCAAAAACAAAAAGTTGAGTTATTAAGACAAAATGTTGAATGAATTTTTTCAGCCAGAAGAAAGTATAAAATAATGAAGCAAGGAGCAGGTAATATATTGGGCAGGTGAAAAGAAAGCCAAGATATATGAAGTCACAAAAATACCAACATTTACATTAAATATAAATAGACTAGATACCCCAGTTAGATGCAGAGACTGTTAGACTAGGTAAAATGCAAATCCCAATATGCTTTGTATAGAACATGTACTTTAATAACTTATACAGTTGGAAAGTAAAAAGATAGATGAGGATATATTATATTTTTATGATATTTTAAAACCAGTTTGGGATTCATTCCTTTAATCAAGGCAAAGTCCTAGATAGCTAGTATTACCAGAGAGAAAAAAAGGAAAATTTATGACATTGAAAAAGTTAATCTGTCAGGGAGACATATCTACCCAAATGTGTATACTCTTGATAATATTAAAAATTCATGGGGCATTTAGTGACAGAGGTGAAAGGAAAAATAAGCAAATGTACAATCCCTAACTCAGTTGTTGATAGAACCAATAAAGTACCACAACACCAGTGTCCCTGCCTGAAATGCTCATTCCTCATATTCTTCCAGACTGACCGAAGTCCTCTTTTCTTTCATCAATTGAGGCTTAGTATTCTGTCTAATCCTACACAGCCTCCCTTGACAACCCATGTAAAGGAGTCATGACTTGACTCGTATTTTCCCATGAGTTGTGTTTGCAGTAGATATATTCATACCAGACATTTTCTCTATTTATTGGTCATTGCTAGTTTCTCCCTGTCCAAATATAAGTTCCATGACTGCAGTCTTTTCTGTCTTGCTGCTCTGTGTTGTACCCTAGTGCTTGGAGCATTCAGACAAAGAGGGACCACACAATGGATGTTTCTTGAATGGATAGATGCCTGAATGAAGGGGGATACGCTTATGATCTGTTTTTTAAAAAATTTAGGGTGAAATTTGTTTAATTATAGTATAGGAACATAAAGTAAAACTTATAAATGTTTAAAGAAAAGCTGTATATCATACTAAAAATAAGAATGTGTGGGTATAAGAGAATGCAGAATAGAAACAACATGGATATAGAAAATGAGGTGTTAAATTTAAATATGCTGATTATTGTTCAAAATAATGATTATTATATTAAATTAGTAAACTAAGAGATAGAAATTTAGGTCTATTATTTAAAATGAAGAGGCAACTAGTAATACATTAAAATTAGATTCTGTACATTTCAAACAACTAAAAGAGGAAGCAAAAAGGAAAGAAAGTATAAGCAGTATAGCAAATATGACAAAGTGTATTTACAAAGGAAATAAAGCTAACCAACAATAATGAATGTAAACTAGAAAAACTGGTGAAGTAAATGGGGGAAAATATTATTATAAAAAGTTATTTTTGTTTTGTAAGAGATATACCCATGAAAGAAAATAAGATGACATATTTTTATTGAAAATAATAAGCATTGGCAAAGACACATGGGCAGATTCAAACAAATATTTAGCAGGGGTCCTGACATTACCATCATTTGAGAATTTAATTGAAGGCCAAATGCATTGGATGAAGCAAATGTGTGCCTTGTAATTATAATGCATGCAATCCACAGAAATATATAACAGTTATGAATCTTTTTATACATCCGGAAACTTGGCATCAAAAATATAGATCCAAAACTGAATGAAGCTAAAGGAGAACTAAAAGCATAATGATTCTTTCAGCCAGGTCTAGATGTAAAAAAGTTAAAATAGGTAAGGCTATTGAGCCTCTGATTAATAATTCTTTGGATAAAACACCTGCTCTTTTAAAGGATACTTGAAATAATTATACATGGCTATATATTAAGCCATGAAAAGTCATAACATATTGCACAAACTGTAATCAATATATTACAAATGTTTTCAATAATACCAAGAAAAAATAGTGACAAATTAAATAAAATAATTTCATGGAACTTAAGAATATCTCTTTTGAAAAATTCTTGAGTTCAAAATGAACTGAAATGTTATAATATTTATTAGTTCTTAAGACAATTTGTAGAGTAATTCACAGTAGAATTGAGAGCAGTGTGTAGCTACCCCACATATGTGTAACATCTCCCATTATCAACTTCGCTCGCCAATGGATGGGGTCTTTTTTCATATTTTATTATTATTTATTTTACTTTACAATATTGTATTGGTTTTGCCATACATCAACATGAATCCACCACGGGTGTACACGTGTTCCCCATCCTGAACACCCCTCCCGCCTCCCTCCCCATACCATCTCTCTGAGTCATCCCAGTCCACCAGCCCTAAGCATCCTGTATCCTGCATCGAACCTAGAATGGCGATTCATTTCTTATATTATATTATGTGTTTCAATGCCATACTTCCAAATCATCCCACCCTCTCCCTCTCCCACAGAGTCCAAAAGACTGTTCTATACATCTGTGTCTCTTTTGCCGTCTTGCATACAGGGTTATCATTACCATCTTTCTAAATTTCATATATATGCGTTAGTATACTTTATTGGTGTTTTTCTTTCTGGCTTATTTCACTCTGTATAATAGGCTCCAGTCTCATCCACCTCATTAGAACTGATTCAAATGTATTCTTTTTAATGGCTGAGTAATACTCCATTGCGTATATGTACCACAGCTTTCTTATCCATTCATCTGCTGATGGACATCTAGGTTGCTTTCATGTCCTGGCTATTATAAACAGTGCTGCGATGAATACTTTTTTTTTTTTTAACCAAGAATGAATCTATATTAACAAATGAGAATTACCAAAGTCCACAGGTTACTCTTGTTGCACATTCAGTGGGTCTCAGCAAGTGAATAACAACATCTGTCCATCATTACGATGTCATACAGAACATGTTCACTACCTCAAAACTTCTCTGTGCACATCCTATTCACCTTCTCGCCTCCACACACAAATTTTAATGTAGTGATAAGTATCAAAAGTCACAGAGTAAACCTAAAATGAGTCTAAAAGGGAAAACTTTTACCTCAAACATTTATACCACTGACAAAAAAATTGTAAAATAGTAAATTCAGCTGGTTTAAAATACAAAGAAAGAGTGAGAGTGAAAGAAAAGAGAAAGAAAGAAGCAGGGTGGAAGGAAGCGGAAGAGTGAGGGACAAACAAAGGAATTTAGGAAGAAAGAATGAGTTAAGATAGAAACAAATATTGATTTATTTATAAACAAGATAATTCCAGCAAAATTATTTAAAACACAAAATTCTTAGGAAAACAAAGCAGCCAAACAAAATAAGTTAAAATTTTTATTTTTGAATAATAAGAAGGATAAAACAGCTTATAGAATGAGAACTGAGAATGCAGAGATAGGAAATGAGCAATGACCAAATAAAGAAAGAAGTAATGGAAAGCATTCTTCACAGTCATGTCAATATATTTGAAAATTTATGTAAAATAAATGATTTCTTAGAAAACATCAATGACAAAAAGTTCCAAAAGGAACTCAAAATATAACCAGATCAATAATTATAGAATATATTAAATAAGTTAAGAAACAGTGCCTGGCAAAAGTGTTTCCTCAGTTGAATTATTTAAAATCTCCAAGGAAGAGGCAGTTTAAGAGTTATCCAAATACAGCAATAGAGAAGAAACCTTTAGAGAAATTTTCCTAGGAAGACAACAAAGAATAAATTAGGAAACATGCAAAATAATCAATGGGAAACTGTAGACCTGTACTGTCCCATATGGTAGCCACTAGCCCCGTGAGACTATTTAAATTTAAGATTCATTTTTGCAGTGGCACTAGTCATACATAGGTCACATTTCAATTGCTTAATAGTCACATTTGGCTAATGGCTTCTGTGTAGGACAAGGCAGAAACAATAGAATGTTTCAGACTTCACTAATAGTTCTGGAAGAAATTCCCCAGTGAGTTTCTCCTTCCAGAACCAGTCACAGACGAACAAATAAACTGGACAGCCTCATTGGCTAAACTTGGTCCATCTACCCACCTCTGAGGCCAGGGAACAGGGATTTAGTGAGACGCTGTGATTTATGGGTCCTGTAGAGTCTCAGGAGAAGATAAACAATCCATGTCACTGCACATTTTCAAATACATTAGACTTCTTTGGCACAAAGGCTTTCTGAAACTGATAGATATTGCGCCAGTCTGAGAGTGGAAGCTGAGACTCATAGAGACTAGGATCTTGCTCAAATTCACTCTGCTGATAAATGCCAAAGCTAGGTCTTAAATCCAGCCCTTCTGAATTCAGGCCCATTGCAGTCTTCGTAATATATCACCGGTTCCAACTCAAAGCAGGTATTTTGGCATCCTCTGGGTGCTTAGACCTATTCACAGTGTCCACGTAACTGAAAGATAATTTGTAATCCACAAAAGCCTGTGAACTCCAGGTGCCATCAAGCATCCAGCATGCAGATTTTCAGGAATTAATATTGGCATATGTTATTTCCTGGGCTTGACAAACATTAAAACATTAAAGTGTACAAACAGAGACAGAAGTGGGAAGATGAATAATTTGGTTAAAATAATAATATGGAGTAGACTAGAGAACATAATTTTGATACAGTTTTATATAGAGACGTATCAATTGTTTGGAAAAATAAAATACTATACCATACATACTATGTGAGAGTTTCTAGCACAGTCATTTACATATAGTAGATACTCAAAAAATGTGTCTGGTTGTATGAGAACTGAAGTGGTATTCCCCTCAGTCTGTAAATAAATTTTCCTTTCTTGGAAAGCATATATGAAAGGTGGGGCCTAAGAAGAAATCAAGGAATAGATATGCTATAAATGTTGTATTTAAGAGCTCCTTTTTGGTTTTATTATGCTGGGGTCAGTGCCAGCAGAGTATTTGGATTGATCTCAAAATGACCACCAACTCAACCATCAAACAGGAATATCCCCATTACAACTCACTGCTGTTCATCTCAGTGAGCAGTGTCAAAGCCCAAAGCACATGAAATGGCAGGTCTGATGCTGCTGGCATCAGGCAATGAGCAAGCTCATTGACAGCGTCTTTCCCATTCTTGGTGGTGATGTTGATATAGCTGTAGAGTGTGCTAACAGGAAGCCCATTTCTACAGAAGGCTCCAGGAGAGGGGTTTGCTTAGGCATCAGCAGGGGGCCCAGGAACATTTGAACTACGAAACTGACTGGAAAAAAAGGAGAGAGTACATCAGAATATTATTGCTCCAAGAGTGATGAAGTCCATCACTCCAAAAATTTATAAATTACTCTTAGAGCATGTTTCAGAAAAGTACCAAGCTGATAGTGTTTCACCAGTTAGGTTAGAGAATGGAATATCCTAGACAAGGAAACCGGTGAGAAGACTAAGTGCATGCTATATTGGGAGTGGGGAGACAAAAGCACCAGGGTAAGAGACGTTAGCAGTTAAATGAGTTAATTTATTATCCAACCAAAGCGAAGTAGCTCTAATAGTAGAACTCTCTTTGCTGGTAAGCCAAAGAGATGTGGGGAAAATAAAATAAAACAAAAACAAGAAATCTGATGTCTGTGTTTTAAGAAGTCACAGGCTAGAGTGGAAAAAATAGGATATGTCAACAGATAATAAAGTATAGTAATAAGTTCCATTTGGTATAAATGGTGATGGGTAAGAAGAAACAAAACATAATAGTGAGATTTCTAGGCCACATAATGAAAGCTGACCAGGCAAAGCAGCAGATTTTCTGTAACAGGAGATAAGGGATTGGCTGTTATGGGCAAGTTCAAGGTGCCAAAACAGTCATGGGTGCTAAGAGTATGATAAGACAAGGAGACATATGTTTATTTTTAGCTAATTTTAACACAGAATATTGCATTTGAAGCACCAGGAAAAAGCACACACACATTTCTACTGGTGTCTGGTGGTGAGGAGGAGATATTTATGGCATAATTAAACATATGCAGTTCTAATGCTATGAATTGCAACCTGCAAGAAATCACTTACTACTTTAAAAATTCATGATAAATATAATTACACTGCTGTAAATTGTGTGTGAAAGTTAAGAGAGTAAATCTTAAGAGTTCTCATCACAAGGAAAAAGTAATTTTTCCCTATGTCTTTGATTTTGTGTATATCTATCTACATGAGATGATAGATGTTCACTCAACCTATTGCGGTAATCAGAAAATGAAATGATTGATTAATTTAAAACTCAAGCACTACAGGAAGTCAACTGTGACATTTTTGGTGAATAAGGAAACTGAAATATTACTTAGAAAAAATAGCATAGTGGTGAACCCAGGCTGCAGCCCTTGTAGTTCATGACTGTGGATGACCCATTTCTCCAATGGTGTCTTTTTCTACAAATGTGAAAAAAATAAGTGAAAGCAGTGTACTTACCATAATCCTATGTGGTATCAAGAGCTTAAAAAAAAAGCTTATTTTATTATTTAATTTATAATTATTATTATTATTTTATTATTTAAATTATATATATATAATTTAGACAGCAGTTTAATTACATAACACTTAAATAAAATGGAAATTAGGTACCTCCTGTATGAGATTATTATTACTATATATATCATAATAATAAAATTATCATTATTATTAGGCAATCCAAAGATATTCAGAGTTAAGTAGGATACAGTACGAATTCCTCAGTAGTCCAATTAAGAATAAAAGCACACACATTGACAGTTAAGTATGGGAAAACTAAAGGCATTGTTACAGGCATTTGTCTGTTTGCAAAACACTTTTTCCTTCTTTGTTTCACTTGATCCTTATGCTAAACAAATTAGATAGTAATTTAGTCATGTAGATTTATCATACCTATCTTGAAATACAAATGAGGAAACAGAGTAAAGAGAGGCTTATGGAGTGGACTATGTGAGAATTTTACAGGTAAAGAATTCAGGTGAGTGATTGATTTTAGCATTTGAGTCATAATAGTCTTCCAAAAAAGAAATGGATTTGTCTCCTATTATTGCAATGGTGATGATACAAAACAAGACAAAGTGTCTACAGAAAACCAAAAAATCAATCACATCACTCAATGATTCAGTAAAATATCTGGAAATGTGGTCCCCATGGTGTCATTTATCTGCATTGTTCACCTTGTTTACTGATTCATCCAGGCATTTTGGCATGGCCTCAGCATAGGCTTATGGCCTAACACATTGGAAACTATTTCACCCAATGACTCAAAATGTCACTTAGGTGATCTGCCCAGATTGTCCTGCTGCCACGAACACATTTTCCTAGAATAAGAGCTATTGGACAAAGGCAACAAGAATGGCATATTTCATACAGATGGCTAGTAGATGATAAAGATTAGGCTTTGTCCAGTCTGATTTCCATTAAAGCAGTGGCAGGAAAGAGAGAAGGCGGGGAGAGGGTGAGAGAGACAAGGAGGGATCTCCGCATCACTTTCCAGGTCTGTACCTCCCTGGTCACCTGGGGGAGAAGCTCAGAAATGTGTTACATTGGTCTTTCTTCTGTAACCCTGGATTACTTAAATCTGAAGATTAATGTGGGGGAGCACTACCAAAAGTTGTCCTCAGAACTGATCATCTCAATGTAAAGACATAAAGGGATGGATGTTTATCTTGTGTCTGTTGCACGTTCGACCCGTTTACCCATTTAAAATATTGCCATACAAAGGTACATTTTCAGATACGGAATCGGGATCTTGTTCATGACCAAACTAATCAACAATAGAAGTGCTCCCTCACATCTGGGCAACTCTTGGGATGCTAACATGCCAAGCGCTTCTGAAGGGCCTGAGAATAATGCTCGCAAAAAAGTCAGTAGGAGGAAAGCTGACCCTAAAGAGGCAGGAGTCCTTGAAACAGTGAGGAAGAAACAGCTTAGGAGGGTGAAGCAATGAGTTTGGGAGTTGACATGAGATGGGTGATTTGTATTTATAGTTACACACTCAGGGATTTGAGAGATTATATAAGCAGTATGGTTCAACTACATGTTTAAAACTTGAATCTCCTCCCTAAGACCCACTAAGCTGTCATCTTGCTGAATAAATGCCTCTACTTCAGGCTTCTGTATTACTTGACACCATATCTGTTATCTCCTGTGCCACACATCACCTCCTCTCAACTCAGATCCCCTGCTTCTATCCCATCCATTGCCCCAGCAGACAACTTGGTAGAGAAAAAAATTGACAACATTTTGTCTCAGCTGTCTCTTGTATGTATTTTTCCCACAGGCATTCTCAAAGACTCAAGCCATATATCTATAGCCCCCACCCTCTGGCACTCGTTTATTTGCAAACATGGAAAGGTGAAGGATTTAGACCTCTTGTGGCAGCTGACTAAATGGGCATGGGAGCTACAGATACAAGCCATATTCCTTGAGCGTAAAATCCACGGCAGTTGAGAGGAATCCAGGAGGATCAGGTCCTAGTTGCCAGAGCAGTGACACTGTCAACAGTGAGCCCTTGCATTTGCCATCTCTTTCATACTTGCCTTTTCACTGTCCCTATCCCCCTGGACTACTTCCTAAAAGAAACTATCAGCATACACCTTTTTGTCTGTGTTTCCTGAGAAGCCCAGACTAAAAGGAGGCACTCATGGGCCAACACGTGAGAAGATCCTTTCCAATCCTGACCTCGCATTCAGGGCAACTGTCCCCATTGACTATGTCTGATTAATTTCGACATGCTTAAAACTTATGTGAATTCCCCGTAAAAGGGACTCATAGTATCTGATTAACAGATGGATGTGTGAATAAACCAGTGGAGCCAATGTGGCCAAGATTAATGTGATTTAAAGTAATCTTGAAAGTTGAAGAGCCCAAGAAATGTCTTCCAGAACTTGGTCCAGGCAACGTGAAGCCTGTGAAAAGGTATGCTGCTGCTGCTGCTGCTAAGTTGCTTCAGTCATGTCCGACTCTATGCGACCCCATAGACGGCAGCCCACCAGGCTCCCCTGTCCCTGGGATTCTCCAGGCAAGAACACTGGAGTGGGTATGAAAAGGTATAGGCTTTATCTAGTCTCCACCATAACACTCAGGACTCCAGTACCCTAACACTAGTACAAAATCAGTTCATCTGTATTATTGAGCTTAAGAACAATGGTTTTTAAAATATTCAGTGTTCATGTTTTCAAGGGATATTTTAAATGACTCAAACACTGGGGTAATAAAATCCATAGAGGTGCTTTCTTTGACAAAGGAAAAAAGAGTAAAAATAGAAATATTAGGAAACTGTATGAGGTGCCGCTTCCCTAGTGGCTCAGACAGTAAAGAATCTACCAACAATGTGGGAGATCTGGGTTCAATCCCCGGGTTGGGAAGATCCCCTGGCGAAGCGAATGGCTACCCACTCTTACCTGGAGAATTGCATGGATAGAGAAGCCTGGCAGGCTACAGTCCATGGGATCGTAAAGAGTCAGACATGACTGAGCGACTAATACTACTGCCATATGAAATAAGGCAGAATTCTTGGAATATCAGCATATGTATGTCTGTTTATTTCTACCAGGGAGAGATAATTTCTAGTCTTGGGTTTGCATGTGCCTATGTATAAGCCAGTCCTGTTGAGATTTGGGGTAGTTTTATGAAAAGATCCGTGATCCTGGCACTTGAAACTGTCCACTGGGCAAGAACTCCTTACTCTTGGGCTGAACATCTACCAACTATAAATCAGTGCCAAAAAAAAAGGAGGCAGGGATTCAAGATCCTCGTCTCCCTTAACTCAATTTTGAGTCAAAATCCTAGACTTGAGTAGCTTAGTAGCTGTGTGTCTTGGACAGGTTGTAGACAACTCAAGGCCTTGCTCTGCTATTGAAAAAATAGAGTATTAATTCTTGGTCTGCCTATCTTACAAAGTTGATGATTGTGTCAAATGGGAAAAAAATGCAATAAGAGAAGTATAATCATTCAGTATCATATATATTTGAAGGAGTAATGCTTATGTAAGCCCTTCTAGGTCTAGCACTATGCTTGACATTCATATTTTCCAGGCCATCTGAAGCATATTTCTGTAGAAAGGTAGCTTTTTCAATTGAGTCCTCAGAAGATTAAAAAAAATAATTCAAAGGCTGAGGGGAATGATCTACAGGGCAAGATTAAAGCAGGACATGTAGTTCATCATTCTGTTAGGCAATGCTTAATGGAGGGTCAGGGCTGCAGAGAGATATTTCAAAGGGGTAAACAGCAAAGATGGAGAAGAATTATTCCAGCCAAAACAAAAAGAAATAGGTAAGACCATTGAAAATGAAATGAAAAGTATCTGGATGCCAGAAAATGATCAAAGTTCTCTTATTTGGAATCTTTCAGACTAGCATGAAAAAACCTTGGATTTTTCCTTCTTTTATTGCATTTTATCATTTAGGAGATCTTCAAAGAGTAACATATATTTCCTGATGTCACTCTTCCTGCTGCTAACTGCGTCACTTCAGTCGTGTCCAACTCTGTGCAACCCGATAGATGGCAGCCCACCAGGCTCCCCCGTCCCTGGGATTCTCCAGGCAAGAACACTGGAGTGGGTTGCCATTTCCTTCTCCAATGCATGAAAGTGAAAAGTGAAAGTGAAGTCACTCAGCCATGTCCGACTCTTAGCGACCCCATGGACTGCAGCCCACCAGGCTCCTCCGTCCATGGGACTCTCCAAGCAAGAGCACTGGAGTGGGGTGCCATTGCCTTCCTACCACTCCCTATATTAGATACACATTGGAATTGGTATCTTCTCCGAGTTCAAACATTCATTGGAGAAAATTGTCACAAGATACATTGTTTGTTTTTTTTAAGGGTAGTAAATTCTTTTCCACTTGCCTTTTCTTTTTTCTCCTTACCTACCATGAACTTTTCATTTCATAGTTACCTGGGGGAATGCTTCTGTGAATGTACGAGTGGAACTAATTGAAAATATCAAATTTAATAGAATTTAAACTTACTGAACAAGGAGATAAGTTTAGTTGCAGTAGTATCAGGGGAGACATGACAAGACCTAGTGAGAGCCTGGAAACTAAACTACTAAAACTGCTCTATAAATGCTGTCAAGGTAGATGTCTTTCTTTTTTTTAACCTAAAATAAGAGAGAAGTAATTCAATATAATTTGTGATTTTCTTTTTAATCCAGAGGGGTACACATTGTTTGTGTTGTTGTTGCTATTCTGGCAAAGAAATTTGATCCAAAGGTGGAAGAAAAAAAAAACCTTCTCTTTCTGAAAACCAAAGTAAGACTGTGTTTTCTTCAGAATCAATAAATACTTGGCATTTCCCTCAAACAAGGCAATAGTTAATTTGATCTTTTTTTTTAAAGGATAAACCATAAGCAGAATTGTGACTCTGAGCTAGTCTATCTTCAGCATAGCTTTGAACAGGTCCTAAATTGGTCTTGAGCCCTGTACTTTTCTCTTTATATTTCTGGGAGCCAGTTAGACTTCTGCTCAGGCTAGGTCTCACTGACAGGCCTGATGATAATAATAAATTATGATGAGATCTTGCTTTGTAGCTTAGAGCACTCCCATGTGTTTTGATAGGAATTTTGATTCCTAATCCAGGGGGTTCCTCCACCAGCTCCCATTTCACTAAAGGCCTCATGTTTTGGTTCTTCGGCTCCTGGGATCTTCATCGCCATCAAAATGAGCTGTTCTGTGACTCATTTCCTCTGGGAACTGTCATCTGCTAGTCCTAAAGGAGGGAGGGGTTTAGTCTAGTTGTGGTTTTTTTGTATCAGTTAACCACCCTCTTGGACTCTATTTCCTCTTGTGTCTAATGAGACAGGATGATCTCAAGCCTTCTGTCTCGTGACTTTAAACCAGGGTTTCTCAACTTCAGCACTGTTAGCATTTTGGACTGGATCACTCTTTGTTACCAGGGGATAAACTGTGCATTGTAGGATGTTTAGTAGCAACCTTGCCCTCTACTCAGTGTATGCTAGTAGTACACGCCCCTCCACAAACATCGAAAAATCTATCTTGACATCACCAGATATTTTCCAGGGGGGCAAAATCACCCATAGTTGAAAGTCACCATCATAACTCATTAAGTATCAAGAAAAGCTTTTCATCTTACAAGATGCTAACATAGGTTTCATGCAGTCATCTGGAGAAAATTCCTGAAGCATATGCAGACCTAAACTATTACTTGCATATTTAGTACAATTTCATTGTCTCCACACTGTTCCCACAATATAGCAGATGCTATCTCTTCCCTTTCTTCCCTGTTTTAAATGCTGCTTCTGCATCCCTAGAGGCATCTGACCAAGGGTGCCTTGACAGTGAGCACCTCGAACCAGCCAGTGTTCCACAGCTGGTGCGGCCACAGTCAGTGACAGTCTCTCTGCGGTTGCGAGCAGGTCTGTTTCAATGTCAGTCTTTGTGACATCTGGGTTGTGCTCTTCTCCTGCATAAATTTGATCTGCAAACTGATATCACCTGCCCCTGCCCCACATCTCAAAGAGGTTCACGGTTTCCTTTTTGTGGTTTGCCCTCCGTGAGAACTGGTGACTGTTAAAAGGGGAGCCACATCAGTGAAGAACTGTTTCTCCACCTGGACCATCACCCATGATAATGCCAACCAGATGATCAACCAGATAATCATTCCTACACTCTTCTTTTGTTCAACAGACATGATTTAAGCATGCCCAGTGGCTTAATACTGCATGAGGCACTGAGAGACAACAAGAGATAAAAATACCCTAGGTGTTACCCTTGCTCTGAAGGAACCCACAGACCAGCAGAAAGAATCTATATACAACAGACCTCTCAAAAACAAAGGAAAAATACCGCCATTGACATTTGATAGAAGTACTAAAAGAATGGAGATAATAAAATAACAAAGTAATCCCAATTGTTGGAGAAAGCAGAGAAGTGACATTTTAACAGGACTTTAGATACATTAGATGGACAACAGGGAAAGAATATTTATGCTAAAGAGACAAGCTTGATAGAAGCCTCTGCCCGCCTTGGAGAGATGGGATGTCTTAATGTCATGCTGATGAAACAACACACCTTTATTCTTGGGCTCTTCAGTTTGGAAACTTGATGGTAATTGTTTTTTTTCTTTTGTTTTGTTCTTTTAACATTTTTGTTCAGAAATAATTCCAGTTAAAGTCACTCATAATGTGTGCAATTTAATGTTTTTTATGTGTTTAAAAGGTTGTACAATGATCATCAAAACCTGAGTTTTCAATTTGCCCTCCAAAGAAACACTGTAACAATTTCTTAGCAATATCTCCTCATTGCTCTCATCCCTCCCCTCACCCCCATAGTCTTAGGCCACTACAGATTTACCTTGGTCTCTATGAATTTCCCTATTCTAGACATTTTATATAAATGAAATCATGCAGTTACGTGATCTTTTGTGACTGACATCTTTCAGCAAGCATCATGTTTTCAGGTTTCATCCTGCTGCTGCTTGTATCAGTACTTTATTTCTTTTTATTGCTGAACAATAATTCATTCACAGGTAATATTAGAATTGATTTGGTTGTATTTGGCTCTGCCATTTTGGCGTTTTGTTTTCTTTCTCTATATTTTATTTACCCTTCTGTTTCTCCTTTACTGCTTTCTTTTGTATTTATGGCTATCTTATACTGTAACATTTGAATACCTTTGATGATTTGTTATACATATTACTGAGTTATTTTCTTAGTGATAACACAAAAGTTTAATATATATCTTATCAAACACAAGACATTGAACTCCTTCCAGAGAGACTCCATATTATCACGAGTCTATGAAAACTAATCCTTTAGGGAAACATGTGCCCAATTAAACCCAGAATTAAGTAATGAACTGATTCAAAACTTTGCACCACAAGGCAACATCTCTCCTCTCCCTGTGATATATGGTCTCTACCTTCTTCATCTAGGTAACATGTAATCGCTTCACTTGTCAAGTTGGGCTCCCACCCCAGTAAATCCGCTGTTCTGCTTTGCGGTTTTATTGCACTGTGTTCATGATGCTGATGACATGGCAGTCGATTTGCCATTTATGGTTTCCCTTGCCAGGTATTATATTCTCACAGGTTCTTAGGAAATTTTGTGGAATGTTTAAGAGTTACTGAAATTCATTTATGGAATATTTTCATGGAGAAGGAAATGGCAACCCACTCTAGTGTTCTTGCCTGGAGAATCCCAGGGACGGGGGAGCCTGGTGGGCTGCCGTCTATAGGGTCGCACAGAGTCGGACACGACTGAAGTGACTTAGCTTAGCTTAGCTTACCTCTGCTGATGTGAGCTCTGCTAGAACATTCCCTGGAAATTAGTCTGTCACGTTGTAGGTATTCAGTGCAAATTTCTTGAAAAAAGCCATGAACTAAAAATATCACATTATTAACTGCTAAAGAGAATTGCAGACCTCTTAGTGTTTTTTATGTCTCTGTAGAAACATTTGTAACCTGTTCTTTCTCCCTATTTTTTCTAATTTTCTTATTATCTTCTTAGGTTTTTATATCTTGGTAACTGATATTATTTGGCTTTGCATGGTTACATGTCCCTCTTTGCTTAAACATGATGAAGAACTGAATTTTACAGCTTTGCTTGGACTGTCCAGCTCAGGGGGACTGGATTATCTAGAATTTAAATTAGATTTTTGATGATGAATATGGAGTCTTTCCTCTATTATGTTTACATATATCACTTTAAAATTTTTAGAATTATATTCTGAAGAAAGCCTTATTTTCGCCTTTTATCTTATTAATAAGCACACTTTTTCATTCCTATACACATTTATTGGGGCTTCCTTGATAGCTCAGTTGGTAAAAAAATCTGCCTGCAGTGCAGGAGACACCAGTTCTATTCCTGTGTCGGGAAGATCCACTGGAGAAGGGATAGGCTACCCACTCCAGTATTCTTGGGCTTCCCTGGTGGCTCAGCTGGTGAAGAATCCGCCTGCAATGCAGGAGACCTGGGTTTGATCCCTGATTTAGGAAGATCCCTGGAGAAGAGAAAGGCTACTTACTCCAGTATCCTGGCCTAGAGAATTCCATGAACTGTACATGGTCCATGGGGTGGCAAAGAGTCGGACATGACCGAGCGACTTTCACTTCATTTCATACATTTATTAATGACAATAATGTGAAAAGTCCTTTGATTGATGACCCAGGTGATTAAAAGGCATTGAGCAAGCTCCAGGAGTTTGGTTATGGACAGGGCTGCTGCAGTCCATGGGGTCGCAAAGAGTAAGACACAACTGAGCAACTGAACTGAAATGAGAACATACATATGTAATTCAGGGTCTTACCATCATGTGGGAACCAGGCAAAACATAAATTTAAAACACACACACACACACACACACACACACACACACACACACACACACACACATACACATACACACAGCAGGCTGTTACAAGTATTCTGAAAGATGCTTGTGTTCCGACATTCAAATCTCCTGATCCCATGCACAGTGCATGATAGGAAAAATTTTATATAATTCTTAGCCCCAGGCAGATATATCCTGAGGATATGATCTCAAGCAAGGAAAGTGAAAATCACTGGGCATGAGATATTTACAGAAAACGAAAGTGACAGAGTAGGTAGAGTGTTGTGGATAGTGGGGAAAGAAAGGCACTGTCTTTTCATACCATAATCTTTCATACGTCTTCCCTTGTCCAGGGAACTGCATTTCCTTGACCAGATACTATAAAGAACATTCTATAAAGAATAATAATATCGGGTATGTTCATGGCAAAACCTGTATACATCTACGCTTCACTTCTTACTTTAAAATTCTTTATTTCATGCTAAGCTTCTATGCTTTTTGTTCCTTCAGTTCCCCCAGCTTTTCATCGAGCTCAGCCGAAATGTTTTTTGAACTTGGGTAATTCAAAACTGAAGCCAGGCTTCAGTTCAGCTCATTTTCCTAATAGCACACCCTTTCAGCTATTGGGGGATCATCCAACAGAACACCTGGAAAGAAGGGTTTCAGAGTTTTACTTGCCTGATTCAGAATCGGCTGTCAGCTCCATGCTTTGGGAATACTAAAATCAGCCTAAGCCATTTCTTCAATGTATACAGTAACATCTGACAATTGTTCTCAAGTGAACTTTCCAGTAAACATAAACTGAGTCTTTCAAAATTTAAAACAAGACAAAGCAAAATGACATTTGAATGCTAAAGGCAGAAACCATCTTTTTGTTGTTGTTGGTTTTTTCTCCTATCAGTTTAATGTTCTTAAAATTACATAGAGTCTGCTTCTCGAGAACCTGTTTTCTTCTTGTTATTATGTTTTTTGACACAGAAAACAGATCTCAAGTTTGATTTTTTTTTCTTGTGTACATTTAAATCATAGCCCATTAGTTCAGCTTCATTTTCTTGCCGGATCCTAAAGATGTCAAGAGAGTATCTTTTCCAAGAAACAGGAATTCTCAATTCTTCTCACTTTTGTAAAGATTTCATCTTGAACCTTGAGATTCTTATTTTTTATTTTTTAAAATTTTGTTGTTATAGTAGATTTGCAATATCATGTTAGTTTCAAGTATATAATACAGTGATTCAGTCGTGTGTGTGTGTGTGTGTGTGTGTGTGTAGATAAATACATATATTCTTTTTCAGATTCTTTTCCCTTATCAGTTCAGTTCAGTCACTTGGTCATGTCTGACTCTTTGTGACCCCATGGACTGCAGCACGCCAGGCTTCCCTGTCCATCACCAACTCTCAGAGCTTACTCAAACTCATGTCCATTGAGTCAGTGATGCCATCCAACCGTCTCACCCTCTATTGTCCCCTTCTCCTCCTGCCTTCAATCTTTCCCAGCATCAGAGTATTTTCAAATGAGTCAGTTCTTCACATCAGGTGGCCAAAGTATTGGAGTTTCAGCTTCAGCATCAGTCCTTCCAATCAATATTCAGGACTGATTTCATTTAGGATTCACTGGTTGGATCTCCTTGCAGTCCAAGGGACTCTCAAGAGCCTTCTCCAACACCACAGTTCAAAAGCATCAATTTTTCAGTGCTCACCTTTCTTTATAGTCCAACTCTCACATCCATACATGGATGTTGAAAAACTGTGGACTGAAAAGCTTTGATGAGATGGATCTTTGTTGGCAAAGTAATGTCTTTGCTTTTCAATATGCTGTCTAGATTGGTCATAACTTTTCTTCCAAGGAGCAAGTGTCTTCATTTAATGGATGCAGTCACCATCTGCAGTGATTTTGGAGCCCCCTCAAAAATAAAGCCTGACACTGTTTCCACTGTTTCCCCATCTATTTGCCATGAAGTGATTGGATTGGATGGCATGATCTTAGTTTTCTGAATGTTGAGTTTTAAGCCAACTATTTCACTCTCCTCTTTCACTTTCATCAAGAGGCTCTTTAGTTCTGCTTCGCTTTCTGCCATAAGGGTGGTGTCATCTGCATATCTGAGGTTATTGACATTTCTCCTGGCAATTTTGATTCCAGCTTGTGCCTCATCGAACCTGCTATTTCTCATGATGTTCTCTAGATATACGTTGAATAAGCAGGGTGATGGTGTATAGCCTTGATGTACTCCTTTCATGATTTGGAACCAGTCTGTTGTTCCATGTTCAGTTCTAACTGTTATTTCTTGACCTGCATACAGATTTCTCAGGAGGCAGGTCAGGTGGTCTGGTATTCCCAAATATTGAATATAGTTTCTATACTGTCGAGTGGGTCTTTGTTGGCTATCTATTTTATATATAGTAGTGTGTATTTTAATCCCAACCTCCTAATTTATCCATCTCCTACTGCACTGTCCCCTTTTGTAAACTTGAATTTGTTTTCTATGTTTGTGGGTCTATTTATCTTTTGTAAGTAAATTTATTTGTATCTTTTTTAAGAATAGATTCCACATACAAGTGATATCATAGGATATTTACCTTTTTCTGTCTGGCTTACTTCACTTAGTATGATATCTCTAGGTCTATCCATGTTGCTACAGAAGGCATTATTTAACTCCTTTTTTATGGCTGAGCAATATTCCACTGTTTGCATTTGTGTGTGTGTGTGTGTGTGTGTGTGTGTACACATACACACCACACCTTCTTTATCTGTTTATCTGTCAATGGACTATTTTGGGTTGTTTCCATGTCTTGGTTATTGTAAATAGTGCTGCTATGAACATTGGGGTGCATGTGTCTTTTTGAATTCGCGTTTTCTCTGGATATATGCTCAGGAGTGGGATTGCAGGATCATATGCTAACTCTATTTGTAGTTTTTTAAGGAGCCTCCATACTGTTCTCCATAGTGGTTTTATCAGTTTACATTCCCACCAACAGTATAGCAGGGTTCCCTTTTCTCCATACCTTCTCCAGCATTTATCATTTGTAGATGTTTGATGGTGACCATTCTGATCAGAGTGAGATGATACCTCACAGTTTTGATTTGCATCTCTCTAATAGCGATCCTGAGCATTTTTTCGTGTGCCTCTTAGCCATCTATATGTCTTCTTTGGAGAAATGTCTATTTGTCTTCCACTTGTTTCTTAAGATTCTTATTTCTTTCCCACAAGCAAATTCAATTTTACTTCCATCAGAGTGATAATTCAATAAGTTGTTTTTGTTGTTGAAATTGAAAGCATACAGAAAATCTCAGAATTAAATGTTTCCATCAGTGAAAAATCAGCTGTATCTTGAGACTTTTAAAGCTTAGAATTCCTCTGATTGTATTTCACTTTGAGAAAGTACTTTTTCATTCATATGTTGCATCATAGTTACTTTAATTTGGAATAAGTTGAAACTACTTTTCAATGTTTCTATTGGTTGTATCATAGCAATTGGCTGCAGATTTACTGTGACCTCTAATAGAAACAGAAGAATAATTTAACAGAAAGTTAGAGCTCACATTTGGCTTAGATAGAATCTAGAAATGTAAGTCTATCAAACTACACGTCAGTAACAGAGAGAAAATCCATCTATTTCAAGAAAACTACTAAAGGGTAGAATAGGTGCTTAAAATTTACCTTTGCTCCCCTTCTTCCCCCACTCCACCTTACCCATATGTTTCATGCTGTTGTTCATATTTTAACACAGAAATCATGAACCCACCATACTATGTGCCATTCCCAAATCTGTGGATTTCTCTAGTCTGACATAACACCACTATATTTAACCTGAGCCCCAGGTGGCAAGAAGATTGAGGAGAGAAGATAAACGCTCTGGTTGAATGGGTAGGGGGAGGGTGCCTCAAGTTTGCATCTTTGCTATTATCTATAACACATGCAATTTATACTGTTAATCTCTCATTCTTCTTTTTTAAATGACGTATAATACTAAAGAGCTATTTTTAAGGAAATACTGCAGGCCAGTTAGCACCATGTTAAAGGCATCCATCATTTTAAGCACTGAAGAATGCTGAGTGATACCCTTTTTTGCCTTGTGAAGCATGGGTAATATACAGAATGCTGACAAGAAATGCTGCCAATCTGGTCCCTCCAGATGGTTGGGAGACAGAAATTTATCAACTGCATTGCTACCTTTACCAGATACATCATATGTTTGCTGGTCATTTTTCTCCTTATAATATGCCTCATTAAGTGAAAAATTTTAAGATGCTTAGGTAAAATTGTGCATAAGCTGGTATCCAGGTGTCCTGAATAACTTGACTCAGCATCTCCATGAATCTGACTTAAACTTGGGGACTTTCTCAGGCTCTTGGGCACTCTGGTCTCTGAATCTTTGAGGCATTAACTAGCACATATGTTTCCTCTTAGGAAAAGTTGGGGAATGTTAGATTGATTTGAGGATATGAAATCCATCTTCTCATGCAGTATCATTGTGTTAAACCATTTAGTATTTGTGTGTCCCAAATCATACAACAGCTATCAATTCACATGGTTAGCTTTTGCATATATGAAACTCAAGAGGTTTTGTTAACAGTTAAGTTGGAGTAAGTTATAAAATTTCAAATAAGCTAAATGTAATACAGTCACAGCAAATCATCACATTACTATCATTACCCTACCACCAAATAATTAAGTGACATAAAATAAAGTTTCTACTTGTAGTTTAGGTTATCACACACCCTCATTCAGTAGGAGATGGATGAAAGTGAAATTGAGCATTGAAAGAAATATTATGGCTATTGAGTTTCATCATGGATCATGGTGGTCTATGTTATGCATTTTCTTTTAAATCTAGTTCCACAAGCTTTAAATTCCATTTTGTAAAAGCTTGATTCAAATAACTGATGAGCCTTTTGGACTCCTGATACCATCAGTTATTTTCCTGGCACCTCCAAGACGAGTCATTAAGGTCAGTTAACAGTGGAGCATCTTGGGATGAACAGCAGAGGAGACCAGTTGCCAAGCCTAAGTTGGACAGGGAGAGGGAGAGGAAGTTGCTACAACACAGAGAGCTATTAGGCAGGGCTACTGGTAAGACGCATGATCAATAAGAAGGAAGTACCCCCACAGCCACTCCATCTCCTAGAAGAGATCCAAGGGACTGGATACCCCCAAATGATGCCTTCTCCCTGTTCTGACCATCTGCTTATACTTCCCATTACCCAGGCACAACCTGAAATCAGACAACAAGGAAGTAAGTGTTAGGTCAGTCTCCCAGGTCACAGAATAGAGTGTGGACGTAGGAACACTATATTACTTGTTACTTGTTAGGTAGAACAAGTAATTGAAAGTTACTGAGAGTAAATTCTAAAAGTTCTCATCGCAAGAAGAAAAAATTGTTAACTATATAAATTGATGGATGCTAACTACACTAATTGTGGTGATCATTTTGCAAGACATACTTATGTCAAGTCATTATGCCATATACCTTAAATATATAGTGTCGTCCATCAGTTGTATCTCAATAAAACTGGAAAGAAATAAAAAAGGAGGAAAAATAATAGATTCCGTGTGGCAAAGAGGGAGTAATACCCAGCATCCATGACTGTGCGGATTCATAATCTCAGATGTGACCACTGTGCATCTTTCCCATTGTAGCCATAATTGTAGCTTGTGCCTGCTTTGCTTATTACTGTTGATAGAAATTGCATTCATAGCAATACAAAGATGACCTCTGTTCTTTGTGCAACACACTTTGTAAGCAAAAGCAGGGTTGCCTTAACGGCTACAAAATAGATTTGTTTACAACACACCTAAATATCCATTCTGCAGTGTCTCCTTTTCATGGAAGTATCTCCTACTTTTTGATTTATAACAGCTTATCAGTGCCAGGACTAGGCTAGGTGAATAAGGCATTCATATTAGATATGAAATTTTAACATAGCAGGTTGCTCAGTGGTAAAGGATCTGTCTGACAATACGGGAGACACCAGTTCAATTCCTGGGTCAGGAAGATCCTCTGGCGAAGGAAATGGCAACCCACTCCAGTATTCTCATCTGGAGAATTCCATGGATAGAGGAGCCTGGTGGGCCACAGTCATGGGGTTGCAAAGAATCGGACACGACTGAGCGACTAACAATTGCAGTACTTTGGTGCGGTATTTTAAATTACCAAAGCAATGCAAAAATCCTTAATAAACGAAGTATCACAATTTAAATGAAGATATGCCCCAATCCTGCCCTTCACAGTGCTGCCTCACTTACCTCACCCTAATCCTTGTCCAGCAACACAAACATCTGTCTTTTGGTTTTTCCCAAATTTCACTGTATCAGCCAAAGTTTATTTAAGTATGAAACTAAAACAAATATAAGACAGGAAGGAGCACAGATAACTGAAGATAGAAAGTGGATGAGATCACTCTTAAAGAAAAATGACATTAGATTATAGCCTGTTAGGCTAGGAGATTTATGAACGGAGTCCAAGAAATGCTCAAAGCTGAGTCAAGAAATGTACAGTCAAAAAAATTGCAACTACTGTGAAAAAACAATCAGAAGTCAACAATTGTAAACAGCAGAAGAAATCTGACTTAGAGGTATATATGCTTAACAGTTGGGGATTTTTTTCCCCTAAATTTTTTTAAACTAACTCAATTTTTATTTTTTTCTCTTTCATAGAAGCAGGACATTTTCATAGTTAAAAACTCAAATAATAGAAAAGGGATAGGATGAAAACTTCAGAAGAAAAGGCAAGGGATGAGAGAGAAAGATAGGGTTTAAATAAATAGAACAAGCAAGGCCATACAAACAAGAAAATGATCCAAAGAGGAAACTCTTAATTTGATAGAGTCTAGGATTTACTGCAAAAATAAAAAGTAAGAACAGAGTACAGTGAAAGTGTCAGAAAACAAGAAAAATATCTTAAAAAGTAACATAATTGCCAAAATCATTTAAAATATTTAACACATGGGTTTAATAAATGCGTATTTAGAGCCAACATTTAAATTATTTATCTGGAAGGTAAATGCAGTCATAGTCTCAGAATCCAGATGAAAACAGGGAAAGCACTTATCAGAGTAATTCAGACAAGCCGCTGTATAAAAGAACTGCCGAAAACTCAGCTCCTTAATGAAAGTTTAGTCAATACTTCCAGGAAACACTTCTCTAACTAGGTCTTCAGGAAGTCAGGCTTCTCCCATCTTTGGTCAGTGTTGGTTATGGCTTCCAAGTTGCATTGGCACTGATCAGCCTCTGAATGAAGGAAAGAGACAACAGGGGATAGACAGCTATATACTCACATCTACTTGTACCCAAAGGACTATGCCTAACTTCATCAATGTCCCATGGAACAAAACCAATTGTGTAAACCCTAACTGCATTAAAGGGAAGCTGGGAAATGATGTTTCACTGTGTCGTGATGGGAAATGAAATGGTTTAGTGACTACATGCCCTATATCTGCCACTAGGAGATAGAGAACTTGAGAGAGGAATTCAGAGGTTTGGTGAAAATTTCCAAATAATTGAGCAACCATCTAATACAAATTGTAAATGAAGAAGACAAGAAACAAATGAAGAGATTATAAAATGAATGAGAATAAAAGTGCTCTGAAGTAAAGAAGCAACAATTTCACTAAGTTGACATCTTGAATGGAAAGCAGGGTTGATGAAGTAGTGTCCACATGCAGACACAGTGAAACTCCATAACCTCAGAGACAAAGGGGAAATTCCAAGAACTCCTGAAGCTCAACAGAATATTATGTATAAAGAAAAGAGTATTACAGACTACCATCCATTTTTCTCAACAACAGATACAGAAAACAATGAGAAAAATGTCCCCAGATTCTGGAACGAAATCATATATAAACCTAGAATTCTATCCCCAGTCAAGTGTGAGGACAAACTAGATGCTTTGCCAATGAATGACATTAGAACTTTCATTATCAGAGTAACACTTTATTAACATATTGATGAAGATGTTGCTTCAGTAAAATTCAAAGAAATTTAACACATGGAATGACAAATTAAAATAAATGACAATTGAGTAGGATACAGAATAGAAAAACTAGAAGACATAAAATGTACTCTAATATTCTAAACTGCAAGTATAATTCATGTTGATTAACTTCAAAAACTTTTAGGATATAGGCTTCATTTCCTCCCACGTGATTTCCTTTTTCTACGAGTGAGATCTACATGAACATTATCATTATACTATGAATAATAGAGTTGTTTCTAGCTTCCCTGGTGGCTCAGATGGTAAAGTGTCTGCCTACAATGCAGGAGACCCAGGTTCAATCCCTGGGTCAGAAAGATCTCCTAGAGAAGGAAATGGCACCCCACTCCAGTATTCTCGCCTGGAAAATCCCATGGATGGAGGAACCTGGTAGGCTACAGTCCATGGGGTCGCAAAGAGTCAGACATGACTGAGCGACTTCACTTTCACTTTTCTATTTTGAAAATCAAGACATAGGCAAAGGATAAGTAATCCATTTAACAGATAAGAATGTATAGGCTAAAAACTTGGTCAGAATAAATACCACATTTCAAATAATTAGAATCAGGGGGAGAGGTAAAGGAAATAAGGTCTTTCTTCCCTTCCTTATGTAACAAGAAATTTAATGGATACTTTCAAGAGAAATCAACTAAGCTTTGCTTTAAGAAAAAGAAAAAGTAGATCATGTAAAATACATGTCAGTGAAAAGTGATACTTACATTGTTATTTAGGGTGAGAATGAGTGCAATTCTGGATAAGACTGAATTGTAAAAATAGTACCTAAAATATGCAGAGCTTTGTATTGTGGAGTATTTGAATTCCTTCTTAAAAATTGCTAGCATGATTAATAAAACTCAGCTATTTCAATCACTTCAAGATACAAAGGATTTAGACAACATATGGCTATTTAAAGTATACATACAATTACAAATTTTGTAAACAGAGATTGTGTTTTCAGGAGACCAATGACCATTCATTTTGAAAATATATTAAAATACTAAATTAGTGTAAGGGCTAAGGAGGAAAAGCAGAAGAAGATGTTTTTCTGGAACTCTTTTGCTTGTTTGATGATCCAACAGATGTTGGCAGTTTGATCTCTGGTTCCTCTGCCTTTTCTAAAACCAGCTTGAACATCTGGAAGTTCACGGTTCACGTACTGTTGAAGCCTGGCTTGGAGAATTTTGAGTGTTACTTTACTAGCGTGTGAGATGAGTGCAATTGTGCAGTAGTTTGAACATTGTTTGGCATTGGCTTTTTTTGGGATTAGAATGAAAACTGGCCTTTTCCAATCCTGTGGCCACTGCTGCGTTTTTCAAATTTGCTGGCATATTGAGTGCACTTTCACAGCATCATCTTTTAGAATTTGAAATAGCTCAACTGGAATTCCATCACCTCCACTAGCTTTGTTCATACTAATGCTTCCTAAGCTTCCTAAGGCCCACTTGACTTTACATTCCAGGATGTCTGGCTCTAGGTGACTGATCACACCATCATGGTTATCTGTGTCATGAAAATCTTTTTTGTATAGTTCTTCTGTGTATTCTTGCCACTTCATCTTAATATCTTCTGCTTCTGTTAGGTCCATACCATTTCTGTCCTTTATTGTACCCATCTTTGCATGAAATGTTCCCTTAGTATCTCTAATTTTCTTGAAGAGATCTTTAGTCTTTCCTGTTCTACTGTTTTCCTCTATTACTTTGCATTGATCACCGAGGAAGGCTTTCTTAACTCGCCTTGCTATTCTTTGGAACTCTGAGTTCTAATGGGTGTATCTTTCCTTTTCTTCTTTGTCTTTTGCATCTTTTCTTTTCTCATCTATTTGTAAGGCCTCCTAGGACAACCATTTTGCCTTTTTGCATTTATTTTCTTGGGTCTGCTCTTGATCCATGCCTCCTGTACAATGTTATGAACCTCCGTCCATAGCTCTTCAGGCACTCTATCAGATCTAATCCCTTGAATCTATTTGTCACTTCTACTGTATAATCATAAGTGATTTGATTTAGGTCATACCTGAATGGTCTAATGGTTTTCCCTACTTTCTTCAATTTTAGGCTGAAATGGGCAATTAGGAGTTCATGACAAAGCCACAGTCAGCTCCCGGTCTTGTTTTTGCTGACTGTATAGAGTTTCTCCATCTTTGGCTGCAAATAATATAATCAAGCTGATTTGGGGATTCACCATCTGGTGATGGCCATGTGTAGAGTCTTCTCTTGTGTTGTTGGAAGAGGGTGTTTCCTATGACCAGTGCATTCTCTTGGCAAAACTCTCTTAGCCTTTGACCTGCTTCATTTTGTACTCCAAGGCCAAATTTGCCTGTTACTCCAGGTATCTCCTGACTTCCTACTTTTACATTCCAGTCCCTTATAATGAAAATGACATCTTTATTGGGTATTCATTCTAGAAAGTCTTGTAGGGGTCTTCACAGAACTATTCAGTTTCTTCAGCATTACTGGTTGGGGCATAGACTTGGATTACTGTGATACTGAATGGTTTGTCTTGGAAATGAACAGAGATCATGCTGTTATTTTTGAGATGGCATCCAGGTACTAAATTTCAGACTCTCATTGACTATGATGTCTATTCCATTTCTTCTAAGGGATTCTTGCCCACAGTAGTACATATAATGGTCATCTAAGTCAAATACACCCATTCCAGTCCATTTTAGTTTGCTGATTCCTAAACAAACTGTGGAAAATTCTTGAAGAGATGGGAATACCAGACCATCTGACCTGTCTCCTGAGAAATCTGTATGCAGGACAAGAAGTAACAGTTAGAACTGAACATGGAACAGCAGACTGGTTCCAAATTGCAAAAGGAATATGTCTAGGCTGTATATTGTCACTCTGCTTAGGTAACTTATATGCAGAGAACATCATGAGAAATGCCAGGCTGGATGAAGCACAAGCTGGAATGAAGATTTCCAAGAGAAATATCAATAACTTCAGATATGCCGATGACACCACCCTTATGGCAAAATGTGAAGAAGTAAAGAGCCTCTTGATGAAAGTGAAAGAGGAGAGTGAAAAAGTTGGCTTAAAACTCAACATTCAGAAAACTAAGATCATGGCATCTGGTCCCATCACTTCGTGGCAAATAGATGGGGAAACAGTGTCAAGCTTTATTTTGGGGGTTCAAAATCACTGCAGATGGTGACTGCCACCATGAAATTAAAAGATGCTTGCTCCTTGGAAGAAAAGCTATGACCAACCTAGACTGCATATTAAAAAGCAGAGACATTACTTTCCCGACAGAGGTCCATCTAGTCAAAGCTATTGTTTTTCCAGTAGTCAGGTATGGATGTGAGAGTTGGACCATAAAGAAAGCTGAGCGCCAAAGAATTGATGCTTTTGAATTGTGGTGTTGAAGAAGATTCTTGAGAGTCCCTTGGAATGCAGGGAGATCCAACCAGTCAATCCTTAAGGAAATCAGTCCCTGAATATTGATTGGAAGGACTGATGTTGAAGCTGAAACTCCAAAACTTTGGCCACCTAATGCTAAGAATTGACTCACTGGAAAAGATCCTGATGCTGGGAAATATTGAGCACAGGAGGAGAAGGGGATGACAGAGGATAAGATGGTTGGATGGCATCACTGACTCAAGGGACATGAGTTTGAGTAAGCTCCAGGAGTCGGTGATGGACAGGCAAGCATGGCGTGCTGCAGTCCATGGGGTCATAAACAGTCAGACACAACTGAGCAACTGAACCGAACTGAAAGGAGGAAAAATTGCAGTTATCTCCATAGACATAGAAAACGTGTTTGGTTACCTTCAGCTTTCATTCCTAATAAAAACTCTTAATTTAAAAATAATAGTTACTATAGTATTTTAACCTGAAAACTGTGTATGCCAAGCTAAGGAGAGTCAACATCATGCTTGTGATCACAGAATGGAAACATTAAATACAGAACATGACAAGTAACATTTTATCACCATTGATACTGAAAAGCTTCTAGAAATACTTGCCAATGCAATTGTACAGAGAAAAATTCAAGCCTTTGTTAGAATTTAAGTTTCATGAGGGTCACAATTTGCATCTAATTCAACATATATTTACTCAATTAATTATCACAGTATATAAATTGAAAAGAAAAACCCAGATCATCTCTATTTGCAAATTATTCTGATCATTAATTCAAATATCCCTGAGAAGCAACTAAAAGGCAATTAGATCTAAAAGGGGAATTAAATATGTTGACTAGTTACAAAGATATAAATAATTTGCACAAACATTTAGAATATTAGGTCTACTTTAAGATTTTCTTAAGGCAGATGACGAATGTTTGAATAAATGGTATACAAGGCCTGATCTGGAGCTAACAATAGTCATATTTTAAAAGTAGCACTCAACACTGATTTAATCAAATTTTGTCTTAATAATTAAGGCTGGTTATCAATTGAATATGAAAACTTAGTAAGAGTGTCCAGCAGTAAGGTATATCCTACCAGGTAATAAAATGTATTATAAAGTTGCAGTTAAAAAGAACGAGTTATTATTTCAAGAACATACTCTTGAAAACAAGAAAGAAATCACAAAAATAGACTTAAGTAAAAATGAAGATGTAAATGAGATTTGCATTCAATTCAAATGAAAGGAAATGGACTAATTAACAAACTGAGGTACAAAAGCTGGAGAACAATGAAAGCTAATTTACGTTACTTCTTGCTCCAAAATAAAATTTTATAAACAATGCTTTATGAAAGCATGGAAACACTGAAAGAAAACAGAACACAGTGAGAAAGTGAAAGATGACCACATTGTTTTTTTAATATAAGACGATTAACAAAAGTCAAACGACAAATAGTACAGTGGGAAAGTGGTTTTCAACACATATGCCTTCAGTGGGTTAATTATAGCTTTGTATTTATAATAATGTGTTTATTATAT
Source organism: Budorcas taxicolor (assembly GCF_023091745.1). NCBI lineage: Eukaryota > Metazoa > Chordata > Mammalia > Artiodactyla > Bovidae > Budorcas > Budorcas taxicolor. The sequence goes on along the minus strand of NC_068910.1, from coordinate 51,187,043 downwards.
GTATTTATCATAATATTTATATATTTCTGTAATATTTATAATAATCATGCATATTCCTTGACATTAATAACAAACAAAAACTCATCCAGGAAGACAAAAATGAGGAAAAGATGTGAAAAGACCCTTCACAGAAAGTAAGGTAAGTAAAAGAATTATTATAAATATAGAAAAATAATTTTAATGTAGTCAGAAATATTTTGAAATAACAATGAAAATCCACTTATTACAAACAGGTTGGCAAATATAGCATATTGATGAAGTGCTGCTGACGGGTGTGAACCTTTCAAAACTAAGGTGTGAACCTTTCATCCAGTTTTGGTGAAGGAAGAAATTTTGCTTGGAAATTTAGCATAGTCTATCAAAATTTTAAATGTTCGTCCCCTTTGGCTCAAATTTTGCTTCCAGGAATCTCTCTTAGAGGACACGTTGTGTGTGAATATTATTTCGGATGTTATGGAGAGAAGTAGACTCTTAATTTAAACCATTCTAATGTAATGTTATCTTTTTTCCTATTTTTAAAAGTTTTTAATTTTTTTAGTGTGTAGTTGATTTATAATGATTCAAGTATACTCGAAGTAATTTACTGTATTGTACACATACACACACATGCACACACATACATATACTTTCTTAGATTTTTTTTACTGTAGGTTATTACCAGATAGTAAGAATAGTTCCCTGTGCCGTGGGTCCTCATTGTTTCCTTGCTCTGTATATAGTAGTGAATGACTGTTAATACCAAATTTTATCTTTTATAACAATAGTGTTTATTTAGATCTTATTCCTTAACAAAACCAAGGCTTGCTCTTCAAAGCACGTATTTCTTAAAGAGTGTTAAGCTGGTGCTGGGGTGGGATGAGGAGATAATGTGGCATTTTCCTACCGCCAATGACTTCAGAAAATTCACTCTTAGTGTTAAAAAATATTCTCTGTTAAACATCTAAGAGAAAAGGATTGTGCTAGACATTGTATATACATTGCTTCTAATTCTTCCTTTCACTCATCAATGTAGAGAATCTTATTTGCATAATGAAGATTAGGAAATGTTCTTTTCAGGAATGGAAGAGAAGGTTTGGACCCCAAAGGGGATGAGAGATGACAAGATAACAAGATGGTATATTTTGTGTAAGAAGGGAGTGTAGAGGATTTGCATTCCTATAATAATGGATGTCTATTTCTTAGCCTGGAGAGAACTCACTATCACCTTATGCTAATCTTTAGGTCAATGCAATTAGTTTCACCCTGAGAAAAATTGCTGTCCTCAAATTTATATAACTTAACACTGGAAGCTAGAAGTCAGCAGAAGTTAAATTTAAATTTATAGAAGTATTCACTTAATCGTCTAGCAGTGTCAGAAAGATAAGCCTAGAAGCTCTTTACATTGAAGCTAGATAGAAGAAAATTTTCTTGACCAACTTTGCTCAGTGCCCTGGAATATTTTCATGAAGGAGATTGGTTAATTCCTATTTATAAAAGTCGATGCCAGTTAAGATTCTTGCAGCTACAAATATATAAAAATCCAACAGACCTGGCTTAAAGCAATGGAAATTTTATAGCCTCATGTAATAAAAAATGGAGAAGTAAAAAGTCCAGGACCAGTTAATAGACTAGTCAATGACGTCAAGCCCTCTGATCAACGTTCAGTGACCTTCTGCTCAGGGTTGTAAGATGACTGCCAACTAGTAAACATCATACCCCATAAAAGGAAGGGGAATCTTACATTTCTGTTTCTCCTTAACAGTGAAAATAACTTCCCAGAAGCCCTCATGACATTTTGTTTCATGTATCATTGATCAGGGTTGTATTTCACACTTATATCAAAATAATCACTGGCCAAGTGTCAGGAATCGTCACAGGTAGCTCAGTTTAATCAACTTTCAGCAGATGAGTTGGGAGAAAAACCCACAAAAAAAACCACATAAGACCAAGCCTGAAAAACCAGTGTCTGTAAAATTATTATTCAGTCACATTTCTTTTTTAATGCAAGAAAGCAAAAAATGACTCAGCAAAAATTTTCAAAATTAAGTTTTATGTTATCAACTCATAGCTAATACAAGTTTCTGTCCAAAACAACCAAAATCAATACATTTCTTTCTTATTTTGGCAATTAACTTTCCTAACTATATATCTCACAAGTAGTTTTTATTATTATTTAATTGGTCTTCTAATTCTGATTTCAATACCAGTGGGGCTAAGATTGCTAGGATGCTCCCAAAATTCAGTTCAGTTCAGTCACTCAGTCATATCTGACTCTTTGTGACCCCATGGACTGCAGCACGCCAGGCCTCCCTGTCCATCACCAACTCCCGGAGTTTACTCAAACTCATGTCCCTTGAGTCAGTGATGCCATCCAACCATCTCATCCTCTATCGTCCCCTTCTCCCACCTTCAATCTTTCCCAGCCTCAGGGTCTTTTCCAGTGAGTCAGGTCTTTGCATCAGGTGGCCAAAGTATTGGAGTTTCAGCTTCAACATCAGTCCTTCCAATCAATATTCAGGGACTGATTTCCTTTAGGAATAACTGGTTGGATCTCCTTGCATTCCAAGGGACTCTCAAGAGTCTTCTCCAACACCACAGTTCAAAAGCATCAATTCTTTGGCGCTCAGCTTTCTTTATGGTCCAACTCTCAAATCCATACATGACTAATGGAAAAGCCATAGCCTTGACTAGACGGACCTTTGTTGGCTAAGTAATGTCTCTGCTTTTTAATATGCGGTCTAGGTTGGTCATATCTTTTCTTTCAAGGAGTAAGTGTCTTTTAATTTCATTGCCGCAGTCACCATCTGCAGTGATTTTGGAGCCCCCCAAAATAGTCTGCCACTGTTTCCACTCTTTCCCCATCTATTTCCCATGAAGTGATGGGACCAGATGCCATGATCTTCGTTTTCTGAATGTTGAGCTTTAAGCCAATTTTTTCACTCTCTTCTTTCACTTTCATCAAGAGGCTTTTTAGCTCCTCTTCACTTTCTGCCATAAGGGTGATATCATCTGCATATCTGAGGTTATTGATATTTCTCCCAGCAATCTTGATTCCAGCTTGTGCATCATCCAGCTCATTTCTCATGATGTACTCTACATATAAGTCAAATAAGCAGGGTGACAATATACAGCCTTGACGTACTCCATTTCCTATTTGGAACCAGTCTGTTGTTTCATGTCCAGCTCTAACTGTTGCTTCCTGACCTGCATATAGATTTCTCAAGAGGCAGGTCAGGTGGTCTGGTATTCCCATCTCTTTCAGAATTTTCCACAGTTTATTGTGATCCACACAGTCAAAGGCTTTGGCATAGTCAATAAAGCAGGAATAGTTGTTTTTCTGGAACTCTCTTTCTTTTTCGATGACCCAGTGGGTGTTGGCAATTTGATCTCTGGTTCCTCTGCCTTTTCTAAATCCTGCTTGAACATCTGGAAGTTGACGGTTCATGTATCATTGAAGTCTGGCTTGGAGAATTCTGAGCATTACTTTGCTAGCATGTGAGATGAGTGCAACTGTGCAGTAGTTTGAGCATTGCGTTTCTTTGGGATTGGAATGAAAACTGACCTTTTCCAGTCCTGTGGCCACTGCTGAGTTTTCCAAATTTGCTGTCATATTGAGTGCAGTGCTTTCACAGCATGATCTTTTAAGGATTTGAAATAGCTCAACTGGAATGCCATCACCTCCACTAGCTTTTTCCCAAAATTAGCCATTTCTAAATATAAAAGTTACTCTCATTATTGAGATGACACCACATTCTATAACTCTCTCACTTAAGTAATTAATAAAATAATATTCATCAGGAGTTTTGTTCATTCCTTTTTCAAATGAAGTTTTAAATTCAGGTGTTTCTACAGTCTTCAGTTAATTTCAAAACCTCAGGACTGAAGCAATCTAGTCATTGGAGGCAGGAAAAAAACTGGATTTATTTTATTTCTACTGATTGAAATATATTGGTTTTTAGATGAAATGTCTTTTGGTTCCAAATTATGTACATTGTGCAGCCTCTGTATGTATTTTCCAAGTGATTTAAATGAATTTGAATCAGCTCGTTAGGTTCCAGACTGGTACTGAACATAATGACTCATAGCTAAATTAATATTGTCTACCCTGAACTACCCTGTCTAAATCACTTTAATCACTGGGAAGATTCATACTCTTCAAAAGGACAGCCACATTCAAATGAATTCTGCAACAGTTCATTAGGTAATGATGTCATTTATGTTCCCTGGGTCAGCAAATGTGTTTCTGCTTGGCTTCAAAGATGGACTGACTGTGAGCAGATAAACAGGTACTTTGTATGCATTTGACATCCATACGTGCACAGAAGGGAGGCATAATGCTGGCATGAAATGTTTCAATTTGGGACATTTCTTTGTCTCAGATTCAGCCTCATTTTTTTCTTTTCTTTTCTTAGCTTAGCAGCTTTATTGGACACATGTTCCTGTCTTTCAGAAGCAGTTAACGTGTCAGATGCTTTGTCACATGTCACTGACACCAGAACATTAAAAAGAAGGTTCTAACAAGAGTCTAGCTTGAGCACAATGCAAAGCACGCCATTGGAAAGAACATCATATTTGATATCCTAGTAAAAACTACTTCTGGAAGACCCTGGAAGCCATAGACACAGTCTGTGATCACAGTCTCATGGAGTAGCAACAAATAATCTCAGATTTCCCTGTCCCCCTGGTGCCTAAAATAAACCCACAAAAATGATACACTGGGAATTGAGTGTGCTTAGCATCTTATCACACTGACTGAGTGTTCTCTGAAGTCAAACTGTTGAGTGGTTCCTGAATCTGTAACCAAGAATGAAGGGCAGGCCCAATCCACATAAGTCACTAGGGGAAGGGTCCTTATCCTCTACTGGGAGGGTCTCCTTCCAGTGAGACCTAGGGGACTAGTGATTCTCCTTAGTTCACAGGTGCTAGAAATAAGACAAGAACTTGAATATGGGCCTAATAGTGGATTCACTAAATCACTAACCTGTTGAATCATTCAGAAGCATGGAACATGTAAAATAGTTACCTGTTAACTACTTTCATCTTTACAACAATTCAGGATAGTATCTTTGATCCTATATTACAAATAAAGGAATTTAGAGATGTCAGACAACCAACCCAACACCTTAGAATAAGTAAGGAACTGAAAATGGGATTCAAACCTAGGTCCATCTGATATTAGTTCTCATTTCTCTATTTTTCGCTAGTTCCCTTATTGCCAATAGGTAGAATGGAAGATGCAAAAGGTACAGAATTTGTATTCCACAGAGTTATCCCAATATTTCAGTGTGTCTATTGCTATGTAACAAATTATTCTGAAATACAAGGGCATAAAACATCTACATCATTATGTTTGATTATTATGAGGGACAACAATTCAGATAAGACACAATCAGGACAAGTTGATATCTGCTCCATGATTTCTGGGATCTCAAAGCTTGGAGACTCAAAGCCTTAGGTGGCTTAATGGCTAAGAATAAGAATCCTTTTGGAATCGTGACATGTTTGATGATTGATGCTGGCAGTCTGCTGGGAGCTCAGCTAGAAATTTCAGCTATGATACCTACATGTTTACCTTTCAATGTGACCTAGGGTTCTTTGAAGCATGGTAGCTGTGTTCCATGAGTGAGCACTCCCAGAGAACCAAGAAGAAGCTGAATCAACATTTTATGACCAAGCCTAGGAAGCCAACCACTTTCACTTCTGTTTGGGTCTCAAGCCTGCTGAAGTTCAAAAGGAGGGAACGTGTAGGTACATGTCTCAATGGATGAAGGGTCAGAGTTGCATTGAAGAGCATAAGGGAGGGGAACTAGGGTTATGGTCATCTTCAGTAATGGAAATCAGCTACACTCTCCACCTGAATCAAATCATAGAAAGGAAGCTACTAGACTGAGAGCATAGGCCTGTGAACAAGTGCTACAGATATCTCCATAGGCTTACTGATGCAAGGCTCCAGGTAAAACTCTAGAATGGAATTTTAAACAGTACTTTTAAACTGCTATGCAGGTGATCCAGTAACTATTTTTCATGTGGTCCTTTTGCTTTATTCTGTACACTCTTGTGCACAAAGTAGCTACCAAGTAATTCTAGGTTTTCTTGGCCAGAAATCCTATCTTATCCATATTTCTTTATATTAAATAGAAAAAGTGGTTTGAGGAAAGACACACAAGATAAGGTTGCAATAGAAACACTCACAGGAACGTGAATGCCAGTTCTGTCTCAGCAAATACATGGTATTAAAAACCAAAAGAAATGGATTCTCTAAGAACCTATTTCATGATAACTTTTTATTAATTTTTACATGACTCACAATTAGATTAAGATGTGAAACAGATCTATTTCTATAGTGTGACTCTAATTGCAGCTAATGCATTTTCTCCTCTTCTAGGGGGTGATTAACCCCACTCCAGTACTTTTGCCTGGAAAATTCCATGGACGGAGGAGCCTGGTAGGCTGCAGCCCATGGGGTTGTGAAGAGTCGGACACAACTGAGCAACTTCCCTTTCACTTTTCACTTTCATGCATTGGAGAAGGAAATGGCAACCCACTCCAGTGTTCTTGCCTGGAGAATCCCAGGGACGGGGGAATCTGGTGGGCTTCCGTCTATGGGGTTGCACAGAGTCGGACACGACTGAAGTGACTTGGCAGCAGCAGCAGCAGGGGGTGATTAAAACAGAGAAGTTTCTTTTCAACCTAGGACAGCTCCAGAGTCATCCAGGCTATTTATTTTTTTCACTCTTCCACCTGAAACAGGAGTGACAAAATGTAAAAACATCTGCAGTGACCCAAAGGGTGATGGTAGTAAGTAAAGTGGCTGGTGAGAAGTAGAATCATTCTTGACATGAGGAGTGTGCTGCTGCTGCTGCTGCTGCTGCTAAGTCGCTTCAGTCGTGTCCGACTCTGTGCGACCCCATAGACGGCAGCCCACCAGGCTCCCACGTCCCTGGGACTCTCCAGGCAAGAACACTGGAGCGGGCTGCCATTGCCTTCTCCATGAGGAGTGTGCTAAGAAGGGCTAATGTGAATATGGTACGCGTATGTGTGTGTTAGAGAGAAGGAGGGAAGGATCCTCTAGAGGTAGTGAGAGTTCTGCCAAAATGGAATGAACATTCTTCTTCTAAAGTGCGTTAAGCATTCTGCCTTGTGGGGAAACGATCCTAGTGCTTACTGACATATTAGAAGTTTTAAAGCAGCTGGACATTAAAAACATTTGGAGTATAGCTGCTTTACAATATTGTTCTTTTCTGCTGTACAGCAAAGTGAATCAGCCATATGTATACATACACATATATCCTGCCTTTTTTGGATTTCCTTCCCATTTAGGTCACCACAGAGCATTTAGAGTTCCCTGAGCTGTACAGTAGTTTCTCTTTAGTTGTCTATTTTATGCATAAGAGTGTAAATATGTCAGTCCCAACCTCCCAATTCATTCTACCACCTCCTCCTTGCTTGGAGTTCATACTTTTTTTTCTCTACATCTGCATATCTATTTCTGCTTTGCATATAGGTTCGTCTACACAATTTTTGTATATATATGCCTTAATATGTGATAGTTGTTTTCCTCTTTCCGACTTACTTCACTCTGTATGACAATCCCTAGGTCCATTCACGTCTCTGCAAACAGCATAATTTTGTTCTTTTTTATGGCTTAGTAATAATCCATTGTATATATATACCACATCTTTATCCATTCCTCTGTTGCTGGACATTTAGGTTGCTTTGGACATAGCAAAACCAATACAGTATTGTAAAGTTAAAAAAAAATTAGAAAAAAATTAAAAAATAATGCTAATGCTAATTTAAAAATTTGATGGCAAATTCATTTTCTATAGATCCTCTAGCAGGGGCATGTTTTCTTTCCTATCTGCTGTCTCAGAGTATAGTACTTTGAATAAGGCTCTATTTCCTCTTATTTTCCCCTCGTTGAGCAATGATCACCTCACTGCATTTGAAAGCTAATGCATGTAAGTCAGTGTCCTAATTATGATGTGTCTTCAGGGTGGGACTGAGTGCACCTTATTCAGTCTTGTATCACTCCCAACAAACATAAAGTCTGGCACAATGTATTCCTAATAAAGGCTGAAAAAATATATTAGAATGTGTTTCAAAGTTAGGTGACTTGTACAACTTAATCTAATTCCTGAAGATCAAGGAATTGGCCTGAAATATGCAGGGATAGCAAATTATGTGAATAAATCCTTATTTCTTCATAGTTTCCGATGGAAACATAGCATATAGCCAGTTGGTTTGGTTTAGTTAAAGTAAATTTGGTATTCTAATTTTTAATTAAAAAAATAATGTATAAAAACATGATTCTGGTGTAGTCACGCAGTCATGTCCAACTGTGATCCCATGGACTGTAGCCCACCAGGCTCCTCTGTCCTTGAGATTTCAAAAAACTTATATATGCCATACATCAGGGTCCTCCTCCTTCCTCCCTACTCCCCACCCCTCTTTCAATGGCAACTGTTATTTACATTTAGATGTGTCCCTTTCTACTTCCTTTTCTCTTTGATTATGTACATGCATGCCTGTATCACTTTTATAAAATATCTAAATGAATCATTCTAAACTGTTTTGAAATCAGTGTTAATCTTTTCAAAGAACTAGCTTTTTCTTTTGTTGATCTTTTCTATTTTTTAGTCTCTATTTCATTTATTTCTGCTGTGATATTTATGATTTCTTTCCTTTTATTATCTCTGGGTTGTTTGTTCTTTCTCTCATTGTTTTCGGTATAACATTAGATTATTTGAGATTTTTCTTGTTTCCTAAGGTAAACTTGCATTGCTATACAATTCCCTCTTAGAAATGGTTTTGTTGAATCTCATAGGTTTTGGATCATTGTGTTTTCATTATCATTTGTCTCTAGTTATTTTTTGATTCCCTCTTTGATTTCTTCAGTGACGTATTGGTTTTTTAGCCTCCCACATGTCTGTGTTTTTTTGCAGTATTTTTCTTGTAGTTGATTCTAATCTCATAGTGTTGTGATGCTTGATATGTTTTCAGTTTTCTTAAATTTCCTGAGGCTTGCTTTGTGGCCCAGCATGTGATCTATCCTGGAAAATGTTCCACGTGAAAATCAGCTTTTAAAAGTTTCTAATTTATTAAAAAATTATTATATTGATGTGCACTTGATTTTCAGTGTTGTGTTAATTTATACTGTACAGCAAAGTGATTCAGTTGTATATATACATTAAATTTTGTGTTCTTTTCCATTATGGTATAGTAGGAGTTTTTTATCCATTTTATACATAATAGTTTGTACTTTTAAGTAGAAAATCATTCAATTGATAAATATTGAATTATTTTCCTTTTTAGTATGTATTTATTGTCTTTTGAGGTTGTGTGGTATCTCATATTGCCATATATTTAAAGAACCATTTCCATATTAATAAGCTGTTCCAAGTATTACTCTTAGAAATAAACCTGTAATAACAAACCTTACAAATGCTATTTAGGCACACATGAACATGTTTATGAGATATGTTTCTAAACATATGTTATTGATTTAAAGGAAAAAATTCCTTAAAATATTGAATTCACTAAATATTAGATTTCAGTTGCCAGTGCTAATGAGCATCCCTTTTAAAAGCTTAACAAATTCAGTATTTTACTTAAATAGATGAGAATATCTGCTTCCTCACATTCTTGACAATGCAGACATTATCAGTGCTTATTATTTTTTCCAACGTAATGACTGAGAGCTGATAATTTATTATCAATTTATGTTTCTCTGAATGCTAGTGGTTGATCTTTATTTCTCTGTGTGTATTGCCTGTTCATATTTGCTTAACTATATACAGGTTCTTTTATTGATTTTTACTAACTTTTGGTATGTTTTACATATTAATCCATTAATTTTAAGTATATTTAAAATGGTTCTTCCTGCCTATACGTTGGCTTTAAGTTGATTTCCTTCTTTGTAGGTTAAAGATGAGAAAACTAATGTTCATCTATCTCTAACATTTACTAATCCAAGCTACTTAATCTCTCTGTGTCTTAATTTTCTCATGTTAAAAATTTAACACTTGGACCTTTTGAATATTGAGCAAATATGCTGTTAACACCAATAAATCAGGTGGCACTATGCCTGGCACACATTAGACAGTAAATCAATATTAACCATCATAATTTCTATGAGGAGCCATAACTAATGTTCATTAGTAACTCTGGTCATCATATTTTATCACTTTGGGATTGGTATTCATCAGTGATTGTGGCTTATACTTGTGCTCTATACTGAGTCTTATGAATTCTGTTTACCACATAGACTCAGCTGAGTGATATAGCATATTTTATCTGTATTTTTGTTCTCTTCAAGAAAGGAGGAGACACAGGTTGATTTTTGAAGGTGACTCAATTGGCCCCAGAGGTCCCTGATTCCATTGTATATTTTTAAATTTTATTTATTTTTAATTGAAGGATAATTGTTTTACAGTATTGTGTTGATTTGTACCAAAAATCAACATTAATCAGCCATAGGTTTACCATGTCCCCTCCCATTTGAACACACTGTCTATTTAAGAAACAGTCCATAACTGGATATGCAAATCCATAGCTCCAACCCAAATTTTCCAGTCAGTGCTGGTGACAAAAGTGCATGAGTCTGAGAGATAATGCAAGGGTGTTAAAGTCATCATAATTTCCTTTCATTCTTCAGTATAAAATGTTTTTTCTCCTGAGTGAGTAGACCATAACTTGTCCAATATAAAGGCTTTTGATGATGTCAAAACTCATTGCCAAAGTCCCACAGTTGTGATTCTTATCATTTGTCATTTACTTACAGCCATGCAAACTGCCTGGGATGGAAAACATAGATGTACAGCATTATTTGAACGTACAATAAAAAAAAAAATCTCAGCAATCTAACCATTAAAGTCAGTTTCCTGGTTCATCTTATTTTGATGAAAACACTGCAAATGAGGTTGATATATGTCTATGTCGACTGAATAGAAGGAGGACTCAAAGAAAACATTGACAAAATATTTAAGCCAGGGTAAAAGTAAAATCATTGAATAGAAGCCCCTATTAAAAAGGGGGAATGTGTAAGTAAATGCTGGTCAACTAGTAATTCTTGATTAATGACATCTATGGCATTGGAGGAAGCAAGAGGTAGAAGTAAGGGAAGGTAGAGTAAAAGACAGTGAAGGAGACAATACTTGGAAAATCATGATAAAAGGAAGAAAGATAGAAATGAAAAGGGTAAAGAAAGTTCAGATAATGAGAACAAATGAGAAAACTCAAATTATTTCAAGGCTTTTTCCTTTCACTTTTTTCTCCAGTCATTCATACATATAGCATATTTTCATTTTGTTTCTTATTTTTCCTTTATTTAATTACGCCACTCCTTGAAGTCTTCCTTCTTTCTGATTAATGCCATTGTTCAAAACACGTTTTAAAGCAAAAGATCTTAAACTGAATTTAGTGGGAAAATAATGCAAATTTATCTTCTAAGTTTATGCCTGACCTTTTAATGTCTCAAAACAAAAACTCCATATAAGATATCAGTGTACCATAATTTTATGTTGTTTAAAAATAGGAAAATATCACATTCTTCCTTTCTCTTTGCCAGAAGCTTTAGGATCCCTGACTATTAGGTGCTAGGATATACAATCAAACTTTTTGTTCTTTTTCTTTATATACAAGTCTCATAGAATTGACATTGCTTTTATTTGTATGCGGACAGTAGCACTTACCAATGTGGTTGTCCATTTTCCACTCTAAAACAAAAAATGAGACTTGGATTACACCATTTAAGTGAGTTAAATTAGCATGTTGAGAGGGTGGCTTCTTCTTAAGAATGTTTAGTTATGATATCTATCAGAGAACTTTGTGTTCTATATATTAAAAAGGAAGGCATAATTCCATATCCTGGCTGGGCACTCAAAAAATTATGATGGACTTATCTCCCATTGAAATAGTAATTTTTAATCATCACTCAATAAAATTTAATTTTATATTTGTATTAATTCATTGAGATTAATTAAAATTCCTCTCATGATAAAAATATAAAAAGGATAATCTAAAACATAATAATAAAAATGTTAAAATTTATATGTTAAACTTTTGAAAGTTCAAATCATATTGAATTGGAAAAAAAAAAAAAGTTTCATCTGTGTGGAAGCATGTCACTTCCAGGTAAATTATAGTTGATTTTGGAAGTTTCATTCAGCTGATGAAAGGAACTAAAAAACCTGGATTCAGTACTCAAATTGAAAGTCACCAAGAACCCTCAGAAAAATAAGGACTAACGGAATAAAATTCCAGAGGGGAGAGACCATTCAGCAGTAAACTGGAAATCTTAGCAATTTTTGCTCTGGTAGCATTTACTAATTTTGAATGCAAGTTGGAGACTGAGAACACTTGCTCTTGCTCAACAGAAGAATCTTCTTGGGGAAAGAGAAAATAACAAACAGATCTTTCACCACTTATATAGAGCTAAAGGGAGAAAGAGAAGAATGGGAGACTTCCTATACTCTTGTATACTCATGAAATGTCTGATTCCTGAAGCTGGATAGAAGACTACATAAATAGACTTAAATATTTTCTGAAAATTCTGAAAGGCAAAGCAGTGCTCTTGTGTTTATGTGGGGAAAAAAAAAATCTTCAGTGGGGAGTGGGCCAGGGAAAATCCAGGCTTGGTCTCTGGCAGAGAACCTCATGCCTTAGAAAGAGACAACCACTGATACCTTTACCAAAAAGGTAGCCTAATTTGGATTGAGGCCATCAGCCCCACATTCTCTCTGCCTGAGTGAGAATAGGATTAAACCTGCCTGGTAGAGTATGACATAATCTGGAGTCTCTGTGGTTCTTTTTATGCAATCGAAGCAATGAACTTGAAAGCTATCAAGACTGTATGACTTTTTAATGGCTGAGTAATAATCCATTGTGTATATGTTCTGATGAGATGGATGAAACTGGAGCCGATTATACAGAGTGAAGTAAGCCAGAAAGAAAAACACCAATACAGTATACTAACACATATATATGGAATTTAGAAAGATGGCAATGATGACCTTGTATGCAAGACAGCAAAAAAGACACAGATGTGTATAGCGGACTTTTGGACTCAGAGGGAAAGGGAGAGGGTGGGATGATTTGGGAGAATGGCATTGAAACGTGTATACTATCATGTAAGAATCGAATCGCCAGTCTATGTCCGATGCAGGATACAGCATGCTTGGGGCTGGTGCATGGGGATGGCCCAGAGAGACGTTATGGGGAGGGAGGTGGGAGGGGGGTTCATGTTTGGGAATGCATGTACACCCATGGTGGATTCATGTCAATGTATGGCAAAACCAATACAATATTGTAAAGTAAAACAAAGTAAAAATAAAAATTAAAAAACAAAAGACTGTATGACTGATGATCAGAAATTTAAGAAACAGAAGATAGAACAAGATTCATGGATATCAGAATTAGCAGAAGAGATTTTAAATAACTGATAAATATGTTCATGAAACAAAAATATGGGAGGAAGAGATGAAAGGATTAAAAATTTAACCCCCAAATTAGAACCTATACAAAACACATAAAATGGACTTTTTGAACTAAAAAGAAAAAAATATATATATATATATATCTTAAATTAAGAACTTCAATGAATGGGTTTAACAGTAGACTGAATACAGCATGATTAGCGAATATAAAAGCAGATAAATGGGGAGTCCCCTGGCCACCCAGTGGTTACAATTTGCTGCTTTCACTGTTCTGGCCTGGATTTAATCCTTGATCAAGAATCTGAGATCCAACATCAGATAGATACCCAGATCCTGTAGGCTGGGACTGTTCTGAGTTTAAAACAAACAAACAAAAAACCAGATAAATGAAAAATACATCATTGATGCACAGAGAGAAGAGTTTACTATTTGCATGAATGGAGTCTCAGAGGCAGGCAAGACTGAGTATGTGGCAGTAAAAACATGAATGTACACCCATGGCTGAGTCGTGTGAATGTATGGCAAAAACCACTACAACACTGTAAAGTAATTAGCCTCCAAGTAAAATAAATAAATTTACAAAAAAAAAAAAAGTTTAAGAAATAATGGCTGAAAATTTTCCACAGTTGAGCAACATCAATCCAGCCTGCAAAAGTTTATTGAACCCCAAGCAGGACCTATTCAAGTCACATTGCAGGACACCTTAACCTGCAGGAAATCTTAATTAATAGCAGCAACATAAGAAAAATACATTATTTTTGAAGAAGCAGCAAGACTGAAGCTTACTTTTAAAATAATGGAAGCCAGAAGTTGATGGAATGGCATTTTTAAAGTGCTAAAAGAATATGACTAAAATTCTGTATCCAGTGGAAAAAAGCTTTTATAAATGATATTGAAAATTTTTTTTAAATGTTTTTCAAGAAAGAAAACTGTTTATGTTATGTAATGAATCTATTAGAAAGGAGTCTGAACAATGTTGATGCACTCATCTCAGGAAATTAAAGAAACACAGTAATTCAAATCCCAAAAATATGTAGACTGTGTATGAAAACATTAATTAAATCTATAAATACTTGCAACACTGATCAATGAGAGAATGAAAAATCAAGTTGCCTATAGTAGAAATGCAAAGAGCAGTCATCACTATGAACATTCAGACCTCAAAAAGTATTGACATTATTAACCACTTAATACCACCAACTCATGTATAAAGTTACATGAAATGGAGTTTGGGGGGGGGGGGGGAATAAATAGCACATTGAAAATCTTAATAATTTCATATCTATTGAAGAACTTGAATCTGTTATTAGAAACAGTCCCAGACAGAAAACTCTAGACCCACATGGCCTCACCTTGAGTTCACTTGAATATTCAAGAAGGAAATAATACTGGTATTAAACTAACTTATCCAGAGAGTATCAAAAAAGAGGGAACACCTCCCATATCTTTTCTAAGACCCAGGGAAACCCAGTGCCAAAACTTCACAAGGACGTTAAAGGAATGGAAAATTACAGACTAATTTCTTTCAGTCGTATAAATGCAGCGATCCTAAATCCAATCCTAGAAAATCAGATCCAGAAACATATAAATAGAATAATATATCACGAAGCGTGTGGTTTATTCCAGGCATATAAGGTCGATTTAACATTTGGAAAAATGCATACATATGTTCACCAAAAGACGGGCCCATGAATATTCATAGCAGCAGCATTCATCAAGCCAACCTGGAAACTACCCAAAGGCCTATCAACAGTTGAATGAATAAATAAATCCTGGGATATTCACACAATGCAATACTACAGCAATGAGAATGAACAAAATATAGCCACTCTCAAATATAGTGTTGAGGGAAACAAGCCAGGAAGAGAAAAGTACCTATTTAAGCTGCAATTTGCATAGAGTTCAAAAAATAGGCAAAGTCATCCCTGATGTTAAAGGTCTAGATAATGCCTCCCCTGGGGTGGAAGAAAGATCAGGATTAGGAAGAGGCATTGTGGGGTGGGGGGGTGGCATCTGTATGGGTGGTACATTGTGTGTTGCATTTGCAAAAATGCTTGAAGCTTGTTTACACCTATACTATGCTCACTTTAATGAATGAATAGACAGTTTATTACTAGATGAAGGAATAAATGGGTTCTACATGGGAGTGATGTCTCACTTCAGCACTGAATGTCTAAAAACAAAGAATCAGTCCTTTCTGCCACCCCGCGGCTCCACCCATCATGTTTGTTATGCTAGTGACAATACTCAAGAAAAAAACAGGTGTGGGATGAGACTAGTATTTGAAGTATTGGACTCTGTTTATGATTCATTTACTTGATCAAGGACTGCCTTTGCTTTTCACAAATGATTATAGGTTTACATTTTCAGCAGGTAGAATCATTCACAACGGGATGTGATAGAAGATATCCATTGATCAAAAGTAGGAGAAGATACGGCTGTGGAAAAAAAAAAAAAATTCTCCTCTAACAAGTCCATTAGAGAAGTAGTTTAACTTTGAACAGCATCATTTACAGAATCAATCTTATAATTTTCTCTTTTGGCAGATTTTCAAAGTTTTCAAAATATAGCTAGTTCTGTAATTTAAGTCCCACAGCTGTGGTGCCGAGTTAATTTTCTAATTTCTTCGGAAGAGAGTCAATCTGCATAATCAGTTTCTGAAACAATGGTGGATAGTTCCCTGTAAAATATCTGCTTAAAGGGAAGTATGCTTTGATCTGTGACTTATAAGAGAGAAAGATAATGAACTTGAATACAGTTCATTCAGAGCGACACACATTTAAGAGCATATGAAGTGTGCTGAATCCAAGCACTGGAAATGTGGTGGTATTTTCTTAACATGTTAGCATGGGCTACTAATTTGTATATAAATCAATTAAAGCACAGGATAATAATTGAAACCAATTAAGTACAGAATATATAGACAGAGAAGCAAGAATTTAAGTTCATAGTATCGGATCCAATCAGGAAATGTATTCTTATACATTCTTCGAAAAGAAAAATTACGAGTAGCCAACCTAGAAGAAACAACATTTTGAAAACTATTGTGTTCTCATGAAAATGTGAAAAGAATGTACTTATTGGCCACTGAAGCAGTTAGGAATACATTGTCAAAGCACTTTGACTCTATTTACTTCTTTATTATTTATTTAACATTTAGGCTGCTTGGGATCTGTTACTTGCACCACATGGGACCTAGTTCCTTGATCAGGAATTGAACCCGGGCTTCCTGCATTGAGAGCGTGGAATCTTAGCCCCTGGACCACCAGGGAAGTCTCTAGAACACTTTGACTTTCTTTAATGTGTCATCTGTATCAACAGATTCTCAAGCACGGGCACAGTGTTGGTTAGATCCATTATACCTTTCCATGCAATGACCCAGGCAATAGATCTGAGTTGGGGAGGAGGTAATCAGGAGTAGTGGCAGTGAATAAAGAGAGGATAACCACAGTGCAGTGTCCATGGGGTCGCAAAGGGTCGGACACAACTGAGCGACTGAGCTGGACTGACACAGCGCAATGCACTGTAGGGTAATACATTAGGTGAAATCTAGATGCCGAGTTCTCAGTCATATTCGTGCGTGTGTGTTTGTTTGTTGTTTCCATTTTCTTTACTGGTTGACAAAGTATGGAGTCCAGGTTTCAGATCTGGGAGTAAAAATATCTGGAAATCCTTCCAATATAGCTGTAATAGTCTGTATTTAAAAATATTTCCAACCATCAGTGTTTCTGATGTGCTGTGCAAACATTCACACGAGACTCCTATACAATGTGGTAGACAGCATGGATGTGCATTGCTATGCATCCTGAGATAACTGACCCCTTGATTTTTGTGCCATAATTATGGAAATTATGCACATGCCCCAAAAGGAATGAACCATTACTCTCTTCGCTTGTCACTCTGCTCCATTGGACATAAAGTAATCTTTCCAAATAATATGCAGTCACTGCTTTGGCCCTCCTTACTACCAGTTCTTATGCACTGATATAACATCATTTAATGCAAGTTGAAGAAACTTGCGGCATTCACCTTTTAAAATTTTTATTGAAATATAGTTGATTTAGAATGTTGTATTAGTTTCTGCTGTACAGCAGTGAATCAATTATACGAATACACATACCTACTTTGTTTTTTATTTTTACCCACATAGGCCATTACAGAGTATTTCCCTGTGCTTTACAGTAGGTATTATTAGTTACCTATTTCATATATAGTGACGTGTATTTGTCAGTCCCAACCTGCTAATTTACCCCTCCCCTGCCCTTATGTCCTGGTAACTATAAGTTTTTCTACATCTATCTAACTCTATTTCTGTTTTGTAGGTAACTGTATTTGTACCCTTTTTCTTTAGATTCCACATACAAGTGATATCATATGATATTTGCCTTTCTCTGTCTGACTTAACTTCACTCAGTATGATCATCTCTAGGTCCATCCGTGTTGATGCAAATGACACTATTTTGTTCTTTTATGGCTGAGTAATATACCATTGCATATATATACCACGTCTTCTCTATCCATTCCTTTTGCTGAACGTTTAGATTGCTTCCATGTCCTGGCTATTGTAAATAGGGCGGCAATGAACACTGAGGCACTTTTCAAATTATGGTTTTCTGTGGATATATGCCCAGGAATAGGGTTGCTGGATCATATGATAGTTCTATTTTGGTTATTTTAGGGAACCTCCATACTGTTCTCTGTATAGGCTCTACCAGTTTACATTCCCACCAACAGTGTAGGAGGGTTCCCTTTTCTCCATACCCTGTCCAACATTTACTGTTTGCAGATTTTTTGATGACAGCCATTCATTCAGTAGGTATGAGGTAATACCTCATCAGTTTTTGTTTGAATTTCTCCAATGACGATGTCAAGGCTAATGTTTTTCCAGTGGTCATGTATGGATGTGAGAGCTGGACTGTGAGGAAGGCTGAGCACCAAAGAATTGGTGCTTTTGAACTGTGGTGTTGGAGAAGACTCTTGAGGGTACCTTGGCCTGCAAGGAGATCCAACCAGTCCATTCTGAAGGAGATCAGCCCTGGGATTTCTTTGGAAGGAATGATGCTAAAGCTGAAACTCCAATACTTTAGCCACCTCATGCGAAGAGTTGACTCATTGGAAAAGACTCTGATGCTGGGAGGGATTGGGGGCAGGAGGAGAAGGGGACGACAAGAGGATGATATGGCTGGATGGCATCACCGACTCGATGGACGTGAGTCTGAGTGAACTCCAGGAGTTGGTGATGGAGAGGGAGGCCTGGCGTGCTGCGATTCACGGGGTCGCAAAGAGTCAGACACGACTAAGCGACTGAACTGAACTGAACTGAACTGAATGACAATGTTGAGCCTCTTTTCATGTGCTTTTCTTCTTTGTAGAAATGTCTATTTATATCTTCCTCCCATTTTTTGATGAGGTTGTTTGTTTTGTTGATATCAAGCTGCATGAGTTGTTTGTATGTTTTGGAGATTAATCCCTTGTTGGTCTCATTGTTTGCAAATATTTTCTCCCATTTTCTTTTCTTTTTGTTTCTGGTTTCCTGCCTGTGTTTTCTTCTTAGAGTTTTATAGTCTCTGGCCTTACATGTAGATCTTTAATCCATTTTGAGCATTCCATTAGTAAGATAGAGAAGCTGAAACAAATACAAGTTGAATTTTTATCTCAGACTGTGAGCTCAATCTCCTAAGAATCTGTTGTGAGGCTAGTCATAGAGCAGAGGGCATACTTATTGAACTGAACTGACTAGAAGAACCTGTATCTTTTAACATATCAGAAGGATTTTTGGCATAGTAACTAGAAGTACTCTAGGGCCTACTTCCTGCAAATTAGCCAACAGCTAGTCCTGTTCTGATGTTCACGTCATCATGCTTTCCCTCAACTTAAGTTATTAAGGCCTGATCATTGGTTGACTAAACTTCACAGGGAGTAGTTTTGTCACAGTGAAGTACACTATCATACAGGGATATGAAAATCAGAATTTCATACCTCAGTCTATTCAAGTCTTAGGTTAAGTCACTGGCTTTTTAGACCATTAGATTTGCCATTTAGAAATGCCATTTTCCTCATTGAACTACTTTTTACCTAGGGATTTCTGTGAAGGGTGATATGGTTGTTGGTAAGATCCTTTGAGATTTCTTGCAGAAAAGATCTGCCATGTGAAGCCTTATTGTTTTCTGAAATCAGAGAGTCAACTGGAAGATTCTAGTTCAAGAAATTATCAGCAAAGTAACACTCGGCAAGATTCAAAGAGCAAATATCTAAGAATGATGCACGTGAAGCAAACTTTCCCCCATTTTTCACACTTACTCTCATGTAGGCAGCAGTAAAAAAAAAAAAAGTCAGCACTAACAAGAAAAACCTCCCTTAAAAATTGTCCTATTTGCAAAATTAGAGTTTCATCCAGATCATTAAGAAAGCCATCAGAGAGTTGAGTTTTGGTAATGATGAACATTAAACACTGAAGACTAATTTCTTTAGTCTATTTTGCATTTTTTTTTTTCAAAAAAAATCACAGAAAAATGCTTTATTTTTCTAATTCTGTTGAATTCTTCTTTACAAAAATATTCTTTCAAATCACTCTTGAGATATTAGTTTAATTGCATCAAATAATTGAATGATTTCGCATACACAAGTAACATTTTATTACTTGGCTGTGATGTGGTTTCTATCCTTCGTTGAAAAAAATATCCATTATCATCTAATTGAAACAGAAATTAGATAAATGAATGTTAGTTCTGAGTTTCGAAATCAAGGCACTATTAGTACTTTTCAGATCTAATATTGGTAGGCCTACTAAATATTCATTACTTTCCTGGCATCTGATCCATCTGGAAGTTCATTGCACTGTTTCTCCTTCCTCCTTGTTCCAGCCTAGATCCACTGTCACAGTTGCTCTCCCTGACAATGGAGTTTTGGTCAGCAGCCTACTCCTTATGCTGCTCTACAGGAGTGGCTGTGGAGTTTCCCTTTAAAATACAAGGGAATCGAAAGTGCAGGAAAAGAGCAAGGAGTGGAATTCAGTAGCCAGCCGGTAACACACCGTGTGGCTGGGTTGTATTAGTGTTCTAGAATTACTTTGTTATTCAGTCTCTTAGTTGTGACTGTTCACGACCTCGGGGCCTGCAGCACGCCAGGCTTCCCTGTCCTTCACTGTCTCCCAGAGTTTGTCCAAACATGTCCATTGGGTCAATGATGCCATCCAACCATCTCATCCACTGTCACCCCCTTCTCTTTCTGCCCTCAATCTTTCCCAACATCAGGGTCTTTTCCAGTGAATCAGCTGCAGAAATGCTACCTGTCCTCTTGAGCTGAGATTTGCCAAAGGAAAATAAGCCACTGGCTATACTATTGATTTTGCTGACCATGTTAATTTTTACCTTTTTATCCCAAATGTCCAATATCTCATATCATGTGTGGTCCCTGATATAGATAACACACACCATGGGCAAAAGCTTAAAAATATCATCAGTGGTGACACAGTGATAGCAGCATTGATGATGATAGTGATGATGTTGATGATGGAGAAGAAAAGCTTACATCACTGAAAGAGTTCCCAGCAAAAATATTACTTCCTTTAACAATAGCTTCTTGAAAATACACGTGCACCGAAAGATTTCACCCATTATGGAAGATTGAGTCTGGGGTACAAACAGCAGTAAAAATCACAGCACAGTTTATGTCACGTGATAAATGTGTACATACGACTCAATCTAATCTATTTGTAAATATAATTTGGCTTTCAACTGCTGTTATAATTATTAAAGTGTCCTCTGAGTATCTGCAAACTGCAAGCCTTCAGAAATAGAATGTGGTGGGTTGTTTATGCTTAGATATCCTGTCAAGATAACAATTTTGATCTGCCATCAACAAAATGGGTCTACAGATGAAGTAATGGTAGCGGAAATCAGTTTTTCTGAGCACTGGACGAGCTTCTTATTTTAAAGAGCTACTGCCAATCTCTCTTCCCACAACCAAGCTGTCAGGAGCCTTTTGTAATTGTGTTTAAACTAGTACATTTATGGGTGTGTCTGCCTGGCTGTTTGGATGATGAGATCTCAGCCCTCAGTGTAACCTGAGTAAGACTACTGGAAAACAGTCCAACCTTGCTAAGTGTTAAATAATAGACGTGGTTAGAGAACTTCTGGAAAAAAAAAAAAAAAGAAATTAAAAGGGAAAAGAGGAAGGGAGGGAGGAGGAAAGATATTGCATGACTGTATGTCAGACTTCCTTGGCTAAAAAAGTCCAGATTAGCATTTTAAAGCTGATAAAAATAAATGCAAAGCATTTATGCAATTAAAATTTTTCTGGTAGTCACATTGAAAGTATAAAACAAAATGGGTGGGATTTTTTAAAGAATATATTTTAGTTAATCCAAAATGTTATCCTTTCTACATGTAATCAATGAAAAAATATTTGTCAGGCATTTCACTCTTTTTTTTTTTTTTTTTTTTTTTGGCACTTTGTCAGGGAAGGTGAAAACATTAGTCCCTTAGCTGAGTCCACCTGTTTGTGACCCCATAGATTGTAGCCCGCCAGGCTCCTCTGTCCATTGGATTCTCCAGGCAAGAATACTGGAATGGGTTGCTATTCCCTTCTCTAGGGGACCTCCCAAACCCGGGGATCAAACTCGTGTCTCCTGCATTGCAAGCAGATTCTTTACCAACTGAGCCACCAGTATTTTATACTTGCAGGACATCTCAGCTCAGGTTATTCACATTTCTGGTGTTTTATTAGGTGCTATAATGGACTCTACACCTCTGCAGCTCCTTATAAGATCCGGCTAAACGTGTTCTCCAGCTGAGCCTCGTCTCTGCTTAGCTTCTACCCTGTCTTTTTCTGCTTTTCTTACTGATTTTTCCCCAAACATGTCTGTACAGAAATCTCAGGCTCTGCTTCTAGAGAAATGGACTTAAACCAATGCTTACTTAATGAGGGATCAAATCGACTTCTTGATGCTATTTCATCCTTGCCATACCTCCTATCTCTTTCTTCCTCAATGTCTTCTTATTTCTTTCCATATCCCACTTGGATCAGAGAATGTATATGTGGCAGGAATTTCTAGAGTCAACAGCAGTTACCTCATCAGTTCAGTTCAGTCACTCAGTCATGTCCGACCCTTTGCAACCCCATGGACCGCAGCACGCCAGGCCTTCCTGTCCATCACTCATAGAACCCATTGAAAGGCAAATTCTTAATCTCTGGTAAAGTAACAGACAGTCAAAACAAACAATCAGAACTCCTGATTTGGACTTCGACTTCCAGTTTGGAACACACTTGTCTGCGAGGTGTTTGCCACACTTCTGCTTGTGGAGTGCACTTTGTCTGTTCTTAATTTCTCAAGATCAGATCCCAGGGTCAGTCACTGTGTTCGGTATGAGCAACAAATGCACTCAGGGAAAATGTCAAAAAGAAAACCCTTTTCAAAAGACAAGTGTCAAAAAGAGAAAGAGATTTTGACAACGCCTTGTGAGAAGTATTTGAATATAGTCCTTTAGTTGATTCCTTTTTATGATTGTTCACTCAAACTCCATTAATAGGAACAACAGGCATTTGGTTTCTCTCATCATTTGGGAACAAGATAAAAGATCTTTATAACCATTCTCCTGTTTATGCTACCCAGGCATAGTGATGAATGGATGGCTAACTGTTCCCAAGATGGCAGAAAATTGGCTAACAAGGAAAAATGTTTTGCTCCCTCAGACAGCAACTGACTCTGGGATAACATTAAAGCTGTCTGTCTGTTAAGTAGCTATTCAATTTTATTTTATTATGCTTTTTTTTTTTTTGCTAGTTTTTTGTTTGTTTATTTTTTAGGTTTAAGCAGAAACAAACTGGCAAGTTGCAAACTCGCTAACTGGCAAGTTGTTGAGGACATTGACAGCATTTTAAAATCAGTTTAGTTCAAAAGAAGTGAACAGTAGAGAGAAAGGAAACTCTTTTGGCTGTCAGTGAATTTAACTCCAAATAGGCCTGCAGTTTGTCCTAATCCATTTTAACGCATAGTAATCTGATGTGTACTTTTTCTAAGGAATTGTTCAGACTTGTTTATATGGGGAGAAAGGAAGGTTGATGAATTCACATTTTTGTAGTCTGTCTTCTCTTGTACTTTTTTAGTGTATCAGGAGCACATCAGGTTGTGACAGTTATTATTTTTGCATCATTTACCTGAATAGATAGAGATATTTTACAGGAAAAATTACTGTTGTGTCTAATATTGCCTATTCAATATGTCCAGAAATATAGCTTGTTTTAAGTATTTATTTATTCATTTGGTTGCGCCAAGTCTTAGTTATGGCACACAATACCTTGGATCTTCATTGCACCATGAAGGATCTTTAGTTGGGGGCATGTGGAATCTAGTTCCTTGATCAGGGGTTGAACCCAGGCTCCCAGCACAGGGAACATGAAGTCTTAGCCACTGGATCACCAGGAAGTCCCCAGAAACACAGTTTTTGTTTGTTTGTTTGTTTGTTTTGAGCAATTTACCTTATAACAAAGTGGAATATTTTTATGGAAAATAATCAGTTAAGATAAAGGGTAAAGATCATAATACAAAAGAGAAAAAACAAACCAAAAAAAAAAAAAGGAAACTAATTTAAAGCAAACCAGACTATTAAGTGGGAGGTAAAATATCATTCTCAATGAGTGTTTTAATTTGTTCTGGCTTCTCTACCAAAATGCCACCCAGGCTTATAAAGAACAGAAATGTATTTCTCACAGTTCTAGAGGCTGAAAGTCCAAGGTCAGGGCACAGATAGATTCAATATCTAGTGAGGGTCATTTCCTGGTGCACAGAAGATCGGCAAACTTTTCCCAATGTCCTTATAGAGTAAAAGGGGCAAGAGAGCTCTTGCAAGTCTCTTTTATAAGGGCACTAATCCCATTCATGAGACTCCACTCCTATGAGCGAAATCACTCCCCAAAGGCCCCACATCATTATATCATCACACTCTGGATTAGATTTCAGCGTATGAATTTTAAGGAGTCCCAAATATTCAGTCTATAGCAATAAATTGCAAACTAGGAGTTAGAAGGTTGGCGTTCTTGTCATATATGTGGCCTTGTGTGAAGCACTGGGTCTCTGGGAGCCATGGTTTTCATCCTTAAGTGAGGCAATTGGACTAAATGTTTCTTCAACACCCCTTCCCAGTAATCCTACAGTACCATGGCACCGTGTCAGCTCGTAGAAAGATGCTTGGTATTGTACTTCTTGCTTTGCTCTGATTGGAGGCGTAGTCCTGGGTCAGTAGGTACGGTGGAAAGAGTTTTGAGGACAGATAAATCAAAGTTTAAATTCTACACCTACCACTTAACTATGTGACCTTGAGCAAATTACTGGCTCATCTGAAAAACAGAGATAATAATACCTACTTCCCAGAGTTTTGCTGATGCCCTTGAACAATGTCTGGAACAAAATAGGCTGGTGAAAAATCTTCTTTTTTTTTCTTTTCAGTTACTGAGAGGCCATTTTTTTCTGACACGTCTCCCCAGGATACGAGAAAAATAGTTCTCCACAGGAAACTGGCCTTTCCCTGAGCCTGTGCAGAGAGTATGGGCAGAAAAGGCGAAACTGGGTCTTGGTCTGAGAAACAACTTCCATTCCCCCAGGGGAAACCAGGCCTTACGAAAGATCTCCCTAGAAAGCCAGGGGACCCCAAGAGGACCCAATGACTGTTTAGGTAAATAAGCAGAGAGATACAAAGAAATGGTTCTTAGGACTCAATCTATAGCAAAAGAGATCTGCAGAAATAATACAGGACACTGCAGGGGTGGAGTAGGAGAGAGAAGAGGGGAAAAACTGATGCACGGATCTCTCTGACTCTTCAGCAGGAATCTTGGCAGCTTTTTCACGTGGGATTAGGGCACAAACGACTTGCAGCAAGGTTGGCATTTTGATCCACTGGCAGAAGAAAAGAATTGTGACTTTTCCATGTCAAGATTGCAAAAAGAATATTGCTTTTTCTTTCTTATCATGTAAAATAAAGCCACTGGCATAGTAGTCTGTCTTCTTCAGCAAGTTTTTAGTGGATCATCAGCACCATCCGGTTGTGATGGTTACATTTTTGCATGATGCATCTGAATAAATGAAGATATCTTATATGTCAAATTATCTCCTGTTATGTCTAATATCTCCTGTTTAATGTGTCCAAGATGATAGGCTTTTTTTGTTTGTTTGTTTGTTTGTTTGAGCAATTTGCCTGTGTATATTGTCTCATTGTCTTACTACAATACTGTTTGGGGAGGCTGATTCCTAAATACATGATAAGAATACAATTACCCTGATGAGGTCTGGTTTAAATGATCAGAAAACTTTCTAAATGTGTTTACATACTGGTTTGTATAAAATAGTCATTAAAACAAGTTTTAAGGATTGCACAGAAAGGTTATATGGCTATGGCTTCTTAACTAGGTTTTCTTATTTTTCCTTGTACACATGTAATAGCAGAATGTTCTCTATTACCTATGCATTATGTCTAGACTACTAATGCTCTGTCAGGGAAGGTAAAGATAGGGAAAGCAAGAGAAACCTGATATTTAGAATTACTTCAAGGCAGAAAAAGGTTGAACATTTTTTGTTTGTTTGTTTTTGAGAAAATCAGACTTTTGCTAAACAGCAATACTAAACATAACCTCATTATTTTAGCAAAATTTATTTAGCATGAAACTCTCCATTTTAGGGCCTCCCAGGTGGCACTAGTGGTAAAGAACCTGCCTGCCAAAGCAGGAGATGTAAGAGACGCAGGTTCAGTCCCTGGGTTGGGAAGATCCCCTGGAGGAGGGCATGACAACCCCCTCCAGTATTCTTGCCTGGAGAATTCCGTGGGCAGAGGAGCCAGGCGGGCTACAGTCCACGGGGTTGCAAAGGGTGGGACACAACTGACGCAACTTAGCACAGACCCATGCACTGCATATAAAATGAGTCTTAGCATAGATGTTTCATGTGTATTATAGATTACCTGAGGAATAATAAATCAGTGAGGACTAAAGGGACACAGATTGTTCATCATCACATAGAATCATTTTTTCATGTAAGTATTCATTCATTCAAGAGAGCATTCACTGGGGACTTCCCTGGTGGTCCAGTGGCTGAAACTCAGTGATCCCAGTGTAAGCAGCCTGAGTTCAATCCCTGGTCAGGGGACTATTTCTCTCATACCACAACTGAAGACCCCACGTGCCGAAGCAAAGATCAGAGATCCCACGTGCTGCAATGAAGACCCGATACAGCCAAATAAATCAATAAAAACAAATGTTTAAAAGGAGAAAGAGAATGTTTACTGAGCACATGCTATGGACCAGACATAGAGCCAGAAGCCAGGCAGGTAGTGATAGTGATGGCACAGCCTGTGCCCTCCAGGAGCCCCCAGCATAGCAGGACAGACATGAACAGCTACCACTGACTTTCGCGTGGCTCAAAGTTGAAGAGCATGCCTTCTGCTAAAAGCCACCACATTCTCCTGGTCATAATTAACATGCCTTGCTTCTCTTACCAAATGCATACCAGTATTTGGGATTTAAGACCTTCTTATATTCATACAGGTGCTTCCCTAGTGGCTCAGATGGTAAAGAATCCTCCAACAATGCAGGAGACGTAGATACAATCCCTGGGTTGAGACGATCCCCTGGAAAAGGGAATAGCTACCCACTCCAGTAGGGGAATTCCATTGACAGAGGAGCCTGGAGGGCTACAGTCCAG
Source organism: Budorcas taxicolor (assembly GCF_023091745.1). Lineage (NCBI taxonomy): Eukaryota > Metazoa > Chordata > Mammalia > Artiodactyla > Bovidae > Budorcas > Budorcas taxicolor. The sequence continues at coordinate 51,159,938 of NC_068910.1, read as the reverse complement.
GGGATCACAAAAAGCCAGACACAACTGAGCAACTAACACACAGGCACATACATTCATAAAGACATGAAAGTGATTCCCTGTCACCAAGATTTCTCTTGTACAGCCTGTATCCTAGTCAGTGTTGCTCTTTTCTGTAAAAACACTGAATAAAACTCCAAGGAAGAGATGGATGAAAAGGATGAGGAGAGGAAGAGGGAGAATCTTTCTCCTGTTATACATAGTTGGAATAGACAGAGCTTGGTTATGGAAACATCTAATATTTAGTTCTCTCGCATCAATTTCTGGGAGAAGGAAATGGCAACCCACTCCAGTATTCTTGCCAGGAGAATCCTGTGGACAGAGGAGCCTGGAGGGCTGCTGTCCATAGGGTCGCACGGAGTCGGACACGACTGAAGTGACTTAGCATGCATGCATGCATTGGAGAAGGAAATGGCAGCCCACTCCAGTATTCTTGCCTGCAGAATCACAGGGACAGAGGAGCCTGGCGGGCTGTTGTCTATGGGGTCTCACAGAGTCGGACACGACTGAAGCGACTTAGAAGCAGCAGCAGCAGCATCAGTTTCTGGTTGTATGATTTTGAAGAAAAAGCATTTCAGCTTCCAGAGGCTATTTCCTTATTCCCACTATGAAGAGGGAGATAACTATGCCACAGTGTTGCTGTGAGGAGTGGGCAAGGTACCATGTGTGTAAATAAGGAGGGCGTGGAAGACTGTGATACGGTAGAGGCAGGAGTTCTGTCTAAAAAAGGCAGAACTGGACAGCGTCTGATCAGTCTGGACTGCATGAGCCACAGAACTGAGTCAGAATCCCAGTCTCCCTCCCCTCAAAAAGTCTTGGAACTCTCCATCCATCCACAGCCTACTGAAAGTTCCAAACGCAGCTTTGACTCCATTCTGTCATGGGCAATGCCCTTTAACACCCCATCCTCCCATAAGCTCCTCTTGTCTGAACAATTCCAGGTGAGCATAAGTCATCTGTGAGATGAACAAACCCATGCCCAGGAGTAAAGGTGACAGCTTAACGGAAGAAACAAGAACCAGACTCAGAAAAATAAATGCTGCATGATATCACTTATATCTATGCCTTTACATATACTTATCTTTCTAACGGAAGTGTCTTCTCTTCCCTTGGGTTATGTGTTATGTGTAGTGAAAGATACATGCGTTTCCAGGGAAAATGAATCAGTATGATGTTTCTCCTTATCTTACCCTTGTTGTCATGGTCCCCTTTCCTATAGCGCCTTTCCCTTTTTATCTACTTGATAAACTTACTCCTCTTGTAAAATCTAATTGTTATCTACCAATTAACCTATTTGTGCTCAATCACTCCCTTCTTTAAAGTTGCATGCTAAGGTGCATTACTATCATCCAGTTTAAAATAACTGTAGGTGAAACAATTATGTCACTCTTCATGGTTGCTCATATCCATGTGTTTGCAAATAAAGAAATATTAGTATTGATTGTGGGGTTTAGTATCTGGTAATATATGAAGACAGTAGAAATAGCTCTGCTGAATTGATTGATAATAACACATTTATCCAAGCTAAATTGATGCCATTAATAAGAAATACTGTATAGGAATACCCCAAACAATGACATGCTGTTTGTTCAACTGATACAGAAACATTCTGGGAAGATCATTGAACCCCTAGCATCTTTTTTTGACACTGGTTGATGAGGCAGTTGGTTTACTGTAAACCAGAAAGTTGTGATTCTCATCTCACCCCTTAGATTTAAAGGACCTGTGACCATGAGAAAGTTATTTAACTATTCTAAAGTTTTCCCAATTGTGAGATTACCTGGCTCACGTACAATCACAAGAGTTAACACATGTGACATGTATGTTGTAAACAGTATAATAAAGATATTGCCATTGTGATGGTGATGATTACTTCCTGGTTTATCTGTTCAGTAAATAGTTTCTGAAAATCTGTCCTTTTTCTGTCCTGTTAGGTACAAAGATTATCATCCCTTCCAACTTGTACAACTTAGTAGACACATGAATAGAAGTTTACATTTCAGGAATATTTTCAGATACTCATTTTTAAAAGATGAAGTGTTTAGTGTCTAGCAACCTGAACGACAAATTAATGTGACATAGAAGGTTAGTCCCTTATAATGCTGCTCAATAAACATGCTGAAAACTATGTGTGCATTTTCTATTCATATAAAATCTTCAAATCATCTTTAACCATATCATGCTCTTTACTTTCACAATATCAATATATTAACTTCATCCTTTCCCCTCAGATACTGCTATAACTCTTTTATCATTTCTCATCCAGAGTACAATTTTTTTGGTGGATTTCTTTCTCTCATGATTTCTCCTTCTGATCCACTTTCCCTGATTTTTTCCTGGATGGAACGCTCTTTCTAAGATTCAACTATGTCATCATTTTTCTCCATGAACACTTCCATCCTTCCTTAAGGACTGTGGGTCATTTCCTTGCTTCACTGGCTTACATGATCATGATCCTACAACTCACTTCGAAATCTGTTCCCCCCAACTCTTACATTGTGATAGCCAGCCCATCCATGCGTCCAATTACCCTACGTAGAGAGTGTGTTTAGGTATTCTACTTCCTCTTTAAAAGTATCCACTATGACCTCTTTTGACTGAGGCTAAACTTTTGTCATCAAGGCTAAATTGAACCTAACCTCAAGTTTTACTAAGCCTTCACAAAACAAGACTAACCCATTAGTCTTATAGGATTCTCTTCAATGTGATCTTTGTTCTTTTTTTTTTAATGTATTGGAGTATAGCTGACTTAAAATGTCTTAGTTTTTACTGTACAGCAAAGTGAATCAGTTATACATATACATATGTCCACTCTTGAAAATTCTTTTCCCATTTAGGCCGTTACAGAGTATTGAGACATTTCCTGCGCTATACAGTAGGTCCTTATTGGTTATTTATTTCATATATAGTAGCGTGTATATGTTATTTCCAAACTCCTAATTTATCTCTACCCTCCTATCCCTCCTGGTAACCATAAGTTTGTTTTCTACATCTGTGATTCTGTTTCTGCTTTGTAAATAGGTTTATTTGTACTATTTTCTTAAATTACACATATAAGCAATATCATGTATTTGTCTTTCTCTGTATGACTTACTTCACTCAGTAACATAATCTTGAAGTTCATCCATGTTGCTGCAAATGACGTTAATTCAGTCTTTTTGTGGATGAGCAGTGTTCCATTGTATATATGTACTGCTGCTGCTGCTGCTAAGTCGCTTCAGTCGTGTCCGACCCTCAGCGACCCCATGGACTGCAGCCCATGAGGCTCCTCCGTCCATGGGATTTGCCAGGCAAGAGTACCGGAGTGGGGTGCCACTGCCTTCTCCACGTATGTACTACATCTTCTTTATCCATTCCTCTGTTGATGGACAGTTAGGTTGCATCCATGTTCTGGCTATTGTAAATAGTGCTGCAATGAACATTGGGGTGCATGTATCTTTTTGAGCTGTAGTTTTCTCTGGATATATGCCCAGGAGTGGAATTTCTGGATCACATGGTAGTTTTATTTTCAGTTTTTAAGGAGCCCCCATACTGCTCAGCATAGTGGCTGTTACCAATTTACATTCCTCCCAACAGTGCAGGAGGGTTCCCTTTTCTCTACGCACTCCTCAGCATGTATTATTTGTAGCCTTATTGAGGATGGCCATTATGACTGGTGTGAGCTTATACCTCCTTGTAGCTTTGATTTGCATTTCTCTATTAGTGATGTTGAGCATCTTTTTATGTGCTCGTTAGCCATGTGTACGTCTTCTTTGGAGAAATGTCTGTTTAGATCTTTGGCCCATTTGTTTTAACTGAGCTGCATGCGCTGTTAGTAATTTTATAGATTAATCCCTTGTTAGTCACTTTGTCTCCAAGTATTTTCTCCCATTCGGTAGGTTTTCTTTTCGTTTTGTTTATGGTTTCCTTTCCTGTGATCTTAGTTCTTAATATTGAGAACTTCCCAGGGACCTGCATGTCCACAAATGACTGCAAAAACCTCAACATGCAAAGGACTTAAGCTTTAGTAGCAAGAGACAACACACTTGGTATTTGGGAGCAGAAGGTCCTAATGCACATTATTGAATTACCCTTTCCTAACTCTCCTGGCTAATCATAATTTAAGGCACTAGCAATCCCCTATGAGATGCCAAGTGACTTCTTTATAAATATTTCACAGGGGTCAACTAGGGATTTGTTTCAGAATACTGATTCTGTCTTTTCTACCTGCACGTATGGGATGAAGCAGTGAATAGCATCATCCTAGGGTTGCAATGATCAAGAGTTTCAATTTTTAGCAAAAGTAGTACTTTAAATTTCACCAAAAGTTTGACCCACTGCTTCTCGAGTAGGATAAATAAAATTCAGATTTGCAGTTTTATATCCATCTGTATTTGCCTATACCAAATAAAAGGATAGAATGATTTCTTTTTAAACAGAGCTGAAAAACCTACACATCTTTTCAAAGGCTTGTAACTTAAAACACGCTTCTAAATTTCAGTCAAAGTTTCGTAAAAAGAATTTTTCTTTTGGCAAGAGATTTTACAAGAAAATGTTCACATGGGGAAAAAAAGAAAAAGCTTTTAACAGAAAGTTAATAGGGTGGCCTAAATGGAAACTTAGATGGAAGTGTTCACCCCGCTAATGTGTCTCTCCATGAAACTTCAAAAGAAAAGACAGCAGGATAGCCCTTCACTAAATGCAACAGTACGGGCAGGCTGCCGTGTCATTAGCTGGGGATGGTCACTTCTTTTCTGAATGTATTTTCTCTGCACCTAAAGCAGTTGCCTACAGTATTTAGATTATTTAAGCACCAAAATAGTCATTGGCTGAAAAATTAGTATTCCTCTCTGTGGACTTTGTTCTCTGCTTGGTGGAAAGAATATTCACATCGAGCTGTCATTTTTCATCATAAAGAAAATGTGCTCTGAAAAAAAAACACACACAAGCTATTAGAGACCCAGTCTTGTACTCTTAGAAAAATACCTGATAGTGTGACATTTTCCATTCTGTTCCCAATCTTTGTCATGATGATGAGAGCCCCAAAGGTGGAGATGGGTTATCTAAATGCCAACAGTGATCTCCTACATTTGTCAAAATGAATGTGGAGGAATATCTACTTGTTGTGTGAGCAGTGTCGCCCTTGGCTTGGTATGAGGTCACACTTTGAATATCCTTCTGCCTGAATTAGAATTCATCCTCAGTCTTGCCCGAAGTCTAACATATGCAATACCATCGTGCTGTGTGCTCTGCTCAGTTGCTCAGTCATGTCCAACTCTTTACAACCCCGGGGACTGCAGCCCTCTGTCCATGGGGGTTCTCCAAGCAAGAATACTGGAGCGGGTTGTCATCCCCTCTTCCAGGGGATCTTCCCAACCCAGGGATAGAACCCAGGTCTCCCACACTGCAAGCAGATTCTTCACCATCTGAGCCACTAGGAAAGCCCAAAATACCATTGAATATCTACCTTATTGAATCTACCTGTTCTGGGTTTTTAAAAATTTGGCTTCAACTCCATTCATAATTGAATGATTTCATATTGGAACACAGAATACAATATAGTTTCCACTCAGAATAATGTTTATCAGCACTTGATGCACATCCAAATGTTTAATAAGGAATATATCTAAGCTCTTGATGCTATATTCCTCAGTCAGTTCAGTCGCTCAGTCATGTCCGACTCTTTGCGACCCCGTGAACCCCAGCACACCAGGCCTCCCTATCCATCACCAACTCCCAGAGTCCACCCAAACCCATGCCCACTGAGTCGGTGATGCCATCCAACCATCTCATCCTCTGTCATCCCCTTCTCCTCCTGCCCTCAATCTTTCGCAGAATCAGGGTCTTTTCAAATGAGTCAGCTTTTCAAATCAGGTGGCCAAAGTAGCGTTTCAGCTTCAGCATCGGTCCTTCCAATGAATATTCAGGACTGATTTCCTTTGGGATGGACTGTTTGGATCTCCTTCTCACCCAAATTCCTCCTAATCAAAACACTCAGAAAGAACAAAAGTTAAGATGAGCTCTCAGGGCCAAAGAAAGGGCATTCTACTGACCGAGACAACCAGAGAAAGAGGCTCAGTAAGATATATCATGAGAGAAACAAAAGTCAAACCCTAGCTTCTGTCCAAAGGAAAAGCATGGGGTCCTGTCAGGGGGGCTCACAGCCAAATGGAACCAGGAACATAGACATTTATAAAGAGCAGTGCAGGATCAGGGAAAAGTATAAGGTGACTAATCTTATTGGAATTGGTAGAATGCTATGGGGTATGCTGGACAGTACTATCTGAAAAAGCACAGAGATAGAGCAGATATGCACTCCTTTATTCAAGCAATTGTTTGGAAAAGAAACAGCCATACCTGAGTGTATGGGGGATAAAGTGATTGAGATATGTACAAGATATCTTTCACTAACAGTTCTAGTGTCCAAACAGAAAGTAACTTCCCTAGGGAAGTCATTCTTCCAAGTGAGCTCGTTCCACTGATTTCAGAGTGTGAGCTTCATGTGAGCTATTTACTAGTTGAATGACCGTGGACGTGAGTGCTTGTTTGTTTTAACATCTCTACCTTTGTTTCCTCATTCCCCAAACTGGGACAGAAATAGTGCATCTCTCACAATGTTGTCATTAATATTAAATGGGTCAACATATGTAAATAATAATAGCATTTACCGAAGGTGGGGTCCGACTGCTTGACGCTCCAAAGCCAATAAAGAGCCAAGGTTGGTGGAGAGGAAAGTTTTCTTCTTTTTGGAGGCTGGCAACCAGGTGGTAGGGTGGACTCATGTCCAAAGGCCAGTTCCCTCTGCTGACAGCCAGGGGCCAAGAACTTTAAAAGGGGAGTTTAAGTAGAGTACCCTGGATGAGGAAACGTCAGCCAACTCCAGTATTCTTGCCAGAAAAATCCCATGGGCAGAGGAGCCCAGCAGGCTACAGTCCGTGGGGTCATAAAGAGCTGGACACTGAGCAGCTGAGCACACGTGGCGTACAGGCAGAGGACGGGGCTGTATGTGGGACAGTCGGCTCTCCCCGACGATCATCCTGAAATTGTCATCGGTGTTCTGGTCAGCGTCACCTTGATTGCTTTTAGTTCAGTTAATCTTCAGTTCCAGAACTGGTTTGTTCCCATTTCTTTGAAGAGAGTTTTCAAAATTGTGGAAGTTTATGTCATGGCACAGGCTGGTCATCATGCAGTTAACTTCTACCACTGTGTGGGGGTTTCAGTGTCTATAAGACAGCTCACAGGACATGGCTCAGAATATTATCTATAGCCCTTGAGGAGAGAAAAATGTAGCGGACAAAAACGAAACAAAAATAAATTTATAGAAATATTATATATATAACATAGGATATTATAGGAATGCCACTACACATCATACTTATAAATATATGTGAGACAAACTATAAAACCCTAATAAGAGAAATCAAAGAACAAAACCCATGGGGAGATATCCACGTGCCTGTTCAGGAAGATTCAACGCAATCCTAATCAAAATTCCCGAAAGTTACTTTGTAGATACTGAAAATCTGATTCGGACAATTACATGGAAAAGAAGACCAAGATATACATAGTCTTTTTTCCCCCTAGTGCTCCATATGTATGAAAAGGAAACACTGAAAAGAGCTCATTTACCAGTCTTTGTATGACTCCTTTAGTAAAAAGAGACACATGCAATACATACAAACTTCCCTTGGTGTCTTATTTCTTAGCTGCCTACTGTAGCTTTCTTTCTCATACACCCATTCACATTTTTTTATGTGTCTCTTTGTCTCTTATATTTGTCATCTTTGGAGTATTTTTAGCCAGATTTATTAACCAAAAAAAAAAAAAAAAGACAGTAACAAATGTCTCACTAGGCATGTGTGGTTTAGCTTCTGATGTGAGAAAGCAATGCAGTTTAATAACACTTTTCCTGGAGCCCCTCCTGTGAGGGAGAGATCCACTCCATCACTTTAAGCCTCTAGACAGTTCTATATCCAGACTCTAAATTTACTGTTAAGAAGGCCAAGGCACTTAGATCACAAAATAAAGAAAATACATTTATAAGGAAAGTTGACCTGCATTCATGATTTCTTTTTCTGCTCCGAGAGGTGGCCTAGTGGCAGCCCACCGTGGACTCTGGGCCTGCCAAGAGCCAGGCCTTGACCGTGGCAGTGCCAGGCCGTAATGTCTGAGTCTGCAGACCGTGGCGCTGCAAGCCCTTCAATGTCTGCATCTCAGTTTCCTTCCTTGTGAAGTGGAAAGACAGCCTTATGGGATTAATTGCAGTGCCTGCTAAGCACGTGACAGGTAGAAAATGCTCAGTGAACCATAGTTTGCACTGTTACACTTGTTGCAATAACTATTGCTACAGTAAAGGGAATTTGTCACTGTTGAGAATCACATGTTTTTGGTACTGGCTAGGCTTCTGTCAGGAGAAGGCAATGGCACCCCACTCCAGTGCTCTTGCCTGGAGAATCCCATGGACGCGGGATCCTGGTAGGCTGCAGTCCATGGGGTCGCTAGGGGTCGGACACGACTGAGCGACTTCGCTTTGACTTTTCGCTTTCATGCATTGGAGAAGAAAATGGCAACCCACTCCAGTGTTCTTGCCTGGAGAATCCCAGGGACAGGGGAGCCCAGTGGGCTGCCGTCTATGGGGTCGCACAGAGTCAGACGCGACTGAAGCGACTTAGCAGCAGCAGGCTTCTGTCAAGCACAAATTACATACAAAATCCTTCTCCAGGGATCTTTCCAACTCAGGGATCAAACCTGAGTCTCCTGCATTGCAGGCAGACTCTTTACTGTCTGAGCCTCCAAGGAAGCCTGACTAACACAGAAGCTTCTGTCAAACACAAATTACGTATCATTCTTGGAACTGAGAAGGAGTAGGTGGGTAACGTATTTACTGTAATCATTTAATGCTTTCATGGCTTCAGGCTCTTTCAAGACACTTGGTAAAAATTTAAGTTTCTGTGTTCCAACCACAGAGCTTTTGATTCATAAGATCTGCCATGGGACCTGGTAATCTATGTTGTAAGAAGGAGTCTTCTCCTATAGGTGATTGCTGGAACTTATTTGGGGAAATGCTATTTATTTCTACAATGTGCCCTGTAGTCTACATTTGTTATTTAATGTTAACAATAAGCTTAGGGGGTACAAAAAATTTTGAATTATATATATCCATAAAAGGGCTTCCCTGGTGGCTCAGCTGGTAAAGAATCCACCTGCAATGTGGGAGACCTGGGTTTGATCCCTGGGTTGGGAAGATCCCTGGAGAAGGGAACTGCTACCCACTCCAGGATTCTGGCCTGAAGAATTCCATGGGCTGTGTAGTCCATGGGGTCACAAAGAGTCGGACATGACTGAGCAACTTTCACTTTCATATCCATAAAAAAGGGCCTGTTTCATACCATTGCATAACCCACTCAGGGCAGTTCTGTAACAGAGCAGTATGAGGCCTGCCAGGCCTTGGCAGAGAGTCACGCATCCACTCGGGTTTTCTCGATCTGGGTCCTCGAGCAAAACCTACTAGGTTCACAGACACTGATGATCCAGCAGATCCTGAAGCGCTGCAGCCTTCATGGGCATATGATCTGCACAGCCCCCAGGACTTTGCACCAAGAAGCATCTTGTGTTCACAAGAGTCCTGTGCTGGGGTTAATTCTCTGCCATTGCCATCTTGAAATTTTCAATAATTTCTGCACAAGGGGCTCTCACACTTCATTTAGCACTGAGTCCCAATAGTGTGTAACTTGATCCTGCTGAGAAGATCAGTCATATCAAAAAACTGAATTATTCTCAAGTGCTAAATGAGGTTAACAGAGTCTCAGATAGAGATTTATTTGCCCCCAAATCGTACTGATCAAACTAAGTAGAATCAGGATTTAAATTCAGGTTGGTGATTGGTTGTGAGACCCTTATTTTGCGAGTAACTGCAGAGGTCATCTGGGGAAACTTCCACATTCAGGCGAGGATGACAGGCAGCTCTAGAGTCAAAGGTCCTCAGCTCTGTGCGCAGGGACCCTTCTGTAGGTCCTAGTAACTTGTCCTAGAAAAACACAACTAGCAACCCTGATGGTATCCAGCTCAAATCTTTCCAGCTGCCATTTTAAGCCTGTTTCCCTGGGCTGCTGCCTCAGGAGAGAGAAAGATATCCAACTATATATAGTTATATATGTATAGTTATATATATATAGTTGATTCTGATTGGAAAAGAGATATAAAAATGGTTTTGTGAGTCCATTCTGAAAAGATGTGGGTTAACTCCATGTCATTGATATAGATTCTCATACTAGAATCTTTCTCACCACTTGGACTCCTGACCTTGACTTCAGTTGGCACACCCTTATTTTAAACTTAAAAATATTAATTAATGCTTGTCCTACTCCTGTGTTGATTAAAGCAGAAAAAAAAAAAAAAGATTTCTTTTCCTTTATATGTGCCACTGTCCTCCTTTGTTTTACATTTGACCTGCAAAGCCTGCCAGGATAAACCCCATCTTTCTCTTCTTCCTTCATCTTCACTGGCATTTCCCAAGGGCATTTTTAAAGTGCAGATGAAAAAGTAACACTGCCCTCTGTGAAAGAAGAGGAAAGAAATGCCAAGTGATTAAGAACTGTTTTACCTTTTTTTTCCATGATCTGTGTCTGAAACAATAGCACCAGTTATGTTTCGGTTATAAATAGAACTAAGCAAACTCAGCAACACCTGTAACTTTCAAGCCCTAAATTTCTGTCCCTGCAAAGCAGAAGTACAGTACAGACCTTCCAGACAAAACAGGAGGCTGACACACGTGAGGGAGTGTGGTGTGGGATGGGCAAGGAGAAATTTGCAGGCTTGGTTTCCACATCAAGCATTTGAGAATTATGTCACCTTGGGACTTATTTGTTCTGAGCTTCTCTGAATCCGTTTCTTCATTCATTCCAGAAATGGCTGCTGTATTAGATATATTGGAAGATATCAATCTGTAAGTTTACAGAATGAGAGTAGACAGAGTGGTGCTAATTACCCTCCCCAGGGAATGCTGGCCTCCTAGGGCTCTCATTGATTCAAGGTTTGTTTCATCTTGAGCCCTGATAGGAAGAGCAATAGGAAAATAAAGGGAGAAGGCAAGGTTGAGAACAAACCAAAACACCAAGGTAGCTAGGAGAACCAGTGGGAGAAGGGGATTTGGGCTGGTCACCCAGTGAGGGTGAGGCCAGAAGCAGGTTTAGGAGCTGGAGAAGCAGAGCCATAGAGATTCCAATAACCAGAAATCTCATCTAGATGGAGACCAAGGTCCCCAGATGGGGCGGACTTGGGGTTATTTGCCAAATATCATACTTTGCCCTCACTCTCAGTTCCTGGTACTTTAGACATTTCTGCCAGTCCTTTTCAGTTTTATATGAACATTGTTCAGTTACCCAGATGAATATTTTACACAGAGGAAATGGAGACATCCAGAGGGAGAGTAGGATGGCTGTGACCTTGGATGACATTCTTCCTGGAAAGATGCTCGTTAACAGTGTTCTTTAAATGCAATATGCATCAGAAAGTTCATTAAAACTGACTGCAGGGCCCACCCTCAGAGTTTTGGATTCAGTAGCTCTGGGGTAGGGCCTGAGAATGAATTTTTCTAATGGCTCCCAAGTGATGTTGTTTCACTAGTTCAGGGACCATACTTGCAAGAAGCAACCATTGCTTGAAGAGATTTATTGAAAATGAAAGTCACTCAGTCGTGTCCGATTCTTTGCAACCTCATGGAATTATCCAGGGGATCTTCCCAACCCAGGGATTGAACCCAGGTCTCCTGCATTGCAAGCAGATTCTTAACCAGCTGAGCCACAAGGGAAGCCCAAGTTTAACTGAAATTGGAAGCAATTGTTAGAGCTCTAAGGATTATCAATATTGGTGAATATCAATGATCTGCAATACTGGCAGTATTGTAAGTGACCTATCTCTAAGTGTCCTATTTCCAGCGTCCAGCTCAAAGAGTCATCAAATTGCCATCAGAACTCGCTGGACACTGCTGGTCTCCAACAATGCCATCCTAAAGTTGGTATTAATCTTCAAAATTTGAAATCTTCCCTTTTTATGTCTTAAGTGTTTGTTTTTTTCCCCTACTTCAAAGGCCTATTTTGTTTTGCTTTCAGTGAAAGTTGCTTAGAGAAAAAGGGATGAATCTTTCTGTGGGAGTAGAACCTTTCAAAACCCATTACAGAACAGAGCAGAGCCTCTGAAAGGTGCATTAGGAGGACAGCTGTGGAAGAGGCATTTTGGAGATCTCTAAGCCTGCAATTTGAAGGCCTTTTAACCACCTCCTGTGTCCAAAAGACCTCAAGCTTTCATTATTACAGATAAAATAATGTTTCCAGGTTTTTCCTTTGGTTGCCTAGAACTTTAACATACCAACACATGAACCCTTGTTTACTTTTTTTATTCTTTTTATTTCTCACTCCTGGAATTGTACTTAGAGTTAGCTCCAGGCAGTCTGTATGTAAGGATGGTCAACAGACCCTAACCATCTTCCAAAAATATAAAATAGCACTCATGTGACATTAAGAATAAAGTCAAAGGATGAAGCCTGAAACAAGAAAGTGTTATCTTGAGTAAGGTTGATATCTGCATCTCATCTCAATGGATGAAGTTGGCAGGTGTTTGTGGGAATGGCTTGCTTAAGTTGGGACAATATAGACATTAGGCTTTGTCATAATTAATAACTCAAAGTGGGGGGAAACAGTGAATCTTTTTGTGATTCTTTTGACTGGAAACCAAGGCTTAGTTGTATGTCAGTGACAGATTTACTTTGCTCTAGTATACCTACGCTACGTCTTATTTCCTATCAAATGGATGGGCACATTCTCCTCAGATTCTTTAATAGATTCCTGTAGCAAATAGAGAACAAGATATTGGCAACTCTACCAATTTGAAAAACAGCAAGAACTTCCAAAGTATTATTTCCTTACCAACTTTTCCAAGATGTCAGATTATTCTTAGTGTACCTTGCAAGCATCACAGATAACTATGATCCTTACATTGTTTAACAGCACATGTAACATAGGCAGGAACCAATCAAAATGGATGCTGTAGATATCCTGGTACACATTAGCTGAATAGCCATTCTGATTAGAGTGATAGTAGCCCCACTCCAGTACTCTTGCCTGGAAAATCCCATGGATGGAGGAGCCTGGTGGGCTGCTGTCCATGGGGTCGCTAAGAGTCAGACACAACTGAGTGATGTCACTTTTACTTTTCACTTTCATGCATTGGAGAAGGAAATGGCAACCCACTCCAATGTTCTTGCCTGGAGAATCCCAGGGACGGGGGAGCCTGGTGGGCTGCTGTCTATGGGGTCGCACAGAGTTGGACATGACTGGAGCAACTTAGCAGCAGCAGCAGCAGACAAAAGGAAAGCATCCTCTTACCATAATCTTTATCACAGTAACTAGTATATTTTATGCTTATACATTTTGCAGTACTGGTTTAGGAGCAATATATATGGCTAAGCGTTATCTCCTTTTTGTAAATTTACTTATTTTAATCAGAGGCTAATTACAATGTTTTAGTGGGTTTTGCCATACATTGACATGAATCAGCCATGGGTGTACATGTGTTCCCCCTCCCTAAATCCCCTTCCCACCTCCCTCCTCATACCATCTCTCTGGGTCATCCCTGTGTGCCCGCCCTGATCACCCTGTCTCATGCATCGAACCTGGACTGGCGATCTGTTTCACATATGATAATTTACATGTTTCAGTGCTATTCTCTCAGATCATCCCACCCTTGCCTTCTCCCACAAAGTCCAAATGACTGTTCTATACATCTATGTTTCTTTAGCTGTCAGGCATATAGGGTCATCATTACCATCTTTCTAAATTGCATATATATGCGTTAGTATACTGTATTGGTGTTTTTCTTTCTGACTTATTTTATTCTGTATAAAAAGCTCCAGTTTCATCCACCTCATTAGAACTGATTCAAATGCATTCTTTTTAATGGCTGAGTAATATTCCATTATGTATATGTACCACAGCTTAAGCGTTATCTCTTGCCTCCTTGTCTCCTAACCGTTAAAGCATGTCAGAGTTGGAGTACACTGAGTACTCCATGTCAGAGTTGGAGTACAAATAGAATGTGTCAGATAGTTCTCCAGCAAAGATGGAATTATTCAGGATCAGTAAAGAATTGCAATTCAAGATCTGTATTCTTGGTGAGTTATATACAAGTTCCCACACAGGCAGGAAAGGAGAACCCTTTTATACAGAGGAAAAAGAAGTTGGAAGGGCTGGAGTAAACAGAGAGAGCCCATGGATTTTCATTGGCTGAGCCCTTCCCAGGAAAGAAGGAAGGTTTTCTCCTTGCTGTTGGGCTCCACCCTCATTGCAGGGCATGAAAGCTCCCTTTTCTGGTCTCCCAACCCTATTTAATTAAGGTTTCAGCTTATTCATGTTTTACAAGTATAGATACTTAAGACTCTAAAAGATGAAACTTTGATAGGACTCAACAGAGTAAGGAAGCAACATCCTAAAACACACTAAGAAGAGTACTTCTGTGAAAAATGACAGTAAAAGGAGATAGTGACACCATTTGTGTTTTCAGTCTAGATATTACAGAGCCCAGGGACAGGATGAGTTAACTTGCATATAGCTCAATAATTGGCCCCATACTGATTCAACTCAGTCAGAACAGTGACAGCAGCACTGAGACCAGCGAGGCAAAGAAAAATTCCATGTAGAAAACAAAACAAAAAAATAAAAGGACAAGAAAACACACACACCCAGATGTAAGCTACTTGTGAGTAGCCATATGAAACATGTCTTTTGTTTTTCCCCAGATTGCTGAAGGTAGATCAAACTGCATGTATGGGAGAATCTTGAGTAGAAAGATGAATGCATAACTAATGCAATTGAAAAAAATAAAACAATATCAACATACGGAATATATGACAAAGGAATCAGAGCTTTTCCTCTTAGATGAGGAAAAAGACAGATTTGTCCATTCTCACTAGTAATGGCAGTCTTAACCAGAGCAATCAGGCAAGAAAATAAAATAAAAGGCATCAAAAATCAAGAAGGAAAATGTAAAACTGTCTAGATTTCCTGGTGACATGATTTTTTATGCAGCAAACCTTAAAAACTCCACAATTTTTTTTATTTACAGATATAAATGTGAGAATAAATAAATGAATTCAGCAAAGTAGTAAGATATAAAGATCAACATACAAAAATCAGTAGCAATTCTATGCAGCCAAATTAACTGTCTGAAAAAGAAAGAATCTCATTTGTGATAGCATCAAAAACAATAAAATGCTTATGAACAAATTTAACCAAGAAAGTGAAAGATCTGTACTCTCAAAACTATGATAATGGAAAAATATATTCAAAAAGACACAAATAAATGGAAATATATTCCCTGCTCATGTATTGGAAGAATTAATATTGTTAAAATATCTATACTATCCAAAGGTATCTATAGGTTCTATCCAAAGCAATATCTATCAAAATTCCAATGATATTTTTTATAGAAGGAGGAAAAAAATCTTAAAATCTGTATGAAACCACTGAAGACACTCCCTCAGTAGCGAAAGCAATCTTGAGAAAGAACAAAGCTGGGGTATCACAATGCCTGACTTCAAAGTATACTACACAGCTATAGTAATTAACAGTATAGTACTGGCATAAAAAGAAGCAGAAACAAGTGGAACAGAATACAGAACCCAGAAATAAATCTATACTGTGTAGATTCATAAATAAATCTACACTAATGTAGTCAGCTAATATTCAACAAGAAAGTAAAGCGTACTCAGTAGGGAAAATACAGTCTGTTGAATGATGGTGATAGGAAAACTGAATGCCCATAGGCAAAAGAATGAAACTGGACCCTTTTTTCCACCATTTACAAAATTAACTAAAAAATGTGTTAAAGACTTAGATAAAGACAAATAGTGTGTGTTTTCACTTATATGTGAAATCTAAAAAATTAAACAAATGAATAAATAAAATAGAAGTAAAGGCACAGATTCAGAGAACAAACTAGAGGTCACCACAGAGGAAAGGGATTGGCGGAGGGGCGAGATAGGTGCAGGGGATTATAGAGATACAAACTACTAGATATAAATAATTTAAAAACATTCGAAATACAGCACAAGGAATAGGGTCAATATGTTATAATAAGTTAGTATGAAATATACTCTATAAAAATATCAAATCACTATGTTGTACACCTGAATATAATATGATACTATTAATATTAGTCAACTCTGTTTCAGGTTTTTAAAAAAGACTTAAATGTAAGGCTTAAAACTGTAAAATTCCTAGAATAAAAACTCCTTAACATTGGTCTTGGTAATGATTTTTTTTATATATGGCACCAAAAATACAAGCAAGAGAAGAAAAAATAAACATAAGAGATTAAAATCTGGTTACTATTTTCCAGCTGCACGCTTTAGAGAATTGGAAAAGAGAACGAGTGATACAGAAATTTGTCAACATTTAAGTAGAGACAAGTAGAGAAGAACTCTGAATTACCTCAATTTGTTTATCTCATGTTTAAAATGTTTTTTAGAGTTAAAGAGGCCAGATTTTAGCATCCAAAATAAAAATTTTATCCAGGAATTTACAGAATTTTATATATTCAACAAGGTACAGTTTTTATAATGCTTAAAATCTAAAAGAGATTATGGAAAATTATTATTTCTGGAGAGGATGAGTTTTGGGGTAGAGGTGGGACATATATCTTTTCTGTGCCATTTTGTTGATAACCACACAGGCTGAAATAATTTGAATTAGAAATACATCTGATCTCCAGAGTGAAGCCTCTATAAACTCTCAGGACCCATGTCCTTGCTCTCCTCCTTGGGTTCATTTTCTGGTTCTCATTGGCTTTCATGGATGCCTTAAATTTTTAAATGTCCTGATCTCATAGGCATTATTTTTCTCAGATCAGATGCCTGGAATTACAGTCATTGGAAACCTTGAGGATGGGTTTCCTGGGACCAACCTCCCATTTGGTGGCATCCTATTGAAATGCCAATCAAAGTTCTAGGCAGCAGGGGAAGAAGGCTTCCCTGGGGCATTTATATTCTGAAATGTAAATTATGGTTTGCCTTAACTTCCACTGCAATCTTTAAGATGTCCTCCTCCCTTTGTTCAGAAAACATTCTCAGTGCAGCTGGGAATACTATTTCCAATTAACAGACAAATCTGCATGTAAGGAAAGGAAGACTATTAAATTATTGGAGTTAAACTTAGAGGCTTTTTTTTTGTTTTTCTCTCATAGGCCATGTCAGCTTTGCAGTATCTTGCAAGAATCAAGGTTTGGGTGGAATATGATCAATTCAGAATGAAATAAAAATTTACTTGGAATTATGCTTACTAGTGTTTAGAAATCACCAACAAGCAACTCTTGCCAACTTATTCAGTTTTGTCTACATTCATAATTAAAGAGTGTTTTATAAGTAGAAATTGATAATCTATTTTGTAATTCAAACTGTCTATTTTTAATATTTATTTTTCACTAGGAAATGTTAGAAATAATGAGTGATAGTTGCTTTTGAAGAAAATCAAAGCTATCTGTACTTACTTGTATATGGAAACACTGACTTCCCTGTCACCTGGCTTTTGTGCCATTTCCTAACTGTGGCAGGTTGAACTGTTAGCTTCCACAATCCATCCCATTGTGCCCTCAGTTTGTTACTGAGTCCAAGCTCACTCTGCTCACCGCAGAAGAGGCCAATAAATGCAAGGGATGAGGTGTTGAGAGGAGAAATATGGGTTCATTCAGAAAGCTGGCTGACTGAGAAGATGGTAGACTAATGTAACAAAATAACTGTCTTGTTACCAAAGTAGCCAGAACGAACCAAAACCTAGCCAGCTGGAAAGTCACACTGTGACTTCCCAGTCCCATTAGACCTGTGACCTTTGTCCAAAGTGCCTTATACACAGAGTTTCCTTCGATAGGGAGAACACTCCAGATTGGAGCCAAAGCCTCCTCCCCCCAGATGGGAGTCAAAGCTCTCCATATAGGATAAGGTCAAAAAGGCCCCAGTGGGACCGTTATATCAAGCTATTCTGGGTAAAAGGTTATTTGAACATTTAATTTACAAAGGAGAGTGATATCTATTAGAGAATCAATCAACTTGTTCCCTACTGTCAAAGTTACCCAGAACTCCAGTAGGGGAAATTAGAATTGGACACTTCAAGTCCAAGTAAACCCCCAAGCCTGCTTCTTATCAGAATGTTCCTCTCCTTTGAAGGTGCTTCTAACTATGAGACTGTGTAATTGTGAACTATTCAGGGTCCATTGCTCTTCTGAACTTTATATGCACCCCCAAAGAGCTTTCCTTCAGGATAGATGAAATTGCTTTTTTTTTTTTTTTGAATTGCATAGTAGTTTATTTATTTATTTTTCAATCTTGGAGGTTTGGTTTTTTTAATATAAATTTATTTATTTTAATTGGAGGCCTTTAAAAAAGAAGTTTGATAACACCAAAACACAAAAGACATTCAACAGAAATGACGCAAACAGATTCTATCAATGCACAGATGAGCTGACTCCCAACTCAGGTAAATAAATTTACCCTACAAACAAATGAGCTAATTCCAACTAGGCAGCCTACACCATGAAAACTTGTTCTCCGATGAACTGGTTCCAACTGAACCAGCTCCCAACTCAGGTAAATAAATCTACCCTATAAAATAAATCTACCCTACAAAACAAATGAGCTAATTCCAACTAGGTAGCTCACTCCACAAAAACTAGCTCCCCAATGAACCAGTCCCCAGAGTCCAGCAACACCTACCCCCTCTGACAGGGTACCTCAACCAAACTGGCTTGTCCTATAAAGGAAAAGCCCAAGTTGAGGAGGGGGCTACGTTCCCCATGTGTATACCAGAGTGGCTTAGGCTACAAAATTGAGCCATTGACTCATAACACAAAAAGGCACACAAAACCACAAATGAACCAACCAGGTGTCAAACTGGGTGGACTTACCCTGAAAATACATTTTGCCGGTTCTTTGCCTCAACTGCCAAGTGCTAGGGCAATCAGTGCCACTTCAGGGAAACTTGAAAGGAAGACCCTCAGGACCAATGGTCCCAGCAACTGCTTGGGGCCTTGTCTCTTAATATTCCCTGATCGGGGCTGGCCAGACACGAGCAGCAAGGCTCCTGCACTGGCTCACCAGATCTGTTGCTGAGTCCAAGCTCACTCTGCTCACCACACGAGAGGCCAATAAATCCAAGGGGCTAGGTATTGAGGTGAGGTAAATGACTTTGTTTGGAAAGCTGGCTGACCGAGAAGATGGCAGAAGATGGCATCTTTCCAGGGCCTGGATGCCAGGTGTTTTACGGATCAGAGATGGAGGGAGCAAAAAAAAAAAAAGACCATTTAATTCTTGCAAATATTTGCTAGAATGGCTTCATTTCCTTACATTCACAGGTGATCAGGGTCAGATTATCTCCCTGTGAGCTAAACAGAAGCATGTTAGTTTAAGGGTCAGGCAGAGGGGAGCAGGGTTCTCTGAGGCAGGCTACTATGTATGATTATAATAACAAAAATGGCAAGAACCAGGGTTAAAGACACAGAAATAAATCCAGCATGAAGTGAGAATTAACCCTTCCAGGTTACATTTGGACTGAAGGTGGAATGTATTCCATTACTGCCTGATTTTGGCCAATGCAGTATTTGCAGACCTGATGTAATGCAAGAAAAGACTCAAAATGAATGTTCTCCTTGAAAATGTTCAACAACCTGCACTCAACTTATTAAACAGTGTGGGTGAAACATCAATTGTTAAAAACATGAGGAAAAATGTTTTGATTTGTAGCATTGGCTATTTTCCATGGTATCAGTATTCCCACTACTGTCAGTTTTAAGCTACCGGGAGACACTGGTGAATGCAATGCTGGGGAGAGACATACAGGCACATACCATTTATAGTATTTCTACTATATGAAGAGAATAGACCTAAATCACCTTAACATTCTAGATACTAAAAGAATGTAGAAACATAGTGAGAAAGTGATTTTTAAATATTTATCTTTGTTGTTAATGTAATGTACTTACTTGTAACTTATTAGAATATAGCTTTTAATAATGGCTTTTAAAATATTTTATTTATTTTTCAAATTTATTTTTATCTTTTTATTGAAGGATAATCGCTTTACAGAATTTTGCTGTTTCCTGTCAAACCTCAACATGAATCAGCCATAGGTATACATATATCCCCTCCCTTTTGAACCTCCCACTCATCTCCCACCCCATCCCACCCCTGTAGGTTGACACAGAGCCCCTGTTTGAGTTTCCTGAGACATACAGCAAATTCTCGTTGGTTATCTGTTTTGCATATGGTAATGCAAGTTTTCATGTTACTCTTTCCATACAGCTCACCCTCTCCTCCCCTCTCCCCAAGTCCATAAATCTATCCTCTATGTCTATTTCTTGATAATGGCTGTTTTTAAACAACCAACTCACAAAACACTAAAACAGTCAACTCTTGTAAATTAGTACAGCTTAACTATAGATGGTTGGATGGCATCACCAACTCAATGGACGTGAGTCTGGGTGAACTCCGGGAGTTGGTGATGGACAGGGAGGCCTGGTGATGGACAGGGAGGCCTGGAGTGCTGCAGTTCATGGGGTCACAAAGAGTCGGACACGACTGAGCAACTGAAATGAACTGAACTGCACTGTAGCCCATCCCTTCTTGAACTTTCCAGGTTGGCCATCTCTGCTGCACTTCTGCCATCACTGAAAAGGACATGCCTTAACCAGGCCCCTGTTCAAGGAGGATAAACACATAGGGAACAGCTTCTCCCATCTCACTCACTGACCCTCACCTTGAAGCAGAACTGCCTTCCTAGGCCCTGCCAAGGGGAACAGACCCAATAATGCTGCAGATCCATGGAAATGAACAATTGCTACTTCAAGCTACTGAGGTTGGAGGTAAGTTGTTACATAGTAAGTTTGGAGTACTGTATGACTAATATAGCTACTTCTTTCTGAGAAGAATCATAACAAAATATCATACTGTTTTTATTATTATAAGAGCCAGTAGGATATTTATTATTATTATCTGAACTTAGTGCTATTTTTGTATTTTCTGTGGAATTTAGTCTAAAAAGATACAAAGTGTCTCCTGGATCATGTGACTAGCCAGTTTGCTACCAGGGATGACCTCATAACTAACAACTACTTTTTGTTGATATTTGTGATTATTTTGATGCCCAGTGAATGTCCATGCTTCCTTAGTAGCTCAGTTGCTAGTAACATTTATCTATTAAGGTGTTGGTAAACAAGGCTGGGGGCTTCCTTGGTGGCTCAGCAGTAAAAAAAAAAAAACAACCTGTCTGCAATGCGGGAGACGTAGGTTTGATCCCTGGGTCAGGAAGACCCCCTGAAAAAGGAAATGGCAATCCACTCCAGTATTCTTGCCTGGGAAGTGCTATGGACAGAGCAGCCTGGTGGGCTATAGTCCATGGGGTGGTGAAAGAGTTGGACACAACTTAGTGACTAAACAACAAGGACAGTGAGAAAACAAACCTGACTTGCACTAGCATGGCATGTTTTAATGTCAGTTTGATAAAATTCACCCCAGATCTGTAACTGTGCTAAATTATCAGCAGTGTGCTTTTCTTTGTGCAGTGACGGTTCAAAATGGAAAGATAGTACCGCAGGATCAGACTTTCATGTTTAACATCTTTCATCTTTAATAACATGAGACATTGTCTTGGCACTGTAAAAATGGCACTGTAACCAGCCATTAGAAGTAATTTTATTGCAGTTGTTTAAGGAGATAAAGAATTTGCTTTCTATTCTATATGCAACAAATGGAGGTCATTTCATGTAGGGTAGCCATAGCGTGTGGAACAATGATGGCTTCCCAGTGGTCTAAAAAAAGAAAAAGAATGCTTATCCATCAGAAAGGACCTTACAATTACCTCAGTCTCAAAATCACATATGCATTAACAAGAAAATTGCATATTCACATCACAACCAAAACATTTTGTGCCAGAAAAATATCATTTCTTCCAACTTCCGCAGCTCCAACCCTGGTCTAAGTCATCAGCAACTCCCACCTGCCCCCTCCCTGGGCACCTCTATGTCTGCCCTTGTTTCCTGTACTGGTCTTGCTAAAATAAAACTCAAATCAGGCCACGTTTCTGCTCAGAGCCTGATGGAGCCTTCCTACCTCACTAAAATGAAAGGCAGCATTTCCTGAAAGGGCTTCCTAGTCTCCTCTTCCCTCCCCTCCCATTCCTCTCCAAGCCCATTTCTTACTCCTCTCCCTGCCCTGAGAGTACAGGTCACACCCCAGACAATCAGGCTCCATCCTATTGGTATGTCTGCGTTCATTCTTACCATTCCCTTTGCCGTGAGTTTGCTCCCACATCGTTATTACCACTGACTTCCTTCCCTCCTCCAGGCTTTAATCAAATCAGCAAAATGGTGAGACTTTCTCTGATCGTCCTACTTAAAATTAAATACCACCCTCATGAACTTTCAGCCCCTTTCCTTCATTATTTATATCAACACAAACACAACAAAACTGTATGTTATATTATACTAATGTATTTCACTTATGCGCTCTCCTCCCACAAGAAGGTAAACTCTGGGCAAGAATTTGGGTCTGTTTGGTTCACTGTCATATCTTCAGCACCTAGGACAGTGTCTGTGCATACTAGAAGCAAATTGCTTAAAAAGTAGTTGTGGATTAAATAAGTCCTTGATTATAAACGAGGTCATCTATGTACAAGTTTTGTGTCTTTCTTGTCACATAGAAACATCCCAACACATATTAGCAACAATCATAGTTTTCTTTATCTTTTCGAAAGTCAAATGTAGGTGATAATGTGTAGAAGAGGAAAAAATAGCTGAAACTTAAGAGACAGGCACATTTGAAAGCGTTCTAAATAAATCTCTAACAGACCTGATGATTTTTCAAAACTATTTAGAAGTTTTGGACTTAACATTATAAAATAGCAAATTTCAAATTCACTCAGATCTATCTCCATTTAAATTCTCAAGGGAAAGTAAATACAGTGACAGATGAAACAAATGTGATGAAAGGCTTACATTCTTGGGTACTTCTCCTTATGTTCGAACTCAATAAAAAGCTGACTTGTCTCTGG
This sequence comes from Budorcas taxicolor, assembly GCF_023091745.1. Lineage (NCBI taxonomy): Eukaryota > Metazoa > Chordata > Mammalia > Artiodactyla > Bovidae > Budorcas > Budorcas taxicolor. Next base: position 51,136,854 of record NC_068910.1, on the reverse strand, counting down.
AGCCTTTGCCAACAAATAAAAACACTTTTCCTTTGCTCACTCTCCTTTCTACCAGGCTCACTAACTCTGCAGCGTTTCAAGGCCCTTTGTTTTTTTTTCTTCCTGTCCCTCAGTGAACTCACTGCTCACATGTTTTCAGCTATTGCCTGTGCTCAGATTATCTCCAATTTTCTTTCAACACTCGTATGTTTCTTGCTGTCGCTAAGCTATCTTTATATCTAAACATCATAACTCTACTCGGAAATATGAAACACTCTCCAAGATGTCAGTCGCTTAAGTGGCTCTGCTGTCTTCATCCATCTGTGCTTTTGTTGACCTGAAATGCCTCAGTAAAGATCTTAACTCCTTTTTTCCCTTATATTAATTCATGGATCTTTTCTTCCCCTTTCTACCTGCAGCTATATTTGCAGTTCAGTTCAGTTCAGTCACTCAGTCATGTCCGACTCTTTGCGACCCCATGAATCGCAGCACGCCAGGCCTCCCTGTCCATCACCAACTCCCGGAGTTCACTCAGACTCACATCCATCGAGTTGGTGATGCCATCCAGCCATCTCATCCTCTGTCGTCCTCTTCTCCTCCTGCCCCCTAATCCCTCCCAGCATCAGAATCTTTTCCAATGTGTCAACTCTTCGCATGAGGTGGCCAAAGTACTGGAGCTTCAGCTTTAGCATCATTCCTTCCAAAGAAATCCCAGGGTTGATCTCCTTCAGAATGGACTGGTTGGATCTCCTTGCAGTCCAAGGGACTCTCAAGAGTCTTCTCCAACACCACAGTTCAAAAGCATCAATTCTTTGGTGCTCAGCCTTCTTAAAATACATTTTCCATTGCTTTCTATTTATTATTACTGCGATCGTATGTGTCTGTGTTATACAGCACATTGAGAATGAGTACCTAATATGCCCACTCACCAGGGTAAGAAATAAAATATTGGAAAAAAGAAAAGACTTATGCATAGTCTTACAAACATATTCTTTCTTTTTCTATAAACAACTGATCTCCTAAATTTATTGTTCATCTTTCTCATGAATGACTTTTCGACAGTTAAGTCAAATGCTTGTTCATATTTGTTTCCTTCAAAAATAACTAATATTTTTTTCATATTTTGCATTTTATGTAAATGTAGTCGTGCTGTTTTCGCTCTCAGAATCACTGTTCGGCAGTTCATCCATGGTGATTAGATTAGATGGTTTCATTTCTTCTTTTTTTTTTCATTGCTCTATAGTATTCTGTCATATATATATATATACCACAATTTATTTTTACAGTATGCAATATATTCTTGTCTACTCTCCTGTTCCTGTCATCTTTAATGTCTGATCTATCCAACAGCTGCTTAATAATCTTTCTTAATTGCTTTCTTAGTCAATCTCCTGCCTGGTGCAAGAACGTAAGTGGTTCCATATTGACTGGAATACCAACAGTCATTCTCCTATAATATTTAAGATACTTCACCACATGGTTATTTCAATACCACCATTCTTCCAAATACATTCTCTATACCTTATTTCCATGTCCAAAAGCAAGCTTGCAAATACCTCATGGAAAACTAGACTGTGGAATATTATTTTTCTCTTTCTTTCCTTTGTTTCTTGTTATTTTAAAATGACTCAAAAATACAGTTTTTCATGACGTTTTCCTGGTTTAAACTTGTTCGTCTGCTTTCATCCGCAGCTCATTTTCTTTCCTGCCCCTCCCAGCATCCTCTTTACACTAATGCTCAGTCATATTTACCATGTAAATATTCTTTTTCATGAATATGCAGGAAAGTACCCATTCTGTTCAATAAGTATTTAGTGGGCATTTGCTGGAAATGGGTGTAATACAAATGTAGATACAGAATAAAACATAGTCCTTTCCCTCTAAGACTCAAACTAGTCATGTGTCCATAAAGAGACAGTGAGAGTTCAACATGCAAATATCGTGTTCAGCTTTTATGTAAAGTGTTATGGAAGTTTAGACAAAGGTTCTTTTCCCACATTTGGAAAAAAGGGAAGAACAGGCTTTGAGGAGCTAATAATACATCTAAAATGAGTTATCAGTGATCAGTAAGAAGATAAAATAGGAAGCAAATGGAAGTCATAACCAAGCAGAGGAAGAAATATGAGTAAAATCTCATGATCTATAAACTACATATATACATTATATAGTAAGAATGGCAAGTTTTGAAATTTGAAAGTAAGACAGTGATGAAATAATACTTTCTAGGAGTGTTATGAGAATGAATGAGTTAGTATATTAAAAGCACTTAGAACAGTCCTTGACACCCAGTAAATAATAATTGATATTTAAATAATGGATATGATTATCTATTATCTATTTCTATAATTGTCAGTCAAATAATAGAAAGCTTTGAGTGCCAGGTAATAGAAATTGAACTGTGGAGAATTTTCAGTGGGTTTTAAATAAGAAAATGGCATGGTAAACTTTAATTTTTAGATAGAGTACTCAGAAGACACTGAAAGAATAAGACAGGAGACAGAAAAATTAATAAAGACGATATTGCAGTTTCCAACAAAAGATGGCAAGGCAATGGTAGAAGTAGTAGTGATGGAGATGAGGAGGAGGTGAATTCAATCGTCTTTTAAGCAGTTGGCTGTGGTCATTGAGGAAGGAGAAGGAAATCCATGATGATAGATTATATGGCTGGAGAAAAGAAGGTGTCATCTACCGAAATGAAGAGATTCTCTTTAAGAAGGTGCAAGCCTTCCCTGGGCATTCCTCACTAAACTACGCCATACTTCATCCCCAGTAGTGTGTATTTTCGAAACGGCCGATTATGGCTGAGACATTGAAACAATGTTCCCTAACAAGGTGTATTATGACATATGGCATTAATGGATCATGCACATTCAAAGCAATCACAGTGGAGCCCATCAGCAGAATGAGTGTGGTTTGGGGTACTTAAAGAAAAGTAGGCATTAATCTTCGAAAACAAAATCATGCTTCTGACGGTGATTCTGGATTGAGACTGAAAGCCATTTGTTTTCTGACTGAAAAAAATTTTTGTCTCCAGAGTGGTACACTAATTGTGGCTGTCAGGATTGAGTTTTTTAATTGTTCTGTGAGAGGAATGTGTGCTTTATAATGGCAATTTCATAATTAGTCTCGAAATACAATAGGGAACGTTTCATGGCAACTTCCTAACATGAAGTCCGGGATCTAACTAGCCATTTTAATTCAGTAGCTGTTAATACAACTTTCTTTTCTTTTTTCTTTGTTGACTATGAGTAAGGAAATGTTTTAGGAAGTGGAGAAACAAGCACAAAAAAGCAAAAATTCTGTCTGGCATTAGGTCATGGGTAAGCCAGAACAGACGGACAATTAAAGCAGAGAAAAACCTAATTGTGATAGGAGTATGCCTAAGACCTGAGCGCTGCTAAAGGTGTGAGAGCCAGAAAAGGATGGAGAAGATCTGCATTTCAAGCGGAAGTGATAAAGACCGGAGGTGCATTTTTAGGAGCGTCTTTTTGGCTGTAGTGTGGAGAGCAGACTGGGCAAACCCAGTGGGAGAGGCAGAGGGATGCGACCCGTTGCCATTTGATTGCCCAGGTGAGAAAGAACTAGGACCTAAACAGTGATGGAATGTGGGGAAGAAGAGATGGTAGCCAAAGGCATTGTGGAGAAAGGCAGAAGAACACAGAAGTGGTGGCCTATTGAATAAGCGGTGATCCAGCAGTATAACCGCCATCTAGTGTCAATTGGATGGACAGTCACATGTCAATGGGGTGATAAGGCATGCTAAGAGCAAGCTCTGCCTGAATATAAATCCTAAAATTGCCACTTATATAGCAGAGTGTCCATGAGCCGGTTAGCTGATACATACAAGCCCAGCATTTTTCATGACACAACAGTCATCAGAGACGTTTGTCTCCGTAGGGGATAAAACCAGCCAAGTGGGCTATCTATTTTACATATAATGCTGCGATTCATGGGGTCACAAAGAGTCAGACACGACTGAGCGACTGAACTGAACTGAACTGAATGTAACTTTCCATGTTACTCTTTCCACACATCTCACTCTGCTCTCCCCTCTCCCCATGTCTATAAGTCTATTTTGCTGTATGGCTCAGGAAACTCAAGCAGGGGCTCTGTATCAACCTAGAGGGGTGGGATGGGGAGGAAATGGGAGGGAGGTTCAAAAGGGAGGGGATATATGTATACCTATGGCTGATTCATGTTGAGGTTTGACAGAAAACAGCAAAATTCTGTAAAGCAATTATCCTTCAGTAAAAAATAAATAAATTAAAAAAAAAAAAAAACACAGCCAAGTTGCATCAGATGCCATCCTTGAAATGTTACCTCTCTAGTACCTACCTCATTGAGTGACTGTAAGGATTTAGAGGGTTAAAACACAAAAGCGCTAAAAATAGTGTCTGACACATAGGAAGCGCAGTGTGAATGTTGGTGATCAATATGATACCCCACCATTCAGGTACATGGTTCTGGGAACATCCTGTTGCAGTTCTGGGAATTCACAGAGGATATTCACATCCTAAATGTGGATGGATGATGCTTTCCTGCCAGAAGGAGCAAGTGATCCCCAGGGGGAGGCTGGCACTTTGCACAGTTCTCAACACCTCAACCTTGCTCCCACTCACCAGAACTTCTTCCTCCCTTTTAATTAAGCCCGTGCTCAGCATCATTCAGAAAAGTACCTCATGCTTAATATGTGACTCATAGTCCAACCATTTGAACAGCACAAATGTTTCCTCTGCAGGAAGGAGCAGATGCTCTGGTGGAAAACAAGTAGAGGGAAATAGAGCAGGGAGCCTCAAAACTGCGGTAAAAGTTGGGGCTGAAAAAAATCACGAGTTTCCATACATGTGTTAGCTTATAGAAGCCCCTTATTTTTCAAGACACAACCGTCATCAGAGACCTTTGTCTCCCAAGAAAATAAAACCAGCTAGAGTTGCATCAGCCACCATCCCTGGGGTGCTGATCTGCCCGAGGAAGCCGCACAGGGCAGAAAGGCTTCTCTCTAGGTAGCAATAAAAGAGTTATCATCTCACTCTGGTACTCCTCTGGGACCCAGAAAGAAAAAAAAAAACCTAAGTCTGGCACCTAGGTACTTTCCTAAGTGGGTTGTCATGGCAACTGGGTATAGCAACTATTTTCAGGATTCTAGGACCTTGGCAATCCTCGTGCTTTTCTCTGCCTCGGCTTCTATGTATGCAGAGACATATGGGTACCAGAATGGGTGCCAGAATGGAGAGGAGGATTTGAAATCCATGCCAGGATTCCTCCAGGTTACATGGGACCTCAGCCGACCTCACAGAGTTTAGCTTGCTCGGCACCACGGCCGATAGCATGACCCATCTGGTCGCACTGCCTGCTGGGGCTTCATCGTTCCAGCTGTAAAATAAGGAGATTGGACTCAGCAAGTGCAGAGGTTGATGTCAGCTCCAGAATGCTTAGAATCTCAGTAATTTATAGAATTTGCTTTTGGAGTTCTCCATGGTTGGGCTTGAATATGCTGTTGTAAAGAAAAAAAAAATCGCCTTCATTAGTATCATTATGTAATTACCTCCTCCTGATCAAGAACTTTATTTTTGTTCAAAGAAAGCAGTTAGCTCATTGTGTATAACATACATGGTTAAGAAGGCAAGATTTATATGTATTGTGCCCATATGTGTGTGTACTCACAGAAGCTTGTGTGCAAGGGTATGAATGTCACTAGTTCTTTTATGAAAATAATTTTAAATTTGTAAAAAGGCCCCAAAATAGGACCTCTGAGAGAGTAGAGACATTCCAATGTTCACGTATTTTCACTTTGTCATTAAATTTCATTTCTTTGATTTATGACTCTATGACATGCAATACTGTATTAACTGTGTGTGTGTCTTTGTGTATGTGTGTGTGTTTGTGTGTGTGTGTGTATGTGTGACACTGTGTATATACAATGAGAGGCTGCAGCTCTGAGTCAAACTATTTCCCTCAAATTGAGAAATGACTGTGCTATTTATGAGCTCAGTAATACACAACATTTTATCCTTGCACTTTGGACAGCATTTGACAAATAGCACATAATTAATAAATATTTGGAGGGGTAAATAAATGAATATAGGAATGAAATAGAGTAGGCCTACTTGAGTTTCTTGGCATCTGCTAAGAATACTCTGGGTGTCCTAGTTATCTGTTCCTGTGTAACAATCTTAAAACACTGTGACAAAAAAAATTTAAAATGTTATGCTCATGGACTCTATAGGTCAGGAATTCAAGAAAATACAGTGAAGGCAGCTCTTTTCTGTCCCATAGTGTCTGGAGCCTCAGTTGGGATGACCCTAGCATCTGGGGATGACTCTAAGGGCTGGAGATGACCCTAACGGCTGGAGATGATCCCAGTAACTGGGGATGGCCCTAGCAGCTGGGGGCTGGAAGATCTGGGGCTGAGGGATCCAAGCTTGGTTCTTCACTCATAATTTTGGTGCCTTGAGGGGGTTGCTAGAAGGCTTGGCTCACCTGGAACTCCTGTCCAGAGCTCCTACATGGGGATGAAGTTTCTATGGGGGCTGGCTTTGGAGAAGGAGGATCTGGAGCATCATCAAAACAGAAGCTGCTGGACTTCTTTTGACTTAGTGTTGGAAGAAACAGTGTCACCTCTACCACATTTCATTGGTTGTAAGTCACTAAAATCAGCTCAGATTCAAGAGTAAGTGACAATGCACAATAGCGACCAGAGGTGGCAGGCAGGGTGGGTGGCAGAGCACGAAGGGCTCTGTTAAAAAATATGATGCCTATCTAACTTCCGCTTCTTGGTACTTGATCTGCACCTTTTCAGAAAGCTGTCTTTATTCTGGGATTTCGCTTCATTATGTTGAAGTATGGATTTCTCCTTATTAGCCCTGGTCAGTATCCCAGAGTCACTTGAATCTTCCTTTTTTTTTTTTTTTTTTTTTTCCAAATATTTCTTTAATTATGGGCATTTTAATTTTGATCAAATATTTTCTACCTTCCATTTTTTGGCTCCTGGAACATTATTTAGTTTTTGGCACATCTACTTCGATTCTCCCTGGCTTTCCTTTTATCATGAACTGCTATCTCCTTTCATCTTGTCTTTCACTTTAATAACAAAAGTTGCATCTGTGTCTTTCTGGTATTTACACCATCTGTTGACTGTTCTATTTTATTTGCTAAGTATTTGATACCAAATTATTTCTACTCGTTTCTTTAATGGTTTCAAGTTACTTTTATTGGAAAATAGCTGCTTTACAGGGTTGTGTTAGTTTCTACTGTATAGCAAAATGAATCAGTCATCCATATACATATATCCCCCTCCCTTTCGGACTTCCTTCCCATTCAAGTCACCACAGTGCATTAAATTGTGTTTCCTGTGCTATACAGCATATCCTCACTAGTTATCTATTTTATACATAGTATCAATCCTTCTTGAGTTCATGTTACCAGTATTTTCCCCTTCAGTTCAGTTCAGTCGCTCAGTCGTGTCCGACTCTTTGCGAACCCATAAATCGCAGCCCGCCAGGCCTCCCTGTCCATCACCAACTCCTGGAGTTCACTCAGACTCACGTCCATCAAGTCAGTGATGCCATCCAGCCATCTCATCCTGGGTCGTCCCCTTCTCCTCCTGCCCCCAATCCCTCCCAGCATCAGAGTCTTTTCCAATGAGTCAACTCTTCGCATGAGGTGGCCAAAGTACTGGAGTTTCAGCTTTAGCATCATTCCTTGCAGAGAAATCCCAGGGCTGATCTCCTTCAGAATGGACTGGTTGGATCTCCTTGCAGTCCAAGGGACTCTGAAGAGTCTTCTCCAACACCACAGTTCAAAAGCATCAATTCTTCGGCGCTCAGCCTTCTTCACAGTCCCACTCTCACATCCATACATGACCACAGGAAAAACCATAGCCTTGACTAGACAGACCTTAGTTGGCAAAGTAATGTCTCTGCTTTTGAATATGCTATCTAGGTTGGTCATAACTTTTTTTCCAAGAAGTAAGTGTCTTTTAATTTCATGGCTGCAGTCGCCATTTATTGTCCCTATTTTAAATAGTCATCTATTTGATTTTCTTTTTTTGCAATGTGTCTGTAACTTTCAAGTGTGTAGTCATTGTGACCTGGGCTACTGGCTCCATACATTGTGTAATGTGATAGGTCTAAGTTCTGGACTTGCTGTTGTCCTTGCTTGTCCCAGCAAAGGACAAGCTTTGAGCCCAAGACACCATGGAATAACATGGATATCCCTCCACATAGTCAATAATCACAGGCAATTCTGTCAGTCAGGAAATCACCTTAAAATTTTGGGGGAAAAAAGATGTATCATGAAGAGGTATTTGTCCATAGCTGTAATCCTTCAGCCATGGCAAATTGGAGGGTAAGGGCTAAAATAATGGATACTAAAGAGTTGTTTTCATCAGCTTTCCACCCCAATAGTTATGTTATGCTTCTTTCATAATGACCACTCCAACAGCCTGGACAATGTAGTTTCTGTAGGAAAAGATCAGGAAATAACTCCTTAAATGCCTGACTTCTCCACTGCCTAAGTCCATAGCCCTCTCTAACACACACACACACACACACACACACAGCATGAAGATGGTTCCATATTTTCCCCAAAGTCTCTTAGCCTTTGATTTCCATAATTTCTCTAGGGTTGATTTTAGGGGAGGAGACCAGTAGCCTATGTTAATTTTGCCATCTCATCAAATATGGAAAGTTCCTCCAGTGTTTTTTCTAATTAAATATATTTCTATAGAAGAAAGGGATAACTAAGTATCATTTCTCCTACATCTCCAATCATGAATTTCTAATGATAGAAATGTCACTTCAGATGTGATGATGGTGGTTGTAATTATCATCATCATCCTCTTTATTGCTTTTGTAGGTATTAATATTATAAATGTCCTAATTCATTCATTACTACCTCTGTGCTGTATTCCATAATAATCACTCTGTACATAAAAGCATTTGAAATCTAGGACCCCTGGATAGTTTCCTTAAGTAGGTCATATGCAAAAGTTCAAAATTCAAGAAGTCTAAAATAAAACAAAGTGAAATGGAAAACCAAATTCTTTATTTCAGTGTCTCAAAGGGCACACTTGGAAGCTTCTTGTGTCCCCATCTCTCACTTCCTCAGCTCTTGGCTCCCCATAGTCTCCAGACTCTCCTTCTACAATTTTCTCCCACCCCTAGGTTTTTTATTAATTTATTTACTAATTGACTTAACTCATTTGCTGAGTTCTTTCCATCTTCTTCCTGAGTCTTAGGTCCAATTCTTTTTGGTTTCTTCTGTGTTGCAAAAGGCTTCTCTGGCATAGATGCACTCTATAGAAATTGGATTAACAACTAACACTTTCTCTTTGGTAAATCAAAGGAGGAGGACATCTCTGAATAATCCCTCATTAATATGTTTCCATCACACACGTATGGTCTCATTTAGGTCTCCAGACACTGTGTGTTTGATATAATACCTATATTTTTCATGAGGACAGCTAGTCTCAGAGAGGTCAGGTTGCTTTCCCAGGGTTGCAGCAGACGGTCTTGGAAGTGAAGAAGAGGGATTCAGAGGTAGATTATCTGATGCTGATGCCAGTGCTTTGATTGTGTGTGCTCAGTGGCTCAGTCTTGTCTGACTCTTTGCAACCCAGTGGGCTGTAGCCTGCCAAGCTCCTCTGTTCATGGGATTTTCCAGGCAAGAATACTAGAGTGGGTTACCATTTCCTTCTCCAGGGGATCTTCCAGACCCAGGGATTAAACCCACATCTCTTGCATCTCCTGCACTGGCAGTCGTGTTTACCACTGTGCCACCTACAGTATTGCAATACTTACTCTCACAGTACATTTTCAAAAGTACATCAAGGTCCAGACTCTCATATAAACTTTGATCTTCATTGGAGCACTTCTATCAAGGGAGATACTGTATTTAAGAGAACCTATCGGAACACTGTGATTTTGCTTCTGCTTGCTCAAGTGTATCTCCATTTCCAGAGAGCTGCTCACCTGAGGTCACCAAAGCAATATCAGTCTACATAGTTTAATAGACCTGTTACCAGTGTAACAGCTATTAACAGCCCATTAGTAATTATTTGGGCAAAGCTAGACATCTCTTGTACTAAGGCTTTTATCGTGAATTTTAAGTCATTAGATTAATAAATAATAAACTACCTACCAGCAATATTCACTATGAAATCCCACACTTCAAATGTGCTAGCATATGTCATTAAATATATTTAAGTTATCCAACTGAAGATCGGAAGCAGCATTTCTCGGAATTCTGCCATGCCCTTGAACTAAAAACAAGCTCAGGGAACACAGTGCTCTTCTTCTGACACCAGGATTCAATGTCCAATTGCCTTGAGGTCGAGAATGAAATGTGTGTACTCATTCAAGAAACACTGCTGCAGAATGTCAAGTCTCGCTCCTTGTACACATCTTACTATATTCAGTAAGCTGAGGAACCAAGAGGAAAAAAGGGGAGGCCTTCTTAAATAAGATACTTTATTTGGACCTGTGGGCCAAATTTCTAACAGCAGGGGAGAAGCAGAAATTTGGACAATTACCTAGAGAATAATTGCTCTACCTTCATAAGCAATTGCAGACAGTATATACCAGGAAAATAAATCAGCTCCATTTTCATTTCTGATATGAAGTACAAGAATTGAGAACTCTTAAGTCAAGTGTTTAAAACCTGCAAATCTATGAAAACTTTAAGACCAAATATCAGGCTCTTTTTATTATTTTTTTTTATTTTTATTTTTTTGTCCTCTTCAGTATTTCACATCAAAATAGTTGACTTCCTGGTATTCAGTAAATAGCTAATGAATGAATGAAAGAATAAATGAACTTTATATTTCCATAGTGTTTTTGTAGTTAACAAAGTAACTGTACTTTATGTACATTATGCCCTAATAAAAGTGGCAGAAATTAGTGCTTTTGTCTCCTTACAAATAAACAGGGCACAAATATGGAGGGGAAAAAGAGTTATGGAGCAAAGCAGGCCTATTGTAAATTTTACCTCTCTCCCTATATTAGCTTTTAGTTTGCAGTTTGTTCTCCAAGTTCAGTTTCCCTAGCAATCAAATAGTGATAAAAATATAAAATTCTGTAGTAAAAAATAAATAACAAGTATCCATCCTGTAAATCCCCCCAAAATCCCGTAAATCTCTCTGTCCCAAATCTTCTCTTCACTTATGGAAATCTTGGTCTTGTCTTCAGACAATTGAAAAGATGTTCAGTTACTGTTTTTGCTGTTAGATACAGATTAAATTTTGTCAAGCTTGAGACATGTAAGAGAGTCTGATCAGTTCAGTTGCTCAGTCGTGTCTGACTTTGCAACCCCGTGGATGCAACATACCAGGCTTCCCTGTCCATCACCAACTCCTGGAGCTTGCTCAAACCCATGTCCATTGAGTCAGTGATGCCATACAACATCTCATCCTCTGTCATCCCCTTCTCCTCCTGCCATCAATCTTTCCCAGTGTCAGGGTCTTTTCCAATGAGTCAGCTCTTCGCATCAGGTGGCCAAAGTATTGGAGCTTCAGTATTGGAGCTTTATTGGAGCGAAATATTGGAGCTTTATTGGAGCGAAATATTGGAGCTTTATTTTGGAAAGACTGACAGTTTTCTTCAGGGAAGTTTCCCCTTTTATTTGAATTACAAAAGGTATATCATTGAAAATTTGGAAAAGGAAATTTTAAATAAAACACAACCCCATTGATTTTAACACAGGAATTTTATTTTCTGTGTACTATATTCATTTTAATGAGCATTATAGCAAAAGCCTCTTATCCTTATCCATCAGAAAGCAGACAGAATAAAAACCAGTCACAGAAAGCTAACCCTAACCAAACTGATCACATGGACCACAGCCTTGTCTAACTCAATGAAACTATGAGCCATGCTGTGTAGGGCCACCCAAGACAGACGGGTCATGGTGGAGAGTTCTGACAAAACATGGTCCACTGGAAAAGAGAATGGCAAACCACTTCAGTATTCTTGCCTTGAGAACCTCATGAACAGTATGAAAAGAGAATATAATGGAAACTGTCTATTCATTTTCCTTGCTGACCTAACCTTTCCTTATTACTCATGTATTCCTACTGAAGCCCACAGGGCTGTGTTGGGTCAATCAGAGTTCAAGACAAAAGCAAATTTCAGTAATGCTGATCTTAAGTTAAAATTTCGATATGTGTTTTAACATAAATTTTTTGCATTAATTGTTATGCTTTAAAATATTACATCAAAATTATTTACTTTATGTATTTTTCTCATTTGGCCTCCCTGGTCTTTGTTGAGGCACACAGGCTTAGTTTCCCTGTGGCGTGAAGGATCTTAGTTCCCCAACCAGGGATTGAACACACATCCTGTGCATCTGAAGGAGGACTATTAACCATGGGACCACTAGGGAAGTCCTTGTTTATTGTTTTTCATGCACTCTTAAATTTTATACCTAAGGAGACTGCCTTACTTGACTCACCCAGTCCAGGCCCTGCCATGCCACTTTCTCCTCTTATATGTTCAGCCTCATTTTTCATCTAGTGTAATGTCAATCTAAAGCTTCCTTCAGCTAGCAGATACCAGAATTATTCTAAGAATAGGGGAGACCTCTCCCATTGGCTCTTATGAACCCTGGCAGTAGAGGAACCTCCTACTTTTCCATGACATTGAAAATCTCCAGGCAGAAATTAAGACTGCTAAACCCAGAGTTTACACTGGGAAGCTTTTTTTTTTCAAATTATGGTATAGTTGATTTACAATGTTATGTTAGTTTCTGCTGTGCAGCAAAGTGAGTCAATTTTCTATGTGTGTGTGTGTGTGTGTGTGTGTGTGTGTGTGCACGTGCATGTGTGTGTATACATATATCTCCACTCTTTTTGAGATTCTGTTCCCATATAGGTCATTACAGAGTATTGAGCAGAGTTCCCTGCTGTGCTGTACAGTAGGTCCTTATTAGTTATCGGTTTTATATATAGTAGTGAGTATATGTCAGTCCTGATCTCCTAATTTGTCCCTCCTTTCACCATTTCTAAGCGGCTTCCCAGGTGGCTCAGTGGTAAAGAATCAGCCTTCCAATGCAGTACATGAAGGAGATGCATGTTGGATCCCTGGGTCAGGAAGATCCCCTGGAGGAGAAAATGACAACCCACTGCAGTATTCTTGCCTGGAAAATCCCAAGGACAGAGGAGCATGGCAAGCTACAGTCCATGGGACCACAAAGATTCAGATGCAACTGAGCACATGTGCACACCGCCCTTTCTAAAATGGGAGTCTTTTGCTTGCTTTGACTATTTGCAAGGGTTTTCTTTTGGTGGAGGGGGAGAGTCCGGGGGTTGTTTGTTTGCTTTTTGTTTTTATTACTTTTGCAACAAGCTCTGGGCTGTCTCAGTTGGGGGTTCAGGATTCCCTTCCCTCAAAGCATCCATGCAATGTTGTGCTAATCACTCCCCAGAGAGGGGGCTTATAAGACAACAGACCCAGCAAGCCTCATGTCTCCTTACCCTGTATCTCAGGGCAGCAAGATTCAAGCTTCTCAGGGCTGTCCAGAGCCCTAGACATCCCCTCCTCCATTTTGCCAAGAGTATCAGCTGAAAATGCAAGCTGAGTAGACAGGAGCCCAGCGACACTGCATGAGCTCAGCTCTGTGCTTCTTGCCCAGGATCAGCACAGCCAGAGTCAGAGCTTGATAGATTTACAGCTGGGATCACAGAGGGTCACTGCATTGGCTACCTTGCTGACAAAGAAATTAAATGCTGGGCCTAATACTGATAATAGAACTCATTTTGGCAGAAGCTTAAAAATGAGAAACCAAAATTGACTCAGTAAGAGGAAAAAAAAAAAGCTGAAGTATGACCAGTAAGAATAATTTGGTTTAGCATTTCCTAAAATATAGTCTACCCAGGTAATTCACAATAATTAGCATTCATTACCTACTTATGAGGAGTCTAGTAACCACTCTGAGTTGTTTTGATATATTTGACTGTTGCAATGACCTTAGAAGATAGTAACTATTTTTAGATTTGCTGAAGGTCAGTCTTTTGGATCATGAGCTTTGGCGACTCCAGAATCTTTGCTCTAGTCACTGTGATATATACCCCTAAAGATATTCAGGAAAAGGTGCTTTAGGAAAATTCCAACAAGCATTGTTAACATAGAATTTTGGTTAATGGATACCATTATGGAATGAATGTTTGTGTCCCCTCACAACTCATATGTCACAGCCCTTAACTGCAAACATGGTGGTTTTGGAGGTGAGGATTTGGGGAAGAAATTAGGGTTAGATGAGGTCATGGAGGCGGGCCCATGGGATGGGGTTAGTGCCCTTTTAAGAGGCGCTACAGTCACTCTGTCTCCACCAATGAGAACACATTTATCAGAGAAGGCAGTTGTCTGCAAGCCCGGAAGAGGACCCTCCACAGGAGCTGAATCTGCCTGCATCTTGACCCTGGATTCCCCAGCCTCCAGACTGTGAGAAGTCAATGGCTGTTGTTCCAGCCCCCTTGTCTATCCTGTTCTCTTATTGCAGCCTGAGCTGACAAAGACATGTTTGGGTATCTATCTGAGGACAGTGGAGAGTTCCAAAGTCAAGATTTTGGAGGACAATGTCAAGCAAAGTTAAAGATCAATAGCCTTTTAATTGCAAATCTTATCAGAGCCTTAATAGGCTTTTTAAAAAGTCAACATGTTAGTCACTCAGTCGTGTCCAACTCCTTGCAACCCCACAGACTCTAGCCCCCCAGGTCCTCTGTCCATGGGATTCTCCAGGCAATAATGCTGGAGTGGGTTGCCATTCCCTTCTCCAGGGCATCTTCCTGAGTCAGGGCTCGAACCCAGGTCTTCCACATTGCAGGCATATTCTTTACTGCCTGAACCAACAGGAAAGCCCTGGGGAACCATTATTTTTTAAAACAGGGGTTTTGAGTGTGGAGTTTTCCAAAGGTATTTGACATGGAATATCCCTCTGTGATGGACCACTCCTTCTAGGTTGCAATTTAGTTTGCTCTGGCATCTTAGGGTTTAACTCCTACTCACTGCATGGCAACCAGAAGGTCACAACCAAGGACAGTGGTACACAAGTGGAGTGTAGAATTCAGCCTAATCCCAGGGTGTCACACCAGCCTCTGTGTACATGAGGGATGTTTGACCAAGTTGGGCACACACACCAGCCTCAGCCAGAAAGAGAGAACCACAAGGTAGGGTGGGGGCAGCAGCTGAAGGAGCAAGTGATGGCTCAGAGAAGCACACAGAATCACTGGAGTTTCCTAATGGGCTCTTGCTGCCCCCAGCAAAACGAAAGGAGAGATTTAATGGAGCCCGCTGTGTCTGTGGCTAAGTCCTATCTTCAAGGAGATGACTGCCAGGGTGATATCACAGGTCAGTGATGTAGAAATTTGGCAGAGGTGGCATCGCTGTGTTTACCAGCATGCAAGCTACAAGTGACAATCCCAATATGTAAATGTGGGAGCGTGTACAGATGGGTGTGCATGTGTGCACATGCTGTTTTTTAGACACACTGCCCACAAAGCAGGAACAGAGTTTAAAAGGTGAGATGTAACATGATATTCAATGCACTAGGATATAGTTTAATTCTTACAATCACATTTATTAAGCGAAATCCCCACATACACAGTCTTCGCACACATACGTGAAAGAAATCAAATTGCCCGTGGCACCCATGGGAGAGCAGTGCTATAACTCAGCTTCCAAAGCAGTTGTCAGATCTCCAGTAATATCTCAAACCAGAGCCTTGCCTTTTATGTGACAAGAACTCTTAAAAGCCTGATGGCTTGTTCTAGGGGAAAAAAGTAGAAAATGGAATGATGGAGTTTATTTGAAGTTAAAGTTGAGAGAAGAGGAGAGGCAGACAGTTCGTATGAATACGTGACATTTTCTCCGTGTGCATTTTTATCCTTTGTTTGTCAGGCAGAATGGTGCCCCATGTAGGGCTGGTCTCAAAGCAGGTGCTCAGAGTAGCTGAGTTGTATTGAATTAATTTGAGTTGAAGCTAATTGAATCATATAGAATCAGATAGATTCTGAGTGTTCACCTCTGTCCAGGGAAATTTGATTTAGGATTGATCTTAGATCAAAGAGAGATGCACCCAATGCAAGGAAGAAGTGAGATTTGTATCCCAGGCAAGAGTTGCTAGTAAGCAAGAGAAGGTCTGAGTTTTTCAATCCAGAACACCAGCTAGATCAGAAGAACATTTCAGAGAGGACACAGATCTGAGTGATAAAATAAACTGGAGTTTGAGTGTGGGGGAAATGCCAGAATCCCCGAGCTCAGGGCAAACCTTGTTGGTAAGGTGTGTGTGTGCTAAGTCACTCAGTCATGTCAGACTCTTTTGTGATCCCATAGATTGTAGCCCACCAGGTTCCTCTGGCCATGGGATTTCATAGGCAAGAATGCTGGAGTGGGTTGCCATTTCCTACTCCGGGGGATCTGATGGTGGTAGGTTATTTGAGTAGAATATTTATAGTAGTCTAGTCACTTGGTCTGGAATGCTAACCAGAGGACCTGACATTCAGGGTATGCAGCACTAGTTGTAGCCCACTGTGACCGGTATTTTCCAAAATTGAGCAGCAAGTGCCAAGAGAACTCCTGCGCAAATGAAGTCAGGCTAAGGGTGATTGGAGGCACTGATCTTGAAAATCCTCACCTCTCTCACTGTACATTACCCAGGACATTTATAAATGATTAGCCCGCTTCCTTCCTGTGCATATATGTGGTTGAAGCACATGAGCCAAAAAAACCATCTAGTCGTCTTATTAATTCAGTTGATTTTCACAAAAATAATTGATAGGTTAGTTTTGCTACTTATTTTCATGTTTGGAAGTGGGGATTCGTTTGAATGTTGAAAATGGTGCAGCTCTGCAGTCTTGCACTAAGTCAATCACAGAACCCCAAATCCAACATGCTCCTCAAAACAGCGAATCCTGGGGCTTCCCTGGCAGTCCAGTGGTTAAGACTCCAGGCTGCCGGTGCAAGGGTGCAGGTTTGATCCCTGATCAGGGAACTAAGATCCCACATGCCGTGCGACATGGTCAAAAGATTTTAAAAAAATACTGAATCCATCCTCCCACCTCACTGCTGTATTAAATGGACCTCAGAACAATTATAAGTGTGCCAGAATCATTTGAAAATCTCCAGCATTGCACGTCCCTGGGTGAACTACTACTTAACCTCCCAAACCTTCCGTTTTCTCATTTGTAAAATTTGGCCGAGAGTAATTGCCAGCACACACCTGATGGCCACTGTGTGACAAGTACTGTTGTAGATGCTCTGTATAAATTCACCTATTTTATGAATTCACATCCCTGGAGGTTCAGTGATTAAGACCTCACTTTCCAGTGCCAGAGTAGTGAGGTTGCTCCCTGGTCAGGGAGAAAAGATGCCACATGCCTCGGGGTGAAAAAAAACAAAACATTAAAAAAAAAAAAAGAAGAAGCAATATTGTAGCAAAATCAATGAAGACTTCTAAAAAATTAAGACTGGTTGTGGAAGTGTGGAAAACCTAAAGATCTCATCCCATCCTGGTAACACTGCATCTATGTCAGGATGGCAGCATTTGAACCCAGGCCATCTGGTTGTTGATTAACCATTAAATTATGCTTCCTCCCAGGTAAAATGACTCGTGTGTGATATGAACATACGAGATGCAAAACAGGCACACAGTAAGACCCAAGAAGTGTTCTTTTCGCCTCCTCTTGTTCAGGCCTTTCTCCCAGTCTCATACCAGATTACGAGCAGGGAAGAAAACCTGAGGTCTCTGTGCATTTTAACTCCGCAGGTGATTCTGTCAGAACTCCAAAATTAGGAACCTTTTTGTCCTGTGAACCCATTTCACAGTTTTAGAACACTCATTCTCAGGAGATGCTTTCCTGACCTCTGCCTCATTCAAACACGAGGGACTTCAAGGTGTTCCTCTCTTGTTCTATTAAGAATTCTGTCACAACACGCCTAGGAGCTTGTGATTATGTCAAACACGCCAAGTTTGGCTGAAAATGATCTGGATCTCTGAAGGCTTTATGTTCTTCCAGTGTTTACTTGTACAACCATTGTGTGGCTAGATAAGCAGATATTTCCTGACAGCAAGTACATTCTGCTTCTTGAGTTGCCAACTACCATTTCCAAAAATCATGTCTGAGTGTGATGAGCTGCTGTATTCTGATCCATTACCTGTGGATTCATGTGCTCCATTGCTGGGTTTTAGTTCTTCTTACCAGCTGGGACTTCTTTATAAAAATCATAAGGCATTCATTGCAACCCTAGCCGATATCCTAAAAATATGAACGATGTCAGATCAATCCAGAACCATTCAATGTCCTCACAGATTATTGTGAGTTTAGAGGGTTGGGCAGCTTTCCTTTCATGATCAAAGATGAGAAATACACTTAGAAGTACCATCATTTTTTTTCATAACTATGTGAATCTAACCTCTGTGAATGCTTATGAACCATTTCAAAGCAATTTAGCACAGTGGAAAATAAGAAGAATAAGTTAGGATCATATATCTATGAGGAACTTAAAGATTCATGTTTTATTTAATAAAATTGGTAAGTAGACATTCTGTGATATTTTCAGAACATGAACAAAATGCTACCCCTCCTCCCCCATGGATGGTGACATTTTCAGTAGGACTTTGGAAAATTCTCTTAAGCCCTTGAATTAGTATTCATAATTTTATCATTGCATTTTGTAGGGAAGAGATTCACACCTTCCCCCGGCCAGCCCCAGATTCATCAAATGGCATGTGACATAGTGAACTAAGGATGCGAAGCTAGGAAAAAACAGATGCGTGATCAATGTTTGTGTCTGTACTGAATGGGAATTGTCCTGCATGTATCTTGCTACTTTTTTTTTAAGTGGTTCTTTGAAAGCTCTTTGTTGAGTGTCTAAAATGTTCCAGGCCTGGTGCCAGGTGCTCAGAATGGTATGAAAGTTCAGATCCTTTTCCTTAGGACCGAAGTCCTAACCAGGAGCTCTTTGCAGGTTCTGCCTCAATTCCTCCACGTGCTTGCCTCCCAAGCTGGCTATTACTCCAGTCTCTGTACCTTCCTGTCTCTCAGAGGGGCTTCCCCTACTCTCACATGCCCTTCCCTTTTCCTGGACCTCACTGAGGCTCGGGAAATGATGGGGTGGCTTTTGATATGTTTTTCAAGTCTGGAAAGAATCCAGACTCTCTTCTAGCATCATAAAATTCAAGAGCAACAGGCAGAGAAAGTTAATCTTCACAGTGCAAAGTATCTGATCGTATGTTTGATGTTGCTGTGTGATTTCACCCCCTAAGAAGACCTCAGTCCCTGAATTCCTCCATTCTCAAATGCAAACCCCCTACCTCCATCCAGGATGGATAAGAAACAGGCATGACAGGTCTGAGTCTGGCTTTATCTTGAAGACCTTTGTGTTGGACTTTGAAGTTGTAAGGAAGGAAGATGGTAGAGAACTATGGAGCCTCTTACTAACGTGTGGACATGGAATGTACCTAAATCTATTAACAGAATGAAGGTCATGTGCTATGGAGAGAGGAAAGGCACCTGTATGTTGAGTCAGCAGAAGTCATTTTGAAATTTCCACCATCAAATAGACTATAATTTAATATTTGATCGTTAGATAAAGAGCAAGTTAAACAGTTTGTAAATCTGTGTGTACCCCATGATGTAACAGGTCAGTTTTGCAGAAAGAGTACTACTACCCTGTTCTTTTGCAGTGTAACCAATTCAAGCAATTCAAAAATCAACTCTTGAGGTTGAAACATGGGAGTCAGTTAGCATTAGTAATCTTTAGATGATTGATTTGATAGTACTTTTGCCAAAGTTGAAGAAACAAGTGCCCTGTCAAGGGAGGGAATTGGCATAATGGTACCAGAAAACCTTAGCTAAAGGTAGTTACAACTTGGGACTTCCCTCGTGGTCCAGTGGTTAAAACTCTGCACTTCCAGTGCAGGGGGCCTAGGCTTGATCCCCAGTCAAGGAATTAACAGGAATACCACCTGGTGTGGCCCCAAAACTAAATTAATTAATTAAAAGTTACAAAAACTACCACTTTAACTCTGAACTTTAAGGGAGGGAGAATGAAGGAAATAAATCATGAAGATACTTCATGGTAACAGAGCCCAATTCATGGCATGGTGGGAAAGAACTTTAAGGATAAAATCCTATCTCATCCATTTATTCTGATGAATCCACGAAGTTAGCTCTCAGATTAAAATTAATTGCAATTGCAATTTCACATTACAAATCAATTTCCCCCTAAATATTTCCCTGTGTCATTGACTCCGAAATATTTAAATCCAGTGCTCATTTCTGCTTAAGGATTCACAGCTCTTGGGAGATTTAGCTGCTGCTGCTGCTCTCGGGTCTAATGTTGCCCTAATTTTCCTATTTCTTTCTGCTGCACAAGTACTCAGTTTGAGCATTTGCAAGGCAGAATCTCTTAGTTATGCCGACATTTGTCTCTAAAAGGAGAGTCGACACTTCCCAGTCAATGCACTGCTTTTTTCACTTAAGAATTTTTTCTGAAATGGATTAAGGGAAGTTTGCTCTGGATTTCAGATTATATCAACTGGAATTTCAGATTACATAAAATAAAATAGTCTATGTTGATTCAAGACTCCATAATCTATCATTTTGACCAAAAACATAATCGGAAATGTTTCTATTTACCATATAATATTCTTGCAACATCTATTTTAGAGACAGGGATACATTCCAGAAAGACATTGTTTCACGTCTATAGAGTCTCTGAGAAGCTTACTGCTATTTAAGCCACTGTTCAGGAGAACAAGATGAATCGGCAATTTTGTTTCTAATCCTTAAATCAGGCGAATATCAAACAGTCTTAGCAGTGACTCAGTTTCCATCATACAGATTCCAAGCAACTCTCATCCTGCAAGTCTTCTAGATCTGGAGGCACCGTGAGCCCAAGGAATTGCAGCCTCATGTAGGAAGGAACTTGAGAGCACTGGGACAAACTGTAAACCACTTCCCAGGGCCATCCTGTAGCCCACGGTCATGGAGGACCCTTCCGTACTTGACCTTATAGATCAAGTAAATTCCTAAGACCTCAGGTCCACCTAAGGCCAAGTGAACGTCCTTGGTTCAGTATACCCGTATACTGGCACAACTGGGCCATATCTCATCCAGTGTTATTCTGTGCTGGTCTCCTGTGTGATATGTACAGTGAGAGGTTTGCCTATGTTTCAACTTTGAGGCTTATATTTTGATAGGATTTGCAAATAGCATTTTTAGAGAGTGATTTTACAATTTCTTTATCATTCATAGCAAGCACCTCTTGTCCTTGGACATTGTCACAAAAGCAATACATAATACTAGGATTCAGAATTCCACATGTTCTCCAATGTATATCACTGAGGAAAGAAAAAATTAGACAAGTGACTAAGACCTAGAAGCCAAAATGGGTCTTCCATACTTCCAAATTTTCCTCTTCACTTTCTGCGTTACCCCCACCACAAAGGAAGGAAAAATAAGCAACTAAAGAAACAAAGGACACACACAAAAACAATCAGAAGTACTGAATCTCAATGTGATGAACCTCAGCCATGTCTCCCAAGGTATCTTGGCTCAGATCAAAATGGAACCTGAGTGTGTACTCCCACAGAAAGCTCACGGCATGAAAAAGACACACAGGAGGATGGTCATCGTTCCAGGTGAAGGTGTATTTGCTGCCCCAATCTGAAGCACATCTCCTTTCTTTTTTTTTTTTTTTTTTTTGATGGTTTATTTTTGTTTAATATAAATTTATTTATTTTAATTGGAGGTTAGTTACTTTATAATATTGTATTGGTTTTGCCATACATCAACATGAATCCGCCACAGGTGTACACGTGTTTCCCATCCTGAACCCCCCTCCCTCCTCCCTCCCCGTACCATCCCTCTGGGTCATCTCAGTGCACCAGCCCCAAGCATCCAGTATCATGCATCGAACCTGGACTGGTGATTTGTTTCATATATGATATTATACATATTTCAATACCGTTCTCCCAAATCATCCCACCCTCTCCCTCTCCCACAGAATCCAAAAGACTGTTCTATACATCTGTGTCTCTTTTGCTGTCTCGCATACAGGGTCATTGTTACCATCTTTCTAAATTCCATATATATGTGTTAGTATACTGTATTGGTGATTTTCTTTCTGGCTTACTTCACTCTGTATAATAGGCTCCAGTTTCATCCACCTCATCAGAACTGATTCAAATGTATTCTTTTTAATGGCTGAGTAATACTCCATTGTGTATATGTACCACAGCTTTCTTACCCATTCATCTGCTGATGGACATCTAGGTTGCTTCCATGTCCTGGCTACTGGGCGGAGTCACTGTGCCTTAAAGAAAGGAGATGTACCCCAACATTCATCGCAGCACATCTCCTTTCTTTAAGGCACAGTGACTCCGCGCAGTAGCCGCATAGGACTAACCAAGGTGCTGACAGTGAAACGGGCAACTCTTTCCCTTTTGCTTGGAGAGTAAAGGCAGGCCTGATATACGAAGAGAAAGCAAAATTGCCCTTGGCAAAATCCCCTCTCTTTTCTTCTTTTAATCCACTTAGCTTAACACTCAAGCCTATATTCAGTCTCCGAGTGAAGAGTCGGAACAAAATACCCTGTTGGTAGCCTCATGAGGTGTTTCTGCAGTTTATATCCTGCATGCTTGGGTTCTCCCCACTGTCATACACAGTTCAGTACAGAGCAGCCAGGACACCATAGCCCAAATGAAAGATAAAACCTGGGAGACGATTAGATTCCCTTTTCACCTGTATTGGGGCTTTCCTGGTGGCTCAGATGGTAAAAATCTGCCTGTAGTTCAAAGACAAATGCATCTCCCTGAGTCTTTCGGCTGGACTAACATAGGCATCTCAGAGACAGACAGTCTGTCACATGTCTATGAACCCCAGATTGAGGTTACTGGCCCAGATGAGACTAAAGAACTCTAGGATTATCTTTCCCTGGCTGAAGAGCTTTCTCTGTACACACCTAGGATTGTTTTTTTATATTCCAAGAGGCCATTTCTGCAAGTGCTGCCACCCCTCAAGTAAAATTCCACTCTGGGTATTTATAAATAGAGCATGGAACTGCCGTTAACCTTTGCCCATGTTTTCAAATAGGCTCTTGGTCTTTCAGAAGCAAGAACAACTAACATCAGCATATTTGCTCTTTTTTTTTTCTACTTCTTCCTCTTTCCAAACCAGTATTTTTTTTTTTATCTTTGATACTATCTGTGCTAAGTCACTTTGGTCATGTCCGACTCTTTACAACCCCATGGACTGTAGGCTGCCAGGCTCCTCTCTCCATGTGATTCTCCAGGCAAGAATACTGGAGTGGCTTGTCATGTCCTCCTCCAGGGGATCTTCCCAACCCAGGGATCAAACCCACCTCTCTTATGTCTCCTGCATTGGCAGGCAGGTTCTTTACCACTAGCGCCAGAGTGGCTATTTCAGAGGACAGGATAATGAAAGTACTTAAGGAAGAAGGAGATGGGACGAGGTCTGGGAGAAGACTATTCCAGAAGGAAGAGTGAATACAAAGACTCTGTGGTGGAAATGCACTTGATATTTTTCAACCAACTCCAAGAAGTCTAGAGAGAGGAAGGCAAGAGGAAGCAACATATCTTGAGTGTCTTCAAAACCCCTGAGAGACTGTGGCTTTTACCTCAAGTGAGATCACCTTTTGACTTACATGTTATCAAACTGCTCTGGCTGTTATGTTGAGAATAAAATGGGAGTGGGCAACGGTTGAGCAACCAGCAGCTCTAATGGACCAACTGGGAGGCAGTGAGACAGATGGGAGGTGATATTGGCTTGTTCCAAGATTGTAACAGGAAAGATAACAAGAACAAATCAACTTCTTTTTTTAAATATTTTTTAAAATTTTATTTTGTTTGGGTCTATGATGTCTTAGTTACAGCATGTGGGATCTTTAGCAGTGGCATATGAACTCTTAGTTGTGGCATTCAGGGATTGAAACTGGGCCCCCTGCACTGGGGACACGGAGTCTTAGCCACTGGATTACCAGGGAAGTTCCGCACATCAACTGCTTGAAACATTTTAAATGTAGAACCAACAGGACTTGCTAATGGGATATATCCATTGGTATGAAATCTGTATACTATATATTGTATCAGTGAGCACTGCCCCCTTATCCTACTTCAACACAGAACATCTGTTCCTTTTTTAATAATTTTGTGTGCAAGGAAGAAATAGAAATATTTTTATATAGATGAAAGTTGGCATCCAACATCTTGGTTTTGCATACAGGCTAAATCAGCTGTGCAAACCTAGACAGAATATTCCATCCTTTGGTTTCATGGTTTTATCAGGAAGATGAAATGAGAGTTTAGAAGGAATTATGAACTTTAAAATTCAAAGAAAAATACATTAAGGAGAAAACAAAAATAAGAGTTGGAGGTTTGTAGTGAGAATATGGTTGCATGCTTGGGATTAGCTCAGTAAGTATATTTACTTATATGAAAGAGTATAACCCAAACAGGCAGATTAAAAAATTCAAAAAGATAGTGCTCTAAATATCAATCTTCACATTTCCCTGGTGGTCCAGGGGCTAAGACTCTGTGCTCCCAACGCAGGGGGCCTGGGTTCAATGCCTGGTCAGATGACTAGGGGCTTCTCAGGTGTCAATGTGGTAAAGAATCTGCCTGCCATTGCTGGAGATGCAAGAGACTCAGGTTGGATCCCTGGGTATGGAAGATCCCCTGGAGAAGGGAATGGCAGCCCACTCCGGTATTCTTGCCTGGAGAATCCCAAGGACAGAGGAGTTTGGCAGGCTACGGTCCATGGGATTGCAAAGAGTTGGACACGACTGAGTGACTGAGCGTGCACACACAGGAAACTAGAGCCCACATGCCGTAACTGAAGATCTGTGAGCCGCAGCTAAGACCCAGCACAGCCAAATAAATAAATACAAATAAATATTCTTAAGATGTCAGTCTTCTCCATGGATCATCATTCGGAGTTTCCAGGGTAATAAGGATGCTTATAAAAAGAAGAGCTACAAAGCCTCAAACCAAAAATATTATATGAGTCAAAATCCTATCTGCCTTGTGCTCTTGTTTAGGCTTTAGTTTGTGATTAGAAAGAATAGAAGAGAAAGGGAGTGAAAGAGATGTTGTCTGGGGACACATTTTAACTGCTGAGGCAGTTTCCCAAACACTTCCTTATTCAGGTCACGGCAGTCCTGGATCTGGAGCTCAGCTTTCCTGGTCAGGAAATCTGATGTTGTCCTGGCGCTGGAGCTGACTCAGAGGAAGTGACTGTCTTAACTGAGCTCCCAAGTGGCTCATAAGCAAACCAGGAAGCTAATTTAGTTTTCATGGCTTTGAATTGACCCAGTTTTTCATGTCCATCGAATTATACACCTCTTGAGGGTAAGCAGAAGCCATATTCGACCAGAAGGCATCTGGTAAGCATGGTATCAGGGCACTGACAGGAGGAAGGAAGGTGTGGGGCATAACTCATCCATTCAAAGCCAGCTGCAGTGTTTTTACCCACCATTGCAGTATTTTTCCAGGATGCAGAACTTTGATTGCCTTGTCCAGTGGGTCTCCCTTGGATGGTCTTCTGCAGCCACTGACTACTTTTTCTTTCCCCTTCTTTCTTTGAGAAAAATTCAAACAGCCTTTTTTATTTGTAGCCAGAAGAACGTGAACTTATAAAGTGCACTGTATAATAAGTTTGGGAGTCAGGCAGATCAGCACGTACTTATGAGGTGGGTGACTTTGAACAAGTTTAAACAACTTGATTCCTTCCGTAGCCTGCTTCATTATATGTGAAAAGCAATACCTAGACTTCAAGTATATTGTGAGGATAAAGGAAATAACTCACTTAGTTCTATGCTTCTCAGGGAGTAGACATCCAATAAAAGAAATTGTTTCTTCTGGTTACATCATTCTCTCCCTTCCTCCCTCTCTAAAGGGAAGGAGTTTTGTCCCTAAACTCAGCTCTGCGTTGTTTTTATATAAGCATTCCGCCCAGTAACTATGCTAGCTTCCTGTGATCAAATGCTGGTACTGACAGATGACAGGAAACGACTCTAAGAACTGCATGCATTTCAGTGTCACTCAATTTGTTCAATACATCAACTGTTTTGAAATGAATAGAGATTAAAATGTGAAATGTGCTATAAATTGTTAGGCGAGCATTTCTTTACCTTGGTAAATATTTTAAAATTTTCCAAGTTACAAAAGTATGTAAGAACTCTGAGAAACCCTGGAAGAATTGCCAACAAAGTTAAGAGAACTGATATAGACCAGGACTTTCAGAGGAAGCTAACCACAAGGAAGGTGAGACAATCCTAAAAGAGAAAAAAAGAACAACTGGAAATATAGAGAATGATGAAATAAAGCCCGGCTAATCGAGAAGGGATGCTAGATGTCAATAGTCAACAAACTGTAATCAACAAGGGAAAACAATATATGAGAAAAATGGATCACAACCACAACCCATGTAAGGCTAGAGATTGGGGACACAAGTTAATAACAGTAAATCCACATACATGTTGCTGAGAAGGAAGATTTTCACTCAAACTCACTGTCCAATATTTCGTCTATTCTATGTTACTTGTGAAACACATCTATGCACAGGGCAATTTAGGGACAGTGACTGAGACTGATTTACCTCCAGAATCTAGTCACATACCTGTGTATTACGGTCCCAGGAATTTAATCATGCACTCCATAATTTCAGTATTTGAGAGGAATAGGCTTATTAATTGTCTTTACAATGTAAATTAATTAAGGGCATTGGTATGTCCCTCTGTGAGGCGATGGTATATCTGTGTGTTTTAAGCTGGATAGAGCTGTTGCTCCTATGGTTAATGCTTTTTGATAAAGGACTCCTCTGGCCCGGTGATTAGAATTTATTATGATGGTGTCCATTTTATTCATTTATTGTAATTGTTCACATAATAGCCTTTTTAGTTACACCTTCAGATATGTGGATACATCTCACCTTCCTGAGACTTTGCCCTGGGCACTTTAACTGACACAGAATTTGTCCCCTCTGCCCAGTCAGAGCTTGATGACTCTTCCTGAGAGTAGATCTTTGTCACCAGCTTGCTACTTATTCAAGTTTTTACCTAAATTTGACTTGCTTAACATTCTGTGGTTATGATGATTTTTTACATTTTCTTAAAACACTCTATATATCATGAAGTATTTCAAAAAGTATCATTGTGATCTTTTTTATCACAGTGGGATTAAGTTGAAACAAAATGATATAACTAAAAATATAATATAATATATGCTGGCCAATATGGATAATATAAATAATATAAAAACTTTAGACACTTTCAGGTAGATGAGTGAGACTTTTTGCAAATAATTAAATCTGGACTCTTCATTTTTCTTTGAGCAAGAAGAGAAGCGTGATTGGTTTAGTTACATTGTCCTTGATAGGCAAAAGTAAAAATACAGTAAACATTCCTTTGGAGGAGGGGCTCTTTGGGGGGAGAACTACCTAAGACTAGTCTTATTTCTGTGTTTTGTGATGTGGGGGTGGGAGGCAAGCTTCAGTTTGTGAAGTCAACTTGAATGATGTCATAATACCACACACGGCCTTCAAAGTATTCCAGGATGTTTCCACTAACGTTTTCCAAATTTTCCTCCTGCTACTCTTCCTTGTAAAAGTTGACTTTGAAACTTCAGGCATTTTTAAGTTTTATCCATGTGCAAAGCACATCTTGAATTTCTTTAATGTAGCTTGCAAGCTCGTGCTGTATTTATTTCACCCTTGCATAACTCAAAAGTAGCGGAACAGATTGTGCTCAGATTGGGCAAAAGCAATTACCCAAACCCATGGAATAGGACTCATCATGGCCCCAGAAAATAATCTGAGGGGAAGCCATGATGGCGTGAAAACACAGGGTTATTAGAGGTTTCTGTTGACAGCTCTGCCGCCTCACGCTTTCTAGCATAGATCTTCTCAGAAGGATCTGCAGTGTCATTTCAGAGACAGGGTGGCACGTTCTGCACTCTGTGTTGACTTTGGTTTCAGCCTATGCTCCTGGCTCCATGTTCATTCCAAATTATAACTACAATGAAAACACTCATAAATACTGGCTTAGCACTTAAACGTGGACAAAATGCTTTCCATATTACAAAAGATCCTTACATCCCTATGTGTTAGAAATGGTTTCTCTTTCTTTCTACAGATAGGAAAACCAAGATTCATCAAGTTAATGATATGACCCAAGTCCTCGTCAGCTCTTCAGAGGGAAGACTCTAATACAGTTCTTCATTCATTCAGTAGTTATACCATGAAAGCCTAGGATGTACCAAGTACTGAGCCAGGACAAGGGAGATGAAGTGATGAGCAAGGTAAGCAGAGTTTCCTTCTAGATGAGCATGAAATCATGACTCATTAGACGGTTACAAGTCAGGATGTTCCAAAGGAAAAGGTCAGTGCACTCTGAGAGGGGGAAGCAGGCACCTGATTGGCATCAGGTGGCCTCAGGTGGCCTCTGGGAGGAAGATGCATGTGCATTTAAGAGAAGGAGCTAGTAGGCTCCACAGCTCACTTGCAACATTATACTCAGACCATCTTGTAATGATGATCTGAAAATAATACAAAAAATACAAACATTAAAAAAAGTTCTCATGTTTGTCTTTATCGAAAAAATAAAACTACTGGGTACCAGTCCAAATTCACTTCACTGTTAACAATAGCCAAGATAATAGGCCAGAATTGAATTGCAACAGTGGCCTTTTTTTCAAAAGCACCGTTGGCTTCTGAAACCAGATGGACAAATGTCCTCCTGAAGCCTGTGTCCCACTTAGTCTAGTCTCCTCTTCAGACACTTACAACTGCCTTGGGTGTAATTAGTTCTGCCAAGTCACAACGTCCATGAGGGCAGAGATCACGAGATTTCCATATCTGTATTGTCAAAGTGTGCTGGTTCAACACTTGGTGTAGACTTCAACTGGTAGATGGAGATATATAATCTGTGCATGAGAAAAGTACAAAAGAAGCCACATGGTGTAGCATAAAGAAGGGGTCTGTTGTGTCTAGTTGGTCTGGATTCAAGTTCTCATCCCAATCTCCCAGACCTTGCTCACTTAATCTTCTCTGAGCTTTGGACTCCCTGTCTGTAAAAGTGAATATTAACATCCCACTTCTAATATCCCAGTCTCTCTGCTCACTTAATCTTCTCTGAGCTTTGGACTCCCTGTCTGTAAAAGTGAATATGAACATCCCACTTCTAAGGCTGTTGAGGAAGAGAAAGCACAATGTATTCAACTCAGAAAAATGAGGTGGGTTGATTCAATTGCTGACAAATTGTTAGTTACTATTAAAGTGTTCTCATTCTCTTCTGATGATGGTTTATCCATCTCCTAGAGTTATTTTGAGTTTGGTTAAGGAAAGTGGTGGGGGAATTCTGAGTGTTAGAATATTTCACATACTATGTAGATGCTTGCAATGTATCAGGGTATAATAAATGATAAAGGCACTAAGACATAATGATGGTTTAGCAAAGGACAAGACAAGGATTATACGTCACTGTGAACAATCAAATAGTATAGCATTCTTGTCCAATCGAAATGTATTATTACCTGAATAATACTGTTTCCTAGGTTTTTAAGATTATTGTTGCTGCTGCTAACTCACTTCAGTCGTGTCTGACTCTGTGTGACCCCATAGATGGCAGCCCACCAGGCTCCCCCGTCCCTGAGATTCTCCAGGAAGAACACTGGAGTGGGTTGCCATTTCCTTCTCCAAAGCATGAAAGTGAAAAGTGAAAGTGAAGTCACTCAGTTGTGTCTGACTCTCAGTGACCCCATGGACTGCAGCCTTCCAGGCTCCTCCGTCCATGGGATTTTCCAGGCAGGAGTACTGGAGTGGGGTGCCATTGCCTTCTCCAAGATTATTGTTGGATATATCTAAAAAAGTTACAATGCAGCAGGACTGTGTGAGACTGAAATCACTTCCAATCTGTCTACATATGTTAGATTACCTCTCCTTGGTTCCTGTAAGGGCATCTTTAATATCCACTATACCTGGTGTGCTTTCCTGCTGGCTTTGTAACTGATGAGAGTACACAAGCATGCTGTGTCAATCCCAGAGCCCTTCTCTGATCCACAGGGCTGGTGGGGATGGGAGGGCAGTCAGCAGCATGACCACAGGAAGAAATGCGAGTTCATGTTATTAAGCCAAAGCAGAGCTCTTAATCCCCAAAGTGCATGGAGAGAAATCAATAGAGTCAAAATACTAATAATAAATAGCCACCTTCTTCCCGGTTTCAAACTCACCAAAGACGACACGATCAAGAGAGCCTATAGACAGAACGTCTTGTTAGCAGCTCATGGCTGTCCCTTTAATACTAACTGCATTTGCCCTTGGAGAGAAAACCAGTACTATAGACATTTAAATTTAAATTACTTCTAGCTGTTGATACACTGTCTCCACTGAAATACTGCCTGTCTGGAAGTAGCAGACAGTGGCCTGGTGATCACTGTCCTTACTATTACTTCCCATCTCTCCCTGCTCCTCATCAGATAACTACTATCTGGGGTTATCTTCAAGTAATCGGGAGATCAGGTGTCTCCAGCCATCCCTGCGCATCTCTGTCCCACGCTGAGCGATCACTCAGCAGATGGGATGCCCTCATGGGATGCTTTGACGTACACATTTCATACATGTGGATGCTCCAGCAACGGTTGCTGGTACATCCCTCTTGGTGCTCAACTGATAGTCACAGGTGAATCACGTGGTGCTTTCTTTCCCACGTTCAGCTTCAAATACTGTGGTTCTCATTCACCTGACTGATACTTTTTACTCTTTTGTCAGTACCAACAGTTGAGAAGGGTGGTAAGATCCTAAATGCTGATTGTGAGTCAAAGCTTATAGGAAAGAGCCTCAAGCATGGGACAGTATGTCTCAAGTTCCTTTGATGCCAGTTGGGTCAAGATATTTGAATGGAGGGTACCGGACCCACATCTTCGTTCTCTGTGGCAGCCATTGAGTTCTCAGCATGGTGTATGCTGTGTGTGTGTGTGTGTGTGTGTGTGTGTGTGTGTGTGTGTGTAGGGGGCTGAATGTCTGTTAGAAATACTCAGGGAAAGAGAACCTTTAAAAGTTCTGAAACTAAAACTTTGACACCGGCTCTTCGCTGGAGTTAATGAGAGGAGAAACATATCACTAAAATAGCTTGCGATTGTTCTCTGGCATTGTAGCCAAAGTGGGTCAGTTGAGGGTGGTCTGGGTTACAAGCATCTGTTGTAACTCTTCAGGGGGACAGGACAAAAAGCGCTGTGTGAATGCTCAGAGATTCAGCGCTCCCTCTGTGTTTGTGGGCGTGGGCATGTCTGTGCGCATGTGTGAACATGCGCACTCTCGCTTCGTGCCCTTCTTTGCACTCGGCCCTCACGGCGATTCCTGCCTGCTTTGGATCTACCTATTTTCAAAGCTCAGTGAAACATCACTTGCTCTTCTATACCGTTAACCTGGTGCTCTTCAACCAAAAGCAATCTTTTCCTCCTCTGAATTCATGGCGTCTGGTCTGATTCTCTCTAAGGGCATATCTTGTCTTGGCTTTAACTTGAGTGAACATAGTTCATTCATCTCCCAATAGAACAGACTCATAACATTCATATTTGGTGCATTGTTGACCCCCTAAAAATGAATGTTAAATGAAGGTCAAACACTCATGTATATCGTACTGCCTGTTTAAATCCTGACATACATGTGGTACAGGTAATAGACAGCAAAGAACTGCTATCACATTAAATGCTCAAAACTTTCTGATTTCTTGAAAAAAAATCTGCCTGAGTTCTTCAGATACTGAAGGGCTTCAGTGGAGGACTTGTTTACCGCATCCTCATCTGGTAGACAAGCCAGCCCAGCCGGCCGTGTGCCTCCCCGATAACTCTGCACTATCACACAAGCCTAAAGAAGCAGCGTCTTCACTGCAATGAGGAGCAGGAACAATCAGCCGAAGAGTGAACACAAAGGCCAACTTGAGAAACATACTTTGTCATTCTTGGCAAAGGAGCCATGGCTTATTTAGTGTTGACTTTAGATATTTTGGTTGTCTGTGTTCTCATTTGTTCACAAACCTTTATTGATAACTTTTCTCGGTTCTGTGGGAGGGAATCAATTAACAAAAATAAAGGGACATCATTGCCAACAAGTGGAACAACTGGACACACACCACACACACACACATAAATCATTCAGTGCACAATTGTATTTTAACACAGCTATCTCTCAAAGGAACCCAACTGCAACCTCAAAGTCAACGTTACTTCCACCTTCCTTTCAGCATGTATTTAGTTGCCATATCAAATTTTATATTTTGTTTGCTTATTTATTTGTTTATGACTGCTCTATTCACTTTAAGATGTTAGCAGCGGCTTGTGGGGCCTCGCATAGTGTGTGATCACACTTTAAATACGTTGCAATGTCCTTTCTATGTTACAAGGCTTCTGCCATATTTTCCTGTATTTTTGTTCTTGGTATCTGAGCACTGGAACTATTATTTGAATGTCATGTGGTCCACGTTTCTCCCAGATGGATAAGTGCCCTTTTCAAGAAGCAGACAATCTCTGATCAATATGTACGTAGCAGCCTCCAGTGTCAAGAGCTCACTAAATCCTCAGGTAACAAACAGCAAATTCCTCTTCTAGACAGCTCTCATTTTACTGGGCAGTGTGCTACTTGGTGGGCTGTTTTGTTGACTTGCATTATTTATCTGTTCCCTAATTTTTTCAGTTAAGACTGTATCTTTAGAACAGTTTTAGGTTCATGGAGAATTGAGGAGGACGTACAGAGGTTTCTCATATATCTACTGCCCCACAAATGCATACATCACAATCCTCCCAAGTCCACAGTTTCCTATGGTTCCCTCATGAGGTTGTACATTCCGTGGTTTTAGACAGAGGCATACTGACGTGTATCACACTTGTACCAGCATTACAGGATCATACACGGTAGTTTCACTTCCTCTGTGCCCTGCCTGTTCATCCTGTCCTTTCTCCCCTGACAACTAGCAACCACTGGCATTTTTAATACTCCTGTAGTTTTGCCTTTTAAAAAATATCATATAGTTGAAGCCATACAGAAAATAGTCTTTCCATGTTAACATCTGTCGCTTAGTAAAATGCATTTAAGTTTCCTTCATATCTTTTTGTGGCTTCACAGCCTATTTCTTTTTAGCTCTCAGTAACAGTCTATTGTCTGGGTGTACCACGGTGCATTTAATTTGTTTATCTACTGAAAGACATCTTGGTTGCTTCCAGGTTTAGGCACTTCTAATAAAGTTGTATCCATGTACAGGTTTTGGGGTGTATGTAAATTGTCATTTGGGCTTCCCAAGTGGCTCAGTGGGAAAGAATCCACCTGCCAAGCAGGAGGCACCAGAGATGCTGGTTCAGTCCCTGGGGTGGGAAGATCCCCTGAAGGAGGAAATGGCAACCCACTCCAGTATTCTTGCCTGGAGAATCTCATGGACAGAGAAACCTGGTGGGCTGCAGTCCTTGGGGTCACAAAAGAATTAGACATGACTTAGCAACTAAACAACACTAACAACAATGTTGTCAACTACTTTGGGTAAATACCAAGCTGCACAACTGGATCATGTCATAAAAGTAAGTTTGTTTTTTTAGGAAACAGAAAAACTGCCTTCCAAAGTGGCTGGACCAGTTTGCATTTCCATCAGCAATGAAGGAGAGGTCCTGTCACTCCACATCTTTTCCAGAATTTGATGTTACTAGTGTTTTGGATTTCAGCTGTTCTAATAGGCATATGGTGGTATCTCGTGGTTAATTTAATTTGCATTTCCCTGTTGATATAGGATGTGGAGCATCTTTTCATATGCTTATTTGCTGTCTGTATATCTTCTTTGGTGAGGTGTCTCTTAAGGTTTTTGACTCATTTTAAAATCCGATTGCTTGCTTCTTCTCCTTGAATTTTAAGTGTTCTTTGTATATTTTGGATAGCAGTCCTTTATCCGACGGTTTTTGCAAATATTTTCTCTGAGTCTGTGGCTTCCTTGACATTGCCTTTCACAGAGCAGACATTTTTAATTTTAATGAAGTCTAGCTTATCAATTATTTCTTTCATGAATCATATTTTGGTCCTGTATCTAAAAAGTTATTGCCCCTTCTGAGATCATCTAGGCTTTCTCCTGTATTGCCCTCTGGGGGTTTTATAGTTGGGTTTGACCTGTTTGTGAAAGACGTAAAGTATGTGTGTCCAGATGCTTTTTTTTTTTCCCCCCTGTGGATGTCCAGTTGTTTTAGCACCATTTGTTAAAAAGTCTATCTTTGCTTCATGCTGTTGCCTTTGCTACCCTGTCAAAAATCTGCGACTATTTATATGAGCCTACTTCTGAGCTTTCTATTCTGTTTCTCTGATCTAGTCGTATGTTCCTTCACCTACTACTGTCTAGATTGCTAAGTGACGATATGAACTTTGGAAGAAAAGAATGACTTGAGACTTTCAGTTCATCTGAAAACACCCTGTCATGAGGAATATTTGGACATCAAATGTCATTGCTAGTTTGCCCCTTTGTGTATGGAAAGTTCAAGAAAAGCCATTTTGGGTGTCTTTATGTAGGCTCTTTAGCTCTTCTGATACTCTAGCTCTTTTTCATTTGATTCTATGCCTTGTATTCTATTTCCAAGGATTCTAGAATCATTTCTAGGCTGCAACTGAAAAACAAAACCTTTTTGGGGGGGCGGGGGGAGGGGGCGCTGGTTTATAGATATATAACAATTGTACTTAAAAGGTACCTTCCTGGTGTTCCCACACTCCCAGATTTATCACTAACGTGAGGCTAACTTCTCACAACTAGGACCCACTTAGTAGATACTGGAGAGGCCTCTCCCATTTGCTCAAATGTCACTCATGTGGCATTCACCACATAAGTCCATCTTTTTTTTTTTTTTTTGCTAGGAAACATCCCTTCCTACACTATATATTTTTATTTCTTTTATTTAGTTTTAGTTGGAGCATAATCACTTTACATTATTATCTTGGTTTCTGCCATACATCAACATGAATCAGCCATAGTTATATGTATGCCCCCTCCCTCTTGAACCTCCCCTCCCACCTCCCTCTCCATCCCACCTCTCTAGGTTAACACACTGCTTTCTCTTTGAAATTCAGTGAGCTTGAAATAACAACAGATCCTGTTCCCCAACAGGGTGTCAATGGAAACATATCTGTCGTGTAATTGGGGAGGCTGTGACATCCAGAGACCTCCGGCCTGTAATCCCCCATCACCTGTGTGGTGAGCACAGAGGCGATCTCGCCGCTCATCGCAATGGCTAAATGAGGAGCCGCATGGACACTATTTGCTGGCGTAGGATTTTTCATTTAATTAAGCCTGAGTTTCTATCTGCCCAAGGGACCTCCCTGATAAAGGGAGGATGCTGAAAAAGCCTTGTTTGTATTTAAGCCTCACAATAACTTTTTCCCTATATAATTAAAGTCTGTCCATTGATTTCAGTTCTCAGGGAAGGTTATTGTTTTTGAACCAACACTGTCATCATGACTTTGTATTTATGGAGCAGCTTTATTAGTTAAGTGACCTTGGGCAAGTCACTTAACCCCTGTGACTTTTGGCATGGAGCAGAGTTATTAATACCTGCTAAATAGAGCTGTTGTCAGTATTACACAAGATAATGAGTAAGAGCCTCATTGCTTAGAAGGGAGACCACCTGCATTGTCTCAGTTCATGCTTACAATACCAGTGGGAGGATAGACCTGTTTGTTGGGGTGTATTTGTGTGTGTGTGTATGTGTTTAACCCTAAATTCCAGATGAGGGTTCAGGCTCAGAAAACATTAAGTAAACTGTCTAATGTTGCAAAGCTGGGAGATTGCAAAACAGAGATTCCTCTCTAGCTATTCTGACACTCATAAGGCACTGGGCCCTACACACATTTCTTGATACTGAAGCCTGACCTCATTCAGAAATCTCACATTGACTCCCGTTATATTGGCAGAAATCAGACATTTAAAAAAGCAAACCAAAGACAATAGGAACCTATCAAAACTGACCTGGAACTTTAGAAAAGAATTTGGGGTGTGTGGGATGGGTTCACACCACCTCCTGGGAGTTGTTAAATTTTTAGAAAATGTGTAAGTTCGTTGTTAAACACAGCCGTTGTTAAAGATGAAATTGTAAGGGCTTCCCTGGTGGCTCAGTGGTAAAGAATCAGCCTACCAATGCAGGAAACACAGGTTTGATCCTTGATCCGGGAGGATCCCACCTACCGCAGAGCAACTAAGCCCGTGCACCACAGATACTGAGCTTGAGCTCTAGAGCCCGGGAGCCACAACTCCTGAGGCCATGTGCCACAGCTGCTGACACCCACGTGCCCCAGAGCCTGTGCTGTACAACTGGAGAGGCCGCTGCAGCGAGACGCCTGCACAGCACAGCCAGAGAGGAGCCCACACAGAGACAAGACCCAGCACAGCAATGGATCAATAGCTAAAATAATTGCTCTTAACAAGAAATTATATATGTCTAATTAAAGTGTGGTGCAAAGGTGATACTGAAAACTGAATACTGAAAACATCACTTTCTAAATATTTTTACTACATTTTACAATTTTCAAGCATATTGTAACTGTAAAATGGTCACTTACCACACACATGGCAGAAGTGATGGCATGTCCTTTTGTATGATAATAGAGAAGAACAAATCTTACTCCATATTGGATCTGTTTCTTTTACTTTAACCTTGGTATTCTGTAGCTTTGGCTACAAGTTAGAAATGTTGCTTATGCCTTAAATATACAGGAGAACTCATCCTGAAAGTTCTGACTTGTAAAAGTGTAACACTTTCCAAGTCACACAGAGATATAAAGTTGCAGAACAGAGAATAACATTCTTCTTCTTAGAGAAGTTACAGGAACACGGTGACCTGCCCTACATGGACAGATGCAAGAACAAATGCTTCTGACCCCGAAGAAGTTTGCAACAACCAGCCGCCCGCCCTTTCCCTCTTAGTATCAAAGAAGCCTGAGTTGTAATTCAGGTAAGAGTTCTTGAGACATGAGTCCACCATCTTCCGGCTTTCCAAATAAAGCAGCTCTTCCTTGGCTCAACAGCTTATCTCTCAATTTATTGGCTGGTTGTGTGGCAAGCAGTATGAGCTTGGGCTCAGTAACCCCTTCTGGTACTAGGTGAGTAACGCCTTCTAATATTAGATTATGTAAGACTGCAGATTCCATCTTAGATTTCTTTCTCTCTGTCTCTTGGATATCTCACTCTCGGGAAGCCAGCTGCCATGACTTCAGGACACCCAGGCAGCCTACGGAGAAGCCCATGTGGCAAGAAAATGAGGTCTCCAGCCTGTGGCCAGACAGGAACCGAGGCCTGCCAAAACTGCATGAGTCTGGAAGTCTTCAAACAACTACATTCCCAGCTGACAGCTTCATCACACCTCAGGAAAGACCTCAAGCCAGAACCAGCCAGTCAAGGTGCCCCCAGTAATCAATCACTATTCCAGCGGCAATGCATCTCAGTATCACCTCGATGTCTGATTTTAGAGCAATTTCCATAGAGGTCAAGAAGCCTCTCTTTTCCCCTAAATGTTACAAAATTATGGGAAAACTTAAAATTATACCTATTATTAGTAGAAATATCTGCCTTTTTATATTTTGCTAGTTAGTAGGTTCAGGCAAAAACAACTCTGCTTTCTGAACCTATTTAATTTGGGGGAAAGATGGATTATTTCAAGTGTGAATTTGGATCTGAAACCATGTAGCCTACATGACAGTCTTTATTTTTTCTCTTTAAATATGAACTACCAGCCATCAAAATTTAAGACAGGGTTGTCCAAGAAAGTCTCTCAAGGTTAATGTAGGGTATGAACAGTTTCTTTCTGACAGAGGTAAAAATTATGTGGTTGTCCTGAACAGGTAAGGGAAGAGGGTGGCCCAGGAAGAGTGTTAACAGCAACACATAGTGCTGGCTAGTACAGAACCAACCAAGAGGCTTAGGGTGCTTTCAATAATGGAAGGAAGTTTAGTGGAGATGCTGGAGCTAAACTGGAACGTTCACACATTTGATTCTTAATGTAGCAAATGCTCCTTGCTATACCATGGAGAATCTCTGCTACTTACAGGAGTAGCAGAAGTTATATCCTCTTAACCTCAGTAACCCAAAGAGCAGAAGTTATATCCTCTTAACCCACACCCAAGCATCACTGGAAAAGATACCTACTGGGACTTGGGTTTCCCCTCAATCATATCCTGAATATCTTTAGAGGTACCCAGGCTTCAGACACATATCCATTATTTATACTTTTATCTTTAGATACATACACATATAAATGAGAAATGCTGACATAAACTTTATTCTACAGTAATAGGTCAGGAACTTCCCTGAACCACATCACGTTTGAATTACTGAAAAATAAATCGTCTACAACTCCACTGGATAACATCTTGCTTTCAGGTATGCACACCAAAATTTGCTAAGTTTTGTAAAATATGAGAAAGATGTACAGAATTTTAAATGCTCCAAAACTTGCCGGGGAAGGCAATGGCACCCCACCCCAGTACTCTTGCCTGGAAAATCCAATGGACGGAGAAGCCTGGTGGGCTGCAGTCCATGGGGTCGCTAAGAGTCGGACAGGACTGAGCGAATTCACTTTCAGTTTTCACTTTCCTGCATTGGAGAAGGAAATGGCAACCCACTCCAGTATTCTTGCCTGGAGAATCCCAGGGATGGGGGAGCCTGGTGGGCTGCCGTCTATGGGGTTGCACAGAGTCGGACATGACTGAAGTGACTTATCAGCAGCAGCAAAACTTGCCAAATGAGATCATTTCCTGAATTGAAGCACTATGCCAAAAGCATTTTAAAGAGAAAATCCTGAATAAGAAAGTTCTTGAGTCATTGGTTATTCTATAGACTAATGGCAGAGGAAAAGCTAAGACAGCCCAGATACAGTTACTAAAATAAGTCTAACACTCCCAGCTTTTCTCTCTGGTCCTTTTTTTACTGTTGTTTTGTCCTTTTTTCCTTTTTTTTTTTAATGGCTTAATAATTTTGAGGGAATGGAGGATTTCCTACACTAGGTCTTTTCACCTCTCTTATATTTAGGAAGTGATATTTTCTTAAAGTAATTTTATTTTTTTAGGAGGCAGAATATAGGAGATTACAGTAAGGCAGTATTCAAACCTGGGAGACATTTTATTTTTATGCATATTTATGCATGTTAGTTTTTTCAGTCTTTCATTTTTCCCTGTCAAGAGAGATGGTGGTAGAAGGTTGTTTTCTAGGCAAAGCCTGTTTCTTTCCCCTGACACTTAGAGAGACTAATTCCATCACATTTAGCTTATCTGTGGAAAACCTTATTCACCCTCCATCCTCTGATTTAAAGAATTAAAGTAGGTCTAGGAAAGGTCTTCCCTGAACCCTAAGCATCTCATTTCTACTCTTGAAGAGGAGAACTCTCTCTTGGGCCCTTGGGGATGCCCCCCACCTGTGGCAGTATAGTGTGCTGGCTCTGTCTGAGCTCTGCAAAGACAGACGTACATTCCAAATTTGCTCCTTATGCTTTTCTGTTTGGTTTCAACTACCTACGGCAGCCATTTCTCTTATCTTGTGGCTCATATATTGAGCTTTCTCCATGTTTCACTGAGCCCACATTCACATTTTTATTTCTGATCTTCCTTGATATTTTGAGAGGATTTCCCAAAAGGGGAAAATGCTGATTTTATACCAGTATTTTAATACTAGATGCCCAGTTATTCTGTTTGAAATGTATCTTGTAGAATAAGCAGAGTTGGATCATCAGTCTATTTGGATCATTAGTCTCTAGTTTAGAAACTGGATTAATGAGACAAGTATATATAATTAGGTTACATCTAACCTTCCTACATTATAATTCTTCTTACCTTTTAGAGTTGAAAGACATTGGTATATATAAAGTATTTGCAACAGTGGAGAAAATGGTGCTGCTAATATAGGGTTATGAAATTCTCTTCGTCTCTGCTTTCTGCTGTAAGCAAACCTCGGTTGATATAACCACCTACAAGGTTTAATATTATAGTATTGGTAATAGAAAAAGGAAATAGAGACACTCAGTTGTGGCACCTCTGTTATCCATGTCATCTCAAAATTATTTTCAACATAGTTTTAAATATTCACAGGGATGTTCTCAGCTGAGCCTTTTTATTCCAAATGTGCAAATTATATGTTCCTTGAATTTGAATCCATTTTTGAAGTGCTTCTGGTACTGGAATTCCCTTATAGCATGCAGTGAAGTTCTACGATTCATGAATAAAGAGATCACGTGAGGTTAAAAAAAAGTATGAAAAATTTAATTCCATTTAAAAATAGCTGTATTCTTAAAATATAACAAGTAGGGAAGATTAAAAATCAACACGTCTAGATATTTGTGAAGTTTTTTTATTATTTGACTTAAAATACTCTACTATAGTATTTAATCCAACATTGAATAGTAGTTCTAGACAATCTTCCCTATTTCTTTCTGGAGTAAAGGAATCCTTTGTAAAAAGGTTTCTGGGCAAAATATTCTAATACTGATGCTATTGTAAACGAAGTCTCATGATG
Organism: Budorcas taxicolor; assembly: GCF_023091745.1. Lineage (NCBI taxonomy): Eukaryota > Metazoa > Chordata > Mammalia > Artiodactyla > Bovidae > Budorcas > Budorcas taxicolor. Next base: position 51,096,352 of record NC_068910.1, on the reverse strand, counting down.
ATGCAAGAATCTCTCTTGTCAAGTTAGAAGTTTTGTTTATCTGCATGCATGTTCCCTTTCTGTCCAATTTCAGGTAAATCTTGTTCCAAGACATAAATGTATGGATTTTTAACAAACAGGTGAAAAGTGTGAGAAGGAAAGATCACTTCCAGTGGCAAATGGGTGGGTCCTGGTTTCTCCTAGGGAAAAACTCTCAGAAATGACACTTCTGCTGAAACCCAGGATGTCCTAAGAGGGAACATCCCTTCCAGGGCCGAAAGCAGAGATGCATGGAAAAACCTGGAGGAAACAGGAAGCAGTAGAATCCCTGAAAGATAGAAGGGTGTGGGCACACCAGCCCTGGCCATGAGTCCACACAGACTGAATGGTCAATGTCAAGAGCAATCCGTGTACCTCCAGAAGTTTCTGTGTAGCTCAAGAAGTTTCCAACAGCTGATAAAAAGTGGAACTTAAATGACTAGAAATATAATCAGTGGCAGCACTGGTACTCTAGCCAATGCAGTTCAATGTTGTTAAAATAAAATAGAAGAAAGTTCAAAAATCCCTCAGACAGACAGAACTATGTAATCCATGTAAGGAAAACTAAATCTTGCTTATTTCATGAACATAAGTAAAACTTAACTTGGGTTATTTCTTGAAAATACCTCTTAAAAGAAACATAACTGTTCTAAAATGGTACAAGATAATTAGCCCCCTTCCATCTGGAAACCCCCACAGTAATAATCAATCATTGTAAAAGTTAAACAACTTCTGCATCCTCACTTATGAGCCATTCTGTGATGTCATCCTTCTGGACTTCATGTTAGTTCTGGATTTGAAGACTCTTAGTTTGCAAACTCATCTTTTGTGCTCAATACAGTCAATGTAGTTCATTGTTGCTGTTCAGTCACTAAGCTGTGTCCAACTCTTTGCAACCCCATAAACTGTAGCACACCAGGCTTGCCTGTCCTTCACTATCTCCCTGAGTGCTCAAATGCATGTCCATTGAGTCGATGATGCCATCCAACCATCTTATCCTCTATCACCCCCTTCGCTTCCTGCCCTCAACCTTTCCCAGCATCAGAGTCTTTTTCAGTGAGTCAGTTCTTTGCATCAGGTGGCCAAAATATTGGAGCTTCAGCTTTAGCATCAGTCTTTCCAGTGAATATTCAGGGTTGATTTCTTTTAGGATTGACTGGTTTGATCTCCTTGCAGTCCAAGGGACTGTCAAGCATCTTCTCCAACACCACAATTCAAAAGCATCTGTTATTCAACACTCAGCCATCTTTATGGTCCAACTCTCATATCCATACATGAGTACTAGAAAAACCATAGCTTTGACTATACAGACGTTTGTTGGCAAAGTGATGTCACAATCTTCCTAATGCTATTGTGTTGATCTGGATTTTTTTTACAGTCTGGTTACTTTTTTGTGTTATTTAGTTATGTTTTCCCTTGATTTTGGTTTTGTTTTTGTTTTATATTGGAGCATAGCTAATGTGTTAGTTTCAGATGCATAGCAAACTTTCTGTTATACATACGCACATATCTATTCTTTTTCAAATTGTTTTCCCATTTAGGTTATTACAGGATATTAAACAGAGTTCCCTTTGCTATCCAGTAGGTCCTTGCTGGTTATCTATTTTGAACATAGCAGTGTGTTCATGTTAACTGACAGTCTGGATACTTTAAAACCCAAAGAGCCCTGAAACTTGCCCCTAGAAGCAAGTAGCCAAGGAGAAAGTGCAGTCTTGAGATTAGAAGCCCACATCTCTAGAGCTTGGACCCCTGTCCTCAAACAATGGGTCTCTGGTCTAAAAGTTAGTTTCTAGTTTTATCTAGCAGTAAACAAAAAAAAGCAATATAATGAATAAACATAGGAACTAATACTCAGCAATGATTTTTGTTTCCACCAAGGCAGTACAGCCTTTTAAGAAAATTACTTGTGAGTGATATATGCAAAAATCACACACAAATAAGTAACAATTCACTGAGGCACTTACATATGCAAGCATGTCAATATATGTGCCCATTTATACACATGAATTTTTCTCTCCATAGTAATCATGGAGTTTCCAGGGTAATATAATCACTTGAAGACCAGTCTGCCTGGCAGGGATGTGAGGAGGACTATTTACCTGGTAGTTTAGGTTTGGCTTAAGTTTCCCAAGGCTAGCTCAAAGAGAACTATTTCGTGTAGATGTAAACATTGTATAAGGTTTTTCTCATTCCCTTAAAATTAACCCCCTTTCCTTTATTATCACAGTGAGGGCTGTTATCAAGAGCTATAAAAAAGACAGCACTTCGTATTTATCCTTGGAGGCCTTTCTGGAACACTTTGGCATCTTCTGGTGAAATTCGGTGCTTTTCAACTAATACTAAACGTGTATTCCACGACTGAAATGAACTGAACTGAACTGAACTGAACTGAAATGTGTATTCAGATGGGTTGATGGCTCCTAACATCTCAGTTTAAGAAAAACTTGTCATAATAACCTCTAAAGAATCTTAGCCTGATCTCATAATGCCCCAATCAGAGAAGAACGTGTAAAACCTTAAGTCAAAATGAAGTGCACAAATATTGCAAATGGCAGTTTAGTGAAATGGAGATAGAGGTCAAAGTTTTCGGGGTGCACATAAATCCAGAGAGCTCTCTCGGGTACCAGGGTATCTCCCTTCAGGGCTGGGACCAGGCAACTGAGCATGCCACAGCCTCCCTGACTTGTTCCCAGAGCTACCTGGGTGACTGCCTGTGAAAACACAATTTAGAAGATGCCGTTTGACTGTCCTCAGAAATACTCATTAGTTAATTAAACTGTAGCTTTTTAAGCACCTGTAACAAGTAATGGGAATTTCAATTCTACTGATAAATTCTACTGATATTTATAATGAGCCTCACCGCCAAATGAGTTCTGAGTGCAGGAGTTTCACCATTAGATTGTGGCTCAGAACACTGCCATACTATCTGAGCCGCATGTGCTGATGGCAGGAGGAGGGCCAGGATGTGAGAAAGCATGAGAGCTAACGAGCCTGCCCATACGAATAGCCGGCTCTGTGAGGGGCAGTCGTCTTCTCTGTTTGTTGGGCTTGAAATTAGATTCAATGGAGAAGCCTATGTTTGTTTGTTTGTTTTTTAATATTGCTAGAATGTCCTGAGTTCTTCCTCTAGGGAATATCAGCAGCAACTCTAACTTCTAGGAAAAGCATGCAGTAATAGAAAATGGGTAAGATCAGGGCTCTTTGGCCCCTGTAAATTTTTTTAGATGATTCTTTCCTCTGCCACTTAAAGCCAGCTTTAAATTTAAGATGGGACACTTACCTGCTGATCCCGTGGTTAAGACTTTGCCTTCCAACGAAGCAGGTGGGGGTTCAACCCCTGGTCAGGAAAATAAGATCCGACATGCCTCATGGCCAAAAAACAAAAACGTAATGCAGAAGCAATACTGTACCAAATTCAATAAACACTTTAAAAATGGTCCACGTTAAAAACATCTCAAAAACAAAAGTTTAAGATCTTCATATAGCATCCATTATCTTAAGCTGCTGAATAAACTAGGATATCCAAGACTCAGGATATTCACTCCCTTTCTTGAAGATTTTAGCTCTAGCATTGCAGTCCCTCTCCTTTATACTCTGCCTGCCTCCGTCCTTGGTGATGCCAGTATTCACATCAGCTGCTAGTGTAACAGTCTTCACTTCTCTGACCTCCTCTCCTCACATGAACTTGTCTTCCACCCTAACGAGCCATGGTCATACCCAAAACTTTTCATTGCCAGTGATGTGATCAGAGTCGATTTACAATCTCAAACTCAACCTATCGTCTCTCCAGTTCACTTCATTCAGTACCTACCAGCAACCATCCTTCATCCCCACTGGGACTCAACATTCATTGCTGATCACATCACCTTTTATTCTGATCCTCAGCTTCTCACACTTTCACATGTTTCATTATATAATATAGGTTCCACAGTTAATGTTACATCTTCAGTTAACTTTTTTCTTTATTTTTCTTGTGTGTGAAACTGTTAGTCACTCTGTTGTATCTGACTTTGTGATCTCATGGACTATAGCCCATCAGGCTCCTCTGTCCATGGATTTTTCCCAGCAAGAATACTGGAGTAGGTAGCCATGCATTGTGGGCAGATTCCTTACCGTCTGAGCAACCTCTTACTTTATTATATACTTATTTGGAAATCCAGTAACTGCAGTAAGATGCAAGTTTCCACCTGTTCTATGCGTCCACTCCCAAGTTTTGTATGGTAGAAAAACAGGTGTGTGCTGATGGGTCTTAGCCAGTAATCTGAAGTGGATTTATAATTCTGCTCTGCAAGCACCCTCTTTCCCTACAATATGTGTTGTCTCCCATCCTCTTCCCAACCTCACTTTCAGATGATGACCTTGCTCCTTCACTGACAAAATGCAACCAATTAGAAGAGGCTTTTTGTAAGACACATATCATACCTCCGTACGAACCCCCATGGAAAATCTGTCTCCTTTCCTATTACAATGGAGCCTTGATTGTTCTTGCTTAGGCCTCCCCTTTACTTGTGCACAAGGATGCATTTTATCCCAACCTCTTAGGAACATCAAGGTCACAGGGCCTCACTCTCCCTCAGTATCCCTTTGGATCACTTCGTTGTAACTACACAGACATGGTGGGCTTTGTATCCCTGGACTGGGAGTTAAGATCCCACATGTTTCTTGGACAAAAAACCAAAATGTAAAACAGAAACAATATTATAACAAATTCAATAAAGACTTTAAAAATGGTCCACATCCAAAAAAATCTTAAAAAAAAAAGTAGGCCCCTAATCCAGTTGATGGCTTTTGCTTAAATTGTTTCATAATTTCCTTCCCAAGTTTTCTTCTGGAAAACTCCATAAAGTAGAAAACTTTCTAACTCTCAAAAGATTCCATTCTGTTCTGGAACTGAATTAGTAGTTTTTTATATATTTTATATATACATATATATATAATGTATATATGTTATATATACAAATATAATATATATTATGTATGTTTTATGTGGGTTACCATTTCCTTCTCCAGGGGATCTTCCCAACCCAGGGATCGAACCTGGGTCTCCCACATCAGAGGCAGACGCTTTAACCTCTGAGCCACCAGGGAAGCCCGTTATAATATATTGGTATTATATAATATTAGTAATATAATAATGCAATATGTTATTACTATAATATATATTTTTAAACTCTAAGTCAAAACTTTATTCCCTGAAATATTTATTCACTCAGTCTTATGAAATCACAGAAAGTTCACTCCAGACTTTAGAACACACAAAGACAGTAACTAATTCCAACGTAAACCCCTGTTCTGTGTTAGACATGCTCACTTGTAAATGACCCACTCCACTGTAATTGGCTTTGGGGTCCTCTACAACTTTATTATTTCCCTTGCTGCTGCTGCTGCTAAGTCAGTTCAGTCGTGTCCAACTCTGTGTGATCCCACAGACTGCAGCCCACCAGGCTCCCCCATCCCTGGGATTCTCCAGGCAAAAAAATTGGAGTGGGTTGCCATTTCCTTCTCCAATGCATGAAAGTGAAAAGTGAAAGTCAAGTCACTCAGTCGTATCCGACTCTTAGCGACCCCATGGACTGCAGCCTACCAGGCTCCTCCACCCATGGGATTCTCCAGGCCCTTAGATCTATGCTAATAGTAGTTAGCAATGTCCCTTACAAGGCAGACATCTCATAATGAGCCATCATGGATCTTCTCATCATTTATTCTGAGCCAAAAGTGAAACGCACAGCTGTATGAGTCTATGTCTTTCCATGGAGGACAGGCCTAGAGTATTTGAAAGAAAATAAAAATTAAAAGCAGTGTTTTCTACAAACATAACAAATTTTCATTTAATTCACCATACATACTTGGGTTGTAATTGGGAATTAAATTCTTTTGGCTACTGACAACTCATTAGTCAACGCTGCTAAAAATGACCCTAATCAGTACAGTTGGTAAAGGGAGCTTTTTGTTCGTTTTGTTTCTGAATCTGCCAAACTGACTTAAAATCTGCCCTATTTTTTCATGAGGGTTAATGTAATGAAAGTTCCACTGTGAAAAAAAAAGTTAAACAAGAAAAGTTGTGGACAGTTAATAAAGGGTAAAAAATATATATTGTCTTGTCTACAGAAGCAGTAATGAGAGGACTTGGATTAACTATGTTTAATTGTCTAAATCAAAAACAAATGATCATTGTTCCCTTGAAAGCATTTCTTCTTATTTGAAGAGCAGGAATCACAGTAGAAACTCTGTACTTTGACATCAGTAAAATGCCTATTAAAGAGTGTCATGAAATATGACCCAGAAAATCAGTCTAAATTGACTTGCAAAAGGGCACAGAAGCATGTGTTAGAAAGTAGCTAAGTCAAGAGAAAGATCAATGATCATTACAACTGTCGGCCCCTCTCTGTTTCAGGTCCCGATGAAGAGTTAACCTTCTTATTAGGGATATTTTCATCACTGTACCTGCAGATGTAGTCATTTAGAAAGTGCCAGATTCAAACTGGTGCTCAGCTGAGCTGTATGTTGAATTTAAGCTGACCACAGATTATCTGGCCCTCCTTCCATCAAGACTAGGGATTTATCTCCTCTCCCCATGAAGACAGAAATGTCTGTGACCGCTTTCACCAGTAGGATATGCAACCTCGTGTGATTTAAAGCCTTCCACTCCTTTCTGTTTGCCACCTCTGGTATCTCGGCCATGAGACTGTGAGAAACCCAGATTCCACATATAGGAGACCTGTATGGATGCCGAGAAGCCATCCAGCCCCACAGAGATTTTGCATGATACTAACCCCAGGGACCATTGGAAGACAAATATTAAACATAAGAGCTCTCAAGCAGGATACCCGCAGAGAACCCCGGCAACTCACAGACTTGTGAGCGACTATAATAAATTGGGGGAGCAGAGAGGTCATTACACAGCAATATATAACTACGACCGCCTTGAAATAGTGGCAAATGTGTACTTAGAAACAGTGTTATAATCCTGCCGCAGAAGCGGATGCTGTCATTAATTTATATTAGAAAGCAGTTGAAGGTACACACACTGGCTCTTGAGATAAAATCTGCAAACAAACTCCCTCCTCCCCCTCAAAAAAGGAAATCTTTCATGAAATTATTTTTCACATTTTTCTCATTGAATTCAGCGGACAGGAAAGAGACCTTTGCTCTACTCTATAATCTGATTTAAGATGAATATCTGGTTATATTTTAGTAATATCTAAAAAGTGTAATAAATATTTTTATTATAATACTGGTTTTATTATAGATGACTTTATTGTACAGATCTTAGATGATATTTTTGTTAGGCATACTGGGGTTAAGCTGTATTTAAAATTGTAAGAAAATTTTCCAAAGCAAACCAGAATTTTTGCTGTAAAAATATAATATGTACTGTTTCAAAGAATAAGTGTGAAACATGTGAAACGGTGACCTACAGAATAATGGTCTTTTTAGCCCATAGTAGGCACTCAGTGGGTTTCGCAAGTGGTGCTAGTGATAAAGAACCCCCCTGCCAGTGCGGGAGACGTAAGAGACCTGGGTTCAATCCCTACCTGGGTTGGGAAGATCCCCTGGAGAAAGGAATGGCAACCCACTTCAGTATTCTTGCCTGGAGAATCCCATGGACAGAGGAGCATGATGGGCTACAGTCCATATGATCGCAAATAATCTGACATGACTAAGCAAGCACACAAGCACTCAACAGCTCTCTGTTACTCAACTGATGGATGGTCTGACCTCACACAGAGGTTCCACATCATGAAGACAGACAACTTTGTTCATCCTCGGTTACATCTTGCATGCAAGGAAGTGCTTCAGGCCAGAAGGTGTACACAGTTATATCAATCAAGACCTAGAGGACTTCTCTTAAGTCTTTCTATAATCAATCATTATCTAACTCTCTGACAGTCTATGTCATAGTATTAAATGTCCCAGTACAATCTAGGTCTGGATTTTAGACGTGGTCATTGATTTAAGCCTGTCTCCAATTATTTCAAGAGAGGAAAGAGAAAGAGAGAATTGAGTGAGCTTATTTTTTTTTTTCAGGACCCACAGCAAACATACATAGGGATTTGAATGCTGACGTTTAAATAGCTCATAATACTTTTAGAACTATAATAATTTAGATTTTCTTTTTGCAGAATCTTTTGAATTAAAAAAAATTGAGAAGAGCAGCCAGGCACTTCAAAGAGTGTGAACTTTGAAATTGCCACCTGCATTAAAAAAAAAAAAACACACACAACTTTTTCTCTCTCTACTCTGCAATTGTGATCAGCTAACACAATCCCTCACTGACTCCAGCTGGGACTCGGGCCAACGTGGCAGATTGCCACCTTATCAAGACCTCTTACCCTCTCTCTATTTCTTTGCTTCAAAAAGATGAGTTTGAAAGAAAAGAGAGTGGGTTTGTATAGAAGGTTAGGCTGGTAAGAAGAATGAGGAAGGGAGTAATATGGGAGCTCCAAGAATAGATGCTTTGTTGGCGTCCTCTGCCTTTCGCTGTGTTGCGGGATTTTTCCTTATTACTATCTGAACCAAAGTAAAGAGGATTTGCATAAAATTGGAATAAAAGAAAGAATTTTGCCTGCTGACATTTCCTTTAGCCCAAAATATGCTTGAATCAGAAAATAAAAGATACGTTCCCTGCTTTCTACACACATCTTTTCTCTCTTTTTAAGTCACCACTTGTAATGAACCTTGTGATACACTCTGTGTGTGTGTGTGTGTGTGTGTGTGTGTGTGTGTGTGTATTCTTTAGCAGGGGTCACCAATCTTTTCAGCACCAAGGTCAGTTTTGTGGAAAACAATTTTTCCACAGATGGCAGTGGGGGATGGTTTGGGGATGATTCAAGCACATTACATTTATTGTACACTTTATTTCTATTATTATTGCATGAGATCCACCTCACAACATCAGTCATTAGATCCCAGAAGCTGGGGAACCTTGCTTTAAGGCACTTCATCCCTGAAGTTTTAAAGTACATGGTAAGGGTACCTAACTGGGAAACACTGGCTTCAGACTTCATTCACACTGTGTATGAGGTGATGAACATGACTGTTTCGGTATGTTTCCTAGACTCTCTGCTGAATGCTATATACAGTGATTATTCACCTAAGTGAGGCAAAAATTAATCTGCACAAATGGAACAGGATATTAGAGATCGACTGAATTTCAAGGTGAAAAAAATGTTTCCTGGACCATCCAGACATAAAAAGTACAAGACCACTTTTGGGCCCCGCAACTCCACTGGTGGATTTTATCCAACAGTGAAGTCATCAGCTGAGTTCACTTGCTCACTCATATCCAACTGTTTGTGACCCCATGGATTGCAGCACGCCAGGCCTTCCTGTCCATCACCAACTCCTGGAGTTTACTGAAACTCGTGTCCATTGAGCCAGTGATGCCATCCAACCATCTCATCCTCTGTCTTCCCCTTCTCCTCCCGCCTTCAATCTTTCCCAGCATCAGGGTCTTTTCCAATGAGTCAGTTCTTTGCATCAGGTGGCCAAAGTATTGGAGTTTCTGCCTCAGCGTCAGTCCTTCCAATGAATATTCAAGACTGATTTCCTTTAGGATGGACTGGTTGGATCCCCTTGCAGTCCAAGGGACTCTCAAGAGTCTTCTCCAACATGTTCAAAAGCATCAATTCAGTCCCACACAAACTTTTCTAGGAAAGAGACAAAAGAAAATGCTGATTAGTTTGTTTCATGGGGCCAGTATGACCTTCATACAAAAATGTAGTAAATACATTGCAAGAAATGACAACTGCATGCCAGTTTAATCTAGAAATACATGAAGTGGATACTACCATTTATTTATTATTTTTTAATTTATTTTTGGCTATGTCAGGTCTCAGTTATGGCACGTGGACTTCTATCCAGTTATGATGGGGGCTCCAGAGTGCATGGGGTCTCTAGTTTGTGGCACGTGGTCTCTCTAGTTGTGGTGCCCGTGCTTAGTAGCTGTGGTGTAAGGGCTTAGTTGCCCTGCAGTATGTGGGATCTTAGTTCCCCCACCAGGAATCGAACCCACATCCTCTGCATTGGAAGGCAGATTCTTAACCACTGGATCATGAGGGAAGTCCTGCCACCATTTATTTTAAAATGACACTCTTAAGAGAAAATAATAGGTGGAAAGATATACTGGGTTCCTAGAGTCTATGTCAGTACTTTTAAGGTGAGTAGTCTCTCCAATATCACTTATACATTTATTGCAACAATAATTGAAATACCAGCTGTTTTGCTGTCCTGCATGAACCTGGAGTTAATCCCATGTGTAAAGTGTTCAGTCAGTATTTGCATGGGTCACAGACTCATGGATCCAAGAGTTAAATCGTCCATGAATTGGCTAAGTGGATGTAGTGGGAGCTGGTTTGGTTTGTCTCCCATATGCAAGGATAAGTAAAAATACTCTCTGCTCTTAAGACATTTCTCTCCAAAGGTTTTTTTTTGTTTGTTTGTTTGTTTGTTTTCCCACCTATCTATCTACTAGGATCAAAAGACCAAAAGAACAGACATCATTATATCTACCAGACATGACAAAGCATAGTCTTTTTGGTTTATGTGCCATTGATTTTTGGATTATGGCTCCATTAGAGATTAGAGCGAATCACAAACTCTAAAAATACAGAAAGCTTTTAACATTAACCTTCAAAAAGTAGATAAAGAAACGATGGTTCTTCTGTATTCCTCTTGGTAGGTAAAGGGCTATTGCAACGCATGGAAGTTGGCAGTCTTGTCCTTAGTTTTCCTAGGACCATCAGAGAACTCGGGCTTCGCTTGCGGCTCAGCAGTAAAAAAAATCTGCCTGCAACGCAGGAGACACAGGAGATGAGAGTTCAGTCTCTGGGTTGGGAAGATTCCCCAGAGGAAGACATGGCAACCCGCTCCAGTATTCTTGCCTGGAGAGCCCATGGACAGAGGAGCCTGCTGGGCTACGGTTCGTAGAGTCGTAAAAGTAGGACACAGCTGAAACCACTGAGGATGAGCACAGTCACAGAACCAAGGTCCAAAGCTGATCGTCAGGCCCAAAGCTAGGAAGAGAGTGCATCCAGAGAGATATGGCACCAAGGTCTGCTTAGCTGGAGAAGAAGCTGTGGAAGAAAGTCATTGTGGCCGTGGACTAATAAGAATTTAAATGGGGGACTTCCCCGGTGGTCCAGTGGCTAAGACTCTGTACTCCCAACGCAGGGAGCCCAGGTTAGATCCCTGGTCAGGGAATTAGATCCCACATGCCCCAGCTGGGACCTGGTGCAGCCAAATAAATAAGAACATATATGGTTATCTTCATGAATTGCTGGAGACTGAGTGTGCAAGGCAATAAAGTGTGTAAATCCTGGGAAAGCAGTGTTGGGAGAGCCTCCAATACAAATGTAGGCTCCTCCATCAGGAATTCCACCAGGTTCTTCAGGTAAAGAAAGAAAAATCCCCTTATGGCCCTGGCTAAGATGGAGAATAACTATTTCGAACCAGACCCAGACCCATTTCCTACTCTCTAAGAAAGGGCTAGACCAGAGTACTAGTTTAAAATCTTATCTCAACTGTTTGAATGGAATTCCTCCATTCTCTAGCTCTCTCCGTACTCTGCCTTCAGGGTAGAAAATGTATAGAATTCATATTGCTTTTTTCTGTTGCTTCAGGGAGATGCATAGAAGACATGAGCTTCTCTGTTGTCTCAGTGGTTAAAAGTTCACCAGCAGTGCAGGAGATGTGGGAGGTGTGGGCTCGATCCCTGGATTGGGAAGATCCCCTGGAGAAGGAAATGGCAACCCACTGCAGTAATGTTGCCTGGAGAATCCCATGTGGCAGAAGAGCCTGGCAGGCTAGTCAATGGGGTCACAAAGAGTCGGAGACGACTCAGTGACTAAACAATAACAACAAGATAGATAAGAGATACGTTTATTTTTTTCCAAATTTTACTTTTTAATTTAAAATATGAAACTTCTAAGTAATGTCTGGAATTTAGGGTCATTCTACTTTTTTGTTGTTTTTTTTTTTTCTGCTTCAGTGCTTTAAGATTTACTTAGCTCCTAGTAATGATAACAATAATAACTCTTGAACTGGTTCTGCTAGCTTTCTCTCCTCTACTAGTTTTTGGTTAGTGATATGATTATTTCAGCAGCAGCATGATTTATAGAATTTACATTTGGTTTTCTACCCACATTCACAGAATATGTTAGTTTCAGTTTAATATTTAAATAAGTTAATACACAATGCTAGTTCTTTTACCAAACTTTGGGCATTTTTGAATTCCTTACTTTCACTCATCTTTTGAATATGTGAACTTCATTTTATAGTATCTTTCAAAATGATAACTATTCAAGAAAGGCTCACCGATAGCACACTGCCTAAACCCTTCATGTTTGACCTTATCAGGCCATAGTTTCTACAATTGACACATGACTTAGATACAGAATTTTTGTGTCACTCTGTGGTTTTGATGCTACTTGATATTAGAAATCCATGTTCCTCTTTGATAGGTAGATATAAATCTCTCTCACATAAGTGCTATCTTGGAATTGTTGAAGTTTCTATCCCTGCTTCTATTTATTTCATTTTCATTTCCAGGAATAGTATTATATATTTTTCTTCTCCTTTATCTCTCTTCCTTGTCATTCTTATCTACTCACGCTTTCTCTTCCTCTCCCTTTTCTCTCTTACTTCATGGAACTTCTTCACATTTCCCAGAAAGTACCGACCGTGAGCACAGAATTCATTTCTCATTTACTTTCTCTTGGTGTGGATTTCGTCTCTGAAGTGGATTCATTTTTCTTTTCTGTTCCTGTCCATATTTGTTGAGCTCATTTTGATCACCTTTGGTTGTCTGATCATCCTATATTAATTTGTCGATATCAGTCATTTGATCCCCCTTTTCAGGGAAAATATATTTTCATGACTTTCTTCTGGCACTGTGGAAGAATGTATGAACTCATTTGTCTCCTGGAGTAAATATTATTATTCTGATATGCATTCCCTTTTATTTTTGCCCCTCTTCTTTTTCTTTTTCTTATTTTTATGAAATGTCAGTGTCTGTGCCTAGGTCCTATGCGGTTACCATCTTGAGCCTTCTAAATATGGAATTAGGATGTTTATTTAGCTACATGCTGGGAAAGACAGTAAGGGATGCAGGAGGGGTGAGAGCTGGGATCCTCTGAAATAAATAGAGTGGTGGGAATGGCAACTCACTCCAGTATTCTTGCCTGGGAAAGCCCATGGACAGAGGAGCCTGATGGTCTATAGTCCATGATGTTGCAAAAGAGACAGATATGACTGATGCAACTTAGCAGACAGGCATGCAGGTGTTGCCCAAAGCTTTATCAAATCTTATAGGCCCTCTGTTCTGAAGACACATTTCCTCTGGGTTTTTGCTACCTGGAAGGTTTGTGAGACTCATGAGGAATCCCAACCAGTTAAAGAAGCTTGTGTCGTGATCTGGCAACTTCCTTTGTCCTGTTTGTCCTTCACTGGGAAGCATTTCAGCTATGTCCTATAACCAGGAGGCTGAATTATAAATAACAAAGCAATGTACTTCAGTTTCTTTTTTGCTTTCTCTTCCAATTACCTGCCATTCTCCACTTTTGCCTTCATTCTATCCTTGGTGACCAGTAGGATTAAATCACAGACTCTGAGAAAGAAAACCTAAAGAAAAGCTAAAGCAAACGGACTTTCATTGGGAAACTGCAGAGACAAAAACGTCAGAAGACTTCAAATTTGGAGCAATGATTGATGTTTCTGCTTCCTGAGAAGGATGTTCTGCTTGAATTGTATTGATTTCACAATATATTATAAAGGTAGGATGGGACTCAGCATCCTCACAGAAGAGCATAGCTATAAGCTGGTGATGGGAAATTCTTAAAAATCTTCACACCAGATGCTAGCATGAAAGGTGCAGATGCTGTTCCCAGAATCAGCGAAAACGCATCCTCCCGGATGAATGTCGATCCTGGCTATCTCAATGAGTTTATCCTTGGAGTTATTTTAGTTCTCAGGCTTGTGTCTGTGGCAGTCAGATACACCGTAGAATTCTTGGCTCACTAAATATTGGTGACCCTGGAGGTTTTAAACTTGGATGAATTAATTGTGCTTCTTTTCTGCTTTTTTTTTTCATCTCAGCAAGTTAAACCAGGTCTTAGGAAGTCACTGTGACATGGTGACCGGTTTATGGGTGTTTCCACTGAAAGTATAAGCACGAGATAGGGTATCTCAGTTCTTAACACACACGGTTTGTTCAGATGATATTTCTCAAACTTTACCAAACTTTGTTTGTATTCATTGCGCTTTATGATGAAGTTTTGAAGAAAAAAATATTTTAAAATATATAAGCAAAAACAAGAGAAAAATATGTTCAGTCTATTATGTATAAATATTAGTTTTTATGTACATTCCTTTTTGCTTTAAATGATATATGTTAGGGATTATTTTTAATTTTATTTTTTCAGATAAATATATAGCAAATAATGAGTTTCTATATCAACCTACTGCCTTTTACAGCTTTATGTATTTAAGTCTCTCAGTGGTTCATCATATCTTTTAATGTATTTTTCTCAGTGTTTACTTTTACTTTAGAGATTCTCCCTTATTTGTTATTTTATACAGATTTTCAAAGAGTATTTTGCTTCACCACTTAATGAAGTAAACTTAGAAAAGGAACTTTAAGTTAAAGGGAATATGAATTTTTAAGGCTTCTATTACCTTTCAGCAAACTGCCTTCTACAATATTTGCACTGGTTTGTAATTCTAACTTATGTGAGTCTGTGTATTACCTTGCTCTGTCCCTGGCGCTAGTGGTTAATCAATAATTATATCTTAGCCCAAAGCCAGAAACTGAACATGGGGTAGCTCTGCTCCTTTTTGATTTATTGTAAGAAAATATCATTATAAATTTAACACTGATTTACAGTTATGTTTAGTTACTTGTGTAAATCCTTTCACCATTTTTTCCTACTGGAGTCCTTTTTTTTTTTTTTGGTAAATAAGTGTTTTAGATTGTGTATGTGTGTGTGTATACATACACATACATACATATATACACATATCATGTAATCTTTCTTTAAAACTGACCCTTCTTTGTCAAATAAATCTTTCACTTTGTCACTTACTCTTAAATTTGCTCAGGGCATTTTACGTTAAGAGAAGTGTTAGTTTTTAGGTGATAAAATCTATCAGCATTTTATATTATAATTTCAGAGTCTACTCTCATAATATGAAATATCTTCAGAAATCCAAAATTACATCTCTACTTTCATTTTTTATAAATGTATTTTATTGCAGTTGGATATTAATACATCTACACTTAATTTGATGTTAGATAGAATTCTTACATACCTCTTCAACTTGTCCAAACACAATTTATTGAATTAATTATTTTCCCCATTGCTTGAAATTCCCATTGTATTATACAATAAGTTGTTATAATAAGTTCTTGGATCTATTTCTCAGCTGCATAGGCATTTTCACTGCTCTGTTTCTCTTTTTCTTCACCAAATCCTGCCCTCACTCTTCTCTTTTATTCCTAAAGTTTCAAGTTCCATCTTTTTTTTTCCTTTTGAAAATGAACTATATAATAGTTTTGTCATTATTCATATAATCTCGATGAATTGTTAAGTGAAGTTAGTGTATGTTAAGAGTATAAGGACTCTGCAGATTCATTTTTTTGTTGTTTGTTTGTTTTGCTTTTTTGCGTGTGCATTTCTAGTTGTTCCAGTACTTTTTGTTTAGGAGTCACAACTCCATATATATATAATACATATGTATGCATTGCTCCCTTGCATTGCCTTTGCTCCTTGTTCAGTGATCAGTTGACTATATATTTTTCAAGTTATTTTTCACTGGAGAATAGTTAATTTACAATGTTGCATTAAATTCAGGTATACATCAAAGTGAATCTGTTACATATATACACATATGAGCAAACTGCAGGAGATGGTGAAAGACAAGGAAGCCTGGCATGCTGCAGTCCATGGGGTCACAAAGAGTCAGACACAACTGAGCAACTGAACAACAACTATATATATATATACACACTATACTGTATATATATGTAGAATATATATATGATATATTTTCTTCTTTGGATTCTGTTCCTATATAGGTGTGTGTGTATGTCGATCCCAAGCTCCCAACAGTTGACTATATTTATGTGAGTCTATTTCTGGAATCTTTATTCTGCTCCATTGATTAATGTGTCTACTCATGTATTAATATCATTCCATCGTCATTATTACAGCTTTATAATAAGGCTCTTTTAACCACTGTGTATTTATTTTTAATATTTGTTTGGCTGCGTTGGGTCTTCGTTGCAGCACACGTGCTCTCTAGTTGTGGCAACGAGCTCAGTGGCTGTGATTCATGGTCTTAGTTGTCCTGTGGCGTGTGGACTCCTAGTTCCCTAACCAGGAATCGCACCCATGTCCTCTGCATTGCAATGTGAATTCCTAACCATTGGACCGTGAAGAAAGTCCCCATAGAGTAAGTCTTAATGTCAGGTAATGCCACTCCTCCAACTGTGATCTTTTCCTTTAACATTATATAAGATTTGAGGTACTGATGAGGCCCTTTGCATCTTGATTTAACTATGGTGTTAATTCACCAGGAATTCCAAATGAGAACCGGAAGGACATATTGAGTCCCTTCTCCTTGACAGGATCTGACTAAACTCATTTTTTCGATCCCCAGCACTATGAAACTGCTGAAATTCTTTTTTGTTTTTCAGCCATTGTCTGAATAGCTTCTGGGGCCTCTCTCTTTGGGAAACTACCATCAGCAACTGTTCAGAGAAAAAGAGACCAAAGATACTGGACTCACTTCTACTTCTCTTCTTTCTGGGGTGTTGCGCTCTTAAGCCTGGAATGCCTTGACCAGAAATGCAATTTTCGCTTCCCAGTGTTATGGGATCACTGAAAACTCTTCTGGTTCTGTGACTCTTGGAAGCAGCTCTCTCCTCAAATTATCAGCCTCTCTCCTTAGACTAACTGGGAAAATTCCCTGGAGGGAAAAGTGATACATAGAAACTTGGGCACAGAAAATTTTACAGTTCTCTCAAACTAATCAAACTACAACTTTCCTCTCTTTTTTATGAGAAAAGGAATATATTCCATTAACATGTGTATGTGCGTGTATGTATGTGAGTGAGTACTGTCAACTCCAAATCGGCACTTACCATGGGCACTTGCCACTATTAAATCATGAGCTGCTGCAGCTGCTGACTTTCAACACCCCCTGAAAGGAGTTCAGGGTGGAGAGCAGGAATGAGACACTCTGTGCCAGAAGGAAAAAATGGCAAAAAAGGGCTTCAGATAGTTACGTATTTTCAGGAACTGATTTTTTTAAGCCTAATTATTGCATCTCCTCATTATCTGGAAAAGCACTAAATTCCTTCATGGTGACAACTTCTCTTTGTGAACTAGCAGAAAGCTTCTGCAAAAAATATGTCCTTGATTGCATATACTGCCCCTGCACCAAAATCCACATATATGTTGACCTTTCCCCCTACCTCTTTGAAGCAGTTTCTCAGAGCTATCTGAAATGCGATCTCCTGGGCTATAGTCCTCATTTCACCCCACATAAACCTTAGCTCCCTTAATTCCCATCTCTAACATTGTGCAGTTTTTTTTTTTTTTAAGTTGACAATATATAGGGAAAGTAGAGCTCAGATAGGTAATTTGTGTTTAACAGTGTCACATAGTATATTGGGGCAAAGGGGTGGGAAATACTAATACTCTAACTCTTCAGACTTGCAGCTGTCTTTTCTGATATTTTTTCATCATTTTCTAATGTCTACTATTAAAAGAAATATATCTATATCTATATCTATATCTATATATAAAATAAAACGAGCCCCAAGAGGAAAACTCCTGATTTTAAAGGGATGCATCTGAGGAGGGACACTTTGGAGGTGGTCAGGCCTCCCTGGGTGAGACTCACACACCACCTGCCTGGAGAAGAATCATTTGTAAATTCCTCCACACCTCAGCTTTGCAAGGGGCTCCTAAAGTTAAGACTGTTCTTTTCTATTAAGGAGTCTTTGCAGTGGCAAAGCAGTCATCAGCTTATGCAAACTCCTGTGGGTACAGGAAAGGGACCTTTTAAGCTGCCTATTACTTTATTATTGGTGAAAGAGAGAAAAGAGACGCAGAAAGGGAGAGGGGGTGGAGAGAATTAAGGATCTAATAACAGTGAGCGCTGGCTGCCCAGGTTGTGTCTCTTGCTGCGTTTGAATGATTTTTCTTTGTCGACAGCCTTGCATTGGCTATTTTTAGCATCTCTTTAATAATTGAGCTGTAGCAATTGTGCTCAGCAGCTGGAACAGGCAGGGGAAATAGCAGCTCAAAGAAACAGTGCAGCCGGGTCATAATTTAAGTCAAGTTGCATTATGAAGCATACTCTCAAAGGCAGAATGCTGAGCCAAGGTAGGGGGGAATAAAGTTGCAAAGAGTAGAAAGAGAGGAAGACAACATGAAGTGATGGATGGGGAGGTTTTTGTTTTCCCAATTTTTTTAAACAAGCCTGAGAAGGTGCCCCACTGGCCAGATTCTTCTGAGGGTAAAGAAAGTGGGGCAGGAGGGCCTAGTGCCTTCGGTGGCCCACAGGACAGGAGCCTGAGGCTGCCAGCAGCTTTGGTGTTCTCGTTCCCCTACAGGACACCGGGAACCTGTGACCTGGGAGTGGCAGGAAGCTGAAAAGTTGGGGGAAGAAAGTTTGTCCACTCACAGAGCAACTGACTTGTAAGGAAGAGCTGGCCTCACAGTGCCTTATATTTCCATCTCTTGAAAGGCTGCGAGCAAGGAGCACAGGCTTTTGGAAGATACAGTTGGGTTTTTTAAAGTCCAGTTCTCAGCTCCATCATGAAATACTCGATTTAGGTTCTTGAGGCATTGGGCACAGTGTACACCTCACCTCATGGAATTCATTGACTTTGGCTCCTTCCAGGCAGGATTTGCAGAGCCCAGAGTGAAATGGATGCTTAATAAGTGGAGACAGACTAAGTGCTCACATGCCTGGTCCATGGAGACATTCAACCTGAGTAATTCAGGCAACCTAAAGAAACAGTCAAAATAGTAGACGGTGTCTTTAATTAGTTAAATAACCAAACTAACTAGACAGCTGCCAAATTATAACTGAGCAGGACACTGTGGGGCCTTCCCAGGATTAACCCCTCCTCCCAGCTCCTCTGCTATAGCTCCTCTCTGAAGTACCCAGAGAACAGTGTCTGACACACATTTCCTGAGTTGTTTCACTGATGCTCAAACTGTTGCAGGAAGGGGGACCCCTTCCAGGGCCCAGGAGTGGGCTCTTGTCTAACACTCGGAAATGAATCGTCCAAGAAGACACACAGGCTGACAAAGCAAGGGACTTTATTGGGAAGGGGCACAGCGGTGGAGAGCCAGGAGGCTCAGGGACCCCAGGAGAGCTGCTCTGCCACGTGGCTCACAGTCTCGGGTTTGATGGTGATGGGATCAGTTTCTGGGTGGTCTTTGGCCAATCACTCTGACTCTGGGTCTTTCCTGGTGGCGCACACATTGCCCAGCCACAATGGATGCCAGTGAGAAGGATTCTGGGAGGTGGAAGAGCACGTGGTGTCTCCTTTTGACCTTTCCCAGACTCTTCTGGCTGCTGGTGGCTAATACTTCCATATTCCTTACCAGGACGTCCTATTGTGAAATAACTCATGCAAGTGGTTACTATGGTGCCTGGCCAGGGTGGACAGTTTCAGTCAGCGTGTTTCCCCTAACACAACTCCCACTAAATGGAAGAAGTTAAGTACTTGATGATCAAGAGCTCATAAACCCCAGACCTAAGGACTGATAATGCTAACCCCTGTGACACCACCTTGTAACCAGTTGATAATTACCTCACTATCAACCAATCAGAATTTTTAACATACCCTGCTGACCCCACTCCCTCATCTTGCCTTTAAAAATGTTTCTCTAAGGCTGAGATTAACATATACACACCACTGTGTATAAAATCGGAGAAGGCAATGGCACCCCACTCCAGTACTCTTGCCTGGAAAATCCCATGGATGGAGGAGCCTGGTAGGCTGCAGTCCATGGGGTCACAAAGAGTCAGACACGACGGAGTGACTTCACTTTCACTTTTCACTTTCATGCATTGGAGAAGGAAATGGCAACCCACTCCAGTGTTCTTGCCTGGAGAATCCCAGGGACGGGGGAGCCTGGTGGGCTGCCGTCTATGGGGTCGCACAGAGTCGGACACGACTGTAGCGACTCAGCAGCAGCAGCAGCAGCAGAAGTGTATAAAATAGGTAACCAACAGGACTTACTGTATGGCACAAGAAACTAAACTCAGTATTGCATAATGATCCCTAAGGGGAAAGGATCTGAGAAAGAATATATATATATGTATACACACACACACACACACACACACACACACACACACGTAACTGAATTGCTCTACTGTATACCTGAAACTAACATGAAATCAACTATACTTCAATAAATAAATAAATAATAGTAAATTCAAATTGGACAAAAGCCAAAAAAATAGTCCTCCTGAAGCCCACTGGGGAGTGAACTCAGGCTTTTTGAGCACCAGCTGCCTTGGATTCCTTGTTTAGCGTCTGCAGTAAGCACTGCGCTTTCCTCCACCACAACCCAGTAGATGGCTTTATTGCACACAGGCAAGCAGACCCAACTGTTTGCTTTGGTAGCAGGACTGCTCCATCCGTTTTTGAGGAGGCACAGATTGCTGAAGAATGACCAGGTTGTGAACTTCCTTCCTCAGCACTTCAAACATTTTGCCTCTTGCATTTCCCTTCTTTTTACCTCTGCCTTGCTGTATTCTGGCCTTCCCTTCCTCCATTCATTTTCCTCTCCTTCCTTCCTTCCACACAGTATTTCCCTCTGCCTTTTTACCTTCCCTCTGCCTCTTTATGTCCCCTCTGCTTTCTAGCAGGGTTTTATTTTTTTAATTGGAGGATAATTGCTTTACAATATTGTAAATATTGTTAGTTTCTGATGTACAAGGAAATCAGCCATATATACACACATACATCCCTTCCCTCTCACCCACCCCCATCCCACCCCTCTCGGTTGTCACAGAGTACCCAGTTGAGGTCCCTGCGCTATACAGCAGCTTTCCACTAGCTATTTATTCTACTCTGGTATTGCATATATGTCAGTGTCTAGCAGGGTTTTAGACTAGAGCCTTAGGCAACAGGATAAAGTTTCTAAGCTAAACTGAGCTGGTAAGACATTCCATCCAGCAGAGGTCAATGTGACAAAGGGAATTTCATACTACCTTGGCATACACACAGCTCATTGGCGCAGTGTAGGGAAGGGGGACATGAGACTCTTTCCTCACAGGAACATTAATTATCAAAATAGCCATTTTCTTTAACACTCATCTTCAGGAACTTTGAAATAGAAAGTGTAAAGAAGAAATACTTTTCATGGATTTCTTAAACCTCAGGGTCAGTGTTAACTCATACTTTCTTCTAAATAGAAAAAAAAAAACCATCTGTTTAAAATATCAGTCCATATATACAGATTTAAATACTTGATGTACATTTTAGGTCTTCAGGAGGTCAAAAAGGGTGTCATAAATTTGAACAACAATCAAAAGAATTAGGTTGGATCAGAGTGAAATCTGGGACATAGGTCAGACCTCACTTTTTCATATGAATTCATTCCTTAAGAATTGGTATGTAAACGAGGAACAATCGGTTAGGATTGCTTGGCTGGAAAACACAGACACAAAGAATGCTAGGGAGTCTGTGTAGGATCATCTTCAGATTGTGTGTGTGTGTGTGTTTTCTGCCTGCGAGTTGCCCAGCATGTAGAACACGCAGGCGCTGTGTTCTGGCAGGCAGGTAGAGATATCCATACATCATTACACTTGCAGGCATTTAGGAGAATGCCAATTTTCAACCTCAGAGGCTTTCCTGAAGGTCCACTCCAGCAGCCAATTGGATCTATGAAATTGAAAATGAGATCTGACGGGTTTGAAGGGATTAGAACTTCGGAAGGTGTACTTGTCCACTCTACCTGATGCCAGCCACAGAATTTAGCTGCACCCTATATTACTTACCTGGGCTTCCCAGGTGATGCTAGTGGTAAAGAACCCACCTGCCAGTGCGGGAGACATAAGAAATGTGGGTTTGATCCATGGGTCGGGAATTTGCCCTGGAGGAGGGCATGGCAACCCACTCCAGTATTCTCGCCTGGAGAATCCCATGGACAGTGGAGCCTGGTAGCTACAGTCCATAGGGTCGCAAAGAGTCAAGCAAAACTGAAGCAACTTAGCACAGCACGTATTACTTTCCTAGAACTTCCAGAACAAATTGCCATAAACAGTGGCTTAAAACAAGAGAAATGTATCTTATCACAGTTTCGGAGGCCAGAAGTTCAAAATCAGTCTCACTTGGCCTAAATTAAGCTGTTAGCAGAGCCCAGGTCCCTCCAGAATCTCTGGTGGGGGAGGGGAGGGGGACATTCCTTGCATCTTTCAACTTCTGGAGGGAAACCAAGCAGAACTCTGTGGGGCTGCAGAGTACAGATCCTTTCCATTTCCTACCCCACCCACTGTTTCTTATTTGTAGGAAATAGGTACATTCAACCTCCTAGACCTTTCTGGAGTTCCAAAGGGCAGATTCAAACAGCTGCTAATCAGAGAAGGGAAGGAACGCACGAAGAGAGGAGCAGTGAAGAAACAGTAGTGCAGTCTTGGGGCAGGGTCCTGGTTCCCGCTCAGGGAATATATAGAATATATCTCTGAGTTCTTCTGTAGGTACTCAGGCCCCCACCCACCCAGGCAGAGGATGGCAACTTCAAGCTGAGCACAAGATTCCTGGAGCATCACCCTGCTATCTTGCTACCGATCAATCAGAAGAAAGCCACTGTAGCCCTCACTCCAAATTTTGCCTATCAAAATCTTTTCCCCCAAAACCATCAGGGAGTCCAGGGTTTTTGAGCATGAGTGACCGATTCTCCTTGCTTGGCCCTATAATACACTTTGCTATGCTCCGAAATCTGACATTCTGGTTTGTTTGGCCTCACTGTGCGTTGGACACATGAACTTGTGCTTGGTAACACTAATAAGCCTGTCCAGGATTTTTTTAAAGCAGACACCAGCATACACAGTTCCTTCATTCACTTACAGACTAAGGAGCAAAGGAGATAAAACGAGCAAAAAGGGACGAGGGTGAGAGAAGGTGAAAGAAGACAGAAAATATGTGCTTGTGTGTGTGTGTGTGTGTGTAGATATGCATGTGCATTTCACATGTAAACACACACACAACTTAGACTTTGAGTAAATTGTGTTATTTTAGTAGTAAAAATGTTAGAAGAGTAGGCAGGGAAGGGGTTTTTACTGAGTTGTACAGTAAACTATGTCCCAATCATCTATTAAAAAACAGTAAATCACAACCTCAGAGTAGGACTGCAAGGAGATCCAGCCAGTCCATTCTGAAGGAGATCAGCCCTGGGATTTCTTTGGAAGGAATGATGCTAGAGCTGAAACTCCAGTCCTTTGGCCACCTCATGCGAAGAGTTGACTCATTGGAAAAGACTCTGATGCTGGGAGGGATTGGGGGCAGGAGAAGGGGACGACCGAGGATGAGATGGCTGGATGGCATCACGGACTCGATGGACGTGAGTCTGAGTGAACTCCGGGAGATGGTGATGGACAGGGAGGCCTGGCGTGCTGCGATTCACGGGGTCTCAAAGAGTCGGACATGACCGAGTGACTGAAGTGAACTGAACTGAACTGAATCTTTTTTCCTCTGGTGTTTTAGTGTCCTGTGTTGTTTTCTCCTTTCCTGACCTTGCTTACTGTCCCTTTTTAAAAAAGTTTTATTAAAGTATAGTTGATTTACAATGTTGTGTTAATTTCTGCTGCTCAGCAGAGTGACTCAATTATACACATTTTATATATATATTATTTTTTTTAGTCTTTCATTATGACATTATAGGATATTGAATATAGTTCACTGTGCTATACAGTAGGACCTTGTTGTTTATTCAGCCTACATAGAAGAGTTTGTATCTGCTAATCCAAAAACTCATGACCCTTCCCTCCCATTGGCAACCACAAGTTGGCTCTCTCTGTCTGTGTGTTTGTTTCTGTTTTGTAGATATGTTCATTTGTATTTCAGATTTCACACGTGAGTGCTATCATATGGTGTTTTCTTTCTCTTTTTGACATATTTTGCTTCGTATGATCGTCTCTCAGTCCATCCATGTTGCTGCAAATGTCATTTCATTCTTTTTAATGGCTGGGTAATCATGCATTGTATGTAGGGGTGTGTGTGTGTGTGTGCGTGCATATATATACATATGTATGTATGTGTGTGTATACATCGTTTTGCCACGTGTTTTAACTTTTGTCTTAGGTTCAAAGGATTTGTTAGCAAAAGAGGCTAATCATTATACACAAATAAACAATTCCAGCATTTCATACAAAATGATCTGTCTTACTTTAGATATGTTAGCATTAAAAGAAAAAGGAATCAATGTGTAATAGAGAATATTTATCTTACTTCCAATATACAGTCATTAAAAAGAAAGAGAAATAGAACAGTAAGGGAAAATAACTGCTCATACATCACCAAATTGGGTTTTGAAGGACATCCAAACTCAAACAGTGCTGGGAAGTCCCACGTAATAGCAGTTGGGAGTCCCAGTTGGATCCATGGGTGAGACTTCAAAATTGCAGTTTGGGGATTGCCAGTTGTAATCCCAGTCCACAAAAGAGCACACTGCAACTCTGGTTCTAAGTTAATCTTTCCTTACAACACTGTTTGTTTTGTCTTCAAATCTTGCAAAGTTGTTAAGCGCCAGGCATGGCTGGCCGGACCCCCTCCATTTGTTGTCACTGAGGTGTGTCCCACTCTTTGCGAGCCCAGGACTGCAGCACACCAGTCTTTCCTGTCCTTCACTGTCTCCCAGAGTTTGCTCAAACACATGTCCATTGAGTCGGTGATGCCATGCAACCATTTCATCCTCTGTCGTCCCCTTCTCCTCCTGGCCCTCAATCTTCCCCAGCATCAAGCTCTGTTCTAACAAGTCGGCTCTTCCCATCAGGTGGCCAAAGTATTGGAGCCTTAGTTTCGGCATTAGTCGTTCCAATGAACATTCAGGGTTGATTTCCTTTAAGATGGACTGATTTGATCTCCTTGTAGTCCAGGGGAGTCTCAAGAGTCTACTCCAGCACCACAGTTTGAAAGCATCAATTCTTCGGTGCTCAGTCTTCTTTATGCCCAACTCTCACGTCCATACATGACCACAGGAAAAGCCATAGTTTTGAGTATATGGACCTTTGTTGGCAAAGTGATGCCTCTGCTTTTGAATGCACTGTCTAGGTTTGTCACAGCTTTTCTTCCAAAGATCAAACATCTTTTAATTTTGTAGTTGTAGTCACTGTCCTCAGTGATTTAGGAGCCCCCCAAAATGTAATCTGCCAGCATTGCCATTTTTTCTCCATCTATTTGCCATTAAAGATAGGATGGGATTTCATGATCTTAATTTTTTGAATGTTGAGTTATAGGCCAGCTTTTTTACTCTCCTCTTTCACCTTCATCAAGAAGCTCTTCAGTTCTTCTTTGCTTTCTGCCATTAGGGTGTCACGCAGTTTGCCTTTACAGCTGGCATGTAGTCAGGGCAGTGTACAGGCCGGTCAAAAGCAAGGTCAGAGGTCTGTGCTGCTTTCTTTGTCTCTGAAGCCTGAACAAGGCTATTGTCATTTACTTTCCCTAACAGTACACACTCCTGAGAAATCTGTATGCAGGTCAAGCATACAATACTCCTGAGATATCTGTATGCAGGTCAAGAAGCATCAGTTAGAACAGGACATGGAACACAGACTGGTTCCAAATTGGGAAAGGAGCATGACAAGGCTGTATATTGTCACCCTGCTTATTTAACTTCTATGCAGAGTACATCATGAGAAATGCCAGGCTGGATGAAGCACAAGCTGGAATAAAGATTGCCAGGAGAAATATCAATAACCTCAGATATGTAGATGATACCACCCTTATGGCAGAAAGCAAAGAAGAACTAAAGAGCCTCTTGATGAAAGTGAAAGAAGAGAGTGAAAAAGTTGGCTTAAAACTTTTAAAGTTTTGGCTCAACATTCAGAAAACTAAGATCATGGCATCTGGTCCCATCACTTCATGGCAAATAGATCGGGAAGCAATGGAAACAGTGAGAGACTTTATTTTGGGGACTCCAAAATCACTGCAGATGGTGACTGTAGCCATGAAATTAAAAGATGCCTTGCTCCTTGGAAGGAAAATTATGACCAACCTAGACAGCATATTAAAAAGCAGAGACATTACTTTGCTAACAAAGGTCCATCTAGTCAAAGCTATGGTTTTTCCAGTAGTCATGTATGGAGGTGAGAGTTGGACTATAAAGCTGAGCACCAAAGAACTGATACTTTTGAACTGTGATGTTGGAGAAGACTCTTGAGAACCTCCTTGGACTGCAAGGAGATCAAACCAGTCCATCCTAAAGGAAATCAGTCCTGAATATTCATTGGAAAGATTGATGCTGAAGCTAAAATGCCAGTATTTTGGCCACCTGATGCGGAGAACTGACTCATTGGAAAAGACCCTGATGCTGGGAAAGATTGAAGGCAGGAGGAGAAGGGGACGACAGAGAATGAGATAGTTGGATGACATCACTGACTCAATGGACATAAGTTTGATTAAGCTCTGAGAGTTGGTGATGTACAAGGAAGCCTGGTGTGCTGCAGTCCATCGGGTCGCAAAGAATCAGACACGACTGAGCAACTGAACTGAACTGAACAATACACACACACACACACACACACACACACACACACACACACACACATTCATGCTCAGTTGCTTCAGCTGTGTCCAACCCTTTGTGACTCTATGGACTGTAGCCCACTAGGCTCCTCTCTCCTTAGGATTTCCCAGGCAAGAGTACTGGAGTGGGTCGCCATTTCCTCCTCCAGGGGATCTTCCCAACCCAGGGATCAAACCTGCGTCTCCCAGTTCCTCTCATAGAAGCACTTTAATACATTTTTTTAAAAATCAAATTTCTAAAGCTACTGTCTTCCCAATGACCAATCCTTCTCTTGTCTTTGAAATTCTCTCCTTCCTTGACTCCTAAAACTCCAAGACCTATTTCTCCTCCAACCTCTTTGCCAGTCTTCTCATTTATATCACCTGCTTCTAAATATCCTAAATACTAAATTCTAAATATATTCATATTATACACACACACACACACACACACACACACCACATCTTTGCATCATCTGTCAGTTGTTTAAATTGTCTCCATGTCTTGGGTATTGTAAGTAGAGCTGCTGAGAACATTGGGTACGTGTGTCTTTTTGAGTTAGAATTTTGTCTGGGTATATGCTCAGGACGGAGAAGGCAATGGCACCCCACTCCAGTACTCTTGCCTGGAAAATCCCATGGACGGAGGAGCCTGGTAGGCTGCAGTCCATGGGGTCGCTAAGAGTCAGGCACGACTGAGCGACTTCACTTTCACTTTTCACTTTCATGCATTGGAGAAGGAAATGGCAACCCGCTCCAGTGTTCTTGCCTGGAGAATCCCAGGGACGGCGGAGCCTGGTGGACTGCCATCTATGGGGTCGCACAGAGTCGGACATGACTAAAGCGACTCAGCAGCAGCAGCAGCAGCAGCAGCAGCATATGCTCAGGAATGGAATTACTAGGTCCCTCTATTTTTAGTTTTTTAAGTCACTTTCATACTGTTTTCCATAGTGGCAGCACCAATGTACATTCCCACCACAGTGTAGAAGGGATCTCTTTTACCCACACCCTCCCCAGCATTTGTTATTTGCAGACTCTCTAATGATGGCCATTGTGACTGGTGTGTAGTGGCCTATGTTTTACACAGTACCAGGACCTGGAGATTAGGGATGTCTGGTCCTCTAAAAACAAAGCTACAAATATGTAGGGTGAACCACTGAAAAGAAGGCATGGGGATGCCCCCAAATGTCATCTGTTCTTAATGTCATCTTTTGGGAAAATTGTATCTCTACCTCCCATTAGGATGCAGTGAGTTCTTTCTTAAATACTATCTGCTCAGGTGGGATACCTGCTGAAAGAAACTGCGACTTCAGTTTTTTGACATAAGCTTTGTTTTTGTTCTTGTGGAAACTGATTACTCTCTGTTCTTGTTTGCAGGCAGTAAAATTTTAACCGTGATACTTGACTTTTAAGCTGCTTACATTTTTTAAAAAGTAATAGCATTTTTCCTACTGACTTAGAAGCAGTGAGTATTCACTAAAGAGAATTTAGAAATCTGGACAGTTGAAAAGATGAAATCATCCAGTAATCCTAATACCCAGAGATGACCACTATTCATAATTGCTAAATTTCTTTCATGCCTTCTTTGTATTTACATATAAATATTATAAAATGCAATAGCATTATATGGAGAGTGTTGGTTTTCATCCGTTATACTTGACATCAAACAAGGTTTCCTGAGCTTAAATATTCTTCACAATGTGATTTTCAGAATAAGATGTTCTTTGTTAATGTATGTAAAGGGTTCTCCAGAGAAACAGAACCAATATTGTTTATATTACATATTACATATTAAGAACCATATACATTGTGTGCATATATACTCATGCATATATATATGGAGAGAGATTTGTTGTAAGAAATTTGCTTACGTGAGTATGAGGGTTGGTAAGATCTGCAGCCTGTGGTGCAGGAGACCCAGGGAGAGCTGATGTACAAGTTCAAAGGCCATCAGTCAGGAAGAGTCAATACTGCTGATGAAATCCAAAGGCAATCAGCTGGAGAATTCTCTCAAACTCAGGGGAGAACTGGTCTTTTTGTTCTAATCTGACTTGCAATTGATTAGACGAGGCTCTCTTGCATTATGGAGAACAGTCTGCTTCACTGAAAGTCCTTTGATATCAATGTCAGTCTCAGGCAAAAACACTTTCCCAGATACCCTAAGATAATACCTGACCACCTATCTGGGTACCTCATGGTCTAGTCAAGTTCAAGCATGCGATTTACCATCACAGTGTATAGGCCTTCATTCATTTAACCAAATTTTATGAGGGACTATTTAGGTGATTTTTATACACATGAACCTTTACAATCAATCACCCCTCCTTCACCCATGACAGAGACATATTTTATTAAACAACTCTTCCTTCTAATGGAGAAACAGAGCTTTTTTTATTTAAAAATTTATTTATTTATTTTTTGGCCATACCACGGGGCCTGTGGGATCTTCGTTCCCCCACCAGGGATTGAACCTGTGCCCCCTACAGTAGAAGCACAGAGTTTTAACCGCTGGTCCACCAGGAAAAGCCCCAGAGCTTTTTCTAAACACAGCAACTGAAGACTCCCAGTGTCAGCCAGACTTGATGTGTCATCAGAGATGTTTCTTCTTTCTCATCCCGTTTGTTTCTGACCAACTGACGTGAAGTCATTGTCTTTCCCCACTTTCTGCTCCTCTGAGATGATACAGTATATGGACTGCCACTGCCTCCAGCAGGCTGTGCTAACAGGCTGCTTCACACCGACACCTCCTGCTTCAAATGCAGGAGGTGTCACCGGTCAAGGTGCAGTGCCTTGCTGTCGAACTATCCCTACCCTACTTCTCAGCCTATTTTCTCCCTGATCCTTATTATGAATTAATATATTTTAAAGTAAAGATGCGAAATGCTGGGCTGGATGAAGCATAGGCTGAAATCAAATTGTGGGGAGAAATATCAATAACCTCAGATAAGTAGATGACACCACCCTTAAGGCAGAAAGCGAAGAGGAATTAAAGAGCCTCTTGATGAAACTGAAAGAGAAGAGTGAAAAGCTGGCTTAAAACTCAACACTCAAAAGACTAATATCATGGCATCCGGTCCTATCACATCATGGCAAATAGATGGGGAAACAATGGAAACAGTGACAGACATTACTTTCTTGGGCTCCAAAATCACTGCAGATGGTGACTACAGCCATGTAATTTAAAAAGACGCTTGCTCCTTGGAAGAAAAGCTATAAAAAACCTAGATGACATATTAAAAAATCAGAGACATTACTTTGCCTACAAATGTCCATCTAGTCAAAACTATGGTTTTTCCAGTAGTCACATATGGATGTGAGAGCTGGACAGTAAAAAAGGCTGAGTGCCAAAGAATTCATACCTTCGATCTAGGGTGTTGGAGAAGACTTAAGAGTCCCTTGGATAGCAAGAAGATCAAACCAGTCAACCCCAAAGGAAATCAACTCTGAATATTCATTGGAAGGACTAATGCTGAAGCTGAAGTTCCAATACAGTAATTGGGCCACCTGATGCAAACAGCTAACTCATTGGAAAAGACCCTGATGCTGGGAAAGATTGAAGGCAGGAAGAGTAGGGGATGACGGAGGATGAGATGGTTGGACGGCATCACCGATTCAGTGGACATGAGTTGGAGCAAACTCAAGGAAGTAGAGAACAGAAAAGCCTGGTGTGCTGCAGTCCATGAGGTTGCAAAGAGTTGGACACGACTAAGTCGCTGAACGACAAAAGTGACGATGAGGGGGTAGAAGTAAGGGACGCTCTGGGCTAGAACCATGTTCAGACATCTCAGAGGCAACACACCTTAGGTAAAAGAGGAGGAGAGGTGCAGTGGGCATGTTATTTTTTATCATTTACATTTTTTACGGTTTCATGAAGGCAAACCATGAAAGACATACTTTGGCACTGCTCCCCATCTACCTCCCAAATCCCGTCTTATGTAGAAAATTCTACTTATGTCACGGGGTGTATTTCAGATACATCTGTGGCTGTGTTTTAATTTCTAATCCAGCCCAATTGGCCTCATTGTTAGAATAAGTTCTCTCCAAATTCCAGAATTAGCTTTTCCATCTGTGTTTGAGAGATTTCGTCTTTATTCATATTTTCTTAAGTAGAGAAGTCAAGAAAGACCATTTTTGAACCTGCAAATCAGACCCAATTTTAACCACTGACGTATGTTTTAAATAGGAATTCATGACACGGTTATCTTAAGCTGTGTGCCCACCGCAATCGGGGAAGGCCAGTGACCTAACTAATTGAAGTGACTTGATAAAGTTATTTCTTAATGCTCTATTGTACATTTTACATTTGCAACTGTAGCTAATTGTATCGAACGTGAAATCTAATTAAAACCTCATTGTACCATCTGTGTTCTTTGGTTAAAGGACATGTACTATTAAACAAGTGTTGAAAAGGAGGTATTGAAAGAGTTACTTAAAATTCAATTCCTTCCATTCTCAAAGACTGGATGGTGGCAGAAGGTAATACTCCATTGTTGTAGCCAGTCTTTAAAGGGTCCCCAGAGCCATAGTTAATTTTCCTATTAGTTACAGACTAGAGACTGTATCACCAAATTCAATCTCATAGTTTTGGCAATGGAGAGAGAGAAAATCACACACACACACACACACACACACACACACACACACACACACACACACACAAATCTATCCAGTAAAAAACTAAGAACCTTGGTAATGCACAGACATAATGGTCTTTTAAGGGTTTCATCTTTTCTTCTCTCACCGTGTTGAATGCGTATGAGAAGTATTTTGTTAAATGGAAGACTCTGAGAATTTCCTCTGCCAACAAATGGACCAGCCCATTAATTCTTGTAATTTCTCTGTGTTACATGGTGCAAAAGTCTGAGAGTAGGAAAGGAAGAAAATAGAGAAAGGATCCTATTGGAGTGACAGCCACACATCTGCAAAAAATTAAGTGGCTACTCTATTTAGCTCACACCAGCATGGCCTACACTTAGTTCATCCCTCCTGTAACGGTCACATGATGTCTGGAAAGAAACGACTGGCGCTGAATCTTCGTTGAAATACTAAAAGTTAGTTTCAGTGGAAGTTTTCCTTCTCCTTCTCTGTTAAAATATCTAAGACATATTAAGGCGTTTCTTCTTTGTAGGTCTTAGGCTTTTAAAAAGCCCCAGGGTGGCTTCCAGTTTATTTATATACCAGCAGCTGCAGTCATGACATCAAGATGCAATAAAAACCATCTCTCAGAAATGCAGGCACCTGTTGTTAAAGAAAGAAATCTAGGACACACAGGCAGGGGCTCTCGGATCCTAAACGATGGTGGGCACCCTGAGAAACTAGAGGCAGTTTTAGGGCAGAGAAGCCAGGGGTGCACACGTCAGTGGCCAAATGTCCCCTGCTTAGGCCTTTTGTTAAATTGACCTCCTTATTCACACATAGAAAGATGTCAATTTCTTTGTGCAATTCACCACAAAATTGTGATGGGACAAAGTTTGTTTTCCCTTTGTTTTTGAAGCTATGTATTCTGTTGCAGAGGACCCAGAAACACACCACACATCCTTGACACATATTCGTGAGTGACACATATCCCACCCTGAGATGATCCAGTATGCTGCAGTCCAGGGTTTTTCTTTTTTTTTTCCCCATCGTATTTATTCATTTATTTATTTTTGGCTGAGTTGGGTCTTTGTTGCTATGCACTGGCTTTCCTCTAGTTTCAGTGAGCAGGGCTAATCTCTAGCTGTGGTGTGCAGACTTCTCATTGCAGTGGCTTCTCTTGTTGAGGGCTCCAGAGCCTGGGCTTAGTTGCTCCTTGGCAAGTGGAATCTTCCCAGACCAGAGATGCAAATGTGTCCCCTGCATTGGCAGGTGGATTCTTAATCACTGAACCACCTCAGAAGTCCCCAGTTATTTTTTAAACAATGGCTATCCCAAGTCAAGCAGGCTCCCATACGTGGGAGGCAAAACAGAACTGTGTTTTCACAGTTGAGGATCCTGAGGTCCACACAGGCTAAGTGATTTGCCTAAGATCACATATGGAAGCTGGTCCAGGATGAACATCCAGCTGTTAGAGCAACTCTTAAGTTCCTTGGGCACACACACAGCTGAGTTTGAATTCCAATTTATCACTTGTTTTCTCTCTGAAACTTAGTCTCCTGGTCTATACATGGTTTGAGGTGGGATCAAATGTAATAATCTATATCTGACACAACCAACAACATGAATGGCCATCCAGTCCTCAAGTCCTTTTCTTGAGCCCTCTTTGTGTGGAATTCAAACTAGAACATTCTGTGCTTTATAAAAATTGGCAAAATATATATTATTACATGAATGCAATTTTCTAGTGAACATTTTTCTTTCAAAATATGATATACATGAAGGTTAAAAGTGTAAGGATGTGTCAATATAAATATCAGAGCCATTTTTTTTTTTAAGGATTCATGATTTGTCATGGAAAAGCAAGGACTTCACCAGAGGGAACAAAAAGACAAAATAAATTGAGTCTGAAATTCAACTCTTCCCTGGGATCTTCCTTACAAAGGAATCTGAGCAAATAATTGGTTCAAGTTTTCTAGTTCAAGGTTCAAGTTTTCTAAGTTATTTGCTGTCACAGACCAAGCACAGTAAAAGAGAGTTTTCTGTCACTTCCCCTCATACCTCTATGGTGTCTGCTAAGAATATTAATAAAGACATGGGGTGCTTCATCCAGAGGCACAGAGCTTCTGGTGAAAACAATGAGAAAAAGGGATGGTATGATGGGTGCAAACCTCAGATGATTATATACATGAAGCAATGATTTTGTTTGTTAAGTTTTCTTTCTTTAACCTCGTGTAGTGTACTGGAATTTCAGTCAATATGATCACCATCCTGGCAATGACTGAATTTGAAGGGAAACCAGTAGGATGCTAGGTTTTAAGAACAAATCTGTATGCAGATGACAATTAACACACCATCATAGTTATATAAAAAGCAAGTCTTGCTTTGAAAAACAAAAGATCAGCCGTGAATATTCACTTACTTTCAAATGCCGTATGAGTAGACTACTGATTGATGAGCACTGTAAGTCAGTCATAGACATAAAATATGAAACTGGTTTGCCCTTAGAGATCATCCAGATCAGGCATCCCAAGTGGATCTGTTTTCACTTTCCCACCCTAATTGATTGGTGATGGCTACCAGATTAGCCATGTTCTAAAAGATTATAGGGCTTTGCGTAGAAACAGGAGAACAGTGACTGAGATGGATTAACAATGTATCCTGATTCCAGCCTCCAGTTCTAGAAGTCCTTAATTCCTATAATTGTTGGGATTTCGCTGTTGAGAAAACAATCAACTTTTTTTCAGTTTTAGTATCTTTTATTAAAGTATAGTTGATTTACACTGTTGTGTTAATTTTTGCTGTTCAACAAAGTAACCGAGTTATACATACATACATACATACATATGTTCTTTTTTAATGTTCTTTTCCATTATGATTTATCATAGGATACAGAATATAGTTCTCTGTGCTGTATGGTAGGACCTTGTGTATCTGTTCCATAAATAATAGCTTACGTCTGCTAATCCCAACCTCCCACTCAGTCCCTCCCCTAAACCCCTCCGCTTTGGCAATCACCAAAGGGGTTATAAACTTCTGTTCCAATTTCATGGATAGGTTCATTGGGGTCATATTTTAGATTCCACGTATGAATGATATCATTTGTCTTTTTCTGACTTCGTTCACTTCATATGATAATCTCTGGTTGCATTTCTGCTGCTACAGATGGCATTATTTTGTAATTTTTGTGGCTGAGCAGTATTCCTTTGTGTGTATGTGTTACACCTTCTTTCCCATTCCTCTGTAGGTGGGCGTTTAGGTTGTCTCCACGTCTTGGCTAGTGTGACTGGTGCTATATGAACATGTATGAACAGGAGTGCCTGTATCTTTTCAAATTATAGTTTTGTCCGGGTATTTGCCTAGGAGGGGGATTTCTGGATCATACGATCATTCTATTTTTAATTTTCTGAGGCACTTCCATACTGTTTTCCATAGTGACTGCACCAAGTTGCATCCTCACCAAGAATCTAGGAGGGCTCCCTTTTCTCCACACCCTCTCCAGCATTTGTCATTTGTAGACTTTTTCGTGATGGCCATTCTGACCAGTGTAAGGCGGTCCTTCATTATTGTTATAACTTGCATTTCTCTAAAATGAGCAGTGAGCAGCTTTGCATGTGCCTATCAGCCTCCTGTGTTTCTTCTTTGGAGAAATATCTTTTTAGATTCCCTGCCCATTTCTGAGGAGAAGGCAATGGCAACCCACTCCAGTGTTCTTGCCTGGACAATCCCATGGACAGAGGAGCCTGGTGGGCTGCAGTCCATGGGGTCGTGATTTTGAAGAGTCGGACACGACAGAGCGACTTCACTTTCACTTTTCACTTTCATGCATTGGAGAAAGAAATGGCAACCCACTCCAGTGTTCTTGCCTGGAGAATCCCAGGGATGGGGGAGCTTGGTGGGCTGTCGTCTATGGGGTCATACAGAGTCTGACACGACTGAAGCCACTTAGCAGCAGCAGCAGCCCACTTTTTGATTGGGTTTGTTGTTGTTGTTGAGTTGTATGAGCTGTTTGTGTATTTTGGAAATTAAGCCCATGCCAGTCATATAGTTTGCAAACACTTTCTCCTATCCTGTAGGTTATCTTTTTGCTTTGTTTTTGGTTTCCTTTCTTGTGCAAAATTTTGCACGTTTGATTAGATGTCTTTTGTTTAGTTTTGTTTTTATTTCTATGGCCTTGGAAAACTGACCTAAGAAGACATTGGTATGATTTTTGTTAGAGAATGTTTTGTCTGTGTTCCGCTCTAGGAGTTCTGTGGTATCATGTCTTATGCTCAGTCTTTAAACTAGTTTATTTTTTTTGTGTGGTGAGAGGGTGTGTTCCAACTTGACTTACAGGTGGCTGTCCAACTTTCCCAACACCTCTTGCTGAAGAGAAGGTGTATTTTTCCTACTGTATATTCTTAAATCTTTTGTCAAACATTAGTTGACTTTAGGTGTATGGGTTCTGGGCTGTCTATTCTGTTCCATTGCTCTATAAGCCTGTTTTTTGTGCAAATACCACTCTGTTTTGATTACTGTAGCTTTGCAATGTTGTCTGAATTTTTGGAAGTTTATGCACCCTGCTTTGTGCTTTATCTGCAGCATTGCTTTACCAATTCTTGTTCTTATTGGGTTCCATATGAATTTTAGGATTATTTGTTCTAGTTCTGTGAACAATTAACTTTTTAAAACTAAAAGTAAAAATAGCTAAGTTATGATCAAGGTAATGACTCTAAATTTTTTTGAGTATGACTTATAGAAGACATCTTGAAAACCTCTTTTTTTAATTGAACTATAATGTGCATATGTTATATATGTGTGTGTTTTCTATTTTTTATATAACATACAGAATATTAATCTTAAGTATACAGCTTGGTGGATTTTTACATAGGTAAACACCTATGTAACTACCATCTCGATCACTTTGATTGATGCATCCCAGAAGTTTCCCTTGAACCCTTTCCTAGTCAGTAACATGAGAAGTGACCACCATTCTGACTTTTGTAACCATTGATTGGTTTTGTATGTTCTTGAACTGCATAGAAATGGGATTAAACTATGTACTTGGACAGCTTTTATCAATGTAGGTTTATTATCTGTCTCTGCACTGGCAACTGATTATTCACAGTAAGTTGATTGAGAGCCTCAGTTCAGTTCAGTTCAGTCACTCAGTCGTGTCCGACTCTTTGTGACCCCATGAATTGCAGCACACCAGGCCTCCCTGTCCATCACCAACTCCTGGAGTTCACTCAGACTCACATCCATCGAGTCAGTGATGCCATCCAGCCATCTCATCCTCTGTCGTCCCCTTCTCCTCCTGCCCCCAATCCCTCCCAGCATCAGAGTCTTTTCCAATGAGTCAAATCTTCGCATGAGGTGGCCAAAGTACTAGAGTTTCAGCTTTAGCATCATTCCTTCCAAAGAACACCCAGGACTGATCTCCTTCAGAATGGACTGGTTGGATCTCCTTGCAGTCCAAGGGACTCACAAGAGTCTTCTCCAACACCACAGTTCAAAAGCATCAATTCTTCAGCACTCAGCCTTCTTCACAGTCCAACTCTCACATCCATACATGACCACTGGGAAAACCATAGCCTTGATGAGACGGACCTTAGTCGGCAAAGTAATGTCTCTGCTTTTGAATATGCTATCTAGGTTGGTCATAACTTTTCTTCCAAGGAGTAAGTGTCTTTTAATTTCATGGCTGCAGTCATCTTACAAATGGAAAAGTTTTGTACTTAATGAAAGAGATTGTTATGAAGAAAGGAAAGGTTGTGTTAGATCATATGCAAATCTCCAATAATTAAATTCTTACCTCTTTAAAACAAGGCTAAGCTAACACATACACCTTGAAAAGGCTTTATGGAAAACCATACACTTTGAAAAGCTCTCTATACAAATAACTAGAAATGTTAGACAGAATATAGAAAACAACATTTTAAATTCACAAATGACCTCAATAAGCCTCCACAGAAAATTGCCAAGGATGGGGAAGGAATAAAGAAAACCGAAAACCAAAAAAAAGTAATTTCATAATCTACTTCTGCAGCTTCTGTGCAGTCAGGGGATGAGAGGAAACCACAGCCCACAGTCAGGGATAGAAGATGGTTTACTGTACCCTTTCTGCATATGGTCCTGGTATTGAGACCTTCTCTTGAAACAGGATACAGCAAAAGGGGCAGTGTGCAGCAAACTGAAGACTAGAAAAACCACCTTTCAGTTGGCACAAGCTGATGACAAGGTTGTTAGAGCCTGAGTGAGCTCTTTGCAGACAAAAACAAAATCTACTTAGAATTCACAGACATAGTGGCCACCTTGCCTGGATTTAACAGCCCATGTGGTATGAAAACTCTTAAAGGGAAACTAACATACACATGGCCTTCCCCATGGAACACTTGGCAGAGGCAACTGCATACATTTAATCTATATCTTCAGGATTGTCATGAACACGCCCTTCTAAACATGTGTTCAAGTTCCAATTATAATTACAAGATAAATGAATGAGAATCCAGATAAATATATATTACTCATGACTTTTTTTAAATTAAGCGTTTGTTTAATATATGAGATGACTTAGTTTAAACTATAAGTAAAAATTGTAAGAAATTCATTGAATTCCATCAAGAGGAGAAAGAAAAGAACAACATAAAATTCTATAATTAAATATATATGTTCAATCCCTGGGTTGGGAAGATCCCCCGGGGAACCCACTCCAGTATTCTTGCCTAGAGAATCCCATGGCCAGAAAAGCCTGGCAGGCTACAGTCCATAGGGTTGCAAAGAGTTGGACTTGACTGAAGCGACTTAGCACAAGTACAATACATATAT
This sequence comes from Budorcas taxicolor, assembly GCF_023091745.1. NCBI lineage: Eukaryota > Metazoa > Chordata > Mammalia > Artiodactyla > Bovidae > Budorcas > Budorcas taxicolor. The sequence continues at coordinate 51,058,197 of NC_068910.1, read as the reverse complement.
GTAAAACAATTACATATGACTTGTGCAACTTAAAACAAGTATAAAATCATTGGTGAAATGGAACATAGATGTAAGGCAAGTTTCCAGATAATATACTGCAGAAATTATATAACCCACTATGATGTCTAATACAAAATAATTTTATTATATATATACACACCAATGTCACCACCAATTTAGTGGCTGAAAATGATGCACATTTATTATCCCAGTTTGTTGGGTCAAGCGTCTTGGAACAGCCTAGTGGGTTTTCTCTGCTTCAGGGTCTCACAAGGCTGTTGTCAAGGTGTAGGTTAGAGCTACAGTCTCATCTGAAGTTCAGATAAAGAAGGATCCATCTTCAAGTTCACAGTCGTTGTCATCATCTAGTCCCCTGTGGGCCGCTGGACTGAGAGCTTGAGTCTCTTGCTGGATAACTGCTGGCCAACAAGCTTGTGTTTCTTGCCATGTGGGTCTTCTCAGTATAACCGTTTGTTCTCAAGCCTTCAACAGAGAATATCTTCTAGCAAAAAAGGGTTAAAATTTTATGGAACACTATTATGATCATGATATTTGCCAAAGTCACAGGTCCCATTCACAATCAAGAGCAGGAATTCCATAGAGTATGAGTATCAGGAAGCAAAATTCTTGGGGGCTATCTTTGAGTGTGTCTACCCCAGAAAGGATTTACATTTTTAATATATTTCATAGTTACAAAAAAGATGGTAATAAAAGTTCTTTTCCTCTCCTTCTCTTTCTTTTCTTTTCTCTTTCCACTTATACATTTTTCTTTCTGTAAAGCTGATGTTACAGATTCTTCTGAAGTTGGGATAGCTGGTACCCATGACGAGACACATGGCTAACTGTCTATATCACACTGCATATTATAACTTGCATGTCATTTCAACAAAGAAACCTTCCCTGGTGGCTCAGACGGTAAAGCATCTGCCTGTAATGCGGGAGACCCAGGTTCGATCCCTGGATCGGGAAGATTCCCTGGAGAAGGAAATGGCAACCCACTCCATGGAGAATTCCGTGGATTGAGGAGCCTGGTAGGCTACAGTCCACAGGGTCACAAAGAGTCGGACACGGCTGAGTGACTTCACTTCACTTCAACAAAGAAATTCCACCAGAAATTTGAGAGTGAAGAATGATTCCTAATAATTAAGTATTTTAAAGAGAGAATAACATCTTTATAGAAAACAAGCTGAGTAGAAAAACAGGGCTCCAGAGAGATATTCCAAATTGTTTAGAGCTTTAACAAGTACAAGAGAGTATTGAAAGAATTAATTTACGCATGTTATTGACTGCAAGTAACTCAAGCTAGGGACTACCGGACTGACAATAAATATCTCCTCGCATGGATTTGTCCAAAATTTCCTTACTATACTGTACATCTGCAGGATGAATTTTTTAGTGGAAGTGATCATTTGTATCTATTCCATTGTCTCTTGGAAAGACTGATGTCTTTCAAACAGCCAGGGCTCATTAATTCAGACTACTTCTTAGACAGCCCAGCCAAAATATTCAGAAATAGCTATATTCATACAAAAGAAGATCACATAAGTTATTAATATATAAAAACCAATATATTTTAGATTTTTGGAGACTGTAATATTATAATTTATTAAGTCCCTATATTAAGACTGATGTTACTTTCCATAGTTAAATACAATAACTGAAGCTGTTTCAACAAAGACATACTTAGTTTTGAAATCAGCAAGACCTGTTTTAAGAATTTATATCTTTTGCTCATTAACTTACTTCCTTTTTTCTCTTTTAATTGCCTTGGACTTATTGGTTTGAAATGACTGAATGCTTTGACATTTTATTAATGTTAATTTAACTAAAAGATCTTTATTCTTTTGCTCCAAACCAAGTTATTTCTGAGAAACTTGTTTATAGACTCCAGACAGTCTTAAGTTCCATCTCAAAATTGTTAGGATGGCTTCAATCAAAAAAGAGGCAAAGTCCAGGTGTCCTTCATAAGAATCACTTGTCTGGAATCTTAGGTATTGTTTCTTCTCCTTAAAAACTTGTGTTAAGCAATCTTACAGCTCTCAGATTTGCTCTTTGTTAAACAGAGGAGTCCTGGGATAGTTTCAAAACATTTCCACTTAGAGCACTTCCACTTACCCCTAATTTATATGAAGGACTACTGTATGAATCAGAGAAATGACAGAAGTATTAATGTATCAGGAAAGCCTGAATTTGTCAGTATAGGCATGTGGATGCTTTGGGATGATAAAAGCCCAATCTTGGAAAGAAGAGATGAGGTTTAACAAGGAAAAGGGTAGATTACTATCCAATTATTTATGTCCCTAAAAGCTAGAGTTATGTTTTCAAAAAATCCCTCTCCTTTTCTTTCTTTCTTATAGCTGTTTTGTCATGTTCTCGTGCTTTGGGGCAAAGTTCAAATTTCTTAAAATGTTCTGTAGAGTTTTGCTCTGTTTGACTCACACATAACAATTGAAAGATGAGCTTAATGCTTTAATGATGGATGAAGCACTATGCACTACCCCAGTCCTTATCTGGGGTAACCAAACTGACTGAGCAGATGCAATCAGTGAAAAAAAACAACTCTGTGAGCTATTTGGGCTTTCTGGACAGGCCACAGGAAAGTGAAATGTCACCCTGAAGGCACTGGACTCCTGCTCCATGGAAGGGTTTGTGTGCCGTGTGCACTTATGTCCCCTGACTTTTCACTCTGGCTTCTCCCCCAGTTCCTCAGTGCAGTGTGCTCTCCTCCACCACAGTGTCCTTGCACACGCTCTTCCCTCTACATCGAAAGACACTCCCTGAATCCACAGCCTCTCTCTCCTCCCACTCACCATCTCTCCGTCTTTCTCTTTAGTTAACGCCGTTCCTTTAGACCTGAACTCAATGTCTACTTGCTCAAAATAGCTTTCCCTGGCTTTTAGGATGAGTTTTAATGTCAACTTTACCACATTTCAAAGCAACATGCACCTCTTTTCACTAGCAATGGACATAATTGCGATTTTCTCTAGTTTGTGTGACTCTCTGTTTAATGATCATCTGTTTCATTAGGGGTTATAAGCAGCATCAGACCCTTGTCTGTTTTGCTGATTGTTTTAAGTCCCTTCCAATAGTAGAGATCAATAAATTTTATTACTGAATTCATGTATCATATCTTTACCATATGATGTCTCTGCTACTGCTAAGTCGCTTCAGTCATGTCCGACTCTGTGTGACCCCATAGATGGCAGCCCACCAGGCTCCCCCGTCCCCGGGATTCTCCAGGCAAGAACACTGGAGTAGGTTGCCATTTCCTTCTCCAATACATGAAAGTGAAAAGTGAAAGTGAAGTCGCTCAGTCGTGTCCGACTCTTAGCGACCCCATGGACTGCAGCCTACCAGGCTCCTCCATCCATGGGATTTTCCAGGCAAGAGTACTGGAGTGGGGTACCATTGCCTTCTCCATATGATGTTTCTAACTACTATCATATAATGTAGATGGTTACTCGGTAATGATAGAGGTTGGAAATAACTTGAAAAGAGGACACTGTACTGTCTGCACCAAGACAAAGGCTTCCTGTGATATACAGGTGGGTTTTCTGATGGACTCAGGGACTGCAGGATCTTTACTTTCCATGATGAAAATTATAGCCTGCCTGATTAGTCTTTGTCATCACTTAATGATCAAGAGTAAGATAACAAAAGAGGGAGAATTCAGTGGGGAAGGAAATAATAACACAAAAGCAGATTTATGCCACCTTCCTCCAAAACCTACCAAAATATATCAGTAAAAGTTTAAAATGTACCAATATTATAAAACCCCATATGACTCAAATTTCACTAATGAATAAGTAATGGAAAAATATTAAGTCTTTAAAATCAAAATGAAGCATGAACACCTCAGTGACAGCCCTGTGAGAAAGGATGTGAATGGAGGAAATCCACTTGCAGATTAGATGTAAAGAAGGCAAAAATTCCTTTATAAAAGCAAACAAACATTCTTGCCACTGTGGATAACTAGGGACACAAAGAAGGAGGAAAAAATTCTTTAATTTGCCATTTATTTTAACATGGCCAGGAGAAATAACAGGAGTGAGTACAAAGAAAATTCTCTCTAATCATTAATAAAAACACATGAAAGGGGCCTTTTGAAAATCTTTCTTCCAGTGATGGCTAAGTGTTCAATATTTAAAACCTTAAAGCATTGACTGCCTTCTCCTTTAAATCTGCTCTGCTTCTCTTCACACAAAAAAGAAGATAGAAGAGTAGCATTGAAATAAAACTCAAAGATAAGACTTCCCTTGTGCTCCAGTGGCTAAGACTTCATGCTGCCATTGCAGGGTCAAGGAACTAGTTTCTGCATGCTGCAATTAAGACCTGACACCGCCAAATAAATAAATAATTATTTTATGAAAAAAAAAAAAGAAAGACGACTCAAAAGTGATGGCATACACAGGGCTTAGACAAAGAACAAAATCAGTCAAGGAAGACCACAAATAAATGGTCTGGGTAAAGATACACATGTGTTTTGTTATTTTCTAAGTGAAGATATTATAGAACACCATATAATGACATTGATAAATAACAGCATAATTAGAAAATTTTAAAAATTTGTCTCCTTGGATATACTTTAAACTTTCTCTTGAACAACTTCTTAATTGCAGAGAAAATCAAAATCCCCAGTGGTCAAAGTACTGAAAGCCAGTGGACATTGGAGCCCAGGTGTTTAATCAAAGTAGGCAGCTTCCCATGGGAAAGAATAGGATGGAAACTTGGAAAGTCATGATGGAAGGGCATGAAAGAGATTTCTGGCCCAAGGAAAAGAATAGATGAACAGAAGTTAGACAGTGCATTCCAAAATTTTCTTTGATACAAGGAATCAGATAGATTTTGACAAATAGCCAAATACATTTAGAAGTAGATGCTTTGGTGCATAAGCTACAATGGCGGGTTCTTAAATAGGAAAATAAAACACAAAAGCTAGTGTTGCAGGAATATCAGTTTGGCCATTGTTCAAGTCAATTCAGTTCAGTCACTCAGTCGTGTCTGACTCTTTGTGACCTCATAGACCAGACCACACCAGGCCTCCCTGTCCATCACCAACTCCCGGAGTTTACCCAAACTCATGTCCATTGAGTCAGTGATCCCATCCAACCATCTCATCCTCTGTCGTCCCCTCCTGCCTTCAATTTTTCCGAGCATCAGTGTCTTTTTGAATGAGTCAGCTCTTTGCATCAGGTGGCTAAAGTATTAGAGTTTCAGCTTCAACATCAGTCCTTCCAATGAACACCTAGGACTGATCTCCTTTAGGATGGACTGGTTGGATCTCCTTGCAGTCCAAGGGACACTCAACAGTTTTCTCCAACACCACAGTTCAAAAGCATCAACTCTTCGGCACTCAGCTTTCTTTACAGTCCAACTTTCACATCCATACATGACTACTGGAAAAACCACAGCCTTGACTAGACAGACCTTTGTTGGCAAAGTATTGTCTCTGCTTTTTAATATGCTGTCTAGGTTGGTCATAACTTTCCTTCCAAGGAGTAAGCGTCTTTTAATTTCATGGCTACAGTCACAATCTGCAGTGATTTTGGAGCCCCCCAAAATAAAGTCTGACACTGTTTCCACTATTTCTCCATCTGTTTGCCATAAAGTGATGGGACTGGATGCCATGATCTTAGTTTTTTGAATGTTGAGCTTTAAACCAACTTTTTCACGCTCCTCTTTTACTTTCATCAAGAGGCTCTTTAGTTCTTCTTCACTTTCTGCCATGAGGGTGGTGTCATCTGCATATCTGAGGTTATTGAGATTTCTCCCAGCAATCTTGATTATAGCTTGTGTTTCTTCCAGTCCAGCGTTTCTCATGATGTACTCTGCATAGAAGTTAAATAAGCAGGGTGACAATATACAGCCTTGACGTACTCCATTTCCTATTTGGAACCAGTCTGTTGTTCCACGTCCAGTTCCAACTGTTGCTTCCTATCCTGCATACAGGTTTCTCAAGAGGCAGGTCAGGTGGTCTGGTATTCCCATCTCTTTCAGAATTTTCCACAGTTTATTGTGATCCACACAGTCAAAGGCTTTGGCATAGTCAATCAAGCAGAAATAGATGTTTTTCTGGAACTCTCTTGCTTTTTCAATGATCCAGTGGATGTTGGCAATTTGATCTCTTGTTCCTCTGCCTCTTTGAAAACCAGCCTGAACATCTGGAAGTTCGTGGTTCACGTATTGCTGAAGCCTGGCTTGGAGAATTTTGAGCATTACTTTACTACTAGCATGTGAGATGAGTGCAATTGTGCAGTAGTTTGAGCATTCTTTGGCATTGCCTTTCTTTGGGATTGGAATGAAAACTGACCTTCTCTAGTCCTGTGGCCACTGCTGAATTTTCCAAATTTGCTGGCATATTGAGTGCAGCGCTTTCAAGCATCATCTTTTAGGATTTGAAACAGCTCAGCTGGAATTCCATCACCTCCACTAGCTTTGTTCGTAGTGATGCTTCCTCAGGCCCACTTGGCTTCACATTCCAGGATGTCTGGCTCTAGATGTTGATCATACCATCATGATTATCTGGGTCATGAAAATCTTTTTTATACAGTTCCTCTGTGTATTCTTGCCACCTCTTCTTAATATCTCCTGCTTCTGTTAGGTCCATACCATTTTTGTCCTTTATTGAGCCCATCTTTGCATGAAGTGTTCCCTTGGTATCTCTAATTTTCTTGAAGAGATCTCTAGTCTTTCCCATTGTATTGTTTTGCTTTATTTCTTTGCATTGATCACTAAGGAAGACTTTCTTATCTCTCCTTATTATTTTTTGAAACTCTACATTCAAATGGTACATCTTTCCTTTCCTCCTTTGCTTTTTGCTTTTCTTCTTTTCACAGCTATTTTTAAGGCCTCCTCAGACACCCATTTTGCTTTTTTGCATTTCTTTTTCTTGGAGATGGTCTTGCTCCCTGTCTCCTATATAATGTCATGAACCTTCATCCATAGTTCATCAGGGACTTTGTCTATCAGATCTAGTCCCTTAAATCTATTTCTCACTTCCACTGTATAATCATAAGGGATTTGATTTAGGTCATACCTGAGTGGCCTAGGGGTTTTCCCTACTTTCTTAAATTTGAGTCTAAATTTGGCAATAAGGAGTTCATTATCTGAGCTGCAGTCAGCTCCTGGTCTTGTTTTTGCTAACTGTATAGAGCTTCTCCATCTTTGGCTGCAAAGAATATGATCAATCTGCTTTTAATGTTGGCCATCTGGTAATGTCCATGTGTAGAGTCTTCTCTTGTGTTTTGGAAGAGGATGTTTGCTATGACCAGTGCATTCTCATGGCAAAACTCTGTTAGCCTTTGCCCTGCTTCATTATTCTGTACTCCGAGACCAAATTTCCCTGTTACTCCAGGTGTTTCTTGACTTCCTACTTTTGCAATCCAGTCCACAATTGGCCATTGTGGGCAGAGTAAATGGAAAATCAGGAAATATCAGTTTGGGCATTAAAAAAAAAAGAAGTTAGCATACAGTCTAGTTTGGTGGCTTTAGGATTAAAAGTAAGTGGTTTATACTGTCTGATCATTTTATCCAAGTGAGTGAAAGTTGCTCTGTCATGTCCGACTCTGTGACCCCATGGACTGTAGTAGCCCTTTTATCTGTGTATCTTTGAGCAATCACATTCCAGTCTTGGGGCACCTTTTTCTCTAGAAGACTTTTAAAGGGTAGAAATCACTTTAGTGATATAGTGATAAATTGCCAAATTATCCTTCAGAACACTTGTATTGATTTATAGTGTGTGTGTTAGTCACTCAGTCATGTCCAACTTTTTGTGACCCCATGGGTTGTAGCCCTCCAGGCTCCTCTTTGCATGGAATTCTCCAGGCAAAAATACTGGAATGGGTTGCCATTCCCTTCTCCAGGGGATCTTCCCAACCAGGGATGGGACTTGGGTCTCCTGCATTGCAGGCAGATTCTTCACTGTCTGTGCCACCAAGGAAGCCTGAATTGATTTATACTGGTCAGTATTAGGTATGAAATTGTCAGTTTCCCTGTGATTATCACTTGTTTTCTTTTGAAGTCTCATAGGCCACTGAGAGGTTCCTTTCAGTTATCTTAGAATGCCCTGCAAACATCTCGGTCACCACACTCATCATATTTTTAATCTGTTTCTGTGTCTGTCCTAGGACTTCAAGTGCCTTTCATTTCAGCATTTCTGTTATCTTTGTAATTTTCTCACATTTTGTCAGCATGGGGATCTCTGAGAATAAAATCGAAGAGAAGGTCTCAGAGGAGCACAATTAGATGAATGATATTGTAGGACCAAATGAAAGAAGATGGCACATAAATGCATGGATTTGATCAGCAAGAGGAGTTTATTTAAAGAAAATAGAATTGATAGACTACTAAGGATGAAACCTGGATCCCCTGACATGCCTAATAGAGATAAAGCAGGAAAAATTATGTAGGCAATGATTGTCACAGTCAGAAATACGTTCACCATTAGAAGGACTGGTAGATTTGGCCCCTGATTCCAACGATAATCTGTCTACAAAAATATGAAGAAACAGAGAGGCAGTATAATAATAGGAGGTGAATCTGAGTGAATGAAGCAATTCCGTGAAATCCCAGGGGAGAAGAATTGTTTTGGTTTAACTTGGGAAGTTTCGGAGGAGAGGTCATTAGTTAGGAATGCAGGGGTGCACTAAAGTAGAAGAAAGAAGATAAAAGAGAGAAAAAGCTAGTGCCTGGGAAGTATATATTTGTCTTTAAACAAACTGAGAAAACCAATAGGTCTGTACAAGAGCAGAGAAGACAATGAAGAGCTAAACATTTGACAAAATAATAGTCTAATTAAAGAACATAGGGCTATGAAAAGAGGCAAATGTCTTCCACTCACGTGGAAGAATAAAGCGAGATATCACAATTTCAAAGTTAAAATCATTTTGGCATCATAACCAGGAAATAATCTTAATAGTCATATTGTTAGATGGTTACTTTACTTATAATTAAGAGAGGTGCCATATTTTAAATAAATGTGTAACATCTGGAATATGAGTCTGTTCAATTAGCATATAATATAGAATTTAATGAAACTTCTTTATTACAGTTATTCCTTCATGAAAAAATAAAAATAGGGAAGAATTTATTAATGAAGGCAAATGAGATGGGATTTGCTCCTATAGATCCAAAGTCTCCCGAAGATCAGAAACCTTCAGTTAATTCCACTTGTATACTGCCATCATGTACACTCAGGACAGATTTTCAAGCTCTCTGTAGATAAAGCTTATTGCAATAATTATATACTGTATCATAGACTTTAGTCTGCATGCTACAAAATCAGAGTCTTATTGACTGGGGTTTTCATGAATATGCATTCATTAACCAAAGACCTTACAGCAGGTTGGAATTGAATACACCTGGCAGGGGTACCAACTCAGTATGCCGGGTATTCAAGTATGCGGAAGAAACTAACTGAGACCGGAAGTAACTAACTGAGACCGGAAGTATCACAACCAAATGTTCAGTGGCGGAGGGGCATCCTTTGTCTCTGTGAAAGGTTGCTGCCAGAGTCCATGATTCTGGATCTCTCTGCTCTTACTTTTACTGCTTGTTCTCACGTTACAATGCTCTTCACAATAAGCTGCCTGATTCCTCAACTGCTCTTTCAAGTGGGAAAGACAGTATTCACCTCCTCTCCCTGACAAGAGAAAAGGACCTTCATTCTGGTACATGCATATCTCAACATCAATTTCTTGATGCTTTCTCAGTGTACTGACCTGAGTTTCTCTGCTCTTCACCCAGGACTGCCCATTCTGTTGAGCATTCTTATTCCTGGTTGAAAGACTAGCTGTGGTAACCAAGGGCACTCAAGGGTGAACTTCTGACATCAACACTCCGGATAGAAGCCTGTCCCATATACCCTTTCTCTAGCCTCCCCTGAACCACTCCCTTTTCCAACTTTCCTATTTCCAGCAAAGGGTCTAATGTTCCTCCGTTTGCAAAAATTGCGAACAGTAGAATTCAAGGATTGAAAACTCAAAAATAATGAGACTTCCTTGGTGGTCCAGTGGTGAAGATTCTGTCTCCAATGTAGGGGGCCCGGGTTCAATCCCTTGTAAGGGAACTAGATCTCATATGTTGCAGCTAAGACCCAGCACAGCCAAACAAATAAATTTTTAAGGAAACCTCAAAAATATGAAGAAACATTGCAAAATATCTACATTCTACATTAGAAACTGATTTCGTTGTAAATTCAAAATTCCTTCAGTTAGCACTGGTTCTCTATGAGAACCTAGTTGATAATGAGGCTTCATTTGTACCCACTGGGAAAGCTCCATGATAGATTAAAGATGTCTGGTTCAGTCATCAGACTAGTGTGAGGTCGCTTGTACTGGAAATGACACGTTCTGATTATAGCTGATTGGCCTTTTTATCAGTGCAAGGGTCTAAGGTTCTAAGCATTTAAATAACTATCTTTTGAATACACAGCTGGTGGATCTCACTGCTGGAAAGAAACACCAGATTTTCTGAGTCCTAGGAACATAATGTCCATGTATCAAAGAAAATCTAATTCTAAGAGTCACATTATCTTTGTTTCTTCCATATTAAAGCAGATCTCATTCACAATTCCTTCAAACTTTCCCTTCTCCAGTTTTCTGTTTTCCAGCCCTTGAAGTATAACATTTTCTTCTCACACAAACGTTATGTCAAGCTCCTGGTAATTGTTTTTCTTGTCTTTCACTACTTCTCCAATCAATCCTCTTCTTCGATAAATCTAATACACTATTAGCATAATCTTGATCCCCAGCTTTAAAAACAATCAAAAATATAAATATTTCAAAGATGAAATAAGTCCCTCCGACTACATTTTAAGCTCTTTTATGAAGTCAGACTTTTTGTTCAGTCCCTCAGTCATGTCCAGCTGTTTGTTACCCCCATGGACAGCAGCACGCCAGGCTTCCCTGTCCTTCACCATCTCCCAGAGCTTGCTCAAACCCGTGTCCATTGAGTCAACCATCTCATCCTCTGTCATCCCCTTCTCCTCCTGCCTTCAATCTTTCCCAGCAGCAGGGTCTTTTCTCATGAGTTAGTTCTTCGCATCAGGTGGCCAAATTATTGGAGCTTCAGCTTCAGCATCAGTCCTTCCAATGAATATTCAGGACTGATTTCCTTAAGGATTGACTGGTTGGATCCCCTTGAAGTCCAAGGGATTCAAGAGTCATCTCCAACACCACAGTTCAAAAGCATCAGTTCTTCGGCAGTCAGCCTTCTTTATGGTCTAACTGTCACATCCATACATGACTACTGGAAAAACCATAGTTTTGACTAGACAGACCTTTGTTGGCAAATAATGTCTCTGCTTTTTTATATGCTGTCTAGGTTGGTCATAGCTTTTCTTCCAAGGAGCAAGTATCTTTTTTAATTTCATGGCTACAGTCACCATCTGCAGTGATTTTGGAGCCCAAGAAAATAAAGTCTGTCACTATTTCCATTGTTTTTCCATTGTTTCCCCATCTATTTGCCATGAAGTGATGGGAACAGATGCCATAATCTTAGTTTTCTGAATGTTGAGTTTTAAACCAGGTTTTTCACTCTCGTCTTTCACCTTCATCAAGAGGTTCTTTAGTTCTTTACTTTCTGCCATAAGGGTGGTGTCATCTGCATATCTGAAGTTATTGATATTTCTCCCAGCAATCTTGATTCCAGCTTGTGCCTCATCTAGTCCAGGATTTCACATGAATATGTAACTCGGCATATAAGTTGAATAAGCAGGGTGACAATATACAGCCTTGATGTACTCCTTTCCCAATTTTGAACCAGTCTGTTGTTCCATCTCTGGTTCTAACTGTTGCCTCTTTACCTGCATACAAATTTCTTTGGAGGCAGGTCAGGTGGTCTGGTATTCCCATCTCTTTAAGAATCTTCCAGACGTTGTTGTGATCCACACAGTCTAAGGCTTTTAGTGTAGTCAGTGAAGCAGAATTAGATGTGTTTTTTTTTTAGAGTTCTCTTGCTTTTCCTCTGATCCAACGATGTTGGCAATTTGATCTGTGCTTGCAAGAAGTTAGACTACTACTTGGGAAAAATGTATTTCCTACTGTGACCCAGTGGGTCACATACTCACTGGCTCATTTTGTTTTGTCATATATGCGATGATGGCATCATAATTTCTACCTAGCTAAATCCTTCACTTGGTTTTTCTCCCCAGTTGTTGTCAACTGCCTTTTTACCTTTTTCCTGTAGCTGACACTAGCTCACTACACAAACATCCAGACACATAGATTCACAGTTTACCTTTTACACAACAGAAATCACATGAGTGCTGCATAGGTGAGTTGAAATAACTAGAAAAGCTAAGCGTGACATGAGGACTTTGGCATATCAGAAACCACAAAGAATGTGCTCTCAGATCTATACTATACATAGTAAGAAACCCAATAAATATTTTTCTGATAATGACATTGATATAAAAAATTGTTGTTACTCAGTTTGGCCATAATTTTATTAGCTTGAAGTCTATCTACATACTGATTTTCTCCCAAAATAGACCCTTTAGACTCCCTAGACAATTCTTTTCATTACTTTTCTGAAATTGATCAATTTCATCCCTGGCTTGTTTGACAGTCACCAAGGAAATTGAATTGCTTTTCAACAAGTAAATGGGTTCCCCCTCCTTTTCCTACTTGAAAGAAAATACTTCTTTGCAGCACAAGCAAACCCCACACCTGTCCATTTCTACAATACAAAAATTATTTGAGGAATCTGCTCAACTGGAAAGTATATTGGGGTAAGAAACTACACACAAGTCAAGAAAGGCATTAGGGTAAAAAATAAATCCGACAGAGTCTGTATCTATTTATTCCTTGTATAAAGGACAGCTGTGGCACCAAAAGTTCCAGTTATTTTGGGTATCTCTTTACCATAATCCTGGGTCGGGTGAGGTTGGAGGGAGTGGAGGTGGGGGAGGGAAAATCTAAACTAGATATACTATGATGTTTTTTCATTTAGTGTCTGTTTGGTATTTTTTGGTTTGTTTGTTTTGATTAATGTTTAAAAAATTAGAAAATATGATTAGTGGATAATGGTTAAGTACTGGATACATGTAATCCCTCAGAATTCTATAGTTTATTTGTATCCCCTAAGGATCATGCACGGTGTCACTTTCAGCATTTAGGAAGCGTATTTGCGCATAATACGTATAAATCTTGCATAATTGCTTTCCCTTGCTTCCATGGGTCCTGTCATGGAATCTGCATCATGGCCTTCCCCTCTGCGGTCAGCTCATAGCCCTCTCTCTGGGGTGACCCTTCTGGTGAGGTGGCTTTCTGGGACAGAATTCTCTGCCCATGGTGTCCTTGTTCTCTGTGCCCAGTATGATCAACTGTGGGTTTTTATTTTCCTGGGAGTTCTAGAATCCAGCTCACTATGATCCACTTGCTGTCAACCCAGGAGTTATTCTCCTGGGATGATTCTTGAGTTCTGTTCTTCTACGGCAGAAATAGGTTTGCAAGTGAGTTGTCAGTTTAGGATGTCTAACTTTAGGACTCTGTTTATTTATGTTTTCCAAATGGACACTGCTTGATATCATCATCATCAAAATAATGCATGGTATTTAAACAAACAAGTGAAATATAGTAAGTAATACATGAAGTGAAAATGTATCTTTTCAACTCATCCTCTTCTGTAAACAATTATTTAAAATTAAATGCTGGGACTTCGGTGGTGGTCCAGTGATTAAGAAACCATCTTCCAATGCAGGAGATACATGTTCAGTCCCCAGTAGGGAAGCTAAGATCCCACATGCTATGGAACAACTGAGCCCACACACCAAAGCTGAGACCTAACACAGCCATAAATAAATAAATATTAAACATAAATACTGCTAGCAGGTTGGTTGATATAGTCCCAGACATTAAAATTTGTGTAAGCATGTATGAACATAAGCTCATATTATTAATGCATATAATATATATTCATATAATATATTTAAATTATATAGCAACATACATAAGCATAGTCTTTTGGAAATGTCTTCCCTTCTTTAACTGTAAATATCTTTAATTTAAATGTTAATATTTACATGCCAATATATACAGATCTACATTTCTTTCCTTTTTTTGACTGCAACAGGTTATGTGGATGTGCCATTATTTCTTTTTCATCTCAGTAAAAAAATACGTACATTTCTCCTCAGAAAATATGCAAATCACAGGGAGTGGAGTGAAATATTCATAGTATTAAAAGAATGAATCCACCAACTATAAAAATAGTCCACAATTACAAAAACTTTGAAATACTATTGAGAATAAAGTCATAGACATATGAAAGATGAAATGTAAGACCTCACTGTGGGGCTTCCAAGTTGACTCACTGGATAAAGAATTCTCCTGCAACGCAGGAGACACAGGAGATGACAGTTTGATCCTGGGTCAGGAAAATCCCCTGGAGACGGGCATGGCAACCCACTCCACTATTCCTGTCTGGAGAATTCCATGGACAAAGGAGTCTGGTAGGCTACAGCCCATAGGGTCACAAAGAGCCTGACACAGTTGCAATGACTGAGTGCAGGACCATGATGTCCACCATTCCATGTTCACGCGTTTGAAAATCATGATGGAAGACATTGTTTTTCAGAGATTATAAATTTGAGATGTTGTGCATGTCTCTATAATGTTATTTCATTTAAATTTCTACTGTATTTGCAGAGATAAATTTCATATGGACATCTATTTCCTGAGTAATTTTTATAAATGAGTTTAACAAATTGGTCTAAAATGTCAGTTCTGAAATAGATAATGCATTACAGGAAACACTTTTGAATTTTTAGAAAATAAAGATTATTGCTGAAATTATAAATCTTATTTAAAAATTTAACACTCATCTTTCTTTGTTGGTCTTTAGTGATAAGAGTTCCAATGGATTCTGTTTATTTACTAAAGAAGTATTCATGGTGGGAATGCACAAATAGAATCTACTGGAAACAACAGGAGGTGTTGTATTCATGCTATGCATGTCTCTAGAATGTTATTTAATTAAAATACACATATTTTGTTTGCAGAGATAAATTTGTAATGATGATCAGTTGCAAATGAAAACCTTAGCCCTGATAGTTTTATGGATGAAGTCTATCATACCTTCAAAGAATGATAATACCTTCAATATTAAGTTCTAGAACATAGAAAAATTCCAGCTTTCCCATTAATATTATACAACTAGCATAACCCTAAAAGTAAATTACATTAGGAAAATAGCCTAACAGAAATGTGAAGACCAGTCTCAACTAGAATATACATATAAAGTTTAATTAAAAACCATTCCAACTCAAATTTCTATTATATAATATTAATAAATAATATTTGGAAAGAAATCAAAAGTTGTTTGACATAAAAAACCTTACTAATATAATTCAATCTATTAATTCTTAAAAAGGAATCTTCTTATTTTTTAAAAAGGACATTTGATGATATTTGACACACATTTTTGATAGAAAATCACTACCCTTGTTAAAAATATTCCTTCAGTTCAGTTCTGTTCAATTCAGTCGCTCAGTCATGTCTGACTCTTTGCAACCCCATGAATCACAGCACGCCAGGCCTCCCTGTCCATCACCAACTCCCAGAGTTCACTCAGACTCGCATCCATCGAGTCAGTGATGCCATCCAGCCATCTCATCCTCTACTTCCAATAATATCCCCTCAAAACTTGCATCACATGTTGGCTCCACTTTTATGTATTTTTAATTTAAGTTAACCTGCATAATGATCTATTTCCATCTTTCACTTAATACTAGGCTGTATCTTACTTCTATGTGTGTATATATATTTACATGATATACAACATGTATGATTATATATTTAAAATAATATATACTTTATAATATATAAAAGTTATATATCTGTATAGATACTATATATTATCTTTTATATTTATCTTTTTTGTATTATAAAGTATATATTGTTCACCAGGCCATTTGCCTTTTATGCATTAGTATGGTGCCATGTCAGGAAAGAACTTATGAGCCATTGGTTCAAAATCACTTATGATGCTGTATGTCAGGCACGAAACTCTTTGAGGACACAGACATGAATAAATCATAGGCCTTGCCCTTGAGGAGCTCACAGTCTAAGTAAAGATAACAGGTCTATAATGTACATCCATAGTGGCTTTGCTTCAAGAGGAAAATTATTTTCTCTTACAAGAGTCACTTGTACTAGCAGTTAAGTCCTGTCTTAATTTAAATCCTCAGCAGAATACCCATCACATAAATGACAACTTGGGCAAGTCCTCCACTCTGGAGTATATGCCTAGATTTTGAATTTCAGCTTCCCCTTAAGCCCAGTTCAGTGGATGATAGTGGATTGATTCTCACATCAAAAAGAACTCAGAGCTATACATACTTAACCTTTGGAACCAGCTACTGCTAGAAAAATAATAAGCAACTCTTAGGAGGGAAAAAGTGTTGCTTGAAATTCTACAGTTCTTTTAATCTTGCGAAGCATGGGCTATAAATCAATAAATAACAATAACATCAAGAGGTGCAATTACATTTTCTATCCACTTAGAAACTGGAAAGAAGTCCTTGGTTCCAACAGCTTTCTTCCTTTAAAGTAATAACAGACTAAATCTTTACTTCTGCAACTAGGGCATGAGCCTGGGTCTAGGTTGGTGTCCTTTCACTGAATTGGAAATAGTGTAACACAAATCAATGGAAAAATACGTCTATGCCAAGAGATTCTTTCCTCAAACTCTCTCAAATTAGAAACATATACATCTTTAGTTATGTCTTAAGTAGCTCCAAAAAGTAGACATTTATGCAAAAAGTTTTAGACATAGTTGGAGTCTTAGTGGTCAAGTAAATCATTTCAAGTGAGGAAAGTCACTTACCTAAAAAGCAATGTGGCTAATTTTGGAGGTGTTTGATTCATAATTCTGAACTAAATGCAAAAAACTCTTGCTAAGAATTGAACCAAATTTGGTACAATATCAGTAATTTTCTTATCTTTTTGTAGCTAATTCCCTCCAAGCCAGAGGTAGTTTTAATTTCTCAATTAAGAATAGTCATGTCCTTTCCCTTGATTGGTTTGATTAGAAAGGTAATGAGATTTACCCCCATGGAACAGGTCCCATCACACTGTTCAGTTTCAGGTGTGAAATAATATGCCTAAATATCCCAATGAAAACTGTCCAATGGATGTGTGTGTGTGCACAGAGCTCAACAATATATTTCCTTCTTTTTGAAAGAAATTGTTCTTTCCCCTACTACCTGAGTTGTTAAATTGAGCAGTGTGATGGAGAGTGTGAAACTAGGGAATAAATCCTGAGACCCATGGATCACAGAAGTCAAGGAGAAAGGGAGGATTCATCAGCTGGTTAAGTGGGATGGGTTGGAATAATAAATAAACATAGGTGGAATTACCTCTGTGACTGATGAAAACTTCATCTAAGTTATTGAAGATGAAGTTATTGAAGATGTATCTGCACAGGGCAGATTCAATGGGGAATCTGCAGTGGCTAGGAGAGCTTGTGTTTATAGAGATAGGATTCTCAGGTGCACTGATTTCGCTCCAACTCAAACCTTTTTTTTTTTCCCTCTCTCTCATTAACTGCTTTTCTCAGCCATAATGAACAACCAGACTTAGAATTTTTAGTTTCATTCATCAAGTAGAGAGAATCCTAAATGGCTATTTGCTGGGTAAATGATCCTTTTAAAGAGATATAAGCAGGTGATGGCCGCACCCTCACTCCAGTGGAGAGAGAAATTGAGCACCAGGGTACCCAGGGCCTACCTCCTCCTCCATGCCTCCTGGGTCGGAGGTTTTGGCTGGAGCAAATTACATGGTTCAGAAACTCTCTCTCTGTTCAACTGTTTCTCTCTGATTCTCTCCTACCTTTTGATTGTAAAATAAAACTCATATACAGAAAACCAGACAAAACAATAGCTGGGTGAGTTATTAGAAACCCAACAGTCTTCTCCCAAACAGCACTCAGGTCAAACAATAAAACCTTTGCAGGCTAATACAGAAGGTTCTTCTTCTCCCTCCAAATGAAAGTTTTCTCTCAATATTTACCACGGCCTTGCCTGTAACAGCACAACAAGCAGGCAAATATGCTACAACAGGAAGTAATTAACAAAGCCGATAAAGAAATTCAGTGGAATACTATGCAACAGTTATAAAGATGGAGACTGACTCACTCAGTCAGTCCTTTATCTGTGAACCTGCAGGCCCAATCCTAGCTTCTGGGGAGATGAGAGTGAACAAAATAAAGAGTACTCATGTACTTTTAGAGATGACATTTGAATGAGGGAGACCAACAATAACAGACCAACCCAAGAGTAAACAGTAACATTGGAGTTAATGGGAATACTTTGAGAACAAGCGATAGAGAGAAAGATGCTGTCCATAGAAGGGCTTTTGGAGGCATGGACATTTGAGCAAAGAGTGAAGTAGGTTTGGGGGAGAGGATTCCAGTTAGAACGAAGAGCACTGTCAGTGGAGGCTTCCAACAAAAGCCAGGCTAAAGTGAAAGGCTGTGCTGTGCTCTGCATAGTTGCTCAGTCATGTCTGACTCTCCGCAATCCCGTGGACTGCAGCCCGCGAGACTCCTATCAGGAGATAGATTCTGGGGAAACAAGATAGAGAGCCCCGAGGCGCTCAGAAGCCAAGGGAGGAAATTTGGATTTTATTTTAATTGCATTGGGTAACCACTGGAGGGTTTTGATCAAGGAGGTCACCATCATATTTATGTTTCTAAAGATCACACTGACTGATGAGGAGCAATATTTAGGAGGCCTCTTGTCTCAGATTTGGAGAAAGATGATGATGGAAGGAAATTCTTCTTAAAATAATATGGAAAGCTCTCGAAGGCATATTGTAGATTTTTTTTTAAAGCAAAACATTTCTAACATGTGATCTTAGTTATGTAAAAATAGCAAAATTAGTACTTTCAGACCCCACAAATATAAGCTTTGTATGTGTGACTATGCATAAATGCTTATTTAGAAAGCTCTCAGGAGAATCATAGAAGGCAACACAGCAGACAGGAGAAATAATTCTGGGAACAGAGTGGGTTTGGCTGTGGGTGGGGATGAACCACTTTTGAATGATTTATTTTTATTTTTTACAACAATAATGTATTCATTTGTTGATTGCCTATCTCATATACAAATTATAAGAATGATATAGCTGAATCAAGTGCTTGGGGTATGGCTAAAATAAAAATTATAAAGATTTTTAACAGCTGCCTTCAAAAAGATAAATACTTTAGAGAATTGGTGATTCTGGAAGCATGAGCTAAATCTCATAATTTTACATTTACAAATTTGCTGTCAAATTGTTTTCCCACAACATTAATTTCAGAAAAGATTAGATATACATTTACATGAAAGATGAGTAGGATGTTGAGAAGGTGTGAGAACAGGTACAGATTTATGACAGTTCATGCAGAAATTTTGATCTCGAAACTGCTGATGGAGGATAAACAGAAAGGAAAGCTAGTTTTAAGAGCACTGGATTTGGAAATTTTTGTTATAAAAACAGACAATTTAAACCTAACGTGGAATCCATGCTCCTTTGTTTTCTGAGCATGGAATTAATGGGAATACTTTGAGAACAAGAGATGGAGAGAAAGATTCTGTTTATAGAAGGGCAAGTCACTTAACCTTTCTGAACTTCCATCTCTTCTCTGCTTAAATAAAGGTAGCTATTCCTACCTGATCTGTTTACAGAATGCATAGCTGAAGGAAGGAAGAGAAGCAGAGGGAGAGAGAAAGAGAAAGACTGTTACTGGAAATCACAGGTGATGGCAGCTTCTACCCCTACAGGGGTGTCATTTCTCTTTGGAGCAGGTAACCTTTTGTTGAGCAAAACGAAATGCTGGGACATTTGGCTGTGACAGTATCATCCTCAAGGCATGCTAAGAAAGAAAGTTTGTGAAAGAAAGAGATGAAATTGCCCTACACAATAAATAAGAATTTCCAAGTTTCTAGAATTGGAGAGAAGCCCACTAGGATGAGGGGGGTGGGGGCCCTGGGACTCTCAGTGGGAAAGAGTCACTCAGGGCCTTCTTAAGATACCATCTGCCTAGCAGTGACCCGTTGTGATCTGTGTGACACCCTCATGTCCATCAGCCACCAGGCTCAGTAAATGACTGCCCAGAAAAAGGCTTCTCCACTTGGGACTCTGAATGAATGAGGGGAAGGTGTCTGTCTGGGGAGATTAAATAGTTACCAACATGTAGGATCCCAGAAGAAACTTCAGAAGAGTTAGGAGTTTCCTATCACAAGGAAGCTGCAAGTATTAGTCCAACTCTTTGCGACCACATGGACTGTAATCCACCAGGTTCCTCTGTCCCTGGGATCCTCCAGACAAGAATACTGAGTTACCATTCCCTTCTCCAGGGGATCTTCCCAACCCAGGGATCAAACCCAGGTCTCCTGCATTGCAGGTGGATTCTTGACTGTCTGAGCCACCAGGGAAGCCCCTTCTTATCACAGGTGCAATAGAATTTGTCACCAGTGACAGTGTGTCTCCAGGTGACATCCAGGTGGATTAAAATAATGCATAGAAAGAATGGTTCACAACATACTTTATTAAATAAAGGCTCTTTATTTAAGTCTTTAATTTTAGTTTATTTTTGTGTATGGTGTAAGAGAATGTTAATTTTCAAAATAGACAATGAGCTTCAGGCAGCTCAACAACAACAACAACAACAAAAACTCAATTATAATCCTAGTTTAAATGAGTGTTGATGCTGGGTGTTAACATTGAGCAATATATGGAACTCTCTAGGCCTTGGTTTCCTTATCTCAGGGCTTCTCAGGTGGCTCAGTGGTAAAGAACCTGCCTGCCAATGCAGAAGATGTAGGTTCGATCCCTAGGTCAGGAAGATCTGCTTGAGAAGGGAATGGCAACCCACTCCAGTATTCTTGCCTGGAGAATCCCATGGACAGAGGAGCCTGGTGGGCTGCAGCCCACGGGTGACAAAGAGTCAGGCGTGACTGAGCATGCATTCACACACACACACAATCTGGGAAAGTAATTTTAACTAGATATTTTGTGTTTTTTTGGCAAGAATTTAAAAGTTAACATACATAAAGTGCCTAGAACTATGCCTTGAATGTTGATGGAAACAATCAATATTTTTATTACATATTTATTTCCTTTACCTATTATACTACAAACTAATCTCATAATGTTACTTGCCATGGAGGCAGCAAGACATTCTGGAAAGAGTAGTAACCCCAGGAGTCCCTCCATCCCTACCATCCCATTTATTCACTCTGGGACTCTGAGTCCTTAGTCCCTAAGTTAAGTTGTTTCATTTCTAAATCATGACCTTTGAACCAGATGATCACAAAGATGGATTTCCATTCAAACTAGCAAGTTGTGAATCTCAGATCCTACATGAACGCACCTGTGACACAGTTCCCATGCATCATCTGACATACGAAAGTGGTTAAGCTTGTTTCCCATCCCCTTTATTCTCTTGAAAAGGCTCATAAAAGTAAAAGGTAACTTCCTCTCCAAGCCATACAGTTTCATGGAGATGGCTTTGTCTTTCTGAATCTTGAGTTGCCCAGGTATAAAAATGTTTTTCTTTTTTTTTTTTTAAG
This sequence comes from Budorcas taxicolor, assembly GCF_023091745.1. Lineage (NCBI taxonomy): Eukaryota > Metazoa > Chordata > Mammalia > Artiodactyla > Bovidae > Budorcas > Budorcas taxicolor. The sequence goes on along the minus strand of NC_068910.1, from coordinate 51,036,641 downwards.
AATGAAGTCAGTTCAGTTCAGTCACTCAGTTGTATCTGACTCTTTGCGACCCCATGCACTTCTGCACACCAGGCTTCCCTGTCCATCGCCAACTCCCAGAGCCTGCTTCAAACTCATGTCCATAGAGTTGGTGATGCCATCCAACCAGCTCATCCTCTGTCATCCCCTTTTCCTCCTGCCTTCAATCTTTCCCAGCATCAGTGTCTTTTCTAATGAGTCATTTCTTCATATCAGATGGCCAAAGTATTGAAGCTTCAGCTTCAGCATTAGTCCTTCCAATGAATATTTAGGACTGATTTCCTTTAGGATGGACTGATTTGACCTCCTTGCAGTTCAAGGGACTCTCAAGAATCTTCTCCAGCACCACAGTTCAAAAGCATCAATTCTTCAGTACTCAGGTTTCTTTATGGTCCAACTCTCACATCCATATATGACTACTGGTATGTCTAGCTTTCACTAAACAGACCTTTGTTGGCAAGCAGAGTAACCTCTCTGTTTTTTACTATGCTGTCTAGGTTGGTCATAACTTTTCTTCTAAGGAGCAAGCGTCTTTTAATTTCATGGCTGCAGTCACCATCTGCAGTGATTTTGGAGCCCAAGAAAATAAAGTCTGTCACTGTTTCCATTATTTCCCCATCTATTTGCCATGAGGTGATGGGACCGGATGCCATGATCTTCATTTTTTGAATGTTGAGTTTTAAGCCAACTTTTTCACTCTCCTCTTTCACTTTCATCAAGAGGCTCTTTAGTTCCTCTTTGTTTTCTGCCATAAGGGAGGGAGGGAACACAGCCCCGCCCATCTGCCATGAGTCAGACTTGCCTATGAGTGTCTAGGAGTCTCTGGTGGAGGCATGGCTTGACAGTTTGACCTCAGGCCAAATAACAGGGAGGAAACACAGCCCTGCCCATCAACAGAAAATTGGATTAAAGAATGAAATACTCCTTTTCAATGTGGGATTTGACTTAACATTAGAAGATGAGTATGGCCAAAAATAAATAAGAAAATAGCCCATTCCCAAGCTCTCTTTAAAAAAAATTTTTTTTTTCAAAGAATAAAACTAACTAGTAGATAAGTGACTTGCAGGTAGGAGAAAAATAGTCCTCTTCACACTTCATGACCAGGAAAGAGATGGGTATATCTTGGACTAATATAATGGAATTAAAAGTGAAGAGAAATTGATATATGTGAGATAGGTTTGCAAGTAAAATTGATATTGATAGGATTTCCTGATGCAATCGATTGGGGAGTTGGGAAAAGGAAGAATCAGAATGATGCTATTTCTGATTTAAGCAAATGACTTGAATGATGCCATTTAATTAGGTGGGAAAGGTTAGAAAACTAGCATGAGGAAAGAAGGAAGGTTCAGATTTCATCTTGTGCCAGGTTGCTTGAGAGGCACCTCTGACTTCCAAATGGAAAAGTCACCTATCTACCTGATGAATAACGCTGGCATACAGAGAACAGGTTTGAGGCAGAAACAGCCCTCTTGTTGTGGTCCATGCACACACATGACCTTTAGAAGCACCAGAAATGGATGAAATCACTAAAGCTACAAGGACCTAGCATCAAACCCTGGGGGATGCAGAGTGGGAAAGGAAAGGGAACCTATAAGGTGAGGGCTGCCCTCATGGCTCAGTCGGTAAAGAATCCACCTGCAATTTGGGAGACCTGGGTTCGATCTCTGACTTGGGAAGGTCCCTTGGAGGAGGGCATGGCAACTCACTGCAGTATTCTTGCCTGGAGAATCTCCAAGGACAGTGGAGCCTGGTGGGCCACAGCACATGGGGTCACCAAGAGTCGGAGCATGAGGGAGGAAGAGGGACTGAAGTAAGAGGCTGACCACTTCAAAAAAGTGGAGCATTCATCTCTGAATTGCAACTAAGAAGATGAAGAAGAACCAATTGGATTTTGAACATGGAAGTTATTATTTATCTTACAAGAGAAGCTTTGGTGGCACCTTAGGAGCGGAACTCCAATTGAACATTTTCAAAAATGAATTTGAGGTCTGACTGAAAGGAAGCTACTCATAGTAAATTGTTTTGTAAAAATTTGTCTTTAAGAAATGCAGGAGCTGTATTTTGTTACACCAAAAAAGAGAAAAAGAACTACAGAAGGGAGTTTGATCAACTTGAATTTAAAGATGTCTCCAGGGTTTTCAGGTGTTTCCTTCTCATTGCATAGTATCTCAGTACTTTTTTAAATTTTTAATTTATTTTTGGCTGTGCTGAGTCTTTGTTGCAGTGTTCAGGCTTCTCATTACAGTGGCTTCTCTTATTGTGGAGCATGGGCTCTAAGGCGTGTGGACCTTAGTATTTGTGGCATGAAAGCTCAGCCTCTCCATGGCAAGTGGGATCTTCCAGGATCAGGGATTGAACCCGTGTGCCCTGCATTGGGAGGTGGATTCCTAACCACTGGACCACCAGAAAATCCTCTCATCCCAACACTAACACAGTCTGACTAAAGCAGGTTTAGTTAGTAGTGGTGGACTCTGGACTCACCATGCCTTAGCTTTTATATAATGTTCATTTAGCTGAAAGTGGTAGAGACTTCTAATCCATCATGGGTTTATAGACTTCCCTCTGGAGCCCAGAGACTAAGGAGGATATGAGGGCATCCTAGTAGAAATAGCTCATTCAGGTTAGGAACGTGGTAGGGCTCCTCAGGTGGCGCTAGTGGTAAAGAATCCGCCTGCCAATCCAGGAAATGTAAGAGATGCCGGTTTGATCCCTGGGTCGGGAAGATCCCCTGGAGGAGGAAATGGCAACCTACTCCAGTATTCTTGCCTGGAGGATCTCGGATAGAGGAGCCTGGAGGGCTATAGCCCACGGGGTCGTAAAGAGTCAGACACAACTGAAGTAACTTAGCACGCATGCAGGGCTAAGTTACTGGAGAAGGGACATGGCTCCTTCCACACAGGGCAATGTAGGTGAAGGGGAGGAACCAAGAACAGTACCTCGTGCCAACCCTTAGAGGAAATTGACTGTGGAAGGAGTTGAATATGCGGTCATCAACTCAAACTATTCACCAGTCTTTCCAATGCCTGACCTATACGCATTCAACTTTTTTCTAACCATCAGCTCCTGAATATTCTGGCCTTGGCACAGCCTCACAGACCCCAGGGACAGTTTACCTTTATACTTGTCTCAGACACAAGTGTCTCTGTCCCAAAGAGAGACCACAGGGTGGATATCTAGTGAGCTGGAATCTGGGAGGCGGAGAAAACCATGGGGCCCGTAGAGAGTGAAGATTTCCCTGGTCCAATGCACTACCTCCACCAGAGGCTGCACAGAACTTTCTCACACAGCTCAGGACCTAGAAGGTTCCAAGAAAAGATGGCGTTCAAGTGAATTGAGATAGCATTAATATTTAGTGTATTATTTCAGGATAATATTTATAAATATATAAATTTATTTCATGCATATTTATATAAATAATTATGTAAATTATTTTATATAACTTATAATTATTTCATAATTATACCATGTTATGTCTTTTGCCTGCATTGTCTAGCTTTATTATTATAACAGTCTGGGGCTTCCCTGGTAGCTCAGTTGGTAAAGAATCTGGCTGCAATTCAGGAGACCCTAGTTTGATTCCTGGGTCAGGAAGATCCCCTGGAGAAGGGATAGGCTACCCACTCCAGTATTCTTGGGCTTCCCTTGGCTCAGCTGGTAAACAATCTGCCTGTGATTCAGAAGACCTGGATTTGATCCCTGGGTTGGGAAGATCCCCTGGAGAAGGGAAAGGCCACCCACTCCAGTATTCTGGCCTGGAGAATTCCATGGACTGTACAGTCCATGGGGTCAGAAAGAGTCAGACATAACTGAGCGACTTTCACTTTCACTTTTTCAGGATACAGAACATTGAACATGATGTGAAGAGTATGTAACTCTGAGATTATGCCACATCTAGAGGATAGGAAGAGAAGAGCAGTGAAACAGCGTGTGGTGGTGGACAGCAGGCCTGGTGGGGGGTGGGGACAGTGTGGGAAGACTGGTGGCCGGCAGTGAAACAAAGCCACGGAGATGCACTGCAGAGTTCCTCTCTTTAACTCAGTTCAGGTCAGTTCAGTTCAGTCGCTCAGTCGTGTCTGACTCTTTGCGACCCCATGAATCGCAGCACGCCAGGCCTCCTTGTCCATCACCAACTCCTGGAGTTTACCCAAACTCACATCCATCGAGTTGGTGATGCCATCCAGCCATCTCATCCTCTGTCGTCTCCTTCTCCTCCTGTCCCCAATCCCTCCCAGCATCAGGGTCTTTTCCAATGAGTCAAATCTTCGCATGAGGTGGCCAAAGTATTGAAGCTGAAGCTTCAGCATCAGTCCTTCCAATAAACACCCAGGACTGGTCTCCTTTAGGATGGACTGGTTGGATCTCCTTGCAGTCCAAGGGACTCACAAGAGTCTTCTCCAACACCACAGTTCAAAAGCATCAATTCTTCGGCGCTCAGCCTTCTTCACAGTCCAACTCTCACATCCATACATGACCACTGGAAAAACCATAGCCTTGACTAGATTTCTCTTTCCAAGCAACACCCTGACTTCAATTTGAAGAAATATTTCTAATGTATTAGAATCAGCCTGGCAGCTTCATCATAGCTAAAAGGTGATCATTTCACTCAAGTTAGACCAGTTGGGAGGTTCTTCTCTGGGATTATAAACTTAGAGGAACAAAAAGACTGAAATTCCCAGTATAGACTTTGTCTCTATGAATGAGCCCTGAACATTTGGGACCATCTTCCCGCTTCCTACTTCTGCAGCTGCCTTGCCTCCTGTCTCACTTCTCTCACCTCTCATCAATTCACTGAGCCTCTGGGATCCTTTGTGTCGGGAGGTTATTTTGCTTAAATGCATCCGGGTTGAATTTCTGTTGCTGGCAATCAGGGAGCCCTGATTGGGTCAGCAGACAAGGTCCACCAAAAGCTCGATGAGCACTGTTAGAAGGTGTGTTTCCGAAACACACCTGAAACTTCAAGGATTTTTAAAGATGAACAAAGAAGAGTAACTGGAAGAGATTTAATTTATCCAAACCCTAAGTGCAGGAGAAATCAAAGCCTTTCTTTTTTTCCTTCCAGTCATACGTAACATGCTCAGAGGGCCCCTTCTATCTGAAGGATAAATTAAGAAATCTTAGTTATCAGGGAACCTTCCCACACCAACCATTAGATATATGAGAGTCTGCAACTGATTTGCTGGCAGGAAAAGCCGTGCTCCTGGCCTCGTGTGGTCTCCACCATCTGTCCCTTGGGCACCTCTCATTGGTCCACAATGCTGACCACAGATGCCACATCACAGCTACCCTTCTGTCATCCTATCACCTAAGGCACTCAAGGGCAGAGGCACCCTTGTCTGCACTTCCATCCTTAGTGCCCAACGCCTGTAAGAAGCTCAGATTTGGTGTCCAGCCTTTTTTTACTTCTCCCATTCAAAAATGTGGCTCCATTTCATCCCTCTTCCTGGTCAGTCCAAATCTAGCATTGTTGTTCAGTTGCTCATTTCCAATTCTCTCTGACCCCATGGACTACAGCACATCAGACGTCCCCATCCTTCACTATCTCCCGGAGCTTGCTCAAACTCATGTCCATCGAGTCAGTGATGCCATCCAGTGATCTTATCCTCTGTCACCCCCTTTTCCTCCTGCCTTCAGTCTTTCCCAGCATCAGGCTCTTTTTCAATCAGTCAGCTCTTCGCATCAGGTGGCCAAAGTATTGGAGCTTCAGCTTTAGCATCAGTCCTTCCAATGAATATTCAGGGTTGATTTCCTTTAGGATGGACTGGTTTGATCTCCTTTCAGTCCAAGGGACTCTCAAGGTTCTTCTCTTGCACTACAATTTGAAAGCATCAATTCTTTGGCCCTCAGCATGAATCCCCTTCAGTTCACCTTTGAAACCCATCAACAATGACTTCTTTCTTGTAGGACAGGAAATGCTAACACCAGGATTTGTTTTCTTTTTTCCTTAATATCATCCTCTGTTGAATAACTAATGTAGTACATACCTGATTGTGTCATAATTATTTTGTTTGTTGCTGTGTGAAACAATTTAATTTAAAAAATTGATCTCTGTATTTCCCATTCCCAGTTCCTGGACCTACTGAACACTCAATGAATGTTTGTAAAATAGAATACCACAAAAACCTACTGTGTAGACTCATCTTAACGTCTTTGCACAGTTCCTGAAAATAGCTTTTGTGGAAAGTCATAAAAATGCATCGATGGGTGGATAGTATCCCCCAAACCAAGATTTTCAAGTGCTTTTCAATAATTAAATTCTGAGGAACAATTTAAAGCTTGCATAGTTTTCTGTCAAATGCTCTCTAGAGACAGCTGGTGCGCGCTGGGGTTCATGGACTTCATTACGAGTTCATTTTCCTCTTTTATGCATTGGGTATACTGACTGAAATGAGAAGGAGGGAACCAGGAACACAAATTAAACAGGTGGAATCTGGAAGGTGGCAGAGCCCGTACACAGATTATTAAACAGTCGGCTTTGCACTTGGTCTTGACAAAGCCAGGGTTCACCATTCTGAATGAACTCAAGCAAATAGTTGCATGACCATAACATGATATTCAGTATCTAAGGGTCTAAGATCATTAAACAAGAATCTGCCCACAATGCGGGAGATCCAGCTTCTATCCTTAAGTCAGGAAGATCCCCTGGAGAAGGGAATGGCAACCCACTCCAGTATTCTTGCCTGGAGAATTTCATGGACAGAGGAACTTGACGGACAAGCCACAGACAAGACAGGTCACAGAGCCGGACACGACTGAATGACTTTTCAGTTTCCAGGGTCTGAGATCAGTTAATGAGGGGCCTTCAACAAGTCTATTGTATATTTTGCACACCATGTCTCTCTTTGGATAACAGGGTTTATAAGCTGCTGTCTCGGTGAGAAAGGGCAAGAAACACCTTCTGACTTCCCATGTGCCTAAGAGTATAGAGGCCATGCTAGAAGTTTAATACAAAGGAGCATGTGACTTGCCCAAGTTAGAGTTTTAATAAAAATCATCCTGGAGGCTTTTCAGGTTTTATCCACTCAGATCCCTGAAGTTTTGTCAGCCTATTAGAGCTGTTCAGAACTAACTCTCCACCCCTGTCTGCAACCCATCACAGGAACTCCTTTCAATCCTTAACTCCCAAGGCACATCTTTTTTCTCCCCATCTAAGAAATCTTTCCTTTCTTAAATTACTCCATAACCCCCCTCCACCGCCATCCCTCTTTAGGCATTAGCTGGCAATACCTATCACAGTTGCAATAGCAATGATGATGCTGACTGTAGAGCGAAATCGGTGCGCTTCTCCGATGATAGCTTCTAAACTCTAAGAGTAATCCCTGATGTAAATTTCAGCCTGTGCCTCACGGGTGATGGAGAAAGCACATGGGACCAGAATGGACATCTGGGAGACAGTAGCAAGAAGGGTTATTGTCTAACTCTAGAAAGCATTTCCATGTCCTACTGCTTGGGTTGGAAATGTTTAAAACCATACTTTGACTTGAATAAAAGGCACTGTGTACTTATGGAAATGTAAAAGATTACTTTTCAGAAGACATTGTAGGGACTTCCCTGGTGGATAAGTGGTTAAGACTTTACCTTTCAATGCAGACAGTGTGGGTTCAATCCCTGGTCAGGGAGCTAAGATCACACATGCTTCATGGCCAAAAAACATAAAACAGAAGCAGTATTGTAACAAATTCAATAAAGACTTTAAAAATGGTCTACATCAAAAAAAAATATTTTAAAAAGACATTCTATCAAGTTTTAAAGTGGATTCTCACTAATAAAACACCTTATAAATTAGACAGGACTTCAAAGAGTCAGACACGACTGAGCGACTGAACTGAACTGAAGGGAATCATTAAATAGGATTTTATAAGGTAAGGAAACCACATCATAGACAGAAAAAAGAGAAATTACTTTCCATTCTGTCATTGCCATATTTGGGGATTTTTGCTTTTGTGCTCAGATGTTCAGTCGTGTCCAACTCTTTGTGACCCCATGGTCTGTAGCCCACCAGGCTTCTCTGCCCTTGGGATTCTCCCGGCAAGAATACTGGAGTAGGTTGCCATTTCTTCCTCCAGGAGCTCTTCTTTACCCAGGGATTGAACCCAGGTCTCCTGCATTGCAGGTAGATTCTTTACCACTAGCTCCACCTGGAAAGCTCATTGTGAGGTTTAAAACCTACCCAGCAGCAGCAGCAGCAGCAGCAATGCATGTGAAGGCTGCAGATAGGAAAGGGAAAGTGAAAGCTGCTCAGTCACGTCTGACTCTTTGCAACCCCACAGACTATACAATCCATGGAATTCTTCAGGCCAGAATACTGGAGTGGGTAACCCTTCCCTTCTTCCAGGGGATCTTCCCAACTCAGGGATTGAACCCAGGTTTCCCACATTGCAGATGATTCTTTACCAGCAGACAGGAAGATTAGCATAATCACTGTACCCACCCCACCATGGGAGACTGTGCTAAACCTAAATATGAGTAGTCTGAAATTTAGGGTGTGTCTCATATAAATGCTTAGAAAAATGGTTAGTATCATGTTATAACATAGGATTCTTAACTTTGTTAAAGCCTTTATCCCAGATGAACTCAGGTAGTAAGTCAAAAATAGAAACCCCATAGCCATCAAACTTACCTTTGCAGTTACTTTCTTCCTTTCAATGCAATTGATCCATGAGATCGACTCGAGTGTCCCTGAGGACAGGCTTACAATTATGTCCCCTAGGATGACTCTCCTCAAGCCTAACAATGGTGCCCAGGATTGAAATCCAGACCCAGTTGCCATGGTCATGCTGTTGAACCTGTAGAAGCAGTGTTTCTATTTGCGATGAATGACTTTTTGAAATTCAGGGCTCAACAAAGTACAGGACCTGCTGCAAAGGGCTAGATGATTTGGGGTCAGAGTGATCCTGTTCACTGTCCGCTCCAGTCGTTGCAAGGTTCCAAATCTTTAGTGCTGTAGTGAGCACAGACACACATGATTATTTTGTATTAACCTGGGTAAACAATTTGAGATTTATGTTTACACACTGTTAATGCTGGATTTTTAAACAGGAAAACAGTATACTAATAAATGTCCTCTGCTTCCTCTGATCTGTGCAGCCCATGAATAGGGAATCCCCTCCCCTTCACTGTCCCCTTTGCCTTATCATGCTGCTGCGTTGAGAGGCTGAAGGACATCAGATTAAAATATGTGTGGGGGAATCCAAGAGACAGCTGATGGAGTTGGCAGCAGTTTAGAATGGCTTCATGGAGCATGACATTTTTTAGCAATGCCTTGTGAAAGCTGTAACATAAATAGGGTAGATACAGAGGCTAGTCATTAATATCTCCCTGCTACTGCTACTGCTGCTAAGTCACTTCAGTCATGTCCGACTCTGTGCAACCCCATAGACGGCAGCCCACCAGGCTCCTCCGTCCCTGGGATTCTCCTGGCAAGAACACTGGAGTGGGTTGCCATTTCCTTCTCCAATGCATGAAAGTGAAAAGTGAAAGTGAAGTCACTCTTTGCGACCCCATGGATTGCAGCCTTCCAGGCTCCTCCGCCCATGGGATTTTCCAGGCAAGAGTACTGGAGTGGGGTGCCATTGCCTTCTACGTATCTCCCTGAAACCTGTATAGATAGCTTCACATTAATGATTTGATGTGTTGGGCAGAGTTTTTGCCTGCTTGGAAATATCAGTTAGATGCAGTGCTGTGAGATTTTCATCTGCTTACATAGAAGCATAATGGCATCGCTCAGTCCAGACTGGAGTCGATGTTTCATGGGGTCTTCGGGAGTTTCTTCTGTCTATTATTTATCACAGGCAGATGTGCTTATAGAGTGTCCTTGAATGTGGTGGAAATAAGTCCTGAGTTCTGAAGTCTTCTGTCACAACTGCTAAGGTGTCAGGAAAGTGAGGCACAAAAACCAAAACAAACAAGATGGAAACTTGTCTTCACTGAGTGGGTCAAGAGGGGTCCATTCACTATTAGGCTTTCTTCCTGCTCATGGGAGAGAGGTTTCTAGATAAAAAGACCTGCTACCTTGCCAGATTGTTTTTTGTCTGTTCATTTGTTTTCATTAGTTCAGCAAAATCAAGTCACAGATGGGCAATAAACTGAAAACTATAGAAACTTATTTTTTTTTAACACACCACATTTGTAAAAGCAATTGTCTTAAGGGATGCTAAACAACAGGTTTTTTAAAAAATTTTTATTTCACATGGTTCCCCAGAGAAAACAAAACACAATACCAGCCATCTTTAAAACAAAGACCCTGTGTTAATATGATCAAAGAGGTTTAGATGATTCTGTGGGACAATTTTTTTCTTCCGCTTAGTCTTGTTGTTAGTTAAGGGCCTTCCCTGTATTCTTTTTCTGCTGTGGTTGTTGCGTTGCTAAGTAATCCCTGACTCTGTGACTCCATGAACTGCAGCAACCAGGCTTCCCTATCCTTCACTGTCTCCTGGACTTTACTCAAACTCATGTCTACTGAGTCAGTATGATGCCATCCCTGACATCTAATCTGGCGTATTTTAATTTCAGAGCCAGATTGTTTTATGCTCCCTCTTTTCATAGTCCTTCTGTTTTATGGTCCTTCAGAGCCAGCCTTCTTTATGGTCTTTCTTTATGGACCTTGGGGAGAGCTCAACAGACAGCCTTGAAATCAGGTTATCACAGTCATGCCATCTCATCCTCTGTTACCCCCTTCTCCTCTTGCCTTCAGTCTTTTCCAGCTTCAGGGATAAGTCAGCTCTTTGCCTCAGGTGGCCAAAGTATTGGAGCTTAAGCATCAGTCCTTCCAATGTATGTTCAGTGTCGATTTCCTCTAGGATTGACTGGTTTGATCTCCTTGCTGTCTAAGGGACTCTCAAGAGTCTTCTCCAGCATCACAGTTCAAAAGCCTCAATTCTTTGGTGCTCAACCTTCTTTATGGCCCTATTCTCACATCCATACATGACTACTGGAGAAACCATAGCTTTGACTATACAGACCTTTGTCAGCAAAATAACGTCTCTGCTTTTTAATATGCTGTCTAAGTTTGTCATAGCTTTTCTTCCAAGGAGCAAGCATCTTTTAATTTCATGGCTGCAGTCACCATCCACAGTGATTTTGGAGCCCAAAAAAATAAAATCTGTCACTATTTCCACTTTCTCCTCATCTATTTTCCATGAAATGATGAGACTGAATGCCATGATCTTTGTTTTTTGAATGCTGAGTTTTAAGCTAGCTTTTAAACGCTTCTCTTTCACCCTCATCAGGAGGCCCTTTAGTTCCTCTTTCTTCTGTTATCACATTGCAATACCCTTCTGAATGGGGATCAATCTTCCCACTTAATGTCTGCCTAATAAGGGCAAGGCCTCTCTTTGGGTTGCCTGAGCCTTGCAGAGGAAGAGCTTTGCCTCAAAGGGTAACTGAAAACAAAGTATATTTGGTTCAACTGAAATATTTATTCAGGACTTACCTGGTAGTCCAGTGGCTAAGACTCTGAGCTCCCAATGCAAAGGGCCAGGGTTCAATCCCTGGTCAGGGAACTAGATCCTGTGTGCCAGAACTAAGACCTGGTGCAGCCAAATAAGTTTTAAAAAGAAAAGAAAGAAATATTCATTTCACTTAATTGATGAAAGTGATGATTCTTTTATGAACAAGGTCCCAGTAGTTGGTATGAAGGACAGAAAGCCATTAAGACTTTAAGACCTAAAGAATATCCAAGGGCAAAGCTTCTGAAATTAGAAGATGGCACGTTAGATGCCAAGAATGAGCCCTGGTTGGAGGGAAGGAAGCTGGATATTTGAAGCTCTCTGTTCATCCTTCCAGTTTGCACTCAGTTTCCTGTTTGTTAGAATCTTAAGGTCATTTATTTTTAGACTTGACAAAGACCTAAGAAAGTCACTGACCTTGGGGAGAGCTTAACAAGATAGCCTTAAAATCAGGTTGTTACAGTCATGTCAAACTTCCCAGTACAGAGGGACTGTATATACACAGAAACATATTAGTCATGTAACTCTTACCAATAAATAGATCATAAATATCAGAAGTGTTTTAGGTAATATTAATCATGCTGCCTGGGAATCGGGTCTGGATTACTAAACAAGAATTTGCAGTTATGTAGGTTAAATAAGTATAGAGATCTAATGTACAGCAAGATGGCTGTACTTAATAATACTGTAATGGGGTAGGATGAAGAGTGGAAGGGAGGCTCAAGAAGGAGGGGATCTATGTATCCTTATGGCTGATTCACTTTATAGTACGGCAGAAACCAACGCACTAGAAAGCAATTATCCTCCAATTAAAATTAAAAATAAAGTGAAAAAAAAATAATGCTGCAGTGAATACTGGAAATTTGCTAAAAGAGTAGATTTCATTTGTTCTCACATCATACACACACACACACACGTGAAATGTTACTTAGCCTGACTGTAGTCATCATTTCCCTAGGAATATGTATATCAAATAATCTTGTTATAAACCTTAAATACATAAAAATCATATTTAAAATGATTAAAATAAATAAAAATTTTAAATACCAAGAATTTGTGATTCATGTTGATTGAATGACATTATAAAAGAAACACTTCTCACAATCAACAAATTTAGATTATTTTCATGAAAAGAGAAATGTATATTTATGGAAAAATGTGAAACTATGAATAATCCACAAAACATAAATGTCTTAGCCCTTGGTGTCTATTAAACTCAAACTTTATTATTAAACTTTATTATTTTTTAGGAAAAAGAAGGCACATATTGTGGATAGTAGGAGTCAGTAATTTTGACTTTTTCTCTAATTTTTCTATATTTTCAGAGTTATTGACAACATCCATTAATTTCTGATCTAATTACGGAAAAATCCATCAAAATCTGCTCTGGCGAGATTTCTTGAAAGCTGTCTCTTCTCACAGAGATCTTCCCTGTGACTCTACTATAAATCATTCCAGTTGACTAAGTGTCTTTATGCTCATGTAAAAACAAAGAGATTTTTATTTTTAACATTCAGCTGTACATTCCTGACTTGTACAGTTACTATTTTGATGGGATTGGATCTCTAGAATCTTCTTCCGAAGCCTCAGGTAGATTCTTTTGTTGACTCAGGAGGTCTGAATAAATTGCCGTGAATCTGAAAGTCCCTCTTCATAGCATGATTGATTTTATCTCTTGAAGTCAAAAATAACCCATAATCCCAGACATGACTTTTTGAAAACTTTTCTAGTGTATTTTTAATATTATTGTTTTATTAACTCTGTTAGTCCCGTCATAAGTGACATCTCTGAAAACTACATATTGGAAAACTCTGTCTTCATAGCACAGCTGTAAAAACCAAGGCCAGATAGGATCAGAAAGTAGTTAGGCTACCATCTGCTTGCTTCCACCTGCCTTACATGTTTGTATCATCAGCTTGCTCAAGGCCAAGTTGTAAAGTACTTTAGCCTGAGGATTAGTGGCCCTCTGCCTTTTCACTCAGTAATGCCAGTGTGTCTCCAGAAGCCCAGAACTCCCTGAGCAAGTCAGCACCTTTCACCTTTATCCCCTGAGAAGTGCCTCAAAATCTGTATCTTACTTCCTCTCAGTTCAGTTCAGTTCAGTTCAGTCACTCAGTCGTGTCTGACTCTTTGTAACACCATGAATCACAGCACGCCAGGCCTCCCTATCCATCACCATCTCCCAGAGTTCACTCAGACTCATGTCCATCGAGTCGGTGATGACATCCAGCCATCTCATCCTCGGTCGACCCCTTCTCCTCCTGTCCCCAATCCCTCCCAGAATCAGAGTCTTTTCCAATGAGTCAGCTCTTTGAGAGACGTGGCCAAAGTACTGGAGTTTCAGCTTTAGCATCATTCCTTCCAAAGAACACCCAGGGCTGATCTCCTTTAGAATGGACTGGTTGGATCTCCTTGCAGGCCAAGGGACTCTCAAGAGTCTTCTCCAACACCACAGGTCAAAAGCATCAATTCTTCATCACTCAGCTTTATTCACAATCCAACTCTCACATCCATACATGATCACTGGAAAAACCATAGCCTTGACTAAACGGACCTTTGTTGGCAAAGTAATATCTCTGCTTTTCAATATGCTATCTAGGTTGGTCATAGCTTTCCTTTCAAGGAGTAAGTGTCTTTTAATTTCATGGCTGCAGTCACCATCTGCAGTGATTTTGGAGCCCCAAAAGATAAAGTCTGACACTGTTTCCACTGTTTCCCCATCTATTTCTCATGAAGTGATGGGACCAGATGCCATGATCTTCATTTTCTGAATGTTGAGCTTTAAGCCAACTTTTTCACTCTCCTCTTTCACTTTCCTCAAGAGGCTTTTTAGTTCCTCTTCACTTTCTGCCATAAGAGTGGTGTCATGTTCATATATGAGGTTATTGATATTCCTCCCGGCAATCTTGATTCCAGCTTGTGCTTCTTCCAGCCCAGCATTTCTCATGATGTACTCTGCATAGAAGTTAAATAAGCAGGGTGACAATAGACAGCCTTGATGTACTCCTTTTCCTATTGGGAACCAGTCTGTTGTTTCATGTCCAGTTCTAACTGTTGCTTCCTGACCTGCATACAAGTTTCTCAAGAGGCAGGTCAGGTGGTCTGGTATTCCCATCTCTTTTAGAATTTTCCACAGTTTATTGTGATCCACACAGTTAAAGGCTTTGGCATAGTCAATCAAGCAGAAATAGATGTTTTTCTGGAACTCTCTTGCTTTTTCCATGATCCAGTGGATGTTGGCAATTTGATCTCTGGTTCCTCTGCCTTTTCTAAACCCAGTTTGAACATCTGGAAGTTCATGGTTCACAAATTGCTGAAGCCTGGCTTGGAGAATTTTGAGCATTACTTTGGCATGTGAGATGAGTGCAATTGTGCAGTAGTTTGAGCATTCTTTGGCATTGCCTTTCGTTGGGATTGGAATGAAAACTGACATTTCCAGTGGCCTGTGGCCACTGCTGAGTTTTCCAAATTTGCTCACATATTGAGTGCAGCACTTTCACAGCATCATCTTTCAGGATTTGAAATAGCACAACTGGAATTCCATCACCTCCACTAGCTTTGTTCATAATGATGCTTTCTAAGGCCCACTTGACTTCACATTCCAGGATGCCTGGCTCTAGGTGAGTGATCACACCATCGTGATTATCTTGGTTGTGAAGATCTTGTTTGTACAGTTCTTCTGTGTATTCTTGCCACCTCTTCTTAATATCTTCTGCTTCTGTTAGGTGCATACAATTTCTGTCCTTTTTCGAGCCCATCTTTGCTTGAAATGTTCCCTTGGTATCTCTAATTTTCTTGAAGAGATCTCTAGTCTTTCCCATTCTGTTCTTTTCCTCTATTTCTTTGCATTGATTGCTGAGGAAGGCTTTTTTGTCTCTTCTTGTTATTCTTTGGAACTCTGCATTCAGATGCTTATATCTTTCCTTTTCTCCTTTGCTTTTCTCCTCTCTTCTTTTCACAGCTATTTGTAAGGCCTCCCCAGACAGCCATTTTGCCTTTTTGCCTTTCTTTTTCTTGGGGATGGTTTTGATCCCTGTCTCCTGTACAATGTCGTGAACCTCTGTCCATAGTTCATCAGGCACTCTATCTATCAGATCTAGTCCCCTAAATCTATTTCTCACTTCCACTGTATAATCATAAGGGATCTGATTTAGGTCATACCTGAATGGTCTAGTGGTTTTCCTTACTTTCTTCCATTTAAGTCTGAATTTGGCAATAAGGAGCTCATGATCTGAGCCACAGTCAGCTTCTGGTCTTGTTTTTGCTGACTGTATAGAGCTTCTCCATCTTTGGCTGCAAAGAATATAATCAGTCTGATTTCGGCATTGACCATTTGGTGATGTCCATGTGTAGAGTCTTCTCTTGTGTTGTTGGAAGAGGGTGTTTGCTGCTTCCTCTGACTTCCATTTATAAAGTCACTTCTGTAATCTCTGGGGAACCCTGTTCCCTACATTCCCTGTTGACGGCCAGGTATATATCTAGCTCCACAGCACAAGCCACCTGCGTCATCTCCATGGCAGCTGGACCCATGGGAGCAGGGAAGACTGGTGTGGCCTCCCGCACATTCTGGTTTGTTCTTCTCACAGCCACTTCATGTCTGTCTCCCAGTGGAGTGCTAGTGCCACTTACCGAGAATTTAACAAAATTCCTGAGTATTTAAGAATTAGCCTTACCAGTCCAGCTCACTTGAGACCCTGCACCTATAACAAATCTCCTGTTTCGGATATTGGACAGAAAATATAGATATAGACCCTACTAGTTCTGCTTTTCTGATAAAGCCCTAATTGTTAGACTACTCAACAAGAACAAATGTATGGATACCAAGTGGGGAAAGATAGGGGTGGGATGGATTGGGAGATTGGGATTGGTGTACATGCACTACTATGTATGAAATGGATAACTAAGGAGAACCTACTAGATAACATAGGGAACTTTACCCAGTGCTCTGTGATGACTGGAAGGAAATCCAAGAAAAAGGGGATATGTATATACATATGGTTGATTAACTTTTCCATACAGCAGAAACAGACACAACATTGTATAGCAACTATACTCTAATAAAAATAATTTTTAATAAAAAAAAATTTTTAATGGATTAAAGACCACAGTCCTTAACAGTTGTGGTCTAGTGTCTCAAGGAAATTGAGCAAATTAAGAGATCTCTAATTTGATAAAAATTTTTGAGATAAAATTCACTTGGGTCCATGGGGCTTCCCAGGTGGCGCTAGTGGTAAAGAACCCACCTGCCAGTGCGGGAGACTTAGGAGCTGTGGGTTTGATCCCTGGGTCCAGAAGATCCCCTGGAGAAGGAAATCCAACCCACTCCAGTATTCATGTCTGAAGAATCCCATGCAAAGAGGAGCCTGGCCAGCTATAGTCCATAGGGTCGCAAAGAATCAGACACTACTGAGCAACTAATACTTTCACTTTCAGAGATGGTCATTACAAGAAAGTTGTTAGCAAAGGCTGACAGTTACACACGGATAACTTCTGGAGAATGTTTAAATTTTAACTAATTCATTGGCAATAGTATAATGAATGGTGTTAACAATTCAAGATGGCGAATGTTCTAGATTCTGAAAACCTCATGTCAGTCACAGGCCCACACAAGGCGAAATCATCTTCCTTATTGCTGAGATTTGTTTGTACTTCTACAGGCTCTTAGCTGATCATGCCAAATCTGCCCCTGTGGTTTACCTTGAGCAACAAATGTGAGGTGTACCTGGAAGACACACAAAACTAACAACCCAAAAGTTCCTGCGCTATTGGCTCCCAAGCATGTTTCACTGGAGATATATGCCCCATGCTGGGTGGACCACTGCCGCATGGCCCTGTCACTGGGCCCCTGTGTGTGTGTCCACTGCAGCAACCACAGAATGCTCAGCAGGATGGAACTGGATGCCCTAGCTATTCTCAACTGGAATGAATTTTCCGTTTTGGATCAGACTTAAATGTTCTGGTTTTGACAGAGTCTAGAAAATCCAGTTTGGGCCTCTTGACCTTGGAATAAATTCTGTTCAGATGATGCTTTCCTATATAAATGTTATTACTCTCAACTCTTCTTCCTGCATAGTACTTAGCATCCTCACAGAGGGTGTTGGCATAACTAGGTGGTGTTTATTCTGACAAAATATTACTGGGTAAATAAATATTTCAGAACGTATTTGCATACCATGTTAGTGATACCCTAAATTTTAGACCCAGCTAAGATAATGGGCATACTCTAACTGCATAGTTTTGTTTATTCATTTCAACTAATTTAGCATGGGCCTAGACAGATGCTGTCTTAATTACTCCAAAAGAGTTTTTTCGCAGCTTGAATGTTTAGTGGAAATATCTCTGAGTGCTTAAGATGCTGTCTCTGGTGAGATGAATGTTTATAACGGAGAGCACTGGTGTTTTTTGATAACCCCCGAGCCAGCGTCTCTGGCTTATGTGGATGTGTGGACAGTGTGCCATGTAATTTGTGGCTTCAAGCACTGGCCCATCACCACTTTGTGTTTGAGCATAAACATAATATGAAAGACCGTTGGACAGGAGCTACACGAGGATGCTCTGATGGGGCCAGCCAGCACACACTCAGTGGCTGCTGAGGAAGATGGATGGTCAAATAAGCTACCCAGTGCTCGGACAAGCTACCTTGGCGTGATAATCTTGTTTAAGATCTTGCTACATTATTCATTGCTTTTCTCCACTACTAATCTTTGCGGCATGCTTCTGTAATGTTTCTGCTTGCATTCTCAGAGCTATAGAGACTATTGTTTTATGATAGAGATAAAGCTTTTCATTAATTTGCCCATGCTTTGCAGGGAGAGCAGGGAAGACAATAATCTCTGGTAGCTACTGTTCACAGACCACTTCTTGCAACTCATAATTTCCACCAGCTAGAGAAGAATTAATCGTATGTGCATAGAGATGATGGCAGGCTTAGGCACGGTCTCTGTCAAATGTCCATGGAAAAAGGGATTATTTAAAAGACTTCGAAACAATCACTTCCTTATTATAGCACCAACCTGATTCTACCATTAATATGTTTGTTTATGAACATTTGGATCTATGGACACAGATGTGAATACTGCTTCCTTGCAAGCATCCATATTCCATTGCCTGGGGTTTTTTTTTTGTTTTTTTTTGTTTTTTGGCTGCTCTGGTTCTAGGTTGCGTGTGGGCTTTGAGTAGTTGCAGTGAGCAGGGTCTCCTCTCTAAGTTGCGGTGCACAGGCTTCTCAGCTCAGTGGCCTCCTTTGTTGCAGAGCACAGGCTTTAGGGCTTGGCACAGCCTTGTGATGCGTGGGCTTAGTTGCCCTGAAGCATGTGGGCTCTTAAGTTCCTGGACCAGATATCAAACTTGTGTCCCCTGCACTGTAAGTTCAGTTCAGTTCAGTTCAGTCGCTCAGTCATGTCCGACTCTTCGCGACTCCATGAATTGCAGCACGCCAGGCCTCCCTGTCCATCACCAACTCCCGGAGTTCACTCAGACTCACGTCCATCGAGTCCATGATGCCATCCAGCCATCTCATCCTCTGTCGTCCCCTTCTCCTCCTGCCCCCAATCCCTCCCAGCATCAGAGTCTTCTCCAATGAGTCAACTCTTCGCATGAGGTGGCCAAAGTACTGGAGTTTCAGCATTGTAAAGCATACTGCTAACCACCGGACCACCACAGAAGTCCCTCCATTGCCTTTTAATGTTGACAGCATTGCAAGGATAAGGTGAGTTAGCACATAGATGCAGTTACGGAATCACGAAACAAAAGCTAAGAAGTTTCGCAAGAATTTATTAGGATACTGAAGTCGGCAGTGGAAGCTGAGCAGTTGGTTGCTGACAAGCTCAAGAAAAGACACGAACATCGAGCATGGGAGGCTCATGTGGTGGAAGTGACAGGAGCTGGTCCCCAGGATGCGCCACAGTTGGGAGGCCTGTAGTGCCTGCTCCTCCTCCAGAGGGCAGGCTGGGGAGGGGAGTGGTGAACACTGAGGCCAGCGAAAGGCCTTCAAGGAAGAGAGAAGCCAAGCCCTGCCTCCAGTAACATACGAAGCTTAGTTTGTGTCCCTAAACTGTTCCTTTGTAAAAACAAACAACAATAATGACAAAATCCCATGGAAAACAAAATACCTTTGGATTTTGAACAAATTAAAGAATTTATCAGAATAAATCCTGGAAAATAAGACACCAACTCAAAATAATAGTGACCAAATTACTAATGGAATTAACATGCTCTACTAGGATAATTCACTCATCCAGAAGAAAACAGTAACAGAAGAACAGAGAAATTTAAAGGATAGGAGATACAAAAAAAACAAATAGGCAAATGTTAGACATAAATCCAATTTTATTGATAATAATGTTCAGTGTGACCAGATTAATCAATCCAACCAAAAGGCAGAGATTATCAGACTTGATTAAAAAGGAAAAATCCAACTATGTGATATCTATAGGACATAGACTTCAGGTTCAAAGACACAAATAGGTTGAAAGTAAATGGATGGAAAAAATGCATAAGGCAAATAGAAGCAATAAGAAAGCTGGAGTGATTATAGTAATATCAGACAAAATAGACTTTACAATAAAATTAAAATGTTGCTAGGGGTCGCACAGAGTCGGACACGACTGAAGCGACTTAGCAGCAGCAGGAATAATAAAGAGCATTTTACCATGATAAAAGGGTCAATTCATCAGTAACAGTAATAATTATAAATATGTGTGCATCTAATATCCATGCACCAGGGCTTCCCTTGTGGCTCAGACAGTAAAGAATCTGCCTGCAGTGCGGAAGACCTGGGTTTGATCCCTGAGTTGGAACGATCCCCTGGAGAAGGGAACAGCTACCCATTCCAATATTCTGGCCTGGAGAATCCCATGGACAGAGGAGCCTAGGGGGCTATAGTCCACGGGTTGCAAAGAATCGGGCACAGCTGAGTGACTTTCACTTTTGTGCATTTCATAACAGAATCCCCAAAACACATGAAGTCAAAACTGACAGAATTGAACAGAAAATAGACAATTTAACAGTTATAGTTTGTTACTTCATACTCTACTTTTAATAATGGCTAGAACAACTTTACAAAAGATCAGCACAGAAATAGAAAACTTGAACAACACTAGAAATCAACCTGACCTAAAAGACTCTTTAGAATCTTTGACTCATTGCAACAAGATACACAGTCTTGTTAAGTGCACATAGAACATTCTCCAGATTATGTCACATACTCTAAAACAAACCTCAGTAAATTAAGGAAATTGAAAACATGCACAGTAATTCTTCAAATGCAGTGGGAGGTAGAAACAGAAAAAGAGAAGTTCAATAACAGAAACCAAGTTGGAAATTAAAAGTGAAATAATATCCTCTAAATAACCAATGACTCAAAGAAGAATCACAAGGGAATTAGAAAATACTTTGAGATGAACATCAATAAAAACACACTGTAGCAAAACTTATGGGAGACAGCAATGCTTAGAGGAAAACTTGTAGCTCTAAACACTTATGTGAAAAGAAAAAAAAAAGATCACAATTTAGTAACCTAGCATTACACCTTAATATGCTGGATAAAGAGATTGAGGTACATCTAATGAAAGAAGAAGAAAGAAAACAATAAAGATTCAAGTAGAAATTATTAAAACAGAGAATGAAGAAAAGAACAACCAGTAGCTGATACTTTTAAAAAGCCAACAAAATTGACAACTGAAGAGTCAACAAAATTTAACTGGACTGGCCAAGAGAAAACAAGGTGGTTCAAATTACCGACATCAAAAATTAAAGAGGAGGCATTAATACTGACCATACAGAAAGTTGAAGCATCTTAAGGAAAGTAATCGTATGCCAGCAAATCAGATGGCGTGAGTAAAATGCACACACTTCTAGAAAGACACAAGCTACAACGTGAATCAGTTAGAAGTAGAAATCTGAATAGACTTATAACAAGCGAAGAGATTTATAAGGCTTATTGTTATATGTTTTAATAAGGTATTCAACTTTAAAATATTTGTAACCAGGAGCCGAAAGACTTCGAGAACTCTGTCTCTCTTTTACAC
Organism: Budorcas taxicolor; assembly: GCF_023091745.1. Taxonomy (NCBI): domain Eukaryota; kingdom Metazoa; phylum Chordata; class Mammalia; order Artiodactyla; family Bovidae; genus Budorcas; species Budorcas taxicolor. The sequence continues at coordinate 51,015,151 of NC_068910.1, read as the reverse complement.
CAAGAGCAATCTTAGCTTTAAACTTTGTAATTGTTAAGACCTCAGAATCCTCTACTGCATTTTAATAAAGAAGCTATCATTGAATTGTGTATCTCTCTGAAATACTAATAGAAAAGTCAGAATTGGTTTACACTAGTATGCTATCTGATGAGCCAGAATGAAAGCTGGGAAATATTCTGGTAAGTTAGGAATCAGGTAATTATATACTTTAACCAAAGGAGTAATGATATTACAGGTGGGACTTAAAAGCATCAGTTCTCACTTTAAGTAAGATAATTAAAAAAAAAAAAAAAAAAAACAGTGGTGTTGGGAATTCCCTGGTGTTAAAATTGTTGGGACTCTTCATTCTCACTGCTAAGGGCCCAGGTTCAATACCTGGTCAAGGAACTAATATTCCACAACCCGTGTAGCATGGCCAAAAAATAAGATAGAAAACATTTTCTAAACAATGGTGTCTGAAAACAAGCGGGGAAAATGGGAGTGACTGGTCCATGACATGGCACCTACCTACCTTTCTTTAGTTAGCAAGTAGCAAATTGATCACACTGCAAACTCTAATGGGCAAGACTCCGCATGTTAGAGAAAGTTAACTTTGCTTGAATATTTGAGCCCAAACAATATAGGAGGAAGGAAGCAGAGTGGAAAGTCCTGGGTGGGAATTGTGGTGTCATGACAGGGGTGACAACTTTAATATACTGAGCCCCAGACTCCCTGTAATTGTAGTAGTAGCCAAAGCCAGGTAGCCAAAGCCAAAGCCAAAGCCAAAGCCAAAGCAAGGTATAGTAATAGCTAGTGGACGTTTACTCTATGCCAGGCACTGTGCTGAGAACTTCACACACAGTAACTCAGAAGAGATACATCATTCTACTTGGAAGATGGGAAAGCAGGTTGCTGCTGCTGCTAAGTCACTTCAGTCGTGTCCGACTCTGTGTGACCCCGTAGATGGCAGCCCACCAGGCTCTGCCATCCCTGGGATTCTCCAGGCAAGAACACTGGAGTGAGTTGCCATTTCCTTCTCCAATGCATGAGAGTGAAAAGTGAAAGTGAAGTTGCTCAGTCGTGTCCAACTCTTAGTGACCCCATGGACTGCAGCCTACCAGGCTCCTCTGTCCATGGGAGTTACCAGGCAAGAGTACTGGAGTGGGGAGCCATTGCCTTCGCCGGGGAAAGCAGGTTAAGTAGTTAAGTAGCACATATAACTTACCCAAGGTCACAGATAGCCAGTCTTCTATTACATGCACACTCACTCTAAAGCTTAGGTTCTTTAATGCTACCCTTCACTCAGAAATGAGAGACTCAGGACTCCCCTGGTGGCCCAGCGGATAACAGTCCACCTGCCACTGCTGAGGACATGGGTTCTGTCCCCGACCCGGGATGTTCCACTTGCTGCAGAGCAACTAAGCCTGTGCCTCACAACTGCTGAGCCCCAGAGCCCATGCTCCCCAACACGGGAAGCCACCCCAGTGAGAAGCCCACTCACGGCAATGAAGAGTAGGCCCTGCTCACCACAGCCAGAGAAAGGCCGCACACAGCAACAAAGGGCCAGTGCCGCCCAAAAAATAAAAGAAATGAGAGACTCAGATGCTCGGCGAAGCCAGGAAATGATGTGAGTGAGCAGTGACCGTGGATGCAAAGCACTAGGAGGATGGGGCCTGCAGAGGAGAGACCATCTCGTGCATGTTCCTTAGAAAGGCTTTGTTCTAATTTGCTTTGTTTTATTCTTTTTTCACTTTAAAAACATTTACTCACCAAGGACAAATTCAGCAGTCTGCCAGTTGACAGCCTCCCAGTGAGTGGATGAACATCGAGGGCTTTGTGAAAAGTCTGACCCAGAAAACCAGCCTTTTTAATTTTTTTTTTCCTTCTGAGGAATAAGTGGATCCTTTCCAATTAGCACTTTGCATCATCTATGGACAAGGAAGTGGGTGATAAAGCTCACAGAGCACACAGTCCTCTGCTCACACTTTCCCACTTCCAGATGCCTCCTACAAAAAACAAATAACCACATTCAAGAATCCACTTTAACTGGTGGGATGTCAGCCTTCCAAGCCTATGCAATAAGACTGCAAAATTCAAGAATACAGAGGTGGTCCCCTCAGTTTCCCCCTTTTAACCAGCCAGGAGCTTCTGAAGCAGCTGGTCCTTAATCAAGCCTCACTAAATGTAACAGAATGAGCAGAGCAGGAAAGGCTGAAGGGACTATGTTTCCTCATAAGCATACACTAATAAGCCCTAACTATGCTTGGAGAAGGCAATGGCAACCCACGCCAGTACTCTTGCCTGGAAAATCCCTTGGATGGAAGAGCCTGGTAGGCTGCTGTCCATGGGGTCGCCAAGAGTCGGGCATGACTGAGCGACTTCACTTTCACTTTTCACTTTCATGCATTGGAGAAGGAAATGGCAACCCACTCCAGTGTTCTTGCCTGGAGAATCCCAGGGATGGGGGAGCCTGGTGGGCTGCCGTCTATGGGGTTGCCCAGAGTTGGACACGACTGAAGCAACTTAGCAGTAGTAGTATGCCCTGTACTTACCTTCATAAGCAACTCCATGCCTACCCGTCCCCTTGGTTACTTGTCCTTCTCACAGGGGACAGTGAGGAGGACTAGCTATAAACCTAAGCTTTACAAACCAAGGTTTCATTCCCGACTCTCCTTTTAAAGGCTACCTGTGTACAAGTCATCCCATTTGTGAGAACTTTGGCTTCCTTAACTGCAAAAGGAATAGTGCCCGTTCAAGATTTGCTGTAAAGTTTAAATGAGTTGATGCCTGGGAGGTGTTCATTGTTCAGTAAATGGTTCTTGTTATGACTTTCTCCAACTTTCAATCTGTCCACCGTTGGACACCCAGCTCCAGTGTTATATTCCCCATCAAGTCTTTTCTATTTTTTTCATTTATTTCATTGAGGTATAATTGATTTACAATGTAGTGTTAATTTCTGCTATACACTGATGCAGATATATATGTATGTGTATATATATACATATATTCTTTTCCATTATGGTTTATTACAGGACAGCAAATATAGTTCCATGTGCTATACAGTAGGACCTTGTTCTTTATCCTCCTCCATCAAATCTTCAATGATCTCAATAGACAGAAGACTTCTTTGATTTTCCTGTGTCTATAAGTCCCATATTTTTCTTTGTTACAACATGTATTTCAATAGGTAAGATAGTTATATAACTTCTATCTAATGAAAATAGTTGTACAATTTCTTTTTTTTTCTATTTTAAGTTATGACGTTCTAAAGGTAAAAGCCATGTCTTGTTCATAGTATAGTATAGTATCTTGCTGATAGAAAGCACTCAGAAACATTCATTGAATAAATTCAACACTCTTTCTAGCCTTTGACTGAAGTATATCTTACAAAACATTAAATTGCATGAGTTGAAATTGTACATGATGATGACAGGGTGCAAAATGAACGTATCCTTGTAAACCACCACTCAGGTTTAATAACAGATGTTACTAGCAGATCTCTAGCACCCTGGAGGCCACCTGTTGAACCTTGCCAGTCATAGCTGCCTGCTCCCACACTGATGACCACTCTTTTGGCAATTAACACCCTATAGTATTTTAGCTTTGTCTGTGATTTAAATGTATGCATCTATTTATGTATAATCCATATGCATAGATAAGAGTGTTTTTTTTGTTTTGTTTTGTTTGTTTTCTGATCAACAGCACTAGCATAACAAGGACTAAAGCACTGCTTCGCAGTTTTAAAATCCCTTTTATTTCGAAAGCACAAGCCCCTCAGTGATGACAGGCACCACTCCAGTAAAACAGCGTCTCTACATTTTCACAGTCTCCCGCTTCCCACTGACAGTTTATAACCCTCAAGAAGCAACTTTTATTTTCCAGTGGAGATGACTGAGGCTCACTTTGCAAGGTGCTCTATGGAACAAGGGTGAGAAGTCCATGTCCTCGCAGAGCTGAAAGCCTTCAACGTCTTAAATTCCTTGGGAACCAAAACAACTGGAAAATTTAATAAAGGACAAGTATGAGGTTTGTACCTCGGGTTTTAGAGGAGACAAGATCTTGCAGTGGATGCAGGAAGCAAGAAAGTTTGTCTCTAAAACATTTCATCTGTGCTTGCACCGGTTAGAGATTAGGGAACCTACCCTGTCTATCTTTGGGGAAGTAAGTATCTGATGAGTTAGCCCACTGGTCCGGCATATTTCCCATGCCTTTTGTTTTGATTACATGTCGAGTCTGCCCCTCCTACCCATCTTGTTGTGGTTGCTTCATTTTGTTTTTAGTTGTAGAAGACCTTTTCTGATAAGTTTCAGCCTTCTTCATAGGTGGTTGTTCTGCACATATTGTGGTTTGGGTGTGCTCATGAGAGGGAATGAGTTTTAGGGCAGAGGGGTCTCTCTATTCCACCATCTGGTTATCCTTCAGTGCCTTTGGTTTTCATTGAGAATAGCCCAGCTGAGTACCTGAGTCAGAACTTGCAGTCTTGAGTTGGAGCCAAGAGAGTTTGTGAGGATGGGAAGAATGAGAATGTAGAAGGTATAAAGAAAGCATCCTTTCATTTACTTATTTATTCATTAACTCAGAAGATTCCCAAACTCCACTCAGCACACAGTCTAGTGGTTTGGAAAGACAGATAAAAATGACAACGATTATGTACCAGATTTTTATTTGGGTAAAGCATAGGTAGTTCCTGAGATAAAAAGAAGAAGAAGAAAGAAGAAGGTAAGAGATTATTTTCATTATTTTAGTTTTAATTTACCGTTCACATTAGATGCTGAGAAAACTCAGGTTTATGAATCTTCCGTCCTTTCCTGAGTGGCAATATGGTTTCCTTGGGAAGATGGCATTTGAGCAAGATCTTGAAGAATGAGTTGGGGTGTAGCAAAGATGCTAGGCTCCTTCTCTGAACGCTGAGGATGTGCTGTGAGGTGTTAGGGTGTAGCAGTCATTGCTAGTGCTCCACCGTGTGTAACAAGCATGAAAACGAAAAGGGTCACCATTATTCAGTTCTAATCGTGATTGCCAGACATGTTACCTTAGAGAGTTAGTTCTAATAGCTACAGAAATCAATGGGAGACCATGCTTTGCTGTAAGTCTTTCAGACAGAGCTGCTACTAATCGCTCTGTAACTATGGGTCTGACCGTGTTATCAACCTTACTTCACAAGTGAGCCTGTTCTGGTGTAATTCTCCTTTTAATAGCTGTTCGTACAGAACAGCAGGGTCACAGTGGCCCTTGGAGACAACTTGTCCAGACTTTTATCACTGGAGCCCTTTCTCCAGACACAATTCTCTTTAATGTTGTAAATAAATCAAAGAGAAGTGTTCAGCGTAAGGAGCCCTCGTGTGTGGCCTGGTCTGTTTAACCACTGCTCAGACTCAGAGCTCCACTGACCCTGGAGGAAGCTTCAAGGGTGTCCTGTCACCTGAGAGAGATTGGTCATTGTCTTTTCTAACACCTTGTTCTTACAGGTGAGGAAATGGATATCCAGCGAAGTTAAGTGATGACTCGAAGTTATACAGCAAGGAGATGTCATAGCGACCACAAAATTCTTGTTGCCTTTCACTCGAACATAGTTAATCTACCAAGTCTCTTTAGTAACAAATAGCCAGAGTTGGATACAAAGTGTAGAGTAAGATTTTGGCCACATAGAATAAAACTCATTTAATCTTTTCATTTTTTGGAACTTCCCTGGAAGTCCAGTGGTTAAGAAGCTGCTTTCTAATGCAAGGGGTGCAGTTTCGATCATGCCTCGTGGACAAAAAAACAAAACATAAAACAGAAACAATATTGTAACAGATGCAATTCAGACTTTAAAAACGGTTCACATCACTAAAAATACTTATTAAAAAAAAAACACCTTCATTTTCTCACATCAGTTTGCAGTACAACAGATCTCAAAACCTCAAGGACTCATGAACAACACAGAATTCTTGACCCCATTCCAGAATTAATAAAGTCTCCTGGATCAGAATGAGAGAACAGGTATTTTATAAGGCCATCCAGATGATTCTGATGTAGCCTGTCAGTCAGTGGGATTAAGATTTGTCACTGGACTTACTGTTCTAGGGGAGTCGGGACTCATTAAACTTTGGAACTCGGAACTTCGTGTGTAGAATATGTGACTGGTATTTCACTTCCTATGAGGGCAAGATGACTTCAGCTAGGGAGGAAGTACATAGAGTTCACGAGCAACTGTAGTTTGGGTGAGCAGTGGGCCTTCCCATTCTGTCTTGTGAGATTTGTGCATAAAACTGATGGGCCTGAAACCATCCCTCCAAGTCCACTGGGAAAGACTATGGAGCCTCATCAATTGTCTCCTTCAGTTTTCTCTCTGGATGTGACCATCTGATGGTAAGAATCGGTTCCAGTATGATTTTGGCCTCCAAAGTTAAGACTACTAAAGATCTCTTGGAAAAGCTCAATGTACAAATATATTATACTTTCATACTGTTTGAATTAGAAAATCCTAATTCATCCTAAGTAGGTAGAGATAGCTTTCTTTATAAAATGATGAGTTTTTCAGACTTAAGAGGGGTCTCAGAAATCACACAGTTTATCTCCTTTTTTTTTTTTTAATAGAGATTGGTTAGGGCTGAGGGCTACCATACGTAGATGGAGGCAGGGCTGGGCCTTGAGTCAAAACCAGGAAAGTGAGTAAATTTTTTTTAAGTGAGTAAATATTTTGAATAACTTATTACATGGTATACAAACTTAAGTTTCCTCCAGAATTTTATATACTGAGTTGGCCACAAAGTTCATTCGAGTTTTTCCGACTTATGGAAAAACCCAAATAAACTTTCACGGTCAATTCAATATATGAAATTTGAAATAGGGAAACCTGGCATGCTGCAGTTCACGGGGTCGCAAAGAGTTGGACATGACAGCAACTGAACAACAGAGCAAAGAGAAACAGAGCGGGCTAAGGAGGACATTTAATGCAAATTAGGTTACAGATTACTTGAGCACTTTTCTAAATCATCACTATTATTTTTCAGCTTGTGTCTATTGTAAATCAAGATTGGCACACAGCGATTTAGGAAAAAGGATTCACCCTGATTAGTTTCTCAGCAAAGGGGTAAAAAAGCAACAAGATAGAACGTGGTTTTTAAGACACTGTGATTTTAGATGGAAAATTTCCTACAAAGAAAGAGCAAAAGGCCAGCATACTAATGGCAGTGAATATCTAGGGGCTGTTCTGAAAACTGCTTGGTCCTTTAAGCAGACATGCAGACTTTCCAAGCATAACTCACACTTCTCAGCAAATTCATTTTACACACTGAAATGCAGCTTTTGACAAAATTCATCATTCCGCCTGCATGTGCCTTTGGCGGTGGCTTAAGGAGCTGTCTCTGACTCCTCTCAAGTCCATCAGCTTATGAAAAAGATTCAAAGGGGCCAACTCTGCCTTCCAGTGAGGACAGAATCAAGAGACTTTGCTGTCCTCCCTGCCCCAGTTACCCCTTTATCTTTTCTTATGGTTTTTGTGGTATTTTTATTTATGCGTTATTTATTTTTGGCTGTGCTGAGTCTTCATTACTGCACACGGGCTTTCTCTTGTTGCAGTGAGCAGGGACTACTTTCTAGTTGTGGCGTGCAGGCTTCTCATTGCAGTGGCTTCTCTTATTGCCGAGCACGGGCTCCAGGCATGAGGCTTCAGTAGTTACAATGCCTGGGCTCAGTACCTGCAGCTCACCAGCTCTAAAACCTGAGCTAAGTAGTGGTGGCACACAGGCTTCGTTGCTCCACAGCATGTGATATCTTCCTGGACCAGGGTTCAAACCCATGTACCTGAGTTGACAGGCAGATTCTTAACCACTGGGCCATCAGGGAAGTCACCCAGAAGCCTCTTTCTGCAGGTTCCCACTAGGAAAGGCAAAGAGGGTTCAGAAAAGGTTGCTTCAGTGATGAGGGAGTTTCAGTGTGTGTAAGCAGGTGTGGCACTTGGCCACATATTGACTTTGGAGCCAGACAGGTCTAGCTTTGGTCCTTGCTTTCTTCTCTGAGATCTTGTGCAAATTATTTCCTCAATCTGATCTTGTTCCATCTCTGGGCCTCAGTTTTCTCATTCAGAAAGTGAGAAAGATAAGAATGCTAGTTTCCTCTCAGATTGGTTTAGTTCATTCTGTTTTTGTACCCAGAGCAAAAATGAGTTCTCCTTCAGTTTAGTCAGTTCAGTTGCTCAGTCATGTCCGACTCTGTGACCCCATGAATTGCAGCACACCAGGCCTCCCTGTCCATCACCAACTCTCGGAGTTCACTCAAACTCATGTCCATCAAGTCGGTGATGCCATCCAGCCGTCTCATCCTCTTTCGTCCCCTTCTCCTCCTGTCCCCAATTCCTCCCAGCATCAGAGTCTTTTCCAATGAGTCAACTCTTCGCATGAGATGGCCGAAGTATTGGAGTTTCAGCTTCAGCATCAGTCCTTCCAATGAACACCCAGGACTGATCTCCTTTAGGATGGACTGGTTGGATCTCCTTGCAGTCCAAGGGACTCTCAAGAGTCTTCTCCAACACCACAGTTCAAAAGCATTAATTCTTTGGCGCTCAGCTTTCTTCACAGTCCAACTCTCACATCCATACATGACCACTGGAAAAACCATAGCCTTGACTAGACGGACCTTTGTTGGCAAAGTAATGTCTCTGCTTTTCAATATACTATCTAGGTTGGTCATAGCTTTCCTTCCAAGGAGTAAGCATCTTTTAATTTCATGGCTGCAGTCACCATCTGCAGTAATTTTGCAGCCCCCCAAAATTAAGTCTGACACTGTTTCCACTGTTTCCCCATCTATTTCCCATGAAGTGATGGGACCAGATGCCATGATCTTCATTTTCTGAATGTTGACCTTTAAGCCAACTTTATCACTCTCCTCTTTCACTTTCATCAAGAGCCTTTTGTGTTCCTCTTCACTTTCTGCCATAAGGGTGGTGTCATCTGCATATCTGAGGTTATTGAGATTTCTCCCGGCAATCTTGATTCCAGCTTGTGTTTCTTCCAGCCCAGCGTTTCTCATGATGTACTCTGCATAGAAATTAAATAAGCAGGGTGACAATATACAGCCTTGATGTACTCCTTTTCCTATTGGGAACCAGTCTGTTGTTCCATTTCCAGTTCTAACTGTTGCTTCCTGACCTGCATACAGGTTTCTCAAGAGGCAGGTCAGGTGGTCTGGTATTCCCATCTCTTGAAGAATTTTCTACAGCTTATTGTGATCCACACAGTCAAAGGCTTTGGCATAGTCAATCAAGCAGAAATAGATGTTTTCCTGGAACTCTCTTGCTTTATCCATGATCCAGCGGATGTTGACAATTTGATCTCTGGTTCCTCTGCCTTTTCTAAAACCAGCTTGAACATCTGGAAGTTCATGTTTCACAAATTGCTGAAGCCTGGCTTGGAGAATTTTGAGCATTACTTTACTAGCATGTGAGATGAGTACAACTGTGTGGTAGTTTGAGCATTCTTTGGCATTGCCTTTCTTTGGGATTGGAATGAAAACTGACCTTTTCCAGTCCCGTGGCCACTGCTGAGTTTTCCAAATTTGCTGGCATACTGAGTGCAGCACTTTCACAGCATCATCTTTCAGGATTTGAAATAGCTCAACTGGAATTCCATCACCTCCACTAGCTTTGTTCATAGTGATGCTTCCTAAGGCCCACTTGACTTCACATTCCAGGATGTCTGGCTCTAGGTGAGTGATCACATCATCGTGACTATCTGGGTCATGAAGATCTTTTTTATACAGTTCTTCTGTGTATTCTTGCCACCTCTTCTTAATATCTTCTGCTTCTGTTAGGTCCATACCATTTTTGTCCATTTTCGAGCCCATCTTTGCATGAAGTGTTCCCTTGGTATCTCTAATTTTCTTGAAGTGATCTCTAGGCTTTCCCATTCTGTTGTTTTCCTCTATTTCTTTGCATTGATCACTGAGGAAGGCTTTCTTATCTCTTCTTGCTATTCTTTGGAACTCAGCATTCAGATGCTTATATCTTTCCTTTCCTCCTTTGCTTTTTGCTTCTCTTCTTTTCACAGCTATTTGTAAGGCCTCCCCAGACAGCCATTTGGCTTTTTTGCATTCTTTTCCATGGGGATGCAACCTTCATCATAGATTTCATTTGATGTCTTTCTTTTGACAGGTATACTAGTTAGCTTATGCTGACTAGTGGACTACCCTAAACCATTTTAAACAAGACTGTTTCCTGAGCTCAGGGTTCCCCCAATTGGCAATTTGAACTGTATTTAGCTGGATGGTGTGTTATGGATTTGGCTGATCTTGGCTGGTCTTGCTCTTGTGACTGCACTTAGCTGGTAAGGCACCCAAGGCTGCCTGTGACAGGGGGTAGGAGAGACCTTTTTGAAGAGGCTGCGTTTGTTCCCACGGAAATAGCAAAGGTGCCAGGAGAGCAAAATGGAAGCTCTAAGACCTCTTGTGTCCCAGGTGTGAAATGAACACTTTTCCTCTGCCACATTCTTTTGGCTCATCAACTCATAAGCCCAGCCCAGATTTAAGGAGCATAAAATACATTCCTTTTCTTGATGGAGGAGCTGAAAGAATTTACGCAATATTTGCCATCTGCCAGGTAAGCCCCTTCTAGATGCAATTTTAATTGACAGAAGGAACACTGTACCGCATGGCAGGATGCTCAACTCTTAGTCACTTCACTGAGTCTATCATCACCTGCAAGAGGGCATTCATAGCAAAAACTTTGTACTTTTAATTTAGAATTGTATCTCCTTGTGATTCATCCCAGAGCTAAGACAAGTATGGATGCCATGCATTTATTTATTGGAGGGTTGGGGACACTTCCTCTTTTTTTCTCTCTCTCTCTCTTTCTGACAGGTGTCCTGGGAAATCCTTCTGGAGTAGCAATCTGGCCTTTTGTCTCATTTTGCCAATCCGATCACCCTAGGGTAGGGCGATTTAACAGGAGTAATTAATCATTGTGTTTTCTGAAATTGGAAGCCAAGGCACATTAGCCTCATACCAGAGAGCATGTATGCAAGTGAGGGGGTTATGAAGGAGTGTGTGTAATGAGAGAGGTGAGAGTCTTATAATTAAGGAGGAGCATAAATAATAATGAAAGTCATTAGTGCCACTCGGTTGAAAGAATGTCATCAATGTAATTGGGGCATTAAAGTGAAATCCATTATGACAAACATTAACACATACAAAGGAGGGGAAAATGTGGTTATCTTGAGTTTGACAGATAGTGTCAGCTTCCAGTGGGGCCCAGATGGCATTCAGGAAAATGTTATGAGCAGTTTTATTTTAATATTTTGGTTATGTGATATTTGGGAATCGAATGACATAAACACATGAGGAATTCTCACATGCCTGGCCTTGAAGAGGCTGGCAGAGAGGGGAGGTCACCAGAGGCAGCAGAAACTGGAGGACTTCCATCGCCATGCACGACGTTTTTTCTTAGGTGTTGCAGTGTAACTCAAGGCATATGATGCAGCCTGGCATTTTTTCCTCTGTGAAATTCCCCATTGAACCACACATGCAGTTTGGATGCTTTCTTTAAAAAATAGCAAAGTGTGGGGAGAGCGACAGGGATGAGAATGAGGACATTTAAACAATTATGCAGGAAATTATATGATGCTAAAATTGAACACGGGCAGACTGTGCAATGGCAGGATTCCCACCCGTGCTGAGCTTTGCAGAGGAGAGGGTGTTGTTGTTTTTTTTTTTTCCTTTCTCTCTGGGACTGTAATTTTTTAGCATAAAATAATTCAGAATATAAAACAAAAGGGAAAAAATTTAAATATGTCTAGAGATGGAGGCAAAGAGAAATAAAAAAGAAGGCAATGGTAAAAAATAAGAGAGAGAATTGAGATGAAGTATATTTGTGTGTGTGTGTGTGTGTGTGTGTGTGTGTGTGTGTGTGTTCGAAAGGAGGAAATGATAAATGATGGCAGTGGTTTGCAAAGAGATATGTTCTCTGGGGTTTCTTTCCAGGGTAGGAAAGACTCAAGGGGATGGAGTCTCTGCCAGCAGGGGTATCCTGAGGATTCAATGAGTCTATATATGTCAAAGACTTAGCACACTGACTAATGGTAAACCCTCGATAAATGGGAGCTGTAATTACTATTATTATAATGTTATTGTTTGTCAAGGCTGGTAGAGCAGTCCATATACAGGGGGTCTAGATTATTCATGCATGATGGGGAAGAGGAGAAATACACTGACATCGATGTCAAACCCACTGTATGCAAAGAGATTTAGATAATATGTTAGCTCATTTAATCCACATAGCAAAGCTCCTCAGCAGGTATTATTGCCTATAATCAAGGAGACAAAGGCTCAGATAGTTTAGCGCATATAAAGCAGTTAAAACAGTGACTGTCACATAATAAAGGCTCAATAAATGTTAGCTCTTATGATTGCCATAAAAGCTGTGTAACTCGAAGTTACACAGTCAGCCACTGGAAGAGTCAAGATTGAAATCCTTCTCTCTTTTATTCTAGTCACACCAAACTGTCTCTCACTTGACTCACCTGGAACAAACTGCACCCCCACAGATGAACATTCTAGGGTAAGAAGGCCACGGAGACAGCTGGGATGTGATGGAAAGTCCTTGAAGCTTGGAGCCAGATATTTAAGATGAGATCCCTGCTACTGCGCCCTTGATGCGTGGTTCATGTAGACTACATGCAGTCACAGTGCCCAGAGTTCCCTTTAAGGAAGGACCGAGTTATCCCAGTTACTCGGAAAACTGTTAGTGGACCTCATATAAAGGCACGGCCCTTAGTGAGACAGTCCATACTTGATCTTGATGACTGATGGCTGTGGAATGTAAAGGTACAGACATCCCAACTTGGAAGGAACAACTCAGAGGGGCCATTATAGCTCTAGGGCTCCTTGCGTGCAGGGGTGTCTGTGTGTGTGGAATGAGTGTTGGCCAAAGCTGTCAAATGTCCAACAAGACAACTCTACTCCACCTTTATTCCCGTCTTTTCCATCCCTTCCACAAGAACAGACCTCAAGCACTCTTTCTAATCAACGTTTTGCAGATTAAACTCTAGTTCAGAATCTGCTTCCTGGGGAACCCGAGTGGAGATAGTTTTGAATCTGCAAAGGGAGGTGGTATGGTAGTTCCCGAAGATATTTCTGTGAGGAGCTGAGAAGGGAGCTAGTCAGACTGTTCAGGCAGGAACACAGAGGTGAGAGCATAAGAAAGTTTCAGAAAATACTGATTAAAGGAAAGATGGTGAGCACTCATCCTAACGCATGTAAAGCAGTTACAGGATCATTCGGAAGACTGAGGAATTTCAGTCAGCATCTCCATCCTACCCTGAGGAGATGCCATCATGCATTCAGTTAATCCCTAGAGGGGCTTGCCAGGAGGCAAAAGATATTGTTTGGGTGACAATGTCTTGTTGAACTTCCCCCACAAATGTGCTCTAATGTAGGGGGAAAACTGTTTAAAATGAACATCATAGGAAGAACAAAAGAAAGTCGTAAAACAGCAATGTTTAAACCTAGGAGGAAATGTAGAGAATAGGCTTGTGTCTTCATGTAGGAAGCCTGATTTAAGAGGCTAAATACTAAGTAATAATAAAAAATAACAGCGAGTGTATCTAAGGAGGAATAATAGAAGCTAGTTTGAGAGACTGGCTTAATTTTGTCTGTTTCCTCATTTGTTTTTAAATTCCATTATTTATCTTAAAATAGATGAATAACATAAAATATGACCTCATTCTTTGGTATTGCCTTTCTTTGGGATTGGAATGAAAACCAACCTTTTCCAGTCCTGTGGCCACTGCTGAGTTTTCCAAATTTACTGGCATATTGAGTGCAGCTTTTTAACAGCATCATCTTTTAGGACTTGAAATAGCTCAACCAGAATTCCATCACTTCCACTAGCTTTGTTCAGAGTGATGCTTCCTAAGGCCCACTTGACTTCGCATTCCAGGATGTCTGGCTCTAGGTGAGTGAATACAGCAGTATGGTTATCTGGGTCATGAGATCTTTTTTGTATAGTTCTTCTGTGTATTCTTGCCACCTCTTCTTAATCTGAGAAATCAGTATGCAGGTCAGGAAGCAACAGTTAGAATTAGACATGGAAAAACAGACTGGTTCCAAACTGGGAAAGGAAAGAAGTACATCAAGGCTGTATATTGTCACCCTGCTTATTTAACTTCTGTGCAGAGTACATCATGCAAAATGTCAGGCTGGATGAAGCAGAAGCTGAAATGAAGATTGCCAGGAGAAATATCAGTAACCTCAGATATGCAGAAGACACCACCCTTATGGCAGAAAGTGCAGAAGAACTAAAGAGCCTCTTAATGAAAGTGAAAGAGGAGAGTGAAAAAGTTGGCTTAGAGCTCAACATTCAGAAAACTAAGATCATGGCAACTAGTCCCATCACTCCATGGCAAAAGATGGGGAAACAATGGAAACAGTGAGAGACTTTATTTTGGGGGGCTCCAAAATCACTGCAGATGGTAATTGCAGCCATGAAATTAAAAGATGCTTGCTCCTTGGAAGAAAACCTATGACCAACCTAGACAGCATATTAACAAGCAGAGACATTACTTTGCCAACTAAGGTCTATCTAGTCAAGGGTATGTTTTTTCCAGTGGTCATGTATGGATGTGAGACTATAAAGAAAGCTGAGTGCCAAAGAATTGATGCTTTTGAACTGTGGTGTTGGAGAAGACTCTTGAGAGCCCCTTGGACTGCAAGGAGATCCAGCCAGTCCATCTAAAGGAAATCAGTCCTGAATATTCACTGGAACCTGAAACGCCAATACTTTAGCCACCTGATCCAAAGAACTGACTCATTTGAAAAACCCTGATGCTGGGAAAGATTCAAGGCGGGAGGAGAAGGGGACAACAGAGTACGAGATGGTTGGATGGCTTCACCAACTCGATGGACAGGAGGTTGAGTGAGCTCTGGGAGTTGGTGATGGACAGGGAAGCCTGATGTGCTGCAGTGTTTGGAGTCGAGAAGAGTCGGACATGACTAAACGACTGAACTGAACTGAATGATGACCTCATAGTCAAAAAGAAGCAAGTTATTGGCTTAAGGATCCAATCCTAAAGGACTTGATCCTACTCACCATAGAGGTTTCCTTTTGGGAATAGAAAAAGTTGGGGGGCTAGAGATTCTGTTAGTGAGTATAATATTTGCTTTTTTATTTTTTAAAATAATTTTCAGTAGCTTTTTATGTCTTTTTAACTTATACTATTCTTTGACATATCATTTTTTCAAGCTTTTAAAAATTTTTTGTAGAAAATCTTTTCTGGCTTATTTTCAAATCAAACAAAAGAAATCTCTCATTTATAGCAATGTTACTCTTATATGTCCTATTAGAGTGTTTATTTCTATATTTTTTTCTTTATTTTCTTAGAGAATTACCTGATTTTCAAGGAATGAACTATTTTTTGAAAAATGATCTTTCTTATAATTAAAATAAAACAAAAATAATTTTATCATTATCCTTTTATATTGCTTTCATTACTGGTTGAACTATACTTGTCTTTCTTTTTCAGTTGGGTATTTAGATAATCACATCAATTATGTTTCCAAATATCTATCTCTTTACCTACCTACCTATCTCTATCCATTGTTTGTAGGGATATGAAATCCCCTCTGAGCACAGCTTTAGCTACTTCCCAATAGCTTGAAAACAGGTCATTTATTTTAAATAATTTTATCTGTATTTTATCAAATTTATTATTTCAAAGTAGAAAATATAATTTCTCAACATGTTTTGGAGAGCATTAGCCATTAATATATTATTGATTTTTGCTTTGATTTCATCAGGGTCAGAAAATATGTTGTCCATATTTTTAAAAATTAAAGATAATTGCCTGTTGCCTAGCACACAATCTGTTTTTATAATGTTTCATTGGTTTGGGTTTTAAAAAAAAAAAAAGTCTATTTTTTCCTTTGAAAGATATGAGCTGCTTTTGAGAGTTTTTTCATCGTACTTATTAATAGTACAATCATATCTTTACTATTTTTCCCTTTTTTTAGGAAAAAAGTTCCAAAGTCTCTCCTATGGATCCGCCCACTTTAGCTTTACATATTTGTAAAGCTGCTGCAAAATCTCTCTCTACATTTTCAAAATCCATAATGAGAAATGGATTCCTTCCCATCCAGATGGATTTTTATTTTCAAAAATTTCTAAAGAAATGCCACCAGCCCTAGAAAAGGTGATACTTCCAGCTGGCCTGGCAATCACCAGGTGTTGATGCCATCTCTCTTCCCTCCTGGTCCTTTGCCAGACTTGGCTAATTGATCAAGGTCTTCCTTCCTGCAGAGTCCAGATGCTACCTTGGAATATAGTGCTCTAGTCAGTTCCTACCAACCAGTCACAGTTTGCCCTTCATTTAAAACCTATTTGCCTTCTCTGTTCAAAACATTATTAGTCAAGGTAAGAAAATAAAGTTGACCAATGCCTGCTAGGTTTGGAGAGATGCCTCAGATTAATATTACCTGTCAAGCTATTATTCAAAGCAGTTAGCCAACACAGTTTAACATGGGAAATCTCAAGGTAAAAAAGTATCCTTGAGACCTTCTCAAAATACTTAGTTGACAAGATCCAGACAAACACGAGATGAATCAACATAAACATTAAAGAAACTATGGTCATGGAATCCATCAAAATAAGGTTAAACAATTATAGTTACAGGACAGATATACATAGTTTATTCTTTGACCATGGAAATAAAGAATGTTACTGGCTGAAAATAAGTTAAAATAGCTAATCTGTAATTATTGGAAGAATATTGTTGGGGAAGGGAAAAAGCTGTTGATCTCACCTAATCTTTTTTAAAATGGTAACTAATGATGACATTTGGTAGGAGGGAAGGTTCTTATCTATGGAATTACCTTAACAGAACACCCATGGGTTAGAATTGCCTGTGATGAACAAGACCAGTACAAATGGACTCATGAAACCTCTGTGCGTGTGTGTGTGTGTGTGTGTGTGTTCAGTTGTGTCCAACTCTGCAACCCCATGAAATATAGCCCCACCCCCCACCCCAGGTGCGGCTGTCCTTGAGATTTTCCAGGCAAGAATACTGGAATGGGTCGCCTTTTCCTACTCCAGGGATCTTCCCAACCCAGGGATCAAACTTACATCTCCTGCATTGGCAGGCAGATTCTGGCAAGTCCCATTATAAAACATAATTCCCAAAAAATATTATATAAGATGTATGACTGTCTGGAATATCAAATGAAAATGTTTCGTGACCAAAATGTTTTCCGCTGTGTAAGACTGGCAGATTTCAATCAGAGGCCTCATTTATTGCTCTGGTCCAAAGACCTCTCACCTTGGCAAAGGAAGGAAGAACCTGAGGAATCATGAATGGTCTTTGGAACCTCTGTTTGCTTTGGTTGAGCTTCTCAATTCTTGCATATTAAAGTATTATTAATAGTAAAGCTTGATTGGTAAGGATATTCATTTGCTTGACTCATATCTTACAATCAGCTCTTCATATTTGCTGAGAAATTGGGGAGACATATGGATAGACGTGGCACTTCCCAGGTGACTCAGTGGTAAAGAATCCACCTGCCAATGTAGGAGACATGGGTTCAATCCCTGGGTCAGAAAGATTCCCTGGAGAAGGGAATGGTAACCCACTCCAGTATTTTTACCTGGGAAATCTCAGACAGAGGAGCCTGGCAGGCTACAGTCCTTAGGACCGCAGAGATGGATACAACCAACTGAACAAGCATGCACATGGAGACAGAAGTGCAAAACTGCATGTTTCTTCTTTCTAAGTGTGGAATCCACCAAAACTGAAACATGGGACTGACAAAATGGTTTACTCTCAGCCTGTTACTGTTTTCCATAGTATTTTTTACATACTTACAGGATTTGGGGGCAATCCCACCACTCAGAGTGTAAAATGTTCGCCTATTATTTAACAAATCATTCCGTTTTCTTCTGTTTCTCCTCACTCTGTACCCAAGTAAGTTATTATTATTACGAGTAGCATGTGCTATAAAATTCCTCTGAAAGGCTTTGTTTATATCTGCCTACTTACCTACTGGCTACCTACATACCTATATTTTTTGTTTAAGGAGAACACACACATTACAAAGATTATTTAACCTTAAATTCTTTATAATGTCTGTAAATAATTTTCAAATAATAAATAGTTATTTAGTTAAGAAATACTTGCGAGATGCTTAGTTAGGACTGATCTGACGAGCATAAGAGCCTCTGGTATGCTAGAGGATAGAAAAGAAAATGAGTAAAATGTGGTACGCAGCATTCCCAATCCTAGCACTTTTGTCTCCAGTCTGGTACTTCATGCAACCTTCTAGAATGTTCATTCTGCCTTATATTTTCTACATGCAAAGCCACTGACAATGTGCTAAGCACTATTTTAAGTGATGATAAGAAGAAAAAGGACAGAAAATCTTACCTCAAAGAGTCCAAAGTAAAAGTTACAATGTGGGGGACTGTTAAAGGTAGCAAACTCTGTATAAATTGCCACTTGGGGACTTCGAAGAGGAGGCAGTAACTCTGTTTAGAGCAGCTAAGGAAGGTCTTCCACGAAGAAGAGACCAGTATACAAACAGGGACCTCTAATTCACGGTTTATAGGGAAGTTTTAAGACTTTGACATTTCACTGTTCAAAATAACACCTTGAATGGAGTGCAGAATACAATATCACACCTGATTGAAACAGTCCTGAAGAAGAACCACAGTTTCCTCTATAGTTACATAATAGAATCTGAAGAACGCAAAGTAACAAATAGAGATGTGTGGATCACAGTCCTGACCCCAACACTTGTAGACCTTAACAGAACATTGCAAATATGCAAATTTGCAGTGACATACACTCTGGGTTTCATTTTCTTCTTCAGATAAGAAGTGGGGTTGAATTGGGTTATCCAATATTTTTTGAAAACAGGAATGTGAAGCATAGTTCAATGTTACCAAGACTAAGAAAAAATTTATACCGAAAGAGAGACTGTAACCAAAACCTACCCTAGGAGGTATTGGCTTAGCAATCAGGCAGCAGATGTAAGAAGACTGATAGAAGAGGCTGAAAAGAGCAAAATGTCTGACAAAATTGTTACCTCCAGTAACTAGGAAGCAAATCACATCCCTTACATACATGAGGGCATAGGGGGAAAGTTATGAAGATAGAACATGTTATTAACGTGTGTAGAATATTATTGGATGCTTTGGCAAAGTGTTTAAAAAAGGGATTAAATCCAGATAGACTGGGCTGGTTTCAAAATAAAAATGAAAGAAGCAAAAGTTCTGTTAGAAAAGTATACTGCTTCTAAATTCTGCTGCTGCTGCTGCTGCTAAGTTGCTTCACTCGTGTCCGACTCTGTGACCTCAAAGACAGCAGCCCACCAGGTTTCCCTGTCCCTGGGATTCTCCAGGCAAGACCACTGGAGTGGGTTGCCATTTCCTTCTCTAATGCATGAAAGTGAAAACTGAAAGTGAAGTCGCTCAGTCATGTCCGACTCTTAGCAATCCCACGGACTGCAGCCTACCAGGCTCCTCCGTCCATGGGATTTTCCAGGCAAGAGTACTGGAGTGGGGTGCCATTGCCTTTTCCGTCTAAATCCTAGTGAAGTGGGAAATAAAGTGGCTTTGAATGGAAATATGCTCATTAAAGCTAATCCACTGATTGAAATGATGTTAAGCAAAAAGCAACATGAATGTTATTTCATACATAAGTTAAAATTTTTCAGTGCATTATTTTGCTTCAGGGAAAAGATTGAAATAAATATGTTGATTAGTTGGTATTTGGGATTGTCCCCCAAATGACAAGTAAGTGAGTTCTGTTTGGCTTTTACATGTGTTATTGCAGATAACGTCTTGAAAATACCCTAGAGAGAGAACCAGAGGTTTAGGAGTGGCGGGTGGGCAGGGCATGGAGGAGGGCTAGAAAAGTTTAGAAAACCGCCATAAGTACATAGAATTTACTGAAATCATACTATAAGAAGTCAAGTTAGTTTCGAAAGATAGTTACAAAGAAAGCAAGAGCTTGAGACTTAAAATGACCCTTTGGCTCTCAAATTTCTGCAGGAAAGAGGCAGAATAAAAAAGTTGTATGGCCTTCAACGATGGCCAAAGAGGATGATGGAAAAAGAACCACCTCCCAGAAGGCATTGTCTAGAGACCCGATGAGCAAAAACAAGGTTGTTTCTACACAAGACCGGAATCAAGACTTGAAGAATTCTCTGTATCCGGAGAGTGGAAGACCTTAAGAAGGTCGCCCAGAGGATTTTAAAGTTTGCTCCTAACCTATGGGTGGTATGTATCTCCCATTCTTTCCACTTCCCAGGGAGGTATGTTTACTGTGGTTACTCTCTCCTGTGTAATCTCTGCATTTAGGGGTGGGTTGAGACGGTGACAGGAAATTCCTTTTAATTCACAAATTTCTATAGCATTCTAGGAAAGTCCTTGTGGACCTGATATAGTAATTACCACACATCACTAGGAGATCCTAGACTTTGAAATAAATATGTTGAATAGTTGGAATTTGGGATTGTCTCCCATGACAAGTGAGTTTTTTTATTGTTGTTTGTTTTCTCAATGTGCAAGAAGAAGGGAACAAAGACCTACATGGTGATCACTAGGATGAAAACTTATGGTATTTATATATTTATATGTCTCAAATTTAAAAATATCAAGGATATCTGAATTTAATAATTAGCATTCATGTCTAGGTGTTTGATAGCTCAGCCATGCTTGCATGAGTAGTAATATAAAGGTATATATACTATATAAATTAATGTGCACTGATTCTGTAGCATTTGCTTTTCTTGCCTACACTTCAGGTAAAATCAATAATTATGTTTTTATATAAAGTTTGTCCCCTTTTGAACTTTGTGTTCAAGTCAGGGTCAAACCTGGGTTTCCTGCACTGCAGGCGACTTCTTTGCTGTCTGAGCTGCTTGAGAAGCCCAACATCAGTAACAGACAAGATTAAAATATAAAATAAAAATGCATTCAAAGTGCTGACAATTTGAACATGAAACAAGTGTAAAAAATCAAAAACTGTAGAATTTAGATGTTCAGGAATGTTATTTTTCTTCTAGAGTATTTATTATTTTTATTAAAAATAAAAAATAAAATCACTAATTTGAATAAAGTATAATAAATTTTCATTTATATTTTTAAAATTATTTAAATCAAATTCATTACTTCTTAGACATAAAACTAATCACAAGTCTAGCCTTTAATGTCCATCTAGTTTCCAATGTAAACCATCAGTATTGCCCTTTAGGCATGTTATACAATTTTATCATATACAAATACAAGACAGCCCATTAAATTTGGATTACAGATAAATAGCAATAATTTTTCATGCATGTGTACTCCGATACTGCATTCACACATACTTACTTGAAAAAAGTTACTCATTTTTTAATCTAAAATTTAAATTACACTGATTGTCCTATATTTTATCTGGAAATGTACATGTAAATTTAAGAGTAATAGAATTTGCTTACTGCAACATGTTCCAGAGTCACTAGATACAACTGTTGCAAATAGTGTGGTGATACATAAATGAATATCTGAGGAGGAATTAATTGAAAACCACAAGTAGCAGCAAAACAGACACTTGGCAATACAGAGAACATATTTCAATATATTAAAAAAAATTAAATTCACACCCGGAGGATAGATATGACATGTTAATTAATTTGTGTTTTCTCTTACCTCAGTGCTTCCACTGCTCAAATTCTGCCTGCATTCCAAAGCTGCATCCGTCTCCATACTTAGCAATGTCAGGTATTTTCAAGGTAGTCAAACATAGGTGTCTTCTGTCTCTAGGCCATAAGGCAGAAGTCTTAGAGAAGGGTTCCCCTAACACCTGGGACCTAAAATGAGGTTAGTCGTGGGAGTGGAAGTTAAGTGGTATGACTTAGTACTCTACTGTGCCAAGTCTTTAATCTTCAATGTCTCTGAGGCGCATGTATCCCTTAATATGTGAGTGTGTCCTCATAAAATCCTGGGCTCTTGAATGCCCAGGACCCAAAGTAGACATCCCATATAGCCAGGTGTAAAATGAATAAATTTAGATAAATTAAATTTCTTTCCAACTATCCATGCTCTGACAGTTTTCCAGTCCTCCTGTTGGCCCCCTTTAATCCATGTGATGGACTGTGGACAGAAGTATACACCGTGTGTCATGTCTGTGCTGTCTCAGAGCTGGTATGCCATCCTTCAGCCCTCTCCAGTCATAGCTTTGTTGAACTGGCAGCACAAGCCAGGACTAGAAGGCCTCCATTTCAGATCAAGTAGAAAAGAGCATAGCACCAACCCACATTAAATATGTAGCCCCCCAAAGAAGTCTGTTAGGAAAAAACAAAAGGATTTTGGAGGTATATTCCTTTCCTCAAAGCATAGCCTGGCATAATCTGAATAATATCAGTTCTATAATTTAAAAGAGTTTTACACATTCCCAGATTATGTACCCACCTGAGTTTGGTGGGTTCTTTTTTTTTTTGAATTGTAGTTTGTGCTTTTTAAATTTTCATTTAAATATTTTATCAAACAAATTTTATTTTAGTGTTGCATACACTGTACTTGGTCTTCCCGGGTGGCTCGGCAATAAAGAATCTGCCTGCAATGCAGGAGACCTGGGCTCAGTCCCTGGGGCAGGAATATCCCTTGGAGGAAGGCATGGCACACCACTCCAGTATTCTTGCCTGGAGTATCCTATGGACAGAGGAGCCTGGCAGGCTACAGTCTGTGGGGTTGCAAAGATTCGGACACAGCTGAGCCACTGAGCACCCTCACATTCATGAACCAGTGGGTCTCTTACATCAATAACACTGTTTCAGGTTAAGCTGAGTGGTAAGTAAAGATAAAGGTTAGAGGTGGTATAGTTCTGTTTTTTTTTTCTTTTTTCCATTATTCTTTTCCTTAACTATGTGATATGTATCATAAACAGCTTATTAAAGTCAACACAAAAGAATCCCAAGATCTAGCAACTTGCAGGCCACAGTCAAGTCAAAATTTCCACTCTAAGGTGGAAATGACTCATTGAAATCTCATAATGATTTGATAGCTGATTCAGGACCAAAATTCTGGTCTCCTAAAATCTGTTCTTGGCATTTTTACTCCAGTATATGTTGCTGTCTCCCAGACTAACCAGTACAGTGTTTATACATCAGAGAATCTAGGTTGTGCTTTGGTGATACAAAATCTGTAAGAGTCAGTGGCTTAAAACAATTTTTTTCCTGCTCTGTTTATTTGGGAGACATAGGTCAGTGTTGACGTCTAGTCCACTTCAGGGATGCCGTCTGATGCAGGCTCCATCACCGTGGAGCTGGACTGTCTGACCTCTGACCCACTCTGTGTCTGTGTGGAGGCCAGGAGAACCCAGAGGATTTCACAGAGGCTTCTCACTGCCCCGGCCCAGAAACAGTATGTACAGTCACATTCACTTGTCCTTGGTGAGAATTTGTGATGTGTTCACTCCTGAATGCAAGAAGGCCAGGGCATGTGCTGTCCTCTAAGGGAGAGAAGAAATGGGTGAGGTGAGCACTGGGTTACAACTGCATGTGATGAAATGGAAGTAACTGAATTGATAGACTGACAATTTCTCTTTTTATTTTTAATTTTATTGGAGTATAGTTGATTTACAATGTTGTATTAGTTTCAGATATACAGCAAAGTGATCCAGTTATACTTAAACATATATTCATTCTTTGTCAGACTTTTTCCCCATATGAGTTATCACAGAATATTGAGTCGAGTTCCCTGGTGCTATGCAATAGGTCCTTGTTGGTTATCTATCTTACATATAGTAGTGTGTGTATGTTAATCCCAAGCTCCTGATTTATCCCTCCTCCCTTTTGATAAATATGATTGTTTTCAATATCTATAAGTCTGTTTGTATTTTGCAAATAAGTTCATTACATTTTTAAAATTTAGATTCTACATATTAGTGATATCATGTGATATTTGTCTTTGTCTGATTTACTTTACTAAGTATGATAATCTCCAGGCCCATCCAAGTTGCTGCAAATGGCATTATTTTGTTCTTTTTTTACAGCTGAGTAATAGTCTTCTGCGTGTACCGCGTCTTCTTTATCCATTCCTCTGTCAAGAGACACTTAGATTGCTTCCGTGGTTTGGCCATTGTAAATAGTGCTGCAATGAACATTGGGGTGCATTCTTATCAAAGGATGGTTTTCTCCAGATATATGCCCAGAAGTGGGATTGCTGGATGATATGGTAGCTCTATTTTTAGGTTTTTTTTTTAATATAAATTTATTTACTTTAATTGAGGCTAATTACTTTACAATATTGAGTGGTTTTTGCCATACATTGACATGAATCCACCATGGGTGTACATGTGTCCCCCATCCTGAACCCCCCTCCCACCTCCCTCCCCATACCATCCCTCTGGGTCATCCCAGTGCACCAGCCCTGAGCACCCTGTCTCATGCATCGGAACTGAACTGGTGATTTGTTTCACATATGATAATATACATGATTCAGTGACATTCTCCCAAACCATCCCACCCTCACCCTCTCCCACAGAGTCCAAAAGACTGTTCTATACATCTGTGTCTCTTTTGCTGTCTCATATACAGGGTTATCGTTACCATCTTTCTAAATTCCATATATATGTGTTAGTATACTGTATTGGTGTTTTTCTTTCTGGCTTACTTTACTCAGTATAATAGGCTCCAATTTCATCCCCCTCATTAGAACTGATTCAGATGTATTCTTTTTAATGGCTGCGTAATACTCCATTGTGTATATGTACCACAGCTTTCTTATTCATGTGTCTGCTGATGGACATCTAGGTTGCTTCCATGTCCTGGCTATTGTAAACAGTGCTGCGATGAACATTGGGGTACACGTGTCTCTTTCAATTCTGGTTTCCTCAGTGTATATGCCCAGCAGTGGGATTGCTGGGTCATATGGCAGTTCTATTTCCAGTTTTTTAAGGAATCTCAACACTGTTCTCCATAGTGGCTGTACTGGTTTGCATTCCCACCAGCAGTGTAAGGGGGTTCCCTTTTCTCCACACCCTCTCCAGCATTTGCTGTTTGTAGGCTTACTGATGATAACCATTCTTACTGGTGTGAGGTAAGAGCTTATTGTAAGGTATTGTTTTCATCTGCATTTTTCTGATAGTGATTTCGAGAATGTTTCCATGTGCCCTTTGGCCATCTGTATCAGACTGGTGATTTCTTACCTGATGATTTCTCTCCCACAGAAGCTTCTGGTTTCCTAACAAATTTCTGACATCTTGTGTCTGTACCCTTATTCTGAGAATTGAATCAAAGGATAAGTATATGACAAATCAGTGATTTGGGCTCTTTGTGCTTAAAATGGTTAAAACGATAAGGAAAAAAAAGAAAAAGAAGAAGATGCAAAAATGCTATAGAGGCTCGCTCATGGCTCCTAGGGATCTGCTTTATTTCTGGGTGAAAGAGAGCAGAGTCCACCAAAACAGGGCAATTTCTTGGCCTGAAAGGGTTCACTCAGCTGTCTCAAAAATTTACCATTTTTTTTAATAGAAAAAAAAGTGTTTGGTGTCTGTGTTAAGGAAAAAATCTAAAGCAAAAATGTAATTGGTAAACTCACAAAACTTTTAATTCTCTTTCCAAAAGGGAAATTTTGCCTTAACTTAAAAATATACACAGAACAATGTTTTGTATGTTTTTAATAGTGTATTTATTTTTGCTATTGTATATAATTTCTACCAGGGAGGCAAAGGTCAACCAGCTCTTGAATAAAGATTAGTAATCAAAAGAAAAGACATTCTGAGGCTGATGTAGCATCTTTGAATCTAGAATTATGCCAAAATGTAAAATAAAGACATGGTCGATAAGCAATTCAGATTTAAAGACTTACCCTCCCAAGGGATAATCCTCCAGTTTGGAGACCACACTCTCCAATAGCTTTCACTTGTGTGTAACACATGTTTTGTCTTGAACACTCTACTCTGCTGTCATTAATATATTGAAATATCCAGTGTCATGAAAATAATCCCCATGACTTATTATATAGAAAAACAAGGAGCGTTTTTTGAAGTGATATGCATTTTTCAATCCATTTATGCAAAATAGACATATATATTTATGGATATGTACAGAAATTGGCTAGGCATAAAAGTGATGGCTGGTGGTGGTGGTATTTTGGGAGATTTTATTTTGTTCCTTCTTAATTTTGATTCCCACCCTCTTTTTTTTTTTTTTTTTTTGGTGATAAATCTCTATAGATTTTGCAAGTGCACATTTATTTCCAAAGTTAAACAAGTTCTTCAGAGAGTAGCTTTTGAGAACAAATTGTACATTCATGTCGCATTCTAAAGCTGTACATTGTGCTTCTTTAGATGCTGGATATTGGCCTACAGCTGGGTTTCCAATAAGATCATAGTACTCTTGAAATAGTAACACTGAATATGTTTTCCCTTTTAAACACATATGCACACACACACACACACACACCATTAAAAGTTATGAAGAACAGTTGAAAATGCCAAATGTGCTATATTTTATTAGAGATGAATTATAGCTATTTTATTCTAGGGGCTAATTCACAGACCTTTAATATTATGTCATTATGAGGAAGCCAGATATATTATTTCAGTTCTGAATAACTCAGTAACCTTCTTGTCTTCCTTTGTGTGAAAAAAGGGAACAGTGTCCATTGCAGTGTCCATTGCTGTATCTCAGGACCAGGAATGTAGAACTAGAGACAGGATTACACAGGGCTTTGGCAGATGCTAGGTTATGGGATCATTCTTTGCATGGCAGGAGGAAACATTTTCCTCTGCCCTTCCCAATATTCCCTCGATGCTTCTGCTTCATTGATGCTTTCCGTTCTGGGCTCAGTTTTTAAAAATCGAAAGCATCTTCCATGAGTTCCATAGGAAGCTGAAAACACTTCATGCTGAAGAGACCCCAGAGGGCAGTGCCCACCTCAGGCAGGTAAGGAGGCCACTGGACATCCTGCCTGAGCGCATGCCTGCTCTGCAGTCAGAGTCCCTGCATCTGAGCGCCCTCCTGCCTGGAACACAGGCCTCAGCCATGCAGAAGTCACGGGCCCCTCAGGGCAATAGATACAGAGAGGGAAGATGCACAGTACTCTGGGGGTGGGGGGGGCAGCAGGAGCCCAAACCTCCAAATATTAAGGTTGTGTCTAAATGCTGGTATTTCTATCCCAAAAGATGCTGAAAAGAAATATGCAGTTCAGCCAACAGCCTTTCCTGTCTTCCGATGCTCAGATGAAAGGTTTCCTAAGCTTCTCTCAGCTCTTTCTTCTCATTGTCCCTCCTCTGATTTAGATGCGTCTCCATGAAAATACTGCACAGGTTCGTTTTTGAGGAAATTTCTGAGTTTGCCCTGTCAGCCAAGCATCACCGTGTGTGTATGTGCCGGCCAGCTTTCATTTCTGGTCTGCCTGTGAGAACACCAAGGGTTCGTGAAGATCATTTTCTTGTACTGTGCACAGCAGACTCCAGAAGGATCTGTGCCATCAGAACATTTGGTTTCTAGGCTCCCAAGTCCTCTTTGTTTTTGATCGTGACATTTCTTCATGCTCAGATGCATACGTGATGTAACATTCTTTGTTGATGTTCTGCAATGTGTTTTAGAGTTATTTTGGCTTAGCACTAATTAAGAATGGGGAACTCAACTTTTCTGGTTAAAATGTTACTCTCCCCCACCCTCCCTTCTGACTCCCCTGGCTTTCTGTACCAGGCATATCTGTAGGGCGTTAAACCCAAGACTGGTATTTAATAGACCCTAGACTGTTTTGTTGGAAACAGGGCAAATGAGAATTCTCTCTATGGGGTTTGTGGGTCTTTGTTGTAATGGGGAAGAATGCCCTAAAGGGGAGTTCCTAGCAGCCTAATTGTTGAGAAATGATGGAAGTTCAACAGCATGGAAATTCTACTTCTCGCTTCAGCTGAAAAGGTGCTTATAAAGGTAGCTGGGCTATTTTAGCGATTTGCCTTATTTTGAAAATCCAATTTGAAAGCTTCATTAAAGGGCACTAATTTGGTGTCTTAAGGGAATATGTGTAAAGGAGCTTGTCGACAGTCTAAGATGTTTGCCAGTGTGTAGGCGAGCTCAACCCCCCAAGCTGGGGTTACTTGGTTACCTGTATGCCCTTTCATTTCAAATGTGATATGAAATAAATTCAAAAGCATCCAGACTAAAAGAGTAACAACACAGCTTCTGCAAACACCTTCTGCTTGCTGCACAACAGGTCCGTAAATCAAGAGATGAGTTGTTGGGACAAGGAATAGAGACTTTATCCAGAGAGCCAAAAGACAGAAAAGATGGCAGACTAATGTCCTAGAAACCCATCTTACCCCAGTAATAATATAGACTTTTTTAATACTGAAAAGGGGAGGGATATGGTTGGTTGTTGTTACATATTTCTTGGTGCAGGAATCCTTTGTTCTTGCAGCTGTCCAGATAGGTCAGGTCATGATGTTCCTGTAAACCTCCAACATGACAAATGTTATTTTCTGTTCTGCAGAAACTTTCTTGTATCTCTATATGAATGGGAAAGTGTTATACTCTTAAAGGTCAGAGCTTTGAGAATGGGCTATCCTGTATATTTCAAGCTGTAGGCAACATTCTTAACTCAAAGCAAAAGCAACAGAATAGAAAAGCTTTAAGTAAAAGAAACAGACCTAATATGGAGTCAGATTTGTTCTTCCCTATGACACTTCCTTGTTCCCCCATTTCCACCACTTCTCACCCCTAAGGGTAGGATGTTTTCAGTGCAGAAATACCTCTGCATGGACATCAGCATCATAGATATCATTCAGAAGTCCAGTAAGGAAGACAACAGTTTTACTGAGTTTGCTGCTGCTGCTGCTGGTGCTAAGTTGCTTCAGTCGTGTCCAACTCTGTGCGACCCCATGGACGGCAGCCCAGGCCGTAGTTAATATAGGACAGACCAAAGGACATTAAGGGATGGTAACTGTTTCAGGTTAAGGAAATGCAAATACTTTCTGAATGCCTAGAAGAGTCGCTTACTGCTCACTGCCTGCCTAATATTCCCAGAAGTATATTTCAGTCCCACTTTGGGACGCAACAGTTAAAATTGGATAGCTGAATGTTAATTACCTAGGTGGCCTCAAATAAACTTGAACCTTTTCTAGTTCCTCCTTTGTTGACGACATATTATGAGAAAAGTTAGAAAAAGTTAGACGAATTAAATGAATGTTATTCTTCTTTGGGAGGTTTTCCTTTTTAAGTAAAGGTTAAACTCTGTGAGAAATTGCATTGTTTCAACAAGTTTGTCTATATACTGATAAGATACTGAAACACTGTGTCTTGTTCTATTACATAATCACTGACATTTGTAGTAAGAACGGTGATTGAATTCCCTTTCCCCTTGTTCAGTAGTTATAATTTCTAATCCAGTTTATAGAAAGGAGTTCCTCTGTGTGTGTGTGTGTGTGTGTGTGTGTGTGTGTGTCTGTAACTTACAGTGTGAAGTCTGATCTAGAAGACTGTGTTAAGAACAAGCTCTTAAAGGCTTCCTCTTAGTAGATTACTCATCCAACCCATTCAGAGGGTGCTTAGGTGTCATTCTGTCCAAAAGGAAAGTCAAGTACAATGACCTCTTTCCCGTGCAGTCCCAACTGTGTGAATTTAGTATATAGCAACCTGGCACAACAGTTTCTCCCAAGGAAAGGAGTTTTTTTTTTTTTTTTTGGAACATGACTTGAGATGAAGGGAGGAGAATTAGAAATACTTTTTTTTGTGAATTTTTCCCTTGAATTCCATATGGCTGGAAGGAGGAGAGAAATGCCTGTCAAAATTCTTTTGGAGAGGAGCATTTGAGTTGAAATGCTCAAAAAATAGATCAACATAAGGGTCTTAAATTCTTTAGGCACATTTGCTGAAACCTCATATAGCAGATTTATTCTTATTCCAAAACTAGCCAATTCCCGAGGGAAACAATTTCCAATATTTGGGAAATAATTATCTATTCACCAAAACCAGTACAACTTCATCCTAATTTTTTCCATAGCATTTCCTAGCAGTGCACATAACATGTTTGGTATCTTAATCAATATCTTAGCATATATAAACATGGCTACTGCTGTTGAAATTACTTTTCTATAAAAACTGGAAGGCACACCCCTTAATAAATCTGTTTATAATATCTGTTATCAGGAACGGTATCAATAAATGGAACTGAAAGGATGTGGACATCTTCATGACACGGTTTATACTAGTTATTTATTTGTTGTCTCTTCATTGGGGTTACTAATTGCAGCTGGTAAAAGTTGATTTTCTCTTCTCCAATTTATTGTGGGATGGGGCGTTCATTGCACCAGATCCATAGTTATTCAGCGTCTACATTTCAGAAGCTGAATTGCTGGATACTGTCAGAATAAGCTTTGGCAATTCCATGCAGGCGTGTACAACTATAATTTTGCTTCCCATTAATAACAGCCTAGCAAGGAAGCCCAGAATCAAATGCCTTGCTCTCAGCTGGGGGCAGAACACCAGAGTGATCTATCTTGGCTGGTGACCTGTGATGTTGAAAAAGTAGGCTCTACATTCTACTCAGGAGGGATGGGCGGTGTTCCGGAAATGTATTCCCATTCCTCCACTATTCCTTTTTTTTTTTTTTCCTTTTGGTAGTGTGTACCTTGAAACAATGGGGGGGGGGAATGAATTACAGATAATAAAAATAGCACATCTCCAAACAAACAGGAAATGCAGCCCTTTTATTTCTTGGGATGTCAACTCTGCGCCCTGCCCCACGCCCTAGCCTGCAGGGGTTTCTGGGGCACCTCTGTGATTCTCAGTCAGCGCCCGGGTGGGCAGCGGGCTGGGCGGGCGCCCACGGGGAGTCCACTTGGCGCAGCACAAGAGGACTTGGGGTCCTGGCTCAAAGCCGCGAATGTCTGAGCGCGCTGAGGCTTCGGCTGGATTTGGGTGGAGTGAGGTGTTATTGTTGTGGGATATTCTCTGCAGAGTTGGCCTGGAGAGTGAGCCCCGGAGGAAGGGAGTGAGCACGGCTTGGCCAGGTGTCCGCCGCCAGAGTCGGGAGGCGCCCAGGAGAGGTACTTGGGGCTTTGGCCCCGGGCGGGGAGGGATGCGCGCTGGCCGAGAGCGGGGACGCATGGTGGAGGGGCAGGGGGGCAACGTGCCAGTTTTCTCTCTGATGAATGATGTTCACGCGCCGTTCGTGGCTCGGGCGCTTTGTCTCTAGCCCGGGGCCCGGTGGAGTAGACCAGCCAGGGGACGGATGGCACCACCACGCGCTCCGGGCACACCGGGCAGGTGCCCGCGCTCCGGCTCAGCCAACTCCGGCTGCGCCTGGCGGCCGAGGCCCGGCCCCCGCAGGCGCCCGACCGCGGCCATCTCCCGGGTGTGGCGGGTCAGAGGCTGGAGTCTGCCGGCTGAGCAGCTGCCACGCCACATGCGACCCGCACACTGCCGCCAGCCCGGGCGGGGACCGGCCGCGGCCGGGGCCACGGGGAGGAGCCGGGCGCGTGGGAGGGCAGGGGCGCGCGGAGGCGGGGAGCGGGGCGCGCGGGACCCAGGGACGCCCGAAGCTGGCTGGCTCGGGGAGGGACAGGTGGGAGCAGTCAGACGACTGGAGACGCGGAGACCGGCACGCAGAGAGAGGGAGGGAGAGGCAGGGGACGCAGGCAGGAGGGAGAGGGAGTAGCAGCCTCGCGCGCCCTCCCTGCAGACGCCCTCCTCTGTCCGAGGGAAGCGGCCGGGGGCGCCGCGTGGCAGAACGCGAGAGATGCGGGTGCAGAAGACCGGGAGGAGGTCCCTGCCTCGCTAGTGGGACCAAGAGTCGCGGAGGGACCGCCGCGAGGGGCAGCTCGGAGAGCGCATCGCGGGACGGCGGCAAGCCCGCGGCGGGCTGCCGGGCTGAGGGACGGACGGCCAGACAGACAGACGTGCCCGGGGACGGACTGGCAGCCAGGAGGCGGGAGCTCGCTCCCTCTCCGCAGCCGGGGGCCGAGAAGGCGGCGGCAGCGCGCCCCGAGCGCATCTGAGCAGCGGGGAGCCGCAGGGACCTCGGGGTCACCGGCCGAAGCCGCTGCTGTGGCCGCAGCCCTGGGTGCCGCAGCCCTGCCGGGAGCCCCGCCGACGCCGCAGAAGGCTCCTTTTATTAGCAGTTAAATAAATCGACCCAAAATAATAACAATAATAAGCCAAAGCAAACAAATGCAGCCAAGTCATCCGTGAGAAACAATAATACTAAGAAAAGCCACAAACCAAAATCAATCAAGGAACAGAGACGCTGGGGGGACGTCCACTTTTCGGTCAAGGTAAAATAATGGTAAGGTCCTCCGACGTGAACATCGCAGCCTTTTGCCATTTCTCTCGCTTTTCCCCTTCCTTCCTGCCTTGCATCTGTGCGTTCCTTTCGCGTTGTCTTTAGCTCTCTCCTTCCTGTTTGCAGAAAGCTGTTGTTATGCATGTATTGTGTTTCCATGCTTTGTCGGAGGAGGGGTAGACTCCCCCCTCCCCAGCATGAGGCAAAAATGAAAAGCAGGAAGAGAATGGAAAAGAGCAGGTCTCTTCATTAGAGAAGTACACAGTTGATCTTTAAAGGCTTCTCTGTAGAAAGTTGGGAATGTGCACATTTCTTTTGGAAGAGAGCTGTGCAAGGGGCAGAAAGTTGTCATCTGTTTGTTGTCCTCGGAGGACTTGAGATCCTGGCTCCCCCAGGAATTAGAGGAAAGATGTTCAGCTTCATTTTTACGTGTCTGAATTCTGTATCGTTGCAAACTCCAAATTTAACATCTTCTGCCTCAGGGTTGTAGATGTAGTGGTAGAATGGAGTTGAATGAGACAGGTGTATAGAAAGTTTCCAAGGAGGAGAAATGGATTCTCTGGGTGTTTATGCATGGAAATGGAGCTGGAGTGGATGCTGTTGCTGTCAGTTCAGTAGCCTGAAGATATAGGCAAGCACAGAATCTGAGCTGGAAAGACAAAGAAAGAATTGAAAGTTAGATGGATGGAAGGCTGGTAAAAATCACTTTCACGAGATTGGAGTGCAGATGCCCATTTTCATTTCTGACTTTTTTCAAGTCTGTTGGTATGACACTTCAGCCTCCCCAAATAAAGATGACGATCTCCAAAGTTTAGGCTGAATGTGGACAAGATTTCACTCAAATACTGAAGAAATCCGAACGATCCCCACGTCTTCTTCATCCACTTTGGTGACCAAAATGGCTGTGATTGTTTTGAGAAAACGGAGAAATGGAGCTGACAGGAAATCACTTTTCATTCGGTAAAAGTTAGGAAACCTTTGACACTTTAAAATCAATGCAGCTACTGCTCAGGTTTTGTCACCACAGGGCTTACATGTCTTCGTAAGATTTTAGGTAATGTCATTTTCGCAGAGGACAGTCATTTGGAAGCCTAGAGCTCTAGCCATGTAGCCGAGTAGTCTGATTATCTTGGCAGTGATGACTTCTGCTTTTTCCCAATAAGGATCACATGGGAGATAATAACATATGCCCTCATCTCAGGTTGACACGGATTTCTAAGGTATGTATGTGTGTTTGATCCTGAATATCCTTTCTAATAACATTCTTATGCTTCTTTTCGTCCCTTGAACAGAATGTTTTTCAAGGCTCCAGAGAGGGAGTTTAGAATATTCTTTAAGGAATACAGTTCTTCCTTGCAAAAGGCTAGTCTGTTACTACCCTTGCTTATTAATACTGTCACTTGGTCTCAAGTAATCTGCTTTAAATACAGTTTTAAGACATTCAGCCTGCTCTACAGAAATGCCTTAACTTATCCTCACTGCTTGTGATTAATCTTGTCCAATAAATCTTGAAATAAGTTGCTTTGGATGAATGTTTATTCAGCAGAGTACTTTTTCAGTGAGGTGTATTGAAAGAAACTGACACACTCCAGAAATGCACCTTGAGCTTCTCTGTGGCTTCATTTCACTGCATGCTAATTTCTCTTTTGCAGTATTCTGCTCAGACTGAGATAGGTTTGGGCACACTGCACTATTAAATTTGTAAATTGCTGGTCTCCCAGTGACTTTCCTTCTTGGATACCAGCTGAGCGTGGTTACCTTGAGAACTGTGGCACTAACCCCATTAGAGCATGCTCCACTGGGGAGTTCTGTGTGCTCTATTTTTAATGCTATTTAATGAGGGAGTGAGTGCCTCACTCAGCACTACCAGGAGCAGGATGGAAGGCAGAGCTGGGCATGGTGATGGATCCTGGGGAAGGATGTCTGGGAAGGTACAGACTGGCTACTGGAGATGGTAATTTTCATTAGTCCTAATGAATCGCACTAACAGAGGCCAGTTGATTTTAGTGGGAGAATTACCTGAGAATAGTTTGATATGTGTTTTCATCGACCTCTCCAGTAATTCTTAGAAAGAAGATTCAATAATTTGAGTGCCTTAAAACTTCAGGGAAATAGTAACCAGGGAGTTGCTGTGTATATACTATTTTTAATCCAAACTGTCAGGTGCTTGGGTGGTAAGACGTGCAGAAGTAATTTCAGCTTCCTAAAATATTGTACTGGGGAAGGGTTTGGAGCTTGTGAAATGTTCTGGGCATAAAATAACAATCCTTCTAAGATAGGCTGATGACTTGAAGCTCTGCCTTGTGAATTTGTTTTTCATTTTCTTTTATAAATGTGGAGTCTAGATCAAGTATTGTGGCAATGAAGTGAAGTAGGACGTTTTGGCTGAACTTGATAGAATGTTTAAGCTGTTTTCCCCCCTTACTTTGAGATAAGCACAATAGATATGTTACCAAAGGTTAACTATCTCTTAAACGTAGATGGCAGAGGCAGCGCTGGTAATTTTCAGGATTTTATAATGAGGGGGGACATGTCTTAATGTTATAGTGCGTAAGATATACAAAGCCATCTGTCTGCAGTATTTGCATATATGCAGAACGCTTGTCTTGAGGTAGGAAGTGAGAATGTTCGATCAGAAAGGTCCCTGTTGTTCACTTTCACATTAACAAGGTACTGCAGTTGGGTTATTTCTTTGTGCACAGTAAAGCTAATTAGAAAAATGCCTAGGTTGTTTCAAAAGTAATAAACACAAGAGAAAGTGAGAAGTTTGTATTAAGTGGAGAAATGAGTCATAACTAATATTAAATGAAGCTGTTAGAACAGTGTCCAAAATTGTCCTGAATCTTGTCAATTTTTATAAGAAGTAACCCCCCCCCAAAAAAAAAACAAGAAAAATACATTGCAGAGAGTTAGTATAATTTGCTGCAGTTGCTTGTGTTTCCCACCTTCTACTTTGAGAAGGAGAAAGTAATCTACATTGACTATAGTATTTCTCTTACCGGAGAAATATTTGAACCACAGTGCTGCTACTTTTCTCCAGATTCTCTAGGCAATGGGCATTTTCATCTGAATCCAATGTGGATTGTATCTGTGCACAAGATCATGATAAACTGCACAAGTCGAGTGTGGAGTGAGTCAGCCGGTGAAGACACAATATACCATATAGCCAGAAGTGGATAGGACTGAAGATCCTCATTAGTATGGAGAGACAGTTTGAAGTCCGTTAAGGCTGAAAATTGCAAATGAACCCTTTGTATATATGTTAGTTTAATTCAGATCTGCTTCATGACAAGGTTAGAAAGAATCTGGGGCTTAAAGGTGATGTGGACACTGAAAACCATCTCTTCAAATGGTAAGTACTGGCATGGTCCTAAATGGTTCCACACAGTGGTGCATGTTGAGAAATTTGTGAATCTCTAATCAGGAAAAGAATTGGCTTCCTCAAAAATGCCTTATGTCACCAGCGAAGTTCTGAACATATTTTAACTCAGTGATGATGAACTTATCAAATCCGTACTTCCTCCCTTTAGACAAACGACCTTCATTTTTTTTTCTAAATCGGTGCTTCCAGAGTCTTTACATTTCTGACTTTGCTTTTTTCTTTTATTTTTCATTCTAACATTGAAAGTTAAATATGTTTAATGATTTCAAACAGTTATAGAAGTCACTGCTGAAGGACTGTTGAAGGTAGAAAAAATATGAGCAAGACTTATCTGTGACTGGATTTGTTTTTCTCAGGCTATCTTTGCTTCCTTTAATGTATATTTATGCCAAGTGCTAATAAATTGATTTTCTCAGTAGATCAGAGTCTTATCATCTAAATTAATTTTGCTCATCTTGGATTAAACTTGGCTCTGGATGTTCAAAGTTATGTAATATTTGTATTTACATCACAACCCTTTCATTTCTATGAGGATGAGATAGGAGCTGAGATACACAGTATTTAAACTGCATACATTAGTATCATCTGCTTGATCAAAAATAAAGTACTTGAGGCAGAGTTTCAAGTTTACTCTGCAGGTTTTAATGTTTGGCAGCAGTGTTAGCTTGTGGTTTCAAAATCCTCTGTAATCTGGTGATAT
Organism: Budorcas taxicolor; assembly: GCF_023091745.1. NCBI lineage: Eukaryota > Metazoa > Chordata > Mammalia > Artiodactyla > Bovidae > Budorcas > Budorcas taxicolor. The sequence goes on along the minus strand of NC_068910.1, from coordinate 50,978,851 downwards.
TGTATTTTTGTAAGTCATGAAACGCCCATCTAGCATTTTGAAGGTACCTTTCTCTAAAATTACTGGGAGGTATCTGTGCCCTGGGAAATAGCTGTGCAGGTAAAACAAAACACGGATTGAAAGAATTCCGCTGGGACAGTTGAGGAGAAATTGAAAAAACGAAAGGAACTGACTTAGAATACACCAAACTGACTCTACCTTCAAACTGAGTCTTTAGCATCATGCTACGTTCTTCCCTTGCTGCCAGCAGCGATCTTCATATCGGCAGGTGGAAGGACTGGTAACCATGGTCTGCAGCCACAGTAGATCAATATTTTAAATTCTTCTACATACTTTTCTTGAGAAAATTTCTCCTGGCAGTTTTTTATAACCCCTACCTAATATACAATGTCCATGCCAAAGGTTATGTGAGATTTTTTAAAGTTCTGTAACCAAGTGATATCTATTAGGATCAAATTGCATCTGTGACTTATTTAAAGGCCAAAGAATTCACCCAGAATTATCTCACTCAAGGTACAAGGTCATAATTATCCCTCAGTCATAAATTCATACCACATTTTTAAAGTATTAATATGTTACAATTGTTTCTTTTATCTAGCAGCAGAAAATCTTTCATTTTCTGCAGGTAAAGGGAAGAGGGTTCCACTAGAGATTAGCCCTTTAAGAAACAGGCCTTTTATCAATTTATTACATTTCACACTATTTTAAAATGGTGCAATTCTTACATTAAAAATGTTTTGTGGATAACACACAAAATATTAATATTTTGTTGACAATATCACTTCTGTGAATAGTAACATTGGTTTTAATATAAGTAAAAATGAAATTCGGTTTCAGTTGAAGGATTTAAGATTTTTAACAGGAAAACAACTGCGTCATGTTTTATTTCAAATATTTAGGCAAATTTTGTAGAGATTTCTGTGGTTATGCAGCATGTGATTCTATGCAGAATCACTTAATGTAATACACAGTCTTTTTTTTCTGCAAGTTTTTTTCACTGAGACATATTCGCAAAGCTAATCTCCCTAAATAAACCCAGATCAACCTCCTGATACCCACACAAGATATGAAATCAGTGTTTGTGATAAAGACTTCCAAAAGAACTCTTTCTGTGACTTTTCAACCTAAGATGGATGTAGTGCTGGAATTTTTAATAATGGATACACATTCTTTTACATTTCCTTTATTGTCAGTTGTTTCTTTATCATGCATTAAATGTGTAAGGATCATCTCTAGGGAAATGCAAACCAGAGGAATGATCTCACATATTTTGCAGATTTTCTTCCATTTGTCAAGATCCAATACTCACGTTAGGACCATCTAATCCACAGCATCATACCTTAAAGGAAAAACTAAAAATCCATGTTGACATAATTTGATCTGGTTGCAATGGAAAATCAGCACCAATAATTGAGATAAACTGTTTCCCCATCTTCAGAAAACAACGGAACATCAATTTCTAAAAGTTTTGCAGTCTTCCAAGTCCAAATATGATATGCCTTGACATGGAAATTAGAAGGCCCAGCTGTCATCTGATTGTTCCGTCATCTGAGTTGCTTTCAGGTGATTTCATCACCGTCACATAGAAAAATCCAGCCATGGGTCGGCAGAGAATGAAGGAGGGGCATGACAACTCTCTGAAATTCAGGGATTATGCATAATTGTTTAACTTTTTCTTGCTCATAAACTCAATAGGCAAATAAAAAGCTATCGTGTTAATGTTGCAGTTTTTTTATACCTTTCTAAAGCCACCAGCTAAAATCTCCACATGAAGTTCTAATACTTATTGATAAGAAAATATCCATACTCTTCATTGGCAGGTTTTTCTTAGCATTTTACTGGTTAATATGTATACCACTCTGATGGAAATCCCAGTGCTGCTGTCATCTGACTTAATTTAATCGTCAAAGAGCTGTTAGAAAATAAGTAGATGCCATGTGAATATGTGACAGAATCAAGACTTCAGCATTGTTTACAAGCTTCAAATACTCGATTCTTTAAAATGCAATTTTTGAAAATGAGTCAAAAGATCTTTTTGTTATAAATATAGCATTTTTTTTAAATATTTTTTAGAGAAAGAAGATTAAGGTCGATACTCAGATGACCACTCTTTTAAGTCAACGAAGCACACAGTTATGTTGAAATTGCTATTGAGCTCTGCCAAATTCATTCATGGTCAGGACATTGCAGTTGTACCTGTGATCCTATTTCTTTTATCCGGCTTATGGGAATAATGGCACTAACACTTTCAAGTTATACTGTTTTATATTTATTTTAAATTTACTTAGATATACTAGCATTGTAAGAATTTTAGGAAATTATCAAACAAATGGCATGGCACTAAAGACGAATTTAGAAATCCCACTGGAAGCAACTAGTTGGTATTAATGGTTTGTCTTTTTATTTTCACTTTGGTGCTTATTTAACTTCGTTCAGCATTTATTTCATATTTCCTTTGTGAAGATTAAAATCTTTCTCTAACCCTGAAATTTCCACATAATCACGGGTAGTTTGGGAAAGATGAAAGGATACAGCGTGCCATCATGGTGTGAGTCCATGCTGTTGCTATCTGCTTAAGCTCCGTGAAGCACACTTAACAACTGGACTCCTTCATTTTTAATTACTATTATAATTATCGACTTTATCTGGAACTACATGTGGCTTCATTTTTAGTGGGTTTTTTTTTTTTTTTTCAGCATGAAGAGGTGGGAGAGTGTATTTAGTTAAGAGAGTTTATATGTGAAAAATGTCTTCATATCGTAAGACACGGATGTAAGTATCGGTTCAAGAGGGATATCATTTCACAATGATAATGATCCCAGTGTCGGCATGATTTGTCAGATATGATGCAGGAAGCTATAGATAGGGAGACCTTTTGAACTCAGAGGGGCTTTGGATCCCTTGTCAGGTTAAAACTAAAGAAGTGTGGGCTAGAGGATGCTGGAACTCATCAGGGAGCAGGCAGGGGGCTGCTGTGTGCTCATGATGACAGACTGTACCACTGAGATACACGGGCCTCTATGGGGTTCTGCAGATCAGAGAAACATGCAAAATCTGGATTAAAAGAAAAGGTCCGGAAAACAAAGTCTAAATGTGATGGTGCATCTAAATCTCACTTCTCCAAAACTTACCTCTGTAAATATTCAATTTACCCCCTGAGCAACCCATCCTGGGGTCTAGCTTCTGGGTCTAAGTAAATAACTGAAAAATATGTCTACGGCCAAGATTCTCAACCCCTCTCTGCTTCCTGGTTTCCTCAAGACTGCAGTAACACCAGTTCAGTCACAAACAAATGCCCATCATGTGACCATAGCGATTTCGTTAATTCCTCGTTCCTGCTTGGCAAGACAGAAACAAAGTCCCTGGCACCTTGGTATTTCACTAAAAGGAAACCATCACCTTTTCATATAAAAAGTGTTGAGAGAAAGCTTTAACCTGATTACATGAAACAAGAAAAACTTCTTTTTAAGCATTTTGTGTGTCTGTGTTTTAGTAATTTAGAGTACATTTCTTTTCTGTTTCCGCCTTGTAACCATCTTTACTGGTTGAAATTGGAAACTAGCTTACTCTCTCCGTGCCTAGAGAGATGTTTTTCTAGGCACAGTATTTTCTGTGAGCCTAGAAAATGTCAACAGCCAAGCAGAGGTAGTAACTAATCTAGGAGGTGGGCCTTGTATGAGGATAGGAATGCTTAGTAAGGTCATTCTCTCCTGTCAGTCTCTAGGGGGAGAGATGGACCCACTGAGAGTTTTCTGGAAAGTGAAAGGATAGGACTTCTCTAAAACATTTTAATTGAGTAATTTCCACCATCCAAAAGGGGTGGCCAAAGAGCAAGGTAATTATTGAATGCGAAGGAACTGAAATGGATCCAGGGAGGAATTACCTTGCATCCTGCGCTGAGGATTGCGACCAGGAGCAGCAACTCTGGGGTGGCAGGGTAGGTGGAAACATTTGTCAATATCCTCTCCGAAGTTAAGGCAAGCAAAGCAGTGGGCTGGCTGCTGGGCTCTCTGGCGCTCCCACTGGCGGCTTTGGTTTCCTGTCTCCCGAGCCGGGAGAAAGCTGTTTAGAGTGCACTGCTGATAATGGCCTCAGACTCTAAAATATCTTCAGTTAATGTTGCTGAAATGAATCATTTCAGCCCTTACATGAAAATGGTCAGAGGGTGATGTCTGGGTGATAACTGGGTTTTAATCAGTTGGTCCCCACCAGAAAACGGAGAACCATGAATGGTGTTCCGTAGAGAGGCTGAGCTGTGCAAAGCAGTTAATTCATCAGATAACCACACTTTTTTTAAATCATAATTAAATATCAGCCATTCTTCTGAGGGGACTTCCATAGTGGCAGAGTGGTCAAGAATCCACCTGCCATTGCAGGAGACACAGGAGATGCAGGTTCTATTCCTGGGTCAGGAAGATCCCCTGGAGAAGGAAATGGCCACCTATTCCAGCATTCTTGCCTGGAGAGTCCCATGGACAGAGGAGCCTGGCAGGCTCTAGTCCAAAGGGTCACAGAGTCAGACACGACTCAGCGCACACACACGTTGTTCTGGGAAATAGTACCATCAGAAAAGGCTCCGATGAAATTTCTCAGAAGGTACCTGAGAACACATTTATAAACTTTCAATATTCTAATAAGTGCTAGAACAAAAAATTAGGAAAGGTTAGAGAGTATATTGGAGAAGGCAATGGCAAGCCACTCCAGTACTCTTGCCTGGAAAATCCCATGGACAGAGGAGCCTGGTAGGCTGCAGTCCATGGGGTTGCTACGAGTCAGACGTGGCTGAGCGACTTCACTTTCACTTTTCACTTTCACGCTTTGGAGAAGGAAATGGCAACCCACTCCAGTGTTATTGGCTGGAGGATCCCGGGGACAGGGAAGCCTGGTGGGCTGCCATCTATGGGGTCGCACTGAGTCGGACACAACTGAAGCGACTTAGCAGCAGCAGCGAAGAGTATATGCAACATTATATATGTATACTAGGTTGGTCAAAAAGTTTGAATTTTTCTATAAGATATTCCAAATGAAAATTTTGGCCAACCCAATACGTATTACATATACTATACATATATATATATATATATGAGGGCTGTTAGTCTCTTTTAATATGTGTGTATACACACACGCACATATATATATACACTAATATAGATAGTATGTACATATATATACATACTGTATATATATATATATATACTAGAATCAGCATAATATAAATGCTAGCCATTTAGCATTAAACAAAAAACGAATTTACAGGCAAACCTCAGTAATATTGTGGGTTCATTTCCAGACCACCTCAATAAAGCTACTTTTGCAATAAAGCATGTCATATGAAATTTTTTGGTTCCCAGTGTGCAATTGTATCCTGTCTTTAAAAAAGCCAATGTACATACCTTAATCTAAAAATGTTTTATTATTAAAAGAGACTAACAGCCCTCATCTGAGCCTTCAGCAAGTTGTCATCTTTTTAGAAGAGTAACATCAAAGATCACTGATCACAGATCACTTTATAACAAATATCATGATCAAGAAATGATGGATATATTAGAATTACTAAAATGTGACATAGAGACAGGAAGTGAACAAATGCACTTGGGAAAAATGGCACCAATAGACCCCCTTGATGAAGTGGTGCCACAAACCTTCAATTTGGAAAAAACAAAAAGACAATAACTACAAAGAGCAATAAAGTGCCATGAAACAAGGCCTGTGTGTATTTCCCAGTGCATTTTTTTTCACTGTCCTTAGCTGTTCTTGTTTGCACATGCCAGCTATTTAATAGGCTTGTGGAATTAAAAATTGACCTTTATATTGTTGATGGCTCCTATTATTCAGGATTAAAATCAGCTCTAAGTAAAGTTTTAACTGTGTTTTTCCCCTAAAAGTTTCAGCCTAAGTGGATCTGACATTCATCTTTCTGAAAAAGAGAACAAAGAGATGCCCTTATATGTAGAATTATAACTTCACTAGAAATGATTTTGGCTCGTACAAAGAAGCTTCTCCTTTAGATCTCAAGCAGTGACTCAGGCTTTTATGGAGATAGCAAGGTCCCTAAAACGTCAGTCGTTTACACTGAATACCTAGATCACTTTTCCGTCTACGTGAAAGGAAATCATAGTTAACACTCAGTTAATGTGGTCTTGGGAGAGAAGATGAGGCAAGGGCACAAACAATTTCTAAGTCGCTGACACACAGAGCTGGAAACAATGCCTGTTTGCTGGAAATGTGCCTTTGAAGGGATTAACATTGGGGAAGGTGATCCAGGATGTGGGGAAGAAATTCACTCTTCCAAAGAACTGGGCAAGTAGGCAGTGATGGACGAAGGCAGGGGAGGAGGAATGAGAAGAGAATACTGAAAAATTGGGTTTCCTTAGAAGGCAGTGGCAACCCACTCCAGTACTCTTGCCTGGAAAATGCCATGGACGGAGGCCCCTGGTGGGCTGCAGTCCATGGGGTTGCTAGGAGTCAGACATGACTGAGCGACTTCACTTTTACTTTTCACTTTCATGCATTGGAGAAGGAAATGGCAACTCACTCCAATGTTCTTACCTGGAGAATCCCAGGGACGGGGAAGCCTGGTAGGCTGCCGTCTATGGGGTTGCACAGAGTCGGACACAACTGAAGCGACTTAGCAGCCTCAACAGCAACCTCTCTTTCTGCCTTAAGGAGAGTTGCCCTACTCTCCCTATTATATGGAAGCAGTGATCAGATTGATGAGGGTTAACTGGCAAACCAGTTAATCTGCTTGGGACCAGTAGAACTGAATTAAGGTCTTACCCCTCTCTTTCAAAACAGTCTAATCCTAAAGTGTGGGATCTGGTTGAATAAGAGTAGAGTGAATTTGCTTTCTTAATTTCTACATTTTAGGGTATGCTGAGCATGGTTCCGATGGAATGAACATCTGCATACCTTTCTGACTTGACAAAGCAGAACAAAACCTGGTACCTTAATTTCGAAAGATGAGAACATTCTGTCTTCTTTGAGGCGATGGCAGGCTTTAGGAAGATGTAGAAAGCAAGAGAGTCTGCCACAACTGGCATTTCCAACAGGAAACCAGAAAAATATCTTCTGGACCACACTGTGTCAAAGTAGGGGACTTTCCACGGGAGCTGAATGGAAGAGACGGAGTTCTTGTGTGGGAGTCAGCAAGATCTGTCTGTGGCATCAGATGTCATACTCACTCATTTACTTGTTCATTTTTGGTTTTCAAATATTTATTGAAAATAAATATTTTTACAGCCGGTCCCAAGCTAAGTATTTGGGAAATTTGCTCTGTAGGATTTTGTAGGCATTTAGGAAAGAGATATGCAATAGAACCCTTTCAATAAAGAATTGAATGGTTGAGAGCATAAGGAAACTCCAAAATGATAGATGGAGAATATCCTGGATGATAAATTATATAAACAAATTATGAATTAATTTGACAAATCAGAAAAATCTTTTTTTTTAACCCATAAATTTCATTGAGAAAATTGACAAAAAGTATACCTTGAGAGTGGAGACCATATTGTTTCCAGAAAGCAAACAAGGAAGAATTAACACCAGTACTGGGGGAAAGTTCTGTTGATGATAATAGAGCACAAACTGAAATCATGAAAGCAGGAACTGGGACGTTCTCTTAGAAGAGAAAGACAAGCTGATTGTGACAAATGTGTATGGAATTGGAATAAGCCATTTGGTTTTCTTTGTTGAATTTATAAAAATCATGCATTTAATACACTGTTACTAGGGCTGCAAGCAACTGATGCAAATATCATTGTTACAAACTACAGAGTTCAAATTCATATCAGATCAAGCTAACGTATCTGTTTAGATTTAAGAAGAAAGTTTTTCTGAAAGCAAATGATTTTTTGAATTTGTTGTTAGATTCTACATTGTGTGTTTGAAAAAGGAAACTGAAATAGTTTCAGAATATTATAAACATCCTTGGTAGATTAAAAAATAATGCCTGTGATGAGATGGAGATGGGCTAACATACAGTTCTAGGAAACTTTAGGAGTAAAAGGTTTGATCTGTATGTTACTCAAAGGATCATTTCTCTTAAGAATGTATTTTTTTCCATTGGCTGAGACAGAGTTACAGATTTAGGTATTTGGAAGCAGAGGGGCATCTGGATACATTGTCCTAAGACCTGCACCATGTTAAAATTTCTTGCCCTCAGACACTAAGGAAGAATTTACTTTTAGAAGTTACCCATAAAGCATCAAAATTACACCAGATGATTTCTAAAATCTCTTCCAGTATTCAGTGTCTATTATTGAATGATTTGGGAGAGTATAATATTTGTGAATCAATTTTATATTGAATCGCCCCTAAATTTTGGTCATACTTTCTTTACTTAATGGTCATACTTTCTTTACTTAACCTTTCAAGGAAGGACTAATGCTACAGAATGAGTGGAATGATTAGAAGGTTGTCATTCTTCTAGCACGTAGCTAACTTATCGTGAGTAGAATAGTTAGGAGTGACAGCTTTACACTGACGTGTGTGAAATAGCTAGTGGGAAGCTGTTGTATAGCACAGAGAGCTCAGCTCGGTGCTCTGTGAAGCCCTAGGGGGTGGAACGGGGGTAGGGTGGCAGGGAGGTCCAAGAGGGAGGGCATATATGTGTGTGTGTGAGTGTGTGTATATATCTGTGTCTACATCTATGTATACACACGGCTGATTCACTTCACTGCACAGCAGAAACTAACAGAACATTGTAAAGCAATGAAGAGAATATGCGTTCCCAGACCTGGGTTCAGATTCCCTTCTGCAACTTGCTAGTAGGTTTTTCAAGCTTTCCTGAACCTCAGCTTCCTCATCTCTAAAATGGGCCTGTAAGCATTAAAGATGTTGTCTGTGCTTCTCCAATTCGTACTATTCATTTATTCCCTGGTGGCTCATATTTTCAGTTTGCTTTGTCCTTGTCACAAAGCAATCTGCTTGATTCCATAGGCCTCACAAAAAAAAAAAGCATCCCCTTGACACCCCTCCCAGTCTTGAGTGTGTTTTGTTGACATGGCAGTTACTTCGGGTATCCTGTTCATGCATAAAGGGACTCCAGTTTCAGTCCAGTCATACAGTACATGATACGTACTTTCAAGCCAGTGGTTCAGTGACGAAAGGCCATCTGGGAACCTCTAAAATCCAGATGCTTTCTAGAAGATACTCCTTTGCACAGACAGCAGGGTTTGACATTTTAGAAGCTTAGATGGACGGTAGGCATCTTGAAAAAGAGATGTGGGCATGGGTGGTTTAGAACTCCACGTATACAGAGAATTTCACATAGTATTTCGCCCTCTATTAGTGGTATCTCACATGGGATAAGGTTGTGGCTTGATGCTGCTTTATGAAGAATGTTAACTAGGGGGTTTTCTGTATTTGTCTAGAAGTGACATAGTTTAGTCTTAGCATCCTTCTGGGGCAATTTGGGGCTTTAAGAACCAGGGCTGATTTCAAATTGTAAATACTTACAATTTGTACATTTGTACACTTTGCAGATAATACCAATGGCTATACCCAGCAGAAGGCCATGTGTGTAATTAGAGATTCACCCAATGAGTCTAGCAAGAGAAGAGAGCTCTGAAATAGATGTTTCTAAAATCGCTAGAATACATTACCTCATTGTTTTGATCTGGCTGTGGGAATAGATTGGTTTGGATGTTTTAAGAAGGGATGAGGCGATGTCACTTGTTTCATTGTTTATACATCAGATCCTTGGGCTTAAGCAGGAATCAGAGGGTGTGTACTGTCAGCGATGAAATTCACAGCAGTGAGACAGACCCAGATCTGAGAACTCGAAATGACTGACAGATGGTACTTCCTAGTAGACTGATTGATAGATGGTCTTCCTAGTGACCTGACCAGATGTGTTGAGGGAAAGTCAACTTCTGGGGTATTCTTGATGAAGTACATAAATATAGCAAGGAAACTTTAAATGAAAGAGAAACGATTTTTTTTTTTAATGTTTTTATGGAAGCTACTGAGTGGCCATTAGTGGAGGAAATCTGTGCTTACTTCTGTATTGATTAGGTCATTAGTGGCATTTGTTCGGCCTTGCAGGAGTTACTTTACGTGGCTAGCACCTTCTGCCCTCTGTATTACTGTGTTTCTTCAGGCAGAATTTCTTTTTAATATAGAGGTACAAGATTTCTGTGGCCCTGCCTGTGTCATTTGCTGAAGCCACAGGGAGAGTGATGAGAAAAGTCAGTATAATTCTACTAATTCTGAATTTACCTTTGGATCATTTTTTTGAAACTTTTAATTTTATGTTGGAGTATAGCCTATAAGATTAACAATGCTTTGATAATTTCAGATGCACAGCAGCATATACATGTATATACTTCCCCCCAAACTGCCCTCCCATCCAGGCTGCCACATAACAGTAAGCTGAGTTCCTGGTGCTATTCAGTAGGACCTTGTTGGTTAACCTTTGGATCATTTTTGATCAGAAGCTACTTGTGGCTTTATTATTTTGGAAAACAGTCCTCTCACATGGCTCAATGGTAAAGAATCTGCCTGCCAGTGCGAGAGACACAAGAGATGTGGGTTTGATCCCAGGGTCAGGAGGATCCCCTGGAGGAGAAAACAGCAACCCACTCCAGTACTCTTGCCTGGAAAATTCCACGCACAGAGGAGCCTGGTGGGATACAGTCCATGGGGTCTCAAAGAGTCATACATTGAGCACACACCTCTACCTTTTTTTACCTTTATTTTGGAGAAAGATTTTGTTTCATTGTTTTTCAGTGTAAATGTTCAGTCAGTTCAGTCACTTGGTCGTGTCCGACTCTTTGTGACCCCCATGGACTGCAGCATGCCAGGCTTCCCTGTCCATCACCAACTCCCGGAGCTTGCTCACTTCCATCAAGTTGGTGATGCCATCCAACCATCATAAATGTTATCATATATTTATGAACTACCTCTCTTGTAAAAGAGAGAGACTTGCACGCCCACATGATGTCCACACCCATCAGCTCTTGGTCTTGATCACAGCATGGGATACTTCTGTTGTATCATACTTGGGGATTCCTGTTGCAGGGGAAAAGAAAGAGGTATATTTAATTCTTCTTTTATTTTTTTCCTTTGTGATACAACTCACACTGTGGGATGCAATAGCCATGTGGAACACAGAGAATTCTGTCTAATCTAGGCATCAGGAATTAAGAAACAGGATATAGGGGGATAACAGAAAGGTATATATGGAGCCATGACAAAGAAGGGCATGGAAGTTAACTTCTGACCTGGTATAGAGTGGGTAGAACTTTATGTGTCTCAAATCTGTACTTGTGGCTGCCGTTTGGGGCAAGAATGACCACCTAGCTCATAAATTCACCTATCATTGGGACAGTTTCTCCGGTTGTGATGGATAGGCAACAGGTTTGAAGTCAAGGTGACCTAAGTTTGAATTCTATCCCTGCCCGTCACTGACCTGGTGAAGTCAGTTAACTGTTGTGAGCTTTCATTTTCTTAATTGGCAACAAAACTCCCTTCATGAAGGATCACATGCAAAATATTTGCCGCAAAAGAGAAATGTTGTCTCTATCTGACTTCCTCCTGCAAGGTCTGACTATTAATTTATTAAAACGTTGAAACCTGTAAGAGCACATGTAATGAAGTGATACATCAATACTTGTTATGAAAATGCTATAAAGTTTGGGTCACAAATATCATCGGTCCACAGATGACTGAAAAAAAGATAAAATGGTTTTGATGGATGGTGGGATTCTTTTGTGTTGGCTTTTATAAGATATTTACGATACATATCACACAGTTAAGGGAAAGAATAGTGGGGGGGGGGGGCGGAATGACACCACATCTAACCTGTACCTTTACTCACCACCCAGCTCAATCTGAAACCGTGTTGTTGATGTAAGAGACGCAATGGTTCATGTATGTGGGTGTGCTCGGTGGCTCCGTCACGTTCTGGTCTTTGCAGCCACATAGACTGTAGCCCACCAGGCCCTTTGTCCATGGGACTCTCCAGACAAGAATACTGGAGTGGGTGGCCATCGCCTTCTCCAGGGGATCTTCCCAACCCAGGAAACAAAACCACATCTCCTGCACTGGCAAATGAATTTTTTACCTCTGCACCACCTGGGAAGCCCAATGGTTCATACTTAAGTATAAATAGATGCCCAAGGATAATTGACTAAGGAAGAGTCAATGCATCTCCTGCATTGGCAAATGAATTCTTTACCTCTGTGCCACCTGGGAAGCCCAATGGTTCGTACTTAAATATAAATAGATGCCCAAGGATAGTTGATTAAGGAACAAAATATTAATCAAAACATTTCAAAACCATGGTTTTGAAAATATTTAAGTGATAAGTGGAGTTTCAAGAAAAAAAATTGCCTTTCCACTTTCTCTTCTCATGGATTCATGAGGTTTGGGCTTTTCTTTTTCTTTCTTTTTCTTTTTCCGCCATGTGCCATGTGGGATGTTACTTCCCCGGCCTGAGATTGAACTCATGCCCCCTGCACTGGCAGCATGGAGTCGTAATTCTGTGGACTGCCAGGGAAGTCCTGGTTTGAGCTTTCAAATGCGTGTTTGATGCTACACTTGTGATTCTTTACAGTTCAGGTATATTGCCTTGTTCTTCAAATATGTGTTCTGAGCCATCCCTCAGTCAGCTTGGGAAAAAGTTTGGTTATCCTCTGTGTTCTGTCCTTCGTTCTGCCTGGATTGATACCAGGTAGATAAACCTGCTTTAAGTCCGCCGGCCAACACACACTTCTGCAGTTTCCAAATATTGAAGATGAAGTGATCAGTTCTACTAGTATTTTCCCCCTGAGATTATCTTCTGGAAAATCTATGTTAGAATGAGCCAATGTGAGCCTTTTTCATGGGTGGTTTGGCCTCAATTTGTCTTCTAGCAAGCCAGCCCCAGACACCTGGAACACAGACTCGTCCATCCCTTGCCTGAGCTTTCATGTGTCTGTGTAAAGGGTGACGGTTGTTTTTGGCAGATGTACAGGATCAAAGGGGTCCCTTTATCCTGTTACCTTTGGGGAGTCGGTTGTTCAGATAAAGGAAGTGGTAAGGTTAACAGTAGTTTCAGTCCTCCCCCAAAATAAAAATTAGTGTGGTAGGTCTAATAAACCCCACTTATTAGCTATTTGTTGAAGGCAGTGGCTTTGTTAATATATTTGTACGGATGTATTTAAGGATTATGTTTACTTTTTGGGCTTCCCTGGTGGCTGAGATGGTAAAGAATCTGCCTGCAATGTAGGAGACCAGGGTTCAATGCCTGGGCCAGGAAGATCCTCTGGAGAAGGAAATGGCAACCCACTCGAGTATTCATGCCTGGAAAGTTCCATGAACAGAGGAGCCTGGTGGCTACAGTCCATGGGATTGCAAAGAGCTGGAAACAGCTGAGCAACCACCAGTTCACTTTTGTTACTTAAATGCTTTAATTTTAGTAATTAAATGTTTTAATTGATATATATGTTTATATAGATGCATATATACTTAATTTTGTAACATATGATAAATTATATATTATATATACATATATATGTGTGTGTATATATATATATATATATATATAAATTTGGAATCCTGTTATATTACAGAAACAGTAATCCCTATTTTTGTGAGATCTGTGATGAGAGGCCCTAAGTTAGCTGCTTTTCCACTTCATTTCCCTTCTGAATTCATTTATCTCACTGCCGATGAACAATATCCCACTAAGGATAGGCTTACAGAACAGAGCCAGGGAAGAGAGGAAAGTTGCATTTGCCCTGCTCTCTACCCATCAGAACCGATAAAATGACAAGATGAAAACAGAAGGTAAGACGATGTGTTCATTGTTTCAGCTGAGGAGTTAGGGATTTCTGCACAACTTAGGTTTTGATTCCAGAGCTCTGCCCCCGGTGACCAAAATTGAACTACACCAACTGTCTTGTAAATGTCAGTGGGTGATCTAGGACTCATATTTTTAACACAATGAACCATCTTATCTTTAAGTGGCTCCTGCTACAGAAGGAAGTACTTGTGAGTAAGTGAGTAAGCATGTCATCTCAAGAGGAAGTCTCAGACCGTGGCATTCTTTTCTATACTGCACAGGCTTGTTGATCCCTAAAGCAGTGCTTCTGAAACCTACATGAGCATCAGAAATCACCTGGAGAGATTCTTCAAACAGAGACCTCTGGACCCTAGTGCCAGAGTTTCTTATTCAGCAGATCTGACGTGAGGCCCTGCGTATTTGCATTTCTAATGAACTTCCAGGCCATGCTCATGCTGCTGGCTCGTGGACCACCATTTGAGAACCGCTGATCTGAAACATAAAACTTTTTATCAGAATGTAGAATTCGTATGACTGATGTTCTCTAATCTGAAATAGTACAGGAACACTGTAAAATTTCGAAACAAATCTCAGTTGATTTACTCTGATTTTAAAATTATTTTTAAAACATGAGCATCTTAAAAGAAGAGATGAGGATGGCCAGTTCCACTAGACAGAAACAGTTAGGAGCCTCTGTTTCAGATGGTTGTGGAAGAGGCAGGTTTTCCCATGAGGGTGTGTTCCAAGAGTCTCCAGGATAGGATCTAAACTCCATGGGGATAGAATAATCCCAGATTCACAAGATTGGGTATTCTAAGGAGCAAGAAAAACTTAAAAAAAATTGGCGAGCACCAGATGTTAAAATTATAAACACAGAAACATGTAGATAAAAGTCTAGAATAGCTTTATTTATAATTGCCCCAAACCGGAAGTAATCCAAACGTGTTTCAGAAAGTGACTGGATAAAACATGGTGCATCTGCATGATGGAGCAAGAAGGAGCAGACTGGCTGGATCTCAAGGGCGAGAAGCCGAGTGGGTGAATCCGGTCTCCAAGCATCAGAGACTCTATAACGCCATTTTTGTAACATTGCAAAATGATCCCCTTATAGTGGCAGAGGAGGACAGACCAGTGAATGCCAGGAGCTATATCAGTGGGGCAGGGCCGGCGGGGGCAGTGGGGGGGGGGGGTGTGATTGGAAAGAGATGGCATGAGATGAGGCAGTGTTTTGGGTGATAAAACTGTTCTGGGGCCTGATCATGGTGGTGATTACACACACATACAGGTGTTAAGCTTCATGGAACTACACAGCCCTCTGCTCCCAGCAAGTCAAACTTATTATAATTTTTAAGTTAAGAAAAATAAAATCAGAATAATGCTGTCTTTCATTTATACCAAGTAACTGGATTTGTGCTGTTATATCAGGTAAAAGTACCAACGTATTTAAAGAAATACAAAAGCTGTATTTCAAGCAAAGCAAAAAAGAAAAGCATGATCTTCATGAAAACGGATCTTCATAAATGGTTAAGGTCATTTGCTGCAGACAGGGCTTCTAGGGAAAATTTGGAAGTAGGAAAAATCTGCCTGACATAGTCTTGACCTGGGACCCCTCTTAAGATCTTTCTCTCATTTGCACTTTTTCTTAGAATCCTTCTCTGTAAGCTTTATTGTTTTCAAAATGAATTTCAAGGGCACTTGAATTTCATTTTTACTCACTGAAAAATACCGACAACTCTAGCATTGTCATCCAGGTACCTCCCATATTTATGTGTGAACCCCCAGAGTCACCGTCCACCCACACCTTGCATAGCCCAGTGACGGCTCCTGGGAGCCTTGGAAGGCTGTCAGTAGTGTCTGGAAAGAGCTGTAAGGTTGATAGACATTGATGTCTCTCCCAGTATCTAGAAGACCTGGGTCTGCAGAAGTGTTGGCAGTTTAATACTAGCCAGGCTCTAAGCTGGTAAGATCAAGAAGGATCTGTTGAGTGGGTGCCTGTGTTTGTCTCAGTGGAACATGGAATGCTAACCGCGGGTGGCAGTCAATACCCTTGAGTGCGTCACTTACCTTAACTGGTTTAATCCTCACAACCTTCTGTGAGGTGGGGGAAGTGTCATTATTCCCATTTTCGGGTAAGGCAAAAGCACAGAAACCCAAAAGGAACTTACTTGCTCAGTGAGTAGTGGGGTCAGGCTTCAAGCTCTGGACATCTGGCTTCGAGTCCGAGCTGTTGCGCAAGTGTACAGCTCTGTAATGTCTTGTTTCTTTTCCTACATTTTCTCCTTTCAAGACAGGCTGATATTTGCGTTATGGTGCATCTCAGTTTCCACGTGACCCAAAAGCCCCGTGGTCATTTATTGACTCTTGTACACAACTGACCTTGTTGCACCAGCTGGGCAAGATATACAGATTGTTGCATGTAAACCCACTTACACAGGAAGCCACTAGTTACCTGAACCTCCTGTGTGGGTCGAGTTTCAATCGTGGGCCAAGAGAGAGGGCAGCTGAAGTGCCTGCTGATGCCCAGAGCAGCAAACAGCTCTGTGACTGTGTCCAGGCTGCACACGCCACAGAGCCGTATCTTTGGTCCTCAGGATGTACAGTACTTGGAAACACTCAGACCTGAGTGTCGCTTGGTGAAATCAGAGGTTTGTCCAGAAAGCCTGCTCCTGGCCTAGGGAATCTGCTCTTCCAACCACCTTGGGTGAACCAAGGAGAACTTGGCTTTGGAATGGAGAGAAAAGATCCCTTCTCTTCACTAGCTCTCTGATTCAGCTCATGGAGCGGACAGAGGAGGACAAGAATCCGATCCAGACCTTAGAAATACAGGGGTTTTCCATAGGCTCAGTGCAAAACAGCTCCTTCTTGTGATGGGCCCTGAGAATGTCCCCATAAAAACCCTCCTTATTAGACATAGTCACCTCAGTCCCCAAAGACAGGTGTGGACTGCGGTTGTACCGCCTCGGGGTCGGCTCCATGTCCCAAAGAGATCTCCGCTGCTGCATTGAGCATGGTGGTCACAGAGAGACCTCACGAACCTGAGAAACAGCCCTTCACCCCAGTGGGGTAACATGGGTGTGGACCAGAGGTCATGCAGTCATTGTCCAGTAACAGGGCCTTCTGCTGGTTGTCTGATACAATTGTATAAAATCAAACATTCAGTATGCTTGTTTGTATTCTAGTGGGACATCCAAGGCAACTCTACTGAGGAAAAAAGGAATTGCAGGTTTCTGGCTAAGGATAGCAGAAACAAGCCTCTGTTGCAATAAAATGTGTGGTTTTGCTGTCATTCTTGAATAAGCTCGTATGATGTTGTAGTCGCTCCTCCGCAAACGTGCTGTGAAGGCACCAGCAATTGAATGATGTTGTGGGAGGCAGTGGACAGCGCGAGAGTTTTGAGACCAACATTTGAAGAATTTCAGTGCCTCTGGACCTTGGACAGTGATCCTACTCCTTCTGAACTTCAGGTTTCTCTCCCTCCTCCCCAACCCCACCCTCCTTTTCTTCCTCCCTTCCTTCTTTCCTTCCTCCACCCCACCATCTTTTCTTCCTTCCTTCTTTTTTTAAAATATGTGTGAATGACATTAGTAGTAGTGAAGATTAAAAGTACTCACTGTAATCTGTTTTTTGCAGCATCTGGCACATAATATGATATAGGAAGAACTTCCCTGGTGGCTCAACCCTAAATAATTCACTGGCAGTGTAGGAGTCACAGGAGACGCAGGTTCAATCCCTGGGTTGAGAATATTAGCGTGAGGAAGGCATGGCAACCCACTCCGGTAGTCTTGCCTGGAGAATCTCATGGACAGAGGAGCCTGGAGGGCTGCACAGTTCATGGGGTTGCAAAGAGTCAGGCACAACTGAAGCGACTTAGCTCTCATGCATACACATGATATAGAAAAGTATGGTAGCTATTATTCTCAAGTATAAGTTCACGCATCCGTGTTCAAGCTGAATGCAACATCAATATCAATATGAACACCTGTGGAAGTGTGTGACTACCATTGTCTGGATCCCAGTTTTGTGATTTACTTTATACCAGTGAGATGGAGGATCAGTTTCCTTTGCTGACGAAGGATGCTCCCAAGACTCTTCTCTTGGTAACTTCCCAGTAAGTCTTGTGAGAAGTAAAGGAATTCATGCCAGCACAGCCAGAGAAGCAGATATGTCTATTAAATGAAGAGGTTGACATCTTAAGTAGCTCCTTTTAGACAGCTTCTTTCTGAACTGAGCCCTCTAAGGGCCCCAGACTCTGGTGTGTGTGTGTGTGTGTGTGTGTGTCTGGACGTGTGTGGGGCAAACCTCAAGAGTGAGTGTACAAGTGTCATGCACAGTCTGTGTGTGAGCGACGGAGCCCCAGCCAGTCTTCTGCAGCTGGGAACAGCAATTAGCTGCTTCCTGAATTAGGGTCTTGTTTGCACTGTTGTCCAAGATAATCATTTGTTTGTTGAAACTAAGACGCTCTATCTTCCTCCGAGGCATCAATCCTCATATTTAAATGATGAGGTCTTTGAATCTCACAAATCATGTTTGGGTTTCACAGGAGGAACTCTGTCACAGCCTGTGTTTTCTCTCTCTGACTTGGGGAATCAAGGCATAGTTGCATGTATATTTCAGCTTATTCTTCAGACAGTTATGAAAACATTATGCAGTCTATTCCAGCAATGGTTTGGACACAGGTCTATTTTTTAAATGCCTTTTATATGAGTTCCCAGCACACGTACATACTTATACGTGCGTAGACACACTCCTCACAGGCACCTGCACACACACATGCAAAATATGATTTTATGCAACAAGACATAGCCTTCCCTAGGGTATTGTACTCTGCGTCTTGCCTATTCTGTTCTAGTGCATTTCATTTGCTCCATTCATTTCACTCTGTTCCGTGTTCTATTTACTGCCTTTACAAAGTTCCAAGTTATAACCAGTGATTCAACTTTCCGATTTACAAACAGGTCACAACCTAAAGTTTGAAAAACATGAATCTACATATAAATTGACTTCGGATTCTGTCTTCTCTTCCAGTGTTTGCAGAAGAAGGAAGTGCCTCTGGCATTACAGTGTCTTTTTGATCTTCAGCTATGCATGATCATAATATAGGGATCCAAATATGTCTACATTTCCTCTACTGAATAAATGCCAATTTGTACCCCTTTAAGACAGTAATGACCTCAGTTCACTCAGTCAGTGCTTATTGCCGAGTCGTGCATTTTTTTGGATCTCCTGCGTAGAAATCATTATCAACTATATCTGGTTTTTCCAGAAGAGGGACATCCTGAACAAGGAAGGGGTCACTGTGTTCCTAGGACATGTTTACTGGTCTGAAGCATGTCCTTCGTACAGCCACAGCACACAGGATCAGGATTTTAAAGACAGAAGTCTTAAGGATCCATTTAACACCCGTGGTGAACTCATGTCAATGTATGGCAAAACCAATACAGTATTGTAAAGTAAAATAAAGTAAAAATAAAAAAAAAATTTTTGTACCATGAATATAATATAAAGTTATTTTTAACTGTTTTAACAGGTATTTTTAACCACCTGAAAAATTAATACACTTTTACCAGCTAAGATGGTCAGGAGATATCCCCAGAAGATGTTTGTCTTTTTTAGAAACCATCATTAATGCCCCGTTGTACTCCAGATGACGTGGTGGCTCCTGGAGACTCAGAGATAAGCAAGGTGTGGTCCCCACTCCCGAGGCACTGACGGCCTGACTCCCGGGCCACTTCAGGACCCTCTGATAAGGGCTGAGATGGAGATGCGTCCTCTGATGGAGGTCAGGGTGAGCACAGAGGAGGATTAGACCCTGGGAGTGGACACAGAGCTAGGGGCTCGAGGGGGAAGAGGTGACTTCTGAGTCTCATCTTGTTGGTTAGTGTATTGGTTGAAAGCAGTGATCGCTCACATGACATAAGGTCAGTTTCTCCTTTCGAGATTGGAGGTGGCAGGGGCGTGTTCCCAACTGATGGAGGGCCTTCCTGCTTTATTTCCAAAGCGCTGTGCCTTTCCGGAGCAGCCCAGCCAAGAATCACACGGGTACACGATGACCGTGAGGCTTCAGTGTGTGTGATTCACGTTAGTTCTTGTAATAAAAACATCAGAGAGCTGTTTTGTGACAAGTGTCACAGGTGTGCATTGCACCATCTGCTGGCGCCAGGAGAATATGAGACTCATTGCCAAGGGCCAGATTGAAGTTCTAGCCCCGACAGGCCTTCCTGGCATCCCTCTCGGGGTTCTCAGGTTGTCGACCTTGTCTTCTGTCCCTTTGTGACTGGGTTCAAGGCCAGAGGTGGTTAAATATATAATATTAAGGTGTCACTTCTTAATTACTGAAGATGCTTTTAAATGCATACATGTAAACGGTGCTTTTCAGTCTCTGCAGTGGGACACGGGGGGCTGGTCTGTCCACACCCTGAGAAACGAACAGGGTGATCTGTGGACTTGCAAAGGGTCTTGCAGCCATCAAAGACCATTTCCTCTGTGTCTGTTCTTGACCTCAGCTGCTCATCATAGTCTGATCCTCCTGGGTGGGAGCGGTTGAACTCTGCCTCCGCCCCTGTTCCTGCAAACACACCCAAAGCGTGCATCCCACTTTGACCTTGCTCCCCTGCCCCTCTCAGCCATCCTGGCCACCGATTGTTGCCTGTGCCCCCCTTTCTGATCTCTGCTGCCCTATCCTTGGAGAAAGGTCTGGGGTCTCGTGGAGAACGGAAGGGAGATTGCTCCCAGCTCTTCACTGGGTGGAACCACAGGTTTAGATAGTGATAGACTTCATTCTTAGAGTTCAGAACATGGAAAATAATTGTCAGACTCCAACGGAGAATTATTAACTCTTGACTGAGGACTTGGATAAATTTTTCCTCACTGGGAGGATATTGTGCTCTTCATTGTATTGATTGAGAGGGCATTTTCTTCAAATCATAGATTAGTCTAGTCTGATTGTTATCATGGAAGCTTAATGAGAGACCAGTAAGGATTCATTTGATATTCACTGTTTAGCATACTTGCCGAAAAACAGAGACAGCAAGTCCTTGGAAAGCCAAGTTGAGTGACTCCATGCTTTAGCAGATGGTAAATTTCTTGAAGGCAGGAGCTGGACCATATCAATCTTTGTACGTCTCACTGTTCCTAGCAGAGTGGCTTGTATTTCGTTGGAGCTGAGTAAATAATTGTTTATTGATTCCACTAGCATTAACAGCCTTGATTTACACACATGATCACACACAGCACGGATTGTCTGGGCAATTTAAGTAGGGTCTTCCAGGAGACTGAATGTTTTACTGAGACCAATTGAAATACACATCTTCTCAGCCTTGTAAAACATCCAATACTGAATTCAGCTTAATATTCTCTTATTGATTCATTGTCATAGTATGAAAATCAGTTATTGAGCTGTGATCGTGGGAATAATGATTCATGCAGTTGCAGTTTTACCTCCTCCAGCCGATCCACGAAAGAAGTGGTGAAGGAGGCCACATAAAGAAGACAGGAGCTGAAAGGACCCTGTAGGTTCTTACCCGTAAAGTTTATAGAATGGTGCTCCGCCTATAGGACCACAGTAATCCTTATTAGCTGCTATCATAAATGTTTAGGCTGCTCCTTTATCAGAATCTTTGAAGTGCTAAGGCACTCGCTCTACATAGAGTAGCTTGGGGAAATGAGAACACTGATCAATTTCCTATAGGTAGCTATAAAAAATTTTAAATCAACAGTATTCAATTAATTGACATTTTGATGCCCTGCCTATTCCTCCGAAGAGTACTTTAGATAAACAATAATAAGTAATGTTCCTGGGGTGAAAGTGAGGCATGGTTGATGCCATTTAACTTATATGCATGCATACTCAGTTGCTTCAGGCATGTCGGACTCTTTGAGACCTCATGGGCCAGAGCCCACCAGGCTCCTCTGTCTGGAATTCTCCAGGCAAGAATACAGGAGTGGGTTGCCATGCCCTCTCCTCCAGGGGAATCTTCCCAACCAGGGATGGAAACTGCATCTCCTGCACTGCAGGCGGACTCTTTACCACTGAGCCACCAGGGTTGCCCTTTAACTTATATAATCTTGGGCAAGTTTCTTGGTCCCACTGAGCCTCAGTTATCCCATCTGTATAATAGAAGCTGTGACAGCTCATTATTAGCAATTGTGAGGGCTTCCCTGGTGGCTCAGTGGTAAAAAAAATCCACGTGCAATGCAGGAAACACAGGTTTGATCTCTATGTTGGGAAGACCCCCTGGAGAAGGAAATGGCATCTCACTCCAGTCTTCTTGCCCGGAAAATCCCATGGACAGAGGAGCCTGGCGGTTTACAGTCCATGGGGTTGCAAAGCGTTGGACACAACTTAGTGACTGAACAAGAAGTGAGAGAGTCACTAAGATCATGTGTATAAGCTGCTTGTGTTATCTAACGTGTTATCATGATGTCTTTTGTGCCTCCAGTATATCAGGCATGGTATTAGCTGACTGTGGTTTTGAAATGACATCTGGAAATGTCAACTTCAGAGGTGTCTGCAAGTAGACATATATTAGATTTGAGGTCAGGGGACTGTGTGGCCTCTGAGAACTGGAAGTAAAAAATAGGATCAGACTTTTATTTTTAGGTGAGAAGTCACAACTAAGAGAGTCATGGATTTCTTTTCAATTGACCAGAATTAAATATGGGGTCCCAGAAGAAGCAGTCACCCAGAAGTCCAGGCTGATATACAAATGCGTGATTTATGAATGAGTTGTAGTACCTGCACATGATTGTAAGATTTGGGTCCACAATGAGGTGTCCATGGTTACAGAAGCTGAGTTTTGTTCCCACCACCATGTGACTTCAACCTTCCAGAGGGGAGTCCTGAGATGTGGCAGGCAAAGTCCTGGGAAGCGACCTCTGAGATGGAGTTCAGTGTGTAGGAAGCTTACTTAGGACAGTTCTTGGTACCAACACTCTGAGGGGCAGGGAAGGGCACAGGCATGGACAAAGGGAGGGGTAAGCCACAGTTCAGGCCAGAGAATGCCATCAGCCTTGGCCAGCTCTGGCGATGCTCTGCAGTTTATATGACCTTGGGTGTCAGCCTACAGTGGAGATGGCGGTACCAACCTTCCCACGTCAATTACTTATCGGATATGGACTGCCCTAAGGAAGGGTGCGGAGAAGGCAATGGCAAGCCACTCCAGTACTCTTGCCTGGAAAATCCCATGGGCAGAGGAGTCTGGTGGGCTGCAGTCCATGGGGTCTCGAAGAGTCAGACACGACTGAGTGACTTCACTTTCACTTTTCACTTTCCTGCATTGGAGAAGGAAATGGCAACCCACTCCACCGTTCTTGCCTGGAGAATCCCAGGAACCGGGGAGCCTGGTGGGCTGCTGTCTATGGGGTCGCACGGAGTCGGACACAAGCGAAACGACTTAGCAGCAGCAGCAGGGAAGGGTGTGGCCTTGGGGACTCAGACTGCAGCTGAAATAACCCCTCAAGAGGCAGCAAGTCCTTCCTTGAAGAGGATTCTGTCTTTACCACCAAGATGCCCTGGAACACGTGTATTTTAGCCTCTGTCCCATTGTTGCATAAGAATAGTCTTGCATCACTCCCTGGGAGAAAAGTCTTAACTGGAGGTGGGTCAGTTTCCGGGTTTTTTCCCCCAAAGAAGTTGTGGTTCTAAGAGGTTTTCACACCTCTCCCATTCTGCCTAGAGATAATCATCAGCTGTCTCCAAATCAGTCTTTCCCACCAGGACTGAAGCCCATTTCGGGTGTAGAATATTTCTGTCTGATATTATTCTATTATTTAATCTCAGGGGACATGTTATACATTCAGATTTCCATTATGGAAATCTTCAAAACACGCACAGAAAATACAGATTATTGACCACCGACCCCCCACGGATGTATCAGGGAGTGTCAGCATTTCCCCTTCGTCCAGAGTTTTTTCTCATACAGAAGGCACAGCCTCCCCTGTTCATCTGAGACAGATCCGGACGGGCATGTCCTCAGAGCGGGGTGAGATTTCACAACGTTTGAAGTCACGAATGTCTCTTAATAGCACTGACGTGAGCGCACTTGGAGCTGTCAGATCCGCGGTTCCGGGAAGCGGCCCGCTCACCCTCTTTGCCCCACCAGATCTTCAAAGCAGCGGCCGGCCAGCCACTCACATTTCCACTGTCCTGCGTCTGCAGTTGGGCCATGGGCATTAGCTGGGGGCCGGGAATGTGGGCTGAAGCCCGAGGCTGTCTAAACAATGTTCATGGTACCCGAGAGGGCAACAAAGGTTGCCTGTAACTCGTGCGCTCCATTTCCAGAACTCTGTGGTGCGGAGGAGCTGCCTGGAAACGGATGGACGCAGAAATGACCTGCCAGCCCACCGCATTCTGGAGCAATATTTCAGCCTGGTGTGGCCTCCGAGTCAAACTTTCTGTATAGAAAAGGAGCCTCATAGGCAAATTCTATAGAGAATTTCTAGCGCCTGGTTGGGGATCTGATGAGAACCTGTGACCTGAACATCCAAACCACTTCTGATGCCCCAGCAAGTTTGAGGCCCCTGGGGTGTCCAGGGTGATGTCCCGGCCCAGAGGCTGTGCTGTTTCCCGAGCCGAGGAGTGAGTCAGCACTCCGTCTGCCCCCGTGGATCCAGCAGGAATTGGGCGGTGGTTTGGCCCCCAGAGCAGGTGGTGGGGGGTGGGGGTTGCGGCGGTTGCGCTTCCTCTCTGGGGTGGGGGCTCAGCTGTTTCCTTGGTCACGCGCCCCTCCTAAGTGCTCAGGAGGAGGCAGGAGGCCAAGAATACAGCTGAGACTTGAGCCGCAGCCAAGTCAGGGCAGCTGCTTCTCTGTTCTCTGAGCTGGAACCAAGTCCAGGCTGCAGGGTGGCCCAAGCTGGCATCTGGGGAGGGGCCCGAGAGGAGTGTCACTGGCCCATTCTGAGCGACTTACCCCACCTGCTATTTGTGTGTGCGTGCACGTGCATGCGCGTGGGTGTGTACGTGTGTGTATGTGGCTTAAGTGACACCTCTCTGACCTCTGTATTTCGTGAGATAAATGGAGCTCCGTGAGAAAAAGCAGACAACTTTTCACTCCTTTGGGTCAATGGATCTGCAGATCTGAAACGAGTTATTTTAAAAGGTAAAGCTTGAGGGCACCATCCTAACTCGGAATGTATGCATTTGACGCAAGCATATTGGGTTTATCATTTCATCTCTCTGCATATGCACAGAAGCAGCTAGGAAAGGATACTGCGCTAGGAGCAAGAACTGAATCCTAGGGGTGTGTGGCCCTTACAAAGATAGGTATAGGATTCCAAACGCCATCACTGTTCTAAGCAGAAGTTTTTTGTTTCTGTGTTTAACTTGCTGGGGCTGCTGCTGTTAAGTTGCTTCAGTCGTGTCCGACTCTGTGCGACCCCATAGACAGCTGACTACTAGGCTCCCCCGTCCCTGGGATTCTCCAGGCAAGAACACTGGAGTGGGTTGCCATTTCCTTCTCCAATGCATGAAAATGAAAAGTGAAAGTGAACTCGTTCAGTCGTGTCCGACTTCTAGCAATCCCTTGGACTGCAGCCTACCAGGCTCCTCCGTCCATGGGATTTTCCAGGCAAGAGTACTGGAGTGGGGTGCTTTAACTTGCTAGCTGAACACAATTCATTTCTCAGGTCACATGATGAGAGTTTGTTTTTTGGAGTAGCAAAAGTTAAACTAAGTAGGGAGTTTTGGGCCGAATGCTGAAAAACTCCAATTTAACGGTCTGCAGAATCACAATGTGTACTTAGTTAACACACACTCTCCTATGTATCTGTTCTTTTCTTCCCCTTTATTATTAATTGAAGTATTGGTTTCCCTGGTGGCTCAGATGGTAAGGAATCCGCCTGCAATGCAGACCTTGGTTCAGTCCCTGGGTTGGGAAAATCCCCTGGAGGAGGGCATGCAACTCCATTTCAGTATTTTTGCCTGGAGAATGCCATGGACAGAGGAGCCTGGTGTGCTATAGTCCACGGGGTCACAAAGAGTCAGACATGGCTGAGCAACTAAGCACATAGTTGATTTACAATGTTGTGTTAATTTCAGGTATACACCAAAATGATTCAGTTATACATAAATTTTTTTCAGATTCTTTTTTCCCGTATAGGTTATTACAGAATATTGAATAGAGTTCCCTGTGCTCTATACAGTAGGTCCATGTTGGTTATCTATTTTATATACAGTAGTGTGAATTTTTCTATCTATTTCTACACAGCAGGAATTGACAGGTCTTTAAAATGGCTTAGGATAGAGTTGTGTTATATGATATAAACATATCCATTTGGAGGTAAGAGATACTATCAAGCATTTAGGATTTTTTTTTATTGCCTGTATTTAAGAAACCAGAAAAAAAAATCATCCACATAAACACTGCATGAGTTCATGAATCTATCCTACTATTTAAAAGCACTGCTGTTGACAAAGAGCCACTTCTTAAGAACTCTACCTCATTTTTTAAACAATTAATACATCTTCCTCAAGTGTGAGTTCTCCAGAGGGGAGGGCCGTTTTCTAGGTACCTTTGTACCTGCTGTTTCTATCCAAGGTGCTTGTTAAAAGTATGTGAAAGAAATGAAAATGTATTCAGTTTATCCTGTTTGTTATGGATTTGAAAGGTAATATGATGATAATGACGGTGTGGATGTGTGTTGTCGTTTCAAAAATACCCAAATCATTGCTCAGCACACAACAGCTCCTCTGGTCTTTGGCCTTCTCCCCAGACTCTTAGCTTCAGCCTGCCCTTCAAAGAACAGTGGCTGTAGACAGAAGCTGTTTAAAAGTGTCAAACTTATAGGTGACTGCTGAATAAAAAATAAAAAACTCCAAGGCCATCTATAGGTGGATGGAGAACCCTAAAAGGATGACACGTCACCCAGGACCCTTGCAAGAATCCAAACCTACAAAGCAGAAGGAAAGCACAGTTTTTAAAATGAGGGTACAGGGTCACCCCACAAACAGTTAATTTTCATTGAAAACTTTTGGTTGATTCCTTGTAGAAGGAAGGAAACTTAGAACCCAATATTCATATCAATGGCTCCATGTAAAAATATCCTTGAATTCTTTAGACATTTTGGTCCAGTCTGATTGTAATTGTTCTCAACTTTATTTTTAATGCATTTGAGTCATTTTGATTTTAGTGTTTATTCCAAAAACACATTTTATGATAACTTAAATGTTAACCTATCTGGTCTTGAGATTCTTCTGGCATTATTAAAATTGTTCTTAAATTTTTATTAAATAATTTGGTTTGTGTGTAGGGTATATTTTAAGTTTCATCTTTGACATTTATTTAAAACATATCTTTTCATAGATTTAATTCCTTTTACTGCACATTGGATCCGATGGACTTACTCTGTGCTTTTGGTGTGGTTAACAGTTCTTTGCATCCTGTTTACTTTCATGTCTTCTAACTGAATGGGTAACTTCATGGCAACCACAAACATACTTCACCATGCAGTTTACAATGCCAGTAGCCTGTTTGAACTTATTCGATATTTTGTGGTCTCTTCTCAATCTTCACATTTACTGTTGCTAATTGTAAAACTAAAATAGGTTCATTTGAGAAAATCTAGAAAGACTAGGGTAAGCATGCACCCTCAAATATCACATGGTTCCATGCCGTGGGTCTCCATGGCATCAGCTTGGCTGCCTTAATTATTTATTATCTGGCCTGTGGTCATTGTTAACCTCAGTCGTTTCACAGTATTGTTGAAGTTGAAGTCTTGGGGCCAGCCTGTCAGAATCTGAACTCCAGTCCCGGCTTTTCCTAGAGTGAGGTGTTAGCTCTGATACTCAGTGTCTCTGTGCCTCAGTTTCCTCTATTTTAAAATAGGATATTTGAGGGTGAATCTTTTTATCCTATATTTTTTTCATCAAAATAATGCCAGGCACTAATGAGTATCCCCTAGATATATTAAAACCATTGTCAGTTGGCTCTATTTACATTAGCATTAAACTTTCTTGTTATGTAAAAGTCTCTTCATTGCTCACAGTAAAAGTCATTTCCTTTACAATGTGATTTATGGCCATGATGATGATAATGGGGAAATAATTGCTAGTTTGGAAGCAAGACCTCAGTGGTTTTGTGTTATAACTAGGCACTATAATCTCAAGACTTGTTAAATTGATGTATTCATTCACTAATTCATTAAATAAATGCTTCATCAAACCCTTACTTACCACTAGGTGTTTCAGTCCAAAAAAAAAAAAAATAATAGTCTCATTTTTTAAAAGAACTTACATGAGAGAGAGAGAGAGAGGGAGGAGTAACTTGTAGATTATTCCTGAAGAAGCAACAGTCTTTTCTGCACTGCTCATTGGAAGCTGGGCTCCATTTGGCTTACTTCTTAACAGATTTGGGAGAGGTGCTGAATTAAGAGACAGAAGCAATGTAAGATTATTTTTAATAGTTAATTAAAGGAAAATATAATCTGAAATGGAAGCATATAATGCACAAAAATGTAATTCAGAATGAAATTTCTCCAAAGTAATGCACTCTGAAAGCATGTACATTCTTGTGTAGACACTGCTTTTAAAAAAGTAGACCTTGGGACTACTCTGGTAGCTCAGTGGTTAGGACTCCATGATTCCACAACAGGGGACCGACTTCGACCCTTGGTCTGGGAGCTATACCAAGAGTGTAGTGACTGAGTATCACAGTGACTGGAGCATCTTTCTGCTGGTTCTGAACTTGTTTTTATCCATTTGGGGCGAGGAGTAGTCTTAAATATATGGAAGTGTTCGTTTTTGCCTGAGCATATCTATACTGAAAAAAGAAAAGAATTAAAAAAAAAAATGAGAACTTATGAATCTTTTTAGGAGGAAAGCTATAAACACTACATCTGATGAATGTTGTTATTGCATTCTTCAGGTATATAGCCCAGATGTGAGTGAGAGTGCGTTTGTGTCTGTGTGTATATGAATGTGTATCTTTAGAGAGATTGAATTAAGATGGATAAGGACTATGCACTGGCCATGGTCAGTATATCAATCGTTTGTTTCTGATGGTCAGAAAACGAACTTCTGCTCTAGTGTTTATTTCAAGAAAAGGGTACAAGTTTCTTTCAAAATCCACTAAGAAACCTACCCCCCAAATTCAGTTGTAATGTTTTAAAGAAAAACAGTGAGCAGGAAAAAAAAAATTGCTCTTAATTTGCATATATAACTTTGGACAAAATAAAATATATGAAAATGCTGCGTGACAATACATGTAAAGAGACAGCTTCCTAAATTTCCTACCAGTTTTTAAGAATGTTGCCAGGATGCAAAACCTGCAGGAAACCCCAGGCCACCCCACTAAGTTGTGTCTAGAGAGAGCCAGGAGATAAGGCAGGTTTTGCTTATAACCAGAGCTTTTTTTTTTTTTTTTTAAACAAAAATCTCCCCAAGTTGACTGACTGAATTTGTGTGTGAACAGTACAGCAAGCCAGGCATATTTAGACGGGCAGCTTTCTTCTCAGTTTTTGAGAGTCTCCTGAAGTTTCGCTTCTCCAGAGGGTCAACGGATGGCCTTTGGAGGGAGCAGTGTTTTCTGTCCCTGTGTCTCTCTGCCCTTGCTCCTTCTGGAGTCCCTCATGTTGAGAAAGAATATGGGCTGGGCATGCCAAGCCCCCCGCAGGAATGGTGTCAGGCCACAGAATTTCCAGCAGAAACATCCCCCCATATTGAAGACTACCTGCCAGCTTAGAAGGATACTTTTGGACCAGATGGGATGTCAGATACCTGGGAATGTACACATTACACATGTGTGTTCACACACATATACATAGACACCTATGCACACCTACATGCACACACACATACACACGTATACACACACATATATAGACACATGAATACATATACAAACACACATATCACATATATAAATACACACATATCTTGAATCTTAATATTTAAATTAGGATGCTAACAATACCTTCTGAGCTCAAAGTCATCACTCACGTTAACATACTTAGAATCCTTTGATTCGTACAGATTTAAATTACCTTTCTTGTCATCATGACTTTTGAGGCAACAGGATCCAATCGTGTTTTTCACACTTTTTTTCAGTGAAAATGAGTAATCATTTGAAGTGTAGAACACATTTTTGTATATACCATACTTTAACAAACCCAGAAAATGCTTCTCCTGATATACTTTTTTTTTTTCCTGGTATACTTTTTATCTATAATAGTGAACCACCCTGTCTCCACTTAGATGCCAATAATAATGAGTGAATGATTCTTTTTGCCTTCCTAGTTTTAAATCTATTTGTGAAAATTGAAATTTGTTTTGGGCTTCCTCATGAATTTCTCCAAATATTTCATGTTCTACTGTCACATGTTAATTCTAGATGTTCCTTTTCTGACAGCTGGGCTGGCCTGCCTGCCTGCCTCATGCATGGCCTTTGTCCCCTCTTCCCTCTCTCACTCACTCCCTTTCTTCCCTCCAAGAATCGTTACAAGTAAAAAAAGTTATGATCTTTTCCCCACTGTGTAATTTTCCCCAAGCTCACAACTTGGACATTTCATTGAAAGTCTCTGCAACTCACGTATGCTTCAAGACTGTTTTGTTCTAATCATTTGACATATGTACAAAGCTGATAGCCCTTCGTTGACCCTTGGCTTAAACACTGTAGACCCCATGAATAGAATGACCCCAGATCTTCAGCTTCACCATTAGGAAGCCTTGAGGAATCCTCACACACAGCGTAAGGGTAACCCTTTGCTTTCAGTTGTCGTCAGACCCTTCAGCCCTGGGACCTCAGCCCAGCATCTCTCATCACCTAGGTTGAAAGTATCTCCTGAGTTTCATCAGTAATTCCTACCAGCTCCCTAACATAGAACGCTCTAGTAACCTGCCTTTTTCCCGCCGTGACAGGTAACTCTGGCAGGCTAATAATTCACAGAGCTTACAGCAGCTCATAGTTTCGTAACATTTTCCAAATGTATTAGATATTTTAAAAATATAGAGAATTTTTTAAAACGCACACTAATTTTCCTCCATCTGGATTTCTCAGGATTAAAGGGTCTTGTTGGAAGGTTTGAACAGGGAGCATCCACCTAGTAGTCCATCAAAGTAGAAGCAATTCACCTGCAAAATACCGCTGTCTTGAATGCAACTGGCTCTCTAACAGTTCCTGTGAGCAAGAGTATTTTCTTTAAAAAAGAAAAACAGAGCTTTGAGGCCTGGCTTGGGACAGGAAGCAGGGAGAGATTATTGTGTCTAACCAAGATTTTGTAGAGAGCGGTCATGTGATTGCAACTGAGACAGTGAATGAGAGCACACACCTCAACATTAAACAGCAGCCCCTTGGACATCCCTGGAGGTCCAATGGCTGAGACTCAGTGCTTCTGCTGCAGGGGGCACCGCTTAAGATCCCAGGTGCCACAAGCCATGGCCAATAAAATGATAATAATGAAATAACATAAACAGCAGCTGCGATCTTTCAGGTGGCCAGCCACAGCTCCCTGTAGGTGTCTTTGCCAACAGGGCATCTGGGGTCTCATTGGCATGGCCACAGATGGCCCCAGCTCTGGGCGGGGGGGTAGGAGGGGTCGGAGAGAAGCAGTACCAGTGGGCACACCCACGTTCCTATCTTAAGTAGGAAATTACCTGCTGGCCAAGCCCTGGGACACCTGGCGAAGCAACCAGGTTCTGCTCCACCGATGCATTGTAAGTTTCCTGAAATTGTTTCCCTCCTGGGAATATGTCCATTTCTCCTTCCAGCAAATTGGTAGGGATTATGTTCTTGCTGTGTGTGAATCCAAGGGCCCTCTGTCCAGGGAATTTAGAGTCAGTCTCCCGCCCATGTTCATCACCTGGAATGCTTTAGATCATGTATATTTAAAGCTGCACCCAAACCCAAGCCAGACCATAGATGGCTTAGAAAGAAAGACTTCAAGGCACTGCTTTTGCATATTCGCCTTCTTTTTCTAGAGATTTGTCTTCCCTGAGCCTCTGTTAAGTCCTGACTCTGTGAGAGCTCCTCTCACTCCCTGTCTCTTCCAGAAATGGAGAGATTAGGTTTTCCCATCACTTTCTGCAGCGCTTGAGGTCTCTCACGCAGACTGTTTTCCTTATTGCATTCCTGAGCACCCCATGATGGTTTTGTTGTTACTTACTCTCCCACATCTACAGTTTAAATGGTCTTTCTAGAGATTTCACTGTGGGGAGGAAAAATTCCAACACCGTGTTGCTAGCCAGTACCAAAAACATGCTGATGTCAAGTGAACTCATGTATCCTGCATTCCAAGTGCATCTGCTCCCAGGAAGTCTGAGGATTAAAGGAGTCATTTATTGAATGCTTATGTTCTTTAGCGTAGTTGACCTCAGTACAGTGGCTTTTTAGCTTTCATGGCTGAGTTTGCAGGGGCGTCAGTGTGTAATGTTGTGTCCCACTGTACTAGGCAGCATAGAGAAAGAGGAAAAACAAAAGGGAAAAGGGTCCCTGCGTTCAAGGTGGAACAGAGATGGCCAGGAGTCTGTAGGTATATTATCCTTCTCCTTGTGGGCTGAGCACCATTGCACCTTGCGGGGTGGGGGGTATGTCATCGAGAGACCTGATGACACAGGTGAGGGGCCTGATGACACAGGTGAGGGGCCTGATGAAGTGAGCACTGGATGAGAGTCCATGAAACTCGATGTAACAACCAAAAAAGTAGAGCTTCAAAGGAATGAAACACTACTTCTCTATTTGTTTTCAGTCTGGAAATGTGAGCAAGGCCTGTCTGGCCAGTTTAATTGTGATAAACCGAATATTTAATGGATGCAGTCACTTTCTCAGGAAAACTCATGCTGTCAAGGGCCTGGAAACACTCACCTGCATGTGACTCTTCCGGCCAGGGGTCACACATCCTCCTTTCATCTTTTATGGTTTTTCTTTTTTGGCATATAGTCGATCTGCAGTGTTGGGTTACTTTCAGGTATGCGGCCAAGCGATTCAGTTACACATACAGCTACTCTTTTTTAAACTATTTTCCCATAGAGCCCATTACAGAGGGTTGGGCAGCGCTCACTGTGCCATGCATACAGTAGGTTCCTGTTAGTTCTCTCTTTTACGCATGTTGTTTAGTCACTAAGCCATGTCCAATGCTTACGACCCTGGCGGGCTACAGCGTATTGTTTGTGTTGCATGCCGCAGTCATCTGGATGGGGTGGCTTTGCTCTCAAATCCCTCTGTCTGCTGAGCGCTCTCGTTGGGTTGGTAGCTCCCCTGGGACAAGCATCATCTCTTTCCTTTCTCTAGCATCCTATCCAAAACGTCCCCCAAAGGCAGGTGCTGTCTCTGAATGGCCTGGCCCATTATCACACACACACACAGCTCAGTCAGACCAAAGCCCTCTTGAGAATCACCCGTCCAAAAGCATGCCATGGTTTTGCCCTTTTAGCGACTGTTGAGTATTTTCCTTTCACCTTACACACTGGTTAATAGGTCTCTGAGTGGTTACATGCCCTGGCTTTTTTAGATGGAAGAAGCAGAAAAAGAGTGACCCAGCCATCACTGATCAGAATTCAGGTAGAACTTGGAGCCCTTTTTCATTCAGTGAGTCAGCAAGTCCTACTCTGTTTCAGGCGCTGTTCTCAGCACTGGAGTTAGTTCAGAGGCAGACGAGCCAGGCAAGAATCTCAGTCGTTGTGCAGTTTATGTAACAGGAGGGGGAGAATGCCTCTCACTACTTGGTTAGAACATTGAGCCTTGTTAGAGTGACTCATCTGAGATTCTAAGACCTGGGGATTTCAGTGATGGACAGAGCCAACAGCCCGCTGCCCTCTCACCAAAGAGACAGGGTGAGCAGGCAACCGATTGCCTTACTCACTGGAGGCTAGCAATGAATAGTGCAGTCGATACGAGGGAAACGCTCCAGAATCACCCATGTGGAGGTAAATAGTAAAAGCACTTAATGGTGCGATTGTTGGATCTTGTGGAAAGAGCTTGCTGTCAGTATGTGGTGGTGGTTTAGTTGCTAAGTCATGTCTGTCTCTTGGTGACCCCATGAACTGTAGCCTGCCAGGCTCCTCTGTCCATGGGGTTTCCCAGGCAGGAATCTTGCTGTGAGTTGCCATTTGCTCTCAGTATATTAACACTCAATTTGTAGCCCAGATCCACCCGACAGAATTAAAACTCTTTTGTTCCTCTGTCTCTTGAAATCCCCCCTGCTCTTCTTGAGATGGAGATATCCATTTCTAATAAACCTCTCTCCTGCCTTTCTCCCTGCCTCATGGGTGTAGAAGTCATTTCCTGCACTCACAGACCTTTAGGCCCACCTTTTAGCTTTTTATTTGAGATGAAGCATCCTTAATTCCTTTGCTCCTGTGGAAAATCTTTCCATTCTTCTGCCATTGTGCAGGGGTGGGCGGAGGCAGAGCTGAGGTCATGGGTGGGTAATTTAAACTTCTACGTTGATTGCTTTTGATTAGATGTACTGATGGTATTAGCTAGTAATAATTCTGAAAAAGCAACCTTAAGGCTTGAAATATTGACAGGCTACGGCACCACACATTATCCACTGACTAAAGGGAAAATAAGGACACTGCGGCCATGAAAGCCCCTTATTTTTCCCAACTTATAAATGGACAGAACACGAACCTTATCACCATTTCAAAAATCTAACAGAATGATAATAATTTATCCATTTATTTTTGCTTTTTCTCATTTTCCCTAAGTGTCTATTCTTTTCTTCTTTGCTGCAAGAAAGGTTTTAATAGCTCACATTCTGGCACCTATAACTGCGTCACATTTGTTAAGTTTCATTGTTTTTGAAATGACAGATT
Source organism: Budorcas taxicolor (assembly GCF_023091745.1). Lineage (NCBI taxonomy): Eukaryota > Metazoa > Chordata > Mammalia > Artiodactyla > Bovidae > Budorcas > Budorcas taxicolor. The sequence continues at coordinate 50,944,343 of NC_068910.1, read as the reverse complement.
CTACTTCCACTTCTTATAGAAATAAAAGACAAAAGTGTTCAATCAGATGTGCTGAATAAAATGACTATTTATCCCTACCCTTTTTTTAAAGGGATTTTCCTCTTCATGATGAGTTTGTATAACTTTGAATTCTTTAAGCCACAGTTGAAAATATGCATTTCGTGATATATCCTTGTCCCATTACAAGGTGTCTCCAGTATAAGCACACACGTGTGTGTGCTTAGCTGCATCCAACTGTTTGCAACCGTGTGGACTGCAGCCCACCAGGCTCCTCTGTCCATGGAATTCTCCAGACAAGAATCCTGAAGTGGGTTGCCACGCCAGTATTGGACATCCTTCTCCAGGGGCTCTTCCCGACCCAGGGATCAAACCTGCATCTCTTACATCGGCAGGCGAATTCTGTACCGCTTCACCACCAGTATACATAAATGGACATAAATAATGGATTATATGTCCCTGGCATCCAGATCCACCGAAAGAGGACATTTTAAAATACTTTATTGAACTAAACTGAGAATACGGAAGTTCTAACATCTGTGAGATTGATAACGTTCAAGGAAAAGTTTCATATCAATTGATCACCCCCTCTCCCTTCCCTAAAATAGTTTTGTTTGTCCCAGGAGATTATGGGGCAGTGATATTGAGGGAAATATTTAGGGTAAGTGTGTAATGTGGTAAAATTCCTGGAAGATCTATTAAGAAACCAGAGTTAGATGGCATTGTTAGCTATAAGATCCCAGCAGTGTTACTTATGTTCCCAGAAAATTTGCTTTAGTTACACTCGGAAGAAAAAACAACTTCCCAAGTCTAAGATTCCAGTTCTTTGCTTAAAGATTCAGAAGACATTCATTTCTAAATATTAAATGTGTTCTGGTCCCAGTAGATTCAAATACATTATTCCACATTTTAAAAAATGTGAATACACTTCATCTGGGAATCTTGCAAGCATATGATTCCTGTATGGCCTCTAGAAAGAAGGTACCATGAGCTGTAGAAGTGAAGGAGGAAATTGGGCATATGGTTAGCCTATAACTTGAGGTCATTCTGATGACTGTGGCTTATAGGCTTTGGGGGGTTTCAAAGAACAAGACCAAGCATGATGTCTAGAGGTCCATGTGTCCATAAAATATTTGGGATAAAATCAAGAAAGACGCATGCCATCATGAGACAGACTATTCATGCAGGCTCTCTGCAGTATATGAAGATACACTGGCTAGTGGAAGAAGATAGTGGTTCAGGGGAAGAAATGTATGGGTATCTCTTGAAATACCCAGGAAATTAATGGAACAGATTAGATGCACCTTGTCTATATTTCTAATAAAGCCCCAGTCACTATAGGAACATGTGGTTTTAAGAAGAGCTCTGATCCTCAGTCTAATTGACAGTGTTTTTGATGCAGCTCTGCCACTAACTAGTTATGGATCTTCTCCAAGACACTGGATTTAGTATCAGCTAGACTGGCTGATTTCAAGGTTCTTGGCAAGGCTGTGGTTCTCTGAGTACTTGCACGTTTTCTTTGAGTTTGTACATGACTGGAGGTTGGTGACACCACCTTATATATAGATAAGTCATGGCTAGACAGTTAACAGATTGCAGCAGGAAACATAAGGTGGTGATTACCCTGCATGGCTTATGAAAGTCTGAGACTATTTTAAAATCCTGGGAGTGGTCCCAGGGGTTCGCCCAAACTGAAGTGACCCTCAATGCTTTCTCAGTCTAACGTGGCAGCAGGGCCACTGGCCTTGTGCTCTGTGCTATTTATTTTGGTCAGAAAGCTCTCTTTATCTGCAGTTTTTAAAAAAGTATGCAAAATACTGAGTCAGTGATGTGGCAGAGCGGCTACCACCAGCCCTCTCATCCAGATGATTGACAGTGGATGTCTGTATTGCGGTAAGATGCACCCGGGGTTGTCTTGCAGTTAGAAGGAGTTTCTGTTGCCTTTTGTGGATGAAGACACATTAGCCAAACACACCTTGATTTTAGTAGAGATGCAGTGGAAGAGTCTGAACATCATCACATCCTAACCTTTTATCCCTGCAGCGTCCACATCGGATGGTTAAATAACAAAGCTTGTCTTGCCGAAGATGAGATTGCTAAGATGACCATGAGGAGGCAGAGTATGGTCCGATTTATTGGGTACCTATTTGAATCAGCATAAACTAAGGCAGGTTACATCCACCACATTTCTCTTTACATGTATCACTGCTATCAGTAGACCAGAAGCACTTTTGTAAAGTAGAAGGCCACTTCCTCTGTAGTACTGTCATTTTCTGCCTTTGGTCTGTTTGTATGTATATTGATTTGTTTCCTTTTAAATCATATTCTAGAAGGAAAGAGTTTTTTAAGTTCTTTCCTGTCACATATTATGTGACATGTACATAATATATTATCATTTTAGCTGCTCCTAAGTATACAATTCAGTGGCATTAAACAGTGAAACCATCACATCTATACTCACAACTTCTCCATCATCCCCAGCAAAAGCTCTGTACCAATTAAACAGTAACCCCTTCCTTCCTTACCTCCAGCTCCTGGTAGTCTCTGCTCTTATTTTCTGTCTCCATGAATTTGCCTACTCTAGGTACCTTGTGTAAGCAGAATTACAACACATTTGTTCTCTGTGTCTGACTCATTTTACTAAGAATAATATTTTCAAAGTCCATCCATATTGTAACATGTCAATGTTATTCCTTTTTAAGACAGAATAATATTTCATTGTTCATATACGACATTGAGTTTATCCATTCATCCACTGATGGATACCTTTCGGCCATTGTGAATAATAACATTGGTGTTCTAGTCCTAGCTTTCTGGGTTTTTTCTTTTGGGGGGGGTGTGGATATCTGTCTAGGAGTTGAATGACTGGGTCATATGGTAGTTCTGTGTTTAGGTAGGTTGTTTTTTGTGTTGTGGTTTTTTTTTTCCCCTAGTGCTAACTTTTGAAGCAATACCAAGAAAGACCAATTCCTTGTTCTCTGAATGTTTTAAAATAGCATAAGAAAATAGCTATTTTGTCCTCCCTAAGTCTTCTCTTGTCTAAACTAAAAATTCAAAATTATGCAACTACTTTTTTGAACCCAAATGTAGAATCTTATGTCAGTTTCTGCTACATTTTGCTTTATTGCTTTCATCAACTAGTCCATTCTGTGGAGATATCCAAATATTTATTATGGGACCCAGTACATTATTTCCTTCTCCCAAGTATATGCCTTTTTTCTTTTGAAATACACTGAGAAAACATTTAAGAATTATAAAAACAGAAGACATCTTTATCTTCCAGTTGATGACTAATCAAAAAGCGGATGATGAAGATAAAATTGTTTAAATTTTTTCATGTGGATCCATTAGAATTATTTAACTTTTATTATATCCTTTAAAAAAAAAGAAGATTTTTCCTTTTGAGATTGTATTAGCACATCCTTGCACATGGTAGAGATTCCATGAACACTTTTTAGGAAAGTGAAGAATTGAAACATTGGGTTTTTTTTTTCCCTTGGAATGCTTTTATTGAGATCTGACCCCTCTTATTTTTAAAGGCACTTATGATTTTCATGGTACTGTTCTTATGTCCAAAGCTTTGACATCAGTTATTTCCATTATTGGAAGCCCGATAAATGTTGATGAAGGTTATGTTTATGTCCAGTTTGCTGTAATAAGAAAGAAAAAGCACTGTTCTTCACACGAGTTACTGTATATTTATAAACTGCCTAGCTATCCAAGTTGAAATAAGAATATTCATGTAAAATAATTCTACCCTTAAACCCCTAGTATGAAAATTCCTCTTCTTAAATCTCCTCCTAGGTTCTTCCTCCAAAACAGTTGTCTGGTTATTTTGGCATTTGCCTGGGTGGTTCAAGAATCTTACAGAATGCTTGTGCATGGAGTTGACCAAAAAGAGTTTAATGAAAGGATAGAACTCCTGGTTGAGTGTTTCTTACACACGTATATTGAAGGAGAACATTTTCTTTGGGAAAGTAAACATATGTGAAATTTTCTTATTGACATCTTTCTGTTACCTGGGGAAATGTTCAACCTCACTGAAGGTATTAATCTGTACCTTCTGTTCATGCCATGATGCCATGGTGGCTCTCATTTCTAAAAGGATTACATTTCAATTACTTTCCTCTCTTACTAAGTCTTTAAACTTAATCTTAAACCTTCAAACTATTTTTTTTTTAAACTTTAACAGAATAACTGCTTTGAGACTAGGCTGTGTCTTTGGTTGCTAAGGGGTTGCAGCGTTTAAATACCTTATGCAGCCAATTGACAGATGACTAATATCACAGTTCGCCAGCAGCTTACATTTGCAGAACCTCGACCAGCTAAAAAAAGAAGGAATAGTGTAGAAGCGAGAACCATTTCAATTGTTCACATAAGTAAATCTTGATTATGTTGTTTCATCATAAAGGACCTATAGTGATTTGGGATCAGTCATCCTCTGCTGATTTTGAGTCGAAGGATTGTCAGAAAAGTGACTAATAAAGTGACTCTCCCAGCTTGCAAATAGAATTTGATGTCCCATTTTAGATATCCTCTGAGAAATAAATCACTGCTAGAATAGGAATCAAACCTCAAGCTTTATTTCTCCACCCAACAGCCCAGCGATTACTATATGTAACATGCAGACGCACGTAGACAGATGACTAGGACACACCTATTTTGTTGGTGATGGTGAAAGAATATGTGGTCTTTTTGCACTGTACTTCTCTCTCCCTCTCTTTCTCATCCCCACAAACCCAGCTGCTACTGTTTGCAACTCTGCTGCTACTGCTGCTAAGTCACTTCAGTCGTGTCCGACTCTAAAGTCAGCCAAAAAAATAAGAAACAACATGAACAGAATGTGAAATGGTCATTTTTGTCCTCATTGTAAATAGCTGCTAGTGTTATTGATCAATTTCCTATAGCTTGTTCATTGCCTGCCTTTGCTCAATATCACCTCCTAATCTATGGTTAAAATCTTGTAACTGAAAGAACTGCAGTGACTTTCATTCTGTGCATTTGTTGAGTGTCTCCCCTTTTTCTCCCTCCCCCCGTCCCACAACCACATAACACTTGACACTTGGCCAGAATATCCATTAACCAAATGTTGGATAAAATATATTTGTTAGACATGGTTTTGCCTCTCTGTGCAAAATGGGAGAAATCGGAACAAGTGAAGATTAAATGACAGAGGAAGAGTCGGGTTAGTTAGGGGAACGGAAAGCTGGACTAGGGTAGATTTCCTGGCAACACTTTCTCAGCAAAGAGAACAATTTTAATCAGTTACAAAAATATTTGTGATCCATATGTTCCTCTCTGCTCGTTCCCATATGCCCATATTCCCTTTTATCTTGGTGGATGATGACTTTATGATTCAGGAATGCAAGAATAATACCTCGCTGGCTTTAGAGCACAGTGCTATTTCCAAATGTGTCCTGGTAATTACGCACACACTATATATCCAGGCTGTTCACGCTCTGAGATGGTTACGTGAATCTCAGTTTGTTCTTTCTTCATGGAAAGAATTATATCTTGCATCCACCTACTGGGGCTGGAATAAGGCATCTAAGGCTTAGATCTGAAAACCGCACGAGCACTTCACTGGCTGGATTAACCCCACTGTGCAAGTAGGAGCATCAGAAAAAGGAGACGGGAAGGCTGCAGTGATCATTGATAACTTCATTCTCTTTGACAAAAGGAAAACAGAAGCCAGAAACCATTTGGTAAATCCATCTATCACAGGTGCCTCTATTTTAAGACATATTAAATATGTGGCCAGTTGCTTTAATAGATCCTAATTTTAAGGCATGTTGACTTCTATTTAATATCAAGTGTTTGTGATGCAAAACTGGTCAAAATTGAAAAATTAAAATTACTGTCGATGAGCAATGCATTTTGATCCTAACTTCTTATTTCCTTCACCAATATGTCCTTATAAAATAGTTATATAATTTTTAACAACAAAAGAAACACTTTTTACAGCCATTTTAATAAAGACGTCAATCAAGCTGGAAAGGATTGACTGTAGAAACGATTGAATTTTCAACAGTTGTTTTCCTCTCCCACAACAAATGGAGTCATAACCCAATAGGCTGTTCATCAAGCTGCAGTAAAACCTGATGAGGAGCCAGCTGTGCTCCTGGCGGCTTGGGAGGGGGAGCGAGGGGGAGGCAGGGAGGGTTTCTAAACTTCAGAGTAAATAACTGAGATGCACTGAGTGTTTTCAAAGTCGGGTCTGTGGCGGAACACATGTGCAGGCTGCTGTATTCAGCAGATGTGTGCCAGGGTAGAGTTGCAGCGCTGGGAGAGAGATACAGCTCGGGTTGGGCAAATGTTATTAGGAATCCGTCTCTGTTTGCTTTCAGGCTGTAAGGCTGCTGCTCCTGGAGGAGTTGCGAGAAAAGGAAAGTGCATGTTCTAGCAAGGATTGTTTTCAACAGGTTCAAAAGTTTGCAAGTCTGTTGAATCCCTCTGGCAGGATTGCTTCGCTGTCAAACAGAATACCCAGCTGGTGGTGGCAGTCCTCATGGGGAGGGCGGGGGATGGATGGTGTTCACCCAGCGACGAGAATATTAGGAATTCTCCCTGAACTGTCAGTGGAGGAAAAAAAAAGAGCTCTCTCAACAATACCGTTATGAAAGTTTTCTTTTTCCTTTCTTTGTATTTTTTTTCACTTTTACAGCTAATGCCTCATTAAGTCAAAAATCGTTCAGTGTGCTTTCTTAGGATAGTTTTCCTAAAGAAAAGAATCGCCAAAAAAACAAAAAAAAACAGTACTCTGGAGATTATATTGATCTATAATTAAGACAAAGGCTGGGGTTAAAAAAAGGAGGCAAGACTTTTTTGCTCATAGGTGATCTGGATTGTCATGAAGGCAAACACACAAGCTTGTTTTTTTTTTTTAATATAAAGTGCGAGATTTCACTAAAAAAGGTTAAAATTGAAGTGAGTAATCTTCGGCGCATAATGCAATTGTTAATTTTAGCTCGTTGCGTGGGTGCCGCTCTGACTTGAACAGCCGGCTGGAGCCTTCATCAGAGAAGAAGCAGGCAGCTTGGGACAGGTGGAGTGGATCAAGCCGTGAACGTGGTTTGCTGGAGGCCGGTCATCAGTGTTAGGACCCAGTCTTGTTTGTTTAGTCCTTTGCCCCTACCATGATCATTGCCATTATCGTTACTGTTGACTTCTCGTCTTTTTTTCAGGTGGACGATGTGTCAGACCGTGTAAGGGAATCACATGGAGATGGGCGTTTTGAACTGTTAATGGGGACATGGGACTCCCGTTGTCTCTGATCCCACGTGTGGATTTTTCCAGCGAAGAAGGACAGAAGCAGCTCGTAAGCTGCCAAGACCGGCAGCCGGACTCCTGCAGGAAAGGTAAAGAGCTGCCATTGGATGGCTGTCACTTCATCTGAATGTTTTCCTCAGTCTGTAAATGTGCATGTTTGCATGGAACAGTTCCTGAAAGGCCACCCAAACAGACAGCATCTGTATAAGGGATTCGGCTGGCTCAGAGTCTGTAAAATTAGAGCTCAATTTGTGCATTTCATTTTTTAAAAAAAATCTGGTCATGATCTGTTTTTGATTGAAATGCTCCAGGAAAAAAAAGTTAGGGAAACAGAAGTCCTGTCTCCTCCCCCGACTCAGTACATTGAGAAACAAACTGTTTGATTTGGGAAACAGAACTTTTTATCTGGTTAACTGCATCTCTCCCCCGTGTCACTGAAATATGAGAGATCCGTCAGGTACACTGAAGGGAATATCCTCAAACCTCCTCAAACCTCTGAGCCTTGCTCACTGGCCCCTCACAAACTCCAGCCATCATCCCTGATGAAAACTTTTCCATTCCCACAATCCTTTGCCAAGTGAGCCTGTGTTTTTTTAACAATATCATTAGATACCATCTGTCCTGTCATGGTAGGTCTTAGCATATTTGCAACAGAATTACTGTGTTATTAGATTTTTCTCATGTTTCCTATGTCCACTTGGAAATAAAGTTACTGAATTAGTACTGAATTAGTATACGGTAATTAAACACTCCCAGAGAAACATATCAAGACACTGATATGCCCATTAATAATTACCATTGTAATGACTGGGAATAGGGCAGTCATTACTTGGGAATTATTGTGAAAGAAGTGACTTTCTAGGCTACAAGGTCTTTCTGTCTTTTATTTCTTTTCCTTCCTTCCTTCCTTCTGTTTTTCTGTCCTTTTTAAATTTCCTTCTTTCTTTCCTCTTTTTTTTCCTTTCTTTCCTTTTTCTCCTTTTTTCTTTCTTAAAAAAAAAAACTGAGGAGGAAGTAAAAGCTGAATTATTCATGAGCCTCATTTGACAGCACATCAGAAGGGGAAGTGTCAGGGGCTTTATAGAGGTAGGGAGGAAAAAAAATACCAATAACAGGCTTATACTTTAAAAAGTCATTTCTAGCATCTGTGTAGTCATCTCTTATGAGCCTGGAGCATTGGAGTTCAGTTGTGATAACTTCATTGGAGTTATTCCGAAGGATCTCCACAGCACCAGCCACTGGCAGGGGCTGGGGGCAGAGCTTCTGCTTTTAATAATAGTCAGTTTGAAGTCTGAAGTCCCTGATGGTTTATTGCCAGATTGGGATCCTGTATGTGTTCTGAATTATTACCTCTTACGTTGATTTTTCCCCCAGTAGAGTGTACTGAATCCCTTAGACCCAGGAAGGTATGTCTGTGGTTGAAACTTGCAAATCATTTGTGAGTCATCTTAGAGATGCGGCAGAAAGGTACCACCTCCCAACTCGGAAGCGGAGGAAGAGTTGGGGAAATACTCTCTTTTTCTTCTGCTTCCATTTTGGAGTGGAGCATAGGAACCGGGAGGTGTGTGGGACTTGGGTGTCTCAGTTTAAGATGTATTGATCCACCCTGACAGCAAGGTGTATTGATAGGAGCGTGTTATGTGTGTGTCAAGGGATTGAGTGACCAAATCTGCCTCTTGGTGTTTGTCTGGGGTCCTTGATTTGGTCTTGTTTTATTCTCTTTGGGTGCAATTGGCAGAGAGGCTGGAGTTGCTCATTTGATTTTGAGAACAAAGGGAAGAATCCAGTATCTCAACCGTAATGGTCAAGACTTCACCCCGCGCTGACTTTATTTTCTGATGTCTTCACCTTATAGGGTGTCAAACCTTGTGATTTTAATTTGCATCTGGGAGAATGTCTGAGCCAGGAGACCTGAGTCAGACCATAGTGGAGGAAGGTGGGCCTGAGCAGGAGACGGCCACTCCGGAGAATGGTGTGATTAAATCTGAAAGTCTGGACGAGGAGGAGAAACTGGAATTACAGGTGAGCCTGGAGAAATCCCATTTGTCATACCACTCTGTGCACCCCTTACTTTCATTCTGAAGATACTCTGAAGGTTTGTTTGTCTTCTTGCTTGTAAAGAGTTTGACTAGTAAAATGAACATGTGTACGTATGCTCCGTCATGTCCAACTCTTTGCAACCCCATTGACCAGAGCCCCCAGGCTCCTCTGTCCATGGGATCCTCCAGGCAAGAATACTGGAGTGGGTTGCCATTTCCTCCTCCAGGGGATCTTCCTGACCCAGAGATTGAACCCACATCTCCCCCCTGCATTGGCAGGCAGATTCTTTATCACTGAGTCACCTGGGAATCCCAAATAAAATGAATAGAAAATTCATAAAGCAAATCTTCTCTTTTCCCATTTATTAGTCCTTTTTTTTTTTCTGACTAAACAGTACATTCTGGTCAAAATGCCCTTTGAAATAGTGTGTGTATATATATATATATATATATATATATATATATATATAGCCAAAGAACATATTTAATGACTGAATTTGCCCACAGCTTCTCCATATTAATTTCCAGACCACCTCAAGGAGTTTGTGGAGAGCTTCTCCTGAGGCAGCTTTATACTAGCTGAGTTTTAAAAATAGATTTGTATTCCATGAAAAGAGGAAGGGCCAGCTCATGACAGACCAAGAAATATCAAAGACATGAGCTCTGGCAGGCAGGTTGACCTTCTTGCGCGGGCTAAGCATCGATTCTTATTAGCGGAAAAGCTTAGAATTCCCAGCCAGGAAGAGAGAGAAAATGCCTGGAAGGGGCAGGGGGTAGTTTGAGGGTGATTGAGAGTACTCAAGAAGTGATATGTTTAAGTGGTCAGGATTTATGAGAGAAGGAGATTTGGCAGAAGGAAAACAAAGTAGACTTGCAAATAACCTGTATCGATTTTCTTTGAACCAAACTACAAAAGTGTTAACTGTTTTTATTTCATAAATGTGCAAAGGCAGATAATGGCATAATGGCCAAATGACCTCAAGGCCAGCCTTTGCCCTCCCCAACAAGCTTCTGTGGGGCTTCCCTGGTGGCTCAGACAGTAAAGAACCTGCCTGCCAGTGCAGGAGATGTAAGAGACACAGGTTCAATCCTCGGTTCAGGAAGATCCCCTGGAGAAGGAAGTGGCAACCCACTCCAGTATTCTTGCCTGGAGAATCGCATGAACAGAGGAGCCTGGCAGGCTACAGTCCATAGGGTCACAAAGAGTCAGACAGAACGGAGCTACTAAGCACACATGAGCTTCTGTAAGGAGGGAAGGAGAAAAGCTAAATGGTCAAAAGTTTTGGAGGAGCAAGGGCAGGAGGCGTCCTCCCCAATGGTTATAATTGCTGTTGTTATTGATTTTTCAACTCTAGTGACATCTTTTTCTCTCTCTGTCTCCCCCCACTTCCCTCTCCTGGTTGTTGGTTTGTTTGATTTTGTTTCTAACATACAGAGGCGTCTGGCGGCTCAGAACCAAGAGAGAAGAAAATCCAAGGTAGGGTTCTGGAGTTCTGCGTTGACCTGATATCCTGGTTGCATATGTCACATAGGGTTAGAGGATTTGCCAAGGAGACACAGGGCTGTATGTAGATCTTGGCTGCATCCGCGCTGCCTGTGTTTAATGTGCTCGTGTTGACACTGCTCTTTCTCGCTCTATGTGCTTTTTAATTAGAGCATTTAGGGTTCACATAGTGCAGTGTATATATATTTGATCCTGGCAACTTTGACAGTGCTTTACAAATGAACTGCTGCTCATTTTTTCATTTTAAATCAAATTTGGGGCAAATTTTTTTGTATGTCTGATTAGTTTCTGCCTTGAAGTAAACAGATTCTGATGTTTAGGATACAGTCTTCAACTTTTAACATAGTTCCTCAGTCAGATCACTTTCAAACCCAGTTTTAATAGAAATTCATCTGTGCTGTCTTTTCCTCCTTGCTTGTACGTTCTTTGTACATTCCCAGTGCGATGGGCAGTTTGCTAAGAGTTTTCTTTAAATTTACTCTTCCACCTTCTCCTCCACCTGCATCGCCATCAACACAGATCCGATGCTTTAAGCCAAAGTAGATGCTTTGTCCCCACTGACACAGGGGTCCAACACTTGGAACCAGTGTAGACAGCCTTGAGCTATGGATTTGAAGCTGGCTTTTAAAAATTTTGATTTGGGAATGTCCAGAGAAGGTGGAGATGGTTTGACAGCCTGAGTTTATTTCCTGGTTGTTTTTTTTTCTTTATTTTCCTTTCCTTCCCATTTCTTTTGCCTCCCCAGTCAGGAGCAGGAAAAGGTAAACTGACTCGCAGCCTTGCTGTCTGTGAAGAGTCCTCGGCCAGACCAGGAGGGGAAAGTCTTCAGGACCAGGTATACGCCCTGTCTTTATGGGTCATGGATGAACGGGATCTGCTTTCGTGTGCATGAACATTTATTTGGCATTAAACAGTGTCTTGGGGGGAAGCACAAACTAGTTGAAGAAGGACACAGTCCAGCTTCCTCCCCTATTTCTGAGACGCCCTAAATTAGTTGAACAGTCTCAAAGTATTACATTTGTTTTTTTTCCAGACCCTCTGAACACTGCACATGGAAAGGAATTCAAAAGATTTTAGATTAAAACTTAAAATGTAAGCACGGCCGTGCTGCTATTCCTCAAAGGCTCTCTCTTGATCAGACTGAACCAAATACAGTCCTAAGTACCACGTCTCCTCCCTTAGTGGAGAGTCTTACCTCCCCAAAATGCACTTGCCTATAAAAACACAAATTTTGGCTCTTATGAAGTTTTAGAAATAGTGAACAAGGTGCATTGAGCTTTGGAGACATACTTTTAGGGCCTTTGGTGGAGATTTCTCACTACTGGAAAAATGGTCCAGAAATAAATCTGAGATGAATGTGAATTTAAGTTAATATTATTAACACTTTGCTCTACATCCTTACCCCTAACTTTTCTCCTTACAGCAAGGCTATTCAGCTCTAAAAATTCAACTTCCAACAAAATTTTTCACATGGTATTTATTTTTGTTTGCCTTTCAGGCATCATATTCGCTTTTAGAAAAATGGTCTTGCTGTTAAAATTTTGCCTTGTTTTATCAGAGGCTGAGAGCAGTCAGGACAAAAGTAAAATGATTTATCTGAACTCAGAGGAGGAAAAATGGATTAAATTAGCATTATTTGGGGGGGGGCTGTGTTTTGCTTTTCTCTTTATAATTTAATTAAAATTCTCAAAATTTTCCTCTTGGATACAGAGAGCATTGAGAGCACTTTCTTTCAAAGGACCAAAAATAAGTTCCTCGTAGATATCATCTTAGAGTATTTTTTTTTTTCCCCTAGCCTCATTTCCTTAACCTGCCACCCGTGTCGTATGCCAAGGGCGGGCTAGCTTTCAGTAGCCATCACTATGTTTCATACAAGTTTTATTTTCCCTGGGCTCTGAGAAACGTGTGGCTTTTGTTCAGCATTTTATTTGTGCTTCTTTTTTGTATGGAGATTCAAAAGGGGGAATGAGGCGAATATCACAGCTTATCTCATTCAATGTGGATGGATGGCTTGTGATGTAATGCACACAATACATGTTAACTCTGCAGAATGACAGACTCTGAGAGAAATAATGCCCCAGTGGTCCCCTGCTCCGAATGCCAGGCAGAAGAACACAGCCTTTATAGATTTCATCTGATTTTTTTCATCCTATCTGATGAGGTACTGGGAGGAGATTTTTTTTTTTAAGTGATCATCTGTATCATTGTGCCCACCCTGGACCTAAGCCTAGGTTACTCCTTGCAATTGGAGCAGAGAAGTAAGAGGCAAATGGTACTTTGCTCCTGCTGGCCCCATGCTGAGTAACTGAGACTAGCTCTGTAGGAATTAGAACTTGCAAGCCTTCCTGGGGACTGGCTGAGGTGGTGGGAGCAGGGCCCGCCTGCCCCGCCCCCCCCCCCCAAACACATATAAGCAAGTAGCCCTGCTGCTTTTTTAGAGAATAAAGAAGCAGACCTTTGAGCTTGTATACAATGCTTTCATTAGGTACCACCGGCACTTAACATCATGTGGGAACTGAATCCCTGACAACACTGGCCGAAGTGTACAGTATACGGATTGTATGGCTTCCCCAATATGTGTGTATTCACAGTATTTGGAAAACTGCCTTCATTTTCCTGTGTGGGAAAAAACTCTTGCTACCTGTATTACTTGATCTCAGACCCATAGCAGATGGTTCAGTCTGTCCTTAAGTTAAAGGAAGTGTTTCTTTTCTAATGTTATACTCTTTACCTATCAGTGTATTACTGCAACTTGAATCATTCTTTTCCTGTTGTTGGAGATAAAGTTATCCTGTACTGATGTATTTAACACTTGTATTTTATTATTGAGCATATCAATAAAAATATTAAAAAAGAACAGATTGTTTTTTACCAACTCTATAGCACTTTCGTGTGTTCTTTCAACACCATAACGTGTAGAAAAGGCAGGTGTTTTTCTGAGTATAATGTTTGTCAACACATGGCAGGAGTTTGTACATTTTTTTAAAAAAATAATGTCCTTTAGCCTCTGCTGTTGCATTCATATTTCCAAGCCTCTTTGATTTTAGATTTAAACTTACAGAGGCTCGATGGATCAATCGGTTTTGAAGAAGTAATGAGACCACTTCCTGACCTGGGACCCTCGCTTTCCTCTCCTGACCCACTGTCGAATTGATTCTTCCCCACTCGGAGCAAAAATGTTCCAGCTTTTTCCTTAGCAAGTAGAAGCAAACTGTAACACCAAAGTCTGCCTGAATCTTTGCAGACTAAGACATTTCTGTTCCAAGTGCTGTGATAAAAGACCTTATCATCAGATTACACTCAGTTTCGTATATGGCCATCCCCAGGATAGTTTGTGTATGTCCATCCCCGGGATAAACACGTGAATATCAGGAAACCTGGCTAAGATAACTATTTACCATGAGAATGTGTTTTAACTCATCCTCTGTATCATGCAGCTTTCCAACCATGGTGACCTTTTATTCCAGCCCAGAATACACAATAGCTGCTGCTGCTGCTGCTAAGTCGCTTCAGTCGTGTCCGACTCTGTGCGACCCCATAGACGGCAGCCCACGGGCTCTGCTGTCCCTGGGATCCTCCAGGCAAGAACAGTGGAGTGGGTTGCCATTGCCTTCTCCATACACAATAGAGCCCCTCCCAAAAAAGAAACTTGCCATTGGAGGACTTTGGTTTTCTGCTTGTCAGATCAGCTAGGTTTACCAAGAACCATTAAGAATCCCAGATTGGCCATAATTTGAGGATGTAGAGACATCAGTTTAGTCACATGTAGAAAAGTCTTAGTTTAGTTTTCAGTGGGAAACACTATTAGTCATTGGGAATATTTTTCCCCTAACATCATAAATGTTAATGTCGCCGGTGGAAGAAAGTTTTGCCATTACATGATCTCTTACATAAGAACCAGTGGGCTTAATGTTGGCTCATTTGTCATAGTTTTAATCATAGCATAGTTTCTTCAAAAAACTGAAAAACATAATTTGGCTCATTCTTCTTCAAAACAGTGAACATACTATCATCCAAATGGCTGATATATGAGTTCATATGAAATGATCTGTTTCAGTACAAAATCAATAAATACAAAAGTGGGACCAGTCCAAATACTGTAAATGGTCAACCAAGCATTAGTTCAAGAGACTCTTACATCTTGAAAGGATTCACTGATACTAGGATTAAAGTAATATTGAATATTTATATTTAATTGATGGAAAATATAGTCCTATTTTCTACCTTTTCTGAAAGGCAGTGCTTATTGTAAGTTTTAATGCTTTATTAATAGCTTTTGTGAGCAACATAGGATAACCCATATCTAGGATTCCTTCAATTCTGTATTTTTATTTTTCATAGTGATAGAAATCAGTATTTATGTGGCTCTGAAACAAAATTTTAATTGTAAATGGGCTTTTATAGCCTTTATTTATGTCTGTTTTTTCTGTAATTATGATTCATGTAATATCTGTCTGTCTGTGCTTGTGCCAATTTTTTCCGTTCAAGGAGTTACATAAAAGAACTTGCAGAAGCCTCTTTTTTATGTTAATTTTTAAGACATGATAGTAGCTGTGATGCAAACTTATTGATAAAGAAATTTTTCTTACCTGTTTAAAAATAAGCCTATAGAGAAAATAAGAGTTGTGATCTACAGGAATTTAGCTTGCTTGCAGTTAATATTCACAAGGCAAAGTTTTAGTACTAGCTACTTCTCATGACCTTCCGTTGACCTCCAAAGTTAATTCATCTTAAAGAGCAATTATTTTTCTGACAGGTATAATTTTTTTTACCATTTAAGAAAAAAAAAAAAATCTGTACCTGGCTTTCATTTTCCTGTTCTTAATAATCTCTATGCAAAATGGAAACCAGACAGAGATTCTTAAATTTGGCCCTAAATTATTATATTTTTTCCCCAACAGGAATCAATTCATTTACAGCTTTCCAGTTTTCCCAGCCTGCAAGAGGAGGATAAATCTAGGAAAGATGACCCTGAAAGAGAAAAAGAAAAGGATAAAAACAAAGATAAAACCTCTGAAAAACCCAAGATCAGAATGTTGTCAAAAGGTGAATGTGAAAATGTTTCCTTAACTTACTCAGTTTATACATAACTAGTCACAGAATACATTCTAGACTTTACACAAATATCACCTCCCACCAAAATTGCATAAAATTTTGTATGTGTATGTATGTGTGTGTGTGTAAAAGATGATGTGAACTTGATTTTTTTCTGTTCATGATGTCATTTTTGTGCATCTAAAAAGATTATTTTTAGGATCACATATTTCTTTGGATAGTCATTTGGATCTATTTTTGAGAAGTTTGTACAAGGGAGTGAATGTAAGTCTGTTCTTAATTCAGATGTATTAGTCCAGTTAATTTGAACTGATGAACAGTAGTGGTACCCAGTTTTATATCTTTTAAGTTTCATGTTTATCTTAAAAGACAGACAGTGGATTGGCAATTCTCGGTTGATAAGTGGTAAGTGGTGTCCCCAGAGTGCAGATGTATCTGTCAACGTCAATGGAACACATATTAACATTTTATCTGGCCTAAATGAATTTGGTCTCTGCAACACATATACTGCCCCATCATGTCTCATGTAAAATATACACAATTCTACTACAGGAAGAATTTCTTCCCCAAAAGTCATTCCTTATAAAACCACCAAGCTACAATCCAGACTTTTCGACTTGTTGCCTTACATATAATTATGCAAAAGTAAAACAAACAAACAAAAAAAGAAAGCAAAAGTAGAAACAAAATTAAGTTGATATGAAGAATTCCATGAATAAACAAATTGGCAATAGACTAATTTTTTTTAATACCTGAGACAGTATAAGGCATTTGATCAGCTGAGAAATGACAATTACTTCACATATGCTCCATAACTGCAGATCTGCTTATAATGATTGTCTCAGCTGCTGAACATCTAAAAACCAAGGTATATCCCAGAGTAAACAAGTACAGCTTCCTAAGATGGCTTTAGAAATTAAGCTTTAGACAGCATCAAAAGACTTGAAAGACTTGGAAATATTTAATCCCCTCCTATATTTTGTATCAGTTAATATTTAGACAGTTTTACAAGAGAGCATTCAGTTTTTGCCTTCTCCATTTTAAGAGAAAGAGGGTTCCGTGGTATCTCAAGCTCTTGAGAGTTCTCTCTGTGGGTTGGGAGTACCCATCACTGTCATGGAGAGGTCATGCCCTTGCTGATTGACAGCCCAAAATGAACTCATGACATCTGACTCCACCCACCCACCCACCCAGACCGTGCCCACTTCCTCTCCTATGACAGCTAGGTCTTTCCACACTGGAAATCTACTGGGTGTTCTTAATCCCCGAATCTAATTTTCATCCTGATTTAATGTTGCCAGGTTGCTAGTTTCATAACATGTGTCCCTAACACCAGTAGATTCACCTAAAGTTTACCTGAGCGTGAGGGAAAAGGGAAAGGCTGGGAAAACCCTTTTCAGCCCACCTCCCCCTACCGTTTCTCATAACTCCATCCTGCTGTTTGTTTCAGATTGCAGCCAAGAATATACGGATTCTACAGGCATAGATTTACATGAGTTTCTGATTAACACGTTAAAGAATAATTCCAGGTAAATCATTAAGTAAATCTTGTTTTTAGAGGCATCAAGTAGAATGTTACAATAAAGTCATTCATGCAAACACTTCTAAGAGGGAAGCTGTAGAAGGCTGAGTCCATCTCTGATGTCTTAAACCGTCTCTTGTATTTTCTCTTTTCTGCTAATAGTGCTCATGTTTATGTTTTTAGCTAGTCTTAATCGCTGGGTACTTGTCCAGTGAATAAATTATAGTTTACAAGTTCTGCCTTTCTGGTCACAAAGAGACACTTATTAAGGGGGAAAATATAGAGATTGAGAAGCAATGTCAAATATGCTTGAGGGCAGCTATTGAACCAACTATTTGGGTTTAGCTTTGTTAAAGTTTCCTATTAATTTAAAATACACAATTTACTTGGTGTGTTTTATGGGCCTAATACCTTGCATGTCTTAGTTAGCATTAAAAACTACAAAGGTTTCAATAGCAGAACATACTTAACAGATGAGGAATCGCCTTAAGGAGAATGGAATTACAGATAGTTCGACATCACATTTCAGAGAAGAGTTCGATGCTGATTTGTAGCTATGTAGATTTAAACAATCTTTTCCATACATGTAAATGAAACTGTTAAGTCTTTGGGAATAGACAGTCCATAAAGCCTTTTCATTTTAACATTTATTTTGCAGAGACAGGATGATACTCCTGAAAATGGAGCAGGAAATTATTGATTTCATTGGTGACAACAAGTATGTTGAATCGCAGTGCCGGTTAATGAATCTGATGTGTCTTGGTTTGCTGTGTGGGTTTAATCACTCATTCTGGAAAGATTTAGGGGTAGATAAAACATTATTTAATATGTTTGCTGACTCATTAAATAGAGATGCTATTGGAGTTAGGAGCTATGTGCTGATGGGAATTGTTGCTTGGACCATGTGTACTCCTGCTTGTTAAATTCCTGACAAAATGGCTATAAACAGGGGGCCACTGATTAGCATTGAGTAGCAGTGACAAGAAGTGACCCTCTTCGTTTTTATTATAGTTTTTTAATGGGCTCCAGCTGGCTGTAGTCAGTTATGCCTGGAAATAATTGTGCTGCTTTCAGTGTCAACCGTGTAGTGACATCTCCAGATAGACATCTGCAGTCCCGTATTATGTCGTGTCATTTGTGGCTGTGCCTGGCTCTGTGGATAAGATCTCCTGGACTAAAACAGAATATACTTTCCAGCAAACATAGAGTTCCCTGTGGTCTGAGAAATGCACGACTCTAAAACAAAAACACTTATTGTACTTTAATCAATACATCTATAAGTGGAAAATTGGTCTGGAAATGAGAACATTGAGTGATGCCAGGAATGAAATAAGCTTAATGGTTCGAATGAAAAAGAAACGGTTCTGTGTGTGTATCTCTCAAATGTACTACGGGCCAGAAACAAAAATGCTGATACTGCTGTTTCTTGTATTCCTTTCCAGTAATCATTATAAAAAGTTTCCTCAGATGTCATCCTATCAGAGGATGCTTGTCCATCGAGTGGCCGCTTACTTTGGGCTGGATCACAACGTGGATCAAACAGGGAAATCGGTTATCATCAACAAGACCAGCAACACAAGAATGTAAGCCCCTTCACTGTATTTATTTAGCATTTTCTCTTTCTCTTGTGGACTCATTTATGAGAACACAGTATCCAGTTCAAAGTACATGGCATTTAAAAATGTGCAGAGTTATTTATCTCTTGCTCTTATCAATAATAGTGGCATTTATCTATAGAAGATTACCTGTGGGCCAGGAAAGTTGATAAAATTTAGGCTGTAAAGTATGTTTGTTCCCTGATCTGTTACATAGCTCCTGAAACCCAATTTTCTTCCTTCCATTAGTAATCCATGTGGCCATATAGAAAACATGGGATGTGTTATGTCAGCTACAACTTTGACTAAAAATAACAGACATTTAAAAACAACAATAACATATATAGGAAAATTACCCTTTTCTTTCTTTTTCCGGTATCAAGACATTGATCTTACTGTGGTTTCTAGAAGAACAAAAACTCCAAACATGGAGACAGAAGTTTGGCCTCTAAGACCCAATTCTTTTACTTACTACCTGGGTGATTTGAAATAAGTTATGTAAAATGTGCCCTCTCAGTTTTTTTTTTTTGCTTATAAAATCAGAGTGTTTTGAGCCAGATAATATCTAAGTTCTGGCTCCAAAAGAAGGTTGCTTGTTTGGTTTTGCTTCTTTCAACAACTGTTTGCTTCTATCTCACTATGTTTTCATGGTGTCACTGAAAACATAAAATGAGTGGTCATTTGCTTTAGAAACTTCACCCTATGTCTGTTGAACCCACCTCTCCTTGAAGCACAGACCATTTTTATAGCACAGTACACATTAAACTGAAAAACTGTCCTCATATAAAGCAATTTCTTAAGACAGTTGTGTTTGGTAAATTGTGCACATTGCATGGTTTGTTAGGAATGCCATATTACCGAAGGGAACTTTTGTGTCAAGCACAGCAATGTGGTTCAGACATTAGTTTCTGTTCTCTGGAGGCTGCGGCTTGTTGGGGTGGAGATGATGCCCCTTCTCTGCTCAAGGCACAGTCTGTGATGAGCAGAATGAGTGTGAAGGTCATAGTCGGGAGAACTCAAGCTGGGAGATCTGGGGCTACTGAGATTGGCTATTATCTCAGGGACACTGAGAGCTTCTCTTCTCTGGACTTCAGATTATTTATTTATCTGCAGGAGAGAGTTTGGAATGGTTAATGTTTAAAGGCCTTTGAGCTTCAGAAGTCTTGGGTCCTGTGGTTGCATTTTATTGTGAGGGCAAAACACATCTTAAAATTCATCAGCTTTCCAGTTTATCTGATTGTTGGCACACGGACCTCCTATTTTGAACAGTAGTAGGACTGAAAGGTCACTGTCCTTTAATCCTTCCCTCTCTATTAAATACTCCTAGTTGTTGCTGTTGTTGTTTTTCATTCTTCATTCTGGTTTTTCTTATGATTTTCAGATACTGTAACGCAGGCACACACTGACTGCAAACTAGGCAAGCAATTCTGTCCTTTTAATTCTTTCTCTATGAGGCCATAAGAGACGTGGACAAGCCCATAGATCAAATAGATTGATGTGGTTTCAACTAGTAGAGACAGTGCATTTTTGTTTAATTCACCCCTGATTTTGCAGTCGCATAGTCATAAATATTAATACACATGTTTGAGACCTGTTTTCTTGTCAAACAGTTTTTGAGAAAATAAAACACTCTGTATAAAGGCTCTTGGTAACTCAGCAATGGCTCCAAACTTGCAATCAGTTTGATATAGTAGTCACTAGTTATATATGGCTATTTACATTTTAAATTAATTATTGAAATATAATTTAAGCTTTAAGATTTGGTTCCTCAGTCAGGCTAGCCATATTTCAGGTGTACCAATTAGAGAATATACCGAACATTCCCTTTATTTCAGAAAGTTCTGTAGGTCAAATCTTCTCAGAATCCTTGTGTTTCTTGCAAGTTTCCAAATACCACTGGAGAACATAATTTGTCCCTTAAAACTTTTCTTTTCTGCTAATGAGCATCATATAATCAGACTTCTTCACTTCCAAAAGAACACTGCTGCTGCTGAGTCGCTTCAGTCGTGTCTGACTCTGTGCGACCCCATAGACGGCAGCCCACCAGGCTCCCCCGTCCTGGGATTCTCCAGGCAAGAACACTGGAGTGGGTTGCCATTTCCTTCTCCAATGGGTGAAAGTGAAAAGTGAAAGTGAACTCGTTCAGTCATGTCCGACTCTTTGCGACCCCATGGACTGCAGCCTACCAGGCTCCTCCGTCCATGGGATTCTCCAGGCAAGAGTACTGGAGTGGGGTGCCATTGCCTTCTTTTTTTTTTTCCTTTAATGACCAATTTCCAATGGATGCCATGTGTTTATGCCTTGAGGAAGAGCAGAAGAACTTGTGCAGGAAACACCTTCAGGTATTGTTCCTATAACAAAGTGCCTGGACTGCTAGGCATTTTGTCTAGTTCCTGCCTTTGATCATCAACACTGAGTCCCTGCTCTGGGACTCCCAAACAAAAGAGATGAATGACTGTATGTCATGGACAATCAAGGTATTTCCTGAAGAGTTGAATTTAATAATCTTTCATCCACAGCTGGGTCAAATCCCACCACTCTATTCCAGACACCTTTCTGGCCATCCTTGACTTGAGTGGCTCTTGCCAGGGATTGACATGGGGATGGGGGAAGCTAATATCTTTCAGAACAAGAGAAAAAGATGAATGTAATGTGCTTTTATAAATAGCATCCAGTCACATTTTCAGGACCTGCATCAATTGGAGCAGTTTTAGCAAAGGAGAAATGTAGTTCTGTGGGAAATTATATTTGACGTTGAAAGTCTGGTACCATGTTTTCATGGAATTAAAGTTCAAAAGAGAACATCTCTTCAGGTTCCAGGCATCTTGCATATTTTTGACTCTGATAATTTTGAGAGTTGTGCCATCAGGACAACTGGCCTGTGTTGGTTGTGGGGACCATATTGGCTTAGATATATTATTAGATGAAAATGTTTCCATTTCTATAAAGGAAGGAGGCTGAGATGGAAATTCCTCAGATGATTCCTTGTGGGTTTTGTGTTTTGGAGATACCGTTTCAATGTGTACACTTTAATAGTATCCCAAAACAAATGCATGGAGATGCATAGTTTAAACGTCATTGTAGATTGGGAGAAATGCAGAAAACCTGGATGGAAGATACAAAACTGAACTGAAGGGCTAAGGGAGGGAGAACACTTCTTTTTTTAACTTTTCGTTTTCAGTGACCATGCTGGCATGTAAGGTGTTCCTCTGAAGCAGATGCCTGTCAGCTAGATATTGGCTGGGATTTATTTCCAGAATTCCTGTTTTTCTAGATTGTCTGCAGTTTAAGTGCCTATAGAATGTGTCTTGAACATACTAAGTTTTACATGGAGAGAAAATAGTCTCACCTGAAGTGCAAAATATTTAAGTCATGACGACAGACTGTGGGGATTATATATACACAGGCATGTGTATCACTTAGAATAGCATTGCATACTATTTGTTCAATTGTACTGATACTTTACATCTTATTTAATGTGTATTATTTCATTTAATATTAAAAGCAAACTTGTAACCTAAGTCATTAGAGCCTCATTTTACAGAAGAAGAACATTAAGTGCACAGGTTTGGTCCCGGGTACAGGAAGATTCCGTATCCTGCAGGGCTCCATAACTACTGAAGCTTGCATGCTAGACTCAGTTTTGGACCTCCAGAGAAGCGATGATCAGCATGGCTGGAATCTCAACCCAGTGTGTGTCATGCCAAGAACAATGTTACTAAGTAATCTAACTCTCTTTAAGGCAAAACAATCCAGACTATCTTGATGGACATCCCCAAGATCTCCTGGATTGGTTGAGAATTCCCACTCCTAAATCTTTTGTAGTCTGATAAGAAATGATGATTGAGGGAGAAGATTTTTTTGAAGGTTCACTCAGTGGTGTCAGTAAATTAACAGATACTTCCTCCCATATGACAGCATTTGCCAGATTTTCTTTATCACCACTACAAGGTGAGATATTTGGGGAAAAAATATGCAGAATTTAGAGGGAGTGATATCCAGTCAGTGGAAACTTCCTATACTCCGTTTCAATCGGTGTTTTCAGAAATGAAAAATTTATGTTTACAGATAACGACAGTGCAGGAGATGAGCCTGTCCTTTGTGTGAACACAAAATTACTCTTCCAAGCAACTCAATTGTCCAAATGCATGTTTTCATGTCATAGCCACAGGAGCATGGGGTTAAGGGTGTAGTCATCCAGAGAGAGGAAGAAATAAGAGTTGTGTTCATTTGGGATTCATTCCCAAAAGGTGCCTTCTTCCAAGTGAACTGGTGCACTATGGAGAGTTAGCAAAGAAAAGTCACCTTCCCCTGGCACTGCTGTGTCCTCGCTGCTTCTCAGGGCTAGGCAGCGAGAGGCCAGGCGAGCATGCGCCACCTCAGCCATCCAGCACAACACTCAGCCCACAGAGCAGGTCTGAATGATTGGCAATGCCTCTGTTTAGAATGTACCGTCATCTTGTTGAAATAACGAATGGAGTTTTTGAACTGAGGCTCGGTCCTGTTTCTGCTTTAGTCGGGCTCTCTCTCCCCAGCATATGGCCAAAAGTATGTTTTCATCTCTAGCACTTATAAATTTTTTTTCTGTTGGAATTCTCTGTTAACTGTCAGATTATTTGGCAATACCAGATGAGCCCCTTGGAAATCTGGGGCAGAGGTATTAGGGTGTGTGCAACTTGGTACCTCAAGTGATAATTAAAATGTATTTGCTTTCTATCATGTTACTTTTTAAAGTCTATTTTTACTTTTGGCTGTGCTGGGTCTTTGTTGCTGTGCACAAAGTGAAAGTGAAGTCGCTCAGTCGTGTCCGACTCTTTGCGACCCCATGGGCTGTGGCCTACCAGGCTCCTCTGTCCATTGGATTTTCCAGGCAAGAGTGCTGGAGTGGATTGCCATTTCCTTCTCCAGGGGAGAATGGCAATGCCTTTCCTTCCGACCCAGGAATCGAACCCGGGTCTCCCGCATTGCAGGCAGACGCTTTACCGTCTGAGCCACAGGCTTTCTTTGTTTGCGGAGATAGGGGGCTACTGTTCATTGTGGGTTTCTGATTGTGGCGGCTTCTCTGGCTGCAGAGCACAGGCTCTGGGTGTGTGGGCTCCAGTAGCTGTAGCTCAGGGGCTCTAGAAATCAGGCTTCAGGAATTGTGGTGCATGGGCTTAGTTGCCCTGTGGCACATGGAATGCTCCTGGACCAGGGATCGAACTCGTGTCCCATGTCCCTTTCATTCTTAACTACTGGATCACCACGGGAGTCCCATGTTACTTTTGATGTTTAGGATTGAGGTTAAAAGAGGAACAGTGCTTTAAAATATATATGTGTAAATGCTGCAAATACATGGGTCTGTTTTTTTATGAGAAGCTTTGTTCTTCTCTTTGCATCTATTTCTAATTTTCACTTTCTCTCTTTTGCTTATTTTTCTGCCTGTGTAGCCCAGAGCAGCTCATTGTTCTTTTCTTAGACAGTTTCTACACCTCTCTCTCCTTTTCTCCCTCCGAGAGAAAAGATGCATGTTCAAGGTGTATCATTTGAAGACTAGAAACCATCTACTTTCCCTAGTATTTTCCAAAGGGCCAAGATCAGTCATAGGCAGAGAGAGTCCCATGTATATCTGAATGCCTTTGCGTGTGTCAGAGCACCTGTTTAACTAGTTCTAAAAAATCTTCATATTAAAATGTTGTCACCTCTTGAACAACTTTTTCTTTTGTCTTTCACATTCTGCCACTGTCTTTGCCTCCAATCCCCTAGTCTAACAGCACAGAGCAAGGACAGAAATGGTAGGTCTGCTGGGGAGAGAGGTTACAGGCCCTCACAAGCAGGAAACAAGAATAGGACTCAAAGGCAGACGTTGAGGGTGACGCTTAAGAGTCCAGGCTCAGGAGCCCAAGTGCCTGATTCCCGGTGTGAACGTGGGTTTTGGCCAGGAGTGAGGATGGTATATAGTGACCTCCATGGTTTGCTTAATGATCTGAGCTAGCTATTTGATAAATCTCAAGAACCGTGAAACTTGTTCTGATTCAGCCAAGCAGAGCCCCTCTCTGGGTGAAACAGTTGAGCCCAGCTGACTTGGTTAAACATCCCTGAGATGAGGCACGCTGACTTCCCTATGAACAGGACCAAGGGACTCGCCACCCTCTTGGGGAAGACTAGTGAGACGTGGCCAGCAACCCTCAAGGAGCATCTGTTCTGCTTAGTTTCCTGAAGGGGCTCAGGTTGAAGGTGGGAATCTTTAGTTCTTGAGCCTTAACCACTTCACTCCCGGCAGGTGATAAGTACATTTATACCAAACAAACCAAAAGACCCATGCTCTTCCTCCCACATCTATTCTCCTTCTTTTCCTTTGGCTGGAATGTGAGTGGCAGTGAAATGAACTGAGCAGCGTCCTGAGACGATGCTTGCTTATTAATCTTCTGAAGAGGACCTAGTATCACTGTCTCCAAGCGCTGCTTGGAAACTCTTTGAGTAGTTGGTTGGCATCCCATCATTTCTGAACAGGACAAATTTACTGCACACTTTTTATAGGAAAAGTGTTGAAAATCATCTGACTTGAAGCCAAAGGTCAGGAACCTAATGAAGAATTACATTCCTCTCAAGAAAACCATGACATTTTTTTTTTCCTAAACACACAACCTACTTCTCTAAACAGTACTTCAGCCTAAAGTTAAGACTTATTTATTAACAATGGTCAACCCACATATCATTTCTCTTCAATGTGTTTTCTCATATCATTTTCCTCAAATACCTCAGACAACACCAGAGTCTGTAGGTGAGACAGACATATATCGTTGAGGAGAGAAAATAAAGTGGGTTATGTTCTTTTCACAATGTGAAATTATTTATGGGCCTCTGAGTATTGAATGTATAATTTACTGTTTAATTTTGTAATGAAACATGCATGTACCTTTTGTAATGTTAATATCTTGAATATAACATTTTTTAAAAAGAACTTTTGTATGCGTTAAAAATAATTTCCAAGTATCTAGCTAACTAGCTCATAGCATTCTAGGCAGGTAGAGCTAGGCTGAGATTTATGTCTTGATCTTATCTGATCTATTCATAGATCAAGCCTGAAATCCACCACCCCTGTCACTCAGCCATGACTGAGGTTTGGAGAACAAGAACTAACATGAACAGAATCAATAACCCCAAATGATGATAAAAGCAAGAGACAAACCGAACACTATCCATTCACTTGTTTTTTGTTGTTCTTTTCTTTTTTTAAAAAATAAAATCCTAATTTACATTTAATTTTTTTAAAGTTAACAGAGAACTCAATTAATGTTAATACAAAAATGAATACTAAAACTGTAATGCAAAACTCCAGAACCACAGAACACACTGGATTAAAAACTGTCCTGGCAAAACTTAGAACTGAGATAAGACCCATTTTCTCAATTCTTTCAAGGGCCAAGCATTTCTCAGACATTCAGTACCATACTTTCCATGGAAGTACAGGCTATACGTCAGATTCATCTTCTTTCTATCCAGAGTTTATTGGAGGAGCCAGGAACATTTTGATCAGGACTCTGTGCATGTGTGTGTAAACACATGGTATGTAAGTGCCAGCCTAGGTGTATAAGTGTGTAAAGACATTATCTGTATTTTACAGTTTGCAGCAGTTTAGAGGAAGGTTCTGGAGAAGGCAGTGGCACCCCACTCCAGTACTCTTGCCTGGAGAATCCCATGGACTGAGGAGCCTGGTAGGCTATAGTCCATGGGGTCGCTGAGGGTCGGATACGACTGAGTGACTTCCCTTTCATTTTTCACTTTCATGCGTTGGAGAAGGAAATGGCAACCCACTCCAGTATTCTTGCCTGGAGAATCCCAGGGACCGAGGAGCCTGGTGGGCTGCTGTCTATGGGGTTGCACAGAGTCGGACACGACTGATGCAACCTAGCAGCAGCAACAGAGGAAGGTTCGCTATACATGAACTATTTATAGTATTTATATACTATAAATACTACATAGGGTATTTTCCTATATGTATGGTAGTTTTGGAGGGAGACAGATTATGGGGACTTGGTTCATTCCATCTGCAGCTTGGCCTTCTGTAGGCAGCAGAAATAGGCCCAGTTTCTACAGGCTCCCTTCGTTGCTTCTAGATCCACCTTGAAGAGGAGCAGTCATGTTAGCACTTGTACCTTGGAGGAAGTTGAAGGCCAGAGCCTGTTTACAATGAATCCTCTTGGTGTAGTTCCTGTGTCTTATTAATCTTAAGATTCCTGCTACTGGAGAGGCTGTGAGCGTATCACTGTGTCTCTAGGAAAAATGGAACTGAGGTACAGAGTAGAAAGAGAAGTTGTAGTTTGTTGGCTGAAGGTGTTTGGTTTCCAGACTTAAGTGCTAGAGTACTGAATTTGTAAGGTATAGTCTCATTTAAAAGAGAATCAAAAGGACAAGGCGAAAGTGGAAATTACAAAGTATGGAAAGAAGAATGTAGGACTTTCTTTTATAAATAAGACATATCAATTGTCAGTGTGCTTCCCCAGGTGTCTCAGCAGAAGAATCCACCTGACAATGCAGGAGATGAAGGAGACATGGGTCCAATCCCTGGGTCAGGAAGAGGAGGAGGGCATGGCAACCCACTCCAGTATTCTTGCCAGGAGAATCCCATGGACATAGGAGTCTGGCAGGCTACAGCCCATGGGGTTGCAGAGTCGGATGCCACAGAGCACACAACACACACACACATCAGTTGTCAATGTTGTAACTGAATATTTTCCCATGTGAAGGGAACAGGGCCACTTAGACTTCTCTAATATGTTTGACTGTTAAAATATTTTTGACGAATGTGTTACACATAAAGCATTTCATCCTGTTGTGCACAGCCACATTTCTTTGTTAAGATGTGTGCATGTTGCTGACCATCTTTCCATTATTCAGGATGAAATTCAAAGATGTCCCTTGATGCTCCTCTGCATTTAGTAGAATTGAATTCTTCATTTGTGTGTATGTTGGGGGAGGAAGCGGGGAGAGATTAAGCTGAACTGTTTGGAAGAAAAGTATATATTTGGTTTCAAGAAACTGGCAGCGAGAATAAACCACTGAAAATACTTCTGGATCAAAACGATGAAAAACACAATAAAGCACGCTCATCTTCTTTTAAGCCTCAGGTGAGAAAAAAGCTAAACTTGGAACCAGTTGAGTCAGACAGTTTGATAGTCTTATGCAATGTTGTTTTTCAGTCACTAAGTGGTGTCTGACTCTTTGCGACCCCATGACTGTAGCCCGCCAGGCTCCTCTGTCCGTGGGATTCTCCAGGCAAGAACACTGGGGTGGGTTACCATGCCCTCCTCCAGGGCATCATCTGACCTAGGGATCAAACTCGTGTCTCCTGTGCATTGGCAGGCAGATTCTTTGCCACCTGAGCCACCAGGGAAGTCCCTTTACTCAGCCATACTGCCTCTCAGTTCATGAGCTTTGTCTAATCAGGAACAGTGAGGAGCTGGTTCAAACTTCTGAAAGGATTGACTAGGGGATCCCAAGACAGACTGGAAATGCTCGCGCTGTTCTCCACACATGAACAATGAGTGCCACAGTAGATACCTGCTATGAATTGTGGGAAAACACTTTTTTTTTTTTTAAATCAAGAAGAAACATTAGATTTGTTTTCTCTGCTTTTTGGTAATGATAAACAGGTAGAAATAACTCATGGACTAACATCTTCCAGGAAAAATAACGTAGGCATGTAGTGCTTGCTTCAGCAGCACATATACTAAAAACTGCAGGCAAGTATAATGCGTGGCCACGAGATACATAGTAAACTCTAGTTATCATTCATTTAATAAATACTGTGACCTTTCACAGCTTTGAGGAGTTCTTAGAGTTACATCCTCATCTTGATCCATTGAAAGTAATTCATCACCATTTTAAATGAAGGCCCATACCATATTATATAGTTTCATTCATTTTGTGGCTAAGAAATAATATTACTATGATGTTAAATTAGTGGTTAAAAGGATTTTTAAAAGCTTTAATATAACAGTGCATTACTGGTAATTTTTAGTGCAGTCACATGTAATATTTCAGTCATAAACTACAGTTTGCATGAGTTTAAACTGAAAATTACTCCTTACCTCTAGATAAGTCTCTATAAAGTCAACTTGGAAAAATCTTATTATGTTTATTTTATTCCTTTTATGAAAACTTCAAATGGTTACTTTATACTCTTTCAAAACACTTTTGGTAAGTCAAGAAATGCTTAGTTATTTGTACTATTAATTTCTAATGTTTGAATACAAATTTTTTTGAAAACAGTTGTGGATGATGCCGTTTGAATAGTTTATATCAGAGTAACAAATATCATTGCTCTCAATAATATTTACATTATTGATTTAGACGAGCTCCTTTCACTACCCCTGCTTAAGTGATGGATGTGTTTTTCCTGAATATGTCCTGCTATGAAATAAAAATAAACCAGCACTATGAAGAAATGCAAATGAAGTTTCAAAAATAATGGTTAAATAGCTCTTGTGTAACTGTAATGACACTTTAAACTGAGAAGTTCCCAAACCAAAAAAGTTAAAATTCCCATTTCCACCTCTTTTCCTCCAGTGTGAAAACCTTTTATTTAATGACACCGTTAGTTTTGGTCAGCTTGCAGTCAAACATAAATCTGATTTTTAAAGATGTTCCTAATGTTCTGAATTTGAATTTATGTTCCTACTAACCCAACTCTATCCTGTTCTGTTTTACAATTTAAACATTTATGAATTTATGACCACATATCTTAGTGATTCTTTGATCTGTCCCTGAGTTACTGTGACTTATATACAGCTGTGCTAAATTTTCATTCATTCATACACAGTCATTTATTCACCCAACCGAATGCCTCCCAATGCCAGGCATGGTTCTAGGCACCAAGGATACACTATTTAAAAAAGCAAGATCCCCACCCACATGGAACTTGCAGTCTATCTCTGGTTAGTATGCTGAAATCTCACTCTAAATATTTTTCTCCTTAAAGAGCACTTTGCATGCATGCTCAGTCGCTTCACGACTCTTTGCGACCCTCTGGACTTTAGCCCACTGGGCTCCTCAGTCTATGGGATTCTCCAGGCAAGAACACTGGAGTGGGTTGCCATTTCCTTCTCCAAAAGAAGAATTTAGTCTGAAGCAAATTCATCTTATGATCATGGGTGCCATTTCACTTCTAAGTGAACATTTACAGATGATTAGCAACAAATACAAGAAACAGATCTGTATGTTTAGCCGTTCTCCAATCATTTCATTGACTGGAGTTTATCAGATGTTCAGAGCTCAGGGCTATTAGGAGAGGATTAATTAACATTGCTACTATTAGCATTTGTGTTCAAGTTAATATCTTAATTTCCCTTGTTACATAAAAATATGTATATAACAATATCTGAGTGGTTAAAAATGTTGGGAAGCTTTAAAAAAAACTCCTGGAGAATTGTTCTCATTTACAGTGACCAGTAGCTATTCATGCTATTATAATATTGTCAGACTTTATAGTGTTATAAGTGATTGAAGGGTCCTGTGACTGGGCTCCACCAAAATATATTTAATTCCTTTACTGTCAATGATCTTTTCATTATAAAGTGCAAATTTACTCTGTCTCCTTAGTGCTCTGATCTTAAAATGTCATATCCGCACACCCAGATTGCTATATTTTATTCCATGTTAATTCCATGGATAACATTTACATTAATATTGAAGATGATATGATGCAGGTTTTCTGTGCTTTATCCTGAGGTGTGAAGCCCTCCAGCCAACTGAGTACAATGTAAGCAGAGAGAGACTGTTCACTTCTCTGAAAGGAAGTAAGCAGGCTGTTTGATGCCTGTGGCTTAGTGGGAAAATATATAAACTGGAGTCAAGAGTCACTTGAGGGATAGTTTCCTTATCTGTAAAAGAGGCAAAAAAAATTTTTTTTGTTTTTCCTACATCAAAGTTTTATTGCAAAGACTAAATGAAAGAATGCAGAAATTACATCTGATTCCAGAAGCTATAACTGGTATTATTTCTGTTTTCTGGTTTTGTCTGCTCCCTAGTATTATAATAATTGATGTATGAGTGCTTAAGGAAACAATATTTCTCAACAAGATTTGAATTATACACTTAAACTGCTCCTTTGTTTTTAAAGTGTTGTTTGCTTATTTTGGAGCTATAAGGAAACAATGAGATTCTCTTAATTACTAGCCAGTCATATTAAAGAACAGATGCAGTGATTTGGCTTCCCGATGATTGAATGCATACTGAACCCAGGGTGGGGCACAGAAAACCCACCTGGCTTCAGAAGTAATACATCAGACCTGAGAGACACCTTTTGAGAGCCATCAATTACAACTGCTTCTATACTAGAAATGGACATTTTAGCACTTCCTCTGTGATTAACCAAAGCACAAGCCATTCACCAAGTTCTCTGATGTGCAGGGACACTGGTGGGAAATGAACAGGGTAGTGGAGCCCTTTCCTGTAATAACACAAGATGATTAAGAGGATCTTTAAAAAATCAATTGACTAATCAATACCATGTAACTGCTTGGAACATTTTCCCCATGCTAATCAGGCATTAAGTTGTTTAAGCCAAACATCTCCAGTTTCCCCCAGTTACTCAACTGATTTACAAGACATGGTCGAGGATGTCAGTCTGCTGGAGCCAGATTCCAAAGCATCTGTCATTAAAGAAAGATGGAAATAATTCATACACAGCTCTCTCTCACTGCATATTCCGAAGGCTCTCGAAAGGGAAAATATAATAGGAAGTATTCTCCTAGTTTTAATGTAGTAATCCCAAATTCTAAACATATATAGAGAATAAGGGTGGGGACTTAATGAAATTCAGGACTGACAGAAGTCAAAATAACTATAGAAAATAGAAAATACGCTCTATATATTTGCAGGCCTTTAAAATTTTGTTTTAACTTCCACCATGTTGAACAGCATACAGCAAACAAGACTGAATTCCAAACAAAGCAAAGGTATCCTAACAACACATGCGAAGTGACAGTATTACTTCCCTATATACTGCCAGCAATTCTAGTATCAAAACCATGTGTAAACTTTTTCTTGAATGCCACTGTGGGGGAAAAAAAAACACTAAGAAATAACTTTAAACAGGGGAAAAAACTTTTTTTATTGATATGTTTTACTTTGCTGGCAGACCAGAGCAAAGGTTTTGTGAACATTTAAAAGATGAAAAAGGTGAAGAATCCCAGAAGCGGTTTATCTTGAAGCGAGATAACTCTAGTATTGATAAAGAAGACACTCAGGTTGGTTCTCAAGTTTGAGAGTGGCTGACGTTGTTGTTTTGGAAGGTGGGCTGCCTGATGTTCTTGTCGTTCTTCTGTTGTCCCTGCTCCCCCTCCCAAATCTCCCCTGCCTCTGAAGAGAACCCCCCCAACCTCCTGCCCCCCACCCCTGCCTCCCCCTTTGGCATTCGGTGGGTAGCAAAAGACCACGTCATGGTTGCTTCAGCGCTGGCTCTGTGTTGGGCTGCATGGGTGGTGCTTGGCGCAGGCTCTGCTGCATGCCTTGGGGGGGTCGGGGTGCCGCAGGCTCTGAGCTGATGGGAAGAGCTTTGTCAGTCGCATTTCCAGGTGTCTGTGTAACTCTGGCAGTCGTTCCCCTCCCTACAGCTTTATCCTTCCGTTGTGCACACATTGCGCTGGATTGTCAATACGGACCGCTGATCAACTGATGTAGCTGTAAACAACAAACCTTGTTATGGTGAGGCCAGGTGGATTTTGCAAAGTCTCCCAAAATAAGTCTTCGCGACAAAGAACCGAGTTTATGTTGTAGTCCCCCACCCCTTGCTGTGTTTTAACTTCCATGTCAGCTGTTTGCTTGTTTTGCACGAACTGTAGCAGAACTTCCTCCTTCCCTGTTTTTTGCTTGTGACAAAGCATCACATTGTTCTAGAACAGCTTTATTCACAGGAACTTGACAAGGCTAGAGAGACTTTCTTCCGGGTGGAGGGGGTGGGTTCCAGGGTGATGAAGAAGAAAACTAAGTAAATGGAAAAAGAAAACACATTTTCAGTGATAAGGAGAACCATAGAAAATCATACAAATGCCATTCCAATTACGCTTCCTGTCTCTGACAATGAAAAGAGAGCTTTTATGAAAATGACTTTGCTTTAGAACGCTGAAAGGTAAGACAATCTGCATCACACTCAAGTTATTATTTTAATTACCCACAGTGAGTCGCTGTGAGCCAGTATGTGCATCTCTGACACTTTAAAAAAAAGCAACAACAAAAAAACTGTCCATCATTTGTATCTCATTTCCTCCCACCGCCACCACCCCTGAACCACACCATGGCTTGAGTTGACTTTGACACTTGTGCCCATGTCGTGTACTTAGTGGATGTTTGTTGAATGGATGCATGGATGTGGTTAGTGCAGGGCGTTTGGGAGAGGAATGGCAGGAATAAGATGCCAAAGCAATAGAAACACAGGAAGTGACTCAAATAGAAGGCGGAAGAAGAGCAGTCCTCATGCTGGGTTCTTTGAATTGTTAGTTTCCTTGATATTGACCCTAATCCACAGACAGGCTTTTTGAATTCAGTTCCTCCTTTTATCCCAGCTGCGATTCACAGAAGAAGTCACTGAGTGAATAAAAACACAAATTAGGCTGCAGAGAAATGGCATCTACAGCTTCCTTTCTGTCCCTTCTTGCTCTGTTTCTCTGACCACAAGTTTTCAAAGCCATTTATTCTCGTGGCCACCTTGGACGCACCACTTCCTCTTTTCTCACCACCATTCCGCCTCTTCCTGGGGCGTCACATCTTTGCTAAGGAGATAGAACCCATCACAGACCAAACGGGCTAAATGCCTGAGGCACATTCAGAGCTTACCTTCCAGAAACACCAAGCTATTTGCATCCCACAAGGAAACAGCCAGAAGTAGGAGCACCCCTGCCATCACATGGCACACACCCCACACACATCACCCACCGCGACTTCCTCGGGGACCAGAGGGAGTAAGACTTGTCAAGCCCCATTTATTTAAGTGAACATTTATTACTCTCAGCTGACAGTTTTTCTTGACTGCAGATTTCCAACGGCTCACCTTGGGTAACCCTCCTGATTTCTCTTTTCTGTTCAGCAAAACAGAATGCATCCATTTAGAGATGACAGACGAAGTAAATCAATTGAAGAGAGAGAAGACGAGTATCAGAGAGTGAGGGAGAGAATATTTGCACATGATGTGAGTAGTTGTTTTCATTGCCTCTTGAGTGCGGTCCCTCAGTCAGCAGTAAGGCAGCCTCGTTCCCCAGACAGGAAGCTGATAGGAATGAGGGAAGCTGGAGGCAGGGAGCTGCCGAAGGGCAGCGGACCAGAGGTGCTTCTGGAAGACGACCTGATTCAGGGAAGTGATGGAAAAGGAGCCAGAGGTTTGTGTGTGTTCCCAAATACTGAGGTACTATTTGGGGTCAATAAAATGAACCGTAAATACAGAGAGAGGTTGCCAGCTTTGCAGAAAGCTCTTCATATTTATATTAGCCAACAGATATCACGAGGTTTTCTTGTTAAGACCAACACTGTGCAGAAGAAAGAATTCCCAAAGAAGAGAAGAGTCAATTGAGCATACACACACAGAATTTTCTGCATTCTTAGCAATATGGACACTTTATTATATCAAAGGTAAATAAAGATACTCATCCCCTCCCGCACCCCATTTTCAGATAAAATTTGTTCCGTGACCCTTTTTCAAGGGAATGATCAGAAAACAATTTCTTTTGTTCATATCCCAACAAAGAAAATGTGGTTGGGATTTCTTTTTTTATTCTTTTGCTCACTGTGGCCAAAATTAAATGTGATTAAATTCCATACAAATTAAAAGGTGAAAAAAAGCTGAATTTAGATGCAACAGAATGGAAAGGACAACCTGTTTCCATAGGCTTTCCCTTCTATGAACACATTTGGCAGCCTCTGAAAAATGCTGTGGGTTTTTCCCTCTGCAGAGGTATAGCCATGAGCACCTTTGTGTAGATTCTCTGTGGCCAACACCTCTGTCTTTTACTAAGTCAGATGGGCATCTGACCTCCTCTGTGATTTGTTCTCATGATTTGTTCCTTAAAAAGCCATCTAGACACCTAGGCATCCATGCTTAACATGGAAGAGGCCTGCTATCCCCAGAGGTTTTAAGCCCAAGCTAGCCTCCCTGATCTTCCACCTTCTGCTGAATCCTTTAATATGAACTACAGAGGAAGTGACACTCTGCACTTCTTTCATACGCATGTGGGTTTCTGTCATCTGCTCTAGAACCTCTCTGCCTTTTTTGATACATTAAAATACAATTTTGAATTGAACAGCCTGGTCCAA
The DNA here is from genome assembly GCF_023091745.1 of Budorcas taxicolor. Lineage (NCBI taxonomy): Eukaryota > Metazoa > Chordata > Mammalia > Artiodactyla > Bovidae > Budorcas > Budorcas taxicolor. The sequence continues at coordinate 50,909,075 of NC_068910.1, read as the reverse complement.
ACCTTGCAAATTAGGAGAGTGTGAGAGAAGGAGATGAGGTAGCCATTGTTCAATGATGTCCAGGGACAATTCTAGAAGATTCTAGAAAATCCTTTTAATTATGGTCAGAATTCTTGATGCTGCAAAGGACAGCCTGACACATGGTAGACCTTTCCTTGTGTTTGCTGGATACAAGAATGCAGTAATGAGAGGCTCTGTTCTAGTCATAATACTGTAATAAACCTATCTTGGACTGGAGATAGAGTATTCCTATCAACCTTCAAAATGAGAAACTCTTCTGAAGGACAGTTTATTCTTTATTCTCTTTTTTCTCTTTCTCTCTTATACACACACAGACACAGACACACATTCTTCCTCTTAGTAAAATTCTGGCAAGCCATATAGTTTATGAATGAGTTGTTACATTGTAAAGCAAAGAGTAGTCACCCACATAATGTACAAACATTATGCTTTTTTTCTTTGTCACATTGCCACACACTCAAGTGCCAATCAACAGCAACTAGCATCACTGATGCATGCCTGTGATGGGGGTGACATTTGCCCTGCTAGCCTTCATTTCTGTATTTTCGTGCCCGTAGGAGGTCATCAAAGGGAGGAGGGGTCAGCCTGACTCCTAGTCCACAGTGCATTTCCCTCACATCCCTGTTTAGGAGATTTAGGAGTAAGGAACCTGGGTTCTAGGCTGAAGATTGGAGGCAAGGGTTCCTGTTTAAAGCCTCTGTGGCCACATGCTGTATTATTACTATTATTTTTTAACAAGTAAAAGCAGACCTAAATGTGAGACAGCCTAAAGGCAAAGCTATTGTCAGAGCCCTTTTATTCTATGAACTATTTCTTCAGCCTGCAGTGCTGTAGCCGCTTCTCCTTGTGGGAGAGGAGGTATAAGCACCTTTGATAGACTCTCTGGTGGCCACCACTTCTGGTTTTACTAATTCAGGTGGGAGACTGGCATGTTTCTGATGCTGATTTTCACTTGATCTCCTAGGGCAGTAGATTTTTTTAATTGGCTTTCTGTACTCAGAGAGCTTCTCAGGTGGCTCAGTGGTAAAGAATCTGCCTACCAATATAGGAGATGCCAGAGATGTTGGTTTGACCCCTGGGTTGGGAAGAGCCCCTGGAGAAGAGCATTGCAACCCACTCCAGTATTCTTGCCTGGAAAATCCCATGGACAGAGGAGCCTGGTGGGCTACAGTCCTTGGGGTGGCAGAGTCAGACACAACTGAATGACTGAGCTCGACAAAAACAACCCAGAGTGTGCTCATGAAGGGCTTCAGAGATGACCTAAAATCCTTGCTATCACCTGTAAAATATTACGTTCATGAGCATATGCACATTTTTCTAAGGATAAGCTCTCTAGTGTTTATCATATTATTCTAAGTTTTCATGACACTTGAGCGACCGTGAGCCACTGTCCTAGTGGAAAACGTCTTTCTCCCTTGTCTAATAGCTCTTGTAGACACAATGCAGTCATACCTACTACTGGTGGTCCCCAAATTTGGCAGCTTCAAAAAAGAAAACAAAAACGTCTCATCTCACAGTTTGCAGGGTTCAGGAATGTGGGAGTGGCTTAGCCGAGTGATTCTGTTTCGTGGTCCTTCAGGAGGTTCCAGGCGGCTGTCAGTTTGGGCTGTAGTCGTCTGCAGATTTGGTGCCGCGGTCTTCCACTCCAAGAACCACGCACATCTCGCCAGCCCTCAGTTCTCTGCTGGCTGTAAGCTAGAGATCTCAGTTCTCAGATAGTGATGTGGAGCTCTCTGTACGCTGCCGGGTGTCTTCAAACATGGCAACTAGCTTTCCCTGGAGCAAGTGATCTATCTGAGCGGAAAAGAAAAAGGGTCCCAAATGGAAGCCATGGTACTATAAGCTGATCTTGGAAGTGACATATATTCCCTTCTGCTGTATTCTTTTAGACACACAGACCAGCTCTGCTGTACATGGGTGGTACCACACAAGGCAAGGGTTCCTGGGGGCCACCCTGATTTAACAGGATATTACCATATTCTCTGTTAAACACAAACTCAAGGGCATAACAGCAATATAAACTTTCTCAAATACATATGGTAACATAAAGACAAGACCCACTAGGGAGCCTTTATCTGTATAAATTCCAGATTCCCAAAGGATCATAACTACCCAATTATTAAGGTACACAAGATAGTAAGTATATTAACTCATTTATAAAACAAATGCAAGGAATCCAGCATAAGGAAATTAAGTTATAGACATAATTTTTTTAAGCTGGTCTTTAATTTAACATCCTCATAACTTAAAAACAGAGGTAATAAAACCAGCTTCCTTTGCCAGTTATTAGGTCATAGAGTAGTTCAAACAGGTCCAAATGTCAATATACTTAAGTAGGATTATTTTTTCTACTTGAAGTTACAATAGGCATTTATAGAAAAATACTTCCTGATGTTTATACTTTAGCAAAATCCAAATTTCTTTTAAAATTAGAAGTGTTCTTGAATATTTTACAAATATATCTTGATGGCTAAAGTATGCATGTATGCGTGTGCGTGTGTGCTTGTGTACATAGGTACACAATCAAAATATGCAGATTTATTTGGGGATTTTCTAGAAAAAGCTTTTCAAATATAGTTTGAGAATTTGGGTATCTTGAAATAAGACCAGTTCATCTGTTATTTGAGAACTGAAATGTTTAATTCAGAGCACACAACAATTTAGTTCTCAAATAATAAATAAGTGTACCTACCTTTGAAGTCAGAAATATTTGAAATATAACTTCTTTCCTTTTGGCAAGCATGTCAACTTATTTAATGATTAATCCTATGCAACGTTGCTTCCTTTAGGAAGGTTAAGTAGATAAAGCAATATATTTGAGAAGGACCTGTTTTGCCCAGGGGGTAATTTCTGAAGGATATTTATATGTAAATAGGGATTCGAAGAAGATTTCATCTTTGGTTTTCTTCACGGGGAGCTGATGACGAGCGTGTGAGGTACCACCTGGCTTGGGGGTAGCATGTGGAAGAGAACTCTATAACCCATTAGGCAAAAACATTTTTCTCCTTTTAAACAAAGCCCTTTATGTATATATCTGAGAATGCATATACCTCACAGCTCTGAATGCTGGGCTTAATTACTGTGATAATTTTATCTTTCTCTATTAAAATTTGTAAGTTATTAATGCTTCTTTTAATACACACACACGTGTGCATGCATGCACATACATTTTCATCAGTTACTGAATCATAACCCATAATTGTCTTTGTCTTTATGAAAAGTGTGGTAGATGGATGATGAGATGATTTTTTTTAGGACCTTTCCACAAAAATCAGGAAGATGCTCTGGAGATGGGTTTTTAGAGAGCATCGTCTTTAATTTGCACGTACCTTAATTTTTAGTTTGAAGAGTTTGGGCTGCTTCCCTTACCAAATGCTATTAGATGAACAAGTCCGAGGAGGTCAGCATGTCTTTGATAACTCCTTCAAAGATGTAGTCAAGTCTCAGTTATTCAGAATCAGCCAGAACATCCTAAATGTAATTGACCTCTTTCCGATCTCAAGAGCTGAAACATAGCAAAGTATTAAATTCGTCATAGATATCTGGCATAGTATCACTTTGTTCATATACCAAGACTTGGCTTAGACTTGACTCTAACTGGTTGGGAAACCCAACTGAAGGAAGTACAAACAATGGGATATTTAGCTGTCTTTAACGAGATCCTCCTAGGAATAATGTCAGGGCACATCATCTGTATTTGTTTTCCTTTATAAAATTAAATATCAAATTACTTTAAAAAGTATTTTTCTGAAAAGCCTATTGCTTAATTGGCTATGGTTGCCTTTTATTAAATAAACTTTTTGCACACTTCATCTTCAGAATGCCTGTTAAATGCATAGGGGTTAAAACAGAAGTGATTCTAGAGCTGCCCTCATTAAAATGCTCAGACCACTGAGAAAAGAACATTATGCCCAAATCTAGCCCTTCAGCTTATGGAAGGAAATGATCTCTCTGGTAAAATGTAGCAAGAAACCAACATCCTGCCAGCCTCTGTGAGAGGTGGCTACATTAATAGCATTTTTAACTCAAAAATTCTACATTGAAAGGTCATTATTATTTCTTTATTTTTATGTTATTTTCTCTTAAAAATGAGCATGTTCAATCTCTATGATCCCTTTAGGAGGGGAACTTACTCATCATTTAGAAAATCCACGCATATGTTATCTGTGTTTGTGGTTAAAATCTTAGTGCTTTGAAAACGGCTTTATGTTAATTCCTAAGCACAGTTGTATTTTACGACTGTTGTACCATATTTTGTTAAGACTTCTCTTTTTGCTTGTTAAACTTTAATTTGATCCGCCTTTCCCCAGCACCTAATGGTAACGGAATTTTATCTTCCTTACCCTGTGTATTAAACTCAGGATAGCAGAGACATGAATACTAGAGAACGGAAGCTAAAAGGAAAGTGACTGGGTTTTTTTGTGTGAAAAACTAAGATGTATTAGATGGTTTGATATTCTTTCCCGATTAGCTTCGTTTTGTTCTCACCCCTCCCTCCCTCCCTCCTCTGCTAACTCCCCGCTGGCATTGGTTGAGGACATCTCTTCAGTTTTGAGAGTCTCGCAGGTCAGGTGTTTATGTTGTGAGAGTTCCTGGAGCCAGGTCCTGGCTGCAGGACTGTGGTTTCCCAGCGCTCCCAGGCAGATCGTGCCACGCCTGCGCGCTCTGCCTTCCTCCACACGCGGCCTCTGGTCCAAGGTGGCGGCTGGATCTCGGCCGCCCCGGAGGAACCCACTAGCTCAGGGCCCTGTAGCTCACAGGTGTCTGCTGCAGTTTCATTCACAACACCCCTCTTCTCCTTCCGACCTTGATGTTGACTGGGCTAAATCTCTCTGAAACCTGGAGACACCATAATGGCAAAGTTGACACTTCTAACTCTAACCTTTTTGTTTTTCTTCTTCTTCTTTTTTTTTTTTTCCTTCTAAAAATGCTGCACAGTTTTCATAATGTTTTTCCTCTTGGAAAAAAAAAGTAGTTTGAAAATCAGGCCAGGATTTGGGCTCCCTCAGCGTATCCTGAACATCTGATCCAATGCCTTTTTTTTGTTTGTTTTCCAGTCAGTTTGCTCCCAGGAAAACCTCTTTGTGGAAAACAGGTAACATGAAATTTGCTTTTTCATCTCTTTAAAGGAACAGAGTCTGTCATCTGTGTCTTGTTTATTCATATATATATGCCATATATAAGTGTGTGCTTGAATATATGTATAAATAAATACATATATCTATGCGTGCACACATATATATGCTCACATATATGTTATTTAGCATATCCAGAAGCTATTTAATTTGGGACAAAAGTTCTCTCGGTTATTTCCAAACATAACTTTCAACAGTTTCCTTATTTAAAGTCTCAACTTCTGGTCCTAACAAAGATTTAATTCTGTTACCTTCCCCAGGTGTTAAAAAGTATAAATGTTGAGGCAGGAACTTGCAGTTTCATTGGCTTGTTGAATAGGCTGCTAAAATCACTTGTGTATATGGTATTATCGGCCACTTTGTGTGCCCCGTCATTGTATGTAGCTACACAGATAATAATTTGAATAATATTGTTTTATGTTTCTCATTCTAAGTAATCTACTGGTTTTCATAAAAGGCCTAACTTGGAAAACTTATCTAAACCAATCTAGTTTGTAGAGTATACCTGGCTGGGTGTTAGTAGGGGAAGGGATGGTTATGACATGAATGAGTTAAAACATTTATACAAAGTCTTGTGTATACGAGCAGAGGTTTTCAAATTTAGCATGTACCTTTTAAAAATAGTTCTAAACTGATATAGATATTAAAATGCTCCATTGATTTAATTGCATATTTTCAAGGGGAATTAAGGAATTCCACATTAGCTGTGCTGATCACATTAAAATACATCACAATGGGCTATTTGGATTGGAAATATGGTTTCCATTTAAAAAGAGGTAGTTAATTTCATTTCAGGTGTTGGCTTAATAGGCACCCCTATAAAATTGATTAAAATGGAGGCTATTCGATTAAATTCCTGTACTTAGAAAACTTGAACATTAGAGAGGATTGGTTTAAAAAATGCCATCATTCATATTAGCAGTTAGAAATCTTCAAGTAACTACCCTCAATTGAACAACCTCTTGTAGAAAAAGGGATGAGAGTAGTGAGCAAGTCTTTACAAGACACCTAAAAACATCCTCAAAAATCCATACAGATTTCAACAAATATTCTGTATTTACAGTAAATTAAGAACCCCTGAGTTTTAACATCTTAGGTATGATTCTGAGGCCAAAATTCTCTGTCCTTACCAGAAGATGAAATTAGCATTTAGAATTCCATTTAATAGGACGCTCGTTCCCTAGTCTTCTGGCCAGTCATTTTCCCTGCTTACTCCCCAATCTTAGTCATTTATTTGTGTTTTGTATAAAAAGACTGCTAGTGCACTTGTGTCCCTAATATTCCAATTGGAGTATATTCATATAATTGGTCACAAATACTCATTGCATATGTTAAGAAGTCTTGACAGTCCCCAGAAGCAAAAATCTGAGTAGATTCTCTACAAAAATAAATATATTTCTTGGGTACCTGCCTTTGAAAGGTCATATTTCACTATGCCCCAAAAATACAGAATAATTTTAATATTATCCAGAGAAAAATCACAACTGATAAATTCAGTTACTTAAATATCTCTCATATCTGTGTCCGTTTCTTTGATTCTCCTCTCCTCTCCCATTCCCTCTGTCTTTTCTCCCCTTCTTTCCCCCTTTTCTAGTATCAGTGCCTTAATCCTAGAGTACAGACAAATCAGGATGCCATTCATTTACGAGGGCAAAGTTCAACATCAGGCAAATAAACCGTAGCATATGGGGTAGATCTGCAAGACAGGTGTGCTGTAGTGGGTTCACATCCCTTTGACCTAGGGCATTTAGTACCCTTAGATTTCATATCATAAAAATCATGTTTTTCATTTCCAGTAGGCTCTTGGAAGACAGTAACATATGCAGTGAGACCTATAAGAAAAGACAGCTCTTTCGGTTGGTATGGTTTCCTTTTTTAAAACTGTGTTTTCAGATTATGTGCCAGAATCTATGTTAACTATAAGTGTATTAGTGTAAACTATCTCTGTTCATGAAAGAAAATATGTTTGGCTATTTCTTTGTAAAGCTTGTTACCGAGCTAGCATTGAAGCTTTATTAGGGCCTATACAACACAGGACTGGCAAACCACGGTTTGGTCTACAGTCTTTTAGGGTTCTTCCTCTGATTCTCTGGGTTTTTCTCCAGGGCTGACTTTGGGAATACGCCAACTTCACATTCCCAAATCAACTTTGCTAAATTACACTGAATTAATATTTCTCTGGCAGATTGCAATTGTGTATATGTTCCCAATACTGGAATACAAATCCATGATAACTCTATTTGAGTAGTTGATTTTTAGCCACTACTATCCATCATAATATTTCAAACAACATTTTTTCAAGCACAGATTTTATTTCTAAAGAAAGATATGGGATTGTCTCCAATTATAATGAATTACATAAAATCTAGATCTGTGTGGGGTAAGGGAAATGTGTGTATTTATAATAAATACACATATATATAGTTTCATTTATAATATACATATAATTATATAAACATATATATATATAAAGTTTTATACGAGGCTAGAGAGTGCCAGAGAACTAAAGGATCTATAGCCATTCTCTCATCACTTTAGTAAATGTATCTCTAGCATCCATTGTAGGGCAGTGGATATACTGTGTTATATGTGTGTGTGTATATTGAATACCTCGCACATATATTTAATATGCTAGTGTTTTCATGGCTATTAGGATTCATCTCTATTGTAGGAAAGGCAAAACAAACCAAACAATAAAAGTTATTGACCACTTAGAAGGAAGAAAATACCAAAAAAAGAAAAAAAGTAAATGGATTCTGGGCTTTGAACATATCTTTTTTCTATAAATCTGAGCTTATGGCCCCAACATCAAAAAATTTCAGTTCTTCTCTTTACACTCTGGCAGAAACAAAAAACAAGATCTATTTTTTTTTAAGCTTTTACTTTTCTAGGTTGAACCACATTTCTAACACCTTCCTCTTGTATCATTAGACAGTTTATTTTCATACTTGAAGATTAAGAAAATAGCCTTGAATTTTTTTCCCTTGAAAGCCCAGGAAAACACTATGATTTACCAGTGCTCATGCAGTCACACACCATGGCTTGGTTTGTTGAGACCAGTAGAGATAAAATTCTTGACCCCTAGAGGCATTTAGTTTTGGGGCTTCCCTTGCGGTTCAGCTGGTAAAGAATCTGCCTGCAATGCGGGAGACCTGGGTTCGATCCCTGGGTTGGGAAGATCCCCTGGAGAAGGGAAAGGCTACCTACTCCAGCATTCTGGCCTGGAGAATTTGCAAAGATAGCCCCAAATCCGGGTCCCTAGCCAGAACTACCTTCTACTAAGGTCAACCATCACAAACATAGATGCTGTAACCCACCAAAATTACCAAGTACAGACTCAGGAATGTGACTTGGTGCAAAGCAATCCACATGCTGATAAAAGTAATTCAAAGTCTACATCATACCTAACTTTGTTAAAAAAAAAAAAAAGCCATGTTCAGACATGAAGGAAAATAAAAATAATCAGTTACATTGCTCAGCACAGAAGCAGAACTGAGAGTACCTGCTCTTTGACTACTCTGGAGTCAAATTCTATACAGTTACATACAAGAGGGCCAGTGCCTCTTGATGACCAGATAACACATTATCATCATCTTCCTGACTCCCAGTTAGAAGGGAATCAGGACTGGGCTTAGGAGTGATGGGAAGGCATTTTTGGATGTAGTCCCTATGATCCCACACCCAAGTAGATAGGCAGTTCAGCTCTGGACCTTACGCTGCCAGTATTAAAGTGAGTGATGGATAGAGCAGTAAAACAGATAATTTCTGGGTATCAGTATCTAGAGATCATAAATTAAATGCATCATTTTAAATCTCATTAATGCTAACTCTCCAAAGCAAAACCTTAAATTCTGTTTTTAAAATGAATGTACAGATCTTGACTTGGGTTGTGGATCTGAGCCAGTTGGAGTGAAGGTAGAAGTTAAGGAAATCTTAGGTTGCCTTATTGGCCAGGGGATGAAATGAGTCTTAGAAGAGCTACCCAGTGTTTTCAAAACATGCCAAAATGCTCTGAGGAATGGTGGCCGACACCTCCTTTGCAGAGAAAGGCTCAGCCACACTGACATTTAGAGGAAGTCTGAATTCCTCCGCTGGAGGTGAAGAGTTGATGTGGAGAGGATTGAAGCAGAATTAGTGATGAACACCCCTGTATGGAGAGTTGCCTTCTGACACATCCTGTATGCTAAGGACCACCCCAAATCTCTTCCTATAATAAATATTCCATATTAGCAACAAGTGAGGTTATTGTCACATCCCTGGTACATTCGCTGTTGCTAAATAATACTTGAGTTGGGCTTTGTCAAGGGTGGGTCAAATTAATCAGAATTATATGACCAAAGATTGAAGCTGAATTTAGAGATGGAAAGGGAAATAATCAGATTTTCTCTACTCAGGCTCCTCTGGGCTGCTTGAATTTGATAGGTGTTTAGGAGGTACTGAACACAGAGAGGATGTTTGCAAGAAAACATTGGAGAAGAGAGCAGGGCACTGAGTGCTTTTTGTTTTGTGAGTTTTCTGTTGCATTTCCTCCCTTCACTGTGCAAAATCTAATGACAAACTAGCTGTTTCATTTTTATTATCTCTTGGATTCATTGACCTTCTCAAGTTTTCACGAAATGAAAGAAAAAGTTAAGGCAAAATCTGAAATTTTCTGTATGCCTTCTGTGCAATGTGGCGGGTGAGAGTTTCAGTCAAATCTGTGTACTTTTAGCATCTCAACAGTCTATGATTGTCTTTAGAAGAATATTAATAAAGCTACTGTTCACATCTTAGAGGTCTGGATGAAGATTTACGTCACATCACACAGTGATATGAAATTAGTGGTTATATGTATTGCCCATGGTTTTTGTCCTCTTTACTTATTTATAGTCCATGAGACTCTTAGAATATTTTGATGATCCATAATTTCCAACTGCAGAAAAGGCTTTGAAAACAGTAACCAAGTTATTCTTTAAGCAATTGGAAACCAATGAAAATGCAAATTTCATCAACTTCCTCTGTAAATACATGCAGTTTTTGCACACTGCTTAGAAAGGCTCTCAAGTCTTCAAAATTGACTTCTGGCTATTGGATCTCTTCCAGTAAATTCAGTCTTTTCTATTTGAATTTTGAACAAATGTGTCATTCACCTACGGAGCGATTTTTGTTATTTCCATTGCTCTCTTTGGAAAGTCTCATGTCAGTGTAGTGTTGGCACTGTTGTTGTTATTATCACAAGTGTTTCTACGTGAAAGGGATAAAGGGCTCTTTCCTCTGCCCATGAAGGCTACACTCACCGGGCAGAATTCTCGCCATAGGGTAACAGAGGAATTCCTGTGATTTCTGTGCCATCTGCCAAAGCCTTAATACATTCAGATCTGTATCTCTCATGAAGTTTGAGATTAAATTAGTAAATGGCTTCTTTGGAACTGTGTGGTCCATTTTCCTATGGTCCAATTACTTAATGCTGAAAAGAAAGACAGAACTCTTTTTCAGTGGGAGTTGCTTTTAGGCTCATTCAACATCATAATTGCTCTCAAACATCGATTCACTATTGATCTGGGTCCAGAGAATGTCCCCCCCCCGCCCCCCCCCCCCCCCCCCCCCCCCCGCATGGGAGAAGTTACCAATTATATTTTGTACCCTATTGTTCTCATTGTTCCTTCACTGGCAGAGGGATTTTGTGACATTTCTCAGTTTGGCTTTTCTGTGTGTAACATGAGCATTCTGTGTGTACATCCGTGAGGTGTCCGTGGTGTCCCTTGTGAGGCAGCCGGTGCCCTGGGAAGGGTTGACAGAAGGGTCTTGCCTAGATGATTCTTACAAGGAAGGCCCGGCTCGGTATCCATTCTGCTCATGGAATCTAACGTTGTCCCATGCATCTTTCTGGTGGCCATGCTCCAGGGGCAACCGAGATGGCTCAGGGAGAACTTCGGGAAGCAGGCAGAGCAGCTCCGAGAATGAACTCAAGTGGTCTGACCACCAGCGGGCCTGGAGCAGCACAGACTCCGACAGCTCCAACCGCAATCTCAAGCCGGCCATGACCAAGACGGCGAGTTTCGGGGGCATCACGGTGCTGAGCAGGGCTGACAGCATGTCCAGTAGCAGAAGTACCGGGAAGCTGTCCAAAGCAGGTAGTTAGTACTGAATGGGTTTATGTGCCGCGATAGTTTCCGGCTTCCATCCCAGCTGTGTGGTCAGCACACTCTCTGAGTTCCCTAAACTAAAGATGATGTGCTGGGCTGTGCTTAGTCGCTCAGTTGTGTCCGACTCTTTGTGATCCCATGGGCTGCAGCCCTCCAGGCTCCTCTGTCCATGGGGATTTTCCAGGCAAGAATACTGGAGTGGGTTACCATGCCCTCCTCCAGGGGATCGTCCCAACCCAGGGATCGAACCCAGGTCTCCCACATTGCAGGTGGATTCTTTACCGTCTGAGCCAGAGGAGCCTATGATGATGAAGTGAATGTTGTTATTAATCACTGGGATAACCAAAAAGTCAGGAATTGCCACTGAAATAACCATACTGTTCCCACGAGTCGTGTGCCTGGGTTCATGATTGAACCCAGTTCTTATCTTCAGTCTCCTTATCTATAAAGTGTAAGTGATAATAGAATGTTATTCTCACTCCCTTGGTGAACTATTGTAATTTTAAATTTGATCATTTATATAAATCAGTTACTGAGGCAACTGCGCAAGCCAAGTAGTTAACCAAGGTTAGCTATTTTTTTACATTTAATATTGTGATTTATTCTTTAAAACTACATTGTCAGATAATTATAATATTAATTGTTTCAGTTCTTGCTCTGGTAAACTCTTAGTATGTGGTTCAGGCAGTAAAGAATCTGTCCCAAATTTCATTCTTGGGTTGGAAAGATCCCCTGGAGGAGGAAATGGCAACCCACTCCAGGATTCTTGCATGGGAAATCCCATGGACAGACAGCCTGGTGGGCTACAGTCCATGGGGCTGCAAAGAGTCAAACATGACTGAGCAACTAACACTTCACACTTTGCATAGTATGATTCGGGGTAAGTTACTGAACTTATTTGTTTCCTCATTTGAGAAATAGGTCTAATCATAGTACCTAATTGCAGGTTATTGCAAAGACTAAGAATTAATATACACAAAGAAATTCCAATCATGCTAGCAAGTTATAAGCCTTCAATAAACACTAATTCTTGCCTATTTTTATTATTTCTTTTTAATGTTTTGCAGTTAAGGAAAAAGAGCCTCAGAAAGTTTTCATTTCCAAGTAGCTAGGTACATGTATCTCTTAACCTTTTCCTTTTTTTTTTCTTACAAGTGAACAGTGATCTTCTGACATAGTTGGTTCAGGTTTGCATGAACAGTCTTTGAGACATGCAAAATGATGAAAAATCTAGGAGAACCATTAACCTGAAACAACTTAACACTGATGGCTGCATTACACCATGGGATTCATAGCAGCCTACGAAATATCCCTCATGGTCTGCCCTTTCTAGGCTCTTCTGTCTCACAAGTATCCCTCACCATCATTTTCAAATTATTTTCAAATGGCCACAATCAAAATCTTGAAAAAAATCCCCAGAAGCTGACTGAGTGACCGTTCAGTAGCCCTCCATGAACTTGAAGTTTGTGATGTTAGCATGGAATTGTTTTCCTTTGGTTTTGATTTTGCCTTGGAAGTTTGGAGGCCCTGACTCCCAGCTAGGGTTGAGAGTTGTGGTCCAGTGATACGTCTGGAGGTCAGGGTACATGGCTCCCGGATTCCTAGCCTGGGTGTGGAGAGTGGAAGGCCAGGACCCCAGAGGAATGGTGAATGGGCAACACCAACCAGAGGTTAAAAAACATGCTATTCTCTGCTGTGAATACAGTCCCAACCAAGCTTCTCACAACTGCTCAGAGACTCTTTGTGAAATCTCGGCTCATTATGCTAATGGATTAACATAATTATGTTGTTGACAAGTGCTTCTAAGAAATTATCTTGTGTTTTCCTATATAGGCAGAAAATTAATAGCATTTAGTCTCAGCCACTACTTTATACACACACACACACATACACACACATCCTGCTTCTTGGAAAGAGTCAGGTGGGCCTGCACTGCTTTTTGGCATTTTTATTCACCATTTGGTGAATTCTTGGTTTCTTCCTGTAATTAATTGCTCTTATACCCCACTACTGCAGCAACTGGAGTCAAGAAAATCCACCGTGGTGCACTTGCGCTCTTGTAAACTAAGAAAGGTTAAATAGTTTTAAATCTCCTTCAAACGCAGAAACCAAGTACCTTAAATGGTGCACTTAAAAATTCCAGCACACCCAAAGAGCACTTAAGATTTTCAAATTAATCGTTCTTCTCCACACACCAACCACCAGTCATCTCCAAAGCAGAGCTCTTTGGAAACATTTAAAGCACTTCAAGAATGCTAAAATGCCATGTTCTTTGAAGAATGATTAGAAGCTATAAGTGCTTCAGACATTTTTTTTTTTCTTTTCATCTAAGCATCTCCATTTGAAAGCCTGTCAAGGTATAGGAGTGGCAAGAAAAAAAAAATTACAGGAGATCAAGATAGGATGTCAAAACAAACTTACAGTCTCCCAAGATGGTTTTATGAAGCAAAGCTGTCAATTTTGCTGTCATGGAGCTTCAGAATCGTACCAGGTTTCTAGTTTTGTTTTTGTGTTGTTTTTTTTTTTACTTCATTGTTCACAGTGGAATGGCAAGCTCTTTTGACCTTTTTGAAACTCAGTCTGGAGACATTTAAGTTCTCCTTCTCTTTCTCTAATTACATAGGTTCTAGCTTCAAATAGGTGATAATGAGATGCTTTCCAGATGGGAAACACATTTTCCTACATTTTGGGAAAAGCATGTTACTGAAGTCAAAACATGCAAGCACATCCTCTTGAGATCTTGGCTGCATTTCCCCTCTTGTACCCTCTGCCCTGCGCATGGCCACGGTCAGTTACCAGGGGCCCAGCTATGGTCTATGGAGACAGCCGATTCCAGCACATCCTCACAGGGAAGAGGACTTGAATGTCTGCAGCCCCATTCTTCCTTGGTAGTGGCAACGGGGTGCAGAATTAAGAATACCATGTCATCTGTCTCTTTCCACGCTGGCCACACCATGTTGTGTGTTTTTATTTTTTGGTTGGTTGTTTGGGGGGATTTTTATTTTATATTGGGGTATAGTTTACTTAAAATGTTATGTTAGTTTCAGGTGTTTAATTAAAGTGGTTTAATTATACATACACACATATCCTTTCTTTTTCAGACTCTTTTCCCACATAGATTATTACAGAGTGTTGAGTAGAATTCACTGTGCTGTACAGTAGGTCTTCGTCAGGCATCTATTTTTACATAGTAGTGTGCATCTGTTAATCCCAGCCTCCTCATTTATCACCATCCCCTTTTCCCCCTTTGGGGGCCGTAAGTTTGTTTTCAAAGCCTGTAAGTCTGTTTCTGTTCTATAAATAAGTTCATCTGTATCATTGTTTAAGAGTCCACGTATAAGTGATATCTTAGGATACTTGCCTTTCTGGCTTATTTCACTACGTCCATCCATGTCGTTGCAAAATGACTTTATTTCCTTCTCTTTTGTAGCTGAGTAATATTCCATTGTAAATGAACCACATCTTCTTTACCCATTCATCCACTGATGGACATTTAGGCTGCATCCATGTCTTGGCTACTGCAGATAGTGCTGCTGTGGACATGGGGTTGAGACATAAGTGGGTAACCTCTGTTTCTCTCTACACTGGCCACACCATGTTGTTTGACTACCATCCGTCCCTCTTGATGTCAGAGCAGGGCTTCTCGACTTTAGCTGCATCAAGGTCACAGGAGAACTTTGTTCAAGCACAGACGGCTTGTCTACAAACCAAGCTTGAGAAAGAGTTGCTCTGGAAAAGTAAGACTGCCTTCTGCTTGGTTTTCACAAAATCGACATGACCTGGCATCTTGTTTTCTGGTTGCAAGGGTATCCTTGTTGTTGTCATCTTGCTGGTCTGTGCCCCGGGATATCTCTGGAGCCAATGCAAGACATGTCATCTTTCCATCACTTCCTTTTCTTTGTGTTAATGTTCATCACTCTGCTAATGCATCCTGGATATTCTTTCCCTTGTTATTTCAGAAGTTTTAGTTCAGAGTTCCACTGAACTCTGATCCCTGGTTCTGGAGACATTTTCCTGGATTCAGGAGGAAAAAAATTCTTTTTGCTGTTCAGGGTCCCTGTAAAAGAAAAATGGTCCCTGATGAGTTAAACAGGCAAGAAAGACTTTACCCATAACTAATCCAGTGAAGTCAAGACTCTTGGAGTAGGAGAGAGAAACTAAACTCAGCCCTGCAGAAACAAAGACAGGAGAGTCTGTAAGTGCGCTAGAGAAAGATGCTAGAGGAGCTTACATAAGTGATGGGTCAATTTAATTAGACCCCTTGTGTTTACTGATTGGTGCAGAGACTAGCAGAGAAAGGCGCCATTTTTTCTTGAGGATTATACTTCAAAGGCATGGCTCCCACATCCTTAAGAAAGACCTTTCCTGATTGAAAACCTGGTAAGAGGCTGGGAGAAGATTTGCATCTTAAAGGAACAGAGATGCTCTATGGAAAGGGAGGAAGGAGGCCTACAATTAGGAAGAAATCTGTCTAAAGGGTGTTAAACTGAGGGGAACTTCAAGGGCATCATCCTCGTCTCTACTCGTCCTTTAGTCTGGTGACTTGTATTTTACAAAAGAAGACATTGAGATATAAACAAAAGAAGTCACTTCCAGAGGAAAATACAAGGAATTCTGGAAGAGCCAGAGCTAAAACTCCCTCCCTGGGGAATGAATGGCGCACTCCCTTCTCCAAGGGCGTCTGCCCCAACCCTTCCCTTTCTGCCCCAGCCCTCCCCTGGATTTCCTTTAGTCTGCCTTGTTATCTCTTCCCCAGTCTCTTTCCATCTTTCCGTTTTCGTGTCTCCCTCTTGAATGTTCACCTACGACTGTCACCCTGGTATCTTCTCTCCTCACCTCCCACCAGCTGCCCCTTCGGGTCCAACTTCCGACTTCAGAGCAACCCATTATGAGTAGTGTTGAATTTCTGGGCAGTATCTCCTAGAACTTGACTCAAGCCTGGTGAGGGCCCTGGTCCCACCGGTTCTTGCTGGAATGACCCTAGTGTAAACACGTGACCTGTAGGCTTCAAGTGTGGTCCCTGGAATTGTGTTGCCTCTATTTGAACTCAGACTTCTCCACTGCACTTGGGAAATTTACCTAGCATCTCTAAGGATCAGCTCTTCAAAGCAACGTTGCTGTGCAAAGTAGATGAGATAATTCATGTGGTACTTGGCCACACTGACATGCTGCTTAAATATTTGCTGTTGCTATCACTAAGTCCCTGAAAAAAGAAAACACAAACCCCTCTCAGTGCCCAAAGTAGTAAAGTTCTCAAATATTAATTTTTTATAAAACTGTGATCACTTCTACTCCTGTGCCTTTTATCACTATTGGTAGCATCCATTTTTAATCAAGAATTGCCATTAATTCTGGCTATATGTAGAATATTGCTTCACCTGATTCTAGATGACTGATGTTCAGAAACTGTTCAAAGCTGGTTAGACACCAGCCAGGCTGCACGATCATGGCTGAGCCATCCCTTCAAAGAATCTCGCCGGTTCCATCTTTGCAAGTGTTGAGAGTTTAAGCTGAATTTACTTTTCCTTCTCTTTCTTTTAACCTGTGGGCCCTATATTTACCTTGTCTCCTCATTGTTCCTCTTGAAGCTGCTGCTTTTTCTCAGCCAGTAGAAGGAAATGATATTGCCAATCAATGATCAATGGCCATCTTCCAAAAGCCAAGGTGAAATCATCTTTTGGATTTTATAGAGGCACATCCGTTTATGTGTCTCTAGCACCAACACAGCCCAGGCTGGCCCTAGATTCTTTCTTGGGCCCCAGTTTTTCTCACTGTCTAACCCATCAGCCCAGACGCAGGCTGAATCAATTGTGTGTGACCTTCAACGCCTGGAGGCGGAAAGTGTTGCTGTGTTATTACTGTTGTTGTTGACCCTTAAGCGTCAGACTTGGACTGTAGCCTCACATCGTAGACATAAGTCCAAACACACACACACTACAGCTTGCAGTGAGCAGTGACTTCCGGATCAGGCATGTTAGCCATGTGTTCCCACAGCTAGTCTTACCATTCCCACGTTTCCCTTTAGATCCTTTATTTCTCTGCCCATATGTTTTTTAAACTGACTTTTATTGGAGTATATTACTTTACCATGTGTTCATTTCTACTGTACAGAAAAGAGAATATATCCCCTCTCTTTTGGATTTCCTTCCCATGTAGATCACTGAAGAGCATTGATTAGAGTTCCTTGTAGATTCTTAACTAGTTATCTGTTTCATACATAGTATCAATAGTGCACTTATGTCTGTCTGAGTCTTCCAATTCATCCCTCCCACTTTGTACCCATATATTATTCAGAACCATATCACCATTAGTTAGATGGACCATCTTGAATTCACCTGAAACTTGATCATTCTGAATAATCAAAAAAGCATGGAAGATCCCCACCGAGAACCCTGGTGTCGATCAGTACTGGGTCATGGTCAAATCCAGATCAGTCTGCCCAGATCACACCCCAGCTCTGTCATTATCTGGCTGTGTGAGTTGGCTTGAGTTAGCTGCCTTCTCTGTGCTTCCATTTCCTTCCCTGTGTGTGCAGTCATAGTCCTTCAAATTACAGGTTTTACTAAGATATCCACTTATACTACATACCCAGTAAATATCACTATCCTTCTAATTCAGGATAACTTGACTTTTATTTTTGTATACTTTTAGGTGTCCCTTAAAAGAGTCAATGAGAAAATAATTTAATTACACTCCAACATTGATAATACTCTACTTTGAGGGACAAGAAATGGTCTCTCTGAGAAGCAATGCGGCAACATAGTCATGACTATTTTTGCCCAATTCTGAATGTGTTCAATTCAGATAACTTAAGTTTAAGATTTTAAGCCACTCTACCATGTTTGATTCGAATTTGAAAATAAATTCACACCTTGTGTTCAAAAATAAAAACAAAAATATCACCACACTCTCTAGTGGTCCCTTTTCTCTGCAATCACATTATATTCCTCTCACTTATTTTAAAAGTTCTCCAGTTTAAGGGCACATTTTAGAATCTTCAAAAAAATCTTAAATATTCTTTATGTATGTATTAACCTTTAGTGACACAGAACAATGAATATTTAATAATATAAATCAATAGTGTAGGCTAATAGTTTTTAAAGTTTCTTATACTCTATTCTTACAAGCTGTGCTGTCACTCAACCCATTAGTTTGAATCCACAGATGTAGAAATTTGGCTTGGTGCAGTTTCTCTCTGAGGCTCTGATTTAATATTCAGGGCCCCAAAACAATCATGGTCAAGGGCGCTGGAGCTGCCTGGCTCTGGTTGCTGGTGTCTCATGGACTTGGAATGTAGCTTTTCTTGTCCACACTGGAGGGAAAGGGAGATGATTAGCATTGAATTCCATCTCGGTGCCTTCTGCACACTGACCCAGTTACCTGCGTATTTGAAACATCGTCAGTCCACAAATCCCCACCATGCTTCTGCTCTTGTGTCACCTGAAGAATGATTAGTCATTATCATGATGGCCAAGACCTCTTTGATTTACCTCTTGATCATGTTAATAATGTGAATATGCAAGATCTGGTGCAGATCTTAAGCACTTCCTGGATCTTAATTAAAAGGAATGAGCCAGTTCTACTCACATTTGAAGGGAAAGATCACTTCTGACTACGACCTTTTCAAAATTCAGCTTTATGGATGTTGAAGAACCAGTACTTTAGAACCATCTACATGACCATAGATTCCTCCTTAAACTGCAGTCATTTTAACTTTTATGTATTTATTTATTTGGCTTCAGTGGCCAGGAATTTGAGCAAAGTCTGGGAGACAGTGGAGGACAGAGGAGCCTGGCATGCGGTAGTCCATGGGGTTACAAAGAGTCAGACACCAGACAGGACTTAGTGACTGAATAACAACATTCATTTGGCTTCATCAGATCTTAGTTAACAGCATGTGGGATCTTCTTTGAGTCAGGAGAGATCTTTCACTGCAGTGTGTGGGCTCTCTTGTAGTGGTATGTGAGCTGATTTGCTGCGCATCATGTGAGATCTCCATTCCCCCAACAGGGATGGAACCCATGTCCCCTGCATTGCAAGGTGGATTCTTAAACCCTGGACGAGGGAAGTCCCCAGTCATTTTAGTGTCGTAACTCACGCTCAGGGAGACCTTTCCACATCATTCTCTTCTCAAGGAGACAGGAATTTTCGGGCACTGAGTTCCGCGCTTTATGGTACCGTTTACCAGCTCATCACCCTAGTGGTGTGTGAGGTGCCAGGAACTGAGAGCTCATTCTTCATCTCTCTTTTCCTGGGAGTCTGATACATCTGGAAAACATGTGACAAATATTTCAACAAAATGCGGGAGAGGCACTAGTTGGTCTCATCCTGCAGCAGCCACCTGATTCTTTAGTGATGGACTGTTTCCAGTAAGCAGTGGTTTCTCTCCCCTTCTCCGTGTGGGATGACTCATTGATCTGTGTCTCTCTGGTAGGTTCCGAGTCCTCCAGCAGTGCAGGCTCCTCAGGATCGCTGTCACGCACGTATCCGCCTCTCCAGAGCACTCCGCTGGTGTCGGGTGTGGCAGCCACTTCTCCTGGCTGTGTGAGCTACCCAGAGAATGGGATGGGGGGCCAGGTCGCTCCCAGCAGCACCAGCTACATCCTCCTTCCACTCGAAGCTGCCACAGGCATCCCGCCCGGAAGCATCCTGCTTAATCCACACACAGGTTGGTTCATCACCTCTCTTTGACTGAGACACAAGATCAAAGGTCTGTTGTCTGAGCTTTTGAATTTGCTAGCCAGTGGTCTGAAAATTCCTGGGGCCTAAATGGTGGTGGAGGGGCTTGTTTTAGGAAGAGCAGATCTATAGAAAGCTGGAATCTGTATCTTGGTACCGATATCAATATTGATGTGGAAATCAAAATACAGATGCTAGAAATATACTTTTCTCTCTGGCCTCTCTTCCCTGGGCGTGGTCTCCCTCATGTATTCCTGGGAGCTAAGACCAGAAACTGTTGAGTGATAAACTGTGAGGTAGTCATTGAAAATGGATATTTCTCAGGCTAAATCCATGGTTAGCTTGTTGTCGTTCAAAGTGTTTTCACATCCAAGACAATTTCAGGAGCTTGAGATCTCAGCTGGACACACAGCAGATTCTTCACTACATAAACTGTCTTCTCATCTTACAACCCCACACAGATCCCACTGGGAAATAAGGAACAGCAGTGGCGAGAGAATACAGAGGACAGGATCTTATGTATTTCAGGAATTTTAGGGTTAGGCTGGTTTTGGTGGGATTTGGAAAATTACTCATTTCATGACCACTGTTTCTTTCATGATGAATGGGCATTGTTGTTGGCTTTTGTTGGGTTTTGTTTTTTATTTATTTAAAATTGAAGTATAGTTCTATAGCATTATGTAAGTTACAGGTGCAAAATACAGTGCTTTACAAGGTCTAAAGTTTATACTCCATTTATAGTTATTGTAAAACACTGGCTATATTCCCCATGTTGTGCAGTGTATCCTTGTGTTTTGTTTTATACCTAATAGTTTGTAGATCTTAAATTGCTTTGTACTTATTTAATTTCTCTAGTGGTCAGTTAACTTGCACAATAACTTCAGAGGACCCAGAGCCCTGGGCAGATAGACTAATGAACGCCTGCTCTGTGAGGGATACTTCTCAACCTGAGGCAATTTTCCCATGCATCCAAGGCCATTTGGCAATATCTGCAGATATTTTGATTACCATGACCTGGAGAGGAGGGGCTCCTACTGGCATCTAAGGAGAGAGACCAGAGATGCTACTGCTGCTGCTGCTAAGCCGCTTCAGTCGTGTCCAACTCTGTGTGACCCCATAGACGGCAGCCCACCAAGCTCCCCCATCCCTGGGATTCTCCAGGCGAGAGCACTGGAGTGGGTTGCCATTTCCTTCTCCAATAGATGAAAGTGAAAAGTGAAAGGGAAGTCACTCAGTGGTGTTCAACTCTTAGCAACCCCATGTACTGTAGCCCACCAGGCTCCTCCATCCATGGGATTTTCCAGGCAAGAGTACTGGAGAGGGGTGCCATTGCCTTCTCCCAGAGATGCTACTGCACATCTCAAAATGCACAGGACAGCCCCTGACACCAGAAGATTATCCAGCCCCAAGATGTCAGTAGTGCCAGGGCTGGGAAACCCTTGGTTGGAAGGCTTGACATCAATAAGTCATTTCTCTAGAAACCTTTGAAAGAGATGGAAAAATCTTTTGAATTTTCTCAATATATATCTGTGGTTTGGTTTAGATTATTCCAGAGTATTTCTTTGATGAACTAAAATTTTAAATGCAGTGCTGGTTAAGAGTCTCATAAAAGTGCTGTGACTCCATGTTTCCACATGTCTAGTAATTAGGAAATTCAAAGATGCGTGAGCATGATAGTAAAATACTTACTTGAATAATTGCGACATTTTCATGAAAGCATATGGCACATTCTCAAGGCACGGTGTGTGACTGAGACATTTTGAAAATGCCATAAGCTTGAGGGGAAAGAAGGCGTAATCATTTTATTGAAAACCATTTGAAAGCTTTCAGATTAGATACTTGTAAGGAGGACATTAGATTGCTTTTATTTTATCTGGATCATTGTAAGCACTATAAAGGAAATGAAAAGAAAACCAAGATCATATCCATTACTCTGGGCACAGATCAAAGTGTGATCCGACGCTGTCAGCTTAAATTCTTTCACTTTTAATTGAGATAGGGAGGGTTTGTAGACAAGGGTATCCACTAAGCGTAGTTGTGAGTGGTATGTTTTAACCAGAATTGCAGAGTGTTTCCAAAAAGCTCAACAGAGTATTTTTTTAGGGGACAATGATCTGTAATGATAGAATGGATGTGCGCGTGTATGTGTATATTATCATCCGTAATCTTGTTTATAGAAAAGGGAAGAAAGTGCTTCCTGGTGCCAAGTCCCAATTTTTATACATTGGCATGAGTAATTTAGAGCTGTTATTGAATATCTCCTTTGCACATGAGTCCTAACTAAAGAAAAGGGTCTAATAACTCTGTTGAGCAGAGTCTCCATTCACGACACTCTCCCTAGACCAGGAGGAAAATAGTACTAAATTATTCTTGCCATGATGAGTGGTGAGATGTAAGGTAAGTTGTGACGTTTCTTTTTTGCCAGAATGTGTTTATATTTATCCATTAAAAATATGCACAAAATCCCCTCCTGGTCTAGTGGTTGAGATTTGGTGCTTTCACTGCCACGGCCCCACATTGCATACCTGGCCAGGAAACTAAGATCCTGCAAGCTATGTAATACAGCCAAAAAAAGGGGGGGGGGGGAAATGTGTACATATATAGATATATATGTGTCATATATCATATTTATGTGTGTATATGTGTATTTCTGGTATGTTGTGTGTGAGTCTGTCTCAGGCTATTAATCTCTCCTTTTTTAATATTTTTTTTTGATACAGATCACTTTTAAAGTCTTTATTGAACGTTACAATATTGTTTCTGTGAGGCATGTGGGATCTGAGCTCCCCAATCAGGGACTGAACCCACAATCCCTGCATTGGAAGGTGACATCTTAATCACTGGACTGTCAGGGAAGTCCCTATCTAATCTCTTACATGATGCTACTATTAAAACTGGAAAGTTGCCTCCTTTCGGCTGAAATTCATCTTTCTCTGGCATTGCTGCCCCCTCTTAGAATCCACACCTCTTACCCTTTGTTAACCCTTTCCTAACTACCTATCTGCTAATACGTGATAGGAACGCTTTGGTATTAGCAACCCAGAGCCTGTGACTCCTTCGCTTCTTGTGTGAATTGCTTCAGGGTCCATTTCTCAGTTACCAGCACATTCCTGAGCTTGTGGGGAGGAGCCACACTTGGTTATATTTTTTGCTTCCCTGGAGTGGATGATGAAGTAGCCTGAGGCACTGTGCTCAGACATAGGTCCTCAACAATTACATATTTTTGAAACAGTGTCTACTATTCATCATCCATGCTGATGTGGAGAGTAGAACAGTTTTTCATCCAGTGTCATATATCTGAAAATGTGCCTCATGTGTAAAATGATGATGGATAAAATATCTGTCTTAAGCAGGAAGAAGACAAGCAATGATTTGAAATTCTAAGATGCCTGTCCATCATTTGTCTGCTAACTGAAACAAAAATGAGACTTCCTTTGTCGGCACAAGGGACCGGGCTTTTACTTGACACTCAGTATTTGGCAACTGAAACCAACCCATCCATATACATTCTTGCAGTTCCCCAGATACAACCAGGATTTTTTTTACTTTGTCTGGCTTTAGACTCAGCTCCCACTTGGTCCATTTCTAACTCTGGACCTGCGTTGACTGTTGTTTCTTTGCTTTGTGGGCATCTGGATGAAGGAATCAGAGGCTCTTTGCTCAAGAGTTATCTCTGGACCATGCCTTCATCCTTGCCAGGCAAGCCTGGGTTTGACTCTTGAGATGCACCTTCCTCCAGCTGTCTTAGACTCAGCGTCCTTTGGGAAATTTCTAGCCAAAGGCTCATCTTTGGTAGTTTTCTGTCAACGTGGTGCTATTCAGAGATGTCAACAGGCACTGGCATCCCTCACGCCCTTGTTAGTGTCTGTGTGTGCTGTTGCCATTTTGCTCTGCTTTTGTCTGGCTAAAGTTCAGGAGCATGAGACGCAAGAATACACCATCTGCAAGGACTTTGACTTTGAGCTGCCTTTGAGGGCTGGTTTGTTCCGAATGCTCCTCGTGGGCTTCCATAATGCTCTGCTTTTTGTTTTTCACAGGACGTCTAGAACCAATTTGTCTGAACTGCTCCTGCCTTGTGCTTGAATGCGCCATGAATATTTTGTGTGCTGTCTAAAAGCATGTCTTTGCAAGACCTGAAGTAATCTTTGCTTATCCATAACCATCAGCTTCTTCATCGTTTGACGGCTCACTTTTTAAGAACTAGGGAGGAAAATATTTTTCCCATCATACCCTCTGTGTCTTTTTAAATAAATACCCTTCTGCCAGGTACATAGTAGCCATGCTTTAGTATGGGAATCCAAGAGCATGTAATTACTTTCTTTTTAGTGTGAACTGCCCCTGGATTCATTTCCTTGTTACCAGCCCATTTGTAAGCCTTTCTGAGGAGAGGTCCTACTGAGTTTTTCGTTTTTGTTTTGCATCCCTGGATAACAGAGCCTCAGTCCCATGCAGGGGCTCAGTCATTATCTATTAGTAACATAATGTCGGCTGCACATTACACACATTGATGTGAAGAGCGGAGTCTTTTTTCACCTCGAGTCATGTATTTGAGAGCGGTGGATGCTCTGCAATCAAACCTTCTCTCTGCCCTGGCTCAGCTCACAGCCCAGGCTTACTGCTGTCACTACGCCCTCTTTCCCTGCCAACACCCGTGCCAGGCCTGCTGGGCACGCTTCTGCAATCCTGACATGAAAATCTCTGCTAAGTGGAATAGTCCTCAAGCTCGTGAGCCTTTCTCCTCTGGTTTTCAGCTGCTGTCATTCAAAGGAGTTGTCTGTACTTAGTCGTAATTACATCTGGATTGGTGAATAGATAGAGAACAGGGAGGCCGTCAGAGCCTGACTTGAAAACCAAGAGTCACCTCCTGGCCCTCATAGGAAATTGTTTTTGGTCTCTTCCCTGGCATCTGTCTTGACTCTTTTCATTTTCCTCGGTTCTCTCCATTGTTCCTTGGTGAGCATAAAAACCAACCTTTTATACTATGTTCTCTTTCCAGAAGAGCCTGCCCCTCTGTCTACCCAAGTGAATTCTTAGTACTTCCCACGGACTGTAGCACGCCAGGCTTCTCTGTCTATGGGATTCTCTAGGTACGAATCCTGGGGTGGGTTGCCATTCCCTTCTCCAAGGGACTGTCCCGACCCAGGAATTACCTGGTGTCCTGCATTGCAGGTAGATTCTTTACCATCCCAGCCACCAGGGAAGCCCTAGAAATTTTCACATGTCGTTGTTTAGAGATACTTCTTTCTTCTGGTCCCCAGCACAATGACATTATACTTTACAGTTATATTACACCCTGCTGCTGCTGCTAATCCACGTCAGTCGTGTCCGACTCTGTGCGACCCCATAGACGCCAGCCCACCAGGCTCCGCCATCCCTGGGATTCTCCAGGCAAGAACACTGGAGTGGGTTGCCATTTCCTTCTCCCTAAGTATGGTCAATTTTTCACACTTCTTTGTTCTCACTGGGGTAAATCAAAAGTCTCAGAAATAGTGGCACTTCTCTGGCCCAATAATTAAGACTCTACGTTTCCAATGAAGGGGGCATGGGTTCGATCCCTGGTCAGGAAACTAACATCCCACATGCCACGTGGTGTGACCAAAAATCCACAACTAGCAGTTTTTTTAAAAAAAAATCCAATTTAAGAAAAAGGCATAGAAATAGTAAAGATCATTTTCTTTTTGTTTTCCATCTTTGCATGTTTGTGTTTATGTGTGTGTGTGAGCATAGAGTAAGGCTGACTTGAAAATGATTTCATATGTAGTTGCAATTTTATTTTAATGTTAAGAACCTAAAATTTTCCTCTTACCTATTAAGATACAAAATAGGAGGAGAGAACAAAGGATTAGAACCCCAAATGGGCCAGTAGATTTTTGTAAATTGAGCTGTTTTGAATTCTTTCTTGAATTGTTGGGTTTTGCAGGAAAAAATGGGTTGCAGATTTTTTTTTTAATTTAAATTCAAAAGAGTTATTTTGGAAAAAAGAACAATAAGACAATAAAACATAGCTAAAATTAAATAACAATGATAGAGAAACAAGTGCTTATGGAGAACATTTTTTAAAAACCCTCTAAATTTAGTCATTGTTCTGTGACTAAAATTCTAGCACATTTGCTTTTCTATCACAGCATGTTGCGATTGGTTATGAAACTGTTGTTAGAACTTCTGTGATTCTGGCAGGTATGTTCATAAATATGCAGCATATAAAGTTACTTGTTGGACACACACACACACACACACACACACACACACACGTTGGGGGGAGTGCTGAAAATTTGGGAAATGGTAAAGCTTTTGTGTCAGTTCCTAATTTTCTTTTTAAAGGAAGGTGTTTTTTTTTCCAGAGCCATCTGTGTTTATTTGTTCACTTTTTAAAGTTTATTTTTAATTGGAGGATCGTTGCTTTACAACGTTGTGCAGGTTTCTGCCGTATAACAACGTGAATCAGCCATAAATATACATATACTTCCCTCTTTGTTCAGCCTCCCTCCCACCACCCCCACGCTGCGCTCTAGGTCATCACAGAGCACGGGCTTGAGCTCCGTGTCATACGGCAGCTTCCCACTAGCCATCTGTTCTACACATGGTAGCGCACGTGTTTCAGTGGTCCTCTGTCAGTTCATCCCACCCTGTCCTTTCCCTGCTGTGTCCGTACGTCTGCTCTCTACATCTGCATCTCTGTTCCCGGCCCTGCAAGTAGGTTCATCAGTATTTAAAGGAAGGTGGTTTTTTTGGCTACATCATGCGGCATTTGGAATCTTAGTTGCCCGACCTGGGGTCAAACCTGAACCTGTGTGCTCTGCAGTGGAAGCACGGAGTCCTAACCATTGGGCGGCCAGGGAAGTCCCATGTCAGTTCCTAAATGAGTTGAAATTAAGTCCGTTGCTCTTTACCTGTAGGCACTTTGCCCATCTGTTCACCCATATTCTGGGTCTTCTTTATCTACCAATTCTGAGGGTGATTCCACCTTGGAACATGACCCATACCTCTCCTAACTTCTCATGTGTTAATGAACAGTTTTCAGTTATGGTTGGATTTATTTTTTCATGGAACCTCGTTCATTTTCCCATGTATTCATCGTGCAAACTTGGGTAATTCACCAAAGTTGTTTGGTGTGATGGGAGGTGAATGGCCCATAATCATTTCCTAAGTGTCTCACTTACTACTTCATTTATTTCTGAACAAGTTGCTTGGGCCCTCCCAACCCTGATTATCTTGTCTCTGAAAGTGCAATGAGGGACTTCGCTGGGGGTTAAGTTGTTAGAACTCCACACGCCCGCTGCAGGGGCACAGGTTCAATCCCTGGTCAGGGAACTAAGATCCCACAAGCCACGTGGCACAGCCAAATGAATAAAAAATAATAAAGTGGAATGAGATTGCACATCTGTGGGGTTCCTGGAAGAGAAGACCCTAGGTGTAAGGTGCTTGTTGCTGCACCTGTCATATTGGAAACCCATTTCTTCTCTCTCTTACCTCCCTTTCCCTCTTATCCCCTCTCTTTCATTTGCTTCTCCTTACCCTTCTCTTTTCAGCCCCTTATTCCTGTAACCTTCGTATCTTTTCTCTTCAGAAACAAAACACAATGACTCCTTTCTTCTTTGGAGGGCCAATGAGGTCCCAGTGATACTATTTTGTAAACTATAAAATACTCTTCAAATGGCAGGAACAATAATAGTGAACCACACCAGTATTTCACAGGACAAGACAATGTGTATTTGCTTCCCCGTGATCAGATGGTTCTGTGCTGAGTTTATTATGCACCACCTTCAAAATCTCAGTCCCCTCCTCAGCTGCTGTCTACTTAGAGAAGTGAATGAATGCATGCGGTATATTCCAGTTGTACATATATTTGTGTAACAGATAATGATTCTGAGTTGGTGACCAGCCCAGTGGAAGCAAAGCAAACGTACTGGTAAATAATGAGTCACTGAATACCGCAGAGCTGTCAGTGCAAAACAACCCTTATCTCAGTGTAAGTTATCTGGCTGGTGGCTGCGAGGTACAAGACCTCCTTCTCCGGGTGCCACTACGCACAGGTATTTTTAGCTTTGGCGAATCGCCCTGAAGGCGGTGGCTTTATTTGCAGTATCTCAAATTGCTCTGGGCTTATTATACTGTTATTTTGCTCAACCAGATGAGTCTTAAACAGTCAAGTCTTTGCCCTGGTGAAGGTTCTGGTGTCCCAGGGTTCCACTGGCCCTTGTCTTCAGGTTCCATTTTGAGCATCTCTCAGCGGGGTTCTTTGTGTCCAAAGAGGGCTTGAGAAGTTTCCCTTGACCAAGGTATGGTCCCATTGCAGGCCAGCCCTTCGTGAATCCCGATGGAACCCCCGCCATCTACAACCCCCCAGCCAGCCAGCAGCCCCTGCGTAGTGCGATGGTGGGGCAGGCCCAGCCGCAGCCCCAACAGCAGCCCTCCCCGCAGCCCCAACAGCAGGTCCAGCCAGCCCAGCCACAAATGGCCAGTCCCCTGGTCACTCAGGTAAGAGCTGGTGGGAAGACCGGGAGGGGAGGTGCGCAGAGATGGAGGTCACTCCAACCTCAGAGATGCGAAGTGTCAGGAAGGGGGCTATTTCCCATGGGTACCACCCCTGTCCACTCAACTCCATCATAAAAGCTGGCCACCGAGAACCCTGGCTGATAGGCTAATGGGACTTCAGCTGGATCCTTAAGTGTAGGTAGAGCTGAGCACCCACCCCATCCAGTGACTTGCATGCTGAGGCGTGGTGCTTGGGAACGGGAATGACAAATGCTGCTTGTATGGTCAAGGAGCCTGACTTAGGGATGGAACTCAATCCCGTTGTCATCATTCCCAATGCAGAGCAGTGTGCATGTCTGCAAAGACTCAATATGATATGCCTTACCAACGGGAAGAACAGAAACCAGCTCATTCCAAGGTGGCCTGGCTATTCATCTGTGCCTTGGACAGATGTAGGGCTGCCCTCCTGTTTTAGGGCAACACGTGGAAATGGCCACAGAAACCTGAGGTGTCCAGGGAAGTTGCCAAGGTGAACCTGTTTTCTTTTGTTTGTTTTTTTCTTGCTTCTTACAAAACTTTTCACCCTGGCAACTCTTAGCCTTCAGACTATATTTTTAGAGCCAGGGAATCTGACCACCACCAACAACATGAAAAGTCTCACAGTTCTTCTTAAAAAAAAACAACAACAACAACAACAACTAAATGAAATTCTTTAAATTCTGCAGTGCTTTACAGTTTTTTCAGAAGTTTCACACACATGATTTCTTATCTGGGCAGCAAGCCTCCCCCAAGGCTGGCTGGTGCCAGTCTGCCTGGCTCTGGCTTCCCATCAGTGGCTGGCCCCCCTCTCCAGAGTGCACTGAACCAAGACTGCCTGTGCAGGATGGTGGTATGCTTCAGAGGCAGTGTGATTGCAGCCCCCAGCACTTGCCTGTTAACCTGATCAGCTTTCTCTTTCCTCCAGTCTGTCCAGGGGCTGCAGGCTTCCTCCCAGTCCGTGCAATACCCAGCTGTGTCTTTTCCTCCCCAGCACCTCCTGCCTGTGTCGCCAACGCCACAGTTCCCCCTGGTACTGTATCTTGTGGGGATGACGTTTCTCCTGGGAGAGCGTGTTCTCTGGTTTTACTATTGCTGGGTGGACTGATGCTGGGGGGGCGGGCCCTGAGCTGACTGTCAGCAGGGACGTGGTGCGTGAATGTCTCATTCCAGAACATTGCCACTCCTCTCCAGAAAGAATGCTTTCCTTTCTGTCATCTGTCCCATGTTTAACGCTCCTGCAGTCTGATACCCCTTTAAGAGTTTACCAGCTTGGGAATTTTCCTGGTAGTCCAGCAGTTAAGACCTCTGTGCCTCCCCTGCAGGGGTCAGGGTTTCCATCCCTGGTCGAGGAACTAAGATCCCATATGCCATGATGCACAGCCAAAAAAATATAAAAAGGCATGTACAAGCTAAGCAGGAATTGGATGTCCTCTGAGTTAGAAGTCAGGAGGAGAGAGACACATGAGTTTGGTGTGAGGGTTGGGAAATACCTTAAAATCAGTATCTAGATGGTAACTGACATCACCCGCTCCTCCTGATACAGGTGTTCCCCTAGTATCCCAGTCCTCCAGGGCCCTCTCATTTCCCCTCAATGTACTAAGTCCTTTTGGACAATGAGAGTGAGCATTCTCCCTTAACTTTAGCCCAGGCAGTGAATAAATACCCCTTTACAAGTGGAATCCCACTCAGCCTGCTGATGACTCCAGTCCTGGTTCCATTTTTGCAGCAGCCAAGGGCAGTACAAGTCCCTCTTGTCCCTCTCCAGTAGGCAGAGCCTGTGGGCTATTGCTGGTAGACCAGATGACCCTCTAGGATAGCCCACCAAGTCCTTTTCATCCCAGTGTTATTCTGAGGATCTTGAGCCCACAATGAAATAATAATCATTTGTTTCCATTGAAAGAAAGAGATACAGGTCAACCTATTGACCATCTCTGATCCCCAAGATGTTTGAAATCTGTTTTCCCTTGTTATGTTCTCTTGTTTTGGACAGAGTATTCCTTTCATTTATTTTTTTCCAAATCGTGCCCCCTCCATCTCTGGTAAGGACAAGCCTTGTCCTGCATCTGCTTCTGTGTGCCCCTCCCATTCCTCAGCCAGCCTCACTGATGTCCGGGTTTCTCTTGATGGCTTGCAGAGAGAGGACGTGGCCACGCAGTTCAGCCAGATGACCCTGAGCCGGCAGTCCTCGGGGGAGACTCCCGAGCCCCCCGCTGGTCCCGTCTACCCGCCGTCCCTCCTGCCTCAGCCCACCCAGCAGCCAAGCTATGTCATTGCTTCCACGGGTCAGCAGCTTCCCACAGGGAGCTTCTCTGGCTCCCAGCAAGTCCTCCAAGCCCCTGCCTCACCACAAGGATTCGTGCATCAGCCTCCACCCACACAGGTGAGTGTGCTTCTTCTCACACTTGGGACCCAGAGCTGGTTGACCCAGAACACCTTGAGCTCGGTTTCCATGTAGAATATCACCGACTCTTCCCGCTTCACCCTTCTGGGGCATACTGATACTCCCAGCCTGGTCTGGTCCTGGTCTGGTCCTGGTCTGTCCTGTCCACCAGCTGTGCAGAGTCTTATGGGGCTCAGAAAGGAAGTTGGATGAAGCGGACCTGTGGCCCCAGGACCAGAGGGAATGGCCCACTGTCTAGGCTGCTGGTGCAGAGGCCATGGCAGAGTATCACCTGCAGGATGTGGCTCACTATGGTGATGGCTAGGGCAGGAAAGCCCTGGGGAAGGAAGCAGGGAAGTCAGCTCCTGGGGGCCTTGCATCCTTCCTGCTGCTGCTCTGGAGACATGTTTCCTTTCTTGCCCATTCATAAGCGTCTTTCTGGATCGGGGGCTCCTCTCGGAATATAAAGGAGGAAGCTAAGCCCCCTCCACTGTACTCTCCTCTCCCCTGGGGGCTCTGGCCTCCCATGCCCGCCCACAGGTAGCCATTAATCATATTTAATTGACTTGAGCATGTAAGACACCACAGATCACTGATTTTTACTGTCTTCTCAAAGACTGATTATGTGTTACCCTTCACCACCAAACATCTCTGGGGCTCTCCTGGGCATCCCTTGCTGAATATTGCAAGTGATTACTGTCAAGATGTAAAATGCACTGAGGCGTTTTCTGGTCCATTTTCAAGGCATGCATAGCCCAAGCAAATTCCATCCTAATTATGAAATATCTCATTGGAGGAGCTGTTTCGAGTAGAGTGTCACCTTTGTATCGTCTGTGGCATTGCCTTAGCATCTTGAATAAATTATTTTCTTTTCCAGCCATGCAGAATCCTCTGCCATGAAGTGATTTTCACCCAGTCATTCATTTTCTCTTGAGTGATAATTATAGTCTGCCTTTAGCTGCCTTCTCGGTAACGTAGCAGTGTCACTGGTAGGGTTTAAAGTCAGGTGGCTCAGTCATGTCTGAATCTGTGACCCCATAGACTTTATAGTCCATGGAATTCTCCAGGCCAGAAGAATGGAGTGGGTAGCCTTCCCCTTCTGCAGGGGATCTTCCCAACCCCGGGATTGAACCCGGGTCTCTCACCTTGCAGGTAGATTCTTTACCAGCTGAGCCAACAGGTATTCTCCAGTATTCTCCAGAGTACTGGAGCCACCCAAGAATACTGGAGTGGGTAGCCTATCCCTTCTCCAGCGGATCTTCCTGACCCAGGAATCAAACTGGAGTCTCCTGCGTTGCAGGCGGATTCTTTACCAACTGAGCTATCAGGGTAGGGTTTAAGGAGATGTGGAAAATAAGTTACAGGAGAACAGGCCTCACCAATATATTAATGATTTTAATAATATTTAATTATTGGGAAAGAGAAGGCTTGGCAGAATATTCAGTTGAAGCATCTAAAAAAAAAAAACATGTCCTTGCTTGACTGAAGGAATTCCGGTTTTAGTGAGCAAAGATACTAGAGCAAATATTAGAGCAAAGACAATCCAGACTGCTGGTGTGTCTGCAACAGAAATGCTCTCATTCTCTCTTTAATAGATTTAAAAATAGAAAGAGAGGGAAGGGGGAAAAAAACCAGAAAACACATGTTCATGATCAGTCTGAACATCTCTGAACTTCTTTGTAAAAGAACCACAGGTAAAGGTATAGGATATATCCCACAGTGATTTTCAATTTATTAAACATTTTAAAACTCAGTGACTCGATGATGTATAATAATGAAAAGAACATGAGATATGGTCTGTGGGCATATATGAAAATATGCTTAATTTATGCAGAAAAATGAACCTATTTAATAACTATAAAGGTCAGTTTTGTCTGACTTTCCATAAACACTCAACCCACCAGAAGAATGAAGCAAATATGCATGGACAAGGCAAAGAGGGCAAGCCATAAAAATCTCCATGCTCAAACAGATGGCTCCTAACTTTATTCTAAACAGATAAACCTTGTAGGCTGTGAACTGGCATGCCTCTGCTTACATTTTAAAGAAGTTGATAGAGGAAAAGTCACAGACCTAGAAATAAAAGGTAACTGATTACTAAGAAAAGAGCCTTCATATAAATGACCTGAGACAGGCAAGAAATCTTTCCAGGTCAGTAGACATTTGATTTGAATCTTACTAGAAGTAATTAGAATATTTTCAGTCATTCCCAGTTAGGAGAAAGTGGCAGAAGGTGATATAAGCAATAATTTTGACCTCTGTCCCCTTCCTGAACATTCTTTTTTATCCTATGTCCCTTTTTAGACTGAATATTGGTTTTTTGTTTTTTTTGGAGGGGGATACTGGCCATGTGCCACTCTGATAAGTGCCCTGCTGGACCTCCCCTTGTTTCATGTCTTCATCCTCTGGTCCTTTTAGGCTGGAGATCAGATTTCATGACTTACTTGTGTTTCCATTAGAAAAACAATTCAAGTTAAGTGATCACATTTAAGTGCAGTGAAAGTCACTCAGTCGTGTCCAACTCTTTGCAACCCCGTGGACTGTAGCCCACCAGGTTCCTCCGTCCATGGAATTCTCCAGGCAAAAATACTAGAATGGGTTGCCATTCCCTTCTCCAAGGGATCTTCCCAACCTAGGGACTGAACCCAGGTCTCTTGCATTGCAGGCAGATTCTTTACCAGCTGAGCCACCAGGGAAGCCCAATCACATTTAAAACTACCCTAAAAATGTGTTGTCGTTGTTGATGACTGTTTCATTCACTCTCCTTGCATTTAAAAAAATACAGAATTCAGTGCTTAAAGACAACAGCCATTGTCTAGCTCACAGCCAGGTCAGCGATTTGTGGCAGAACTCCGTGGGGATGGCCCGCCCCTTCACCATGTGGTGCTGTCCCAGGCAGCTTTACTGGGACTGGAAGGTCCCATTTGGCCTCACTCTTGAGTCAGAGCGTTGGGATCTTGGCTGGGCAGCCTCTGGCCTCTACATGGCCTCTTTCTCCAGCTGGGCAGTCTGGATCTTCTCCTAGTGGCTAGGTTCTCTTCTGAAAGAGTGAAAGCTGCAAGTCTTCTTAAGGATCAGGCATACAAGTCTCAGAAAGCATCATTCCTGTATCATGACGTTGGTGACACATTCATGGGCTTCCCTGGTGCTCAGCCGGGAAAGAATCCACCTGCAATGCAGGACACCCTGGTTCGATTCCTGAGTCGGGAAGATCCCTGAAGAAGGGATTGGCTACCCACTCCAGCATTCTTGGGCTTTTCTGGTGGTTTAGATGGTAAAGAGGCCTCCTGCCATGCAGGAGATCTGAGTTTGATCTCTGTGTTGGGAAGATCCCCTGGAGAAGGGAACAGCTACCCAGTCCAGTATTATGGCCTGGAGAATTCCATGGACAGAGGAGTCTGGTGTGCTACAGTCTATAGGCTCACAGAGTCGGACACAGCTGAGCAACTTTCACTCAATGCATATGCATGTAGGCAGGGTGGCCATCTTTGCAGTTTACTGTATCCACGTTACGTCATAAGATGACAATGTATTTTATGTTTAAAAACATTACTCCATTTGCAGCCCTCATGTCCTGCCATTGTCCTCTTCCTTCCCCAGATGCCTGTGTATTATTATCCGTCTGGTCAGTACCCTACCTCAACCACGCAGCAGTACCGGCCCATGGCCTCGGTTCAGTTCAGCGCTCAGAGGAGCCAGCAAATACCGCCGACGGCGCAGCCAGCAGGTACTTGGAATCTGTTGCCCATTTCCTCCTCCAGCTCAGTTATTTTGCACATACATCTCTCAGCTGTCCGCTTTGGATGAGCATCCAAGCTTCATAGTTCGAATCAGCTCATTTCCCTTCCCTGGGGAAGATAACGGAGCGTTTGATTAACTCTGTGTGGAAAAGTGACAGGTCCCACGAGGTGAAACTCACGTCACCCAGCCTCCCCAGCATGCATGTGAAACACGGTGTGCATAACTGACTTGGGGACCCTCTTCGTTTCTCTGACAACTGAGAGCCAACCACCTCCCCATCTTCCTAGTTCACACTATCCCCCACCCATTTTAAACCTAAAGCGACTCTTCCCCTGTTCCTAAGGCTAGGGAGCCATGCTCGGTTGTTTCTGTAGCACTATCAAAACACACAGTGTCTTGAGAAGAAGGTCACTGGCACCTCAGCCTGTGTCCCCATGGGCCTCGGACCCGGGCTCACGGCCTGGAGGGCCAGCCACCGCCTGCGGCAGCCGCTGTGCAGTGGGAAGGGGGGCCGAGGCACTGTCCGAGAGTGAGTAGCAGATCTCACAGTGAACCGGTCTCTTTCCCTACTGTGTCACACTCCCGGCGGGACGCGCCGCCCCGACGGCAGCAGGAAGCCGGCAGGCGCCAGGGCCCTGCGGCGCGGTCACACGGGTGCCCCTCCCGCTGCCCACAGAGTCCTGCTGAAGACCCCCTGGCTGGGGGCCCCCGACTTCCGTGAGTAGGGCGGCGTGTTAGAGCACGTGGTCTCGTGTGTCCTGCGGCTTCCGCACTGGATCTGCCTATGTGCTTCTGTAATGTGTGAGACGTGGGGGTGGAAAATATACAGGAAATACACAGCTTTTGTACATTGTGACCGAAAGCAGCATCTTTCCCAAGAATGAGTGCAAATCCCCACCAGGAGAATACTCATGCTGGTGGGGCTGGCGTTTTGTCAGTTGGGAGGGATCATTTATTAACTGTGTTGGGAGTGGCTCTCTGTTCTTTAATTCATCGCACGACCTACTTTACTTCTGTGGGAGAAGATAGGGACATGTATAGCAGGCAACCAGACTTTGCCTTGTTTTCAACACTGTCAGTTTCAGAAAGAATAGATTTTGACCTCTGAATTGACACTTTTGCAGTAATGAGAGCACTAAAGGATTTCTAATTATTAGTTATTTTAAGATAGGTAGTGTTTGGCCATATTTTCTCTCCTTGTTGGAAAATGTTATCTCTTTCAAGCTGGTGGTAACTGTGCTGTGAATTTAGATACAGTCTCTAGTGATGTGTTGTTTGCATTCTGAACCATCTTTTTTTTTGTCTGCTCATGTTTATCAAAGAGTTAATTTATAATCTTCTAGCTCTTGGTCCAGAGACTATAGCAAAGTTTCCCTTTTGGTTACTGATGCCTTTAAAAGAAGAAAGATGTCAATATCTAATTATAAGAATTTTAAATTTTTTAGTTGAGTGCCACTGTTTGAGAGTTTTCTGAAGGATATGTTAGTCCTGTGTTAGGGTATAGTTTACATACAAGAATACAGATCCAGAGGGCAGGAGTCAGTTGCACTGTGAGCTCTGGGTCTGTGTGAGGGGCTGAATAAGTTGGATTAATGTATTAACTAGGTAACAGAATAAGATTTTTAGAACAACCGCTGGACTCCCCACTGCCTTCACTGATGCATGTCAACACAAAGGAGAATCCATGTGACCTTTGTTTCTTCTTTTTTAAACAATGTGGGAGAATTTGGGGGTGCAGAAACCACTCTTCCCCATCTCAGGGAGACCAAACTGGTAGCATTTATGAAAACCCAGTGGCTCTGACTTGTCCCATGGCTCCACATCACCAGGGAACTGCCACCCCAAGGCGAGATAATGACACGTAATTAAAAGAAGGCATTCTAAGTCAGTATCTTGCTCAAAATAGCAGCTGGTGCTTCAGGTGTCAAGGAAGTGAGTGGCAGCTAATGTGTCTGTTGGGGTGGAGAGATGAGAAACGCCAAAATGATACATGCACAGCATCATCCTTGAAATTGATAACATAGTGTGCACGTGCGGGCCCTGAGCTCCTAGTTCAGTGAGCACACTGGACGTCAGGCCTAACATTCCCCAGCATTTTCCACCTCTCCTGAATTTTCTGAGTGTTTGGCAGGGCAGCTGGTGATCTCCCTGAGAATCACCTCTGCTAATTAAACCCAAGGAACACAGCTCAGCGATGGCTCCGTGATGGTAGAAGGGGCCCTGGGACCCTACAGCTGGGAAGCTTTTTGCCGAGCTTAGTGGCACCAACAGCGACTTCCCAAAGGGACATGGCGAGTTATTTGGGGGAGTTGCTGCATCGGTGGACTCTGACAGAGAAAGCCTCCTAAGGCTGTGTGTTAACCGGTTTGTCATAACAGCATAAATACACTTGCTGGTTTTGCCTTTACTTCCTGGTGTGGATGAGCCTATAGAAATTAACACGCTGGTAACTAAGCCAGCATGTTACCAAGGCAGATAACATATAACTAATTCTCTAAGTACACAAGTGGGCTTAACAGCAGAACAGCTTGAAAACCTGGACCCTTGCCTCCCAACTCACATGGGCTTCCATGTTATTTTGCAGAGCTGGTCAGGAACAAATGGCAGAGAGCAGCTGAGACATCTGCATAGGAATCACACATTGGGAAGGAAAAAAATAAGAGTTCCTTTCAGATCACATCTCCAATTCCAAATTCCCTTTTCAGTTGACTTAAAAAGCAAAATATATGTACATATACCTTCGTTCTTGGTTCTCCAAGATCTTGGGCATGTCCTAAAAGCAACAAAAATGAGCTTGTAAAGCCCCATATACCTTCCTAACTAGGCATTTGGGAATGAATACATCCTAATTTTGGTATTAGAGTACTGCTGGTTTCATAAAATAAATTAGAAAGTATTTCCTGCTCTTCTGTTTTCTGGTCCAAATGTGTCAAGCTGGTACTAAATCTTCTTTAAATGTTTGTTAGAATTCTCCAGTGAAACTGTCAGAGCCTGGGAATTTGTAGAATCAGAAATATTTTGTTTTCTTTCTATTTGAAAATAATGTGTGGAACTTTTTCATTATAAATTCATTATGGTTATAAGACTATTCCAATTATCCATTTTATCTTTGCTGAGCTTTGGTAGTTTGTGGTTGCTGAAGAATTGGCCCATTTCTTCTAAATTGTAGAATTTATGGCTATAAAGTTGTCCATAGTGCTTTATTATTCCTTTATTTTTCTTTTCTTTCTTTCTTTTTTTTTTTTTTTTTTTTGGCTACACTGGGTCTTTGTTGCAACTCAGGAGTTCTTTGTTGTGGCATGTGGGCGTCTCGAGATGTCTGTGCAGGCTCAGTAGTTGAGGCCCACAGGCTTAGTTGCTCTGTGGCATGTGGAATCTTAGCTTCCAACCAGGGATTGAACCTGCATCCTCTGCACTGCAAGGCAGATTCTTAACCACTGAACCACTAGGGAAGTCCCTCCTTTATTATTTTTTTAATAGCTGCAGAATATGTTGTGATATCTTGTTCTACCTTGATAATGATAATTTTTAAATTCTCTTAATTTTCATAAGAGCTTCCCTGGTGGCTCAACTGAGAAAGAGTCTACGTGCAATGCAGGAGTCTTGGGTTAAATTCCTGAGTTTGGAAGATCCCCTGGAGGAGGAAATGGCAACCCACTCCAGTATTCTTGCCTGGAAAATTCCATGAACAGAGGAGCCTGGCAGGCAGGCTATCATTCCACGGGGTCTCAAAGAATCAGACAATCTTGCTAAATTTATCGATTTTATTGATCTTGTCAAAGAACTGCCTCTTTGTTTCATTAATTTTCTCTATTTTTTATTTTCAATTTTATTGATTTCTGCTCTTACTTTCTTCGTTTTACTTATTTTAGCGCTATTTTGCTCTACTTTTTATAGTTTTTTTGAGGTAGGAAGTTGGATTATTGATTTAAAACCTTTGCTCTTTTCTAATGTAAGATTTTAATGTTCTAAGTTTCATTGTCAAGTCCACTTTGGCTGTGTCCCACATATTTTTATATGTCATATTTTCATTCATTTATATGTATTTTTTCTTTTCTTGGAGATTTCCTCTTTGACCCATGGTTTATTTAGAAGTGTGTTGTTTAATGTGCAAATGTTTGGAGATTTCCCTGTTGTATTTCTGTTATTGATTCTAGACTTACTTCATTATTGTCAAAAACTATAATTGATTTCAGTTCTTACAAAATTGTTGAGTTTGGTTTTATAGCCCAGGATATGGTCTCTCTTGGTGAATGCTCCTTTAAACACTTGAAAAAAATGGGTATTCTGTTGTTGTTAGGTGGAATGTTCCATACATTTCAATCAAATCCTATTTATTTTGTTGTTCAGATCTTCTATAATTTTGCTGATTTTTTATTTGCTCATTCTGTCTGTTGCTGAGAGGTGGAGATTCACTACTCCAACTCTAAGACTTCCTAAAGTCCTGAGATGAATCTCAAGACAAAGGTTGCCCCCACCTCCAACCCCTGAAGTCTAAGGATAGTGGGAGGTCTATAGCTATATGGAGCGTGTTGGTTCCTTTCCCAAATAAACAAGAAGTTCTTCCTTCTCTAAAAGAAGCTGGAAGCATTTCATAGAAATTCCATTCCATAGTCTGGAAGGGAAAGGCCCTTTGACCAGTGGAGTTTGGGTAAGGTCTTCTATAAGCTGCTGCCATGTCTCTCACACGCCAGGCTTTCAGCCCTGTTGCTTAGTGGCAGTAATATGACTCTAGGTCTAGGTATAAATATCACGAAGCTAACTGCTTTACAAGGGACAGTCCAGTGGTTTGCTTTGCCTGATAGAGCAGAAGATTCTGTATTCTTGATTGTCATGAAAATAAACTAACACAATATTGTAAAACAGTTATCTGCCAATTAAAAGTTTTTTAAAAAAACTTAAAAAAAATAGAACAATAGGAGAGAACATGGATGGCTTCAGAGAAGAAAGGGGGAAAAAAAAACATGAAACTTGCTGGAATCTTAAATTAGACTAGATTCTAACTCCTGTGGGTCATTTGAGGTGGATTCTGACAATTGTGGAGATGCTTCTCACTTCTACTTTTTAAATCCTTTTCCTCTCCCACATTCTTCTGCTCCAAACCATCTGCTAAATGAGGCATTTTGGATAAAAACCGATTTCATAGAGCGCTTTCCATGACAGTGTTTTACTTTTAAAACTGTAGTTCAAAAGAAAATAATGAAAATCTTAACACACTTATATCGTATTGCAAAACCCCCTGCAGCTTTTGTGGGGCTTCTGCAGGCTTACCTAATTTACTTCTGCTCTGCTCAGGACTCTGTGTTGGGCTGGTGAGACTCCACCCTGCCTTGTGATAGGAAAGTTGGGATTTCTTGCAGGAGGAAATGGTGGAGGTCTTTAGAAGTTTTTAAACTTGATTCATTTTTTTTTTCATTAGTATTTAAGGTAAACCTCACTTGGACTTTATCTTACACTCAGCTCATCAGCCATCATGAAATTTAGATGGTACTGATAGAAATGAAAATGGAAGTTAGACACTCAGTTTTGCTGGATGAGGAAACCAAAGATCAATCTCCTGCCGAATGTGGAGTCTCTCTCATCAGGACCAGGGAGCATGTGTGCGTGAGTGAGAGAAAAATATATGAAGGTTTAAAATATTAAATGAAAACTGCTCACCCTTCCAGACATGACTGAGCGACTTTCACTCTCACTTTTCACCCCTCCAATTTAATCATCAAAAGATCATAGTAATTCAGTGTTATGAAATCAAGTGTAAGACAGCCTTACCAACCAATCCACTTCAACAAACAAATATACACATTTTTTCAAAGTTTAAATGCCCAAGGACTATGTCATAGATCCATATTCAGGGATACCGTAAATTTGGATTTTCTTTGTATTTGTTTGTTTGGTTTCAGCTGTGCTGCATAGCATGTGGGATCTTAGTTCCCTGACCAGGGATCTAACCCATGCCCCCTGTAGTGGAAGCATGGTGTCTTAACCACTGGACCACCAGTGCTGTGCTTAGTTTCCCAGTCATGGTCAGACTCTTCACGACCCCATGGACTGTAGCCCACCAGGCTCCTCTGTCCATGGGATTCTCCAGGCAAGAATACTAGAGTGGGTTGCCATGCCTTCTTCCAGGGGATCTTCCCCACCCAGGGATCGAACCCAGGTCTCCCACACTGCAGGCGGATTCTTTACTGTCTGAGCCACCAGGGGAGTCCCCTATTTGGATTTCCATATACTGAGCAATTTGGGACTGTCTATAAAGTAATAATGCTCCCATTAAAAGTCACACATGTGACTAGTTTTGATAGTATTCAGATGGCAGGGAATAACCAGGCCCTGGAAACCTACCCACATCACCCTTTGGCTGTGGCAAGGCTTTCCTTGAATCATTTTAGTTGCCTTCTGGATGTACAACAGTGGAATGGGGTTGGATGGCGTTCCTGGCAGGAAGATAGAATTATCTGTGACCTGTGTATATCTGAAGATAAACCAAAGCCTGTGCTGCTTTCCTGATAGGAAAAGCAACGTCTTAGTTTTTTCTTTCTTTAAGGAGTAATATTTCTTGTTGCAATAGCATATTGTTCCTATTAACAGCTCCTACTGAGAAGGAAGATTATTGCCTCTTCAATGTTGTTCTGAAATGCATTTGGGATGGGGCAAAATGCACCTTAATGGAGTCTATAAATTTATTTAACCAGAACAGTTGGTTGAACTTGACAGTGACTCCTGTCCTTTTAGCCTTGCTTATGAAGCAGTCAGTATCAATGTAATTGAGAAGGGTTTTATCTTGAAAAACATTTTCTCCATCTTTGCTCTTAGGATGATATTCCTCATCTTGACTTCTTTCCCTCTCAGGATTGGCTAAGCTGAGGAGACAGAGCATCAGAGATCAGAGCTAAAGAAAGAATGTGGTTGACTGGTGTGACCAATACGAGATGCTCATTTATAGAAATTGGGACCTTCTCTTTTTATCTTAAATTTATTTCCCAAATTTGATGATTATTTTTTTAAAAAAAGAACTATTTTCCTAATTACCCTTCATATAATTTCCATACATTTTAATATTTAAAACCTCATTAATCTATTTTTTTTAATTTGAGAAAGAATATATAACCAATAATCACTCAGAGAAGGGATGCAAAAATTTTTATACTTGACAACTCTAAGGAAATGATTGCACTTTGGATGTCTGCATTTTTATCTTCCTAAGAGCAGAGGGGGTAAATTATAAAAGAGTTACAGGAGAATTTAATTGTCTGATTTCTGTTAACATCAGAGGAAGTCACATGGATAAATCCTTGTGGAACACGCTGTTCCGAAAATATCAGTCTGGAAAAGGTTTCTATGGAAATGTTCATGTGTTTCTTTCATTAATTGGTCTAATTATTCGATTTACAGAAATAGGAATGAGAAGTGTTAAGCTGGGATTCTGGGAAAGGTTAACACTATTAGAATCAATGATAGGAATCGTGCTGTTTTTAGGCCTGAAAATCTTACAGGTTTGGAAAGCAATATAGATGGCCAGGTCCCCCTGTCCCCCAGGTCATGATAAAAGAATTTATTCAACATACTTGAAATAGTTACTTTAACACTTTGCATTTTGTGTACCTTTGGTGTTAATATATTCATCTGTAGCACAGTTAAACATGACTGTGACAGTTAGACTTTGCTTTTCTGTAAAGATCGTAAGTAAGACAGATCATAACATTATCTCTTTTCTTTATCTTATGCGACAGAAAGTGGAAAACATAGCCTGTTAAAGAAAAAAAGAGTCAGATTAGAGGATGATAAGGAAAGAATTGTGGCCAGAAAAGCACACAAATACTGATTTTTGAAAACTCTAACATCTTTCATGTGTGATTGTCCTAAGAGAATATGAACACAATAGTGATATCCAGAGTACCCAAACTACTTGTTCCAAGGTGTCAGATTCACCTGATGGTATAAAGCCAAAGTAAATTAAGAGAATTTAAGATGTTTTGTGCCATACGTAGTCTTGACCCTCCCTTTTTGGATGCTGCATTTTTTTATTTCTTACAGATTGGTTGCCAGCAATTTCTGCTGTCAGCTGTCACATAGGTCTACGAATGACTTCATTTTTCAGCCGCATTTTTCTTTAGAAAAAATTTTTTTTTCATTCTTCCTGGGCTCCGTTTCCTTCCCATCCCTAAATCTATTTTCTTATTTTATTTTCCATCTTTACTTTTATTAATTTATTTATTAAATATTTACTCTTTGGCCGCATGGCATGTGTGATCTTAGTTCCCCGACCAGGGATTGAACCCACGTCCACTTCAGTGGAAGTGCAGCATCTTAACCACAGGGCCACCAGGGAAGTCCCTGTTTTCTAGCTTTAATTCTTGACTTTACATAAACAGTCAGTTTCTCCTGTTTGTCACTTGTTTTCCTTTCCATTTTCCCTTGTATTAAGTAAGATTTTTTCCTGCAAACTCTGGGTGCTTGTTCTTACATCTCATGTGTTCATTGTCTGCATTTTCCCCTTTACTTTAGGTTTTCAATCTCATTTCTTTCCACTCTACTCATCCCTTGCCATTAAGGGATAGGACACTCAGTTCGGTTCAGTTCAGTCACTCAGGGATAGGACACTGCTTTTCCCCAAAGACGTCCACAATCTAACATTCAGATGATTCAGAAAAATGAGCTGGATTTTCCCTACGTTCCAAAGCAGAGCATGAAACATACCAGACTAGCTTTTGTCTCCAGTGCCGTCCCTAGAGCCAGCATCAAATGAGCCTTCGGGGATTGATTTCACTGAGAAATTTGTGGTGATGAAACAGTGAACAGCATCTTGAATTATGTTGTTTATATCATGCTTTCCAAATTCCAAGCTAACACGGTACCCACAGAAAAGATTATTAGCCTAGTGTTTAAATTTGTCATTTCCAAGGAGTTCACTATTGCTTAACATTGTTGATGTTTTTCTAGTTTTGAATAGAAAAGTGTACAAATCACTAACATCAAAGGACACTATCTCAAAGGAAGTAGCCCTGAAATAGGCTCCTCTTCCCAGGTGTCTCAGTGGTAAAGAATTTAGCTGCAGTGCGGGAGACCCAGGTTCAATCCCTGAGTTGGGAAAATACCCTGGAGGAGGAAATGGCAACACACTCCAGTATTCTTGCCTGGAGAATTCTATGGACAGAGGAGCCTGGCGGCCTACAGTCCATGGAGTCGCAAAGAGTCGGACACAACTGAGCAACTAATACTAAAACTCTTGCTTCTTTCCTCTGTCTTGAGATGTGACTATTTCTTTAGGGACACCATACATATATATCAGTTCAGTTCAGTTCAGTTCAGTCGCTCAGTCGTGTCCGACTCTTTGCGACCCCATGAATCGCGGGACATACATATATATATATAAATTCAGCCAAGCCATTCAGCATAGACTTACTTTATTCATGACATCCTAGCTTGCCCCTTCCTCAGACCAGTAGCACAAGCCCTGTAATCACCCCCTTCAGCTTTGAATTGCCAAAGCTGGCCCCTCTGTCCACAGGATGCCTCATAAACCTGATAGCTCTGGATCCAGACAGCAGTGACTGTAACCCAGGAAGGCTGCAGGATGACAGGAGGCTCATAAAATTGGTATAATTCTCAAAGACGCACAGTGGCTCACATACCCTCTTTAAAGCAGATGGGAGTTGCCTGCTTTCAAGCAGGATCACTAACTCACTTGTAACAGCAAGATTCCACGGTAGAGGCAGTTTTGCACAGCTCTTTATTGCAAGAGCAGCGTGCAATGGGCTTCACACCCATACTCTTGTTCAGCCCCTGAAATGGCCACAGTCCCCTGCATGGTTGCCTCCAGGTTCTCTTCACGACTGTCAGCCCATCTTCCCTGGCTGCAGTGATGGCCTTCGAGGACAGCCGCCA
This sequence comes from Budorcas taxicolor, assembly GCF_023091745.1. Taxonomy (NCBI): domain Eukaryota; kingdom Metazoa; phylum Chordata; class Mammalia; order Artiodactyla; family Bovidae; genus Budorcas; species Budorcas taxicolor. The sequence goes on along the minus strand of NC_068910.1, from coordinate 50,864,595 downwards.
ATCCCTAATTGCCCACTGACGTCTTCTCCCTGATTCCCACACCATTTCCTCACAGGCGCCTAGAGACTCATTAAAACTGCATTTTTAATTTTTTCCCAGATGCTCTTACTCTGTTGCTTTTTTGTTTTTATTTTTGGAGTATGTCCAGCACCACTGAACTTTTTATGAGCCATTGTGGGTCATAACTGTTTCAAGAGCAAGAAATAAATGGCAGAAAGAGGAGTCAGAAGAGCACCTCCCCCCAAAATACAGGCTACTGCAGTGGAGTACACATTTCAAGGGGTTGTAAGAACACGCAGTAGGATGCATCAGACTTAGCTCCAGGTGGGATTGTGTGCATTTCTTTCCCAAGGAAAACAATGCAGAGATAACTATCGCTCTGATGATTCATCTTTGCATGGACCGTGTTAACTGGTCTGTGTGGTATTAATTTATATGATAGAGGTCAAAGGGCTTGGGTTACTCTTTGATGAATTTTGATGAACACCTTGGCTTCCTCATGCTAGGTAGTTAAAAGAGGAAAAAGGAGTCCAAAATGGTGGTGGCTAAAAGACAAAGAAGGGAAAAGTCCTCGGCCCGGTTTTGGCTCCTCTTTTTATGTTTTTCCTCCTCCCCCTGGGCTCCCTATGTAAGCTGGGCTAGCCAGGAGTGCTGTTTGTTTTACCGAGGTCCTCACTCTGGTCCTCGGACCTTCCTTTGTTCTACTTCGCGGGCTTTCCCCTTCTTTGTCTTTTAGCCATGACCATTTTGAACTCCTTTTTCCTCTTCTAACTACCTAACACTCAGTTGATACCAACTAGGTCTGTCTTGGAGGAAAGGCTCTGTTTTTACTGGGAAGCTAGTCAAAAAGAACAATCCAAGGACAAAAGATAAATCAAAGAGTTAAGCTCCTGTCTAGCTGAAAATTGTGGCAATTTTCAGTCCTAGAGGTAATTTTTGTCATTTTATTTAGAACGTATAACTTTTTATAAACTGTAAAAACAGCACAGTACTTATAGCAAAAGAATTTTTTGAAAAACACAAAAACTCCTTGCTAACAGAACAGGTTTTTTTTTTTGTTTTTTTTTTTTTGCCTCTCTTTTTGTGCCTTTGAACTTATGCATACGCTTGTTGTATATAGGCAAATAATCATAGATCATGGCAGTTTCTTAATACTGCATTTTTATTTACTGAAAACACCTTATTGTTTTACTTGCATGTAGACTGATTCTCAGTTCTACAACACTATATTCAGTTCTGCAACACTGTATTTCTGTGCAAAATGGTATTTGCAGATGGACATGCACATTTGCTGTTTTTTTTAATGTTTTATTTTTTGGCTACGTCAGATCTTAGTTATGGTGTGTGGGCTCCATAGTTGTGTTGCTCGGACTTAAGCTCTGTGGTGTGTGGAAAATTTGTTCCTTGACCAGGAATCATACCTGAGTCCTCTGCATTGGAAGGTGAATTCTTATCCCTTGGAGCACCAGGGAAGTCCTGGCATGCATGTTTAAATAAAAAATTCAAGACAGTCTACAAACTAGAGCTAGTGAGTGAGTTTAACATTGTTGCAAACTACGGATACAATACAGGAAGTAATTATAGTTGTACACACTGGCAGCAAACAAATGAATATTTAAAATTTAATTATAATAGTGTGGTGTGTGGCATGATTTTGATAGCAATAATGAATCATCCTGCTTCCAACCTTGTAGGTCCAGCCTTGCCTTAGTCACCTGGGAACACCCAAGAGAACCCCAAACATCCCAAAATATCTTTCATAGTAACAACAGTTACAACATGGACTATTTCCCAGAATGGTTCTTGCACTTCTCATTTCCTCTCCAATTAAAAAATAATAATAAATGAAATTAAATATGAAAGCATACGTAATGGGGGAATTAAAGCCTTCAAATGTCTCTCTTATCTATCTATTTTTAAAATTCCACATCCCAGGACTATTTCAAAACAGACTGTTTTTATTGGCTTTGCTCTTCTCTCCCCAGACAGGGAGGGCTTCACAGAAATTTCAGGGTATTTCTCTACCTTCTGTCAAGCAATCTTGTCTTTTTAATTTCCCATTGTTAAAATGACACAATTCAAGGAGCTCACATACTCCAGGGTTGGAGTCAACCTCGAGCATCTCTGGGATGTGCCACACAAAGGAGACAGTTTCCTTGGCAACTAGAACCTGGGGGAAAAAGCATGTGCTCCCTACCTCCTTCCTTGGGGCCCCTTGGCACTGCTGTTCGTCAGGCAAAGAAACTAAACTTGAGACAAGACTCCTTGCACTCCTCCACATGTTCAGCCATTGACCCCCACTACCAGTCACGTGCTCGCTCTTCCCATTAATGAAAATAGTTCATCTGTGAATGGGAATTGTTTCATTATTGCCCTTAGCTGGTATTTTCTAGAAATGCAAACAGAGAAAAGGAAATGGGCTTTTAAGGAGTTTGTGTGTATGTTTGTATGTGTGTGCCCACATACATGAATGTGTTCATCCATATAAACTGAATTTAAATGACTGGTAACACTTATCTTTACATTTATTTTCAATTATGAATTTGCATGATAGGTTTCTTTATAAATTCTGGCAGGATATGATGGCTGGTGTGAAAATTATTGTATTAATTTGGCAGAACTTATGACATACTAAGTATGCTTCTAAAAAAGTTCCTATGAGCTCAAAATGTTTTTCTCCCTGTGTTAAAAATGGCAAGACAAATACTGGCATGTGAATTTGTATCAATAGGTAGATGAACCTAGGAAGTCTGATTCCAGGGACATCATTCAGTAGGTATGGGAACCAGCTGATGTGATTTTCAGTCCTAAGCTCTCTCAGTGTCCCAGGAAGTCAATAATCCCATATCAGCCTACGTTCCAAACTCACCGTCTCCCTAACCCACTCCTTCCCTCTTCGCTGTGTTTTTCCTTCCTCAGAACAATGATGGAGAGTACGTACATGTAATTGCTGATTTCTAAATTCTGGGGCTGCTGAGTTTGTCAGCTGTAGAAGGATATTTAGTGTGTTGCGGCCTTTGGCTTCTTTTTCCAGGTAATTGAACCACCTGTTCAGTTTGGAACTTCAGGAATGTAAGTGTTTGCCAAGAGATTTATTGTCTCTTATTCAGGAACAAGTATTCAGCACAAGTAGCAAAAAAAAAAAAAAAGAGAGAGAGAGAGAATTAGTATCTGCCGTGTGTGTGTGTGGTGTGTGTGTATGTTGTGTGTTGAGTGTGTTGTGTGTGTGTATGTGTGTGTGTGTGTGTGTCTGTGTGTCTGTGTACCATAAAGAACTGGAATTTACTTCTCCCTTTCTAGAGGCTGGAAGTGCAAGGTCAAGTTTTTGACAAGTTGGTTTCTTCTGAAGTCTCTCTCCTTGCAGAAATCTGCCCATTCTTTCTAAAGTGAAGGATTGAAAAAAAGATACTAAGTGCAGGGACTTCCCTGGCGATCCAGCGGTTAAGACTCTGTGCCCCTACTGCAAGGGGTGCAGGTTCAATCCCTGGGCCAGGAACTAAGATCCTCCATGCCGCGTGGTGCTGCCAAAATAAAACAAGAACACAGCAAGTGTAGAAAATGAGTGCGTTTTTCCAAGGAGTTCTCAGAACACTGTCAATAAGCACTAACATACCGGATCGTTTTCCCCGTCACCGGCTAGAATTAACCAGAACAAAAACAGTGATCATGTGTTACTTCCCATTTGGAGCTCCTTTAATGTTGCAGGAACTACATTATACCTTCTGGAACTAGAGGGCATGTATTAAACATCACATTGTCCCTGTGCATATTGATATATAGAGATTAAAAAACCCGAGAGGATATGCCAGGGTTTATTCAAGAGGCTGTGAAACACAGAGTTAAAAAGACACCAAAAGCTTTCTTTTTCTTTTTCCCTCCTTTGTTGTTGTTGTGTTTGTTGTTGGTTTGTGGTGACAGTAACTGACTGTAAATGATGTGAATCAGTAACGCCCGCTCGCAGCATCCCACGAGCTCTCTTCCTGTCCCAGCTCACACTGGGCCCCCAGGGTCCACAGGACTGTCGGGAAGACCGGCTACTTGAATCCTGTCCATTTGCCTGGTGGTGACAGCCAGTGCTTGTACAAGACATTCACCATCTGGCTCTTTCTGCTACGTTTGCAGCAGAAGCCCCTGTTGGGTGGAGGGGATGTAAGAGGCTCCAGGCAAACCAGAACCTCTGTGAAATCACTGCAGATGGCTTTATTTTGGGAGCTAACAGGCATGCAAGTTGAAGCAGGAAGTAGAAAAATAAATCAGCTGGGAATTTGATGTCTCCTTCTCTTCAAGGGGCTTGAGATGAATTTCTTTGATTTATTAGGATGCTATTATGTACCTGGAAAGATTCGGAAGCATTGTGAAAGCAATTTGAAACTTTAAAGATTCTAAAGACCCCATCATGGAACTGGGCTATTAGATTCTTCTTCAGGAGAGGTGTTGATATGTTGGGAATTATCCATTGGAAAAAGGCGCGTTCATCATTCCTAAATCACTGTGTCTCAGGAGATGGTCCCTCTGCATTAGAATGGGGAGGGGAGCTTATCAAAAGTACAGATAACTGGATTTTCCTGAGTTACTGCAGGCTGGGTACCACCTCTCCCCCAGGAATACTCTGCTTTTGTAGAGAGGGTATGTTTCTTCAAAAGCTTTTTTTTTTTTAATTTTAGCTAAGTGCTACTGATTCTAAAGCTCAGACAGATCAGCTTTTGCAAAATGCATTCTCAAGCAATTAATAGGCCATTAATCTTTAAGAACAGTTGCCCTAAAGTTAATCTACATTAAGAATTCCTCTGATGTTTATTTCCTTGTCTATGTTCTAAACAATCCTCATGAGCAGGAATACCGTCGGGTTCAAACTGGGGGAGATTTCCACCCATATCTTCCAAGATGTCTGCGTTGTCAAAAATCCTGTCAGATGCAGCATACGAGGGCTTTCTCTAGATTGAGGGATGTGTTCAGAGATGATTATTAAGATGAAGAGGTTAGAGTAAGCAAGGTGCATGACAAAGTGACCAGCATTTTCTTTTTTGTTTTTACCTTTTTAAACTGGAGTATAACTGCTTTATAATGCTGTGTCAGTGTGTCAGACTCTGCTGCACGACAAAGTCAATCAGCCCGTGGACCATACGTGTATGCTGAAAGTGAAAGTGTTAGTCGCTCAGTTGTGTCTGACCCTTTGCAACCCCATAAACTGTAGCCCGCCAGACTCCTTTGCCCATGGAATTCTCCAGGAAAGAATACTGGAGTGGATAGGCATTTGCTTCTCCAGGGGATCTTCCCCACCTAGGGCTTGAGCCCAGGTCTCCTGCATTGCTGGCAGATTCTTTACCATCTTAGCCACCAGGGAAGATATATACAAATATCCCTTCCCCCCTGACTGCTTATAAGGCAAAGCTACTTATAAACTAGTCACGTGACCTCTGTGCCTTCCTGAGTGTTTTTTTTTTTTTAATACAATAATAGGATACAGTTATACAGTCACTGCTCCCATGAACCCAGGAACTTCCTATTGGGCAACAGCCCTCTGCACCTCCTCCTTCTCCTCCTTGGTGTCCATGGAGGTAGCCCATCAAGATTGTCAGCAGAGTTAGTGTTCTAGTCTGTTTATTGGGATTTTTTTTAATTTATTTATTTGGCTGTACTGGGTCTCAACTGTGGTATGCAGGATCTTTAGCTGTGGCATGTGGGATCCCTAGTCCCCTGACTAGGGATCAAACCCAGGCCCACTGCATTGGAAACTCAGAGTTTTAGCCACTGGAGCTTCAGGGAAGTCCCTCTAATATGTCTTTGTGGAGCATATTTTAATCTTCTCTGAGGGAAACCTAGGTAGAATTAAGAACTAGTATGACTTTTTATTATTAAATGGTGGAAAGTAGAAACTAGAATACTGTGAATTTCCAGTATGTAGAGCCTGGAAAGATTAGCACTGCAGCCACCAATGATGTTAATGACCAACAAGTTTGTTCAGGTATATCATGAGTTTTGTTAATTTCCAAGTGGTTTTGTAATCAGGCATTTATTCATTGAGCCCCTAATAAAACCAGGCAGAAATTCAGTGATATTTGGAGACACAGGCCTGGTGTCATCCCACAAGGAAGCCACTTGCACCCCCACCCAGGCATCTGCTCAGATCTGTTGTGATTTTATAACATGTTTAAATAACACAGTGTCCTCAACATGCAAATCAAAAACTATTAACAGCTACGCACAGACACACTCACCACCCACATGTACACACATATGGAATACATCATTATTATTCCACATAAATTTTTCCAGTAATTATCTCTTCACCTATTTTAAACTGTAATTACAGAGAAATAACTATATTCCAGTATAAAATAAAAATTTAAATAAGCAGATAGATGGATAGATATTGGGTTGTCCAAAACTTTCATTTGAGTTTTTCCATAAGGTGTTACAGGAAAATCCAAATGAACTTTTTGGTCAACCTGATAGATAGTAGATGATAAAAAAAGAAAATTAGTTAAAATTACAGAGATATTCTGTCATGGAAAATATTTGTGTTAATAATGAAGATAGACTATACTTTGAACATTGTAAAAGTGACATTTGTGATGCTGTTCAGGAGATGCTGATACCGTTTCTCGGCATTTACCTATTTGCTCTTCACATTCAATCACTGAGGTTGGCAACAGGCACTGTGTCTGTGCACATACGGAACGCTGTTCCCGTGTGACCCACAGGCGTGGTACTATCCAGCTGTTAGAATATTAGAGCCCTCAGTCTGGGATCTTCAGATCCTCATACATTTTCTCTCACTCTTTGTGCCGTGCTTAGTCGCTCAGTCGTCTCCAACTCTGTGCGACCCCATGGACTGTAGCCGCCAGGCTCCTCTGTCCATGGGATTCTCCAGGCAGGAGTACTAGAGTGGGTTGCCATGCCCTCCTCCAGAGGATCTTCCCAACCCAGGTCTCTCGCATTGCAGGCAGATTTTTTACCGCCTGAGCCTGATCAGTATTGGATTCATGAAGGCTAAAGGGCTGGAGAAGAAAAGCATCCTTGACCTCTTACTGCCAGTGGGGACCAGTTGTGTCAATGTAAACCTCACGTAGCAGGCACATAGTCAATATTTTTAAATGAACAAATGGCAACTTTTCCTAAAATGATAAGACCAAATGTTGGAAAAGATGGTTCTAAATGTCCAATTTAACCCTGATTTAAAGACCTGCATGTTGTTGAAGTTTTGTGAAGTCTGAGTTCAGTGTTGTGTTGATGGCCAGAAGTTCAAAATCAGAACTGTCCCCTGGAGCCAAATAAACTCTAAAACAACATCATTCCCAGGATTGCTCAGTTCTAGTAGGGAGGGGTCATCTCCCCTCTATCCCTCAAGGACTTCTTTCACTAAATGTTACAGATTCTTATGGTTACTGATTCTTATGCTCATTCAGACCAGGTGCTCTGAAATCTGTTGTTTTTTTTAATTAATGGGGGTTTCTTTTAGTTTGTTTTTGTCTGCACTGGGTCTTCATCGCTGCTCAGACTTTTCTCCAGTTGCAGCGAGAGGGGTCTACTGTCTAGTCAGGGTGTGTGGGCTCCTCATTCCAGTGGCTTCTCTTCTTGCAGAACTTGGGCTCTGGGAGCACTGGCTTCAGTAGGTGCAGGTCTGAGCTCTAGAGCACAGGCTTAATAGTTGTGACTCACGGGCTTAGTGACGCCACAGCATGTGGGATCTTCCTGGATCAGGGAGTGAACCTGTGTGCCCTGCATTGGCAGGCAGGTTCCTAACCAGTGGACCACCAGTGAAGTCCTGAAATCTTTCTGAAATAATCACTGGAGAAGTGAATCAGAGGCCTCAGTAGCAGACACAAATAGAGACCCAAACACTTAGATCTGGTAGAAGAAAAATCCCAGGGACACAGTTCTAAGATTAGTGGTGCTGTATGTCTTTTTTAAATTACACCGTGAGGGGTGAGGAAACCTATCAAAAGTTCTCTAATAGAATTAACTGACATACTTTTGTTGTATTAATGTGCTGGTGACTCTGATTAAGAATTCTTCCGCTTTCATCATTCCCACCCATCCCAACGGGAATCTTAGTGGGAGGTGGTCTGCTTGCCTAGCCTCAGCACAGCCCATCAGGGAGTCACCAACATGGTGTGACTTGCAGTCCCGTGGAGGAAATCCTTGCCTACGACTGCATGTTCTGCATCTGATATCAGTGTTTAAAAGGCTTGATGGTGTTTAAAAGGCTTTGTAAGAAAAGCTATGACAGACCTAGATAGCATATTAAAAAGCAGCGATATCACTTTGCTGACAAAGGTCCATATTGTCAAAGCTATGGTTTTTCCAGTAATCATGTACAGATATGAGAGTTGGACCATAAAGAAAGCTGAGCAACAAAGAATTGATCCTTTTGAACTGGGGTGCTGGAGAAGACTCTTGAGAGTCCCTTGGACAGCGCAGAGACCAAACCAGTCCATCCTAAAGGAAATCAACCCTGAATACTCATTGGAAGGACTGATACTGAAGCTGAAGCTCATTGGAAAAGACCCTGATGCTGGGAAAGATTAAGGACAAGAGGATGAGATGGTTGGATGGTATCATCAACTCAATGGATATGAGTTTGAGCAAACACCAGGAAATGGTGAAGGACAGGGAAGCCTGGCGTGCTGCTGTCCTTTGGGTTGCAGAGTCGGACAGGACTTAGCAACTGAACAGCAGCTTGTAGCATCCACCTGCCTTTCAGTGGCATGCCTTATGAAGAGCAAGGGGGCGGGTGTTGACTTCCTTCCCCATGTTTTCCCTTTATGAAGGAAGAGAGCTTTACCGAATGTGATGGAACCACATAGAAAGCATCCAGTATTAAAATGGCAACCCAGCAATTCTCATTTGGCAACCACAAGTCCTTTAGGGATCACCATAAAATCGAATGCGTTTTTTTAAAATGTTATATATTTATTTATTTGGCTGTATTGGGTCTTAGACACGGCACTCGGGACATCCTTGCATCATGAGGGATCTTCTGTTGCAGTGCACAGATTCAGTAGTTAAATTATATGGGCTTAGTAGCTCCATAGCCTGTGAGAGCTTAGTTTCCTGACCAGGGATCGAACCCGTGTCCCCTGCATTGCAGGGCAGATTACTAACCCTTGGACCACCAGGGAAGTCCCTAATACATTTGATAGAAGTGAATATAGTACATTGACCTTGAGTTTGAAGTCATAACTAACAATGCAGAGGCCTAGGTAGGGGCAAACCCCCAGTCCCAGTATAGAAAGTGTGTGCTAAGGGGTATTATTTCAAAATTTTTCTTCACTTTCTGATATCCGTGGAAGCATTCAGAAATTGTTCTTCAACAGTAAAATTTTCTGAATGACTATTCTGTTGTTCAAATAGGATCTTCAGAAGAGGTTGATTTGCTAAGGATCATTAAAATTAAAAGGTATATTTTCAGGGCTTCCCTGGTATCTCAGCTGTAAAGAATCCACCCGCCAACACAGGTGATCCCTAGTCCGGGAAGATCCCACTTGCCGTGGAGCAACTAAGCCTGTATGCCACAACTACTGAAGCCTGTGCGCCCTAGAGCCCTTCTCCACAAGAGACACTGCAATGAGAAGCCCTCACACCGCAGCACAGAATAGCCCCTGCTTGCCGCAACTAGGGAAAAGCTCAGACGGCAGTGAAGACCCAGTGCAGCCAAAGATAAATAATTTTTTTTTAAGGTACATTTTTAAAAGAAATTCACTTGTTTTAGGAAATTAAATGTTAGTGTCTATTCTGGTCCCATGAAAGAATATGGTGAATGCTTTAGCTTTTGTGGGTAAGCTAAAAAATATATATATATATATACTATATCTATATATATGTATATATATAGTTCAGTTCAGTTGCTTGGTTGTGTCTGACTCTTTGCAACCCCATGGACTACAGCACACCAGGCCTCCCTGTCCATCACCAACTCCCTGAGTTTGATGAAAAAGAATAGTGTGAGTCCTTCTTAGACATACTTGTCAAGAAAGATTAGAGCTGTCTTATATGCATACTTTTACATGATAAATAAGAACATTTTTAGACATGTTTATTTGTGATATGGTGGCTTTGATTTTAAAGGCTGATGGCTTGCACTAGAAATGTAACAGATGTAACCAACATAGAGTGGTGTGGCAACAGATTAGCAGTTTTTGTCTTCCATGGACTCTCATTTGTTGTCTCTCCAAGGGCTGATGCGTGCCCCTTGGGTATATTTGGATCTTCTGCCCATGGGGAGATAGCAACATAGGACACAGTGTGTAGAAGTCAGCAACTGATCTCAGAAAGTGTTACACCCTCCTCCCCAACTCAGGTGACTCTCTCAAGCACAGTTTTATTTGGCCACAAAAGAGATCAGGAGAAACTCAGAATTACTGGGCAAAAGAGAGACCTTAGTGTTGGGGGGATGGGGCTTTAGTTTTCTGTTTGCATATATATATACATATAATATGTATAATATATGTGCAGTTTAGTTTTCTAAATGTTTGTAGAGAAACAAATGTAATTCTACCACTTTTACAAGAATGTTAATTTCTCTTGTTTGTATATGAAAGATCAAAATCCATATACATGTAAACATAGGTTTACAGAGTCAAGAGTGGATTTTTTTTTAAGTATTTTGAAGTTATGGCAAGGAACTTTAACACTTGTTATTTCCAAAACCTCTTTGTTTGTCAGAATCTGAAGTAATTCTCTTTCTTCTGTTGGCTAAATACAAAGCCACAGCATCAGGATTTTAAATCATGAGAAATACATTATTGTCTCATGTATGTACTATTGCTGAAGGGTAGGGAAAATTATACTTAGATTAGTTCTTTTTAAAAAAGGGAGAAAATTATCCTTTCTAGCAACTGATTTTAACTTTTGGATAGAAATTGTGCAGAAGTAATTTCACTTTCCCACCTGATGAAATAGAATAGAGTCACTGAACACAGCATTGTTCTTACCCTATCCCAAGACTACACTTCTTCCTGCTGAGTTATGTCTGTCAGAATGTCAGATTCTGAGCAGGATTGCTTTCACCTCCTTTTTTTTCCCTCTGCTCTGACTTGGATTGAGAGAGTGATAACAGAGCTTGTTAGAGACATGTCTAAGACTGATTCTGAGTGATAGCTAAGAAGCTTAGCTAAGAAGAAAAAGCTTTAGTACAGAAACACTGTAACAAGTAGTTAACTGGGTTCTCTTTTGCCCTGATTCCTTCCTTTTATTCCCTAAGTGAAGCATCAGTGCACTGAAAATCAATCACCCATCCTTCTTGTCAGCTGGGGTGCAATTTTGCATGCTTTCTTGCCAAGGAACAAAGCTCAGCCATTCCAAGAAACAAAAGGGGTGACATGAGAATGCAAATGCAAGTAAAGTGCTTTCAGTACTTATTCAATTAATTGAGGGTAAGTAGTTTCCTCCTACTGAGATCAAAAATGAGAAAGATGGAAAAGATAAAAATTAGCCCTTTAAAACAGAGCAGCCTCCATAATTACGATGCAGAAGTAATGTGTCCTATATAGTGGAAGGGTTAGAAATACGAACTGAGGAGTTAGATGACCTGGCTTTACACAGCCTTTATAGCTGTGTGACCTTGGTGACGACTTAACCATTCTACCTCGGTGTTCTCATCTGCAAAGTGAAGGGGATCCCAGCACTGGCTCAACCGTGGTTAATGCAGTAATGAGAGGAGATGGCTGAGATTGTGGGGACTAAGTGCCTGATACCCAGGTCACAGTGACTGATGAGTCATGTCACTCTGGGGACCTCACTGAGCCTGCAGAAGAAATGGGCACTGATTCTGAAGACTTTCTATCCTCAGGTACCTCTTTCCTGTGAAGGGGGACTGTCTAAGATCCAGTGCGGTGAAATCTTCTATCCCGTGATCTCCCCTTAGCGGTTTAACTTTCTAGATTTCAAATGCGGGTCATATAGCTGGAGTCATGTTTCTCTTCTTCAAAGAGGAAACTGGGTGTTTGGGTACATGGCTCTGCCAAGTTTCATTCTGGAACCAATTGGTAACCAGTTGTAGTTTTAAGGGCACACATGCCTAAACTAATATTGGATAAGTGTGGGGATGCCAGTCTCTCTACTGATAAAAAAAAAAAAAAAAAAAAAAAACAAGAGAAACTTTGTTATTAGAAAACACTGTCATGAAATAAAACAGAGAGGCCCTGATTTGTTTCCTTGCCTACCATAGATGCCACTGCATGTGAGGGATTACCATGGAAAACACATTCTTGCTATAATTTGGAGCCTTTAGGCATTTGATATGCCAGTTGCCTTCAGTTGGATCTGGTCTGTAATTCATCACTGGTGTGTCCTACCCAGCTCAAATGTGCCCTTTGTGGGCAGAGGCAAAGCTTATATACTTTCCAAGTGTATGTGAATTGCTTCAATAAATCAAAGCTGCCACTGTAAGCAGCTTTATCATTTGCCAGAACAATAAGTTATCTTCATGCTTTAGAGATGCAATGCTCTCTGAGACTTTTATTTGTGTAAATTGTAATGCATCATAAACCCATTTCCAAAAATGAAATTGGGAAGCTCTCTTTCTCTCTCTCTCTCTCTCTCTCTCTCTCTATATATATATATATATATATACACACACACACTATTTTTTAAGGTGCAAGGAAATATTACAAGGAACTTGTGGAGGCTCACCAAGAAATGAGATTTTTTTTATTCTGCTTATTTTATAGTAGCAGTTTATTTCTTTGTTGTTACTATAATGATGTGAGCATTAAATGCTCGCAATTGGGGTTAAATGTCATTTAGCTCTTTACTGCTCCAGGTCTCAGTGAAACCAGTCCACAGAGAAACAGGACCAAGCACACGTGCTTCCAGCTGGGTCTGCCAGGCACAAGTTGGAGAAACCTGATTTTCACAAATATCCATTTCTGTTGATGACTCTGTTGGCAGCCATTCCAGTAAACCAGGCTCCAGAATCAGATTTTTGGTGATCTCAGGGACTGACTTCTAATTTCCTCTTCATTTCACAAGGACCAAACCCGAATTCAAACCTGACTTGAACCCATTAGACTCCTGAGAGGGAAATGGATTACATAACAGTATCATATCTGAAGTTCCCAATGAGGAAAACATAACCTAATTTTAACACTATTTCAGGACTCTAATCAGCATGATGGACAATAAAATGTGTTCTTTTTTATTGGCTTGACTGCATAACTGCTAAATATTTATAAACTAATTTGCCATCACTTCTTCCATGATAAGAAAATACTTTTATTCATAATTGCCTCAATAGCTCACTCCAAGCAGAGAAAACAATGTTTGTAAAGAAGCCAGGTTTCATAATTAGAAACTAATTTATTTGTTTCAAAGCCAAGTGTTTTCCCATGCATATTACAATATTTGAATTAGCTTTAGTTCTTCCTGTCTTTATTATCAAGAGGGGACTTCTATGTCCTGCTATGGAATTTTTGATTTTTCCATCCATCTCTTGAAGTTTACCGTGCTATTTATTCTTATATCAAACTGCCCAGTAGCTATGGTTAAGGACATCATGAACCCTTCCTTTTTGCCTGATATAGGATCTTTTAAGTCCATGTTTTCCAAACACTCAGTAGTAGCAGTCGCATCCTACCCCTTAAATAAAACTCTATGCCTAGCAGGTTGTTTTTTTTTTTTTTTTTTTTTTTTTTTGACTGCACTGGGTCATAGTTGTGGCATTCAGGATCTTTTTTTTTTTTCTATTTGTGACACTCGAGATCTTTTTAGCTATGACATGTGAACTCTTAGTTGCAGCACATGGGATCCTAGTTCTCTGACCAGGGATCAAACCTGGGCCACTTGCATTGGGAGCTCAGGGTCTTTGCCACTGAACTGCCAGGGAAGTCCCTGCTTAGCAGTTCTTAAAGATCAGTGTTCAAGTCATCATGGGCTCCCCTATCATCTCCAGGTTACTCGGGATGTATCCCAAGACTTCTGTCTTCTCCAGAAGAATGACTTTTCCATTCACGTACATGGTTTCTGACTCCACCAGCCACTGCCTTGCGTTTCTGATGCCTAACCGAGGCAAACGCAGCCAGCGCCAGGCTCACACCCTGCTAGGTGCCATTCATTCCTGTGGGGAGGGGTGGGGCTGGGCATAAAGGATGGGGAGGATGGAGGCGGAGCTGAGACTTAGGTCCTCCACTGCTTTAAGTAGGTAGAATCTTGCCCCTCTCCTTTGTATTTCTTCTTTTTCCCCAGGCCCTCACCCCTTGGCCTTCTCTCTTTGAATCCATGGAAGGAATTGCCTGTTCCAGGGAACAGACAATTAGCTGGCCAGTTCTGCTCCCAACAGTTTAAGTGGAAAGAGAACAATCATTTTTGGAAGATTTGCTCATTTTCACTGCATATGGGACAGTGCCTAGCACTGAGATTTTAATTACTCCTCTTCTAGAAAACCATATCCTTACGGAACTATCACTATTTCATTAATACCCATTTAAAAAGGAAAAACCACTGATAGTTGGTAAGTTTAGTATCATTCATTTTGTTAGCAGCTTGTCTTTGAAAGAAAAGATCCATATAGTAAAGAAATAGCAAGCTGTCATGGATGATTGTTGGTAAAAAAAAAAAAAAAAATTAAGATTTTTTTTTTTTTTTGATTTGGACCATTTTTAAAATCTTCGTTGAATTTGGTACAATACTGCTTCTCTTTTATGGTTTGGTTTTTTGGCCATGAGCCATGTGAGATCTTGACTCCCCACCCAGGAATCAAACTTGTACCCTCTGCATTGGAAGGCGATATCTTAACCACTGAACCACATGGAAGTGCCGACTGTTTGAAAATTTAATTGGCAACATTTCTATATGAAATCCCATTCACAAATTTGCTTTCTAAAAAAATTCCACTCGTGCATGTTGAGTTTCACATTTTTTCAAATGCTTAATTGAGCGTGACTCAGTCTCATCTATCTTTCCACTGAGGGGCCACCTGCATCCTTTTCTAAATTATTACAATATTACAGTATTATTACTATAATTATTTTATCATTATGATGCTTACAATTTATTAGCATATTGCTATTGTGTCCTTTATGTAGGCATGATAATTTTCAGTATCCTGAGTTCACTGCACAGCCACAGTGTACTAAATTAGGAATGTTATGGAAATGAAAAAGGGCTAGAATAAACGAAATTCTCCTTTGTCGTGTCAGCCTGTGTTAAGCCCAGATGGAAGGTCAAGGGAAAGATTATTGAGAATCCATGAAGAAATAAGGCATTCTTTGTCTTTCTCTCTCTCCCTCCGTCCCCCTTCCTCCTCCTCCATCTCTCTCTTGCGCACACAGTGAGTTCTATATTATATATCTGTATCTTCAAAGAGTAAAAATTAGCTCAGGCTGAGAAAGTAAAAATCTGCACAGTCATTCATCAGGCTGGAATAACAGACACAGAAAACAGTAGGGGCAACCTTAACCAGAAGTGTGTCTCCTAAGGACAGGGAGCTATAGAGTCACAGTAACCCCCTTTCTTGAGTGACGGCTACCTGCTTATTCACTGAGAAATCTTGTCCTCTTAGATTACGGACGGTGTGAAGTCACATCAGTGAAGAATAAAACTTGCCACTCCCGCCCAGGACGCTTGAGTCCCTGTGACACAGAGAAGCAGCCTTGATTGACAGACCATGTGCAGGGGTTCAGACAGATCCTTCCGACACCACATTCCGCGTCTATCCTAACTCTGTGCTTAAGACAAAGGAGACGGGACCCTGGGTGCGCTGTGCTGTGCAGGCACGGATGTTAATTCCTTGACACGGCCCACTTTGCTTTAAGCCTGTTAAAACTCTGCTTCCCTTTACTGCTATCTAAACTCCCTAGGATACCTGTGTTTTCCTCTCTCTGTTGTTGCTAAGACACCCTCGAGTCCTCTGCTCTGTGGCCTCCCTCATTGCCACCAGTAATAATTTGTCAGATTACAGTTTTTTTCCCCTGGTAGTTTTAGGCTGATTGTGCTGACAATCTCTATCCATCCACCCAGACCCCTTTGATGATAAGTTGGGGCCAACTTTCTTTGCTACCTGCCTAGGAAATATACATTCCAGTAGCCGGAGCCAGGCTGCTTAGTCAAGGAGCAGACACAGCAGTTGACATGGAGACAGCAGGGGAGTAAGAGGCATTGCTTAAAAAAGCAGGTGGTAATTTGGTTTGAAAACTCACAGAAGTTTCCCCCAGCCACAAAAATAACAACCCCACAACCCCGCTAGAGTGTGGGGCTAGGAGCTTTCACAATCCAGGGGACTCACCCCCTAAACCTGCTGTGTTGTCGCAGTTCACGGAACCCATTGCATCGTGCAAATATCAAGGCAACTGGTATGCTTGGTCACTCAGTCATGTCAGACTGTTTGTGACCCTTTGGACAATTGTCCGCCAGGCTTCTCTGTCCATGGGATTTCCCAGGCAAGAATACTAGAGTGAGTTGCTATTTCCTTCTCCAGGGGATCTTCCTGACCCAGGGATTGAACCTGTGTCTCTTGTGTCCCCTGCATTGCAGGCAGATTCTTTACCCAATGAACCATCAGGGAAGCCCTAGAAAGCTGCTCAGCTGCAGCGTCTGTTGACTGCAAAATGCTCATTGGAAATGTATTTCTTTTTTGTTGTCTCTGGGATTAAAACAAACTTCTTCTTATTCTTATTATTTATGTAATTTGCGGATGACTCGGCCTTCCTTGCTGTGCGTGGGCTTTTCCTGGTTGCGATCCTTGGGCTTCCACCTGTGGTGTTTCTCTTGTTGCTGAGCACAGGCTCTAGGGCACGTGGACTCAGTAATTATGCACATGGGCTTAGTTGCCCCATGGCATGTGGGATCTTCCTGGACCAGGGATCAAACCCGTGTTCCCTGCATTGGCAGGCGGATTCTTAACCACTGAACCACGAGGGAAGCCCTCCAAACCTGCTTTATGTGATGTTCTTCCCAGCGAGGCCCCAAATTGGGCTTCTAAATTTTCTTAAAGAAGGAACATATTTAGTCTTTTGGATGTCTCCAGGCACTCCTTTTACTTGTTTCTTTTCACCCACTTGGTGTAGGAAAGTGGCTAGGTGTTACGAACAGTAGTGTCTTTAAGGGTGGACGTTAGTGAGGTGAGTAAACCGGTGCAGCCTTCTGAGTCTCGGCCACCTCTACAGCTGGAATGGGACCCTTCATCTGCATGCTTTGGGACAGAGCATTAGGAAAGAGCTTGTGGTTGTTCTGACCACAAACAGCACTTACTGTTTGTGGTGAAGCAGTTCCTGCCATGGTTTAAGAAGACACTTGAAGAACGGCCTGGCCTTTAGAAGGGTGAACATATTTGATTATGAGTTTTCACAGGTAGGAAGTGACTTTTCCCAACTTCTCTCGATGCCATAACTGCTGAGCATCATTTTTGAGCCCGGGAGATAGCCTGCAGAAAAACTAAACAAAATGTTCAAATCACCCACGGCAGCCTGCTGTCTTCCCATGCCATGATGCTTTATACCCTAATGGTCAGTCTCTGTCATTCACGTGATTTACAACGCGGAGGTTATTCATTGCTGTAGTGTATCGTTTCGGTCAACAAATGGTTATTTGGTGTGGCGGCTAGAATTAATTAATTGTCTGTAAAGACACAGGATTTTCAAAGGAGAAGGTCAGTCAATGTTGGCAAAACATGAAAGTCCTGGATTGTCGGAGCTGGAGGAATCGTCCAACTCTCTCATTTGTCACCAAAGACACTGGGGTGTGATGAGTTACGTGCTCAGCCCAGAGCCCCAGACACCATCCGTCTATGTGTGACCTGAGGTTCCACTGGGAGAGAACTTGTGTTGGAAACTGCCTGTTCCTCGGAGCTAGAGGCACACTTAGCCAGAGAGGAGGTCAGATGGACTGAGGACCACAGTCCTTCCCAGCGGGACTTTTAGTTCCATCTCCTTGCCCATGTGCATGTTGGTGTCCATTACCTGTTTTTCTTGTTGGCTTCTAGATTCTGCTCTTTAGAAATAAGACATCTATCAAGTTTCATTCAACAATAACAATATATTTATTCAGTTCAGTTCAGTCGCTCAGTCGTGTCCGACTCCTTGCAACCCCATGAATCGCAGCACGCCAGGCCTCCTTGTCCATCACCAACTCCCAGAGTTCACTCAAACTCACATCCATCGAGTCAGCAATGCCATCCAGCCATCTCATCCTCTGTCATCCCCTTTTCCTCCCACCCCCAATCCCTCCCAGCATCAGAGTCTTTTCCAATGAGTCAACTCTTCGCCTGAGGTGGCCAAAGTACTGGAGTTTCAGCTTTAGCATCATTCCTTCCAAACAACACCCAGGGCTGATCTCCTTTAGAATGAACTGGTTGGATCTCCTTGCAGTCCAAGGGACTCTCAAGAATCTTCTCCAACACCACAGTTCAAAAGCATCAATTCTTTGGCGCTCAGCTTTCCCCACAGTCCAACTCTCACATCCATACATGACCACTGGAAAAACCATAGCCTTGACTAGACAGACCTTAGTCGGCAAAGTAATGTCTCTGCTTTTCAATATGCTATCTAGATTGGTCATAACTTTCCTTCCAAGGAGTAAGCATCTTTTAATTTCATGGGTGCAATCACCATCTGCAGTGATTTTGGAGCCCCAAAAAATAAAGTCTGACACTGTTTCCCCATCTATTTGCCATGAAGTGATGGGACCAGACGCCATGATCTTCATTTTCTGAATGTTGAGCTTTAAGCCAACTTCTTCACTCTCCTCTTTCACTTTCATCAAGAGGCTTTTTAGGTCCGCTTTACTTTCTGCCATGTGGGTGGTGTCATCTGCATATCTGAGGTTATTGATGTTTCTCCTGGCAATCTTGATTCCAGCTTGTGCTTCTTCCAGCCCAGTGTTTCTCATGATGTACACTGCATATAAGTTAAATAAGCAGGGTGACAATATAGCCGTACTCCTTTTCCTATTTGGAACCAGTCTGTTGTTTCATGTCCAGTTCTAACTGTTGCTTCCTGACCTGCATAGAGGTTTCTCAAGAGGCAGGTCAGGTGGTCTGGTATTCCCATCTCTTTCAGAATTTTCCACAGTTTATTGTGATCCACACAGTCAAAGGCTTTGGCATAGTCAATCAAGCAGAAATAGATGTTTTTCTGGAACTCTCTTGCTTTTTCAATGATCCAGGGATGTTGGCAATTTGATCTCTGGTTCCTCTGCCTTTTCTAAAACCAGCTTGAACATCTGGAAGTTCACAGTTCACATATTGCTGAAGCCTGGCTTGGAGACTTTTAAGCATTACTTTGTTAAGCCTCTGTTATGTGCAGAATTGTAACTGCATGGAGGGTATTGGGTAAGCACAGTGGGAACCATATAACAAAGGTAAGTAATAACATAGAAACAATCTCTTAAGAGGACTTTAGTCAAAAGAAAGAAAAATGACTCAAAATAAGCAAGGAGTTACATACATTAGCAAAATAACTTTTTTAAGACCTTTTAGACTATTTTCAAATCAAGAGAGTTTTTTTCACCAAAATGTTGATATAAACCGACTGAACACACTAACCTCAACAGAGTACGTGAAAACCCAGTTTACATTTGGCAAAAAAAAAAAAAAGGGGGGGGGTGGTGGACAAATCTAGTATCAGATTTAGTTCAGATTCAATACTGTCTTTTGAAGCAGCAAATGTAGCTGCTCTCTGAAACCATCACAGAGTTCTAATTTTGGTTGCAGCTGGTTACTGCAGCCAGTGAGAGAGGTAACCTTTGATGAATTTGGCAAGTTGAATTTGAAGCATTTGGGAGCATGTGTTGAAGGATCCAGTATCTTTATCAGCTATTCTTGGAAGCAGGATAAAAAGAAAGCATATTTAAATAGGAAACATCAAAGCAACTATACTCCAATCAAATTTTGTTTAAAAACAGGAACTCTTGGTGGTGATGGGTATGTTCATGATCGTGGTGATGATTTTCCGCCTTATTTAATAAAATTCATATAAAGTGTACAATATTTTCTAAATGTCAAATTTCATCTCCTTAAACTATAAATATATGCAGTTTATTGCAATTTATACCATACCTACCTCAATAAAATTTTTAAAAAATGAAAAATAAAAATAGGAAACATCTTCCAGAGTTTCAAAAGTTTGTGACAAAATAGTTACTCAGTTGTCCTCCATAAAGCAATCCTGTTTAAATATTTGAATGTTAGAAGAGATCTTAGATCCAGTTTAGCTCTGGACTCTAGCCTGTCAGGCTTCACTGGTGCCTTAGTTGGTAAGGAATCAGCCTGCAGTGCAGGAGACCCAGGTTCAGTCCCTTAATCAGGAAGATCCCCTGAAGAAGGAAATGGCAACCCACTCCCACTTGCCTGGGAAATCCCATGGACAGAGGAGCCTAGAGGGCTACAGTCCATGGGGTAGCCAAAGAGTCGGACATGACTTAGCGACCAAACCACCACCACCACCGTCTAGCTTGTCAGTCATATTCATGGTGAGGAACCCAAGGCCAAGGGTGGTTAGTTCACTTGCTCAGAGCCATGCTGCTGTGGCTGCTAAGTCGCTTCAGTCGTGTCCAACTCTGTGCGACCCCATAGACGGCAGCCCACCAGGCTTCCCCAGCCCTGGGATTCTCCAGGCAAGAACACTGGAGTGGGTTGCCATTTCCTTCTCCAGCTCAGAGCCATACAGTGGAGTAAAACTCAGGAGCTGAAGTTCCGGTTTCCGCACAGTGGGTCAGTGATCAGCACAGCCAACCTTGTTTCAGAGATCAGGGTGTTTCCTGCATCAAGATGTGAGGCCATGGCTCTTGGGTGGTCCTCACAGTGTGACTCTTCCTCCCATTTAGATCTTGTCTTTCTCAGAGCCAAGCTGTTTTCCCTCCAGTCTAGTAGACTTACCTCCACGATACATAATCCTCCTCTCTTTTCATTCCACTTTATTTTGGGCAATGATCTGTGTGGTGATCAGAGATTTCTTAGTTGCAGATAAATTAAAGGGCGTCGGATGTTTGCAAACAGCTACCCAGGCTTCAGCTGGGTTAATCCATTGATTTCAGCCCGGCAGCACAGGGTGTCGGCCAGAGCCTGGCTCAGCTGCTCCGCTCTAGAAGGGCGCTTCTGTAACGGAGCCTCGCGTTAGATTACAATTATTTTTGCCTGTAGCCAGCTGTTCCCCACAGATATTTTATTTTTTATGGAAGTGAGATAAAAAGGATTTTGTATTTTAAAAGATGGCTTTCTGAGGCATATCTTCAGCTTAAGCATTGACTTTCTTTTTATTCATGGAACTGGAAGCTGTGTCTTGAAAAATGAGTAGAAGGTATATCATCTCCAGGATAAATCATGTTATTACTGTGTGATGCCTTTTGGGGTGAACCCTGGGGGGGGTGCACTCTTGGCCGCAAGTGAATTTCCAACTTCAGATCATTTTTTGAGTTATAAATTAAAGCAACTTGAGTATTTTCTCTCTATATGCCAGACAGTGTGCTTAGGGGTGTATTATCAACTTAATCCTCACCTCAATCCTGTAAGATTGATGTTGTCAATTGAATCACCTCCTCCATTTCACAGATGATGGAAATAGAGGCTTGGTAAGTGGAAGCAACTGCCCTAGGAGATGCAAGGAGTCTGAATCCCAACCCTGGGTCTTTACTGTAATATATACGGCCTCTTGTGATTCGACAGTTGTGCCGACAAAATAGAACGGTAATCATGTTTGCTTTCTCCCAAAGAAATGTTTCTAGTCATCTTAGGATGAGGTGTTTGTATCCGCTGAGACATCATTAGGTATGTAGGCCCAGGTATTAGGTATCAAATAGTGGTTCTTTCACACCTAGGGAAAGCACTTGTAATCATCTATTTTTAAACTGCTCAGCTATGTCCTTCATCATGATCTTGTTAATAATGCCAGGCCTCTTAGGAGTTATCAGTCATGAAATTTCATCATAGAAGCTTTCCAGGGTCCCTCAACCTGCTGAAACACCAACTTTGCTTAATTAAAAATTTATTCTCCAAAGAAACAGCTCTATGTGTTTTTTAGTCAGTTAATAATGAAACTAATTATCATGGTTGGCTGCAGCTTTGGCTCCAGCTATTTAAATATGGGCATTTGTAGGCTTGTGTTCCCTGGCAGCATCAGGAAGGCACACTGTTAGCTAAGCAGATGTATTTTGGGGAGGGTCTGCCCACTCCATTTCAGTTTAGCCCTTTTGGAGGACAGTGTCTGTGTCCAGCCTCTGCTGGGAGACGGAGCATTTGGTCTCCAGAAGCCTATCAACTCAGCAGGGTGTTTTTATTTTAATGTGGCTGAGGTAAGATGGAGAAGGCCCCACCCAAAATGTACTTAGCAATTTAATAACAGGTTAGAAAGGATTTCCCTAAGGGCAAGCAACTTAAAAAATAATAATAATACATGGCTGGAAATATTACTAAATGAGAAACATTTCCTTTTTTTAAATTTTATTGAAGTATTGTTGATTTTCAGTGTTGTGTTAATTTTTGCTATATAGCAGAGTGATTCAGTTATACATATTCTTTTCCACTGGGGTTTATCCAGGATATTGAAAATATTATAGTTCCCTGTACGACACAGTAGGGCCTTATTGTAGTATCCATCCTATATACGAGCTTGCATCTCCTAATCGCAAACTCCCAGTCCACCCCTTACCCACCCCCTCTCCCTCCACAACCACAAGTCTGTTCTGTCTGGGAGTCTGTTTCTATTTCACAGATAGGTTCATTCGCATCATATTTTAGATTCCACATATATGTGCCATCATATGGTAATTGTCTTTCTGACTTACTTTGCTTAGTATGATATTCTGTAGGGCCATCCATGTTTTTATGGCTGAGTTATATTCTATTGTATATATGTGCCAGAAGGCAATGGCACCCCACTCCAGTACTTTTGCCTGGAAAACCCATGGACGGAGGAGCCTGGTAGGCTGCAGTCCATGGGGTCACTAAGAGTCAGACATGACTGAGCAACTTCACTTTCACTTTTCACTTTCACGCATTGGGGAAGGAAATGGCAACCCACTCCAGTGTTCTTGCCTGGAGAATCCCAGGGACGGCGGAGCCTGGTGGGCTGCCGTCTATGGGGTCGCACAGAGTCAGACACGACTAAAGTGACTTAGCAGTAGCAGCCACATCTTCTTTATCCACTCATCTGTCGATGGACATTTAGGTTTCCATGTCTTGGCTATTGTGACAGTTCTGCTGTGAATATAGGGGTATGTGTATCTTTTTGAATTGTAGTTTCGTCTGGGTATATGCAAGTGGCATTGCTGGGCCATATGGCAACTCTATGCTAAGGTTTTTGAGGACCCTCCATACTGTTTTCCATAGTGACTGCACCAATTCACATTCCCACCAACAAAGTAGGAGGGAGGAGCATTCTCCTTCTGTGGTAGTCTCTCTTGGATCAGTCAGAGGTGCCTGAACTTGTCTGAGTGACTTTAAATTGTTCTTTATCAATGCAGATTTCTTCCTTGTGAATTCCTCAGGCCCTCCCTCCCTCTCTTTTTTAATATTTAGGGTCTTGCTGGAAGAATGTGATGGGAACTGACTGATTTGAATCTTGTCGTATCTGAATGGTAAAGAATGAGGACTGCTCATCTTTGGCCACTAGAACTGGAGTTAGTCTTTTAATTGCCATGTTCTGAGGCATACAGGTGGGGTCTTAGTTTCCAGTCCAGGGATCAAACCTACGTCCCCTGCAGTGGAAGCGCAGTGTCTTCACCATAGACTGCCAGGGAAGTCCCTAGATCAGGAGTTTTAAATTCTGGACTGGGCTTTTGGAGTTCCTGAAATCAGCTAAATTTTACAGTATTTTTTTTCTTTATGTGCCAGGGTAAAACTGACCAGAAGAAAAAAAAAAGGTTCAGAGACATTTCACTAAATTTTCAGTGTGATTCAGATCCTCCGTAACTCTTAAATGTCAGTGTCCTTGATCAATAACGCTTCCAGGGGGTGCCTATTGTTTTTGCTGCCTCCCTTTCAAAGGTTAGTGAGGAAATGAAGCAGCAGTTCCCAAACTGGACATCAGGGCTTCCGGAAGTTCCTGCTGTTAAAAACAGTAAGTATGTCAATTTGAAAAAGATTAATACATCAAATCATTACAAGCATTCCCCCATCCCCACCCTCTCCACCAAGAAAGGAACTCAGCAGATGCACTCTGAGTGGGAGGCTCTTAGGAGAGATTAGATGAGAGAGCTGCCATGACTTAGTCACTCATTCTTCTTGGCACTGTTTTGAACCCAGTTATCTGCCAAATTGATGTAAATAGTTTCAATCTGAATCTATCCATTGTTTGGCTTATATGCATAACTAGAACAGGAAGAGAGGAAATAGCCAGTGTTGCAATCCAAGATAAGAGGAGCTCAAAAAGAATGACATTTCTCTAAATTCGCACCAATAAAAATCTTCCTTCAATTCCTAAAAATGTATACTTATGTGTACATTTACATATATGCAT
The DNA here is from genome assembly GCF_023091745.1 of Budorcas taxicolor. Lineage (NCBI taxonomy): Eukaryota > Metazoa > Chordata > Mammalia > Artiodactyla > Bovidae > Budorcas > Budorcas taxicolor. Next base: position 50,840,206 of record NC_068910.1, on the reverse strand, counting down.
ATGTATACATATGCAAACACACACGTATGTGTATATATGTGTGTAAATGTCATCTTACACATATGCCTATATATAGTAACTGCAAAATTTCTCATCTGAACCCATGCTCATTTGAGAGTGAAAAAGAAGGTTATTAATAATTACACTAGAGTAACTGGCATTAGTAAACATATGTGGTCACCTTATACATAAATGCAGTATTTGCTCAGTTATTTTGGGAAAAAAGTTTTAGAAATGAGGGAGTTAGATTTTAATCTTAATTTTGTGCCCCTCTGGACAATATGTAATAGATAAAAAATAAAGATTAGAAGTGAATAAATACATTCCAAAGTTTAAGAGAGGGAAATAATAATGTTTATATCCAATGCAGTTGTTTATTTCCAAAGAAGAAAGCCTATCTATAATCTACAATGTGCTTTGTTTGTGGATAAGGGCTCAGTGAGCAGCAGGAATCCTTTTTGTCTTAACTCATCAATTAGAAACAAAACACGAAAGTTACCAAAACCGGTCAGTTGGTTTATAATGCACAAGGTATAACATTTCTAAACATCAAGTCAAAAAGCATTTTAAAAATCTACCTTGGCACTTTAACATGCCTTTAACGCAATGCCTATTTTAGTCTCATTCCCAAGCTCAACATGTTGAAAGAAATTTATTCACAAATCCTTATTTTTTCTCATATAGTTAAACAGAAAGCAAATGAAACATCATGTGTCATTTGTTAAACAGGAAAAAGTAAAACTGGTCCAGACGTATTATGAACATTGTTAAATATTGCATTTGAAAGACTACTGTAGTATAACCAATAATGTGTTCAGGGACTTCCTTGGCGGTCCAGTGGTTAAAACTCCACAATTCCACCACAGCGGGCATGGGTTTGACCCCTGGTTGGGGAACTTAAGACCCTGCTGCATGCCAGAGGTGTCGGTGAAAAAATAAACTATCTTTCAAAATAATAATATAGGGACTCCCCGGATGATCCAGTGGTTAAGAGTCTGCCCTGCAAAGCAGCGGACATGGGTTCAACCCCTAGTTAGGGAACTATGATTCCCACGTGCAGCAGAAAAACTAAGCCCATGCATTACAACAGGAGATCCCAAGTTATACAACGAAGACCCCACACAAGTAAATAAATTTAATAAGTAAATAAAAAATAATATATTCACTGAAAATATACTTTTCTTTCTAAAAATCACTTGCTTAATCATCTTGCATTAAAAAAAGTACACAATGCTTAGTTTAGCAATACTCCTAAAGGGGAAGGTTCTCTGTCTTTCTGCAAGGATTTCAGGGGTTCCAGGTGCTGCAAACAATGATCATAATCTGAGTTAAGAAATGGACCCTGAGTGAGAGCAGGCGGCCAGAGGGAGCAGAGGAGGGAGCTGCCACTTGGTATTAATATCTCATCTTTGATGTGATGAAAATCCCCTAAAAAAAGATGGAAAGCTACCTCCCTGAACCCAGGATTCCCCCCATCATCTTCTGCTCTGAGACAGCTTTAGATCAGAACACAAGATGCAGGGAAACCGGATCTGTTTCTTACATGGGAACAAAGGGAAGTCTCAGGTTTCTCTGAGTCGCTGCTGATAAACCCGGAGCACAGCTTCTAGACAAAGGACACAGGCACCCTGGCTGTCTTCAAGTTACAGCCTAGAAATCGGTGCTCCGCCAGTGTGTGGAGTCTGGACCCCCAGGCCTTTGCAAATGATGCCCGCCTGGACCCGGGCTCCCGGCTGCGATGAGCTCAGCTCGCCCACTCGCTGCACGCTGTGTACTGAGTTCTGTGCCTGCCCACACATGCAGAGCTGCTCCTGTTGCTTTGCATTACACTTTCCACAGAAACCCAGGTCAGAAAGGCAGCGTCATCACAGCACCCGTGGTCACGCCCAGGTGGACTGCACTGAAGGACTGTGTCTTGTCTCCTAGGCAATTTGGGGTACGGAAGCCTGAACACTGTCAGCTAGATGGGGCAGTTCCAGGAATTTTCTTGGCATGTGGAGTCCTCCCTAGTAGTATCAACATCCAGTTGGTTCTTCATGTAAGGTGCAATAGTGGGGGAGTGGAAACACTTTCAGTTACACAGCATCATTTGGTGGAGACAGATGCCAACTATCGTAGACACTGCCATGTGTGAGGACGTATGACTTACATCTACTTAGTCTTCATAAAAGCCCTGGGGATTGCAGATTAGTTGCTGTTTTTCAGTTGCTAAGTCATGTCCAGCTCTTTGTGACCCTATGTACTGCCACACACCAGGATTTCCTGTCTTTCACTATCTCTTGGAGGTTGCTCAAACTCTTACTCATCGAGTTGGTGATGCCATCCAACCATCTCATCTTCTGTTCTCCCCTTCTCCTCCCTATCTTTCCCAGGATAGGGATCTTTTCCAATGAGCTGGCTGTTCACATCAGGTGACCAAAGTATTGGAGCTTCAGCTTCAGCATCAGTCCTTCCAATGAATATTCAAGGTTGATTTCCTTTAGGATGGACTGGTCTGATCTCCATGCTGTCCAAGGGACTCTCAAGTCTTCTCCAATACCGCAATCCAAAAGCATCAGTTCTTCATTGCTCAGTCTTCTTTATGGTCCAATTCTCACATCCATACATGACTACTGGAATTAGTAGCACCCAGTTAATAGGCAAGCAAGACACAGCTCAAGAATAATAGGGCCAGTGAGTAGAAGATGCGGCAATCAGCCTCTTGTCTGTCTGATTACGGAGCCTGTGATTTTTCTATTAGGAAACACAAACTCAGATTTAACACCAGAAGGCTAATTTGAAGTCTTATTGAAGTATTCTTTCATACCATTTCATCTTGCTTAATTCCTTTAAATATTTGAGATAATTATGGTGAAATGTATTAAACTGGAGAGCAATTTATAGCAGAGCATTTTCTAAGCCAAATGTGCTTGGGAATTCAAGGCTCAGTTAGGGTCACTGTGGAAATAAGAAACTAGACCCTCTTTTTTGTTGTTGTTCATTTTCTCCTAAAATATCCTTCGCCCATAGTTGTCCATTTGATCTCAGCCATCTGGTGGTGCAGCCGGCAAAGGAAAATGTCAAATTCAACAAAATGAGTAGTACTGCTGGAGCTGAATCATAATTTAACTTTTTTTTCTCTGCCCTACAGGATATTTAAACAGTAATATTACTGAATAATACTTCCTAAGTTATTATCAATTCCCTACAAAACATTGCCATTTCCTCAAAATGGAAAGGCAAGCACTAGGGCCAAGAGTCAAATATTCTGCCCTAATAGCCAATGACATCTAAATTCACCAGTTAACATTTACTTAATTGCTGAGGCAGTCATGCTAAGTGCACAGTCTGACACATTATCAGGTGTTTAAAAAAAAAAGATAATTTCTGAGGGGAAAAAGAAAAAACAGACTATAAAACCAAGAGACACGACTCTGCTAACATCATTATCTGACTCTCATTTTTAAAATTTTCGTTTGATCAGGTTTGCAGGGTGGTTAGGGGAATACTGCTTGATATAAGGGTGTATTCTGTGTAATTTTTGAAGGGAAGGTGGGGTGGGATTCTGTTTGCTTCTCCTCTCGTCACATAGCCATTCTCTTCTGACTCCACAAACTGCATCTCTCAGCTTCCTTTGTCCTGTGGCTTCCAGGTGGGTTGTGTCCATGGAAGGTGTCAGCAGCAGGAGGGCAAAGGAAGAGAGATCAGAAGCTCTTCAGCCTGGCCTCCCTCCCTGTGCAGATAGCTCTCCAGGTGGCCCCGAAGGCTACTAGGAACACTGGCTCCACCCCGACACCTGCACGCTGAGGGGAGAAGGGTCTTTCTGTGGTTAGGCTCGGGGTGCCTCCCTCTCCTGTCTTTTTCTTTTTGCTGCACCAAGTCTTCATTGCAGCATTTGGGATCTAGTTCCCTAACCAGGGTTCGAACCCAGGCCTTCTGCATTGGGAGCATGGCGTCTTAGCCACTGGACCACCAGGGAAGTCCATCCTGGTGTCTTAACTTGCCTACTAGTCTGGCAGTGCTCTCTTTATTGATATCTCTTCAGGTGAATCACTGCAGTGGAATTCTGTTGCCTGCCAGGATCCTGAGTTGGGGGCGGGGGGCGCTGGTGAGAGATTAGAAGACCCCTGACTTAGTCCTGATCCTTGTGGGCTATGTGTCCCTAAACAATCTAGGGATTCCTTGTGCTTTCCTTTCATCTTCCGTAAAGTGAGTCATAATGGCACTGCTCCTCAAGTGCTTAACTCAGTGATGTAAAAGCCATAAGGGTTATTATAAGTAAGCTTGGAGGAAGAACGGGGAATGTTCCTGCTTGTTCTCCTGGTTTGAGTTCATGCAAACGAGGCCTATACTAACTCAGCATATGACCTCCTGAAAACGTTGCCTGTTGATAAATAACTGCTCGTTTGTGTGTGTGTGTTTTAGGCGCCAAGCTGTGTCCAACTCTTTGTGACCCCATAGCCCGCAGCAGGCCAGGCCTCCCTGTCCCTCACCATCTCCCAGAGTTTGTTCCACTGAACCACTCATATCTATGTCGAAACATCAGGATGCAGTCGGGCCAGAGTTGACAAAGAGACGGTTTGATTCCTGTCTTTGGCAAATCATGATCTAGTCCTTGAATCTCCAGATTTTTCTCTTCTTTCTCCATAATGCCCTACTTTGGGTTATCTTACTGGAAACAAGCTTGGTGAACCCCAGGTCACATACACAAGGCATATTCTCCAAGTGCTTAGTAATAACATGGTGATAGCAATGAGCCAGCATTTGTGTGTCAAGAATACGCCTAGCACCCCAGTCTGTCATATTTGGAGGAAGCACTATAGCATATATATGCCAGCAAAGGGACTGAGAGCAGAATGAGATTTAATCCCCAGTTCATGAGAAAGTCTGTGTGCAGTCCTGTGCCTTCTTAGCCCTCAGCACCCCCAGCTTCATCGCCCTGAGCTGGCTGGGCCAGGAGGTCTCCAGGTCCATTGTTCCCACTCAAGTTGAACGATTTCAGACTTGCAGTGGGGAGGAGGGAGGGCAGGGCGAGAGAGATTTTTTTTTTTTAATGTGTACCATTTTTAAAGTCTTTTTTTTTTACTTTCTTACAGCATCTTTTGTTTGGGCTGCGTCAGGTCTAGCTGCATCGTATGGGATCTTTCTTGGTGCTGCACTGGCTCTCTGGTTGTGTCACGTCGGCTCCAGAGCACACAGGCTCAGTAGTTGCAGTACACAGGCTCAGTTTCTTGGAGGCATGTGGGATCTCAGTTACCCGACAAGGGATCAGTCCTGCGTCCCCTGCAGCGCAAGGTGGATTCTTAACCATGGGGACCAGAGGAGTCCCCGTTTCTAAAGTCCTGATTGAATTTGTTACAGTATTGCTTCCATTTTCTGTTTTGGTGGTTTGGCTGCAAGGCATGTGGAATCTTAGGTCCCTAACTAGGGAGGGAAGCTGTACACCCTGCATGGGAAGGTGAAGTCTTAACCACTGGACCACCAGGCAAGTCCCTAAGAAGAGATTTAGAAAAGCAAGGAAGCCCAGATATGTGCTATAGGAGGGCAAGTAAGTGAGAGCCAGCTTTCTCGTTGGCTTTTTTCCCTTTTTTTTCAAGCTCAATGAGATCAAGACATATAAGCAAGCCCACAGTTATGTCCCAAAGACATGGGGCTTCAGAAATCTGATTTGTTTTCCCAGATGCCTGGCCAAGTGCTAGCAGACCGGTTTGAGCATACCAGACAGTGTCTGAGGGTGTTTCTGCCCTTCCCACTCCCTTTTTCGGCTCCTTTCCATCTCTCCTCCTGATTTAGGCCTCTCCCTGCACCTGTCCCAACACTATCAGGTGAAACTGGAAGCTGCGCTGTGCCCACTTGACTTGCTGGCAAAAAGGACAAGAAAAACAGTTGGCATCCGGTCAGCTTTGTCTTTATTCTGCTGTGATGGTGATCAGTCGCTTTTCTTTGGCGATCCCTCGAGCACGGGCAGGGCTGGGGCATTCTGTTCTGAGTATATTGCTGCTTTTTTTTCTCCCACACTGTGTGACATGCAGAATCCTAATTCCTTGATCGGGTATCCAGCCCAGACTCCCTGCTCTGGAAGGTGAAGTCTTAACTGTTAAGTCTTAATCACTGGGCAACCAGGGAAGTCCTGCTTCCTCATTCTTTTCCTTCAGGTCTCTGTTTGTGGGCTTATTTTCTGTTATGTGGCATTGTAAGATTCCTTTAGGGCAAATACAGTGTGGGTGGTTTTTCGTCAACATCATTGATAAATGTTCTTGAGCCACTGAATGCAGAATACCAGGCTAGACCCAGGTGTATAAGAAACGCTTCCTTTTCCAGAGGATGAGCAGGGGCAGGGCAGTCACACGTCTCGGTCACAGCTAGGTGCTCGGTCTCTGGGATGTTTCTTACAAGAGGCATCTTGGTCTATCCTAAAACCCCTAGAGAAAAGGATGGTCCCAGATTTACAGATAAGGAAGATGAAGCCAGAGAGGAGAGATGCCCCCCTCCACCCCCCGCACAAGGTGTGATGTATCAGATCCCATCAGCCACAATATGAAAGGAAAAGTAAGAGGCTTAAATGGTAAGAATTCAAGGCAGAAGTATTCATTGAAAGGGCTTCTCTGGTGGCTCAGTGGTAAAGAATCCACCTGCTGAAGCAGGAGACCCAGGTTTGATCCCTGGCTCAGGAAGATCCCCTGGAGAAGGAAATGGCAACCCACCCCAGCATTAATGCCTGGGAAATCCCATGGATGGAGGAACCTGGTAGACTACTGTCCATGGAGTCATAGACGAGCTGGACATGACTTAATGACTGAATTCACTGAAAACCAAGGTCCAGCAGTGATCTTCAAAGTGTGGTCCCCAGACCAGCAGCATCAGCAGCCCCCTGGCAACTTGTCAAGATGGCACATCCCAAGGCCCCACCCAAACCTGCTGAATCAAAACTTCTGGAGGTTGGAGCCCAACAATCTGTGTTTTAACTTGGTTGTTTTAACCAAGTGATTCCAGAGACAGGAGGATGTTGAGAACCATTGTCAGGGGAAGCAGGGCAGGGAAGCAGGCACTCGGAGATGGAGATGTGATGAGGAGGCAGGACTGAGTGGCAGACCTTGAGAATTCAAAGCTTTGAGAAGGGACTGCAAGGTGGGCCCGGTTTAGTTCACTCTCAGTGCAACCTGGTGTGCTGCCAAAGACAGACCATGAGGCCTCAACTGGTTCTCTTAGATCCAGTGTGTTGGCATCATCTCGTTACAGTGAATTCAGCAGGCAGCAAAGGATGTGACTGTCAACATAGCTTGTGCTCTATTTGGGTGCTTATAAGCTTCCCTGGTGGCTCAGATGGTAAAGAATATGCCTACAATGTAGGAGACCTGGGTTTGATCCCTGAGTTGGTACGATCCCCTGGAGGAGGGCATGGCAACCCACTCCAGTATCGTTGCCTGGAGAATCCTGATGGACAGAGGAGCCTGGCGGGCTGCAGTCCATGGGGTTGCAAAGCACTGGACATGACTGAGCAACTAAGCACAGCACAAAGAATCTAACCACGATGAAACTCTAGCAGGCCTTGGGCGGAAGACCATTCATCCTTCATTTTTATTTTTACTTTAATTATTGTGAAATGGGATATATCCTGCAGCTCCAGCTAAAAAGATAAGCACATTTGTATTTGCATGGACAAGCCTGTAGATTTGTAATTGTTGTCTCAACCAGATAAAAGCAATAATTTTAAATAACAGTTCCCCGCATGGTGAGATTAAAGACTGTTCTTATTGCTGTTAACAAGGATAATCATGGGTTGATTAGGTAGATGAACAGAAACTATCTCGTTCTTGTTGCTTGGACTTGTGACATCATCTGTTGCCCAGCAGCTTCACTTTGGGGCCATCTGTTGGAAAACTGATAGAAACACAAAGGATTCAAAATTAATGTTCCCTGAACCCCATGATGAGAATTTCCTTACAAATTTTTATCCCCAGATTGTCTCCTTGGAAAATATTAGTTATGAGTAGAAAACCATTTATACCAGGTTTAGGTGTGGGATTTTTGTTTTTGAGCTGCCCGTTATATAATTTAGAATCAATCACTCTTTTGTTGTAATAAAATGTAAGCAAATTGACCTTTGAACATTTTTGGCATCTTGAAATTGACAATGGACTGATGATGTCTACCTAGACCTCAAGGAAAAATCAGGAGAAACTAAACCCCAAATCATTAGAGCTTGGCCTTCTGCATATATATGTTGAAAGGATGTGTATCCATGATGTACCAGAAAACATCATGCTGGTACTTCTTTCAGTTTCTTCAAAGCCAGTGTATATCCCAGTGTACACCCACTGTACCCAGCATGCTATATAGTCCAGTGTGCTGTGCAGTCTAGCCTAGTGTCCAGTCCAGTGTATACTGTGCAGTCCAGCATACAGTCTGTTGTACACCATAAGGCACAGTCGGGGCCAGTCTGTAGCACAGTATACGGTCCACCCTGCAGCCCAATGTCCAGTCTGGTCCAGTGTACATCATAAGGTACAGTCCACTGGAACCAGTGTATAAGGACACAGCTGGGCAATCTGGTATATGGGCGAACGCACATCTGACACGCAGCTAGACACATCTGGTGCACAGCTGGACTCAGCTGCCACACATCTGACACTCTGGTACATGGTCAAGTGCACATCTGCACACAGCCAGTGTACAGTCCAGTGTCCAGCCCAGTCCAGTATACACCAGTGTAAATCTAGTATACACTCCAGTATACACTCCAGTGTACAGTTCAGTCCCGTATACACCAGTGTACATCTAGTACAGTTTAGTATAAACTCCAGTGTATATCCAGTGTATGTCCAGTGTCTCTGTGCCTGTCTTCTCCATGTCCATAAACATCCTATGAATGGCTCTTACACTCATTCTTACAAGAAAGAGCAAAGCATAGTCAATTGGTTCAAAGAAGGAAGGGTAAAAGAGGCAAGACCTAAGTAAACTGAAAATCAGATTGACACTGAATTCAGGTCAGTGGTGTGCCAGAGCTCTCTTGTTTTGGCCTGCATGAGCAACATTCAAAACATCAGGAATTTTGCCAGCTGATTGTTAAGCCCTTTGTAGCCTGAAATTGGTGGGGATAGTTACAGTGAGCACTACAAATCAGGGCTTTTATTTATCAGAGTCTGGGTTCCAGTGGACAACTGACATCTGTGGTGAGGGTACAGTGAGTCCAAGCTAGTGTCCGTCCACCAGGTGACATCACTAAAACTCTTGGCTGCCAGTATCTAGCCGTTCATGTCCTAAGTATCTCCCTGGTGTGTCCCTTCTCTCTCATCCTGCATCTCTGCCTTAGTATCTGTCTTTATCGTCTCTGGCCTAGATTACTGCTGTTGCCTCCCAGCAGACTCTACCACTGGAACAGTATTACTGCTAAATCTACCACTAGAGAGACTCCCTGGCAGTCCAGTGGGTAAGACTCTGCGCTCCCACTGCAGGAGGCATCGGTTCGATCCCTGGTCGGGGAACTGAGATCCCAAATGCTGGTATCTACCACTAGAATAAAGTTTAGGTAAGAACCCTGCCAGTCTGCAATTGAAGGAGGTAGTTATCTTTGACTATTGGGAAAAATAATATATAATGCTTTCTCATATAAACAGGGTGCTTTTGATTAACTATAAAGTAGGTGGGTTTTTTCTTTCTGTTTTGATGTAGGGTTCTACAGATTGAATCTATGACCATAGCACTTATTTGCAGAACAGTTGGCCGGGGCTAGCTTACAACCTGTAGCTATGTGAGAGGGACAGTAACTGAATCCCCGTGGGGTTGAGCCCATGACTTCTGACTTCATGATCGTCCTGTTCTAGCCAGCTGATCGAAAGCAATTTGTCAGTGGGAACACCCCCCACAGGGAATGCTCCCATAGGCCATGATTAAACCCACCTCTCTCTTCGCTCTACCCTGAGTTTAGCCTGTGGAGAGAACTCCTCTGAGCTGCTTCAGCACCAGTTTGCTTTCACCCAGCCTGGTGTAAGCATGCTCATCATTAACACTGGTAGATGTGCAGAAATGCAGGAATGCCACGTTTTCTAAGCTACGCAGCCTCATTAAGAAAGTAAAACGTTTGTGAATCTCCTGCAGGTTTTCTCCCTCTGGGTTGTGGAGGTTCTCTGGCTGTCAGCACAGCACTCTGGGCCAGGAATGTTCAGAGAATTACTTCAATAATATGACAGCCTCGTCCATTTAAAATGGAATTCAGTGCCAGCTTCCCTCAGAGGCATTCATTGAAATTCTGTGCATGAGCTGTTCCTGTAGTCACTTAACAATGTCTCTCATGTTTGCCCTGATTTGAAAAAAAAAAAAAAAAGAGAGAGAGAAAGAAAACTAGCTTTGTAGTTGCAATAACATGGATCCGGATGGTCTAATTACAATGAAGAGGCCCCAAGCTTGCAGTAATAGGGTGGTTCATCTGATGTGTACGGACAGCCCCGGGAAAATGACCCATGCATGGACATTCTCGGGGGACACTAAAGAGGCTTCTAAGAATTACACTCTGTGCAGCAAGCAAGCTAATGAGCAAAAGAGAAAGCAGAAAGGAAACCACTGCTTCAGGAAGCATAGCTCCACTTATGGCTGGTGACAGCGTTCCCCCAGTTCATTAGGACGGACTGGGCTTCCCTGGGATGGGCGTGGCCTCCCGTGCTCATTCTGCATCTTGTTCGTAAGGAATGAAAACCACTGAATAATAAATAGCGAGGAAGAGAAAGAGGATGGAGACCGAGATGGCTGGTAAATCAGATGAAGGCAGACACTTACCCAAAGATGAAAGAAGTCGAAATGAACTTCAACAGCGAAAAAAAAAAAAAGGGCAGTTTTTTTAATACCCCTCTTTTTTCATTTTTTGGACAGTTTTATGATATTTTATTTCATATATAAGAACAGTATCTTCTTATGATGTCCAAGGAAGATATTTTTATCCTGTATCTTAATCTTTGGACATGTTTGAGAAAAAAAAGTCTGGATCCAGTCTATACTGCTTTCTTCTTTTAAAAGTTCTACATGGGGTTTTAGGGCACATAAATTGGGAAGTTGACATAAAGGCAAAATGCTTCAAAAGATACATACCTTGCCTTTCAAAGGTGACCCCACTTAACCTACACTGTCGCATCAGGGAGTCTTCACCTGGAGGAGAAGCAAGACAGTGTCTGCAAAGACCAGGGGAATCAAGAGGACTGTGTGCCCTTGGACCCCGAGGGAGGCCCAGTGCCAGTGGGACTGTCAAGGGCACCTTCCACTCTACCTGAGATGGGCACCGAGCATCCAGTACCCCAGACCTACTCCTCTGAAGCATAAGGAGGTGGTCCTCTTTCAGAAAACCAGAGAGATATCATGATCCCAGAGGACACATCTGTTCTCTCCACTCATGGCTAGCCACCTTGAACATCAAGGTGGTTCAGATAGATGAAGCCAGAAGGGACCCCTGTCTTTAAAAAGTGCCCTTCTAATGAAAGAAAACTTGGGAACAAATCCATAGTGTTCATAGAATTAGAACAATCATGAGAGCAGCCTCTAAACTCCCAAAGTACAGCTGCCTCTGAGTGGCTGTAAAACAGGAGACCCGGGTTCAATCCCTGGGCTGGGAAGATCTCCTAGAGCAGGGACAGGCTACCCACTCCAGTATTCTTGCCTGGAGAATTCCATGGACAGAGGAGCCTGGTGGGCTATAGCCCATGGGGTCACAAAGAGTCGGACACAACTGAGCGACTAACACTTTTCATCTGACATCCTAGAGTTTCTGTGTATCTTCTCTTACCAACTTTCAAATACTATAGATACTTTTTATTTCCAAAGGTCACCTGACTTTCTTAGCCACAGCTAGCTGCCTGATACAGTCAAGTAACAGAACTGGTGTTATATTTAATGAGCAAATAAGTTTTGTGTTTTTTTTAATGCTTTTTTTCTTTTTTTTCTAAAATATTTATTTGGCTGTGTCAGGTCTTAGTTGTAGCATGTGGGACCTAATTCCCTGACCAGGGATTGAACCCTGGCCCCCTGCACTGGAAGTGGGGAGACTTAGCCACTGGACCACCAGGGAAGTCCCAAGTTATTTTTATCTTATCTTTTGAGAGCATTTTGAGAAAACAATCCATAGTAAATGTACAGAATCTTTGAAGATCGTGAGGAGAGGCGTTCTTTGAAATGGAGCTAGTAAATGAAAACTGTAGTTTCCACTGATCATTAGGAACTAATTCCTTCATTAGGAACTAATGAAGTAAATGAAGGGACTAGAATCCATTTGACTCACCCCCACCCAGCTCCAACCTGACCACCTGTCTGGTATCCCATTATCTGAGTGACCGATCTTTTAAATAATTATTGAGTGGTCTGAGTTGATTTTGTCAGGGCAACTATGCTTTACCTTTGATTTTTCTTTCTTTGATGCCATCAAGACCGTGTTCAACAGACTATGGATCATAACTCTCATCCTCTTAATGGTTTTAACTATTGAGAAAACAATTAATGCAATGAATGGCCATTGAGTAGCCGCCATGCTAAGGAAATTATGTTAATATGTGAGCGTTGGAAGAATGTGCAATAAATAGTTCTAAAATTTAGGGAGCAAAAACAGGGATGCTCAAGCCAGAAAACCTCAACCTAAATTCTAGCCAAATGTCTGGGTCATAGTTGTGTCTTTTGTAAAAGGAGGTTAATAGCACTGACTACCTCCCAGGATTGTTGTGACAATAAAGTGTAAGTGCTTAATTTACTGCCTGGATCAGAGTAAGCGATCAAACCAATATAGCTAATTAGCCAGTTATGATGGAGAATCTTTAAAGAAGAAGAAAAAGTAAAAGAATCCATAGGAAACCAAGAAACAGAACCAGGCAGATATTATTAATAGAAGGTAGTATGTGGGATGCATGAACTATAAAAATTTAGCACAGGCAGAAGCCAGTCCTGGGTAAGCATTTTTCTTTTTCATATTCTTCACCAGCTATGTCACAGCTGAACTACTGTAATTCTATCTCAAAACCATGTACAGAGAACAGAATTTGAATTCAGAACCAGCTACCCTGGTTCCTTAGAAGCCCTGTGTGTATTGGTTCACTCAAGAGAAGTCATATTTTCTATTAAGCAGGTTACTAACTTTACTCATTTGAAAAGACATTGTACCACATCAAGAATACTTAAACACAGTAGAAAATTGCACTGCTTAGGTGGCTTGGGAAGGTGTTGAGAATTGCGTAGCTTCTTACTTTGCTCTGTAGATGCTGAGTTGGCCAAAAAGTTCATCCTGTAAGATGATACAGAAAAACTCAAACGAACTTTCTGGCCAATCCAATATGTGCCCAATATTTGTAGTTAAGATACACCTTCCTCACCTTCAACCTTCATAACCAACAACAGCCAGGGAATCAAACACCTAAAAACACAGGTCATGACTTTGTCATTCATTCATTTCCAAAATGTTGGCTCCATAGCAATGTATTTACAAATAAGAGTTGAAATAACATCTGTATCAATCATGCAATTTTTAATTCCTAAATTGTAATTCCAATTTACATTCTGATTTTTCATAAATATGCTACGTCAAGCAAAATGTTTCCTTGACAGAATATTAATGATTACCCTTGGGCTACAAAGAGTATTCAATAACTGCCATATTTTATTGAAAACAACGTTAAATTTCAGATCTGTAAGATCCAGACCATTATTCTTTTACTGGTCAGGAGGCATTTGTCCATTTCTGACCTTTTTACCTTCAGAAAATAAATGATGCATGTGACATGAAAATTGAATTAACCTCAACTGAAAAAGGAATAATACAAACAGCTAATGTCTTTACGATCGCCCCAGCAAGCCTCCAGGGCAGCTACTGTTGCTGTTTCTGTTTTGTACGATGCATTCTATCTGGCTAATCCTCAATAAATATGAAAACCAGATCATTTCACAGCTAAGAACTGACAAACGGGAACAGGCTTCTCATTTGAGTAGACAAGATAAGCAAGCTGCCACCAGCCAGTTCCACCATCTTCGCCTTCGGGCGAGCTGTGTCCCAGGCAGACCCTGTTAGTTCACACTGAGGTCACTGCTATCACATTTCTGTTTGTCTATTCCTAGACTGGAGCTCAGATTCACATTCCACACAGCCTCCTGTCTCAAGGACCCATTCTGCTGCCTACCTTCTGTAGCATCACTTAAAGCAGTGGGGCCCTCCGATTAAACCATTCCAGGTGTGAATTTCTTGCCTGGAGAGCGAACTGAGAAATGAATGGGGTTCATGAATATAAATTGGACTTTCCTTAACTTTTCATTTAGAAATTGTATGGCGTGATTCGCTCCCCGCATAAATCTTTATTTGCCTTAAGTGTGTTGACTCTGGGAATCCTGGTGCAGAGCTGGTAGCCCATTGCTCTGTGTGACTGGATGTTGAAGTTCACAAATCAGGCAGAAGTGGCTTGAGGAGGCGACACCACGGCAGTGTCCCCACACCCGTGGGCTCGGCGAAGATGAACTGCATCCCCCTCCCACCGCAGCCCAGGCCTGCACCTTTACTGGGACGAGGCCACCCGACCTCCTCATTCTTTTTCTCTCCTTGAATATTATCTGATAGCTACTTCCTCTTCCTACCAAGACATTCTGTTTTCTGTATGTCTTAGCAGCTCTATTATCATCAGACTGATTTTTCCCTTCACCCCAATTTCGGTTTATAGAGCTGATATAATAAATGAATCTTTCATAGGCCATCTCGATTTATTTTTGAACAGACGCTGTGAAACAGAGTCGTTCTGAAGATGACTTGGGACAGGCTGGAAGGATTCAATAAGCAAATGTATGCTCTTTAGATGTGAGGCCACCTGACCTCTCCTGCCCTCTCCCCTCCCCTTCTTCCCATCCTGCAATAGTACCCCCAAGACCAACAGGGCTTCACCATAAGATCCAAGTATAAATCTGATTTTTTTTAAAGACATTTCTCTCATTTTCAACCTGTACTTTGACTGTTCAGCAAGAAATAACCACCCTTACGCAGACCTGAAAGCGTGCTCATATTGCTTGCTCTTTGCTATAGAAGTAGGACATGGTAAGGAAGGCTGTGATCATGAATTTTCTACAGTCATGCCAAGTTTTTTTTTTAACATATATAACAATAATCCTTGCTACAGTGAATTTGATATGGCTAGTAGTAACGTCCTAGTAATAATAAAACAGCAACAATTTTTTTTTTTTTTCAGGGCCAATGGGTATAAGAATAAAAGGGGGAAATCCTAGAGAACAGATTTTTGCAATGAATGTTAAAAGAAATTTCTCCCTGCATATGAGGCATTCTGGGAGACAGGGAGGACCGTGAGGTGGCCTTAAGTCACATTTCTTGTTCCCAAGTCTGATGATTTTTTCATATTGTATCAACTTCAAACACTTTGCCATATTTATAAACCCTCTGGGCCGAGGTTATTGAGATCCAGTAGACCTCAGAGCGCATGTAAGGGAGGCTTTGACTGTGTACCCATGAACTCAGAATAACTGCAGGAAAGACAGCCATGACCCTTAATTACACTCTTAGTATGTGGTGTCTATAGTAGAATTTAAAATAACCTAGTAAGTAAAACCACTATTAAAATGGAGTGAGGAGAGTGATGTGAACATTTTTAAAAATGGGACACATAAAAGAAGGTCAGAGGATGGTTTCCAGATTATGCCCTGGGTCCACTCACTGATGGGTGCAGGCACCATTCCAGCCTCCTGAGCCCGAGTTTGCTCTTTCTCATTTGACGAACAGAGCTGATCTCCTAACTTAGTGGCTGTTTGCAAGATACACTTCCACAGTATTTCTAAGGTGAATGAAAACATTTTTGGCCGAACACAGGATTGCCAAGTGTTGTCTATTGTAAAAACGCTAATGTAATTTCATCCTTCCTCAATTGAAACTCTCACATGCACTCAAAAGAAAGGCTATTTATAAACAATGGATACTGATTAGGAATTTTTTTACCCTTTGTTTCAATTTTTAAAATCTGATTGTAAAACTTAGTGTTCGCATCAAGAAAATGTAAAGCCTGTCTCCCAGAGAACTGTATTAAGACAGCAGTTGGCCTGATTTCAGTACAATTAATAACCAGAGCTCTGGAAGGACCTTATTTTACAGCATGGAAGTGAATCTGTTTTATTTCTCTATCACCATGTCATCTTCACCAACATCATAACTTTCTTTCCAATATTTATAAGAATAGTTGACAGACTTGCTTTAAGAATGCATTTTAAACCACATCTTGTAGTAGGGGTTAAAATAATTAGAATAAATTCTGGTCCCCTTAAAAAAGAAAGGAAAGAAACCCTACCAACTGGCACACCTGGAAGGACACCAGCAGATACATTCTTTAAATTTTGTATTCTATAGTAATCTATGATATATACGTGGTCTCTTACGGGAGTGTTTTGCCAGAACGTTCTCTCGGGGGCTGGTGGTGGAACAGAATAAAAGTGTGGCATACCTGCTGTTGTTGCCTTTGTCTGAGTCAATGAATATTGAATTAGGTAGAGTTGCGAGTCTTCTTATGCACTAGGGCATGGAAAGTAGAATGTGTCCCAAGTTAACAGGCTGTTTGGTGATCTCTCTGTGAAGTGAGGTAGTGCAGGAAAGTCAGAGGGTGAGAAAATGAGTCAGTTTAATAAAGAAAAACTTGATAATTTGTGACTTCTCCAAGTATCACTGAAACCAAAGCAAAAGACAGATCTGAAAGGTAAAATTTACAGCAGTCAACCAGCATCAATAGAGGTTCCCATCTTTGTGTCATGAAGAATGTACCACTACCACAACACTAACCCTTGGATGGAAATATCAGTGAATTTTTTTATAGTCATGCCCTCATCCACTCTTGAGAAGCAAAACGTGCATAGTTAGGAAATAAGCGTTCCTAACATGGAGAGTGAAAGGTCTTCAGGTTGGCTAGTGAGGTTCTCTTACTCCATGCAATTTCATCTTTGTTCTCCTTGGTACAACCAGTTCAAAAGATGTTTCCTCTTTGCAGGTTACCAGCCAGTCTTGTCTGGTCCGCAGGGGTTCCAAGGCCTTGTGGGGGTGCAGCAGCCACCTCAGAGTCAGGGCGTGATGAGCAGCCAGCAGGGAACTCCAGTGCAAAGCGTGATGGTCTCCTACCCAGCCGTGTCTAACTATCAGGTGCGTGTCTGGAGCTTGGGAGACAGTGCTTGAAGAGCAGCACTTGCCAGAGTACAGCCTGTGGGTGCGTCCCCGTCTCAGATGGTTGGCCAGGTGGTTGGGGGTGCTCGGTGCAGTCGTGTTGATGGTTGATTTTGATTATACCAGACAAATAGAATACAGAAAATGTACATTTCTATAACACAAATGGCTATTGAACGCCCTTCTAAGTCTGGTTCCATATAAACTTTCTATTCATGAAGGAAAATTCTTTCGAGTTCTGTTCATGAAGACCTCTGGACATTCTGTTGAAATGGTACTTAATGAGAGACAGTCCTTGTGACAAATTTTCGTTTGTTTTGATCACAGCCAAAGAAAATTCATTTCACCACAAATTTAACTTATAAAACTTCTTAAATGGCATCTCAGATTGATCTAAAGGGTATTTATTGGACCTGACAGTTGCATTTTCCAGACTAAACTCACATTGAGTATTTAAAGCATCACACCCCCTTCTGTAATGTATATTCTGAAATTCACTGAGAGGGAAAGTGAAGGGTTGGTGAAGTATGTTAATCATTCAATTTAGCTGCACCAAGTACCTCTGGCCCTAGAGACCCTATCCTCAGTCTTCCTGCCTTGACCATCCGTGTTCACATTGCATCGGTCTCTACCGCCAACTCAATATGAAATGTTCTTGAAAGTTGCAAGTTAAGAGTGAGGTAGGTTCCTGGGACAAGAGCCTCTTTTATTATCAGTGGCTCCAGGCCACTTTGCATAAAACCAGAACGGGAGCATGGCTTTCCAAAACAGAGAGAAATCCAGAGAGGGGGGTGGTCTACATGGCAGTCCCTGGAGAGCCAGGAAAGGGGAAAGAAAGAGGCTCAAAGCTAACACTTTCTGAGCATTTACTTCTCACCAGACACAGCCCAAGTGCTGTTCCATCCTCCTGCAGCTCTTTCAGGGGCCACTTTGAAGGAGGTGTCATTATGCATGTGGGATCAGAAAATCAGAGCAGTTAAATGGTTTGCCCAGTGTGAAACAGCTGATAAAAAGCAGAGCTGGGACTCCAACCCCAAAGCGTGACTGTTTTTGATGACACGACCGTAGCTTGCGGGACACCCCAGAAGGCCCTCCTCATACAGGGACATGTCTTGTGTCTCCGCACAGGTGCCAATGACCCAGGGTTCTCAAGGACTGCCCCAGCAGTCGTACCAACAGCCACTCATGCTACCTACCCAGGCAGGCCAAGGCTCCCTCCCAGCCGCTGGGATGCCCGTGTACTGTAACGTCACACCGCCGACCCCTCAGAACAACCTTAGGCTGATGGGCCCGCCCTGCCCCTCCAGCACTGTCCCCGTGGTGTCGGCCAGCTGCAGGACCAACTGTGCCAGCATGAGCAACGCCGGGTGGCAGGTCAAGTTCTGAGCACTCTGGCCATGCCCGTGTCTTCCGACACTACCGTGGCCCTTTGCAGGAGGAGGAGCCAGGTGGGCAAACTTGCTGAGGACTTAAGTATTCACTCCACACCCAAATGACTGCTGCTGGTATTCTGTAAAAAAAAAAAAAAAAGACTAATCCACACGTTAGCTGGTTAATGGTGCATATTTCCGTCATGTCCGCTAGGTATGCCTTTCTAGCTTAGCTAGTGACATGAATTCATCAAGGTAAGATTTTCTCCTACCACTGAATACCACTGTGTAGACGATACTATCCCTAATTTGGATTATTAGTTTTGTACTTTGTGTTGAGTTTGTGATGCTAAGAAGTATTTAAAAAAATTATATACTGAAATCACATTGTACCAAAGCTGTAATGGAGAAGAAAAGAATTGATGAATGGAAGGAATAATTTATATACACAATAGAGTTTTCTTTTTTTAATGGATATATACTGTATTGTAGTGTTTAAGCAAAATAAAACTATTTGACCTTATGGAGGAAGGTCATGTTTTTACCACCAGTTTCTTTCACTCTCTGTTCCCCTATGTGTTGGCTTGTGTCCCTTTTATCCCCTTCAAGCACTACTTTAAAAATAATGCACAGAAAAGATATTCTGGTTGTTTGTAAATGAACTAGTCTCACACTAGTAGGCAAACACTGAACCAACTGCAGTTTCTTGTCGTGAATAGCACAGGGCTGGCTCCTGGAAATAAATGACATGCGACGCATCCACTCACTGAATACACATTTTTGAGGTGTACACACATGGCCTTTAGTTTTAGGCCCACTGAATGCATGTAGCTATATTTCACCAACTGGGAAAATCTGCGAACAGCAGCTCTATAGCAAATCCTATGCCATCTCCATTCAAATTCTATCCACCACCTGGGAAACAAGGTATCTTTGCTTAGAGGGAAGTTAAAAGAGGCACAATCTAGGACTTCCCTGAGTGGCCCAGTGGTTGAGAATCCACCTGCCAATGCAAGGAACACAAGTTCAGTCCCTGGTCCAGGAAGATGCCACATGCCAGGGGGCAACTGAACCCGTATGCCACAACTACTGAGCCTGCACGCCCTGGAGCCCGTGTGCCGGAAGAGAAGCCGCCACAATGAGAAACCTGCTCTCCACAACGAGAGATAGCCTGTGCTCAGCAGCGAAGACCCAACACAGTCAGAAAGAAAGAAACCAGCCTAGTCGAACTTCACCCATTAGTTGAGTCACACAGTGTGAAATACCACAGGTATTGACAGTAAGTCAGGAACTCAAAGGTGCTAATGCTTGTCCTAATGATTTAAAACAAGGCAAAATAAAGCAAGAATTTGGTTACAAAGATGCAAAACAGTCACACACACACACGAAACACTGAAAAGGCTGTTCCTGCGTAATCTCAAAATGTTTACCTCCCTGTGGATTCTGCAGGTAAAACCGATTTATGACAACCTTTGAAAAATAACATCTGAGTATCATCTTTGGCCCTTCCAGGGGGTATTTAATGAGAGAATAAAACCCCACAGCTTTCACTTTGCTGTAGTAGTACAATGACCATTAGTTCTGTTAACTCTATACCTAAAAAACACTTGCCAATGAGAAGGATTTGGAAAGTATACATGGGTAATTCCCATTATTTTTCATATTACCACATTCTGTATATTAGATTTTTTCATGTCCATGTCCTTTAGCTGGTGATGGAGTTAGGCAGCCAGATGCAAACTGCCTTCCAGATTCAGTTCAGTCGCTCAGTCGTGTCCGACCCCTTGTGACCCCATGAACCGCAGCACACCAGGCCTCCCTGTCCATCACCAACTCCTGGACTCCACCCAAACGCATGTCCATTGAGTTGGTGATTATTGTTCCTTAATTTTACATTAATTTTCCTTTGAAAAGGAATTTCACACATACCATCATCAGCTTCATTCCTTGTGAAGTCTGTTCCATTTCCCCACTTCTCAGTCTACTGACTTCATCATAAGTAAACCAGAACTATGAAAAATGTTCTAAGAAAACAGGATGCTGCATTTTTAAATTGAGCCATTAAACCAATAGGTTGAGTAGCTTTAAACCAAGAGCTGCTCTGAGAAGAAGCAAAGTGTTCGCCAAATTAGTATTTTCCCTTAGTGGAAGGAGGCGGCTGACCAATATGGACTCATTTTTGAAATATATTTTCCATGGAGCCCTCTGACCCTGGCAGTGATCCCAAACCCAAGGATCCAAATATAGGCTGAATGTTTTTCTTTTCATAGTATTCTGAGAAATTTGAAGCACTTCTTTAAGCAGTCTTAGAATTACTGGGCCTACCTCATGCTAAGGGTAAAGACAGATAGATCTTTGCTGTTGTTGGCCATTCTTTTCCAGATGTATTACTCTCATATTTAGACATTTGATTTTTATTGCATAGCAAATCCCTTTACTTACTGTTTATAGCTGAGCCATCTTCCTTCCTTTCACTAAATGTTTGTATCCAGTATTACCTTATTCCTAATATCATGTTAAACTTACTTTACATTTGAATATTCGAGATGGCTGTGTAGGGAGACAGTTTTATTAGTGAAGCACTTCCAGAAATTAATTTATTGTCCGGAGAACATTCAGTTGTTTTCACATTGATTAAAATTGTATTATAATCACATTTGGAAATTTTATATATGTCTATCAACTTATATAGATACATATGCAAACATACAGTCATCTCTAATGATTCTCCATGTGAAAGTAAAAGAGAACACAAGTGACTCATGCCTTCATTTATTCAGCAAACTTTTACCACATACTTGACTATATCCTAATTAGTGGCACAATTCCAAGTAAGACTACAAATAAATTTCATGCCCACAGATTCACTCTTGTAAGTTTTTTGATACATTTGGTTATCCTGTGATGGTTAGAACTAAATGTTCTAACTAGGATACCAATGAATTTCAGCCATTTTATTGTTTTAATATCATTCCCCAGCACATGGAGTAGGATAAGACAGTGTGTTACATAACATTTTGGAAATGGAATTATGTAATTAATTATAAATATAGTTGGAGGCTAAGTCATAAATCACAAAACAAAATAACTGGGGTAGGGACGTGCCTGGTGGTCCATTGGTTAAGACACTGCACTTCCACCACAGGGAGCCTGGGTTCAGTCCCTGATGGGGGAAGTAAGATCACCCGTGCCGCATGGTGCAGCCAAAATACAGGGGGGAAAAGTGGAGTACGTATGAGCCAGAGCAGCTTCACGAGAAGGCAGGACAAAGCAGACACAATCAGGGGAAAGAAAGTGGCAGCAGAAATGGCTTTTGCCGTCAAAATAAGTGAGTGCTTGGACTCGGCCTCCACTTTTGCCGGCGGTTGGCATGGGCGGACGCGTCTGTGTGCCTGTCACCTTGCTGCCTGTCTTCTGCATACACAGGCACATCCAGGACAGAGGGGCATGCCCACCCTCACCAGCACCGGGGTTCCCTCATGGGCAAACTCTTCATTCTGAGGCCGAAACAAAAAAAGAACGGCACATACCTCACCCTAAAGGCGGAGTCCAGCCATCTCGTGCACCCTTTAAAATGCAAGCGATATCTTACAACAGTTTTTCTAAAACATTTTCCATAGAAGACTTTTTCCTTGGGATATTTATAGTTGTTAGATTACCTGACTGTTCCCAGGACAATTATAATTGGAAGACAAGGTTAATGAAGGTCAAACAATCTTTTAAAAAGCTATCTGATTTCTGGAAACCTTTATGATGTAAGAGGGAAGCATAATTTGCATATTTTCTCAAACATATTTGAACAAAATATCCTTCTCTTCACAGAATATATCAAGAGACTAATATTATGAGGTACATATATTTTTAATTATATTAAGGCATCTGAAACCAAGAGTACAAACACAGTTATTTAATTTCTATAGATACCATATTAGGCTATTATAAAGGGTGAATTTAATAATACTACAACCTTACTTCTAGCTGTAACATCTTTGGATAACTGCCCCTAGAGTGCATTATTTACTCCTTGAACACATAAGCTGAAAGGTAAGCCTTGGCACCAGTATTTCTGAACTTTTCAATTCTTAATATTGAAGGACTTCATATTTCTATTTATGTCTAAATGGTAGTAACAGTCATACAGCTATGTAGATATAGTTATTCCAAATGATCTTTCAGATCTCTATGTGAGTGTAAAAGAGAACAAGACTGATTTATGCATCCAAGCATTGATGCCTTCTTATTCATTTCAAGACCTTGTACCACAGTCTGTGGAGCCTGTGCCTTTAGGAACTTTGTGAGTTTTCAGAATAAATTATACCAGATAACTAACTAAAAATATAGGAAGCTAGTCATAGGTCTTTTATTTTAAATATAAGACACATTAAAATAGGATTCTGGAGAAGGAACAGGTGGCTTCTGGCTGTGGTTTTATGAGGCTTTTGACCGGGGCCCTGTTGAACAGATGGAATTTGAGCCTGCAGACCTTAGTGTGGGTGAGCCCCAGCCTAGCCAGAAGAAATGCCTAGGGAGAGAAAAAGGAAGAAAAAGATGAACTGTGGTAAGTCCCCTACATACAAATAAGTTCTGTTCTAAGAGTGCATTTGTAAGTCTAAATTGTTCGTAAGTCTTAACAGCTAGCCTAGGTCCCCAACTAACACAATCGGCTATATAGTACTGTACTATAATAGGTTTATACTACTTTTCACACAGATGACACATAAAAAAACAAAAAATAAACATTTTTAATCTTACAGTCCAGTACCTTGAAAAACACAGCAGTGCAGTACAACAGCTGGCATACAGGGGCTGGTATCAAGTGAACAGGCAAGAAGTTGCTGATGGGAGGAGGGAGAGGAGGCACGAGATGGCAGAGCTGAAGGATCGTCAGCAACAGGAGATGGAGAGCAGACTGCAGTTTCTCTCATGCCGGATGTTGATGGCATGGGTTCTGGTTCCTTGCTAGAACCAGAAGCACATTCACATCTCTGAAAGTTCACAACTTGAAGGTTTGCGTGTTGGGGGCTTCCTGTATAGGTTGGCTGGAGTGGGAGGTGAAGCATAGAAAGACTGAATAAGGGGAAATTGACAGAGGGCCTGGCTGGGGTGATCCTGAAAGCCAGTCAAGAGTTAACAGGCAACCAGAGGCTCCTGAAGATTTGTGAATGAAAAGTCATGTGATCCCAGCCATGGTTCATAGAAGCGTGGGCCTCAAGAAGTGATGTGGATGAGACTCGTTCTTCATTCAGAAACCAGAGATGAACACAATAATAGTGATGATCTGGCACCGAGCGACGGTTACCATCAGCATTGTTGGGCTCAGTCAGAAATGAGTCCTAGCTCTTAAGTCTTAGAATTCTACTTTTATGGGCAGCAAAGCTTTAGCGCTATGTGTTTGCTTCTTCCCTCATGGATAGAAGCTTCTGTGCGTAAGCGCACTGTCTTAAGCTGCATCACAAGGCACAGCTCCTGCAACCTTTTAAGATAAATGAGACTGAAGAGAAAACTGAAACAGCACAGGAGGGCCACCAAGTCTCCATCACGGTGTATCCTGTACCAACACCCAATATGCAGCAACATCAGAAATCATCTGCCTAGCCGCTCTTGAAAAACAAAACAGAATAAAACTGGTGAGACATGTATCCATTCTGGCTCTCAAAACGTTTTGTTTTTGTTTTTGTTTTTTCTGTACTTTGCCGGATGCCACTTCTTCTGTACAGGACCAAAAATATTTGCTTCCTCCCCTATTATTCTGTCTAAAACCCTCTTTACTGAGAAAGTTGTTTTCATTAGGGCTTTGACATTATTTTCCAATAGTCCTCAGCTGTAGTGTCTGTTTCAAGTTCAAGTTGCCTTCTGTGAAGTTTTGCAACCTCCAATCTTCTCCTTCCAAACTAGATTTACCCCTATTACGTGTCATCAGTGGCAAGAGCTTTTCACTCCGGGAACTGGGTTCTCTGCTGCTCCCAGCATTGTGCACACAGTGTGGGGGAGAGGCATCTGATACTAATCTTCCATGGAGGAAAATCACCTTCTGATTGATGTCCTAACAGAGAACCAGGTCATCTACTGGGCATGAGGCTGCTTCTGCTCAGACAATAATAACCAACCCCCTGACTGCAGGTGTGCAGTGAGTGCTTTGACATTCAAGTTTATTATTCGATTTGTTTTGTTTCACTGCTTTATTCCATATTCCTCTCCCTGTTGTTACAGGAGGAGAGGAAGTCAGATACTGAGAAAACAGGAGGGGATGTAAATCTGAAGAGGGGTGAGCCCTGAAACTGGGATTTGATGAACAGTCAAGGAGCAAACACAGCAGGCATTCATGATACTGTGTATACCGCTGATGCACTGGCCAGACTGATTGGGCTAGATAGCATCCTGTTGGAAAAGAGTTGCTTTTTGAATGTTCAAGGCCTCACTTCTTCAGAGTCTGGTGCAAACAGGGGATGGCGGGGGTGGCGGTGGGGGGGCGGTGCTCATGTGGGGGTAGGGAAGGAGAAGATGACACAGAATATAAAGATCCTGGAATTAGAAATAGGACAGCTTATTGTGAAATTTGGTGGTGGGGGGTGGGTGGCCATGTTGTGCAGCATGTGGGGTCGTAGTTCCCCGACTAGGGATCAAACCCACACCCCTTGCACTGGAAGCACAGAGTTTTAACCACGGGGCTGCCAGGGAAGTCCCTATTGTGATGTTTTGAATCATGTTTCTTGTTAAGAGATCCAACATCCCCATAGGAATGGTCCAATAAAACAGATCTGGTTAAATATGGGGATGAAGTAGGGCCTTATTGCTCCCTCTGTACCCCAAAGGGTTTTATTGTGTTAACAGCTTGGAAACCACTGCTGTTTGTGTTGCCATAATGCTCTCATAAGACTCCCACCTTCTTGTAACTGGATTTCTTTGCAGACAGAGTTTGCAGCTGCTTCTCCTGGGTTCTCCAGCAAGTAAGTCAGTAGGCACTGCTGTCTGTGCACAAATGTCATCTCCCTTTTGCATCAAATACCTCAGCTCACTGGAGAAGCAAATGGCAACCCACTCCAGTATTCTTGCCTGGAGAATCCCATGGACGGAGGAGCCTGGTGGGCTACAGTCCATGGGGTTGCAAGAGTCGGACACAACTGAGCGACTAAACCACCACCGACACCTTAGCTCATACAGGATTCACAGTTCCTTGAAGAAATGAGTGTGTGGGCCCTCCTATGGGCTTCCCTGGTGGCTCAGCAGGTAAAGAATGCACCTACAATGCAGGAGACACCAGAGACTCAGGTCTGATCTCTGGGTCGGCAAGGTCCCCCGGAGGAAGAAATGGCAGCCCACTCCAGCATTCTTACCTGGAGAATCCCAGGGACAGAGGAGCCTGGCGGGCTGCAGTCCACGGGGTCGCAGGCAGTCAGACACGACTAAGCACAGACACACCCTGCTATTACAGG
The DNA here is from genome assembly GCF_023091745.1 of Budorcas taxicolor. NCBI lineage: Eukaryota > Metazoa > Chordata > Mammalia > Artiodactyla > Bovidae > Budorcas > Budorcas taxicolor. The sequence goes on along the minus strand of NC_068910.1, from coordinate 50,814,269 downwards.
GTGACGGGAAGAAACATCAGGTATATAGTGCCATCTGAATCGTATATATCTGGCCCATGAGTTGTTTCTAAGCTGATGAAAAACAGAAAAAAAAAAATTTTTTTTAAGAAATGAGACAATCACCTATCTTTTTCAAGTGTTCAAAATTTGTCTCCAAGGAGGAGGCCACATTTTCCAATGAAACTCACGAGCCAATTTCATCCTTTTCAAAAGAGAGAGGACTTACTTAAAGTGCTTAATGGTAATGTAATAGAGAGCAATGGCCTGAGACTGAAAAATGCAGCAATTTGAATTGGACATTAAGAAAAATTTCACCAGAAGCAAGGGCAATTATACAATGAAATAATTTCCTAAGGGAGAAACAGTGAGACGCTGTTAAAAAGAGTTGTTTAAAAGAGTAGATTAAAAAAAAAAAACACTTGCAGCTGAGGCTGCTGGAAGATGGTTTTATGATTTATTGCTTTACTGTGGCCACACGCCACCCTCTCTGGAGATTTCCCAGGCTCAGCTAGCTTACCTTCCATTAACGAAGGATCTGCACGGTGCCCAAGGACTATGATGTCTGTATTCTGTTTTTTTATGCAAAAATGTAGACTTGTAAATGGAATACCCATGAAAGAGGCAAGAACCTAGAAGGCTCTAGTTGTTCAAAATCTACTCTGTGTCAGCATCCTAGGGTATTTTACACACACACACACATATAAGTACATACATCTCTCTCTCCCTTTGTCCCTCTCTCTCCCCACCCCCAATCTTATTTAAACCTTCTGCAACTAACTGGTTGATCTGTTCAAACTGGTGGCCATTAGGTATTACTGGCCATGAGGATACATGACATGATTATTTCTTCACACAAACTGCTACATGTGCAGAATAGGGTAGATAAAAGCATCCTTTACCTGAGCTCAGGAGCCTTGCTTTTGAATCCTAGCTCCATGATCAAGCACCCTCAGAAACTAACATCTGGGTCTTGCTTGTACAGTTCTCTAATCATTGCTATTCCTTTCTTTCATCATCTGTTCCCTCCCTTATCAGGATCAGTGATTTCCTAGCCAGTGTACATAGGGATTTAACACTAGTTATCAACTTACCAGCAAGGATAGGAAGAGACGGCATCTGCTGAGAGGGAGAAGGGATCCCACGGAGATTCCCAGCCAAGTGCTGGGAAGGAGCCACTTCCATGCCCTCCAAAGGTTCAGAGGGGCCTGCAGAACCAACATCCCCTGGCCCTTCTATCAGAATGCCCCTATGCCACATTCCAGGGTTTCTGGTTTTCTCATCCAGAGACTATAGCATTGCAGACCTATTCAACTGAACGTTCAGTATCTCTGGAGCTCTGAAATTATGAGGTGTTTGCTGCTCAGCTGTGTCCCCTCTCCTACTGCAGAAGTTGGAAGCCTTTTTATGGACTCCCAGAGAGGCCCTCTGGCTCTCATCCTTAAGACCTGTGAATGGTCTCTGGTTCTTTGTTAGCCTCCTTGCAGGGTGAAGATACCACTTAGCAATACCTCTAGCCACCTCACCTCTCTGCTGCCCTGTAGACATTTTCTCCTAGGGCCTTTCATATGCTTGAGCTTTCATCCTTACAAGGGCATCTTCCCCATAGTGAGGCTTGACCCCATCACCACCAGTGCAATATTCAGCAAGGCAACCACGTGCCAAGGAACTCAGAATGGCATCTTATATCCACTGTTGGCGCCATCTGTATTAGTTCAAGTCTCTGAAAAGCAGATGCCAAGATGGAATTAGACTTTTTAGAGACGTAGGAGGAAAACTCAGTAAGGAGAAATGTATAGGGAGCTCCAGAAAGCCATCAGAGTCATTTGACCTGATGCAAGTCTGACATCTGTGTAGGAGATAGAAAAAGGCTTAGAATTCAGAGCAATTCAAGAAAGTTGCAGCAAGACCTATAGAGAGTTCTCAAGTCAAAGTCTCTGTCAGAGACCCACACGTCTAGAGAGTGAGCCTACTTTAGCATCTCTGCTGAGCTCATGAAGGTCTTGGGCAGCATGTTGGCCTTGGTGGAAAGGTAGTCATAATTTTTAGAGTCCCCACTGTCAGAGACACGAGAAGTGCATTCCCCTGGCTGCCATACAGAGGGACCCAGAGTCCTTTCAGCTTGAGAAGTCAGCCTTCTGTATGGCTAAGTCCTCTGTATCCAGTCAGTGGATAAGAAGTGTGAGAAGGGACATATCCCTCTGCTCATGTGTATGCACTTCACTGCATGGAAAGTCTGAGAAATGTGGGCCTGGTTGGGGACCACTTAACAGCAAGAAGTCTACAGTATGAAAAAGGAAATGCAAGCCTTTGATGGACAGTGGGTCCTTCCTGCTACGAGAATAAATAAAAGTGGAATGGAAATGTTGTTACTCTGATGGGATGAATGATGAAAAGAGAAAGAAAAACACTATGAGAAAGGGAAACTTCCCCAGCGGTAAAGTGGCTAAGACTCCATATTCCCAATGCAAGGGGCCTTGGGTTCCACTCAGGTTGGGGAACTAGATCCCACGTCCACAACTAAAGATCCCACATGCTGCAACAGAGATCAAAGATCCCACGTGTCACAAGTGAGACCTGGCAGAGCCAAATAAATAAATAAAAATAAACACAAACAATAACAACAACAATATTAGAAAGGAAAAATGGGGCCTAACTATAAACAAAAAAAATATTGTGGATGCTTTGAACAACTTTGTGCCAATAAATTTGAAAAATGGATACCATATTTGCAAAATATTGATTACCAAGAATGACAAAAAGTAAATGCAAAACCTGAATGACCTAACAGATTAAAATAATTTACAGTAAAGATATTCTAATCTGGAAATACCAGTCTCAGAAATGTTTACAAGGGAGTCCCACTAAGCCATTTTATGTGTTCTAATAGATTTTTCTTAAGGCCACCCCCAAAACAGCAGATAAGTGCTAAAGCCATGAAATCAGAACAAAACAAGGAAAGAATAAAGACAGTCAAATCATAGTTCAAACTCATTCTTGAAAACAGATGCAAAATATTTACATATTAACAAATGCAGGGCTTTCCTAGTGGTTCAGTGATAAAGAATCCTCCTGCGATGCAGGAGATGCGGGTTTGATGGCTGGGTCAGGAAGATCCCCTGGAGGAGGAAATGGGAACCCAATCCAGTATTCTTGCCTGGAAAACTCCATGGACAGAAGAGTCTGGTGGGCTACAGTCCACGGGGTGGCAAAGAGTCAGACACAACTGAGCAACTGAACAACGCTGACAAATGCGACCCAGCAACATGTACATGTGCGATCTCATGAGAAGAAACCAAGCCTGCTGACATCTTGATCTTAGGCTGGAAGGCTTCAGAACTATGAGAAAATAAAATTCTGTTGTTTAAACCACCTCACAGGTAGTATTTTATTGTGGCAGCCTAGCAGACTCACTACATCAATTCTCCACATATTAAACAACTCAAACTTATTATAAACAATGTGTCAACCTATTCTAAAGGAATTTCAAAAGTCTATCCTAAAGTTCACATGGAACAGCAAACAGCTAAGAACATCAAATAAATATGGAAGAACAAGATGAGAATGCTGCCCAGTCAAATATCAAGGCATTTTATAAAGATATACAGTTAACATTTCATGGTTTTAGCACACCAATAAATTAATATATCCCTTGGAATAAAATAAAGGGCCTAGACACAAAGACATCCACAAATAAAAATAATGACACATAAACAGTGGGAAAATGATACTTTATCCAATAATAGGAATGAGTTAATATGCAGTCTCTATGAAAAAATAAAATTAAATATTTTATCTCACAAAGCATAGAGAAATAACATTTAAAGTAGCTGAAAATCCTAAATGAGGTAAGTGATGGATATGTTAATTACCTTGTCAAGGAACAGTCTTTCATTATGGATACACATATCAAATCACCATGCTGATACTTTATCTTGTAGTTTTATTATTCAATTATACCTCAGTAAAGCTGAAAAATTCTAAATACAAAATACAAAGCTGTAAGATATTAGGAGACGCTACAGAAGAACATCTCATGTCCTCAGGTTATATATTGACTTTTTTAATGAAGATACAATAATCACAATAAACAAAAAGTATTAGTAAATTTCATTACCATAAAATTCAAGATGACTCTAAAGAAATGTCACCATGACAAGGTGAAAGGAAAAGCTACTGACTAAAAGATATTGTATACATTCAAAATGTATAAAGAATACGTATAAAGCTATAAAAAAAGACATACAACCCAATGTAAAAATAAAGAACTGAACTGAATAATCAATTTACAGAAGAGTAAACCTAAATGGTTCGATACACATATTGAAATAAAGGCTCAATATAACTAGTGTTCAGGAAATAAATTTAAAATTCCATATAACATTTTACTTTCCACCACATAAGCAACAGTACATGAACCAATAACTTCAGGATGTTCAAGCTGGATTTAGAAAAGGCAGAGGAACCAAAGATCAAATTGTCAACATCTGTTGGATAATAGAAAAAGCCAGGGATTTCCAAACATCTACTTCTGCTTCACTGACTATACTGAAAGCATGGACTGTGTGGATCACAATAAACTCTGGAAAATTTTTCAAGAAATGGGAATCCCAACCAAATTACCTGCCTCCTGAGAAATCTGTGTGTGGGTCAAGAAGAAACAGTTAGAAAGGGACATGGAATAACGGACTAGTTCCAAATTAGAAAAGGAGTACGTCAAGGCTGTATATTGTCACCCTGCTTATTTAACTTATATGCAGAGTACATCATGAGAAACGCTGGGCTGGAGGAAGCACAAGCCGGAATCAAGATTGCTGGGAGAAATATCAATAACCTCAGATAAGCAGATGACAGCACTAAGGCAGAAAGTGAAGAGGAATTACCTCTTGATGAAAGTGAAAGAGGAGAGTGAAAAAGTTGGCTTAAAATGCAACATTCAGAAAACTAAGATCATGGCATACAGTCCCATCACTTCATGGCAAATAGATGGGGAAACAATGGAAACAATAACAGACTTTATTTTCTTGGGCTCCAAAATCACTGCAGATGGTAACTGCAGCCATGAAATTAAAAGATGCTTACTCCTTGGAAGAAAGGCTATGACCAACTTAGAGAGCATATTAAAAAACAGAGACATTACTTTGCCAACAAAGGCCCATCTAGTCAAAGCTATGGTAATTCCAGGAGTAATGTAGAGATGTGAAAGTTGGACCATAAAGAAAGCTGAGCACCAAAGAATAGATGCTTTTGAACTGTGGTGTTGGAAAAGACTCTTGAGAGTCTCTTGGACTGCAAGGAGATCGAACCAGTCAATCCTAAAGGAAACCAACCCTGAATATTCATTGGAAGGACTGATGCTGAAGCTGAAGCCCCAGTACTTTGGCCACCAGATGTGAAGAACTGACTCATTGGAAAAGACCCTGATGCTGGGAAAGATTGAAGACAGGAGAAGGGGACAACAGAAGATGAGGTGGTTGGATGGCATCACCAGCTCAATGGACATGAGTTTGAGCAACCTCTGGGAGTTGGTGATGGACAGGGAAGCCTGGCGTGCTGCACTCCATGGGGTCACAAAGAGTCGGAATGACTGAACAATTGAACTGAACTGAACTGACATGAGCAACTGAATTGAAATGACATAAGCAACAATGATCGAATGTAGCAACAGTTAAATATTAGGTGAGAATGAGAAGCTCTTGTCCACAACTGGGGGTGGCGGGTGGGACTGGTATGGAAGCCAGAACAATTGCTTTGATAAAGAAAGGAACATTATGCATTGAAGTTGGAAATAAGTCTATCTAGCATACAACAATACAACTTGTAGGAAAACGGCCCACAGTACCCTGTGCATAGGTAAACAAGAACACACAAGAATGACTGCCAGTTTTTAAAAAAGAGAAAAATTGGGGTCAGCCTGAATGCCTACTAGAATGGATGGATGCATTCATACAAAGGGGTAAGGGACGATGGTAACGATGAATGAACTAAAGCTGCACACCTCAGCATGAGAAAATCTCAGAGACAAGTCACTGACAGACAGGAAAGGAGAAAAGAAATACTTAGAATATAATACTTAAATAAACTTGAACACATTCAAAATAATACTGTGTACGGTTAATGAATATGGATAAAGCATAATTTTTAAATGTGCAATAAAATATGCATGTGAATAATATTAAATTTAGACTAGGCTTCATAATGGGAGGAAGAGGGTGAAGAATGGAAAGGGTATATTTATATAAGAAGCTTCAAATTGATCTGAAATAGGAAATAGGAAAGCAATGTAAAAACGACACCAAAAAATAGATGGTTAAAGACCTGGCTGCTTGCAAAATAGGCTCTCTGTATTTTCCTGAAAGCTTGAGATTTCAAGGTAAACATTATTTGAAGATACATAGGAAAAGGGGTTTTGTTGTCAGTTTACCACTTTAGCTCCAAGTTTGGTGAGTCTTAGTAACTGAGAAATAGTCTACATTTTTTTTCTTACAGACATTACAGTGTAGTAAAGGGTAAACATTTGGAAGTTTGATAGTTCATCCATGAGCATTGCTAACTTTTTTTTTCCCTCTTAGGAGAAATGTTAATGGGTTCATCTAAAATTTGGGTGTATGACTTTTCTGGCAGAGAAAGCAAAACTAAAGTTATATTAATGAAAGAAAACAAGTGTGTGTGTGTGTGAGTGTGCGTGCGTGTGTGTGAGTGTGTGTGTGTGTGTGTGTGAGAGAGAGAGAGAGGAGGAGAGGGAGGGGGAAAAGGGGAGTGAGGGAGAAGAAGGAGGGAGAGAGATCTCAAGTTGTGGATTATTTGCCAAGATAAGTCAAATCAAATTTCTCAGAATGTTTTGGACATTTGGGTAATTTTGGTACTTTGGTGTTTGTGAAAAGTGAAATCAAAGTGATAGTCACTCAGTCGTGTCCAACTCTGCAACCTCATGGACTGAAGCCCACCAGGCTCCTCTGTCCACAGAATTCTCCAGGCAAGAATACTAGAGTAGGCATCTATTCCATTCTCCAGCAGATCTTCCTAACCCAGGGATCAAACCTGGGTCTCTTGCATTGCAGGCAGATTTATTACTATCTGAGTCACCAGGGAAGCTTAGTTAAGTTCAAGTAATATTTCCTCCACAACAGACTGTTAGAAAATTGGGAAAAAGAGTACATCAAGGCTATATATTGTCACCCTACTTATTTAATTTATATGCAGAGTACATCATGCAAAATGCCAGGCTGGATGAAGCACAAGCTGGAATCAAGATCGCTGGGAGAAATATCAATAACCTCAGATATGCAGATGACAGCACCCTAATGACAGGAAGTGAAGAGGAGCTCAAGAGCCTCTTGATGAAGGTGAAAGAGGAGAGTGAAAAGCTAGCTTAAAACTCAACGTTCAAACAAGTATGATCATGGCATCTGGTCCCATCACTTCATGGCAAACAGGCAGGGATACAATGGAAACAGTGACAGACTTTATTTTCTTGGGCTCCAAGATCACTGTGGATAGTGACTGCAGCCATGAAATTAAAAGATGCTTGTTCCTTGGAAGAAAAGCTATGGCCAACCTAGAGAGCATAGTAAAAAGCAGACACATTACTTGACAACAAAGATCTGTATAGTCAAAGCTACGGTTTGCCCAGTAGTCATGTATGGATGTGAGAGTTGGACCATAAAGAAGGCTGAGCGCCAAGAATTGATGCTTTCAAACTGTGATGCTGGAAAAGACTCTTGAGACTCCTTTGGATTGCAAGGAGATCAAACCAGTCAATCCTAAAAGAAATCAACCCTGAATATTCATTGGAAGGACTGATGCTGAAGCTGAAGCTCCAATATTTTGACTAACTAAGGTGAAGAGTAGACTCATTAGAAAAGACCCTGATGCTGGGAAAGACTGAAGGCAGGAGGAAAAGAGGGCAATAGAAGATGAGACTGGTTGAATGGCATCATCAACTCAATGGACATGAGTTTGAGCAAACTTGGGGAGAGAGTGAAGTACAGGGAAATCTGGCATGCTGCAGTCCATGGGGGTCACACAAAGAGTCAGACACAACTGAGTGAATGAACAACAAAATTTCTATGACAGCTATAAAAAACACCGACAATACACTCATTGAATGCCAATACTATAGGCTAAGAGAAACAATAGATTAACCATATTTAGGATATTCTAGAAATATGAGGTCCTGATTGACTTTCCTGACACACCCAAATGTCTACTAGAGAAGCTGAATTGAAGGCCCTGGGTAATTTCTACAACTGCAGGCAAGTTAATAAAAGTTTGTGGCTCGAGTGTTCTCATCTCAGAAAGGTATTATTAAGCTTAAAAATTGTTTATTCTTCTCCTTTCCATGAGATTTTACACATCACTGTAACAGGAGGAAATCAGTGAATTGTAATCTCTTGCATCTAACAAGACAGCAGAGAGCATTTAAAGTTAGCAGAGGCCCCTGAGGGTGACTTTTGAAAGCTCACAGTGAGAGTATCAGGAGCAGAATCCAGATGTTCTAGCTTTCATCTTAGTAGTTATTCATTCTAAAATGAATTTACTTCATTATTTTTCCCCTGATGGAAAAAAAAATAACATCATCAGTCTCCACATTTTTTATTCACAATGCCCAAATTAAATTTTAAAAAGGCACGCAAGAATAATTTTTTAAAAAAAGAATAATCAGAGGGACTTCCCTGGTGGTCTGGAGGCTGACTCTGTGCTCTCAATGCAGGGGCCCAGGTTCAATCCTCAGTCAGGAAACTAGACCCCCCCCACCCCCATGCCACAACTAACAGTTCGCATGCTGCAACTAAAGCTCCTGTATGCCACAACTAAGACCCAGTACAGCCAAATAAATAAATAGATTTTTAAAAAGAATCATCAGATAGAAGCAAATCCAAAGATAAATAAGATACAGAACTGCATCAGTTCAGTTCAGTCACTCAGTTGTGTCCGACTCTTTTCCTTGGACTGCAGCACGTCAGTCCTCCCTGTCCGTCACCAACTCCTGAAGCTTGCTCAAACTCATGTCCATCAAGTTGGTGACACCATCCAACCATCTCATCCTCTGTTGTCCCCTTCTCCTCCTGCCTTCAATCTTTCCCAGCATCAGGGTCTTTTCCATGAGTCAGTTCTTCACATCAGGTGGCCAAAGTATTGGGGCTTCAACTTCAGCATCAGTCCTTCCAATGAATATTCAGGGTAGGTTTCCTTTAGGATTGACTGGTTTTCTCTCCTTGCTGTCCAAGGGACTCTCAAGAGTCTTCTCCAACACCACAGTTCAAAAGCATTAGTTCTTTGGCACTCAGATTTCTTTATGGTCCAACTCTCACATCCATACATGACTACTGGAAAAACCATAGCTTTGCCTAGAAGGACCTTTGTTGGTAAAGTTATGTCTCTGCTCTTTAATATGTTGTCTAGGTTGGTCATAGCTTTTCTTCTAAGGAGTAAGCGTCTTTTAATTTCATGGCTGCAGTGACCATCTTCAGTGATTTTGGAGCCCCAAAACATAAAGTCGGTCACTGTTTCCATGGTTTCCCATCTATTTGCTATTTGCTGGACGCCATGATCTTAGTTTTCTGAATGTTGAGTTTTAAGCCAACTTTTACACTCTCCTCTTTCACTTTTATCAAGAGGGTCTGTAGTTCTTTGCTTTCTGCCATAAGCATGGTATCATCTGCATATCTGAGCTTATTAATATTTCTCCCGGTAATCTTGATTCCAGCTTGTGCTTCATCCAGCCCAGCATTTCTCATGATGTACTCTGCATATAAGTTACATAAGCAGGATGGCAATATACAGCCTTGACGTACTCCTTTCCGAATTTGGAATCAGTCTGTTTTTTCATATCTGGTTCTAATTGTTGCATCTTGACCTGTATACAGATTTCTCAGGAGGCAAGTCAGGTGGTCTGGTATTTCCATCTCTTGAAGAATTTTCCACAGTCTGTTTTGATCCATGAAGTCAAAGGCTTTGGCATCATCAATAAATCAGAAGTAGATATTTTTCTGGAACTCTCTTGCTTTTTCTCTGATCCAATGGATGTTGGCAATTTGATCTCTGTTCCTCTGCCTTTTCTTAATCCAGCTTGAACACCTGGAAGTTCATGGTTCATGTACTATGGAAGCCTCACTTGAGCATTTTGAGTAATTTTGAGCATTACTTTGCTAGTGTGTGAGATGAGTGCAATTGTTTGGTAGTTTGAACATTCTTTGGCATTGCCTTTCTTTGGGATTGGAATGAAAACTGACCTTTACAGAAGTACATAGGGAAGTTTACAATGGCCACATAAGGAAGTTAGAAAAAAATAGATTTTTTAAATGCTGAAAAGATGAAGAATTTCAACTGAGATGCGAAATCACAGGAACAAATCAAATGGCATTCCAAAATAAAAGTGGTTATTCTGGAAAATATATACACTGCCTAATAACTGAGACTACTACATGGGTGGCGAGATATGCTGAGCAGAAGACAGAATTAGTGAACTCATGGACGGATAAGAATATATACTAAAATTAAAGCATACATGCACAAGAAGTATAGAAAGGGCAGGACAGCATAGGAAATGTGTAGGATGCTGATGGCCTGACACAGTAGTCCTAGAAGAAGAGGACTGAGAGATGTAATAATTAAACTGTCAAGATTTTCCCTAACGTGCTAAAAATTATAAACCCACAGTTTCAAGAAGTTCAGCAAAACCAAAGCAAAATTAATACAAAGAAGATGACACAATGTTTTGAGTTATTTGGCTGAGCTCAGATCAGTTTGATCAGCTGCTGGGTCAATGGGACCAGAAAGCATTAGCTAGGATGGATTTTTATCTGCTGCATGTGCTGGCTCAGCCTCCAGTAGGTTATCCCAATTATTCTCCAGGCAGCAAAGAGATGCCAGAAGAGGAAGAAGTTAGGCTCAGAACTGACACCCTTCCATCTCATTCTATTGGGTTGGCCAGAAACTGTGTTCGGGTTTTCCCAAAACACTTCATGGAAAAATCCGATTGAACTCTGGCCAACCCAATAATAAGCAAAGCAAAACACAAGGCCCAACCAGATTAAAGAAGGGAAGAAACAGTCTTCAACTCTTGATGAGATGAACTGCAAAGTTTCATCATGTGGCATATAGATATAGAGAGGAGCGTAATTGCAGACAATTTTGTAACAACCAGTCCATCCTAAAGGAGATCAGTCCTGGGTGTTCATTGGAAGGACTGATGCTAAAGCTGAAACTCCAGTACTTTGGCCACCTCAAGCGAAGAGTTGACTCAGTGGAAAAGACCCTGATGCTGGGAGGGATGGGGGCAGGAAGAGAAGGGGACAACAGAAGATGAGATGGCTGGATAGCATCACTGACTCGATGGACTTGAGTTTGAGTAAACTCCCGTAGTTGGTGATGGACAGGGAGGCCTGGCATGCTGCAATTCATGGGGTCACAAAGAGTCAGACACGACTGAGCGACTGAACTGAACTGAACTGAACGGATTGATACTTCTCCAGAAAACCCAGAACTCTTTGCATACACATACCACTTCTTCTAATCTGAGATTGTAGATTTTATGTAGGTTAGACTTCATGAATGAGAAAAATTGAAGAAAAAGGATGCCATGTTATCTATTTAAGATTACAATGAGTGATGGCAGCTTCACTCTGTCTTCCAAATGCCTGTGCAAAACCAACTATTACAGGGATTTCTCTGGTGTTTCACTGGTTAAGACTCTGAGATCCCAACGCCAGGGGCCTGGGTTTGATCTCCAGTCAGGGAACAAGAGCCCCCATGCACAGTTAAGTTAAAAAAAAAGAAATCTATTACAAAGTTCTGTATGAGCCATTACACTGCCACCCTAAATATGTCTTAAAATATGCTTTATTTGGCCCTTAAAATGTTTTCAAGGTTTTGTACGAGTTACTAGCTTTCAAGTAAAGTTCAAACTCGCACCTTCTCTGGCCCATCAGGAGAGCCACAGCACTGGGCCCCTGACGCTTCACTTTAGCAGCAGAGGAACAGAAGGTTTCCCCCAGCCTGCCTCCCACACCAACACTCCCTACCACCTCGCCCACAGCCAGCTTCCAGCATCTAGGTTACCTTCCCGGCCTTTGGAAGAATCAGGCTCTGTAACTTCTTGCCCTATGCCAAAGGCTTGAATCTGTTGTTAATTAATTTATAGCTACCAATATTAGGCTGGAAAACTAGCTTGTATATTTATCTTAGTGTAGAAGAACACAAGAACAAATTATCTTTTCAGTTTAGTTCAGTTGCTGAGTTGTGTCCGACTCTTTGCGACCCCATGAATCGCAGCACGCCAGGCCTCCCTGTCCATCACCATCTCCCGGAGTTCACTCAGACTCACGTCCATTGAGTCCGTGAGGCCATCCAGCCATCTCATCCTGGGTCGTCCCCTTCTCCTCCTGCCCCCAATCCCTCCCAGCATCAGAGTCTTTTCCAATAAGTCAACTCTTCACATGAGGTGGCCAAAGTACTGGAGTTTCAGCTTTAGCATCATTCCTTCCAAGGAAATCCCAGGGCTGATCTCCTTCAGAATGGACTGGTTGGATCTCCTTGCAGTCCAAGGGACTCTCAAGAGTCTTCTCCAACACCACAGTTCAAAAGCATCAATTCTTCGGCGCTCAGCTTTCTTCACAGTCCAACTCTCACATCCATACATGACTACTGGAAAAACCATAGCCTTGACTGGACAGACCTTAGTCGGCAAAGTAATGTCTCTGCTTTTCAATATGCTATCTAGGCTGCTCATAACTTTTCTTCCAAGGAGTAAGCATCATTTAATTTCATGGCTGCAATCATCATCTGCAGTGATTTTGGACCCCCCCAAAATAAAGTCTGACACTGTTTCCACTGTTTCCCCATCTATTTCCCATGAAGTGATGGGACCGGATGCCATGATCTTCGTTTTCTGAATGTTGAGCTTTAAGTCAACTTTTTCACTCTCCTCTTTCACTTTCATCAAGAGGCTTTTTAGTTCCTCTTTACTTTCTGCCATAAGGGTGGTGTCATCTGCATATCTGAGGTTATTGATATTTCTCCCAGCAATCTTGATTCCAGCTTGTGCTTCTTCCAGCCCAGCGTTTCTCATGATGTACTCTGCATAGAAGTTAAATAAGCAGGGTGACAATATATAGCCTTGACGAACGTCTTTTCCTATTTGGAACCAGTCTGTTGTTCCATGTCCAGTTCAAACTGTTGCTTTCTGACCTGCATACAGATTTCTCAAGAGGCAGGTCAGGTGGTCTGGTATTCCCATCTCTTTCAAAATTTTCCACAGTTTATTGTGATCCACACAGTCAAAGGCTTTGGCATAGTCAATCAAGCAGAAATAGATGTTTTTCTGGAACTCTCTTGCTTTTTCAATGATCCAGGGATGTTGGCAATTTGATCTCTGGTTCCTCTGCCTTTTCTAAAACCAGCTTGAACATCTGGAAGTTCACGGTTCACATATTGCTGAAGCCTGGCTTGGAGAATTTTGAGCACTACTTTACTAGCATGTGAGATGAGTGCAATTGTGCGATAGTTTGAGCATTTTTGGCATTGCCTTTCTTTGGGATTGGAATGAAAACTGACCTTTTCCAGTCCCGTGGCCACTGCTGAGTTTTCCAAATTTGTTGGCATATTGAGTGAAGCACTTTCACAGCATCATCTTTCAGGATTTGAAACAGCTCAACTGGAATTCCATTACCTCCACTAGCTTTGTTCATAGTGATGCTTTCTAAGGCCCACTTGACTTCACATTCCAGGATGTCTGGCTCTAGATGAGTGATCACACCTTTGTGATTATCCAGGTCATGAAGATCTTTTTTGTACAGTTCTGTGTATTCTTGCCACCTCTTCTTAATATCTTCTGCTTCTGTTAGGTCCATACCATTTCTGCCCTTTATCGAGCCCATCTTTGCATGAAATGTTCCTTTGGTATCTCTAATTTTCTTGAAGAGATCTCTAGTCTTTCCCATTCTGTTCTTTTCCTCTATTTCTTTGCATTGATCGCTGAGGAAGGCTTTCTTATCTCTTCTTGCTATTCTCTGGAACTCTGCATTCAGATGCTTATATCTTTCCTTTTCTCATTTGCTTTTTGCTTCTCTTCTTTTCACAGCTATTTGTAAGGCCTCCCCAGACAGCCATTTTGCTTTTTTGCATTTCTTTTCCATGGGGATGGTCTTGATCCCTGTCTCCTGTACAATGTCACGAACCTCATTCTATAGTTCATCAGGCACTCTATCTATCAGATCTAGGCCCTTAAATCTATTTCTCACTTCCACTGTATAATCATAAGGGATTTGATTTAGGTCATACCTGAATGGCCTAGCGGTTTTCCCTACTTTCTTCAATTTGTGTCTGAATTTGGTAATAAGGAGTTCATGATCTGAGCCACAGTCAGCTCCTGGTCTTGTTTTTGTTGACTCTATAGAGCTTCTCCATCTTTGCCTGCAAAGAATATAATCAATCTGATTTCAGTGTTGACCATCTGGTGATGTCCATGAGTAGAGTCTTCTCTTGTGTTGTTGGAACAGGGTGTTTGCTATGACCAGTGCATTTTCTTGGCAAAACTCTATTAGTCTTTGCCCTGCTTCATTCCACATTCCAAGGCCAAATTTGCCTGTTACTCCAGGTGTTTCTTGACTTCCTACTTTAGCATTCCAGTCCCCTATCATGAAAAGGACATCTTTTTTGGGTGTTAGTTCTAAAAGATCTTGTAGGTCTTCATAGAACCGTTCAACTTCAGCTTCTTCAGCGTTACTGGTTGGGGCATAAACTTGGATTACCGTGATATTGAATGGTTTGCCTTGGAGATGAACAGAGATCATTCTGTCGTTTTTGAGATTGCATCCAAGTACTGCATTTCAGACTCTTTTGTTGACCATGATGGCTACTCCATTTCTTCTGAGGGATTCCTGCCCGCAGGAGTAGATACAATGGTCATCTGAGTTAAATTCACCCATTCCAGTCCATTTTAGTTCACTGATTGCTAGAATGTCGACGTTCCCTCTTGCCATCTCTTGTTTGACCACTTCCAATTTGCCTTGATTCATGGACCTGACATTCCAGGTTCCTTACAGCATTGGACCTTGCTTCTATCACCAGTCACATCCACAGCTGGGTATTGTTTTTGCTTTGGCTCCATCCCTTCATTCTTTCTAGAGTTATTTCTCCAGTGATCTCCAGTAGCATATTGGGCACCTAATGACCTGGGGAGTTCCTCTTTCAGGATCCTATCATTTTGCCTTTTCATACTGTTCATGGGGTTTTCAAGGAAAGAATACTGAAGTTGTTTGCCATTCCCTTCTCCAGTGGACCACATTCTGTCAGATCTCTCCGCCATGACCCGCCTATCTTGGGTTACCCCACAGGCATGGCTTAGTTTCATTGAGTTAGACAAGACTGTGGTCCTAGTGTGATTAGATTGACTAGTTTTCTGTGAGTATGGTTTCAGTGTGTCTGCCCTCTGATGCCCTGTTGCAATACCTACCATCTTACTTGGGTTTCTCTTACCTTGGGCATGGGGTATCTCTTCACAGCTGCTCCAGGAAAGTGCAGCCACTGCTCCTTACCTTGAATTGCCCCTCCCTAATCCAAGAAGAATTAGCAATGCTTTGAGCCCTCAAGTTGGGAATCTTATAAAAATGCTTATTCTGATTCAGCAGATCTGGCTGGGGTCTGAGATTCTACATGCAATTTTTAAAAATTGAAGTAGAGTTGATTTACAATATTCAGTTAGTTTCTAGTATGTAGAAAGTGATTCAGTTATACATATATATTCTTTTCCATATTCTTTTCTATACGGCTTATTACAGGATATTGAATATAGTTCCTGTGCTATCCAATAGGACCTTGTTGCTTATCCATTTTATACATAATAGTTTGTATCTACTAAACCCAAATTCCTAATTGATCCTTCCTCTGCCCCTTCCATCACCATAAGTTTGTTTCCTATGTCTGTGAGTCTGTTTCTGTTTTGTAAATAACTTCACCTGTGTCATATTTCAGATTCCACACATAAGTGATATCATCTGATATTTGTCTTTCTATTTCTGACTTACTTCACACTTAGTATGACAATGAGATTCTGCATTTCTAATAAGCTTCCTGGTGATGCTGTGGAACCCCACTGAGCTCCACTGTCAGAGACCTGCCACTTCCAATGCTCCAGGGCAAGTTTAAAAAGCTTTGCTCTCACAAAGACAAACAGCTGGATTGTCCAGAGAGAGGGCTGTTGAAAACTGGGGTGGGCAAGGGAAGAAAATTTCCCAAAATGAAGGGAAAATGTTTAGGTTTAGAAAAGAGTAGTTGGGTTTTGTGAGCCTTGGAATCAATAAGAACCTACTTATTTCCTTAGGGAGCCAGACTCACAGGAACTCTGATCAGGTGACCAGGGATGACCCAGGGTTCTCTTTTTCTTGGGGAGGAGGGGCAACTGTGAGGTATGTGGAACTTCTGCAACCAAGGATCACATTCATGCCCCCTGCAGTCGAAGCACAGAGTTTCAACCACTGGACCACCAGGGAAATCCCACCCAGAGTTCTGACACAGAGGACAGCGGTAGTGAAGCAGGCTTCATGGAAACACGATCTGTGCAGTCTCCAAGAAGCCCATACTTACAAGGACTTGCACTCGCTTTAAAATTCTGCTCTTGGGACTTCCCTGGTGATCTTGTGGTTAAGAATCCACTTGCCACTGCAAGGGACATGGGTTTGATCCCTAGTCTTGGAAGATCCCACATACCACAGAGCATCTAAGCCCATGAGCTGCAACTACTGAAGTCCGTGCAACAAAAAGAGTAGCCCTCCAACTACTGAAGCCCAAGTGCCTAGAGCCCGTGCTCTACAACTAGAGAAGCCACCGCAATGAAGAGCCCACATACTGCAACTAGAGAGGGCAGCTCCCACTTGCTGCAACAGAGAAAGCCCACACGCAATACTGAAGACCCAGCACAGCCAAAAATAAACATATACATAAATTGTTTTAACTTAAAAAATAAATAAAACTCTGCTCAATCTTGAAATTCTTAATAAATTTAAACAAGAAGTCCTGAATTTTCTTTTTTGCAGTGAGCCCTACAAATTATGTAGCTATTGCTTAGTAGCACTGAGATTTACCCCAAAAGATGCCCATTTAAGAAGCAGGGGGCAGCTGAGAATTCTATCACTGAATTTGGAATTTGCAAGTAACAGATACCCACTACTACATATAAAACAAGTAAACAAGGTCCTACTGTATACCACAGGGAACTCTGTTTAACATCTTGTAATAAACCATAATGAAAAAGAATACACATATTTATATTGTTCAGTCACCAGTCATGTCTGACTCTTTGCGAGCCCATGGACTGCAGCACACTAGGCTTCCCTATCTTTCACTATCTCCCTGAGTTTACTCAAACTCATGTCCATTGAGTCACTGATGCCATCCAATCATCTCGTCCTCTGTTGCCCCCTTCTCCATGTATAACTGAATCACTTTGTTATATACCTGAAAAACTGTAAATCAACTCTTTTTCAACAAACAATTTTAAAAAAAGAAGAAGAAGAAGAAGCAGAGGGAAGCTATCTACCTTGGAGGCAACTCTTGAGTTCAGATAAGGAGCATTTAAGAGACAATTATAATGACTTTATCTCTAAACTCATCTACCCCTACACCCTCATTTCATTCAACAATTTTTGGCAGAAAAAGGGAAAAAATTTCCCCAGAAAAAGAGAATCCTCAAACATGACTGAGTTTGAATCTCTTGTCACCCAGGGAAGTATAGGCTCAGACCTCCGTCTAATTTGATATAAATAAATACTGAGACCTTTTTTAAACCCTGGATGGCAGAACAAGGAACATAACCCCTGCACATGTTTCCAACAAGCCACTGATCTGATTAAGAATTTTACAGACAGCCATGAACAGTTATAAGTATGTAAACACCTAGCCAAAAGGAGGTCGCATCATGTCAGCTGAATTGATTGACTGTTAAATGGAGGGTAGCTTGTGATTACATCTATTCAACAGACTCTGTTGTAGCCACATTATCAAAGTGGTGTTGGCATGGGCCACGAGCCAAGAAGGGGTGTGAGCTGCAATACAGGGTTTGGGCGCGCTGGTGGTGTTCATTCAAATTGGATGCTGTCAGGCATCTTGAGTGATGAACTGAAACAGGAAGCAACTGACATTTGTTAAGATCTTTCAGGGGAAGCTGGAAGTGTGAATAAGAAGAGTTTGAAGAAGATCTTCATTAGTGGTGAGGTGATGCATCAAAGCTTGCAGGGGAGACTTTAATGTCCAGAGATCCAAGAAAATACATGTGTCAAAGATAGAAGTGAAGCCCACGTTGATTTTATTTTTTGTCCCTTTGACATCAATCACCTTGCTCATAGAAAATTAATCTCTCAGGGTTCAGCTATCCTGTATGGTTAGAAATTAAGACACAATTGAGCCTGTCTGTATAATCTAATAGGATCAAACTGCGCTTTTTTCTTTATAAATGGAGCAGATAATCTATTGAATACCCACCATTTGAACAACTCTCTGCTTTGTGCAAGGGGCTGTGAGAGAACAGAAAGATGAATCAGCCTTGAGTCCTGCAATCAAGAGTATATTTTTCAGAGACAGGATAAGACATGGACAAAAATGAGGAAAAAGTCGGGCCATGTGAAAGATACCATGAAAAATCTTTATAGCTACTGTGAATTCTGGAGCTTGATGACTACTCGGGAAGACTGGATGGGAGGGTTAGGGGCAAGTGGTTGGATGATGACACAGCCTTCTTGCTGGGCATTAAGGTATTGGTGGTAGAATGTAACTTCTCACTGTTAATGAGGAAGGCTATTCTTGGTACAAGAAGCAATTTACAGAAAGATGTGGAGACAGTGAAGAGTGAGCATATATGAAGACTTTTAGGGAAAATTCACAACCTAGAATGTGTAGTTCTGAAACACAGCATGGAATGAAGGACTGCAATAGAGAGAAAGTCCGAATCACTTGGGTGGTACTAATGCTTGCAACTGTCTTTGTTTATTTTTGGATGTCTTCTTCCAGCTGTGAATATTCTTATGTCCATATTAATTTCACAAAGGAAGACACTGTAGAGTTTGCCACTTTTAATGAACTTTTATTGGGAAACAGTTTTAGAGTGACAAAATTATTGCAAACATAATACAGAGTTCTTGAATATGTGTTACACTCAGTGTCCTCCATGATTAATATCCTCTGTGGCTATGGCACACTTATCCCAGTTAATGAAGTAGCATCGATACATTCTTATTCACTGAAGTTTACACTGTATTCCGATCTCCTTAGTTTTCACCTGTCTATTTTCTGTTCCAGGATCCTGTCAGGGGTACCACATTAATTTAGGAGTCATGTCTCCTGAGGTTCCTCTTGGTTGTAACAGTCCCTCTGTCTTGTCTTGCTTTTGATGACCTTTGCACGTTTGAAAACTGGTGCTCGGGCATTTTGAGGAATATGCTTCCAGTGAGGTTTTTCTGATGTCTTCCTCATAATTAGACTGGGGTTGTGGGCTTGGGGACGAGGGCACAAGGTAAAGTGTCAATTTCATCAAATTATCAAGTGCACATACAGGCCACATAACTTATTACCGTGGTGTTGACCTTTAGGGTCTGGCTGAGTAGTGTGTGTCAGGTTTATCCACAGTAAAGCTAGTCTCTCCTTTGCGGTGTTTCCGTGCTCTTTCCGGAAGTTGCTGTGCTCAGCTATGCTCCGCCTCCTTGGAAGCAGAGCTTCCACAGTCGACCATATTTGTGTGAGTGTGTTTCCAGGCATGGGATTTGGTTCCACCGGTCTCTGACTCTGTTCTAGCAGTAATGCCACGCTGTTCTGATTGCTGCAGTCTTACAGTAAGCCTCCATATCAGTGGCCGCGCTTCCATCTTTGCTCCTCACCAGTGTCTTGGTGCTCTGCCAAGGTTTTGTGCCTCTCCGTAAAACTTTGCAATCAGTTATCATTATCTACAAAATAGGGAGCATGCCGAATAAATAGATCATCTAAAATAGTGGAGGGATAGAAAGCCCAGAGATAAACCCATGCACCTACGGGCAACTTATTTTTGACAAGGGAGCAAAAACTTACAATGGAGAAAAGATAATCTCTTCACTAAGTGGTGCTGGGAAAACGTGACAGTTATGGGTAAAAGAATAAAATTAGAACACCTCCTAACACTATACATAAAAAAAAAAAACTCAAAATGGGTTAAAGACCTAAATGTAAGGCCAGAAACTCTAAAATTCTTCAAGGAAAACACAGGCAGAACACTCTGACATAAATCACAGCAAGATCCTCTATGATCCACCTCCTAGAGTAATGGGAATAAAATCAAAAATAAACAAATGAGACCTAATTAAACTTAAAAGCTTTCTGCACAGCAAAGGAAACTATAAATAAGGTGAAAAGACAACCCTTAGAATGGGAGAAAATACTAGCAAATGAAAAAACGAACAGAGCATTAATCTCCAAAATATACAAGCAGCTCATGCAACTCCGTATCAGAAAAATAAACAACCCAATCAAAAAATGGGCAAAGACCTCAATAGACATTTCTCCAAAGAAGTCATTAGTTAGATAGCTAATAAACACATGAAAAGGTGCTACAGAGTGAAATAAGTCAGAAGGAGAAAACCAAATACCGAAATTAATACATAGCTTAACAGAATCTAGAAAGATGATACTTAGGAACCTATCTGCAGGGCAGGAATAGAGACGCAGATACACAGAACAGACTTGTGAACACACACCAGGGATGAAAGAGAGAGTAACATGGAACCATACACATTACCATACGTAAACCAGAGAGCCAGTGGGAATTGGCTGTATGACACAGAGCTCAAACCCAGTGCTCTGTGACAACCTAGAGGGGTGAGATGGAAGGGGTGGGGGCGGGAGGGAGGTTCAAGAGAGAGGGAACACATGTATCCCTATGGCTGATGCATGTTGATGTATGGCAGAAACTGAGACGCTCTGCACTTCCCTGGTAGCTCAGGCAGAAAAGAATCTGCCTGCAACATGGGAGTTGTTTTTCAGTCTCTAAGTCATGTCCAGCTCTTTGCGATCTCATGGACTGCAGCACACCAGCCTTCCCTGTTCTTCACTGTCTCCTGGAGTTTGTTCAAACTCATGTCCATTGAATCAGTGGTGCCATCCAAATGTCTCATCCTCTGTCACCCTCTTCTCCTCCTGCTCTCAATCCTTCCCAGCATCAGGGTCTTTTCCCATGAGCTGGCATTCTGCATCAGGTGGCCAAAGTATTGGAGCTTCAGCATCAGTCCTTCCAATGAATATTCAGGGTTGGTTTTCTTTAGGATTGACTAGTTTGATCTCCTTCCAGTCCTAGGGACTGTCAAGAAAGCATATTCTCCAGCACCACAGTTCTAAAGTATCAATTCTTTGGTGCTCAGCTTTCTTTATAGTCCAACTCTCACATCCATGCATGACTACTGGAAAAACCATACTTTGGACTATACACACTTTTGTCAGCAAAGTAATATCTCTGCTTTTTAATACACTGTCTAGGTTTGTCATAGCTTTTCTTCCAAGGAGCCTCTTTTAATTTGATGGCTGCAGTCACCACTGGCAGTGATTTTGGAGCCCAAGTAAATAAAATCTATTACTCTTTCCTCATCTGTTCGCCATGAAGTGATGGAACCAGATGCCATGATCTTAGTTTTTTGAAGGCTGAGTTTTAAGCCATCCTTCACTTTCCTCTTTCCCCTTCATTCACTTTCCCCTTTCACCTTCATCAGGAGGCTCTTTAGTTCCTCTGGACTTTCTGCATTAGAGTGATATCATTTGCATATCTGAGGTTCTTGGTATTTCTCCTGGCAATCTTGATTCCAGCTTGTGATTCATCCAGCCCAGATTTTGCATGATGTAGTCTGTATGTAAGTTAAATAACCAGTGTGACAATGAGACCCAGGTTCAATCCCTGGATTGGGAAGATCCCCTAGAGAAGGGAATGGGGACCCACTCCAGTATTCTTGCCTGGAGAATTCCATGGACAGAGAAGCCTGGCAGGCTACAGTCCATAGGGTTGCAAAGAATCAGACATGACCGAGTGACTAACACATGGCAGAAAACCAACACAATAATGTAAGGCAGTTATCCTCCAATTAACAATAAACTGAAAGAAAATAATGGAAGCATCTGATAGTGATTTATGTCAGTGACTGGGGGCAGGGGCCTTGTTTTGCCGGTGTGATTAGGGCAGGTCTCCCTAGGAGAGGTCATTTGAGAGAACTGCATTAAGAGAAAGAGCAAGTCCTGTGGAATTCAAGGAAATAGAAATGCAATGAAGAAACTGAGGTGTGAAGGGCTCTGAATCAGGTCCAGTTTGCTTTCTTTCAGCAACTCCAAGGAGTCCAGTGTGGTCACTGTTAAGCTAGTTGGGGGAGAGTTTTAAGAGATGAAGTTGAATGAATTCAAGCATGGATTGATGAAGTGAGAATTTGAACATGAAGGTGATGATGGACAACTGGGGACAAAACAAGACAAGTGGGGTCAGAGGGACCCCGGGCAAGTGTTTGACAGAACCTGGGCAGAGATCCTAATCAATTCAGTTCAGTTCAGTTCAGCCGCTCAGTTGTGTCCAACTCGTTGTGACCCCATGAATCGCAGCATGCCAGGCCTCCCTGTCCATCATCAACTCCCGGAGTTTACCCAAACTCATGTCCATCGAGTCAGTGATGCTATCCAGCCATCTCATCCTCTGTCGTCCCCTTCTCCTCCTGCCCTCAATCCCTGCCAGCATCAGGGTCTTTTCCAATGAGTGAACTCTTTGCATGAAGTGGCCAAAGTATTGGAGTTTCAGCTTCAGCATCAGTCCTTCCAAAGAACACCCAGGACTGATCTCCTTTAGGATGGACTGGTTGGATCTCCTTGCAGTCCAAGGGACTCTCAAGAGTCTTCTCCAACACCACAGTTCAAAAGCATCAATTCTTTGGCACTCAGCTTTCTTCACAGGCCAACTCTCGCATCCATACATGACTACTGGAAAAACCATAGCCTTGACTAGACGGAATTTGTTGGCAAAGTAATGTCTCTGCTTTTCAATATGCTATCTAGGTTGGTCATAACTTTCCTTCCAAGGAGTAAGCGTCTTTTAATTTCATGGGTGCAATCACCATCTGCAGTGATTTTGGAGCCCCAAAAAATAAAGTCTGACACTGTTTCCACTGTTTCCCCATCTATTTCCCATGAAGTGATGGGACCAGATGCCATGATCTTCATTTTCTGAATGTTGAGCTTTAAGCCAACTTTTTGACTCTCCTCTTTCACTTTCATCAAGAGGCTTTTTAGTTCCTCTTCACTTTCTGCCATAAGGGTGGTGTCATCTGCATATCTGAGGTTATTGATGTATCTCCTGGCAATCTTGATTCCAGCTTGTGCTTCTTCCAGCCCTAATACTGGACTGAAATTCACATGCAACAGATCATTTTTTGCATTGAGTTCAAAAATTTTCCCCTTCTTTTTAACCTCTGAAGCAGTTGTATAAAGGTAGGCTAGAAAAGTAAAAGAAAATGATTCAGAGGATTTTGTACTTTCCAATATGAACCAAAGTTTCCAAGAACTGTAAACACCTTCCTCACTTATAGAAGTCAGATTAAAAGGCAAAACAGTGAGTGTCCATGGAGTCACAGACGTTTTTCATGATCTTGGATTTGCTTGTGAACAGTCCTCATCTTAAATTTCTTACTCCTATTTTCTCTCTCCCCCATCTTCTGTCTGTCTCTGTCTTTCTCCTTTCCTCTGTCTTCCCTCTCTATTCCCCTGTTTCTCTTAAATCCAGTTCTTTCATCTATCTATCTATCATCCATCTGTATCTAATGTGACCTAATTTAAGAACCTCGAAAGATAAATTTGTTGGCACTGCAGCATTACTTTGACCCGAGAAACTGTACATCAACAATGTAGTTATCTGCTATTCCCCAGATTCCTTCTGCCCCCTCTGTTTGCTCATGCTGCTGTATTTCCCCTAGATCATTTGCATCATGGCCCCACCCTGCAGAACACCTACCCATACCACTGCAGCCAGTTCGAATGCCATCTTCTGGACAATCACTTCTTGACAGTCAAAATGCTAGACAGGACTTTTGACCAGGGTAGTGCTGGATCTGAACTGGGCTTTGTGGAAATTACTGTGATGTGCCTATAGAATAATTTCAAGATAAAGAAGTACAACAGGAACAGTTCAGGTTCATAAAGCTCAGAAACCATTATTTCTGAAAGCCTCTGTGCCATTTCTCCCAACTCTCTGCCATTTTACACCTTTTCCCTAGTCATGTATTATCAGAGGCACAGGTGGTCAGTCATTTTATTTCTTAATGAGAACAAATGAGTCCTGGATGTTTGACGGGGGCTAGTTGAGTCCCCATGATGATGACAAAATCACTAGCTCGGTCTCTGGAGCTGAAAGAATACTATGTAAACAGGGCTATGAGTCACACATATTCAATTTAGGCAATTGCATTTGGACAAGTGATGATTCTATCTGGAAATGGGATCAGTCAGGAAGAAAAATAGACTTTGTGAGGCTGAACAAATAAGCTGCTCACCAAAAATTGAAATTTCTAGTTTCTCCCTGAGTTCTTAGATGAAGTTGTCCATGTCTTTGAAACTCTGGAGAGTTCTTCTCATTTCTTCCCCTTGTGTCAATAAGATGTACTCTGTGTGTGTGTGTGTGTGTGTGTGTGTGTGTGTGTGTGTGTGTGTGTATGTGCTCACCAAATGCCTACAATGATCCTGGTGTATTTGCTACAGAGCAGGAGGCATGGCAGTGTAGCTGTTGCTGCATTTATAAATCTATCCCGCAAGGCACAGGCTGCAAGACTCTCTCACTCACTCACTCCCTTTCTTCCTCCTTCCCCCCTTGATTTCTCAGTCTAAATCACAATGAACAATGATAATGAAATCTTCCTTGGCAAGCTAATTGCATTCCCTGAACCAAACAAGATAACACTAGGCTCCTTGGAACCACGAGTTAACTTACTTTATATTTTTATGTTTGTAAAAATATGATTTTTTCTTCCCCTGTTGCTCAATCACAGCTAATTGGAAATGTGCACCTCACGGCTGTTTATAAGGGCATACAGCCTTTGTTTCTGACCCAGACCATCGTCTAGTGCACTTTGTTACTAAGGCAGCGATTGGAGGGCGAGTCTCTCTCTTCAAAACTGTATTCAGCAGCAGCAGCAGCAGCCGTTATCGCTGTAGTGGTAGATGGAGCTGCAGTAGTAGTTGTCACAGTAACATAGATGACTGTGCCGCATGCCTGGTCCGTTGCTTCAGCCGTGTCCGACTCGTTGCGACCCCATGGACTGTAGCCCTCCAGGCTCCTCTGTCCATGGGATTTCCCAGGCAAGAATACTGGAGTGGGTTGCCACGCCCTCTTCCAAGAGATCTTCCCAGCTCAGGATCGAACTTGAGCCTCCTGCACTGGCAGGCAGATTCTTTACCACTGAGCCACCTGGGAGCCCTAAGCACTCAATATAAAGTATCTAATCTAACCATTCTTGTCATCTTACACAATAGACAGTATTATCCCCATTTTGGCAATGAGGGAGTTCAGAGTTTATAGGAGAAATGACTCATAAATATTAGATCCTGAATTCAACCCTAAGTCTATTCAGATTGTCATCTTTATCCCCCTGCCATATTGCCACTCAGAACCTTTTGAAGGAGAAGCTCTTACTTCTAATATATATTCATATATTAATTATTTTTTTCAGACAATATGATACTGAGAATGAGGATTGCTTTAGAATTTGATCACATCAATGACACTGTCTGCACTGAACAATGGAGCATGAAAGCTTGTAACATAGTGAGGAAAGAAAAACCCTGAAGTTGCTAAATGGAATTTAATGAACGTATATCGATTTCTACTAAATGCAAGGTATGCACTAAACAAAGGGTGATGAATTGGACCCAACCTTTGACTTCAAGCAGAGTTGAAGAGGTTCAGGCAAATAACCATAAGGTCACATTGTTAAACAGTGTTGTAATAAAGAGACATTAAAATGAATGAGGTTTGGCAGAAACCAACACAATAATAAAAGCAATTATCCTTCAATTAAAGATAAGTAAATTTAAAAAAAAATAAATGAGGTGATCAGGGAACCACAGACCATTTGCAAAAATTGGAACGCTGTATTTTGAACTGCAATGTTCTAGAAAATTGTAGGTTGACAATTGCATGAAATCATATCACCCTCTGTTTGCTACTACAATGATTTCTGTTAATGACATTAATATTGACTCAACAGATACACATTGGGTGCCACTTCAATGCCTACAAACCATGGCCTCCAGAGAGAAGAAAGATAGGAGAACCACACTGACTAGAACAGAATCAGCAGTTTACCACATTTTCCAGTTGATGGTCATGACCCATGACCATGAGTGCTTGAGGAACTCTGTTTTTGTTTGAGTAAATTTGACATCTCAATAGCCTGGTATTTAGAAATCTAAACTATTCATCTGCCAGTAAGATAGATAAGAGCTTGCACTATAAAAAACTGTGCTGCTTGAAACAGTGTGTCTGTTTCCCAGCAGTCTCCATAAAATCATTTTCCTCCAATACAACATATTGAAATAAGCCTGAAGCCAACCTCCTACTGGGAGACACAGCTATACTCAGAGCAGACATTTGCTCACTTTTGAACTTAGAGCTCATAACTGCTTTTTGTCAGACAATTTCAACTGTGCAGGACTTATGTGTGAACTTATGAATTTATGTGGCTGTTATGGGAATGATCCCATTCTTCTTTGTTATGCATGAACTCAGGAGGTCATGTAATCCAAACTAACTAGATTCAACGAGTGTTTGTAATTTTTTTAGCACCAAGTTAGGTGCTATGAAACGTAAAATAAGACCACTATCAAGATTCTCAAGAGTAAGTTAAGAAAAATTTTGGTAGCAGGTGGTATTAAATAGTTCCAGTTGCTCCCAATATGAATCCTGGTGCCACTCCTCCTGGTAAAGTATTTGACAGGTTCATTATGTTCCCCCAAAGATATGCTGAAGTCCAAACTCCCAGTGCCTAAGAATGTGACCTTGTTTGGAAATAGAGTCTTTGCAAACGTAAACAAATGAAGATGAGGTCATTGAGAATACACCCTAACCCAATAGGACTAGTATCCTTAAGAAGAGGGAGGGACTTCCCTAGTGAGCCACTGGTTAAGACTTTGCCTTCAAATGCAGGGGCTGTGGGTTCTATCCCTGGTCAAGGAACTAGACCCCACACACCTCATGGCCAAAAAAACAAAACATAAAAAAACAGAAACAACTATAACAGATGCAATAAAGACTTTAAAAAAAAAAACTAATCTACATCAAAAAAAAAAAAAGAGAGAGAGCGAGTGAGAGAAATCTTGGGACTTCCCTGGTGGTCCAGTGGCTAAGATTCCATGCTCCCAAAGCAGGGGGCCTGGGTTCAATCTCTGGTCAGGGAACTAGATCCTGCATGCCACAACTAAGAGTTTGCAGGCCGCAACTGAAAGACCCCACATGCTACAGCTAAGACCCAGCACAGCCTAAATAAATAAATATTTTTAAAAAAGAAAGACAGAAAAAGAAGAGGGAAATATCACACAGAGATGTGGGGGAAATGCCATGTGAAGACAGAAGCAGAGACTGGAGTGACGCATCTGCCAGTCAAGCTATGCCAAGGATTGCCAGCCTCCTCCAGACACTGACAAAGAGGCACAGAATCCCATTCTCCCTCAGAGCCCTTAATGGAACCAACTCTACCAACACCTAGGTTTTGGACTTCTGGCCTCCAGACCTATGAGAGAATGAATTTATGTTGTTTTAAGCCACCCGGTTTGTGGTACTTTGTTATGGCATCCCTAGGAAACCAATTAAATTTAAAAACAAAAACAAAAACCTCGGATACAATCTGAGAAAAGATGTTCATAACTGCTTTGGAAGCATGCCACCTGTGATCCCTGGGAGCAATCGAATTTGAGTGTATGCGTTTAGTAGACTGTCTCCATAGAGCTGACAACAGTTCCTCCCGTCCTTGTAAACAAATGCCACTCCTCACATCACGGGGTAGAGAGTACAGTTTTACCTTTCTTTGATCAACAGAATGCAGTGGAAGTGACATTCTGGGATTTCCAAACCCAGGCCTTACGAGGACAAGCAGCTTGTGCTTCTTCCCTTTTGGAGTGCAGCCTACAGACTCTAAGGAAATCCAAACTATAGAACCAGCTGATTCGAATACCTGAAAAGAGACCAAAAACAGGAATATTCCAGTTCTGTCTGAATTCTTAGCTGATTGGAGCCACTGAAGTAACCTCAGTCAGCATCACCAGGAACAATAGAACCACCTAGCTGAGCCCTCCCTGAATTACTGACCTACAGCCTTGCCATAGATAACAAATTGTGTTTGTTTCATTCTACCAAGTTTGGGGTGGTCTGTTAAGTGACAATGGATAACTGATACAATGCATATGAGTGTTGGGGGCTGGAGCACAAACAGAGGTGGCCAGCTGGCTAGATTACAGAGAATTAAGACAAAAATAAGTTGGAGGAAGATGGTGAACATTAAGAAAGTGAGATTAGAAATCTAGCACTGAATGTGAAGAAGTTAATTTGCTAAAAACAAGAAACGGATTCAAGTTGATCATTTCTAGGCCAGAGCAAGTTGGGTGTAAAGAGTCCATGACTGAGGAGTGATTGGTCATCTTCAATTTTTCTTTTAAACTGTTCAAAGGACTTTCTGATGCAGTTTAGTCTAAAGAGCATAAGCCAAACATGGGCCATCACTAGCTTCCCTACTTCTGTGCCCCTCAGCATAGATTTTTCTCTATTCATTTTTCTCTTCTTGGTCAAGACTCGTTTTATAGCAAAAAGTTCATTATGTCTTTTATAGATGACATAACCATTTTTAATAAATTGTCATAATTATTTAGTGCTCTCCTCTCTATACATGATAAGAGGACTCCAGTCTCACCCATATGATTCAGAAAATGCAAATTATAACAAGGATATTTTCCAGCTATATGATAGCCCACTTTTTGGTACAAAGAATGTTCAGACAAGAGCAACAGCAATGTCACATTCCTAGGCATTTTTTGTACAATGCTTTCTACACATCCTCAACTGATTCTTCCTCTCCCTTAGTCTCCTACAGAAAGAATGAAGAGGCTGAGCCAAAGTGGAGATGATGCCGAGTTGGGGAAGTGTCTGGTGGTGAAAGTAAAGCCTGATGCTGTATATAGAACAATACTGTCAGGCAGGCCCCACGGCTCAGTGAGGTGCATAGCACCAGGGACCTGAGTCATGTTTCCTGTTAGCTGGGAAGGAAAAAAACAGCATTCCTTGACCAAATTAGGAAGACTTCCCGTAGACACCAACCAGAAAGAGACAGGACATGCGCTCATCCTGTCTAGCCAATCATGTAACGCCAGCTACTCCTGTAACTGAGGCAAAGAACTGACTGTATATAAACCGCCATATCCCTTTGTTCGGGGTCCCTGTCAGATTCCACTGTGTCGGATGAGACTTGGACCCTAGCGCGCTAGAAATAAACTCCCTTCCTGCCTTTTTGCATTACTGTGGAGGACTTGCTTTCTCTCGGTCGGTTCAGAGATACGGGCTCGGTGCATAACAAATACTGCACAGGAACCTGCAATGAGAGGCCCAATGAAGCAAGGTAAACTAGACATGGTCAAACAGGAGATGGCAAAAGTGAACAAGATCATTCTAGGAATCAGTGAACTAAAACAGATGGAACTGGGCAATTAAATTATAGATGACCATTATATCAACTACTGTGGGCAAGAATCCTTTAGAAGAAATGGAATAGCCTTCCATTATTCAACAAAACAGCCTGAAATGCAGTACTTGAGTGCAACCTGAAAAATGACAGAATGATCTCAAATTGTTTCCAAGGCAAAGCATTCAACATCACGGTAATCCAAGTCTATGTCCCAACTACTAAGCTGAAGTTGAACAATTCTATGAAGGCTTCTAGAACAAACCTAAAAAAAAAAAAAAAAAAAAGATGTCCTTTTCATCAAAGAAGATTGGATGCAAAAGCAGGAAGTCAAGAGACACCTAAAGTAACAGGCAAGTTTTGCCTTGGAGTACAAAATGCAGGAGGGCAAAGGCTAACAGAGTTTTCCCAAGAGAACGCACTGGACATAGCAAACACCCTCTTCCAACAACATAAGAGGCAGCTCGACACATGGACATCACCAGATGGTCAATATTGAAATCAGATTGATTATACTCTTTGCAGTTGAAGATGGAGAATCTCTATACAGTCTACAAAAACAAGATCAGGAGCTGACTGTAACTCAGGTCATGAGCTCCTTATTGCAAATTCAGGCTTAAATTGAAGAAAGTACCAAAAACCTTTTCATACCATTCATGGGTTCTCAAGGCAAGAATACTGAAGTGGTTTGCCCTTCCCTTTTCCAGTGGACCACGTTTTGTCAGAACTCTCCACCATGACCCCCGTCCATCTTGGGTGGCCCTACAGGGCATGGCTCAGAGTTTCACTGAGTTAGACAAGGCTATGATCCAAGTGATCAGTTTGATTAGTTTTCTGTAATTGTGGTTTCCATTCTGTCTGCCCTCTGATGGATGAAGAGATAAGAGGCTTGTGGAAGCTTCCTGATGGGAGGTACTGTCTCTGGAGGAATCTGAGTCTTGTTCTCTTGGGCAGGGCCATGCTCAGTAAATCTTTAATCCAATTTTCTGTTGATGGGTGGGGCTGTGTTCCCTCCCTGTAGTTTGGCCTGAGGCCAAACTATGGTAGGGGTAATGGAAGTAACTTCTACCTCCTTCAAAAGGACTTATGCAGGGCCTATTGTATTCAGTCCCCCTGACTCCATGGCTTACTCCTTGGAAGAAAAGTTATGACCAACCTAGATAGTATATTAAAAAGCAGAAACATTACTTTGCCAACTAAGGTCCGTCTAGTCAAGGCTATGGTTTTTCCTGTGGTCATGTATGGATGTGAGAGTTGGACTCTGAAGAAGGCTGAGTGGTGAAGAATTGATGCTTTTGAACTGTGGTGTTGGAGAAGACTCTTGAGAGTCCCTTGGACTGCAAGGAGATCCAACCAGTCCATTCTGAAGGAGATCAGCCCTGGGATTTCTTTGGAAAGAATGATGCTAAAGCTGAAGCTCCACTACTTTGGCCACCTCATGCGAAGAGTTGATTCATTGGAAAAGACTCTGATGCTGGGAGGGATTGGGGGCAGGAGGAGAAGGGGACGACAGAGGATGAGATGGCTGGATGGCATCACCGACTCGATGGACATGAGTCTGAGTGAACTCTGGGAGTTGGTGATGGACAGGGAGGCCTGGTGTGCTGCGATTCATGAGGTCACAGAGTCGGACATGACAGAGCGACTGAACTGACTGACTGAACTGACCCCATGACAGGCCACTGTCAACCCACGCCTCTGCTGGAGATACCTGGACACTCACAGGCAACTCTGGCTCAGTCTCTTGTGGATGACTCCTCCTTTTTCCTGGGTCCTGGTGCACACAAGGTTTTGTCTGTGCCCTCCAAGAGTCTGTTTCTCTAGTCCTGTGGAAGTTATGTAATCAATCTTGGGCTCCAAAATCCCTGCAGATGGTGACTGCAGCCATGAAATTAAAAGATGCTTGCTCTTTGGAAGAAAAGCTATGACAAACCTAAACAGCATATTAAAAAAGCAGAGACATTACTTTACCAACAAGGATTCATATAATCAAAACTATGGTTTTTCCAGTCTGACTCTGTGCGACCCCATAGATGGCAGCCCAACAGGCTCCCCCGTCCCCGGGATTCTCCAGGCAAGAACACTGGAGTGGGTTGCCATTTCCTTCTCCAATGCAGGAAAGTGCAAAGTGAAAGTGAAGTCGCTCAGTCGTGTCCAACCCTTAGCGACTCCATGGACTGGAGCCTACCAGGCTCCTCCGTCCATGGGATTTTCTAGGCAAGAGTACTGGAGTGGCTTGCCATTGCCTTCGCCAACGGTTTTTTCAGTAGTCATGTATAAATGTGAGTTGACCATAAAGAAGGCTGAGCACTGAAGAATTAATGCTTTTGAACCGTGATATTGGAGAAGACTCTTGAGAGTCCCTTGGACGGCAAGGAGATCAAGCCAGTCAATTCCTAAAGGAAATCAGCCCTGAATATTCATTGGAAGAAGTGATGCAGAAGCTGAAGCTCCAACACTTTGGCCACCTGATGGAAAGAACTGACTCACTGATGCTAGGAAAGACTGAAGGCAGGAGGAGAAGGGGATGACAGAGGATGAGATGGTTGGATGGCATCACCAAGTCAATGGACATGAGTGTGAGCAAGCTCCAAGAGTTGATGATGGACAGGAAAGCCTGGCATGCCACAGTCCATGGGGTCACAAAGGGTTGGACATGACTGAGTGACTGAACTGAACTAGGGAAAACCACTAGGCCATTAAGGTATGATCTAAATCAAATCCTTTACAAATATAAAGTGGAAGTGACAATTAGATTTAAGGGATAAGATACATTAGACAGAGTATCTGAAGAACTATGGACAGAGATTTATAACACAGGACAGGAGGCAGTGACCAAAACCATCCCAAAGAAAAAAAAATGCAGGAAGGAAAAGTGGTTATCTGAGGATGCCTCATAAACAGTCAAGGAAAGAAGAAAGGCAAAAGTCAAAGGAGAAAGAGAAAAATATACCCAACCAAATGCAGAGTTCCAAGGAATAGCAAGAGAGATAAGAAAGCCTTCTTAAGTAAACAATGCAAAGAAATGGAGGAAAACAATAGAATGGGAAAGACTAGAGATCTCTTCAAGAACATCAGAGATACCAAGGGAACATTTCATGCCAAGATGGGCACAATAAAGGACAGAAACAGCAAGGACCTAACAGAAGCAGAAGATATTAAGAAGCAGTGGCAAGAATACACAGAAAAATCATAAGAAAAAGGTCTTAATGAGCAAGATAACCTCACCTAGAGCCATACATCCTGGAGTGTGAAGTCATGTGGGCCTTAGGAAGCATTACTATGAACAAAGTTAGTGGAGGTGATTCCAGCTGAGCTATTTCAAATCTAAAAAGGTGCTGCGAAAGTACACTCAATATGCCAGCATATCTGGAAAACTCAATAGTGGCCCCAGGACTGGAAAAGCTCAGTTCTCATTCCAATCCCAAAGAAGGGCAATCTCAAAGAATGTTCAAACTACCAAACAATTGCACTCATCTCACATGCTAGCAAGTGAATGCTCAAAACCCTTCAAGCTTGGTTTCAATAGTATGTGAATTGAGAACTTCCAGATGTACAAGTTGGATGTAGACTAGGCAGAGGAACCAGAAATCAAACTGCCAACATCTGTTGGATCACAGGAAAAGCAAGAGAATTCCAGAAAAACGTCTACTTCTGCTTCACTGACTAAAGTCTTTGGCTGTGTGAATCACAACAAACTGTGGAACATTCTTAAAGAGATGGGAATACCAGACCACCTTACTTGTCCCCTCAGAAATCTGTATACATGACAAGAAGCAACAGTTTGAACTGGACATGGAACAACAGACTGGTTCAAAATGGGGAAGGGAATACATCAAGGATGTATATTGTCATCCTGCTTGTTGAACTTATATACAGAGCACAACATGTGAAATGCTAGGCTACATGAATCACAAGCTGGAATCAAGATCTCCAGCAGAAATATCAGCAACCTCAGATATGCAGATAACACCACTCTCATGGCAGAAAGCAAAGAGGAACTAGAGAGTCTCTTGATGAAAGTGAAAGAGGAGAGAGGAAAAGCTGGCTTAAAACTCAACATTTAAGAAACTAAAATCATGGCATCTGGTCCCATCACTTTATGGCAAACAGATGGGGAAAAAATGGAAAGAGTGGCAGATTTTAATTTCTTGGGCTCCAAAAGCACTGTGGACAGTGACTGCAGCCATAAAATTAAAGACATTTGCTCCTTGGAACAAAAGCTAAGACAAACAGTGTATTAAAAAGCAGAGCCATCACTCTGCTGACAAAGGTCCTTATAGTCAAAACTATGGTTTTTCCAGCAGTCATGTACAGATGTGAGCACTGGACCATAAAGAAGGCTGAGCACCGAAAAATTGATGCTTTTGAACTGTGGTCCTGGAGTAGACTCTTGAAGGTCCCTTGGACAGCAAGAAAATCCAACCAGTCAATCTTAAACGAAACCAACCCTGAATATTCACTGGAAGAACTGATGCTGAAGCTGAAGCTCCAAAACTTTGGTCACCTGATGCGAAGAACTGAATCCTTGGAAAAGACTTTGATGCTGGGAAAGACTGAGGGCAGGAGGGGAAGTGGGCAACAGCAGATGAGATGGTTGGATGGTATCACTGTCTCAAAGGATATGAGTTTGAGCAAGCTCTGGGAGATGGTAAAGGACAGGGAAGCCTAGAGTTCTGCACTCCATGGGGTCGCAAAGTGTTGGACAAGACTTAGCAACTGAACAACAAATCTCAAACAAACATACATGACCACCTTAAGGGCAAATTCACACTGGATCTGACAACTGAAGACAGATGCTGCCTTCTTGAGTCCTGTCTTGCAAGCTCCCATGTGCTTTCACTGTGCTTTTTCCATGCCTCTCTCCTCTAACACATCAAGTGTATATATTTTTCGCTATAAATCTGGGAGCTCCACAAGGGCAGCCTTTCATCTTATTCATTCCTCTAAGTTCAGTATTTAACTTGGGCCCCAGCCCGTACAATTGTTTGATAATATGAAATAAGAAATGAACATATCATCTGCTATCGGAATCTAAGACATTGTGATCTTGTTTGAGTCATCTAACTCCCCAATGCTTGAGTATTTCTCCACCTTTGACTGAAAGGGAGTGATTGCTACTGCTCCTGTCTACTCCATGCTGGCTTTCTGGAGTGTAATCAGTTAATCATCACAAAACACTCAGAAGATAAGGGACATGAACAATGCCAGATGGCATCAAAATCCCAAGGCATCTGGAAAAGACCTGTCAATCACTGAAAAGCCATGGAATGCAGCTTCAAGCACCAGCTATTCTGACAGCTGCAGAACCTCATCTGTGTCATGCTGGTGTCAGGGATCCTAGGGGCTCTGCTATGATTCCTGCTGATTGATGTTCATAGCCTCAGCTCTGCTAGCACCTGTTTAGATGTATCATTGAACGGTGAACATGTAACACCACTGCATTTGGCTCTGATATTCAATTTCACATGTGTTCTTTATTTATCTGCAACAGTTGCAAACCTTTTATAGTTGTGAATCCTAACATCACAGGAATTCAAGGCTGGGACTTTCTAAGACAGGCTGACATTAGTCCTGGAATGTGGTGGTCAGTTCTTATCATGCTACTTTGGATAATCAGATGTTGGATGAAAAGCAAATACTGCTGGATGCAAACACACACACACACTTAAATGCACTTTCCAAAATTTTCCTCACTTTCCAATACTTCCATTTTCCAGTATTTTCTCAAATTTGCTAGAGCTGTGGGTCCTCCAACCCCATGAAAGCTCCTCCCAGCTGATCCTACAAGGAGCAGAGCTGTTCCTGCCAAGCCGTGCCCAAACTGAAGATCCAACAGGAAAAGGTTCAGTTGTTTTTAAGCTTTTAAGTTATAAGATGGTTTGTTATACAGCAAGTGATTATTGATACACTTCCTTCTCCATTCCTAATTTCTACTCTTAAAGGCAGATATTTTGAACTTGTTTTGCTATTTCTTCTGGAAAATGCTTCCATATTTCTAGCTAGCATCATCGCCACACCAACTAAAGGAAACTATGTGTGCTTTCTGAGGTTCATTCTTATCATCTGTAAAATGAGGTAGTAATAATAGTTTTGTCACTAGTGTCCTAAGGATTAACGGAGACCATAAATTTAGACACATAGTAGATAAAATGGCACACAGTAAATACTCTATGTTATACTTTTAATTTTTTAATTAGAGGAAAATCACATTTTTATGTCAATGTAGAATAATCAAGAGTGGAGATCCGTATCAGGGATAAAAATGATCAGGATCTACTTAGATTTAAAATTAGAATGATCTTGAAAACAAAGAAGTATGTGCTAGGCATGGTTGAGTCAGTTCATATATGCTCTGATAGATATTTCTTGAATTTTAAAACAATGGACACTGTCTGGAAACTTCATATTACGGAAGATGACCACTAATTTATCTTATAGTGATTATAAACACATTTCTTTCTCCACTTCCCTGCTGTGGTAATGCTATAACAGGGAACAGCAAAATCTAACTCCATATTGAATCTGTTTCTTTTATCGTAGCCTTTGCTTTTCTTTGCTTTTGTTACTGTCGTCACGAAAGGATGCTGTCTCTAGCAGTAAGCGTACATAATAGCCTGCCTGGGGAACCCTGCCCCTCTGCCTGAATATTCAACTAAAGTGCCTTTGTTCAGCTCGCAGGGAGACATTCTGACCCTGGTCACCTGTAAATGGCTGCAGGAAAAAAGAAATTAACACATCCTCTCCCCAATGCTAGCCAAGCTGGGAGATATTTTCCAAGACATATGGCCTTTTTACTGAACCTTCTCACCTCCTCTCTCCTCTGTTCTATAAGAGAAACCTGCATCCAGACCCTGATAAGACGGTTCTCTAGGACTCCAGTCCACCATCTTCTTGGATGCCCAGCTTTTTGAATGGAGCTGCTATTCCTTGCATCAACATCTTGCCTCCGGATTACTGGCCTCTCATGTAGCAAGCAGAACAAGCTTGGGTTTGGTGACAATATCACAAATTTTGGGTTAATTTAAGCATTTACATTATAACCATTTAAAAATTTTATATCTGAGCCATATTCTACTGTTAAACATGTCCTTTTTTCATTTTCTGAAGATGATTTTTATAGCTTTATTGTGTTGCTTAATTTTCTATTGTTGTTTAGTCACCCAGTTGTGTCCGACTCTTTGCAACCCCATGGACTGTAGCCCACCAGGCTCCTCTGCCGATGGGATTTTCCAGGCAAGAATACTGGAGTGGGTTGCCATTTCCTCCTCCAGGTCTTCCTGATCCAGGGCTCAAACCTGTGTCTCCTGCATTGCAGGAGGATTCTTTACTGCTAAGCCAACAGAGAAGACCCTAATTTTCTATTACTTTGCATTAATTTGTAAACAAATGCTCTGCTTTAAGCTTTTCTCTGCTTCTTGGCTGTCCAAGTTTGCAAGTAAGTCCCTAAAAATATTCCTCAACCTGATAGCCCATGCAAAAGGCAAAGTGACAAGTGGATCTGAATGCAGAGTAATAAGGAGTTAAATGGATTTTTTAAATTAAGATACCCTAATGTCCTTCTCTGTAGCTATGGTTTCTGGGGCTGAGGAAGCATCCCATCTACCTGAAATGGATAAGCCTGGTGGCCTCAGGACTTCCCTGGCAGTCCAGTGGTTAAGACTCTGTGCTTCCAATAGAGGGGGTGTGGGTCTGATCCCTGGTCAGGGAACTAAGATGCCACATGCCATGTGGCACAGCCAAAAAAAAAAAAAAAAAAGCCTAGTGGCTTCAGAAAGGGAAGAAAGCAGAGGTTCTCATCATTCATGTGTTTTCAGTTGGAAATTTCAATCACACTAGCCATGTCATGACCACATGATCTGTAATTGAGCTTCTCCAGAAAGTAAACATAATTCATCATGGGGTTACAGAGGGGCTGTTACCTGGGTGTATGGATTTGGAGAATGAAGTGATGGGTCTAATGAAGTGATGGATCTTTAAACAAATTTTTCATTCTCTTTTCTGTCCCTCCGCACAACACACCAGCCTGGGAACCCACCTCCAGAGGCGGATGGAACTTCTCATCTCTGAGCCTTTCTAGGGCTCTGGCATGAATAACTTTTTCCTTCAAGGCTCCCCCACTGCACACTTTGAGCTCCATCAGGTATGCTGAGTCAGTATCATTTGTCCACATGCTTTCCCACTTCTGAAATCAACTGACTTAATAGCTGTATTAAGTTATTAATATAGTAATGTTATTATTAAGCTATATTAAGATATAGTGTATCTTCACTAATTCTCATATCATGCACTTTTCTTTTTCCTTTACCTATCCACATTTTTGTTCCTTTACTTCTGTTTTATTGGCACTTAACAGGGAGTGAAGTAAATGCATTTGTTTACAAGTTTAAGAGTTTTTCTATATCTTCTACTGATGCTCTCAAACATTCTCCTGGATGAGAATCAGAAGCCAAAAGTGAACCCAAGAGAAGCTGGATTTTGGGGAAAACAGTTCCTTTTGCTTTGGACCCTGGGACTGGCTTATTTGAGGGGATGTTTTAAGCTCATTGGTTAGTAAAGCTCTCAAGACTGTGGTAGAGATATCTGGGGCATCCTTTGGGAATCAGGGAGGGAGTGACTCCTAATGAAATTTCACACTGAAATCAGGCTGAATCAGAGAAGCAAAGTAACCAAGACTTTGTTGGAATAAAGGTCATTATCTCTTACAGGATCTGGAGTAAGTGGGTGGGAGATCTTTTATCTTTGCCACTATACTCCAAACAGGAAAACTTGTTTCCCAAGAAGAAGGAAAAAACCTCAGTAGGCTTTCGTGAAGCTGAAGTGCAAACATAATCTTTATATAGATCTCTGAGAGATGACAGAAGACACGCAGAAGCCTCTATCACTGTCCATGGGACACTTTCAAGGGTTCCACAGAGGCAAGAGATAGACGGGCCCTAGGCCGAACATCTGGAGTCTGTCCCCTGCGGAAACATTCTCCAAGATGAAGAGGAGGAGGAGCTATGCCCTACCCAGATAAGAGACCACAGATTTCTCATTCTCGAGGTCAAGGAAAACGTTCCGACTATACATTCACAGAAAGGCCCCAGACGGAAAGATGTCAACCTTCTCATATGTCTGTTTGCTAGAATCCATCCTGGCTGACAGAAGGCCATGCACACGTGAGAGGACCCTGAGATAAACCAATACAGACCCAGAACCAGGCAAACCAAGACGCCTGGCCCAAGGGAACCTGGAAGAAGTGCCCCATATTAGTGATTCAAATTACTGGGAGGGTGCAATGCTCTGCGTCTGCCCATGTGTGCACATACTCTTTTTCTTCTCAACAAGAATTTGTTTCACTCCTTTTTGTTCTTCTGTGGAAATTCCTCTTTTGCAAAGCTGTACGCACCAGGCCTTGTCACTGACACTGGTCCCTAATGGTCTAGTGGCTAGGACCCAGTGCTCTCAGTTGAGGCCTGACCTTTAACCCTGGGCTGGGAACCAAAATCCTGCTTTAAGCCACAAGCTTAAAGCAAGCTGAGGCCACAGGAGATCACCAACATGAGAAGTTTTTCGTTCTGAGAAGCACTACTCAAGGAATCCCTTCTCGCTATCTAGGTCTCCTAACACTTGGGAGTTTCTAGGTCGTCTTCAAGTACTGTCTTCTCACTCTGTAAGCTAGAACAAGTTGTGGGAAGTAGAGATGATATAAAAGAATACATGGCAAAAACTACCACAATATTGTAAAGTAATTCAGTTCAGTTGCTCAGTCGTGTCCGACTCTTTGTGACCCCATGAACCGCAGCACGCCAGGCCTCCCTGTCCATCATCAACTCCCCGAGTTTACCCAAACTCCTGTCCATTGAGTCAGTGATGCCATCCAACCATCTCATCCTCTGTCATCCCCTTCTCCTCCCGCCCTCAATCTTTCCCAGCATCAGGGTCTTTTCAAAAGAGTCAGCTCTTCACATTAGGTGGCCATTTCTTAGCCTCCAATTAAAATAATTAATCTTTTACAAAAAGAATATAGATGGTATAAAAGAACTAAAGAACTTGAAACTCTTGAAATCAACTAGAGTTTAGTTAGAAAATTTCTCTTAAATTGTGAAAAAATATTGTTTTTTCTTTCAAATTAGTGGATTGCTCCCTTTTAAATGGATGATGAAATTAAATCAGATTTTTTGTTTTCTCTTTAGGTTAAGTTAGTTAACATTCAATATGCTGAGTAAACCTGAATAAACCAATTAGTCAATCTTGGTTATTAAGAATCAGGTAAACAAGCCCTTTAACTCCCCGTTTTACATTTCCTTCTTCTAAACTAAAGTGAATTGTTCATCTTGAAGAAGGACATTCTTAGAATCAAAATGGTAGCAATTTCCTGAGTTCAGAATGGTGAGGGCTCTTCATCCATCTTACACAGTTTTCACAAAAAATTCCCACAGAATAAAGTGGTGGGATTTGTATGCTGTTTGCATCCTTACAGTAGTACTAGATACTCAGTGTCCTTTTACTAAAAAGGATAACAATTCCCAGGTAGTATTTTCCAGCAGAAAAATCAACCTGGACACCTTATAAAAACAAGTTCTCTGAGTTCTTCCCTTCCCCTTCTTTCCCCTTCTCCTCCTCTTTATACTACTGCTACTGTACTGGTGGCTGGGTTATAACTAAAATAAAGTCCAAAAAAAGATATCTGTCTATGTAAGAGCTTGCAAAAGACAGGGGGGACAGTCTTAACTGTTGTAGCCTTGGTGATAAAAATCAAGTATAGTTTTAAGACTTGACTCCTCTCTCATCCATATCCACTTCTCTGTTTGAGAAATCTCAAACTGATTTGTAAAGACAGATCAAAGAGAAGGAAATGTTTTTCTATTAGGATTACTGCTTCTGAGGGCAAACAAAAGACAAACAATGAGTTAGAGGAAAAGGAAAAAAGTGGAAAAAGTAAGTATGGCATCACAGCTTCATTACTTTTTTTTTTTTTTACTATTTATTTATTAGGCTGCATAGGGTCTTAGTTGCAGCACGTGGGATCTTTGTTGCACCATGTGGGATCTTTGTTGCACTGTGTGGGATCTTTGTTGCACCGTGTGGGATCTTTGTTGCACTGTGTGGGATCTCTGTTGCACCGTGTGGGATCTTTGATTGTGGCTCATGGACTCTCTAATTGTGGTGCAAGGGCTCCGTAGTTGTGAAACAGGAGGGAAGGGAACAGGGCACAGCCTTTCAAAGAAGGACATAGCCCAAGGACACAACATCAACTAATTAGAATCAAATGGGTCCAAGATAGCAGACAAGTCAACTTCAACTAGACCTTTGGTCCTCAGCATATGCTCATTATAACACATCAGCAAGCCAAATGACACACCCAGAGGCGCCATGACAGTTTCAAGGCCAACCATCAAAGACTAAAAAGGGTCAGGGGGCAAATTCCTGGAAATCTCCATCCTTCCCCCCAAATAGTTGATAATCCTCCCACTCACTAGCTTATGATATTAATCAGCCCATAAAAGCTAACCACACCACATTTTGAGGCCACACTTGCCCTCTGCAACAGCCCACACCCTGCCTGTGCAGTGCATTTCTCTTTAAATAAATCCATTTATCTATCACTTTGTTTCTCATTGAATTCTTTATGCCATGAGACATCAAGAACCTGAGCTTCATTGGGTTCTGAAACCAGGTGTGTGATCTCAGTTGGAAAACCATGGGTTTTGGCAGGGTTTGAGTCTCAGCCACGGGGTTTCAAGTCCCAAGCAGGATTTTGGCCAGGTTTGAGTCTCTGCACATGGGTTCAAGTCCCAATCTGAGGTGAACAATTTCAATTACAGTGCAGCATGTGGGATCTTAGTTCCCCAACCAGGGGCTGAACCCACATCCTTTGCATTGCAAGGCAGATTCTTAACCACTGGACCACCAAGGAAGTCCCTTCATTACTTTTTATAAGGCCAAGTAGTAATAATGACTTTCACCATCATCCCGATAAAAAGAAGCAACAGTATTTCCATTTTGTCCAAATCTCTCTAAGAGAGAAACCCTAATTATTGCAGAACTAAAATAAATTTAAAACTTGTGACTTTTGCTGTATGCATGTTGGATCAGTTTCTTCCTTTGAATGAAGCAGATGGGAGAAATTCCACACATGGGGAAAGCATGCTTGAAAATCAAAACCCCGTGAATTTCAATCAACTGAAGTGATACAGGACACCTAAGGGGATTATCACAAAGCCTCTTGGGGATGAGAGAGGCAGGCACAAGTAGTTTTTAAAAGCTCATTTAATGCAGCCATTGTTTCAATAATGAAGCCTACAGAATTTTAAGCTGGACAGAAGTCTCTTGGCTTAAAGTTGGTGCAGGGAAGGGAGAAAGGCAGAAAATTAGTCTAAAGGAACAGGCAAGACCAGATTGTAAGTGGCCCTGAATGCCAGTTTTAAAAGTCTACAATTTGCTTTGTAGGAAATAGATGGTGGAGGGGCAACTTGAAGATGCAGACAAAAGAGGAGCACAGTGGGAATATAATTCAGGAAGACAACTGCCTTAGCCTGCATAGTATTTTGAGGGGTTAACTTGAGTTTGACAATGGGGAGAGCTGGCAAAGAGAGAAGCATAAGAATGAATTCTAGATTTCTGACTTTCAACACTGGGTGGATGTTTGTACTGATAGAGAGAGGGGAGATCCTGTTTATATTTTTGAAAAGCTATTAAAGACACTGGGTAGCAGGCAATGTTAAAGCCTTTTACATACTTCTATTTAATTCTCACAAACACCTCGTAGGGAGTAGACTAATTTTATAGAAACAAGTAAAGAAACTAAGGTTTATTAAGACTGATGACTTCCCTAAAGCCATCCAGTTCATAAACCCTGGATACAGAATTCAAACCCAGATTTGCCTGACTTCAAAGCAACTCTGATTTTTGCTTTTCCACCAGAGACAGTGAGTCATTTTGATGGCTACATGGCAGAGGTACTTTTCCTGCTCTGTTACTTCTTCCTTCCTCCCTTCCCTCCTCCTTCCCTTCCTTCCTTTCTGCAGCAACAAATTCTAAAACCATATTGTACATGGGCAAGGTCTTTCGTCTAGACCATTTCAATAAGAAAAATCGATTTTGTTAAGTTATCATATTTTGCCTGTAGTGCCCACGCATTATGTACTTTCCACTCTGGCTTTTTAAAAAGCAGAGACATTACTTTGTAAACAAAGGTCCATCTAGTCAAGGCTATGGTTTCTCTAGTAGTCATGTATGGATGTGAGTTGGTCTCTAAAGAAAGCTGAGCGCTGAAGAATCGATGCTTTTGAACTGTGGTGTTGGAGAAGACACTTGAGAGTCCCTTGGACTGCAAGGAGATCCAACCAGTCCATCCTAAAGGAGATCAGTCCTGGGTGTTCACTGGAAGGACTGATGTTGAAGCTGAAACTCGAATACTTTGGCCACCTGATGTGAACAGCTGACTCATTTGAAAAGACCCTGATGCTGGGAAAGATTGAGGGCAGGAGGAGAAGGGGATGACAGAGGATGAGATGGTTGGATGGCATCACTGACTCAATGGACATGAGTTTGGGTAAACTCCGGGAGTTGGTGATAGGCAGGGAGGCCCGGCATGCTGTGGTTCATGGGGTTTCAAAGAGTCAGACGTAGACATGACTAAGCGACTGAACTGAACTCTGGCTTTGAGGCAGGAGATAGATAGGTCCCAGGCTGAAGAGCTGGAGTCTGTCCTCTGTAAACTGATACTCCACGATGAAAAGGAGGAGCTAAGCCCTGCCCAGATAAAAGGCCACATATTTCTCATTCTCAAGGTCAAGGAGACCTTCCCAACTACACACGTAGGAAGAGGCTCCTTGGAGGTCGAAAAGAGAATGACATCAATCTATCCATAGACTTCTTCACTAGATTCCATCTTGGCTATGAGATTTCAGGCACACACGAGAGGACCCTGAGATGAACCAATACAGACTCTGAACCAGGCAAAGCAAGAAGACTGGTCAAAGAAAACCCAGGAAAAAAGGCCCCATAAAAGTGATTCAAACCACAAGGAGGCGACCCTCTCTGAGCCCAGCCATGCATCTATCCACATGTACCCTTTTCCTCCTAATAACACTTTACTTGTTTTCAGTTCAGTTCAGTTCAGTCGCTCAGTCATGTCTGACTCTATGCAACCACATGAATTGCAGCACTCCAGGCCTCCCTGTCCATCACCAACTCCCGGAGTTCACTCAGACTCCCGTCCATTGAGTCAGTGATGCCATCCAGCCATCTCATCCTCTGTCATCCTCTTCTCCTCCTGCTCCCAATCCCTCCCAACATCAGAGTCTTTTCCAATGAGTCAACTCTTCACATGAGGTGGCCAAAGTACTGGAGTTTCAGCTTTAGCATCAGTCTTTCCAAAGAAATCTCAGGGCTGATCTCCTTCAGAATGGACTGGTTGGATCTCCTTGCAGTCCAAGGGACTCTCAAG
Source organism: Budorcas taxicolor (assembly GCF_023091745.1). Lineage (NCBI taxonomy): Eukaryota > Metazoa > Chordata > Mammalia > Artiodactyla > Bovidae > Budorcas > Budorcas taxicolor. The sequence goes on along the minus strand of NC_068910.1, from coordinate 50,770,136 downwards.
ATTCTTCTCCAACACCACAGGTCAAAAGCATCAATTCTTCGGCGCTCAGCTTTCTTCACAGTCCAACTCTCACATCCATACATGACCACAGGGAAAACCATAGCCTTGACTAGACGGACCTTTGTTGGCAAAGTAATGTCTCTGCTTTGGAATATGCTATCTAGGTTGGTCATAACTTTCTTTCCAAGGAGTAAGCGTCTTTTAATTTCATGGCTGCATTCACCATCAGCAGTGATTTTTGGAGCCCAGAAAAATAAAGTCTGACACTGTTTCTACTGTTTCCCCATCTATTTCCCATGAAGTGATGGGACCGGATGCCATGATCTTCGTTTTTTGAATGTTGAGCTTTAAGCCAACTTTTTCACTCTCCTCTTTCACTTTCATCAAGAGGCTTTTTAGTTCCTCTTCACTATCTGCCATAAGGGTGGTGTCATCTGCATATCTGAGGTTATTGATATTTCTCCTGGCAATCTTGATTCCAGCTTGTGCTTCTTCCAGCCCAGCGTTTCTCATGATGTACTCTGCATAGAAGTTAAATAAGCAGGGTGACAATATACAGCCTTGACGTGCTCCTTTTCCTATTTGGAACCAGTCTGTTGTTCCATGTCCAGTTCTAACTGTTGCTTTCTGACCTGCATACAGATTTCTCAAGAGGCAGGTCAGGTGGTCTGGGATTCCCATCTTTTTCAGAATTTTCCACAGTTTACTGTGATCCACACAGTCAAAGGCTTTGGCATAGTCAATAAAGCAGAAATAGATGTTTTTCTGGAACTCTCTTGCTTTTTCCATGATCCAGCGGATATTGGCAATTTGATCTCTGGTTCCTCTGCCTTTTCTAAAACCAGCTTGAACATCTGGAAGTTCACGGTTCACATATTGCTGAAGCCTGGCTTGGAGAATTTTGAGCACTACTTTACTAGCATGTGAGATGAGTGCAATTGTGTGGTAGTTTCAGCATTCTTTGGCATTGCCTTTCTTTGGGACTGGAATGAAAACTGATCTTTTCCAGTCCTGTGGCCACTGCTGAGTTTTCCAAATTTGCTGGCATATTGAGTGAAGCACTTTCACAGCATCATCTTTCAGGATTTGAAACAGCTCAACTGGAATTCCATCACCTCCACTAGCTTTGTTCATAGTGATGCTTTGTAAGGCCCACTTGACTTCACATTCCAGGATGTATGGCTCTAAGTGAGTGATCACACCATCATGATTATCTTGGTCGTGACTTCCCATCTTTGTGGGAATGCTTTTCTGCAAAGCTGAAAGGTCACACCTTGCCACTGACCACTGGTCTAGTGGCTCGGATTCAGCGCTGTCACTCATGCAGCCTGACCTCCATCTCTGGCGGGAAACCAAAATCCTGCTTCAAGTCATGACAGGCCAAGGCCACCCATGATCAGCTTGAGAGATAACTACAATAGATAACAAATAACTAACTGTTAGCCATTATTTTTAGAAGTCATAGTAGTAGCTGTATTAATAGTAAACATCCAAACACAACTGTGTTCAAGTCCCTGTTTAAAATTCTACTATTTATAGCTAAAATTATGAATCTTTCTGAAGGGTAATCTTCTAGCCCATAATTGGACCTCAAAATGAGGCTTCATAACAACAAAGATAAATGACTTTGCCAGAGCCATGTGCCAGGGAAGTGACATGCACAACTCCTGAAATTTATATAAGATTGCTTCTAGGGACAGTCCAGACATAATTTACTTCCCAAGGATATCTGGCCGAGGGGATGAGGAGCTGCTGAAATCTAGTCCAAACTCCCCTCACCAAGCATCCATCCATACTTTTTTCTAATTCACACACATCCACTGTCACACTCACACCACACGTTAATGCAGATGCACCTCCACAAAGGGAGAGAGTGTGATTTTAGTGGTGACCACAGCCAGTTTGGATGCCCATGTACTGACCCTGGCTCTGCAGAATGCCGCAGTTACTAGAGTAAGTCACCCACATATGAACCTTCAAGTTGCGAACTTTCACAGATGCTAATGCTCCATCACATAATTAGTATTAATTAATTAATACTTAATTAAGTGTTATGTTTAATATTATTTAATTTTAGTATTTAATTTAACATTAATTTAATAATTGATAATTTAATTTATTAATGCTAATATTATTAGTATTAGTATTTGCATGCCCCATCACATAAATTAGTTCATGTGTCTGGCATATACTGTCACATGCATGCATCCTCTACAAGCAGCTGTGCTTTTGAGTACTTTACTGTAGAACAGTGTGTAGACTGCAGCAGTACATCATCTTTATAGATGATAGATAGAACTTTCTAGATAGATAGAACTGAATCCAGCAAGGAACCAGAACCTGTGCCATCAACATCAGGCGTGAGTGAAATTGCAGCCTGCCCTCCATCCCCTGTTGCTGACGATCCTTCAGCTCTGCCATTTCCCACAACTTCTCCCTCCTCTCATCAGTAACTCTTCTTGCCTGCTCACTCGATGCTAGCTGCTATATTGTCCTGCTATACTTTGCAGGGTACTGTCCTGTAAAAGTGTCTTATTATTATTATTTTTAATGTATTATTTGTGTGAAAAGTAGTATAAACCTATTACAGGAGAGTACTATATAGCCTATTGTCTTAGTTGGGCATCTAAGCTCACTTTGTTGGACTTAGGAATGCGCGATCAGAACAGAACTCATTCGTATACAGGGAACTTATTGTACTAGTTTACCTGACGCTGGCCTTTTAATGGTAACATTCTAAGTCTATGGAAAAATGCATTTTCAAGTTGTGTGAAATTGAGACTATGATTAGAAATCTCTTCATTCTCTGGAAACAATTTCTCTTTTGGCAGCTTATACAGTGTTTAAGATGCAATTAAGGGGACAGGACTGAACAAGTCTCAGGGGAGGCAGAGTGAAGCATGATACTGGAGACGCCCTCACAGTCCTCCTAATTATTGATATTGTTATTAATAAAAGTAATGTCACACTGTTAGGTCTGGTCTCTATCTGTAATATCTCTGCTACTATTTTCAAACTCTAAATGAATCCTGGATTGGGACTTCCCAGTGGGGGAATTTTGAGGGCTTTATCACATGTCCTGAGTGGAAAATGCTTTCATCTCATTGTTAAAAAAAAAAAATCAAAGTCTGTCTGAATTCAGGTTCTCATGGCAACACATTTTAAGACTAAAAACTACACTGCAATACTGCAAAACATCTAGAGGTGTCATTACAAAAGGGTCAGTGTTTGACCACCAGCCAATAGAAAACAAAAAATAAACAGGGCAAACAAAGTCTATGCACCTGGATTGGATCCCTATGCTTCTTTACTCAGGTCTCTCTGCTGGACTTACGCATGAATTCCTGAATTTCTCACCACTGCCCTCATGACCATGAGACCTCTACTCACCCACCCAGTCAGCAGGCTCCCCATTTCTTTCAAGTGCCTCTTTGAAGCTTATCAAAGCCACTTCTCTCACTGTCCCTTAAATTTTCCCTTTAAATAGCTTCTAAAGTGTAAAGTCCCTCATCTGGCTCTTTCTGGTTACTCTACAGTGGTACCTATGGATAATGGACATTTCAGTGACTATTTCTGGCTTAATGATTCCCAAACGATTCACATGGCTGGTCAATCTCATCAATTCCCAAAGGACGCATCATGAAGATGATAAGAACCCTAAGAAAATGGTGAACATCCTAACTTGGATATTTCAGATGGAGATGACTTAAATGCTCTGACCTTCAAAAGTCATGCTTGTACATTTAATAGAGAAGTTCCACCCTGACCAGGGGCTCTGAACACTGTCACTAGGGTATCAGGGACTTCCACTTCTGGTAATGGCAGCGTGAGCAAATTAGACCAACTCTCTTGCTGAGAATGATTAGAACCACTAGAAATAAAGCCTGAAAGTGACTGGACTGATAACAAACCTGTGACAAACTGCCAGAACAAAAGAGCCAGGAAGAAACAAAAACTCAGATGGGTAAAACTGTCCTTTGTAGTTCCTTTTCCCCCAAAGACTTTTGTTGAATTTAGAAGAAAGAGCGGGACTTAGAAGCCAGCCAGGACATCTGACAGCGTCTTGGGTTTAGAGGGGAGAACAGTTGGATTCTTTTTATTGTTCCAAGCCCACCTGCGGGGATGAAAAAGCCCTCCTGAGTCTGGTGGAGGAAGGAGGCGGCTCCATGCAAGCATGCCACACACTCATACTCTTTGTACTCAAGTTCAGCAAGGCTGTATATTGTTACCCTGCTTACTTAACTTATATGCAGAGTACATCATGAGAAACGCTGGGCTGCAAGAAGCACAAGCTGGAATCAAGATTGCCGGGAGAAATAACAATAACCTCAGATATGCAGATGACACCACCCTTATGGCAGAAAGTGAAGAGGAACTAAAAAGCCTCTTGATGAAAGTGAAAGTGGAGAGTGAAAAAGTTGGCTTAAAGTTCAACATTCAGAGAATGAAGATCATGGCATCCGGTCCCATCACTTCATGGGAAATAGATGGGGAAACAGTAGAAACAGTGTCAGACTTTATTTTTCTGGGCTCCAAAATCACTGCTGATGGTGATTGCAGCCATGAAATTAAAAGACACTTACTCCTTGGAAGGAAAGTTATGACCAACCTAGATAGCATATTCCAAAGCAGAGACATTACTTTGCCAACAAAGGTCCGTCTAGTCAAGGCTATGGTTTTCCCTGTGGTCATGTATGGATGTGAGAGTTGGACTGTGAAGAAGGCTGAGCACCGAAGAATTGATGCGTTTGAACTGTGGTGTTGGAGAAGACTCTTGAGAGTCCCTTGGACTGCAAGGAGATCCAACCAGTCCATTCTGAAGGAGATCAGCCCTGGGATTTCTTTGGAAGGAATGATGCTAAAGCTGAAACTCCAGTACTTTGGCCACCTCATGTGAAGAGTTGACTCATTGGAAAAGACTCTGATGTTGGGAGGGATTGGGGGCAGGAGGAGAAGGGGACGACAGAGGATGAGATGGCTGGATGGCATCACCGACTCGATAGACATGAGTTTGAGCGAACTCCAGGAGTTGGTGATGAACAGGGACGCCTGGTGTGCTGCAATTCATGGGGTCGCAAAGAGTCGGACACGACTGAGCGACTAAACTGAACTCAGCAATTTTTCATGAACACATAATGCTTTGCTGCATGCCTTTAGTTGAATTTCTGAGCATTACTGTGGTTGTTTGGGACCAATTTTTCCAACTTTTCAGATGCATTCGGGGCGAGTGGCTTTTTCTCACTCCATTGTGCCAGAAGTAAAGTCCCCACAGCTTTTTAAACCATTCTATGATGGCTTGTCCAAATTCCTTAGCCTATTAACATCTCTATACATCTTTTTTCTTTCTCTATGACTTTCTTTGTCCCTCTGTTTTATATAATATACATCTCTAAACATGCATATAGCTATATTTTTTGTTAGCTTATCTGACAATCTGTATCTTTGGATAGGACATTTTAATGCATTTTTATTATTGTGAGAACAGCAACATTTTCATGTTTCTTCTTTCCTTGACCTTCAGTTTTTCAAAATTTCCCCTTTCCTTTACTATATTGAAGTTTAAAATACTTTTCCACTTTTTTCTTCTTCACTGGTTTGGAAATTTTCAGTTCACTTTATATTTCTTTAATGATTACTTTTGATTACCATACGTAACTTAAAAATCAATCAAATCAATATATTTATACTCCTCCTAAACAAACAAGAGCTTTCAGTTCAATTCAGTTCAGTCGCTCAGACGTGTCTGACTCTTTGCGACCCCATGAATCGCAGCACAGTCAGTTTTAAATCCAAGCACTGCCTTTCATTTTAACTTTGTGTTAATTCTGGTTATCAAGGAATCGGACATTAAACATGGGTATATTGTGTATTTCTGTAACCCTGTATATTAGACATTAAAAAACATTCTTCTATACTGTCAGTGCTTGTGACCCGTGGATTCTTTGCCTCACCATTTCTTTTGCATCATAGAATACTTTTATGATTATTTTCTTCTCTTCTGGAATCCCTTCCATGAAATTCACTGGGTAAAAAACTCATTTCTGTTTCTCTGACATTTCTTTATTTTATCCTCTTTGAACAACTTTTGGTTTCCTCCAGCACTTCTGGGATATATCGCTGACTTATCTTTTACATTCTGGTTTGCTCCTGAGAAAGTGGCTGTCTCATTTCTCTTTAGATGATTTTTTTAATGGCTGCTGAGATCATCTTTTCTTTGGTTGTGTGCAGTCTTGCTACTATGCCTCTAAGTGTGGATTTTTTGTCTCTTTATCGTGGTTGAGATTTCCTGTGCTTTCTTAATATGAAGCTTTGTGACTTCAATTTCTGAGTAATCTTTGCTACTCTTCCTTTACACATCACTTGTCCCATTACCAACATGTATTTCCTCTTGTCACAATAAAAAAAATGCATTAAAATATCCCTTTAAAATACAGAGCGCTTACTCAAAGTTCATCACTCATTAATGCTCTCGAGTGTGTGTGTATCCCTACACAACAGTTTCATGCACTGTTTCTTATAACCACCACTGCAAACAAGATCCGTATGTGTACCATTACTAGGTGGCTTCTTCGCTATTGTCTTATAGTTACCTGGGTCCCCTTCTTCCCCATCCATAATTCTTTAATGAGTTTTGAATGGTAAGCCAGCCTTGCATATATGGCCCAAGTCCTACTTGGTCTTGAAGCATATTTTACATATTTTTGGATTTAATTTGCTAAATTTTTCAATAATTTGTATATCTAAGGACATTAGAAATATTCATGTATAGTTTGCATTGTTTTAAGCTGTCTTTGGTTTTGATATTAGGAAAATTCTGGTTTCATAAAATCACTTAGGTTCTGGAAGTAATTATGTAGAATTAAGTGTTAATTCTTCTTTAAATGTTTGGTAAAATGCTCCAATGAAACTGTCCGGGCCTGGATATTTCATTTTGGGGAGATTTTTAAGTGAAAATTCAGCTTCTTTAATTGTTGTTGTTGTTCAGAGACTAAGTCGTGTCCGACTCTTTGCAACCCCATGGACTATAGCAGGCCAGGCTCCTCTGTCCTCCACCATCTCCTGGAATTTGCTCAAATTCAAGTCCAATGAATCGGTGAGTTTCTAACCATCTCATCCTCTGCTGTCCCCTTCTTTTCCCTTTAATAGTTGTATAATAATCTGAGCTATCTATTTCATTTGGTTGACTTTTAGTCAACCAGACTACTGTCTGTAGTTTTTAAGTAAAGAATTGGCCCATTTTTTCTAAGTTGTAAAATCAGGAATTAAAATAGTTTGTGCATGCTCAATCACTCAGTTGTATCCCCGACTCTCTGTGACTCTGAGGACTGAAGCCCACCAGGTTCCTCTGTCCGTGATATTATCTCAGCAAAAATTATGTAATGGGCTGCCATTTCCTCCTTCAGGGGACCTTCCCAACCCAGATATCAAACCCCCATCTCCTGCAGCTCCTGCATTGGCAGGTGGATTCTTTACCACTGAGCTACCTGGGAAGCCCCCAGATAGTTTCTAGTATTCACTTATTATCTTTTGATAACTTCAGGATCTGTTGTGACACCATCTGTTTTATTCCTGATATTGGTGATTCGCGTCTTTTGCTCTTTTTCTTTGTCAGTCATGCCAGAGGTTTCTCAATTTTATTTTAAAGATGTTTTTTGATGTGGACCATTTTTAAAGTCTTTATTGAATTTGTTACAATCGCATTTCTGTTTTATGTTTTGGGCTTTTTTTGGCCATGAGGCATGTGGGATCCTAGCTCCCTGACCAGGTATCAAACCTGCACTCCCCGCACTGAAAGGTGAAGTTATAGCTGAAGTTGTAACCACTGGATCGCCATAGAAGTCCCCCAATTTTATTATTTGTTTTCCAAGAAACAGCTTTTTGTCATATTAGTTGTCTCTACTGTTTTCAATTTCACCAAATTCTGTGTGGAATATAAAAACATCAAACCCAGAGTATCAGAGTGGTTGCCAGGGGCTGAGAGGTGGGGGAAAGGAGATGTTAGTCAAAGAATATAAATTTTCAGTTACAAGATGGATAATTTCCAGGGATCCAAGATACTGCATGGTGACTACAGTTAATATTACTGTATCATATACCTGGAAGTTGCTATGAGAGTAGAGTTCTAATGTTCTCACCATGACAAAGAAAAAAAGATAATTATGTGAGGTGAAGATGTGTTAATTAACCATACTGTGGAATCAACTCATCATACAACTTTAACTTACACAATGTTGTATGTCAATTATATCTCAACAGAGCTTGAAAAAAAGAAATTCCTCAGCAGATCCAGACTCTACATGAACAAATCTCTAGCTACTCCTCTGAAATTCTCCTGAAACTCTTTATTCTCCAAATCCTAACTTCTGTAGCTTCTTTCTGTTCCGCAAACATGCCAAGCTAGTTTACTCTTCAGATTCTAGCAACTCTGACTTCCTCAGACACTCTTTCCCAACAGCTTCGTATAAGTGATTTTTTCCAATCTTTCAAGTCAAAACCCAAACATCTTCTCAATGGAACTTCCTGACCACCTACTTAGCAGCCTCACCTCTATCTACCCAGTCATTCTATTTTTAAATTTCTTTAGCATTTGTCACTAATTTGCAACCATATAGTGTGGAGTTTTGCTTGATTCTATGTTTATCTTTTTCTTTGTCCTTAGAATGTAACTCCTTGTAGGCAGAAAAACCTATTGTTTTTATAATCCCTGATACAACCGCCCTTCTTAAGAAGAGTCTTCTAGGCATAATAAATATTAAGTGCATGGATGAGTGAGGGTCTCTCTGACTTTCTATTCAGCTGTAAGCCTACTGAAGTACAGGACCTGCCTTGTTCACCTACAGAGCCTGTTACATAAGCAGATTCTCTGTACTGAATGATTAATCATTTTAAAATGCTGAGTTTTTGCTTGATAAATACACTGATACTTGTCATTCTTGAATACTGTGAAAAACCATGCTGATAATTTCAGTGGGAAAAAATAAGTGAACTTAGGCTTTAAAAGGCTTGCTATGAGCTGGTTCCATACTGTCTTGTCAATTCAACTGTACTAAAATGCTATGATTCTTTCCCCAGGTATAATTTTGCAAAGTATCTGCTAAGCTTTTCTGGTTTGGCTCCTCAGTTTCGAACTGTTTGGCCTTTCTGGCCACTTCCTCCCTCATTTCCTTTCCCAAGTAATTTATAAACGGGGGTGTCAGGGACAGCTGGGTCCCTGCATAGCGGATTGGGCATACTTTCTGTGACTTTTTGTTTCCACACAAAAGCAACTTCAGTGCCATTTTTAGTCTCGGAGGGGACTTCGAGTGATCAAAGCTTTCTTCCTTGGACCAGGAAGCTTTATTTACTAAAATAGAATGCACAGAAAGATGACAGCAAAGGGACTCACAGTCTCCAGCTGGCACATGGTCTTCAGCTTCCTCAGGAGGAGCCTCTTGGTTGCAGGACCACAGTCCCTAAGCAGAGACCCCAAGGAGCAGGGAAACATGAATGAGAGTTGGCAGTTCATGCACACAGACAGACAGCTACAAAATGTTACTTGACATTAAAAGCGGTTTAGAAGTCAGTTTCTCCTTCACTGGAGACAGAATGTTCCAGTCTATTTCTGTGAGTTAAGCACTGTTTGAAATACTTCTCTATGGAGAGAAACATATTCTTATAAAAAGAAAATCCTTATTCTAGACATTCATTTTCTATCGTTCAGTAGAATTTCACGTAATTCCTCAGAAAATGTGAGGCTGGCCCCCGTGATCTTACCAGCCTCCTTTGTCCCTTCCCTATGAAATGTTCACATGGAAAATCTTGCATTTACTGAATGCACTATACACTTTCATTCTCTCAGTTCAAATGATACCTCCCCTGTGAAATCTTACTTGGCCCATCCTAAGCTGGAAAGGACTTCCCTTGTATTACACAATGGTCTGTTCAGATATTTACCTCTCCAGTCGACTCTGGGACCATGACTGGATGGACCTCCATTGTATTTTCAAAACCTAGAATTGGGGCTAGCTAGGTGTATTTACTGAAGAAGATTTAAAACAATTTTAGGTGCATGCTAAGTTCAGTGTCTCATAAGCTGGGTATTGTTTTCTAATGCCAAAAAAACATATTTTCCCTCACAAATCCAAGTCTAAACACCTAAGGACTAAATGTTGAGTGGTTCTTCTTAGACTGTATCTTTTTAAGAGTAGACCAATGTCTCAGTTTTCTCTCTACCTGGCACCTACAAAAGTGCCTGATACAGAAGAGGCGCTCAGTAAATATTTGCTGAAAGTAACAGAAATACAACATTAAAAAAGAAACCAGTAATACAAAGTTGAGCCAGAACATCTGACTTCCAGAAATCACAGTCTAAGTTCCCACTGCATTAGAAAAGCAGAAAGAGAAAAAGGAATTACTTCTGGTTTAGAGTCCCCTCTCCAAAACTGCTGAGCTATGCTAAAAGGGGAAAAATCAGTGTTCTAAGATGAACTGAAGCTACTAAAATAAGTTTAAAATTTTCAACCTGACGTTAAGCTGTCCTTGGAAATAATATCACCTTTAATTCCTTAAGACCTTGAATATTTGCAGAACGTTCTTATACTACTTCACCTCGACTCTGAATTTCTGCAGCAAAAAACTTAGATTGGTTTTAGGTTTTTGATGTGTTGTTACTATTAGCTCTCTAGTACTCAACTTAGCATCAGAAAAACCAAAGCTACAAGTAATAAATTGAGCTTCATTTGTAAGCAGGAGCCAGTCTTAGAGAAGTGGTACATCTTCTCAGGATTCCTAGGGGAGGCTCCTTAAATTTAAGCAAATCATACATAATCATATTTTTATTCCCCACTTAAAGTTTTCTTCTTAAGCTCTTGCTGAGAAGGATCCACAACATCAAATGGACTTAGATGTTTCAGTCATAAATTTCAGTAATTTAAGATCAAATGCAGCTATTTCAGGAAGGAGCCAAGACAGGGTCAGCTGAGAACATCTACTTGGAGAAAAATCGAAAGTGCTGAGCAAGAAGAATAGTGTTTGTGAATGCCTGGGTACGTGGAAGGATCAGGAGCTGGAGACAGGAAAGGAACGCAGGATGACAAAGTAGGCCAAGATGCAACCTGGAATCCCCGCGTGCTAAGTCACTTGAGTCTGTGGCCGACTCTGAGATCCCATGGACCACCAAGCTGCTCTGTCCATGGGATTCTCCAGGCAAGAATACTGGAGTGGGTTGCCATTTCCCCCTCTAGGGGATCTTCCCAGTCCAGAGATTGAACCTGGCTCTCTTACCTCTGCTGCAAGTGGGTTCTTTATCACTAGTACCACCTGGGAAGCCCATGGAATCCCTGGTGCACCGTTTACTTTTATGTTGTATTTTAAAATAAGAACGAAGAAACGTGTGCCAAAACACTGAGAGCTTTGCATCCTCTCCTTTAAATTTCTGAATTTTGGAAACTGCTAGAAGAAACTGCAAAATGGCCTGGCTCTGCATCCTGCGGTCCAGAGGTAGCAACTTCACACAACAAAGAGAAGCAGGCAACACAACAGTGTGGATAGTTGGTGCTGGGCTTCATTTTATGCTTTCTGGTACTGGGTAGGTAAGCTATGGGTGATCTGATGAAGTGAGTAGCCTAAGACAGAAAGATGGTGAGCCTTTGGGTATGTGTCTTCATTCTGGGTTTACAAATTCTCAGTTAAAAATCTCATACTCAGGCTTCTCCTAACGATTAGACCTATGTCGATACATACATCCTCTCTATTTGAGTCTTTGCCCATATAGGTCATTACAGAGTACTGAGCAGAGCTTCCTGTGCTATACAGTAAGTCAGTCCTTATGTGAAAGAAAGGGAAAGTGAAAGTCACTCAGTCGTGTCTGACTCTTTGCAACCCCATGGGCTTTACAGTCCATGGAATTCTCCAGGCCAGAATACTGGAGTGGGTAGCCTTTCCCCTCTCCAGGGGATCCTCCCCTCTCCAGGGGATCCTCTCAACCCAGAGATGGAACCCAGGTCTCCTGCATTGCAGGCGGATTCTTTACCAGCTGAGACACAGGGGAAGTCCAAGAATACTAGAGTAGGTAACCTATCCCTTCTCCAGGGGATCTTCCCGACCCAGAGATTGAACCCAGGTCTCCAGCATTGTGGGCAGATTCTTTACCAACTGAGCTATCAGGGAAGCCCAAGGTCCTTATGTAGTTACCTGTTTTATATATAATAGTGCATATATGTCAATTCCAATCTCCCAGCTTATTCCTCCTTCCCTCTATTTTTATAACTAGAGATTGTCATATAAGGACTAACTTTTAAACATCACTGAAGGAGAGGTGTTCAAGTTAGTTATACTATAGGCCCCTACTGTCCTACTGTTCAAACAACCACATTTTTATTCCTTGGTTATGTAAGTTATTATAGTAGTATGCTTTTAATTGTTAATATTTTATAGATAAATGCCTGACTCTTGCAGGAAAAAAAATATCAAATTTTTAGAGACTAAAATCCCACAAATTTTTAATCAGGTATAATGAAAACAAAGCTATCAACAAATTGACAGGTAAGAAGCACAGGAACAAAGCTGTATTTTAATTAGCAGAAACAAAACATGTTTCAAACATCAGGCAACACATGACGATATCTATGCATAAAACACAAGATGTATCATTCTTTGTGAGATAAAATGATGTTTTTGAAAACCAGTAAAGTAGATCTAAATAAAAGGAGAAACATACTATGCTCATGGACTGGAAGACAAAGTAGAGATGTCAGTGTGCTCACAATCAACCTAAGATTCAATCTATTTCAACAGATGAGTTAACAGATGACTAACAAAACCTGACAAGTTGAGTTTAAAATTTAGGAGAAAGCCAAAGTCAAAAAATAAAAAGAAAAATACTAAAGAAAAATGACTAGACAGGGAACAAGACAAAGATCTATTAACAAAAAATATTTATTAACAGAGTAGTTTTTAAGGCCATTGATAAAACCAGCAAGATTTTGACTTAGTAACAAACAGACCAATGGAACAGAGTAAAATTCCAGGGACAACCTGATGGCAATATAGAAACTTGTCAACTCTGGTATTTCAGATAAATGGGGAAAGGATGTATTACTCAATGAACAGTGCTAAATAAACACATTAGCTACATATATGGGGAAAAATAACACTGCAATTCCTACTTTTTACAAACATTTTTGTGAATAAAATGCTTAAATGTGCAGGGAAAAATTATGAAATTTTATAATTTTAAAATATGAATTATCTTTATAACATAACTGTAAAGAAGCAATCCTTCAACAAAATGGAGAACTACTCAAATTTGACTATTAAACGAATAACCTCCATTACTGAAAATATACTGTAAAGGAAATTAAGGCATGTCACATACTAAGAAAAAAATAGCTGTGCTGTATTCAAAAAAATATTATTCTTATCTTAAATAGATGGGTCTCTATATGAAAGACCCAAGAAATTCAGTAGAAAAAAATTGATAAATAATTTAAGCAGGTACTTCAGAGAAGAGGAAAAGGGAAGTTTATAGCATTACAATTTCACTTCCAGAAACAAGAAGAATCTCAAGGAAACAACCAAACCTTACACCTAAAGCAACTAGAGAAAGAGCAAACAAAACCCAAAGTTAGTAGAAGGAAGGAAATCACAAGATCAGAGCAGAAATGAACGAAATAGAGATGAATAAAACAATAGATCAATGAAACTAAAAGCTGGTTCTTTAAGATTAGCAAAATTGATGAACAGTACTAAATAAATGCATTAGCTACATATATGGGGGAAAATAACATTTCAATTCCTACTGTTTACTTTAGCCAAACTCATCATCCAAAAAAAGGTGTGTGGGGGGGGTAATGACTCAAATCAATAAAATCAGAAATAAAAAAGGAGATGTTACGGTGGACACCACAAAAATACAAAGAATCATAAGAGACTACTATAAGAAACTATACACCAATAAAACAGACAGCCTAGAAGAAAAGGTCAAATTCTTAGAAAAGCACAACTTTCAAGGCTGAACCAGGAAGAAACAGAAAATATGAATAGACTCATCAAAACTACTTAAATTGAAACTGTGATTTAAAAACTTCCAACAAACAGAAGTCCAGAATCAGATGGCTTCACAGATGAATTCTATCAAACACCCAGAGAGGAGTTAATACCTATTCCTCTCAAACTCTTCCAAAAAACTGCAGAGGAAAAAACACTCCGAAGCTCACTCTATGAGGCCCTCATCACCCTGATACCAGACAAAGATATCACAAAAAAAGAAAATTACAGGCCAATACCACTGATGAGCAAAGATGCAAAATTCCTCAACAAAATACTAACAAGCTGAACCCAACAATACATTAAAAGGATCATACACCATGATCAAGCGGGATTTATCCCAGGGACATGAGGATTCTTCAATATACATAAATCAATGCAATATACCATATAAACAAATTGAAAGACAAAAACCACATGATAATCCTAATAGATGTAGACAAAATTCATTTTGTGATTAAAAAAAAAACTCTCTAGAACGTGGGCATAGAGGGAATATACTTCAACATAATAAAGGCCATATATGACAAACCCACAGCTAGCATCATTCTCAACAGTGAAAACCTGAAAGCATTTTCTCTAAGATCAGAAACAAGACAAGGGTGCCCACTCTTAACCATTATTATTCAACATAGTTTTGGAAGTCCTAGCCATGGCAATCAGAGAAGAAAAAAGAAAGAAGAGCAGTCCAAATAGGAAAGAAATAAAACTGTCAGTGTCTGCAGATGACTTGATACTATACACAGAAAATCCTAAAGATGCCACCAAAACCACCTGAGGTCATCAATGAATTTGGTAAAGCTGCAGGATAGAGAAGAGGAAACTCAAAGAATTACCTGAACAGTCCAAAGTAATGAAAACATCCCAAAGTAATCAAACTATTTAATTTATAGTCATTTCTTATGTGTAGTGTCTCAAGGCACTTTATAGGAGCAGATGAAAGTTCTATATTGAAAACCACACATCACTCCAGTCCTCAAGGAATTCTCATGCTTATAGTGGCAGCTCACAGTGGAGAGGGAGCGGGGAAGAGTACAAAAACACAAATAAGAACAAGGCACATAAGATACTCATCAGAAACAACAGACATCATAATCAGAGCCTAAAAACTATAGGTACTAGCATTACCCAACTCAAAATGTTTAGTCTTTTTCAAGACTTGAAAAGATGAGTGAGTATAGACATATCGTTCATAAAATGTTTTAAATACAGCATTTCTAGAAATAAAATGAATTGTCTCAATTCCCCTCACTTCTTGGAGCTGGCACTTGTTGCGGGCACGTTTTTAAAGGCAGGTGTGTCAGCCTCTCTCAGTGTGTTTGGGAGGAATGGAAGCCCAGCTAAATAAAGGAACTCCACAGACCTTAGGACAGAAACTGTGTTTACTCCCTAGCGATTTCAGCGTGTGCCGGCTCCCTGGTGCAGTCTGCATTTACGCCTAGCAGCCTTCCATTTGTGAATGAGAGATGCCCTTGAACCCTTCAAACACTACTTGTTAGATCCTGGGCAAGGCAGCTGCCCCTTCAGAGCTCATCTAGTAGTTTCAGGCTGCTGATACCATTCCTCGGACATAGGTACTACTTTCCACTGGGAGCGCCAAAGTCAAAGCTGCTCTGGAATCCAAGGGGTCTGTCCTTGCTCAGTTCCCAATTAGATGGTGCCTTTTTCTTCTATATTCTACAAATTTGATTGATGGTTTGGTTTCAAAAAAGAAAGTAAATTAAACCCAGTAGACTATCTGACATGCGTGTAACTTTAAGACAGCTGAGGAACAGGTGATCTGAAATCCACAGCCCTTTCAATTAATTTAGTGGACTCACTCGGATCTAATTCTAAGAAAACCCATTTAGTGGCCATCAAGCTGTCAATCAGAGACCCCTGAGTGAAGAGATGGGAGAGAAATAGGATTAAAGTAAAGCAATTACATTTTCCAAGGAGAAGACTTAATTTCATGAAAAGGAAGAGCAACAGGTGTTACACTGAGTCAGCTGAAGTTTAGGTTTGTGTCACTTTTCTTCCTGTATACTTTTTCTGGAAAAATCCATAAGGATGGTCTTTTTTTAAACTTTATAACCAAAACTGGGAAAAGACAAAGCTGTATATAGTCACCCTGCTTATTTAACTTATATGCAGAGTTATCATTGTTGTTTATTTGCTGTCAGGCTCCTCTGTCCCTGGAATTGTCCAGGCAAGAATACTGGAGTACAGAATATGTGTACAGATGTGAGAGTTGGATCATAAAGAAGGCTGAACACCAAAGGACTGACGCTTTCAACTGTGGTGCTGGAGAAGACTCTCGAGGGTCCCCTTTCAAGGGACAGCAAGGAGAACAAACCAGTCCATCCTAAAGGAAATCAGCGCTGAATATTCATTGGAGGGACTGATGCTGAAGCTGGAGCTCCAGTACTTTGGCCACCTGATGCAAAGAGCCAACTCACTGGGAAAGATCCTGATGCTGGGAAAAACTGAAAGCTAAAGAAGGGGATGACAGAGAGTGAGATGATAAGATAGTATCTATGGACTCTATGGACCAGAACTTGAGCAAATTCTAGGAGACAGTGGAGGAAAGAGGAGCCCAGCATGCTTTGGTCCATGGGGTTGTAAAGAGTCAGACGTGACTTAATGACTGAAAATCATGACCAAATAAGTCACTATATAATCTGTCTGCTGCTCAGAGTTTGCTCAGTTTTCATTATGATGAAGGGGAAAGGTTTTTCACTTTAAAGATTAGGCCCCTGGCTTTTTATGGGTGCACACTAGTTTTTGAAACACAAAATCTCTCCCATTCTCCATCTAATACAGTACTTACACATTAAAAACACCTAAAGACCCAAGGCGGCCATCAAGAGACATTTGTAACATGCAAAACAAACAACTAACTTCTGGAATGTAAAAGAAACCTTGCACAGAAGAAAGAAAAAGGAAGGAATTTAATAGACAGTGAGCTGAGGATATGAAATAAGGCTCCAAATAGGTAATGAATATAAGGAAATTCAATGGTGGCAATAATCAGAGAAACGTAAATTAAAACAAAAACAAGACTTTGTTGTTCAAGGTTAGTTACACAAGTGTGTTCTGTCCTAAAATTTTTACTTAGGACATTTTATCTTTTTCTTAGGTTTATCATATTTCACCAAGAAGTTAAAGAGGGCTGAGAAGTAAAAGCAGCAGGATAATATTTGAAAAGACAGATAGCAATGTATATCCTTACAAATTGATAGGTTAGTTGCTCAGTTTTGTCCGACTCTTTGCTACCCCACAGGCTGTAGCCTGCCAGGCTCCTCTGTCCATGGGATTTCCCAGGCAAGAATACTGGAGTGGGTTGCCATTTCCTCCTCCAGGGGATCTTCCCAATCCAAGGATCAAACCTGGGTCTCCACACTGCAGGTTGATTCTTTACCATCTGAGCCACCAGCGAAGCCTACAAACTGATAAAACTTAGACAACTGAAATATTATCAAATCCTATCAGGGATGTAGGAAAATGCAGTATCTTTTACACTCCTAGTAGGAACATCAACTGGCAACATGGTGGACTGCACCCTGCAGGCCTGCAAACCCTGCACTTGCCCAGCTTCAAGACTGAAGAGCCCAGAGTCAGCACCAGAGACAGCACCGGTTTAATGGAAGCGGGGGTCTTATGTGCCTGAAGCAAGGTCACGGAGCGACACCCCACCACGTGTGGCAGGACATGGCACACCTTTTCACAATGGGGGGAGAGGGATGTTACCAGTTACAGAGGAAACTGACATCTAGTTGGCTTATTGGTTACCAGGAAACCAGCAGAGGGGCATGCCCCTCACTGCCCGTTTAATAAGATATCCATGGTGGAGAAGTCCTGATTTAAGATTACATTCATTAATTTAACATTTATGCATACATTAATTTAACGTTCACGAGCTGTGGCAGGGGAAGTAAGTAGCAAGTTCAATCACATGAGCAGGGTGCAAGTGAAGCAGGCCGTGGATGAGCAGGGCACGAACAGACAGCAATCCCAGCGAGGGACAAGTCAGGCACTATTTAGTACCTTTTGGGAACCACTGACAGGTTTCACGGGAAACAATTTTTCCAGGGTTGGGGGGTGTTTGGGGTGATCTAAGTGCATTGGGGAGCAGCTGTGAATAAAGGCAAAGCTTCTCTCACTCATCAGCTGCTCACCTCCTGCTATGTGGCCCAGTTCCTAACAGACCAGTCAATGGCTCAGAAGCTGGGGACCCCTGCTCTACGACACAATTCCACTTCTGAAAATACACCAGAAATGCTCAGTTAGATCTACGTGGGAACATGTATAAGGAGATCAGCATCAGTAACAGTTCTTTGAATCTGATATTTGTCAAAAAAAAAAAAAATGAGATACTACACCAGCTTTCCAGGTGATGCCAGTGGTAAAGAATCCATCTGCCAGTGCAAGAGACACAAGAGATGCAGGTTTGGTCCCTGGGTCGGGAAGATCCCCTGGAGGAGGGCATGGCATGGAATGGTCCAGTATTCTTGCATGGGAAACCCACAGACAGAGAAGCCTGGTAGGCTACAGTCCATGGGGTTGCGAAGAGTCAGACACAAGTGGCTTATCATGCACACAAGATATTACACATAAAAGTGCTTTCTACTCTGTGGATCACACGATGAGTTAGTAAATGGGGAGGAAAAAAAACCAGAATATGATGGGACATACTTGGCTGGATCCAAGATGAAATGTGGAAAAAACTGAGGCTATCAAATTAAATATCACTCTAAACCCATTATTAGAAGTAAATAAAATTTCTCCTTGTAGTCTAGGCTTGTGGAGGAAAGTTAGGGTGGGGGCAGGGAATGAAAGCAAAAGAAAAAAATGTTGGCAGAAGAGTGAGTGAATGAAGAAGTAATGAAGCCTGGAACAATTCAATTTTCTCAATGTCTCTGGAGCCCTGGCACACCTCAGAAAGTCATTCTGGGCAATGCGGATACTGATGGCTGAAGCGCTGCCAGGGCTTACAAGGACTCATGAAGTGACAAGACAAGCAAAGAAGTCTATTTAGCTGACACGGTGAGTGACAGAAGGGTAAGGAAGAAACAACGCCTTGAAGCGGAAGATAAATCACAGAGGAAGAGCGCAGGCAGAGGCGAAGGGACCAGAAAGAGGGTGATGTTTCAGCTTCAGAGTCCCAGGCCCATCAAAAGGTCTGCGTCTAAATTTATATTCTTCATAAAGGCAATCTCTCCAAATTTTACCAGCCTGACAGAGGAGCCAAAAGTGCCCCATTTGTTGTCTCCTCTAGAGACAGGCTTTGCTACGGTTTGGTCCCACTTGTGTAAACAGCAAAGGAATTACATGTGCTATCTGTCCAGTGGTGTCACTTTGAGACCTTTGCCTGGAGAGAAACAGACAAAATGTCCAAGGCAGAGGTCCCCAACCCCCAGGCCAAAGACCAGTACTGGTCCATGGCCTGTTAGGAACTCGTCCCCGCAGCAGAAGGCGAGCTGCTGGGCGGGTGAAGCTTCATCTGCATTTATAGCCAGTCCCCATCACTTTACCACCTGAGCCCCAGCTCCTGTCAGATCAGCAGCAGCCTTAGATTCTCATAGGAGCTTGAACCCTACTGTGAAGTGTGAACTCGAGAGATTTAGGTGGCATGCTCTTTAAACAATCACCCATTCCACGCTGCCCAGCCAGGGAAAAGATGTCTTCCACAAAACAAGTCCCTGGTGCCAAAAAGATTAGGAGATCGCTGGTTCCAGAAATCAGCTAACACACCCATAGTTTCACACCACCCTTCCATCAGTATAAAATAAATGCAGTCGGGAATTAGCAGAGAAGAAATTTAGAGCAGCAGCAGCCAAGACAGCCGAGGAGAAGACAAGTCTCTTTCATCCTGAGTCCCGTGCAGCAGAAGGAGGTAATCGGCGCTGCTACAGCCACCCCGACATATATCATTGACTGAATTAATCACACAGGTCAGCTTTCCCATGTGCCCAGAAATACAATCTAAAAGAACTAGGAAGCCTTTGATGAGGACACCAAACAGTCACCACCCAGATTCATATTTAATATCATGAGGATTGATTGCCTTTCTACCTGAAATTACATAAGGAGGAAACCAAAACCTGCACAATTGCTACATTTGGGCAGAGATGCTTAGCATTCCACAGACCTGATGACTGGTTTTGCCTCCTGTGGGGACTTATTATTGCACTCAGTTAGCTAAATAAACGTGTAATCTGTAACCGCTGGCATAAATTATCTATTTCACAGCCTGCTCCAGAGCATGAAAGAAATCAAGAAGAGAGGGAGAGACACCAATTTCTTTTTGTAATTCCATCTACTGTGGGCAAATTGATGAAATGGTTTATGCAGCTTATTAATTAAGTGAACTGACCCCGGAAAGGTAATACACAGCAGCTGCATCCGGCCAATCAAAGCAAGTATCTGTGGCTGTGACTCAGTGGGCTGCAGCTCGATTTAACAGAATTGACTGTTGCTTAGAGCTGTGCTACAGTCTCAAAGCGTGGGCCTGTGCCAGCAGCAGCCCCATCACCAGGGAGCCTGTTAGGATGCAGAGTCTTGGGTCCCCACTCTAGACCCCACTGTACATAATCTACACTTAAACATTCCCCCAAATAATTCATATGCACAATAAAATGTGAGAAGAACTGGGTTAAAGGAATGATACTGAGCTGATCAAACATCCCCCACAAGACTGTGTGAGATCCAAGCTCACTGTGGGGATCCGAGACCACATGCAGTGAGCTACTTTCCATGGGCTCTGGCATCAGACCCAAAGGATACAAACATGACATCAACCGTTACCAGTTGTGTGCCCTTGGGTAAGTTGTCAACCTCTGTAGCTTCGGTTTCCTTGACTCTAAAGTTGGATAACATCACTACTTATCTCATAGGATTGTGACATGCATCCCAAGCTGCGAGCACGTGGCCTGCACTGAGCCCCCAAAATAACTTCATCCTTACTATTATCATTTGAGGGTAGAGATGCTGAAGGTGTGACTTGGGAAAGCATAAATGAATCCAAGGGCCTCTGCTGCTAAGCCTTGATTATATTCAGTACACTTGCTGACCCTCTGCTTGCCTCCTCCTGGCTCAGTTCTCTGCAGGAAACACATGGACTCCCTCAGTGACATTGTCTGAATCCTTAACATGCTTCTTACCTTCTAATGCAACTCATTTTTGTAGCAAGCTTCTTATCTTTTTTTTTTTTTTTTTTGAGGCGTGCAGATCTCAAAAGTAGGCCAAAGTGGAAAAGGTGCTGGTCTTTGTACAGATTATTTGCAATTCAGCAACATGCAGATTCTCAACTGGATCATCTCCACATTCAGGCATCTCCAAGGGGCACACACAGAAGGGAAACTGTGCCCCAGAGCTAAGTTTCCACAATTTCTTATCTCAAGTCAAGCATCTTATAGTATTGGTGGTATTCTGTGTCTGTTTCATTTATTTGCTTCTTCAATCATTATTCATTCATTCACTATTATTTATTCAGAGCTGTTCAAGTGTGAATGATGCTAATGGAATTGAAAGATGAAAGAGACCTAGCCTTTCTCCACCAAAGATTTACACTGTAGTACCTTAACATCCAAACTATTACCATAACCACGTAAGATAAGTCTCCCCTCATCCCCCTTATTTTTTTCCAAATGTTTTTCCTGCTATTCCTACAGGATCCCTCTTGCATTCCTTTTCTCTCACATCTTGCCTTACTGTTCATTCTATATTTCTCTGTTCACTGGCATTGCCACTGTAACACTAGAATTGGTCTCATAAGCTGATAACAAGAATGCATTTCCTCTGCCGTTTTAACTAGCACCTTTCCCAGTTGAATTGTCTCTTTCAGTTTATCTGAACATTCTGAGAGATAATTGCCCAATTTCAGTTAAAGAAAAATGCCAAATGCAGTATATTCTCATGATCTGTACACTCATGGTGGCAGCTCTTCAGTGAACAAGGAAACCTGGCAGTTTTCATCTCAGGGGAAAATGAACACTGGACAAGTGCAACATTGCATGTGATGATGAAGAATACTGAGCATATCTGGCAGCAAACAGAGACATGTCAATGTAGAGAGACTTTTAAGTCTGGGTTGCAAAATCCAGGATATGCTACCAGGAAATAGCACAGATTCGCATTTCAAGATATGGCTGCTTGTGAGGCCCACTGCTGGTCAGAGAGGAGCACATAGGTTGTTGAGTTGTGTGTGTGTGTGTGGTTTTTTTTTCCCCGGTGACCCCAAGGGTCCAGGATGCCAGAAGCTCCAGACAACCATTGTTACTTTCAGTTGACCACCGTCTAGGTCACAGTTTCCATGCTCAGTTGTCCACAACACAACAAGACAACTCTCCACATCCTCAGCCCCTTGGCTTCAGCCCTTTTGAGGATGTTTTCCCAACATTCTGATCCAAAACTGTAAACATCCGAAGGATGAAACGTGTCATAGCAAAGGAGAACCAACTGGCTCTAAATCTTCAAACTGGCCCTTTAGGAAGGCAGAGAGGCTATTTGAAAAAAAAAAAAAAAAGCCTTATTTTGGGAGGGTCATCTTTCCCAGAAAAATAAAAGCAATACGAAACAAACCTAAAACACTTTTACCCTTCCTTTAAATGTAAGTTTTGGCAGCTCTATGCATTAAAATTTCTTTCAAATTGAACAAACATACGGTTGTCAAGGGGGAGGGGGTGGGGGAGGGGGCTGGGGAGGGGTGGAGCAGAGTGGGAATTTGGGATTAGCAGATGCAAACTATTATACATGGAATGGATGAACAACAAGGTCCTACTGTATAGCGTGGGGAACTATGTTCTGTATCCTGTGATAAACCATAATGGAAAAGAGTGTGAAAAAGAATGTATATATTTATGTATAAGTGAATCACTTTTCTGTACAGAAGAAATTAGCACAACACTGTAACTCAACTATACTTCAAGAAGATAATTTTTTTTAATTGCTCTCAAATCTACTTTTGCCCATTTGTCTCCACTTCCAGCGCTCCCATACAAGCCCTCATCATTTCCACTCTCGATGGCAACTGCTACCACTCTTCATCCAATGTTTAACCCAAATTGATAAGAGCTGCCTCTCTAAAATCCATCTGATCGTCTGTGGGTTCCCATTGCCATGAGGACAGCATTCAAATTTCTCCATGTGGAATGCAAACCCCACCACCATCTGGTCCCAGGCAATCTGCAGTTTTCCTATGCTCCCCATGCACTAACTTCGCAAGATTTGCCCCAGACCAGCTGTTACTCAAGCCGTTTCCCAACCAGAAATTGCTTTTACTTTCCTTACTAAATATGTCTGTCCTCTAGCACACTCTATTTAAAACCAGTCACTGTAGTTGCCCTCTGTCAAAAAATGATTGTGTGTTTTTATTTTTATTTCCCTTCCCCTCTCATGACATAAGTCCCCCAACAAGAGGGCTTCCCTTGTGGCTCAGCTGGTAAAGAACCCGCCTGCAATGCAGGAGACCTGGGTTAGACCCCTGGGTTGGGAAGATCCCCTGGAGAAGGGAAAGGCTACTCACTCCAGTATTCTGGCCTGGGGAATTCCATGGATGCTCATGGGGTCGCAAGGAGTTGGATGCAACTGAGTGATTTGCTTCACTTCGCTTCCCCTCTCATGACATGATCCGTGCTTACTGCTCACCTCTGTACCTGCGGCCTCTCCTCCTTGGATCTCTGTTCTGGATGGAATGATCGTCCCTTCCCTCTAGTACATTTCTTCCACCCCCCCCCTTAGGTCTCAGCCTGTGAACCATTATAATAGGTAAGCCTCTCTCCCACGGTCACTCCCAGATATGTTAAGACTCCCTGTTTCTTCTGTTTATCACATTCTAAGTAAAGAAGCAGTTGTTTAACCTCTGTCTCTTCTGCTGGACTGAAAGCTCTATGAGGTCAGGAATAGGAACTCAGTCTTCACTTTGCCTGGAAGCTGACCTTGTCTGGAACTAGGTAGCTATTCACATATTGGAAGACTTCAAGCTGCCTAAGACAATAATGATATAAATTATATGTATCATTTTAAAAAACAAAGTTACTATAAATATTATAATAAAGACAGTAAGACTACCTTGATAACATCATTAAAACTGCTAAGGTGCCATCATTTCCCCTCCCTAAATGACTTACCCAAAGGAATATGTCTTCAAGAAGAATAATTTGGGAATATTTTAAACTCATTGGAGAGAGGCCTATTTTCATTTTTTTTTAATTCTCAGAATTAATAGCTATTATGAAGCTCTATTTATCTTAAATTCATAGAATCTGACATGTTAGTGTCCTCTGGGACTGCTGTGTTTAATGGATACAATAAGAATAATTTAGATTAGTTTTCTGATTTATGTATAAATTTTTCTAAAGAATTTAAAGCAGAGTTATTAAACATATCTCCCTAAAATCTAATCAGTGTTTTCCTTTGACTATCAATTAGTTTTATACTAAATACCACACACACAAATTAAGCACAAAATTTAAAAATTTTAACCAAATTTCACCAATTCCATTCAAAAAGATGTCAGTTGGGGCCTTTAAATGTATTTCAGCTTCCAACACACCACCAGCTACATTTTAGCCAGTTTAAATAAATAAATACAGTCCTGGTGTTAACTGAACAATTTCCACACGCTCCACACCTTTTCCTATGAGAAGATACTTGTTACATCCCTTCTTTCAGAATGGAAGTTCTCTGAAGATAGGGAAGCTATAGCATTACTGTCACAGCTGTAGTTTTTGAGCCAAGTGCCCAGGAAAAACACCAGTGAAGGCCACTGAGTCCAGTCTGGGCTCTGGGCAAAAGGCTGACAAGTATCTCAAGCCCCACTCTCCCCACATCCTTTGGGGAGTCATCTTTGGGGTGGGGGTTAGCTGGATAGGCTGTGGGGCTAAGCTAGGGTGTCGGTCCCTTGGCTGGAGCCCCAGGGAAACCTAGACTCTTCTTTTTCATGCATCAAGCATGGTAGCAACACTGAGTGGTTGCCATCAACATTTGGACTTGGGTATTAAGCTGGCTGAGATCAGATGCCAATGATTAGGGACGGTGCTGAGAAATGCAGACTCCCAGCACAGCAAGTGGAATGCTCGCTCGGGGACTATGTCCCTATAGGAATTGAGTCTGTGCACAGACTCTGGGAGATGAAGCCCAGCACACTCATCTCACCTAGCAACCTGGGGTGAGCCTTGAGACAACTTGCTAGAAATCCTGCCTGCCATCTCCATGCACCTCTTCTCTGTTCACAAACTCTTGATTTCAAATGACTGAGTTGCAACTTAAAACACTGGTGCTATTTTTTTCTTTATGGCACTGAATATACAGTCACTTTGAAACTTGTTTGGTAACAACCAGTCAAAAGAAATCAGTCGTTAAGTAATTATTACCTAGATGAGAACTGAAATGAAAAAGGCAAAGTGACTATTCTTTTTGTGAACATCTGCTCACACCTGTGATGTCCCCTATTCCTGCAACACACCTATGAAGTAGGTATTACTGGCCCTCTTTAAAAACTAGGAAAAGGAGAATCACTACAAGTGGCCCAAGGTTCCATCATTGGTAAAAGGTGGTTTGTCAGAATCCAATTTTTTCGGTTGATTTCAAGTGCGTCCCTTCAGTGATAACACACACACACACCACCAACAACAACAACAGCTTGTTTTGGGGACAACAACAATACAGAGCTTTTGGATCAATAATTCAGTAGTATCTGCAGGCCTCAGACAATGTGTCAGTTACCTTTTTCTTTCCTATCCCATCTGATCATCCATGTGTCTCAAGTGGATTTTTTGCTCAAATTCTAATTAAATCACAAATCAATGGTTGACCGGTTGTTTTTTTTTTAAATTAGCAGAATCCATTTTTAAATGAAAGCCTAAATCAGAAGCCTCACCTTCTCTTCCTCAAATACAAGGTGCCCTTGAACATATTCTGGAATACTGGTATTTCATAGCATGTGGACCTTGAGAGCCACTGCTTAAGTCAGGAAATGCACTATAGGAAACAAACGAGCAAGTCCTGTGGTGAGCTTTCTGGTTTCCCAGAAGCTCTGTCTGGGACAGAAGGCCATGCCCTGAAGGAGAGGTGATGGCAGCTCATGATGTGTGAAGTGGCTGCCACAGCAAATAGAGGACAACATTTCCTCTGGAGTTTCAACTCACAAAATGGGAGAATCACCTCATTACCCCCGGATGCCTGTTACTGCAACTCAATTGTATGCTGGACAAATGTTGGTGTCATAAAAATTATGCTCTCTATATATCATGTTGAAATTGACCCAGCCTCACCCTTACAATAAACTCATGAAATCACATGGATTTGCAGCTTGAGTCCATTTGTCTTCCTGATCTGTTAACAATGCATTTATCATCAAATGAACTTAAAATGATTTTGCTGCTGTTGGCTCACAATAGTGTAGGTGACCAAGGCACTGACATCAGATAGACAGTCTGGGCGCACAAGAGGATAGATTCTTTGAAAAGGGAGAAAAAGAGGTTCAGCAGAAGGCCAGAAATCAAAACAGAAAATGAAATCATGGTGCAGAAAGACCCTTTGTGACAGTGTCTCTGACAAACATGGCTCCTCTTTTGGGCAATGAGGAGGAGTGAGCATCCTTCAATTATTTATGCCTTGCTGTTCACCAGAGGGTTTCACTTACTGACTTTGTCCCTAAAGCCTAGAAAACAGAAATAAACACTGCCATTGTCTTCATCATTTGGAGGTAGGAAAAAAGAACTTTGTGATACCCATATTGCCTTGGCTTCAATACAAGATACTGCAAATGTATTCAACCCTTTCAATGTGGTGGGTTAATCAGACAGACTTTTCAGAAACTGTAATGTCAGATTTCATCTCTCTATGGACCCCTACAGTCAATAAATCTAAACAATCCCTCTGAACCTTTAATACAACACCAATAGCAATGAAAGGCAATGCCAAAGAATGTTCAAACTACCAAACAGTTGGGCTTATTTCACATGCTAGCAAGGTAATGCTCAAAATTCTTCAAGCCAGGCTTCAAGAGTACATGAACCAAGAACTTCCAGATGTTCAAGCTGGGTGTAGAAAAGGCAGAGGAATCAGAGATCAAATTGCCATAATCCACTAGATCATAGATAAAGCAAGAGAATTCCAGAAAAAACATCTACTTATGCTTCACTGACTACGCTAAAGCCTTTGACTGTGTGAATCACAACAAACTGGAAAATTCCTAAAGAGATGGAATACCAGACCACTTTAACTGTCTCGTGAGAAACCTGTATGAGGTAAAGCAGCAACAGTTAGAACATGGAACAACAGACTGGTTCCAAATTGGGAAAGGAGTACATCAAGGCTGTATATTGTCACCCTGCTTATTTAACTTATATGCAGAGTACATCACGTGAAACGCCAGGCTGGATGAAGCACAAACTGGAATCAAGATCGCCGGGAGAAATATCAACAACCTCAGATATGCAAGTGATACCATCTAATGGCAGAAAGCCAAGAGAAACTAGAGAGCGTCTTGACGAGGGTGAAAGAGGAGAGTGAAAAAGCTGGCTTAAAACTCAACATTCAAAAACTAAGATCATGGCATCTGGTCCCATCACTTCACAGCAAACAGAAGGGGAAAAAGAAGAAGCAGTGACAGACTTTATTTTCTTGGGCTCCAAAATCACTGCAGACAGTGACTGCAGCCATTAAATGAAAAGACGTTTGCTCCTTGGAAAGAAAGCTATGATAAACCTAGAGAGCATATTAAAAAACAGAGACATCACTTCACTAACAAAGGTCAGTACAGTCAAAGCTATGGTTTTTCCAGCGGTCATGTACAGCTATGAGAGCTGGACCATAAAGAAGACTAAGCGCCGAAGAATTGATGCTTTCAAACTGTGGTGCTAGAGCAGACTCTTGAAGTCCCTTGGATAGCAAGATCAAACCAGTCCATCCTAAAGGAAATCAACCCTGAATATTCATTGGAAGGACTGATGCTGAAGCTCCAATACTGTGGCCACCTGATGCAAAGAGCTGACTCAGTGGAAAAGACCCTGATGTTGGGAAAGATTTAAGGCAAAAAGAGAAGAGGGCAGCAAAGAATAAGATAGTTAGATAGCATCACTGACTCAATGGACACGAATCTGACTGAACTCTTAGAGATAGTGAAGGACAGGGAAGCCTGGCGTGCTGCAGTCCATGGGGTCACAAAGAGTCAGACACGACTTAGAAACTGAACAAACAAGAGCAGCGAAACAGACCAAAACAATGTGGATTCTTCTCTTCCTAAGAACCACCCAGTTTCAGTTTTCTTAGCCAAAGAGTAAGCCATCTCTTAACTCATGCTCCACATGTTCCACCAGTTTCATCCTGGATTCAAAGCTCTGCTGTTTTTACCCTCATCTAATTATCATCAAGAGCACAGAACACTGCATCAGGAACTCAATGGGGAATCTTGAGATTTCAGGCTGCTGGAGTGGGCCTGAACTTGCCCGCAGTTCATGAAGTTACATCAGAAGCATTCATGAATCAAGAGAGCAGAAATGGACATCCAGGTAGACAGAGTCTACCTGAGTCATAAACTGTGAGGTAGAAGCCGAGCAGGACAGGGAACTCTGGCAAGAAACGACAAGTAGGAAATCTGGGATCCCATGTGGAAATTCCTCTATTATTTTTTAAATTTTACTTTTTTCATTTTTTTTCTAGGGTCTCTTCCTTCTTTTAAGGGCTATCCCATCAGGGGGACTTTACTCTTTCCACCTTACTTTCTAATACCATCACATGGGGGTACAGGACTTCAGTGTAAGAATCTGGAAGGGAGGTACATTCAGTCCCTAATGCTCTGTAACCTTGCACAAGCAAACTACTTAATAATGCTGTACTTAATAATGCAAACTACTTAATAATGCTTAATAAGACCGTACAAGGGGTAATACTAATATCTCACTCAAAGAGCCATCTTAAAGGGCTGCTGTGAAGCTTCAATGAGATACTACAGAAATAGTGTTATAATGGTACCTCATACATGGAAAGACCTGGAAAAACAGTGTGTTCCCTTCTATTCTGTCAGGGAACAGAACTATTTCTTTCTGGGGTAGCACGTAAACAGAGGAGTAAACAAAATCTACATTGTCCAGAGAAGCATACATATATATAGTCCCTAGATAAGGCACGGATTCCCTTCATCTCTGCACTGTGGGCTCAGCTCTCAGTCCTTCACCCGGAGTGGTCTCCTAAAAAGGGACCCATGCCCAGAGGATGCTACCATGATGTCAAGGCATCTGGACACCAAGACTCTTGTGTTTACTTAGAAGCATCATGTTTTAGGAAGATTGTTGACAGCTGCAGGCATTTCGAGAGGAAGATGACTAGGTTAGGAAAAGTCTGGAAACCATAGGAATTAGTGAACAATATACTATAAGTAAGGTTGTTAGATTTAGCAAATTTAAATATAAGAAGTCCTGTAAAATCAGGATAAAATGAAAAAAGAGTGAAAGGTGCTCAGTCGTGTCCGACTCTTTGCGACCCCATGGACTATACAGTCCATGGAATTCTCCAGGCCAGAATACTGGAGTGGGTAGCCTTTCCCTTCTCCAGGGGATCTTCCCAACCCAGGGATCGAACCCAGGTTTCCTGCATTTCAGGCAGATACTTTACCAGCTGAGCCACCAGGGAAGCCCAAGAATACTGGAGTGAGTAGCCTATCCCTTCTCCAGTGGATCTGGGCGACCCAGGAATCAAACCGGGGTCTCCTGCATTGCACGTGGATTCTTTACCAACTGAGCTATAAGGGAATCAGGATAAAACAGTGCATAAACAATGAAAAAAACAGTGATAAAACAGTGAATAAACTCAGATAAACGGTGAATTATATTTCTGTATAAATGTGCTCCATGCAATATCTGGGGACTACTCATACTAACAATGTATTTCTTGGGTATCTGAGATTCAAATCCAACCAGGATCCCTCAATTTATCTCGCAATCCTGGCTACAAGGAGTTTATAGTCTCTTATATAGAGGCAGTGCGAACTCATGAGACAGAATGTAACATCACAGTTATGAGCACGCATTCATATTTACACCCAAACAACATGAGCTACTAGGCATACAAATTTCTGAGTAAGCAATGGGAAAGTCTGGAAGTAAGGATCTGGGGACAATTCTTCTCATTATAAAGAAAGTTATCCACACAAATATAAGTAAGGTGTAAGAACTGCCACAAAATTACCTATATCTGTAGCCTCTGGCCTATTGTAACCTGAGGATTCCCAGAGGTAATCTTAGCATCCAGTTCTCCCAGGTCCACTGTTTACTATCCGTGTCTCCCACTATTGTAAGTTCAAGTTGGGGGAATTATTGGGATCATACTCTGGACCCTTACTGACTGCGCAGTGAATCAAGTCTTAGGTTATCCATCTTTCCTTCAAAAGATATGAAGAAATCCTTCAAAGAAATATATTTGCTTCTGGGATGACAATGGCCTTCTCAAATATCCAACCTGCCGCATAGTATTCCGTGAATCTATTATATTAATATGACATCTCAATCAAAGTCCCAAACATAATAATGTAAATAAGCCACCAGCAAAGGAAAAAGTGAGTGTTTTCACAAATTCAGTGTGTCCCACACTGTTCAGCTTTTCTCTAATCTTTATGCTGAGGGAAAGAAACTGCAAGAAGACACCTTATTCAAGGAAACTAAATGAGGAAGCTACCTGAGCTAGCATTTGCGATCACAGTAAGGGCCCAAAATGAACCCTTTAGCCCAGAAGAGAAGGCTCTTGTCCTGGCGGTTTCCATATCTACTGCCTTACACACCTGCCCATCCAAGGCGCTGCATCTCTGAAATTTCAAAATAAAACTCTGATAAACCAGACATTTGTTTTCTTATCTTACCTGGATAGGTAATATTCAGGACCCACAAAGAACAACTCCCCAAATTAGGCAAGACCTCTCTCCCTCCAGAAGCATTAACAGTGTGACAAAAATTACATAACTCAAGTATGATGGAGCGTGGGGGGCCATATATACTTTCTCAAAAGCAGCAGGAGGGCTTGAGCAAAACTGTCAAAAGCCACCATTTCACTGCTCTGGAAATTGTCCAAAGACAAAGGACAGACTGAGATGTGTTCATTTGTGAAACAGTTGAACTTACGATGATAACAGAGGATCCTTACCCAGCACGCTCCACTTCCCTGTTAGTCACTCTAACAGGGGAGGGCAGACAGTGGACATCAGCAGCTTTCCTTTCCGTGCTAATGGAGCCCCCCTTAAATAGAACATCATCAACTCAGTATCACAGTAATTCAAGTATATGCTTCAACCAGTAATGCTGCAGAAGCTGAAGTTGACCAGTTCTATGAAGACCTATAAGATCTTCTAGAACTAACACCAAAAATGATGTCCTTTTCATCATAGGGGACTGGAATGCAAAAGTAGGAAGTCAAGAGACACCTGGAGTAACAGGCAAGTTTGGCCTTAGAGTACAAAATGAAGCAGGGCAAAGACTAACACAGGTTTGCTAAGAGAACGCACTGGTCATAGCAAGCACCCTCTTCCAACAACACAAGAGATGATCCTGCACATGGACATCACCAGATGGTCAATACCAAAATCAGACTGATTATATTCTTTTCAGCCAAAAATGAAGAAGCTCTATACAGTCAGCAAAAACAAGACTGGGAGCTGACTGTGGCTCAGATCATGAACTCCTTACTGCAAAATTCAGACTTAAATTGAAGAAAGTAGGGAAAACCACTAGGCCATTCAGGTATGACCTAACTCAAATCCCTGACGATTATACAGTGGAAATGAGAAATAGATTCAAGGGATCAGATCTGATAGACAGGGGCCTGAAGAACTATGGACAGAGGTTCATGACACTGTACAGGAGGCAGCGATCAAAACCATCCCCAAGGAAAAGAAATTTAAAAAGACAAAATGGTTATCTAAGGAGGCCTTATAAATAGCTGAGAAAAGAAGAGAAGCAAGAGGTAAAGGAGAATGGGAAAGATATACCTATCTGAATGCAGAGTTCCAAAGAATAGTAAGAAGAGGTAAGAAAGCCTTCCCAAGTGATCAACACAAAGAAATAGAGGAAAATAGAATGGGAAAGACTAGAGATCCCTTCAAGAAAATTAGAGATACCAAGGGAACGTTTCATGCAAAGATAGGCACAATAAAGGACAGAAACAGCAAGGACATAACAGAAGCAGATATTAAGAAGAGGTGGCAAGAATACACAGAAGAACTATATGAAAAAGATCTTTATGGCCCAGATAACCACGATGGTGCGATAACTCACCTAGAGCCAGACATCCTGGAGTGTGAAGTCATATGGAGTTTAGGAAGCATCACCACAAACAAAGCTAGCGGAGGTGATGGAATGCCAGCTGAACTATTTCAAATCCTAAAAGATGATGCTGTGGAAGTGCTGCACTCAATATGCCAGCAAATTTAGAAAACTCAGCAGTGGCCACAGAAGTGGAAAAAGTCAGTTTTCATTCCAATATCAAAAAGGGCAAAGCCGAAGAATGTTCAAATTACCGCATAACTGCACTCATTTCATACGCTAGCAAGGTCATGCTCAAAATTCTCCAAGCTAGGCTTCAACAGTAAGTGAACTGAGAACTTCAGATGTACAAGCTGGATTTAGAAAAGGCAGAGGAACCAGAGATCAAATTGCCAACATCCAATGGATCATAGGAAAAAGTAAGAGAATTCCAGAAAAACATCCATTTCTGCTTCATTGACTATGCTAAAGCCTTTGACTGTGTGGATCACAACAAACTGGAAAATTCTTAAAGAGATGGTGTTAGGGAAATTAAATGAATAGTCTTGTTTAGGCTTCAGAGACAAAGCAGAGCAGGCCTCTGACCTAGCTTCTAACCTGTCTGGATACTGCCCTGACTGGGAGTGACTGTGAGTGACTGCCTGCTGTGAGTGCAAGATTTGCAGCACCAGAGAAATGATGGGGAGAGGAATCTTGAGATTGTTGAACCCCTGGAGGGGGCCTGGTCAACCAAGCCCCAGACTTAGCAGCATTTCCAGTTTTATGAGACAAAACAAATAGCATTAACAAAAATCCAGGTTTGCAATTTGGTCACAGATTGATGATGATATCAGTTTTCATCCATCCTGGGATTATAAGCATGAACCCTGAACTGCTATCTTTGAAGTCTCATGCATAGAGTGGAGATGCTGCTTGGGACCCTTTCCCAACTGGGACTCCAGATGTGCTGTGACACAGGACTTCCCAGTGCTGTTTAACTCTGGATGTTGGTCAAAACCCAAATTATTGATGTATCCTCTGCTCTTTCTACTTCTCTTTCCTTTTAAAGTTAGTATGTTTAAAGCAAGCTATATAATTCTCTAATAAATATGTGTATTATTTATTTGTCTATAACAAGTGGCTCATTTTGTTAACAAATCCTTTGAACCTAACATGAAAGTGAAAACTTTCAGCAAAACAGATGGGAATACCAGACCATCCTACCTGCCTCCTGAGAAACCTGTTTGCAGGTTAAGCAGCAACAGATAGAACCGAACATGGAACAACAGACTGGTTCAAAATTGGGAAAGGAGTACATAAAGTCTGTATATTGTCACCCTGTTTATCTAACTTACATGCACAGTACCTCATGAGAAATGCCAGGCTAGATAAATCACAAGCTAGAATCAAGATTTCCCAGAGAAATATCTATAACCTCAGATATGCAGATGATACCACCCTTGTGGCAGAAAGGAAGAGGAACTAAAGAGTCTCTTGATGAAGGTGAAAGATGAGAATCAAAAAGCTGGCTTAAAACTCAACATTCAAAAAACTAAGATCATGGCACCTGGTCCCATCACTTCATGGCAAATAGATGGGGAAAAAGTGGAAACAGTGACAGACTAGTTCTCTGGACTCCAAAATCACTGCAGATCATGACTGCAGCCATGAAATTAAAGACACATGCTCCTTTGAAGAAAGGCTATGACCAACCTAGACAGTGTATGAAAAAGCAGAGACATTACTTTGCCAACAAAGGTCCGTACAGTCAAAGTTATGATTTTTCCAGTAGTCATGTATGGATATGAGAGTTGGACCATAAAGAAGGCTGAGCACCGAAGAATTGATGCTTTTGAACTGTGGTGTTGGAGAAGACTCTTGAGAGTCCCTTGGACAGCAAGGAGATCAAACCAGTCAATCTTAAAGGAAACCAGTCCTGAATATTCCAATATTTTAGCTACCTGATGCGAAGAGCAGACTCATTGGAAAAGACCCTGTTGCTGAGAAGCAGAAGACAGGAGAAGGGGATGACAGAGGACAAGACGGCTGGATGGCATCACCAACTCAATGGACATGAGTTTGAGCAAGCTCCAGGAGACAGTGAAGGGCAGGGAAGCCTGGCATGCTGCTGTCCATGGGGTGGCGAAGAGTCAGACACAACTGAGCTACTGAACAACAAATGTTAATTCAATGGTGAGCTCAATGGCAAGGAAACAAAACCAACTAGCTCCACTCTGGAACTGGGAGTGGATCAGCTGACTAGCCAGGGATTTAACAATGAGTTCTCAGAGATCAAAGAGCCACAGGGGCCTGAAATCTCTCCATTTATCTTGGGTGAACCAGAGGCTGAGACCCGTACACAACTGAATGATTCACTGCAAAGAGACTCCAAGAGGTTTTCTGAGGTAAAGCAAATATTCTAAGATTGGATTGAAGTTATGGTTGCACAACTCTATAAATGTATTGAAACTAACTGAATATTTACAAGGGGTGAATTTTTATGGTATATAATTTATACCTAAAGAATGCTATAACAAATTCACACAATTCCATACAAAATATATGTATTAATTTCCCTATGTACTAACAAGCTCCATTCCAAGAGTTCATAAGTCTAATCTGTTCCTAAGTCCAACAAATTTAACCTAGGTACCCAACTAACACATATAGTACTGTACTATAATAGGTTTATAATACTTTTCACACAAATAATACATAAAAAACAAATGAAAAATAAAGAAAACATTTTTAATCTTATAGTACAGTACCATGGTTTTTCCAGTGGTCATGTATGGATGTGAGAGTTGGACTGTGAAGAAAGCTGAGTGCCGAAGAATTGATGCTTTTCAACTGTGGTGTTGGAGAAGACTCTTGAGAGTCCCTTGGACTGCAAGGAGATCCAACCAGTCCATTCCGAAAGAGATCAGCCCTCGGATTTCTTTGGAAGGAATGATGCTAAAGCTGAAACTCCAGTACTTTGGCCACCTCATGCGAAGAGTTGACTCATTGGAAAAAACTCTGATGCTGGGAGGGATTGGGGGCAGGAGGAGAAGGGGACGACAGAGGATGAGATGGCTGGATAGCATCACTGACTCAATGGACGTGAGTCTGAGTGAACTTAGGGAGTTGGTGATGGACAGGGAGGCCTGGCGTGCTGCGATTCATGGGGTCGCAAAGAGTCGGACACGACTGAGCGACTGAGCTGAACTGAACTGACAGTACCATGAAAAAAGTATAGTAGTACAAGAACTGGCATACGGGGGCTGGCAAGCATGTTTACATCTTTGAAAGCTCGAAACTTGGAAGTTCATATGTAGGGGACTTACTGTGTAACAATTCAAAAGAAAAGATGCAATCCACATATCTGGATACCAAATGAATCTGAAGATATTAAGTTAGGCTTTATTTAAAAGATTTTAAATAGATACATTAATTTTTTAAGAATTATAAAAATTTAATTATTTTTATTGAAGTGTTGTATAATAGAAATTTAAGACCAGTACTGTCCAGTATAAATTTCTGCCATGGTGGAAAATCACAGCAGTGCAATCCAGCATGCTGGCTCCTATTCTCAGGGGTCTGTTTTGCTTACATGAAACATGGCTAGTGTAACTAGGAAACAAATTTTTGTATTTTATTTCATCGTAATTAATTTAAAGTTAAAATGCCATTTTTGACTACTGGCTACTTTATGTGATAACTAAAGGCTAGAAAGAGCCCAAATATCCATGTAATTTTGTTTAGAAAGAATGGCCAGTTAACACAACACTGTAAAGTGACTATTGATAGTTTGATGGTTTGAAGTAGAATGTGCTCAGGCGTGTCCAACTGTTTGCAACCCCATGGAGTGTAGCCCCCCAGGCTCTTCCGTACTTGGAATTTTCCAGAATACTGGAGTGGGTTGCAACTTACTACTCCAAGGAATCTTCCTGACCCAGGGACTGAACCCACATCTGCATCCCCTGCATTGGGCAGGCAGACTCTACCACGGTGCCACCTAGGAAGCCCCTCCTTCCTAGTTGGCAAAAAGCAACTATACCACAGTAAAAATTAATTTTAAAAAAAAGTGGCCAATTTAAAACAATGGGAAATGAATGGATAGTAAAGGAATATATTTTTAAGGACTTCAACTCAAGAAATGCAAATTAAGGTAATGTGATACTATTTTTACCCAGTTGGCAAAAGAAAAATACATTGCCCATTAGTCCAAAAATTTTTCACTAACAGACGGAGGAATTTGATTTTTAAGACACTGATTGAATAATCAAAGAATCTGGCTTCTGGAGGGGAAATCAACTCTGCATATCAAATAATTTAAAATTATGCTTTTAGTTGATTCAGAAATTCCACTTGTTGGAAATGACCCTAAGAAAATAATTTAAAATCAGCATAAGTGTACTCACTATTATGTTTACAATAACTAAACACTGGTAGTAAGTTACATATTCAAGAATATAAAACTAGTAAAATAAATTAACCATTGTATTGGTAGAATTATAGTGTATTAGTATTTTAATATTTTTTATTTAAACTTAAAATATGTTTGTTAGTAAAGGCAAAAAGTAGGTTGCACAATATTAGAAAATGTGATTTTATTCCTTAAATCTTTATGTCTATGTTTGCCAGTCCCTATATCTAGAAGCCAAGGAAGTCAGAGGAGCAGCAGGACTCATGTACAGATGATGAAACTATGAGCATATCAATTAGGGAATCTCTGTTGGCAAGCACAGAAGTCAATTCCAGTTCCATTATGCAGACACTGTTTACTTAAGAAGACTGAAAAAAAAATGGATTAACCTATATTGAATCTAACCAAGGGGAAAGAGAGAGGGAGAGAAAGAGAACAAGAAGCACAAAAAAGTAGAATTACTGGGTTGGCTAAACAGTTCATTCGAGTTTTTCCATAACATCGTATGAAAAAACCCAAATGAACTACTTGGCCAACCCAGTACCTGATGCACAACTCTACATATGGCTCTATGAAAACAAATTTAAACGCCTGGAAGCCTTCTGATGGTCCAGACAGTAGGCTTTTAATTGCTGGACTATAAGATGGTCCAGCGTATCTTTAGACAAGAGACCAGGTAGCAAGGGTCAGAGGTGTGAGAGAGAGTTCAGGGATCCAGTTAGTAGCCATGTACTGAGTGGTATCCAAGTGTTTCAGTAATTTTAAACAACCACTACAGCTGTACTCATGCAAGCAAGGTGACTATCAGCTTTGTCTGTATCTACATCCAAACATCCCATATTTACTATTTCTTTTCTTCATGAAGTTTCTGTTCTTTTGTTAGAAGCATGCTTCAAATATATAACACATTGATTATTCTAAGAATTATTAAACTTCCTCAAAATTTAAATAGATAAGACAGATAGAGATATAAACATAGATAGAGATATATTTGTCAAATAATACCATTCCAAAATTTAAAACTCATTTCAATTATTTATTTTTTAATGACATATAGATATTTTTCTTCTGACTCCTAAGTGCAAATTTTGCTACTGAGGAATCTGACGGCAGTCATAGTTTGTGTTTCTTGTGTGCTTACCTTCCTCTGGCCTGCAAGTATATATGGTTTATATCCTTAGAGTGCATAGGTCTTAAATACCAGGTATGCCTGGGAGATGGTGCCTTTTCTGATTAATTTAGACTAGAACTCTCAACATGTTCAGTCTGGAAACCCTGATCTTTCTTTCTCAGAGTTAACTTTACTATTTATTTATTGTCTCTACTCTTTGTTCCTTCTTCTACTGTTGAAATGCATATATTAATGTTGAAAGTCTCAGTCCCCCAAGCTCCTATCTTCTCCCTTATGAATATCAGCTCCTTTTATTCTTAGTCCATGTTTTAAGAGGTTTCTGGCACTTGATCCTTCAGAGAACTATTATAACTGAGGTCTCAATAGTGGCCAGTCTGTTTTTCAACTAATCTGCAAAATCTTTACTTGTGAAGATAGGTTTTGTTGTGCAAGAAAGTCTCTTTGCTGCTGTACTTGAAACCCTTTAGATGCCTTTATTTAATTTATTTACTTAACTATAATGCTATTTTCCATCTATCTTCTTCTACCAATTCTACTCCACTGGTTGTGATTATTTTTCCTTTTTTTTTCCTTTCTGACCTATGGTTCCCAAGTCCACTCTGTTATCAAAGAATAGTGATCTTTCTCAGCCCACTGGTCTAAGTAATGACTACTGGAATGATCTAAATGGTGATGGAAAGACACAAGCACTTTTCCCACAGACCTGCAGTATAGAGGCAAGACACCTCCCTGAGAGTGGTGAACATCTTTTCATGTGCTTACCTGGTTGTTGTTTAATCGCCAAGTTGTGTCCAACTCTTTGCGACCCCAGGGACTGTAACCCACAGGCTCCTCTGTCCATGGGACTTCCTAGGCAAGAATACTAGACTGGGTTGCCATTTCCTTCTCCAGGAGATCTTCCCTACTCAAGGATCAAACCCACATCTCCTGCTTGGCAGATATATTCTTTACCATTGAGCCACCTGGGAAGCCCATGTGCCTACTTACCATCAGTTTATTCTATTTGTGAATTTCTCAACTTCTTTTACACATTTTCACACTAGATTGATTCATTCTTTTTATCTATATTCTAGATACTAGACCTTTGTTGGCTATGTGGTTTATTTTTTCCCAGACCATAGGTTGTCTTTTCAACCTCTTAACAATATCTTTTGTAGAACAAAAGTATTTAATTCTAATAAAATCCAATTTATTGTTTTGTTTCTTTTTAGTGAATCATGAGTTTGGTGTACATGACTAAAAATATTTCCCATACCCTTGGTCTCACAAACTTCCTCCTATCATTTCTTCTAAAAGTTATACTTATTAATAAATCTATAATTTATTTTTGAGTGAATCTGGATATATGATAAGAGGCTTGGATTTACTTTTTTTTAATTGGCCTTACTTTTTTAGAGAAAATTAAGTTTGACAGCATTTTTACTCCCAGTTGATGATCTTGCTTCTTAATTCACTGAAAAACCTGATCATTTCTCATGACTTTTATAACTCACCTATGCACTGAACAACATTTATATTCATATGCTGTGCCTTCCCTCATGTTACAATAGATTAACACCTGTCTTCCCTTATAAAGCATCCTCCCCTCCTCTCTTACTTACACAAGGACAACACTCCAGCAATACTTCACTCTCTCAAATAGTATCAATTTCCTCCCTCAATTGGATTATTCATATTAACATATGAACATAGTGCTATTTATTCTATATTAAAATGTATCTTGCAACTAGAGATTATTATACTAAGTGAAGTAAGTCAGAAAGAGAAAGACAAGTACCATATGATATCACTTATATGTGGAATCGAAATATGGCACAAATAAGCCTATCTGCAAAACAGAGACATACTCATAGACATAGAAAACAGACTAGTATTAATATTCGCCAAGGGGAGGCGGGGAGGGTTGGACTGGGAGTTTGTTTGGGGTTGATAGGTGCAAACTATTACATTTAGATAAACAACAAGGTCCTACTGTATAGCACAGGGAACTATATCCAATCTGCTGGAATAAACTATAATGGAAAAGAAAATTCAAAAAGAGTGTATGTGTAAAACTGAGTCACTTTGCTATACAGCAAAGATTGCACACTGTAAATCAACTATACTTCAATAAAAAAAATCTAAATCTTAAAGTAAAAATAAAAATTAAAAAAAAATAAAAAAATAAAAGGAAGTTTGGAAGATGATTTAAAAAAATCTAAATCTATCTTGAACATGCTTTCCTTTCAAACTGCTACCCATTTATTTGTTCCCCTTCTCATGAGAAGTATTTCAAATTGATGTTTGCAGTCATCGTCTCCATTTCATTTCTTTTTGTCTTATACTCGTGCTAATCAGTGATTTCCCATTATTCCATTGAAATCCTGATTTTAACAGCCTTTGTTGTTATTAATCCGCTCAAATCTCAGTCCCTATCTCATTAGAACAGCAGTTTACATCATGAATCCTTCCTCCTAGAAACAAAATCACGTTTTGGCCTGTAGGTTTTCCTCCTACTCCATTGGTTGTTCTTTCTTGGATCACTTTTTTATTGTTTCCCTATTTCTCTAAATCCCTAGGGATTTTCAA
Source organism: Budorcas taxicolor (assembly GCF_023091745.1). Lineage (NCBI taxonomy): Eukaryota > Metazoa > Chordata > Mammalia > Artiodactyla > Bovidae > Budorcas > Budorcas taxicolor. The sequence goes on along the minus strand of NC_068910.1, from coordinate 50,729,791 downwards.
ATTGAAATAAAAATCACAGATATTTATCTTCCTTCAATAACCAGTCCACAGTCTCCTTCTCAGTACCATACGCAGGACTCTTACGCCCTTCACCAGGACCAGATCTACTCTTGCCCACAGCCTTTGCTGTGTCCTAACAGAGATGCTCGGTGCAGATCTGGATCCCATGGCTCAGAAAGCTCAAAGTGGTTCTCTGATGCACCAAAGAAAAGATTCCCCCTTAAGATGTGAGGGTCTTAGGGTTGTGAGAGGGTAGGTAACCCAGACGCAACACCAAAGCATCAGCAGTAAATGGACTGCAGAGTAGCGAAATTCCTTCACATGCTTAAAGAACATGAGAGTCTGCTTTTCGTGATCTCGAAAGACCAATTTGCAGTCAAGTGTAGGGCAGAGTGACAAACGATGAATGACTGGAATTCAACTATGCTTTAAAGTGTCCTGTAATGGGACTTCCCTGGTGATCCAGTGGTTAGAACTACACGCTTCCGCTGCAGGGGGCAAAGGTTCAATCCCTGGCCGAGGAACTAAGATCCCTGCATGCTATATGGTATGGCAAAAAATAAATAAATCAAAATAAAGTGTCCTATAGCTAGGGTACCCACCTCTCTTGCTCAAGATAGAACACGTCAACGTTAAGTAATCTTTCTTCTCATGATCTGTTCCCACACAGAGGGGTTTCTTGGCAGGGATCCCTAATAAAAACGTATTATTTTTTCCATTCTTCATTTTGGCCTTCATTAGTTTCCTGTAGCGCTTCTCCCTGTACCTCCTTTCACTTTATTAAAGCTCATTTTGCGGAAATTATCTTACACTAAGGAACATAAATAAACTTTTATTTAGCAAGCTGTGGAAATCAGGGGCATGCAGCAAAGAGGACCGAGCTCATTAAGCAGCAGAGTCACTGATGCTCTTTCACTCATTACTCATCCTTTCCACTGATCGCTTTAACAGGAGGGGAGGCGCGCTTCTCCCCGGGATCATCGCATCCTTCTCTGCGGGTGTCACAGAAGACAGGAGGCAGGCCGGCCTGCGGGCTCTGGTGCTTCAGGAGACCCAGTGCGAGTGCCATCCCTGATGGCTCTGGGATTGGGTATTAGCTCTCAGACACTTCCCTTCCCTTCTTGCTCTGGAGCAGAAGCACCAGAGGCACCGCTGACTTTAGAAGATTCTCTGAAATCAGGGCTTCGTACTCCACGTCTGGTGGGCACTAGCTCAGGGGATCTGCAAAAGCAGCCTCGTTCATTTCTACTGTGCCCGAGTTTATTTCTGCTCTAAATCCGTGTTTAACGAGTGAGCTCAGCACTGACTCTACCACTGGTACTGCCAGAAGCATCCTTTACTCCAAATAATTGAAAGAACTTGCGATCCATTTCATCACAAGACTTGTTCAAGTTCTTGTAACAGGAAAAAGGGAGAAACTGATCTTCAGACTCTGAGTCAGGTAGGGAGCTTGTAAGAGTCTTCTAATTACACATGGGAACAGACAGCAAGAAACCATCATCTGTGTTTACACAAATGCACGGCAACTTTTCAGTTACCGAATCACAAGGAAAAGCTGCTTGAGGAAAAAAACAACTTTTAAGAGAAATATAATTCATTTATTAAAACAATATTATCTTCAGGTGTATAGTGGAGAGATTCAGTATTTACAATTCATTTTCCATTAAAAATTATTACAAAGCAATGGCTATAATGCCCTGTGCTAGACAATATATCCTTGCTGCTTCTCTATTTTATACATAGTGGCTAATGCTTGAAGTTGACTTACCTGAAATACAGACTATGTGGCATATATGAAATTCACCTTGGTGAATGGGGTGAGATGACACTTCACAGGAGTGGACCACCATCCTCTAGAGCAGCAGGCTTTTGTTTGTGTTTTGGCCACGTGGCATGTGGGATCTTAGTTTCCAGACTGAGGATCGAACCTGGGCCCCCTGTATTGGAAGTGTGAAGTCTTACCCACTAGACCACCAAGGAAATCCCTAGAGAAGGTGGCTTGCAAGAGAGCTGTTCCTTCCTAGAACAGCAATATAATAGGTGCCACAAGGTAATTCCATGTAGTTATTTCTTTAACAAGGGGAAATGATTCCCCTGGTAACAACTCCTGTGAAGAAATCTAGCAATATTGTAATCTCAGCTATGTGTCAGGCACTAATCCTAGGACTTCTGTGATGATATCAAATCTCTGAAATATCTCCACACATTTGGTATTACTGTTACCCAGACCCCATTCCATTTCACCTGTGAGAAAAGAAGGACCAAGCAAAACATCGTACAGCTAGCAGGCAGCCATGTCAGGAGTGAAAAGAAGCCTGCTTAACTGGAAAGCTGTTGTGCGTGACACCTACCCTCCAACACGTGGAAAGTCAGGATCACAGTCTTTACACATTCAGCCCGGGTAAAGGAGATGATATGGGAAAGTGTTAGTCTCTCAGCTGTGTCGGACTCTTTGCGACCCCATGGACTACAGCCCTCCAAGCTCCTCTGTCCACGGACTTCTCTTGGCAGCAATAATGGAGTGGGTTGCCATTCCCTTCTCCAGGAGATCTTCCTGACCCAGGGATCACACCCAGGTCTCTTGCCTTGCAGGCAGATTTTTTACCATCTGAGCCACCAGGGAAGTACCAAAGAAGATGAAATACAAGCCATCAAAGTAAGCAGCAGGTTGAGATTAGGAGAAGTGGAGCAGTTGGTGCCTGAAGTTAGAGGGTTAGAGTCTAGAGAGATTACAGCAAACTCATCATGGAACAAATAGGAACTAAGCAAAGGACACAGACAAGGACCGGGGACACCATGTCAACGTTTTACGTGTTCGAGGCACAAAAACGCAATGGCAAGTCAGCTTGGATCAGAACATGAAACCCAGTGCTTCTTTGCACAGATTTTCCTCTCTCTGTTCAGTAAGGGGGCGACAAGGAGAAAGGGAATAGCTAGAATCTGATTGATTCTCCAATGCAGAGTGGTAATTAACCCTTCTCAGAAATGACTTCCTGGGGACATTGAAGGAAAACCTTAGCTAGGTGGCGTGTGCCCATGTAACACTGGAATTTTATTGCTACAGAGAGCTAGCTAGTCAGGGCTCAGCAGTTACTGGGAAGACACTCCTGCTCCCATTCTGCCCAAATGAAGAACTACTTTAATCAACAGATCCTGGAGGCACAAGGGCTGGGTTCTTAAATTTGTTGACTAGGAAAGAAGCATACATGGGCTTTGTTTTATTTACTGATTACAAAATGAATACATCTTTATTCTGGGAAAAAATTAAATTTGCAGAATTGTATAAAGAAATACGGGCTTCCCTGGTAGTTCACTGGTAAAGAATCCATCTGCCAATGCAGGAGATGCAGGTTGGATCCCTGGGTCGAAAAGATCGCCTGGAGAAGGAAATGGCAACCTACTCCAGTATTTTTGCCTGGAAAATCCCCATGGACAGAGGAGGCTGGCAGCCTACTCCATGGGGTCACAAAAGAGTCAAACAGCACTTAGCAACAATAAAGAAATATGCAGGGGAGTAAAAGGCATAAGCTATTGGGTATAAAATAAGCTACAAGGATGTATTACACAACATGGGGGATCAGAGCCAATATTTTATAGTAACGATAAATAGAGTATAACCTAAAAGGGAAAACGAAATATCAATCTCCCATATTACCACTCTTTAGAGGCAATCATTGTCAGCTGACATAACTTTTTCATACCCTCCATCTACTGCTAACTTGAGATCCGCACATGACCAACTAAAGTCCATGTTGTCCTAAAGGATATTATTTATAATGAACAGGGGCTGCAGCACTTGTGCCACAAGCATCTAAGAAGGAACTCTTCTCCATTCTTCTTAGGCTCTGAACACAACCACTTCCTCCCCTGTGATGGACAATTTGATTAAGGAAGACTGGACTAAATCTGATGTGTTATCAGGGCATGGGATTTTTCTCAGCCCTCAAGAGATAGGATTGAGCGATGATAGGAAATGGGCGCTGTTCTGGGGTAGCCAGAGCGAGATCTTCAGATAGCAGTTCCTTTGTCAGCTTCACGCCAAACTCTACAAAGTATCCCAGGGAAAGAAATTAGCTGGCAAGCCCTTTGCTTATCAAATCTTTTCCTATTTCAGGGCTGTCACCCTCTGAGGGGAGATAATGGGGGAAAAGGTGCCACTTCCCAGCACAGAAAGTTCCAGTAAAGAGCCCTTTACAAAGCTCCTTCAAAAACTGACACTTGAATGAGATGGGGTCTGGGACAACTTTCACCAAATTTCCTTCTCTGTTATCAAGTACTGTATTTGTGTTTCTGGTAGGGCTACACGAACTGTACACGTGTGCACGTGCACACAGAAGTACATGTCTTTGATGCATTCGCCATCAGCTGATGTTTACTGACCTTCACCTGTGTCCCAGGGGCTATTTTGGTTACTGCTGTAGGAATGAAAGCATGGTCTGCTCTGGAGGGCTTATATATTTTTTTTTTTTAATTTTTTTATTTGACTGTGCCACTTGGCATGTGGGATTTTAGTTCCCCAGCCAGGGAATGAACCTGTGCTTCCTGCAGTGGAAGTGCAGCTTTAACCACTGAACTGCCAGGTAAGTCCCTGGAGGGCTTACATTTTAGTACAAGGTACAAACACAAATAATACCTAGTTCAGTTCAAAGTATCACACAGCACAGTGAGAGACAGTTGAAAAAGGCATCATACAGACATAATGAGGAGCTTCCCTGGTGGCTTAAAAAAAAAAAAAATCCACCTGTAATGCAGGAGTCTCAGGACATGCAGGTTGGATCCCTGAGTCAGGAAGGTTCTCTGGAGGAGGGCATGGCAACCCACTCCAGTATTCTGGCCTGGAGAATCCAATGGACAGGGGAGCCTAGAAGGCTATAGTCCATGGGGTCGCAAAGAGTCAGACACAACTTAAGCGACTTAGCATGCACGCACAGACATGATAAGATGCTTCTGTTCTGCAAGAGATAGGTAAAACCTTCCAAGGAAGTGTCTTTCAGCTGAATCTGAATAAAATGAGGCAAGACCGTGGATGACTGGAAGACAAACCAGCTAAACAGAGGGGAAAGCACAATGGCCTGGGGAAGCAGGAGAAGGAAGGGATGCAACAGGTGGTAAATTTGCTTGGCTTCTTTAAAACACAGCACTTGTGGCTGGAAGGAGGGAAGGAAAGGGGAAGTGGAAAGAAAGACCTTTAGAAATCAGATAAGCAGAGCCTGAAGCACCATGAAAAGATATCACTATGGAAATCACTGGTTTCTCCCCACTTTTGCAGCCCGGAGGTCTGAACTCCTTCCCATGGGGACCCACTGAAGCCCTGGATGCCACTCACTACTCAGCTCCAGGTCCTGGCCCCTGGCTCAGCTCTGAGCTTCTCTTCAGCTGACCTGAGCTATCTCAGCCACCCAGCTCCCCAACGTGCTTCCTGGCCTCCCTGCCTCCACAAGGGCCATTTCCTCAGCCTCGAAAGCTTTTCACCATATTGGCCTGGTGAATTATGACCCTTGTGAGAAAAAAACACCTTTTGTGTGAGGCTTTTCCCGGCTCACACAGGAAACCACCCTTGTCTTTATGCCACTTTTAGTTCCAGTGTGTTTGATAGCTGCTTTGGGATAATTATTTGTCTTCAATACAGCTTCCCACATAAAAAGATGAACTTTGTGCAGTCACAAATTAGCTTTTTATCTTTAGACTTCATATGGTTAGCACAAGGCCCCATGCATGCTAAAATAATACACATGAATAAGTGACTGAGTTTGTGAGTACCTACATGAATGAAAAGTTGTCTGAATGAATTTGGGGTTTATTTTACTTCAGGTCAATGATACAAAGTCATCACAAAATGGACTCCTCTTTCATTCTCATTCAGCCAAAAAGACAATTTTTTTTCTGAACTTTTTCTTTTCCAAATAGAAAATGCAAGTGAAGTGAATATCAAGAATGTTCCATGCATGGAAAATATAATAACTACATAATACACCTGTCAAAATGGTGTTTAAAATAAAATGCTAACAGACCCATATAACTGAAGAGGCTTTGTGGGAGTTGCTATTATAAAGCAGTTTCTAACGCTCGGCAAAGAAAATTATCACCTACGTGAAACTTTTAGAGCAACTGTGATTTAGAGTTGGAAACTGTACTTGACATTACCAGCAAGCCATTACAAACATTTTTAAAATCTCATCATTGGTTTGCAAATCCACAGAATGGGCCACCTCTTATGTGCTCAGGGATGGAAGGGGAGGAAACAAAGGACATTTGAGAGTAAAATTTTTCTTTAAATATTGCCCTTAAGGTCAATGTCTAAATTTAACATAGGGTGTAAACTATATGAAATTGATGTAAGTGATCTTCTCTCTGATTCAATGATTGAATTAAGTTGGAAGTAAAGATCGCCTCATAAAAATCAAGATATTAAAAATGACAGAGAGGTCGAGAAAGTTAACTGAAGACATATTTCCTGCTCTGTTTTCTCAAGTCCAACATCTGTTTTCTCAATCTGTGGTCACAATTGCACTAGGTGCTGTGCCAAAGGTAGGATTGTTCAAGCAGAGCCTAAACTAGGAAATGCCTCAGGTGAACTGTGGTGGACACTGAAATCATGGATATGGATGGACAGAGCTATCCGAGTGTACAAGTTGTATCTGGCAATTTGCAGTGCTGTGCAAAGTCACTTCAGTTGTGTCTGACTCTTTGCAACCTCATGGACTGTAGCCCACCAGGCTCCTCTGACCATGGGATTCTCTAGGCAAGAACACTGGAGTGAACTGTCATTTCCTTCTCCAATGCATGAAAGTGAAAAGTGAAAGGGAAGTTACTCAGTCAAGTCCGACTCCTAGTGACCCCATGGACTGCAGCCTACCAGGCTCCTCCATCCATGGGATTCTCCAGGCAAGAGTACTGGAGTGGGGTGCTAGTGCCTTCTCTGTTAGACACTGTATTCTAACTAATGGAAGCAGAGAGCACACAACTAGCCAGCAACAATCCCAGCACCTGCCTGGAGCAGGTCTGAAAATCTACTGGAGGAGTTACCTGGCATAGGTAACATACATAGTCATTATTTTCCATGACTTTCCAAAAGAATTCCCTTGATTCTCTTCCTACCACTGGTAGTTTTCCCTTTCTGGGTTCCATCAATCTTCTGATTTTCTCTAATACTTTCTCTCTCTCTGGCTGCAAATACTCTCAATACTTCAAACAGGAGGTTTAATGACAATTCACAGATCTTTAGCCATTCTCTCTAATCAGCTGAATGTAGGAATCACCATTTGGATGTCCCATCATCACTCAAATTTAGCATACCCTTTTATCACCTTCAAAGGGACTTCTCAAGACATTAAGGGAATTGCAAATTCTACAGAGAGATTTCAGACATACTATATTCATTAATTTGTTCACTCTTAAGATTCCAGGACGGTTGACTCTAGGGTTTGTATCTTTTTCTAAGCAGTGTCACTTACAGCAACTAGTACAATGCTTGGCACACGGAGGGACCCATCATGTGATTCGCTTATTGAAGTGAACTTAATGGTTAAGTAAATATGAGGAAATGGAATAACTAAGAAAATATAATTTAGTTAAAATATTTTGGACTGTTCAGAAAATATTTCTAGCAGTAGTTTCAACCCTGGATTCTCTATGTTTTTGAGTGGTTTTCAAAGTACCAAGGAACCTAAAATATATTTGTTGAGCAAAATATTTAATACATACCTACATATATATGAAAAGCTAGAATGATTTCAATTGCAGTATCACTTGTAGCACCTAGTGGAAACCACAAAAATATTCCTTAAGGGGGTTAGTAAATGAAGGTGTGGTACAAAAACAAAATAGCTTATCATATTAAATATTCTGTATGTGTATGTGTGTTGATGAGAAAACATAAGTATCGAAGTCTCCAACTAAAACTGGATCCTTCCATTCTCCTTTAATATCTATCTGTTTTCACATCATGTATTTTGAAGTTATACTGATAAGTGTTTCAAAGAAATATGTGTTTTTGAAAAGAAAAAAGTCAAGAATTTGCAATGATATTTTCAGTTTAAATTTCAAATGAACAAGTTTTGACCTAACTAGTGAAAAAGTTGGCTTAAAGCTCAACATTCAGAGAACGAAGATCATGGCATCCAGTCCCATCACTTCATGGCAAATAGATGGGGAAACAGTGGAAACAATGTCAGACTTTATTTTCATATGCTCCAAAATCACTGCAGATGGTGACTGCAGCCATGAAATTAAAAGACGCTTACTCCTTGGAAGGAAAGTTATGACCAATCTAGACAGCATATTAAAAAGCAGAGACATTACTTTGCCAACAAAGGTCCGTCTCATCAAGGCTACGGTTTTTCCAGTGGTCATGTATAGATGTGAGAACTGGACTATAAAGAAAGCTGAGCACAGAAGAATTGATGCTTTTGAACTGTGGTGTTGGAGAAGACTCTTGAGAGTCCCTTGGACTACAAGGAGATCCAACCAGTCCATTCTAAAGGAGATCAGTCCTGGGTGTTCACTAGAAGGACTGATGTTGAAGCTGAAACTCCAATACTTTGGCCACCTGATGCGAAGAGCTGACTCATTTGAAAAGACCCTGATGCTGGGAAAGATTGAGGGCAGGAGGAGAAGGGGACGACAGAGGATGAGATGGTTGGACAGCATCACCGACTTGATGGACATGGGTTTGGGTGGACTCTGGGAGCTGGTGATGGACAGGGAGGCCTGGCGTGCGGTGGTTCATGGGGTCACAAAGAGTCAGACATGACTGAGTGACTAAACTGAACTGAACTGATTATATATTTTACAAGTCTTTTTTTTTTTTTAACTGAAAGTCATGTTCTCCAAAATACATTAAGAGCATTAAAGTTTCTACTTTTCTCATCAGCAAGAGCAAATATCTTTTCATAGAGTCATCTTAAATTATTTTTTTAACTGTTCATTCATATATTTTGTCCATTTTACTGTTAGTCTTCCTCTTCTTAATTTTTAGGAGTTCTCTATGTGTGAAACATTTTCTGTTATATATTGCCATATTGATTTTCCCAATATTTTGATTTGGGTGAAGGTTGTCAATACTCTTTTAGTTATAAACGTTTTGTGCTATAAATGAAATCACCAATATTTTCTTTAATTGCTTTTGAATTTTGAATCATAGAGCAATTTTCCCCTTCTTCATTTTAGAATCAAATCCATCCACTCCTTTTCCAGCCAGCACTAGAGGTCAAGAACCTGCCTGCCAATTCAGGTTAGACAATTCAAGAGACACTGGTTCAATCCCTGGGTCAGGAAGATTCCCTGGATAACAGAATGGCAGTCCACTCCAGTATTCTAGCCTGGAGAATCCCAAGGACAGAGGAGCCTGGTGGGCTACAGTCCATAGGGTCACACAGAGTTGGACACGACTGAAGCGACTTAGCACAGCACACAAAAAACATTAGGATCTCACAACCATTTGGTGTTTGTTTCGTGTATGGTGCGTTGTACAAAAATGTTATCCTTTTTAAAATGGCATTCCAATTTTCCAACACCATGTAGTTAAAAAATCCATCCATTCTTTGCTGATTTGAGATAACTTATTTGTCCATGTTAAGATTCCACATGTCCATGAACATATTTCAGAGGTTTACTTTTTCTTCAATTAGTCTGTAGGTCCATTCCTGAGCCAATACTATCCTGTTTTATTACAGAGGATTATAATTTGGTAACGTTGTTCCCCAAACTGCTCTTCTCTTTAAAGATTTTTCTAACTATTCATCTTAAAGAATACTGTGGTTTTCAAAGTTACCAAAAAAAAATGTACGTATTTTACTGGAATCTTATGAGTTTATAAATTTATTTAGGAAGAACTAACAACTCGCCAATATTCCTTGGACTCTCTATGAACATATTACTTTTCTATTTGTTGAAGTCCAATTTTTACAATGAATAATTATTTTAAAGGTTTTCTCATATAACTTTTAGATGTTTTAAGTATATATCTAGCATCATTTGTTTTTGTATTTTGGTTGCGTACATGCATGCTCAGTCACTTCAGTTGTGTCTGACTCTTTGCGACCCTATGGACTGTAGCCTGCCAGGCTCATCTGTCCATAGTATTCTCCAGGCAAGAAGACTAGAGCGGGTTGCCATGCCTTCCTCCAGGGGACCTTCCCGACCCAGGGATCAAACCCAGGTCTCCTGCATTGGCAGGCAGGTTCTTTACCCACTGAGCCACCTGGGAAGTAGTTTGGTTGGGAGACATTAAAGATATTAACTCTGGCCTCATTAAATTAGTGTGCAAGGGTAATTCTCTCTCCTGCTCCCTCACTGCTGAAGCATCCCTACTTTCAAGCTTCTACAAAGAATCTATTATCATGACCATTTCATCACCTGTAATTCTGAAATTTTACTCACACACATTGATGACAACCTGGATTATGGACTGTTCACAAAATAGGTTAGAGTACACAGGAATCTTTTTTGAGTGTCTGTGTTGGAAGCTGGCTGAACTGATATAAAATCTAGAAGGAAGAAGATTGACATGTAAACTTCTTAAGGTGAGTTCAAGAAGTTGCATCTTGACTTATGAAACTCTTAGAATGTCAGCAGCCCTGCTCCTCACTTAACTTCTTGCACTTCTCTTCTACCTTGTAGATTGCATCTCTCTTGGGCGTACATTATGTCAGCAGAACATCCTGACATAAATTTTCCCTCACTTAAGTTCACAGGCAATGTTCAGGAAAACTACCATTAGGAATTGTAACAGTGAAAGTTGAAGCAGGTGGGGTGCAGAGGGGTGGGGATGACAATTGGGAACTGAAGTGGAGGCATTGTTCTGAGGCTGTGAAAGGTGCTTTTAAGTATATTAGTGATATTTCTGTGAAAGCTGCCTCATCAATTCATTCAAAATAAAACAGCCATTATGTAGAAACGGTGACACGGAATGAAAGAACATAATGATCCTTTTGTTGCAAACATCTGGGCAAATAAGTCAAGATTCAATCAGGGTCCCCTAAAAGAAATGTTAAGTGTTAGAATTAATGGGTCTTTGTAAAATATTTCTGAACATTACAAAACTATTAAAATGATCTGAAAATGCATATTCTTTCTCCCTATATAGTTCTTTTCTCTCCTTATAATCTCCCTAGAAGTCAAATATCTATTCCAACTAACCTTATTTCTTGATGACATTGAGCCCCCTATGATTAACAGTAGGCCAGAAATAAACGGTCACCAATATATGTAATTAGTGTCTGTTCTCTATTTGGGTAGTAGCTAAAGATACTTTTTCTGAATATGTTTGCATCAGTGTTCATGCATATACAGGATAATATCCAAGCATTTTCAAATTCGTGAATAATGATCATGCCTTCACTATATTAATAATGTACTAGAAAGTATCCCAACTCTACCTTCTTTATTCTGACTTTCTTGTCCCATACCAGAGCACATAAGAGCGTAAGACTCTGCTTATGCTCAGAACAGAAGCCACACTGGTGGGACGTTGAGCTTCTCTCCATACTGTAATTATAGGCGATTGCCAGTAATTAGCAAGATGGGTGTCATGTAATTTTCAGAACCATCTTCCAATTCTGATCACTTTCTCATAGCAACATTCTCTGACAGGTATATTCATCTTTCAGATTTAAAAATTGCCGTATCAGGTGACTTACGAAGACCAGATCCAAAAATGAGTGCTAGAAGAGGGAGCACAAAAACTGCAGTGAAGATAATTACCCCACTTCTGAACTAATGGCTCCCTTGTGCTTTCTTAGTGCCACTTGTATTGGTGGTTAGAAACGTCTCCCTGGCAAAACGACATGCTTGCTTCCTGGTTATTGAGAAAAGGGCTGGAAATTGGGAGCATTACTGCTGCCCTAGCCACAGCCGACATTCTCTGTTAGAGCAAGCATTCTAGAATCTGTCATTATTTTAAAATACCAACCAGAAGGTATGGGCATTTCCTTACAGCTATGAATAATTTATCAGATATTTCAGGTAGTGAAGTCACTAAAAGTAACAGGAAAGTTGAAGGCACTGACCTTAACAAAATCCTTACTATTGCTGAATATTGTTATTTAAAAACAAAACAAAAACAAAACGTGACACCAGGCAAGTTAATTTCCTAAAGACATCGCATATTTTAACATACTGACTTCACAGCAACACTCTAAGTACCTTTCTGAAATACCGAACAAATGCTGAAGTCATTCTTGTAATATTTCTCTAGTTCTTAAAATCTAAGTACAAATGAGCTCTTGCTTTCCTTTCACTCTTATCCAGATGCCTTAACATGACTGACACTTGAATATTGAACCAGAGTATGAGAGACTGAGATTGAAAAATCTTAGAGGAGAAACTGGAACCTTCAGCAATAGCTCTATTTTTCCTTTTTTTCCATTTAAAAAATGTTTTTACTGAGATATAAATGACATGTAACATTATGTAAGTTTAAAGTGTACAAAATGTTGGTTTGGTACATTTATATATTGCAATATGATTACCACCCTAACATTAGCTAACACCTCTATCACAGCACATAATTCTCATTTCTTTTTTATGCTGAGCCCAATTAAGGGGGCTTCCCTTGTGGCTCAGCTGGTAAAGAATCCATCTGCAGTGTGGGAGACCTGGGTTTGATCCATGGGTTGGGAAGATCCCCTGGAAAAGGGAAAGGCTATCCACTCCAGTATTCTGGCCTGAAGAATTCCATGGACTATATAGCCCCTGGGGTCACAAAGACTGAGCAACTTTCACATCAATTAAGATCTAGTCTCTTAGCAATTTTGAAGTTCATAATACAGTATTTTTGCTGTGCACTAGATCTCCACAATTTATCTACTAGTTATAAATCTGTACCCTTAAACCACATCTCCCCAAAATCCCAGACCCTGATAACCCACATTTCATTCTCTATTTTACAAGTTCAGTTTTCTTCCGTTTTGAAGATGGATGCTCCACTCTGTTAGAGAAAAAAATTCTGAATGTGCTAATGATAGATGAGGTTTGTAGACTAGCTATATGAAAAAGTGAAAGTGAAAGTCGCTCAGTCCTCTCAGACTCTTTGCAACCCCATGGTCCATAATCTACCAGGCTCCTCCGACCATGGGGTTTTCCAGACAAGAATACTGGAATGGGCAGCCATTTCCTTCTCCAAGGGATCTTCCCGACCCAGAGATTGAACCCGCAGATGCTTTCCCATCTGAGCCACCAGGGAAGCCCACTGGCTATATATCCATGGGAAAATCAATCTGCCTCCCTAATATCCTGTTTTCCCATATGTTAAGTAGGGAAATTAACACCTGCCTATATTGCTTCCCTGGTAGCTCAGTGCTAAAGAAGTCGTCTGCCAATGCAGGCGACATGGGTTAAGGAAAAGGCAGCTCACTCCGGTATTCCTGCCTGGGAAATCCCAAGAACAGGAGTCTGGCGGGCTACAGCCCACAGGGTCGCAAAAGAGACACAACTTAGTGACTAAACGACAACAACAATTAGAGGATTATGGATAATATATTGAAAAAAGGTAAGTGAAATCCTTTAAAATCACAGAACAGCACAGTAAATTAAATAATATTGCCACTGATTCAAAAGAAGAAAGGAAGTGAAATCACCATAAAGGACACCTGGACAGTAAGTTCCTCTTTCATTCTGAGGTAAGGGTATATTTTTTAATTCACGCAATACATGAATAACTTATTGCAAAAGAGTCAGAAGTATACGGAGGAAAAGGTGAACTTTTTTTCTAATGAATGCTTCTAGGTTTTTTTCCCCCTCAATGTAACCATTCTTAATAGTTAAAAATAAAATTTTCCTCTTTCTTCTTTACCCAGGCAATCCATCTTTGTTACATTTGAGACACACTTGGAAAGGTACTATAATGTCACCTCTGTGTGACCTTCTTCGTCATTTTTCCTGCTTGGAATGTGTGCATGTTTTAGGTGTGAAGAAATAGAAATTTCTTTCTGGGTAAAGGTGATGACAAACACTGAATCATTAACATTTCCCCCTAAAAGCTTGGTATTTAAAATGTTAAAGGTGTTTTTTTTTTTTCAGTGAAAAGACAATTATTCCATTATCCATGATTCATCAATTTTAGGCTGTTATGAAAGTTTGAGAATCAAACTGACAAGAAAATAGTGCCAAATCACTGATGTGAATCTTAAAAATGATGCATAATTTGATTGCTCTGCTGTGTGCAGTGGAATATAATGCCAAAATGCTACTTTAAATCTGTTGAATATACAACTTTTTGTCAAACTTTTTTGAGATGCTTCTGAATTTTACATTTCAGATGCTGATTACTACTTCAGAGGTATGTGACTGAAAAGAGCCACTAGTTTATTAGGGATTTCATAAAATTTTTATGAAAAAAAACTTAACAAATCTTATAAAAAAATCTTATCAAATCTTAATTGACTTCTAGATGCTAAGAATCTTTATCTTAATTGTTAATAAAGGTAATAAATTGTTAATAAAGGTAAGATGATACTGTACTTCATATAATCACCATAGCTATACACCAAAACTAATTTTCATTTTATAACCATTTTATGAAGTGAGAAATTTACATCCATGATCTTTTAAAATTTATGCTTTTACCCCTAAAAATACATTGAAAAACTATGTACCTCTTCACATATTTAGAGGTGACATATAAAACTTTTTATTACAAATATAAATAGTTGTAAAATATGTAATTTCTAGTATATCATATATATATACATTTAAAAATAAAACTATTTAATTGCATCTAATAGAATCTAAACCCTTGATCTATTTGATGCCCACATTTATTTATTTAGACAAATACCCAAACTCTCATTGGTGAAATATTTAATTGCTGTGCTAAGTGACTTCAGTCAGATCCAACTCTTAGTGACCCCATGGACTGTAGCTTGCCAGGCTCCTCCATCCGTGGGATTCTCCAGGCAAGAATACTGGAGTGGGTTGCCATGCCCTCCTCCAGGGGATCTTCCCAACCCAGGGATGGAACCCATGTCTATGTCCTACATTGGTAGGTGGGTTCTTTACCACTAGCACCACCTGGGAAGCCCAAAATATTTATATCATTCCTTGATTTTTGTGAACTTATACTCTAGGTAACTCTGGAAAGATGAGGGACAGGAAGGTCAAGAGAGTTGCCAACATCACACAGCACATGTATGGCAGCTCTGGGTATGAATCCGGACTGCCTGCCCCAGGGTGTGCTACTTACATTTATTATCAACCATTTGCTAATTATATTTTTAACTTAAAGAAAATTAAAATATGTATGTTATTATTAACATGCATCAACAGCTTGTGCTACCTTGCTGCTTCTTTCCTCTGTGAGCATGTAATGTTTTAATCCTGCCATTAGAAGACCGTGGAACAGGATGACTCAGTGAGTTCCATGCCCAGGAGATACACGATAGGTTTTTAGGAAAGAAAGAGAACACATTTCTCAGGCTTTATATTTATAAAAATATTATGAGATCTTCTTGTGTTTATTACTTTGAAATATTTCTGATGAAGAATAGAGAAGGCCTACTTTCAGTACCCCAAATGAGAGAAAATTATTCTGGGTAGCGGTGGGGAATGTCATCTCTGTCGATTTTCTTTATTTTTAAAAACAGAGAGACT
This sequence comes from Budorcas taxicolor, assembly GCF_023091745.1. NCBI lineage: Eukaryota > Metazoa > Chordata > Mammalia > Artiodactyla > Bovidae > Budorcas > Budorcas taxicolor. The sequence goes on along the minus strand of NC_068910.1, from coordinate 50,714,203 downwards.
GGTGCCCTGATGATCATGAAGGCCATATTAATGGAGCTTGAACATGGACGGACCCTTCTCGTTTGGGTCTACTCTTCCACTCCTAATGGAGTGTCTTTACCCCTACTTGGGATAAATTTCAGGGATTATGACGTAACCAACAAAGGGCCAGAAAACCTGAAGAAGAAGGTCTGTTCATTGGTGTTATCCCGAGTAAACAACAACAACAAAACACATTTTGTTGAAAATATTTCCTGAATGATTTCCACCTCACGGATTTCTGAACTTGTTATTCTCTGCATTATGAAAACTGTTTATGTACTGGGGACCTGGCAAGAAAAAAAAATCCTCTCTGAATTTTGGCTAAAAATGTTCATTAATTAATAGCACCAATTAATAATAGTTGATGCCTATTCATTACCAAAAGCAAAGCTAGAACAAAAGCTGCTGCTAAGTCGCTTCAGTCGTGTCCGTCTCTGTGCGACCCCACAGACGGCAGCCCACCAGGCTTCCCCATCCCTGGGAGTGGGTTGCCATTTTCTTCTCCAGTGCAGGAAAGTGAAAAGTCAAAGTGAAGTCGCTCAGTCGTGTCCGATTCCTAGCGACCCCATGGACTGCAGCTTACCTGGCTCCTCCATCCATGGGATTTTCCAGGCAAGAGTACTGGAGTGGGTTGTCATTGCCTTCTCCAAGAACAAAAGCTATTACATATTAAAGCCTGACACAGGACAGGCAACCTCTAGTGTGCATTCTGCCGTGTTTATAGATGATCACAAACATTTCTTGTTTTTTAATTAAACTTTTTATTTTGTATTGGAGAATAGCTGATTAACAATGTTGTGATAGTTTCAGGTGGACAGCAAAGGGACTCAGCCATACATAAAGATGTACCCATTCTCCCTTGAACTCCCCTCCCCTCCAGGTTGCCATATAACTTTGAGCAGAGTTCCCTGTACTATAGAGTAGATCTTTGCTGGTTATCCATTTTAAATGAGCGGTGAGCCACAACCCCATTTTTGATGATGCCTCTTTTTCTTGGCTATTTTGCTTCTGCCTCTTTTGCTGTATTCCTTCCTTCTTCCTGCATCCCCCTCTCCTTGCCTAGCTCTTATTTTGTTATCACTTCTCTTTACAATCACCTTACCACATTATTTCCTTTGCTTTTCTTTTTCTCTATCTAGAAACCTGCTGGTGGTACCCAGTCTCTAATTAAGTCTGATTAAGGGCTATTAAGTCTTTCTGTGCCTTGAGACTCATCAAGATTAAATAGAATGCTAAGCCTTCCTCTGGAAGAACTTACAACTCAATAATCATTATCTGACATTTTTCTCTATGTCACCCACAAAACCCATCCCGCAGTGTGAAGGGTTCAAGGCAATTGGGAGGAGACATCCAGACTTATTTTTCACTCTGTAGCAAACCCTGTGCCATCCATCTCAGATACATAACCATATTAGATCCAGATAACACAATTCCTACGTTCAACAGATGAAGAAACAGAAACGTTGAGAGCTGTTAAAGCCCATGGAGCAGGGATGACCGAGGTCAACCCGGCAAAGCTGTGCAAAGCTGTTTCCTTCATCCCCTCATTGCCTCTGGCTCTATGGTCATCCTTAAATAAATTCTGATTGGATTCCAACCTCAAATTTAGATTCCATGAAGAGAATATTCATGGAAAACCTTAGCGTTCCCACAATCCGAACTGTGGCAAGACACTAGTCTTCGATAAAGCAGATTCAATTGTAATTTCTTCCGATTTCAGAACAAATTCCTTTCAGTAAGAGTCAAGGCTTAAACTCTGACATTTTCTTTGTAGTGGTGCATTGTTGGGCTTCTCTGGTGGCTCAGATGGTAAAGAGTCTGCGTGTAGTGCAGGAGATCAAGTTTGATCCCTGGGTCAGGAAGATCCCCTGGAGGAGGAATTGGCAAACCACTCCAGTATTCTTGTCTTGGCAAATCCCATGGATGGAGCAGCCTGGCAGGCTACAGGCATATGTTGGACACAAATTATTTATGGGAGTTAAAATGAACCTTCATTGAAATGAGAGATTTTTTTTTTTTTAATTTGCCATGATACAATACTAAACTCCCAACAGGTTGCAATTAAGGACATACATACCCACAAATGAAATGTCATAGAAATTACAAACATTTAGAGCTGGCAGGTTTCTCTCAGATCTCTGGAAAGGTAAACCTGTATTTTTTTTCCTCCCACATAAAACCATACATCTTTCACCTTTCACCATGATATAAGAACTATTATATTCAAATTGCAGTTTTGTTTATTCATTTCATCCTGACAACAAATATCTTGGAGAGAGCTATAGGAAAATGTTGAAATGATTGATACTGCATTTGCTATCCAAAGCACAAATCAAATTATCTCCAACAGTACTCAAATCCCTTTTCCATCCGAAACACAGATAATAAATTACAATGTCAAAAATACTCTCTGGCATAAACATTTGTTTTGAAGATTAAAGATATGACCTGACTCTATCGTTAGTGAAAGTCATACAAATTCTGTTCTTTAGGAGATCGCAGCAGTATGAGGCCATAAAAAGAAAACGCACTTTTGGACTCTTCATCTTGAGTACTTAATTTTTTTTAAGGGTACTTGAATTACCATCTCTTGAACATAGCAAAATTATTTTTGTATAATATGGGAAGCAAATCTGGTACTGTGCAAAAAACACAGGACTTGGATTCAGGATCTGTTTTTGCTACCTATTATGTAGACTTGGGGACATTTATAATCTCAGTTTCCTTATCCATATAATGGAAATGATAGCGGTGCTGAATAAAATTGTTGCTAGTATTAAATGTCATTATGTGGGTAAAAATCCTCACTATTATACCCGATATGTAGTGTAGTAAAGTAAGTAAGCTCCCACACTTTAATTAACCCAGCATTTTTCAGTGTTGTTTACCAAACACAAGTCCTCTCACACATCATCTTAAAACTCTGATGTGAACATCCTATGGAAATCAGAATAGTTATAGGTACCCCAATATCAAGTTTTCCTTGGCAGTGATTATATTTGAGAAATGTGCTGGTTTAACTGATGATGTTAGCTTTTAAAATAAGGTACATTTTAGCTACAATAAGGTACAATAAAGCTAACATCATCAGTTAAACCAGCACATTTCTCAAATATAATCACTGCCAAGGAAAACTTGATATTGGGGTACCTATAACTATTCTGATTTCCATAGGATGTTCACATCAGAGTTTTAAGATGATGTGTGAGAGGACTTGTGTTTATAATAGCCAGGACATGGAAACAACCTAGATGTCCATCAGCAGATGAATGGATAAGAAAGCTGTGGTACATATACACAATGGAGTATTACTCAGCCGTTAAAAAGAATTCATTTGAATCAGTTCTGATGAGATGGACGAAACTGGAGCCGATTATACAGAGTGAAGTAAGCCAGAATGAAAAACACCAATACAGTATACTAACACATATATACGGAATTTAGAAAGATGGCAATGACGACCCTGTATGCAAGACAGGAAAAAGACGCAGCTGTCTATAACGGACTTTTGGACTCAGAGGGAGAGGGAGAGGGTGGGATGATATGGGAGAATGGCATTCTATCATGTATACTATCATGTAAGAATTGAATCGCTAGTCTATGTCTGACGCAGGATACAGCATGCTTGGGGCTGGTGCATGGGGATGACCCACAGAGATGTTATGGGGAGGGAAGTGGGAGGGGGGTTCATGTTTGGGAACACATGTAAGAATTAAAGATTTTAAAATTAAAAAAAATAAAAAATAAATAAAAAAAAATAAATAAAAAATAAAATAAGGTACATTTTTAATAATAAAGGAATGCATGGCTATTACTGAAGTTTTATAAAATTAAAAATATAAAATAATAATGATTAATTACACTTAGGCTTATCATGCCCTCCTAAAAAAATTTGTAAGTTAAATTTTTAATTGAATATAAAACTTAAAAGATAAGGTGGAATGTACATTAAAAAGCTAATTACATGCACAATACTCCAAGCTATCAATGTAGGGAAGTTATAGACTTTTCTCTTCATTTAGGTGAGTTTTTAAGACATGAAACAAAATATGAACCTTCTAATGCATGTCAGCTCTTTTAGTAAAGAACAATGATCAACAGAAAACAATTCAATCCAAAAATGGGCAGAAGACCAAAATAGCCTTTTTGCTAAACAATAAATACAGGCAGCCTATAGGCACATGAAAAGATGCTCAATATCACTACTTATTAGACAAGTCAAAATCAAAACTACAATGAAATACCACTTCACATCAGTCAGATTGGCCATCATTAAAAAGTCTACAAATAACAAGTGCTAGAGAGGATGCAGGGAAAAGGCAACCCTCCTACACTGGGGGCGGGAATGTAAGCTGGTACAGCCAACATGGAAATCAGCATGAGGGATCCTCAGAAACATAAAAATAGGATTATCATATGATCCAGCAATTTCACTCCTGGGCATATATCCAAACAAAACTAATTCAAAAAGGTACATACACCCCTATGCTCAAAGCACTATCCACAACAGCCAAAACATGGAAACAACCTAACTGCTCATTGGCAGATGAATGGATAAACAAGAAGTGGCACATATATACAATGGAATACTACTCAGCCATTAAAAAAAAACAGTAAAATAATGCCATTTGCAGCAACATGGATGCAACTCGAGATTATCATACCAAGTGAAGTCAGAAAGACACCTGCCAAATGCTATCACTTCCATGTGGAATCTAAAATAGGACACAAGTGAACCTATCTATGAAACAGAAACAGACTCACAGACATAGAGAACTGACTTGTGGGCGCCAAAAGGGAGAGTAGGAGAGGGAGGCTGGGGTCAGCAAATGCAAACTATTACATTGAGGACAGAAAGCAACCCTTCCTGCTGTATACAGCACAGGGAATTATATTCAGGATCCTGAAATAAATCATAATGGAAAAGAATATTTTTTAAAAGAATGTATATATATGATTGAATCACTTTGCTGTACAGCAGAAATTAACACAACACTGTAAATTAACTATGCTCCAATTTTAAATTTAATAATTTAAATTTAACAATTTAAAAAAAGAGCAGTAAGTCGTTCTGACACAATAAAACTTGTTCCAGCAATTCCGTTGGTAAGTAAGTAGACCTGCTGGGCAAGAGCAAGCTCTAGCGCTATAATAAGGTCACCTCTTGTGACTGTTGCCACAGCTCAAAGAACTCCCTGTACAACAGGCAAAACAAAAACCTGAAACCATAATCTGTTCTGTCAAGACAGAACTTCAGAGGAGGAAGAAATTTAGAAATGTTTAGAGAATTTGCAGCAGGTACCTGAGGGCACAAGTTTCCACGTCTACTGAACTCGAGTGTGCTCCAACCAGTTCTCTCCCGTATCTTTTCCGATCCTGGTGCTTAATTTTCCCGTATCATTGAAGACCAGGTGAGAGCCAGGGAGAGCTCTAAACAGCCCGAGGATCAAAGCATGTGGCGATTTCCGTTGAAGTCAGCACGTGTTTTTTCTCGGTAGGACAGACACACGGGGGCTGAATTCCGCAGTGGGTAACACCTGCACTCACGGAACGCTTCTGCATTCTGTGCGCAGATGGAGTCCCCCCTGTGACTCCTGGGGCCTAGCACCCAGAGAATAGTGACAGCGCTCTTTACAACTCGCTAAACTGTGCAGAGCCATTGCCAGGCCAGGCCCACCCCACCTCTCCTTCTGTTTCCTGTGGGCACCCAGAAACCCTTAAGGGTCTAAGTCAATGTAACCTGATTAAAATTCACAGCGACAGAAACGCATGCGTCTACACTCCATGCCATCCTGCAAGAGGCAAAGGTTAAAGCACGCAGGGCAACCTCAAAAGGCCGCGCGGTCCAGGTCTCTCCACGGGGTCAGAGGTTTCGGGCTCGTCTGCCCATGCCGCCCTCCACAGCTACCCGGTCCCCAAGGTCAAGGTACGAAACACGCTGCTCAGAAACCACTAAGTCTAGGCAGACTGAACCCAGACTCCGGGAAGCTCCCCTCGTCCACCGTCTACCTCCCCAGGGCTGCTGCCTTGGCCTGTTCCGGACCACTCGCAGGTCCACCGCACCTCCGAGCCCCCTCAGCCCCGCCTGGCCCGACCCCAGCCCTGCAGCTTCTGGGTCCGCGCTGCACCGGACCACCTGTATAGCTGCCCCGCAACCCTCCGGACCTGTGCAGCTCCTCCCTCCAGCCTGCCCCTCTCACCTCCCCAGCAACCCCGGCCGTCAGCAATTGGCCCGGCCACCCAACACACCCAGCCGTCAGCACCCAGGCCCCAGTGCAGCCACTTACGGAGCAGCAGCAGGAGCGTCGGTCAGCAGCAGTGGCGTGGCCGTTGAGGGCCTCCGCGGGCCTGTGCAGAGGTGGGCGGGGCCGGGAGCTGACCCGCCGCGTGAGGTCACCTGGTCCAGGTGCTGCGCCCCACACAGCAAAGAAGAAAGCAAGTATCATTAATGTGAATTGCCTGGCTTGCCCCAAGTTTTCTACCACTTCTTGTTTATTCCTGTTTTCTTTAGACTCATTCCACATATAAAACCTGGTGTGTAGCTTTTTCACTTAACATTTTAACAAACTGTTCTAAACTTAACAGATTTTGTCGGTAAAATATTCTATTGTTTTCACTGAGTTACCGTGCCGGAATTTACCCAACCATTAATTGGTGATAATGGATTTATGATTTTACCGAGTTACGATTCTTACGAACTAGTATTAAACTCTCCTAAAATTCTAAAATTCGTGTTCTCTTCCCCATATTTTGAGTCTCTGAGACCCCTTGGACTGTAGCCTGCCAGGCTCGTCTGTCATGGGATTTTTTGGGCAACAATACTGGAGTGGGTTGCCATTTTCTCCTCCAGGAGATCTTCTGAACCCAGGAATCGAACCTGTCTCTCCCATGTCTCCTGCATTGCAGGCGGATTCTTTATCAGCTGAGCCATTGGAAAAGCCCCTTTTCATCACAGTTATCACCAAATTCGTGAAACCCCTTCCATCATTTCAGTTAGCAGTGATTTCTCACTCTTCCAAGTTCATGTAAATCTTATTCTGTATTTCTAACGCATCACTGATTATGTTTCCTCTTCATTTATTTAGGTAATATGTCTTTGTTCACTTTTTTTAATCCATTTAGTATTTTAAGTTTGGGCCTAGTAAATGACAAGGGCTTTTGTAGATATCTTGTCTATGTACTGTGCTTAATTGCTCAGTCATGTCCAACTCTTTGCAGCCCCATGGACTGCAGCCTGCCAGGCTCCTCTGTCCATGGGGATTCTCCAGGCAAGAATAATGGAATGGGTTGCCATGCCCTCCTCCAGAGGATGTTCCCAACCCAGGGATTGAACCCAGTTCTTCTGCATCGCAATCGGATTTTTTATTGTCTGAGCCAGCAGGGAAGCCCAATTTGCCTATAAAACAAAGCAAACATGTTTTGAAAGTAAACATTTTTCCTTTCAAAAAACACAAAACCTACTTACGTTAAATAAACTCAAAATATATACTTATACATTTTCACTAGTTCTGTGAGGCAAAAGCAGGGAGTAAAGGAGACAATAAATAAAGAAATATCATATTACAGATGTGAGCAGAGTGGAGGGGGTGAAAATAATTCATTTGGCCTTGGTGAGGAAGTATTAATAAATTGTCAGCCAAGACATCAAGATGTAAAGAAATTAGTCAAGTGAAAAATAGGAGTGTGAAGGAACAACATTCTAAGCAGAAGGAAAAGCATAGGCAAATGTTGTGAAGCAGAAAAAAGACAGTTTTCCAAGAATTAAAAGAAGGTCATTCAAGGATGCAGTATAAAGCTGTGCAGTTGTCAGTGCAAATGGAGCCCCAAAGGGTTTTGCAGCGGTGCCCTGAGGTCAAAATGTCTTGAGTGAACCAATGGACTAGAAAAGTAGAATGGCATCTGTGTGGAAAGGAAGGCAGAGCCAAATCATTCATCAGTCTCCTGGAGCATTCACATCTCTTTAAGTGTAAAGGGAAGTCTCTTACAAGATTTAACCAGCAGTTGCTATAATCCAATTTCAGATGTTTATTTATTCTCCTAGAAAGAAAGACTATGGGTTGATACATCTTTGCATACCTTTTATCTTTAATATATTTTTAACTGCACAGTACCTAATATAATTCTTTGAGGATATCTTGTTTTTAAATGCTTATTTTCTAGGATAAAATTATTAGGGGAAGCACTGACCAAAACCTCCCAATAGTAACGATTTGCATGAGTTAATCTTACAACAGAAAGTCCTACTGAGGAATGCAGAACGAACAAGCTACTAACACAACTGGCAGAATCTGGGAAAGATCAAAAGGAGAAGCGACTTCAACCCATAATCCTACCCTCCCAGAATGCTCCTGCCTGGAATCCATCTTGGCTGAGTGATGCACACACCACCAGGAATGACCCTGAGTCAGAATGACTGGCCAGAGACGACCTGGAAACTAACCATATCACCGTCAAACTGGAGACTGCAGGCTGTGCAGCAGTTCTCCTGGATCCACTTACCCAGGTGCCCCTTCCTATGAAAGTTTCTTGTTTTGTCAGCACATGGGTCTCCCTGGACAGTTCATTTCTGAGTGTTAAACAACAGGCCCCTCTTGAGCCCTTTCCTGCAACAAAATGAGTTAGTGTTTCTATCTTCTGCAGCATGCATGTGTTATCATCATAACCAAGCTATTTTCTTATATCCCTCCACCAACTCCCACGGGAAAATGCGGATGAAATTCTGCTCCTTTTTTTCCTCCCAGGTGGTATTTCTTGAATCATTTTTAATCAAGTTTGAACCTTCCCAAATAGCTGACTTGAGCTCACCGTATTGTTGTCAGCTAGAAATGACCATGAACTACAAACATTGGGTGCAATGATGGCTTTGACAGTCTAAGTATAAAAGAACTGTCAAGCTTGTCACTCTAAGGCTACAGGTTACAGAAAATTCAAAAATAAAGTTTGGTGTTCCCTTTGAATCAATCTGTCACCACCTCTGCTAATCCCATTTCCAGAAGCGCTTACTTTCTAACAGATTACATATTATAGCCCTTGACCTTTCTGAGAGGACTCAATAAAGTTGAATTTTTAGCAAGTTAGAGGTTGTATGGTCCTTTCCCAGTGGAAATCCACTGGGTGGACGGAAGTAAATTACTAGACTGGGGAGGGAAAGTCACTTATATTGCATAAACCAGTGCCAATCAGTTAGTAATAACTGTATGGAGAAAGATTTGGAGACCACATTTGGACTGGGGAAGAGATGATTAACAACTGTCACATGTTCAGAAGGAAGAAATGGCATTTGAACACATGGTTATTTCTGTCCAAGATCATTTAGAATAGCCAGGGCAGAGAATTTAATCAAAATACAAAGCAGGAGATTTAAAACAAGATTTTTAAAGAACAGTAAAATCATATTCAATATAAAAAGGCTTGTGAAATTAAAAATAATATACAAAGTAATAGTAAGTTGGTAATAAAAATGACCTTGAAATAAATATGGGTAATAAGCCTAAACAGTTCTTGAATTGTTTTAATAGTCCATTTTATTTACCTTACGTACTAAATTGTTCTTTGAATTTCTCATCAATGTTACATTGATTTTCTTGGATTTTCACATTGAGAATCTGCAGGTAATTATAACAAATTTCATCACAACTTCCAAACACCTAAATATCTTCTTCTTATTGCACTGACTAGAAGTTCTTAAAAAATAAAAACAATGAAGGAGTAAGTGTATTTTTTTTCTGTTCTTACCTTTAATGGAATTATTTTATTACTTTACCACCGAGAGTCAGAGATTACAATTGTGGTATTTTTTCAATCAAAATAGAATTTACATTTTATAAATAATTTTTTGACATTAATTGATATCATTCATATGATTTTCTTCACCTTCAAATTATTATGTAATATATTTCCCAAAGTTGCCAAAATAAACACACTTGATTATGGTATACTATTCATGTTAAAATAATTGACATACCAGTATCTTAATATTTTTGTTTTGATATTTGAAAAATGAGAATTACCCAGATATTTTTTCTTAGGTATAATTATTGGTAAGATTATTGCATTGACACAGTGCTTGTTTTACGAAATTCTGTATTTCGCTGCAGTTTATGTTCTAGGAGCAACTTTAAGGTAGTAATTAAGAGTCCAGGTTCTCACAAATCAGAACAAAATAGTACTGGCCTAAAGCAGACCCTTAGATTGATGCTTGGGACGCTACACAACCACACACAAAAAAGTGAAACTACAATCCATGTACAAAAAAGGTTGAGAAACTACACAGCCACGTATAAAAAAGTGAAGCTGGATCACTATCTTACACTGTACAGAAAAATAAACTCAAAATGGATTGAACACTTGCATGAAAGATCTGAAATCATCATACTCTTAGAAGAAAACATAGGGATAAGTTACCTGATATCATTAACAGCAATGATTTTTTTTGAATTTGACACCACTTGCAAACAAAATAAAAGCAAAAATAAACAAATGAGTCTACATCAGACTAAAAAACTTCTGTACCACAAGGGAAATCATCACCAAAATGAAATGGCAACCTATAGGATGAGAGAAAATATTTGCAAATCATATCTGATGAGGGGTTAATATCCAATATATATAAAGAACTCTATCAGGACTTGCCTGGTGGTGCAGCAGTTAAAGAATCTACCTTGCAATGCAGGGAACACCAGTTCAATCCCTGGTCCAGGAAGATTCCACATGGTGCAGAGCAACTAAGCCACGGTCCCACCACTACTGAGCCCATGCGCTGCAACTACTGAAGTTCATGTGCCTAAAGTCTGAGCTCCACAAAAGAGAAGCCACTGCAATTAGAAGCCTTGCACTGCAATGGAGAGTAGTCCCTGCTCACTGTGACTAAAGAAAGCTCACATGCAGCAGTGAAGAACCAGCACAGCCAAAAATAAAGAACTTATATTAGAATCAACAGAAAAAAAAAAAAAAAAAAACACCCAAACAATCCAATTTTAAAAAGGGCAGAGAAGCTGAACAGATATTTTTCCAAAGAAGAAAGACATACAAAATGGTCAACAGGTACCTGAAAATGTGCTCAGCATAACTAATCACTGGGGCTTCCCTGGTGATTCAGTGGTAAAGAATCCGCTTGCCAATGCAGGAGACATGGGTTTGATTCCTGGGTCAGGAATATGCTCTGGAGGAGGAAATGGAAACCCACTCCAGTATCCATGCTTGGGAAATCCCATGAACAGAAGGAGCCTGGCATCCTTGGAGTCCAGTCCATGGGGTTGCAGAGGAGTTGGACACAACTTAGCAACCCAACAACAACAATCATTAGGGAATTGCAAATCCAAACCACAATAAGCTGTCACCTGTTAGAATGGCTATTAGGAGAAAGACGAGAAATAACAAGTGTTGTCAAGGATGAGGGGAAAGAGGAACACTTGGGCACTATTGTTGGGAACATAAATTGGTGCAGCCATGATAAAAAATAGTTTGAAGTTTCCCCTCAAAAATAAAAATAGAGTTACCACATGATTCAACAAACCCACTTCTTCTAATAATATTTATCTGAAGGAATAGAAGTCACTATCTTGAAATGATATCTGCACCCCTATGTTTATTGCAGTAGTATTTACAATAGCCAAGACATGGATAAAACCTAAAGTATGCAACAAATGAATGGATAAAGAAAACGTGGAATATTATTCAGCCACTAGAAGAAAACAAAAGTCCTGTCATTTGCAACAATATGAATACACTTTGAAGGCATTATTTGAAATGGAATAACGCAGACCAATAATGAAAAATATTATGTGATCTCACATATATGTGGAATCTAATAAACACCCAAACTGATAGATTTAGAGATGATATGGGTGGTTACCAGATGTATGAAGTAGGGGTAGACAAAATGGGTAAAAAATGGCCAAAAGGTTTAAACTTCCAGTTATACGATAATTAAGTCCTCGGGATGTAACATACAGTATAGTGACTTTAGTTAACAATGCTGCTGCTGCTGCTGCTGCTGCTGCTGCTGCTGCTGCTGCTAAGTCACTTCAGTCGTGTCCGACTCTGTGTGATCCCATAGACGGCAGCCCACCAGGCTCCCCCATCCCTGGGATTCTCCAGGCAAGAACACTGGAGTGGGTTGCCATTTCCTTCTCCAATGCATGAAAGTGAAACGTGAAAGGGAAGTCGCTCAGTCATGTCCGACCCTCAGCGACCCCATGGACTGCAGCCTTCCAGGCTCCTCCATCCATGGGATTTTCCAGGCAAGAGTACTGGAGTGGGGTGCCACTGCCTTCTCCAATACTGTATATTTAAAAGTTGCTAAGAGAGTAGACCTTAAAAAATTCTTGTAACAGGAAAAAAAACTTGTAACTATATGTGGTGATGGATGTTAACTAAACTTATTTTGGCAATCATTTTGCAATATACACATATATAAATCATGTAATACAGCTTTATATGCCAGGTATATCTCAATAAAATTTAAAAAAGAGAATCTAAGCCCTGAAGTGTGAACTATTTGGGTTAGAAATCCAGTTTCATTACTTACTAGTATTCCCCATTTGTAAGAAAAGGAATAAGCATGGTGCCTACATCATAAGATTGTGAATGTTAAATAATAGTTGGTACCAAGTACTTACCAGGGTTTGTGTCAAGTAATAAGTACTCAACAGTGATGCAAACACATACACATAGGCACACTCAAAGAAACACACAAATTAAGAATGTGTTACATTTTATTAATTTTATTGCCCATCCTACACAACATGTGGGATCTTACTCCCCTGATTATGGATTCAGTCTGTGCCCCCTGCATTGGGAGCAAGAGTCTTAACCACTGGACGACCAGGGAAGTCTCAAGAATGTATTATATTTTTAAAGCATCATAAAATTTGCCAGTAAAATTAGTGACAATCTAATGCTTCTTGAACCCTTAATTCTTTGAAATCCCTTTCCGCTTCTCCCATATGTGTTTGCCTTTCAAGGCTCTTTGCCTCTTCTGTCTTTTTTTATATTCAATTTGTATTAGCCCAGATACCAACTATTTCGGTGAGATTTTAAAAAGGCATTAATGAGTTACACATAGCTTTTTAAATATATAATTAGCTGCTTAATCCCCTCTGAATCTGGGCTATATCCTATTTCTCTCTCCTAATTTCTTCTTCTTCAACACTGTAAGAGATTTGTCTGTTTATCAGTGTTTCCCAAGACCAGCTCTTGAATTAAATACTCAGTTTGTCTTCTTTTGGTTTTCTAATTTATTGATTTCTGTCTTGATTTATTTCTTCCTTTCCTTTTGATTTTTATTTTCTGGAATGCATAGTCTCTGCCTGACCGAGCATGCAGTGGCAGGGAGAGTGGCCTGGAGAGGATTTGTGGGTCGTTATCTGTAGCTAAAGTTGACAAAAGGGTGTTTCTGTTTCCTACCCTAGGGGAGTCTCTAGGGTCTGGGTCAAGGATCATACGGGCGAGGGGTTGTGTGGTAGGGCACAGAGCACCCTCTGGGCTGTCGTATACGGTCTCTGGACAGATCTAGTGTAAGATTGTGAGGTTTGAAATAAGACACCTAGATTTGAGTCCAGGCTCTGCTACTTATTATCTTTGCAATAGAGCCCTTCTTTTTTTTAATTTATTTATTTGGCAGCAGCAGCTGTTAGTGGCAGCATGCAGGATCTTTAGTTGCAGTATGTGGGATCTAGTTCCCTGACCAGGGATCAAACCCGGGCCCCCTGCATTGGGATCACAGAGTCTTAGCCACTGGACCACCAGGAAAGTCCCTTCCTTAACTTCTTTAAACTTCATTTTTCTCATCTGTGAAAATGGTGTAGTAATGGTATTTTCCTCATAAGGTTATTGTAAGGATTAAATTAGACAATGCAGGGAGTGCATTTACTTCACTGGCATAACCCTCCTGGTAAATACTGATGCATGAGTGTGTGTGTGTGTGCGTGTGCATATAAAACATTTCTTGAATTAATAATTCAAAAATATTTCTTGAATGAGCCTTGGGAATTTCCTTCCAGCCTTAAAACCCTACATGTTCCTGGAACCCAATCTTGTGAAGAGATTGAAGAGCTCACTGAACCTCTGCAGCTATTACGTGATAAAAATGATTGAAGCCACTTGCCAACATAAAAGTGCCTTGTGCACAGTTATTAATAATACTGAGCAGTGCCCATTATAGAAAACCTGCAGCTTTTATGCTTCCATAATTTTAGGCATGCTATCATCCTCTCAAGAAAGAAGAATCACCTCCAACACAAATCCTACCAGCTCTCTATTTTCCAATAAAGAGAACCTTGCAAATGATGAAAACAATGGCAGGTCTTTTCCACTAGCCCCACTTGGAGGCAGGGAAGGGATGTGGATGACGAACATTTACCTTGCCCTCCACAAATCACCACCTGCTTGGCGGTTTCCAAGCTGATGGCAAGATCTTCCATTAACAGACATGGGAAGGAAAGTGTTTCTCCTTAGACAAAGAGCCATTTCTGAAAAGAAAAGCACTTCCTTAGGATAAAAAGAACATGAAAAAAAAATCATTTAGAGAAAAATAACCAAACTGGACTCCTCAAAGGAAAGTACATATTCTTGTACATGGCATACTTGTTTCAGGGAAGTCACTTAGAGAAAATCTTTGACATTCTAGAAGCCTCACATTTTTTTTGCGTGACTTTATATAATGACTCCACTTCCCATTTAGAGGGCAGGAAATGATTGTTTATTATTCTGCATTGCTGTGCGTAAATTTTTAAAATTAGAATGTAATTTGTTGGGCTGATAGCAAATATATAACATTTATACTATATATAAAACACAAGTCAACCTCTATAAACTGCATTAAATGATGACAGAAAATTACTATATAAACACAGTAAACATTTTAATCATAACCAGGGCACTGAGAGAGTGCCCTGAGAAAAAGTTACCTACAATATGAAGTAAAGACATGAATATAAGGATCCAAAGAGTAGAAAAAATAAAACAGGAGGAGAGAGACAGGTTGAGAGTTGGTGCCGACAGCCTTGTCTTTAGTAAGATCATAGGGTCAGAGCTGTCTGCATGCCTGCTAAGTTGCTTCAGTCGTGTCCGACTCTGTGCGACCCTATGGACTGCAACCTGCCAGGCTCCTCTGTCCATGGGATTCTCCAGGCAAGAATACTGGAGTGGGTTGCCATGCCCTCCTCCAGGGGATAAATCTGACCCAGGGATCGAACTTGAGTCTCTTAAGTCTCCTGCTTTGGCAGACAGGTTCTTCACCACTAGCGCCACCTGGAAAGCCAGAGTGGTCTACTTGAGGGGTAACATTCTCAGTAACTCACTCCAGACATGAGCTTTATGGATCATTTCCTCCTCAGCATCCTCATAGATGAGCATTCCAGCTCTGCTTATATATCTGCCTCCGAGAACCAGAAAGATACTCAGACTTGCCATGCTATCTCTGGGGTCTCTGTCCTGCCAGCTAGAAAAAAAAGATTGGGGTTTGATTTTTGAAGAGGTCGGTGGGGAAGGAAAACAACTACAGTTTAAGATGAGGAGCTTCTATTTTTTTTTTCCTCCGGGTCACAAAGTAGTCTTGGAACAAAACTATCTTTTACAAAAAGACTTTAGTAGATTTTTTTTTAAACAGATCTCAGTAAACTTGATATGCTTGATGGAGCCATAATTAGAGCTTGATCCCATGATATTAAATGTTACATCCTTTACAAAAATTATTGGTTATTTACATAATAACATGAAAAGAGAAGAACAACTGTTTTTCATATTATGTATCTTTTCCCAAGATTCTATTCCATATCAGCTGTTAACAGGTTAAAATAAGAGACACTTATTACATATGAAACTTTTTTTTTGAGATGGGCCTCTTATGCCTTCTTTCATGTTTCCTGAGGATTTTCTGAATTCAATATTCAAGTAGCAGTCAAAAATCTCCAGGACTTAGTAAGTAACTACGTTCTACTCTACATCCCTGAGCCAGTGATAACATTTCCATTGTGTGTGTGTGTTTCCATTGTGTGTGTGTTTCCATTGTGTGTGTGTGTTTCCATTGTGTGTGTATGTTTCTTTTGCCCAATGTTGATGTAAGATTAACATAATTTGAAGTATTTGATGCTATAGATGTTGCACTTAAAAGATAGAAGCAGGAAATCCCTCTGAACAAATATCTTTGAGAGGAAAGGCTGCAGTGAAAAGTTGGGTTCCATCAACTTCCAGATAAAAGTCTCTCCTCCAATTGTCATGCAGAACATGAAGGTTATTCTTATTTTCAGAAAACAATGAAATTGGGAAGGAATTGTGAAATGCTTCAGAGGAAGGGAAAGGGCATTTCCTTTCCTTGTACCTTTGCTCAGGAACTTTATGAAAAGATAAACTTGAGTCCTGCCTTCACTCTCTCTCACAGTATTGTGGAAACTATCATAGCCATGAAATCTCTTGTGATTTTGTCAGCCAGAGGTATCTTTATTGAACTTATTCAAGGACTAGTAAAGGTACTGGTTAACAGCACCCAGCTGCAAATCTTGCTGGTAGAATTAACTGGTGAAACCAGGAAAGGGATCAGGGTTTTAGCAAGCAAACTAAAAACCACAGACAACATAGACACCTTATGCCCCCTATTGTTAAAAATGTATAAATCTGGAGATACATCCATCTACACTCAGCACCAGGTACATCTCTCTCTCTCTCTTTTTTAAAACGATTTTTATTTTTGATTATTAAAAAAAAGCTTAAGCTTTTTATTTTATATTGGTGTAGGGCTGATTAATAATGTCATGATAGTTTCAGGTGGACAGCACAGGGACTCAGCCATATATATACATGTATCCATTCTCCCGTAAACTCCCTCTCTTGTGACTTGTGATC
Source organism: Budorcas taxicolor (assembly GCF_023091745.1). NCBI lineage: Eukaryota > Metazoa > Chordata > Mammalia > Artiodactyla > Bovidae > Budorcas > Budorcas taxicolor. The sequence continues at coordinate 50,697,340 of NC_068910.1, read as the reverse complement.
AGGGCTGTTCCCCATGCAGGGAGCTTCTTGTTATTTTTACCAACCTACCAGATGGCCTGCTCAGTCCATGTTCTCATTATTATTATAGCCACGTGGATACTGTCACGCCAGGCATGAGGAATGGACCGGTTAGGAGGACTCCAGCATACACAAAGCTCCTGTGGAGAGCCCTGCTAATTGCCCTGTGGTCCAGACTCAGCATCACCGTGATTTCCTGACAGCAATCCAGATGGTGGCAGCCTCTACTGTAGGCATGCCAGCCTGGGAAGGAGGGCACTGACACCTGCTCAAGGAAGATGGCTGAGCCCATTTATTCTGATTTACAAAGATGACACGGATTCCAGAGTGTTGGCCCTGTGGGACCACAGAGCCCATTTCTAAACAGCAGACACTGAGGCCTCCTCAGCCATCCACTTCGCTGCTCTCTGGCCTTGCTTGTAACAGAAAGTTAGCTGCAGCCCTTAAACTCTGTTTGCTCTCTCGTTTTATTGCTGGCAGAAAGCAGTGCAGTTTATCAACATTATCTCATATCGGCAGATCCCAGACAGTGAAATGGTAGTTGTTGGGGCCATTAAAAGCTACTTCCACACTCTGCCTGGTGCAGAATTTATAGAGCCTCCCTGTTTTAGGTCCTGGAAAGTACAGATCGTCTCATTATATGAAATGACAACCTAGCGCCTCAGAGATAGGGCAAATCTGAGTACTCATGGGCCTCAGGTACAACTGGGCTTTTGAGGCTTGTTAAAAATGATGCTGATAAACTTTTAAGATTTTTATGGGATGCATCCTTTCCTATGCTCAGGCTTTCAAGAGAAAATATACTTCATCTCAGAAAGCTCTGGCAAATCCTCTTCTGAGGAAATTCACATTCCTTTCTTATCAATTTTGCTCTTTATACTCACTGTATTTCCACAGTGCACTTCTGCATATGTGTGTTTTCATTTGAGCTCCTCAGAAACGGAGGCCAAGACAGGATTCTTGCATACGTGGTTTATTGAAGAAGTGCTCTGGGGTAAATGGAAGTGAAAATCAAAAGGAGCTGAGCAAAGCAGAGGCCTCGGCTTGATCCCACAGGGACTGTGGAGGATGAGTTAAATACCCCAGAGATGGCTGCACCATGTTGTCAGGAAACCTTTTTTTTTTTTTTTTTTTTTTTGCCCCTCTGTCAGTGAGTCACAGTCTCTGATATGGAGGAAAGATGGGCAGGGTTTGTTGTAACTCTCAGGCAAGGAGAATTTAGCTCAGGGAAAGGGCAATCCATGGTCATCATGATTTGATGATCCATCTGCTGGGAATTTGTTAGACCTGTCAATTCTCAGGGAGCTCCTCAGACCTACTGAATCAGAAACTCTGGAAATGGGGTACAGAACTCAGAGGTCCACTAACCCTCCAGGTGATTGTGATTCATAATAATATTTAAGAACCACTTCTTTAAGTCAGTTCCCTGGAGAACAGGGTCATCACTCACAGCAGCTGCAGGATGGTTGCACAAACCTGGTAAAGGGGAACAATGATTTCTATTAGGTCTCAGGAAAGCACACACACAAAGAAATGTGTGTGTGCTCAATGGTGTCCAACTCTTTGCAACCCCCTGGACTGTAGCCCACCAGGCTTCTCTGTCCATGTAATTTTCCTGGCAAAAATACTGGAGTGGGTCCCCATTTCCTATTTCAGAGGATCTCCCTGACTCAAGGACTGAAAGAAAGAAAGAAAAATGAAGGCTAAATCTTAAGTCTGAGGAGATATTAATTGGGTAAAAGAGGTGGGTTTCTATTCAGGGGGAGAATCATATATGAAGGTTCTAAAGTGAAAAAAGGTGATTGAAGAACTGACTGAAGAGTAATATAGCCAGAATATCAAGCGTAAGGTAAATAGCAGTGCCAGGTGAGAGTTGAAAGGTAGGCTGGGATCAGAAAGGTGCTTCTAGCGGCCAAAAATAACTACAGTTAACATTTACAGAGCATTTGCTACATGCTAGATACTTGGCTAAGTGCCTGTCACACATCTTAATCAGTCCTCATAAACATACATGATGTAGAGAAATTAGATGAGGGCAGTGAGCCTTATTAACTAAGGCGAACAGTAGGGAGTGACGGAGCAGAGTGCTGACCCAAAACTTTAGGTACAAAGCCCCCATGTTAACCACCACATTCTGACATGGTATGGATTTTTGGAGTCTAATCCTAAGAGCAATGGAAAACCACTCAAGGATTTACCAGAAAAGTGATATGGTCATGTTTGTATTGTATAAAGAGTATCTTAGCTCTTTGACACATAATTAAGATGTAACATTTCATAAGTTTAAGCTGTACAACGTGATCTGATACATGTAGCTCAGTTCAGTTGCTCAGTTGTGTCCGACTCTTTGCGACCCCATGAATCGCAGCACACCAGGCCTCCCGGTCCATCACCATCTCCCGGAGTTCACTCAGACTCACGTCCATCGAGTCCGTGATGCCATCCAGCCATCTCATCCTGGGTCGTCCCCTTCTCCTCCTGCCCCCAATCCCTCCCAGCATCAGAGTCTTTTCCGATGAGTCAGCTCTTCGCATGAGGTGTCCAAAGTACTGGAGCTTCAGCTTATATATTTATTATCACATCTGCTTAAGAACAGAAATTACTCTTTTTGCTGAATAAACAGTAATTGCCTGCCGTCTAACCCCAAAGCACCCCACCCCACCACAGCCATTCTTATATTCCCTGCCCAACCTCAGAGAATGTGATTTGTACATCTGGAGTGGGACCCGGCAGGCTACATTTTTTTCTTTTTAATCTACATTACACACACACAAAAAGTTCCCTACTAGATTTATTTCCCAGGTGGCTCAGCGGTAAACAATCCGGAGGAGATGCGGGTTCCATTCCTGAGTGGGGAAGATCCCCTGGAGGAGTGCATGGCAACCCATTCCAGTATTCTTGCCTGGGGAATCCCATGGACAGAGGAGCTTCGTGGGTTACAGTCCATGGGAGTCGCAAAGAGTCGGACATGACCTAGCGGCTGAGCACCGCTTACCCAAACGGCTGCACTTGCCACCACGCTGCTCTCTATTGCAAAAAAAGCCACAAGTTCCAAGTCTCGCGACAGGTTTCCCTTCCTGAGAATTTGGTACAAGTCGCGCGAGAATGGCTCGTCCGTTCATAAGGCTGCATGGGACGCAAAGGTGAGGCGCCCTAGAAGACTAAGCGGTCCATGCTTCTAGTATGTTCGTGCTGTGTGTGGCTTAAGACTCGGGTTGTAGACGCTCACACCAGGCTAGTGGTATGGCAAGAACGTTGACCTTAGAGGTAAGTCACGTGATATTCCTCCCAAGGCTGCGAGTTTACTTAACCTGTGTGGCGCCGACTTTGCGGTCTAGGGCGAGACTCGACGGTCCCTGTGACAGTGCGTGTGCGCCTGCGCGGTGTGTGTGTGTGTGTGTGCGCGCCTGCGCGGTGTGTGTGTGTGTGTGCGCGCCTGCGCGGTGTGTGTGTGTGTGTGTGTGTGTGTGTGTGTGTGTGTGTGTGTGTGTGTGTGTGTGTGTGTGTGTGTGTGTGTGTGTGTGTGTGTGTGTGTGTGTGTGTGTGTGTGTGTGTGTGTGTGTGTGTGTGTGTGTGTGAAGGGGGGATGCGGTGCAGGGAGAACCTCACAAATCGAATGGCGACTAGTGTTGAAGTAAAAGACACCCAGGGCTGAGGGGCTTTCCAGAGATCCGAAGCTGACGCGGGGAAAGAATCTGAGGCAGTAAGATGAGGGCATGGAAAGAGTGGAAGAACCGGCAATGGCCACAGTAAGCATTTATAAGTGAGAAAGAAACGCCAAAAGAGGCGTATCATGAAGCAAACCAAGAACGAGGATTTCAGCCCCATTATTTCAATTCTGTTTTATGATGGGGGCCCACTTTGTATTCCAAATAGGGTGCCTGCAGAATTTGGCCTTGCTTGGAAAATCTGATTGTGTGGTGGGCTGCAGTCCATGGGGTCGCTAAGAGTCGGACACGACTGAGCGACTTCACTTTCACTTTTCACTTTCATGCATTAGAGAAGGAAGTGGCAACCCACTCCAGTGTTCTTGCCTGGAGAATCCCAGGGGCAGCGGAGCCTGGTGGGCTGCCGTCTATCGGGTCGCACAGTCGGACATGACTGAAGCGACTTAGCAGCAGCAGCAGCAGCTAACCACAAATAGACTAGAGCCAACTTTTGCAGCAGAAAGACAAACTAAAAATGCCCTGGTCCAGAATTTTACCTGAAGGTAGGCCACAGTTTGGTGTAAGGAACAGTATTGAGTGCTTTTTTTTTTTTTTTTCACTTGACTCTTAAATTAGGCTAACTTTTCTCCAAAAAGCCATTTGCAGTTTTCCCATTTGGATCTTAGATCATCTGGAGATGGCATTTGCTATGTTTCAAACCCACCTTTTGCCCTGCCTTTTTCTCTCCCATTTCCATCTCCACAGCTTTTTCTCTTATCTCCATGCAGCTAGTTTTTGAATGGCTCCATCTGTTGGTGCATGCTGCTCCAGTTCCTGCGCTAAACATCAGAGTTGAAACAGTTTATCACAGCTTCAGCCTGTCCACCTGTTGAGAGCTGGCTATTAAATTTCATTGCCTGTGTCGCCTACTGTCTGGTTTTCTAGGACTGTGGTCCTGCAGTTTTAAATGTCAACACTTTTTTCCATGGAGGAACCCTCCTGCCTTAATCTCACTTTTCATCTTTTTAAACACATGGCTTCTTTCAAAGCTTTTTCGTTCTATTTTCTGAATATATCCATTAGCCAGGAAGAATTTTCAGGACTTTAATTACTGTTTAATGAAATAGGGATGCTGATAAATGTTTAAAATTATATCATGCAGGTGTAATTATTTCTCTTTTATTCGATCACACTTTGTATCCTGAGGAAGGTTTTTTTCCCTGATTATATGTTACTGTGTGTTCTGGTTTCTCTTGTCCAGGAGTGATGGTCCAACCCACTCTTCTACAGAAATCTTTCCAGGTGCCTTTCCCAGTGGATGGGAATCTATGTTCTGCACCCCCAGGACCCCAGGAACCCTGGAGAATGGAAGCTGGAGAGATGGAGAAGTAGACCCAACACAGAAGAGGACCATCCCTCACCACCACCACCAGCCTCCCTTATGGTGTGCTTCTGGTACATTATCTCATTTAAGACTCACTTAGTCCTGCACCTGAGTTAGCCTTGGTGTCTGAGAGGAAGTTGAAGATCAGAGACATGAGGCACTTTCAAAGGTCATGTGTCAAGCAAGTGGCTGAGTTAGAACACAATATTTTTGAGTTCTAAATCTGTGTTTTTCCCAGTATCCCAGAGTTTCAGGACTTCAGGTCCTGGCTAGGACCAGCATCTGTGCTTGCTCACCTGTGCTCCTTTAGTCCCTCCAGAGCCATTTTTAGTACAGTAGTCCCCACTTATCCCTGAGGGATAAGTTCCAAGACATCAGTGAATGCCTGAAAGTCTGGATGGAACCAAACCCTATATATACTATGTTTTTTCCAATACATGCATACCTATGATAAGGTTTAATTTATACAGTAGACACAGTAAGACATTAGTAGCAAAACTAATAATAAAATAGAGCAACTAGAGTATACTGTAATAAACATTATGTGAATGATTCTCTTTAAAAAATATCCTCTCTTTTAAAAAATGCCTTTTCTGTCTTAACTAAGCACTTAATACACATTATGGCTATAACTTTTGCAGCTTCAGGTACAACAGCAAAACTAACACAAATTCCTTTTTCCTTCTTCATAATTTCACAGATAGAAGATTGGGTTTTACTCTAGATCTTAGCAACCTTAGCATATGACTTTTTTTCCCCTTAAGTTGAGAATTTTCTCCTTTTTTACTTAAAGGAAGCACTTTACAGCTTCTCTATGGCATTTCTGAATTGCTAGTATCACTACTCTTATGCTTTGGGCCATTAACTAAAAGAAGGATGACTTAAACACAAGCACTGTGATACCGAAACAGTCAAACTGATAACTGATAACTAAGTGACTGAGGGCAGGACAAGCTGGACAAAGGCGTGATTCACATCTTGGACTGGATAGAGCAGGGCAGGGCAATATTTCACTACACTACCCAGCATGGTGTATAGTTTAAAACTTATGAATTGTTTGTTTCTGGAGTTTTCTGTTTAATATTTTTGGACCATGTTTGAGCATGGGTAACTGAAACCTCAGAAAGCAAAACCATGGAGAAGGTAAGACTGCTGTATCAGCTGCAGGGTAATAATAGTATTCACAGGACCCTTAATGAGTAATCAAGCTTTCTAGGAAGTGTTAAGAGAAAGTTGGGTGTGTCATTTTACTGGTGAATAATATAAATTATTTAAAAAATTAAATAGAAAAGGGATACATTAATGGTGCATGTCATGCAATTAAATGTCCCTAACTTTAAAAGACAAAATGCAAGTTCAGGACACTGATTTTAGAAGCTTACATCAGGCTGGCCCCCAAAGCTACTCTGAAGGCCCACATTCTTTCTCTGCTACAAAGTCTAATAATGTTGAAAATTGAGAAGCATTGTTTTTGCTTAAATACCTTCTTGAATGGATTATATTTCTTTTTGCTGGTGATTCTGCCATTTCCTTGAAGGTGGGGACTGAGGGAGAGAAGTAGGGATCTAAGTATTCCCTTGTGTACAGATGGAAGTGTCCAGACAAAAAGATGGTTTTACAGTGTTTACAATTTGTGGTGCTGCCCTTCTCTCACAACTGTATGTTTATGTTTAACGTAGATGTCAGCATTGCCTTCGAAGGTGGTTGACCTAGTTGTCAGTCACAAAAAGACCACAGCCTAATAGGTTATAGGCAGATTGTACCTTTGATAGGCAGTATTTGAAGAGTATGTCATATATAAAAGAGATGAATCTTCAGGGAAGAAAAAATAAGGTTGGCATTAGTGTTTGGAGCTTAGAAAAGTAAAAGAAGGAACCTTGACTTCTGTTCTGTTTCTGAAATTTAGTGTGACTCTCTAACAGGACTGAAGGACTGGAGTCCATTCCAGAAAGACAGAGAGTTTTTGAAATTGATATCCAACTGTCTAAGATGATGTGGATATGCTGATGTTCAGAGTCAACTCCTTAGGTGAAACCTTTTGCTTCATTTTCTCCATGTTAAGTTATCAGTGTTATTTCTTATTAGTCCCAGTGATTTTCATTCTGAGGCTGCTGCCTGGTCTCTTGGGACATCAATATTTATGATTGTCAGTGCCCATATCGTTGCTCCTGGCACAAATTAGCAACTTATTTAAGCTCATCAAAAATAGATCCACTCTTCCTGTGATGAGTATCATTGCCTTTGTGCTTAAAATTATAAATGGCCGCTTTAGTATATGTGCTATTTTTCTGACAAAATTCTAGTGCAGAAATGAAACTAGTTTGTTAAGTGGCTATTGTAAAAGAAATCTAAAACTCTTAAATAGCAAAAGTATGGATTTTGTTTCTTTGCTTGTTTTTTACATTCCTCATATTTTATTTTAAATATGTGCTTAAAAGTTAAATGGTTCTAAATGGCTGAAAGTGAAAAAGATACCAGTCTAATTGATCTCTTTTTATACCTGAGTCCCACTACCCAGAAGCAAAAATATTCAACTCTATTAGCTATTTGTTCAGGTATTTATATTAATATTTCTAGATGTCATGTTCACATTGTGGTTTGTGGATTTAGACATTCAGATGTCATTTGTTGATTTATTCCTGTGATTTATTAGGGTTTAGCCAGAACGCATGTCCACTTGCACATTTCTTCTCTATATTGCCAATATATATACTCTGGTTAAGTCAGTACTCAGTATTTATGTTTATTGCTGAAGTAACTGACCTTACTGAAATACACTCTCGAACAGTCAATTCCAGTTAGTGCAACATGGCTTTGTTTAGTACATTGCAAATTTTTTTTCTTTTCTATGTATTTATTACAAATTCATCCAGAATGCTTTCATTTTTCACACATTGTCCCAAACTTTCTTGCATTATCCAGAGTTGATCCTTTGTTTCATGCATCCTGTTTATTCATTCCTTGGTTTGTTCTACTTCTTAATAGAGTACATCCTTCAAAAGTTTTCTAAGAAGAAAGGTAGTGAAAAGGTACCTGTCATTCTGTTTATTTTAACCTTGGGTTTGAGTGGTTTGGCTGGGTATAGAATCCTATGATGGAACTGGTTTTTCTTCAGAATTTTGGGTGCATTGTCTTTTAGTTTTCAGGAATTCTGCTAAGAAGTCTGAAAACATTACTTTTGATCTTTTGTGGTTTACGTATTTCTATCTATGAAGGTTTTATTTTTCCACTTAATTAATAATGTTCTGAAATGTCATATAATATGTCCTGGGAGAGGTTGTTTTTCTGTTCATTGTGGCAGACAGGCAGAAATGGTCCCTGTCAGCATCATGTATGGATGTGAGAGTTGCACTGTGAAGAAAGCTGAGCATCGAAGAATTGATGCTTTTCAGCTGTGGTGTTGGAGAAGACTCTTGAGAGTCCCTTGGACTGCAAGGAGGTCCAACCAGTCCATTCTAAAAGAGATCAGTCCTGGGTGTTCATTGGAAGGACTGATGCTAAAGCTGAAACTCCAGTACTTTGGCCACCTCATGCGAAGAGTTGACTCATTGGAAAAGACTCTGATGCTGGGAGGGATTGGGGGCAGGAGGAGAAGGGGACGGCAGAGGATGAGATGGCTGGATGACATCACCAACTCTATGGACATGAGTTTGAGTGAACTCCGGGAGTTAGTCATGGACAGGGAGGCCTGGTGTGCTGCGATTCATGGGGTCGCAAAGAGTCGGACACAACTGAGCAACTGAACTAAACTGAACAGTGAGATATTTTGTTATTTCTTTAATTCCTCCCACACTTTACCTCATCATTTCTTTATGATAGTTCTACTATAATTTTTTATAATTTGTTTTCTATTTTCCATTTTTGGCTCTCTTGCTCATGTTTCTAATTTGCCTCCATTTTATTTTAGTAATTTCTATAATTTTTAATATTCAAGTTCAATTTTCATTCTCTAAACCTCCTATAAAAAGTTGTATTATATTTTTGTTTCATGGATATAATATCCTTTCTTATCTCTTTGAGGATATTAGAGGTATTGTTGCTCATAATCTTTCTTTTCCTGTTCCTTTTATATAGTCTCAGTTTCCTCTGACTTCTTTTTAATTAGAAGCTCTTGTCAACTTGATTGTCCCTGTGTGTCCATTTATATTTAACAGTGAAATATTAAAGTTATGATTAAAAGGAAAAAACTCTGCATACCTGGAAAAGATTTATCTACTGGTAGAATTCACTCTAGAGCAGTTGGGTTTTGAAAGAGTGTATCAGTTTCTGGGTCTTTTTGTGTTATGTTGGGTCATCTCTATAAGAAAACCCTTTAATATTTTGCCTGAAGTGTATACTTGGCTGCTAACAGTCTGGGAAGCAAGAGTAAGAGAGCAGGCTTTCGTTTAATGCCATTTCAGCCTTTTGTTCAGCCTTCTCCATTGTTCTTTGTGTTCTTCAGTCAGTGGATTCTTGTCATTAACCTTTCCCTGCTTTGGTTGGGAGGTGGGAAAGGTAGTAATTAGTTAGCCATGTGGAGTAGCAGAGGGTACTTGAAGGTATAAGCTCTCCATTTGTAAACTTTGAAGCATTTTCCCTGTTTTAAGCCCATCTACCATTTCTAGCTTCTGTAACACCAATTGACTCTAAATTCTGAAAATATATAGGGCATCTCAGGTCTAATTATCACCAGAAAGATTTTCCTCTTGAAGTACTTACTTTTTCTATTCTAGTTTTCTCAAGTAGGGTCTCCACTCTTCAATCTGCATACTATCTCCCCAAAAGGTATGGATATCTCCAGTCCACTGCTGCGATGTTGCCTACCTCTGCTCCCACTATTTATGTATTTTATTTGATTACCAGTGTTTTAATGTGATTTTAGAGAGGGATCATATTAAAAATCCTGTGTTAATTCTTAAAATTCTGTTTAAATTAAGTTAGGCACCATGGTTTGACTTGAAGGAGTTTCTTTTCTACTAATTAGGGGATGATAAGAGACATAAAACATGCCCTATGTATCTTTAAATTTTTATTATTTGAGATCTGCCAATGGCACCCCACTCCAGTACTCTTGTCTGGAAAATCCCATGGATGGAGGAGCCTGGTAGGCTGCAGTCCATGGGGTCACTGAGAGTTGGACATGACTCAGTGACTTCACTTTCACTTTTCACTTTCATGCATTGGAGAAGGCAATGGCAACCCACTCCAGTGTTCTTGCCTGGAGAATCCCAGGGACAGCAGAGCCTAGTGGGCTGTCGTCTACGGGGTCACGTAGAGTTGGACAGGACTGAAGCAACTTAGCATAGCATAGCATAACTGTGACTAAGTGAAACTATTTTTGCTCTAATCTTCAGTCCTTAACCAATCCTCAGTCCTTAAGTCCACTAAAATTTAAATACTGAGTAAGGAAATGACTGCCACCCAACCCACAAATCCCAAACCACACCAAAAATTTCTGTGAACTATTCCCTGAGGTGAAAACACCAACACATCTAATTTGATTTACAGCTCATCCTGGTTCTGAAATCTAGGCATAGTCTAATTCATGTAGTAATAAAAGTGTGGTATTTCATACCAATATGAAATATATGCCACTAACTTAGCTGCTGGGAGAAGGCAATGGCAACCCACTCCAGTATTCTTGCCTGGAGAATCCCAGGGACGGAGGAGCCTGGTGGACTGCCATCTATGGGGTCGCACAGAGTCGGATATGACTTAAGCGACTTAGCAGTAGCAGCCGCTTAGCTGCTGGCTCAGGAGTTAAAAGGAAACGTTTATTAGAAAATGGAAAAATGAAAAGTAACTCATAAATAGTAACCTGTAGTAACTTGGTGCATGCGTGCTAAGTTGTGTCTGACTCTGTAACCCTGTGGACTATAGCCTGCCAGGTTCCTCTGTCCATGGGATTTTCCAGGCGAGAATACTGGAGTGGGTTGCCATTTCCTTCTCCAAGGGAACAGACCAAGGGATTGAACCTGTGTCTCATGTCTCTTGCACTGACAAGCAGCCAGGGTAGGGGGTGGGGTAGGGGTCTTTACCACTATCGCCACCTATAGGTACTGCTGAGCTAAAAGCAATTGGGTATATTTGACAAGGAATTAGAGAGATATGAGCTAGTTAAACTAATTGGTTAGTTTGAAAGTGGAAATGAAAAGAGATTAAATAGAACTCAGAAATGTGGTACAACATAGAGTCAGCATAGCTGATTTCTTTTATACTGAAAATGTAAGAAATAAATATGAGAAAGTCTTAAGATCCATTAAAACTCAGTCTTTTGGAATAGATCAAATTAAGAGTATGACCTTCACCTCTAAAGGTAAAGTTACAATATCAAAGTGAATTAAGAAGCCTCAAAGCAAAAATAAGAATAAGGGCATAGCATTATAAGAAGAGGGGCACAATGTTTCTGGAATAGCTCACCAGCTCTAGGGTAATCTAGTTCAAAGCTAGAGATATGAGGACCAAAAAAAAACCCAAAGAAGCACAATTTATGTGAAAAACATGTTCTTAAAATGATCTCTGGCACATGGAACTTTCTGGAATGGAATGCATGAGAAATCTCTTACATTTTGAGAGTTTGCTGTCAAATATATCATGAGGCTGTATTTAAATATCCTGTAACTGAGTATTGGACACCTACCCATCATGTGTAGAATAATGAAAGTGAAAGTGGCGGACTCTCTGCAACCCCATGGACTATACAGTCCATGGAATTCTCTAGGCCAGAATACTGGAGTGGGTAGCCTTTCCCTTCTGCAGAGGATCTTCCCAAACCAGGGACTGAACCCATGTCTCCCACATTGCAGGTGAATTCTTTACCAGCTGAGCCACCAGGGAAGCCCAAGAACATTGGAGTGGGTAGCCTATCCCTTCTCCAGCGGATCTTCCCAAACCAGGAATTGAACCAGGGTCTCTTGCATTGCAGGTGGATTCTTTCTTTACCAAGTAAACTATCAGGGAAGCCCAATGAGCAGAATGAGGGCTGGGAAAGTTGTGCACTTGTAAGAAGAGTGTGTTCCCCAATACCCACTTCAGAGACAGCCAAAGAGGAGAAAAAGGAAGAACCCTACAGACTGGGGCCAGGGATCACAAAGAACAGTGGACAAGGAACCTCTTCCCAAGAGAAAAGTCAGGACTTAAGCATGGGAGCATTCTTCATCCAAGAGAAGGCCCTTCACAGTGTTGTTCTAGCTAGCCATGAAAGGGTTACTTTTCATGTTTTAAATAAGTTATCTTGAAAATAACTCAGAAAACTGATCTTACAGAAACTTTTACAATTGAAAGGTCTTTTCTCAGTTCTGTTATATAAACCTTGGGTAATGCTTATTTTGAACTTCAGTGAGATTCACTGTAGTAATTAAAGTGTTATTTCCTGGAGATGTGTTCTGTCACTGATTCCTCCAGTGATAAAGAACCTGGTTTACTGAGCTATGACAAAGTTAATTCCAATATATGGAGCTGATGATAATGAGAGTAATCCAAGAAAGTTAATAATTTAAAAGAAATTTAATATTCTTTGGATATTTGTTTGACTTTTACATGAAGATGTTGTTAAGAGTCTGATTTTATTTGGATGGCCGGTAGATACATGAAAAGATGCTCAACATCACTAATGATTAGAGAAAGGCCAAGCAGAGTGATGTTGAGGTACTACTTCATCTTTAAAAAGTCTGTAAGTAACAAATGCCGGTGAGGGTGTGGAGAAAAGGGAACCCTTCTCCATTGTTGGTGGAAATGTAAGTTGATGCAGCCATGGTGGAAAACAATGTGGAGAGTCCTCATAAAACTAAAGATAGAGCTACTATGTGACCCAGCAATCCCACTTCTGGGTGTATATCCAAACAAAACTCTAATTCACAAAGATATATGCACCCCTGTGTTCAAAGCAGCACTATTCACAATAGGCAAGACATGGAAACCACCTAAATGTCCACTGACTAAATGGATAAAAAAGATGTGGTACATATATACAATGGAATACTACTCATCCATAAAAAAGAAAAATCTCGTGCCATTTGCAGCAATGTGGATGCAACTAGAGATTATCGTACTAAGTGAAGTAAGTCAGAAAAAGACATACCATATGGTATCACTTATATGAAGAATCTAAAATATGACACAAATGAACCTATCTATGAAACAGAAACAGAATCATGGACATACAGGACCAACTTGTGGCTGCTGAGAAGAGGATTGGGGAAAGGATTAAGAGGTAGGATTAGGAGATGTAAGCTTTTTATGTATAGAATGGAAATAAACAACAAGGTCCTACTGTATAACACAGCAAGCTATATTCAATAGCCTATGAGTACATCATGAGAAACGCTGGGCTGGAAGAAGCACAAGCTGGCATCAAGATTGCCGGGAGAAATATCAATAACCTCAGATATGCAGATGACACCACCCTTATGGCAGAAAATAAAGAAGAACTAAAAAGCCTCTTGAAGGTGAAAGAGGAGAGTGTAAAAGTTGACTTAAAGCTCAACATTCAGAAAATGAAGATCATGGCATCTGGTCCCATCACTTCATGGGAAATAGATGGGGAAACAGTGTCAGACTTTATTTTTCTGGGCTCCAAAATCACTACGGATGGTGATTGCAGCCATGAAATTAAAATACGCTTACTCCTTGGAAGGAAAGTTCTGACCAAACTAGATCAGTTCAGTTCAGTTCAGTTGCTCAGTCGTGTCTGACTCTTTGCTACCCCATGAATCACAGCACACCAGGCCTCCCTGTCCATCACCACCTCCCGGAGTTCACGCAGACTCACGTCCATCGAGTCAGTGATGCCATCCAGCCATCTCATCCTCTGCCGTCCCCTTCTCCTCCTGCCCCCAATCCCTCTCAGCATCAGAGTCTTTTCCAGTGAGTCAACTCTTCGCATGAGGTGGCCAAAGTACTGGAGTTTCAGCTTTAGCATCATTCCAACCTAGATAGCATATTCAAAAGCAGAGACACTACTTTGCCAACAAAAGTCTGTCTAGTCAAGGCTATGGTTTTTCCAGTAGTCATGTCTGGATCTGAGAGTTGTACAGTGAAGAAAGCTGAGCACCGAAGAATTGATGCTTTTGAACTGTGGTGTTGGAGAAGACTCTTAAGAGTCCCTTGGACTGCAAGGAGATCCACCCAGTCCATTCTAAAGGAGATCAGTCCTGGGTGTTCTTTGGAAGGAATGATGCTAAAGCTGGAACTCCAGTACTTTGGCCACCTCATGCGAAGAGTTGACTCATTGGAAAAGATTCTGATGCTGGGAGGGATTGAGGGCAGGAGGAGAAGGGGACGACAGAGGATGAGATGGCTGGATGGCATCACCAATTCGATGGACGTGAGTCTGAGTGAACTCTAGGAGTTGGTGATGGACAGGGAGGCCTGGCGTGCTGCAGTACATGGGGTCGCAATGAGTTGGACACGACTGAGTGACTGAACTGAACTGAATTGATATAAGTCATAATGGAAAATAATATATTAAAAAGGACTGTATATATATGTATAACTGAATCACTTTGTTATACAGCAGTAATTAACATTGTAAATCAACTATACTTTAATTAAAAAAGAATCTGATATTAACAAAAATTGTATACTTCTTTCCTTTCTGTCAAAAATAAGGAAGTTTTACATGCGTTACATATAAAACAGTTTTTAATGTTTGTATTTCTTTCATACACTTTTTTCACCATCATTTGTATTTGGATAGTGTTATTCTTTAACAATCAGCCAAAATAAAATTAACTTACATGAATATGTGTGTGCATGCTAAGTTGCTTCAGTTGTGTCCGACTATTTGTGACTCCACAGACAGAGGAACCTGGCAGGTTCCTCCGCCCATGGGATTCTCCAGGCAAGCATACTGGAGTGAGTTTCCATGCCCTCCTCCAGGGGATCTCCTGGACGCAGGGATTGAACCTGCATCTCCTATGTCTTCTCCATTGGGAGGTGGGTTCTTTACCACTCATACCACCTGGGAACCCCAACTTACATGACTATAATTATTAAAATTATGTTAAAATTGTGTTTTAATGTTTGTTTCTAGCTTTCACACTGAAAACTGTGGTTCTTAAGATCTGCTCATCCTCACTTTTTATAGTGACTTTTCAAACCAGGCATCATTTGTGAATAAAATGAAAAATATTAAGTATTTGCATATTAACATAAACTTTTTTCCCTGAAAATATCACCGTGGCATGCAGGAAGTCATGTGATTTTAGGATATCTGTGGATTATAAGTCCTGAATTCAAGTGATTGTTGAAGGGCTGCTTAAACTGGTGGTGCTATACTGATGTAAAACTCCTCTCTAGAAATTGACTATTGCTAGCAAGAGTTTTCCTTTTTAATTAACATACTCAGATTCTATTCAGCAGGACGAGGCCCAGGTTATATTTTCCCATCACTTAGAATTTTGCTTGGAAACCTAAGTTTAAGTCTGTGATGTTCTCTTGCTTCTATGGAGTGGGAACACCCAAATTGCTCTACTGGCTTATTCTTCAGTCAGCTCCTGGTTCCCGTTATGCTCACTGAGCAGAAGCTTATGTTTGGAAATTCATTGAGGATTTTCTGTCTTTAACTGATTTGGTAATAATTTATATTTAGACTCTTCATATACTGATTAATGCCCAATGAAGATCTTCTCAATCAAAAGCAACCAAGACAGTAGCAACTCCCACAGCTTATCCTAAATGTGTGAACATACTGAGAAGAGTGAAGGCAAAAACTTAGACTCATTTTTGGAGATTTCCCTTGCCCTACTGACCTCATGGAACTGCCTTGAATATTGAATACTTTTTTTTTTTTAATTTCTTATTCTGTTTATGGCTGTGCTGGGTCTTCGTTGCTGTGCAGGCCTTCTCTGATTTCAGAGAGTGTGTTCCCTAGTTGTGTTCCCTAATTGCTCTCTGGTTGTGTTCCCCAGGCTTCTCATTGTGGTGGCTTTTCTTGCTGCAGCGCCTGGGCGCTAGGGCACCTGGACTTCAGTAGTTGCGGCATGTGGGCTCAGTTGTTATGTTTCATGGGCTCTAGAGCACAGGGTCAATAGTTGTGGTGCAAGTGCTCAGCTGCTCCACAGCATACGGGATCCTCCTGGATCAGGACTCGAACCTGGGTCTCCTGCGTTGGCGGGCAGATTCTTTACCACTGAGCTACCAAGAATCCCTGAATAAGTTTTTATGTATGAAAGTACCATTGCAAACAGAGGTGCCAGTTTATTCTTAATGTCACTAACAATAATCTGAAATGTTTGTCTTCTCTGCTTGCTTGTTGTCTGTCAGTAAGAATGGAAATATCTTAGAAAAGTATCAGATGTCATATGAAACTAAATATTTCCTTTATTTTGAATTTTTCTAACCTTTTTCAGTTTCCCTTATTCTTTTTCCTGAGGAGAATATTCAAAGAAGTAAATTGAAAAGTGTGAAATCATTATGGTCTATACCTAAACGGCACAGATATTTCTGAGTACTACCTCTGATACACAGATGACACCACCTTTATGGCAGAAAGTAAAGAGGAACTAAAGAGCCTCTTAAAAGTGAAAGAGGAGAATGAAAAAGCTGGCTTAAAACTCAACATTCAAAATGCTAAGATCATGGCATCTGGTCCCATCACTTCATGGCAAATAGATGGAGAAACAATGCAAACAGTGAGAGATTTTATTTCCTTGGGCTCCAAAATCACTGCAGATGGTGACACCTTGGAAGAAAAGCTATGACCAACCTAGACAGCATATTAAAAAGCAGAGACATTACTTTGCTGACAAAGGTTGGTCTAGTCAAAGCTATGGTTTTTCCAGTAGTCCTATATGGATGTGAGAGTTAGTCTATAAAGAAGGCTGAACACTGAAGAAGCTTTTGAACTGTGGTGTTGGAGAAGACTCTTGAGAGTCCCTTGGAATGCAAGGAGATCAAACCAGTCAATCCTAAAGGAAATCAGTCCTGAATATTCATTGAAAGGACTGATGCTGAAGCTGAAGCTCTAATACTTTGGCCACCTGATGCAAAGAACTGACTCATTGGAAAAGACCTTGATGCTGGAAAAGATTGAAGGCAGGAGGAGATGGGGATGACAGAGAATGAGATGCTTGGATGGCCTCACCGACTCAATGGACATGAGTTTGAGCAAGCTCCGGGAGTTGGTGATGGACAGGGAATCCTGGCATGCTGCAGCCATGGGGTTACAAACTGTGGGACATGACTGAGTGAACTGAATTTTCCTTTTTAGGTATAGTTGAACAATTGAAAAAATTATCAGAATACTTTAAAAGCTGCCCTTCCCAAAGGAAAGGATGTTCTTGATGATGTGGTTAATAAAAAATGAGTTATGTTTTTATTTAAAATGTCAAACTTCAAAATTAAGGCTCACCATAGTGGGCTAGGGTCTGTTGATACTTGGGAGAAAAAGCCAGACTCAATTGAGCATTCTAGTTATTTATGCTTAGAAATCTAAACCAAATCCAATAAACTTTGCAAGGTACAATACAATTAAAACAGAACTTGGTGTGATAGAAAAGACTATGAGAGATGATTTGTAAAATTTCAATACTGGCATGATCCTAGTAGGCAGAAAGACAGCATGCTGTTCCTAGTGAATGCTACCCAAAACAATCTACTGCTTCAGTATAATCCCCATCAAAATTCCAATGTCATTCTTCACAGAAATTTTTAAAAATTTTTCAAAAATTCTTATGGGAACCACAAAAGACCCCAGATAGCTAAATCAGTCTTGAGCATGAAGACCAAAGCTGAAGTCATCACACTTCATGATTTCAAATTGTATTACAAAGGTACAGTAATTAAAACAGCATGGTACTGGCATAGAAACAGACAGAATAGAACAGAATAGAGAGCCTAGAAGTAACTCCATGCATGTATGATAAACTAATCTTTGACAAAGGAACCAAGGATACAACATGAAGAAGAAAAGATAGTCTTTTCAAATAAATGGTGTTTGGGGAACTGGATATCTAGGTGGAAAAGAATGGACTGGAACTTTATCTTACTGAACATAAAAGTCAACTCAAAATAGGTTAAAGACTTAAATGTAAGACCTGTCACCTCAAAAATCCTAGGAAAAAACATAGGGCAAAAGCTCTTTGACATAATGAGTGTCTGGATTTATTGCCTGACCAAAAGCACAGGCAGTAAAAGTAAAAACCAAAACCAAACTAAAAACAAGTCAGATTACATTAAAAAGTTTCTTCACAGCAAATGAAACAGTCAACAAAGTGAAAAGGCAACCTATGGAATAGAAGATGTTTGCAAATAAATATCTGATGAAAGGGTTAATATTCAAAATGTATAAGAAACTCATACAACTCGATAGCAAAGTAAATTTAAATATGAGCAAGGGGCTCAAGTAGACATTTCTCTAAAGAGAATGTACAAATGGCCAATAGTTTATGCAGAGGTGCTTGACATCACTGATCATTAAGGAAATGCAAATCAAAACCAAAATGAGGTATCTCCTCACATTTGCTAGGATAGCTGTTTTTAAAAAGTCAAAAGATACCAAGTGTTGAAAAGGGTGTAGAGAAAAGGCAACCCTTATACACTCTTGATGGGAATGTAAATTGGTATGGTCATCATGGAAAACAGCGTGGAGGTTCCTAAACAAAAACAGAACTACCTTACAGTGCAGCAGTTCCACTTCCGGGTGTGTATCCAAAGGAAATGAAATCAGGATCTTAAAAAGATATCTGCACTCCCATGTACATTTCAGCATTATTCACAGTAGCCAAATTATGAAAACAACCTAAATGTCCATTCACAGATGCAAGGATAGAGAATATAGATTGTTCAGCTTTAAACATAAAGAAATCCTGCCATTTTTGACAGTATGGATAAATGTGGAGGATATTATGCCAAGTGAAATAAGCCAGATGGAGAAAGACAAATACTGCATGATCTCATTTATGTGTGTACTCTTAAAAAAAAAAAAAAAAACAAAGGCATGGGGGAAGGTTGGGGGGGACTTCCCTAAGACTTCACCCTCCCAGTACAAGGCACCTGGGTTCAATCCCTGGTCAGGGAACTAGATTCCACATGCTGCAACTAAAGATCCTGTATGCCATAATTAAGACCTGGCACAGCCTAAATAAATAAATATTCCAAACAAAACTGAGCTCAGTAACAAAGACTTGAATGACAGTTACCAGGAGCTGAGGGTTAGGTTACAAAGGGAGATGTTGGTTATAACTCTAAGTTAAGAGAATAATAAGTTCTGAAAAACCAATGTATAACATCAGGTGTCTAGAGTTAATACTAAAGTATACTTGAAATTTCATAGAAAGAATAGATCTCAGTGCTCATCACACACACAAAATGATAACTGTGAGGTAATGGATCTGGTAATTACCTTGATTGTGGTCATTATTTTGCAATGTGTTCTTATATCAAAAGCATCACATTGTACACCTTGCATGTATACAATTTTGTCATCATATCTCAGTAAAGCTGGGATGGGGGAAGGTCATGATCCAGGAATTTTTGCCATGGAGTAAAGCGGACTTGAAGATGAGATACTACTTTCCCAGGTGTTGAGTTTATGTTGGGTGTGCTGCTAGCCTCTTTGGGGAAAAGGATATGAAGAGGCAAAGGTAGAATAAGCTGAAGGAAGAAGGAATTATTTTCTTGAATATCATGAGGTCTATTGCAGAAAACAAGTCCAACAAGGGATGAGAAATATCGAGAGCTAGAACAAGGGAAGCCTGGCATGCTGCAGTCCATGGGTTCACAAAGAGTCAGACACGACTGAGCGACTGAACTGAACTGAGAACAAGGGTATAAGTGATGAGATAAGGAGCAGATAATGGGACTGAGTCTTCAGCATTTTCACATGCAGTATGTGTATTGCCTAATAGTGAGAAGAGCATGAGGAGAGTGTGGTTACTTGTTTACATGCCCTAACCACAAACTCGTCCTTTTGTTGTAGACACAAAGCAACTCTAAGTAGGGGGAGAGGTGGAGAAAAACAATGTTTGTTAATACATCCTGGTGCTACTTTAAATAATTCACATAACTTATTTTGGTGACATTTATTACTTTTCTCCAATTATAGGTAATTTGCTCCTTGACAGCTTAAAAGTATAGAAAAGAATACAAATTCTTGATAGTCACACTACCTTAGATTACTGTAGCCCACTCCAGTACTCTTGCCTAGAAAATTCCATGGATGGAGGAGCCTGGTGGGCTATAGTCCATGGGGTCATGAAGAGTCAGACACGACTAAGCAACTGAGCAATGGGTTTTATAGAATTTATGCTATACAGCAGAACATTTCATATACTGTTTTATGTGCTTGCCGTTGTTATTGTCACATTATCAGCTATTTCTGGAAAAATTAATCTTTAGTGACTTCTTTTGGCCATTACTAAGTAAATTATTTGGGATATGTCAGAATTGCTCCTCAACCTTATATCAAATATTTATTTTGAAAAATTTATCTTAAAAATGTATTACAAGAATCAAAAATAGTAAAGGTAATGCTAGTTTTTCTTTTTATTGTCCTGTATAGAGATATGGATGTTGGCAATTTGATCTCTGGTTCCTCTGCCTTTTCTAAAACCAGCTTGAACATCTGGAAGTTCACAGTTCACGTACTGCTGAAGCCTAGCTTGGAGAATTTTGAGTATTACTTTACTAGCATCTGAGATGTGTGCAGTTGTGCGGTAGTTTGAGCATTCTTTGTTTGGCATTGCCTTTCTTTGGGATTGGAATGAAACTGACCTTTGCCAGTCCTGTGGCCACTGCTGAGTTCTCCAAATTTGCTGGCATATTGAGTGCAGCACTTTCACAGCATCATCTTTCAGGATTTGAAATAGCTCAACTGGAATTCCATCACCTCCACTAGCTTTGTTCGTAGTGATGCTTTCTAAGCCCCACTTGACTTCACATTCCAGGATGTCTGGCTCTAGATGAGTGATCACACCATTGTGATTATCTGGGTCATGAAGATCTTTTTTGTACAGTTCTTCTGTGTATTCTTGCCACCTCTTCTTAATATCTTCTGCTTCTGTTAGGTCCCTACCATTTCTGTCCTTTATCGAGCCCATCTTTGCATGAAATGTTCCCTTGGTATCTCTAATTTTCTTCAAGAGATCTCTAGTCGTTCCCATTCTGTTGTTTTCCTCTATTTCTTTGCATTGATCGCTGAGGAAGGCTTTCTTATCTCTTCTTGCTATGCTTTGGAACTTTGTACTCAGATGCTTATATCTTTCCTTTTGTCCTTTGCTTTTCACTTCTCCTCTTTTCACAGCTATTTGTAAGGCCTCTTTAGACAGCCATTTTGCTTTAAAAGACGCTTACTCCTTGGAATGAAAGTTATGACCAACCTAGATAGCATATTGAAAAGCAGAGACACTACTTTGCCAACAAAGGTCCGTCTAGTCAAGGCTATGGTTTTTCCTGTGGTCATGTATGGATGTGAGAGTTGGACTGTGAAGAAAGCTGAGCACCGAAGAAGTGATGCTTTTGAACTGTGGTGTTGGAGAAGACTCTTGAGAGTCCCTTGGACTGCAGGGAGATCCAACCAGTCCATTCTGAAAGAGATCAGCCCTGAGATTTCTTTGGAAGGAATGATGCTAAAGCTGAAACTCCAGTACTTTGGCCACCTCATGCGAAGAGTTGACTCATTGGAAAAGACTCTGATGCTGGGAGGGATTGAGGGCAGGAGGAGAAGGGGACGACAAGAGGATGAGATGGCTGGATGGCATCACGGACTTGATGAACGTGAGTCTGAGTGAACTCCGGGCATTGGTGATGGACAGGGAGGCCTAGTGTGCTGCGATCCATGGGGTCACAAAGAGTTGGACACGACTGAGCAACTGAGCAACTGAACTGAACTAACTGATAGAGATTTGGGGATCCTAACACAGAAATGAACTCCCACTGGTTACATGGCCAAATGATTTTATTATCCATGTAGACAGAAATCTGTCGTTGTGATCAGTGATAATGACTTTCAAAACTGAGTAATTTAAGTCAATATATTTGTTTTAATGTAGAATAAACAATTTTATCTGTTTAGCATTTAACACTAATTGCCCTCTGGAAATGAACTGTTTACTCATATACTAATTATAATTGAGTATTTCAGGATATTGGGTATGATTTTATGAAGTAACTTAAAGGGGTGATGTGAATATGGTATGTTGTGTGTTGCTTTAAACATCTAGAAACTATAATAACCAAGGTGCCTTAGCAGTGTTACTACTACTGACTGGGATTAATCTTATGTCATCTAATGCAGAAAATCGGTAAGCTAATAAGCTGGGCTTTTTTCTCTAATTTAGGCCCGTTGGGATGATAAAGGACCTTGGATGACCTCCACTGTAAAAATAATTTCTATTGAGGAATAACATAATTATATTGATTCAAAATATGCATTCAAACCATTCTTATAAACATAATAGGAAATGTATTTCTAGAGTTCAGTGTGCTGTTGGGTGGATGGCATGATAATCATAACATTTTTATGTATTAAAAAAAAAGCGTTCATTTAAGGCAACCCCTGCTTCCACAGGAAATAAACTTAAGCCCATTGAGTTTGATAGTGTCACTTGTTTTTAGATAGAATAGAATTCAGTTTATAGTCCAGTGCATTTTACTTGAAGCTGGATGGACTTCCAGTGTACTTGTGGAGGAAAAGTTGCTTAATTTCATTGATCCATTGTCTTTCCAATAAAATAGTGGAAAGCAAGCAAACAAAAGCTACCAAAAGTACTTCCAAAAAAGTTGTTCTTCCAGTAGGTGAAAAGAGGAAAATGTATCATTTTGTCTGGTCATTTATTGGACCCTTAGCATTTCTGCTTTATAATAAACACCTTCCCTTTCATTTTCTTCCCCTTTAAGCTGTATTTAGTAGTGAAAGGCAGGGCATTGAGGGAGGTTGAAGGTAAAATCAACACAGAAAGAGTTTTTACAGAGGCAAATAGACCAAAGCTGGTTCAATTTATGAGCCAAGAAAGCTGTTTCTTTACCAACTTGAACCAGCTCTGTACTGAGGCTATTCTAACTCACTCGTTCCACAGAGCTTAGAAAAAGGTTTTCTTGTTGCTTGCCCTGAGGTCCAAAATTGAATTTTCTAAGTGAAAGAGTAAAATTATTTCAAGAAAACCTATAAAATTACTGGCTACCTTTTTTTCTTTGCCGAAGGTTAAACTTGGAAAACTTTATTTCACTCTATGTTTTCCTCTCTCAGTTATCAGTACCTACCATAATGCAAAAACAGCATTAATTATTAGGCTCAGTTAATGAACAGAAGAATTTCCTCTTATACCTCCAGTATTCATAGCAACCTCTTGCTGGTGGAGGCTGTTCTGAGAACATACTCACACGGAACAGGAGATGGAGCTCTTCACTAACACGAATTCAAGGTGCCTCCTGACTTTTCAGATTAACCTCCTTTATCCTACAAAATTCAGAGCTTCTCACAAATCAGGGCTGCCTCCATTTCCTCTGATTTTTAGTTACCTGTGTTGGAAAGTATCCAGTTTGGGGAAGCAAAATCCTTCCAAACTCACCAATCTGTTACTTCAAAATGATGAGAACATGCAGAAGCCGCTCTGGGTCACAGGGCTGTGAGATTTAGAGAAGAAAAGGTGGTATTCCTCACAAAGAAGCATATCCCAAACTACAGGGCACTCTACCAGCAGTGTTTGACTGGAGATGTGGAGCTATTAATACTGTCTGTGTGTGTGTGTGTATCTATGGCAAAGTAAGACCCTCACCCTCTTTGACATAGATCAGTTCAGTTCAGTTGCTCAGTTGTGTCCAACTCACACACTGGGCTTCCCTGTCCTTCAACAACTCCCGGAGCTTGCTCAAACTCATGTCCATTGAGTCGGTGATGCCATCCAACCATCTCATCCTCTGTCATCCCCTTCTCCCACTTTTGATCTTTCCCAGCATCTGGGGCTTTTCCAATGAGTCAGTTCTTCACATCAGTGGTCAAAGGATTGGAGTTTCAGCTTTGGCATCAATCCTTCCAATGGATATTCAGGTCTGATTTCCTTTAGGATTGACTGGCTTGATCTCCTTGCATTCCAAGAGACTGTCAAGAGTCTTCTCCAACACCACAGTTCAAAAGCATCACTTCTTCGGTGCTCAGCTTTATTTATGGCCCAACTCTCACATCCATACAGGACTACTGGAAAAACCATGGCTTTGACTAGATGCACCTTTGTCGGCAAAGTAATGTCTCTGCTTTTTAATATGCTGTCTAGGTTGGCCATAGCTTTTCTTCCAAGGAGCAAGCATCTTTTAATTTCATTGCTGCAGTCACTATCTGCAGTGATTTTGGAGCCCAAGAAAATAAAGTCTCTCACTGTTTCCATTGTTTCCCCATCTATTTGCCATGAAGTGATAGGACCAGATGCCATGATCTTAGTTTTCTGAATGTTGAGTTTTAAGCCAACTTTTTCACTCTCCTTTTTCACTTTCATCAAGAGGCTCTTTAGTTCCTCTTCACTTTCTGCCATAAGGGTGGTGTCATCTGCATATCTGAGGTTATTGATATTTCTCCCGGCGATCTTGATTCCAGCTTGTGCTTCATCCAGCCCAGCATTTCACATGATGTACTCTGCATATAAGTTAAATATGCAGGGTGACAGTATACAGCCTTGACGTACTCCTTTCCCGATTTGAAACCAGTCTGTTGTTCCACATCCAGTTCTAACTGTTGCTTCTTGACCTACATACAGATTTCTCAAGAAGCAGGTCAGGTGGTCTGGTATTCCCATCTCTTGAAGAATTTTCCACAGTTTATTGTGATCCACACAGTCAAAGGCTTTGGCATAGTCAATAAAGCAGAAGTAGATATTTTTCTGGAACTCTTGCTTTTTCAGTGATCCAGTGGATGTTGACAATTTGATCTCTGGTTCCTCTGCCTTTTCTAAATCTATCTTGAACATCCAGAAGTTCACAGTTCACGTACCTTGAAGCCTGGCTTGGAGAATTTTGAGTATTACTTTGCTAGTATGTGAGATGAGTGCAGTTGTGTGGTAGTTTGAACATTATTTTGCATTGGCTTTCTTTGGGATTGGAATGAAAACTGACCTTTTCCAGTCCTGTGGCCACTGCTGAGTTTTCCAAATTTCCTGGCATATTGAGTGCAGCACTTTAATGGCATCATCTTTCAGGATTTGAAATAGCTCAGCTGGAATTCCATCACCTCCACTAGCTTTGTTCGTGGTGATGCTTCCTAAGGCCCACTTGACTTCGCATTCCAGGGTGTGTGGCTCTAGATGGGTGATCACACCATCATGGTTATCTGGGTCATGAAGATTTTTTTTGATATAATTCTTCTGTGTGAAGTCTATGGAAGTGAAGCTATCAGGCCCCTTTTTCAGTCAGAGTGCTCCTACCAAAAGAAACAATGGAATTGCCCCTCTAGTTGGCTCATTTAATTTACTTATTTTTGAGAATAGTCATAGATACCTTCTTCCTGTGCTTACCTCTCTGCATATGACTTTTTTTTTTTAACATTTCTACCTTTTCCAGCTTTGTTCTAGGCATATCTTCATTTCTTTTCTTCTATATTCTGTTCAATGGTAGGAAATAATTTTGTAAATGAAAACCCCTCACAATTCATGGGAAGGAAGCAAAAGAGCAGTTTTAGCCATCACTCTTTCTGACAGAACACTAAAGAGACAGAGTTCCTTTATGTATTTAGTCTATTAGAAACTATTAAATTCATCACCCTTATTGCAAAGAATAATCCTCTTTCGGAAAAGCCTCCATGACAACTTAAGTGTAGCCATTATTGTCCACCATGGACATTTGGGAGTTTCCCATTGGATACCACATTCCAGTCATAGGGAGCTGCAGAAATGGTGCTTAGTAGCTCACTCCTGTTTCACTCCTAGTGCATGCACTTACTGAAGAAGGGCTGGCTGCAGAATGGGGTTAGGTTATAAACGAGGGTAAGAGACGCAGGTTAGATGCTAGTTCACATCATCTTATCTCAGACATTATCTTATCTCAGCTTCTCCCATTGCCAGTGAAGCCCAGGTGATGAGATCAACTGTGTCTAGCCATGCAGTCATGCACAGCACTCACCCTTCCATGAGGTTTGTGAGCCCAAGAAATAGTCCTTCTTTTGCAGCCTCTGTGGGGCAGCGTTCTCTTTCCTTTCCTTCCAATTTAGGGGGAACCCTCTAAGAGAGCTTTCTTTGTGTCCTCCAGAAACAGTAAAACTAGTGGGGGAAATGGCTTGATAATTTATCTATTTATAATCACTAAAAAGTGAGAAGCCAAGGACTATTTCCTTTTTAAAAAAAACTTAAAAAAATTGAGGTATAGTTTATCTACAAAATTATATAAGTTTCAGGTGAACAACACAGCAATTCACAATTTTTAAAAGTTATATTCCATTTATAGTTATTATAAAGCATTGGCTATATTCCCTGTGCTATCCAGTATATCCTTGGAGCTTATTTATTTTGTACACAGTAGTTTGTACCTTTTAATACCCGGTCCCTATCTTGCCTCTCCCCACTTCTCTCTTTCCACTGATAACCACTAATTTGTTCTTGATATCTGTGTCTGTTTCTTTTTCTGTTATATTCACTGTAACAAAAGTTTGTTGTATTTTGTTGTACAAAAGTTTGTTGTATTTATTCTTGGATTCCACATATAAGTAATATCATACAGTATTTGTTTTTGTCTGACTTATTTTACTAAACATAATACCATCCAGGTTCATCCATGTTGTTGCAAATGGCAAAATTTCATTCTGTTTTCATGGCTGAACAGTATTCCATTGTGTGTTTTTCTGTGTGTGTGTCTTTGTGCAAGATATGGTGTGCATACGCTATATTGTCTTTGTCCATTCATCTGTTGATTAAACACTTAAGTTGCTTCCATAATCTTGGCAGTTAAAAACAATGCTGTTATGAACGTTGGGTGCATGTACCTTTTCAAATTAGTGTTTTCATTTTTTTTTCAGATATCACTGAGGAGTGTAATTGCTGGTTCATATGATAGCTCTCCCACATGGCAGGTGGATTCTTTACCAGCTGAGCCACAAGGGAAGCCCAAGAATACTGGACTGTATAGTCCATGGGGTCACAAAGAGTTGGACATGACTGAACAACCTTCACTTTCACTTTCAGTTTCATGGTAGCTCTAATTTAGTTTCTTGAGAAACCCCCATAGTGTTTTCCACAGTGGCTTCACCAATTTATATCCCACCAACAGTATAGGAATGTTCCCTTTTCTCCAAACCCACTTCAGCATTTATTGCTTGTAGACTTCTTGATGATAGCCTCATTGCTAGGTGTTAAGTATTAGGTGACACCTCACTGTGGTTTTAGTGTTTGCATTTCTGTGATGATTTTTGATGTTGAGCATCTTTTCACGTGCCTGTTGTCCATCTATGTATTCTTTGGAACAATGTCTATTCAGGTCTTCTGTCCATTTTATCCATTTAATCAGGTTGTAGAAAGGCTGGGGATTGGAAGGGGCATAATTTTTGTATAGCCTGACTTTGCTCTCCATTATTCCCAGTCCTATAAGTGGCAGAGACCTCATAAATGGTTTCTAGACTTCTTTCCCAAATTTTTCCTACCATTTGGAGAGGTCAAAGGATATAATGTCCTGGGGGCCTCTTTGGGTTGCCAGGATTTCTGGAGTGATGAAGATAACAATTGAGTTAGGATTTTACAGCAGAGCTTAGGGAAGATATTTTCAGAAAAGTGTTTTCACATATTTTCTAATTATGATGAATTTGTTAAAGAAATTCTAGTTCATTAGGTACTGTCAGTGATGTGATATATTTGATTTGTGACAAGCCAAAATCAGAATTTCTTACATTGATGCGTTTTGGAAATGGATAATGCAGGGTACTCATTATGGATGAACATAGCATATCATCAGCCTGTAATTGTGTCCATCAGCAACAACTTATATGTGACGCCCTGTCAGTCCTGTTGATAAGGAAAACCACTTGGTGGAGATTTGGTCAGTTAGGTTTGAATTGTTGGAATTTATTGATTCTGTTAAACAGTAACAAGGAAAATAAGTGTTTTATTTAATTTATGTGGAAAAATTAAAACAAGTTCTGAGCCTAGAAAGAAGCTTCAGAAGGCTTTCAGTGAGGTACATTAACATTATGTTCTTGCATTCTGTCGAGATATGAAACAGTGCTCACACTGTGTGATTCGTTTAGATCTCGATAGAAGAAAATTAAGCATCTTCTCTGAAAACACATGTGTCCCTTTTAATATCATAAGGTAATCTACAATTATTTCCTTTTACATCAGCTGCAAATAACCCACTTATAATTAATCACAACATCTATATTAGCTTGGTGTTCCATATATTTATGTTCTATTATTGCTCCTTTAGAAATTCTATTGAGAGCTTAATAGTATTACTGTGAGTTTATGTTAAAACTGAGTATAACGTACTGTTTTTCTCCTTCCTTTTTTTAAGGAATGGTATTGTTGATTGCTTCTGATAAAAGTATGATCTGAAAGTTACTTTGAAACCCATGAGTATTTGCCCTTGAAGAATCTCCGGTGGTTTCCCCTAGTTATGTCAGTGTAGACTATTAGACGTCAATTGCTGGGGAAGAGATTTGAACAGGAGTATAGAAGGATGCTAAGAAACATTTTAGGTTTTTAATCACAGGTGCCCTTACAGTCAAATCTGGTCATGAATAAGAAAGGAGGTTAATTTGAAGAGCTTTCTGGGAGGGAAGATACCAGCACATGTACTTTAAATATGTGATGAGAGTAATAGCCTTTTAAAAATAGTTTGAAGGGTCTTGAAACTTACCAAGTCCAAGAATTTCTTCTTACAATATGAACAACTCAAAGTATTGAGGGTTTAAATTACTTTCCCAGTATCACCCAGACAGTCTCAGTGCTGAGCCAGAACTGGAATGCATGGGACATGGTTTTTTGTTTGTTTGCTTGTTTTTGTTTCCAAATATCACAAAATTACTGACCCAGCGTTTGGGAATTCTGATATCAGACAAACTTAAGGGTTAAAACAGCTTTATTAGCTTTAGTCACAATCACATTCTGATTTACACTGAGATGACCTGCATGAGAACTGGAAAAATAAAAGGGGGGGCCAGTATCTTTCATCAGGAATGTCTGCTGTTCTGCACCTGTGTAATATTCAATCATTGCTCTGTACATCCCATCAGGCCTTGCTAAGAAAGGCTGCATCCAACCAGCACAACTGCGAGTTACAAACTCATAATAAAACGCAGGGTATTCAGTTATCTTTATAGTCGTTCTGTTTCAAAGACAGGTACCTTAGTCCTCAGTAAAAAGAAATTTGAGAAAATTATTTGGCACCATAAACCCAGAGCCTTCAAAACATCCATATTTCCTGATCTGATAACCTCCCAATCTTTCCTAAGAAATAATAGCAAATTCAGAAGAAAATGACTTTATATCAAAACCTCAATGCTATTATTTATGATACTGGAAAATCAACAAGAAATACAAGCAAATTACATAAAGTATTTATGAAATAACTAATTTGAAGGAACATTAAGCATATTTTTACAATATGAGAAAATATAAATATTCATTGTTAAAAAAAGCCAAGAATAAAATCAGACAAAATATTAGATGTTGTATCCTTGAGTAATAAGGATTAAGAAGTTAAATTTACTTCAAATAAATTTTTTTGTATGTTCCAATTTGTCTCTATAGAATATGCTTATAGTTTATAATCAAGAATTAGCTTACTGAAAACAGATGAAACAAAATGATAGAAGCCTTTAAAGACTACAGTGCAGAGTGCTATGGAAAAGAAAAAAATGTATATAGTTATAAAAACACTATGCTTTCAATTTTAGGGAGCTGGGAGACCTAGCTCAAAGACATTTAAGCTCTGGATATGGCTGCTACTTGTGAATTCTGCTCTCGTTTTTAATTCATGGGTAAAATTAGATTTTTATTACTGTCAACTTCTCATTTTCTATTCTACCACCTTTCCCCTTCTGTCATCTTCCTGCTTTCCTTCTGTTCCATTTCTCCTAGGATTTGGAAACAAACTCTTAAATGAAGTTTGGTTACAAACTCGAGGTATTTGGTTATTCCATTTTGAAAAGCTTAAACATGGTTCTAGGAAAACCATTTATTTTGATCAAAATGATAAATGTGAAATAAACCCTTCCTATTATATATTTTTAATCACATGATAAGTCTGTTAGTTCTTCCTACCTGTACCCAATATAAAAGAAGCCTCAGGAAACCAAGTTCCTTTCCCAAGATTGCTTTCAGATAATTAGTTCTATTAGATTATTAATGTTTCAGAGAGGGAGTCTTTAAGAATTGGCTTTTCTATGTGTTAAATTTTCTTTCTCAAAGCTTTTGGTAACATTTATTTTTTTCCTCGTAGCTTTGCATGGATAGTACATCCATTTCCAAACACTTGGCATATGGTATAAATCTAATGTTGGTAAACTTTATCTTTGTGTGTTTGTGTGCTCAATCGTGTCTAACTCTTTGTGACTCCGTAGACTCTAGGCCACCAGGCTCCTCTGTCCTTGGGATTTCCCAGGCAAGAGTACTGGAGTGGGTTGCCCTTTCCTTCTCCAGGGATCTTCCCGACCCAGGGTTTGAACCCTCATCTCCTGCGGCTTCTGCATTGGCAGGTGGGTTCTTCACCACTGAGCACCCAGGGAAACCCCACTAACATATAAGTGATATGAATATAGAGCATAATGAATTAAAGCAGTGAAAGCCAAGTAGTGTCATTTAGTGAGAACTGGAGACCCTAAAATGTTGAAGCAACTTTTTACAGTATCAGGTTAGACAGGTAGAGGCAGTAACATGCTTGAAACCCTCATTTTAAACTCTGAGTCACTGATCACACAATCATCTCACCATTTGAAAAGAATGATGTGGGAAATATCACTGCTAAGAATTTATTATACCTTGTTCTTTATGAGATGGTATATAAAGAAGGCAAGCCATGATTTAAAACTTTGGCAAATGCCTAGATATATTATAAACTTCGTGATAAAATTGCAGTGCACAATACCCATTAGACACATTTTTGGTGAACAAATGGTGTTCAATATGTTGTTCAGGGTAAATTTCTTTTTCCTAGAAAAGTTACCATCACAAAAGAAGAGACATTTATCTCCTGAAAGGCATCTTTGTAACAAGTTTTGCTCAGTTATAGGAGACTTGCAATTTGGTAGAATGGAACACTTGCTCAGTTTTCAACATATGTTTCCCTCCATGTTAGAAAATTTTACAAAAGTGTGTTGAAACCAAAGAGCCCTCATTTTGGTTATAGTGAAGTTTAGGATGCTAAATAGCATATGGCCATCCTTGATATGGTATCTTAGGTTGGATTCCTTAGAAACAAGTCTTGACACAGGGATTCTTGTTTTGGTGTTTTAGTAAGTGTACTCAGGAGAAAGTGAAGGAAGCAGGCCAAGGTGTGGGGGTCGGGGTATGGGGGTTCTGTGGGAGGGGTGGGGAAGGGAGGTTATGGCAGCAAGAGTATAGTTTCGGCCTGAGATCACAAGGAGTTCTGGAACATGAATAGTGACACAGTAAATATCCCACCAAAACCAAGGGCCTCAGTGTTTTTTTGTTTTTTTGTTTTTTTCCTTTTTGAAACCCACATACATAAGTTATTGGCTAAAGTGAAGGTAGGCTCTGGCTTCCATATGGTAAAAGGCAATTTTGAGACCAGAGAAAGGAGCATCTGTGAGCCTTTAGTGGCCCAAACTACAAAATGAATATGGTAACTTGGTAAATGTAATCTAAGTCATCAAGAATGTCTACTAAAGTTGGCTTCTAAGAGCAAGAGGCTTCTAATCAGACAAACCATGTGAACACAGAGTTGTGCGTAGTTATGTTTGAGTGCTGCCACCTCCTATTCTGTTTTCTCAGAGCTTATTTTGAGGCATTCCTGCTTTAGAAAATCATTAATAAAACCACATTCTCCAAGTGGAGAGCAAAATAATTCCATTTGAAGGATATATAATCAAATTATTTGATTTTATTCACTGTAAGGTTATCTTTCTCTAATCATGTCTAATCTCTTTCCAGTAATTCTTACTGTGCCACACTCATGTGCTTTAAATCATTTTTGTTCGTTTCCTTGTTTTTGGTCATCTGTTTGGAGACAGTTGCTTTAGAAACTCTTTTTATTCTGTGAGTTCACCCTAAAATGTTCTTATGCTCTTGATATGCCTCATATTGTATTTTCATGTGAATGAAGATACACTTAAACTTGGGCACATCTACCTTCTATTCTGTTTTTTAAGAGATTCCAATTGCACATAAAAGTTTTGAAAATAATTCCCTTTTAACCTACATTTGAAGTCATCTAAATTTTTAACTCCATTTAACATTGCTTGTACATATGGTGGTTTATGACTTTTTCAAAAATTTGAGCTGCACAATAATCCTATGAGAAATAACAGATGCCGTCATCTCTGTTGTACATGCATGTGCATTCTCAGTTGCTCAGTCGTCTTTGACTCTTCACCACCCCTATGGACTGTAGCCTGCCAGACCACTCTATCCACGGGATTATCCAGGCAAAAATACTGGAGTGGGTTGCCATTTCCTACCCCAGGAATCTTCCCAACCCAGAAATCAAACCCTCGTCTCTTGCATCTCCTGCATAGTCAGGTGGGTTCTTTACCACTGTACCACCTGAGAAGCCCACCATTTCTATTCAGTTCAGTCCAGTCACTCAGTCGTGTCCAACTCTTTGCGACCCCATGAACCACAGCACGCCAGGCCTCCCTGTCCATCACCACCTCCCAGAGTTCACCCAAACCCATGTCCATTGAGTCGGTGTTGCTATCCAAACATCTCATTCTCTGTCGTCCCCTTCTCCTCCTGCCTTAAGTCTTTCCCAGTATCAAATGAGTCAGCTGTTCACATCAGGTGGCCCAAGTATTGGAGTTTCAGCTTCCACATCAGTCCTTCCAGTGAACACTCAGGACTGATCTCCTTTAGAATGGATGGGTTGGATCTCCTTGCAGTCCAAGGGACTCTCAAGAGTCTTCTCCAACACCACAGTTCAAAAGCATCAGTTCTTCTGTGCTCAGCTTTCTTTATAGTCCAATTCTCACATCCATACATGACTACTGGAAAAACCATAGCCTTGATGAGACGGACCTTTGTTGGCAAAGTAATGCCTCTGCTTTTTAATATGCCATTTCCATTACCTGATGGTAAAACCAAATTACAGAGAAATGAGTATATCCTTTAACTAAGAGATATTTATGGTTTCATATTTTAAGAGTCCAGGAGATTCTGCCTAGTGGTTGATGTGATGGCTTTTAAATCTCAGCCACAAGACAAGAGACTAATTAAGGCTAAACCAATTTACATTTTTTGTAAGTCACAAAAAATGCTTCAAGTTCTGAGTTTTTGTGATTAAAATAAGTTTAAAAAGAAAAGACTTTTGTCTCGTCTATATCACAGACGGATTTCATTGCTATAAGACAGTATGAATAAATATATCTAAATAAAGCGAATTTAAAAGGATAATTCTTCTAGATGAAGATACGAGAAGCCCTAAATGGATATATATCTGAACTCCATAGTCAGGGTGGTGCTAGGGGATGAGATGTAAGCAAATACCTCAGGTTGGAAGAAGTGAGAGTGGTGGGGAGAAAGAAAATTTTAGAAGGTCTGTGAAAAATATGTCCTGAGATTTTCACCAAATGCTGAACTTTAACGGAGAAGGCAGTGGCACCCCATTCCAGTACTCTTGCCTGGAAAATTCCATGAATGGAGGAGCCTGGTAGGCTGTAGTCCATGGGGTCACTAAGAGTCAGACACGACTCAGTGACTTCCCTTTCACTTTTCACTTTCATGCATTGGAGAAGGAAATGGCAACCCACTCTAGTGTTCTTGCCTGGAGAATCCCAGGGATGGGGGAACCTGGTGGGCTGCTATCTATGTGGGGTTGCAGAGTCGGACACGGCTGAAGCAACTTAGCAGCAGCAGCAGCTGAACTTTAAATATTTCATTGAGTTTGAATGGACATTTGGGAAGATTATCTTTCTTTTAATTATCAAACATTAGAAGCTGATTGTGACAGAATTATAACCAAGCTCCAGTTACTTAACTTACTTCCCCTGATCTTAGAATAAGGTATTTTTCTTGGTCCTTCAGTGAGGACCTGAAAGCACAAAAATCCCAGTTAGAATTCAAGTTAGATAGCATCAAACTTACATATTTAGTTCAAAGATAATAAGCAAGCTTATACAGTCTATTTACATGATTTATGTCTTCATTTATTTAAACTTTTCTTTTTTATTGGAGTATTTATAATATTGTGTTAGTTTCAGGTGTATAGCAAAGTGATTTGGTTATTTTCAGCTTATATTCACTGCAGTTTATTAAGAGATACTGAATGTAATTCCCTGTGCTATATAGTAAATCCTTGTTGCTTATCTAAGTATAGTAGTTTCTATTTGTTAATTCCATTTAATTGCCCCTCCCCTGCTCCCTCTTCTTTTGGTAGTCGTAAGTTTGTCGTCTGTATATGAGAGTCCATTTCTGTTTTGTGTATAGACTCATTTTTATTGTTTTTAGATTCCACATATATGTGGTATATATAGTATTTGTCCTTTCCTGTCTGCCTTACTTCATTGAGTATAATATTCTGTAGGTCTGCCTTTTAACAGTTTTGAGACCTCTAAAAAGGCCTTATAATTCATTAACTTTTTTCTTCAGGACTTTATTTCTTTGATATTTAAAGTAAATAGTATCATTTCAAACATTGTATTTTCAACTATTTGCTGCTGGGTAATATAAATGAAATCAATTTGGGGGTTGCCAAAATTGATATATTTTCTTAATAACTTTTGCTAAGCTCTATTGAGTTAGCCAAAAAGTTCATTTGGGCACTTCCATAATACCTTATAGAAAAATGCAAACCAACTTTTTGGCCAACTCCATAAATTCTATTTATTTGTCTTTAGATTCACAGGCCTTAAAAAAAATTTTTTTTTATTAAAGTATAGTTGATTTACAACATTGTGTTAATTTCTGATATACAACAAATTGATTTGGTTAAACATGTATATGTATTCTTTTTTAATATATTCTTTTCCATTATGGTTTATCATAGGATATGGAATATAGTTTACTGTGCTATACAGTAGGACCTTGTCATTTATCTGTTCTGTACATAAAAACATACATCTGCTAACCCCAGCCTTCTACTCCATCCTTTCCCAAACCCTCCCTCTTGGCAACCACCAGTCTGTTCTTTAGGTCTGTGAGCATTGCAGGCTTTTTGATATGGAAGACTGTAACATTTGGGATAATGACAGTTTAAGTTTTATCTTTCCTTCTTCATATATTTCATTCCTTTGTTTCTTTACTGCTTTTCAAATAATCCATGTGTTTATCTCTGTGGAGTCCCCTTTATTATATTTATTATTTACTTCAGTGTAGTACTTCTACCACCAAGTCAATTAAAATGGTGACAGGAGTTGATGAGCAGGGTTTTTTTTTGGTTTTTTTTTTTTTCAGCTGTGCCACACAGCAATGTGAGATCTTTGTTCCCCAGTCAGGGTTGAAAGCCTCAACCCCTGCAGATCATGTCTGTAATGATGAGTGAGAATATTTCAAAGGCAATTGCCTCTATATGTAATTCCATCTAGCAATTGATGTGAGGTGGGTAAATTTATAAAGAGATTTGCATGTGAAATAAAGGGAAGAATTAGGAAGAAGATAAGCGAGTACTGTGAAGCAAGAGAGATGCTTATTTTTAATTAAAAGACTTGATAATAAAGAAACATTAGGGAATTGCCTCTTGGTCTGGTGGTTAGGACTCATCATGTTCACTGTGGTGGCATGGGTTCAGTCCCTGGTTGGGGAGGTAAGATCCCACAAGTTTCATGATGTGGCAAAAAAAAAAAAAAAAAAAAGGATCATTAAGAAAAAGTTCCAGAAAGAAAGAGTTGAAGATATTAGAAAGAAATTGTCATATCTTTAGAGGATACCTTTATAAGGTCCTGGGCTTCCCTGACAGCTCAGATGGTAAAGAATCCACCTGCAATGCAGGATACCCCAGTTCGATTCCTGGGTTGGGAAAATCTGCTGGAGAAGGGATAAGCTACCCACTCCAGTATTCTTGGGCTTCCCTGGTGGCTCAGCTGGAAAAGAATCTGCCTGCAATGTGGGAGACCTGGGTTCAATCCCCGGGTTGGGAAGATCCCCTGAAGAAGGGAAAGGCTACCCGCTCCAATGTTCTGGCCTAGAGAATTCCATGGACTCTACAGTCCATGGGGTTGCAAAGAGCTGGATGCGACTAAGCAACTTTCACTTTCAATTTATAAGGTCTTGTGGCCCATCACTATGACTCCTTTTTATACACCGTGATGACTTCTGTGATATGTCAGTTTAGCTAGACTACAGTCCCCAGTTATTTGATCACACACTAACCTACATGTTGCTATGGAAATTTGTGCAAATGAAATTAAAGTCCTTAAACAGCTAACTTTAGGTAGGGTGTTTTACCCTGATACTATGAGTGGGCCTGACTAAATCAATTGGAAAGCCTTAAAAGTCAGACTGACATGTCTCCAAGGTATAGAAGAAATTTTACCTGTGAACAACAGCTTCTGACCATGCCCACGAAGTTCTATCCTATTTAAAGTCTTATTTTTTGATTGCCTGTGGACAACAGCTTCAGCTTGTACAGTGGGTTCCAGCCCAACCAGGATAGAATCTTCCCTTCCACACTGCCTGCAGAAGTGTGGCAGTTTTGGACTTGCTTAGCCAGATCTCACAATCACATAAGCCAATTCCTTGTAGTATAACATATGTATACATACTACATATATATATGTAATATATATGACTTGTACATATGTACATATATAATATGTATCACATCATAGATATGATGATGTACATCATACTAGTTCTGTTTCTCTGGTTGAACCTGACTGATGTTTACACCCTCAAGTTCCTTGGTCCCCTGTCTCTCTATCCTACTGTCATGGAAAAATGAAAACTTTAGTTGAATCCAGCACTCAATCAATTTTATGACTAAATATTAATAAATCTGGAGTTTTAAAAGATATCTGAGGAGAAGGCTACATAATAGGTGAGAAATAGCAAATTAATAAAAAGGTAAAGACATTTGGGACCTACATGCACTTTCCAAACAGAACCCAGCCATTAAGCTTCTTTATATTGGAGAACTTATTCACCTGAAGTCAGTATTGTATGGCTTAAAATTAAAGTGAAGTGAAGTCGCTCAGTTGTGTCCGACTCTTTGCAACCCCCACGGATGGTAGCCTACCAGACTCCTCTGTCCGTGGGATTTTCCAGGCAATACTGGAGTGGATTGCCATTTCCTTCTCCAGGGGATCTTCCCAACCCAGGGATTAAACCCGGATCTCCTGCATTGTAGACAGACGCTTTACCGTCTGAGCCACAAGGGAAGTCCATGGCTTAAAATTATATAGCCTTAAAATGTTTAGAATAATAAATAAATAAATAAAAGCTTAAGATTCACTAAATTATCTTTCTAACAAAATAGGTCTTCCTACACAGTGTAACCTCTACTTTTTATTCTCTCCCTCATCTTCAGAACAATCTAGCTGTTGGGTTCTGAGAAAACCTTATCTAATAGCATGCTAAAGGCACTGTTTATAAGGTAAAGGAAAATAATATATCCAGAGTATCTGCATTTCTCTTTGATGAGTGGAAAGTTTAATCAGCCTTAATCAAGATGCTGTAATTATTTATGCTAATGTATGAATAACTGATAATGGGATTTACATAAAGTCAAACAAATGAACCTCCAAAGAGAGAATTTCAGAAATCAGCAAATAAGTCAATTCATGGACAGTGAATAATGTGTAAACATTCTGTGGGTTGTAGAATGGTGCTACACCAATGAAATAATTTTGAGTCTGGTAAAGTGAAGGTAAATGTACAACTAGGTGAG
Source organism: Budorcas taxicolor (assembly GCF_023091745.1). Taxonomy (NCBI): domain Eukaryota; kingdom Metazoa; phylum Chordata; class Mammalia; order Artiodactyla; family Bovidae; genus Budorcas; species Budorcas taxicolor. The sequence continues at coordinate 50,659,405 of NC_068910.1, read as the reverse complement.
ACATCTATGTTCTAAGCCCCAGGCACTGTCTCTTTTGACAGCTCTGAAAGTGAAAGTGGAGTCGCTCAGTTGTGTCCGACTCTTTGCAATCCCATAGACGTAGCCCACCAGGCTCCTCTGTCCATGGGATTTTCCAGGCAAGAGTACTGGAGTGGGTTGCCATTTCCTTCTCCAGAGGATCTTCCCGACCCAGGGATGGAACCCGGGTCTCCTGCATTGTAGGCAGACGCTTTACCGTCTGAGCCACCAGGGAAGCCTTTCTCTTATTCTGCCCTGATTAATAGTGTTGTTCTTCAGTTGCTCAGTCGTGTTCAACTCTTTGCGACCCCATGGACTGCAGCATGCCAGGCTTCCCTGTCCTTCACCATCTCCTAGAGTTTTCTCAAACTCATGTCCATTGAGTAGGTGATGCCGTCCAACCATCTCATCCTCTACCATACTCTTCTACTTCTGCCCTCAATCTTACCCAGCATCAGAGTCTTTTCCAATGAGTCAGCTCCTCACATCAGGTGGCCAAAATATTGGAGCTTCAGCTTCAGCATTAGTCCTTCCACTGAATATTCAGGGTTGATTTCCTTTAGGATTGACTGGTTTGATCTCCTTCTCCAGCACCACAGTTTGAAAAGCATCAGTTCTTCAGCACTCAGCTTGAATGGCTCTTTCTCATTGGAAGCGGGTTGTATTGACAATGGGATGCAGTGCTCCTGAGATCCTAAAGGAACTGTATTTGACAACTCTTACCTTGCTCTTCATTCAGTGTCTGAAATTGTTATTCCTTAATAATGGTGCTTTAACCTTATTACCATTGGCCCTAGCCTATGTCCTAACTCCGAAAGCCTAAAAACCCAGGAACTCTAAAATTACTTGCCATGAAATAATGCACTTAAAGTAAAATCTAACTTATCCAAATGATGATCAAGATTAGCCTATTGTGAATTAATTATTATTTAAAGATTATAAAAATGTGAGGCAACCAACTAGCCCATAAATAACTCAATTGTGAGGCAGTATAAATATGATTAAAATCATTCTGGTCCTTCAACTCCAGATGTGTTCCATTTAAGCCAATTGTTGCTTTATCTGTTTCATTTTCCCTCTCTTTGTGAATTAAAAACATGCCAGAGTAGGCTGAGTAATTAGCATTTGCTATTTTAAGGATGATATTAAAATGCATAAATCTTGAATAAAATATTCATTTGTCCTTTGTAAAATTTTGTTTAAAGAGATTTTCTTCCAATAGAGAGTGTTCTTGGCATTTTCAAACATTAAAAACCCATTCAAAAATATTTACATGTTCTAAAGGAAATATATCCCCCAGATATGGACATCTCATTACCTCTGGTTTTGCCAGTATCATGGGAAACTCAGAGGTTATTGACTTGAGATAGGAAGAAGAGTTTTTTGCTGTGTGGCTCCCTAGAGCATTTTGCCTAGAGTAGCAGTACTGACAAGCTGGGAGAGAGGATCATATCCTACTCAGTCATGCTCCTCTGTCCATGGAATTCTCCAGGCAAGAATACTGGAGTGGGTTTCCATTCTCTTCTTCAGGGTATCGTCCCAACCCAGGGATCAAACCCAGGTCTCCTGCATTGCAGACAGATTCTTTACCATCTGAGCTGCCAGGGAAGCCTGGATTCTAATCCTTATTCTGTCTGGGGAGGCATATTAATCAGGTACCTTACCTTGGTTTCAGTTTTTTCTTCTACAAGATGATGAGTTTTGAGAAATTAAGCTGTGAAATTCTTTCCAGCTCTAACATTTTATGAGGAATTCTGAACATTGAGATGGATGTATTTTTCAGTGTATTTCAGGCTACTGATCTTTCACAAAGAAAATGACTGTGCCAACATCTATTATTGTACTCAAAGAGTGAACAAATGAAACTTATAAGGTTGTCTCTCCATATTCAAATGTAACTAATTCACTTGATGTTCAAATCTCCTTTCTAGTTGCTAAAACACTACTCATTGCCTTTTTTCGTTTCAAAGTAAATTGACTTCTCTAATGTTCTTTCTTCAAGATTAAAAAAATGTAGTGTAACTATATTTTAAAATAGATCAAATAGATCACATTGCACTGATGAGAGAAGCTCAAATTTTAAAAAAGATAACAGCTTATTAATACTATCATCCAAATATGGTATTACTTGAATCAAACAAGAAGCCAAGAATTAGTAGTGTTTTTAGTTCATCTCAAGTAAAAATGCTCTGAAAGCAAGAGGCAGCATCAAGCTTCAGTTCCAACTTGTAAAGAGCTTGAAAATTGTTACTCTCACCCTTAGAACAAGGGGAAAACTGACAAACTGAAAATAAATGACTTTCCTCAGATCCATGAAAAAATTAAAGTCAGGACAAAACACCACCCTGAAATCTGGAAAGACATGCAAATACAGAGACTCTCATTTGAAATGGAGAAACACAGCCAAGTTTCAGCCTATGTGGATCAGATATTTCTGGAGCCATCAACTGGTGGGAAAGCTTAAACAGTCATTTTGACAAATTGCTGGAGGGTGAATGCAGATGAGATTCAGAGTGAAAACTCTGGAGTACCTAATCTTAATGTAGATCTGACATTTTTACAAATATGCTTCCAGGAGCACCATCAAGTTCTCATGATAAAGAGTAAAGAAAAGTCTCCTGGTGTTTCTGATAGAGGGAGGAGAACAGTATACCTTTTTGAAATATGTACAGAGCATTCTCCATAGCAGAGGTATACTCCCCAAGGGAAAGGACTTGACCAGATCCTTATCTGACCTGAGGAAAGAATAATTATCCAACTCTTACACTCAGGAACCTTCTGTCTCATCTAAGGGAAGTGAAAAAAGCTGAGACGTGCTCATGATGGTTACAGCCCAAGAACATAGACCCACTAAAAGACGTATTTAATCGTAAGAGTTTAGAATTCTTATGTTCCCAATACCTCAACAGAGATCGAGTAAGATAACAGTGCATTTCAGCTAAAAGAGTTAAAGACACATTCTATTTAAGGAGTTGTTAGGGAAACCCAGAGACAACAGGGGAGACAAAAACAAGGAAACTACAGGAAATGGAAGCTTCTGGAACTAACAAATACAACCAACTCCTAGCCAGATTAACATACAACCTGTTTACCTTACTCCCTATTACCCAATACACGGAAAGGAGAAAACTCATCATTTCCTCTAACGTCAATACTTCTGACCACTAAATGTGAGTGTCTTTTACCACATCAATCAAGTCTTAAACAACAGCCATGTGTACAATTCAGTTTGGTTCTAACACTGTATACCTGGAGTTAGCACCATATTCCACAAGTTATGGGCTCATTTCCTCAAGACTGCCTCACTTCAGATGCCAATCACAAGTCCCAGGTACCTGTACTTCTGACTGACATTATAAAGCAGAATTCCACTGACCATCCCCTTGGGTTTGATAACATGCTAGAATGGCTCAGAGAACTCAGGGCAACATGTTTACTAGTTTATTATAAAAATGATACAACTCAGGAACATCCAGTTGGAAGAGGTGCATAGTGCAAGGTATAGAGGAAGGGGCACAGAGCTTCCATGCCTCCTCTGGACATGCCAGTGTGTCAGCTTGTTCACTATCCCAGAAACTCTCAGAACCTCACAGACCAGAGATTTCTATGGAGACTTCATCACGTAGGCATGATCATGTAGGTTATTAACTCAGATTCCAGCTCCTATGCCCTCTGGCTGAAAATTCCAAGTTTGTTATCATGGCTTGGTCTTTCTGATGACCAGCTCCCAACCTGAAGCTACCTAAGAGCCCACAGAGAATTTCCTCATTAGAATAATATACTCCTCTCACTCAGAAAATTCCAAGGAATTTAGAAACTAGAGTCAAGAACAAAATATTAAAATAAGAGATGCTACTGACACCTTTATTGCTAGGACATTATGAAGGTTTTTGGAGCTCTGGGAAGGAGCCAGGATGAAGACCAAAATATGCATTTCTTATAAATCACAATATCATAATCATGTTCAACTTTCCAAAAAAATGCTTGAAAGATAAGAAAAAATGGCCTACAGAGATAAAGCAAGCATCAGAACCAGACTCATATTACCTAGATTCTGCAGTTACCATAGAGAAACTACAAGTCACCATGATTGATACAGAAAACTACAGTCACTATGATTAGTATGTTTACGAACTGCAATAGAAAAAGTATACAACATATAAGAATATATGGTAATGTAATATAGAGATGGAATCTCTAGGAACGAATCACAAGGAAAAGCTGGAAGTCAAAAACAGTAACAGAAATTAAAAATGCTTCAATGGGCTCATCAGTAAACTGGTCATCATCAAGGCAAGAGTCAGAGTTAAAGCCATGTCAATAGAAAATTCCCAAACTAAAATGCACATAAAAATAAATATTTAAGACAAGAATCACCACCACAGATAAAAATCACCAGACTAAAATATGTAAGAATTATGGAACAGTAGCAAAGGTATAATATATGTAGAATATAATTGGAATACCAAAAGGAGAAGAAAACAGAGAAGATATATTTGAAATAATAACATCCATGAATTTCCCAAAACTAATGACAGACACCAAACCATAGATCCAGGAAGCTCAGAGAACAGCAGGCAGGAAAAAATATGAAAAATCTATATATAGATTTGGCAGAAAATCAAAAGGAAAAATCATAGAATGTGGTTCATTCAGTACTCAGAAAAGTTTGGTAAATCTGATGAGGAGTCCATCAGTCAAATTACCTATTAGGAGAGTGTCACGTCTTCCGGGATCAGCACTGTCACAGTCTGGCTGAGAGCAGCCCTGAAACGAGTGGATTCCTCATGAACACAGTGATGAATCTCGGGACACAGAAGCTAGGGTGATGGGCCAGTTATTCTCCCTGCAGCTGGAGACCTGAGAGACCCCCGCTTTAATGGCTGCCACACTGTGCCATGACTAAGATGTTCAATTCACTAAGAAAATACTACAATTCTAAAAATGTATATAAATTACTCCTCATAACATATAAAGGAAAAGAATCATTGAACTAGAGAAAGGTATCTCTACCATGTAGATTTCACCGTGTTTTTAATTATTAATAGGTGAAGTACACTCTTAGAAATCACATAATGCACATATATACCCAACAATTAGAGCAACATACTCTTCTGAAGTGTACATGTACCATTTATAGAAATTGGTTAATGGTAGTTCATAAATCAATCTGCAGTAGATTTTTAAAAACATATCTCTCAGGTTAAAAAAAAAAAATATCACAAAAATCACATTCTCTGGCAGCAATGCAACTAAATTAGAAGTCAGTAACTAAAAGGTAAAACTTAAAGTTGGCAAATAATTAGAATTTGAAAACTTCTGAATAATTCATGGGACAGAGAAGAAAGTAGAAAGGAAATTAAGGTGTGGAGAGGACAAGAAGGTCTATCATCATGGAGTAGACAGCTTCTCTTCAAACTCAGATAATTCAGATCCTCTCTAAGTTATGCTTTCCTCTTAACAGGTCCCAAGCCCCTGTTCTTCAGAGTCTGCACTTGCATGTAGAGCAGGGATGCAGGTATGTGGACAGGTACTGCTTTCCTGGGGGCTTCCTAGGTGGCACTAGTGGTAAAGAACCCACCTGCCAATGCAAGAGATATAAGAGATGCTGTTTCAGTCCCTGGGTCAGGAAGATCCCCTGGAGGAGAGCATGGTAACCCACTCCACAATTCTTCCCTGGAGAATCCCATGGACAGAGGAACCTGGTGGTCTGCAGTCTATAGGGTCATAAAAAGTCAGACATGACTGAAGCAACTTAGCCTGAATGCCTGGCCAGCTTTCCTGAGCAGATCATATTGAACCCTGGTGTAGCAGGTAAATCATCAATCTTGGGGTTCAAATCCCTACACTTGGTTTAATCCCATCACCACCCTCCAAGTTCTTTGAAGAAAGATAGGTGACTGAAAGTCACCAAGTCTCAAGTTCCTCATTTGTAAATGGAGTTAGTCAATTGAGTCACTCAGTTGTATCCGACTCTTTCAGACCCCATGGACTGCAGCACCACAGGCCTTCCTGTCCGTCACCAACTCCCGGAGCTTGCTCAAATTCATATCCATCAACTCAGTGATGCCATCCAACCATCTCATCCTCTGTCGTCCCCTTCTCCTCCCACCTTCAATCTTTCCCAGCATCAGGGACTTTTCCAGTGACTCAGTTATTTGCATTAGGTGACCAAAGTATTGGAGCATCAGTTTCAGGATCAGTCCTTCCAATGAAGTTTCAGGTCTGATTTCCTTCAGGATTGACTGGTTTGATCTCCTTGCAGTCCAAGGGACTCTCAAGAGTCTTCTTCAACACCACAGTTCAAAAGCATCAATTCTTCAGTTATCAGCTTTCTTTATGGTCTAAATCTCACATCCATCCATGACTACTGGAAAAACCGTGGCTTTGACTAGATGAACCTTTGTCAGCAAAGTAATGTCTCTGCTTTTTAATATGCTATCTAGGTTGGTCATAGCTTTTCTTCCAAGGAGCACGTGTCTTTAATTTCATGGCTGCAGTCACCATCTGCAGTGATTTTGGAGCCCAAGGAAATAAAGTCTCTCACTGTTTCCACTGTTCCCTCATCTCTTTGGTGCAGAGTGATGGGACCAGGTGCCATGATCTTAGTTTTTTGAATGTTGAGTCTTAAGCTAGCTTTTTCACTCTCCCCTTTTACTTTCATCAAGAGGCTCTTCAGCTCCTCTTCACTTTCTGCCATAAAAGAGTGGTGTCGTCTGCATATCTGAGGTTATTGATATTTTTCCCAGCAGTCTTGATTCTAGCTTGTGCTTCATCCAGCCCAGCATTTCGCATGATGTACTTTGCACATAAGTTAAATAAGCAGGGTGACAATATACAGCCTGGACATACTCCTTTCCCAATTTGGAACCAGTCCATTGTTGCATGTCAGGTTCTAACTGTTACTTCTTGACCTGCATACAGATTTTTCAGGAGGCAAGTCAGGTGGTCTGGTATTCCCATCTCTTTCAGAATTTTCCACAGTTTGTTGTGATCCACACAGTCAAAGGCTTTGGCACAATCAATAAAGCAAAGGAGATGTTTTTCTGGAACTCTCTTTTTTTCCTATGATCCAATGGATGTTGGCAATTCGGTTCCTCTGCCTTTTCTAAAACCAGCTTCAACATCTGGAAGTTTTCGGTTCACATACTGTTTTGAAACCTAGCTTGGAGAATTTTGAGCATCACTTTGCTAGCATGTGAAATGAGTATATAATGTAAATGTAATAAATATGGAAATGGAAATGGAATAATAACAGCTGTATTGTTGAGTTACTGTGAGACTAAAAGAGGAGAGCTTATGACACAAGTGATATTAAGTACATGCTTTACATGAATGGCTTTCTTTCCCTCTGAATGAATTCTTAATATTTGGCTATCCAGCCTTGTTGGATCCTTTTGGTGTATTCAGTTCAACCTTGTACTGCAGGTTCATCTCAAGTTTAAAAAGCATTGGGGATTAGCTTAGTGACCCAGCCAACATTTTTGTCCCTATTTTTCCCAGTTCTCACTTAGCTGGGGGAAAAGCTCTAAGCCTAATCACCTCTATGATCAAAAGATGTGACTCTGAACACTGTAGAAACTTGAAACATGAATACTGAATAGATGGATGAACAAATGGGTTCTAAAAGACTATTTGTAAGTGGGAGCTGCTAGTAGATGTTATTAAGACTTTCCTCTCCACCTGACTGAAATTCAATTTTGAAGGTTCATACTCTGATCAAAACCCTCTTAAGTTCTTTCACACTTGGATAGGATAGGCAAATAGAATAAATTGAGTAGTCTTCAAAGAGGATATTCATTCTTCATGAACAGGTTGCTTGATATCTGCTTTCAAAAGGGCCTGAAGTTAGTAAAAATGCAATGAACTCCTCTCAGCAACACTACCTTACACAGAATCCTTTCCATTTGATTCTGTTAGATTCTACTTTGTGCCTAGATTCTTAAATACTTTGATTTAGACCAGTGTTTCTCAGCCTTGACACTGTTGACATTTGGGGCCAGATAACTCTTTGTTGGACTGTCCTTTGCATAGTAGGATGTTAAGCAACATCTGTGTCCTCTTCCCACTAGATGCCAGAAGCAACCAGCCCCTTCAGCCTATTGCAAACACCAAGAATGTCTCCGGATAGCCCAAATATTCCATTAAAGAAAGAAAATGACTCAGTAAAAAAGCACTCATTTAGAATGATTGTTGCCACAATACAGATAGTTCAGTTCAGTTCAGTCGCTCAGTCATGTCCAACTCTTTGCGACCCCATGAATCGCAGCACGCCAGGCCTCCCTATCCATCACCAACTCCCAGAGTTCACTCAGACTCACGTCCATCGAGTCAGTGATGCCATCCAGCCATCTCATCCTGGGTCGTCCCCTTCTCCTCCTGCCCCCAATCCCTCCCAGCATCACAGTCTTTTCCAATGAGTCAACTCTTCGCATGAGGTGGCCAAAGTACTGGAGTTTCAGCTTCAGTATCATTCCCTCCAAAGAAATCCCAGGGTTGATCTCCTTCAGAATGGACTGGTTGGATCTCCTTGCAGTCCAAGGGACTCTCAAGGGTCTTCTCCAACACCACAGTTCAAAAGCATCAATTCTTCGGCGCTCAGCCTTCTTCACAGTCCAACTCTCACATCCATACATGACCACAGGAAAAACCATAGCCTTGACTAGATGGACCTTCAGTTCAGTTCAGTCGCTCAGTCTTGTCCAACTCTTTGCAACCCCATGAATTACAGCACGCCAGGCCTCCCTGTTCATCACCATCTCCCGGAGTTCACTCAGACTCATGTCCATCGAATTGGTGATGCCATCCAGCCATCTCATCCTCGGTCGTCCCCGTCTCCTCCTGCCCCCAATCCCTCCCAGCATCAGAGTTTTTTCTAATGAGTCAGCTCTTCTCATGAGGTGGCCAAAGTATTGGAGTTTCAGCTTTAGCATCCTTCCTTCCAAAGAAATCCCAGGGTTGATCTCCTTCAGAATGGACTGGTTGGATCTCCTTGCAGTCCAAGGGACTCTCAAGAGTCTTCTCCAACACCACAGTTCAAAAGCATCACTTCTTCGGTGCTCAGCCTTCTTCACAGTCCAACTCTCACATCCATACATGACCACAGGAAAAACCATAGCCTTGACTAGACAGACCTTAGTTGGCAAAGTAATGTCTCTGCTTTTCAATATGCTATCTGGGTTGGTCATAACTTTTCTTCCAAGGAGTAAGCGTCTTTTAATTTCATGGCTGCAGTCACCATCTGCAGTGATTCTGGAGCCCCAAAAAATAAAGTCTGACACTGTTTCTACTGTTTCCCCATCTATTTCCCATGAAGAGATGGGACCGGAAGCCATGATCATGTTGAGCTTTAGGCCAACATTTTCGCTCTCCTCTTTGACTTTCATCAAGAGGCTTTTTAGCTCCTCTTCACTTTCTGCCATAAGGGTGGTGTCATCTGCATATCTGAGGTTATTGATATTTCTCCTGGCAATCTTGATTCCAGCTTGTGTTTCTTCCAGCCCAGCGTTTCTCATGATGTACTCTTCATATAAGTTAAATAAGCAGGGTGACAATATACAACCTTGACGTACTCCTTTTCCTATTTGGAACCAGTCTGTTGTTCCATGTCCACTTCTAACTGTTGCTTCCTGACGTGCATACAGATTTCTCAAGAGGTAGGTCAGCTGGTCTGGTATTCCCACCTCTTGAAGAATTTTCCACAGTTTATTGTGATCCACACAGTCAAAGGCTTTGGCATAGTCAATCAAGCAGAAATAGATGTTTTTCTGGAACTCTCTTGCTTTTTCCATGATCCAGCTGATGTTGGCAATTTGATCTCTGGTTCCTCTGCCTTTTCTAAAACCAGCTTGAACGTCAGGGAGTTCACGGTTCACGTATTGCTGAAGCCTGGCTTGGAGAATTTTGAGCATTACTTTACTAGCATGTGAGATGAGTGCAATTGTACGGTAGTTTGAGCATTCTTTTGCATTGCCTTTCTTTGTGATTGGAATGAAAACTGATCTTTTCCAGTCCTGTGGCCACTGCTGAGTTTTCCAAATTTGCTGGCATATTGAGTGCAGCACTTTCACAGCATCATATATGTCATAATTTATATGTTTGAGTTCTGTATTGATGAGTTATTACTCCATCATTTTCAACATCAAAATGGTCTTTAAAATTTCCCACTTTATTTTTTCCAAAAATACTTTTATGCAGAATTGTTCAACACGTCAATAATCTACATGGTTGCAGCATTTTGCCTTAGTTCTACCTTATCTGAAAATAGTATCATGACATAAAACTATTTTTATGTGTTTGTTGACATGTGTCTTCTTACTTGGCTTGGCCAAAAAGTTCGTTTGGTGTTTTCCGTAAGATGGCTTTAATTGCCTTTTTTGTTGTTGTTCATTTGCTCAGTCATGACCAACTCTTTGTGACCCCATGAACTGCAGCATGCCAGGCTTCCCTGTCCTTCACCATCTCCTGGAGCTTACTCAAACTCATGTCCATTGAGTCGGTGATGCCATCCAACTTTCTCATCTTCTGTCATCCCTTTCTCCTTCTGCCTTCAATCTTTCCAAACATCAGTGTCTTTTCTAATGAGTCAGCTCTTCACATCAGGTAGACAAATATTGGAGCTTCAGCTTCACCATCAGTCCTCCCAATGAGTATTCAGGACTGATTTCATTTAGGATCCACTGGTTAGTCCAGTGGACTCTCAAGAGTCTTCTCCAACACCACAATTCAGAAGCATCAAGCCTTCTTTATGGTCCAGCTGTCACATTCAGCTCTCACATGACTATTGGAAAAACCATAGCTTTGACTATATGGGCCTTTGTTGGCAAAGTAATGTCTCTGCTTTTTAATATGCTGTCTAGATTAGTCATAGCTTTTCCTCCAAGGAGCAAGCATCTTTTAATATCATGACTGTAGTCACCATCTGCAGTGATTTTGGAGCCCAAGAAAATAAAGTCTCTCACTGTTTCCATTGGTTCCCCATATATTTGCTGTAAAGTGATGGGATCAGATGCCATGATCTTAGTTTTCTGAATGTTGAGTTTTAAGCCAGCTTTTTCACTCTCATCTTTCACTTTCATCAAGAGGCTCTTTAGTTCCTCTTCACTTTCTGCCATAAAAGTGGTGTCATCTGCATATCTGAGTTTATTGATATTTCTTTGAGAAATCTTGATTCCAGCTTGTGCTTCATCCAGCCCAGCATTTCGCATGATGTACTCTGCATAGGAGTTAAATAAGCAGGGTGACAATATACAGCCTTGACGTACTCCTTTCCCAATTTTAAACCAGTCCATTGTTCCATGTCTGGTTCTAATTGTTGCTTTTTGACCTGCATACAGGTTTCGCAGGAGACAGGTAAGGTGATTTGGCATTCCCATCTTTTGAAGAATTTTCCACAATTTATTGTGACCCACACAGTCAAAGACTTTAGTTTAGTCAGATAAGCAGAAGTAGGAATTCTGGAATTCTGGAATTCTCTTACTTTTTCTATGATCCAGCATGTTGCCAATTTGATCTTTGGTTCTTCTGCCTTTTCTAAATCCAGCTTGAACATCTGGAAGTTCTCAGTTCATGTACTGTTGAAGCCTAGCTTGGAGAATTTTGAGCGTTACTTTGCTTGTGTGTGAAATGAGTGCAATTGTGTGGTAGTTAGCATTTTTTGGCTTTGCCCTTTTTTGGAATTGTGAAGAAAAGTGACCTTTTCCAGTCCTGTGGCCGCTGCTGAGTTTTCCAAATTTGCTGGTATGTTGAGTGCAGCACTAAAACAGCATCATCTTTTAGGACTTGAAATAACTCAGCTGGAATTCCATCACCTCCACTAGCTTCATTCATAGTGATGCTTCCTAAGGCCCACTTGACCTCACACTCCAGGATGTCTGACTCCATGAGTAATCACACCACTGTGGTTACTTGGGTCACGGAGATCTTTTTTGTATAGTTCTGTATATTTGTGCCACCTCTTCACTTTAAACAATTTTGTTAGATTGTATTGTGACAGCTGTCGTATCAGTGTGCATTTTTTTAAAAAGCTTATTAAAATTAGTGAATTTTGTGTAGTCATTTTAATATTGAAGATGGAAGGAAGAAAAGCAACAGTTTGGCATATTATGCATTACTATTTCAAGAAAGGTAAAAACACAACTGAAATGCAAAAAATACTAATGCAGTGTAGAGAGAGGTGCTTTGACTGATCAAATGTGTCAAAAGTGGTTTGTGGAATTTCCTGCTGGAGATTTTTTGCTGGATGTTATTCCATGGTCAGGTGGACCAGTTGAAATTAATAGTGATCAAATCTCACAGACATTAAATGACAGTCATCAAAGTTATACCATGTCGGATATAACCTACATATTCAAAATATCTAAATCAAGTGTTGAAAATCTTTTGCACTAGCTTGGTTATGTTAATACCTTTGACGTTTGTGTTCCACATAAGTTGAGCAAATAAAAAAACCTTCTTGATTGTATTTCCGCATGCAATCCTCTACCAAAGCATAACAAAAATATTCTGTTTTTAAAACAAATTGTGACTAGTGCTGTAAAGTGGATACTGTACAATAGCGTGGAATGGAAGAGATCATGGCACAAGAGAAATGAAGCACCAACAAACATATCAAAGGCCCGCCTTCGTCCAAAGTAGGTGATGTTGTATACATGGTGGAATTAGAAGGTAGTCCTCCCTTATGACTCTTCCAGAAAATCAAACGATTGATTCCAACAAGTACTGCTCCCAATTAGACCAACTAAATGCAGCACTCAACAAAAAGCATCTGAAATTAGCAGAAAATGCATAATTTTCTGTTGGGGTCCTTTAATGGACCGGAACCTGGTGGTCCAGAGTCAACGATAAGAAAGTAAAAGAAGGAAAGCGGCTAATATTCCCTGGGTTACGCAGCCAGCCTTCGTGCTCCAGGGAATCAGCCAGAATAGAGAGAGAGAAGGAAGGACACGGGGACCCGAGTCTGGAGGAACAAGGGTGCTTTATTGAATTCTGTGTGAGTATATATACCATATTACAAGGTAGCTTCTTCAGATAAAGATCAAAAGACCAGGCTTTACAAGTTACCAAGGAAACAAGGAACAATAGAGGCCATAAGGCCAAAAGGCAATCTATATCAAAAGAGGGTTGTAGGTAATCCCTTTGACCATATGGAAAAGCTAATGAAGGAAGTCCTGTGCAAGAATCCCATCTCTTTGACCTCAGTCCTGGGAGTGGCTTGCCACTCCTCTCGCTGCTATCAGGAACTGATAAGGAACAGAGAGTTCAAGAGAAATAGGAAACAGCACACAGGAATCACTGGTAAACATTCCCTGACAATTTTCCATCAGCATAATGAAGACCACATTTCTTTGATAACCAGGCAAAAACTTATAGCTTAGCTGGGAAGTTCTGATTCATCTGCTGTGTTCACAAGACCCTGCACCTTTGGGTGTCCATTTATTTTGGTCTTTAAAAAGTTCTCTTAATGGAAAAAATTTCAGTTCCCTGGAAGACTGTTAAAGGCACCTGGAGCAGTTCTTCGCTTTTTAAAGCTAAAATGTCTTGGGAAGATGGAATTATGAAGTTGCCTGAAAAATGGTAGAAGGTAGTGAAACAAAGAGGTGAATACATTGTTCAGTAAAGTTCTTGGTGAAAATGGAAAATAGGTCTTTAACTTTTACTTAAAAACCAAAGGAGGGATTTCCCTGATAGTCCAGTGGTTAGGACTTTACCTTCCAATGCAACGGGTGTGAGTTTGATCCCTGGTTAGGGAGCTGAGAGCCCATCTGCCTCACAGCCAAAAAACCAAAACATAAACCAGAAGCAGTGTTGTAACAAATCTAATAAAGACTTTAAAAATGCCTACATTAAAAACAACAAAGGAACTTTTTGACCAATCCAGTATCTTTTTTATCTTATTGTTGTACTCTGTTTAGGGTCTGTTTATATTGCTTAAGATATAATTCAGTTTTGGTTTAGACCCATTAATAGTATCTGTCATTAAATAAGAAAGATAAACATTCTTATTAAAGAAATCCACCTGGCAATGCAGCAGATGCAAGAGTCTCAGATTTGATCCCTGGGTCCGGAAGATGCCCTGGAGGAGAAAATGGCAACCCACTCCAGGATTCTTGCCTGGGAAATCCCATGGACAGAGGAGCCTGGCAGGCTATAGTCCATAGGGTTGCAAAAAGTGAGACATGACTCATCACTCGGGACATAAACTTATTTATGTGTTTTTAAACGTATATTGCTTTGCCTTTGTCATCTTGTTTCTTTCGAGACTCCCCTGAATTCTGCCTCTTTTCATGGGGAATTTATTCACTTTGCTCTTCTCTTATCTAGTGTTTCAGAAGGTATATTTTCTGTTTTTAATTCTGCTCTTAGTCATCCAAATTTTTCTATCAGTTTTTCTATTTCTTTAATTTCCAATTAACACCATTAATTTATATACTATATATCTTGATTTTTCTTATGTTAGGTTGCATATGGACTCAAAATTATACTTCTGATTAATTTTTCTTTTTATGATTAAACAATGGCGCTCTCATGTTCTAAAAATTTTTTCTACCATATTTTTTTTCCTCAACAGCTTCCTTTGATTAGTAAATCTTTGCATTGCTTGTCATTTTGCATTACTAGTTAATTTTTTTTTGTTTAATCCTAATGCAGTTTAGGTTCATATATATTAAGAAGCTGACTATTTTGACATCTGTGATACACAAATCTCTGATATCCACTGAGAGAATTTTGTCCAGTTTTATGTTTACAACTTATTTAGTGCTTATTCCTAAATGCTCTCCCCATCCTGTTTCCATGCCTTTTGCATTGTGATTGTGTCACTTCTCCTATGAAGAGAAAGAGTCTGCTTCCCTACTCTCTCAACCTGGGCTGGTTTGTGATTTGCTGTGACCTATGGAATGCAGCAGGACCACTCCTGAGCCTGTTCCCACCCTTGGCACAGCTTACATATTTTCCTGGAAATCTAGCTCTTCAGTGTGACCAAGCACAGTTAACCTAGTAGAGGATGAGAAACCGTGTGGAAGAGAGCCAGTGCACACTTGAGTGACAGGCCAGCCCAGATCCCAAAACAGAATCACCTGCCCACCCTCAGCTTACTGCAGATGCATAAGGGAGCTGGACCAAGACCAGAAAAACAGCCAGCTGAGCCCAGCCTAAATTACCTACCTGCAGGACCGAAATATTGATGGTTGCTCTAAGTCACTGTTCAAGGACAGTATTGCACAACAGTATCTAGTAGATACCCTGACTTATGTGGAGGGATTTATATACCATGACAGTTTAAGTTTTCTATTTGCCATACTTTTATGTTTCTTTCTTTCTTTACCTCTTTTTCTCCTCCTTTTGTTCAGTGGCTCAGTCGTGTCTGACTCTTTGTGACCCCATGGACTGCAGCATGCCAGGCTTCCCTGTCCTTCACTATCTCCCAGACTTTGCTCAAACTCTTGTCCATTGAATCAGTGATGCCATCCAACTATCTCATCCTCTGTCGCCCCCTTCTCCTGCCTTCAATCTTTCCCAGCATCAGGGTCTTTTCTAATGGCTCTTTGCATCTAGTGGACAAACTATTAGAGCTTCAGCTACAGCATCGATCCTTCCAATGAATATTTAGGGTTGATTTCATTTAGGATTGACTGGTGTGACCTCCTTGCAGTCCAGAGGACTCTCAAAAGTCTTCTCCAGCACCACAGATCAGAAGCATCAATCCTTTGGTGCTCAAGCCTTCTTTATGGTCCAACTCTCACATCCATACATGACTACTGGAAAAACCACAGCTTTGACTATGTGGACCTTTGTTGGCAAAGTGATGTCTCTGCTTTTTAATATGCAGTCTAGGTTTGTCATAGCTTTTCTTCCAGGGGGCAAACATCTTTTAATTTCATGGTTGCAGTCACCATCTGCAGTGAAAGTTTATCACTGCTTCCGTTTTTTCGCCATCTATTTGCCATGAAGTGATGGGACCAGATGCCATGATCTTAGTTTTTTGAACATTGAGTTTTAAGCCAGTTTTTTCATGCTCTCCTCTTTTACCTTCATCAAGAGGCTTTTTAGTTCTTTGTCACTTTCTGCCATAAGGATGGTGTCATCTGCATATCTGAGGTTATTGATATTTTTCCTGGCCATCTTGATTCCAGCTTGTGCTTCATTCAGCCTGGCATTTCTCATGATGTACTCTGTATATAAGTTAAACAAGCAGGGTGACAATATACAGCATTAATGTACTTTTTTCCCAGTTTTTCCTCCTACTTGACTGCTCTTATTTCCCTCTTTTCATTTCCTCTAGTGATCTTAAAGTTTAAATTATATTTTTACTATATTTTGTTAACTTTACACCTTTAAAGTTTACATACGGTGTTAAGTTCAAACCTGAAGTTTCAAACTAATTGATATATTTATTATTCTTCCAAGCTAAATGATATCTATATTATTCTTCCAAATATAGGGCACTGTAGCACTCTACTTGTGACCATTTCTCTTTCCATAACTTTTTCGTATAGTACTTAGTTCTGTTTTTTTGTTTTTTTGAGGATCTCAAATTAGTCATCATTGCTATCACCATTATTAGCAGTGACAGCAGTCCAGTATTCTTTAGGTTTACCAGCATGATGACTAACTTACTTGTTCTCTATTACTTTATCTACCACACTCCTTCCTTCTGAGTTTTGTTTTAAATTATAGTAGTTCCTTTTACTAGTTCCTGTAGTAAGTTTCATGGAATGTTATCCAGCGTTTTTGTTTTAACAAGAAAGGAGGAAAGGGAAAATTACTTTAAAATTCAGTTTTTCATGTAGCCAGAATTTCCACCTTAATTTTTTTTCCCATTTCATTCATATATATATTTTAGTATGGATCTCTAAAAGTGAAGCCTTGTTATTATGTTGTTCTTGTTTTTGTTAATGTAGTCACACGGTTATTATAACATCTAAGCCTAGTAGTAATTCCCTAGTATCATCAAATACGCAATCATTATTCAGTCATAATTGTCTCATAAATGCCATTATTTTTTACTTACTTTAAAAATCAGGATTCAAGTTTTATATATTATAATTAATTGTTGTATCCTTTATATCTCTACATATAAAATTTCTTTTTTCATAATTTTTCCCTTGCAGTTTATATTTATTAAACATATAAATTGGTCATTAGTCTTATTTATTAGCCTTCTTATAGATTTTCACATTTTTCCTTCTTAAAAGTAATTCAAACAGGATGCATTGAAGATTGTGAGCCAGACACCATTGTTAAATGGAAAGCCTTGTTCTTCCAGTATTTTAGATTTGGCCTGTTTTTCTAAAGTGACATAAGTTGGGTTTTATTTTTTAACTTTTTAAATAACTTTAGACATACATAATGTATGCAAAAGTAGTACAGAATCCCTATATATCCTTTACCCAACTTCCTCTAATGTTAATACTTGCACAACCATGAAAAAGTACAGTTATCAAAAACAGGAAAAAAATTACTGGTATAATTTCTTAACTAAACGTTAAATTTTATTTGAATTGCACCAATTTTTCCACTAACATCACTTCCATGGTCCCATGTAGGCTCTGTAGTGCATTTAGTTATTCCTCTTTTGTATCTGTCGGTTTATTAATTTTTTAATCAATAAACTTTAAATTCAATAGGATATGTTTGGTTTTTAAGCCATTTACATTTATTAACAGAATTCAGACATTTTATTTTCTCTTACTCCAGGTTTGTTAAGATTTATTTATTTTTTTGGTCGTGCTGAGTCTTGGTTACTGCAAGCGGGCCAGTGGGGGCTACTCTTCGTTGCGGTACATGGGCTTCTCATTGCAGTGGCTTCACTTATTGCGGAGCATGGGCTCTAGACACAGGGGGCTTTGGTAACTGCAGTGTGTGGGCTCAGTAGCTGTGCCTTGCTGGTCCTAGAATGCTGGCTTTAGTAATTATGGTGCTGGTCCCACGGCATGTGGGATCTTCCTGGAGCAGGGATTGAGCCCATTCCCCTACATTGGCAGAGGAATTCTTAACCACTGGCTCACCAGGGAAGCCCTATTCTAGTTTTGACTCTTGCAGTGTGTGTTTCAGAGAAGGGGATGGCACCCCACTCCAGTACTCTTGCCTGGAAAATCCCATGGGCGGAGGAGCCTGGTAGGCTACAGTCCATGGGGTCGCGAAGAGTCGGACACAACTGAGCGACTTCACTTTCACTTTTCACCTTCATGCATTGGAGAAGGAAATGGCAACCCACTGCAGTGTTCTTGCCTGGAGAATCCCAGGGATGGGGGAGCCTGGTGGGCTGCCGTCTATGGGGTTGCACAGAGTCGGGCACGACTGAAGTGACTTAGCAGCAGCAGCAGTCTATGTTTTTGCAATGTTTCTTATTTTAATATTTTAACATGGTCTCTGTTATAGTTACATTTATGTTTTCTAAAGATCTGAAAGAAATCAACTCTATTTGTATTTCTTTGTGGTTGAATTTGCTTAAAATTCTTTATATTTCTGACTTCTGATTATAAATACCACATGGAAACTTTCCTTAGTATTCATTTATTTGTAAAAGTATCTTATCACACTGCTCTAAATCATTGTGGGAGTAGTCTGGAGTTTTTAGCATGAGTTATTTTGCTTATTTTTTTATGATATATGACTAATGTTTCATATTGATTTGTTTTCCATTTTGCTCTCTGTTGCATCTCTATTTTTAACCTAACTGTTAAATAGAGTTTTCAATAGTTACTTGTTGACTGAAATTATCATAATTTCACTAGTTATCTGAACCTGAACCTTGAAAGGTAGTTTTGAAACTTACCAACTAATTATTTCCTGTCACAGACATTCATAATTTAATATTTTTTCATCTCCCAGCACAATAGCATTAATATGTGTAATATGATGAATTTTATATGTTTAGGCAATATTACACATTTGTGAATGTTTTCTATTGCTTTAGCATCAGAAACATAATTTAATTTTAAAATTATTCCATTATCAATACCCACACTTACAAATTAACTCTTTACATTGTTTTTATATCTCTTCAAAATTAGTTTAAAATTTGAGACATTTCCTATTTTATTATTTAGAGTTTTATCTATTTGAATAAACTTTGTCACTTAATTAATACTGTTATATAAAGGTTAATGTCCTGATTTTCATCCTTATACTCTGGTTATGCAAGATGGTAACATTAGGGGCAGCTGAATGGGGATAAATGGGAACTCTATACTATTCATGCAGCTTTTCTATAAATTGAAAATTAGTTCAAAATAAAAAGGTATTTTTAAAGCTAGATATCACACTAGATAGTAATTTGGCATATGTAATTAATGTTCTTTTAAAAATGACAAAAATGTACTGACCCAACGAAGACAGCAGGTGCTCATTAGAAGTGTGAAATTCTTATTAATAATTCAATTCCATATGCAGAATCCATGCCCACAATAGGAAATAGGGACACAGATAAGTTACAGCTTTCAGAAAACTCTATAATGAAAATGGAAATGACTAAGACCAGAATCTTCTTTTTTACACCTTCCTAGGAAATGTAGAACCCAGAAGCTTCCGTCCCTGCACTTTCTTCTCTTTATCATATTTTCTTCTGCTTCTTCTCTTCTTCTTCCTTTGTTAAAACACTAAGTACCATTAAATTGAAATTATCGTGAATAACAGATTTGTTTTCCTAGTGAAAGTTATGCTGAAAGACTTCCAGTATAAAAATATTACCTTGCAAAGTGCCAAATGAAGCATAACTACATTTTCCACTAAATCATTGCAAAGCAGAGAGGGTGCCCCCCCTCTTCTGTAATATACAGCCACCAATCCCCTTTCTTGTCTTCTCTTTTTGAATTACTGGCTCCGCCTGAATTCAGAGCAAAGTCGACAGTAGACTTGGTTGTTGGCTCACCTCAAAGACCAGTAACAATGTAGCTGAAGCGTTCCTGACCTGTTTTCTGGTTAACAGTCCTTTAATCTCAAAGTCAAGCACCAAACTTCCTTCTTCCTCCATCTCCCCATTCTGTTCTCAAGCTTTTAATTAGGGCCAGCCCTCACTGTCCCTTGGTGTGGTACCCACTGCTCCCAGTGGCATATTTGCAGGTGCACGAGAGGGATGTGGAAAGCTAAGTGGAAGCCTGGGGTGTGAGGTCTGAGATTATCATCTAATTCAGAAAGGGAGCATGTCTCGCCTGTTTATACACAGTGTATGTGCAGGAACACACCCACACACTACATGGGGCCAGTGTGCCTTCCAGAGGATTACCTTCCTTTCCAGAAGCCTCTGTTTCAGGGTTCAACTGACAGCTGTGACTCTGTCACACACTGGGACTGTGGACCTCTCTTCATCTCATAAGGAGCACCCCACCTGTTCTGCAGAGCTTCAGGAGCCTGGCGTGGTCGCCTCTCCCTTCTTATTGCCAGCTTTGTGAGCCATCTGAGAACCAGCTCATTTCTCTTTATCAGAAGCAATGACTTTCAAAAGAGTCTGATGGCACCAATTGATGAACTAAGTCAAGAGGGAGAAGCTAATCATGAAGGATGTGCCTTGTGCCTGTGTATATTTATAGAAAGCGCTGCAGACAAGGAGAATACATTAACATTATTAAGTTAAATCTACGCCACGATTCTCAATTTTTGTTAGCAGCAAAATTCTCACTTAACTGCTTTCTATATTATTTTATAACAACTCATGCTATATTTATTTTAGTTAAAACGATGTCCTGAAAGAGAGTGATTTCTCACCCTTTTTTCTCCTCTAAAAAGACGTTTTCTGGAATTCCATTGAAAGTCATAAGAGGAGGAAAAAAACAAGTTAACAATGGGATAGTCAGGGAAAAAAAGAGAGAAAGGTGTGCCCTTTACCTCAGTAAAGGTGGCTACCTTGCAAAGAGCTGTTACAAGGACACAATCTAAGACCAATCATTTGAGAAGGTAGATGCGGATGTAAACAGACTAAAAACATTGTCAGCTGTTTAAGATCACACACAGAGTAAGTCTAAAAACTGGACCCACCTCCTCATTCTAACTCCTGAGAACTGTGCTGTCCTCCTCTAAAACAATAATTCATTTTGTCTTTCATTTCTCAAATCATGAGACCTGTGGCATAAAAAGTTTTCAATATAATCAAATATCCAGCCTCTGCTTAAATTCACATAATTTCTAATTAACTGGAACAGTTTGCTTGTTTGAATCAAGACCTGCATTGTGATTGGCTGATATGATTCCAGTGTCTTCTTTTACTCTGCAGTCTCCTTTTCCATCTTTTTTTCTCCTCTTGTGTTTATTAAAGAAACCAGCATGATGTCCTATAGCCTATACCACAGTCAGGATTTTGCTGATTGTATCACTGTGATGTCAGGTAACACCTTACTTGTCAATTGGAGTTTAGATTTAGAATTTGAATTAGCATTGGATTTGACTTTTTTTTCCCCTTTGATCCATGCGCCCTGTGATAAAAGCTCAGAGTCTTAACCATTGGACCACCAGGCAAGTGCCTGTGTATTTCCACTAGGAGATTTTAGCAGTCCTTTTTCTAGAATTCTTTATGCATTATGGATTGCTAAATCTTGATAATCTCGATACTGAGAACTTGGGACTCTTCTTAAAATCAGTAGAAGAGTCCAGACAGGTATTCAGGCAACACTTCATTGGGACTTGTGCTATAGCACAAGAGAGTGGAAAAGAAGAAACAGGTTCCCTTGCTGGCTCCCTGAGAAGGGGTGAGCGGGTCCCTAGAAAGGGGTGAGGATTGGATCCAACATGTGGGTCAGGTGAGAGGGTAGCTTAGGTGGTCTGCCTACCCCCTTGGTGGTGCTCTGTGCAGGACCCTGCTCTTGTTCCTGGCACCTCAGAACTAGCAGTTGAGTTTTTGCCTTTTATATCTTGTTCATAATTTGCCCCAACTGAGCATGTGTGCACTTATTTTTAATTCCTTATAGTTTCTTTGTGTTCTGTCGAAGAGAGGTGAGGAGGAGACATTTGTCCAGGTGTAAGCACTGCAGCAAAGAATCCCAGGTCCCAGCCTGTGTCACTGTCATTCGGTCTTCATTTATTAGCTGGATCACTTCTGATGGGGATCAGGACAAGCTATCCCCAAATGTGGCTCCTTGGCATGTTGAAGTATTTGTTTAAGATAAATGGCAGGAGCAGGAAGATCGTTTTGACCCTCACCTACCCTTCCTCTCCTAAAATAGATCATAAAGTCTTCGTGTGAAAAGTACCCTCCTTAGACCTGGAAGAGAAGAGCATCCTGATTTCTGAAGACAATGGGATATCCAGAAGAATCCTAACAAACAGAACTTGCTACACTTACCTCATATTCTCTAACATCAAATTTCTACGTGACTGAGCACTCTGTTCAAACCTAGCATAAAAATACTCGAATCTGTTTCTTCCATTCTCATTTCCTTATGAAGTCTTCATGACACATGAAACACTAAACAAATTGGGTGCATTCCTCTTCTTAATTCTTTGTCAGTTGAGTTTTCATACTCATTCAGGGACCAAAAACCATAAGGGGGTTGGGAAAAACTTGTTTGTCCCTTCCATTTCTAAAAGGAGAACTTTCCCTCATTCATCTAGTTACCTGAAGGAGGAGAGGGGACCACAGAAGATGAGATGGTCGAATGGCATCACCAACTCGATGGATATAAGCTCTGAGAGTTGGTGATGGACAGGGAAGCCCACATGCTGTAGTCCATGAGGTTGCAAAGAGTCGGACACGACTGAGCAACTGAACTGAACTGAACTGATACTCCATAAAGGAGAGGCAGAATAAATGTTGGGTCTTTCCCTTTATTTATGATTTTTTCTTATAATGTTTCCTAGACACTTCTAAAGTTGACCACTGGTATTTTATATTTGAAATATCATTATGAACTCATGAATTTAAAAATATTGGTTGTGTTTCAATTCTTTGTGGTCATATTCCTTATTACCCATCTTTGGCCAGTAGGAGCCTCTTCACTGCGATTCTGAGACCTCTTGAGAGTCCTTGAGAACTTTCTTGCTACCTAGTATGAAAAGATTTTCTGAACCTATGTTGTATATTTCATGCCTCAGAACTGGAGTCAGCTAGGGTTTGTCACTACTTGTGTGACTGGAGTTAAGAAATATTTATGTGTAATATGCCAATGTATACATATAAAATATAAAAGAGATTCATACTGATACTGCCAACTGTGAATCAGAACTGAAGAGATTTCTTAACCACACAGATGTTGCCCATACATGTGTGTTTATTATTTCAGTATGGGGATTCGGGAAATGTGTTTACCTATGTGTCTATATGTATTAAAATTATTCATATTGATATTTTCAATTCAAATTCAGAACTGCCTCATTTTTATTTAGCTTCAGAGATTCACAGCAATCTCTTTTCTTCCAAAATGGCAATCATGACTTGCACCAAAGCAGCCTTCATTTTTCATTTGCTTTATTTAACAATACATGTATAGAATGTGTTGAATAACAATCCAACCCCAACATTAGCAATTTATTACCAGAAACAATTTATTTGCAGGTTTATGGATTGAAGGGATTCAGAATAGACCACTGTGCCATAAAAGATTTGAGCTGAAGACATTTCAGAAGTAGCTTTTTTCCTGAACTTCCTTATCTGCCTAAAAACAGAGCTTCCCAAAAGAACTCAGCAAAACTCAACTATCATAAATCCATTCCGCCGGAACAACCAGGAAGGTTGACTCACTGAAGTCTAGAATTCAACTCCCACACCCGAACAGACTGTCACAAACTATCATATAACCCATCTATTCTCCTAAGGGCCCCTTTGCCTTCCCTAAAAGCTGTTTTCCCATAAGTGGCCTTTCTTACCCCTTGCTTCCTGTATTAAGAAGTTATTCGTTCCCAGTAAATACCCATCTGCATATTCCTTTTCCCTGTTGAGTATAAAAGCTCCAAATTCTGACCACCTACTTGAGTCATATTTTTCTGAACTCTGATATGCATGTGATTAAATTTTGTCTTTTGTCTTCCTACTATGTCTTTTGTAAATTTATTAATAATTCACAGATCCTTAAGCACTTAACCTAGGAAGGAAGAGGAAAAGTTTCTTTTCTCCTTTATAGGGTATACCCTATATCCCATTAGAAATGTTCAGACAAATTACTATGCTTTAAAGTTTCTTTCTGTGGCTGTTCCAATCACTAAAATTTAAGTTTGTTTCAGGTTCCTCTGGATATATAAAGATTGACTTTTAACTTAATTGTGTTAATAGTTATGTGAACATTTTACATTGTTCCAAAGTTTAAACTACACAAGGAATTATATGCAAACGAATTTTGCTTCTATCCCTGTTGCATTCAACCTATTTCCTCTCCTATAGGAAACCTTTACTTTTTTTTCAGTTTTATGTTTTATCTTTTCACATTTTATATAGGAAAAATATGCTTGCATGTTTATATCTTTTTTCTCAGATAATCAATAGCAAACTGTGGATTTTTGCCCATCTTGATGTGATCACATTATATCACAGAGATCCCAACATAGTATGAAGAGCATTAGAGGAAAATTTGTTTCTTCCAACTTGGATCCAGTCGTTTGGGTCTTGCCAGTTAACTGCTAATAGGTTAAGAGGAGAAAAAACAAGGTTTAAGTACACCCAGGAGTACTCAGCGTCAAGTTAGACTCTCAGTGCGTACATGCTGATGGCTTCAGACGTGTCCGACTCTTTGTAACCCGGTGGACTGTGGCCCACTGGGCTTCTCTGCCCATGGGATTCTCCAGACAAGAATACTGGAGTGGATTGCCATGCCCTCCTCCAGGGGATCTTCCCCACCCAGGAATTGGACCCAGGTCTCCTGTGTCTCCTGCATTGCCGGCAGGCTCTTTACCACTAGCACCACCTGGGAAGCCTATAAAAAATTAATATACCAAACTTAGGAAGGGAGGAGGGAGTGGCTTAAAGTTTCAATGGAAGAATAAGGAAGGAGCTATTGGACTTTTTGCTGGAAATGGGCAGTCTGTCTCCAAGGCAGCTGAATTCACAGGAAACTCCCTTAGTTTGGGACTTAGTAGAAGCTCTATTTTTGGAGGCACTGCTTTTGTTAGATAAGGAAAGTTCATATAAGATTTCTTTTTGCATCTTCTTTAGGGCTCCTGAACTTTGTAATTAGGTCTGCTTCCATGTTTTTCTCTTTAGTATAATCTTTATACCAACTCTGAGGGTCTGAGTGGGTCCCCATAAAAGTTACTCTTCATTCCATTTCATCAGTTCATAGTGCTATACTGTATAGATGTAACACAGTTTATTAAACCAATTCTCAAATGATAGAAATTTAGATTCTCCCCAACTTAAGCTGTGCTGTGCTGTACTTAGTCACTCAGTTGTGTCCAACTCTTGTGACCCTATGGACTGTAGCCTGCCAGGCTCCTCTGTCCATGGGGATTCTCCAGGCAAGAATACTGGAGTGGACTGCCATGCCCTCCTCCAGGGGATCTTCCCCACCCAGGGATCGAACCCAGGTCTCCCTCATTGCAGTGAGGTTCTTCACCATCTGAGCCATCAAGGAAGCCCCAGAATACTGGAATGGGTAGTCTATCCCTTCTCTAGAGGAACTTTCTGACCCAGGAATTGAACCGGGGTCTCCTGCATTGCAGGCAGATTCTTTACCAGCTGAGCTACCAGGAAAGCCCCTAACTTAAGCTATTACATTATAAACAGTGGTATAATGAATAATCTTGTGCATAAAGCTTTTTCTACTGTATACCAAATGTATCTCTGACAAATTCCTAGAGGTGGTATTTGATTTATCATAGGGTAAATGCCTTATGTAGGGCTTCCCTAATGGCTCAGTGGTAAAGAATTCACCTGCCAGTGCAGGAGACCTGGGTTTGATCCTTGGGTTGGGAAGATCCCCTGGAGAAGGAAATGGCAACCCACTCCAGTGTTCTTGCCTGGGAAATCCCATGAACAGGAGCCTGGAGGGCTGCAGTCCATGGAGCTGCAGAGTCAGACACACCTTAGCAACTAAACAAGAACAACAAATACATTATGTAATTTTGCTAGATATTGCCAGATATGCCCCACTGTAATAATACCATCTTGTTTTGTCACCAACAATCCATGACAGTGTGTATTTTAGCTTTGTTTCACCAAAAGAGTATGTTATCGAACTTTTGAACTTTTCTAACCTGATTGGTGAGAAATGATATCTCAGTGCAGTTTTAATTCTATTTGTTTTGTTGAAAGTGAGGTTAATCATCTTTTCATATAGTTAAGAACCATTTGTAGGTCTTTGTATGAATGCATGAATTGTTTTTTTATAATTCTAGCTCATCTTTCTACCAATTTTTAAATACCTTTATGTCTACTTTTGAAACTCTACTTTTAAATTGTTTGGCTGCCTGCTTAATATTTTTTTAATATAAATTTATTTATTTTAATTGGAGGTTAATTACTTTACAATATTGTATTGGTTTTGCCATGCATCAACTTGAATCTATAGTATAATGACAGAGATTTTCTTCTTGACCAAACTCTACTCAGGCACTCCTGAACTTTTTAATTAGGCATACTTTTGTGTTTCTTTCTGCATTGCCCAATTTTAGCACAAATCCTGATACGTCAGTTTAACTAGCAGCTCCATCCTCCATATCTGACCACCATGTGTCTAATATCTGTCCTCTGCTACTCCCTAGATAATGTCTGGTCACCCTGGCCTGCCATCAGCAAGAACGCTCTTAGGTTGGTTGAGCCAGAACCCCCCACCCCACCCAGCCTTGCTCTTTGTATTTCCTTTTAGTGATTTTCTGTCTCTGACCTCCAGCCTACTCTTTGGCTGTAAATTCGCACTTGCCTAGGCTGTATTCAAAGTTAAGTTCAACTCTCCCCTGCTGCAAGACCCCAGTGCAGTGGTACCCACCTATCCTCATGACCCCTCTGGGAATAAATCCTGACTTTCCATCTTCAACAAGCATCATGAATATCTTTTTTCTTTAACAGTCACCAATGTTTTCCCCAATTTGTTATTTATCTTATTTATTTGATTCTGATGTTCTCTGGCTTGCAAAATGTTTCTACTTTATCAATATTTTCATGCTTATGAATTTCAAGTCATATTTAAGAGAGTTACATAGGAATTTACTTATGTGTATGTCTAGTACTTGCATGATTTCTTTTTTTAATATTTATCTGATTAAATTAGAATTTGCCATGATGTATGAAATGGCAGTCCACTCCAGTACTATTGCCTGGAAAATCCCATGGACAGAGGAGCCCGGTAGGCTACAGTCCATGGGGTGGCAAAGCGTCAGACATGACTGAGCGACTTCACTTTCACATGATATGAGAAGTTAGTTCAACTTTGTCAATATTGCTATTTGGTTATCCTAACAGCATATCTGAAATCCATCATTTCACTCCCAGTTTGGAAATGCTGTACTTAATATGTACAGAATTTCTGTATCCCATATGATCTGTCTGAATACTTTATTCATGGGTCAGTGTTTTACAATTGTATATAAAAGATCATGTAACATTTTAGTATCTTATAGGACAGTACCTCATTCCCCCTACCATTTTTCTTTTACGGGATTTTTCTGGCTCTTCTTGCTGACTTTTTTTTAGAAGAACTTTACAGTCAAACTGATTAACTCCAGAAAAGAAAAAAAGTCTGAGGGTATTTTATTGGTGTTTCATTACATTTCTAAATTAAAGTAATGATGAACTAACATGTTATAACATTGAATCTTCCTACTTAGTAGTATGCTTTTTCTTTCTACATATGAAAATTTAATTTTATGCTATACATGAGTATTTTATAGACTTTCATTAGGTTTTTTTTCTTTTTTTTGCTGAAATTAAGGTTTATTTTAAAGAGTAAAACTTTATACACCCTTTTAAAACATGAAAGTTCAAAATTCATGAGGCAAGTAAACCTACTTACAACAAGAATGAAAGAAGTGGTAACATTTCACCAGCATAAAAGGTCACAGAATTCAAATCACAACTTGGATCTTTAAGGATTCATTAGGTTTTAAACATTTCTTATTGAATTTACACTATGAAACTTTTTACTGTTAATATACTCAGAATAACTGTGGATCAAAATGGATGATAGCTAGTGGTAGCACATGACTGTTGATATTCTAGAGAAAGTGCTAGAGGCGTGGATGTTATCTAATGCAATGTAGATAAGATAACTCCTCCATCACAAGGTTCTGCAGCCACTGCCACAGTTTCCAGCATCGCCAAGTAGGACCTTTAGTATAAAATGCAACAAGTTCTGAACACAGGCCAACTCACTATGAAACAAATTTTGAACTGAAATGACAGGGCGACAGTGCTGAATGTAGAATGCCAACGAGTCACATTAGGCCAAATGACTCATTTCTGTTAAGGGTATATGGCATTTAAATCGGCATTCTTTCATCAAGTCTAGTTCAAAAGAGCAAATGTTTATTAGTAGACCAAATTATTATATTCTTATCCATTACCTCTAAAAGTAAGATAAAGTAACATCAGACACCATTAACTGTGAATAAATATTTTATCCTGAAATGATTTGAATTATAAACCTGGTGGCAAAACTGGGAATGGATAGGTGAGTAATCCGGTAACACAGTACCTGATTAACAAATTACCGAGTATTTTCCTTGATTTATAAATCTTTGCCTGGATTTCACATGCTACTCCCTAGAGATACAATATGGAAAATCATGAATGCCTCCCACTTGAAATTTAACACTTGTAAACAGTGTCTGATCCAGAAGGTCACCATCTGCAATTAACCATCATTTTAAAAGCCCAGAGGAAATGAAATGCTAACTGTGACATTCTTTGGATCACACTTCTAGTTTATTAAATTACAGGAAATAAACATTCTCATTTTCAGTTCATTTTCTATTTTTCTCCTTCTTTTTAATGCTACAAGAATAATATGTTAGTGGTGCTTCAGGTATTTTGACCAAATGTGTCCTTTCTTAATATCTATATCTGGAAATTTTGAATCAGTCTTTTTTAAGCCAAGATATATAGTTAGTATATAAAGGATGGACATGAGTGGGTAAAAGAAGGACATTGAATTTATTTTTTAGTAGATTTTAAAAGTCTTATTTATTTAGTTGGCTGCACTGGGTATTTGCTGCACCCAGGATCATTAGTTGTAGCATGTGAACTCTTAAGTATGGCACGTGGGATCTAGTTCCCTGACCAGGTGTCAACCTTGGGACCCCTGCGTTGGGAACACAGAGTCTCAGCCCCTGAGAAGTCCCAGGATATTGAATTTGTGGTGCACAGAAATGCATTACTCAAGATAGTAAAATATGAAATTATATCCTAGATCACACCATTCATAAAAGTAAGTATCTAAATGGTAATAGTAAAGCCTATAACATAACATATACACAAGGAAACAACTTAAGCATAAAAGCCTCTCCTATGCCCTAGACTGACAAACCTACAGGTGATAGATCAGAAGGGGAAACCCTATAAACACTAACTATTTTTTAAAAAAAGAACAAAGAAAAAGTGAAAATACACAAATGTTTATTTTTCTCCTCTTTAAACATTTCTGTATAACTGGACTCATTATGAATCATTTCTACTCATTCATTTACCACATGCCTTAAGTACATTTATGTTACCCAAAGGCTATGTCATCATGTATCAATTTCTCAAGCCAAGTGCAGACTTTCTCCACGTTTTGACTGCATGCTTTATGGAGTATGATTGGACATATTGGGATAGGATTATATATGTACATGAACATAACATTTCAGGCAATTCCAACACTTTCACAGGCCCTGAATACCACTGTGGGCCCTAAATATTTTTACCAAGATGAAGAAATCTTATTATATTAGATTTTTTAGACTCTCGTATGTTTCACTTATCTATATAATCAGTTCAGTTCAGTCACTCAGTCGTGTCCGACTCTTTGCGACCCCATGAATCGCAGCACGCCAGGCTTCCCTGTCCATCACCAACTCCCGGAGTTCACTCAGACTTCACGTCCATCGAGTCAGTGATGCCATCCAGCCATCTCATCCTTTGTCGTCCCCTTCTCCTCCTGCTCGCAATCCCTCCCATAGCTACTGCTTTCATTTTTTAATTTTTTTCCATTTATTTTTTCTTTTTTTTAAATTTTATTTTACTTTATTTATAAGTTTTAAAAAATTTCTCACACTGTAAGCAGAAATTTCAGTCCTTTGACAGCCACCGTGCAACAGCCTTGTTATCTCTTGATTTTGCAGTTAACAAAGGGTCCCTTGACCCTCTATAATATTCCTCTAGAGTAACCTGTTTACAAATTAATTCCCAGTCCTAGGTAGATCGCTCCCCTATATTGTCCTAAATTTTTTTTTTGCAAATTTGGGCAAAATGTTACGTTTTATAGTTAATTGAACATTCTTATTTGTATACGTTGGAGAAAGCAATAGCACCCCACTCCAGTACACTTGCTTGGAAAATCCCATGGACAGAGGAGCCTGGTGGGCTGCAGTCCATGGGGTCGCTAAGAGTCGGACATGACTGAAGTGACTTAACAGCAGCAGCAGCATTTACATACATATATATGAAATGTATATATCTGATATATATGTCAACATAGCAAAACTCAGCTATACTTTCCAAATTTACCTTTATCTCATATGATGGAGATGGAATTAACTTATTCCTGAGGGCTTTTGTGAGACATTCCCCTCATTCTCTTCATAGCAGCCTTTCTCTGTGTGTGTGTGTGTGTGTGTGTGTGTGTGTGTGTGTGTGTGTCTGTTTCTGCCTCTCTCTGTCTGTCTCCCTCTCCAGACTTATAACTATACCAGGCATCTTTAATGGGTAGAGTCCTTTTCCTCCATGCATGTAGTCTTGACGGTATCCTACATCCCACTGCATTGGTCTTACCGGATATGAGACCACCATACTTCCAGAGCAGTTCTCACCTCTGCGGGAGACATCAGCGACCAGGCTGAATGTGAGCTCTCCACATAAAAAATGTCCAGTCAAATAACTGTAGTAGCAGAAGCAGGTCATCTCACCTGTCATGGTTATTAGTGAGAGTTGCTGCTTTATAACTAGGGACAGGATCTAAAGCACATCCTGAGGTTGGGGTTTGATGCTAAGTCTGCACATTCACTGTGGATAAGATGGCAGGCATGACGGAACTGTTTGTTCTGCTAAAATCCATGGTTTAGTTGGCACCTCTTTTGCACAAACAGGCAGAACTAATATAATAGATAATTTCTCTGAGTAAACGCTTTTTTAGAACACAGTAATTCTGATTGTATTGCTTGGTGTAATACTTGGTGCAAACACGGGAATACAATGTTAACTGACTACACAGCTCAGCTAAAATCTCTCCGGAAGAGTGTGAAGTGGCCCCTGCCAAGAACGCTGAGTCACAGATTCACAGCTAACACCTAGGGAAACACAAACACAGATGTTACCTCCCCTCTTCCCTTTCCTCCTGCTTCTCACTCACACCTACGACTGAGGAGGATGGTGAGATTTTGTCACAGATGCAGTGTGGGTAGAAGGGAATTAGGTGGTTTGTTGGAATTTTTTGCTTTGTTTCATTGTGTGTGTATGTTGTCTTTAATGTATCCTAGAATTTCTCCAGAAATGATATTTGTCTCCAGGCTTCATTTGCTTATTATCCCTCAAAATTATTTGAAGGGAAGAGGTCAGTGTGCTTAAGTTGATACTGGCCACATTGACATGATTTTAGATAACAAGGAAAGAGACATAAACATAAGATGAAAAATGAGAGAAAAGAAGTAAAAACAAACACGACATAAGTTTTAAAAAAAAAACTTTATAAAAAATTGACAAAAACAAGAGTCATCAGAGTATGAACTGTCCTTTTGGTACCTAAGTGTTAGCATTTTCCTGGTACTGTTGGAGTGAGATTTACTGTTTTTTATTATCATTTAGTAAATAGCACACTGCCTTCTTGCTTTCTCAGTCTGAATTGTGCTTTAAAATCCTGGGATTCTCATTGCTTCATGAGCATTTCCCAACCCCATTCCTACCACAACTAGGCAAGGAGAAAGTCTGTTTGCCCTTTCATGCTGGACGACAGGAAAAAGCTGTGATTTAAAAATTTGAACTACGGTGACTGGCTGTTATGGGTTAAATTGTGTGCCCTCTTCCCCAGATTGATATGTCCTAGCCCCAACTCAGAATGTGTCCCCATTTGGACATAGTCTCTTCGTATACTGGTGATAGCATTAACTGGTATAAACACTGTAAAATTATTTGACATATCTATTAAATTGAAAAAACGCATATATTTTGATCCGGCAATTCCACTCCTAGGTGAAAATACACAGAAGACCATGTATATGTTCAAGAAAACAATATATAATCACTGTTATGAAAGCACTATTTTAATAACTAAGCAGTTATTAAGACAAATATTCATCAATAAAAGAATAAATAAACAAATCATAGTATGTTCAAACAGTGCTCAATGAATCAACAATGAGAATGAATGAACTACATGGACAGGTCTCAGAAGCTGATAGTGAATGGAAGAAACCTCTATATAATCATATACAGCATAATTTGATTTATATAAAGCCGAAAGTAAGAGTAGCTATTCAAGGGAGTTAGTCATCAGGATGGTGATTCTTTGTGATGGGGGTGACTTAGGAACCCAGAGAGTGAGCTGCAGCCTGATAATGTTCCATTTCTTGATCTAGACTGTTATTGCTTCAGTTCAGTCACTCAGTAGTATCCAACTCTTTGCGACCCCATGAACCGCAGCATGCCAGGCCTCCTTCTCCATCACCAAATCCCAGAGTTTACTCAAACTAATGTCCATTGAGTTAGTAATGCCATCCAACCATCTCATCCTCTGTTGTCCCCTTCTCCTCCCGCCCTCAATCTTTCCCAGCATCAGGATCTTTTCCAATGAGTCAGCTCTTTGCATCAGGTGGCCCAAGTATTGGAGTTTCAACTTTAACATCAGTCCTTCCAATGAACACCCAGGACTGATCTCCTTTAGGATGGACTGGTTGGATCTCTTTGCAGTCCAAGGGACTCTAAAGAGGCTTCTCCAACACCACAGTTCAAAAGCATCAATTCTTCGGTGCTTAGCTTTCCTTATAGTCCAACTCTCACATCCATACGTGACTACTGGAGAAACCATAGCCTTGACTAGATGGACCTTTGTTGGCAAAGTAATGTCTCTGCATTTTAATATGCTGTCTAGGTTGGTCATAACTTTCCTTCCAAGGAGTAAGCGTCTTTTAATTTTATGGCTGCAGTCATCATCTGCAGTGATTTTGGAGCTCCCAAAAAATAAAGTCAGCCACTGTTTCCACACTGTTTCTCCATCTATTTCCCATGAACAGATGGGACCAGATGCCATGATCTTAGTTTTCTGAATGTTGAGCTTTAAGCCAACATTTTCACTCTCCTCTTTCACTTTCACCAAGAAGCTCTTTAATTCTTCACTTTCTGCCATAAGGGTGGTATTATCTGCATATCTGAGGTTATTGATATTTCTCCTGGCAATCTTGATTCGAGCTTGTGCTTCTTCCAGCATTTCTCATGATGTACTCTGAATGTAAGTTAAATAAGCAGGGTGACAATATACACCCTTGACACACTCCTTTCCCGATTTGGAACCAGTCTATTGTTCCATGTCCAGTTCTAACTGTTGGTCCCTGACGTGCATACAGATTTCTCAAGAGGCAGGTCAGGTGGTCTGGTATTCCCATCTCTTTCAGAATTTTCCACAGTTTGTTGTGATCCACACAGTCAAAGGATTTGGCAAAAATCAATAAAGCAGAAATAGATGTTTTTCTGGAACTCTTTTGCTTTTTCGATGCTCCAGCAGATGTTGGCAATTTGATCTCTGGTTCCTCTGCCTTTTCTAAAACCAGCTTGAACATCTGGAAGTTCACGGTTCAAGCATTGCTGAAGCCTGGCTTGGAGAATTTTGAGCATTACTTTACTAGCATGTGAGATGAGTGCAATTGTGCAGCAGTTTGAGCATTCTTTGGCATTGCCTTTCTATGGAATTGGAATGAAAACTGACCTTTCCTAGTCCTGTGGCCACTGGTGAGTTTTCCAAATTTGCTGGCATGTTGAGTGCAGCACTTTCACAGCATCCTCTTTTAGGATTTGAAATAGCTCAACTGGAATTCCATCACCTCTACTAGCTTTGTTTGTAGTGATGCTACCTAAGGCCCACCTGACTTCACATTCCAGGATGTGTGTCTCTAGGTGAGTGATCACAGCATTGTGATTATCTGGGTCATGAAGATCTTTTTTGTACAGTTCTTCTGTGTATTCTTGCCACCTCTTCTTAATATCTTCTGCTTCTGTTAGGTCCATACCATTTCTGACCTTTATTGAGCCCATCTATGCATGAAATATTCCCTTGATATCTCTAATTTTCTTGAAGAGATCTCTAGTCTTTCCCATTGTATTGTTTTCCTCTATTTCTTTGCATTGATCGCTGAGGAAGGCTTTCTTGTCTCTCCTTGCTATTCTTTGGAACTCTGCATTCAAATGGGTATATCTTTCCTTTTCTCCTTTGCTTTTCGCCTCTCTTCTTTTCACAGCTATTTGTAAGGCCGCCTCAGACAGCTATTTTGCTTTTTTGCATTTCTTTTTCTTGGGAATGTTCTTGATCCCTGTCTCCTGTACAGTGTCATGAACCTCCATCCATAGTTCATCAGGCACTCTATCTATCAGATCTAGGCCCTTAAATCTATTTCTCACTTGGACTGTATAATCATAAGGGATTTTATTTAGATCATACCTGAATGGTCTAGTGGTTTTCCCTACTTTCTTCAATTTAAGTCTGACTTTGGCAATAAGGAGTTCATGATCTGTTATTGCTTGGTTATGCTCAATTTATAAAATTCCATTGAGCTGTAGATTTTTTGTGCTCACTTTTCTGTATGTGTGATATTTTTAATACAGAAGGTTTTATTTTTTAATATAAATTTATTTATTTTAGTCGGAGGCTAATTACCTTACAATGTTGTATTGGTTTTGCCATACATCAACATGAATCTGCCACGGGTGTACACGTGTTCCCCATCCTGAACCCCCTCCCACCTCCCTCTCCGTACTGTCCCTCTTGGTCACCCCAGTGCACCAGCCCCGAGCATCCTGTATCATGCATCGAACCTGCACTGGTGATTCGTTTCACATATGATAATATATATGTTTCAGTGCCATTCTCCCAAATCATCCCACCCTTGCCCTCTCCCACAGAGTCCAAAAGACTGTTCTATACATCTGTGTCTCTTTTACTATCTCGCATACAAGGTTATCATTACTATCTTTCTAAATTCCATATATATGCATTAGTATACTGTATTGGTGTCTTTCTCTCTGGCTTACTTCACTCTGTATAATAGGCTCCAGTTTCATCCACCTCATTAGAATGGATTCAAATGTATTCTTTTTATTGGCCAAGTAATACTCCATTGTGTATATGTACCACAGCTTTCTTAT
The DNA here is from genome assembly GCF_023091745.1 of Budorcas taxicolor. NCBI lineage: Eukaryota > Metazoa > Chordata > Mammalia > Artiodactyla > Bovidae > Budorcas > Budorcas taxicolor. The sequence goes on along the minus strand of NC_068910.1, from coordinate 50,623,986 downwards.
CCATTCGTCTGCTGATGGACATCTAGGTTGCTTCCATGTCCTGGCTATTATAAACAGTGCTGCGATAGACACTGGGGTACACGTGTCTCTTTCAATTCTGGTTTCCTCGGTATATATGCCCAGCAGTGGGATTGCTGGGTTGTATGGCAGTTCTATTTCCAGTTTTTTAAGGAATCTCAACACTATTCTCCATAGTGGCTGTACTAGTTTGCATTCACACCAACAGTGTAAAAGGGTTCCCTTTTCTCCACACCCTCTCCAGCATTTATTGCTTGTAGACTTTGGATAGCAGCCATTCTGACTGGCATGAGATGGTACCTTACTGTGGTTTTGATTTGCATTTCTCTGATAATGAGTGATGTTGAGCATCTTTTCTTGTGTTTGTTAGCCATCTGTATGTCTTCTTTGGAGAAATGTCTGTTTAGTTCTTTGGCCCATTTTTTGATTGGGTCATTTATTTTTCTGGAATTGAGCTGCAGGAGTTGCTTGTATATCTTTGAGATTAGTTGTTTGTCAGTTGCTTCATTTGCTATTATTTTCTCCCATTCTGAAGGCTGTCTTTTCACCTTGCTTTTTTTCCAGTGGTCATCTATTGATGTGAGAGTTGGACTGTGAAGAAAGCTGAGCGCTGAAGAATTGATGCTTTTGAACTGTGGTGTTGGAGAAGACTCTTGAGAGTCCCTTGGACTGCAAGGAGATCCAACCAGTCCATTCTGAAGGAGATCAGCCCTGGGATTTCTTTGGAGGGAATGTTGCTGAGGCTGAAACTCCAGTACTTTGGCCACCTCATGTGAAGAGTTGACTCACTGGAAAAGACTCTGATGCTGGGAGGGATTGGGGGCAGGAGGAGAAGGGGACGACAGAGGATGAGATGGATGGATGGCATCACTGACTCAATGGACCTGAATCTGAGCGAATTCCAGGAGTTGATGATGGACAGGGAGGCCTGGTGTGCTTCGATTCATGGGGTCGCAAATAGTCGGACACAACTGAACTGATAGTTTCCTTTGTTGTGCAGAAGCTTTTAATTTTAATTAGGTCCCATTTGTTTATTTTTGCTTTTATTTCAAATATTCTGGGAGGTGGGTCAAAGAGGATCCTGCTGTGATTTATGTTGGAAAGTGTTTTGCCTATGTTCTCCTCTAGGAGTTTTATAGTTTCTGGTCTTACGTTTAGATCTTTAATCCATTTTGAGTTTATTTTTGTGTATGGTGTTAGAAAGTGTTCTAGTTTCATTCTTTTACAAGTGGTTGACCAGTTTTCCTGGCACCACTTGTTAAAGAGATTGTCTTTTCTCTACTGTATATTCTTGCCTCCATTGTCAAAGATAAGGTGCCCATAGGCATGTGGGTTTATCTCTAGGCTTTCTATTTTGTTCTGTTGATCTATATTTCTGTCTTTGTGCCAGTACCATACTGCCTTGATGACTGTGGCTTTGTAGTAGAGCCTGAAGTCAGGCAGGTTGATTCCTCCAGTTCCATTCTTCTTTCTCAAGATTGCTTTGGCTATTTGAGGTTTTTTGTATTTCCATACAAATTGTGAAATTATTTGTTCTAGCTCTGTGAAAAATACCATTGGTAGCTTGATAGGGATTGCATTGAATCTATAGATTACTTTGGAGAGTATACTCATTTTCACTATATTATTCTTCCAATCCATGAACACAGTATATTTCTCCATCTGTTAGAAAATCTCTTTGATTTCTTTCACCAGTGTTTTATAGTTTTCTATATATAGGTCTTTTGTTTCTTTAGGTAGATATATTCCTAAGTATTTTATTCTTTTCATTGCAATGGTGAATGGAATTGTTTCCTTAATTTCTCTTTCTGTTTTCTCATTATTAGTGTATAGAATGCAAGGGATTTCTGTGTGTTGATTTTATATCCTGCAACTTTACTATATTCATTGATTAGCTTTTAATTTTCTGGTGGAGTCTTCAGGGTTTTCTATTTAGAGGATCATGTCATCTGCAAACACTGAGAGTTTTACTTCTTCTTTTCCAGTTTGGATTCCTTTTATTTCTTTTTCTGCTCTGATAGCTGTGGCCAAAACTTCCAGAACTATGTTGAATAGTAGCGGTGAAAGTGGGCACCCTTGTCTTGTTCCTGACTTCAGGGGAAATGCTTTCAATTTTTCACCATTGAGGATAATGTTTGTTGTGGGTTTGTCATATATAGCTTTTATTATGTTGAGGTATATTCCTTCTATTCCTGCTTTCTGGAGAGTTTTTTATCATAAATGGGTGTTGAATTTTGTCAAAGGCTTTCTCTGCATCTATTGAGATAGTCATATGGCTTGTATTTTTCAATTTGTTAATGTGGTGAATTACATTGATTGATTTGTGGATATTGAAGAATCCTTGCATCCCTGGGATAAAGCCCACTTGGTCATGATGTATGATCTTTTTAATGTGTTGTTGGATTCTGATGGATAGAATTTCGTTGATTTTTGCATCTATGTTCATCAATGATATTGGCCTGTAGTTTTCTTTTTTTGTGGCCTCTGTCAGGTTTTGGTATTAGGGTGATGGTGGCTTCATATAATGAGTTTGGAAGTTTACCTTCCTCTGCAATTTTCTGGAAGAGTTTGAGTAGGATAGGTATTAGCTCTTCTCTAAATTTTTTGTAGAATTCAGCTGTGAAGCTGTCTGGACCTGGGCTTTTGTTTGCTGGAAGATTTCTGATTACAGTTTCAATTTCCGTGCTTGTGATGAGTCTGTTGAGATTTTCCATTTCTTCCTGGTTCAGTTTTGGAAAGTTGTACTTTTCTAAGAATTTGTCCATTTCTTCCATGTTGTCCATTTTATTGGCATATAATTGCTGATAGTAGTCTCTTATGATCCTTTGTATTTCTGTGTTGTGATCTCTCCATTTTCATTTCTAATTTTATTGATTTGATCTTTCTCCCTTTGTTTCTTGATGAGTCTGGCTAATGGTTTGTCAGTTTTATTTATCCTTTCAAAGAACCAGCTTTTGGCTTTGTTGATTTTTGCTATGGTCTCTTTTGTTTCTTTTGCATTTATTTCTGCCCTAATTTTAAAGATTTATTTCTTTCTACTAACCCTGGTGTTCTTCATTTCTTCCTTTTCTAGTTGCTTTATGTGAAGAGTTAGGTTATCTATTTGACTTTTTTCTTGTTTCTTGAGGTATGCCTGTATTGCAGTGAACCTTCTCCTTAGCACTGCTTGTGCAGTGTCCCACAGGTTTTGGGTTGTTGTGTTTTCATTTTCATTCGTTTCTATGCATATTTTGATTTCTTCTGTGATTTGTTGGTTATTCATCAGTGTGTTGTTCAGCCTCCATATGTTGGAATTTTTAATATTTTTCCTCCTGTAATTGAGATCTAATCTTACTGCATTGTGGTCAGAAAAGATGCTTGGAATGATTTCAATTTTTTTGAATTTACCAAGGCTAGATTTATGGCCCAGGATATGATCTATCCTGGAGAAGGTTCTGTGTGCACTTGAGAAAAACGTGAAATTCATTGTTTTGAATTTCAAAGGTGAACTGTCCTATAGATATCAATTAGGTCTAACTGGTGTATTGTATCACTTAAAGTTTGTGTTTCCTTGTTAATTTTCTGTTTAGTTGATCTATCCATAGGTGTGAGTGGGGTATTAAAGTCTCCCACTATTATTGTGTTATTGTTAATTTCCCCTTTCATACTTGTTAGCATTTGTCTCACATATTGTGGTGCTCCTATGTTGGGTGCATATATTGATAATTGTTAGATCTTCTTCTTGGATTGATCCTTTGATCGTTATGTAGTGTCCTTCGTTGTCTCTTTTCACAGCCTTTGTTTTAAAGTCTATTTTATCTGATATGAGTATTGCTACTTCTGCTTTCTTTTGGTCTCTATTTGCATGGGATATCTTTTTCCAGCCCTTCATTTTCAGTCTGTATGTGTCCCTTGTTTTGAGGTGGGTCTCTTGTAGACAACATATATAGGGGTCTTGTTTTTGTATCCATTCAGCCAGTCTTTGTCTTTTGGTTGGGGCATTCAACCCATTTATGTTTAAGGTAATTATTGATAAGTATGATCCCATTGCCATTTACTTTGTTGTTTTGGGTTCAAGTTTATGCTCCCTTTTTGTGTTTCCTGTCTAGAGAAGATCCTTTAGCATTTGTTGGAGAGCTGGTTTGGTGGTGCTGAATTCTCTCAGCTTTTGCTTGTCTGTAAAGCTTTTGATTTCTCCTTCATATTTGAATGAGATCCTTGCTGGTACAGTAACCTGGGCTGTAGGTTATTTTCTTTCATCACTTTAAGTATGTCCTGCCATTCCCTCCTGGCTGAAGAGTTTCTATTGAAAGATCAGCTGTTATCCTTATGGGAATCCCCTTGTGTGTTATTTGTTGTTTTTCCTTTGCTGCTTTTAATATTTGTTCTTTGTGTTTGATCTTTGTTAATTTGATTAATATGTGCCTTGGGTTTACCCTGTTTGGGACTCTCTGGGTTTCTTGGACGTGGGTGATTATTTCCTTCCCCATTTTAGGGAAGTTTTTGACTATTATCTCCTCAAGTATTTTCTCATGGTCTTTGTTTTTGCCTTCTTCTTCTGGGACTCCTATGACTCAAATGTTGGGGTGTTTGACATTGTCCCAGAGGTCTCTGAAGTTGTCCTCATTTCTTTTAATTCCTTTTTCTCTTCTCCTGTTTCATTTATTTCCACCATTCTATCTTCTACCTCACTTATCCTATCTTCTGCTTCTGTTATTCTACTATTTGTTCCCTCCAGAGTGTTTTTGATATCATTTATTGCATTATTCATTATATATTGACTCTTTTTTATTTCTTCTAGGTCTTTGTTAAACCTTTCTTGCATCTTCTCAATCCTTGTCTCCTGGCTATTTATCTGTGATTCCATTTTGTTTTCAAGATTTTGGATCATTTTCATGATCATTATTCAGAATTCTTTATCAGGTAGATTCTCTATCTCTTCCTCTTTTGTTTGGTTAGGTGGACATTTATCCTGTTCCTTTACCTGCTGGGTATTCCTCTGTCTCTTCATCTTGTTTATATTGCTGAGTTTGGGGTCAGTTCAGTTCAGTCACTCAGTTGTGTCCGACTCTTTGCGACCCCATGAATCGCAGCACACCAGGCCTCCCGGTCCATCACCAACTCCTGGAATTCGCTCAGATTCACGTCCATTGAGTCAGTGATGCCATCAGGCCATCTCATCCTCTGTCGTCCCCTTTTCCTCCTGCCCCCAATCCCTCCCAGCATCAGGGTCTTTTCCAATGAGTCAACTCTTCGCATGAGGTGGCCAAAGTACTGGAGCTTCAGCTTTAGCATCATTCCTTCCAAACAACACACAGGGCTGATCTCCTTCAGAATGGACTGGTTGGATCTCCTTGCAGTCCAAGGGACTCTCAAGAGTCTTCTCCAACAGCATAGTTCAAAAGCATCAATTCTTCGGCACTCAGCTTTCTTCACAGTTCAACTCTCACATCCATACATGACCACTGGAAAAACCATAGCCTTGACTAGACGGACCTTAGTCGGCAAAGTAATGTCTCTGCTTTTCAATATGCTATCTAGGTTGGTCATAACTTTTCTTCCAAGGAGTAAGCATCTTTTAATTTCATGGCTGCAATCACCATCTGCAGTGATTTTGGACCCAAAAAAATAAAGTCTGACACTGTTTCCAATGTTTCCCCATCTATTTGCCATGAAGTGATGGGACTGGATGCCATGATCTTCGTTTTCTGAATGTTGAGTTATAAGCCAACTTTTCACTCTCCTCTTTCACTTTCATCAAGAGGCTTTTTAGTTCCTCTTCACTTTCTGCCATAAGGGTGGTGACATCTGCATATCTGAGTTTGGGGTGGTCTTTCTGTATTCTGGCAGTTTGTGGAGTTCTCTTTATTATGGACTTTTCTCGCTGTGGGTGGGGTTGTACGGGTGGCTTGTCAAGGTTTCCTGGTTAGGGAAGTTTGTGTCAGTGTTCTGATGGGTAGAGCTGGATTTCTTCTCTCTGAAGTGCAATCAAGTGTCCAGTAATGAGTTATGAGGTGTCACTGGGCTTGTAGTGACTTTGGGCAGCCTGTATATTGAAGCTCAGGGCTATGTTCCTGTGTTGCTGGAGAATTTGTGTGGTATGTCTTGCTCTGGAGCTTGTTGGCCCTTGGGTGGTGCTTGGTTTCCATGTAGGTATGGAGGCGTTTGATGAGCTCCTGTCGATTAATATTTCCTGGAGTGAGGAGTTCTCTGGTCTTCTCAGGATTTGGACTTAAGCCTCCTGCTTCTGGTTTTCAGTCTTAATTTTACAGTAGCCTCAAGACTTTTCCATCTCCTTTCGAAGACAATGGGCTGCTTTTCTGGGTGCCTGATGTCCTCTGCCGGCATTCAGAAGTTGTTTTGTGGAATTTACTCAGCGTTCAAATGTTCTTTTGATGATTTTGTGGGGGAGAGAGCGGTCTCCCTGTCCTATTCCTCTGCCATCTTAGGACTGCCTCCAGAAGGTTTTAAATTATACAGATATGTTGTTGTTTCTGTTTGGTCTATAAGTCATGTCTGACACTTTGCGACTCCATGAACTGTAGCACACCAGGCTTCCCTTGAATTTGCTCTAACTCGTGTCTATTGAGTCAGAGATGCTATCCAACCATCTCATCCTGTCGCCCCCTGCACCTCTTGCCCTCAGTCTTTCCCAGCATCAGGGTCTTTTCCAATGAGTTGGCTCTTTGCATCATGTGGCCCAAGTATTGGAGCTTCAGCTTCAGCATCAGTCCTTCCAATGAATATTCAGGATCGAATTCCTTTAGGATTGACTGGTTTGATCTCCTTACTGTACAAAAGGGACTCTCAAGAGTCTTCACCAGCACCACCGTTCAAAGGCATCGATTCTATGGCACTTAGCCTTCTTAATGGGTCAGCTCTTACATCCATACATGACTACTGGAAAAACCATAGCTTTGATTAGACAGACCTTTGTCAGCAAAGTAATGTCTCTGCTTTTTAAATCACTGTCTAGGTTTTTCATAGCTTTTCTTCCAAAGGATAAGCGTCTTTTAATTTCATGGCTGCAATCACCATCTGCAGTGATTTTGGAGCCCAAAAAAATAAAATCTGACACTGTTTCCACTGTTTCCCCATCTATTTCCTGTAAGGCTCGGAGAACCGCACTCTGAAAAGGACACTCAGGGACAGCCTCTAGTGGACTGACTAAGTTTATTATCCAATTGTGTAGTTTTATAATTTTCAAGGAATAGAGCATAAGGCTGTCTTGCATGTAGCCATTCCAGATAAACATTAAAGCATTCAAGCATAAAATACAGTTCCCACCGCCCAAGCCATAACATAGCTTTGGCGAGGCTCTAAAGGGAGTCTTATCATGAAACAACAGTCCTTGCTCTCAGAAACAGGTGGTCAGAAGGAAGCCTTCGAGCGCCTCAAGGCTGGGCCTATTGACCCTTCGTCATCCATTCCCAGCCTTGGGCACTGAGTGAACGCTCATAACCCTTTGTTATGCTCGTCCCAGCTTCCAACCTTCGTCATGAGTGGAGCAAATACATTTTCAGTATTTGCTTAAAGCCTTCTAGCTCCTCCACAATTTCCCATGAAGTGATGGATCAGATGACATGAACTTAGTTTTTTGAATGTTGAGTTTTAGCCAGCTTTTTCACTCTGCTCTTTCACTTTCATCAAGAGGCTCTTTAGGTCCTATTCACTTTCTGCCATTAGAGCGGTATCTTCTGCATATATGAGGTTGTTGATATTTCTCCTGGCAATCTTGATTCTGGCTTGTGAGTCTTTCAGACCTGCATTTCCCATGATGTACTCTGCAAATAAGTTAAATAAGCAGGGTGACAATATACAGCATTGACCTACTTCTTTCCCAATTTTGAACCAGTCTCTTGCTCCACATCCAGTTCTAACTATTGCTTCTTGACCCACATACAGGTTTCTGAAAAGACAAGTAAGGTGTTCTGGTATTCCCATCTCTAAGAATATTCCATAGTTTATTGTGATCCACACAGTCAAAGGCTTTAGTGTAGTAAATGAAGCAGAAGTAGATGTTTTTTGGAATTCCCTTGTTTTTTCTATGATCCAGCAGATGTTGTCAGTTTAATCTCTGGTTCCTCTGCCTTTTCTAAATCCAGCTTGTACTTGTGGAATTTCTCAGTTGATGTACTGTTGAAGCCTAGCTTGAAGGATTTTGAGCATTACCTTGCTAGCATATGAAATGGGTGCAATTATGCAGTAGTTTGAATATTCTTTGGCATTGCCCTTCTTTGGAATTGGGATGAAAACTGACCTTTTCCAGTCCTGTGGCCACTGCTGAGTTTTCCAAATTTGCTGCCATATTGAGTGCAGTACTTTCACAGCATCATCTTTTAGGATTTGAAATAGTTCAGCTGAAATTCCATCACCTCCACTAGCTTTGTTCATAGCTATGCTTCCTAAGGCTCATTCGAGTTCATACTCCAGGATGTCTGGCTCTAGGTGAGTGACCACACCATCGTGGTTATCTGGGTCATTGAGAACTTTTTGATACAGTTCTTCTGTGTATTCTCACCACCTCTTAATATCTTCTGCTTCTGTAAGGTCCTTGCTGTTTTTGTCCTTTTTTGTGCCTGTCTTTGCATGAAATACTCCCTTGGTACCCAACTGAATGCAGAGTTCTGGATTCAGAGTTCTGAAAATAGTAATGAGAAATAAGAAAGCCTTCTTAAGTGAACAATGCAAAGAAATAGAGGAAAACAATAGAATGGGAAAGACTAGCAATCTCTTGAAGAAAATTGGAGATACCAAGGGAACATTTCATACACATACGAGAGAAGAGCAATAAAGGCAAAATATTAATCAAAGCTTGAACTGCCTTTAGCTCTTGATATGTCCCAAAAGAGGAGCAAAATGCATTTCCATACCAGCTGCTTCAAGAAGAAAAGCACAGATAATCCAAAGCCTTGCACTGATAGATTTTTGCCTCACAGTGTACATTAATGGATGTTATATATACAAAGGTAGAGTTCAAAGTTTAGGAAGGAACAGAAAGATAATTTGCCACGTATTACAAAATAAAGTGAGAGTAAGTTATATGAGAGATCCCAAGTGTTGGAAACCCTGATGTGTATAATTATTTATAATTACTTGTTTATATCCCTGTCCTTGCTTTGCTTCCTTGCTACACTGACTTTGGTCCTTACCATGTGGATATGAGGAGTCATGGCATCCACCATATTCAAGTATCAATAGAAAGTTTTGTTGTTGTTTAGTTCCTAAGTTGTGTCCAACTTTTTTGTGACCCCATGGACAATAGCCCTCCAGGCTCCTCTGTCCATGGAATTTCCCAGGCAAGAATACTGGAGTGGGTTGCCTTTTCCTTCTGCTGGGAATATTCAAACCCAGGTATCAAACCCACATCTCCTGCATTGTAGGCAAATTATTTACCACTGAGCCACCATGAAGGCTGAGAAACCCTAAACTCAGGCAGGTTCTCCTGAGAACAATGTTCTGTACATCGTAAGTGCTGTCTGCTACTGTGAAGCTAAATCTTGAGCCAGGGAAAGAAACATCTTATAAAGAAACATCTTGAGCCTGATATTTTGAGGTCCCCCAGAGAAGAATGTTGTTTAGGCTGCTTTCTTGATTTATTCTTTTTTATGGTGGCACAGTTTGCTGTTGGATACATATTTAAACCACATGAGTCTGTCTTGTCAGTTTAACCCTCATGGCAATATACCAATTATAGTGAGAAATTACTACCTTATACCTTGTGCCAGCACTAGGCTGTCTTTGATGAGCTCTTTGAATAGTAGAGGAGACAGGTGTTATGAACGGAAGGTTGGTGTGTCCCCAAAATTCATCTCATATCCTAACTACCAATGTGTTAGAATGAGGAGGTGGGGCTTTGGAGAGGTGCTTAGGTCAACAGGGCAGAGACCACATGAGTGGGATTAGTGTCCTTGTAAAACAGATGGCTGAGCCCTGCCTCACTCCTACTGTGTGAGGACAGCGAGAAGTAGGCAGCGGGCAGCTGGAGGGGGGCCCTCACCAGCACTCAGCCACCCCGGCCCACTGCTCTTGGACTTTCATTCTCCGGAAATGTGAGGTGAACTTCTGTTGTTATAACCACTTAGTCCACTGGACTTTGTTGCAGCGGCCCACACTAAGACAACATGGCAACAGGCAGCTTCAGCCTTGGGCTGTGACAGAAGTCAGCACAGCGGGACACCAGGGAGAAACAGATGCACTTAACCTTGAATCTTTTTACATTTTCAAAAATCATTTGTTCCCCTCATGGAGTCTTGTGATTAATGAAAATCTTGCTTAATTAACATTTATTTAATTGTATTTCTTTTCTTGGTTTGTAAACTCTCAGAAGGAAGGAATTTTGACTATTTACTTCTCTTTGAATACTGCTAAATTCTCTAGTATGGTACATCCATTTCAATAAGATACTGGTATAAAGTATTTTATAAAGAAAAGAAAGATGTGATAAATATAGAAGTTCTTTAAATACTCAGTTTATAAGGATGTGAATAATTTGCTCCCTTTCAAAATTTAATGCCTTTGGCACAAAGCAGACAAAAATAATGATCATTTTTATACATCTTTTATGTATACTACACAATCCTATAAAATTTTTTCCACATAATTCTACATTATGTCCTTCTCCAAGACTTGTTTAAAATATATAATTATTCCAAGTGTGAGCGCTCTTACTGTATGAAAAACTTTATAACTTCTGAGAAAAAGATTAAATATGAGTAGAGATCTTATTTTTCCCATTAGAGAAATGATACTCTGCATTTATCTAATATTGTAAATATGCCTTCCTCAAAAGTCCAGCAGTAAAATTTAATGTATTAAAAGGGCAGAAATAGACACAGACTCATATATATATAGCACTGAAAAGTTTAGTAATGTATTTAAATACATTTCTGGTAAGTCTTTTTTGGACTCTACCTGTGAGTTTTAATAACTCTTCTGCAAAATGTTGGGAACTGAGATCTCCATTTAGGTAGAACATTAAGAGCAAGATCTTCTACTTTTGAAAGAAGTCTAAGTAAAGATCTTGCTTTTCTGTGCATTACTATTGCACCTGCTCATCACCCGTGTCTTAAGAGCAGAATCCTTTGAGTAGCTTGCAATTGTGTACTAGTGTACACATCTAGTAGGGTGTACCCTAAACTCAGATCAACGGCACGCAAGTAAACTTGTGAGAAAATACATGAGCCTTCTGCAAATCTCTTAAAAGTTACAAGAGGACACTAAAATATTTCAAAAGTAGTAAATTCAAGCGTTAATATAAAAGCAGATTTCTTGTAAGTGAGATACTTTATGTCTCAATTTCTCAGTCAGTAAAATATAACCATAATGTGCTCAGTCATGTCCAACTCTTTGCAGCCCCATGGACTGTAGCCTACCAGGCTCCTTTTCCCATGGAATTTTCCATGGAGTGGTTGCCATGCCCTCCTCCAGGGGATCTTCCTGACTCAGGGATCGAACCCACATCTCTTGTGTTTCCTGCATTAGCAGGTGGATTCTTTACCACTAGCACCACCTGGGAAGCCCAAAACCATAATGACTGTTTTAACTCATCTTTTTGATGACATCAGAATAGTTTCCCCCAAAAATGAACCTTTGTTATCATTTGAAGTTATAATTATTAAACTATAAACATCTTTATTATCTTTGCTTTCTCATTTCCAACCACACCTCCTCTCCCCGCCAAAAAAGAAAAGGAAAAAAAAAAAGAAAATATCTTCACAGGAATAATATTCATTTTGAATAATGGCAGATCTGCTCCAGACATGAGTGGCTGTTTCTTTGCTTTTAAATACTCCTGTTTACAGTTTAAGTTCTCTACTTTTGTTGATTACATGAAACATGTAAATTTATGTTGATTTTTCCATTCACATTAAATGGAAATTTGCCAATTATTATTCTAACTCAGGTAAAATTCCTATTTCTGTCCCCTCTCTTTTTTAATCAGCTGTCTGTATTACAAATCTGGCCTCCTCTCTTTTCTCTCAATGAATCTTCTCCTGGTGGGGTTAATTCAGCATTTTTTAAAAACTGAATTCAACCAAAAAACTGTAGTTTGTTACCTTGATATCATGACTTCTTTAGAAACATAATTTCATTGACTTCAATAACCTAGTAAGACAAACCTAAGGTTAGCAAAATATTTCCTTGAAGATACCTTACTGTTTTAACAACCAAAAAAGAATCTTATTTTTTCTTGCTTATCACCTATTTTGAAATATTATGCAATCATATTAAGAGTACAATTTAAGCTTTAGAAAAAACATGGTGCACATACGCAGATGATTATTTTTCACCTTTTATGTGGCTGTAAAATTTGAAGAGTGAACATATAAGCATCAGCATATATCATGGAAAATATTAAGTTTCAGGTCTTGAGTATAAATATGATACATAGAGAAAGAAGTATACTGGAGTAGAAGTTTTCTAAGATTTAAAGCCATTTGGATAAATTTTTCTCTTACTTTGCGAACTTTCCTCATAAAAGCAAAATAATAGAATTTCACTTTGTGAAAAGATGGACCCATAATAGTCAAAATCGCCACGTCAATTTTCAGCTGCCAATCGAATTCAGTTATGTTATTTTTCTCTCTCAGAAAGAAGAATAGTAACTTTCCATAACTGTTTCATTTTATTCTCTTTCAGATGCACAGTTTCAATCAATATACTAAGCATCAATTACTATCATTTCATCTGATTCTTAAATTTTATTTTTAACAGTTGTTGAGGTCCTTTAATGGACTGAAACCTGGTGGTCCGGAGTCGACCGATAAGAAAGTAAAGGAGAGAAAAAGAGGCTGATATTCCTTGGTTTACACAGAAAGCCAATAAAGTCCCTGACATGGGGATTGCTCTGTTCACGGAGGCCTCAGGCGCCCTCTCGATGGGATGAAGGCACAGAGTGCCTTCTTGAGAGGGTCTTAGAAGCCTGGGCAGGAAAGTGAACTCAGAGAGCCTCTGCGCTCCAGGGGATCAGCCTGAAAAAGAGAGGGGGGCAGAGAGAGAGAAAGCAAGACATGGGGACCAAAGCTCTGATGGAACAGAGGTGTTTTAATCAACATGGTGTGGGCATATATACTGTAGTTATTCTCAGCAAAGATAACGATTAAAATTCCAGACTTACAAAACATAGGTGATCCATATTAGAGAGAGAGTTGTAAATAATCACTTTTACCATACGGTTCATAAAAAGGAAGAGGGTACTTATCACTGTATAGAAAAACTAATGAAGGAAATGCCTGGATTCCTCCGCCCCAGGAGAGGCTTGCTTCTCCTCTTAATTCCTGAATTAATAAGGAACAGAGAATTCCTGACAGATCCAAAACAGCACACAGGAAGCCTCCTGTTAAATGCTTCCTGACAAACAATAGGACTTTACACTTGTATAGAACTTTATAGATTTAGGTTCAATTTGATATCTAGTTATTTTATTTGAATCATGCAGCATCCTGATCATTAACTTGGTTACAACATTGTTAATCACATTTTGAAAATGAGATATCTTTAAATATGGACCTTGTTGGGTCTTGTAACACACATTCGAGAACTAAACTGAATGGAAGGGTCTGAAGTCTGTACTTGAGTTGAATAGAGATGGGGCCAATGCTAAAAACATACCTCTAGCTGTATAGGTAGAACAAGATAATCAGAAAACTAAGTGATAGGTAGCATGTGAGAAACCATGTAATTGGTAAACTCCATAGAGATCCAAGGTGTAACTCCACAACAAATAATCTAGCAGAGATAAAGAAGAAAATCTACCTATAAAGAGATAAACAAGTGTAAGAGATAAGCTTCCATCCAGAAATATAGGAGGACAGTGACACAGCCATGGAACCAGGAATTCTTACCCAAATTACTCCATTCCTGGAGACAAAACATACAAGAGGATCTATGATGCTATAAAAACAGATAACTCAGTCATGATGACTGGGTTCCTGCCGTGGAATATAAGGTCTCTCACTGGATTTACTGCAAGAGGTATTTGTTTGGTTTACCTGTCTTCAGGTATCTGTCCTTCAACTCCAACCTCTTTGTGGCAGAAAGAGGAATTCTGGTTATTGAAGACCCCCGAGATCTGGAATCAACATGTCTTTCTCATTATCTGCCATTAGTCAGTTCAGTTCAGTTCAGTCGCTCAGTCGTGTCAGACTCTTTGTGACCCCCATGAACCACAGCACACCAGACCTCCCTGTTCATCGCCAACCCCCGGAGTTCACTCAAACTCACGTCCATCGAGTCGTTGATGCCATCCAGCCATCTTATCCTCTGTCATCCCCTTCTCCTCCTGCCCCCAATCCCTCCAGCATCAGAGTCTTTTCCAATGAGTCAAATCTTCACATAAGGTGGCCAAAATATTGGAGTTTCAGCATCAGTCCTTCCAGTGAACATCCAGGACTGATCTCCTTTAGGATGGACTGGTTGGATCTCCTTGCAGTCCAAGGGACTCTCAAGAGTCTTCCCCAACACCACAGTTCAAAAGCATCAATTCTTCGGCGCTCAGCTTTCTTCACAGTCCAACTCTCATATCCGTACATGACCACTGGAAAAACCATAGCCTTGACTAGACAGACCTTTGTTGGCAAAGTAATATCTCTGCTTTTCAATATGCTATCTAGGTTGGTCATAACTTTCCTTCCAAGGAGTAAACGTCTTTTAATTTCATGGCTGCAATCACCATCTGCAGTGATTCTGGAGCCCAAGAAAATAAAGTCTGACACTGTTTCTACTGTTTCCCCATCTATTTGCCATGAAGTGATGGGACCAGATGCCATGATCTTAGTTTTCTGAATGTTGAGCTTTAAGCCAACTTTTTCACTCTCCTCTTCCACTTTCATCAAGAGGCTCTTTAGTTCCTCTTCACTTTCTGCCATAAGGGTGGTGCCATCTGCATATCTGAGGTTATTGATATTTCTCCTGGCAATCTTGATTCCAGCTTGTGCTTCTTCCAGTCCAGCGTTTCTCATGATGTATTCTGCATATAAGTTAAATAAGCAGGGTGACAATATACAGCCTTGACATACTCTTTTTCCTATTTGGAACCAGTCTGTTGTTCCATGTCCACTTCTAACTGTTGTTGCTTCCTGACCTGCATATAGGTTTCTCAAGAGGCAGGTCAGGTGGTCTCGTATTCCCATCTCTTTCAGAATTTTCCACAGTTTATTGTGATCCACACAGTCAAAGAATTTGGCATAGTCAATAAAGCAGAAATAGATGTTTTTCTGGAACCCTCTTGCTTTCTCGATGATCCAGCGGATGTTGGCAATTTCATCTCTGGTTCCTCTGCCTTTTCTAAAACCAGCTTGAACATCTGGAAGTTCACAGTTCACGTATTGCTGAAGCCTGGCTTGGAGAATTTTGAGCATTACTTTACTAGCGTGTGAATGAGTGTAATTGTGTGGTAGTTTGAGCATTCTTTGGCATTGCCTTTTTTTGGGATTGGAATGAAAACTGACCTTTGCCAGTCCTGTGGCCACTGCTGAGTTTTCCAAATTTTAGACTGTTCAAATAAAGTTGCAGTAATAATTTACTTATCAGTCTCGTATTTGAAGATGGAAAATAATATAATGTTCACTAAAAGTATAAGAACAATAACAACCAAACATTATTATTAAGCATTTCATATATGTCAGGCACTGTAAAAACTATTTCATAAACCTCAAAACTGTACTGAACTAGTGTTGTCAAACCTAATTTACAGATGAAGAAACTGAAACACAATGAGGTTAATACACCACATATACGTACATCTACATACACACTTATAAGTGGCCCAGCAGATATTCAAACAAAGCTCTCAGGCTCTAAAGTAAAGTGATTTTATAGCAATTGCTTTTCTTTCTCTCTTTCTTTTTAACGCTCTCCGTTTGGGTGACAAATGATTTACATAAAATAAGGCAGCAGGAGGAGGCAGAATGGCTATGACTGCCTACTACAAAGGGATTCACAGCAGGTCTCTCCACATAGGATTTCATGGAAAACTAGCTTGAGATGACATGGGAAAGGAGGCTGCAGTAAAAGTGGATGATCTGTAGGGTCTGCACTTGAAGGGAAAGTGACAGTTTATTTGGATCTTCCCAGTTCTTTCAGACCATGTGACACACAGCCAGCACCACCCAAAGCAGCCCCCCCCCCCCCATACACTTTTCCTTTGCAGTCGCCTTTTCCCAACTTCTCTGGACACCTCGATTTTCCTCTGATGATCTTACATCTGACTATTTCTTATCTCCCCATTTTTGGCCTTGCCTCACCTTTTGAACCAGAACATTGGCATAATTTTTAAACTGTTCTTATTATCTTACTATGCTTCAGATTCCTCTTCTAGCTTTGGCACTTAGCATGGGGTAAATGCCCCACCAGTCCTTACACAGCATCTGGGACCTGCAGCCTCAGCTTAGCTCCTTATTGGGAAAGAAGGATGTCTTGTTGGGTTGCATAAGATCCAGGTTTGATGGGGAAAATAGATCTGATATCACACCTTTCTTCTTAGGATACCATCTGATTCCTAAGAACATTTTTATTGAAATTAGAGCACCATACCGTTGACTAGTCAATGGATGAAACCTATCCAAATGTTCTTAAAGATTTTACCTGTGCATCTAAGAATGGAATTTCTCTTTCTCATTTTCAGAAGGATCACTCAAATGTGTACTTCTGGCCTGGAAACGTGACTCCACGTGTGACTCTACAGGTGATCAATTGGTGGTGAAGATGGTCACGTGGACTGTCAAACTGAGAGTCACAATATTTTGCACCACCTGTTATCACTCTTTGAGAAGAGGAAATAGGCTATGAGAGAGATTTAGGTACTGTTTCTTCTAAGCCTTCAACATTTTGCTAGAGTGGCAGCTATGACCAGCAGATAGTAACAACAAAGGTCTCATTTTTCTGCCCTTCCTGTTACCTTCTGTGTATTCAGACTTGAGCAAATAAAATTATTTGGGATGATAAGAACCAGTTTTCTCAGTAGTAACTGGGACACATTGGAACATATCCCGTGATGGTCTTGATTGGGATTGACATAATCAGCATGAACAAAAGGCTTATAATTGACATAGGTATCTACTAGCTCTTTTGCTGGGTGGATATAGAAGTGATGTTACACTAATAGCATTGTCTATACCTAGTCCCAGGGCTCCATGGATAAAAGGCTGTTTCTAGGGGTGGGGCAGAGAGAGTAAAAGACGAGCCTGAAATAGATTGTTGAGCCAATACCTGCTAAAAAAAGTTCATGGAAACATCAAAAAGTCATAGAAATCTAGAGTGAAGGGCCTCCCACTAGCTAAGACTGAATATGAATATCAAAATATATGAAGATAGCAATGGATTATAGCCTATTGAATAGGATAAAAATAGATAGATATGAAAGAACAATTCTTGTCAGTAGACTGCTAACTATTAAAAATGGATGTATTAATGCAGTTAAAAATCATAGATGGGTTGTAAATCTAGTAGCTGAAACATTTAATGACAAAGTATTTACATGCTGTCAAAGACAGAGTAACTCCCCATGCAATAATGACAAAGGCGGAAATAGTAACTTTGCAGTGGAGAAACTTAACATGTATGATTGTAAACAAAAATCACTGTTAGTATGACCAATGTCAGGATAAACAACATCATGTTTCCTACATGATGCACTGAGAAGTGACATATAGAATTAACACATAGACACCGGCAGATCACTTCTGGGATATTCCTGCCCAAAAGACAGAACCTGAACTCATTCACAAGGGAACACCAAACCAACTCAAACTAATGGGCAGCCAAGGCCTCAAGGTCTAGAAGGACAAAGAAGGCTGAGGAACTGTTTTGGGTTAAGGGAGATGAAAGAGATTTGAGTCCTATATGAAATGTGTGATCCTAAATTGGGTCCCAGTCCAGGAAAAAAAAAAGCTATAAAAGATGTTGATCTACTTAAATAAAATTTGATTATAGATTAGGGATTAGATACTAGTATTGTTTCAATATTAAATTTCCTGATTTTGACCTTTCAACTATACATAAGAGAATATATGTAAGTTAGGGTTAAGGAACATACACTGAAATATTCAGGAGTAAAGAGGGGCCATTTTTACAACTGGACCTCAAATGTTACAGAAAACTGAGGAGAGAGGGAAAGTGGAAGAAAGCTGTGTATAGGGTGTACACAATTTCCTTAAACTACCTTGCAATTTTTCTGAGTTTGAAATTGCATTACAAATAAACAAGTAAAATATTTCCACCACTTGAAAGGGGATTGTTCCCTGTGAAAGAAGAAAAAAAGTAAATGGCTTCAAAAATGGAAAGAACTTGGTAATAGAAAAGCAAAGTAGAAACTAACATTTTTTTTATTACTGAAATAACGTAACCTTTTGTGGCGTAGCTATGACCAAAAAGGTTATTTAAACTTCTACTAAAGGTAGGGAGCATGTCTGGAACTTCTAAACCCAGTCTTCAAATTCATATCTTCATAGGAAAACTGTAAATCCGTTAAAAGCAGCAGTATTTTCAGGCTAGTGAGAATTTCTAGGGCTCAGTATTTTCACTGAGATAAACACTAGATAAAACCCAAGTAGCCTGTGGCAGTAATAATTGAGGAAGCCTTATCTTTGCCTGTGTTGATGGGTGCACTCATTTAGCATAGTTGATGGGCAGGAGTTAGTCCTGAAGTAGGTCAGCAAGAGAGGCCCTGCAGTGGGAAGGATGGTCATTAGGCTCCTTCCACAAATAAAGTTCTGCTTCCAAAATTCTTCTCTTCATTCCTTGGAGTCTTTAACATTTTGTAATAATTTGCTTTCTTTTCTTGGTAAGTGAAAGGGAGCTAAGATTATTAAGCATGCTTCTTTTAGGCACTGATTCACTTAATCCCTGTAAGAATGCTGGGAGCCAGTTATTGGCACCCAGTTTTATAGATAAAGAAAGCAAGTTTCCAAGTGTCTTTCCAGTAATCACACATAAAATAAATGACAACCTATCTAAATCAAAATTCCTGCTCTTTCCACCACATTGCCCTGCCTCTGTATAAAGACATGCTCCTTCTGGAGAGTGAATCAAGTTAAGTCAGCCTCAGGAGCACCTTCTTTATTAGGAAGAGGGAATTATAGGGTGATGAGAAGGTGCTGGCCATGTGTGCACTGGAAGGGCTAGAAGTGGTAATTGGAGAGAACCAAAGATATAAATAAAAGTTCTGTTTTTGTTTCATCAGCCATATCAGTTTTCTTGCCACCCACTTAAAATTTCTTAATCACCCAGTTGCTCATTCCTTTTGTTTTTATGCTTTGAAATGCCATCATGGATCTGAGAAGTGGGATGAAAAATCTTTGTTCCTAGTAAATATACATTTGGAAACTACCCAGCTGGGAAGTAATCCCATGAAAGCAGTTACTGGAGCTCTGCTTAGTCGCTCAGTCATGTCCGACTCTTTGCGACCCCATGACTATGGCCCACCAGGCTCCTCTGTCCATGGGGATTCTTTAGGTAAGAATACTGGAGTGGGTTGCCATGCCCTCCTCTAGGGGATCTTCCCAATCCAAGGATCGAACCCAGGTCTCCTGTATTGCAGCAGATTCTTTACCATCTGAGCCACCTGGAAAGCTCAGTTATTAGGGCTGCTGCTGCCACTAAGTCGCTTCAGTCGTGTCTGACTCTGTGTGACCCCATAGACGGCAGCCCGTGAGGCTCCCCCGTCCCTGGGATTCTCTAGGCAAGAACACTGGAGTGGGTTGCCATTTCCTTCTTCAATGCATGAAAGTTAAAAGTGAAAGTGAAGTCGCTCAGTCATATCCGACTCTTAGCGACCCCATGGACTGCAGCCTACCAGGCTCCTCCATGCATGGGATTTTCCAGGCAGGAGTACTGGAGTGGGGTGCCATTGCCTTCTCCGAGTTATTAGGGCAACCCACAGCAGATGGGCTAAAGGAGATGTTAGTTCCAAGTTCTCTGGGTTTGATTTTGAATTTAAGAAATAGAGACTATCTCTCTACATACCCCATACCCATAATACCCCTCAATGCACGCACACACACAAGAGTGAAAATAACATACAGAAACTAATAGAATACAAACTCTAGAGTTTGATAGAAATAAATACAACTCTTGGCTTTTACTCATAATGATTGTGACCCTGAGGAAATGACAGGAATTTCAGATGAGTCAAGAAGTGAGAAATTGTCTTCAGAAGGATGACAGGTGAGGCTTCTCTTCTGTCAAATGGGAATGAAATACCATTCTTGATATATCAAGCATTGTTATGATATTAAAATCAAACATTGGATATTAAAGTGCTTGGCATACTATTACAGCCCATTCAAATATCAAGGGTGGTTTTCTAAGCAATATTTTCTCCAGTGTCAGTGAACCACTTGATGTTGAGTAAGGGTCAACCTCTATAAGATGTAAAATAATTCACAGTGGCTCTCTATAATAACTCTCGCATTAGACTAATCCTCACAGGCAAGAACCATATCTGGCATATCATATGCACTCAACAAATAATAAATGTCTGGAGACATAAGTAGAAGTGGAGACCAAAAGATTTTACCATACTGTATTGGTTTCTCAAAGTTATCTTTAAAACACCCACCCCTAACACAGTTCCTGACAAACAACTATGATCCTTAATTTTATGTGTTAATTTGGCTCATCATGGTGCTCAGATATTTGGCCAGACATTATTCTGAGTGTTTCTATGAAAGATATTTGGGGGAAAGATTAACAGTTAAATCAGCAGACATTAAGTAAAGCAGATTTCTCTCCATAATGTGGTGGGACCTCATCCAATAGATTGAAGGGCTTAAGAACAAAGCTTGACCTCCTTATGCAAGAAGGAATTCTGCCAGCAGACCGCCTTTGGACTCAAACTGCAACTCTTCCCTGGGCCTCCAGCCTGCTGGTCTACCCTGCAGATTTTTGAATTTACCAATCCCAGAAGCCAATTCATTAAAATAAATCTCTCTCTTTATAAATATATATCCTATTGATTCTTTTTCTCTGGAGAGCCCTAATACAGCCATCAATGTCAATATATCAAGTTTTTAATCTCAAAACAAATCATTAAGCATCAAAGTATTCTACTCTAAAAGAATCTTTTTTTGTTTTCCAAATAAAAGTGACTTCAAGAGTGTTTCTGTATTGTTATCCATTTCTAACCAAATTGTTATTGACTCTCTTTATTTAATTGCTTACTAGTAAAAAGGAAGGAAGAAAAACTCTGCATAGAGCAAGTGGGAGCACCCCCAAATTTAGCAATGATGAGAGTCTAAAATACAGATAACAAATTCAAAAATTACAAAAAATCAATAGAATTTTGTAGCACATCCTTACACTGTAAAGACCATTTCTCGTTGAATAGAGTAGCCATAAAGAAACATTTTCTCTGTAAAAATACTGGACTTAGAAAAATCAGTTGAAGTTGCATTCATTTAATTCTACATCTAATGTAGAAAAATGGCAGTGAAATTCTGAAAGAAATTGTTGTACCTAAAAGTGTCTATGAATAAAATAGGTGAGGAGAAGGAGAAAAATTTAACACCAAGAATAATTTTCACCTTTCCTTCTTTGAAAACCATACCTGAAATGTCATGTGTTGTCATGGAAACAGTAAAATAAGGAATGTGTTTGTGAATGCTTGAAGTTAGGTACAAGCAGGTCAAATACAGACTGCATTGTCTCTTACAGAATAGAAAAAGACTGATAATGATAATGTAACTATCCTTCTATTGATTCCAAATCTTAGTTTGTGTTCTGTGTGTGTACAGCTTCCTAAAGTTACTTCCTTTTCTTTCCTAGAATTTACAGGAAGAACCTTGCCCAGGCCTTATTTGTAATGCCACTGGGTTAAAATCTAAAGTCTAGATTTCAAAGCTGAAGGTCAATTAAAAGAATTATTTATATTCAATAATTCTGAAAAAAAAAGAGTGAATCAATTAATTTCATTTTACAGTTTAGAAAACAGAAAAGTGAGGAGTTAAGTATGTTGCCCAAGGTCACAGAGCAACAAAATGGAAGAACCAGGCAGGACTCAAACTCAGGAGAATGCAAGGGCCTTTCCAAATTCATGCACCCATACTCACAACACAAGTGAAGTTGTGATATAAAGACCAGTTGTTAGGGTAAGACATTTTCCTGAGTTTGAGTCCTGGTTCTTCCATTTAGTTACTTTGTGACCTTGGACAACATACTTAATACTTAACTCCTCACTTTTCTGTTTTCTAAACTGTAAAATGCAGAGTACATCATGAGAAACACTGGGCTGGAAGAAGCACAAGCTGGAATCAAGATTGCCGGGAGAAATATCAATAACCTCAGATATGCAGATGATACCACCCTTATGGCAGAAAGTGAAGAGGAACTAAAAAGCCTCTTGATGAAAGTGAAAGAGGAGAGTGAAAAAGTTGGCTTAAAACTCAACATTCAGAAAACAAAGATCATGGCATCTGGTCCCATCACTTCATGGGAAATAGATGGGGAAACAGTGGAAACAGGGTCAGACTTTATTTTGGGGGGCTTCAGAATCACTGCAGATGGTGATTGCAGCCATGAAATTAAAAGACGCATACTCCTTGGAAGGAAAGTTGTGACCAACCTGAATAGCATATTGAAAAGCAGAGACATTACTTTGCCAACAAAGGTCCGTCTAGTCAAGGCTATGGTTTTACCAGTGGTCATGTACGGATGTGAGAGTTGAACTGTGAAGAAAGCTGAGTGCCAAAGAATTGATGGTTTTGAACTGTGGTGTTGGAGAAGACTTGAGAGTCCCTTAGACTGCAAGGAGATCCAACCAGTCCATTCTGCAAGGAGATCAGCCCTGGGATTTCTTTGGAGGGAATGATTCTGAAGCTGAAGCTCCAGTACTTTGGCCACCTCATGAGAAGAGTTGACTCATTGGAGAAGACTCTGATGCTGGGAGGGATTGAGGGCAGGAGGAGAAGGGGACGACAGAGGATGAGATGGCTGGATGGCATCACTGACTCCATGGATGTGAGTCTGTGTGAACTCCGGGGGTTGGTGATGGACAGGGAGGCCTGGAGTGCTGCGATTCATGGGGTCGCAAAGAGTCTGACATGACTGAGCGACTGAACTGAACTGAAACTGTAAAACAAAGTTAATTAACTCTTTTTTTTTAGAATTATTCAATATATATATTAAAGAGTATAAATACCCAAAGCACAAATATTATTCTTTATTTCCTCCTTCTAGTTATTCATATTATTGAATAGGACCAGAACTTGGGTAACAGAAACTGACCTATAGTCTTCAGATCGTTTCTATTGCTTTTGAGCCTGTGCTTGTGTGCATTCTCACCCTTCTTAGCCATGAACAGTGATTCCCATAAGTGGTTTCTGACATTCAAGGATCTCTACATGTTACCTGAATGCTGCTACCTAATGCAATCTTCAATTGCATGCTACCAATCAACATAGAGCCACGAAGCATTAAAGCTGGAAGAGACTTGAGTACCCCTATTTCATGGATGGGACATAGACTCAAGGAGCAGAGTGTTCAGTTGAAGATCCCACTGTGAGTGAGGGTCAAAGCCCAATTTCCCAACTTCCTAACTCAGAGCTCCAGACTTTCATGTTACAAATACTGGCCTAAGAAGAGTCAGAATGTACTGCCCCTTCCATGTATGCATGCATGCTTAGTTGCTTCAGTCATGTACAACTCTTTGAAACCCAATGGACTGTAGCCTGCCAGGCTCCTCTGTCCATGGGATTCTCCAGGCAAGAATACTGGAGTGGGTTGCCGTGCCTTCCTGCAGGGGATCTTCCCTACCCAGGGATCAAACCCACCTTTCCTTCGTCTCCTGCATTTCAGGTGGATTCTTTACCCACTGAGTCACCTGTAAAACCCTGCCCCTTCCATACACTACGCTAATTTCTGTTCCTCTTTGCCTTGGAGAAAATAGCTTTCTTCAAACTTACATATTAATGTGAGTATTTTATCCTAAGGAGTATAGGAGCAGGGATAATCTAAAGGAATCAGTTTCTAGTTCTGCACTATCTGTATCTTCTTTTAACTAAAACTGATCTTCCTGAGGACCTACCTTTCTTCCACTTTATAAAAGAAATTTGTACCCTTCATTCTTCCCACCATGTACTGTGATGTCTTATCCCAGATTGAAAAACTTCCAAGCTAAGCAGAAGCTTCCTGTAGTTATTCATCAGGTCACCCCAAACCCTTTCTTGGTCTTAAGCCTATTTATAGTGGTAGAGAAGAATCGAGTTTAAAAGGGAGAATAGGTAATGCTCAGATGTTCTTTAGAGAGAAGGAAGAAGCTTCCACTCCCCTGTTTCCAGGGCTAACAGCTTTCCTCCTTTCTGTCTAGGATCCCTGCTTTTCAGCTCACCCTTTCCTGCTTTTGTCGTAGCATTGCAGCAAACACTTCCATAACACTCTAGGCTTCACTGTTATTTCACATCCTTTGTCAGCAGATGCTTAAGAGTAAATGTCCCAGGGTCAGGCTCTCCATCTTCAACACAAACAATTTGTGGTCTTTTCTACCTTCTCCACCCCTCAACCCTGGAATCCTGCTGCCTCTGCATTTTTTGTCATAGCCAGAACTCAAACTGTGGGAGTGATGGATAGAGTAAAAAAATATATATATATATGTTACAGGGAACCAGTGGGGGAAAGACATGATCATTCTGATCTTGGGGAGTCAAAAAACCTGTCATTAATTAGACTTTTGGATCTTGAAGAGAAAAACTTAGAGGATATTCTTCCCATAGGCAGTCTTTTAACTCTTGAGAGTGTTTCTTTGAAGGCCAGCTTTTGGTCAATATCTAGAGGGTAACTACACTGTCTGCACCATCAGCAGCTTTTCCTCCTGAAGTTCAGCAGTGTTCTACTTCAGTGTTACCAGCCACTAACAACTCAGGGAGAAAAATCGCAGCCACACAGAAAACCTGCACATTTAACAAGCTTATAAGCAAAAACTGTCCTAACTATGAACTTCCTGAAGTGAAAACAGATGGCCGGGATAGGAAGGGACTCAGAAGTTTGAGGCTAGGAGATTCTGGTTCAAGATGGTGAAGTAGGTGTCTCCTCAACTCACCTCCTCACACAACACACTGAATCTACAGCTGTGTATGGAACAGTTTTCCTCTGAAAGAAATATGAAAAGTAGCTGAGTGATTTCCTATATGTCAGGTAAGCAAAAGAAACCCACACTGAAACCAGTCAGGCTGAGACATCATCTCACCATAAACCCTATCCCCAGTGCAGCAGCTTGTAATTGGGAGGGAACTCATAACTCTGAGCTTCTCCCTGAAAAGGAAAGGTTTTGAACCCCATATCTGGCACCCCAACTTTTGAGACCTGCATCTTAAAGACAGGACCCCAAAATATCTAGCTTTGAAAGTCAATAGTGCTTGCATCCACGAGACTTACAAGGCTATAGAGAACTGAGAAAGGTTCTTTTTTTTAAATTGATGTATAGTTGATTTACAGTGTTGTGCTAATTTCTTCTGTATAGCAGAGTGATTCAGTTATATATACACATGTATGTAAGTATATATATATTTCATATTCTTTTCTGTTATGGTTTGTCACAGTATACTGAATATAATTCCCTGTGCTATGCGTTGTTTATCCATCCTATATATGCTAGTTTGCCTGTGCTAATCTCAGACTCCCAACCCTCCTCCCATACTTCTCCACCCCCTTGAGAGCCCTAAGTATCTTCTCTATGTCTGTGAATCTGTTTTTGTTTTATAGATGTATTGCTTTGTATTGTATTTTAGATTCCACATATGAGTGATTATTTTGTTCAGTCACTAAGTCATGTCTGACTGTTTGTGACCCCATGAACTGCAGCACACCAGGCCTCCCTGCCCTTCACTATCTCCCAGAGGTTGCTCAAACTCATGTCCATTGAGTCAGTGATGCCATCCAACCATCTCATCTTCAGTGGCCCGCTTCTCCTCTTGCCCTCGATCTTTCCTGACATCAAGGTCTTGATTGAACCTGGGTCTCCTGCATTACAAGCAGATTCTTTACCATCCGATCCACCAGGGAAGCCCATATGAGTGATACCATCTGATATTTGTCTCTGACTTACTTCACTTAATATGATGCTCTCTAGATCCATCCATGTTGCTGCAAATGGCATTATTTGATTCACTTTTATGGCAGAGTAATAGTCCATTGTATATACCACATCATCCCTATCCATTCCTCTGTTGACTGACATCTAGGTCGCTTCTGTGTCTTGGCTATTGTAAATAGTGCTACCGTGAACACTGGGGTAGATGTATCTTTTTGAGGACATTCCTGGTGGTTCAGACGGTAAAGCATTATGGTTTTCTCCAGATGTATGCCCAGGAATGGGATTGCTGGATCATATGACAACTCTATTTTTATTTTTTTGAGGAACCACCATATTATCTTCCATAGTAGCTGCACCAATTTACATTCCCACAAAGAGTGTAGGAGGGTTCTTTTTTCTTCAGACCCTCTCTAAAATTTGTCATTTGTAGACTTTTTAGTGATAACCATTCTGACTGGTTTGAGGTGTTTTGATTTGCCTTTCTCTAATAATGAGCGATGTTGAGCATCTTTTCATGTGCCTATTGGCCATCCGTATATCTTCTTTGGAGAAATGTCTATTTAGGTCTTCTGTTCATTTTTTGATTGGGTTGTTCGTTTTTGGTTTTGTTTGAGTTATATGAGCTGTTAGTATATTTTGGAAATTAAACCCTATTGGTCACATCATTTTCAAATATTTTTTCCTATTCCATAGGTGGTCTTTTTGTTTGGTTTATGGTTTTCTTTGCTGTGCAAAAAGCTTATAAGCTTGATTAGGTCCCATTTGTGAGAAATTAAAGAGCTCATACAGACTTACCTGCCTATACACAGGGCCATGCACAGAGGCAAACACTTGAAATATGCCCTTCTTTCTATAAAAGAGGATTATTTGTTTAGCTTAGAAATTTTGGCCTGGGCAGGTGAGGGTGGGGGCGGGCAGGCATCTAATTTAAACACACATCTAGGGCTGACTGAAAAACTGAAGACCATGGAGCCACTGCCTGCCATCTTTAAACTCTCCTGCTTAAAGGAGCTTGGGCATGTGTGCACCCCTGTTTTTTCTGCTGCCGCTCAGGGTGCCTCCCTTGATCACCTAACTCTGGTGAGACCTAGTCTAAGATGAGTCTTAGACTTAGTCTGAGTCTAGTCACAGTCTAAGTCTAGGACTAGGCTAGGCCAAAATCTAGTCTAGAATGATATGAGCGTTACGC
Organism: Budorcas taxicolor; assembly: GCF_023091745.1. Taxonomy (NCBI): domain Eukaryota; kingdom Metazoa; phylum Chordata; class Mammalia; order Artiodactyla; family Bovidae; genus Budorcas; species Budorcas taxicolor. The sequence continues at coordinate 50,596,774 of NC_068910.1, read as the reverse complement.
TGTTCATGACAACATTTAATAGTTGCAACCTATGCATAGGTAATGAGTAATAAGTAACGAACCCAATATAAAGTCTTTGTAGTATGTCATGTATGTGTGCAAAGTAAACTGTATGTGCCCATCACTAAAGGAGGCCCCACCATTCTTGGTGTGTTTTATTATTGCCATCCACAAGTGCTCTGTTGAAATTATTGCTGTATTTGGCCATCTTGGCTGTAGGAGTCCTAACGGGACACTGAAGTCAAAACGTCTGGTGCCCAGAGTGAGCAGACAAGGAATGAAATACAGTCTTTTTAAAATTATACTTTGGTGAGACTTCCCTGGTGGTCCAGTGGCTAAGACTCTGCACTCCCAATGCAGGAGTGCTGGGTTCAATCACTGGTCAGAGAACTAGATCCCACATGTCACAACTAAAGATTCAGCATGCTGCAACTAAGATCCCACATGCTGCAGCTAAGACCTGCTGCAGCCAAATAAATAAACATTTTAAAAACTTGAGTAGAAAATAAAATTATGTTTTGGTGAATTCCAGGTAACATCACTAAAAACTTAAGGTGCTTTTTTTCTTTCTACTTGGTTATTTTGCTCAGTCTAGATTGTAAAGCTGCATTTCATTCCCATAGCATTGCCTTACTGAAGCCCCTGGCACCAGTGGTGGCTCCACTGATGCTCTGTATTCATTTCAGACCTGGCAGGAAATTTCCTTCATGACATCTCCTAGTATTTACTGCCCATTTCCCTTTTTCACCTTCCTGTCTTTCCTATGCCTAAATACCATTCTGTATCATCATGTGGTACCTTTTTCCCTTTATCTCATGCTTATCCATATTGAAATTTCACTTTTTGCTCTTGAACCTGGTATCACAATTATCTAGGATTGTTTTAATCTTGAAAATTTTTAAAAATATATTAGAGATAAAATAATAATTCCCAGGTTGAATATTACTCTGATAGATCCTAATTCCTTGAAATCTGTTTTGATGTTCAGCCTTACTAAGAAATATCTCTCCAACCATAAAACCACTGAGCTATTTTTCAACATAATTTTAAATGTTACCAGTGTCTTTTACTCTATAATAAAAGGGTAAAACACGTTGAGGGAAGAGTAATATTAGAATTCATATACATTGAAGGATAATCAATATGACATTAAGTATAAGTCATTGAGATCAGAGTCATTCCTGTTCTTTTGGGAATGGTAGGTAAATATAAATACAGAACATCTCAGAGAGGTTAAAAGATCCTAACAGATGACTATGTAGATGTTGAAGTTGGTTTTACTAACATCATGATTTGCTTTCTCTTTAAATTTTCATTAAACTAGTACAGGCAGACGTTCTTAATGAGGTTTTTTGTACCGTAGAATATTTTTTTACTTTATTTAAGCCTGTGTTTAGTTCATTTAAGCCGTTTCTCAGAATAATTTTTTTAATTACTTACTTACTTTATTTTTGACTGTCCTGGGTCTTCCTAGCTGCACGCAGTCTTTCTCTCATTGTGTGCAGTGGGTGCTACGCTCTAGTCGCAGTGCATGGGCTTCTTGTTGCGGTGGCTTCTCTTCTTTTGGAGCACAGGCTCTAGGGCACACAGGCTCAGTAGTTGCATCTCATGGTCCCTAGAGGGCAGGCTAAGTAGTTGTGGTGCACGGACTTAGTTGCCTTTCTGCATGCGGAATTTTCCCGGACTAGGAATCAAACTCGTGTCCCCTTCATTGGCAGACAGTTTCTAGACTACCAGACAAGTCCTCAAAATAAATTTTTTAAATACTTAGAACAAAATGCATAGAATTACCAAGGAAAGAATTACTGAAATTGTGATATAGTTGCCATTTATTGATGTATTAAATAAGACCTAATTGAAGATCTAATAAATAACATGCTTAGGAATGGTGTTGAGCATAAAAAATACTTTGAAATAAGTTTAACAGATGAATATATATTTTCATTACAGAAACTCTTTGTTCCGAAAGATTCTTTAAGTATCTGTCTATTCCACACAGATACTTCAACATTTTTGTGTATTTGTTGAATGAATAAATGAGTGAATGAATAGGGTAGATTTAAGGGTATATTTGAACCTTATCGTGGTATGGGTAATGTTGTACCTAACAGTTCTCATAAGAACCACCAGATGGCAGATATTTAGTCTAAAAATGGCTATTTAACTATGAGGAAAACTCCAAAGATGAAATGCATAATAGTTTTTGTTTTCTTGATCCTTACTGCCTGAGTTTATTAAATTCAAAGGGATTTTGTGAGTAAAAAAACTAGAGGATATTTTTAAGTCCTTTTGGCCTAGAAAAATAACTGTTTATTGAATTGGTTTATAAAATTGAATTGGAAAGAGACAGTAAACAATACTCTTCTCTCAGAAAGGAAAAATAATAATAGAAAGAGGATTTTCCAGGCTAAGTCATCCCTTTTTAGGGATTTCTATTCCTCAATCTCCAAATCAGTAAAAGAATGATTACAATCATGGAAGTCATTATATTTTACATATTATTGAAAGAAATAAAATGCGTAAGAATCACACAGCACAATAGTTGCCTTTCTATTTTTGCCACGTGGAAATTAAACCTCAGTCACCATAAAACAAGTCCCACAGTCATAGCAAAAAGGAGGTATCTGATATCATAGCATCCCAACCACATATTGGATGAATCCATATGCCCTCAATACAATTGGTTGCATTTAATTCTGGGTGTGATGCCTTAAATAAAACACTGAGAAAGAGAGAGACAGGTCACCCAGAGGAGATTATCCAGACTAGAAACTAGGTCATATAGGGAACAGCTTCCGGAAGTGAAGGAGATCAGTTGAGACGTGTGACGTAGGCGCCACTGAGGGCTCTCGTGGGGAAGTCACACAAGCTACTTTTGCTCAGAATCAGGACAGTTGGGTTACAGAGAGTTGGAATTCTGCTTTTAAAAGGGAAGGATTTTTTCAAAATTGAGGCAGACCACCTAGGGGATCTCCGAGGTTTCCTCAGTGGACTATTCCAGTAGAGGCTCAGGTGTAATTCAGTATATGAAAATCCACATAGTCTACCTTCAGAGACAACATTGTCAGAAAGAAGAAGAAACACGTGAAAGTCCACTGCACAGGGCCTGGGTCATAGTACATGGTCAATAAATAGTACTTTTCTGTCTATACATTTCCTTTTAGTTACTACCTTAAGTTTCTCATATAACCTCTTTTTGCTTGAAAAATAAGTCTTAGTTTATCCATATAGCTGTTTATATAAGCTTATAATATTTATTTGTTTATTGACTGTGCTGAGTCTCTGTTTTGCGGGCTTTCCTCCAGTTGTGCTGAGCGGGGGCTGCTCTCTTGCCATGGAGCACACAGGCTCTAGCGCATGTGGGATCAGTAGTTGTGATTCCTGGGCTCTAAAGCACTGGCTCAGTAGTTGTGGCACACAGGAGTAGTTGCTGCATGGTATGTGGGATCCTCCCAAACTGGGATCAAACCCATGTCTCCTACATTGGCAGGCAGATTCTTCAGCACTGAGCCACCAGGGAAGTCCTATACATGCGTATAATAAAGATTATAGTACTTAATATTCACATATTACCTTTTAGTCTAACACACTTGTGTATATTTCATCCATTTATTTTATATAGTGACCAGAACATAATTCTTGACACAAAATAAATACTCACCATGACTTTGTGAGTCGTCAGTGATTATCCCCATTTTATACAAACTGAGTCTTAGTGTGTGAGTCTCTATAGTTTCTAAGTTGCAGAAATAGGAATTAAATTTATAAATTTAATTTATTAATTCTTTTTCCCCCCATGTTCCTTTTCACAATGCTGTATTAGCATATGTAAAAAAATAACTATTCACAAACACAAAAAAACTCCCAACAGTACACATGTGTGTGCCTATATGTATATATATAGAGAGAAAGATCCAGGAAAATCCAATATACTGGGAAGCAGTCCCAATTTAACATAAATTAAATTGATCTGCCAGAGGTAATATGTGGGTATCCCTTGGGTTTGGACTAAAAAAGTTCCCGATGATGAGTTTTGCTATTCATCAGAGAAGACCAATTTAGTTTCATAGCATAGATTTCCATTGCTCCTGCCAAATATATTCACATTACATATGGGTTTACTTAAGTGATGATTCACAACATGCCTATGTGTATGTATGTGTGTATACATATACATTTCCTATACATACATGTGCATACTCCGATGTTTCCCAGTTAATAAGCAACTGGGCAATGGTGATCTATCTCCATGCTGGCTAGGGCTGTCATGATAGATGGCAGAAACTCTTCAGATAATATACAGAGCAGCATTAAAGTCAAAGACTAGGGTAAGGTTAATTAACACTGTTCTTGGAATTGTCAAGCGACCAGCAAGAACAGCATTAAATTGGGGTCACTGGGAGTTCCCCCTGCACTCACCGTGCTGAGTAGCCTATTATGTTGTTCATAGTAATCTGTGCCAGCCTGTAATGGCTTGTATATTTATAGGCTATCCAATGACTTTTACAAAGTTTTAGTTCAAGCACAGCCTTTCCTCTGTTTGGTGAATTTACTTGAAGCTTTTGTTACAAGTCAGACATTATGCAGAAACGTTATGTGTTATGCAATTTGCATGTATCATTTCATTTAATAACTCAATAAATATTTAATTATAAACTCCATTTTATAGGTTTGTAAACTGAGTCCCAGAGAGGATTAAAAAACTGGCAGTGGACCACTCTTTGAACCAGGCACTCTGCCTGCTGAATCATCTAACCTTGCACACTTAGACTGAGCACCATGGAGAGATAATCAGAGTAAGTAGTGTTCAGGGGAGGCCCGTGTCCTGGAAGCCTGGGTCGGGCAGACCAGCCCTAAGAGCAGTAAATAGGCTTCACACATAGGATGGCTACGGGGAAGCACTGCAGGTGGGAAGCGGCACAGTTAGAGCCCAGAGGAACGCTGGGGATCAGGGTTACTATCTGAGCCACCACGATGACAGGGAGAGAGTTACAGAAAGATATCAAGAAACACAGACTGGAGCAAGATAAGGCCCCCGAGCTGCAGACAGACTCCCAGAAGAGAACACCTGAGGTACACGAAAGCCTGGTCCTCCCCTGGCTACGAGGGCTCCCCTGTCCTGCTGCAGGCACACAGCTCACTTGAGCTAGTCTATCTCCCCAAACGACAGGATTGCCCATAGACAAAGGTAAATAAACAGCAGTGGTTCTAGTTTAGCACGTAGAATTTCAGGAAAATCTCCAGTGCAAGTGTAAGATTCCATTACCAGTGAAGAAGCTGTGTTCACCGTTTCATCCTTTCTCCCTTCTTCCCCCCTCCTTCCTCCCCTTCCCCCACTGTCCCCACTCCCTCCTCACACATATATAACAGTCCCCGGTGGTGCTGTCATATGAGACTGGGCCACCCCTCATCCAGCACACAGGAGATGAACGCCTCTGACAGTAAGGTAGTCTGCTGAGGGAATGCCACAGTGACACAAGGCCAAAATGAAGATGCTGACCCAGCCAGGAAAGCTCTAAGGTCACATATAAAAAAAGTTGCCTGCCACCTATGATTTTTAAAGAATACAGGGAGCATGCTCAGACCCTGGAGGTGACCTTGTAGTCTGTTCTTATTAACAGGCCAGTTGAGAATTCCAGGAGTCTCCAATGTCAAACAGCCATCTTCTGAGGAAAGATACCCTCTAGTGGCCATCGAGCCACTTTCTATTGGCAAAAAAGTTAGTATGCATTTATGCATTCCATTTTACTTTTAATATTCAGGGTCTTAAAGGAATGGCGGCAGCTAAATATGAAATGCACATGAGAAAGGACAGTTATTTGGAAAGTCATTGGTGCAAACTCTTGTTGTTGCAATACTCCATACCCAGTGGTACACAGGTACTCCAGTCAGATAACTGCTTTGGGGAAATACCAGTTAAGGGTGAGCAAAAACACAGCAGAGCACTGAGCTCAAGGCTGCATAGTGCCAAGTACAATTTTCTTCACCCACATTGAGCTGGGGACCTGGGACCCAGGAGAACTCTATCACTGATTTTCTTTCTGTCCAGCATTCATTCACCATATATGAGCAAGTCACTCCTTTGTGTCAGTCACTTATGCAGAAATTAAAGTTTAGTGGAATGAAACTGACAGGACCAGGAGAATTGCCTTTGTAGATCTTATATTCTAGTGGAGAGAAAGACAATATACATTGAATAAGGAATATTTTCATTTTAGATGGTGGTAGATTCCACCATCAGGAAAATTCAAGCAGGTACTATTTGACTAGGAGGAGGCACTGCTTTAGATATTGTGATGGATGGAAATATCCAAGAGAAATTATAGCTCAGATGATATGTGGGCTCAGTAAACAATGTGAAATACTTAACCATGTAAAGATCTGGACAGTGGGAACACACTTAAGTATGCTAATGTATTCCGAAAGCAGCAGTAGGGACAGTGTAGGGAGAGTGTGTCAGGAGAGGAGCATGGCAAAAGAGAATTCATGAAGCTAGATTATGGAGAGCCTCCTAGACCCTGTCATTGAGTTTTGAGTCAACTTCTGAGCAGGTTATGGAGCAGCTGGAAGAGTTTAAGCAGAGGAGTGATATTTGAATTCTCCTGTAAAGAATCTGCCTGCAATGCAGGAGACCTGGGTTTGATCCCTGGGTCCAAAGATCCCCTGGAGAAGGGAATAGCAACCCCCTTCAGTATTCTTGCCTAGAAAATCCCATGGACAGAGGAGCCTGGCAGGCTAGTCTATGAGGTTGCAAAGAGTCAGACCTGACTGAGCGACTAAGCACACACACACACACACAAACACACACACACACACACACGAAAACTTTACCCTGGGCCATGTGGAAAATGGATGGTGGGGAGGAAAGTGAAGCAGAAAATCCCCTGAAGAGGTTCTTCTTGGAGAGCCCAAGTGATCAGCAGGCAACATTAAATTCAGATCACTGGGAGTTTCTGATGAAGTCAGCTTTCTGAATAACCCATTATAATATTCATGTTTTGCCGGGGTCCAGCCCCGGTGGATCCAGGGAATTTGAAGGGTGGACGTTGTTGGCGTGAGAAAAACTTATTTATTGATTGATATAAGATTAGATTAAGAAACAATAGTGTAGTAGGAAAATTAAGTGGAGGAAGAGGGCTGAATAGCTTGGATTACGTGGAAGACCAATAAAATTCCAGACAAGGAATTTGCACCATCTATGTTGGGCCACCGGCACTCGCTTGAATATCTAAGGGTGCCTCACCTTAGGCTCCCTTTCTCGAGAGTCTTAACAGCCAGGGCAAGTAAGTAGACTTGGCGAGTCTCCGCGCCCCAGGTGGAAATTCAGCCTGAAATTAGAGTAAAGAGCAGAGGGAGGGAAAGGGAGAAAAGGAGAGAGAGACACAGGGGAAACCAGTCCAGCAACTAGCTCCATCCTCTGTTGTTCAGAAGGCCTTTTATACTTTTGATAAAACATGGAGATCAATGGGTAACACAAAGTTATGCAGCGTTAGTGAAAGGTCGGGCAAGGTCGGGCATGTTGAGGCATGCCCGGACATGTTGAGGCTTGCCGGGGCGTGTTGAGGCATGCCCCAGAAAAGTGCCGCAGACAAGTCCCGGAGGCGGGCCGACAACCAAGCCGTCCAATCAGGTGCCGACACAGAGCCCTTGGACACCAATCACCGCTGAGCCCGTGCTTTCTTCCTTATATGGGAGCCCGACCCTGGCTATAAAACCCTTCCCCACCCTTCATACCTCGCAGACTCCCTTCGCTTCCTTGCACACCCACCCCCGGGAGTTCTGCCCGAGAGCAACTGCCCATTAAAGGCCCTGATCAACGGTCCATAGGGGTGGCCCTTTCTTCCTGCGGCGTTTCTCACAGTTAGCAGTCCAGACTCTTATCAAAACCAGGCTTTTCTCTCTGCATACCTAATTGTATACACAAGTCTTAGGTAATTTACATCATCTTCCAGCCAAACGGGCCAATTAACACTTTACAGCCTTTTTTCTGATAAGGGTTTGTCAACCAGAAGACTTATTTGTGTTGATCTTCCCAAGGTCTAGTGCCACTCTCAGAAAGCACTAAATAAAGTTACATTCTTACATAGCAAAGATACAGCAACTTATAACAAGTAGAGGGAGTACAGTGATTTACAACAAAAGAGAAGCAAGTAACTCAAAAGTCTAGTGTTGCTAACATCAAAACTACTATGTATCTTTTTCTACATCCTGCTTACATTGAGTAACATCCTTCCAGGTGCCTAAAAGATAAAGAATATGGAGGTCTGGCAGCAATCCTTGAGTCAACAGTGAAAACCCGTCACCAATATGATTTTTAACTCTTTAGAAAAGGCTCTGTATCTTTAAGATGCTTTCAAGCTTTGTGCCTCTCGCAGTTGAGGGGCTGTAAGCAATTCACAGGCTGTAAGAAGTCTGGGGAACCTGTTAGGCAAGCTAGAGAGCTATCAGAGGGGGTTTAACTGAAACATCCCTTTCAAATGCAGAAGGCTAAAGCCCAGATTTGACTTTTTCCAGAGAATATCAGAAGAGTGGAAAAGCAGGCAGATTCTTACTTTGGGGGGAGGGTGGATGCTCAGGAAATTCCAGGGGAAAAACCTGAGGTCTGATTAGCCTTGCCATCAGAGCTCTTGCCGCATGACCTTGTCATGGGTGGAATTCCTCACGCTGTCTCCCAGCATCGTTTTGTTTTGTTTTTATAAATCCCAGATATGTAAGGACTTATGTATCTTCAGGGTATTCTGAGAAAGTTTACTGAGTCAAACATTGTTCTTGCTTTTGCTGTTACTGTTGTTAAGCTTTTGCACTAGTTTTCCTTTTCTTGACAGACAGGTTTTCAGGTGACAGAAAACTGGAAGACAAGCCTTTAACCTCCAGTTCAACTACCATTCGCCAGGGGACCTTGAGCATTATCTCCAAGCCACTTTGGGTCATAGTCTCTTTATCCAAGAATGAATGGGGTCAGGATAGGTTCATCTGGCTCTGAAATTATATCATTGTTCAGATCATAGAAGTAATTAGAGTGTGGCCTCAATTAGCTTTGTCATTTATTATTCAGAAAGAAAAGGTAATTGACCATGAGCCCAGTGACCTAAATATTGCTAATGCATTTGAGCTGGCCTCAAATGATAGTTTCATTTCCTTTATTGCACTTATCATTCTCTGAAACTATCTAGCTTATTTGTTTTTGACTCCTCCATTATAATGTCTGTTTCATGACAGGAAAGACCTTGTCCATTTTGTTTTTCAAGCCAGCCTCTAAAAGAGTACTTAGAATATAGTAGATGTCCAATATATACTTGTTGAATGAATGAATGATTTGCTACCGTGATGGGAATTTCTATGTACTAGTAGGTATAGCAATTCAACAGACTGATATAAAACCAAGTTTTGTTTATGGCAAAGTTATGTTGTAGATGAGTACTTTTCACAGTTTTCAAAGTCATAGAATCCTTTGTTTAATTAAAATCTTGGAAAAACAAAGTATGAAAGCATATGAAAACCTGGCTCTGATTAAAGGCTGGATGGAGAGCCCAGAGTTTTTCCCAAATGCCTTTTTTTCTCAGTTCCTTCACAAGCAACTACCAAGTGCAGTTGCACAAGCAACTACCATATGCAGTTTGAAAACTGTAGGAGCCCTTGACTACCAAGATCTTTACAATTTCATAGAAGCTGGAGTGTATTAAACCTCTGTTGCTTGTTAGCCCGGTCCCATGCCTACCACCCCATTCAACAGCCAAGTCTATGCCCATCATCTCCAGGGAAAGGAATTTGCATCCTTTCATATTTAAATACCTATACTAGAAAATACTGCATTTATATGACCAAAATCTGTCTCAACTCTCAGGCGTCTAGACAATCAGTTGGTTCTGTTTTCCTCAGAACAAAATTTTCACAATTGGAAGGAAACTTTCTCTCATTCTGCCCTCCATCTTAAACATTCTCCACTTCTTTTTGTTTAATACTGATATGCCATACTCATGGTCTCCCCAACTTGAACAATCAAAAGTTTTCATCTCTTGTTCAGCCACAGTTTGACAACATGCTATGGAAAAATTGGTGCCCTGATTAAAACCCAGATATTCTGGTAAATCCTAAAGGAGATCAGCCCTGGGTGTTCATTGTAAGGACTGATATTCAAGCTGAAATTCCAATACTTTGGCCACCTAATGCGAAGAGCTGACTCATTTGAAAAGACCCTAATATTGGGAAAGATTGAGGGCAGGAGGAGAAGGGGACGACAGAGGATGAGATGGCTGGATGGCATCACCGATTCAATGGACATGGGTTTGGGTAGACTCCAGGAGTTGGTGATGGATAGGGAGGCCTGGTGTGCTACGGTTCATGGGGTTAGCAAAGAGTTAGACGCGACTGAGCAACTGAACTGAAATGAACTGATCCTGGTAAAAGCTGTTCAGTCAGAGTGGACAAGACCATCTTCTCCATTTTTTTCTGTCCACAGAAATTTTATTAATACAGAATAGTCTCCACTGACTATGGGGAACATCATACTGGGATTTGCCCACAAGCTTTCTTCATTCCTATTTCCGCTATTGCTCTGGGATTCCTTTCTCTCCAGCATAAACTGCAGTGTCCAGGAAATTACTCCACATTTTGTTCCCTTCAACACAACACAGTATTTTAAGAAATTTACTGTAGTCATTACTGTGCAGAAAAGGAAATATAAATGCAACAAACCATAAGGAAATAACAGAGATTGCAGAAAATCTCAGAAGGTCCTTAAGAAGCTGTCTCTGGACTAGGATGAAGTATGGATGCCCCCATCCTTCTCAGAGTATCTCCTAATTTCCTGGTATGTCTAGATGGCCTGGGGATTATCGTGGTTTTGTTGTTGTTCAGTCGCTCAGTAGTGTCTGACTCTTTGCGACCCCATGGACTGCAGCACACCAGGTTTCCCTGTCCTTCACTATCTCCTGGAGCTGCCCTGAGAATAAATCTTTCAAAAGAGGATAGGCTTCAGAGGTATATGGACAGGGGTTTAAATGCTGCCTCTATAACAGAATCAGCTAGAAATTCTGGCAAATAACTTCTCACCAGGGCATCATTTCCTCACTTACGAAATGAAAATACCAAGTCATATAGTGATTGTGGAGAATGACTTCCATAATGAAAGGTAAAATCATTTACTCATGTCCAACTCTTTGTGACCCCACGAACTACAGTCCATGGAATTCTCCAGGCCAGAATACTGGAGTGGGTAGCCTATCCCTTCACCAGGGGATCTTCTCAACCCAGGGATCAAACCCCGGTCTCCTACATTGCAGGTGGATTCTTTAGCAGCTGAGCCACCAGAGAAGCCCAAAGATGTGCTTCCCTGACCAGGAATCAAACCCGGGCTGCAGTGGAGAGAACACTGAATCGTAACCACTAGACTGCAAGGGAACTTGACTTCCATAATGGCTTAGTATAAATTAAGCAGAAGTGTGTTTCTCTTTAAATCATTTTCTGGGTATTACCTCCGTCATTGTAGTCCAGGGATGAAAACTTCTTTCATGGAACTGTACAAAAAAGAAGCCAAGATGTGGGGAATGGTAACATAGACTTTAAATGGACAGAGAGACTCAGTCTATGAAGCCTTGATTAATGGCAAAGCTTTACTCAAATAAACATCTCAGGTAGGTCTTATTACCAAGGTGTACTTTCTTTCTAAGTTTGCTGCACCAAGAGTCCTTGTTGCTCCAGATTCTACCAAGACAACACCAAATTGTTATGGAAATTAGGCCAAAGACCTGGTTATTTTGAATTTTTTTTCATTTACTCAAGTTCTGCATGTAAAAAAAGGAGGGGGGGGGGCGGGAGCCAACAGCTAGAAGCCATTCTGACTTTTTCTCCTGAGCTTCTAATGTATCAGAATTATCTTTTTCCTTGTGTAAATGACTACAACCCAAAATCCACCCCCATCCATCTCCCTAGGAATTTGGGCAGGGGAGCATGGTAGTCTAATGTTATATGGCTGATATTGGAAAAGAGATTCAAGTGTACATTTTGAAAACAGGAGGAGTTACAGTAGTAAGGTAACTCATACACCTGGAAGGAGATTCAGAGAAACATTTGAAAAGAAAAGGGGTCATAGAACTGAACCTTAAAGACTGTGTTGCTTAGTTGAGATTTTTAACTTCTAGAAGTAACATAAATTCCTGTTGATAGTGAAATGCTGATATCATCATCACTTGTCATAATTCTCTCCTTTTTCTCATGTGCTAAGCTGTCTTTTCCCATCTGGCAAACTGTGATTCACATGCCCACAATGAGCTCAGTTGCCTCGTTTTCTGTGAGTCCACTGGAGGCATTCACTGTCTTCCCTCAACTCCTAAATACGAGACTTAGGCCTCAACTGGGTCTCTTCTGCCATATTTAGAATCTGTAATGCTCTGTCTCTCTGATCACTAGGCTATTATGTCATAAAAGCAAGAATCACATCCCATACATCTTGATTCTTCCAAATACTACCACTGCCTTAGAATATAGTAAATGTTCAGTAAAATTTGGGGTTTGGTGGGAAAGGGGGTATAGGATGGAAAAAGTAAATGTGTTTCCATCTGAATTCCTTCACATTTCTCTTTTTCCAGTGTTGGTTTCTAACTTTGATCTTCCTCAAGGTAATTTTACATAGGAAATTTTTTCTGAACCCCAAGAATTCCTGTTTGTTTGTTGTTGTTGTTGTTTTTCTATTCACTCTAATACTGGAGCTTTCCATATATCTTTCCAGATGTTATCATCTACCTGCTCTTTGGAATTACATTGCTTCCAAATTCCAGATATACATAACATACCTTAAACCCAGTTGTGATAAATCAGTAGCAAATGTCTACAGTGAATTTCTAAAGCCTATGCAATGATTTTCTATTCCAGAAATTCTCTTGCACATTTTGCTGTATTTCCCTTGTATGGCCTTTTGTGACCACCAAGAGGACACTTCATAAGTATATTGTTCTTGGCCTAGATTTATCAAACTAATTTAGCAGCATTCTCCTGTGCCCATCTATAAGAAGGTCAAGTGAAGGAACTCTATCTACACCCCATTTCATGTCCAGTTTGCTCAGTTTTGAACATAGTGGTTTATGCCTGGTGGACCTGCAAGAGACAGAATTTCCACAATTGAACCAGCAAATTCTGCCTTTCTCTTGACCTCTTTGTCTAGCTTCATGTAAATCTTCTAAAATAAAGCCTCCACTCCTTAGCCCAGCTCAAATTTTCTAGCATGATACTTTGTAATTTTGAACCAGGCCACTTAGATTCTAGCCTGAATTGTTTCCATAAATCCTTTTACATAATTTTGACTCATCTATAATTAATCATCATAATAAAATTGCTAAATTCCATTTATTTCTAATACCATAAATCTTTCATACTGGTAATTTGTGGAATGCCAGGACTAACAGAATGGCCTCATTAGCACAGTCCAGAGACCTAGAGCGTGACCTTGCTTGAATACTGTTAGTCCTCCTTATCTTGTTTTCAGTAAATCCAATAGATTAGGAAGGCTGTTCTTCACACACAAGTCTTACCTTTATGGGTCTTTTCCTGAGAGCCATATTGAAGTAGGGAGTGTCTCTCCTAATATGCCTTCTAGTATTTCTCACTTTTTTTTAAATTATATAATTTATTGAAGTATAATTACTTACAATGTTTCAGGTACACAGAAAGGTGATTCAGTTATACAAATATACATGTATTTTTTTGAAATTATTCTCCATCATAGGTTATTACAAGATATTGACTATAGTTTCCTATGCTATCCAGTAAACCTTTGTTACTTTGTTGCATATCGCTTTTTTAATTAGAAATCTAGTATTCTATTCATACTAAGTCAAACAAGTGGTCAAAATGTCATAATTATTTTAGTTAGGTAAAAATTCATAAGTTCTCTAACATATGTATGTTATACATGTTTATGTATATATATATGTACACAAAAGCTTCTACTACACTTGAAAAGGCTTGAAAAAGAACATCAAAAAAAAGAAACGGAGAAATTGGAGAGCATAAACTAAATGAAATGGGAACACTGAATATGAAATAGAAAAAGTGAAACAAACTAGGTAAAAGATCATCATATAGTACAGTTGTTTTTAAACATGACTACTCATTAGAAACATATCTGGAGCTCTGGCAAAAAATGCAATACCTGAGCATTTGTGTTTTTCAAAAACTTTCAAGATAATTCTGATAGGCATCTGGATTTTAAAAAGTAACTACAGGTTTTCTATTAGATCCTAGTTTTGGTGATACAGGGTTCTATAATTTTTTTGTTGACCAATAATTATAGAGTGGTATTAAGTGGGTAATAGTTACACAATCCCAGTAGTAAAAGGTGTTTATCAGTTTTCACAATCAATAGCCAGACAAAAAAGATAGTTACAATTGCAAGCCATAATGGGAACATGATTAACTTAACAATATAAAATAATTACATACAATTTAGCAGGTAGCAGGGGTCAAGCAGAGTGATGTGGTAAGTGGAAGGGCATACATGCACATGTTCTCATCCACCCAGCCAAGACCAAGACCAAGTGAGGACTTCCCTTTGGTTGGTGCATTTAATCCATTTACATTTAAGGTAGTTATCGATATGTATGATCGTATTACCATTTTCTTAATTTGGGGGGTGGGTATTTTCTGTAGGTCTTTTCCTTATCTTGTGTTTGAGCCTTGAGAAGTTCCTTTAGCATTTGTTGTAAAGCTGGTTTGGTGGTGCTGAAATCTCTTAACTTTTGCTTGTCTGGAAAGCTTTTGATTTCTCCATCAAATCTGAAGGAGAGTCTTACTGGGTAGAGTATTCTTGGTTGTAGATTCTTCCCTTTCATCACTTGAACTATATCATGCCATTCCCTCTGGCTTGCAGAGTTTCTGTTAAGAAATCAGCTGTTAGCCTGATGGGTTTTCCCTTGTATGCTATTTGTGTTATTTTTCCCATGTTGCTTTTAATATTTTATCTCTGTCTTTAATTTTTGTCAGTTTGATTACTGTGTGTCTCGGTGTGTTCCTCCTTGGGTTTATCCTTCCTGGGATTTGCTCTGCTTCCTGGACTTGGTTGACTATTTCCTTTCCCATGTTCAGGAAGTTTTCAGCTATTATATTTTCAAATATTTTCTCAGGTCCTTTCTCTCTCTCTCTTCTCCTTCTGGGACCGCTATAATATGAATGTCGGTGCTTTTAATGTCCCAAAGGTCTCTTAGGCTGTCTTGATTTCTTTTCATTCTTTTTGCTATATTCTGTTCTGCAGCAGTGATTGCCACCATTCTGTCCTCCACGTCATTTATCTGTTCTTCTGCCTCAGTTATTCTGCTGTTGATTCCTTCTAGTGTATGGTTCATCTGTCTCTTTGTTGTTTAGATCTTCTAAGTCTTCGGTAAACATTTCTTGCGTCTTCTCAATGTTTGTCTCCTTTCTTTTCCCAAGATCCTGAATCAACTTCACTATTATTGTTCTGAATTCTTCTTCTGAAACACAGCCCACCTCAACATCATTTAGTTGTTTTTCTGAGATTTTATCTTGTCCCTTCATCTGGGACATAACTTTCTGCGTTTTCATTGTGGTTAACTTTGTGTAATACGGTTTTTGTTTTAGCTGCTGTGAGACTGTGCTTCTTTGTGCTTCTTTTGTCTGCCCTCTGATGGATGAGACTAAGAGGCTTATGTAAGCTTCCTTATGGGAGGGACTGGCAGTGGAAAAAAACTGGGTCTTGCTTGGGCAGGGCCTTGCTCTGTAAAGCTTTAATCCAATTATCTGCTGATGGGTGGGGTTGCACTCCCTCTCTGGTGGGGTTGCACTCCCTCTCTGGTAGTTGTTTGGCCTGAGGTGAACCAGCCCTGGGTCTAGGGCTCTCAGTTCAGTTCAGTCACTCACTCAGTTGTGTCTGATTCTTTGAGACCCCATGGACTGCAGCATGCCAGGCCTCCCTGTCCATCAGCAACTCCCAGAGCTTTCTCCAACTCATGTCTCTTGAGTCGGTGATGCCATCCAACTGTCTCATCCTCTGTCATCCCCTTCTCCTTCTGCCTCCAATCTTTCCCAGCATAAGGGGCTTTTCCAATGAGTCAAGTTCTTTGCATCAGGTAGCCAAAGTATTGGA
This sequence comes from Budorcas taxicolor, assembly GCF_023091745.1. NCBI lineage: Eukaryota > Metazoa > Chordata > Mammalia > Artiodactyla > Bovidae > Budorcas > Budorcas taxicolor. Next base: position 50,580,681 of record NC_068910.1, on the reverse strand, counting down.
GTTTCAGCTTCAACATCAGTCCTTCCAGTGAATATTCAGGACTGATTTCCTTTAGGATGGACTGGTTGGATCTCCTTGCAGCCCAAGAGACTCTCAAGAGTCTTTTCCAACACCACAGTTCAAAAGCATTAATTCTTTGGTGCTCAGCTTTCTTTATAGTCCAACTCTCACATCCATACATGACTCCTGGAAAAACCAAAGCTTTGACTAGATGGACCTTTGTTGACAAAGTAATGTCTCTGCTTTTTAATATGCTGTCTAGGTTAGTCATAACTTTTCAAGGAGCAAGCGTCTTTTAATTTCATGCCTGCAGTCACCATTTGCAGTGATTTTGGAGGCCCCAAAAGTAAAGTCCTTAACTGTTTCTACTGTTTCCCCATTTATTTCCCATGAAGTGATGAGACCAGATGCCGTGATCTTAGTTTTCTGAATGTTGAGTTCTAAGCCAATTTTTTCACTCTCCTTGTTCACTCTCATCAAGAGGCTCTTTGATTCTTCTTCACTTTCTGCCATAAAGGTGGTGTCATCTGCATATCTGAAGTTATTGACATTTCTCCCATCAATCTTGATTCTAGCTTGTGCTTCATCCAGCCCAACATTTCTCATGATGTACTCTGCAGAGAAGTTAAATAAGGAGGGTGACAATATACATCCTTGACGTACTCCTTTCCCGATTTGGAACCAGTCTGTAGTCCCATGTCCAGTTCTAACTGTTGCTTCCTGATCTGCATACTGACTTCTCAAGAGGCAGGTCAGGTGATCTGGTATTCCCATCTCTTGAAGAATTTTCCACAGAATGTTGTGACTGATAGAGTCAAAAGCTTTGACATAGTCAATAAAGCAGAAATAAGGTGTTTTGGGGGAACTCTCTCACTTTTTCGATGATCCAACAGATTTTGGCAATTTGATCTCTGGTTCCTCTGCCTTTTAAAAATCCAGCTTGAACATCTGGAAGTTCATGGTTCCTGTACTATTGAAGCCTGGCTTGGAGAGTTTTGAGCATTACTTTACTAGCGTGTGAGATGAGTGCAGTTTTGCAGTAGTTTGAACATTCTTTGGCATTCCCTTTTTTCAGGATTGGAATGAAAACTGACCTTTTCCAGTCTTGTGGCCGCTGCTGAGTTTTCCAAATTTACTGGCATGTTGAGTGTAGCACTTTCACAGCATCATCTTTCAGGATTTGAAATAGCTCAACTGGAATTCTATCACCTCCACTAGCTTTGTTCGTAGTGATGCTTTCTAAGGCCCAGTTGACTTCACATTCCAGGATGTCTGGCTCCAGGTGAGTGATCACACCATCATAGTTATCTGGGTCATGAAGATCTTTTTTATATAGTTCTTCTGTGTATTCTTGCCACCTCTTCTTAATATCTTCTGCTTCTGTTAGGTCCATACCATTTCTGACTTTTATTGTGCCCATCTTTGCATGAAATTCTCCCTTGGTATCTCTGATTTTCTTGAAGAGATCTCTAGTCTTTCCCATTCTATTGTTTCCCCCTATTTTGTTGCACTGATCACTGAGGAAGGCTTTCTTATCTCTCCTTGCTATTCTTTGGAACTCTGGATTCAGATAGGTATATCTTCCCTCTTCTCCTTTGCCTTTCACATTTTTTCTTTTCTCAGTATTTATAAGGCCTTATTGGACAACCATTTTGCCTTTTTGCATTTCTTTTTCTTGGGGATGGTCTTGATCACTGCCTCCTGCATGCCTCCACAGGAGGCCCTCCAACACTAGCAGGTAGTTTTGGCTCCTGTGGGGTCCCTGGTCCTCTCCTGTGGGTCTAGGTGCACACAGAATGTTTGTTTGTGTCCTCCAAGACTGGAGTCTCTGTTTCTCTCAGTCCTCTGAAAGTCCTATAATCAAATCCCCCTGGCCCTCAAGGCCAGATTCCCTGGGGATTCCCAGTTCCTCTGTTGGATCTCCAGGGTGGGAAGCCTGATGTGGGGTTCAGAACCTTCACAATAGTGCAAGAACTTCTTTGTTATGATTGTTCTCTAGTCTGCGGGTCACCCACCTGGTAGGTATGGGATTTGAATTTATCATGATTATGCCCCTCCTACCATCTTGCTGCAACTCCTTCTTTGTCTTTGGATGTGGGATATCTTCTTTTTGGTGGGCTCCAGCATCCTCCTGTCAATGGTTGTTCAACAGCTAGTTGCAATTTTGGTGTTCTTGCTGGAGGAGATGAGCACACATCTTTACTCTGCCATCTTGAACCAAAAGTTCCCACTCTTTTGACTTATAGGCTTAAGTGAAATTAAGTAAAATGATAGTTGAATTTAAGTATACACAGAATTTCACAAAATGTTTTTGTGTATACTTAGTATATCTGATAATTCCTTATAAAAGCCCATTATATAATCGATGCAAGCTGCTGGGTCTCATGGAGGCTAGACCTAGAAGGAGTACACCGTCACTTTCAGTGCATTCTCTGGGTCAGAGCTATGGCCAGCTACATGAACCTATGACCTGTACAGACTTCCATGTTTAGAAAAAAGCTCTGTGCTTGGTTTAATGTTCTGCCATTGCCATCTTGAAATTTGTAATAACTTTTGAACAGGAGGCCCCACATTTTAATTTTGCACTGTATAATTAAACAATATGGTGTTTTGGATAAGAGAATTTTCTGTTGTGAAATATTGCCCCAATACTACAGGATGTAGCATGCTTGGCCCTACAAACTAAATGCCAGTGTTCTCCCAAGTCAGGATGACAACCAAACTGCTCCGGAACTTTTCCAAACCCTCCTGAGGGAGCAGCAACTCCCACTCCTCCCCACCACCGCAACCCACTGAATCACATCCTCTTCCATGCTATAATTATGCTATCCTGGGTATATTTCCTTTAGAGCTTTTTAAAAGCATTATCTATTCATTGACATACCTTCCACACTGAAATGTAATTTCTCAGTATATTTGACCACATGGCATCACAGTGCTATAAAATCATTGTTTAATCATTATAATAGTAGTAAACCTTACTTACTTAGCACAGTGGTTAAGTTTTCTCATGTGCAAAATAGAAATAGTAATAGTTACTTTATTCTGAGACTTGAATCATATCATGGCTTTAAAGTTGTTAATACACTGCCTGAGATTAGAAAGATTCGATCCAGTAGTAGTATTATAAAATTACTCCCTGTATAATGTTGGAGGAGGTAGAAATCATGGAAGTCTAACCCAAAAATGGTGTCAGTGTTGGAGTCCTGAAGCCTAGTCAAGGGGGATGTGGTTTGACCCAGCATAGTTTGAGACTGCAGTCAGGAGGAGACATCACAGTTGAAGCACATTCAAGTTTGTATCTGGATAGTGTTCGATGGCATTCAGAGGATACAAGAAGGAAGGAAAATCGGAGAATCGAGTTTGCAAGCTGGCAGTCTAAAGTGAGGGCAGTTGCGGTGCTTGGGAGGGGGTGGATTTCCTCTTGTGCTGTGTATTCTTTGTACACCCCCTCCCACCTTGAGTGCATCCTGGGGGGCCCCAAGTGTGAAATAAGAAGGAAAGAAGCATCTCTGAGTCAGTATAGACCCAGCGACTCTAAACTGTTTTGCTTAACTCAAGTCCTCCCTCAGGCTTCTTAATGGAAGGGTTGAAAGAGCCAGATGTCAGTTGAGATGACAAGGAAGAGATCTCAGGGTAGAATGCCAGAGATAAAACCTCTGCTCTGATTTCTTTTAAGGACAGTTACACAAAGACAAGGGACAGAATGAGAGGAGCAGTCCCAGTTTTCTCCTGGCTGCAAGAATACTCACACTAACAATAGCAGCAGCCCCAGCTATTAGCCACTCTTTGTTTAAAGAGCCATCCAACAATCATACTAAATGTCATTTCCTCAGCTTCCCGTGTGTCAGGCTGGGGACCACTTAGTGTCACTAGGAATTCTGGCTTTGGCATTTTCTTCAGAGTGATGGGCAATACTTTATCTCATGCTTCATCCACCACACATGGGAATCTGTGTGTGCATGTGTGTGTTTGTGGTTGCAATAGTCATTAGAGCACAAAAAAGTTACAAATGTTCATGCTGTTTAATAGCAGCATCAGTGTTCCATCTATTTAACGGCTGACAATCACTAAATGGAAGAGTAGGGAATTGAACACAAGTCTATTGAAATCAATGTCTCTGTTGATCAGTATATTAAAAGTTCTGACTGCCAATGTGCTATTTTACTATTTCATTTTAAAATCATATTTGTTATCACCTTTTAGGGAGATTCTGATGGAGTTTATAAATGGGCCAGTGTCAGAGCTTAGCATTAATGACTTTTTAACCTAATGAATTCAGTCCAAATTTCTTAGCTTTTTTCCACTAACGTCTGACTGTTCTGTGGCACCTTTCCCACCCATTCTCTGTAGTTTATGCACCCTTCATGTTCTCCTAAGTGAGTTATTCTGTTCCTCATGAGCATCCCATGTTTTCCATCCAATGAAACAGTACAGCGGAGCAGTTGAGAACCCACACTCTGAACCCTGCCTGCTTACTTTCAAATTCCAGCTCCTGTATTTACAAGCTCCGTGACCTTGGGAAAGTATAATCACTTAACCTCTCTGTGCCCCAGCTATGCCAATTATATCCATAAAATTAGGTAATAAAAATATTTCACTTATAGAATGAACTTCAGAGTAAGATTAGTTAGTATGTATAGGTTTAGAACAAAAGTCTGGCAAGCAGTACCAGACAGATGCTTGTTGTTATTTTATTAGCTGCTGTGATGGCCTCTCCATTTTTACCTACCCGAGTCGTCTCATCTATCCATGCATATGCAATGTGCCTCTCTTTTGTTATGCTGTCTAGCACATGGGATGTAATCTTTCCTGCCTTAAAACCCCCATAATATTTAGACTTTTACTTAGCATAGTGAAGTGAGTGAAGTCGCTCAGTCATGCCTGACTCTTTGCGACCCCATGGACAGTAGCCTGCACCAAGCTCCTCCATCCATGGGATTTTCTAGGCAAGAGTACTGGAGTGGGTTGCCATTTCCTTCTCCAGGGAATCATCCCGACCTAGGGATCAAAGCTAGGTCTCCCGCATTGTAGACAGACGCTTTACCATCTGAGCCATTACTTAGCATAGAATTGTTTATTTTGCGAATTATAAGGAGTAAATGGATGTTTCTATTGAAATTATATGGGAAAGCATTTTCTTTTCAACATGCATTTGAAAAGTTTCTTCAGATGTGTATTACTTTCTAGCTGGTGATACAGTGGGAAGACTTGCTACTCAAGGTGTGGTACATGGACCAACAGCAACTATGTCACCTGAGGCCTAGTCAGAAATTCAGGAACGCAAGCCCTTCCTCAGACCTACTTCACCAGGATCTGCATTTTACAAGGTCCTCACACACTGAAGCACTAGTGTAAAGCTTTAGAACTTGGCCTAGATAAATTGGATCCAGCTATGTGGTTTGGTGACAAGAAAGATCTATGTAATCATGAAAGCTACATGATACTAAGAAGCCTCTTTTAATATATAACAAAGCTGAAACATGAATCCAGGTGTCTGAATCCAAAATCTTAACCATTAATCCATTAATCTATAATCTATGTAATCTTGTGGAGAAGGCAATGGCACCCCACTCCAGTACTCTTGCCTGGAAAACCCCATGGACGGAGGAGCCTGGTGGGCTGCAGTCCATGGGGTTGCGAAGAGTCAGACACGACTGAGCGAGTTCACTTTCACTTTTCACTTTCACGCATTGGAGAAGGAAATGGCAACCCACTCCAGTGTTCTTATCTGGAGAATCCCAGGCACGGGGGAGCCTGGTGGGCTGCCATCTGTGGGGTCGCACAGAGTCAGACACAACTGAAGCGACTTAGCAGCAGCAGCAGCAGCAGCAGCATGTAATCTTGACTAGATCTATTGCTTACCTTTTCGTAATAGTAAGATGTTTACAATGTTAATGTCAACATAGGGCTCAAGTCCCAGCTTCACCACAAACTAGTGTTACTAGAGGAAACTCCTGTCTTCAGGAGTTTCCGCTGCCTTAAGGATGCATGATGAGTTCACATAATTGCTTTGGGTCGGTGACTGTCGGGTCTCTGGTTTACAAGGGAAGGGCAGTAGAGAGGGAGCTGGTAAAAGATGAAGATCATGTCACCCTCACTGTCCCTTTACTCTCTTCAAAGGTATACATGCAGCTACTCTATTTATTTTTTTAAATTTATTTATTTATTTGACTGTGCTGGATCTTCCTTGTTGCGTGGCGGGCTTTCTGTAGTTGTGGTGCTCGAGCTTCTTATTCCATTGGCATCTCTTGTTGCAGAGCATGGGCTCTAGGCACATGGGCTTCAGTCACCGTGGTGCACAGGCTTAGTTGCTCTGTGGCATGTGAAATCTGCCAGGACCAGGGGTCAAACCCGTGTGCGCTGCATTGGCAGGCAGATTCTTAACCACTGAGCCACCAAAGAAGTTACTCTTAAGGATTGAACAACTGTTTATTTTTAAGTATGCCAAAGATTGAATTTCTATTAAGGTATTTTGCTTGAGGAAAAAAAATAGATTTTAATTTATTGTTTATTAAAACTTAGTAATTCTAATTTCTTGCATTTTGTGAAAGTCTTAGTTTTTCTTCTGATTTTCAAAATGCTGCTGAGTTCCATAGGCTTAAATAATGTTTGTTCTTTACATCATGTTTCATGCTGAATTTGTTGTGCTTTTGAAGTTGGCTTCCCTGGGAGGAAGAACAAAGAGATTACTCAACATTTCCTAATTTTAATGCTCAGAATGAACCCTCTAGCACTCCAGTACACAGGAACATGAAAAAAGGCTGGCAAAGAAACATGCTTTGCTTCCTTGGAGGCCAGTGGCTTAGTGAAACTGCTGGTGCTAATCAGAGTAGCCTTGGTTCAGGGGAACCGCTGGTGCTAATCAGAGTGTGGCCTTGGTTTAGGGGGTGGCAGGGAGAGGGCTTAGGGAGGAATTTTCAGGGTACGTTCAGAGTGCTCAGTCAGTCAGTCGTGTCTGACTCTTTGCAACCCCCTGTACTGTAGTCCACTGGGCTCCTCTGTCCATGGGATTTTCCAGGCCAGAATACTAGAGTAGGTTGCCATTTCCTTCTCCAGGGATTGGAGTAGGATTTTTAAAAAGCATCACATATCATTTTAAAGCTGGATGTGACCATGAAAACCAGGTAGACCCACCTTCTCACTTCTCTAAGGAGGCAAAGGAGGCCTAGAGAGTTTACCAAGGTCTTAACTCCAAATTTCCTGCATGGCTGGCACTAAAGTAGATTTGAGCAACAACTGATCCCTCTGGGGTCATACAGGAATCTAGGAGAGTAACTCAAGTATCTCCTGTGTATATAGGAGGTATATATGTTATTAAACTTCTGTTTGTTAAAAAAAAAATTCCTGGAGCCCTTTGCAAAGTCTCCCAGATGGGATAAGGACTATCTTATCTTGGGATCTGGAGTCTCTCAAAACCATCAAACATGTTGACGCAGAGCTAAATTCAGACATGAGAATGAATCACCTTGATACTGGAGCCCGCAGACCTAGGGTAAAGCCTTTGATGGGCACCACGCACTCTTTTGGGCTCCAGACTGGGGCCCCAGAGCTGTACTATGCACAGGCCCCAAACCCTGTCCTCCCAGACTGGAGGGAAATACCCCGTCTCTCATGTCTTTCCCTGTATATTATCCAAACCCACACCTATGAGGGACTGCTCTGGGAGTTCAGACTTTCATAGGTAGGTGGGATGGTTACATTCATCAGGGTCTCTGTTATACTCTGACAAAAAGCCGTGAAGTAGGAATGTTAAGGATCTGGCAACTTCCCTGAAACAGAAGAGGGAAAATACAGGAAACAGTACACAGAGCTCTACATTGGCCTAATGGCTCTCAATGGCAGAAAAGATAAAACCCAATTAAAATGTCAGGAAATGATTATACTGCATGGGCTAATATTATTTCCCATTTAAATTTCACATTGAATGTCTAAAATGTCATCAGTGCTCAGTTTATTCAGGCCACCTCCACAGGCTTCTCCAGGAGATGTGTGGTGGAAAAGTGTGAGAAGCACTCAAGTAGGCCAATGTCCTCCTTTTGCGGATAAAGGAAATGAGGCCCATGCCTGCTCTCTCTGGGGTTGTGAATATCATCAGTGGCAGATCCAGGTCACAGTTGAGTGAATGAAGGCCTCAGAGTTTGCAGTGAGTTTGGGGAAACCACAGCACTTACTTCAGTCCATAAAAGGAGGCCCCTGGAGCCCAGTGTACACCTGAACACATTGGGCTTCCCCACCCCAGCCAAAGCCTGCTGATCATGGCTTAGTTCTTGTAGCCACATCACCTGTCCCACCAACGACAGCAGCACAAGAGACCAGGCCTGAGAAGAATGCTGTAGTTAGAACTAATTATTTACCTTTCCGTCCACCACCAGGACAAATCCTTTCATCCTTAAATACCCATCACTCTCTCAACCACCCAGGCCACCCATTAACACTGGGACATTTCCTCATAGGGCTCTATATGTCCATAACCTAACAAATTCCAACTCCTTTTTAAAAAATATTTTTATTTAGTTAGCTATTTGACTGGACTGGATCTCAGTTGCAGCCTGTGGGATCTTTTAACTGTGGCATGAGAACTCTTAGCTCTGGCATGTGGGATCTAGTTCCCTGAACTTGGGCCCCCTGCATTGGGAGCATAGAGTCTTAGCCACTGGACCATCAGGGAATTTCCAACAAATGTCCACTCTTTACCAAGTTCCCAAACCTTTCTATCATGCTTTCTGGAATAGGCTATCTGACATCAACAAAACTCCTTATCTTCTCAAACCTGTTCTTTAAGATGCAGGATACAGGATACTTGGGGCTGGTGCACTGAGATGACCCAGAGGGATGGGATGGGGAGGGAGGTGGGAGGGGGGTTCAAGATTGGGAACACATGTATACCCATGGCGGATTCATGTTGATGTATGGCAAAACCAATACAATATTGTAAAGTAAAAAAAAAAAAAAAAAGATTTCTTTAGCATCTCAGGTTCACTGGCACCCAATCTTGGGACCCCTTTGAGTGGCACCTACTTTTCTCTCTCACAACCTGAGACTCCTGGGGAGCCTACCACAGGCTCTTGGGGAAGGTTCAGCGGCATCCTTAATGCTTAGTGCTCTCTCTTTACTTTTCTCCAAGACCCACAGAAAAATATCTTTCAATGCACATGCCATCAGGCCATACAATCTACTACCCTTCTGCTTAGGTCTGAATATTTATGTATACCAAATTTTTATGTGTTTAAGTTCCAAAGGCTGAATGATAGTATTAGGAGGCAGGACCTTTGGGAGGCACTGAGGTCATGAGGGCGGAGCCCTCCTGAACGGCATTAGTGTCTTTACGAAAAAGACCCCACAGGGCTCCCAAGACCCTTCTGACCAGTGAGGATACAACAAGAAATTGGCAACCAGAAGAAGGCCCTCACCAGAACCCGACCATGCTGACACCCTGATCTTGGGCATCTAACCTCCAGAACTGTGAGAAATTTCAGTTGTTTAGAAGCGACTCAGTCTCTGGTGCTTGTTATAGCAGCCTGAACACACTAAGACACCTTCCTAGTTTTCATTTTTCCTGACTCCTGGCCACTCCCTGGAAGTGGAAATATCCTGGAAGATATTTAGAAAGTGGCACATCACCAAGTATTGCTGTCATTCTTTTTGATGGTTTTATAACCTATCAAAATAAAAGAAAATCACAAAATAAGGGAAAGGGGAGAGGGACAGAGAAAATGGAGGATAAATAACAAGCACCTTAATTGGTGGAACAAAGATGGCTAAATACAACTTGAGCTGGTGGTGATGGCAGTGATGTGGTGGCTAGAGTATGAAGACCCAAAGAAGCAAACTCACTCCTGCCACAGCCACATCCTATCTCCAAATGTATACAATCTTGTTGCATCAGGTACTTCTGAAGTTGGGGAAGCCAGATGTCAGTAAAAACAGTGAACTTAGTTGAAAGTTCACTTAGTGTGATGAAGGAGCAGTGAGACATGTGGATCTTCCCACCTTTCCTACAAAGCTGGGTGACTTGCCTTTCCCTATCCATGGAAGAAGACTGGATGTTGACTCTCTCAAGATCTTAACTTTAAAAAGACTGCACCTTCAGAACGTGAGGCACAAAGAAGGTTAGGAGTGATATTCTAGGACTGAAAGCAAGAGATTAAGCAGCAATTTGCCTATTAAAAAGGGAGCCCCCAGCTCCCTATCCCTGTTCAACTCCCAAACCTGTAAATCAGCTTTATATAACATACTGGTATTCCTCTCTAGGGAAACAAGCCTGCTCAAGATAAAAAATCAAGACCTCTCGCCATAGACTTTGAGAGGCCCCACATGTCAGTGGCCCAGCCTCCGCCTGGTCAGTTTATAATAAAGTGCATCCACTGAGAAGTGCTCCTGCTCCACCATCACCGTCATCCCCAGGAAAACCCATGGTGAGTTTCCAAATAGTTCAATGTATGTTGCTAAGAACCAAAGATGGCCAAGTATTTGGGAAGACATTTAACATGGACAGAAATAAAATTCAAAAAACAGAGAAAAGAATGTAGAAGGAAAAAAGACCACACTTAGAGCTGGAAAAAGCAAAGAATTAATTAATGATAAAAAGGAAAAATGATGATGATTATTATTAAAAATGATTATTATTTCTGTTATTTTCCAAGTAGATATAATAATAGAAAGACTGTGGAGAGGAATAAATATCAGAGACAAAAATGATAATAACATGAAGTGCAGTAGGTGTACTTAAAGATAAGGAAGCAGAACACAAAGAAGGGAGTAACATTAGGAGGAAAAAATTAGAGATGCGTCTCATGTCTGTCAAGCATAAATACCATGGCAATAATAACATACACAGAAAGCACACAGTGAACTGAAGGCGAAACTCTGGCTAATAACTACATTATGAAAATTACTAACTCATTCATTAATTATGCTCCTGATCACGTTTACATATGAAAAGTCAATTTTATAAGAATTTTCCTTTCTTTTTTCCAGTGACCTTTAGTCCAAGTACACTAGTTTACTACAATATTTAACATCATGTGCATTGTGTTCTTCATAGCTCCATGCTGATGGTAGAATGGTCACAGTGATGGATTTAAAATTCAAATAAGTTTTTCAGTTTTCCTTTATAAACATGTCTAATTGAGGCTAACGTCCTTAACCAGTCAAATAATCAATATTAACAGTTTTAAAGCTCTGTGCTGTGCACATTGAAGTAAATATATGTGTTAAGTACTTTTGTCAAGATTCAATATCTTGTGTCTGCTTATTTTAGAGACAGATTGACAACGCAAAAGCAATGAAAACAATCAACTTTATTTATTTATTTAGAAATATATTTTATCTTACTCTTCTCTATTTAAAGGTTAGTTCTATTTTAAAAGAAATTGTGGGTGTTACCATTTATTTATAGAATTAACAGAACCAAAGAGGGATTTGCAGACAAGATAAATGAGGTATTGGTGAAGTAATTGCTCCCTTGTGGCTCAATCATTAAAGACTCTAAGCCAACGAGCTGTGTGAAGGCTTACCATCAATGCTTTTCTAGGCACTAAATTTGCATGTGATACAAACATCCTATTTATAGCATATGATTACTGGAGGCTCAATGAGCCATTTGAATGGCAAACAGTTAATAGATTACTTTCTGTCCGTCTGTTTTACTCATGTGGTATTTGTTAGGAAAAGTTTAATTGCTCCAGTGTTCTTTTAAATAATTAAATTGCTTGTTTGCTGTATTCACCCCTGATAAAAAGAATGGCTGAAAATAATTCATCATGAAGTTGAGTAATAGCCATGACTTTATGTTACAGGAACATAACTACGTTGGAAATGTTTAAATATTCTGTTTCAGTTCAATTCAAGTTGAGTAAATAGAGTATCAGTATGGGCCAAAACATATTGTGCTACTATAGTTTCTCACACTATGTTCTTAGTACCATCAGTTATTTCAAAGCTGAGATACTTAGAAGTTCAGATATCTTTCTTGAGCCAAAGTTTCTCCTGAGAAACAAGCCCTCCTAGACAAATATGACCAATTATGAGTAGTCTTAGGGGACAAGGAAGCCATCTGAGTCACTGCCACATCATCTCATGGTTGGGCAGAGCGTTAATGAGTCCCAACAAGATGAGTAAGATGAGTGCTCTTGAAACAGAGGATGTGACAGCCCACTGGGGATCAGCACACTCATCAGAGATGTGCTCACAGGTCATCAGAGCAGATATCAGCATTTGCTTATGTCTAATCTTCTGAAAGATTTTCTTCTCAAGTTATCCTCTATCCATTATCATGTCAAGGACTGAGCATCATCACTTTCTTCTTAGCTGGGTCTTTCCAGGAATGTTGTGAGGATTAAACTCATTTGTTCATCTACACATTCATTAATACAATATTATCATTGACTGCCCAACCTGTGCCAGTCATTATTCTAGGTAGGTGCTCATAACTTAAACAAATGTAAATAGAGTCCCCCCCACTCCACCCAATGCTAACATTCAGGGGCTCAGAAAAAGAGTACAGATGGGATATGTCTAGATAGTAAATGGTTAGACATCAAGTTAACAAATGCCTGAATATGTGTGTTTTATCATCCTCCCTACAAATATACCTTTATGATATTCATATTCAAATTTAGAATTCTGAAACTCCCTGCTAGAACATGGCAATGCAGGGAGAGAGTCCCGCCCCCGGCCTCTGGCCCCATCTGGAGCCCACCTTCCCCTCCTCTCACCCCTGCCTCGCATTGCCCCACAGTGTTCTCCTGCAACTGTGCGGAATCTTCTGAGCTTGTCCAAGTTCAATCTATACTTTCTGACAACAGCTTTTGAGCATAAGGGTATAATCAGAATGACACCCATGTAGGCCTTGGTAGCAAGTTCAGGATCACTCCAAGGTCCTCCTGTATGGAGAGTGGTCTAGAAAGGGAGCCTTGGTTCTCTGAGTAATCAGATCCTCCCTTTACCCCACCAGGGGTCAGTCAGCATTGGAGCCTGCAAGTCCAACAGGGCAGATCCTGACTGACTAACCATGGGTGGGGGACCCTAGTAGGCCCTTCTTCCAGTCTTATAGGCTTTGCCTTTTCTTCTATGCTAATGAAGCCGTCTGAGCCTGGAGTTTTCCTTTTAGGGATTTTTTTTTTTTTGGTACTGTGAGTTCAATTTTTTCAGTAGGTACAGTTCTATTCAAGTTATCTATTTGTCCTCAGTGAGTTCGGGTAGTTCGTGACTTTCAAAGAATTACTCCATTTTGTTTAAATTATTGAATTTATGTGCTTAGAATTAGTCATAATATTTTCTTGTGCTTAGTTACTCAGTCATGCCCAACTCTTTTGAGATCCCATGGGCTGTAGCCCACCAGGCTCCTCTGTCCATGGGGTTGGTTTTTCAGGTGAGAATTCTAGAGTGGTTACCATTTCCTCCTCCAGGGTATATTCCTGACCCAGGGATCGAATCCACAGCTTCTGCGTCTCCTGCATTGCAGGTGGATTCTTTACCCATTTCTTACTATCCTTTTTTTTTTTTTTTACTTTATTTTACTTTACAATACTGTATTGGTTTGCCATACATTGACATGAATCCACCACGGGTGTACATGCGATCCCAAACATGAACCCCCCTCCCACCTCCCTCCCCACAACATCCCTCTGGGTCATCCCCGTGCACCAGCCCCAAGCATGCTGTATCCTGCATCGGACATAGACTGGTGATTCGATTCTTACATGATGTTTCAATGCCATTCTCCCAAATCATCCCACCCTCTCCCTCTCCCTCTGAGTCCAAAAGTCCGCTATTGTGAAGTCTCTAGCGATATCCCTTCTCATTGCTGATGATGGTAATTTGCATATTCTCTTTTTTGCTTTGTGAGTCTGGCTACAGGTATATCAATTTTATCTATCTTTGCCAAAATAAGAGTTTGGTTTCATTGTTTTTCTCTGTTGTTACTGTTTTTGATTTAATTGGCTTTTGCTCTTATCTATATGATTGTCTTCCTTCCTCTTTTGTTTTTCTTTTTTTAGTTTCTTCATATAGAAATTTAGGTTGTTGATTTGAAATCTTCTTTTATAATACAAGCTGACATGAGTTGAAGTGTGTTCCCCCAAAATTCATATACTAAAATTCTAAACCCCAGTACCTCAGAATGTGACCTTATTTGGAAATAGTCTTTGCAGATGTAATTAGTTGAGGCTGGATGAACTCATTCTGGAATAGGATGGGTCCCTAAGTCAATATGGTGGTGTCCTTATGGAAGGGAAGTTTGGATATACACATGCATACAGGGAGAGCATCGTTAGGAACACAAAAATACCCATCTTAGACAAGGAGTGAAGCTGGGAACAGATCCCTCCCTCACAGCCCTCAGGAGGAACCAACCCTGTGAACTTATTGACTTCTACATCCAAAATGAAAGCCCTCAAACTGTGACAATGAACTTCTCTTGTTTAAGCCACTCAGTATGTGCTGCTTTGTTACAATAGCCCCGGCAAACTAAACATTAACTTTTAACACTATAAACTTTCTTCTAAAGTACTGTTTTAGCAAATTTTGCTATTTTCAATTTTTATTTTTGTTCTGACAAAATGTTTTCTGATTTTCCTTGAGACTTCCTCTTTGGTCCCTGGATTATTTAGAAGTATGCTGTTTACTTTCCAAAAAATTCTTTTTTTTTTTTTTCAGTTAGCTTTCTATTATTTATTTCATTATTTCCAGTAAACTTAGAGAACAAAATTTATAAGATTTCAATTCTTCAAAAGTTTTTGATTTGTTTCATGATGCAGAATGACTCCTGCTAAGTGTTCCATTTGAACTGAGAAAGACTGTGTCATCTTCTCTTGTTGGATACAATGGTCTGTAAGTTTCAGTTAAATTCAAGTTTGTTAAGGGTATGCCTTTTACCTCTTGCTGATTTTTCTCTCACTTGCACTACTGATTATTTAGAAAATAGAATTTCAAAACTCTGCAACTCAAATTGTGGATCTAATCTACCCATTTTGCCTTTCAGTTCTGTCAGCTTCTGCTTCATGTATTTTGAAGGACTCTTAAGAGGGTCATACACATTTGGAAATGTTATGTCTTTCTGGTGAATTGATTCTTGTCATTATATAATATACCTCTTATTTCTGTTAATTTTCTAAGTTCTAAGTTGACATTGATATTAATATACCTACTGCAGCTTATTTTAGTATTGCATGGTATATCTCTTTCAGTCCTTTTAATCTACTGAAACCATTCTGCTTAAAGATTTTGGAAGGGATTCTATTGCCAATGTAATTGTTAAGTTTCTGGTATGAACCAGGTGCTTTCTCAATGCTTCAAATATAGCATGGAGACCACACATTTCTTATGAAGTCCAAAGAGAAAATTTACTTGTTACATAAAATTTGTATTCTGAAGTCTACTTTAACTTCATAAAGTTACCATATACTTATAATATCTCATATTTATCTCTCCTATAAGGTGAGACTGGTGATCTGAACAGGTACTTTTTCTTCAGGGTTGACTACAGAGGAGACCAGGGGACAGATACTACCATCCAAAAACCAAGTTAAACACCAATAATGAGCTTTATCTGGCTAGACCTGGCAACCATGCAATTTTCTGCAGGAATCAAACTGTGTCTAAAGAGCTTTTCTCCCACCAGACTCTTCTTTGTGTCATTCCATTCTGACCAGCAGTTTCCTGATCATAGTTTCTAACATATAACACCTTTCCATGTGTCAGTTTCCAAAATTACAGCTTGTTTTGTGATGACTACAGCTTAAAGGGTTGTTTCCTCTTTCCTAAACATTCCTGAACACTGTCAGTCTGAAAATCACCATGTAATAAAGGCTATTTCTGTGGAGGTTCCTGCAGATGGCTAATTTCTTAGAAAGACTTATCTTTATTTGTACCATTTCCCCAGCCTCATCCTAGACACCAGAATCCATATAGCCTATGAGAGAAAAGGTATTGGACAGAGAGAGAACCTGGACTGTGATGCAGTGTCAACAAAGGCTCCAAGTGATGCTGAAGGATTTCTGAGTTTGGGGTGATCCTTCGTAAGTGTCCCATGATGGGAAAAATGTCCACACCATGATGCCCTGGCCTCAGCCGCTAATAGTATATAAACTGCCCTGGGAACAGGGTGTGAGTATGGAAAAGGTTGCTCTGTATAATTGAGATATTGTCTGCTGGCAGAAAGAACTCTTAGGAGCTGGGAGAATAAGTCGTTTAATCCTGTCGGCAGAGCTGGATGGTCTGTCACAAAATCCACTGAGGGATATGCTAAGAACTTGGTCACAAATGTTAGGTGGAGGACCCCACATTAGCTGAAACTCAGCTTCAGAACTGGTCAGGGCAAGGAAAATGCCCTCTGATACTCTGTTAATCTGTGATTCTTTAACCTTTCTCCTTCAGTTTTCTGGAAGCATGATTGGTATGAGCATGAGCATAGGGATGGGCAAAGCCTGTGAGTGGTGAGATGTGGGCTGTGGCCCTGGCTGTGGGAGTTTCAGGGCTATGAACACAGAGTCAGAAGAAACCATTAGAGAGATTCCTCAGGACCCTGCTGTGGACAGCTGCCACCTTAATGATAGCATATAAAATGCTCTTCTGTTTAAGAATACACATGTCCTTTCACTAGATGCATTGTTCATCTATTCATCATTCATTTATTCAGGACACATTTACAGAGCACTCTCTGCCTGCTGCTGCTGCTGCTGCTAAGTCGCTTCAGTCGTGTCCGACTCTGTGCAACCCTATAGACGGCAGCCCACCAGCCTCCTCTGTCCCTGGGATTCTCCAGGCAAGAACACTGGAGTGGGTTGCCATTTCCTTCTCCAATGCATGAAAGTGAAAAGTGAAAGTGAAGTCGCTCAGTCATGGCCGACTGTTCGTGACCCCGTGGATTGCAGCCCACCAGGCTCCTCTGTCCATGGGATTTTCCAGGCATGAGTAATGGAGTGGGTTGCCATTGCCTTCTCCACTCTCTGCCTACTACTGTATTATATGACAAAAATAAAGAAACAAAATAAGATATAGGCCCTGCCTTAAAGTGCCTTATGTTATACTCAGCACATACAGACATAATTATTATATTATCTGGGGTTATGTGACCACACTAGGAAGAAAATGGTAAATGACACCAGGAAGATCAGAAAAGTTTTCTTACTTGAAATACCACTTGCCTTCTGATACCTGTGTCAAAGGACAGTAAGCAAAGAATAAGAGATGGGGAATCTTTGTGCTTCTAATACTCATGCATTGCATACCTGCCTTGGATGCTGGGAAAATATAAAATCCTATAAAAAGCCTCTTGATGAAAGTGAAAGAGGAGAGTGAAAAAGTTGGTGTAAAGCTCAACATTCAGAAAACTAAGATCATGGCATCTGGTCCCATCACTTCAGGCACATAGATGGGGAAACTGTGGAAACAGTGGAAACAGTAGACTTTATTTTTGGGGGCTCCAAAATCACTGCAGATGGTGACTGTAGACATGAAATTAAAACACGCTTACTCCTTGGAAGGAAAGTTATGACCAACCTAGATAGCATATTCAAAAGCAGAGACATTACTTTGCCAACAAAGGTCTGTCTAGTCAAAGCTATGGTTTTTCCAGTGGTCATGTATAGATGTGAGAGTTGGACCATGAAGAAAGCTGAGTGCCGAAGAATTGATGTTTTTGAACTGTGGTGTTGGAGAAGACTCTTGAGAGTCCCTTGGACTGCAAGGAGATCCACCCAGTCCTTTCTGAGGGAGATCAGCCCTGGAATATCTTTGGAGAGAATGATGTTGAAGCTGAAACTCCAGTACTTTGGCCACCTCATGTGAAGAGTTGACTCATTGGAGAAGACTCTGATGCTGGGAGGGATTGAGGGCAGGAGGAGAAGGGGACGACAGAGGATGAGATGGCTGGATGGCATCACTGACTCGATGGAGGTGAGTCTGCGTGAACTCCAGGAGTTGGTGATGGACAGGGAGGCCTGGCGTGCTGCGATTCATGGGGTCGCAAAGAATTGGACACGACTGAGCAACTGAACTGAACTGAACTGAACTGAACTAAAAGATGTGGTAGCAACAGAGATCCATAAAATTTTGTGATAATTTAGGCTAAGGACTGGGCAAATGTTATATTAATACCTAAATTAATCCTCACAGTATCTAAATCTAAGAAGTGTTATTAATTCCATTACTAAAGAAAAGTGAAAGTGAAGTCGCTCAGTCGTGTCCGACTCTTTGCAACCCCATGGACTGTAGCCTACTAGGCTCCTCGGTCCATGGGATTTTCCAGGCATGAATACTGAAGTGGATTGCCATTTCCTTCTCCAGAGGATCTTCCCAGCCAGGGATCAAACTTGGGTCTCCTGCATTGTAGGCAGATGCTTTACCGTCTGAGCTATCAGCTGAGCCTAACTAAATAGGTACCATTAACTAATACAAGGGCTTCCCTTGTGGCTCAGCTAGTAAAGAATCCGCCTGCAATGAGGGAGACCTGGGTTTGAACCCTAAGTTGGGAAGCTCCCCGGGAGAAGGGAAAGGCTACCCACTCCAGTATTCTGGCCTAGAGAATTCCATGGACTGTACAGTCTATGGAGTTGCAAAGAGTCAGACCCAGCTGAGCGACTTTCACTTTCATTTTTCATTGATGCAGGGGCACAGGTTATTGGAAATGAGATTGCATTTAGGATACATTGGCTTCTCAAGTTCTCATTTTCCTAGTACTCTTGGTGTTAATGGCAGCCATAGCTTCATTTGCATCCCCTAGAGTGAACTCTAGGCCTTGGTCTGGGAGCCTGCGGGAATCATTGCTTCACCTGCCAGCTTGGCTGACTTGGGATCTCATCAGTGTGTACACAGTGTCTTGGCAAGAGCCTTCTGAATGTTTCACATAACTGGTATTGCAAATGGGATGTCTTTTCTTTGCTCCCTCCAGGACCTATTTCTGCAGTCAGATATGGCTTTTCCCCAGACAAAATACATCTAGTCATCCCATTGTGTTATCATTCAAGGACACAGCCCACTTCTTTGGACTTTCACTGAATAGTAGTAAGAAAAGCTATCAGAGAAAGTTTTCTGTGTATGGTTGATTGTGAGGTTGAGCATAGAGAAGAGAGACGAAATAATTTTTAGGTTTTATTTTTGAGATTGAGGGAGGAATATTTGTAAATGCCTAGAGACAAAAATATCATGCCATATTTGGTAAGATGTTAGGAGGAATCATAGGTACGGCTAGAAAAATAAAATGTAAGTGGCTTTTATGGTAAAGGATATGGAAAGAGAAGTACACTTGCACTCATGTCATTAAAAACTACATGGGCAATAATAAAGACTTTCCCCTAAAGTCCACAGGAAGATTTTGAAGTATTTCAAGTAGAAAATCAGACTGCTCAAACCATAGAGACTATTGGATGGAAGTGGGGCAGGACTACTAATAGGAAGGCCGATTAAAACATGTTGCAGCAATTCACATAAAAGAGAGTTAGTGCTAAAAAGGCTTTGTGACACCTTCTAACTCCGCTTCAAACACAACACAGCTTCTGGATGAAGAATGCAGCAAAGGAGACCTAGAATTTCTTGTATCCTTGGAAACACAGCTTTTGGTATCAAACACAAGAACTTTGAAACATTTATTTAGGATGTTCCTTAGGGTTCTCTAAGTGAGAAATCATTGCTAAATTTTTTGAGGGGCTTAGGAATAATTGCCTTAAAACAGCAAAACGAATTTTCAAATACCAAATTTAAAATGTAAACAAAGTTTGAGATATTTGAGTAAATAGGCAGTTGAGAATAATTCAGCCCCAGTTCTCACAAGGTTTTGATTTCTAAAGTTTGAGGTTATGATTTTTCAAATTACCCAAAACTATATATATTTAAAGGTGAAAGTAATATGAGATACCACCAGGCAGTCCCTGATGCAGACAAAAACACACCCCCCACACACCTGGTATCTCCTGCATGGCTCACTTCTGGCTTCTGGTTCCAGACTCCAGCTCTCCCTGCAGCCAGAGGAGACATCCTGAAACACCAGCCTACTCATGCCAGACATCTGCTTAAAGATCTCTGATGCCCACTTGTTGCCCCCAGGACACAATCTTAACATGTTGATAAGGTCCTCAGGGCCCTCTCTGGATTGACCCCTGCGGCATTTGTAGCTTTAGCGCTGCCTTCCCAGTACTCCAAAGGACCGCACGCTGGTGGTCCCTCTCACTGGTGCACGCAGCCTTCTGTTGGCCTGTCATTTCCTCACCTCTCTAAAACGATGACCTATCCCACCACTCCATTTTTTAGCCTTTTACCACTCGCCTCACATTTCTCTAAGTGGAGCAGCCTCCAGGAACCTCTTCTCACACCTCCCCATCGTGGAGCAGGTAGAGGGCAGAACAGTACTGAGTCACTCAAGGAGAGAGTGGCGCAGATCAGCCCTCACCCTGCTGGAGGCACTCGGGGGGGCTGCAGGTGATGCCACTCAGAGGAAGACTGCCCTCGCGTGCTCCTCAGCTCAGAGTTCAAAGGGGACATCCACAAACAACTAAAATTGCTGCACGTTGCCTCCACTGATCAGCCTGCTCAAGGACAGTGCCCAGACTGCCCTCTCCAACAGCTGCCAACTAATCAGTTTATTAAAAAAAAAAAGCCCAGAACCAAAGAACTAGGTTCATCATGCCCTGATTGCCTGAATTTTGCCTTTTCTCCTCTCTCTGCTCTCTCTCATCAATCCTGATTTAGACTTTGTTTCTCATTCAAACTACAACTGACCTCCTCAAGTGTGAATGCAGTTCAGTTCAGTTCACGCTCAGTCATGTCCAAATCTTTGCAACCACATGGACTGCAGCATGCCAGGCCTCCCTGTCCATCACCAGCTCCCAGAGTTTACCCAAACTCATGTCCGTTGAGTCGGTGATGCCATCCAACCATCGCATCCTCTGTCATCCCCTTCTCCTCCTGCCCTCAGTCTTTCCCAGAATCAGGGTCTTTTCAAATGAGCCAGCTCTTCGCATCAGGTGGCCAAAGTACTGGAGCTTCAGCTTCAGCATCAGTCCTTCCAATGACCACCCAGGACCGATCTCCTTTAGAATGGACTGGTTGGATGCAGTAGTAGCCCCGCTATCTGCAGGGGCTGCATCCCAAGACCCCCAGTAGCTGCCTGAAACCACACATGCCATCAAACCCTGCATGCATGCATGCTAAGTCACTTCAGTCGTGTCCAACTCTTTGCGACCTTATGGACTGTAGCCCACCAGTCTCCTCTGTCCATGGGGATTCTCCAGGCAAGAGTACTGGAGTGGGTTGCCATGCCCTCTTCCAGGGAGTCTGTCTGACCCAGGGATTGAACCAACATCTCTTGCATCTCTTGCATTGGCAGGCGGGTTCTTTACCACTAGCACCAGCTGGGAAGCCCCAAACCCTGCATATACTGTTTTTTCCTATGCATACTTAACTATGATAAAATTTAATTTATGTTAGGCACAGCAAGAGATTAGCAGTAATAACTAATAGTAAAATATAGTAAGCATAACAATATGTGTAATATAAGTTACATGAATGGGGTCTCTCTCTTTCAAAATGTCTTATTGTACTCTACCCACCTTTCTTCTTTGTGGTGATGTGAGATGATAAAATACCCATGTGATGAGCTGAAGTGAGGCAACTGAGAGTGTTGGGCTACTATTGACCTCTGACAGTAAGTCAGAAGGATCTTCTGCCTTGGGTGATTCTGGTTCATGCAGCAGTGATAATGTTGATGGTTTGGTGTCAGAAGCAGACAGTGTAGTCAGTTGGGAATCCCTGGTCAGAAGGAGGTGGATGGCATAAGATTTCATCACGCAACTCAGAATGATGGGCAGTTTAAAACTTTTGCATTATTCATTTCTGAAATCTTACATTTAATATTTTCAGACCACAGTTGACCACAGGTAACTGAAATTGGAAAGCAAAGTAAAACAGCAGTTCACAGGGAACAACTATAATCTCCATGCAAATAGCTAAATAACATGCAAAATAGCTTTCTAAAAGTGTCTGAATAATTATCTGATAGTACCAAACACACAGTAGAGAGGTATTGTCCGTCCTTTTTTTTAGCCAGTACTTTTAAAATAAATTAATTAAAGCTGCAAAATCCAACTAGACACATCTTAGCAAGAAACTTTTCTCTCAGCATTCCTAAAGAATAGGAAATTTGCTTTAAGAAAATAATAACTGACTTCAGTAACTCTCTAATTTGTAATTTCTTTTAACTTGTCAAGATTTTGCTTGCTGTTATGTTTCATATTTACTGGTAGGTGAGGTATTGCAATGAAACAGAAGAAAATGTGAATTTAGAGTTTAAATCAGTGTCTCATCATAAGTCTAAGTTTTCTCATCATAAAATAAGCATAATAATTATAACTATATAAAATTAGATCAAACCAGTCAATCCTAAAGAAAATCAACTCTGAATATTCATTGAAAGGACAGATGTTGAAGCTCCAATACTTTGGCCACCTTATGCGAAGAACCAACTCATTGGAGAAGACCCTGAGCCTGGGCAAGAGAAGATGGGAGTGACAGAGGCTGAGATGGTCGAATGGCATCGCTGACTCAATGGACATGACTTTGACTAAACTCCAGGAGACAGTGAGGGACAGGGAAGCCTGATGTGCTGCAGTCCATGGGATTGCAAAGAGTTGGACTTGACTTAGTGACTGAACAACAACAAGAAGTTATTTTGAGTGTAAATTAAAATTAGCATGTAAACTCTTCGAGAATATGATTGAGACTTTTGTTCTCTGTCTTTGGCAGAATATTCTTATTCTTTAAAGCCACCACCTTGCTTCAGTTCAGTTTAGTTTAGTAGCTCAGTCGTATCCAACTCTTTGCGACCCCATAGACAGAAGCATGCCAGGCCTCCCTGTCCATCACCAACTCCCAGAGTTTACTCAAACCCATGTCCATTGAATCAATGATGCCATCCAACCATCTCATCCTCTGTCATCCCCTTCTGTTTCTGCCTTCAATCTTTCCCAGCATCAGGGTCTTCTCCAGCGAGTCGACTTTTTGCATCAGGTGGCCAAAGTATTGAAGCTTCAGCTTCAGCATCAGTCCTTCCAATGAACATTCAGGACTGATTTCCTTTAGGACGGACTGGTTGGATCTCCTTGCTGTCCAAGGGACTCTCAAAAGTCTTCTCCAACTCCTCAGTTCAAAAGCATCAATTCCTCAGCACTCAGAGTCAGACATGACTGAGTGACTGAACTGAACAGCTCTCTTTATAGTCCACTCTCACATCCATACGTGACCACTAGAAAAACCATAGCCTTGACTAGACAGACCTTTGTTGGCAAAGTAATGTCTCTGCTTTTGAATATGCTATCTAGGTTGGTCATAACTTTCCTTCCAAGGAGCAAGCGTCTTTTCATTTCATGGCTGCAATCACCATCTGCAGTGATTTTGGAGCCCCAAAAAATAGTCCGTCACTGTTTCCACTGTTTCCCCATCTATTGGCCACAAAGTGATGGGACCAGATGCCATGATCTTAGTTTTCTGAATGTTGAGCTTTAAGCCAACTTTTTCACTCTCCACTTTCACTTTCATCAAGGCTCTTTTTAGTTCTTCTTCACTTTCTACCAAAAGTGTGGTGTCATCTGCATATCTGAAGTTATTGATATTTCTCCTGACAATCTTGATTCCAGCTTGTGCTTCATCCAGTCCAGCATTTCTCATGGTATACTCTGCATATAAGTTAAATAAGCAGGGTGACAACATATAGCCTTGATGCACTCCTTTTCCGATTTGGAACCAGTCTGTTCTTCCACGTCCAATTCTACCTGTTGCTTCTTGACTGCATACAGTTTTCTCAGGAGGCAGGTCAGGTGGTCTGGTATTCCCATTTCTTTCAGAATTTTCCACAGTTTGTTGTGATCCACACAGTCAAAGGCTTTGGCGTGGTTGATAAAGCAGAAGTAGATGTTTTTCTTTAACTCTCTTGCTTTTTTGATGATGTTGGCAATTTGATCTCTGGTTCCTCTGCCTTTTCACCTTGCTTACATATAATCTATGCATGTTCCTAAGAAAGATGGAACCTTCGTGAGCTACAGTGTGCCCTGGAGCCCCCAGTATTTAATGCCCCAGGCTGAAAAAGAGTTAATTCATATTATACAGAGGAAGACCACAGATCATATGGTCACACAGGAAAAGATGGAAAGAGGTCACATGTGCCATGTTGCTATGATACCAGCTGTTCCAATATGATTATTAATAGATCAGGAGAACAAGCCATAAACATACCTTTTAACATTTAAATACTGAAGTGTTGGAAAAAAGACTAGGGCACTGTCTCGTCACTTGAAATTAGATCTTCAAGCACCTCATCAATAGAACTCTGGTGGCAGGTTAGTACTGTCACTCCTTTGCAAGTCTGTGCTGCTGCTGCTGCTTCTGCTAAGTCGCTTCAGTCATGTCCGACTCTGTGCGATCCCATAGCCAGCAGCCCACCAGGCTCTGCCATCCTTGGGATTCTCCAGGCAAGAATACTGGAGTGGGTTGCCATTTCCTTCTCCAATGCATCAAAGTGAAAAGTGAAAGTGAAGTCACTCAGTCGTGTCCGACTCTTAGCGACCCCATGGACTGCAGCCTACCAGGCTCCTCCATCCATGGGATTTTCCAGGCAAGAGTACTGGAGTGGGGTGCCATTGCCTTCTCTGATGCAAGTCTGTAAGAGTCTCTAATTATTTCAGTGGTCCTTTAAAAACCAATTAAGAGGTCAGTATTTTCCAAAGCAATTCTGTCAAGCCCAGCAGATAATACTGGAGGATAGTTAGCACGAATGCTTAATAGATTAAAAAGTCAGAGAAAATGAAGAGGACTCAAAATTTAAAACTTGAAGAGCCTTAAAGATGTTGTTGGTCTCATAACATCATTTTATCAGTGAAGATATTAAATCCCAGGAAAAAGGAATGATTTACATGAAATCACAAAAAGTGATAGCCAGAGCATAGTCTTCCTAATGGCTATGGGAATAGTCGGTAGAAAAAAGCAAAGCAAATAAACTAGGCTTAGAAACTAGCCATCTTATAGCAGAAATTAGGTTATATCTTATCTTCAGTATGGTGAGGCTGTAAGGAAATGATTCTCTCGAATCAAATTCACAATAAATAGATTATCAGGACAAAAATGTAAAAACAAAAATAGTGGCAATGCCTTAATAATCAGAACTCTCTAGAAGATATGAGCTAAGGAAAAATAATTCTGTTGGGTCCAGGATGTCTGTGAATTAAAACATCTATTTTGAAATATTATCATACATGTATGTCACTACTACATGTGACTACAGTAGTCACTACTGAAATTAAAAAGACATTAACATTTTGCCATACTGAGTTCAGATTTCTCTTTTTATTTTTTTTAAATTCTTAAATAAACAGTTAAATATCTACAGCCACACTTCTCTCTTATCCCTTCCTCATCCTCCCCTCCATGCTCAGCATGTTTTTGTATCTCTATTATGCATCTGTAAACCAATAGGGTTAACACTACATAAATCATAGTCTAATACTTTCATCATATTATAGCTTCCTTTGTCCCCCTCGACTTTAAGTTGAGAGATTGATTTTGATACAAAGCATCTAATTCATTTATAATTTCAATTTGAATTAACCTTACAACTAAGAGACAACTGGGGTTCTTATTTTTATACTATTGTAATCCCTGTTACAATTAATGTTCTCCTATTTGTCTTCTGGGCACATTTCTTTGTGTGCTCCTGTGTGAGAGTTCTTTAGATGTAGCCACTGAGAAAGATTGTTGATAAGTTGAAAGACGTTCTTCAGCATCACTAAATACACCCAACTTCCCATTGGAGTAACAGTGCCAATTTACATTTCCAAAATAAAACTATTAAAATTTCCCCACAGCCTCCTCATAACATGGTACAGTTAGTAGGCTGAATAATGGGCCTCCACATATGTCCACGCCAAGTCCCTGGAACATCACCTTATAACTGCGAAAGGTACTTTTCATATAGGTTTGAGATGGGGAGATACTCCTGCGTTAATCCGCGTGGGCCCAGTGTCATCACAGGATTCCTTAGAATGAGGACTCAGGAGTCGGAGAAAGAGATGTGAGGATGGAAGAGGTCAGAGGGTCAGAGATCTGAAGACTGTACACTGCTGGCTTTGAAGATGGAGGAAAGAGCTGCTAGCCACGGCCGCATCTAGAAACCGGAAAAAGCAAAGTAGGTTCTCCTCTGGGGCCTTCAGAGGGAACCAGCCATGCCAATACCCTCACTTTCCCCGAGTGAGATGCGTCTTGGGCAACTGACCTCCCAAACAGTAAAATAGTACACGGTGTTTTTTGAAACCACTAAGTTTTTGGTGATTTGTTACAACAGCAATAGGTAAATATTGCATGTAATGTTGTAAGACTCGGTGTTTTTTGTTTGTTTGTTTGTTTTGTTTGTTTTGTTTTTGCCAAAATGAGGGTTGTGATGATCTGCATCTGCCTACCTACTAGTTTCCAACAAAGGGCCGTATAGTCAAAGCTATGGTTTATTTCAGTAGTCATGTACGGATGTGAGAATTGGACGATAAAGAAGATTGAGCACCGAAGAACTGATGCTTCCTAACTATGGTACTGGAGAACTCTTGAGAGTCCCATGGACATCAAGGAGATCAAACCAGTCAATCCTAAAGGAGATCAACTCTGAATATTCATTGGAAGGACTAATGCTGAAGCTGAAGCTCCAGTACTTTGGCCACCTGATGCAAAGAGCTGACTCACTGGAAAAGACCCTGATGCTGGGAAAGATTGAAGGCAGGAGGAGAAGGGGGCAACAGAGGGTGAGATGGTTGTATGCCATCAACAACTCAATGGACATGAGTTTGAGCAAACCCTGGGAGACAGTGAAGGACAGGGAAGTTTGATGTGCTTTTTCATGGGGTCACGAAGAATCAGACATCACTTAGTGATCAAACAAGTTTGTTTGAGCCTTTTTTTATACATGTGTTAATCATTTGAGTTTCTCAAACTCAGCACTATTTGCGTTTGAGCCAGGTACTTCTTTATTATGTGGGCTGTCTGTGCATTGTTAGCAGCATCCCTGCCCTCTATCGACCAAATGACTGCCCTCCTGCAGTTTTGATGACCTAATGTCATCAGACATTTACAGGATTCCTCAGAGGACAAAGTCATCTCCAGTTGAAAACCAATACTCTATATTTTTCTAAGCTGAATATTTTATATGCTAATCTGTGGTCACTTATCCTTTTCTAAGATGATGGTTTCTTAAATATTTCATGTTTTAAATATTAGTACGGGCATTTTATCAACCTTTCATTTTCTGGCTTGTTTTCCCTATGTTGTTTAGGAAGTGTTATCTCTCCCACTGGTCCTCACACTTAACGTACATAACACCCATCTGGAAGGCTTTTAAAACAAGAATAGGTGGATGCTGCCTCTAGAGTTTCTTTGGATGGGGACCAGAAGTTTGCATTTCTAACAAATTCTCTGAGGATGTTGATCTTGGGGGTCAAGGGACCACAATTTGATAGGATCATTTGTCATAAAGACTCTTTAAAAAGTTTTTATAGCTGCAACTTTTTCATGTATAGGCCTCTATTTCATCAGCTTTTTCTTTAGTGTGTGGGTTTAGGTAGGTTTCTTGTTTCATCTGCTTTTTCTCCATACAGATAAGCAGTTAAACAGCGCCATGTCCCGAATTATCAATTCCTTTGATTTTTTGTTATAGAAGGTTTTTAATTACTAGCTTATATTCTTTTAATAATTTTATGTTAAAATAATTTATGTTTACAGAAAACTTGTGAAAACAGTATGAATAGTTCCTGTATAACCCACCTAGTTTTCCCTATTGTTAACATTTTCAATTAGTAGGGAACATTTTTCACAATTAATGAACCAATGTTGATGTAGTATTTTTAACTAAAGTCTATAATGTGTGCATATTTACTTATTTTCTAACGTTCTGTTTCTGTTCCAGAACCCTATCATATCACATGTATTTGTCATGTCTTTTTAGACTCCTCTTGTCTGTGACAGTTTCTCGGACTTTTCTTGTTTTCAATGACCTTGACAGCTTTGTAGAATATTGGACAGGTATTTTGTAGAATGGCCTTCCTGTGGAATTTAGCTGCTGTTTTTCTCATAATTGGACTGGAGCTGTAGAGTTTTGGGGGGAAGATCATTGAGGTAAAGTGTCTTTCTCATCCTGTCTATCGAGGGTACATGCTTACCATTCTTGGTGTTAGCCTTGATCCTGGCTGTTGCAGTTTTGTCAGATTTCTCCACTGTAAAGCTATTCTTTTTCCACTTTCCATACTCTACTTTTTGGAAGAAAGTCTTAGTGTGCACACTTGGACATGGGAATTTATATTCCCCCCTGGAGGACAGAGCATCTACATGTATTATTTGGAATTTAATGGCACAGGAGATGTATCATCTTTCTTATTTATTTAGTTCAATCACTTATTTATATAGGTATGGATCATAGATGTTTATTTTATACCTTGGGTTGTATTCCAATACTACTTTATTTATTTTGTTTTCCTCAAATTGTTCCAGCTTTGGTCACTATAAGCTCTTTTAGTAGGCTCCTGTGGTCTTTGTTAGCCACCAACTCATCAGTCCATCCCTCTTTATTCTCTTGCAGTCTTACCTGATATTTACTAAGTTCTTAACAATAAATCAATGAATATAATCACAGCTGCTCCATATTCTATTTTATTCATCATTGGAATAGGAATATCTTCCCTCTGGGGTGCCAGAGGAAGTAAAATCTACCTGGTAGTCCTTGTCATTCCAGATTCCACTTCTTGAGATGGCTTTCAATGAATGAGTTCTCTCAATGTGCACAATGGGGCCTTGTGAGGCTTAGGAATGTATGTTTCCTTGGTAGCTATCAGGAGGGTGCATTGTTGATTGAATAGGAAAACAAGAACCTTACTGAGAGGATGTTCACCTACTCTGCTACAGTGAATGGGTGTGACTTATGCATTTTATGTCATAAAAATAACATGCTGTAATTTGCATAATAAATTAAGGCTCTCTTTGTACATTAGTAAGGGATAAATATGCTGATTAACTGTTGCTCTGTCAAAGGTGGTACATCAAGCAGAGGGGACTAGATGTGTAAAACCATGTGGTCCATGTGACAAGTGGGTATGGAGATGCTGCAGTGGACAAAGAGCTTCTGGATCCTCATTCAGATGGGACAGTTGTATGGTACTCATTGCCAAAGACCAATCAAAGATAGGAGAACCTAGAAATCAGAGCTCCTGAGGCAGCAAGGCAGAGTTTGAAATAAGTAAGAACTGTGGGAACAAATTATTCTAGTTTTAAGGGGATCTGGCTGTTTACTGCCTCTCACGAATCCAAATATGCCTTTGTCGTCATGAATCATATTACTTGTGGACGTGTGCAGCCCTTGCTCACCTGCCAGAGCTCTGCTGTTTGTCACCTGTGAGGTGGAGAACAAACTCAGCCACCTTTCACAAAATTATAATTTTGACTGAATTGCAACCCATGGAAGCTTGAAAATTCTGTCTAATGCTTTACCCTCTTCTCCTTTGAGGAAATGGCATTTTCAGTGAAGAATGCACGCTTATTGTCTCTGTTTTAGAGGTCTGAGATTGCTTTTCCCTGAACATCTGCTACCTAATGATCACTTTGGAAAGTAAGTTGTTTTGTCCCTATTATACAAATGAAAAATAGCTCAGAGAGCTTAGTTTCTGGCTCAGGGACCCATAGGTGGTAACTGGCAGCGTTTCCTTCCCTCTGAGTTCCCTTGACTAAGCTTCTCCAGTCTCAGCGATGCCTCTCTCCACTGCCTGGTGAGCTCTGATGAGCCCTTCTTCCTGGAGATGAAATGCTCACTGATGAGTCTTCTTAGGGCAGCTTGTCAGATTTAGCAGATGAAAATACAAGATAACTAATGATTAACTTTTAGTATAAGTACATCCCAAGAAATATTTGTATCTCATGTTTCATCTGGCAATACTGTTTTAGATAGAACTACAAAGGTACTCATGCACAAGCCCTCCTTAAAGGTAATAACTATGTAGGAATAATTTCTATGTCTCTGGCAGGGAAATTTTTACATGTAGAAATATTCAATCAGTATGTGTTGAATGCATTTCCTAAAGTTAAGATAGACTTACCCTTGTTTTATATTATACTAAAATCACTTACAAGGATATTTATAACAGAAAAATAACATATTAGAAGTAGATGTGAAAGTAAAAGGAGATGAAAATATGGTAGTGAAAATGAACTTGAAACAATTAATACAAAAATCTGAACCTTGACGACCTTTACTGCATATAAGAATGGAGTAACATTCTTATATTTTCTACCACATTCTTTGCTTGAAAATCTTGCCTTGTTTCTATACTAGGCCTGTTACTACCTTTAAGTAGCAAATATCCCATCTGCCCCTCCTGTCTTTGCTATCAGGACTGCAGATCAGCTCTGATCAGGTTCAGGGACAGGCCTAACCTGAAACCTCAGAAGCCCAGTTCCATCTTCTGGTAACTCAGCCTCACCTCAAGGGCTGCTTGCCTAGATCTGGACATTGTATCCTGGCTTTGACATCCTGGCAGACACTCGCAGTGCCCTAAATGGGACACTTTAACCTGTGTTCTCAGCAGTCCCATTCAGGACTGGACCCTGTCTGGAACCCAGTGGGTAGCACCACCTTCCTGCTCCAACACGGCCACACTTCATGGGCAGCATGAAGCATCATGTTGCCTTCTCTGTGACCTCCACTTCCTTATGCTGCTTATTAGTCAAGATGTTTTTGTCACCCTTTTTGGGGTACTACTGTTTCAGTACACAATCAGGTTGCTCTATTTGGATTCCTTTTACTATTTTTGTACACATATCTCCCTTCAGTGCCCTTTTATTTCCAGTACTAATGCCCCTTTCAAAGAGGACTGTCCTCAGGCTTTTGTAGACTTACTCACCCATACCAAGAAAACCCAGAGTGTCTAGGAATTTACATTCCCTGTATCCTGAACAGCCTGCCAGGTCAACCTAGTCTCCCATTCATTGAAATATTCTTGTGGTATAACTCACCCATGGTATGGCTTACAATCCAGAATTCTTCTGTGGGAACAGGCCAAGAACTACCCTATAAGACTTTGCTTGGTTTTCTTCCCTCCTTACTTCCCACTACCTTACTGGTTTCCTCTAGAAGCACTTCCTTAATGAATCACTCATGAATCCTTCCCTGGGTTCTGCTTCCAGGGAATCCAACCTAAGGAATCCAACCAGAGAATCCACTTCCTCTCTACTTGGACTGTCACCTGGTACCTTCTTGGCATGGAGTAGGGCAAGTCTAGAATCCTCTGGCACGGACCTTCCCAAGAAGAAGGTTTACTTACAAATCAAGGCAATTTCCAGGCTTCCTAGGTAGCACTAGTGGTAAAGAACTGGGCTGCCAAGGCAGGAGACATAAGAGACTTGGGTTTAATCCTTGGGTCGGGAAGATCCCCTGGAGGAGGGCATGGCAACCCAGTCCAGCATTCCTGCCTGGAGAACCCAATGGACAGAGGAGCCTGGTGGGCTACAGACCATAGGGTCACAAAGAGTTGGACACAACTGTAATAACTGAGCATGCACAAGGTGATTTCCACTTACTGCAGAGGTTTGTTGAGCCCTGATGATGATACAAGAGCAGCTTGTAATCCATAGCCTGGGCTCTTCTTTAACCGGAGATGCGACCAGTCTTGCGAGGCCACACTTATCTCCATGCAGTCAGCAAGCTCTTCCCCATTTGGGATGCTGAGCTTTTCACCAAACATTATTAGTATTGGAGGTACGCTAGGGGCTCTGCTAGTTGAAATTGTTCATAGAACACTAATTTACTACCTGTCATTTTACTGCCACATATTTATGATAAGATACCTGAATTTTATTATTCTTCCCTTTTAAATTCCCAACACATTCATGGAGGAAATA
The DNA here is from genome assembly GCF_023091745.1 of Budorcas taxicolor. Taxonomy (NCBI): domain Eukaryota; kingdom Metazoa; phylum Chordata; class Mammalia; order Artiodactyla; family Bovidae; genus Budorcas; species Budorcas taxicolor. Next base: position 50,548,773 of record NC_068910.1, on the reverse strand, counting down.
AAATGAGAAGAGTACATTGTCCTGCCAGTGGACTTGATTCTCAAAGAATTGTAACATTTTATTTTTCATATATATTGTGCCCTATTACTTTGCCAACTAAGGTCCATCTAGTCAAGGCTATGGTTTTTCCTGTGGTCATGTATGGATGTGAGAGTTGGACTGTGAAGAAGGCTGAGCACCGAAGAATTGATGCTTTTGAACTGTGGTGTTGGAGAAGACTCTTGAGAGTCCCTTGGACTGCAAGGAGATCCAACCAGTCCATTCTGAAGGAGATCAGCCCTGGGATTTCTTTGGAAGGAATGATGCTAAAGCTGAAGCTCCAGTACTTTGGCCACCTCATGTGAAGAGTTGGCTCATTGGAAAAGACTCTGATGCTGGGAGAGATTGGGGGCAGGAGGAGAAGGGGACGACAGAGGATGAGATGTCTGGATGGCATCACTGACTCGATGGACGTGAGTCTGAGTGAACTCCGGGAGTTGGTGATGGACAAGGAGGCCTGGCGTGCTGCGATTCATGGGGTCGCAAAGAGTTGGACACGACTGAGCAACTGAACTGAACTGAACTGAACTGCTGGCAATGAAATCTTGAGATGGAGGACTCAGAGAAGAAACAGTTACCTCCCATTAGAAGCTAGATAAGAAAGGATGCAAAAAGGAAGACTTGATCAAGGCCATCCAGGGAGGCAGTGACAAGGCAAAGAGCAAAAGCTTCTCAAGGCTGTGTAACATTCAGCTAAGCAGAACCTCCCTCTGGATTGAATGTCTATTTATCCAAGTGTCACCTCTCTCTAAATCTTGCCCAAACAAAAGGAAGTTAATCATCTTCTGTGTCTCCACACCCCACTGCTGGAGCTGGTTGGAGCAATTGATTGCAAGAGATAAGAGTTTCCAATGCTAACCTGAGTCCCTTGGAGGCTGGCACTGCCTCATTTGTCTCTTATTTCTAGTGTCAAGCAGTGAACCATTTTCATAGTGGTGGTCTAAAAAATATGTATGAAGTAAAACATAGGTGCTGCCCTCAAAATGTTATAGACTAGGGAAGGAATGAGAAGAATGGAAGTGATTAAATAATCAAGCCCCAATGTATATGTCCCCACAGAATCCATATATTTAAATCCTAATGCATAGGATTCAACATATGGATTTGGCAGGCACAGCACATGGCTTGGCCACTCACTGTTTTTAAAAATTTCTAAATTACTTTGTGTTTCTAAACAAGATTATCAATAATCAAAGAGATAGGAAAAACCAAATCTGCACTAGCGTCCTTGACCTGAGTGGAGGCATGAATGCTGGAGCTGGCAGCAGCTGAAACCATGCCCTAATGAGGACACAGGAATGGATGGCTGTTTCTGGTCTGCCTCTTGCTCGATGCCTTCAAGTTGGTACACATGGTCCAAAGTGATTTATGTGCCATCTCTACAGAAAAGGGAATTCTGTCCTTAAACCCCCAAAATCAACGCAAAGCAGAGTAAAAGACAGAAACAGAAGAAAAGCAAATGTGTCCTACTGAGAATTCATAAATACAAAAGAGAAAACATAGCCATTTTTCAAGAAACTATTAGCGACTACACTCACTATAGTACTGAACGAGGCAGCCAGGGGAATACAAACGTGGGTGAGGCTGGATCCCAGCCTCTGAAGAATCTGTACTCTAATCTAGGAGCTGCTAATTAATTAAATCTAATGAGAAGAGACAGGAAGATGAAACTGCAAGAGATTTATATAAAGTACATCACACAGTGTATATTTGTACAGTTAAGCCTAGCACTTGAATACCATGGAAGTCTTTTATAATCTAGTGAAAGTGCTGATCCTTCTTCCCAGAAATACATACATACATACAATAACACACATGCTTTTAAGGTCAGGATTGCACTGGAGCCCAGATTCAGAACCTCGGCTTCAGGATGAAGGAAAATATGTTTGGGCTCAGACTATGCAGTTACTTTTCATTTGAATATTTTTGGTTGAAATCAGCCGACAAGAATGGCACATAAACATGTTTGGGCTCAGACTATGCAGTTACTTTTCATTTGAATATTTTTGGTTGAAATCAGCCGACAAGAATGGCAGATAAACAGAGAACCATGTCGGAGACCTAAAGATACAGAGTTTATATCAGGGAGTAGAAGCAATGAAGAGTTAAATTGACGGTGGTGGTTTAGTCGCTAAGGCGTGTCCATCTCTTGCAATCCTGTGGACTGTAGCCTGCCAGGCTCCTCTGTCCATGGGATTCTCCAACCAAGAATACTGGAGTGGGTTGCCATTTCCTTCTCCAGGGGATCTTCCTGACCCAGGAATTTAACCCGGGTCTCCTGCCTTACAGGCAGATTAAGTTAAATTAGACAAAGAATAAAAGTGGTAAATTGAAATACGTTTATAAAGTTAAACAGCCACAAATAAAAATATGCCAGAGAAGCTGAAGTTGACCAGTTCTGTGAAGACCAACAAGACTTTTAGAATTAACACCAAAAAAAAGATGTCCTTTTCATCATAGGGGATTGGAATGAAAAAGTAGTAAGTCAACAGCTACCTGGAGTAACAGGCAGGTTTGGTCTTAGAGTACAAAATGAAGGAGGGCCAAGACTAACAGCGTTTTGCCAAGAGAGCACACTGGTCATAGCAAACACCCTTTTCCAACAACACAAGAGACAACTCTACTCATGTAAATCACCAAATGGTCAACACCAAAATCAGATTGATTATATTCTTTGCAGCCGAAGATGGAGAAGCTCAATACAGTCAGTCAAAACAAGACCAGGAACTGAGTGTGGTTTAGATCATGAGCTCCTTATTGCAAAATTTAGGCTTATATTAAAGAAAGTAGGAAAACCACTAAGCCATTCAGGTATGCTCTAAATCAAATTCCTTATGTTTTTACAGTAGAGGTGATGAATAGATTTAAACGATTAGATCTGCTAGACAGTATCTGAAGAGCTATGGACAGAGGTTTGTAACATTATATAGGAGGTACTGAGCAAAACCATCCCAAAGAAAAAGAAGTGCAAGAAGGAAAAGTGGTTGTCTGAGGAGACTTTGCAAATAACTGAGGAAAGAAGAGAAATTGAAAGGCAAGGGAAAAAGGGAAAGATACACCGAACTGAATATAGAGTCCAAAGAATAGCAAGGAAAGAGAAAAAGATCTTAAATGAACAATACAAAGGCATAGAGAAAAACAATAGAATGGGAAAGACTAGAGATCTCTTTAAGAAAATTGGACATATCAGGGAATATTTCATGCAAGGATGGGTATTACAAAGAACAGAAATGGCAAGGACCTAACAGAAGCAGAAGAGATTAAGAGCAAGTGGCAAGAATAAGAATACACAGAAGAACTCTACAAAAATGGTCTTAATGACCCAGATGTTGGACCATGAACCATGAAATTCCAGATGTTCAAGCTGGTTTTAGAAAAGGCAGAGGAACCAGAGAACAAATTTCCAACATCTGCTGGATCATGGAAAAAGCAAGAGAGTTCCAGAAAAACATCTATTTCTGCTTTATTGACTATGCCAAAGCCTTTGACTGTGTGAATCACAATAAACTGTGGAAAATTCTGAAAGAGATGGGAATACCAGACCACTTGACCTGTGTCTTGAGAAACCTGTATGCAGGTCAGGAAGCAACAGTTAGAACTGGACACAGAACAACAGACTGGTTCCAAATAGGAAAAGGAATATGTCAAGTCTGTATGTTGTCACCGTGCTTATTTAACTTCTATGCAGAGTACATCATGAGAAACGCTGGACTGGATGAAGCACAAGTGGGAATCAAGGTTGCCAGGAGAAATATCAAGAACCTCAGATATGCAGATGACACCACCCTTATGGCAGAAAGTGAAGAACTAAAGAACCACTTGATGAAAGTGAAAGAAGAGAGTGAAAAAGTTGGCTTAAAGCTCAGCATTCAAAAACAAAGATTATGGCATCCAGTCCCATCAGTTCAGTTCAGTTCAATTCAGTTGCTCAGTCGTGTCCAACTCTTTGCGACCCCATGAATTGCAGCACGCCAGGCCTCCCTGTCCATCACCATCTCCCGGAGTTCACTCAGACTCACATCCATCGAGTCAGTGATGCCATCCAGCCATCTCATCCTCTTGTCTTCCCCTTCTCCTCCTGCCCCCAATCCCTCCCAGCATCAGAGTCTTTTCCAATGAGCCAACTCTTCACATGAGGTGGCCAAAGTACTCGAGTTTCAGCTTTAGCATCATTCCCTCCAAAGATATTCCAGGGTTTATCTCCTTCAGAATGGACTGGTTGGATCTCCTTGCAGTCCAAGGGACTCTCAAGAGTCTTCTCCAACACCACAGTTCAAAAGTATCAATTCTTCGGCACTCAGCCTTCTTCACAGTCCAACTCTCACATCTATACATGACTACTGGAAAAATCATAGCCGTGACTAGACGGACCTTAGTCGGCAAAGAAATGTCTCTGCTTTTGAATGTACTATCTAGGTTGGTCATAAGTTTTCTTCCAAGGAGTAAGCATCTTTTAATTTCATGGCTGCAATCACCATCTGCAGTGATTTTGGAGCCCCCCAAAATAAAGTCTGATACTGTTTCCACTGTTTCCCCATCTATTTCCCACGAAGTGATGGGACTGGATGCCGTGACTTCATGGCAAATAGATGGAGAAACGGTGGAAACGGTGGCTGACTTTATTTTTCTGGTTTCCAAAATCACTGCAGATGATGATTGCAGCCATGAAAGGAAAGTTACGACCAACCTAGACCGCATATTAAAAATCAGAGACATTACATTGTCAACAAAGGTCCATCTAGTCAAGGCTATGGTTTGGTCATGTATGGATGTGAGAGTTGGACTATAAAGAAAGCTGAGCACCAAAGAATTGATGCTTTTGAACCGTGGTGTTGGAGAAGACTCTTGAGAGTCCCTTGGACTGCAAGGAGATCCAACCAGTCTATCCTAAAGGAGATTAGTCCTGGGTGTTCATTGGAAGGACTGATATTGAAGCTGAAACGCCAGTACTTTGGCCACCTGATGCGAAGAGCTGACTCATTTGAAAAGACCCTGTGCTGGAAAAGATTGAGGGCAGGAGGAGAAGGGGATGACAGAGGATGAAATGGTTGGATGGCATCACCAACTCAACAGATATGGGTTTTGTTGGACTCCGGGAGTTGGTGATGGACAGGGAGGCCTGGCATACTGCAGTTCGTGAGGTCACAAAGAGTTGGACATGACTGAGTGACTGAACTGAACTGAACTGAACTGAATGACACAGATAACTATGATGGTGTGGTCACTCAGCTAGAACTGGACATTCTGAAATGTAAAGTCAAGTGGACCTTAGGAAGTATTACTACAAATAAAGCTAGTGGAGGTGAGGGAACTCCAGCTGAGCTATTTCAAATCCTAAAAGATGATGCTACTGAAATGCTGTACTCAGTATGCCAGTAAACTTGGAAAACTCAGCAGTGGCTATGGGACAGAAAAGGTCAGTTTTCTTTCCAGTCCCGAAGAAGGGCAATGACAAAGAATGTTCAAATTACATACAGTTGTGCTCATTTCACATGCTAGTAAGGTTATGCTAAAAAATCCTACAAGCTAGGTCCTAGCAGTACGTGAACCATGAACTTCCAGATGTACAGGCTGGGTTTAGAAAAGGCAGAGGAACCAGTGATCAAATTGCTAACATTTGCTGGATCATAGAGAAAGCAAGGAATTCCAGGAAAACATCTGCTTCATTGACTACGCTGAAGGCTTTGACTGTGTGGATTACAACACACTGTGGAAAATTCTTAAACAGGTGGCAATACCAGACCACCTTACCTGTCTCCTGAGAAACCTGTATGCAAATCAAGAACTGGACCTGGAACAACTGACTGGTCTCAAATTGGGAAAGGAGTACAACAAGGCTGTATATTGTCACCCCCCTGCTTGTTTAACTTCTATGTGGAGTGCATCATGTGAATAAATCACTGGAATCAGAATGTGATGGATGAATCACAAGCTGGAATCAAGATTACCAGGAGAAATATCAACAACCTCAGATGTGCAGATGATACCACTCTAATGGCAGAAAGTAAAGGAAAATTTAAGAGCCTCTTGATGAGGGTAAAAGAGAAGAGGGGGAAAGCTGGCTTAAAATTCAACATTCATAAAGCTAAGATCATGGTATCTGGTCCCATCACTTCATGGCAAATAGAAGGGGAAAAAGTGAAAGCAATGACAGATTTTATTTTGAGGGGCTCCAGAATCACTGCAGATAATATCTGTGGCCATGAAGTTAAGAGACACTCACTCCTTGGAAGAAAAGCTATGACAAACCTAGACAGTGTACTAAAAAGCAGAGACATCACTTTGCCGACAAAGATCCATACAAAGCTCTGGTTTTTCCAGTAGTCTTGTGTGGATGTGAGAGTTGAACCATAAAGAAGGTTGAGTGCTGAAGAATTGACGCTTTCAAATTGTTGTGCTGGATAAAACTCATAAGAATCCCTTGGACTGAATGACAGTCAAACCAGTGAATCCTAAAGGAAATCAACCCTGAATACTCTTTGGAAGGACTAATGCTGAAGCTCCAATACTTTGGCCACCTGATGCGAAGAGCTGACTCCTTGGAAAAGACTCTGATGTTGGGATTGAGGGCAAGATGAGAAGGGGACAACAGAGGATGAGATGGTTGGATGGCATCACTGACTCAATGGACATGAATTTGAGCAAACTTCAGGAGATAATGGACAGGGGGTCCTGGTATGCTGCAGTCCATGGGGTGATGGTGAACACAACTTAGTGACTGAACAACAATAAAAATATGAAAGATATTTTATGAAAACCTTGAGGGAACAAGCAATGTGCAGAAGAAAATATCTGACCTCACTGTATGGAAGGTATATTTTATAAATATATTACTTAATATAAATATAATTGTTGAATTAATTATAATTAATTAATTTTATGTAATAAGTATATAATATATAATAATAGTATTATATAGAATTATTATGTCTTATATAATAATAATATAATATAATATATAATATAATTATAATATAATATATTGTATTGTTATATTGTGTTATATTATAAATATTATAATATAATATTTTATATCATTATTAATAATTATATCAATATAAATATTAACTATATTTGATGAATATAAATATATTATAAATATGATAATATATTTATACAAGTATACTACATTTACATAAGAAATTTATTCAAGGATACATGGAACAAATTAGCAATTACTATGGAGGGGAGAGAGGGAGCAGAACACATACTTTTCACGTGTTGCTTCATATAATTAGTTTTTATCAGGAGTGTGTTGTATCTGGGTCAAGAAGACACAGTGGACACTATGATTACTCCTGATGCACACAGAATCCACCTGTGCTCTTGCTTAAGCCATTGCAACACCCACAACTGTGCATTAGGAACACCATACAATTGGAGCACTTTGAGTTTCCCAGAAGCAGACCCTGAACCAAGGATTTAGGAGCAAATGCTTTATTGAGAAAGTGCTTCCAGGAGAACTTAGCAAGTCAGTAGGAGAATTAAGAGAGGGAAAGAAATCCAAGCAATGGATGATCTCAGGCCAACACCAAGTCTCAGCTTGATCCAGCAGGGAGCTCTGGAGTGTAAGTCAGACCTCAGTGCCTTGCATGGAGACAGAAGAACTTGGAGTTTGTCCTCCCATTAGTCATTGGTAGGCTCTATGAGTCTCCTGTTGTCTGTGAGTTGGGAGCATATAAAACTCCTGGACACTTCCAGCTATAGGTACCAGTAAGGAGACCCCAGGGTGCCAGAGCATTCCTCTGTCCTCTGAAAGATGAAGGTATAACTGTTCACAGTGAAGCATTGAGAAGCTGGGGATGTGTGCACAGAGAGGATAAAAGGGATCTGAAAGGAACTGGTCATGGCTCCACCCACACATCCACACTCAGCAGACTGTAGCTTCCTTGCAGTCAACAGATATTTATTGACAATCTACAATTGTCCTGCCTATTGCTCATTTGAAAAACGTCTAGTCCAAAAAGAGATATGCTGTAAATGTAAAATAAACACTGATTCTGAAGACTCAGTAAGAAAGAAAGGTAATACACAGGTCACTAATAATCTTTTTCTATTGATTACATATTGAAATGATAATATTAAATATATATTATAGACTAAATAAAATACATTGTTGAAGTAAGTTCACCTATTTCCCTGTACTTTTTTAATATGGTTCCCTGAATATTTTAAATTATATACATGGCTCATATTAAGTTTCAGTAGTCAGCACTTGTCTAGAATATGTCTAATACTGTGCTAACTGTTGGGATACTGCATGATTAAGAGAGACTTGGCCTCTGCTTCATGATGTCTACAGTGCAGTTGTCATCACAGGCAGTAATAAGATGACACCATTTGCTTTAAATATGATGGTGGAAATAGCAGAGTAGACAACTGCAAGGAACTGACATAAGTGAGACTCATCAGGAAAGATGTCTCTCAATAAATGTCTTTTAGACTCGAAGACTGGAACAGGAAGTGCTATGAAAATATCTTGAAGGGAATGCAAGGCAGGAGTTGAAATATTTTAAGGATGTTCCAGGCCAGAGGAACATCATCAGGCGGTAGGAAAAAGCATCTATGAATTGCTTAGCTGTTTGATTACATTAGTGTAAGTGGTCTTAAGAAAAACCACTGAAGTGGTAGAAATAGCATAAACTCTAACTCAGGTAAGATAGTTTTTTGGGACACTAGTCCACCTTCTTGATCTGCTGGCTTTCTGAATCAAGTCACTATTCCTTGCCCCCAGCAACTCGTCTCTCAGTTTATTAGCCTGTTGTGCAGCAAGCAATACGAGCTTGGACTCAGTAACATGCAATCTATACCCAACAAACATTTACTGAGTCGAAGCCCATTGTTAGTTACTGTAACTGTAAATGGATTCCATCCCTGTGATCCGTGATTTCCTAAGAAGCTGAGGGAGAAGGCAGCATGACCCAGTGTGGCAAATACGCTAACAGAGATGTCTCTAGAACACTGGAGAAGAAAGTAGAGCACAGTGCCTTTCTCTGAACAAGGAGAATCCGAGAAGTCGTAAAGGAGAAGGTGATGTTTGACCTGGACCATGAAGGAAGAGTAAAGCTTTTATAAATACAAGGCAAAGAAAAGCGTTCCTAGCAGAGGGACTATTACAGGAAAAGCCACAGGAGGGTGAAATTGTCCAGGAGTCAGAGTGTGAGACTTAATTAGAGTGTGGTAAGGAGGTGTGTGTGTCTATAGCCTTAGAGTAGAGAAGGTGGCTTTGGACCAAAATACTGTGAGAAAGAGTTTGGAGTTTATTCTTGATTTCTTTTTCCTTTTTCTTCACAAACTACACGTGCAAGTTTTCGTGCATGTTCTCCAGTTCTGTTTGAAAAAGAGCAAATAAGAAATAGCCAATCTTTATTTCTTAGCTTTTCTGATCACAGGCTTCATTCATTCTCCACAGTTTACAAACTTTGTATTGTCTTTGTTCTCTCTGAGTTTCATTAGGATGATTATTGATTTATGAGCAGTCTTAATGTGGCTTTTTCAGGCATCCTGAATCACTCTGACAGCAGCTCTGTAGATAGATCAATTTCTTGCTGTAAAAAAGTTTCATATCCTAACAAACCATTATTTTGGCTAAACTCAAAATGAGGAATTCTTCATACTTGGCAAAGTATCACTAAATTAGTCTCTGAACAGCTGAGGTAATATTACTCTTCTTATGTCAAGTGGAAGTAATCAGCATTTTGGACTTCACTAAAGGTCATTTGTTTACCAAGCTAGCTCTCCTGCCCAGTAAACAATGGTATGCATTTATTCAGTAACCTTGGGTAACTGTGTTATCACCTGAATTTAAGAGGGAAAGAGGAAGAGTCCTGATCATCATCCCCATAAGTCACCCCCACTTGGCCTTTAAGAAACCTCCTGTGAGCAGTTCTTTACATATATAAAAGGTGAGCACTCTTTCAGAGGGAGGAGGAATTTCTTGGTCCTTCTTGCATTTCCTTCTCCTTGCCATGACCGCATACCACTAGCAAACACATACTTTTCCAGTCTTTTCATTTCTTATGAAAAAAAGAGGCTGGCTGTGTGTATGCTCAGTTGCTTACCTGCGTGCCTGCAAGTCTCTTAAGTTGTGTCCAACTCTTTACGGCCCCAGGGACTGTAGCCTGCCCGGCTCCTCTGCGCATGGAATTTTCCAGGCAAGAATACTGGAGTGGGTTGCCATTTCCCACTCCAGCGGATCCTTCGGACCCAAGGATCACACCCAAGTCTTCTGCATCTCCTGCATTGGCAAGCGAATTCTTTATCACTAGCGCCACCTGGTAAAGAGGTTGATTTGGTGGAAACAGAAATGAGATTACAGCCAAGATATATTGATTCCTAAGTCTTTGCACCTCTTCCTAACCAGCTTTAATGGCATTAGGCCAAAGATCAGTTACTATTCTGAAAATTTTCTCTTCTTTATAAAACAAAGAGCAACATGTCCTACTTTAGAAGTCATTGCAAAGGATTGTGTAATGCATATAATAGTTACTTGTATATCATGCAAATATCTTCATTATTATAAAGATAAGATTTTGCCACCTTGAAATTCTAAAAGGGTCAGAAAACTCAATTATGCAGATATCACCACTCTAAAACTTCCATCAATTACAGTTGTCTATGTGTTCAAAGAATATGGAGCTACTGTGTTCCTGTGAATCCTGTCTGTGGCCCCTAGAAGAAGAGGCAGGTAAAAATCCAAGGGACTCTCCAAGGTCAAAGCATTCTCTCTCCAGTCTTAGCCATGTGGTAAGTGATGCTCAATCTCATTAGTTACCAGATAAATGCAAAGTAAGGAAATATTTGCCTATTCAATGGGTTATAACCTCCTTGAGCTTAAACCATGTCTGCTTCTCTCTTGGGAGTCAGGCTATTCAGAGCTCCATGAAGAGTTTCACAGAGTCAATAACAGACTTGCATATGAGAATCCTTGCGTTCCCCAGTGATGGCAGTTACTGTAGCAAAATCTCTGTGATTCTTAGGTTTGTATTAGGAAGCTCAGCTGCTTGCACATGTTAATGTAAACCACATTCTGGACTGGTTTTATCAGCTGAGAAAAAATAATTGGGTAATTTTGCTCTCTACTTGAATCCTTTCTGTTTATTAATGAGTCATTTATGTGGTTCCTCTCAAACCCCAAATCTAAGCGATGGATTATGACTCTTAAAAAATAGGGAATATCAGTTGGGAATAGCAAAGGAACAATAGGCCTTAAGACTTCTCATGGAGTTGGCCTTGTGGGTTTCTGATCTTGATGACTTGTGACAGCTTACATTGTATGTGGCTGGATTTCATCTAACAGAGTCTAGATTGGAGCTGTAAGTTACCCTGAGCAAGTGTTGTCCTTGGTTAGTCACTGCAGCTTATGATTGCTTTGCCCTGGGAAGAGAAGCTGAGACAGGGCACAAGGAAAACACAATCTACTCAGGTCTTCAGCAAATACCTGCCCCTGCCCGGAAGCTTTGACAAAGGAGGTGGGCCAGGCCAGGATCTTTAAGGTGCAGCTGCTGCAGCAGCTTGACCTTGAACCAGAGAGTCCCCGCTTCACCTGGTTTCAAAGGGGAGTTGGAGGCAGGATTAAATTATTTTAGTATTAAGAGGCTGACTCTGGTGCTTTCAAGTTGCTAGACACTATGGATTTAGGACTACAAAAAGAGTTTGTGTGTGGCTTGTCCATGGGTTCAAAGAAACTGCCCATAGCACATATGCAACATGACTTTGGACTTGCTTTTTACCTTAGTTTTAACATTGTCTATAGATTTCAGATACCCAAATGGAGACCTCACCCATAGAAAAATGGTCAGTTTTATTTAAGAAACAATTTTTTTTTAATGAGAGTCCTTGTTTTAGAAATAATATGGCATCTTTCAGGGATAAGAAAAATATTTTTAGGAAGTTATTACAGACTAATAGATTATAAATAATATTATAAGCCTGTGTGAAACACTAAGATTAATCAAGAAATTAAGCAATAATAAACATTTAAAAAGTGACATTCATCTTGTGACAAAATAAGGAAAGATAGATTGATTAAGCTGGAAGAAAAAAAGATCTATTCTTTAAATAAAGGTTACAATGTTATAACTTTCCCTGATAGCTCAGACCGTACAGAGTCTGCTTGCAATGTGGGAGACCTGGGTTTGAGCCCTGGGTTGGGAAGATCCTCTGGAGAAGGAAACGGCAACCCACTCCAGTATCCTTGCCTGGACAATCCCATGGACGGAAGAGCCTTGCAGGCAACAGTCCATTCGGTCACAAAGAGTTGGACACAACTGAGTGACTTCACTTTCTTTCACAATGTTATGATCTAGGCAGATATCATGGAGGAAATTAGACATTAAAGGGAAGTTTCCTAGGTGGCGCACTGGTAAAGAACCTGCCTGCCAGTGCAGGAGACTCAAGAGACTCAGGTTTGATCCTTGGGTCAGGAAGATCCCCTGAAGTAGGATCAACCTGGCAATGGCAACCTGCTCCAGTATTCTTACCTGGAGAATTCCATGGACAAAGGAGCCTGGTGGACTGCAATCCATGGGGTCACAGAGTCGGACACGACTGAGCAACTGAGCACAGCACACATACACACAGATACTAAAGGACACAGTAGGTGGAAATAAGAGAGGAAAGAAGATATGCCTAGGTATAGCTACTCTTAAAGAGGGAATCAGAAGAAATATGAGTTGTCTTAACTGTGAAGACGTTTCAAACGGTGACCAGAGCCCAGAGGAATGTCATGGAAGAGAGAGACCAAAGCAGACTGAAATGTCTCCACCAGGGAGAATCAGGATCCAACATCCTAAGGAAACATGGCCTGAAAAGGCTGCTGATGGAAGGACCTTGGGGACTGTGGGACCTCACATTAAAGGTGGGGGCAGCTCTACCAGGCAGACTTGAGAGAATAAGCCCAAAATCCCAAACACGTTACAAGGAAAGCTTTAACGTGGCACAGCCATTGTAGGTGGAATGCAAGAACTGTCTCTATCCCCAGTACAGTCATCTACAAATGCCTTCCCAAACCAGACGGATGCAATCTTTGGGCCCCCAAAGGCATTTTTGCTACCCTGGGATTAAACCAGAAATGAAACAATACTCTAGATCTGTCAAATCTTGCTTTTATTTTAACCAAAACATATTTCTAGCCTCACAGAAGAGAAATAGCTACTTTCTCAGAAAAATAAATTTTTAGACAGTAAAAGCTCACTTGTCCTTAAAAGATTATAAATAATAAAAGTTCTATAACTGAGAGTGTATGGTCATAAAACCAGCAAAATGGACCCTGTTTATGAGGCATCAGAGGATTCAGAGAAATTGGCATTGATCTGTTCAGACAAACAGACTTGATTTGGGCCTTAATGAAACAAAAGGTAAAATAAGCATGTTTATGGAATAAAAGCACTGGTAATAGCAAAAAGTTTCCACAAGATGTGAGTCTGAACAGAAGATTTGCCATTTTCAGTTTTTAATACAGTTTTTTGTTTTGTTTTGTTTTTTTTCAATTTTCCCTGCCACACGGTTTGCAGGATCCTGGTGCCCTTGGCAGTGAACATTTGGAGTCCTAACCTCTGGACCAAGTTCCCTCACATTTTTAGTTTAAAGGAAACTCAGTTCATCTGCATAGTACAGGAGAAGTAGATGGGTCCCCTTCTTTCCACCTTCACCCTCCCATTCTGCATTTCCCTTACAGGTATTCTGAGGAGTGTTCTTTGGCTAAACCTGCAAAGCCATTCATTCATTCTTTCACTCAATAATCAAAAATTGATGTTAATTTGGATATTACTCAATTATCAGACATTTATTGAGGGACCAGGATGCAGAACAAATATTGTTCACTAGAACATGGTTACAGCACTTCCCAAAAGAGTAAAATTCTTATTATATGAAATGGTATAAAACTGACAGTGAAGTATAAGAGATGAAATCTGATTCAAAGATGATAATCACCCATCCCATCAAGTGATTCAAGTGATCAAACTAGGAGCTGTTTTGATTAAACCCTAATATATCTTCAGATTTTTTTATCTCAACTTTCTAAACTAAAAGCCTTTCAAAAAGGTGAAATATTTACATTTTCCTCCTATGCCTAGATTTGGCATAGTAATCTATAGAGAGAAACATTTTTAGTAAATTCTGATTATTTCGCCATGCAGTTTAGGGTGATTTTTTTTTATTGTCAATTTGAACATTTTGCCTCTGATATCTAGCCGCTATATAGACTTACAGATTTTTACTACACAGAAGAAAGATAGAATACAAGGAAACATTGGGAAATAAAGACAATAAACATCCTTGAAAGTGAAAGAAAGTGAAAGTGAAAGTCACTCAGTTGTGTCCGACTCTTTGCGACCCCATGAGCTATACAGTCTGTAGAATTCTCCAGCCCAAAATACTGGAGTGGGTACTCTTTCCCTTCTCCAAGTGATCATCCCAACCCGGGATCAAACCCAAGTCTCCTACATTGTGGGCAGATTCTTTACTACCTGAGTCACAAGGGAAGCCCAAGAATACTGGAGTAGGTAGCCTATCCCTTCCCTAGCAGATCTGGCCAACCCAAGAATCAAACCAGGGTCACCTGCATTGCAGGTGGATTCTTTACCAACTGAGCTATCAGGGAAGCCCAGACATCCTTGGAATATCTATTTGCCTATAGTTTTTTTCTGATTTGAGCAGCAAAACATGCTGGGTATATAGAATGCCAACTTCTTTAATTTTTCATTTTTAAACAAACAATCATTGAGTCTCTGATGTATATCCAGCCCTGTACCATTACATGAAGAGAATAAATGACTCTTCTTTCCAAGAAGGGGCTTCCCAGATGGCTCAGTGATAAAGAATCTACCTGCCAATGTAGGAGACATGGGTTCGATCCCTGAATTGGGAAGGTCCCCTGGAGAAGGAAATGGCAACCTGCTACAGTATTCTTGCCTGGAGAATTCCACGGACAGAGGAGCCTGGCAGGCTACAGTCCATGGGGTCCCAAAGAGTCAGATACAACTTAGTGACTAAACAACAATAACCCTCCAGGAAGACAGTGGAAAGAGTATGTTCTAAAATCAGGCAGAGCAGGTGTTACACTGTCTGTCTCTCAGTAACTATGATTTTCGGAAGCCCTTTATGGAAACCAGTCATGGACTTTGGGATCAGGAAAAACTTGAGTTCAAATTCCAGATTTTCCACTTACTGTCTGTATGATTTCGAATAAGTACTTAATGTCTCTGAGCACCAGTTTTCTCAGCTTTAAATAAGGATGAAGAAGTTGTGAGGATGAAATACAGTAAAAAACCTGTAACATGTTTATGGCTCAGTCCCTAGGTCATGTAAAATATTCAGTAAGTGCTATGCTCATTCCCTGTCGGCCTGTGCCTTTGCTTCCAAACTTATCTCTGGAGTCAAAAAGGATAATTGGGAGAAAAAGAAGCAAACTCAGTCAAAAATCTGAGATGATTCCTGGCATGTATCACTTGTTTGGAAGGATAGAATGTTTGCTGTGAGTGAAAACCACAGCTGTAGACTGAGGACTTAGCAATGGAAATCTCTGGTTGTAATTGTTGGTCAGTAACAGGATGTTATCAACACCATAAACTCAACGACTTGAAAAAGCCAAAGGATGGTAAATTTTCTGCTTTCTGCGAAATGACACGTAGCACTTGCTGTAGCAAGAGCTGAAGGTTAGTTTCAATCAGATCAACATTTTCACCATCTGTTCATGGAAAGATAAAACCCTTCTTCCTGCATAATAGATCAACAAGGTTTTAAAGAAAAGGGGATTGCCTCAATTGCAACATCAAATGGCTGTGTTTATGTGAGCAAAAATTGCACACAGGAAACAAATAAAAAGAGATCAGTCAGTAAAACAGAGCAATATAAACTTTGAAATGTCTTTCTGAATCTCTCAGAAGCATTCATTTGTTTTTCATGGAAGAGTGTAAAGCAACAGTGAAAAAACATACTTAATTGAGTCCCAGATAGTTCAAGTCAATTTTATTATTTCAAGCCTCCAGCCTACAAAGTGCTATTTTTATCCCTTCCAGTATTCAAATCCTTCCAGATCTTAGTGAGTTTTGTACTGTGCACATATGATTTTTGTGTAATATTTTATATATGTTTAAGCAATCAATGTATATTTAGAAACAGTAAAGATGCCTCTGTCCTCCTGTCTTCCCTGAAACTGATGAAAGAGGACAATGAAAAGCAAAAAAAGAAAAATAGAATAAGATCTTTGATAAGCTAGAATGCAGCCACACTGATGAACTTTTCTATGAAGAAGGGCTTCATAATGCCATAAATATTGAGTCTGGGAAGCAGAAACTGAGAGGAGGATGCATCGACTAGATTTGGCAAAGGAAGCAGAAGCTTCACCAAACCTCCCCAGGGAAAGATTCTACCTGCTACTGAAGATTGATAAGGCAGAAAGATGACCCAGCAATACACGGCAGATGCCAGACATTGTTATGTGAAGCAAGGAAGGAGAGAAGGAGGGGATAAGAAAAAAAAGTGGGTGTCAAACAGCTGTACAAGTGCTGTAGAGAAATAAACAATATGTGAAAATGAAAGTGTTGGTCACTCAGTCATGTCTAACTCATTGCGACCCAATAGACCGAAGCCCACTAGGCTCCTCTAGCCATGGGATTTCCTAGGCAAGAATATTGGAGTGGGTTGCCATTCCCTTCTCCAGGGGATCTTCCCAACCCAGGGATCAAATCCAGGTCTCCTGCATTGCAGGCAGATGCTTTACCTAAGGCACCAAGGCTACTCAGAATTACTTGTAGCACCAAGAAGTCTTTCTCTGAGCTTAAGGCAAAAGAATGACAAGAGGATGAGATGGCTGCAGGTATCACCAACACAATGGACACATTTGATCAAACTCCAGAAGAAAGTGAAGGACAGGGAAGCCTGGTGTACTCCAGTCCACTGGGTTGCAAAGAGTTGGACATAACTTAGTGACTGAACAGCAACAAAGGCAAACAAATTACTTACATCAAAAACAATAAGTTATGCCATGAGACTTAATGGATCAACATCTTTATAAAATTATTCAAAAAAATAGACACAGCCTCTATGAAATAAGACCTCAAAGAGGAAATACAAGGGTTCAAAATGGAGATAATAAAGCAAAAGAATAACAGGAGGCTTTGATAGCAGGGGCAGCCCAAATAACTCTCAAAATTCCCCAAATGTCTTCAGAAAAAAAACAGAAGAAACAACTGGAAAGCAAAAAGACAAAGCTCAGATAATCCAAACAAATCTAAAACCTATTAGAACTAATAAGTGAATTTAGCAAAATCACTGGGTACAAGATCAATGTATCAAGCCAATTTTATTTCCAAGTGATGAATTAGAAAATAAAATTTGGTGAATGATATAATTCAACATATTTCAAAACATATCAGATACCTAGACATCAGTCTAACAGATTTGTAGCATCACTACACTGAAAGCTACAAAACATTTTCAAGAGGACCTAACACCTAAATAAACAGGGCTATACAAATTTATGGATATGAAGATTCATGTTGCAAAGACTTAAATTACCTTTTCTGCTGCTGCTGCTAAGTTGCTTCAGTCATGCCCAACCCTTTGCTACCCTATGGACTGTAGCCTGCCAGGCTCTTCTGTCCATGGGGTTCTCCAGGCAAGAATACTGGAGTGGGTTGACATGCCCTGCTCCAGGGGATCTTCCTGACCCTGACTGAAGCCACGTCTCTTATGTCTCCTGCATTGGCAGTCGGGTTCTTTACCGCTAGTGCCACCTGGAACACCTTTAAATTGATCTAAAGACTAAGAAGTTCCAGTCAAAATCTAAGCATGTTTTTTTCAGTTGACAAGCTAATTCTAATAATTAGATGAAAATCCAAAGAACTAAAAGTGTCTATGACAGTCTTGAGGGTGAAATTCTAAGAGTGAGTTAAAGAACTTACACCAGCACACATCAGGACTTACTATTAAGCTCCAGTAATTGAGGATCTTCCCTGGTGACTCAGATGGTAAAGAAACTGCCTGCCATACAGGAGCCCCAGTTTCAATCCCTGGATGGGGAAGATACTTGGAAAAGGGTAAGGCAACCCACTCCAGTATTCCCGCCTGGAGAATCCCATGGACAGAGGAGCCTGGAGGACTGCAGTCCACAGGGTCACAAAGAGTTGGACACAACTGAGCAACTAACATTTTCATTTTGCAATAATTGAGATAGTGTGGTACGGAAGCAAGACATACAAAAAGGCAAATAGAACAGAATATTCTAGGAACAGACAAATATATGAACATTTGATTTAAGTAAAAGAAGTTCTTTCAGAACAGTGAGAGAAAGGTAGTCATCTCAATAAATTAATGCTATGTCAATTACACATTCATATAGAAAAATGAATTTTGATGCCTAACTTAAACAAAAATCAATACTAGAGCTATTTAATCTACATACGCAAAGTAAAATAATAATGGTTTTAGAAGAAAACTATGATAGTTTATTCATGACTTTGGAATAGAAAAGTTTTTTTGAACAGGAAACAGAGAGCACTTACCAAAAAGTAAAAAAGTAATAGATTAGATTAAAATAAGAACTTTGGTCCATAAAATTGTTTTATTAAGATATTGGAAGGGTATCCCAAAGAATGGGAGAAGATATCTAGAACAGATATAAAAAAAGGCTCATATATATGCTGCAAATTTTATTTTTTAAATTTTTTTAAATTAATTAATTTATTTTAATGGGAGGCTAATTACTTTACAATATTGTGGTGGTTTTTGCCATACATTGACATGAACCAGCCATGGGTATACATACGTCACCATCCCAAACCCCCTTCCACCTCCCATCCCTCTGGGCTGTCCCGGTGCCCTGGCTTTGAGTGCCCTATCTCATTCATCAAACTTGGAATGGGCATCTGTTTCACATGTGGTAGTACGCATGTTTCAATGCTGTTGTCTCAAATCATCCCACCCTCACCTTCTCCCACAGAGTCCAAAAGTCTGTTCTTTACCTCTGTGTCTCTTTTGCTGTTTTGCATATAAGGTCATCATTACCATCTTTTTAAATTCCATATATATGTGTTAAAATATGCATATTATGCATACATTGCATATTAGTGTTTTTCTTTCTGACTTACTTCGCTCTGAATAATAGGTTCCAGTTTCATCCACCTCATTAGAACTGGCTCAGATGTGTTCTTTTAATAGCTGAGTAATATTCCATTGTGTATATGTACCACAACTTTCTTATCCATTCATCTGCTGATGGACATCTACGCTTCCATGTCCTGGCTATTGTAAACAGTGTTACAATGAACCTTGAGGTACACGTGTCTCTTTCAGTTCTGGTTTCTTCAATGTTTATGCCCAGCAGTAGGATTGCTGGATCGTATGGCAGCTCTATTTCCAGTTTTTCAAGAAATCTCCACACTGTTCTCCATAGTAGCTGTACTAATTTGCATTCTCACCAACAGTGTAAGAGGGTTCCCTTTTCTCCACATCCTCTCCAGCATTTATTGTTTGTAGACTTTTTGATAGCAGCCATTCTGACCGGCGTGAGATGATACCTCATTGTGGTTTTGATTTATGCTGCGAGTTTTAAAAGATATAAGGTCCACAATCTTTATAGTCCAACTTTCTTTATAAACTTTCTTTATAGTCCAACTCTCACATCCATACATGACTACTGGAAAAACCTTGACTAGACAGACCTTTGTTGGCAAAGTAATGTCTCTGCTTTTTAATAATGCTGTCTAGGTTAGTCATAACTTTCCTTCCAAGGAGCAAGCGTCTTTTAATTTCATGGCTGCAATCACCATCTGCAGTGATTTTGGAGCCCAAAAAAATAAAGTCAGCCACTGTTTCCACTGTTTCCCCATCTACTTGCCATGAAGTGATGGGACGGGATGCCGTGATCTTTGTTCTCTGAATGTTGAGCTTTAAGCCAACTTTTTCACTCTCTTCTTTCATTTTGATCAAGAGGCTCTTTAGTTCTTCTTCACTTTCTGCCATAAGGATGGTGTCATCTGCATATCTGAGGTTATTGAGATTCCTCCTGGCAATCTTGATTCCTGCTTGTGCTTCGTCCAGCCCAGCATTTCTCATGATGTACTCTGCATAGAAGTTAAATAAGCAGGGTGACAATACACAGCCTTGATGTACTCCTTTTCCTATTTGGAACCAGTCTGTTGTTCCATATCCAGTTCTAACTGTTGCTTCCTGACCTGCATACAGGTTTCTCAAGAGGCAGGTCAGGTGGTCTGGTATTCCCATCTCTTTCAGAATTTTCCAGTTTATTGTGATCCACACAGTCAAAGGCTTTGACAAAGTCAATAAAGCAGAAGTAGATGTTTTTCTGGAACTCTCTTGCTTTTTCAATGATCCAGCAGATGTTGGCAATTTGATCTCTGGTTCCTCTGCCTTTTCTAAAACCAGCTTGAACATCTGGAAGTTCACAGTTCATGTATTGCTGAAGTCCAGCTTGGAGAATTTTGAGCATAGCAAAGGTATGCTAGCAAAGCATGTGAGATGAGTGCAATTGTGTGGTAGTTTGAGCATTCTTTGGCATTGCCTTTCTTTGGGATTGGAATGAAAACTGACCTTTTCCAGTCCTGTGGCCACTGCTGAGTTTTCCAAATTTGCTGGCATATTGAGTGCAGCATTTTCACAACATCATCTTTGAGGATTTGAAATAGCTCAACTGAAATTCCATCACCTCCACTAGCTTTGTTCGTAGTGATGCTTCCTAAGGCCCACTTGACTTCACATTCCAGGATGTCTGGCTCTAGGTGAGTGATCACACCATCTTGATTATCTGAGTTGTGAAGATCTTTTTTTGTACAGTTCTGTGTATTCTTGCCACCTCTTCTTAATATCTTCTGCTTCTGTTAGGTAACAATAGAATAACAATATACCAATCATGATATGTCCCTATAAATGCTACACAGCAACCACAGTGAAACAAAGTACTGCCACATACCCGCACTGTGAATAAATTTCATAAACATAATCTTGAATAAAGGAAGCAAGACCAAACTATTTCATTTATACAAAATCCACAAATAGGCAAAATAAACTTACGATGTTAAAGTGAGGAGAGAGGTGACCTTTGGATAGGAAGATGATGGTGAGTGGGAAGCTTCTGGAATGCTGTCAGCATTCAACAATATATTTTCCTTATGAAAGCACATCAGGCGATGTACCTTTGATTCATAAACCATTCAATGCACTTGTTATACTTTATAATTTGTCTTTAATATAAGTGTCTTACCAGGACTTCCCTGGTGGCTCAGTGGTAAAGAATCCACCTGCCAGTGCAAGGGATGCAGGTTCAATCGCTGCTCCAGGAAGATCCCACGTGCCTTGAGGCAGCTAATCCCAGATGCCACAACTATTAAGCCTGTGCTCTAGAGCCCAAGAGCCTCAGCTACTGAAGTCTGCATGCCCTAGAGCCTGTGCCCTGCAACAAAAGAAGCCCCTGCAGTGAGAAGCCCCACTCACCACAACTGGAGGGTAGCCCCACTCACTGCAGCTGGAGGGTAGCCCCACTCACCACAGCTGGAGGGTAGCCCCACTCACCACAGCTGGAGGGTAGCCCCACTCACCGCAGCTGGAGGGTAGCCCCACTCACCACAGCTGGAGGGTAGCCCCACTCACCACAGCTGGAGGGTAGCCCCACTCACCACAGCTAGAGAGTAGCCCCACTCACCACAGCTAGAGAAAAAAGCCCGCAGGCAGGGAAGACCCTGCACCCTAAAAATTAAATAGATTAGTAAGATTATTTGAAAATCTATTTTAAAAGTGTATTACCTCCCAAATATATGTTTCCCAGGTTTTAAATATTACATGTATCATTTTATTTTAAAAAAATACTTGCCCACTTGATAAATTTTGAAGAAGATATCATACATCCTTATTTTTGAATTTGCTCTCTTGTGAACACGGCACTACTAAAATACTTTAGATTTGTACTACTTTGAATAGTGAGATTGAACATTTTTTCTTATTAATTTGCCATTTGTTTTTCTTTGTCAAACTGCTATGCCTTTTGTTCAGAGTATTCTCTATGATACCTACAATTATTATTACTACTACTACTTGAAGGTTCTGCGTACAGTAATGGAATTTAATGGCTTACAAGGCAGGTATGGTTATGTGACTTTGGGAAAGTTATTTGCTCTCTTAAGCTTCACCTTCTTCATCCAAAAAACTGGGTAATAACATCATCAACAATCCTTAAAAGAATTACATAGGCATCTAGGTGACATGCACATCAGAAATGTTTTTCCCACTTTTCACAGATTTTGAGCACCTATTGTATGTAAAGACTTATACTAGGCATTAAATGGGAGAAAAAGGACATTTCTTCCATTAAACCAGTGATTCTTTATTACTCTCATTTCCGTTTCATTCTCTTCAACATCGCTCAGGGTGTTGCTTTCCTTTCCATCATCACTACCTGCATTCAGACCTTCATTTTTCCTCCCTGGATGTTGTTAACAGCTTCCTAACTCATCTCTGTACCTCCCTCTCATTACTCCCCAATCAGTTCAGCTTCCTGCTGCCCAATGGGTCCTTCCAAATGCAGCTCTGATCATACGTAGCCTTCTGTTTCCCTCTATGGGATTCAGTTCACTTTATCAGATTACAAGACAGTCCTCATCTGACCCCTACCTTTCTTCTCAAACCTCATCTCTTCACAGTCCCCAGTTAGCCTTTCATGTTTCAAAGGTTCGAAAACATATTTGTCACACAGAACCTTGCATATGATACAACTCCTCTCAAGGATATGTCTGGCTCTTTTCCTCCCTCCAAACACACCTCAGACGCTATCCTCTCTGGGACGTCTTCCCATCTTTGACACTTGCAGTTCTAGCTCAGCTGATCCTCCTTTAAAGTCTTATCATCTTGTCTCATTATTTGCATAATTGCCCTTGAGTCATTTATTCATTTATCTGTCCAACTCACTACTCTAAGACCTACTGGGGAGTAAAGGCTATGTCTTTCATATCATTGTCCCTGAACCTGAACAGCTCTGTACGAATGAGTGAATGAGTGAACAAATGAAGAGCAAAAGATTGGACTGACTGACTGCCATGTCATGCTTGTCAGCAGCATTCTCAGGGAATAATAGGAACAGAATAAAAGTCAACTTAGGGTGGAATTTCTGAAAGAAAAGATAAATTATAGCTAACTCTACCCTCTGTAATAATACAGAAACTTTCCTTTGCCAGATGGTAGATTTAGATAGATAAATAGATTTCATGCGATAGGCAACAGATGAGTATGTCATTCATATGGCCATTTCTGACAGGGATTCAAATATCCTAAGCTTTAGGGCAGTTGAAGAATATGTCATCTTTGCCTATCCCATGTTGTTATCCTCCCTGGAATGACTCATCCCCTCAGTTTTCATACTGTTCTTAAATCAGGGCTATGGGGTTGAAGGAAAACAGCCTATAATCCTTTGTAAGTGGTTGTAGGATGCGTGATGTTAATGGCTCCACTCTTTCTTGGGGTCTGACTTCCCTGGTCACTCAGATGGTAAAAAGACCACCTGCAATGCTGGAGACCTGAGTTTGATCCCTGGGTTGGGAAGATTCCCTGGAGGAGGAAATGGCCACCTATTCTAGGATTCTTGCGTGGAGAATTCCACAGACGGAGGAACTTGGAGGGCTACAGTCCATGGGGTTGTGAAATATCAGACATGACTGAGCAACTAAGCATAGCACAGCACAGCTTCTTGAGGGAGGGTGGAGCTCATCCCTTCTCCTGCTGCCTTAAGTTTCTATTTTAGAGCTTATGCACTTAAGGGTTAGTTCAGGTAACATAAAGTGAAGTCGCTCAGTCGTGTCTGACTCTTTGCGACCCCATGGACTGTATCCTACCAGACTCCTCCCTCCATGGGATTCTCCAGGCAAGAGTACTAGGTTGCCATTTCCTTCTCCAGGGGATCTTCCCAACCCAGGGATCGAACCCGGGTCTCCTGCATTCCAGGCAGACGCTTTAACCTCTGAGCCCTAATCTCCACGGAAATCTTTAGTAAAAGGCGTAAGATTTATACGGTCTGAAGAGAAACCAGAGTATCATAAGAGAAATCAGGTAACATAAATTCACCAAAAACCTAAAGTGAGATCATACCTGTGCAGACCATAGACAGATGACTTAAAGTTTTCTTAGTAATTACAAAGGAGAAGATTGGGAGATCAGATCCTTAAAAACTGACTAAAGTCTACTGTCAATCAACCAATTGACAAACACAGATCTGCTTCTTTTAGGATTATAGTATCTATATATACATATATATGATGTGTTTCTGATATGGATTTTTTTCTGAAGTATTTACTCATCAATTACTGCTTTGTGAGCACTTTTTTTTTCCCCTGTCAGTGACCCAAGTTGTACTTATCTGAGCCTCTCCTTCAGTATCTGCCTCAGCACTTTTCACCTACTTGGTTCTCAGCAAATGTTTGAATTGATCCTCAAAACCTCATGTGAACCAGGAATCCAGGAAGTATGTGATTGTTTTTCAATATGCAAGTTTCTAAGGTAGAGAGGTCCTTGTCCCCAGTTTTATCTACATTCTTCAGACATTCATTTTCAACAGACTTGGCTTCCAATTTGCTATGTGATGTATAGTGACAGCTGCAGTTCAGAGACCAGAAGGGAAGAGGGGAGCAGCCATTACCTCCAGGTTGTGCACATTGTCCTTCTGCATCTGAGCCTGGGCTGCAATCATAGCTTGTCAAAAAGTTGGAAATATCCCCCATTTCCTTTAGTGCCACTGGTTTCTGGTGACTCACTGTGTCATTTAGCTAAGCTGATGACATCTGTGTGTATGCTATCATAAAATATGTAGTTGGTGAAACCCTTCCTCCTTTTGGATTGAACATAGTTGTATAATTATTTGTGAACGTTCTGTGCTCATGAATGTGTGTGTGTGAGTGCTTGTTTGTATGTGTCAGTAAGTACATAAGAAGAACCCTAGAATTTGGAAATAAGTACCAAAATAAAAAATCAACATGTTAAGGGATCAAAACAGAAATATGTGAAGTTACCTTAAAGAAATAAAATGATTCCAGGGTCAGCAAGATTTGACATCATCCTGAGTGAGGCTAGAAATATCTCTAAACGTGAATGGTCCAAGAAGAAGCAATTGTCTAGACTAAGAAACACTGGGAAAAGGAATGAAGTTAGGGAAGCAAATACTGTGGTGTCCATTCAGCCCTAAGGCAAGTGGGTGCCCTGGAGAAATGATGACAAAATTGTCTGCTTGGTAAAAATAACTCGGTCACAAGGACCATTACTCTTGTTCACATGTTATGCTAACCAGACATTCTTCTAATCACAAAGCTGTTTTTCCAAGTACTTCCACACCAGAAAAAAAAGACAGCCTGGACTGAGAACATAAGAAGCCCCAACACTGCACATGTATCACACTCAAGCACATACAATACCCCATACACACAGAGTAAGATGGCGTGGTAGATTAGAAACACATGTCCTGCACATGCATGTGAGTTTACTGGGTGCATATGTCTTGGTTTACTTAATTTACTTCTCCAGAAATCAGATCAGTTCAGAGGCACTGGAAAGTCTGAGCACACAGAGATGCACCAAAGGTCAGAGGGTGGAGGAAACCAAGAATGTTGTCAGTCTAAAGAGTGACAGAGGCAATGTTTGAGGGTATCGGAGACAGAAGAAGGAGTTAAATAGAGAGAAGTTAGAGAGACTGGGAGAATTAGATGAGGTCAAAGGGTAGAGGATATGGGAGAAACTCCCTGAGCAGGCTGAAATGACTGGAAATTGTGGTCAGAAACTGGAAAATCTAAATTTATGGCTTAGAGGCAAAGGAGCAGATTCCAGGGATTGCAAGGTTCAGGATGTGGCCGTGGGAGATCATTGAATATGAACTCAAGATGTTTTGAGTCATTCATTCAGGCATTTGTCATCCTGGATCATAGCAGGAAGAGAATTAGACAAGAAAACTATGAATTAGACAAATTATTCAAAAACAGAAGGCCAGATAAATATTTTACCCACTTAGCTACTTTCTGTCTTCATGTTTAGTCCATGCTCTTCCCACGTAGAGTGCCATCCCTGCCCCACGCTGCTGAAGCACATATTCATGGGAAGTGCGTATATTTCCCCTAGAACAAGAATTCTTTTGGGCATATCATCCCCACAATATAAGTGCATTTTTAATGCAATATGTAAAATTCAATGGCTAATTCTGTGCACAGTCACTCAGTCGTGTCTAACTCTTTGCGACCCCATGGACTGCAGCACGCCAGGCCTCCCTGTTCATCACCAGCTCCCGGAGCTTGCTCAAACTCATGTCCATCGAGTCGGTGATGCTGTCCAACCATCTCATCCTCTGTCGTCCTTTTCTCCTCCTGCCTTCAATCTTTCCCAGCATCAGGGCTTTTTCCAGTGAGTCAATTATTTGCATCAGGTGGGCAAAGTATTGGAGCTTCAGTTTCAGCATCAGTGCACACTTAATGGACAAAGGAAACATCATAATCATGGAGATCATTCCAGAATGTAATCCACAAAATTTATTGAAATGTTTCCTAGTGGTGTTAAAAGAACCAAGAGAGTCAATGAAGAGATTAAGAAAGAAGGGTAATTTTTATTTATTTATTTACTGGTTGAAGGGTGGGAGGGGGCGTGAAGTTAAAAAGGATAGCCTTATGGCTTTGCCAGGCAAAGGGAGGTACACCAGGCTTCTGCCTTGAAAACTATGGAACAGTCATTTGTATATGGGGAAATATACTGGTCCACATGGAGGCTGTTGGCAATATCGATGAGCACAGTATTGGTGGAGTTGTCGGAGCAGGAATTGAGCCCTCTGGACTGGGGACAAGTGAAAGCAGTGCTGAAAATAGCTCACTCTCCAGGATACCTAACTCAGAGAGAGAGAGAATGAGAGGGTCCTAGCTGCAGAACTTTCCCCAATAACTGCAACGTCTAATGCAATGGCAAGTGGCACTTTCAATTCCATTTTCAGATTATGTGTTGCTAGAATAAAGAAATACTGTTAATGTTTGTATATTGATCTTGGAAAATTACTAAACTTAGTCATTTGTTCTAGTAGGTTTTTAGTAGATCTGTAGGATTTTTTCTGTACAAATAATCACTTTGTCTCCAAATAAAAATAATTTCACTTCTCCCCTGCCAACCCAGATGCATTTCATTTAATTTTTATTGCACATTGCACAAACTAGAATCTCCAGTACAATGCTGAATAAAAGTGATGAAGAGACACATTCCTGCTTTGTTCTTTATCTTGGGAGGAAAGCATTGTCTTCCACTACTAAATATTTTAGTAGCGATATACTTTTTGTAAATGCCTTTTTTCAAGTTAAGGATGTTTTCTTCTTTTTGAGGTTTGATGAGAGCTTTTATCCAGAATGGGTTATGGTTTTACCAAATGCTTTTTCTCCATTGAGATTATCACATCTTTTTTGTTTTTCCTTTTTCAGTCTCTCAATATAGTAAATTATATAGTTTGCTTTAAGAATGTTCAACTAACCTTGCATTCCTAGGATAAACTCTACTTGGTCAGGATGCAACTTCCTTTTGATATTGTTTAATTTACTAAAATTATTTTGCATCTGTGCTCATGAGGGATGTTCAGTTCAGTTCAGTCGCTCAGTCGTGTCCGACTCTCTGTGACCCCATGAATCGCAGCACGCCAGGCCTCCCTGTCCATCACCATCTCCCGGAGTTCACTCAGACTCACGTCCATCAAGTCCGTGATGCCATCCAGCCATCTCATCCTCGGTTGTCCCCTTCTTCTCCTACCCCCAATCCCTCCCAGCATCAGAGTCTTTTCCAGTGAGTCAACTCTTCACATGAGGTGGCCAAAGTACTGGAGCTTCAGCTTTAGCATCATTCCTTCCAAAGAAATCCCAGGGCTGATCTCCTTCAGAATGGACTGGTTGGATCTCCTTGCAGTCCAAGGGACTCTCAAGAGTCTTCTCCAACACCACAGTTCAAAAGCATCAATTCTTCGGTGCTCAGCCTTCTTCACAGTCCAACTCTCACATCCATACATGACCACAGGAAAAACCATAGCCTTGACTAGACGGACCTTAGTCAACAAAGTAATGTCTCTGGAGGGATGTTAGTATTTAGCTTTCTTTCCATGTAATGTATTTACCTGGTTCTGTTGTCTGGAAAACACTGACCTCATAAAATGAGTTGCAAAGTAGTCTCTCCTCTTAAAATTTATGAAAGGGGTTTTTAGAATTGTTAATATTTCCTCCATTAAATGTTTGGTAGAATTCATCAGTGAATCCATCTGAGTCTGGAGTTTTCAATTTCTCTAGTAGATTTAGAGGTACTAAGTTATCTGTTCCTTTTGAATGAGTTTTGACAGTCTATCTTTCAAGGGATCTATCCATTTCATTTACTTTGCAAAATTTAATGGCTTGAGGTTGTTCAAAATATTTGCCTGTTATCCTATCAATATCTAGACAATCCGTGGGGATGTCACTTCTTTCATTCCTGATGGTGATAATTTATATACCTTCTGTCTCTCTGTCTCTTTTTTTCCTTGACCAGCGTGAGTGCTAGTTTATTGATTACAATGATCACAAAACGCTAGATTCTGGTTTAATTGATTTTCTCTTCTGTTTTTCTGATTTTTTTCATTACTCTGCATTCTTATTTTCTTTTTCTTCTTCGTTTTGCTTGCTTTGGTCTAACTTGCTCTTTTTTTTTCTGCTTTCTTGAGATAGAAGCTGAGGTAACTGAGTTGAGACTTTTTTTTCCTCTAATATCAACATTTAGCGTTATAAAATTCTCTTTGAATACTGCTGTAGCTGCATACCACACATTAGGACATGTTGTTCATATTTCCATCCAGTACAGAAATGAAATGGTATTTCGTTTCCCTTTTGATTTTTTAATTTGATGCATAGTTTATTTGAAAGTATGTTAGTTTCCAGATATTGAGGACTTCCTAGAGATCATTCTGATATTAATTTCTAATATAAGTTCTATTGTGATCTTTGTATGTTTTGAATCTTTTTAATTCATTGAGATTTGTTTCAAAGGCCAAAATTTTACCATCTTAGTAAACGTTCCATGTGTACTTGAAAAGCTTGTCCTTCTGTATTGGATTGTTGTTGTTGCTTAGTCCCTAAGTTGTGTCCAACTCTTTGAGTACTTTATAAGTGAAAATTAGGTCCAGTTTGAGTCCACCATTTTGTTCAAGTCTCCCATATCCTTACTGATTTTCCATCTAATTGCCCTAACAATTTCTAAGAAAGGAAGTTAAAAATTTCAGAAAATAATTGTGAATTTGTGTACTTCTTTCACTTATATTTGTTTTTGCTTAATGTCTTCTGTAGTTTTTTATTAGGTGCATAAAAGTTTAGGATTACTATATTCTGCTGATGAACTAACCCCTTTACCATTATGAAACATCTTTATCCAGGGTAATATATTTGTTCAAACATATGCTTTGTCTCAGGGCTTCCCTGATGGCAGCAGTAAAGAATCCGCCTGCCATTGCAGGAGACACAGGTTCAGTCTCTAGGTCAAGAAGATCCCCTGGAGAAGGAAATGGCACCCCACTCCATTATTCTTGCCTGGGAAATCCCATGGACAGAGAAGCCTGGTGGACTATAGCCCACGGGGTCGCAAAGGAGTCAAACATGACTTAGTAACTAAAGAACAACAACAACAACAACAATACTTTATCTCATTTAAAGATGGTCACTACATATTTTATAGTATAAATGTTGTATATATTTTTCTAGCCTTATGATTTTAACCTAGTTGTCTCTTTTTATTTAAATTGAATTTTGTATTAGCATCACATATTGGGGCTCGCTAGTTTATCCAGTCTGACAATTTGGGGCTTTTAATTGTGGTGTATAGACCATTTTCTCTTAGTAATTTTATTGATATTTCTCTAAATTTATGTCTACAATTTTGTTAATTTCTGATTCTCAAAAATAAAAAATTGTTAAAAATCAAGCAAAGAATGTAAACTAAAATTCTAATAATAACATTTAAAGTTGAAGCTTTGGAATTGAGTGGTCAGTGTTTCTGCCCTAACTCTAAAGTATTCTGGCTCAGGCCTCAGCTTGCTTATCTATAAAATGAGGATGAGAGAGAAAATCTTCTTCAAAAGGGTACTGTACGGGTAAATGGATATATTACATACAAATTATTTAGAAGATGAATCAGAAATATAGTAATCCTTCGTAATGATATATAAAGCAATTTTATTTTTATTTTCTTTTTCTGTGTTCAGACCTATGCATGTGGTAATTATTCAAAAACTGATCTTCCTCCCCACAACCTCCTACCTTCCTTTTCTCCCTCCTTTCCTTCCTTTATTTTTTGCTTCCTTCCTTCCTAAGTTCATTCAACAAGAAGGAATGAGCATCTGTTCTTTCCAAAACAACCCACTAAGGTTTAGACATAAGATACGTAAATAAAAAAACAGGTTTTTACCCCTGTCCTCAAACAACTTAGAGCCTAGGTGGGAAGGAAGGGAAGGCAGATGTGAAAGATACTTTTTCTTACATTGAAAAAACAGAGAGGAAGTTCATTCCTAGGAACTCAAGCCCCTAAACTCAAGGCTTCTTCATGGGGAGGGGTGGGGGAGGAGGAAGGAAATCATCGAGTTGGATCCCCAGGCTCTAATTTTCCCAGAAGGAAATGGAAATCTACTGTTTTTTATTTCAATGATGTTGTAATAGGCAGGACCAAGGCAGAAGAACCTGTTAAAACTTTTAGGTATTTATTCCAACTCAAAGAACCTCCTTTGCCCTCTTGAGTTAAAGCACTCACCAGCTCTGGTTATTGCCACAGTCTTCGTCCTGTAACTCCTCAGCTTTTATTTGTGCACGGAGTCCCCGAGGGCAGGAGGAGCAGCTGTTCCCTCAGACAGGAGTCCTCAAAGAGGAACACAGATCAGAGGACACCAGAGACGAGCCGCGTTCCACCCTTCTCCAGGGAAGGATGCAAGTGTGTAGGCAGCTGCCTTGTCGCTGCTAAAGGCTCAGGCTTCTCCTTGAGACGGCAGCACCGCCGCTGTGTCCAAAGTAACTGACTAGTACAATAAGCCTCCCGGCAGGCACAGTGTATGAAACAGACCCCTGAGGAAAAGCAAAGTGTGTCTCCCCAA
This sequence comes from Budorcas taxicolor, assembly GCF_023091745.1. Taxonomy (NCBI): domain Eukaryota; kingdom Metazoa; phylum Chordata; class Mammalia; order Artiodactyla; family Bovidae; genus Budorcas; species Budorcas taxicolor. Next base: position 50,517,629 of record NC_068910.1, on the reverse strand, counting down.
CTGGGCCAGAACTCTTAATGTTAATTCCCATATTAACATTTCCAGAGTCTGGAAATGAGGACACGTGAGAAAGGTGTTGAACCTTAACTGAGAGTTCTGTTTTCTGAGGGCAGAAAAATGCTCTCTATTTCAAACCCTCTTCCTTAAGGAAAATCATAACTTTCTCTAGAACTGTGCAGGGAAAAAGCAAACTAGGGTGTCGTTCCTTCCTTCTGCAGTGCATACCCCTGGAGCCAGTAGGTCCCATCCTTGCCACCCAGTTTTTGGGTCAAACTGCCTTGTGAAAAGCTGGCATATTCCAGCTGGATCATCTCTGGGGCACACATTTATATAATCCACACAGGACAGACCATAATTCAAGAAGAAAGGAGTGGCAAAAGGTTGTTCTCATTGAAAACAAAAATGAACTTTGATTTATGTAAGCTTCAACAAAGCATTTTTATTTTCTTTAAATACTAACTTTCTCACACAATTAAAACAGAAATTGACTGGCAAAGCATTGATTCGCAGCAATGTTTCAGGGCCTTAGCTAATACGAAAAATAAAATTCACCTGAGCTAATGATGTAATCCCTGTCCTTAGTTTCCACTGCAGAAAGAAATAAAAGAAAAAGCCTCCAGCTATTTACTTTGTAGACCACAGCCAGAAGAGACCTCAGATCAGAGGCTCCCAAGTGAGCCTCCCTCGGGAACTTAGTATTTTCTGGGGACACCACTAACAAAATAGAAGGTGGTTGTTTTGTTTTTCTCAAATTTGCAGAAGAAACAGATACTTACATTTTAACCTAAATTATTTTCCTGTTTTAAATTTTCTTTAAATGTTGAAAGCTGATACCATCATCAATATTATAATGAGAATGAGATGATATCTCTTTTGCATAAGTTTATATATCTAGTTGTATTAAATTTAATCTATTGATACTTCATATTATAGCTCAAAGAGCTCCCAGATGTTCTGTCCCCTGATCAAGTTTGATTTCTCAATTTGCTAGGAATCACGGGATTCCCATACTAACACATGAATCACTTATGGAGAGAAACAGTCTTTTATGCTAGCTCTAATTGCTAGCACCAAGTTGGAACTTATTAAATGCCATGCAGAGTGGTTGAATCCCCATATTAACCCCATAAAGCAGGTATTGATATACTTTTCATGTGAGGAAATGAGGATCAGGAAGTTCACTGATATGTCTAGAGTCATTGCTGGGATGTGCTTGAGCGAAGGCTCTCTGGCCCCAGAGCCTAGACTGTTGGTCTTATTCACTATTGAAAACTCATCACTGAAATCAATGCCCAACATGTAGTTTTTATTGAATAAATCTGATTCAGGAAATAGCCCATCAGTCTGGTAATTGATACTGGAGGCCAGAGTAAAAAACTGGGAATCAGATTTGCTTTATTTCACTTTGGGTAGCGAGTTTGGTCAGCAGGACATGAATAGCATCCAATCCTAAATCTATTATTGTTTCACTTCGGGTTGTCTTCCTGATGTATCCGTGACTAGCTCTGTATTTTCCTGCCCTCTTAGGAATAAAGACATAGATTTTTGGTCTTATATTCCTCCAGGGAACACCACTGTCATGGAATGGACTCACTAGGAGCAGAGCCTGAGACAGGGAGGCAGATACCAGTGATTTATTGAGGACGAGCTCTCAAGATAAATCTGTAAGAAAAGGAAGGAGAGAATAATGGAAGGGAAGAAAAGGAACTGAGTGAAGACATAATCTCTGGAAACTCTACATTTGTCCTCTTCCATAGGAGGCTGTGGCACATAAATCACACTGCGTAGGTCTTCCTGTCTAGAAGCAAGGGCTGGCCTTTTGCAAATCCATACCAATCAGTCATTGACTACCGTCAGCCCCAGGAAAAGAGATGTGTAATCCCCTGTTCAGGGCACTCCCAGTCTTCGGAGAAGAGGCAGCTTTAACTGCCAGCACTAATGGAAGTTAGAGGAGTGGGTTGTCATTAAGGGAAGGCTGGCTGGGCACCAAGAGTGTCTGTAACAACTCTTCTGGAGATTTGATCACTCCTTGGCTTTCAGTCCATAAAAAGGCAAGCATTACTGATTCAATAAAATGCAAACATCCGCTGTCGATGCCAGGTATTAGTTTCATGCCAAGGTTGCAAAAATGAATAAGGCTCTTCTCTATTTTGCATGCATGCATGCTCAGTCATGTCTGACTTTCTGTGACCCCATCACCAGGTTCCTCTGCCCATGGAATTTTCCAGGCAAAAATCCTGGAGTGAGTTGCCATTTCCTACTTCAGGGGATCTTCCCAACCCAGGGATCAAACCCACGACTCCTGTGTTTCGTGCATTGGCAGGCAGGGTCTTTACCACTGGCACCACCATGGCAATACCATGTCTAAGTCAGACTGTAAAGAAGTGCATATATACCCAGGAGAATTTCAGATAATGAGGAGTACCATACAGTAAATTAATCAGGCCAAGATAACAGAGTAACTTGTGGGTTGGTGATGTGTTTGGAATGGGTAGTCAGTAACTTTCTTCTAGAGGACAGTCTGAGCAGAGACTGAATTGAATAAGAGAAGAAAATAAGCTGCATGAAGATCTACAGGCAGAACTTTCTTGGCAAAAGGAATGGCAGGTGCAAAATCCCTTTGGTAGGAAGAAGCTTGTCTGCATGTAAGCACTCACCAGAGGATGAGAAACCATTAAAAGAATGATCAAAGCATGGAGAGGAGATTCCAGGACTCCAGTCGTGGAAGTGGGAAATAGATGCATACACAGTTGGAGAAAGATGGCATATCAGTGGGAATCATCTGCATCAGAAGCTGAAAATACAAAAATGCACAAGCTTTGGTCTCTGGCCTTAAGGAGGCCACAGCTTAACCCTGAAACAATACTCATATAAACAAAGACTCATTCAAAGGACAAGTGTGCCATGAAGACACAAAGAGGGATGCCCGGGATGCCGCCTGAGTGTGGCAATAGACACCCCCAGAGGGAACGAGGTTTTTCAGTAGGGCCTTAAGGCATGAGTAGGAGCTTACATTCCAGGAAAGAAAACAGTGTGAGCAAAAGTATGAATGTGTTAGATCTGGAATATCTAGAGTATGAGTATTGTAGGAACAGGAAGAAGACAGGTGGTGAGGAGAGACACGAAGACCTGCTCATTTACCTGGAAAGGCAAACTTGAGCAGCTCTAAAGCAATTGCTTATTTTTATTACTGTCTTTTAATTAAACAGCATCAGAAAGATTAGTTTAAATTCAGCTCCCAGGACAGCATTTCCCAAGTGTGTTGCATCAGCCACCTGCATTAGAATCCCCTGAAATGCTTATCAAAATGCATGTTCCTGGGTCCCCCACCCCTCCAACCCTTCTTACAAAAGACTTGTTGGGTTATAACCTTTATCTAAGAGGTATATGAAAACTTTCCAGTGTCTATAAATGTCATCACAGATAAAAATGAGATTTTTTTTTTTCTGAGATCAATGTGCATTGCTTTCCCTGCATTTTCTAAAGGTGGTAAGAATGTTAGCTGTTTTGAGAGTGAGTAGAAGAGAAAGATTGCTTAAGCCTATGGGCCTTAAGAAAGAGCCAGCCCCATGTGCAATTTTTAAAATTTATTTTTAATTGGAGGATAATTGCTTCACAAGGTTGTGTTGGTTTCTGCCATACAACACTATGTATCAGTCATAAGTATACGTAATAAGTATACGTATGTTCCCTCCCTCTTGAACCTCCCTCCTACCTGCTGCCCCATCCCACCCATCTAGGTGGTTACAGGGTGCCAAGTGGAGCTCCCTGTGTTTTGTTTTGTTTTAAATTTTTATTTTTACTTTATTTTACTTTACATTACTGTATTGGTTTTGCCATACATTGACATAAATCCCTCCCTGTGTTATTACAGGGTGCCAAGCTGAGCTCCGTGTCACCCAGCAGCTTCCCGTTAGCTTTCTGTTTTCTGTGTGGTCATGCATAGTTCAGTGCTGCTCTCTCCATTCACCCCACTCGCTCCTTCCCACTGTGTCCACAAGTCTGCTCTCTATGTCTGCACCTGTGTTCTGGCCCTGAAAATACGTTCATCAGTACCATTTTTCTAGATTCCATATATATTACTATGTGATATCTGTTTTTCTTGTTCTGACTTAACTTCACTCAGTATAACAGGATCTAGGTTCATCTACCTTACTAGAACTGACTCAAATGCATTCCTTTTTGTGGCTGAGTGTTCTTGCCTGGAGAATCCAAAGGACAGGGGAGCCTGGTGGGCTGCTGTCTACGGGGTCGCACAGAGTCAGACATGACTGAAATGTCTTAGCAGCAGCAGCTATATTCCGTTATATATCTCCAAAATATGCAAGCAGTTCATGCAACTCAATACCAGAAAAACAAACAACCCAATCAAAAATGGACAGAAGACCTAAACAGACATTTCTCCAAAGAAGACATACACATAGCCAACAAACACATGAAAAGATGATCAACATCACTCATCCTTAGAGAAATGCAAATCAAAACTACAGTGAGGTGACTCCTAACACTACTCAGAATGGCCCATGTATAATTTATTTCATTGAATCCAACAGCCAAATGAGGTCTGGATTTCAATTATTCCTATTTGGTAGATGAGAAAACTGAGGCTCAGAAAAATGAGGGACCTTGTCCAAGGGTACAATGAAAACAGACACAAAGCTGATCTGATCCCAGTAGCCAAGATCTCTGTCTGCTCGGTTCCTCCAGGACTCCCACAGGTCTGTACTCACAGCTGGCTAGAATTTCCAGTTCTTCCCAGGGGAGTTGGTATCCTCTTCAACAAGCATCACAAGGTGAAAAATACTTGAAAGGTAGAAAAAAAGTAAAACAATGGGGTCAAAAACTATTCATCCAACTCTATTATGATCTCAACTCCACTATTCAGGGAAAACAGACTAAATAACAGTGAAATATTAACAGAAAATGAAATGCTAACCACCAATGAAATGTTTTTTGTGTGTGTGTGCATTCTATTGGCCAAAAACAGTTGTCTTGTGAACAGGAACTATCTCACATTCTGTTAGTGCAGTATTAGAGAAGAGGGCAGTTGGACAGGACCTAACAAAAGGTAGTGCATACACACACCGTGACCCAGAAATTTTATTCTAATCTTTCAAAAAGACCACCATGTGACTGGCTACTTAAATTGTAGGGCTCAGTGCAAAAGCAAAAGGACCCTTGTTCAAAAATAATCAAGAATTTCAAGACAGTAACAACAAAACATTAAACCAGAGAGGGCCTTCTTCTGAGCATGCAGCCTTGTGTGGATGCAAACATTGCCCATCCATGAAGCCAGCCCAGGCTACCCCATGTGCGTAAAGTTGGACAGTCAGGGATGTTTATTGTGGAATTGTACATAATGGAATAATGGAAACAACTTTAATGCCCCTCAGAAAGGGAATGTTTAGTTATGGGATATCAATCCAACTGAGTATTTATTTCCATTAAAATCGTGAAATAAATATAATTTAGTAACATCAAAATGTTCCCTACTCATGCTGCTAAGTGAACATGTGTGCCTCTGAAAAACAGATGCAGTACAATACTGTTGACGAGGAAAACTAGAAAGACATTTCTAAACATGAAGTACAAGAAAAGGGGCTGACACACTGATATCTATTCACAGGGTTATCCATGAAAAAAGAAAGGTTGGGGCCATGAAGCAAGGATGTCTGTGTTTGTTCTATATATTAGAATCATTGGCATTAAGAATGTAATTGAACTATAAAAAATTTAAGGAAAAATTACCATATAAATTTTCCAGACAATTGGGGGAAACAGGTCTGGAAAGCTGAAGAAGTAAAAGCAGTTTCTGCCCTGTTTAGCGTGAAAGGGTAAATAAGTTATGAACTATAAGTGTAAGTGCTGAATCCAAATCACCAATCAGCATAAATCTTGTCAAGAGCCAAGTCCCCAACTTGTTGCAGGTTTACTTATTGATGTTGGTTTCAGCATTTTATAAATAGATGTAGCTATATGCATTTAAATACATACATATACCTATGCAGATGTTTTTATGCTAGGCTGCACAAGTTATTTGTCATATTAAATTTGCTTGTTCTTTAGGCAATTGCATTTCTTGCTCAGGGATGTCCCAGGGTTTGGTGACTCAAAGGACCATTCCGGAAATAAAATTTGAGCTCCAGGTAACCTGCCATAAAGAAGTTGAAATTGGCAATTAAAAAAACAAGAAACTAAGCATTTATGTTCCAGAACCTTAATGAGTTTTAACCTGTGGCCTCAAAGACCTGCTGTGGCCTAATGAGAATTTAAAAACAAACTTCTATTGGTGAGGAATTAGACAAATTGAAGCCTTGCCAACTGGAATTCAGCTCTAAGGAACACGCTGAGCTTCCGGTTATGAATAGAGTGGCATTTGCAAAGCGGTATTTCAGAAAACATGTAATTCATGGGGGAACCTATAATATTTCTGACAAAGAGTCAACGGAAAGAATATTTCCCCCCTTAAAAAACACCTGAGAGAAAAAACAACAACAAAAAAAAAACACCTGAGAGCCTTCTTTAACAGTGAAATTTAAAAAGTAATTCTTCTCAAATTGAATTAAATTCTTCTCAGTTCTTCTCAAACATTCCCAACAGTTCACCCAGAAGATTTTCATTTTCCTAATCATGTTGTCCATTTCCATAGTTTTCTTACTACTTATGTTATTGAGAATTGCATTGTTATATTTTGTTTAATTTAAATAGATAGATATGTTGTTAAACTTAATAGATATTGTATTTATGAGAATTTCCTAAACAGGGGTCTATGGATTCGTGAATAGGATTGTGGATATGTGTGTGTGGGTGGGTGGGGCTCAGTCACTCATTCACATCCAACTCTTTGCAACCCCATCGACTGTAGTCCACCAGGCTCCTCTGTCCATGGAATTTCCCAGGCAAGAATATTGGAATGGGTTGCCATTCCTTCTCCAGGGGATCTTTTCAACCCGAGAATCAAGCCCATGTCTCTTGCGTTGGTAGGTGGATTCTTTATCACTGAATCACCAGGGAAGCCCCCTCAAATATATAGCCTTTTTAAAAATCAAATTTGTCCTCAATAAAAACTTGATAATTAACATGTCTAATTTACTAGACATGTGTTGATTTCATGGGAGTAAAATTCTGGCAGTAAAAAATATGCATTCTTACATGCTTTGGTTTTTCTGGAAAGTATCTTGTATCCCACTTGGCTTTATTATAATGGCCCCAACTCCCAAAGGAAGTGCTATATTTTGAAGTAGCAAAACCTCCAATTCCAAAGTCCTGACACAAAATGAAATTTCCATGTGAGGAACTGAAACCCACCAATTAAGTACAAACAGAGCATAAAAATAACTTTAAATCTCAGATATTATGCTGTAATGGAATATTCTAAAAAAAAATCTTCCAGAAAATGAAATAAAAACATTTGTTGCTGAAATCTTAAGAAAGTTGATATATGATGTAATATAAGTAAAACTTTAGTTTTTGTAAAAATTCTATCATTTCTTATTTAAATTAATTCATTTATTTATTTTAAATGAAACAGAAATATTTTTAATCATAAAAGGTACAATTCACAAAGAAGATAGACATGATAAACCATTAGATACCTTAACAACAAAGAAACAAAGATATATAAAGCAAAAATCAGAAGAAAGAAATGTATAATCATAGTGAGACATATTAACATTTCTTAGAGAATATTTTATCAAATGCAGAAAAAAGAATAGGAGCATCTTGAATGGTTTCATTAATAACTTAAATATAATGGATTTAATTTATATTAATCATATCCTACAGAAATATATTTAAAATTTTGTATCTCATATGTTGTTATTAGATGTCCATAGGACATTTAGAAAAACTGGCAAAAAGATAAACATTACTAAATTTCAAAAAGTAGAATTCTTTTTTGTGTGTGTGGTTCAGTTATGCATATATACATATGTTATTTTTGAAAGTATTTTCCATTATAAGTTATTATAGTATATTGATTATAGTTACCTGTGCTATACAGTACAACTTTATTGTTTCTTGCATATCTATTTTTCAAAACTAGAAATCTAGCATCCTATTCATACTAAATCAAACAAGTGGAATCAAAATGTCATAAATTTTTTAGTTAGGCAAACATTCATGTTTTCTAAAATATATTATACATATCATTTGTATATATGTATACAAGAGTTTTTTAGAACATTAAAAAAAAAGAGAGATGGAGAAATTGTAAAACATAAACTAAATGAAATGGGAGCACTGAATATGAAATAGAAAAGGTGAAACAAACTAGCTTGTAAAAGATCTTCATATAGTCCAGTTGTTTTTAAACAAAGCTGCTCTTTAAAAATCTATCTGGAGCTCTGGCAAAAAAAAAAAAAAAAGAAAGAAAAGCAATATTTAGGCATTTGTATTTTTCAAAAAATTCCAAGATAATTCTGATATGCATCTAGATTTTAAAAAGTGATTGCAAGTTTTTCTCTTAAGTGGTGGTTTTGGAGAGATAGAATTCAATAGTTTATCTTTTGACCAATCATGATACAATGCTATTAAGTGAGTAATAGTTACATAATCACAATAGTAAAAAATGTTTATCAGTTTTCACAGTCAATAGCCAGACAAAAAAGACAATTACAACCGCAAGCCATAATGGGAACATGATTAACCTAACAATATAAAATAATTACATACAATGTGAGGGCTCAAGCAGAGTGATATGGTAAGTGGAAGTGCATACATGCACATGTTTTCATCTGCCTAATCTATGTCTTTTGGTTGGTGCATGTAATCCATTTACATTTAATGTTTGCTATGACCAGTGTGTTCTCTTGGCAAAACTCTATTAGCCTTTGCCCTGCTTCATTCTGTATTCCAAGGCCAAATTTGCGTGTTACCCCAGGTGGTTCTTGACTTCCCACTTTTGCATTTCAGTTCCTTATAATTTTGGAGAGCTCCAAAATCACTGCAGATGGAGATTGCAGCCATGAAATTAAAAGACACTTACTCCTTGGAAGGAAAGTTATGACCAACCTAGATAACATATTCAAAAGCAGAGACATTACTTTGCCAACAAAGTTCCGTCTAGTCAAGGCTATGGTTTTTCCAGTGGTCATGTATGGATCTGAGAGTTGGACTGTGAAGAAAGCTGAGCGCCAAAGAATTGATGCTTTTGAACTGTGGTGTTGGAGAAGACTCTTGAGAGTCCCTTGGACTGCAAGGAGATCCAACCAGTCCATTCTAAAGGAGATCAGTCCTGGTTGTTCATTGGAAGGACTGATGCAAAAGCTGAAACTCCAATACTTTGGCCACCTCATGCGAAGAGTTGACTCATTGGAAAAGACTCTGATCCTGGGAGGGACTGGGGGCAGGAGGAGAAGGGGACGACAGAGGATGAGATGGCTGGATGGCATCACCGACTCGATGGATGTGAGTTTGAGTGAACTCCGGGAGTTGATGATGGACAGGGAGGACAGGGAGGTGCTGCAATTCATGGGGTCTCAAAGAGTCAGACACAACTGAGCAACTGAACTAAACTGAACTGACATTTAATGTAATTATCTATATGTATGATCCTATTACCATTTTCTTAATTGTTTTGGGTTTATTTTCTTTAGGTAGGGCTTTTCATTCTCTTGTTTTCTGCCTAGAGAAGTTCCTTTAGCAATTGTTGTAAAGCTGGTTTGGCGGTGCTGAATTCTCTTAACTTTTGCTTGTCTGGAAAGCTTTTGATTTCTCCATCAAATCTGAAGGAGAGTCTTGCCAGGTAGAGTATTCTTGGTTGTAGATTCTTCCCTTTCATCACTTTAAATGTGTCATGCCATTCCCTTCTGGCTTGTAGAGTTTCTGTTGAGAAATAAGCTGATAAGCTGACAGGAATTCCCTTGTATGTTATTTGTCATTTTTCCCTTGTTGCTTTTAATATTTTATCTCTGTCTTTAATTTTTGTCAGTTTGATTACTATGTGTCTCAGTGTATTCCTCCTTGGGTTTATCCTTCCTGGGACTCTCTGTGCTTCCTGGATGTGGTTGATTATTTCCTTTCCCATGTTAGGTAAGTTTTCAGCTATTATCTCTTCAAATATTTTCTCAGATCCTTTCACTTTCTCTCTTCTCCTTCTGGGACCTCTATAATGTGAATGATAGTACATTTAATGTTGTCCTGGAGGTCTCTTCCCTGGTGGTTCAGAGGGAAAAGCGTCTGCCTGCAATGCAGAAAACCCGGGTTTGATTCCTGGGTCAGAAAGATCCCCTGGAGAAGGAAATAGTAACCCACTCCAGTACCCTTGCTTGGAAAATCCCATGGACAGAGAAGCCTGATAGGCTACAGTCCATGGGGTCTCAAAGAGTTGGACACGACTGAGCGACTTTACTTCTCTTCACTGGAGGTTTCTTAGGCTGTCTTCATTTCTTTTAATTCTTTTTTCTATATTCTTTTCTGCAGCAGTGATTGCCACCATTCTGTCCTCCAGGTCATTTATCCATTCTTCTGCCTCAGTTATTCTGCTGTTGATTCCTTCTAGTGTATTATTCATCTGTTTGTTTGTTCTTTATTTCTTCTAGGTCTTTGGTAAGCGTTTCTTGCATCTTCTCAATCTTTACCTCCATTCTTTTTCCAAGATTTTGAATCATATTCACTATCATTATTCTGAATTCTTTTTCTGGAAAGTTGCTTATCTCCACTTCATTTAGTTGTTTTTCTGGGGTTTTATCTTGTGGCCGGGAAGAGACACCCCACGTCTGAGGTCAGGGGCGGCGGCAGAGAGGAGCTACCCCATGTCCAAGGCCAGTGGCGGCTGGGAGGAGACACCCCGTGTCCGAGGTCAGGGGCGGTGACCCTGAGGGGCCACCCCAAGCCTGAGGCCAGGGGCGGCAGTTGGGAGGAGCCACCCACGCCCGAGGCCAGGGCCTGCAGCTGGGAGGAGCAACCTGAGGAGCGGTGGCTGCGCAGGCACAGGAGGGCCTAGAGAAGCTATCCCACATTGAAGGTCAGGAACGGTGGCAGTAAGGAGATACCCCTTGTCCAAGGTAAGGAGCAGCGGCTGTGCTTTGCTGGAGTAGCCGTGAAGAGATACCCCACGCCCAAGGTAAGAGAAACCCAAGTAAGATGGTAGGTGTTGCAAGAGGGCATCAGAGGGCAGACACACTGAAACTATACTCACAGAAAACTAGTCAATCTAATCACACTAGGACCACAGCCCTGTCTAACTCAATGAAACCAAGCCATGCCTGCATGTGGTTTTCTGGATTGTGGTTTTGTTTTAGTCATTGTGGGATTGTGCTTCTTCTTGCTTCTTCTGTCTGCCCTCTGATGAAGAAGGCTAAGAGGTTTGTGTAAGCTTCCTCATGGGAAAGACTTGTAATGGGAGAAACTGGGTCTTGCTTTCGTGGGCAGGGCCTTGCTCAGTAAAGGTTTAATCCAACCATCTGCGGATGGGTGGGGTTGTGCTCCCTCCCTGGTAGTTTTTTGGCCTGAGGCCACCCAGCTCTGGGGTCTTTGGGCTCTATGGATGGGTTAATGGTGAGCTCCAAGAGGGTTTTTACCAAAGGTGACCTTCCCAGATAGCTGCTGCCAGTTCCCTCATCCCTATGGTGAGCCCCTGCTGACCCATACCTCCACAGGAGACCCTTCAACACTAGCAGTCAGTGTTGGTTCAAATTCATATGGAGTGAGTCAGTGCTCCTTTCCTCTGAGTCTTGGTGAGCTCAAGCTTTTGTTTGTGCCCTCCAAGACTAGAGTCTGTTTCCCCTAGTCCTGTGGATCCCACTGGCCTTCACGGTCAGATTCCCTGGGGATTCTCAGTCCCTTTTCAGGTCCTCAGCCTGGCAAGTGGCCTTCAGAACCTTGAAAACAGTGAGAGAACTTTCATATTATTGTTCTCAGTTTGTGGGTCACCCACCCAATGGGTACAGAATTTGATTTTATTGTGATTGCTCCCCTCCTAGCATCTCGTTGCAGCTTCTGTATTGTCCTTCGTCGTGGGGTACCTTTTTTTTGGTGAGTTCCAGCGTCCTTTTGTCAATGGTTGTTCAATAGCTAGTTGTGATTTTGGTGCTCTTGCAGGAGGAGATGAGTACACGTCCTTCTACACTGCCATCTTGAACCAGAAGTTATAAGTAAAACTTTAAATCATGAGATCCAATAATTCCATTCATCAAGCCTCATTGAGGAAATTTGAAAGAACTTTTGTAAATTGCTAAGTTACCCCCATTATATCCAGAAACATCAATAAATTCTTTGAAATGTGTATTTTTATGAATTCAGAAGCCTGCTGACGTGAAATCAGCTGGATAAATGAGCTCTTTCTTAGCTAGATTGTGGTTCAGAAACCCAAGGTCTATTGATCAGGAAATTAAGTTACTGGTTTTGTGTTTTGTATTTGGGTGTGGGTGTTTTTTGTTATTTAAGTTAGTAGTTCATTATAAGAAATTTATAATTCATTTTATATAATGTAACATAGATTCATTACAAACATTCAAGTAATACAGGAGTAGGTAATATAAAAGTTATAGTCCCTTATCTTTCTTCTCTCAAATCTACTTTCTACAGTTTACATCTATTTACAGTTTGGTTTCATCTTTCCAGACATCTGCCCATATATGAAAAGCATTGTTGTCAAAAATGAGATTGTATTATATGTACCAGTTAGGGTCAAAACATAAACCAATTAGCACATCAAAGTAAAACAAAGTGAGAAAAGTTTAGCATCCGAATTAGGTATAAAGCTGTAGCAGCGTGAATGAAGGAAAATCGCAGGCCCCTCTGACTTTAACAGCAGGTGCTGTCACCTCCCTAGAATGGAGGGAGTAGTTCTAGACCTGAAGGCAGAGAAGATGCGCCCCACAGAAGCCCAAGTCATGGGGCCCAACCAGCTTGCAGACAGAGAACCAGGGAAGTAAGTCTGCCCTCTACTTCTTCCTTCCAGTCTCTTCTGAGTTATAACCAGAACCAGAGGGCAGGGACATAGTTTGAGGTTTTTAGGACAGGTCTGTCCCCAGGACCCATGGAAATGATGGAGGGGGCAATACCAGTGGAAAAGCCCTGGCATGTTTTATTTACTGTCCTGCAACTCTGGCTTTTGATAAACATAGGACATTCAGGCAGGTTTGTTCTATGCATACACCTCCTTTTTTCATTGTCACATAGAATTTCATTCTGTGGAATTACTCTAGAGGGAACTCAGTGATGGGTTGGACCCCCAGTTTTTCACCAGTTCAAGCAACGCTGCAGTGTTGGTTCTCATACATCTGTGTCTGCAGCCTGCTGTGAGAAGTCCATGGGATGCTTTCTAGGCCAGAAATTGCTGATTCAAAGTGGTTATTGCTCTTTGAAGGATCTAAAATTTTTGCTTGCTCCCATTTTTAGAGACCAGAACTCTCAGAAAGCTATTGTGCAGGAAATAGTGCAGTGGAAATGCTGGTGACATGTTGAATCCGATGGTTATAAAGTTCAGAGGTGAAGAATGGGGTGTGGAACCAGAGGCAAGAAAGACATCTCCTGCACCCTGCCATTCAAGGCATCAAAAGACTAGGTTTTCAGGGTTCTTCTCTATTTAGAGTGCTAGCAGCCTTCTGAAAAAGAGAGTATGGGAGGTTCACTTTGTGAGGCTTCACATAGGAGACAATCTTTATAACTGGGTGGAGATTCCAGATAGGAAGTCCTTTCCCCAGTATATTAAGGACATTCATCCATTGTAGTGTTTTCCAGCTTTGCCAACAGGAAGTTAAGGTCGTTCTAATTCTTGAACTTTTATTTGTAACTTTCCCCTCCTAATCTCTAATTTTATAAACAATATTATCTCATACATCAGTGAGAACAAAGAGTAAATGTTCGCAAGATTTTTCTTTTGGAAATAATTTTCACAAATTCACCTTTCCTCTGCAAATCCAGGAAACATAGTCCCTTCTGTTATGTAAGAGACTCTCTGTGAGTCTTAACTTGCATTTCTGTGGATTGGATGAAGAGAGCTCTGAGCAGGGGCCACATTTTCCAACACCCGGGGTTGGGGAGTGTTTCTATGGTTCCTATCACCCTCTCCCTTGGTATTCAGTCAGTTCAGTCAGTTGAGGGCAAGGGTTTGAGCACAGCTCATAAGAAATGTTGGCCCATATCTAGGGCAGCACTACTAGTACCTGGCTCTTGGAGAGTTGACTTATCTTGAAATAATTATAAAAATCATATGTAAGAAGCAGTATAAGAAGCAGATGTGAAATCCCCTTATCACACTGTTCCCAGTGGGCTTCTTATCCCTGCCACTGCTGCCTCTTCTTCTTCCGGGAAGCACTGGTTAGTTTCCTTTTTCTCACCCTCATTTGCTTCACATTCCTGAGAGTTGTCTCTGGCATATAAAGGGTGGTACCGCTGGGCCAGCGGGATAGTTAAGAGAGGACCAAATGCCTGTGGATGGCTTGGAGTGCTGCTTGGTGACAGGGAGGATATTCAGTCAGGTGTTATATTCAGCAACACAGACCTTGAGTTTCTAACATAAGGATATACAGGGGTGAGAGTGGCGGGAGTAAAAGCCCTTCTCATTATCTCTTGCTTTGACAGGCTTTAGGGATGACTGAACTTCCAACATTTCTCAATTCCTTTGGGGAATTTTTACAAAAATGTAGTCCATTGCTGAGCAATATCCTGCATTAGCAGTACATTGCAAGACTTTGTTTGTGTCTGTATGTGGGTTTTCACAGATATATCAATGACAAGATCAGTAGGAAGCTAAATCTGCTAACAATGACAAGTGAGGCATTCAGGGCATTAGGATTATGAGTTGCTTTGTACTGTTCACCCCACTGGGGCCGATAACTATGAACTAGAGAAAAAGAGGGAGTGCAATTATTTTGGATGCATCTATGCCAAAGAAACAAACATCTTACATGGCCTTTCTGTTGGCCCATTATATCTGGCAGTTTTTCTGGCATTGAGTTTTATTTCTACAAAGTGAAGGTGCAGATGGAAGGCTTGTCATCTCAGACCGTCTGCAGTACTTTGTCATGATGGCATCTCCTTTGTAATCTTCAAGGGAGGAAGGTTTCTCAGGATATGGATGAATGACCTCCGTCAGAAGAAGTTCAAGTTCTTCTGCCACCAGCATCCATCCATGATTCTGAGCAAGAGTAGGCCATGCTGGGCCCCCCAACCCAACTCCCTTGCCTACTGCCTCTGTTCCCCTTGCCTCACAGCTCTGGGCAGGATGACCTGAAGACAGAAGATAGGACTGTGATAGAAGGATGCGATTCCCAATGTCCAGATAAAAGCAGGTCTCCAAACAAATTATTTGCTAGAAGGTGTTTTATTTATTATAGAAATAGAATAAAAGGCAGGGTGACAAAAGGAAATTCTTAAAATGGCAGCGTAGGTATAGACTGCCAGTTTTAACATTTTCTTCTTGTTCATTTTTGGTCTTCTAAATGTGCTAATACATTTTTTAGAATGCTATTAAGGTTAGCTCATTCTTTCCTTTTCTGCTTTATTCACCTAAATATTACATTTTAGGTCATTTTTCATGGAGCTATGTCATCTTCATAAGAATTAATTTAAATGTCAGCACAGTAATTCATCAAGAGCCAGTTCCATGAGCAATCTACCTTTTGCCTTGTTTGAGGATATTACATTCTGTTTTATTTTCATGCGTTATAAATAGTGCTATAAATTATATACTCATGTGTAAGTAACATTCTTACAGTATTTCAACTTTTTTTAGGTTCCCAGGAGGAAAATTCTTGGATCAAAAGACTGAACATTTTTAGAACTATTGAAATTGATTGTCAAGTTGGTTTCAAACTGCTCTTGTTCTTACACATTGTGGGGTCATTTCAGCAAACACTAAGTGCTACTTTTTTCATGAGTGAATTCTTTTTTTTTTTTTTTTTTATTTTTATTTTTACTTTATTTTACTTTACAATACTGTATTGGTTTTGCCATACATTGACATGAATCCACCACGGGTGTACATGCGTTCCCAAACTTGAAACCCCCTCCCACCTCCCTCCCCATAACATCTCTCTGGGTCATCACCGTGCACCAGCCTCAAGCATGCTGTATCCTGCGTCGGACATAGACTGGCGATTTGATTCTTACATGATAGTATACCTGTTACAATGCCATTCTCCCAAATCATCCCACCCTCTCCCTCTCCCTCTGAGTCCAAAAGTCCGTTATACACATCTGTGCATGAGTGAATTCTTAAAGAGACAAATCCTCCTTGTCCTTAGCCTAGCATTTTGTGCATTCCTTATTTGGACAACTATATTGTTCATATTTTCGTCTTTTGAAATTATTTTGTTGAAAGGACAGTTTACACTGGAAATGTGAGGTTCTTGCAAGTGTCATGGGCACTGCTGGTGTGTTTCTGCCTTCGTGAGCACAGCTTCCTTTACAAACCATGAAGGGACTGGGATATCATGCCCAGTGGGATGGTTCACCATCCATGAGCTGGGGGCAGGGAAGTTGCCTCCTGTCCCATAGCCCTCCTTCATGAGGGGACTGACATCTGCCAGGGTTGTACACCAGCCCTGGTTTATAACCTTGGGGAGTCCTTTCACCTCCTTGAGCTTCAACATCATTGTTGTCATTTAGTCGCTAAGTTGTATCCGACACAACTTTTGCAATCCCACGGGCTGTCCATAGCCTAGAAGATAACCATACCCGAAAACATAAAACAAGGAAGTATAGTCAGATTGACACATGCACAGTGAATTAGGGCTTCCCTGGTGGCTCAGTGGTGAAGAATCTGCCTGCCAATGCAGGAGACACAGGAGACGTGTGTTTGACCCCCGGGTCAGGAAGTTCTCCTGGAGGAGGAAATGGCAACCCGCTCTGGTATACTTGCCTGGGAAATCCCATGGGCAGAGGAGCCTGGCAGACTACAGTCCGTGGGGTCGCAAAAGCGTTGAACACAATTGAGTGACAAAACAACAGCAGTGAATTACATCCTTCCCTCTAGGTGGTTAAGGAACATTATTATTGAAAGGAATCCTATAGGAAGTCTTTCAAATACCCACCACCCTTCCTCTAGTTATTCAACAAACTCTAGGCTTCACCCTTGAAGTCCAGATTTGTATATACAAGTCCTGTTTAGACAAGCAGATGCATGTCTTCCATCACGCTACAGTGTGCCATCTGCCCATGCCTCCTGCACACTCCAGTTGCACTGGGCTGCTCTCAGGGTCTAGAACTAGGCTTATTCCAATCTGAGGGCCAGTGCCCTTACTACCTCCTGCATCTTGTTCTTCCTCTCCCTACCACCCTGCTTCTCATAATGCAGAACTCAGGTTAAATGACTTCCTGTCCATGGCAAGCTCCTCTGTCTGCTCTGACTGTGGCTACTCTCCCTACCTAGAAACTCTCCACTTTCCCACTTCCCACTTCCAAGAATTATGTTATTGATAGTTATTTACGTGCTTATCATCTCTCCCCCACAGCTAGAAGGGAGTTTAGAGGAATTTCATTGGCTGCCCAACACCCAGAACCTAGAGCAGGGCTGGAGACCCAGAAGGCAGTCCACAGATAGGTGTTGCTGAGAGCACAGTTGTAACTCATTTATTGAAAGATATTTATAAGCTTTTTTTAATTACTCACCAACAAGTGATTTGTGCACTGCCTATGATAAATGCCTAGCACTCATCAAGCTTTAGCTTTGGGGTTAAAGAGCTCCAGTTTTTTGCTTCAAGATGCCCCATCTCTACCCTGCAGATTACCAATGCCAGGGATATCACTGACGTGTACAGTGACTTCATCCGAAGAACTAATGGGGTCTTGCCTGTTTTTCTTTCTTCACAGTTATTTGAGGCTCTTAAATAGACATACCTTCCCATAATTGTTGAGGGGGGAACTATGGAATTCCTGGGGCTTCTTTCTTGGAGACTTATTTTGAGATTAATCAAAGCTCCCTAGCGTTTGATTTTTGCTGATGCCGTCTCATCTCCTTTGCTATTACAACAGCCTGCAAAAATAACCCTGCATATAAATTATGCATTAAATCTTTAAATATCCTGGTCTTTTTCTCTTCCTGCCCCACCTCCAAGGAGCAAAGATTGCAGTGCTCTCATGAAGTACCTTTTGTCACTGCTATTGGACTCTTTTCCCTGGCACTAGATTATTTTCTGAAAGAAACTGATGTTTGATGAGACTCTGTCTTCAAAACAGTATACACACACACACACACACACATATGCTTGTGAAATATATTTTAAAAATTTAAAGTAGAAAGCCCTGCTCAAAATGAAGAAAAAAACTTTATCTAGTGCCAGAAAGTTAGAGAGAAAATCTTCAGTTGTGAGTGAAACTAAAATCACATGGTCTATCAGAGTAACCAAACCAGTTACAAACTGTAGAGTCTGCTCTCACTTTAAAAAATAATTATCCTAAAGAATGCATTTGGGCTATGATAGTCAAGAGCCCAATTCCTCTGTGAGCTCCCTGCAAAAATAAATCTGGGATCCTTGTTGTTTAACTACTTTATATAGTATTCATGCTACTATATATGAAATAGATAAACAATAAGAATTTACTGTATAACACAGGGAACTATAATCAATATCTTGTAATAACCTATAATGGAAAAGAACTGGAAAAAAAGAATACATAAACACACACTGAATCACTTTGATGTATACCTGAAACTAACACAATGTAACTCAGTTGTACCTCAATGAAAAAAAATTGGGAGTCATGCAGTGTGTTCCTGTCTATGAAAGGTCACATGATCAGCCCAAAGATAGGACCCAGGGGCTGGTGAGGGCCCTAGGGCTGGGTAGAAACATAGCAAGCAGCAAGAAAGCCAAGTTTCTTGAGTAAATTCCAGGATATTGGGGATCCACAATCTCCAAAACCTCTGTGATGTGAAAGCACAAAGTGACCTGATGCAAAAACTTGTCCAGAACCTGTGAACTATGAAGGAGGCCTGAAGAGATATGACTCAGAAGGTAACTCTGTCATTCCAATAGGAGTATCTGCACAAGCGAAAACCCACGTAAAACCCACACAGAAGACTCTTGTTAAAAATGAGCTCACAGACAGACATGAGAAAATACCTGAGCAACAGACAGCACAGACACCCACATGGGAGACATCTGACTTCAAGGTCAGAAAATGTACAATTTGAAAGGGCACCCCTCAATTCAGGAAGACAGAGCCAGTAGGTAGGGGAGTGGGAGATACAATAACTAGAAATAAAAAGGCAGAAAAAGTATGTTCAGGTGTTGTGTTTGTCTACATGGAGTGTAAGAACCATAAGTGAGTTTCTGAGCACAAGATGATTCAGAAGATAACAGCATTCTTGTCACTCAATAGTAGCCAAAGGTAAATTTTTTTAAGTTCCCATTCACAATAAGAGCAAGAAGCATAAGGTACTTGGGAACATATCTAATAAAAGATAAATCTGACCTTACTGGAGAAATCACCTAGTGTTATAATAGGAGATAAAGGACAAATGAAGATACAGAAATAAAGAGAAAGGTAGGTTGTACTCATGAATGAAATGACTCAATATGTTAAAGAGATAAATTCTCCCCAGATTCATCCATGTAATCAATATCACTTTTCTAAGTCACAAGACAACATTATCTAGAAATGGCAATTCAAGGTTAAAAATTATAGCAAAAGGCAAAAATATCAAAGCTTAAAATAAACATATAGTAATTAAAATATCACCAGTAATTACATCACCAGTGGAGGAATAGTTAGAAGAATCTGAAACAGTAAGTCTAAATGAATAACCCAGAAACAAAATAATTCATTAGGGGAATTTGTTATATAACAGGCAAATCGTATATGGAATCCCAGGGGGTACAGAGAGGATTTTCATTTTATTAGTCATGTTTTTATGCCTTATATTTTTAAATATACAAAAATATAACAAAAACATTTTTGAATCCTAAAGAGTAGTTTATAGGTATTTTTATACTTAACTTTTCCTAATAAAATTCTTTAAAGAAAAAAGTAATATTTTTACTCCAGTTCTCTCTTTATTAAAACAGGCAGGATCTGTAGACCAACAAATCAAATGCATGAAATAAGTAAAGTCACAGTATGTAGGAGAACAACATGTGGAAGCATACGTGATTGAGCACATTTTAAAATATACCACAGAGAAAACTTTCAAAGTCTATGAAAACCATTCAAATAGATACTTAGGGTTTTCTTATTTTAGAACCGAATGATCTTAATGGCATGGTGAAGGAATGATGAATATTATGGCTAGAAAAAAATTACATTCTTTATATTTGTATATGTGTACATACATCCTCATATCAGAGTGTGTGTGGTGGTGTGTGTGTGTTTGTGTATGTGTGTGTTTAATTTAGCTGAACTCAGACATGTGGTTCAGAGACTTTTTACATGGGAGTTTCAGGATAAACAGCTATGGACTGATTTAGTAAATAGGAAAAGATCAGGCCACTTTTCAAATTTTTTTAAAATCAGAATCAGATATTTATAATGAAATTCAGTGGATCTGAACCCAAACACTGCACACTGCTGCCTTTTCTGAGCAAGGTTCTGCTGCATATTGGGTCCTGGAAGGAAGGTGCTGAGAACTCTGGAGCGGCCAGTTGGCTTTCAGGCAGCACTGAGCCCAACTGCTCCTGGCCTCACTCAGCCCCTCTACACGTGACTCTGCTGATGGCAGGTCCTCCCTGAACCTCTCTGCTTGATGTTGAGGTATCACTGGAAATGGTTCTGCCCACCTGTCTAGACACTCTGTCTCCTCTGCCCCTACCTCAACTTTTTCTTTCTCTCCATTTCACGTTCCATCTTTAATCAGTTTGGTGCTGACTCACAGTTCAATTCAGTTCAGTCGCTCACTCTTGTCTGACTCTTTGTGACTGCATGGAATGCAGCACACCAGGCCTCCCTGTCCATCACCAACTCCCAGAGTTTACCCAAACCCATGTCCATCAAGTCGGTGATGCCATCCAACCATCTCATCCTCTGTCGACCCCTTCTCTTCCTGCCCTCAATCTTTCCCAGCATATGGTTCTTTTCTAATGAGTCAACTCTTCGCATCAGGTGGCCAAAGTATTGGAGTTTCAGCTTCAGCATCAGTCCTTCCAATGAACACCCAGGACTGATCTCCTTTAGGATGGACTGGTTGGATCTCGTTACAGTCCAAGGGACTCTCAAGAGTCTTCTCCAACACTACGGTTCAAAAACATCAATTCTTCGGCGCTCAGCTTTCTTCATAGTCCAACTCTCACATCCATACATGACTACTGAAAAAACCATACCCTTGACTAGACAGACCTTTGTTGACAAAGTAATGTCTCTGCTTTTTAATATGCTGTCTAGGTTGGTCATAACATTCCTTCCAAGAAGTAAGCGTCTTTTAATTTAATGGCTACAGTCACCATCTGCAGTGATTTTGGAGCCCAAAAAAATAGTCACCCACTGTTCCCCATCTATTTGCCATGAAGTGATGGGATCAGATGCTATGATCTTAGTTTTCTGAATGTTGAGCTTTAAGCCAACTTTTTCACTCTTCACTTTCACTTTCATCAAGAGGATCTCTAGTTCTTCTTCACTTTCTGCCATAAGGGTGGTGTCATCTGCATATCTGAGGTTATTGATATTTCTCCCAGCAATCTTGATTCCAGCTTGTGCTTCTTCCAGCCCAGCATTTCTCATGATGTTCTCATGATGCATAGATGTTAAATAAGCACGGTGACAATATACAGCCTTGACGTACTCCTTTTCCTATTTGGAACCAGTCTGTTGTTCCATGTCCAGTTCTAACTGTTGCTTCCTGACCTGCATACAGATTTCTCAAGAGGCAGGTCAGGTGGTCTGGTATTCCCATCTCTTTGACAATTTTCCACAGTTTATTGTGATCCACACAGTCAAAGGCTTTGGCATAGTCAATAAAACAGAAATAGATGTTTTTCTGGAACTCTTTTGCTTTTTTGATGATCCAGTGGATGTTGGCAATTTGATCTCTGGTTCCTCTGCCTTTTCTAAAACCAGCTTGAACATCTGGAAGTTCACAGTTCATGTATTGCTAAAGCCTGGCTTGGAGAATGTTGAGCATTACTTTGCTAGCGTGTGAGATGAGTGCAATTGTGCAGTAGTTTGAGCATTCTTTGGCATTGCCTTTCTTTGTGATTGGAATGAAAACTGACCTTTTCCAATCCTGTGGCCACTGCTGAGTTTTCCAAATTTGCTGGCATATTGAGTGCAGCACTTTCACAGCATCATCTTTTAGGATTTCAGTTCAGGTCAGTTCAATCACTCATTGCTCAACTCGAATTCCATCACCTCCACCAGCTTTGTTTATAGTGATGCTTCCTAAAGCCCACTTGACTTCACATTCCAGGATGTCTGGCTCTAGGTGAGTGATCACACCATCATGATTATCTGGGTCATGAAGATCTTTTTTGTACAGTTCTGTGTATTCTTGCCACCTCTTCTTAATATCTTCTGCTTCTGTTAAGTCCATATCATTTCTGTCCATTATTGAGCCCATCTTTGCATGAAGTGTTCCCTTGGTATCTCTAATTTTCTTGAAGAGATCTCTAGTCTTTCCTATTCTATTGTTTTCCTCTATTTCTTTGCATTGATCACTGAGGAAGGCTTTCTTATCTCTCCTTGCCATTCTTTGGAACTCTGCATTTAAATGGGTATATATTTCCTTTTCTACTTTGCTTTTCACTTCTCTTCTTTTCACAGCTATTTGTAAGGCCTCCTCAGATAGCCATTTTGCTTTTTTGCATTTCTTTTCCATGGGGATGGTCTTGATCCCTGTCTCAGGTACAGTGTCATGAACCTTCGTCCATAGTTCATCAAGCACTCTGTCTTTCAGATCTAGGCCCTTAAATCTATTTCTCACTTCCACTGTATAATCATAAGGGATTTGATTTAGGTCATACCTGAATGGTCTAGTGGTTTTCCCTACTTTCTTCAATTTAAGTCTGAATTTGGCAATAAGAAGTTCATGATCTGAGCCAGTCATCTACTTTTAAGTGCAGATTTCTCTCCTGACCTCCTGACACACACAAGTAATTGTCCAGAGCTGAGGATACCACTATGAGAAGGTCGAAGTTGTCACATGTGGTCATCACACAGTGCAGAGGACCTGATGGGCCCTGTTTCTCCTAACCCTCCACCTGCTTTCTGTCCAGCTGTTCTTCCCATTGCTGGTCCTACAAACCAACAGTGGCCCAGAGCCCCACACAGGATCCTGGGCTTCAGACCCATGGAGGTGGTGCTTCCAAAGGCAGGCTTCCATGAACTTCTCCACAGCCACAGGCAGTCGGAGGCAGGAGCAGCTCACCTGCCAGGGCACTAACGGGAGTGTGTTCATATGGGCGTTTGACTACATATTTTTGCTTTCTTATCCCTAAGTTATTACACATGTGCACTGTCGATCTGAGTTTGAGGGAATTTCGGGAAAGAGAAGAAAGGGCTGCAGTGCTAGTAACATTTGTAGGGAGTTGTTACAGGATTCAGCTGAGTGAGTCTCAGCCCATTTTCAAACAACTGTAATGTTATTAGAGGGAGAGCTGTCCTGACACAAATGTTGGGCCCAGTTAGATCCCAAGAGCTGCTCTATGGGAAGCCTGTCTCACTGGTAATTCATGAGGAGGGAATGCACTTACAAGCGGCAGCCTTGTTTAGGAAGAGTTCTCTCTGTCTGACTGAGGACAGCGCTGCTCTGCTTAATTAGACATTTTGAGATGCATGGCCAGTGTTTTTAAGGAATTTGTGCAAATCCTTTGTCTTTCCATTCATCTGACTTCTCCCAGAGCTCCACGTGCCCAGGCGTGCCCTTGCACTCCTGGGAGGGGGGCTATGGGGCTTCCCCAGGACAGGCTCCATGCTGGCACTGTGGTGACCAGAAGCTACTTCCACTCCCAGGGACGACGCAGTCATGGTCCAGCATGGAGGCTTTCATCTTTAGAGCAGATTTCAAACAGCTTACTCGGAACATGAATAAAACTGATTTAAGTCTGTAAAACATAACAACAAGACAAAAATAGAGTGATTCTGATTGAATCAAGGGAGTGAGACCTGGAACCACCCTCTTGCGAACCAAATTTGAAGGCAACTGGTCTGGTGAGTGAGGGTGAAGATCTTCTCTGAATTTTGGAGGAAAATTTGAAGAGTCCTTAGCATGATGGCCCAAATTGTACTGTTGAGAGAAGTAATCAAGCCAGTCTCATCTCCTACCTTCTTCCCTCCAGATCTTGCCTTTTCTGTTTAAATACACACCTCCAGAGAAGGGGGCGGGCTGCTATCCAGAGGAAAGCTCTCCATTCAATTGACTTTCACTTTTAAAGTGTGAAAGTTTATTTTCACTTTACTTTCCAGTCTCTTTTCGGCCATCCAGAGATGACAAGGAGTCTGGGCCTGAAGACATCCTAGAATCTGCAACAACAGGGAGTTCAGGAGAAACCAGAGTTAGAGCCTTCCTTCTCTGATGTCTTCACGTCACCAAATATTTATTGAGCTCCTGTGGCTAGTACTGCATGATGAACTGGTGATACAAAGATGGCTAGCAAGACACTTGAAAGACTGAGGGAGACAAAATAAAATTTACTCCACACTCTGGAAAAAGCTGCAAAAACAGCTTTTTTTGTTTTTTTTTTTTAAGAGTGAAGAACCCAGGGCTTGCTCCTTGGAGACAGGGGTGCTGGGATGCCGTCCCAGATAATGACGATGCTGCTGGGTAGCTGGTCAATAGCTACCCCTGAGAGTTTATGTGAAAGGGAGAGAGAAAGCAAGGGTGCATTCAAGACTTCCTCAAGGAGCTTGCAACTTAATGAGGTTTACACTACATACACGTCAATGACTCAGGGCAATTCCTAGGCAGCAGGGACAGAGAAATTGATGAAACAAGAAAACACAGGGGTCCCAGACACTGGACTAAAGGGAGGTGAATGTGTCTCCACAGAGTAAAATTTTGAGTCCAGAGGGCTTTCCTTGTCTTCTCTGGGTTGCACTTGGAGCAAAAGGTTCTTTGGCAAATGTAGGAACACCTGTATGTGGAGTCTTCCTCTGTCTCCAGGTGAATATCACAAGCTCTCCAACTGAAGGCTTTGCCTTCTCTGAGGGACTGTCATCTCATCTAGGGTGACCAGCCATCCAAGTTTGCCAGAGACTTTTGTGGTTTAAAACCTAAATATCCCACATTCTGGGTACTTGGCCCTCTAACTTACCTATAACGGTCTGAGCTGGGGAAGGGCAATCTAACTCTCTGCCCTCTTTTCCACCCGCCACTCTCTTCCCTCACTATCCAGTATACCAAGCACAAGCTCTCCAGTCCTAATCAATAGGGAGAACGAGTGATACCTACAACATCTGCTTCCTGTCCTGTGAAGATCCCTGTGACAGAGAAACACAAATGCTGCTTGCCCACTGATAACCAACAAAGGACAGAAGCTCCAGAAGGAAGAAAGTAGTCTAGTTAACCTGCCGTATATGCAACCCATCCAGCTTGATGTCCAGCACATAGTAACAACTCTTATCACTCCTGCGTGCCAGATGCAGTCAGTGGCCTCACACTCTAGTAAGAGATACAGAGAAGACATGAGTGTGTGTATTTTAAGGCAGATTTGACTTGAAGTATTGAAAAATGTACCTGGCCAGATATATGTGAGGTATACAAAATTTCTTTGGCGTGAAGAAAAATTATTAGAAGGTAAAGGTCTGCAGGGTGTGATGGGAGACCACTTGTGACCATCTGTGGAGCAATGTGCCACTCAATCTGTAGATGTTCAGATTTTCTGGTCTGTGCTCAGGGGCAGTTCCCACTTCCATCATTTCTGCCAGGCTTCTAAATCTTCTTTGTGACTAAAATGAAATCCTGCTGCCTGTCTGGAAATGAAGCAGGAGGTTATTTCTCTGGATGCTCGTTTCATTGATCTCAGAATGTGTTTTTGAGTCTGGGGACCTCTCATCATCTATAGCTAACGGGGACAAGGTTTTAAAAGTGTTTTGTTCTCTGACACTTTTCTAATTAGGTCAATAAACAAGTATACGAAAGAAATGCTATCTTTGCAAGCTTTTGCTAGCTGTGCATCTGAAGATTGCCCTGGAGACCCTCGCTTTAATCAGAATCAGCAGGGGGTCTACACAGTTTCATCGTCTATAGAATTTTTCAGTGTTTCACTTCAGACACAAATTTAGGAAACTGTGGCTAATATGTGATGTCACAATGACACATATCAAAATATAGATTTACTTTTCACCATGTGCACTAGATCTTCACCAAATCTCTGCCTGGTCCTCTGCTTTTCAAATATTTATTCCTCGGATTTGGGGAATTCAGCCTTGTTTGTCACAACATTGTTGATAAGAGTAAAAATCAGCATAACTTGGTCATGGAACCATAGACACTGTCTGTCTATGGAACACAGTGCAGCCCTTTAATCTCTATCCTTGGGCTAGAATACTGAAACACCAACTGGTAGGGGGATATGTACTTTACAAATTTATTTTTTAATACATGTGTGCTGTGCTGTGCTAAGTCACTTTAGTCATGTCCAACTCTTTGCAACCATTTGAGCCATAGCCTCCCAGGCTGTTCTGTCCGTGGGATTCTTCAGGCAGGAATACTAGAGTGGCTTGCCATGCCCTCCTCCAGGGGATCTTCCCAACCAGGGTATTGAACCCAAGTCTACTATGGCTCCAGCATTGGCAGGTGATTAGAAATAAGGATGGACTGTTAACAGTGTTCACACAATTTACAGCTGAATTATGGGAATATTATTTTCCATATCTGAATACTCTCTTTTCTAAATACTAGTGGATCACTGGTATATGAGTAACTAGCATAGTTAAAGCTAAATAAGATAATATAAGCTTGAAGACGGACATCATTTTCTCTTATAGCAGAGAATTGCTACTAATCCTAGTGCCCAGAGGACCCGGAAAGTGACTCAGCATGGCAGGAAGTCGAGAACTCAGGAGACCCGATTCTGCTCCCTCATTTCATGATGAGGGAACCAAAACCCTTTGGGCCAAATGTCTTGCTTGAATCCCTGTAGTTCATTAGTACAGTAACCAGATTCTCTGACTTCTGTTTAAAGTTAGGAAATAGCTTTTAAACGCCTCACATCTTTTTTTATGACTTTTTTAAAATTTAATATTGGAGAGTTATTGCTTTACAGTATTATGCTGGTTTCTGCCAAACATCAACATGAATCAGCCACAGGTATACATATATCCCCTTGCTCTTGAACCTCCCTCCCATCTCCCACCCCTCCCACCCCTCTAGGTTGACACCGAGCCCTGGCTTGAGCTCCCTGTATCACACAGCAAATTCCCACTGGCTGTTTTACACATGGTAATGTATATGTTTCCATGCTGCTCTCTAAATTCATCCCACCCTCTCCTTCCCCTACTGTGTCCACAAATCTGTTCTCTATGTCTGTGCCTCTATTCCTGCCCCGCAAATAGGTTCATCAGCACCATCTTTCTAGATTCCATACACATGCATTAATATATATTTGTCTTTCTCATTCTGACTTACTTTACCCTGTTCAATAGGCTCTAGTTTCATCCACCTCATTAGGACTGACTCAAATGCATTCTTCTTTGTAGCTGAGTAATATTCCATTAGATGCTTATATCTTTCCTTTTCTCCTTTGCTTTTTGCTTCTCTTCTTTTCACAGCTATTTGTAAGGCCTCCCCAGACAGCCGTTTTGCTTTTTTGCATTTCTTTTCCATGGGGGTGATCTTGATCCCTGTCTCCTGCACAATGTCATGAACTTCATTCCATAGTTCATCAGGCACTCTATCTATCAGATCTAGGCCCTTAAGTCTATTTCTCACTTCCACTGTATAATCATAAGGGATTTGATTTAGGTCATACCTGAATGGTCTAGCGGTTTTCCCTACTTTCTTCAATTTGTGTCTGAATTTGGTAATAAGGAGTTCATGATCTGAGCCACAGTCAGCTCCAGGTCTTGTTTTTGCTGACTGTATAGAGCTTCTCCATCTTTGCCTGCAAAGAATATAATCAATCTGATTTTGGTGTTGACCATCTGGTGATGTCCATGTGTAGAGTCTTCTCTTGTGTTGTTGGAAGAGGGTGTTTGCTATGACCAGTGCATTTTCTTGGCAAAACTCTATTAGTCTTTGCCCTGCTTCATTCTGCATTCCAAGGCCAAATTTGCCTGTTACTCCAGGTGTTTCTTGACTTCCTACTTTAGCATTCCAGTCCCCTATAATGAAAAGGACATCTTTTCTGGGTGTTAGTTCTAAAAGGTCTTGTAGGTCTTCATAGAACCATTCAACTTCAGTTTCTTCAGCGTTACTGGTTGGGGCATAGACTTGGATTACCGTGATATTGAATGGTTTGCCTTGGAAATGAACAGAGATCATTCTGTCGTTTTTGAGATTGCATCCAAGTACTGCATTTCGGACTCTTTTGTTGACCATGATGGCTACTCCATTTCTTCTGAGGGATTCCTGCCCGCAGGAGTAGATATAATGGTCATCTGAGTTAAATTCACCCATTTCAGTCCATGTTAGTTCGCTGATTCCTAGAATGTCGACGTTCCCTCTTGCCATCTCTTGTTTGACCACTTCCAATTTGCCTTGATTCATGGACCTGACATTCCAGGTTCCTATGCAATATTGCTCTTTATAGCATCGGACCTTGCTTCTATCACCAGTCACATCCACAGCTGGGTATTGTTTTTGCTTTGGCTCCATCCCTTCATTCTTTCTGGAGTTATTTCTCCACTGATCTCCAGTAGCATATTGGGCACCTACTGACCTGGGGAGTTTCTCTTTCAGTATCCTATCATTTTGCCTTTTCATACTGTTCATGGGATTCTCAAGGCAAGAATACTGAAGTGGTTTGCCATTCCCTACTCCAGTGGACCACATTCTGTCGGACCTCTCCACCATGACCCGCCCATCTTGGGTTGCCCCGTGGGCATGGCTTAGTTTCATTGAGTTAGACAAGGCTGTGGTCCTAGTGTGATTAGATTGACTAGTTTTCTGTGAGTATGGTTTCAGTGTGTCTGCCCTCTGATGCCCTCTTGCAACACCTACCATCTTACTTGGGTTTCTCTTACCTTGGGCGTGGGGCATCTCTTCACGGCTGCTCCAGCAAAGTGCAGTTGCTGCTCCTTACCTTGGACGAGGGGTATCTCCTCACCGCCGCCCTTCCTGACCTTCAACGTGGTATAGCTCCTCTAGGCTCTCCTGCACCCGCGCAGCCACTGCTTCTTGGACAGGATCAATAAAGGACAGAAATGGTATGGACCCAGAAGCAGAAGATATTAAGAAGAGGTGGCAAGAATACACAGAGGAACTGTACAAAAAAGATCTTCACGACCCAGATAATCATGATGGTGTGATCACTCATCTAGAGCCAGACATCCTGGAATGTGAAGTCAAGTGGGCTTTAGGAAGCATCGCTACGAACAAAGCTAGTGGAGGTGATGGAATTCCAGTTGAGCTATTTCAAATCCTGAAAGATGATGCTGTGAAAGTGCTGCACTCAATATGCCAGCAAATTTGGAAAACTCAGCAGGGGCCACAGGACTGGCAAAGGTCAGTTTTCATTCCAATCCCAAAGAAAGGCAATGCAAAAGAATGCTCAAACTACCGCACAATTGCACTCATCTCACACGCTAGTAAAGTAATGCTCAAAATTCTCCAAGCCAGGCTTCAGCAATACGTGAACCGTGAACTCCCTGATGTTCAAGCTGGTTTTAGAAAAGGCAGAGGAACCAGAGATCAAATTGCCAACATCTGCTGGATCATGGAAAAAAGCAGGAGAGTTCCAGAAAAACATCTATTTCTGCTTTATTGATTATGCCAAAGCCTTTGACTGTGTGGATCAAATAAACTGTGGAAAATTGTGAAAGAGATGGGAATACCAGACCACCTGACCTGCCTCTTGAGAAATCTGTATGCAGGTCAGGAAGCAACAGTTAGAACTGGACATGGAACAACAGACTGGTTCCAAATAGGAAAAGGAGTACGTCAAGGCTGTATATTGTCACCCTGCTTATTTAATTTCTGTGCATAGTACATCATGAGAAACGCTGGGCTGGAAGAAACACAAGCTGAAATCAAGATTGCTGGGAGAAATATCAATAACCTCAGATATGCAGATGACACCACCCTTATGGCAGAAAGTGAAGAGGAACTAAAAAGCCTCTTGATGAAAGTGAAAGAGGAGAGTGAAAAAGTTGGCTTAAAGCTCAACATTCAGAAAACGAAGATCATGGCCTCCGGTCCCATCACTTCATGGGAAATAGATGGGGAAACAGTGGAAACAGTGTCGGACTTTATTTTTTTGGGCTCCAAAATCACTGCAGATGGTGATTGCAGCCATGAAATTAAAAGATGCTTACTCCTTGGAAGAAAAGTTATGACCAACCTAGATAGCATATTCAAAAGCAGAGACATTACTTTGCCAGCTAAGGTCCGTCTAGTCAAGGCTATGGTTTTTCCTGTGGTCATGTATGGATGTGAGAGTTGGTCTGTGAAGAAGGCTGAGTGCCGAAGAATTGATGCTTTTGAACTGTGGTGTTGGAGAAGACTCTTGAGAGTCCCTTGGACTGCAAGGAGATCCAACCAGTCCATTCTGAAGATCAGCCCTGGGATTTCTTTGGAAGGAATGATGCTAAAGCTGAAGCTCCAGTACTTTGGCCACCTCATGTGAAGAGCTGACTCATTGGAAAAGCCTCTGATGGTGTGAGGGATTGGGGGCAGGAGGAGAAGGGGACGACAGAGGATGAGATGGATGGATGGCATCACTGACTCGATGGACGTGAGTCTGAGTGAACTCCAGGAGTTGGTGATGGACAAGGAGGCCTGGCATGCTGCAATTCATGATGTCACAAAGAGTCGGACATGACTGAGTGACTGAACTGAACTGAACTGAATATTCCATTGTGTATGTGTACCAAAATTTCTGTTACAGTTCATCAGTTAATGGACATCTAGTTTGCTTCCATGTCCTAGCTATTGTAAAAAGTGCTGCAATGAACAATTTTTTGGTACATTCTCAGGATATATCCCCAGTAGTAGTAGGATTGTTGGGTCATATGGTATTTCAATGCCTAGCTTTTTAAGGAATCTCCATACTGTTCTCCATTGTGGCTGTCTCAATTTACATTCCCAACAGTGCAAGAGGATTCCCTTTTCTCTACATCCTCTCCAGCATTTATTGTTTGTAGATTTTTTGATGATAGCCATTCTGCCCTGTGTGAGGTGATACCTCATTGTAGTTTTTATTTGTGTTTCTCTAATAATGAGTGATGTTGAGCATCTTTTCATGTGTTTATTAGCCATCTGTATGTCTTCTTTGGAATAATGTCTGTCCAGGTCTTCCACCCATTTTTTGATTTATTTGTCTGTTTTTCTGGTATTGAGCTGCATGAACTTGTATATTTTGGAGATTGTCAGTTGTTTCATTTGCAATTATTCTCTCCCATTCTGAGGGTTGTCTTTTAATATTCTTTACTGTTTCCTTTACTGTGCAAAATCTTTTAAGTTTAATTAAGTCTCATTTGTTTACTTTTGTTTTTACTTCCATTACTCTAGGAGGTGGGTCAAAGAGGATCTTGCTGTGATGTATGTCAAAGAGTACTGCTTATGTTTTCCTCTAAGAGCTTTAATAGTTTCTGGCCTTACATTTAAATCTTCAATCCATTTTGAGTTTATTTTTGTGTATAGCATTAGAAAGTGTTCTAGTTTCATTCTTTTACATGTAGCTGTCCAGTTTTCCTGGCACCATTTATTGAAGAGCTTGTCTTTTCTCCATTGTATATTCATGCCTCCTTTGTCAAAAATAAGGTGCACGGGTTTACTCTAGGCTTTCTGTCTTGTTCCATTGGTCTATGTTTCTGTATTTGTGCCAGTACCATGCTGTCTTAAAGACTGTAGCTTTGTAGTATAGTCTGAAGTCAGGAAGGTTTATTCTTCCAGCTCCACTCTTCTTTCTCAAGATTGCTTTGTCTATTTGGGGTCTTTTATGTTTCCTTACAAATCGTGAAATTTTTTGTTCTAGTTCTATGATAAATGCCATTGGTAATTTGATAGAGATTGCATTGAATCAGTAGATTACTTTGGGTAGTATAGTCATTTTCACTATGTTATATCTCTCCATCTGTTTGTGTCAGCTTTGATTTCTTTCATCAGTGTCTTATAGTTTTCTGCATACAGGTCTTTTGTCTCTTTAGGTAGGTTTATCCCTAGGTATTTTATTCTTTTTGCTGCAATGGTGAATGAGATTGCCTCACAGCCTTAATGAGAACTGTTCACTTAAGCCCATCAACTTTGTGTCTCACACACAGCTAGAACACTTCAGAGAATACACAATAGCTTTTAAATGCAGTCAGTACTCATGAACAAAAAGGTGGAAAATCTTCAGAAATTTCTGACAGCAGCCAGGCTTGACTTGTGAGGCTGACATGTCTGGGTTTGGGCTGGGACAGCTGAATGACTGAGTTCCCTCTCTACCCAGCCTCATCCTCCAGCAGTATGGTCCAGGCTTGTTCATGTGGCTCCATCAACAGTGAGTAGACAGGCCACCAAAAAAAGATGAACCTTGTCATTTGTGACAACATGGATGTACCTTGAGGTCACTTTGCTAAGTGAAATGAGTCAGAAAAAGAGAAATACCATATGACTTCATGCGTGTGTAGAATATAAAAAAAGAAGAAAATTAATGAACAATCAAAACCAAAACAGACATGTAGATACAGAGAACAGAGTGGTGGTTGCCAGATGAGGAGGGGAGTGAGGTAGGGCAAAATGGGTATCAACTGTATGGTCATGTATGGAAACTAAATTTTTGGTGATGAGCAAACTAAGATATATGGAGGTAGAAATATAGTATTGTACACATGGAACTTATGTACCTCAATAACATATAAATCTTTTAAAAATCAGTGAATTTCTCCTCAGTGAAAGGGAATGGTGGACAGTTCCAGAAATTTAAAAGAGCCTGCGCCAAATTATGGCTGGGAAGTGTGTATGTGAAATTGTCATAAGAGCATTGGTTATAATTTAGAAGATTCTCAGAAGTTTAAAAGAATGAGGATGAGTGCTTGCTTCGGCAGCACATATACTAAAGTTGGAACCATACGGGAATATTAGCATGACTCCTGTGCAAGGATGACATGCAAATTTGGAAACTGTTCCATATTTTTATATAAAAATAGAGTCAAGGATCTACTGTATTGCACAGGGACTTCTACCCAACACTGTAATAAACTATACAGGAAAAGAGAAAAAGAAAGAACAGATATATGTCTATGTATAATTGAATCAAGTGGCAGGACAGCTGACACAAACACTACATTGTGAATCGACTATACTACAGCATAAAATTTTTTTAAAAAGAGTGAGGACAAGATCTCCAAGACCCTTTCCAGCTCTGTAATCCTATTAAAAAATAAATACAAATGTTAGCAAAACAAAACACAATAAAGAAGAAAATAACAGTAAGTGGAAATATAAGACCTCTTAAAGACCAGGCATGAAACTGGTACACTGCCGTTTTCATCCCATTGCTAATCCAAGTCAATGGAAAAGCCAACCCAGATTCAAGGGATAAGGAAACAGATTTTGCTTCTTTTATAATATTTACTTTTTTTATTTTGGGGGATGCTCCAGGTATTAGTTGTGGCATGTGGAATCTAGTTCCCTGAGCAAGAATTGAACCAGGGCCCCCTGCATTGGGAACACAGAGTCTTAGCCACTGGACAGACAGCCAAGGAAGTCTCAAATTCCACTTCTTGATGGGAGATGCTACAAAGAATTGTGGTCATGTTTGCTATCTGTTCCCTATTGGGTCGCTAGGAGTCGACGTGACTGAGCGACTTCACTTTCACTTTTCACTTTCATGAACTGGAGAAGGAAATGGCAACCCACTCCAGTGTTCTTGCCTGGAGAATCCCAGGGACGGGGGAGCCTGGTGGGCTGCTGTCTCTGGGGTCGCACAGAGTCGGACACGACTGAAGCGACTTAGCAGCAACAGCAGCAGCAGCAACAGTTACCTGAGGAAAGTGATCTGTTCCAAGAATAACCTACTATGTCCCTGTATTATTCAAGGTACCCAGACTCTAGAGATGAGCCCACATCTGAAGATACATCAATTAAACAGCATAAAATAATGAAGTCCCAGACTTGGGATTTGGACTTGGCAGAACAAGGGCAGAACTGAGACCTTTAACCATGATTTTCTTCACCATTCAACTCAAAGAGCAGCTCTTCCAAATTGTTATTCATATGCCCAAACCAAATATTACCAGTTGCTTTCCTTTGAGCCTTCCTAGCAATATATGGGTTATCTGCAGTTGTCCTTATCTTACCTGACTGTGTAGTAAAATCATTTTTCTGGTTTGAAATCCCAGTCTAAATTTAGGCTACTTGAGGACAGGCACTGCAACTTGACCATTACTACATCTCCTAAGCATCAGGCACAGCAGGTACACTGGAATACACTTGTACTTTAAGATATTTGCATGAGTATTTATAACTAAATTTGGTCTGTAGTTTTTTTTTTTTCTATTGTACTATATTTGGCAGAGTTTTTTAAAAATGTGTATCCATCTGATAAAAATAATTTGGAAACTTTCCTTTTTGTACTATAAGTAATTCAAATATCATAAATTAAGGGGCACATCCCTGTAGGGATCTTGGATTGAGAGTGTATGGCTTGCTGCTTCACCAGTCACCTTAGTTACATCTTAGCCATTTTCTCATTGTGCATCATCTGTGTTGTACCAAGCCCTTTCCACAACCCCCATATATCTACGTATTACAGGAACACAGAAATTGTCCATTTAGGGCAACAAAAGTCTCATGAACATCATGTTGCTGTGAATAGCAGGTGTCTGAAAGCTTCTGTGTTCACCTTCAAGTTGGAATACAAATTAGAGAAAGAAAGAGAATGTCACAGGTGTTGGAGAGCATGCTATGCTCCACTGCTGAGTGAAAAACGCATTTGCTGAAAGCAAGCTGCCACCACTTATGAAACGCCATCAGGGCTCAGAGTCCAATTAGAGAGGGAAAAAATCAATAGTGATTCACTTCCTTGTTAGAGGAATTGATTTTCCTGATAAAGTTCACAATATTCTTAGAGTTGGTCTTAATCATTTTCTGGGAAAATGGCACAGCTCCAGCTCTCCCAAGTTGTATAGTTAAATTGAGATCAGTGGTTTAGCAGTGCAGGGAGTTACAAATCAATCTCATCAAAGAGGAAAATGCACCCCTCAGACAGAAAGTGAGCAAAAATACCAGCCAGACATCCCTCTCTCGACAAATATTCAGATGTTTATTTTATCTCTTTTAAAAAATTTTAGGTAAGGACCATGATCTTCCAGTTTTCATTCAGACCTGAATGTCAAAATGGATATATGGTTTCATTTTTCTTGTTTTGATAAATAAAACTGTGCCCTTGGGTTTAGAAGACTTGTCTGTATTCCAGCTCCCTCTTCCTGGCCTCATGACCTTGAGAGAATCATTTCATTTCCCTGAATCGCTCTTCATCTTTAAAAAGAGATTGGATTTGCCGATGTGTGTGCCAGATGTATATGTGGCTATCAAACAGTTATGTGTAATTCAGCAATTACTTGTAATTAAGTAATTACATATAGCAGACACTGGTCCAAGTGCATCAACTCTTTGAACCCTCACAACCACCCTGTGGAAAAGCTATCATTATCCCTCCATTTAGAGACAAGGACACAGGGATGTAGAGAGGTTTAGGTAATTTGCCCAATCTTAATTCTTATTCAGGGCCACATGAAACACAGGGACTTGATCACTGTTTCTAGAAAGGATTCTAGAACCAAATAAATTTGAGAAACACCACCTCCTATATTCTCCTTTTGGGAATTTACATTTCATGTTAGTTAATGAAAGGTTCTGGGGAGTCCTGAAGCAGACACCAGTTTATCTCAGCATTTTTCAAATAGTTTGGTCATAGAACTTTCTTTTTCATGCAATACCAGCAACATCCCAAAGGACAGTCAAACAAGACTCGGAACATATTTGAGTTCCAGTTCTAAACACAAGTTCTTAAGTGAACTTGAAAATCGCTTAAATTTTACAAACCTCAGTTTCCATTATTAAGCTAGTGAAACACCTACTTCAGCAAAGCATTTATCAATACGTGAATTAAATAAGATGCCATATGGGGAAGCTTTTTTTGTAACTAATGAAATATTACACAAATGCTAGGTGTTATTTTCATTAATTCAATTCTTTGAACATGAAATATGATAAATGGTTTCCCAACCAGAGACAGCCCTTGTCATTCAATCATTTGTAAAACTCATTCCTCCTTTTTTTCTCTTTTTTTCCTTTAACCATGAAGTCTACTCCAACGTTACTAGCCAAACAGCAAAATAATTGAATCCCATTAAAGGCTTTTTTCTGTTATACTCATTTAACAAGAGTCTCTATTCAATCTTCGATTGAATGATTGCTCTAAAAATTAATTCTATAAAATCCTATTTGAGACTGTTTTAAATTAAACACAGAAACCTAGTATTGTTTCAACAAATTGATCAATACATTACTTGTGCATAACCATGTTCTAGAAGTTCAGCACATCTCATTTTTATTTGTGTTGCTTGTCGTTTGTTTCCTACTCATAGCATGTTCTGTATCTCCTCTACTCATTCTGAAACACTGCTATTTCAGCACTGTGTGTTGCATTAAAAATGAAATTCAGCATGAGAAAGACCCTCTAGATTCAAGGAATTTAATGATCAGAGTACCATCAAGCAGTGTGTGTGTGTGTGTGTGTGTGTGTGTGTGTGTGTGTGTAGTAAGTTCCCTACTTACAAACCTTCTGTTGCGAACTTTCAAAGGGGTGAACATTCGTTCACATGTCCAATCACGTAAGTTAGTTCCCGCGTCTGGTGTACATTGTCATGTGCACAACTTGACAAGTGGTTGTGCTTCAGTGTACAGCACTATTTAGAGTGCAATAGTATAGAACCTTTACAGCAGCCTGCCCTGTGTCTCCTATTGCTGATGATCCTTGAGCTCTGCCTTCTCCCACCTCCTCTCCCTCCTCCAGTCAGTAACTCCTCTTTCCTGTTCGCTGGATGCCAGCACTTGTATGTCAGCTGTTGTACTGTATCACTGTACTTTCCAAGGTGCCATACTGCAAGATTGTGGATTCCCTGATAGCTAAGTTGGTAAAGAATCTGCCTGCAATGCAGGAGACCCCGGTTTGATTCTTGGGTTGGGACGATCCGCTGGAGAAGGGTTCGCCTACCCACTCCAGTATTCTTGGGTTTCCCTTGTGGCTTAGCTGGTAAAGAATCCGCCTGCAATGTGGGAGACCTGAATTCAATGCCTGGGTTGGAAAGATCCCCTGGAGAAGGGAAAGGCTATCCACTCCAGTATTCTGCCCTGGAGAATTCCATGGACTATATAGTCCATGGGGTCACAAAGAGTCAGACAGGACTGAGCGGATTTCACTTTCACTTTTTACTGCAAGATTAAAAATGTTTAATTTTTTGTATTTATGTATTATTTGTGTGAGAAATATTATAAATCTATTACAGTACAATACTTTATAGCCAATTGTGTTACTTAGGTACCTAGGCTAACTTTGTTGGACTTAGAACAAATTGGACTCATGAATTCACTCTCAGAACAGAACTTGTTCATATACAAACTCATTTACTATACAAACTATGGCCTGCACACCAAACCAAATCCTTCATCCTGTTTTTGTACAGTCCAGGAGTTAAGAAAAGCTTTCTTAATGATTGAGAGGCATGGAAAGAAATAAATACCATGACAAGTGAAAATTATATGAAATTCAAATTTCAGTGTCCCTAAGTTTCACTGGAATACAGTCACACCTGTTTGTTTACATATTATCTGCAATAAGGCAGCCTTCACAGTATAGCAGCAGAGTGAGCAATTAGGATAAGAGATGGTAAGCTTCACAAAACCTAAAAGATTGACTGTCTTTCCCTTTATAAAAGAGTTTGCCAACCTCTGCTTCATGTTCAGTATTTTCACACAATGGGTTTTGCCTGAGAAAATATAGTTCCTCTACAGAACAGACATCTGGGGACAGATTTGGAGAAATAAGTTGGTTTGCTTTTTAACTTTACTTAACCTATAAAAGAAGACTATGGTTTAGTAGAAATATCAGGGGGCTTTGGACCTTGGTATAAACCTTGCCTTTGGTTTTCTTAGCTGTCTGTCCTTGGGTACACCATTTGAACATTCTCAATCTGTCTTCTTCTCCTTAAAATTGGACTCATGAATTTAGCCCAGTACCTACCACAAAGCAGTGTCCTGAAAAGTGTCAGTTTTCTCTCCCAGAGTCCCAGCAAGGGCCATGGGAAATGCATTACAAATGCCTTCCAGCAATCTGTTTTGCAGTCTAGACCACAAAGCAACTGAAAATTAAAGAGCTGAGCAGCCCCCAGCCTGTTCCCTGCAGCTTGTTCACAGCACTTTTCAGGTCTACCTGACTGGAAAGTAATACATTTCAGAAAAAATGTTTAGTTTAGTCTTTCCTTGTTGTAAACAACTACCTGGCTACATGAACTTCTCACTGGAGTTGTGCTTCAATGTTAGACATCCGGCCCAGATATAACCACTTCTCTTACCCTTCTAATGCTGTCTATCTTGGTCTCTGTGGTGCCGGGCAGGGATTCAGCCCCATCTCCACGTTCTATGAGTCTCTCAGTGGTGAAAATGTTCTTGAGTAGTTGTTAGTTGTTCTTATTGTGAGGAGGAGTGAGGTTAGAAACAACCTATGTCATTAAATGTTGATGACATCACTCCTCAGTTCAGTTCAGTTCAGTTCAGTCGCTCAGTCGTGTCCGACTCTTTGCGACCCCATGAATCACAGCACGCCAGGCCTCCCTGTCCATCACCAACTCCCAGAGTTCACTCAAACTCATGTCCATTGAGTCAGTGATGTCATCCAGCCATTTCATCCCCTGTCGTCCCCTTCTCCTCCTGCCCCCAATCCCTCCCAGCATCAGGGTCTTTTCCAGTGAGTCAGCTCCTCCCATGAGGTGGCCAAAGTATTGGAGTTTCAGCTTTAGCATCAGTCCTTCCAATGAACAACCAGGACTGATCTCCTTTAGGATGGATGGATTGGATCTCCTTGCAGTCCAAGGGACTCTCAAGAGTCTTCTCCAACACCGCAGTTCAAAAGCATCAATTCTTCGGCACTCAGCTTTCTTCATAGTCCAACTCTCAGATCCATACATGACCACTGGAAAAACCATAGCCTTGACTAGACAGACCTTTGTTGGCAAAGTAATATCTCTGCTTTTCAATATACTATCTAGGTTGGTCATAACTTTCCTTCCAAGGAGTAAGCGTCTTTTAATTTCATGGCTACAGTCACCATCTGCAGTGATTTTGGAGCCCCAAAAAAATAAAGTCTGACACTGTTTCCCCATCTATTTGCCACAAAGTGATGGGACCAGATGCCATGATCTTAGTTTTCTGAATCCTAGGGTTCTTGATTGACAGGTTTTTTTCCTCCAGCACTTTGAATACTCTTTTTCCACTGCCTTTTGATCTCAATTATTTCTACTGAGAAGTCAGATGTTAATCTCATTGGGTTCCCTTGTTAATAATGAATCATTTTTCTCCTGATGCTTTTCCAGATCTTGTCTTTGGCTTTCAGCATTTTTGCTATGATGTATCTATTTGTGTCTCTTTGCACGTTTATTCTACTTTAAGTTTGTTGAGCTTCCTAGATGTTTAAGTTAGCATTTTTCCATAAAATTGGGATGTTTCCATCCCCATTATTTCATCAGTATTTTTTCTGTTGTTTTCAGCTTCCCTATTTCTGGTGTCATCATATACATGTTGGCACACTTAATGCACTAGTGTTTCTCTGAGGCTCTGTTTATTTTTATTATTTTTTTCTCTTCTTCAGATTACATAATTTCTATTGCTCTATCCTCAAGTCTGCCAATTCTTTCTTCTGACAGTTGAAATCTATTGTTGAGTCCCTCAAGTGAATTTTTTATTTCACTTACCCTACTTTCAATTTAAGAAGCTTCACTTTGCCCTTTAATATGATTTTTGTCTCATTATTGATGTTTCCTGTTTGGTGGAACATTATCATCATACCTTCTTTTACTCCTTTAAACATTCTTTTCTTTAGTTCTTTAACATATTTATAATGGCTACTTTGAAGTTTTTTTATATGACATCTGGTCTCTTTTAGAAGCAATTGCCATTGCCTGCATTTTTATGATAAATGGATCATATTTTCCTATTTCTTTGCATTCCTTATAAATTTTGTTGGAAACTAGATACTTCAGATAAAATATTGTAACAACTGTGGCTGGATATTGGTACCCCTTCTTGGGCCTATTATTATTATTTGATTTTTTATTTGTCCAGTGACTGACTGGATTATTTTAGTGAAGTCTGTCCCCCTTTAGCACTGTCCTGCAGTGTTAAGCCTCTGATGTTTGTCCTCAGTGAAGTGCAGTGTTTCCTGAAATAAGAATGGTTCAGTTAGGGATCTCTTTGACCATCTCTTTCCCTGACACATTCATGAACTTCATGCCAGACACTCCCATCCAAGGAGTTTCACCTTTGCTTCTCCTTCTTTCTCTACAGTTCTTCCTCCAGATATTGCCATGGCTTACTTTCTCATTTCACTCAGGTTTTGAGTCAAATGTTATTTCCAAATAAAACCCTTCCCTGGCAAATCTATATATTAGTAGAATAGCAGCCCCTCGTTGGTTGCTTCCTTGTTTTATTTTTTCCCCATGATATTTATACTGACTGGCATGATGGCATGATATTTCTTATTGTCCATCTCATACCCTAAAATGTAAAATTCACAAAACGTGAATTTTGCCTCCTCCACTCACTGTTACATCAATTCTAGAGGCTAAGAGAGTTCTTGGCACAGAGTAGGCCCTCTCCAAATTTTTGTTATTAAATTATTGAAAAACTAAATACATACTGTGTTCCTATACTAGACACTAGAAGTGAAGGAAGTACACTCTAGGAATAAGACTAAGATAAGGAAATTTGCGAATGCAGAAACACCAAAGAAAGGCAGAAACACTTCTGCCTTCGTGGACTTGCTCTTCTGTCTATCTAAGGAAGTAACTCCTTGTTCCTTTGCTTTAAAATTTCACAAATCTCAAGCTGCAAGGCAGAAGAGAGGAGGAACTGGTGAAGGAGGAGAAAGTAATTTGATTGTGTTTCATTTTCACAAGCACACTCGTCCTCAGGGATAGGGAACTCTATGCAAGGGCAAGTATCAGGGACCAGAGCCACCAAGAGGACAGTGTTACATGTATGTTTCCACAAAATGCTTACATGTAGCTGAGCAATAGGTCACTTCTCTGGTTCAACTCCTTTGAGGGTTCCTGCTCTTCCCCCAGAAAAAAAAAAAAAAAAACCCTTAATATCATTGAAAATCCTTAATACCACTGAAAGATCCTATGGAATCTGGCCTCAGCCTTCCTCTCTGAGTGTATTTCAGGCCACCTGCTTCCCAACTTTACTGACCTCTCTTCCACTCCCCAGATGCTTCCTCAGCACCTTTACAGACACTATCCGGCAGCCTTCTAACTTTCCCCTTCAGGCATGGCCCAGATAACTTTAGTTCACCTTTCAGGTCCCAACTCAAATGTTACTTCCACCAGGCCTCTTCTGACTTAAACTAAATAGTCTCTTGTATTATTAGGGTAAATCTAACTGCTGTATATAACAAATAGACTTCAGCACAAAAATGGCTCATACCCAGTAGAACTATGTGTCTCGCTCATGTAGCCATGCAAGGCAGGATCATTCAAGTGCACAGGCTCATGTAGTTATCAACTCCTTCAACAAGCGGCTTCCAAGATCACCATGATAACCTCCAGCCCAGGCAGCTGGATCAGGGTAAGAGCACAGAGGAGTGTATATGGGTGATTTTATAGGCCAAACTGAACATCAGCACACATCACGTCTTTGCACATTCCATCAGTCACAGGGCCATGCCTGACTGCAAAAGAGATGGGGTAGTCTCATCCTGCTGTATTCCCAGGAATAAGAGGAGAATATGGATTTTGGCAAGGTAGCAGATGCTGCCTGCTCACCTTCCATTATGTACTCCTGGGGCACCTGACCGTCCGGTGTCAAAAAGCTCAGGGCATGTGTTATACGTGAGACTTTTCAAGTCCATGAAGGCAGAAACTGGGTCTGCCTATTCTCCCTCTACATCCCTTAAAGCCTCAGCATTTAGTGGGCTCTCAATAAATATATTGAACTGTGTGAAACTGCTGCTTTGTTTGTCATAAATGTCTAATATTAGCAATTTAGAAGAACAGCCTTTAAGGCACACCTTTGACATATGGGTTGTTCAGCAGAGCACCTCCCATGGGTTAGTGGAAGGCTGTAACACAGGACTCAAAGGTTTTCCAGCTTGAGTGTTTCCACTAATGCCTTGTTAGGTAATTCCAGTTTCTTGCCAAGGAATCACTTGTAGAACAATGTGTTTTATGGACTAGCTGTGAGGTCATGCAGCCTGTGGTAATTTGGTGGAAGTGGGGAGCCACACAAGACCTCCACTCGGGTTGAGGAGAAAGCTTGGTCATGCATGTTAATGAATGACAGACCTTCAGTTCTGTCCCAATTAAGCAAACATTGGTTCCGCATCTACCGTGTGCCAGGCACTAGGTCCAGAGCCAAAGACACAAAGATGACTACTTCCTTGGAGGAGCCTGTAGACTTACAAGGGGTTCACAGTCAGCTTGTTTTGGAAATATCCCTTCGGCACTTTTTCAGAAGAATGAGGAGGACAAGAAAAAGAAAAACCATCTGGGAGTTGATTTTAATAGTTTAGGCAAGAGATGGTGTCCTGTATTGTTTTCCTTCACAAATTTTTCTTTGTTTAACTTTTAGAGGGACAGAGGGTGGGAAGCGAGGTGGTCACGGGAACGGTGAAGGGGCTGGAAAAGCACAAATATGCAAAGACAGAATCATCCTTCACCTGCTAGTGAGGAAAGCTGCCGAGGTGCAGAAAGGGGCAACCGCCATGCCGATCATGTCCTGGGATGGCATGCTGTGTTTAGACAGTGCTTCAGCTGAGAAGTTCCCTACCACTCTCCAGTCCCTTAAAATACAGAATTCCACCACTGAAATGGAGAAAAATTGGGATCCTCACAACCGTGCCAGAAACTGAGGCTGTGCAGCCTTTGCTGACATCCTTAATCCTTAGGCTGTACCTTCCTCCTTCCCAGTGTGGCGCTGGAGGAAGGGGATGGGAAGCCCACTCCAGGGTGTGTGCGTTCCGTCATTTGTCAGGCGGGAGCAGTCTTCTTGCTGGGTCTTTGTTGCTCTCGGCCTGAGTTAAAAATAGACTTTCCAAAGAAAGCTCCCGTTAGGTGGTCCTACCAAGGTAATTTACATTATCAGCTCCCAGCTTCAAGACTAATTTGGAACAGTCCCGCATTTGATGTGCTCCATTTCTTTTCAGGGGTGGCTGCTTTCTCACAACCAACTCCAAGGAAGTGCTCTCCCCAGGGATCTCAAATCTTGAAGCAGGAATTAGGATGGAGGTTGGAGGAGGGTGGGTGGGTAAGCACAGTTTAGGAGCCATGTAAGCTCCAGTTGGATTCTCTGCAGAGGACTCTCAAACTCTTCTGCCCACTTTTTCCTCTATGTTAAAAAGTTTAAAATATCTGCCTGTAATGTCATACTCCTCTATGCTTTCTACTAAACCCAGTAGCTCCAAAAGAAAGTGAAAGTGTTAGCTGATCAGTCATGTCCAACTCTTTGCGACACTGTGGAGCCACCAGACTTCTTTGTCCATGGGATTTTCCAGGCACGAATACTAGAGTGGGTTGCCATTCCCTTCTCCAGGGGATTTTCCCAACCCAGAGATCAAACTTTGGTCCCCAGCATTGCTGGCATATTCTGAGCCACCAGGGAAGCCCCTTGTAACTCTGCGGGGGTCACAATTCTCTTTTAATGTACATGGGATGGGTAGTCACCTGCAGGATGTTCTGCCATTGTCACTCACGAGGAGGCTGAAAGAGCAACACATCAGAGCACAAAGATCCCCGAGGCGGTCCTCAAACTGAACGCATGTTCTGCCTGGTCATTCTAAGTAGTATCAAGGAGCCTGAATCTGACACCTGTTTCCCTGGCTGCCCGCACGGTCGTGGGGATCAGTGGCAATGTGTGTGAGTGCCTGAGTCCCGGCAGGAGAGAACAGGATCTTAGTGTGGATCCACAGAGTGACTTCTTTTCTGTGGCACGACTCCACCAACAGGTCTGACTTCTCTTACCAAAGAGCATATGTATAATTAGTCACATTATAGAGCTTTCAAAGGCAATTTTTTTATTTAGTTGTTTTGACAACTACATGGGGGTGATTTAAATTGTAAAGACAAGGAAATAAAAACTCAGGAGAGTTCATTGTCTTGTCCGAGTTCAAACATTGCAAATATTGGACT
Organism: Budorcas taxicolor; assembly: GCF_023091745.1. NCBI lineage: Eukaryota > Metazoa > Chordata > Mammalia > Artiodactyla > Bovidae > Budorcas > Budorcas taxicolor. The sequence continues at coordinate 50,473,265 of NC_068910.1, read as the reverse complement.
ACAGAAAATAAAATTGATGATTATGTTGGTGACACTCAACATCCATTTGGTAATATGTCTTCCCATTCAGAAACAAGACACCTCTCACCACTTACTAAAATCTCCAGTTTTGTCCCCTGTTTACTGCTTCAGCAGTTACAGACTAAGTGCCTAGTGTGTGTGTCGGGCATGTAGTAACTTTTGGTGTTATATCTGTATGTATGCGGGTCTCCTGCATTGTAGGCAGATTCTTTACCACTAGGTCCAGTGGTAAAGAATATGGTCCAGTGGTCCATATTCTTTTTTATGTGCTTTCTACTATGTTTTATCATAAGGTATTGAGTATAGTTCTCTGTGCTATACATTAGGACCTTGTTATGTATCCATTCTGTACATAAAAGCTCACATCTGCTAATCCCAGCCTCCCACTCCATCTCTCCTCCAACCCCCTCCTTCTGGGCAACTGCCAGTCTGCTCTCTGCGTCCATGATTCTGTTTCTGTTTCACAGATAGGTTCATCTGTGTCATAGCTTGGATCCCACATATAAGTGATATTGGTATTTGTCTTTTTCTGACTTATTTCACTTAGTATGATAGTCTCCATCCATGTTGCTGCAAATGGCATTATTTCATTCTTTTTTATGACTGAGTAGTATTCCATTCCGGAGAAGGCAATGGCACCCCACTCCAGTACTCTTGCCTGGAAAATCCCATGGATGGAGGAGCCTGGTGGGCTGCAGTCCATGAGGTCACTAAGAGTTGGACACCAGTGAGCGACTTCACTTTGACTTTTCACTTTCATTCATTGGAGAAGGAAATGGCAACCCACTCCAGTGTTCTTGCCTGGAGAATCCCAGGGACGGGGGAGCCTGGTGGGCTGCCACCTGTGGGGTCACACAGAGTCAGACACGACTGAAGCGACTCAGCAGCAGCAGCAGCGTGATTCCATTCATATATGTACCACATCTCCTTTACCCATTCATTTACTGATAGACATTTAGGTGGTTTCCATGTCTTGGCTATTGTGAGTAGTGATGCTATGAACATAGGGGTGCATGGATCTTTTTGAATTAGTGTTTTGTCTGGATATATGCCCACTTGCTGGATCATATGGTAGCTCTACTTTTAGCTTTCTGAGGAACCTCCATACTGTTTTCCATAGTGGCTGCACCAACTAATATTCCCACCAACAGTATAAGCAGGTTCCTTTTTTTCACACACTTTCCAGCATTTATTTGTAGATTTTTATTGGCCATTCTGACCTGTGTGAGGTAATACCTCATTATGGTTTTGATTTGCATTTCTGTAATAATTAGCTATGTTGAGCATCTTTTCATGTGCCTATTAGCCCTTGTATTTCTTCTTTGGATAAATGTCTGTTTAGGTCTTCTGCCCATTCTTTTATTGGGCTGTTTGGTTTTTTGTTGTTGTTGTCAAGTTGTATGAGCTCTTTGTATACTTTGTAAATTAAGCCTTTGTCAGTTGGATCATTTGCAAATATTTTCTCCCATTCTGTAAGCTGTCTTTTTGTTTTGTTTATAGGTTCCTTTGCTGTGCAAAGGGCTTCCCTTGTGGCTCAGCTGGTAAAGAATCCGCCTGCAATGCAGGAGACCTGGGTTCAATCTCTGGGTTGGGAAGATCCCCTGGAGAAGAGAAAGACTACCCACTCCAGTATTCTGGCCTAGAGAATTCCATGGTCTTCATAGTCCATGGGGTCGAAAAGAGTTGGACACTAGGAGTTTTATAGTTTCTGGTCTTACGTTTAGATCTTTAATCCATTTTGAGTTTATTTTTGTGTATGGAATTTAGAAAGATGGTAATGATAACACTGTATACGAGACAGCAAAAGAGACACAGATGTATAGAACGGACTTTTGGACTCTAAGGGAGAGGGAGAGGGTGGGATGATTTGGGAGAATGGCACTGAAACATGTATACTATCATGTAAGAAATGAATCGCCAGTCTATGTTCGATACAGGATACAGGATGCTTGGGGCTGGTGCACAGGGATGATCCAGAGAGATGATATGGGGTAGGAGGTGGGAGGGGGGTTCAGGATTGGGAACTCATGTACACCTGTGGTGGATTCATGTCAATGTATGGCAAAACCAATACAGTATTGTAAAGTAAAATAAAGTAAAAGTAAAAATTTTTTAACAAAAGAAAGAAAGAAAGAAAAGAGTCGGACACGAGTGAGAGACTTTCACTTTCACTTGCTGTGCAAAAGTTTGTAAGTTTGATTAGGTCCTGTTTGTTAAATTTTGTTTTTATTTCTATTGCCTTAGGATACTGACCTAAGAAAACATTGGCACAAATTATGTCAGAGAATGTTTTGCCTATGATGTTTTCTAGGAGTTTCATGGTGTCGTGCCTTCTGTTTATGCCTTTAAGCCATATTGAGTTTATTTTTGTGTTTGGTAAATGAATGTGTTCTAACTTCATTTATTTACATGCTGCTGTTCAACTTTCCCAACACCATTTTTTTTTTATTGTAGTTGATTTACAGTGTTGTGTTAGTTTCTGGTGTACAGCAAAGTGATTCAGATACACACACACACACACACACACTTCTGGTGTACAGCAAAGTGATTCAGATACACACATACACACACACACACACACACACACACACACACATATTCTTTTTCATAGTCTTTTCCATTATGGTTATTAAAGGCTTTTGAATATAGTTCCCTGTGCTATACAGTAGGACCTGGTTTATCTTCTAATGAGTTTTAATAGTCTTTAAGTTAGTTCCCTGTGCTTTTCAAGTAGACAACTATGCTATCTGAAAACGATAATACTAATAATTTAATTTGTTTCTACATCTCTCCCTCTTACATCCTTCTCCTTTTCCCTGTTCTAACTACCTTCCTTAATTAGATGGTCTCATATCGTTAGAAAGAAAATGCTCTCTCTATGTTGGAATGGGAATAATTGAGGTTCAGAGAAAAATTCAAAGTTCCCATAACATGGTGACTTTTAGGAGTTGAAGGGAGGTAGAAGATTCAGTATAGCCAATTTCTGAAGAATAAGTTTGGAGGGTGAGGTCTTGCTGGGAGAGTTGGAGGCAACAGGCCAACCAGCTCCTCTGAAAGGCCAGAGGAAAACAAGGCCCTCAGCTGTTGCTGCTCTCTGCGAACTAGAGACCATCCATCCCCTGTGCAGACGAACTCCGGGAACAGCCAAAAGTGGGCTTGCTCAGCATCTCATTGCACAAAAGACCAACCCTTTGCCCAACACCAGGCAGGCTACTGCTCCAGATACCCATATCAGTTGCCTTATCTCAGGTGCTTTTTTGCAGTTGGCACACAAGAATTAAGAGCAGCCCTCATTTGGAGCAAGACATGACCCTGAGGCATGATGGGTGGGCATCTGAGCTCTGGAGCCTATCTAAATGGACACAAACCCTGGTCCCACCACTTATCCTTCTTGTGAAACTACTTGGGAAAATAACCTTTCTCTGCTTAAATTTTTTAGCTGGAAAATAGTTTTAATATCTGTATCTACATCACAGAGTTTAGAGAGGACTAAATTGGTAAATATATGAAAAGTGCTAAGAACAACACCTGGCTTATAGTATATGCTCAATAAATCTTGACTAGAATGGTGCCTAGAAAGTGAACCTCATAAGAACTACGGTTCTGGCATGTTCTGGTGGTAAATCTTTGGAAAATATGCTTTAAATTTCCTATTAAACTTTCTGAGTCTCACTGGAAAAGTTACCTTCCTTTGGAGATGAACTGAAGTTGGTCTCCTTCCCATTCGATGTCTTTATTAGATCGTAAGTTCCATGAGGATGGAGACACACCCTCTGGCTAAACACGTCAAGGACTCCAACAGATCCAAAGGGAAACAAGAAATTGTAAGATTAAATTCTATTTATGTTTCACTCTGCAACAGAATCAACTTTTTGGAAATACCTTGACTTAGGTCTAGGCAGTGCTCTGTCAGTAAGATAATTTAAGGAGGGTTAATTTTCAAAGAGACTGTTTACAAAGCTATGATGAGATCTGAGGTGATCACAGGGATGGTACAGTAACACAAAACTGCGAACACCAGTAGAGCTGTCTCCATCTCTCAGGATCAAGGGGAAAAACTGGTCCCTGGAGCCTGGAAGGAGAGTCCCATGGAAAAAGTCTCTTTACAAGGAGCAGTGGGCTTCAGTGAAGGAACTCACACAGATGGAGGCAGGAAAGTGTGCGTTGTGGACTCCCGCCCCTACCTCCCTGTTGACGTTCCCCAGGGGAGATTCTCAGCCAAAAACCAAAGAGGATGGAAGTAGGGTTACACAACTAAGCAAATTAAAAGTGCAGGACATGTAGGTAAATTTCAATTTCAGATTAACAACAAATGAATTTTTCATATATCCTAAATACTTCATAGAACATACTAAAATTTTGTTATTTATCTGAAATTCAAATATTAACTCTGCGTCATGTATTTTATGTGCAATTTTAGATGACAGATCATTATAAATGCCATACAGGTCAGCCTCCCTGAGCAGAGAGAGCAGGATGGAAAGTATAAGAGACAGTGGGGAAGTGGACTTTGAGAGGCAAAGGTGAAATAGATTGACATAGCCATGAACTCACCCCTTTTGCCTAAGTCTACCCAGATTTTCAAGTAGAAGAGTTTGGAACTCTAACATAGGGAATGCATGAGATCACAAAAACTGCCATATCACCATTGGATAATGTCAGTTCAGTCATAGCCCTCTCTGAAACCAGACTCCAGAACCGTGAGAAGTAAATATCTATTGTTTAAAAGCTACTCACTGTGGTTTTTTTGCTACAGCAGTGCAAAGAGACTGAGATACTATCGTTTTCCTCCTCCATTAACTTGTCTTCGGAAACTCCCCAGGAAGCCGTAGCATAGGGTGAGAATCAGTGAAGGTGTTGATAGAGCTGTTTTTAAGCTGGATCACTTGTACATGAGTGTTTATAGTTATTATTTTTATTTATAATTGCCATCCTGTCATGTATCTTATATGCATTTAGGAAGAGAAGGAGGGAGGGAGGAAGGGAAGAAAGGAAAGAGAAAGAAAGAAAGAGGGGAAGGACCTAAAAAATATACCCACCCAAGGAAACAAAATATGACCAGTTAATAAACAAGTGGTGGTTTTCTTTATACCAGTTCATAAAGAAAAACTGAATTACTCTTTGATATCAATTCTGAGATCAGTGTTTCAAGTCACTCACTAAATCTCAATTTCTTGAATTTTAAAATGAAAATCATAGAATCTGGATTGCAGGATTTGGGCAAATTTGGAAACAAAAAATATGCAGAAACTAACACTTGTTTGAAGCATAAAATAATTGCTAATTATAGCAGTATTAAAAGAATTCATACTTAATGCATCATTTTAATAGATTATATTCTATGGCTATCAAAGTACCACATTTATCTTTTTCAAATTAATACATTCAAAAGTCTGATGGATTTAATAGGACAAACTCTCGATCTCATAAGAGAGATCAACCAAACGTAAATTACAAACAAAAGATAAATTCTAAAATGTCCAGTTTCTGAGGATCTTAAAGTAGAAATTACAAGGCCAAATACTTATAAGCAATTTAGTTTTAGAAGTTATGTCTCCTTTTTGAATTTATGCTATTTTATGTATCTTCCTCTGGGCATTAGTCATTGTGTCTATAATTTTAGCAATGCTAATATTTAATTTATGTGTTGAGTGAATGAATAAGATACTTTAGGCACCCACACAGAGAGAATCTAAAGAACTTGAATGGCACTTTAATGTAGTTATATTAATAGGAAACTGGGCACATGTGATGCTCCCATGGGAATGTCTTTGTGATGGCACTTACAGAATTTTTAAAAACTTCAACTAGACAGTTAATAAAGTAGGTAGTTGTGGGTAGGTGAATACCTCAGGAAACAAGCATAGTACAGGAAGGATGCAAGTAAAAAAGTAAAGAACATCTCACCAAAGGTCTCAATTTGCCCAAAAGGAGACAGGGATGAATGTCAGTGAACAGATTGGTCCTGTTTTTACAGCATGCCATAGCAGTTAACTTTGACTTTGTGTAAATAGCAATCACAACTCTAAGCACCTGTCTAGAACCTTTTAAACAAGAGTGACAGATGCGGGTGCAGTTCAGTCATTCAGTGGGGTCTGACTCTTTGTGACCCCATGGACTGCAGCACACCAAGCTTTCCTGTCCATCACCAGCTCCCAGAGCTTGCTCAAACTTATGTCCATCGAGTCAGTGATGCCATGCAACCATCTCATCCTCTGTCGTCCCCTTCTCCTGCCTTCAATCTTTCCCAGCATCAGCGTGTTTTCCAGTGAGTCAGTTCTTCACATCAGGTATTGGAGCTTCATCTTCAGCATCAGTCCTTCCAGTGAGTATTCAGGATTGATTTCCTTTAGGATTGACTAGTTGGATCTCCTTACAGTCCAGGGGACTCTCAAGAGTCTTCTCCAACACCACAGTTCAAAAGCATCAATTCTTCAGTGCTCAGCTTTTTTATGGTCCAACTCTCACATCCATACTAGAATACTACTACTACTAGAATAATTGGATTGAAGTGCTGGTTCAGTTCAGTTCAGCCGCTCAGTCGTGTCTGACTCTTTGCGACCCCATGAATCGCAGCACACCAGGCCTCCCTGTCCATCACCAACTCCCGGAGTTCACTCAAAGACTCACGTCCATCGAGTTGGTGATGCCATCCAGCCATCTCATCCTCTGTCGTCCCTTTCTCCTCCTGCCCCCAATCCCTCCCAGCATCAGAGTCTTTTCCAATGAGTCAGTTCTTCGCATGAGGTGGCCAAAATACTGGAGCTTCAGCTTTAGCATCATTCCTTCCAAAGAAATCCCAGGGCTGATCTCCTTCAGAATGGACTGGTTGGATCTCCTTGCAGTCCAAGGGACTCTCAAGAGTCTTATCCAACACCACAGTTCAAAAGCATCAATTCTTCAGTGCTCAGCCTTCTTCACAGACCAACTCTGACCTCCATACATGACCACTGGAAAAACCATAGCCTTGACTAGACGGACCTTAGCTGGCAAAGTAATGTCTCTGCTTTTGAATATAATATCTAGGTTGGTGATAACTTTTCTTCCAAGGAGTAAGCGTCTTTTAATTTCATAGCTGCAATCACCATCTGCAGTGATTTTGGAGCCCCCCAAAATATAGTCTGACACTGTTTCTACTGTTTCCCCATCTATTTGCCACAAAGTGATGGGACCAGATGCCATGATCTTCGTTTTCTGAATGTTGAGTTTTAGGCCAACTTTTTCACTCTCCACTTTCACTTTTATCAAGAGGCTTTTTAGTTCCTTTTCACTTTCTGCCATAAGGGTGGTGTCATCTGCATATCTGAGGTTATTGATATTTCTCCCGGCAATCTTGATTCCAGCTTGTGTTTAGTGAGGTTTTAATAATGCCAGAAGAAAAGACTGCACATAGAAAGAACTCTTGACCTGATGATACTTGGACTTAGTGTGCCCCTAGATAAAGAAATGTAGAAAAGATACCCACAGAAAGAGCATTCATATTTAAAATGAAGGGTAGACCATTCTGCTTAGATTTCCTGCTGACATGCTTGGTTTTTCTGCTCTTGGTTTACTCACTGGGGTTGTACTTGTCTAAAAGATTCAGGACAATAAATGCTACCATAAGTGCCTACAGGTTAGACTAATCCTGGCAACATAAGTGCCCACGATGTGTGGCCAAGGCAAAGTTTACAAGTGCCCAGAGGGATTGTATGCCACAAAGGATTTGAAAGTGTGTTAGTCACTCAGTAGTGTCACATGCTTTGTGTCCCCATGGACTGTAACCTGCCAGGCTCCTCTAACCATGGGATTCTCCAGGCAAGAATAATGGAGTGGGCTGCCATTCCCTTCTCCAGCGGATCTTTCAGCCCCCAGGAACTAACTTCGGTCTCAGGCATTGGCAAGCAGATTCTTTACAGTCTGAGCCACCAGGAAAGCCAACTTTAGATAGTATAGTAATATCTATCTTATTTATCCCATTCTAAGTAAACATCAAAAGAATTTTTTAAATTCATTTGTGGTAACTCCCTTTTTAAAAGAAAAAAAAAATTTACCTCATTGAAATAATAGCTTTTTTGTTTGTTTTTTTCCAAGTTTTTTGTGATATTCTTAATTGTTCTTGTTACCATCTGTAAAGCCCATTGAGAAGGCCTCAATGAAGCTTCCTAAACCAATTTTTCTTGTTCAAAAGAGTTCCTAGGTTAATTTGACTTTTGTTTCATAGGAACCAACAAAACAATTGTTTACACTGAGAGCGCTCCAGATTTAATGACCCAACAACCAGGATATTCTGGAAGGGGGTAAATTGGAAAGAAGACTGGAGTAGTAGCTAGAGGATTGGGTCTTTAGACTCATTTCAGTGTTTCACTGGACTTGTGAGACTGAGTGAGACACTTGGCTTCCCTGAGAGTCAAACAGGGATAATAATGATGAGAATACTTGGCACATAGTAAGCACTAAGGAGTGTTATTTATAGTAATTCATATTCCATTATTATAATCTTCCAAGATTACCATGTTAAATAAAAATGCATATATGAAAAATTGCAAAGCAGTATCTAAACAAAAAGAACTATGTAACTTACTGTAGATGACAAAACTAACATTCTGGCTAGCTATTGTTACTTGAACCTTTAAAATTCAGGAGACTGAAATATATTTCAGGGTATAACACTAGTGAAAAAATATTTACATACACCAAAGTAGTTCCCTTCGTAATGATTACAACTAGGAGAAAAACTACCTATATGTATGGATAAGGACTGAACAGCAACATGGAAAATGAAGACAACTGGATTTGCTAATGGTATGGGAATTTGGGTTCTACTTTTTAAATTTTATGTGCTTTAATCTGTTTTTTTCCTTATTAAACCCATGTCCATGGCAGTGAAAGCTTGGAGTTGTAACCATTGGACAGCCAAGGAATTCACTTTAAAATATCTTTATTCTTTAAAATATCTTTATAACTCAAAAATAATAAAATACAGAAAGTTAAGCTAAGAATTGAGATTAATTAGGAACCCTGGTGTACTAATACTAACAATGGTAAAAACTAGTAGTCCATTTTGTTGAGCACTTCCCCTGGGTTCGGCCTGCTCTATTTGCATAATCTGTCTAATCATCCCATCAATACTGTGCTCCACAAGATACATAGGAGAAAACTGGAGCTCACAAACTAGCAGCTTGCCAAGGGCTCCCAGCTGGCAAGTGTCGAGTACAGATGTGCTATGTGTATAGCAGTCAAAGTAAATATTGGTTCATATCATCCGGGGAACATAGATAAATCAGCATTCTACCAGCTTTTTGGTGGTATTAGAAACACTAAAGAAAAAGTTAAGCTTTGGATCTCAGTATTTTTCTCTTACACCTCTCTCACTCCTGCACCTGGTGTGAAGTGCACCAACTTCCTATTCCTTTGTGCGTGCCCATATACCTGCCTCTGAGTGTGCATAGAGTGTGCAAGGAACATTCCTCTGAGCGCACTAGAGTATACAGGGAACATTCAAACAGCAGAGTGCAGATGAGGAGTGAGGCCCTGCATGGCATGGAGAAGTAGGAGGAGTGTGGGGGAGAAAAGAACTGAAATGTCTGTGGAAGCAGCCCAGAGTTTCATCGGCTACTAAAGAGGAGTTTACAAGAAAAGCAGTGATTCTCAGTCAAGCCATGGGGCCTTCCAGGCAGTATGTCAAAGGGTACCACTCAATTTCCAGGAAGGGAGGGGGCTTCTGAGCACCTGTTTCTTTTGAGGTGCTGATGGTGGCTTTCTTAAAAAGCTCAGACAAGGTGGAGAACCTTGTGCACGCTCCATCCTCAACATTACTAAACTGGATGTGAAATTGGTTCCCAATTCCTTTCTTGCTCTGTGCATCTAATTTTCTTTTTTTTTTAAATTAATATTACTGATACTATGTGCATGCTAAGTCACTTCAGTTTGTCCGACACTGTGCGACCCTATGGACTGTGCCTGCCAGGCTCCTCTGTCCACGGGACTCTCCAGGCAAGAATACTGGAGTGAGTTGCCATGCGCTCCTCCAGGGGATCTTCCCAACCCAGAGATCGAACCTGTGTTTCTCTATGTCTCCTGCCCCAGCAGGAGAATTCTTTACCATGAGGGGCATCTGGGAAGCCCACTGATATTATCAGGGACACCTAAAATAACAAAGAAATGGAAAACTTTTCCAAAAGTAAAATGTTTATCATTGCTGTTTTTCAAAGCATTTGTGAATGTTTAACTGAAGGTGATAGCCATAAACACTGCCAGCTATTCGATGATGTTGTCAATTACAATGGACGTGAATGATTATAAACATGTAAATCATCATGACTTTCTTCAGCAAGTTGTTTTTGAGCACAAATTCTGTACCAAAGACTGGGTCAAGGATCAGAGCTATAGAAAATAGACATAATCCCTGCCTAGTCTAGAGAGTAAACACTGTATTATGATAAATGCTTTGTTATAATGTGATAAATGCTCTAGTGAATGGATGCACAGAACAGGGGTACACAGAACTAATGTTTGTCAGGGGTTGGAAGATTGTTGTTATTGTTGTAGTTCAGTCATCCAGTCATGTCCGACTCTGCAACACCATAGCCCACCAGGCTCCTCCATCCTCTGCTATCTCCCAGGGTTTGCTCAAATTCATGTCCATTGACTCAGCAATCCTAGCAGGGACTTAGAAAAGAAGAGAAGTCAAGTACCCTTCAAAAAGTGGAACAGTCATCTTGAAAACTTTGAAGGAATCCACTTTTGAGAGGATCAGTATTAGGACTGATCAGTATTAATCCTGATATTAATCAGTATTAATTAGTATATTAATCAGTATTAATTACAGTGTTAATACTGTAACTAATACTGATCAGTATTAATACAGTAGGATCAGTATTAGGGACTTGGATTTTGAAATCTGGACAAAGGCTGGCTCTATAACTTATCAAAATCTGGACAAAATCTGGCTCTGACTGATGGATTTCAAAGCAGCCAAAAATCCTATTCCTCTTCACACTGTGACTATGCAGCTTCTCCAGTCAAGAGATAAGAGTCTATTTCTTTACTCCTTGCATCTGGCTTTGCCATGTCATTTGCTTTGTGACACAAGCAGAAGCTTGGGCATTGGAACTGCCCTCTCTTTGGATTCCTGGGACTGCCATGTGCATGGCCCAATAGCCTATCGTTTGATCAGAGACTATGAAATAGGGTGGTACCCTCAGACATGTGTGTGAGCCTAGCAAGGTTAGTGGTAGAACTGCCCACTAAGCCCACCCCAATTGCTTGCCCACAGACTTCTGAGCAGAATAAATGAAGCTGTTTATTATAGAATAAGTATGCTGTAGAATAGAAACTAATTGGTACATTCAGTGGCTCTGATAATTTATTTCACCTCTTGAAACTTGGGTCTCCACTTCTATAATATGGAAATCATAATAGTAATTATCTCTTAGGTTGCTGAGAGTATTAAATAAAATAATGCATATAAAGTACTTACAAAATAGTGACCAGATAGTGACTAATAGTATAATTACATGCTTATATTTAGTATTTAATTTTTCTGGAGGTCAAGAGTGGTTCTTTGGGTGCTTCATGCTCTGTAATTACTAAAGTCATAAAATTTCCTGGGACATGTTTCTAAAATAAACAATGGTGATTTTTTTTGTTTGATTGATTTTTCAGCTTATTTTGGGCGTTTCTTACATCAGATAATAGGCCTTAAAATGCTATTTGGTGAAGTGTTATGGTTCTGTGGGGTTCAGTTCAGTTCAGTTCAGTTCAGTCGCTCAGTCGTGTCCGACTCTTTGCGACCTCATGAATCGCAGCACGCCAGGCCTCCCTGTCCATCACCAACTCCCGGAGTTCACTCAAAGACTCACGTCCATCGAGTTGGTGATGCCATCCAGCCATCTCATCCTCTGTCGTCCCCTTCTCCTCCTGCCCCCAATCCCTCCCAGCATCAGAGTCTTTTCCAATGAGTCAGTTCTTCGCATGAGGTGGCCAAAATACTGGAGTTTCAGCTTTAGCATCATTCCCTCCAAAGAAATCCCAGGGCTGATCTCCTTCAGAATGGACTGGTTGGATCTCCTTGTAGTCCAAGGAACTCTCAAGAGTCTGTGGGGTTTTCCCCCCAAATACACTTTTTCTTATTTTTAACAATTGTCTCTGCACAACATCAGGCTTAAACTAAAGAAAGCAGGGAGAACCACTAGGCCATTTAGGTATGACCTAAATCAAATCCCAGATGATTATATAGTGGAGGTGACGAACAGATTCAAGCAAGTAGATCTGGTAAACAGATTGCCTGAAGAATTATGGACAGAAATATGTAATATTGTACAGGAGGCACTGACTAAAATCATCCCAAAGAAAAAGAAATGCAAGAAGGAAAAGTGATTGTCTGAGGAGGCTTTACAAATAACTGAGGAAAGAAGAGAAGCAAAAAGCAAGGGAGAAAGGGAAAAGTATACCCAACTGAATACAGAGTTCCAGAGAAGAGCAAGGAGAGACAAGAAGGCCTCCTTCAATGAACAATGCAGAGAAACAGAGGAAAAGAACAAAAGGGTAAAGACTAGAGATTTCTTCAAGAAAACTGGAGATAGCAAAGGAACATTTCAGGCAACGATAGGCACAATAAAGGACAGAAATGGTAAAGAACTAATAGAAGCAGAAAAGATCAAGAAGAGATGGCAAGAATACACAGAAGAACTGTACAAGAAAAGATCTTCATGACTGGAACAACCACAATGGGGTGGTCACTCACCTAGAGCCATATATCCTGAAGTGTAAAGTCAAGTGGGCCTTAGGAAGCGCTGCTGCCAGGATAGCTAGTGGAGGTGATGGAATTCCAGTGGAAATACTTAAAATCCTAAAAGATAATGCTATGAAAGTGCTGCGCTCAATATGTCAGCGAATTTGGAAAACCTAGCACTGGCCACAGGAATGAAAAAGGTTATTCTTCATCCCAGTTCCCAAGAAGGGCAGTACTAAAGAGTGTTCAAACTACCAGACAGTTGCACCCACTTCCCAAGGTTATGCTCAAAATCCTTCAAGCTAGGCTTCAGAAGTACTTGAATCAAGAACTTCCAGATGTACAAGCTGGGTTTAGAAAAGGCAGAGGAACCAGAGGTCAAATTGCCAACATTTGCTGCATCATAGAGCAAGGGAATTCCAGAAAAACATCAACTTCTGTTTCATCAACTACGCTAAAGCATTTGACTGTGTGGATCACAAAACTCTTCAAGAGATGGGAATACCAGACCATCTTACCCATCTCCTGAGAAACATGTGTGCGGGTCAAGAAGCAACAGTTAGAACCTTATATGGAACAACTGACTAGTTCAAAATTGAGAAAGGAGTACACAAGGCTGTACACTGTCACCCTGCTTATTTAACATATATGCAGGGCACATCATGCGAAATGCAGGGCTGGATGAGTTACAAGCTGGAATCAAGATAGCCAGGAGAAATATCAACAATCTCAGATATGCAGATGATACCACTTTAATGGCAGAAAGTGAAGAGGAACTAAAGAGCCTCTTGATGAGGGCAAAAGAGGAGAGTGAAAAAGCTGGCTTAAAACTCAATATTAAAAAAAAAACAACTAAGATCATGGCATCATCTCCCATCACTTCATGGCAAATAGAAGAGGAAAAGGTGGAAGCTGTGACAGATTTCTTCTTTTTGGGCTCTAAAGTCACTGTGGATGGTGACTACAATCATGAAATTAGAAGACGACTGCTTCTTGGAAAGAGTGCTATGACAAACCTAGACAATGTAACAAAGGTCCATATAGTCAAGGCTATGGTCTTTCCAGTAGTCACATATGGATAAGAGAGTTGGACCATAAAGAAGACTGAGCACCGAAGAATTGATGCCGTCAAAATGTGGTGCTGGAGTAGACTGTTGAGAGTCCCCTGGACTGCAAGGAGCTGCTCCTGGACTGCTCCTGCAAGGAGCTCAAACCGGTCAATCTGAAAGGAAATCAGCCCTGAATACTCACTGGAAGGACTGATGCTGAAGCTGAAGCTCCAATACTGTGGCCACCTGATGTGAAGAGCGACTCATTGGAAAAGACTCTGACACTGGGAAAGACTGAGGGCAGGAGGAGAAGGGGGCCACAGAGGATGAGATGGTTGGATGGCATCACTGACTCAATGGACATGAACTTGGGCAAACTCCAGGAGAGGGTGAGGGACAGGGAGGCCTGGTGTGCTGCAGTCCATGGGGCTGCAAAGAGTCAGCCATGACTTGTGACTGAACAATAACTCTGGACAGCAAAGTCTGAGCAGCTGGAGTTTCTGTTTTCTGTGACTTCAGTGGCACATAATATCTTCTGACTCATCTCCCATGGGGGAAGCATGGGGAATATAATATACAAGTACATCACAGGAAGGATATGAGGGTTTGCTAATGGCCTGAAAAAATTAAGTGCTAAGTGGTTTGATTCTTTCCACTTCTCTGTCTTTAACATCAAGTTCAATGGAATTAATTTCCTAAAAATGAAAATTCTGTCCTAATGGAACACAATTAGGAAAATATGTGAACATTCCCTTTTCAATTATGTAGGTTTAATTTACTTACCCCTTTAAGTAACTTCAAGTAATATCTCACAGCCATGAGCATTCATATTCCAATGGAAGTCAGAAATTGACATAAATTTAAACTAGCTGTAATTATACTGTACAAAACTTATATTTTGATATTTTTCCTTTTTTTGAATTAGTTGTAAACTAACAATTCACACCTTTGAACCAAGCTCCACCTGACCTTCAGTGCTCCCCTGAACTGCAGTAATTCTGAAATGTAAAAGTTTGTTCAAGGTAACAGATCCCTCCTTATATCAAAAATATCTTCAGTAATACATTTACAGATGGCTGTTTCTTGGTAGACAACAGCAGATTGTTAAACAATGGTAGACAACTGAATATTATTGAATCTTCATTCTGAGTTCCATCTTAACATAGAAGATGAATGTTTCTAAGAACATGCCTCAGTTCAGTTCTGTTCAGTCGCTCAGTTGTGTCCGACTCTTAGCGACCCCATGAATCGCAGCACGCCAGGCCTCCCTGTCCATCACCAACTCCCAGAGTTCATTCAGACTCATGTCCATTGTGTCAGTGATGCCATCCAGCCATCTCATCCTCTGTCATCCCCTTCTCCTCCTGCCCCCAATCCCTCCCAGCGTCAGAAGCTTTTCCAGTGAGTCAACTCTTCGCATGAGGTGGCCAAAGTACTGGAGTTTCAGCTTTAGCATCATTCCTTCCAAAGAAATCCCAAGGCTGATCTCCTTCAGAATGGACTGGTTGGATCTCCTTGCAGTCCAAGGGACTCTCAAGAGTCTTCTCCAGCACCACAGTTCAAAAGCATCAATTCTTCGGTGCTCAAAAACTAAGCCATTTCCATGGGGTCACCCAAGATGGGTGGGTCATGGTGGAGAGGTCTGACAGAAAGTGGTCCGCTGGAGAAGGGAATGGCAAACCACTTCGGAACATGCATAATGGCTACAAAACTGAAATTGAGGGAGTTTTTCAATAAGAGCCTTGTTCATAGCCTCAGTTCTTCCAATTTGTTTGAACTAATTCATACCATAGGCCCTAATTGTATGTGCCTGTAAATGAAAGGTAAGTCACAAGAGTGTATTTGAATTTCCCACTTGTATTTTGAATACTAACAGGGTGCTCAGTTTGGAGGGAGTATAGCATACAGAAGCAAGATTCTAATCAGAATGCCTTCACTTCCTAGTTTTGTGCTCTTTGGGCAAAATGTGTCGCCTTTCTGAGTCACAGGGCCCTCATCTGCAAAGGGTAAATAATGTTATTACCTTCCTGAATTAGGTGAGATAATGCATGTAAAAGCACTTAAGACAGTGACTGGGTCGTTAAAGCACTCGGTACATGCTTGTTGCTCCTGAGGGGTGCCTTTGACCCTTGCTGAATGTCTCCTGTGTTTTAAACGCCATGGCTTAGGTCACTGTTTATGGATGAGTCACGAGAGTCAGTGTAGTCGAACCCTCATCTAAGACAGAGGCTGACTAAATGGAGTGATCTCATGTCAGGCTTTCTGGGACCAAAGACTATTATATGATCCTTTATATAGTCTGGGACTGTTATGATATGAAATCATGGGGATGTAAGTCCAAGAAAGAAAGGAGGAGCTGAGGTGAGATGCTGCATGGATTTGAGTACAATGGCCAGAGATACGTGTCAACTCAGGTGTCTGAACACATCTGCAAAACACAGCATGGCAAGTGTCTGCTGTCTCTGTCAGTGTGAAGAGCAGCTTCCTTTGCAGGCGGTCAGCCCCACATCTGGTTGCCAGAAAGTGATAGTGACTGACAACGGAAGAATACTGACAATGTGAAAATTAGAGCGCGATGGTGAAATACAAATAAAACCACAGTGATAAAATTTTAAAATAGTGCAGTGTCCACATTGGGGAAAACAACTGGAACCCATAATTCATGCTTATGCATTTGCACCCAAAGTCATAGACAAGAATAGTCAAAGCAGCACCCTTCATGATAAGCAAAAAATGCAAACAACCTAACCATCCATAGAGGATGGATTAAGTCAGTCATGGCAGTCTTACGATAGAATGGGTCTTCATCCATTTTAAATGATTTTTACATATTTTACTTGTAATCTGGTTTTAAAAATCAAACTGTGTTTCCTAAGATAAGTTAGAGGAAATATGCTACAGTGCAATATGTTTTATGCAATTTAAAATGCTCATACACACGAATTAACTGCCCATACTTTTCCAATATGCATACAGATCTAAGATATATGCTTTAAAAACATCATAGTGGGTGTCATGGAAGGAAGGGAATTTTGAGTGAGAATTGGGTTATATCAGGACAATAACTAGAGCAAATTCAATGAGAAAGGAGAATTACAAGAATTGATGGTGACAATTCCAGATCCCTTCACCACCCCCTCAAAGCCTCAAAGTAATAATAATAAAATAGTCACAGAAAATATAAGCAGAAAAGTATACTTATCTTAAGATAGCAAGAATGACCTTCTGCTCCTTTTGCAAAACTATGTTACCTTACAGCATTATTGATCATTTTGCTTTCCTTTGGGGAATCTTCCTCTTTGCTTCTCAGCCGAATTAGCTCATTCTTCCTCTGGTTCCTACAGCCTGCTGGTCATACATAGGGGTTACTCTTTGTCCCAGTTCTGCCATCCTCACAAAGCTGGATTTTTCCTTTGGGTCAGGAAATACGCTGGAACAATAAAATGCTTGCTACATAGCAGTTCTCAGCAACTGTTGATAAGTAAATCAGTGAATAAAATAAGGACTTCATCCATGTAAACATCTCTACCTTAGTTTATAATGATCTCAAATATCTAAAGTTGAATGCTGCTGCTGCTAAGTCGCTTCAGTCGTGTCCGACTCTCTGCGACCCCATAGACGGCAGCCCACAAGGCTCTGCCATCCCTGGGATTCTCCAGGCAAGAACACTGGAGTGGGTTGCCATTTCCTTCTCCAATGCATGAAAGTGAAAAGTGAAAGTGAAGTCGCTCAGTTGTATCCAACTCTTAACTCCTTATTCCAAGACCATGTAAGAGGTAGAGGCAGCAAGACATGGTCACTCACAAATCAGGGGGGCGGGGAGGGAGCTTTGAGGATAAGCAAATGGTAAACTAGGGGGAATCTTACTTAAAATCTGGGTGTTCATCTCATTGTATACATTAGCAACTCGAACTGCCTTCTAAGGAACTCAGTGTTCCCACACAGTAGAATTACTAGCCAGCCTGGGCTTCCTCAATGTTCTTGGCCATTGCTTCGTAGACATGGGACATTTTAGCAACTTGCATTTAAAGAAGGAAACAGGAGAATAAGGTGTAAATAACAACCACCTCCAAAGGTCTATTGAATAACAACTCCATCGATACTATCTCACTATACCCTGCATCAGATAAGTTATCCTTACTAACTGAGGAGACAGAATCCCCATTTTCCTGGCCATCTCTGCAAGAATAAAGATAGATGAAGCATAGGTATGTTTCCTAAGTCCAGGCTCTATGGTTAAGTCTGCCTTGGCTATGGAGGAAGAAAGTGGCATTTAAAGCTAAGGCCTGAGTCATCTTTTCCAGGCCAATTGTCAAGTGCCTGATGGATGCCTTAGGGCTGCCAAGTGAGTTATTAGAGGAACACAGAGGGTTACAAAAGGCAGAAGGACAAAGCAGTAATATAAACCCTCCCTGGAAAACACTGTAAAGAGAATTTTTGAGATTCATTTGCCCACAGCATGACTCTACAAGCTTTTAGAACATATTTCAAAATAAGTGCAAAGCTTTATGGATAAAGAACAAGAACTATTAGGTGTTTTTTCTGGAGTTCCCATTCTGTGTTTTAGAACATCAGTCTTACTGCTCACCTCTAGGGATGTCAAAGCAGAAACTTACATAACACAATATTGTAAAGCAATTATGCATATATGCTCAGTCGCTCAGTCATGTCCGACTCTGTGACCCCATGGACTGTAGTCTGCCAGGTTCCTCTGTCCATGGAATTTCCCAGGCAAGAATACTGCAGTGGGTTGCCATTTCCTACTCCAGGGGATCTTCCCAACCCAGGGATCGAACCTGTGTCTCTTACATTGGCAGGTGGATTCTTTACTGCTGTGCCACCTGGGAAGCCCCAGGAAGCACATTATATTACTCCAATTAAAAATAAATCTAAAAAACACACACATAAAAACCCAAGATACATCATGATCAACAGAGCACAAATTGAATATTCATAATCCTTTCGAGGTTACAATGTGCAAGTTACACATATGTTTTGAACCTATTGAATGGGTTCCTGCTTCAGAGGGAATTAGAGCTCCCTGTGCCTGGTTGCCTGGTGTGATGATTCTCCGTGTGTCTCAGAACTCTGAATGCTGGCCTTTCTTACTCCGTGACCCATTTAACCTTCCAGAAACCCTTTTAATGGCCTTTTTTTCTTCTCTCTGTTACTGACCAATACTGTTCCTCCCAGACTGACTGAGCTCCAACTCCCCCCAGGGCAATTTATAAAAGTACTTGAAACTATTAGGCAGAGAATTTCTCTAGCCTTTCCCTTTGTTGAGCATTGTCTATGTGATTGGTAAATGTTACTCATGAAGAAAAGAAACTGTTTTGTAACAAGCTGCAATGGATCCTACACAAGTACCTTTTCATGTCAGTATTGATAGTAGACATTCTGCCACAGATTCCACAGAAAAATTGTAGTCACTTTTCAGATTCCACTGGGAGCTTCCCAAACACCCTCCCTACTTGGTGGGCACCATTCTTCCCATCTATGCTCCCGAATGTGTTGTGCAGGCTTCTTAAACAGCTGCAGTCTCACTAAGTTTTATGGTTTGCCTACATGTTGTCCAGAGCCTGAGCTTTAGAATCTGAAGATGTGGCCCGAATCTCTACTCTCCACTTACCATACCCCACTGGGGGAGTCATAAAGCTCTCAGACTTCCAATGACCTCATCTGCAAAATGAGTCTAATAGTGCTTGCCTCACCAGGTTGACATTTGGCATAAAAGAGAGAATGAGTTTTCTTTTGTTATGTTTCATATTTTTATTTATTTACTTTTGACTGCACTGCTACACTCTAGCTGTGGTGCAGGGGCTTCTCACTGAGGAGGCTTCTCTCGTTGTAGAGCATGGGGTCTAGGCTGTGGGCTTCAGCAGGTGCAGCAAGCGGGCTCAGTAGCTGTGGCTCAGGGGCTTAGTTGCCCCTCAGTATGTGGATCTTAGTTCCTAGACCAGGGGTTGAACCTGTGTCCCCTGCATTGGCAGGCAGATTGTCAGGAAAGGAAGTCACAAAAACACTTAGTGTCCCAAGATCATTTTTATGTAACGGTATATAAATTTAAAATGTACTCATATATGACTGTGCTTCTAGAAAGGAGGCTTACCAAAATGCTAATAATTATTACCAGTAGGTTGTGGATTTCTGGAAGGTTCTTACTTTCTTCACTATTCTTTTTGAATACTGCCTGAATAATGATAAAGCTATTGTTTTGGAAATGAATCCATGCATAGGAATTCCATGCATAGTATCATGATAAATTGGAAGACTTGGAGGAAAAAACATATGTAGCTGGTAATTTGGTTGTATATTCCAAAGCTGAATCTGCAACGACCATTGGAATTGGTGAGCAATAATCAGACACTGGTTCACTGTGCCACATATTAGGCTACTCTGTATAAGTATGTAACGCATAGAAGCTTCCATTTTTCTTGCTAAAAAATACCTTTTCGTTAGACCTACAAGTTCCTCTCCAGCACTGACATTTTCTCTTTCATTCATTTAACAAATATTCACTGAGCACCTATCACATGAACACTTAAGCATCAGAGACACGTGATGAAGAGTTGAGATGAAGCCTGTGACCCCATGGGACTTACATTCTAAAGGACACCAACTAAGAGAAAGACACAGGATGTGTTCAGCTGGCAGGTGCTGAGGTCCGGTGGTGACTGGGAATGGTGAGGGCTCCTCAGCTGCAGGGAAGAGTGACAAGCACCGAAGCTGGGGGAAGGAACAGACCAGGCATTTTTGAGGAGCAAAGTGGCCAGAGGGAGCTGGACTCTGGGACTTTTAAACTGTGACCCTGAACTCAGAATAGATACCCAGAGCTCAATGCTAATGACTAACCAAAGGGGCAAAATCTATAAGAAACTTTAGGTATCTGCTGAATCCAAACTCTTCAGAAAGGAGATATTAATAATTTTGGAAATGCAGAAAAGGTTCGCTTTTGATATTGTCTATGCATTTGGCTTGGAGAAGGCAATGGCACCCCACTCCAGTACTCTTGCCTGGAAAATCCCATGGACAGGGAAGCCTGGTGGGCTGCAGTCCATGGGGTCACTAAGAGTCAGACACAACTGAGTGACTTCACTTTCACTTTTCACTTTCACGCATTGGAGAAGGAAATGGCAACCCACTCCAGTGTTCTTGCCTGGAGAACCCCAGGGACAGCGGAGCCTGGTGGGCTGCCGTCTATGGGGTTGCGTAGAATTGGACATGGCTGAAGCGACTTAGCAGCAGCATGCATTTGGCTGTAATGAATAGAAAAGCTAACTCATAGCTAATATATTTGACCAAAATCATAGGACTAATAATATCAGGACCAGGCATTTATAAATATAAATATAAATCTTCTAATATTTATAGAAATCCATTGAAATAGTGGTTGTTATCCCAGTTTGTACTTGAGGAAACCAAGACTGAAAGAGAGCAAATTAGTTGTCCAAGATCTCTTTGCTTGTGAGCAGAAGAGCTGGGATGTTTGGAGTTCAAGGACATGGCCTTTCCAGTAGATGTAGAATAAAGATTCAAGGCACCCTCTTCTCATAGATTATAACCAACTAGGAGAAGCCCACACATGCTCTCTCTAGAGAAAAGAGGCAGATTTTAACCAGAAAGCAGCTACATGAGGTGTGGACCTCATGCCCTTTTCTAAGCATCTCCAGTGGGAGATGAATTCCAATGCAGCCAAACGGCACTAGTCACATATTGTTTCCTCTTCACATTGCTGTTGTGCTTATTGATTGGTACTTAGAGAAAACAGGGCGGGGATGCTTACTCTGGATCTTAGTCACCCTGACAATCAGAGTCTCCAGACTCAATGATTCACTTTGGTGCTGAGGCCAGACCATTCCAGAGTTGCTGTGAGAACTGCGGACTGTCATTAACAGTGGGAGCTGCTGCTGTTGTTGTGTTAGCTGTAAAAAATTAAAGTCTTGATTTCTCTGGGCTTTAAGGCAGGTTTTCAGACAAAGTAGCCAGAGCATAAGGCTTCATGCTGGGATTCCCAGTGTCTCCTTCACAAGCTGAATGCCCAGTCTGTCTTGACTTCTTGGCTGTCACTTTCAAAGTGTAGATGTGGTTATTGTTTACTCTTAAGACAAAAGAATGGAGTGAACAATCCTTCATTCTTTTGCGGACTCTCCCTGTGTCTTCTAATAGGCCTGCGGCTCTTCAATTGTGTCAGTCTTTCCCTTTCAGTCCTGCTGCCTGTTTGCCAGATCTGGGTTCTACTGTTATCTGGACATCAGCAGAGCAAAGCCAAAACTTGGCCCAGAAGCAGGAGTTCAAATCTTGAGTTCAAATCCTGTTCCCAAGCTCACTGTGGAATCTAAGTTAATTCTCTTTGTCTTGCTATGGTTTTGTAGAGGTGAAGTGAACTAAAATAGAAAATGTCTATAACATAGTAGGAGCCCAATATATGTTAGCCATTGTTATTATCAACAACCTAATTGTCTAACCCTGTGCCCTAGTCATATATGTCATGACCCATGATGACTCAGATATATCAGACATTGAGAAACACTCCTTTATTGAGACCCTCTCTCCTTTACCCCTGTCATTCTCCACCCCCAGGACATTCTGATGATCTTCCCTTTCCCCTTTACCTTGTTGTCCTTATTCTCCTTCCTGTGGCTGCACCGCATAGCTTGTGGGATCTTAGTTCCTCAACGAGGGATTGAACCCATGCCCTCGGCAGTGAAA
Source organism: Budorcas taxicolor (assembly GCF_023091745.1). Taxonomy (NCBI): domain Eukaryota; kingdom Metazoa; phylum Chordata; class Mammalia; order Artiodactyla; family Bovidae; genus Budorcas; species Budorcas taxicolor. The sequence goes on along the minus strand of NC_068910.1, from coordinate 50,450,771 downwards.
GCACAGAATCCTAACCACTGGACCTCCAGAGGATTCCCTCCTTGTTGTACTTTTTTGTACCCTTTTAAGTTGGCTGTTTTATTTAAGTAGGCTTGATGGTATCTTTTTACTTACTGGCTCTAGAAGAAGCCAAAGTCCATATGATGAAAGTCCAGTCTCTTTACCCCCACTTGGAGCACAGCAACGGGAGAAGGTTGATAACAGTATACACTCTTCTGCTCATCAGTGTTACTGCAAAAAAACCGCTGCATGCACTAATGAGGAGGGCCTTGCTCTCTTTACAAATTAATGAATTAATAAATGAACCAGGAGAGGGAGCATCAAGTTTGTGAAGATGCGTTTCTGCACACCTCACACTTCTACTCCCTTGATATTTAACCAGTAACCGGAGTGAAATGGATCATGAAAATCACAGGGTCCTGCTCCAGGCTCGAGACTTAGGATAATTATCTGCAACTTGAATTTCCCAGCCTCTGGTAGAAATGAGGCCGTCTTGATAGCCATGGCTGAAATGTCACCCCAGCTTCTAATGCAGCACTTCCATCCAGTTTTCTCTGAGGTCTCACCCCAGGATACCTAGGAGTCCTGAAAGGACATCTCACATGGAGACGTGAAAAAGTCCACTTCTCAGGGATGTCAGCTTCATGAGGTGGCCTCTGGAATCACCACCCACTGACTCCAGTACATGAAGACCATCAGTCCTCTCCACTGTCCTCTGGGCATAGCTTCTAAATATACCAATGTCCCCTTAGTACCAGGCCAGGGCAGGCTTTCATGACAACATAGGAGGCCTCTCATCACTCCAGGACTTGAAATCAGGCCCAGTAGCCTAGGTCCCAAAGTGGAAGTGGCCTATGACCCAGGCCTCAGGGCATCCTAGTTCTGCCAGCAGCCCTCTCCCCACAGACTCAGACAAAGTGGTGTTCTGGCCACCTGCACTCCTGATCCCAGAGACGAGCTGTGGACCTAACAGCCTTTGTGCAGACCCCCTACCTCCCCAAACCAGTGAACACCACGTTCATAGACAGCGTGACTCTCAGTGTGAGATCCTCTCTTAAGCCACTGAAGACAAAATCCTTGCTATCTAGGAGCTTGTTTGATTTTAAACCCTACTATTTTCTAGAAGCATCCCAGTCTTTCTCCATTCAGATTGTGTAGGACACTTGGAGTATCAAATGCCTAGGCCATCTTAAAGCTCCAGGGCTACAAGAGCAGTCTCCTTTCCCCATCAGCCAAGGGCTGAAGAAACAAGATGAGCACAGCGTGGTCCTGCCCCCGTGGAGCTCAGAGCCCAGTAGGAAGGCAGGCAACTTTGCCACTGATTATTCAGGGAAGGATGCCGTGAGAACACGGCATTGGTTTGGAAACCTAAATCAGACAAAAAGAGTCAAGGAGAGAGACTTCAAGAAGAATAAAGGTTTGGGGATGTGTGCTGAAGAACAAAAGGAGTTAGCTAAATAACAAAACATGAGATGGAAAGGGATGTGTGTGAAAGCGATACATGAGGAAAGGCTTGATTAGTTTTAGCAGCTATGGGTAATTCCACAGTCTCCTAGGAAAGACAGCTATTATTTATCAGACCAAAGATTTCTGTTACTAGGATGAGGGTACAGTGAGGAGGAAGGATGTACTAGCTCCTTTAACATTTCCCACAAGGGGACCACATTTAAACTTAAGCTATTGGAGAATTACTAGTGTTAATCAAAGGTAAGCATTTATAAAATGAAGGATGACATCTTATAGCTGCTCTTCAATTCTTAAAAAAAAAAAAATCTAAAGATGAAAAATGCCTTGTTGTAAGCCACAGTGTGCATGCCCAACAAGGTCAGAATTTTCCTTGAACTTGAGGGCTTTACTTTCTCAGGAAACCCCCCTCTGGTCCCACACTAGGTCAGACCTTGCACTTGTACACACTAGAGTCCTGCCCTGTTCTTTATCACAGTTCATGAAAAATGTGTCTGTGTGGGTGTGTGCATGTGTGTGAGGTGCAATTGTTCTACATTCTAGGAGTACAGTTTTAATCTGTTTTCTTTCTACTCTATCGTCAGTTTCTAGCACAAGGTCTGGCACAAAGTACATGTTGGATAAAGATGTGTTGATTCTGCAGCTCCTGCCATTGTGTACTCTTCTGTTGTGATTTTCACTATTAGAATTTTGTCTCTATTGAGCAAACAAGAATTGTGTTATGAGGAGGAGAAAGCTAAAGTCATTCAGGTTAGTGGATATGACCTGGTCATATAAAAGGTTAAGGGTCATGGGGGTATATAGAGCTCTCAGAGCCAAGTGCCAGGTAAGAGACTGTCACTTAGAACAGAAGCTTTCAAGTGATGTCCAGGATGAAAAGAATAATAAGTTTGTTTTTTCCAAGGGACATAAGCTATGGCAGACACATAGGACCAAATACATTCATTATTCACAGGATCCAGTGCAAAATGCAAATGCAAGGCCTCTTGCTCAAGAAGTGTCAAGAATTTCAAGATAGTGACGGAAGAGCATTCACACAAGCACAGGGCCCTTGTGTGACTGCATAGACCATATACCCGCTGTAATAGGGAAGAAAACATCTGACTCCATGTTCAGTTCAGTTGCTCAGTCGTGTGCGACTCTTTGTGACCCCATGAATTGCAGCATGCCAGGCCTCCCTGTCCATCACCAACTCCGTGTTAGACCTGTGCCTTTTCACTTTAATCTTTGTGTTCTGTTGCCCAGGAGCTTAGTCATGGTGGCCCTGTGCCTTTTGTAAAAGAATGTTGCCTATAGGCTGAAATATACAGGAGAGACTATTCTCAAGGCTCTGACCTTTAAACGTCCATCCATACAGAGATAAGAATAGAGAATAACATTTGCCTTGTTGGAGGTTTACATGAACATTGTGAACTATGTGGACTGCTACAAGAATAGAGAATTCTTACGACAAAAATTTTGCAACAACTAACCATGCCCCTCCCTCACACTGCCTTTAAAAGTGCTTTGCTGGATCATGGAAAAAGCAAGTGAGTTCCAGAAAAACATCTATTTCTGCCTTATTGACTATGCCAAAGCCTTTGACTGTATGGATCACAATAAACTGTGGAAAATTCTGAAAGAGATGGGAATACCAGACCACCTGACCTGCCTCTTGAGAAATCTGTATGCAGATCAGGAAGCAACAGTTAGAACTGGACATGGAACAACAGACTGGTTCCAAATAGGAAAAAAATTATGTCAAGGCTGTATATTGTCACTCTGCTTATTTAACTTCTATGCAGAGTACATCATGAAAAATGCTGGACTGGAAGAAACACAAGCTGGAATCAAGATTGCTGGGAGATATATCAATAACCTCAGATATGCAGATGACACCACCCTTATGGCAGAAAGTGAAGAGGAACTAAAAAGCCTCTTGATGAAAGTGAAAGAGGAGAGTGAAAAAATTGGCTTAAAGCTCAACATTCAGAAAACTAAGATCATGGCATCTGGTCCCATCACGTCATGGGAAATAGATGGGGAAACAGCGGAAACAGTGTCAGACTTTATTTTTGGGGGCTCCAAAATCACTGCAGATGGTGATTACAGCCATGAAATTAAAAGACGCTTACTCCTTGGAAGAAAAGTTATGACCAACCTAGATAGCATATTGAAAAGCAGAGACATTACTTTGCCGACTAAGGTCCGTCTAGTCAAGGCTATGGTTTTTCCTGTGGTCATGTATGGATGTGAGAGTTGGACTGTGAAGAAAGCTGAACACCAAAGAATTGATGCTTTTGAACTGTGGTGTTGGAGAAGACTCTTGAGAGTCCCTTGGACTGCAAGGAGATCCAACCAGTCCATTCTAAAGGAGATCAGCCCTGGGATTTCTTTGGAAGGAATGATGCTAAAGCTGAAACTCCAGTACTTTGGTACCTGATGCGAAGAGTTGACTCATTGGAAAAGCCTCTGATGGTGGGAGGGATTGGGGGCAGGAGGAGAAGGGGATGACAGAGGATGAGATGGCTGGATGGCGTCACGGACTCGATGGACGTGAGTCTGAATGAACTCTGGGAGTTGGTGATGGACAGGGAGGCCTGACATGCTGCGATTCATGAGGTCGCAAAGAGTCGGACACGACTGGGTGACTGAACTGAGCTGAACTGAGGGCCTCCCTGGTGGCTCAGTGGTAAAGCATCTGCCTGCCACTGCAGGAAACACAGGTTTGATCCCCGATCTGGGAAGATCCTACATGCCATGGAACAGCTAAACCCATGTGCCACAACTACTAAGCCTGTGCTCTAGAGCCCAGGAAGCAAAACTACTGAGCCCACATGCAGCAGCTGTTGAAGCCTGCGTGCCCGAGAGCCTGTGCTCCATGCACTGCAACTAGAGTGGCCCCACTCACCACAACTAGAGAGAAGCCCTCACAGCAATGCGCAGCCGTAAGTAAATAAATCAGATGATTTTTTAAAGTGTTTTGCTGAAACCCTGCGAGGAGTTTGGGGGTTTTGAGACATGAGCCACCTGTCTCCTCACAAGCCCTGGAGTACTGCCCCAAACTCCAACTTTGCAGTTTGTTTGGCTTCACTGTGCATTGGGCACATGAGCTTGCATTCAGTAAAACCATGAAGCTGGCCTTACAAACATTTATAGTTAATAAATAAAATCTGAACATGAGTTTATAGTTGCCTGTTAGAAAATTAAGCAGTTTTGTATAGGGGCAGAGGGTGGTTTAAATATCCAGATGTATTTCCTCCCCTGCACATCGAGGTTTTTCTTCGAAAGGTACTAGGTCCTTCTGCCCCTTTATTCCATGGGGCCATCTCTCTGTTTCCTAAAGATGTACTAAGACACCCTGGTTTGCCCCTCCGCAAACAGCCCTGACATTCTTGCTATCTTGCAATACCCACTCACTCCACAGCTGAGAAGATTTGGCCTGGATTTGAGGCCCCACAGTCCAAAAAGCATGGATTTTGAAGCCAAAATGGGTTCAAATCCCAGCTCCACCATTTATAGTTCAGCCACTTAGAGCAAATTAGTTAGTCTCCTAGTTTTCTCATCTAAGAATGAGAATGATATTAATAACACCTAGCTTAATAGGGTGGCTCTGAGGATTAAATATGTAAAAAGTGTGACCGGCTTAACACATAAACGCACAACCAAACTAGGGCACATCTACATTTTGCAGTATCTCTCTGCTTCAGTCCAAAGCTGAACCGAGGAAAGAGGAGCGCCCTCAGGCCAGGAAACCCCAGCTCTGCTTCCTCCGTCACTGAACCCTATAAATAACTTGGCTAAGTCACCGGATCCCGGCTCCCTGAGAGTCGCAGTTTCTCCGGGTGCAGAAGCAGGGAGTTGCTGCAGGTGGTCCTTCCCGCTGGATCACTCGGGCTTTGGTCTGAATTTTCCTTCTACCTCCTAAAGCATCCCGGGACCGTGCCGAGCACCCGAGCTCGCCCAGCCTGGTCGCAGGGCCTCCCTAGGGCGCGGCCCCCTCCTGTTCCCCGCGAGGGCCCGCGCAGCCCCGCCCCGGAGCCACCCACCCCCACCCACCCTTCTCCGGAGAGCGGGTCAGCCGGAGCCCACTCGCAAGCGGCCGAGCGGCAGTCACGACTGTGCGGTCGTCGCCGAGGTGGCCGCGGGCGCGCTCTCCCCCAGCCCGGGCGGGCGCCGGGAGGTGGGCAGGGCCGGGGCGGGGGCGAGGCCGGAGGAGGGCGAGGCGACGCCTCGGCGAGGATGGGAGTCCCCGGCCTCAGAAGCTGAGCGAGCCTGCGCGCGGCGGGGAGGGCGCTCCGGAGGGAGGCGAACCTCGCTGTTCCTCCGGGAGCCCAACACCGTTCCCGCGCCGCCACGATGATCCCCCCGAGCGGCGCCCGCGAGGACGGCGTGGACGGGCTGCCCAAGGAGACGGCGAGCGCCGAGCAGCCGCCCTCTCCTGCATCCACCGGCAGTCAGGAATCCAAGGTACCGCGCACGCTTGCCCCAAGAGGACACAAACTCACTCCTCTTCCTCTCTTGTCCACCTCTGTTTCCTCCCTACTGGCGCTGGCGCCGGAGGCTAAGACGCGTCCCTAGTTCTTCTCAAGGACTGTGCTCCCTTGAGACTTGAATGTCCGGCAGGACTCGCTGCTGGCGATGCTGGACCACGCCGCTGGGGATCCAGTCTTCTTGTCCGCACGGCCCCGGGGCTTTGCGCTGGGCTCCTGCCCTGCGAGCACCCGCAGTTCACAGTGGCTCCGGGTTCGGATCGCTTTCCTGGGTGGTGGTGGCGTGCTTGTTGTGTGCTTTGAACCTGCATGTGCCTAAAGCGCGTGTGGATATTAGGCGGCTTCTGAAGGCTGAGGGACAGACAGCCCAGGACACTCCTCCAGAAAAGCCGGGGCATTTGCGAACCAGCAAAGGTTCGCCTGTATCCCAAGGGCCTGAGACCCTTAGGCTAACCGGACTCATCCCTAACCTCGGATACCGCTGATTTCAGAAAAATTAGGTAAATGCTACCTTCTCGGGAAAGTTGATGATCCTCTTGTGGAAGTTAGTCCTCGAACTTAAACTTGCTTTTGTGAGAGTTACACTGATATACACAAAATCAACCCCGCGGCACTTCCGTCACTGTTACACTTACTCTGAAACGTTCACGGGTGCCAGGCGCATGTTTGGAAATCTTGGAAGAGGATCAAGTAAAATGCGGCTGCTAGCTGTGCGATGCCAAATGGCATCTCAGTCGGGAGTAAAAACCATAAGATGGGGTTTGTAGTTATATGGATTCCTTAAGCGCAGGGCTCCTGGCTCTTTTTCCAGACCTTCTTGTGGGTTCCCTGGGTGTCTTTGGAATGTGGGGCAGTTCTTGTGGAGGAATGAAGGAGAGGAGGATGCCAGTGTGGAGAGCAGGTCAGATGGGGCCAAGAAGAGTCTCGTCCTTTTCTGCCTTCACACCCATCCCTGGAAGCCATCAGCAAATCAGCAGGATCACAAGCATAGCTAAGTGACTCCCATCCTAAGTGATCCTGCCCTCTGGACAGTATCCCAGCCTCTGAAGGTTAACCATCAGAGATGCTAATCCAAGACAATGCCAAGATAATGCTTGGCATTATCTTTATTTTGGGGGCAAATGTCTGACCTGGAACATGTGTGTCAACTTTTCTAAAACTTAATTGTAAACAGGGGCAAAAACCCCACCTTCCAGAATCATTGAGAGGCAGAGAGGGATGACCTAACACCCACCCAGTACAGAGTAAGGATTCAGTCTTGTTCACTGTTTTCCTTCCTGAGATAAGGAGATGGGATCCATCTCACCACAGACAATTCACTCCAAATAGGTCTCACAACCCACACACACGGACCACTGCCCCTGCAATCAGATGTTACTGGCTCTCTACCATTGTGTGTCATTGATGGTCCTTCACCTAAGTGGTACGGGGTAGTGGGCACTTCACAGGTGATCTAGAATCCTGGAAATGAATGTAACTAAACTCAAGACTGAAACTAACAATCAGCTTTTATAATTGGGCCTGTTGCTCTGCAGTAGGTATGTTCTGGAAGGGGCTTAGCATTTGATTTTATAGCAGCATGGTTCAAACACACTGTATGGGCTTGCTATTTATAGATACCCTAATGTAAATTCTTTGGCAAAGCAAAGACTACATATGTAATACCCATCATTATCCACCAATTTATCTGGCTTATGGTTTCAGACTTGTACACGTCAGTTTTTCTCTATGTGTATTTATATATTCCTAAATGTGCTGTCATAGCTTAGGTGTTCTTGATCAGTGGAGACAGGCTATGGGGGGTTGTCCATGAACCCCAAGAAACTGAATGCAAGGTACTGTGCCTGAATGTGAAATTTTTTTGGCATAGTGTTTTTGATACTCTCCAAGGGGCCCATGCTTCTCAAAAGGGCTAAACTGTTGATGTGGAGGCTGTGCGGTAGGCATCAGCAGGATGGCAAGAAACAGGAACAGAGGCAGGCTCTATTCATTCTGCACCAGGAGCACCACATTTGAACGTTTCTTGGCGTTTACAAGGATCTTCCATCCGACAACGAGTGTCTGGTAGGAGAACATGGACAGCTCGTCATCCCATACTACTCCCCTCTGAAGCGATCTGTTTGTCCAAATACCGTGTGGGACAGGCATGGTTCAGGCCCCCTGAACAGTAACCTTTCTCAAGAAGGCCTTTTGAAATTCATTTTTTCTTTTATTTTATTAAAGTCTGATTGACTTACAGTATTGTATTAGTTTCAAGTATACAACATAGCGATTCCGTGTTTTTCTAGATTAATCAGCATACAAAATTAACTCAGTGTTATTGACTGTAGTCCCTGTGCTATCCATTGCACACTGTGACTTACTTATTTTATAACTAATAGCTTGTACCTCTTAATCCTCTTCACCTCACTCACTCATTCACCTCACCTCCCTCCCCTCTGGCAACTACTGGTTTGTTCTCTGTATCTACAAGTCTGTTTCTGTTTGGTTATATTTGCTCATTTGTTTTGATTATTAGATTTCACTATGCATTTTTTAAATAACTTTTTTTCTCTCCTGATAAGAGTAACAACTACTTTGTGGAAATTTGAAAAGTCCTGAAAAAAAAATAAAGAGAAGGAAAAAAAATCACACATTAGTCACAATCCAGAGGCAATTACTGATAATGCCTTGGTTGTTTATTTTCCTTTTTTCATTGTTTTTTATATTTACCCAGTTGAGAGAACAATGGTAGGCATTTACTGAGTGCTTGGTGGGTGTCAGACACAACTTGACCCTTCATAATAGCCCTGTGAGGGACATTGTGCCGTTATTTCTGTTTCATCGATAGGACACTGAAAGCTCAGAAAGGGTAGGTGACTTCTCCATGGTTGTGTAGTGAGTTGACTGATACAGCAATGACAGGAACCTGGGCCTCATGACTCTGGAGCACAAGTTTATGACCACCGTGCTGCTGTCTTTTACGCCCATGTCCACCTTACATTCTATACCTTTTCACCTAACATCCTAACCAAGTATTTCATATGCCCCTAAAAGCCATTTGCAACTGTGTTTTGTTCTTCTCAAGAAATCCTTGAAAATAAATTGAGCCACATTATCATGTAAAATGATGATTAAAGACCAGCTCTTATCCAGCTTCTTTGATTTTGCTACTCTTTCCCCAAAAGTATATTTATGGAAGTGATTAAACGGAACTTCACAGAACCATCTGGAAAACTTGACCACGACAAACCCTTTAGTCTAGAGGGGCCATTAGAGAAGAATGATAATGAGTCAGTGCCTTGAGCACATAAAATCTTTCTGGAATGCCATTTCCTCTGCAGATTCCTTGGAATGCTGAATCAAATATAAGAACCAAAAACACTGGAGATTATCTACTCTGGGTATTTTTTAAATAATGGATAATTTTATCATGTAAATTTATTTCATTATGGAAAACTTCAACACACACAAAAGCAGAGAATACACTATGAAGAACCATCATGTACCTAATCACTTGGTTCTACCAGTTATCAGTTCACGGACAATCTTGTTTCATCTGTAACCCCCACCAGTACCTCCACCCTTCCTCACACACACTGGTTCATTTTAAAACAAATTCCAGACATCAAGGGTCTTCCCAGGTGGTGAAAGAATCCACCTGCAAGTGCAGGAGATGCAAGAGACATGGGTTCGATCCCTGGGTTGGGAAAATCCCCTGGAGGGGGGCATGGCAACCCATCTAGTATTCTTACCTGAAAAATCCCATGGACAGAGGAACCTGGTGGGCTACAAGTCCATGAGGTCACAGAGTCGGACGCGACTGAGCATATGTGCACACACCAGACACCAAAGCATTTCATTTGTACATATTTACAGTTGTATCTCTAAAGAATAAGGGCTCTTTTTGTAAACATGACTACAATCCTTTATCACATACTGGAGGTGTTTTAAATCATGGGTCAGTATAGTCTTTGGAGGTCTACATATTGTCTTTGGAATACGTGTGAACAGCCAGAATTTTCAAAATTGCTCATGTACGTGTATATGTGCATCATCTAGGGAAGGGATCCGTAGCTTATACCAAATCAATAAAGTGCTCATAACTTTCTCAGTTTATTTAAATCTTCTCTCTCTTTTTTCCCTCTGTCAAGTAAATAGAGGCCCAGAGAGAGGCAGTGACTTGCCTAAGGTCACAAAGGTAGTTACTGCCAATACCCCCACCTAAGAATCCCAGCTAGGACCCTGGATGTTGTGCTGTGCTTAGTCGCTCAGCCATGTCAGACTCTTTGCAACCCCATGGACTGTAGCCCACCAGGCTCCTCTGTCCATGAGGATTCTCTAGGCAAGAATACTGGAGTGGGTTGCCATGCCCTCCTCCAGGGAATCTTCCCAACCTAGGGATCCAGCCCAGGTCTCCTGCATTGCAGGCGGATTCTTTACCATCTAAGCCACCAGGGAAGCCCAGGAATAGTGGAGTGGTAGCCTATCCCTTCTCAAGGGGATCTTCCTGACCCAGGAATAGAACTGGAGTCTCCTGCCTTGCAGGCAGATTCTTTACCATCTAAGCTTCCAGGGAAGCACAGGACCTTAGATACTCTAGGACAGTTTCCTCAGAGTAAATTCCAGTAAGCACAAGTTATAATGTAATCTGTGTGGTTTTGTTTTTTCATAAAATTAGTTGAGTTGAAAGAGTTTCAAAGCCACTAATGAACCTCACCCCTCTATCTTTCTACTAACTATCTCAGAAAGACCACAATCTAATTCATTGTCTAAGCGTTTGACAGAGATCATTGAATACTAGGAAAAATTTCATGTTTCAGCATCCTTTATTGCAATGAATGTCTCTTTTTATACTGACTTATTGACAATGTAGAAATCTTACTGGAGTGTCACATGGAGTTTGGTATGGATTCCCTTTGCCATCACTTATATGACAAGTACTCACATTTTGATGATGTGAAGGGATTATAGGTTTTGAGGACAAATAAGCTTTCAGATCTGTTCTTATCCATGCCATCTTTGTGTCCACGGGGAAGCTGCCTAACCTCTCTGAGTCTCAGCTTCCTAAAATCTAGAATGAGGATGCTAATTCCCTATTGGCATGGGTTTTTTGGTAAGGTCTGAGAATATGTAAAACCCCCAATATGTTGAAAGCCTCTGTAAGCATAAAGCATTGTTTACTTTCTCTTCCCGCTTCAAATTAGATGACTCTGTCACTGGCCAACAGCAAATTTCATCATTGGGAAAATTTCAGTAATCAAAACTGACATTCTTACAATATAACTGAGTTTTCCTCCCTTTGCACTTCAGTTTCCAGTGAGATTTCATCTTAGCTGTGTTGCATCCCCAAGAAGCTAAGCCATAGACTCCCTGGCAAGTGACTTTGATTTTGAAAGGCTGATGTAAGCCACCTAGGGCCCCACTGGAGCCGTGGACCAAAGTGTCTGCTCATTCCAGAATGGTTCTCTCTGAACCTGGATGACCCTCTAAGCTAGCAAGAAGCAATCCCTAACAATGAAGATGTGCCCTGCATCTCCCAGAAAAGCTTCTGTGTCCAATAATCAGAAACTGTGGATTGCCTACTTTGTGGCCAGCTGACCCATTACATACATATGAAGCTATTATTGATAGGAATTTAACTTCTAACTTCTACTCAGCAGGGAAGATGAAAGCAAATGGAACCCTGGCCTTGCATTCAAATCCCCTGGCGAGTCCAGAACATAGGCTAGACCTGCTAAATGGAAATCTGTGAGTGAAGGTCCCAGGAATCAGTATTTTTGTAAAGCTTCCTTGTACAGCTGAATTTAAGAAACACTTGTCTAGACTAAAAAAAACTATAGAGTGTGAAAGAAAGCAGGATTTTTTCCCTTCCAACCAAGATACTTGAAGGAACCATTTGTATTTTCTATCTCTATTTCTTCACTTCCCATTTATACTTTAATCCAAATGATGGCTCTAGCAAAGGTAATCTACTGTTCCCTCCCTTCTGCCAAAGAATCCACATGTTGCTCAGATGTAGCTAGATTTATGGGGCTGACTATGTCCGTATTTTCATGATTGTAAAAGTAATAAGTACTAAATGTAGAAAACTGGAAAGCAGAGAAAATATAAAAATGAATTTATCACATAATGACCTAGACATGGATTTCCCTGGTAGCTCACCTGGTAAAGAATCCACCTGCAATGCAGGAGACTTGATTCAATTCGTGGAAAGATCCCCTGGAGAAGGGATAGGCTACCCACTCCAGTATTCTTAGGCTTCTCTGGTGGCTCAGACAGTAAAGAATCTGCCTGCAATGCAGGAGACCTGGGTTGGGAAGATTCCCTGGAGGAGGGCATAGCAACCCACTCCAGTATTCTTGCCTGGAGAATCCCATGGACAGAGGAGCCTGGCAGACTACAGGCCATGGGGTCACAAAGAGTCTGACATGACTGAGCAAGTAAGCACAGACCTAGACATAAGAACTGTGAAGTTTTTGCTATATTTCTTTATACACACACACCCACACACATTCTTGAAACAAAATTGAAATGATGGCTTCCCTGGTGGCTCAGCAGTATATAATCCACCTGCAATGCAGGGGTTGCAGGAGATGCAGGTTTGATTCCTGGGTCAGGAAGATCTCCTGGAGGAGGTCATGGCAAACCACTCCAGTATTGTTGCCTGGAGAATCCCATGGACAGAGGAGCCTGGTGGACTACAGTCCATGGGGTCGCAAAGAGTCTGACATGACTGAAGCAACTTAGCATGCATGCACACATACATAAATGCATGTTATATTTTTTCTTATACATAATGTTGTACATAGTTTTTTGTACTCTCTGATTAAATATTAAAGATGGTATGTTTCATTGCTGTACCATATCTGTTTCATCAGTCTCTTCTAATTATAGTTTAGATTCTTAGCTTTCATGCTTTAAAAAATATTGAAATGGGCATCCTGATACCTCAGCATTTGAATACAGTTCTGATTAGTGTCATGGGAAGTAGCATTACTAGGTCTGGTTATAAACACTTCAAAGATCTTTTATTCTCTCTGACACAGTGCTCTCTAGAAAGATATATCATACCTTTTTTTCTTGTAAACTTTTTAGTGAAGTATGACATCATACCAAATGGTGTACACATAATAAGATTACACATTAATGAATTTTCAGAAAATAAATTACTGATTTGTATGTAACCAACACAAAAATCAAGAAATAGAATGTTATCAGTACCCAAGAATCTCTCTCATAACCCTTTTCTGTCACTAGCTCCCCAAAGGTAAATAAATTTTTGATTTCTCACAAGGTAAAATTAACCTTCCTTATTTTTGAACTTTATAAATATAAGTGGAATCATACAAAGTACACTCTTTTATGTCTGGTTTCTTTCACTTAGCATTGTGTTGTGAGACTCATCCATGCTATCACACGTAGCAATAGTTTTCCATTTTCATTGCTGTATAGCGTTCCACTATATAAACAGACCACTGTTTAACTGTTCTGTTGATGGTGGAATTTGGATTGCTGCTTGGTTTTGTCTGCTAGAGGTGTACTGCTTTGACCGTTATTATACATATTCCTTGTGGCACTTTTATTTTTAAGTGTATATCCAGGGGCAACATTGCTTGGGCTGTGGGGTATGCCTAAGTTGATAGTAGGTACTATCAACTTTCCAAAGTATCTGTGCCAATTCATAATCTCAGCAACCATGAAGAGAAGTTCCATCTGATCCTTATCCCACCAACATTTGCTATTGTCTGTATTTCTCAGTTCAGCCATTCTCGTAGGTGATTAGTGGTGTTGTGCCGTGGTTTTAACTTGTATGTCCCCAGTGACTAATGAGTTAAGCATTTTTAATACATTGAGGCACTTGAATGTCCTCTTGTGAAGCAGGTATTCAAATCTTTTGTCCATTTTCCTGTTAGGCTGTATGTCATTTTTTAATTGGTAGGAATTCTTTACATATTCTAGATCCAAGTACTTATAGAGATAAATATGTTGTAGGTATCTTTTCCCATCCTGTGGCTTATCTCTTTTCTTAACAGAAATTCTTTTTTTTTTTTTTTTCACTATCTTACTTATTTGTTCATTTATTTAGCTGTTCGGGTCTTGGTTGAGTGGCAACACTCGGGATGCTCGCTGCACCATGCAGGATCGTTGCAGCTCACTGACTCTCTACTTGTGGTGCTTGGGCTTAGTTGCTCCACAGCATGTGGGACCTTAGTTCTCCGACCAGGAATTGAATTTGCGTCCCCTGCATTTGTGAGGTAGATTCTTAACCACTGGACCACCAGGAAAGTCCCAAAAATTCTTCTTCAATGAGGTCAATTCATTCATTTTCTTGCTTACGTGCTTTTTGTGTTCCCCTTTGGAACCCATGGATGGAGAAGCCTGGTAGGCTACAGTCCATGGGGTCGCAAAGAGTGGGACACAACTGAGCAACTTCACTTTCACTTTCCCTTGGAACCTTTGCCTGCCCCAAAAGCATGAGGGTATTCTCTTATATAATTTCTTAGGAATGCTATTACTTAGCCTTTCACACATAAGTCTATAATCCTTTTGAAGTTGCCAAGGTGTGAGGTAGGGGTCAAGACACTTTATGGCATTGCACTGCCACCTGTGCCATAAATCAGATGGCTGTGTTTTTGATTTATGTAGAGATGGCTGTTCTGTCCTTGTACAAGTATGGCACTGACTTAAATATAATGACCTAATTCAAAAGTCTTAGTATCTGGCAGAACAAGCCTTCTGGCTTTGCTCTGCTTTTTCAAAACTGTTTTGGTTATTTGGGAGCCCTGACATTTCCATGTATTAAGCTAATCGGTTTCCACCAAAACACCTGCTAGGATATTGGTTGGGGTTGCATTAAATCTACACCCATTTGGAGAGAATGGACATCCTCCTACTGTTGGTTCTTCCAATAATAGTGCCCACTGCACAGAGCTTTGCTTCCATCAAGTGCCCCAGGGCATCATTACCTGAGAACCTAACTCTATGCTACTCTTTCTCATTTGAGGGATTCTCAAACCAAGTTGTGTTGTATAAATTTAAACTTCAAGTCTGTGTGAAGGCAGATCAGTGATATGACTCCCAGGGAATAATTGTTTGTTTGTTGTCCACCTTATGTTTTTACTAAGATTTCTTTCTCATTGACCTGACCTGATTTGATGAGAAATTTATTTTTCATTCTTTCTTTTCAAATCTCCTCTCTATGTAGGCAGTAAAATTCAATCTTCCAAAGATATTTTTTTATTTGAGTTAAAATATGCATAACATAAAATTTGCCTTCTTAACAATTTTTAAATGGTTACATTTGAAATGTAATTTTATGTGGCATTAAATACATTCATATGTTGTGTAACTATCACCATCTTTAGAACTTGTTACCTTCCCAAACTGACACTCTGTACCCATTAAACAGTTATTCCCTATCTCCTCCTCCCTTTATTTCTGGCAACTACTATTCTGCATTCTAATATTCTATGAATGTGACTATTCTAGGTACCTCATCTATGATGAATCATATAATATTTGTCCTTTTGTAATTGGCTTATCTCACTTTATATAAATCTTCTAGGTCCATCTGTATTGTGGTATAAGTCAGAATGTCCTTTTTTAAGATTAATACTCTGTTGTGTATATATACCACATTTTCTTTATCTACTCATCCATCAATGAACTATTGTGCATTATGCTGCTATGAACTTGGGTGTACAATTATCTGTTCAAGTCCCTGCTTTCATTTCTTTTAGGTGTATAGCCAGAAGTGAGATTGCTGGATAACATGGTAATTCTCTCTTTAATTTTTTGAGGAATCACCATTCTGTTTTCAAAAATGGCTGTGCCATTTTAGATTTCCACCTGGAATGAACAGGATTCCAGTTTCTCTACATCTCACCAACACTAGTTATTTTCTGTTTTATTTTTTACCCTAAATAGGTATGAGATGCTATCTCATTGTGGTTTCATTTGCATTTCCCTAATGATTAGTGTTGTTAAACTTCATTTGATGTTGGTGACCTGTGTACTGTTGGTCATCTGTGTATCTTCTTTGGAGAAACGTCCATTCAAGGCCTTTGCCCATTTTTAGTTGAGTTGTTCTTTTTTTGCTAGTAATTTTTGTTATTCATAGCCTTTTATTAGTAAATTTGAAGGGCGATGATATACTGAAATTTTTTATTATTTTATTAAAGTTATTCACTAGAATATTTATATTTTTTCTTTTACAAATTATATATTCATGTCCTTGTCTGTTTTAATAGAGCAATTAATTCCTATTAATTTTCAAAAAATTTTATAAATACTGAAATCATGATCTTTCATATATGTTAACACTTTCCCAGATTGAAATTTGGTTTTCAATTTTATTACATTTTCAACATAGCAGATTATTTTTTTATGTTGTTAAATGTCTCAAATTTATTTACCTATGGCTTCTTTCCTCCATCTATATTTAGAAAGGTCTTTTGCTCCTGGCAATAAATAAATATTAAGCTATATGCTTCTCTAGCTCCTTATTACTTACTTTTTACTTTCATCACTTTAATCCATCTGGAATTTGTTGCTATGTGGTAAGGAAGAACTTTTAATTTTTTCCTGAATGATTATTTCTAAAACTATTTGTTGAACAATTCATTTTTTCACTGATTTGAAGTGTTACATCTATTATGTAATAAATGGTAGTATGTACTAGGTTCTCTTTTATAATCATCTGTTATATTTTAATGATTGTGCATTTATTACTATGCCATACTTTGACATTCCAATTATAATGTTTTAATTATTGTAGTTTTATATAATACTAATAATTGATAATATAATTTTATCAATTTTATTTATTTATTTAGCTCTACTCACCTTTTTTTTTTTTTTTACTTTATTTTACTTTACAATACTGTATTGGTTTTGCCATACATCAACATGAATCCGCCACGAGTGTACATGAGTTCCCAATCCTGAACCCCCCTCCCACCTCCCTCCCCATACCATCTCTCTGGGTCATCCCAGTGCCCCAGCCCCAAGCATCCTGTATCCTGCATCGAACCTAGACCGGCGATTCATTTCTTACATGATATTACACATGTTTCAATGCCATTCTCCCAAATCATCGCACCCTCTCCCTCTCCCACAGAGTCCAAAAGTCTGTTCTATACATCTGTGTCTCTTTTGCTGTCTCACATACAGGGTTATCGTTACCATCTTTCTAAATTCCATATATATGTGTTAGTATACTGTATTGGTGTTTTTCTTTCTGGCTTGCTTCACTCTGTATAATTGGCTCCAGTTTCATCCACCTCATTAGAACTGATTCAAATATATTCTTTTTAATGGCTGTCTACTCACCTTTTTGATTTTCCATGCAGTTATAAATATAATATTTTGAGAGTAATTGCATGAAACTTTTAAGATCATTTCAGTGAAATCTTTACATATGATGAAGATTTATCACCCAGGAACATAATATATATAGTTATTGAAATGTCTTTTATGTCACTCATAAATGCTTAGAAATTTTCCTCAAGTACTTTTTGCCTGATCCTCTGGTAGCTATTTCCTAGGTATTTTATACTAGTTTTATATTAATATTGTCCTCTAATATCATTTAGATTCCATTTCTTATTCATTAACAAGGAGGTAGAGTGTGGCTTACTGATTCAGAGAGTGTTCTCTGGAGTCAGAAGCAGCTGTGTTTAGCTCTCACTGTGAGACTTTGTTCAACTCTCACTGTGAGTCCTAACAAGCTTCCCTGACCTTCACTTCCCTGAGCCTCTCTAGTCTTTCCGTACGATTAGCATAATAATGTCCTTCTGTTGCACTGTCCTTAGGGTTAGGTTAATGGTGTATCCTAAATGCCTAACACAGTGCGTGGCACATAGTAAGGCAATGTTACTGTTATTATTAGATTCTCATAAAATCTATAATAATTTTGCCTCTCTAACTATAATTCTCTCTTTTGGGAGGTGGAGGAGTAGGCTAGGTAGGGACGTGATATTATTTCATTAGATATCCCAAAATATGGTAAATATTAGTGGAGGTATTGAGCGAGTACCTAACTAACTTTCAGTTCAGTTCAGTTCAGTTCAGTTCAGTCACTCAGTCGTGTCCAACTCTTTGCAACCCCATGAATCACAGCACGCCAGGCCTCCCTGTCCATCACCAACACCCAGAGTTCACTCAGACTCACGTCCATCAAGTCGGTGATGCCATCCAGCCATCTCATCCTCTGTCATCCCCTTCTCCTCCTGCCCCCAATCCCTCCCAGCATCAGAGTCTTTTCCAATGAGTCAGCTCTTCACATGAAGTGGCCAAAGTATTGGAATTTCAGCTTCAGCATCAGTCCTTCCAAAGAACACCCAGGACTGGACTCCTTTAGGATGGACTGGCTGAGCTGCCAAAGTTGTCCTGTGAGTATCCATTGTGTATAGGTGTATATTGTACAGTGTTGGTGCTAAGGGGTGCTCTTAGATCGGTTGGATCTCAAGTTACTCTGCAAGCTACTGCAAATTTACACATTCAGCCTGAGAAACATTAGGTGGTAATTTGCAACTTTAAAAAGACAAATCCATTTCCAACTAAATCATTCTTTTAAGTCTTTCTTCTACATGAATTCCAGACTTCCCACTATATTTGCGATTAAACTGAGTCAGTGTTTCTTATGTTAAATTTGGGTAATCTTCTTAGCTTACTAAGAATTTCCACTAGGAATGGATGTGGAATTGTTTCAAATGACTTTTTGGCAAGAATCAAGGTAATCATGTGATTTTTTTTTTTCTCCTTTGGCCGCTTTATGTGATGGATTATATTAATAGATAGACTAAATTAAACTCTTCTTACATTCCTGGAAATGGTCCCACTTGACCATGGGGATTTTCTTTTAATAAACTGCTAAGTTTTGATTGCCAATACTTTATTATTTTTATATCTATATACATAAGAAAGGTTGTTCTTTAACTGACATTTTATGTCCTCTGGTCAGATTTTTATTTTTAAGGATATGCCAAGTTTTAAAATTTTATTGGGAAGATATACATGTTTTGTTCTTTTTGTCTTTTTCCCCTGTGAAACAATTTGTAGAGCCTAGATCTCCACTTTGAATGTTTGAAAAAAGAAAAATGAAACATATCTAAACCTAACAAAGAAAGAAAGAAAGATAGCACTAAGTCATGTCCAACTTTTGTGATCCCATGAACTGTAGCCTGCCAGGCTCCTTTGTCCATGAGATTCTCCAGTCAAGAATACTGGAGTGGGTTGCCATTTCCTTCTCCAGGGAAACTTCCAACCTAGGAATTGAACCCAGACCTCCTGCATTGCAGGCAGATGCTTTACCAACTGAGCTACATGGGAAGCCAGTCTAAACCTACACCTATTTTAAAATAAATTTTGAATACATTTTTGTATTTTTTATTCTGTTGTCTTTTTTTCTAAATTGATGTGAATCAATGGTGTTCATTTGTATTTTGCCAGCAAATTATTTCATTTAAATCATCAGAATATCTCTGGATTAATTATTATAGCACCACCCTGGCACCTTCCTTCAATTTCCTCTTATTCTCACTCAGTTTCTAGCAGGCTTCCTATGCGTTCCTATCTCCTGAAAACCCTCTTATGGTGGTCCTCTGTGTTTATATAACAGTGATCCCTTAGGTCTGGATCTGGAATCAGGAAAGTTAAATACCAGTACTCACATTTCCTCCTTACTAGAGAAAAGGTGTTTCGTCTTTGCTCCTTCCTGGAGAAGGAAATGGCAACCCACTCCAGTACTCTTGCCTGGAAAATCCCATGGACGGAGGAGCCTGGTAGGCCACAGCCCATGGGGTCGCAAAGAGTCGGACGTGACTGAGCAACTTCACTTTTCACTAAGTATCCCTTTCTCCTTTGATTCCCTTTCAACTGCTATAACAGCTCCTCTCTATTCCTATTGGTTCTCACATCTTCCTCCACCCATCATTCAAGGGTTGGTCCTCCCCAGCATTCTATTCTCTGCCCTCAGCCCTTCTCACTCTTGACAGTCTCTTTGGGTCTTTCCGGAACGTCTTACCTATTCTTTCTATTTCATCTTGCAGCTAGTAACTCCCAAATCTGAAGCCCACCACACTTCAGAAGTCACTCTTGTGAGCTTCAGACCAACATACTCAACTGCCTTTTCAACAACCTGTCTTGATCTCCTCCATATATTTTAAATTCAGCGTACTCTCAACTAAACTCATTCTCAGCTCAGATGCCAGCTCAGTTCTTGTGTGTTCGTCCTGTGTTCTCATCCAGAGACGAGCATCATCCATGGAGTGAGTCAGCCAGGTTGAAACCAAAACTCATCCTTGATGACCCCCAGGGAACCTGAGTAGAGAGGTTTTTGAAAGCCAGTGGACAGGAGACAGGATGTCTGTCAACCCTTAGAGGGTGCTTCATTTATCTGAAAATGAAACTTGGACCTGATGTCTGTTCCTAAGGGCCCCCATAGCTGAAGTGTGAATCAGTGTGTTCCTCAGATCTGAGAGCAGTTGTGACCACAGCATGGACTGAGGTCAGACACAGAGAAGGAATAAAGAGGAGGGATCTAGAACACGCCAGGCTCCCAAGAATGCTCCTATTCCCTTGCCCTCCGAACTGACGTGAGAGAGAGCAGTGAAAAGAGGTCCCAGAGTTCCATGTGCCCTGGCAAGATCCTCACATTCCCTCCCTTCATCTCCAACACTCTCAGTTTTATCAGAACCAGGTCACTTGGAGACCTTGGAAAAGATTCCCATAATACCCGTTCCCCCGGGATGTCAATCACCAGACGAGCACAGGGCAGCAGGGCCCCCTTCCTTTCTCACAGTTTAATCTCCATGCAGATCTGCACATCATCAGCTCTGCCTGCCACCCTCCTCAGCGGGCAATACCTCTACTCTCCCCCCTGGAATCGACTCTTCAGCAAATCCCCTCTCCTCAGCTTCTCTGAAGTATCCTTCACTTCTGGCTCTGATGCCGAGTCCTTCCCCCTGCAGCCTCTCAAACTATGGCTCTTTTCTCCATCAATCAGGCTTGGTAGTTGGGGAGGCAATCTCCTACTGCTTCCAGCATCTTGTCTCTCCTCCTCTAAAATGTATAGCTTTAAAATCTACACCCTTAGGCTCCTCTACCCACTGCTAACATCAGCAGTCACCTACCAACCTGAGAAGATCTCTCCGTGCTCCAGGCTCACTCTCCCTCATTGCAACCCTACCTCTGTCAAACACTTGTATGGTTTCCATACACTGCAGATGACTCTTCCAAATGTCCTGACTTCTTAAGTCCTTAAACGTTTCTCCTCCTAAGATCTCGCCTTCCAGTCTCTCCCATGTTGCCACCCACTTCTGCGGCCATTCCCAAGACTTTGCACAATGATTGCACTATTTTTCCAATTGTAAAAATGTACAGACAAACTTTTCAGGCAAAGATGCTCAGGAAAGGAGTCATTCTGAGGGGGTCAACCCTTCCTGATAGCAGAGAACATGCTCTTGCATGTTCCAGGCATTTCCCTGTTGAGAATTTTGCTTGTAACTCTCTATTATCTGGTTCACATCTCTGTGTGTTCAAAAGCAGAATATGCCACATGGATTTTCATTCAGTCTAACAGAGTTGCAAATGCTTTGTAAATTTCAAAGCAATTATATTACTTTTGTAATATCCTTTTCCTAATCAGGTTCACCATTGTAAACACTAGTTATTGTACTCTTTGCATGCAGGAGAGGTTTTTTTTTATTTTTTCTTGTATTAATGACTCCCATTTTGCTGTGCTCTCCTAGTTTTGTATCTAACAACTTTCTAACTCTTTCTACACAAAGACCACCTTCTCTGTGCAGGCTACTTGAATCTTCTAATACACTTCTTCTTGTTTGCTTTTATACTGGAAAATAAATCATCAAACTAGTTGGGATTTTCACTTTCCTTAAAAGAAAATAGAGACTGCACTCAGTGGACTATCAGGGAAGTAAATAGAGGACTTGGGGGTTTCAGTATTTTGTTTTTTATTTTACTTAGTGACTTTACCTAGTGATTGGCTCATCAGACTTTTTGCTTACATCTTCTGGTTCTTAGCTGCATTTTCTATAAGTCACTTGCTGAATTCCCAGTAAATTTAATATTTCTTAATTCTTGTTAAAAACAAAACTTGATTAAACTCAAGTTGCTGGTATCCATTTTTTTCATTAATCCATTTGTACTGGATCTTTCATGTATTCATTACTTTGCTGCTGATCATCCCCAGTGGATCTGACCTTCCAGTAACATTTGAAAAGATTAATTTCAAAATAGAAGGTCTCATTACTATCAGTTTCTATGGAGTGATGTTTTTCTAGTTGCTATACTGAGCTCTATCTCTTCTCCCCAAGTATATAGCCTGGAAGTAAACTGATCAAAATAAATGTTCCATGAATATGTTGTATGAGAAAAAAAAAAAAAAAAGAGCAAAAGAAAAAAAGTGCAACTTGCAAAATTAAAGCTTGCAGTTTATGGTTCTTCCAGTGAACACAAGCGAGAACACGGTGTACAATTAGGAGGCTTCATGTCAGACCACAGCTCAACCCACTGAAGGCCTCTCAAATGGGCAAATTCTCAACCACTGAATGGTCTCTTTTCCAGAAGGAATAACTTCAATCTGGTTCTGATAACCCAAGTGTTCTAGAATTTCATGAATTTTATGAACTTGTCTGAGAAAGCAGTGTACATAGTTTTACATGTGTTTGTTTGTTTGTTCTTGTGGTTAGAATTATTTTGGCAAAATTCCACTTATAGACTGCCTATAGGGTGACTTGGGCAGGCAACAGGAAGTTGAAAACCTAATACTCTAATTTATAGTAAATCATGGGGTTGAAGATGGCAGATATTTTAAACTTGTCTGTCAAGAGCCACGAGCAATATGCTAAGCCATCTGTCTCCATGGCTGGACACTTTCTGGTTCTTAACTGGACCTTGTCTTGTAAGTTTGTCCACAACCTGGTTGGACAGCTGCACTGAGAGCCTGAATCTCATTTCTGGCGCCCATGCCCTTGGTTTCCCAGGCTCTGACAGCAGCTGTGGAACAGAGAGAGGCCAATGAGGAGAGCAACTTTGACCTCATTCCCAGTGGTCAGAATCATCACATCATATAAGTTCAACTTTGAAGCAGCTGGCTTCCAACATATAAAGTGGCTGTAGCTTCAGAAGGTATTGAGTTTATTTTTTTCCCTTTCTCCTTCACCTTAAATTGAGGTCTCTAAAAGAAAGCATGAGGATCAGAAGCATGTAATTTATGGAGGGCATGCACTCAAGAGAAACCTAGAAAGTGCAAGGAAAGCAGCATAGGACAGGATGAGGCTGATCAGGAATGTAATCTCCGGTGGTTTTGGCCTGATCCACAGAGGGGTTCTGGGGCACACACAGCACCGTGGGGTTTTGTTGTTGCTATTTAGTCGCCAAGATGTGTCTGACTCTGCAACCCCATGGACTGTAGGCCGCCAAGCTCCTCTGACCATGGGATTTTCCAGGCAAGGATACTGGAGCAAGTTGCCATTTCCTTCTCCAGGGGATCTTCCCGACCCAGGGACTGAACTTGTGTCTCCTGCGTCGGCAGGCAGATTCTTTACTGCTGAGCCACCTGGGACGCCCACACAGGGGTATCCTGGCTTTAAAGCAATAGGTCAGTACAGCTTTTGTTGTTGTTCAGTCGCTCAGTCATGTCTGACTCTTTGTGACCCCATGAACTGCAGCACGCCAGGCTTCCCTTCACCGTCTCCCTGAGTTGCTCAGACTCATGTCCATCGAGTCAGTGAGACATCCAACCAATTGTTCTCTGTCATCCCCTTCTCCTCCTGCCTTCTATCTCTCCCAGCATCAGGGTCTTTTCTAATGAGTTGGCTCTTCTCATCAGTTCAGTTCAGTTCAGTCGCTCAGTCGCGTCCGACTCTTTGTGACCCCACGAACTGCAGCACACCAGACCTCCCTGTCCATCACCAACTCCCAGAATTTACCCAAACTCATGTCTGTTGAGTCGGTGATGCCATCCAACCATCTCATCCTCTGTCGTCCCCTTTTCCTCCTGCCCTCAATCTTTCCCATCATCAGGGTCTTTTTCAATGAGTCAGCTCTTTGCATCAGGTGGCCAAAGTATTGGAGTTTCAGCTTCAACATCAGTCCTTCCAATGAACACCCAGGACTGATCTCCTTTAGGATGGACTGGTTGGATCTCCTTGCAGTCCAAGGGACTCTCAAGAGTCTTCTCCAACACCACAGTTCAAAAGTATCAATTCTTCAGCACTCAGCCTTCTTCACAGTCCAACTCTCACATCCATACCTGACCACCGGAAAAACCATAGCCTTGACTTGACGGACCTTTGTTGGCAAAGTAACGTCTCTGCTTTTGAATATGCTATCTAGGTTGGTCATAACTTTTCTTCCAAGGAGTAAGCATCTTTTAATTTCATGGCTGCAATCACCATCTGCAGTGATTTTGGAGCCCCCCAAAATAAAGTCTGACACTGTTTCCACTGTTTCCCCGTCTGTTTCCATTAGCTAAAGGCAATTCTGGGAAGAGTGATCTGCTAACCCAGGCACTGGGAGGTGAGTGCAGGGGCTCCAGTAGAGAGGATCTGGGTGGAGCACCCTACAGTATTGCCTTAAGGCTGGAACATCCCTGTGGGGCTGGATTTGGATAAAGAAGGCAATGGACATCAGTTTCACATGTTTGAGACTAACTTACTCAAACCTATAAGCAACTTTCCAGGATTCATTTTGAAACGAGCGGGAAATCAAACCTCCAAAGAAGTTGCTGTCCCTCCCTTGTGAAGTCGTACTGGCTTGTGAAAAGCAGTCTCTGTCCCCTCTGAAAATAAAGGAGCTGGTAGCCAACTGAAGGTTCAGGAAGGAAGCAGAGGCACTTCCCAGCCGCACGTCTCCTTGGCTGGGCTTTCGCACTAGAGGATGTACTCTAGTCCATGCACAGCGTGAGCCTGCCTTTTCCAGCCTGTTCCTAGAAGTTTTCTTGCCCCACAAACATGCTCATTCCTTTAAAGTCGTTAACAAAAAGGAAGCTGCATCGCTTCCAAAACCTTGCAGAGAACTACCTTGAGGACCTGGAGAGAAAATAACAAGTGTGTCAGATCAGCGCTATTGTTAGAAACGCTGCAGGAAACCCAAGGAAGCCTGCACCGGCTGCCTTGGGAACTTGGATAGAAATGATGCTGGGAGAGGGGAGGCCACAGACAGCCAGCAGTAGGGTTCCGTAGCTGCTGCCTTTGGGCACCTGGGAACCTGCTTCTTCCCTATCTACGGAGAAGACAGAAATATGGATTCTCCCAAGCATTATGCCACAGCCTGCACAACCAGCTGCATAGTTTAGGAATCTAGTGTAAAATGACTGTAAGAGCTCCTTGTTCAAACATTATTAAGAATTTCAACAGCAGCAGCAGAGAATTAAACCAAATCCAGGGCTCTTCTTGGTGCAGGGTTTTTGGTGACAGTACACAGGAAGTGGGGGCTTCCCCAGGGGCTCAGCGGTAAGGAATCTGCCTGCAATGCAGGAGACGCAGGTTCAGTCCCTGGGTTGGGAAGATCCCCAGGAGGAGGAAATGGTAACCTACCCCAGTAGTCTTGCCTGGAAAATCCACGGACAGAGGAGCCTAGGAGGCTACAGTCCATGGGGCCGGAGAGAGTCGGGCACGACAGCACAGCACAGCAGCACACAGCTTGTGACCCCATACAGCCAGCCTCGCTTGGCAGTCACCACCGGTGATTTGGGTTTGGCAGAGTGAGGGGCGTGGGAAGGAAGAGGGGATGGACATTTCCCTGTGCCTTGCTGTGCAGGGTGATCTGTGTACATGGTTCCAATTCATCCTCATTTGACAGATGAGGAAGCCACAAAGGTCAAGGCTCAGGAGAGCAAAGTGACTTCCCTGGGGGCATATGACTGATGTGTGTGTAAGCTGAAATTTGTACCCAGTTCTGGCTTTGAGTCCCTGTTGGTTGATTGGTTGCTGGTTGGTTTGCTGCTTCTTTGGTTTACCTTTTCTGCAGCCACGTTCTGAAAGCACTAACAGCTTGTAGGGAAAAAGCACTTACATCTGTTTCCAGATTTTTTCCCCTACGAGGCTAAAGAACGTCAATACTCAATAATGATTTTTAATGAGATAAAGGATTAATTAATTCTCTGGATTCTGGTTCAGTAACAACAACAACACCTCAGAGCCTTATCTGCAGAGGAAGCTCATCCCAACCACCTGTGTGCTCATAAATACATACAGACAACAAAAGCAGGGGGGAGAGGATGTGTGCACAACAGTAAGAGTGGAAACCCAGGAAGAGAGGAGGAAGGAAAGGAGGTGGATGGATGGAGGGGATGAGTATGAAAAGGAGAGAAAGAGGGGGAGGGAAGGACCGGTCACTGCATCCCACCTTCTGGACCTTATTTCATTTCGTCCACACAGTAGCCTTCCTAAACAGACCTTGTTTTCATGCCTGCTTTACTGATGAGGAGCCAGAAGCTTACAGCCGTTAGTTACCTCTACCCAGCCTCCCCACGCTGTGTGTGGCTGAGGCTGGGTGCTACAGGCTGCTCGCTGTTTCTCCTCTATAAGGAAAGTGGTGCAGGCTGTGTTCTATGTCAGGCTGAGTCTTGCCGTCCATCCAGCGAGGCACAATGATGTCACTGTGGTGCAGACAGTAAAAGCAGGTGCCGTGTACCGAGTCTCATCACCCAGGTATGTTGAATCTAGTTTCTAATCCTTACAACAGTCCCTTTGCAACAGGTTAATATTCGATCCAAACCACAGGTGAGCAAACTGAGGCTGAGGAGGTAACTTGTCCAAGTGATTGGTCAGCCCCACTTTAAAGACCATTAAGAACGCATACTTCAGAATCTAGATTGGGAGAGATATTTAATTGCCTTTCCTCACAAAAATCCCTTGATATAACAGATAATGTACGTTAAACGATGATATCAGTAATGGTGGTAAAATGAGAAATGATACTACCCGCAGTCCAGAATTTGTGAGGAAACTGTGGAAATTCTGAAGCAGAGAAAGCAAATTCATAGCAAACTTGCTCAAAACAGGTTCTGGAGTTAATAGTTCACAGCCATGAGAGCAGACATTCCCAATGGAGCTCAGGAGATCCACCCTGCCCAAGCCGAGAGTTAGCCGATGCAAAGAGCAGGGTGGTATCAGCAGCAAACTACACAACAGAGGTCCTGTCATTCTGCCTCGTTCCCCCAAGGATGCAAAGAGCTAGCAGTGTAGGCTTCTGCTGGAGGCAAACACCTCCAGAATACTGTCTAAATAACCTAATGCATAGCGTAGGAAGTCACTCAGAGTAGCTTCAGAGGCCAGACAGAGAAGCAGAGCCCAAGATAATT
Organism: Budorcas taxicolor; assembly: GCF_023091745.1. Lineage (NCBI taxonomy): Eukaryota > Metazoa > Chordata > Mammalia > Artiodactyla > Bovidae > Budorcas > Budorcas taxicolor. The sequence goes on along the minus strand of NC_068910.1, from coordinate 50,423,522 downwards.
CCTGATTTCAAAAACCCTTAACTACAAGAAAATAGTTCACAGAAGACAGCTCTATCCAAGAGTGAAATACAGGAAAGCATTCACATCTCAAAGTAAAGTCCCCCTATATGTTGGCATTTGTGGGGCCCTCCATCCTGCCTTTGTCATCCCCACCCAGATACCCTACAGGAGAGGCTGCCTGTTCCCAAGTCACATGGATCCATGGTGTGGCCTACTCAGAGCCTTATCTGCAGAGGAAGCTCATCCCAACCACCTCTGTGCCCAGGCTAGTTCTTCACCCTTAAATACAGACAGACAACAAAAGCATAGGGGAGAAGGATGTGTGCACAGCTAAATAACCCAGGGACGGGAGATGACACAAGGATTATGACTTATAATAAGCTTCGTTTTTATTGAAGTGTAGTTGATTTACAGTGTTGTGCTAATTTCTGCTGCACAGCAAATTGATTCAGTTACACATATATTCTTTTTAAAATTATTTTCCATTGTGGTTTATTCCAAAATATTGAATACAGTTCCCAGTACTATACAGTGGGACCTTGTTTTGTATCCATTTTCTATAATAGCTTGCATCATCCCTTCCCCACATCCCCCACTTGGCGACCACAAGTCTGTTCTTTTTGTCTATGAGTCTGTTACTGTTTCATAGATAAGTTTATTTGTGTTGTATTTTAGCTTCTACATGTAAGTGATATTATATGGTATCTGTCTTTCCCTTTCTGACTTACTTCACTTAGTATGGTCGTATGATCATCTCTAGGTCCATGTTGCTACCAATGGCATGGTTTCTTTCTTTTTGTGGCTGAGTAGCATTCAATTGTATATATCCACCACGTCTTCTTTATCTTCTTATCTGTCAATGGATAGCAAATATCCACCCTTACTCTTTGCATCAGCTAACTCTCAGCTCTGCTGGGAACGTCTTCTCTCATGGCTGACACTATTAGCTTGTTTCCATGTGTTGGCTATTGTGAATAGAGCTGCTGTGAACATAGAGATGCATGTGTCTTTTCAAAGTAGAGTTTTATCTGCATATATGCCAAGGAGTGGGATTTCTGGGTCATATGGCAACTCTATAAAATTACTTTATAATTGGTATCTTCAGAGAGATTCAAAAAGAATTGTGACCATATCAAAAGAATGGGGTTTTATTTTTAAAAAAGAGAGGGGGCAACAAAGGCTATGAATAAATTTGGGGGGAAAAGTAAGATTTCTGAAATTTTAAAAAATAATGCTGAAAGGTCTGAAAAATAGGATGAACAGATCTGAAGACTGCATCAGTAAAATGGAAGGTAAAGTAGGGAATCTCCCAAAAGAGATAGAAAAGGAAAGGTCTGGAGATACTGAAAGTAGAAACAGGAGACCAGCAGGTCACCTCCGCTAGAACAGCTGAAATGGAGATGACAAGATAATTTTTTAAAAAACTTTAAGGATTTTTTAAATATAAAAAATAAAGAAAAGTAATCAAAAGTTGGATAGAAAGAAATTGCATTTATATGTTAAAATTGAAAAGTTTCAATAAGTGCTGAGCAATAAAAGTCAAATATAAGTTGTGTTAGGCAGTAAAAGCAAAAATATGATATGAAAAATAAAATTGAAAGAACTATATATGCGCAGTTAGAAGAGTCATGATGACCTTTCTAAACTTCAAAAATAGAGGAAAATCTCTAAATGTCTCCAGAAACTAAAAAACAGGTGACCTTCTCATAATGAGAATCTAGAGTCACAGTGGACTGAGAGTGAAAATCCAGGGTTTTCAGACTGTGACAGAAGGTACATTCAACTTGGAATTCAATAGCAAGTCATTGGGAAGACTCCGTAAAAAAAAGTCATCATATCTTCCAAAAGAGCATAGATACAAATTAAATTCTGCATAAAGCATTCACAAAGCCATCTGTGGATTTAAAAATGAATTTCTCATAACCAAGGAGAACGGACCCACAAAAATCAAGGGCAAAAAAACTTTTTTAAAAATATGTAATTCACTACTTTGATTAAAAAAAAAAGTGGAGGGGGGAGAAAATTGCTTTGACGCCACCAATGCAGAATCAATTAGACTTCCTGATTATCAAAAAGATTCTTAGTAAGTTAGGCTGTATTTACTTGCTGGACTATTCACCAGAAAACTGTAGCAAACATACCATGTAGCAGTGAACCATGTATCCCCTTAAAGTGAGGAACAAGACAAACTCACTGTCGCCTGTGTTACCCAGTATTGCTCTAGAAGTCCCAGGATGGAAAAATAAACAAGAATAAATAGTAAAATGAAGAGCAGAATTGCCATGATGAGCAGTTTACATGAAAGTCTATTTAATCAGTTGAAACCCTTATGACTCATAAGACAATTCTGTATGTGACAAGTTCAAAATAAAAAAATGTGAAACCCATTAATTTTCTTTACACCAGCAAAAACTGTGACATACGGAAGAGTATCTTTAGCAAGAAATATGTATGTGCAATGTGAAGAAACATGCCAACATTATGGAAAGCAAATGAGGAGATCTAAATTAGTGGAAAGGCATGACATTTTTAGATGAGAAGACTCAGTATTGTCAGGGTGTCAATCACATAAACTCAAGTGACTTCCAATCGTAAAACCACAACATGCTTTTTCAAAATGAAAACCAGTAAGTCCATTCTGCCATCATTCTTGAGGAATTAGTGCCAGCTATCCAAGCCACAGTCTCTTCATTTGTAGCACTGGGGTCCTAATGAAACTTACTTCAAAGGGTAATTGTGACAATTAAATGAGTAACACGTGCCGAGCACTTACCAAAACACCGATCTGTAAGTAGCACCCACTGATATTAGTTTTTAGTTTATTACTCTTACCAAATGTACTCTTGCTTGGGGATATACATATGATGATGTTCACTGGAACAGTGCTTGCAATAGCAAAATTTAGGGCAGCCTCAAGTCTCCATCAATAGTATGATTAAGTGCAATTCACTATAGCATGGAAAAATACATTCATGAAATTAGTGTGTCAATAATCTGATGTGGAAAAAGCAAAACACAGGACAAAATGCATAGAATAATTCATGTATGTAAGAAGTATTGAAATGATAGCTAAATAGATCAAAAGATAGATGATGGAAATTTTTCAATTTCTTTTAATTGAAGTGTTTATTAAAATAATTACAGATTCATATGTAATTATAAAAAATAATGCAGAGAGATCCCTTGTACATTACACTTCATTTACTCCAGTGATAACATTTGCTAAGTTACAGTATCATATCCAAGATATTGACATTCATACAATCCACCTATTCAGATTTGTCCAGTGTTCCTTGTACTCATTTGATGATGAAGATTTTCAAGTAAAAGTATATGTGAGTAAACCTGTGGAATTTCACTGGTGCCTGGAAATGGAATCTTGGATGAATGGCAAATGAATTCATGTATAGATGAATGGCAAATGAATTCATGTATGGATGAATGGCAAATGAATTCATGTATGGATGAATGAATCACATAAACTTGTGTTTGATGCTTGGCTCTGCCATTCAGATACTGTGGTCTCAGGTACATTGTTCAACCTCTCTAAGCCTCACATTCCTCATCAGTACGATGGGATTTATATTTTCTCTTTCAGGGTTGAGGTAAGCATTAAAGGAGGAAGCACATATAGGTTTCTGTCACAGTACTTCGTAAATGCTATTTGTACGCTAAAATGGGAGCCATTTTGTGATTTGCTGAGGGTATTTTGTCTATTCAAAAAGTTATATGACATTTTAGTGCTGAAAAAGGCTGGAATCCTTTGTCCCTATTTGGGTAGACTATTGTTTGTTTTATTAAAAAACAAGCAGGACCTCAGTACCTGCCAGAAAGGCAAGGCCTTTCCTGCTGCATAAATATGACAGGCAGTCCTCCTGATGGTTTTCAGAGGTATCATAATTTCTGGCACAGATTCTAATTAATTGAAGCAAGCCAGATCCCATAAGTGAAAAGTGCTGTAATTTGGGAGTGACAACGAATAGGTCATAGCTGTTCAGAATTCCATTTCAACAGTGGTGAGCCCCAGGGAACTGTCTCTATGACAAGATTTCCAGAGGAGATTGTCACAGCGCATTTCATGGGGCTTTGACTGCCTTTATATGAGCAACCTTGTTAATGCTGTTGTATTTATTTAGTTAAGATAACATGCTGCTATGAACTGCCGAAGTTCAATGGCTTAACACAAAAAACATGTTTATTTCTCACTCACCTGATGGACTAAAGTGGGTGTATGAGTGTCGGTTGCTGCCTAACAAAATACTACAAATTTAGCACCTTAACATATTTCATTTAATCTCATAGTTTCTGTGGGTCAGGAATCTAGGTAGAGGTTAGTGGGCTCCTTTGCTTAGCATCTTAATGGGATGAAATTAAGGCATCAGCCAAAGCTGCAGTCTCGCCTGAGGCCTGGATCTTCTTCCAAGCTCACTCGTTATGGGAAGAATTCAACTCCTTGCAGCTGGATGACTGAGGTTTTCTTGCTAATTGCAGGCCAGGGATGGCCTCAGTAACTGGAAGCCACTTTGGTCCTTGCCACAGGCCATCACCCCCTCACCTACAACATGGAAGCTTCTTCAAGCTTTCTTCAGCAGGGTGATCTCATTCCAGCCTGCTAGGATAGTCTTATACGACCCAGCACAGTAACCCTGGAGCAATTATCCCACCATTTTTCTCATACAAAGTAATCTAACAAGGGAGTTGTATCTGACTCTTTGTGGCCCCATGAACTGTAGTCCACCAGGCTCCTCTGTGCATGGGATTTCCCAGGCAAGAATACTGGAGTAGGTTGCCATTTCCTTCTGCTGGAGATCTTCCTGACCCAGGGATCAAACCCTTGTCTCTTGGCACCTCCTGCATTGGCAGACAAATTCTTTACCACTAGTGCCACCTGGGAAACCTAGAATATGAGAAAGAACTCCCATATTCTAGGGGAGGGAATAATGTGTTTTTGCTCCCCTAAGTCCTTGTTATCTTCTCCTAACATCCCCCTCCCCTCTTCCTCCTTCACTAACCCACTTGCTCTCCACCCGTGGCTCCATGCGTTTAGGACCCCTGTTGGTTGCCTACCCCAGGCAACAAACAGGGGTTTGCCTTTCTCCTTCCTGATAAAATGCCCATATCGCTCTGGTGCCCACCCTTCTCTCTATCACTGTGTTCTTCAGTAAACACTGTTCTCAGCCCATGCACCAAGGAAGTGAATCCGGATTGGTCTAAGCCAGTCACTCTCCTTGTTAGAGAAAGGTTTAGGAAGGACATGTGGTTACAATTCTGGCCAATAAGAGAAGGGAAATCTGATGATGAGCTCAAAGGAAAGGTTTTCCAGGCAGGCCAATAAGAACAGACGTACAGGGAGAGGCTGTCACTCTTCTGCTGCTGAATATTTGCAAACAGGCAGCCGTTTTTTTGACCATCCCAGCTTTAAGTCTGGGATGAAGAAGGCAGAGTAATCTGATAGAGAGAACCTGAGTTCTCTGTGATGTCATTCCGCCACTGAATTAGCTGTCTCTAGTGTCGTCTCCCACATTAGGACCCTCTCTTAATGTGAAGCGGTCTCATTATCCTTAAGCCAGGTTGAATCTGGGCTTCCTAAGACTTGCAGCTGTAGGTACCTGAATGATTGTATGTGAGTGGGTGCACGGGTATCAGTCTTAAATTGTGGCACCCACCCCAGAGCAGAGTGAATCAGTGTGAAGTATTGTGGCTCTCTTGCTTTACATACTGCAGCTGGCAGGATGATGATGATGATGAAGACAACGAGAGTAACAGCGGTAATGTGCAGAGGGGCTTCCTGTGTCCAGGAAATGACGTCAAAGTTACCAGCGTGCAACAGATGCAAATCCATTGCCTCTGGTTTTACTGAATGGCATCTAGAAGGATATAAGTATAGATTTGACCTGTTTCCTGTAGTCTTCCAGATTCCGTGCTCCCCGGTTTGAGCATCCAGAGTAAGTGTGCCAAGACAGACTGTGAAAGAGATGCTGATGATCTGGTGTTAAGATCTTGATTGATTGCCTCTATCTGATCCACATCAAGGCAGCAGGGTGGTCCAAGTCAGAATTTAGTTGGTTTATGCATATTAAGGTTATAAGTAGATTAATAGAATTCATGCTCATACTCTATTAGCATTGGGCCAACAGCATTGATTTTCCCAAATATAAAATGCACTCTAAATGTTCGTTTTAAATTTGTTTTTTGTTTGCCTTTTTTTTTTTTTTTTTTTTTTTTGCCACAAACATGCATCTCAGCAGTACAGATGATATAAACTGCATAGTCCTTGACTCAGAAAAGTCAAATGAGTTCTTGGGGATTTGAGTCCATCAGAAGTTTAGTTGGCTAGTAATGCTGAGAGCAATTCATCTGTTTCTACATAGTGACTATAACTTGAAAGGTATCTTGTAGCCATTCAACCCATTCACATGCATCTGGAAGAAGAAATAGAGAAGGCAAGTCATACATTAAGTTATCAAGGTATCATACTCTAAGTAAGTGGCTCCATAAAGCCAAACAGAATGCACATTCAATGGGCAGAATATGGAGAAATTGGTCAACCTTCCATTTATATTTTCTATAAATCTGATAAATAAATGAGGCAAAACTAGGGCTTTTGCAGAACTTGAGAGATTTTTTTTCATTTTTATCAAATCATATTACTTGAGATAGATTAGTGCTAAGTCTCTAAAAAGAATGGAATTTTTCTTTTCTTTTCAAGGTGCATGGAAATGAGAATTGAAGCCAAACATCATTTGGGGCGGTCTATTTTTAGAGAAAGTGATTCGCTGAGGGTATTTGTCATTCATTCAGGAGGACAGCCAGCCCTGAGCCCTGGCAGGCATCAGTAGTAAGAGCCAGCTCTTGTGAAGAAAAGAAAATAATCCTTCCATTCTTGAAAATCATTAAAAAGGAATGTTTTCAAGTCAAAGACAAGCATGATATCAGCGAGAGAATGAGAAAATTTAAGACATTTTTTTGTATGCAGGCATACATGCACTGCAGATGTGGATTTACTAGGGTGTTTATCTAGTGCACAGGCATGAAGGTGTGTGTTCAGTGGGTTATGTGTGTCTGTGTTACATGTTTCCGTGAATGTAAGTAATAATAGCTAATATTTATCGGGCTGATTCTGTGTCCCAGACTCTGCTAAGAGTCTTATGGGGATTATCTCCTTGAATTATCTCTGCAGCCTATGTTTTCCAATCATGAAGAGGTTAACAGAGCTGTTAGGAATCAAAACCAGGATTTGGAGCCAGGCAGCTTGACCATTTCAGGCAGTCAGCTCCCCAGAGCCCTCGACCACTGATTACATTACCATGCTGCAGAACCATGTGTATGTGTGTCTTTGTGTATCTTGTGTTTGTTTTGGAGACAATCTTAAAGGGGTGCGTGCATGCTCAGTCGTATCCGACTCTTTGCAACCCTTGGACTGAAGCCCACCGGGCTCCTCTGTCCATGAAATTCTCCAGGCAATAAGACTGGAGTGGGTTGTCATTTCCTGCTCCAGGGGATCTTCCCGACCCAGGAATGGAACCCACGTCTCTTGTGTCTCCTGCATCGATAGGCGGATTCCTTACCAACTGCGCCACCTGGGAAGCCCTGTCTTAAAGGGAGGCAGTTCTGTTATCTGCGTTACCGTAGAATAAGTAATTATATTTCTCACAAACACACCCATCTTCTTGGTAACATACTGAGTTCAGCAGCAAAATGAGATTGAAAAAGCTAAACTCTCAGTGTGTTTGCATGTAATTCCTGTTTGTTCTTTGACTTCATCTTCAGACGTAGCCCATACAGTTTTCATTCTGGTGCCTTGCATCTGGCCTCTAGCTGGTAAAACCTGTGATGTTTGAGACTGGAAATTTCAGGGATTTGAAATGGCACCCCACTCGAGTACTCTTGCCTGGAAAATCCAATGAACGAAGGAGCCTGGTAGGCTGCAGTCCATGGGGTCGCTAAGAGTCGGACACGACTGAGCGACTTCCCTTTCACTTTTCACTTTCTTGCATTGGAGAAGGAAATGGCAACCCACTCCAGTGTTCTTGCCTGGAGAATCCCAGAGACGGGGGAGCCTGGTGGGGTGCCGTCTATGGGGTCGCACAGAGTTGGACACGACTGAAGTGACTTAGCCGCAGCAGTAGCAGAACTCTCTTTAACCACATCTTTACATGGATTTCTAGTAGTCATCTCAAAATTAGCCCACCAAAAACAATTGTCCAATAGTCATCCCCTCTCCTCACCAGACTGGCTTCTTCCCACTGTCCATCATTCTCAGTAAGTGGCCATTTCTCCAATGGCAACTGCTCAGGAAAAAAAGCCTTGAACTCATTTTAGCTTCTCTCTTTTTCTCACACTGCGCCTCCAACTCACTGAGAAACTCTGTGGACTCTATTCCAGAACATGCCAAGAACACACCACTTCTTACCATTTCCACCGCAGTGGCCCTCGCTTAAGCTGTCATCTATGAAAATGCTAGTCCTTTCTCCATGCATGTGCGTGGTAAGTCACTCGGTCGTGTCCGACTCTTTGCAACCCTGTGGACTGTAGCCCACCAGGCTCCTCTGTCCATGGGGATTCTCCAGGTAAGAATACTGGAGTGGGGTGCCACTGGCTCCTCCAGGGGATCTTCTCTACCCAGGAATCAAGCTCACGTCTCCTATCTCCTGCTTTGGCAAATGGGCTCTTTACCGTTAGTGCCACTTGGGAAGCCCTTCTCCGCATGTAAACCAGTGCGATCCTTTACAGATACAGGTCACTCAGAGCCGGGCATTGACTTTCCATCACACTGGGCAAGAATCCAATGTCCTTCCCGAGGCCTCTGAGGTCCTGTAAGATCAGCCTCTGCCTGTATAACCTTACCTTTATCCTCTGCCTCCTCCTCTCCCTCTCAGTCTGTCCCACTCACTGGTGCTTAAGCTCCCTGTGTTCCTCACACACACAGAACACATTTCCAGCTTAGGTTGGGAGGATGACCAGGATCACAGGATGCTGGTGGGGGGTGTCCTAAAGTGGCCCTTAAAAATGTATCCAGAATGAGGAGACAGTATTTGGCCAACAAAGTCACACCCCCATCATTGGAAGTGAGGTCGTGGCAGCTAACCCCCAGAAAGAGTGTTCCTCCAGGGTGAAGTCTTTGAAGAGTGGTGGTCAGAGGCTCCGTGTCTCCATTAGGCCAGGGGACACGGCTTTGCAGTCGGCACACATGCCCACTGTGATGGGGTGACGAGGGCACAAGCATGGATTTGGCAGTCTTGAGAGGCCTGGATTTGATTTCTGACTCCACTGCTTCTTGTCAGAGTAACAGTGGGTGGACACTTAACCTCTTGGAGTCTCAGTCTCCTCATAGTTCAAATTTTTGCAATGATTCACGCTTCTGCAGTAATAGTTTGGGTTTGTCAAAAATCTGCATATACCTATGGGAGTGTAGCATGCAAGTGCTGAACCAACTCAAAATATCAGCAGGATCAAGTTAAAGATAATTTTGGTTAAAGTGACCCAAAAAATCCAACTTACAGTAATGTAAACAAGTGTGGGTTGGTTTTTCTCACATAGTAAGAAGCCTGGAGATAAGAAGTTGCTGGCCTTGGCTTAGTCATTCAGCAAAGCCATCACCGTCTTCCTCATCTCCGCTCTGTCACTTTGGCCTGTTGGCTTATGTCCTCTTGTTCATTGTCATGGGGTAGCAAGAGGGCTGCTGTGGCTCTAGACATTACGTCAAGACAGGCAGGAAGAGAGAAAGGTCAGACAAACCCAGTCCCTCCTCTCTTATCAGGAAAGCAAAACTCTGGAGAAATCTGCGCTGGATGTGCACTGCCTTGGTCAGGACTGCGTCATAAGCTATTTCCAGCTGTAAGGAAAGCTGGATGTACTGGTGTTTCAAGAAGAATGAAGGGTTTGTAAGAGAAAGAGAAGTAGAGACTGAGAGTTGGAAACACAGCTCACAGAGTCTGCCGTGGGTGGGGATCGGGGAGTGGGGAGGCAGAGTCCTGCAGGGAAACAAAAGGTTGAGAAGTGCTTTGGGAGAGATCTAAAGTTGATCGAGATGTAATCCAGTCTATAAGGAATTTACAAATCTAGGGTGGGGAGACACACAAAAGGTGATGCTAGTGGTAAAGAATCCACCTGCCAGTACAGGAAACTCAGGAGACGTGAGTTCTATCCCTGGGAAGATCCCCTGGAGAAGAAAATGGCAACCCACTCTGGTGTTCTTGCCTGCAAAATCCCATGGACAGAGAAGCCTGGTGGGCTACAGTCCATGGGGTTGCAAAGAGTCAGACACGACTGAGTGACTAAGCATGCATGCACACACGCAGGACACACAAAAAGATAGTAAAGTGTTACAAATTGAAGTAAGAACTGTATTGTGATGCAAACATTGTTATTGTAGACCCAAGGAGCAATTAGTTCTGCTTGGAATGATGGAGGCAACTTCATTCATCTCTTTGAGCACTCCCTTTGTACCAGGCATTTCAACACTAATTGCTAACGTCTCCCCAGTGAACAAGACAGAAAACCTGCCTGCCCTCACATGGAGCTCTTTAAAAAGAAGGACAGACACAAGAAACAAATGAACAAATAAAGAAAATGAACTCCAGTTGTGACAGTCCAACATAGCAGGTGGCTTTCCCTGAGGGGGAGAGGGTATTTGCAAGGTACCTAGGCAGAGGAACAGCATGAACAAAGGCTCAGAGGAAGGAACATATCATCCTCTTCGGTCACTTGTGGCTGAAATTCCGAGTGAGGAATATGGTCAGATTGGGCTTGTTGCAAATGCTGGCTTGGTCACGATAAGCAGGACTGTGGCTTACCACTTGGCTTTACCACTTACATTATGACCTCCAGGATCATCATCTGCAAATTGGAATAATAGTCCCTCCAAGAGCCGTAGAGTGGGTTTAATAGGAGAGTGCATGCAAAGTGTCTGCCACACAGTAACTGCCTCATAGGGTGGATTAGAGGATTAAAGGAGCTGATATATGTGAAGTTTTAGGAAGAGTGCATGACACATCCTGAAGACTCAAATGTCAGCTGTAACTAATACCCTGGTTTTCTCCTCCACATAAAATGAGGAAGTTAACACAAGCTGGCTTCCTCCCCCATCCTCCACCCCCTCACTACTTGCGTTTTGTTACTACAACTTGTGGTATTTTTATTACTGTGAAAATGAAATTATGTGTCATCTGTTCTAAATTATATGTCATCTGTTTCATTAAGTATTTATAACAGGTGAATTGTCTTTGTGAACCGTTTATACCATTTTAACTTAACCACGTTTGAATTATTTCAAGCACAAGTTCTTTGACGCCTTGTGTTTTCCAAATTTTCCAATGCTTTTGTTTTCTCTGCTCCTGAACAGTCATTTGTCTGGGCTAAGGAGACTTGGTCATAACTTTGCCTTACGTTGTTTCATATTGGAGAAGAGAAACTTGAAGTGAGTCTTCGGTTCCTTTCTTCATGGAGACCCACTTTCCTCCCTATGTGTTTGGATGTCCTCCTTTTCTTCTGGCACCTGGATGTTCTGACAGGACACTTGAACCTGCTGGCAGGAAAAGAGATTGTGTCCTTTTAGCCGGATGACCCGACCCTTGGTGGTTCCCTCGCTGATGGGTCTAAGTCCCCTTCCCCCATTTAGCCCAGGAATTCTCTCTTATCTTTGATAATGCTTCTGCTCTAGTCATTCCAAATTCTTCTTCAGGACCCAGCTGTTTCTTCATATCCTCTCTCATGTTATCCTCTCTGATGATTGTCCACGTCTTGTGTCTTTACAGTAAGTCTGGTGTTTTGTGAGAGCTTCTCAAACGTGCCCCCACCTCACAAGATCACCCTTCTGCAGAACAAGTCCTTTTTGCTTTTACCTTTCTTGTTTTAAATTTTATTCTGGTATTACCGGTTGCTGTAAATTCTTTTCTTAACTCTAGCAGATCTCTTCTTCCTTTCTGATTGAGTTTGATCATCTCAGCTTTCGTATCTTTTTTTTAGAGATTATACCTTTCCAAATGTATTGAAAGCACAAAATAGAGTGTAAATAAAATTTACTTTTTATTCCAGTAGTAAGCATTTTCATAACTATGTTCTCCCTTTACCACCCGAGTGTTATAGTGTTTACTTATTTTATGTTTTAGAGGTTTCACAGGCACCATATGATGCTTTATGTTCTTAAATTTCTAAGTGAAATGAGCTTTTCAAGATCCGGAATTTCTGCCTAAATGTGGCGAGAAAAGTCACCTGGGATCACCTGAATATTCACGTAGATGTTGTCCGAGTCCTTGTGTTATGTCTTGAGCCAGAAGAGAGGTCAGTGTAAGTACATATCATTAGCCGACTGACACAGCAGCCTCCGGAATCACATGGAAGAGCTGACAGTGCACCTTCAGTACCTGCTGGCCGTTGGCGGCAGCAGCTGTGTGTGTGCGCTCCATTGCGCAGCTGTGTCCTACTCTTTGCGACCTCATGGACTATAGCCCGCCAGGCTCCTCTGCCCATGAGACTTTCCAGGCCAGAATACTGGAGTGGATTGCTGTTTCCTTCCCCAGGAGATCTTTCTGACCCAGGGATGGAACCTGTCCCTCTCCTGTCTCCTGCATTGCCAGGCAGATTCTTTACCACCGCGGCGCCTGGGGAGCTCATAGCAGCAGCAGTGTTGATCAGTTTGACTTGGTAAAATTTTAAATTCATCCTCCAGACGCATGTCGAATGAATCAAGTTAAAGATGAGTGACAAACTGAGATAAATGTTAGCCACACAAATGGCAAAGTTTCTATAAATCTCTACGATATGTACATAACAATAAAATGATCTAGTCACCTCCTAGAAATTGATCGAATTTTGAGCAGTTAGTTTCCGCCCATACAAGCCACATAGTTTAGCTCATAAATATATAAGAAGGAAATTTATCCCTGCTGACAATTAGAGAGTTGGAAGTTTATAACCATTTTTTGCCTATGAAATTGGCATATGTTTTGAAAGTTAATTATAAGAAGTATCAACCAAGGTATGGAGAGAAAGACATTCTCCTATACCAGCTAGTGGACTGTGGCTGTAAAAATACAGATACAGACAAGCAAGTATTCTTCCAGCACTAAAGCTGTTTATCTTTGCACATGTGTACAAGGATGTATGTACAAAATATTCATCCCAGTGTTGTTTATAATAGAAAATATGCTAGTGAGAGTAAGGAGAGACTATTGTAACAAGCACACCAGTCAGTAGTCAGTGCCTCAAAAAAGGCAGACATTTACTTTTCCCTCACATAGACTTCAGGGTAAACTGTTTAGGTCAGCAGGGCAGCTCTGCTCCCTGGAGTCACCCAAGCACCCATTCCCTTCCAGCACGTGCTCCACCATCCTCTAAGGCAATGTTGTAAGCTCCACAGTTGAAGCAGGATCAGCATCACACCCACGTTGCAGCTGGAGTGAAGCAGGAAGAGAGGATGTGCAGGTGTGCACCCAGCCTACAGGTCTAGCTTCAGAAGGGACACGTATCGTTTCAGTATATTCCATGAGCAAGAACGCTGTCTCGTTTCTTCACTTACCTGCCAAAAGCTTTGGGATATGTAATATAACTGTATAGCCAGGAAGAAATGGAAGTGAATTTTGGCAAACAAAAGCAGATCTCTGCCTCAAAAATACTAGAAGCAGTCAAATATCCATCAATGGAGAAATAGTTAATCCAATGCCTCCATTTTATGGAATATTAGACCTACATCCCCCATGCTTTTTTTCCACTTACAAGACTGAGTTTAGTGCTATAATATGAGTATCATGGATCTTTCCATGTATCTCTCTGAGTGAGATGAAAACTTGAGGACCAGTTGCTTCTCCTTGTCCCTAGTGGAATATGTGACAAAGCAGATAATCAATAAGTATTTACTGAAGTGAAAAGATCCTTTTACCCACTTAGTTTAAAAAGCATTTATTCAGTGGCTGCATGAGTCTTCTCAGGTATCTTATCCACTCCTCAAATTTTTTCCAGTTTCTCTACTTTGTTCTGTGTTTATTTCCTCCCAACCAGTTTCTATCCCCATCTCCTCTGGCTGTACTTTAAGAGCACTAACTTCATTTTTTATTTATTTTTTTAAGTTTTTGGCTGTGCCCCACAGCATGTGGGATCCTTATTCCCTGACCCAAGATGGAACCGGTGCCCCCTACATTGGAAGAATCTTAATCACTGAATCACCAGCAAAGTCCCAAGAACACTATCTTAAAGTCCAACCATGCGTATATCAACCAGGGTACAATCAAACATGTTTTAATAAATGAATGAGTGCTTCAGTATGAATGCGTGGTTTTTTAATAGTTGTATAGATTCATGTAAAAATAAATATAGATGTGTGAATATGGGCTTATGAGTAGTCGTTAATGTATTTCCTAGTTCTGTCCACTGAGACAACTAAAGGCACTGACACCCCAATAGTAATAAGCACATCTGGTACCCAGATAGCAGTTTAAAGTTTAAAGACACTTACTCCTTGGAAGAAAAGTTATGACCAACCTAGATAGCATATTGAAAAGCAGAGACATTACTTTGCCAACAAAGGTCTGTCTAGTCAAGGCTATGGTTTTTCCAGTGGTCATGTAACTGCAAGGATATCTAGCCAGTCCATTCTGAAGGAGATCAGCCCTGCGATTTCTTTGGAAGGAATGATGCTAAAGCTGAAACTCTAGTACTTTGGCCACCTCATGCAAAGAGTTGACTCATTGGAAAAGACTCTGATGCTGGGAGGGATTGGGGGCAGGAGGAAAAGGGGACAACAGAGGATGAGATGGCTGGGTGGCATCACTGACTCCATGGACGTGAGTTTGAGTGAACTCCGGGAGTTGGGGATGGACAGGGAGGCCTGGCATGCTGCAATTCATGGGGTTGCAAAGAGTCGGACACAACTGAGCAACTGAACTGAACTGAACCCCAGTAAAACTAACCAGGGCTCCTCGGAGAAATGCTGGCTGCAAGACTGGAATGAGGAGAATATGAGATAAGCCTGGAGAACCTGTAGTGTCAGAAAGTAAGGAAGTCTTCAGAGATAATCAGGGCACATGGAAAAGGACACAGATTCAAACCTAAAGGAGCTTCCAGTGACCAAATCTGGGACAAGTCGAGCAACAAAATAAATAACAGTAGTAGTAAACTGTAACTCGTAGAATAAAGAAAAGATCCATCAGTCCATACTAAAAGAAATAGCCAATTGAATAAATAGATGAAAAGAAGAATTCTACAGTAGAATACTAATTAACATAGAAGGATAATGGAAGTAGAATATCACCATTAGGCAAGCACCAAGTAGTGAAGTGTTACAGGCAGAGGTCATTGGTGGATGCTGAAATTAGAAAACAAATGTGTGATGAGAAACAGGATGTTTACACTGTCTCAAAGTAGTCCCCCTGTGTGAAACTCATTCATTACGAAGAGAAAAATACTTTAGAGTAGAACAGCCTGGCAAATATCACTTCAACCAAGTGACCAAAGTTAGTATCACCAGTAACGGGACAAACTGACATCAAATACCTCCTGATATGCTGCACTGAGAAGAACACATCACTTTTGCCCAAATCTTACCAAATATATATATATAAATATATATATATATACACACACACACACACACACACATATATATATATATATAAACCTCAATCTAATAACGAGAAAGCCTCAGACAAACTGAAATTGAAGAACATTCTACAAAATACTGCTTAGCGGTCTTCAAAAAATCAAAGTAAGAAAGACAAGAAAAGTGAGGACCTGATATAGACTGAAGAGACTGTGACTTGGAGGGACTTCCTGGTGGCCCAGTGGTTACGACTCCACCTTCAAATGGAGGGGGTGCATGTTCAGTCCCTGGTGGAGAAACAGAATCCCACACGTACCAGGGTGCAGTCAAAAATTTAAAGTAAATAAGTAAACAAACACAACGTTATAAATAAATTATACTTCAATTTAAAAAAGAGACTATGGGGATGTAACTAAATACAATATGTAATCTTGAATTGGATCCTGAACCAGGAAAAAGACATTATGGGCAACTGGAAAAAATCAAATAAGATCTATAGGTAATAGTTATATCCGTGTTAGTTTCTTGGTTACAGTTAATTTACTATACTTATATAAGATGTTAACATTAGAGAAAAGTGAGTGAAACTTATATAGGGATTCTACTATTTTGCAATTTTTGTATTACTAAAGTTATTTTAAATAAAAGTTTTTTTTAAAAAGAATAGGTCATGCAGTTCTCACTGGATTGGTCTTTCATAGAGAAACACTCCAGAGCCCTGCTGAAGTGAAGAATTCCGAATAATTTTCTAACCATCTAATAGCTAATGTTTAAAATCAGTAATTTTTCCCCCTCATTTGGTATAACCTAACTCTGGGTTTCTTTCTTAATTATCTGAAAGTAGCAATTCTGTTCATTTGACTAAGGAAACTGCCCCTAACCCGTATCTTACCTTTAGCTAAGTAGATGTTAAAACCAAAGAATGCATCAGTGAGGCTTTAAACAGAGATGGGATTCTACATGCTCTTCTGATTCTCCAGCCTGCCTTTACAAAGTGCAGGCTGTTAAACCAAAATCGTTTACTGGGTTCCTATAAATCTAATGTGCAGCTTTAGAGGGGTTCTGCAGTGCTTTGAAAATGAAAAGTCAAGGATCAGACATAGCATATAAAATACACAAAGGATTCAGCTTATAAATTGACTTAATCCATTAACCACTTTTTTTAAGACCCAAGCAAGTTTTTCTTGAGTTAACACAATACAAAATAGAAGAATGAGGGTATGAAAAAGGTCTCCAGATGTGGACCTAGATACTTGGGGTCAAGTTTTTATTTTTAATTGAAGTATATTTAACTTATAGTAGATTTCCATGCTGGCTCAGATAGTAAAGAATCCACCTGCAATGCAGGAGACCTGTGTTTGATCCCTGGGTCGGGACGATCCCCTGGAGAAGGAAATGGCAACCCACTCCAGTATTCTTGCTTGAAGAATCCTATGGACAGAGGAGCTTGGTGGGCTACAGTCCATGGGGTCACAAAGAGTCAGACACGACTGAGTAACTTAACTTTTGATTTTCAATATTGTATTAGTTTTCAGTGTACAACATACTGATTCAATATTTTTATACATTATACTCCATATAAAGTTATTATAAAATACTGGCTATATTCCCTGTGCTGTCCATCTTTGCAACTATTTTTTAAAAACTTTATTTTCTATTGGAATATAGTCAATTAACAAAGTTGTGATAGTTTCAGGTAAACAGCAAAGGAATTCAGCCATACATATACATGTGTTCATTGTCCCCCAAACTCCTCTCCCATCCCAGCTGCCACATAACATTGAGCAGAGTTTCATGAGCTATAGAGTAGGTCCTTGCTGCTTGTCCATTTTAAATATAGCAGTGTGTACATGACTGTCCCAAATTCCCTAACTGTCCTTTTCCCCCATTCTTACCCCCTGGCGATGTAAATTCGTTCTCTAAGTCTGTGAACCTGTTTCTGTTCTGTAAGTTCATTTGTATCATTTGGTTTTAGATTCCACATATAATAGATGTCATATGATATTTCCCCTTCTGTCTGACTGACTTCATTCAGTATGACAATCTGGAGGTCCACCCATGCAACTTATTTTATAAATAAATAGTAGTAGTTTGAACCTCTTATTAGCCATATATATAGTATTTAATATTATATATTGTATATGTATAATTTATGGCAGAAAATGAAGAGGAGCTAAAAAGCCTCATGATGAAAGTGAAAGAGGAGAGCAAAAAAGTTGGCTTAAAGCTCAACATTCAGAAAACGAAGATCATGGCATCTGGCCCCATCACTTCATGGGAAATAGATGGGGAAACAGTAGAAACAGATTTTATTTTGGGGGCTCCAAAATCACTGCAGATGGTGATTGCAGCCATGAAATTAAAAGACGCTTACTCCTTGGAAGGGAAGTTATGACCAACCTAGATATTATATTCAAAAGCAGAGACATTACTTTGCCGACTAAGGTCCGTCTAGTCAAGGCTATGGTTTTTCCTGTGGTCATGTATGGATGAGAGAGTTGGACTGTGAAGAAGGCTGAGCGCTAAAGAATTGATGCTTTTGAACTGTGGTGTTGGAGAAGACTCTTGAGAGTCCCTTGGACTGCAAGGAGATCCAACCAGTCCATTCTGAAGGAGATCAACCCTGGGATTTCTTTGGAAGGAATGATGCTAAAGCTGAAGCTCCAGTACTTTGGCCACCTCATGCGAAGAGTTGACTCATTGGAAAAGCCTCTGATGCTGGGAGGGATTGGGGGCAGGAGGAGAAGGGGACGACCGAGGGTGAGATGTCTGGATGGCATCACTGACTCGATGGACATGAGTTTGAGTGAACTCCGGGAGATGGTGATGGACAGGGAGGCCCGGAGTGCTGCGATTCATGGGGTCACAAAGAGTCGGAGACGACTGAGCAACTGAACTGAACTGAACTGATATTATATCAATATACAATATATATATATGTATGTAATATATTTCAGTCACTTGCCTCCAGTTTAAGTCTGCCTTCCTTCAGCACCAGTCCAGTTTATAGCCAGAAGAACTTGACGTGAAGAGCGCATGCTCTGCTTCTTTGCTAGTTCCAGGGCCTCCCCTCTGTGTGGCTCAGGCTCACAGAGTGAGTGGTTCATAGCCCCCTCGCAGTTAGCTTACATGGAGGTGGAAGTTTCTCTTCAAAATAATTGCAGTGCTCACAAGGGCTCATGACTTCCTTCTTCTGTATCAGTGAGGATGCGCAAGATTATGGTTCAGTGACAAACACCCCAGGATAACCCAGGAGCACCTTCTTCTCCTGTCAGGTCTAGCCCCTCTGCTGCGTCTGGCCTGTAGGTCGGAGGGAAAGGACAAGAGTCTTGACGGCCCAGTTTCTGACCTTTTCTGTAGGTTGCTGCTGCCTCTCTGGCTAGCCCTTTCTGACTGCTGATGCTCCATCACTGGTCTCAGTGGAGCTTGAGGGCCCTGCAGGGTGTTCCCCCAGAACCCCCTCCCCAGACAGCTCCCTGAAGCGGAGCACTGGCTTCATATAGCCACTGCCAACTTCAGATGGACAGCAAAGCACATTCCTAGCACATATCTAAAAGGTGGGGAGAACAGCACTGAATTGCTACTTACACACAGAAGATACCCAACTTAATGGTTCAGAACACCAGCCATCTCTTCCGTGGATGACTCTGTGGGTCGACAGTTTGACCAGAATTGAGCTGGGCAGTTCCTCTGTTCCCATCTGGATCCTTGATTCCCTGCAGCGAGCAGAGTGGCTCTGCTTCTGGGATGTCACTCGAGTGATGGGAGTGGTTTCTGGACCGTGTGTCTCCTATCGTCCTTCAGGCTACGTCATGTTTGTACATATGGCAGCTGGGCAGGTTTCCGAGGGAGAAGACAGGTGTGCAGGACAACTTCAAGTCTGGGCTTGGAAATGGCTTTGAAGTTGCTTCTGCCACCTGCTGTTGGCCAAATACCCACAAGCCAACAGGATTCACGGAGCTCCAGCTTGGATGGGAGAATCTTGAGGTCACCTTGCCAAGGAGCATGGGAAGGGTAAAGTAGAGAATTGTGGCATCCACCCCAAGCACTAAACCCACCACATCTTCCCGATCTCCTGCAGGGAAGGCTGGGGGCTTGATACGGAGGTATCAAGCTAGACTCGGCAAGTCCGGATGAAGTCATCTGTATGTCCACTAGGGCTGTGTAATAAATGGAGGGCTTCATTAGAACAGTGTGATCAGCACTTTCTGTCTACAGCTTTTGGGGCTTAGACATTAATTCCAGGCAACAGGCATGGATATTCAATTACAAGGGAAAAGCTACCTTTCAGGTGAAGTGACCTATGACAGGTCATGCAGCTGCCTGCCAAGTGGTTCATTTCTTTTGTCTGGGCAGAGGGGACACTCTGCACTAAGAGCTGATGATTTAAAAGCATAATAAGAAGGGAGAGGGTGAGATGTATGGAGAGAGTAACATGAAAACTTGCATTACCGTATGTAAAATAGATAATCAATGGGAATTTGCTGTATGTCTCAGGAAACTCAAACAGGGGCTCTGCATCAACCTAGAGGGGTGGGATGGGGCGGGAGATGGGAGCGAGGTTCAAGAGGGAGGAGATATATGTATACCTATGGCTGATTCATGTTGAGGTTTGACAGAAAACAACAAAATCCTGTAAAGCAATTATCCTTCAATTAAAAAATAAATTAAAAAAACCAAGCAATCAAAATGAGGTAGAAGGGTAAAAAAAAAAGCATAATAAGTAACCTAGACTTTTAAAAGGTCACTGTGGCTGGGATGGCAAGAGCAAGGTGGATGGCAAACTAAGCTGTCACTGGAACCCAGAATCTACCAGTTCTTGGAGCCCGTGGCAAGGAGCTTTTCTTTAAATTTATAGAGAACAGGGGCTTCCCTGGCAGTGCAGTGGTTAAGACTGCACTTTCAGTGCAGGGTCATGAGTTCGATCCCTGGTCAGGAAGCTAAGATCCCACATGCCTCATGGCCAAAAGAATAAAACAAATTTAATTTATAAAGGACAAAAGGAACTTTGTGAAGGATTTTGAACAACAGGCTCACGTGGTCACATCTGTGTTCCCAAAATATCCTCTCAGCTCCCATGGGAAGACTAGATTGGAGAAGCAGGCTGGACCAAACCACGTTAGGATTCCTCCAGCCCATGTGGTGCTTCTGCATAGGTCCCAAAGGCAGAGGAGAAATGGCCTTGTTTTGCCAGGATCAAAACCAAGAGGCAGGGCAGGGGACGGAGCAGAGAAGGTCAGGTGGATAATTCCACATGGTGTTCTCCTCAAACACACACACACCCACACACACACATACACACAGCCATATGCTTTGGAGCCCAGCAGGCTTGGGAGGCTCTGGTTTGTGTTCTGTGATGCTTTAGCCACTTTAATTCCCGGTCGATGGCTTCCTCTGCTTTGCTGTATAAACAGACAAATGGAGGCCAAGGAACCACAGCAGAGAAAGGCCGGCACAGACCCCAGCATGATGGACCCAGCCTGTGATCCCAGGAGTTCATACACTTAATGTTTCCAGTGATTCCAATTCAAAAGGCAAACAGTGTCAAAAACCATGAGCTATTTTGAAGCACACGGGTGGGTGCCCAGGGAGGCAGGGAGGAGGAGGAGGAGGGGTGGAGTGGGGGCTGCTGACACCAGCCACCCCCACAGAGACCGCTGTGCGCCTCCACAGAGGCTGAGGGTGTCAGGAACGGAGCAGCCCACGGAGCAGGCCTAACCCCCCCCCCCCCCCCCAACACACAGAGCAGGAGTCTGCATGGTTGATCGTAAGTCTGTTCTGTCGTTGCATTGCAGCTCCAGAAACTAAAACGATCACTTTCTTTCAAGACCAAGAGTTTACGGAGCAAAAGTGCTGACAACTTCTTCCAGCGAACCAACAGCGACGTGAAGCTGCAGGCGGACGTGCTGGCGGAGGTCAGCCCCAGCTCCAGCCCGCTCCCTGCCCCTGGAAGCCTGACCTCCACACCCACCAGGGCCGGCCTGTACCCCAGCGGTGGCGGCAAGGCCCATGCCTTTCAGGAGCACATCTTCAAGAAGCCCACCTTCTGTGACGTCTGCAACCACATGATCGTGGGTAAGCCCTGCCCCTGCCCGCCTCCTGCAGGTCCCCACATCTCTGGAAAGCCAGGTGAGAGGGGTGCATCTGAGTCGAGGTCCCTGTGGACAGACTCTTGGACTGTCTGGCAGCGGGGAGGATTGTTTGGGATCCTCCGGAGGAACACTGGGCTTCCCAGATTGCATTAGTGATGAAGAACCCACATGCCAATACAGGAGACATAGGAGATGCAGGTTCAATCCCTGGGTTGGGAAGCTCCCCTGGAGAAGGGAATGGCAACCCACTCCAGTATTCTTGCCTAGAGAATCCCCTGGACAGAGGAACCTGGCAGGCAACAGTCCATAGAGTCACCAAGAATCAGACACGACTGAGCAACCTAGCATGCACCCACTCATGAGAGAACACTATGTGTCAAAGGTAAGGGAAGCAGGGCTGGGCAGCGGAGCAGCTGGGTAATGGTGTGGGTGTGTAGAGCCTTCAGCTGCTCCCCGGGGTGCTCTCCAGCCCCATTCAGTCATCTCACTTTGAGGCCAGAAGTCCAGGACTTTGTACCCTGCATCACCTCTCACTGGATATCGGCAGCCCCCAGGTAGAGGGCCACATCTTGGACAAAACAGCTCTTAAAAACTCCCAAGGGCAGTTAGCCAAGAGGGATGCTGTGGGAGGCAACCAAGACACTGGGCAGCTGGAGTTCGCATGCCTCCGTTCTGTAAGGGGATCTGAGCACTGCATTGCAGGGTCCATTCGTGCTTGCGCGGCCGTGTCTGCCTGAGGTCGCCTGGGCAGGGGATCTGTGGCATGGTGAGTTACAGGTGAATGAGCGAGGCAGGCAGGTGTGGAAGGGAGGAGACCTCAGGGAGGCACTGACCCAGAACAGAGGATTCAGTGGTAATGGTGATTACCAACTCTGGACCCTGGGGAGGACTCACTCCTGGTACCACAAAGAAATGGTGGTGGCCTGAGTGTCTTAGGGTTTGTGCCCAGAAGGAGGCGACCTATAAAATGTCCCAACTGGAAGGAAAACACAGCCATTTGGAATCTCACGCACAGAGGCTCCACACTTGGCACCCCCTGCCTCGTGGCAGAAACCCAGTGAGCAAACATATAGAGGAAACCATAAAAGGAAAGGGACTTCGGGTGGGACCCAGAGTGAATTGAAACCAGTTATTTCAAGACAGCAGCATGTCCTAAGTGATCGACTGGTCCACTACAGAACAAGGGGGAAGGGGGAAGGAGATGCCCACGTTTCTCTCAAGGGGGCAGTTAGGATGCACCCACCCTAGGAGAAGTTGAAGGGCAGAAGCCTGGAATTAAGAGAGGAAATGAGGCTGAAAATCAAAAAGACGCAAAGCTGACTGAGCTGGGAACTTATCCTGCAGAGACGGAGCCAAGTGAAACCCGGAGCACCTGGACCGTGGCTTAGAGGGACGCAGGTGTGGGAGACAGCCCTTCCCCAGCTGGGGTCCCAGGGCGGGGCCCACACCGTGCCTTCTGCTCACTTATGGCCGGGATGCTGTGGCGCTGGGCTGGGCCGCCAAGGCTTGAGACAAGAACACTTTAAGATCAAGAGCCTGTTTCCCGAGCTGAGAGCCAGGGCCCCAGTGACCCTGACATGTTGTTCCTCTCGCCTTCCGGCTCCTCAGCCCCAACACCCACCTCTCCCAGCCCCCAGTTTCCCCTTAAGTGCCCACTTCCCATGGCCCAGAGTCTCTTCTGAGCATGACAGTTGTCTTAGGCCGGATTCCCCAGAAGCAGAGCAGAGACACATGCCCGTAATCTGTTGAGAGGACAAGAAGGGGAAATGGAAACCAGTGGGCAAGGGAGGGACTGTGCTAGGACGTGTCTCAGGTGGATCTTGCGGGAGCTCTGGAGCATTGGTTTGAGCAGCTGGTCCTTCCTCGAGTCCAGCCTGTGGCATCAGTGGGCTTCCCCTTCTCCCACAACAGAGGCCATTTCAAACCCCTGAGCAAAGTGGTTCGTGCTCTGCTAAAGGCAGTTCTCTCGAGAAAAGGGGCAGCTGTGAGCTCTGACCAGCCACAGAGATACCACTGGTGTATTAGTGGGCTTTTGCTACTAAAACAAGTTACTACAAACTTGGTAATTTAGAACAATAGTTTTATCATCTTCTAGTTCTGGAGATCAGAAGTCCACAGTGAGTCTCACGGGGCTGAAATCAAGGTGTGCACAGAGCTGCGGTCCTTTCTGGAGGCTGGAGGGAAGAATCCATGTTCTTGTCTTTTCCGGCTTCTAGCGGCTATGTACACCTTGGCTTGTGGCCCCTTTCATCTTCAGTGCAGTGAAGCAAGGCCACGGCAGGTCTCACCACCATCTCTTTGGTCCTGACTCTCCCCCTTTCCCAAAGGACCCTTGTGATTACACTGGACCTACCTGAATAAGCCATATGACCTTCCCATCTCAGAGTCACCTGATTAGCAGCCTTACTTCCACTTGTACCCTTGAGTTCCCCTTGCCACATAACGTAACCATTCAAGCTCTGGGGACTAGGACATGGACATCTTTGGGAGGCCACTGTTCTGCCTATTCATGCCCAGGAAAGGGTATCTGGGCAGGGCATCAGCAGTGCCAACCACAGCAATGGAAGGAAACCTGAGCTGAAGATCGCAGGACTGGCCTCTGTTGATTCCTTTCCATCCTGGCCCTGATGCCAATCATGTGAGTGTTATATTCCCACTGCAGGCTTTGTGATGTCACAGGGTGAGAGACCATCTTTGTTTGAAGTGGGCAGAGAGGTACCTTTCCATATGGTGCACAGAATGGATAAAGCCCTGACCCCTGTTTTGCTCCTGACTATTCCTATGACACAGTTAGCCCTTTCCTCTCCCAGGTAAAGGGCTACCCTGGTGCCTCCGATTATAAAGAATCTGCCTGCAGTGCAGAAGATCCGAGTTCAATCCCTGGGTCAGGAAGATCCCCTGGAGAAGGGACTAGCAACCCACTACAATATTCTTACCTGGAGAATCCCATGGACAGAGGAGCCTGGCGGGCTACAGTCCATGGGGTTGCAAAGAGTTGGACACAACTGAATGACTAAACACACTTCCTAGATAAAATGAAATGAGGGTGTGAGGATGGCAGAAAGACTAGGAGCTTGGATTTGAGTCCCATGTAGCTGTGTGACCTGGTGCCAGTGACTCACCATCTCTGAACCTGTGTCCTCATTTTATGTGGAGATGATAATACAACCCTCAGGACTTTGTGTGGATTAATGAGCTGGCAGAAGGAAGGTATCAGGCATCTAATACACCTCACTCGGTAAAGGAGGGCCATTGGAGTTAATATCATTATCATTATTATGGAACAAGAAAATAGTCATTTTTCTAAGGAAGAGAAAGCTATTTGGAGGGTAGACCAAATTAGTGTATCAGAAAAAATTTTTTACACTTTATAGGCATAAAAATTTGAAAAAATAATGTCTAGGTAACACAAAATAATTAGTCCCTCATCTACACAGCCATAGATTCCCTGGTGGCTCAGTAGTAAAGAATCTGCCTGCAATGCCAAAGCCCCAGGAGACACTGGTTCGATCCCTCAGTCAGGAAGATCTCCTGGAGAAGGGCATGGCAATGCACTCCAGTATTCCAGTCTGGAGAACCCCATGGACAGGAGCCTGGCGGGCTACAGTCCGTAGGGTCACAAAGAGTCGGTCACCACTGAAGCAACTTAGCACAGCCATGTTTTTTGTTCACCCTAAAGATTGTCTATGATTCTGCATTGCCTATTTTGTGAGGGATGTGAACGAGTGAGCAGGCATCTAGAAGAGAGTGATCAGAATGTTGAATGCATACCAGGATAAGATTGTGAGGAAACTCTGGGAGTTTGATTTGAAAAAGACTTTGGGTGTGCAATGGTGTTTTAAAATCCTGTATTGGAAAAGTCAAGAGACTCACTCGCTATGGCTTTAGAGGGAAGAGTTGGGGACAAGGGGTAAAGTTAAAAGGCAAATAAATTTCAGGGAGAAGATAGCCATGTAACTGATGTAATTGGTAACTGAAGGGTTTACCTTCTGAGTAGCAAGTAGTTTTAACTTCTCCCAGGTGTAGGTCATCTGGAAGTAGGCCCCCTACTTAACTGTCTGATAGTCTTTGAAATGAGATTTAGAATGTGTGCTGCTTCCCAGAGAGTTCAGTGTGTGTCATCATTGGCCAGGGACGTATCAGTGGTTTCCCAAATGGCCGGAACCAAGGTTGAGTGGTGCCCTTTGCCAAGACCCAGTTAAGGGGGAGAGGTGATTCAAAATGGGGAGCAACATCAGCCCGTCTTGCAACCATGCACACAGGCCTGTCCTCATCCTCAGAAAACCCTTACATAACCACACTGTCATTTTCTAGTCACTTTTATTACTCACGTTCTTCCTTCCAACAAGCCACACTTAGCAACAGTGCTTTGCGTCAGTCAAGGATTTCCAGAAAAACTGTCACAACTAATTTAAGATTCCAGCTTCCTTTTACTATTACTTAGCATCTTCAGATCTGCTGGGGTTCGGCTGATCCAGACTCAGCTCAGTTATTGCATCTTCTGTCTCTTCCTTATTTCTCACCTTTTCCTTGGATACATGATCTGGTCAAGCCATGTCCTTCTAATGGGAAGGACAAGTGGAACTGTACAAAGCTCCCCAGGACCTTGGGATGGAGATGGTACCCTGTCACTTCTGCGGACACTCCACCAAGGATGTGGGTCAAACCCTTGTCTATGAATGGAGAATACACTCTGCCCCTAGCAGCAGGAACAGCAGAGACACCTGGCAGAGGACAGGGTGAAAAATGTTAATAATCCAGCCCATCACCAGGCTTAGGATGGCTCTGCCTCATGGAGCCTTGTTTGTCTGGGAGACACTGCTGACTCTTGGAGCTGAACGACCTTCCATGTCCCTTCTGCATCTGGAAGTGATGCCTGGCTCCTGACTCTTTCCGTGGCAGGGGTTTGGATGGAGGGCGGGGGAGGTGGGATAGATTGTTCATCATCTCTCATGCTCAGAACTCTGAGGCAGTTTGGTCTCCAACTTAGTTTTCGTGTCTGCCTTCCTTGCTTTGGAATCTGATGCTTCACTGTCAGTTTCCACACAGATTTCCACCAGGCCTTTTCAAGGCACTGCTATTCATAACCTTTAAATAGGTGATCATGAGTCTCTATTTTCCATTTCATTGTGACGAGTGTAAAAAGACAAACAGCCCATGTCTTTTTAAAACAAGTAACGGAAATGAATTCATCTCTGAGGAATGTAACATTCCTCAGCCCTAAGGAGGATTCCAGGTACACCTCAAGTAGAGCGACAGTTTGGAAAGGTTCTGTTTTGAAAATCACACCCCCCAAAACGCTTTGTGTTAAAGAGAATCTCACTCTACTTTTCTCTTCTGGAATTAAATGTATAGTGTAACTGCCTTTTTATCTTAAGAAAGAGATAAAAACAATCAACAAGGCACACTGCTCTTTTCAAAGATGAAAACCAAGTAAAGCAAATAGAGGCTCCTTCTGTGAATGGAGAAAAGGGATTAGAGAGGTGATGTGAGGCCAAAGGGGACAGGTAAGGAGAGATGGCATGGGAAGGAGGTAAGGAGAGGTGAGGAGTTAGGTGAAGCAGAGGCTGATGGGCGTCATCCTTCCCGAAACACTGCACAGGACTTGTTATCTGTGAGAGAGCACAGCTGACTGATCTTCCCCTTTTCATTTCTTTTAGTGTTTATCCGTTTATTTATTTTTATTTTTGGCTGCACTGGATCTTCGTTGCAGTACATGGGTTTCTCATTGCAGTGGCTTCTCTTGTTGCAGAGCACGATCTCTGGGGCTCATGGGCTCAGTAAGCCATGACCTCTTGGCTCATGAGCTCTAGAGCATGGGCTCAGTAGTTGCAGCCCTCAGGCTTAGTTGCTCCACAGCATGTGGAATTTTCCCAGTCCAGGGACTGAACCAGTGTCCCCTGCATTGGCAGGTGGATTCTTAACCAAAGGACCACCAGGGAAGTCCTGCCCTGTTTCTTTATTCTGCAAACCTGATGTCCTGTCTCTACATAATCAACTGAAGCTTTGTTTTCTTCAAGCCACAGGTCGTCCTTAGATTCTAAATTCTAAGGAAAAACCACCTGCTGTTAACCCCCTAGAATGGCATTCCAGAGAACATATTAAAGCAAGTTTTTTTTTCCTTTCAACTGAGAACCAAGGGTAACATTAATGATGACCAAGAAAAATCAGATCTCACTTGTGTAGTTTCTAGCTGATGGACATTTATTTATTTAACAGAATCCAGCCACTGTCGAGAATTTCTAACTTGGAGCAGACACGCAGAGCTGGGTTTACAAGGCCTCACACGTGTGCCTCCCCTGGCTGCCTGGCCTGAAAACTGGAAAGGCTAAACATTTGCCATAGGAAGGTGGCAATAAAAGTAGACGGGTGCCGCAGTCTCATTCCCTGCCCATGGCCTTGACGCATTTACTCCATCCTAGTGCCAGTGTTGCCCTTGACCTTGGACTTGACACCTGAGACTGCTCCTCCCCTGCTGACCTGGCCCCTACTAATCTAATCTTGCCTCCAGGATGTGACTAGCCTTTTTGATCACCTCCATCCCAGAAATGTTGTTACCTATGCAAACCAAAGATGATCAAGCCCACTCTTCACGGAGACATGAGAGAAGTTGGCAGTCAGGTGTGTTTACCAGCCCCAGTGCTGGACACCACATCCTTTGAGCCAACAGGACTCAGGACCCAGTCTTAGACTAGGAGAATCCTCTAGTACTTGGTTAGAAGGAAAATGCTTTCTCTGTGAAAACAATCCACTCTTGCCATCCTTAGATCTTAGCAGTGTCGGGGACTCATCTTCACTGGACACCCACTACATGTATTCCATCTAGGGCACTCTGTCTTTACATTGAACTGTCTGCAATGACTCATTTCAGGAGAGCACTGATGTTCCTTGTGGTACTCGGCATCTCATTGGAATTAAAGACTTGAACAAGTCAATGTGTACTATGAGAATAACTAACTCATTGCATGAGTCCATTCCATCAATTAAGGAGGTTTTTCCAAGAGACTCCATTCTATTTACTGCCAGATACCTTCTTTCCAGAACTTTTTTTTTTTTTTAAGGCATGATCTGGTCTAATGTAGGTGCCTATTCCCACAGCAGCCAGCGCAGCACACGCTTGGCTCATAGTGAGTACTTTAAAGAGTAGTGAGTGAGTGGGAAGAAAAGTCATCAGCCTTAAATACCCAGCAACAGAAACAGAAGAACATGGAAACCTCCCTAATCATTTAAAAGCTGCTCCCCTGGTATGTCAGGTCTCCACCCTGCCCAAAATGAAGCTGGGGACAGAAGCCCTATTTTCGCATCTGACAATTTTCTCTTCATTTCTCCTTTGTGTTGTATATTTTAAGGTGAAGTCACCCTGCACACAAAGGATTATAGCAGGGATTCCTTCCTTGTGAATTATATCCATAGCCAAATAAAATGAAATCCAATTTCATTGAATACTTAAAAAAAATGTTTTTTATTGATGTTTAGTTGCTTTCCAATGTTGTGTTAGTTTCTGCTGTATAGCCAAGTGAACCAGCGATACGTGTATGTATATCCCCTGTTTTTTGGATTTTCTTCCCATTTAAGTCACCAGAGCACTCAGTAGAGTTCCCTATGCTATACAGTAGGTTCCCATTAGTTTTCTATTTTCTTCATAGTAGGGTATGTATGTCAATCCCAATCTCCCAGTTCATCCCACCTCCCCACCCCTGGTGTCCATACATTTATTCTCTATGTCTCTGTCTCTCTTCCTGCTCTGCAGATAGGTTTGTACCATTTTTCTGGATTCCACATATATGCCTTAGTACATGATACTCGTTTTTCTCTTTCTGACTTCACTGTATGACAGTCTCTAGGTCCATCCATATCTCTGCAAATGGCGCAGTTTTATGCCTTTTATGGCTGAGTAATATTCCATTGTGTACCTACACTACCTCTTCTTTATCCATTCCTCTGCTGATGATGGACGTTTAGGTTGCTTCCATGTCCTGGCTATTGTAAATAGTGACGCAGTGAACATTAGGATGCACGTATCTTTTGGAATTACGGTTTTCTCCAGGTATGCCCAGGAGTGGAATTGCTGGATCATATGGGGTTCTAGTTTTAGTTTTTTAAGGAACCTCCATACTGTTCTCTGTAGTGACTGTATCAATTTACAGTCCCACCAACAGTGTAGAAGGGTTCCCTTTTCTTCATACCCTCTCCAGCATTTATTGTTTGTAGATTTTTTGTTGATGGCCATTCTGACCAGTGTAAAGTGGTACCTCACTGTAGTTTTATCTTACATTTCTGTAATAATTAGTGGTATTGAGCATCTTTTCAGATGTCAAGATGCCTCTTGATATCTGCATGTCTTCTTTGTAGAAATGTCTAATTAGATCTCCCACCCAGGTTTTGATGGGGTTTTTATACTGAGCTGCATAAGTTGTTTCTATGTTTTGGAGATTAATCCCTTGTCAGTTGTTTCATTTGCAAATATTTTCTCCCATTCCGAGGGTTGTCTTTTCATCTTGTTTATGGTTTCCTTTGCTGTGCAAAAGCTTTCAAGTTTAATTAGATCCCATTTATTTATTTTTGTTTTTATTTTCATTGCTCTAGAAGGTAGGTCAAAAAAAATCTTGTTGTGATTTATGTCAGCAAGTGTTCTGAATACTTTTGTCATGAATTCCACTATTAATGCCTCCACCTATTTGCCTGATACACCTTTATCAACCTGTAATTTCAAACCTTTCTTTTTCATGCGTTCTATGTGCTTCTTTTGAAAATAAACATAATTGGATTTTAGATTTATTAAAAAGTGAGAATATGGTATTTTTACTGCTCTGTTGTTCCAAATAAGCCTACTGAGGTTTTAATCACAACTCCCATCCTCCAGCAATAGTATTTCAACTTCTTGTTTTTGTAAATAAGTACAACACTCTTACCAATCCAAAATTTTATTGTTATTCCAATATTTTGCAATTCAGACATTTGATTGAGAATAAACCTTAAGATACATATACCTTTTTATAACAAGATTTGTACATCAATTTAGACATTTCCAGGTTTAAGTGATTCTAGTATTTACCACCTGGAAAATGCCATGGACGGAGGAGCCTGGTAGGCTGCAGTCCATGGGGTCACTAAGAGTCAGACACGACTGAGCGACTTCACTTTCACTTTTCACTTTCATGCATTGAAGAAAGAAATGGCAACCCACTCCAGTGTTGGAGAATCCCAGGGATGGGGGAGCCTGGTGGGCTGCCGTCTATGGGGGTCGCACAGAGTCAGACATGACTGAAGCGACTTAGCAGCAGCAGCAGTATTTACCACCAGCTCTATTCTTACATAATGTCTCCATTCTTCACTCTTATTTTTGTGTCTCACTTGTTCAGTAATATTTTCCCAGAGGATATGAGTACCAAAGGCATAAGGGAGGTCATTGCCATGGGCCCCCTTGCTTAGCTGATAAACCTCTCGCAGGATGGAGCAGAATGGTGAGCAGAGTCCAATCTAGGAATTCTCATGGCTTCCACTTAATGTCCCTCAGGCTGTTCTGCAGCTCTTTCCTCTGTCCAGTCTGCTCTCACTGATACTGTTTGCACAGTCTCCTCTTTTACTTTAGTACACGAAATCCAAAGATCTTAGAACTTCTACTTTATGATAGTAACTAAATCATCTGTACCATCAGCTTTGACCCTCACTTCTCCTAATAAGGATTTTGATTATGAAAGTTGTTTGCTCTCCTATATTTCCTATGCATTCTTTCAGGGTTTTTTATTCCGTCTTTTGACTCTTTTATCATAGTATCTGATTCTCTTGTATTTTACTGTCAGCTAAAAGTTGATGCTGTCTACAATTGTTTTCTGTTTAGTATAATATAATCCTTAATGAATGCTGTCACATAGACAAGGTGAATGGCCGATGGCACTGTGCGTACTCCTGAGGGCAGGGTGCTTCTCTGTGATGCGCCATGTTTGCTGTGGCAACCTTGGCGCTAAGCCTGGCACCCAGCCTGTAACAGGTGTTCAATGTGAATTTGTTGAGTGAATGAATAGATAAATGGATGATCAGCCATTGATAACTATTATCATCAGAATTATGATTATTTTTATTGCACACAAAAATGTTCACCATTAAAAAGATAGAACTATGGGTAATCTCAATAGCTATAGATCCATCAAACATTGAGCACCAACTGTGTACCAGCCCAGTGCTGATGTCTGACACCTTCATAAGTTCGAGTGAGGAGACCGGGAGGTACCAAAGGAAAAGGGACTGGAATTATGTAGAAACTGGAAGAAGTGAGGAGAAGCCCTGGACTCTTCCTGCTGAAGACCTACTGGTCTCTTTCCGTGCAGATCCTGCAGTGTCCACTGGGCAGGGTGGGTTTAACAGGCCCCGTGATGCCTGCCTGCCAGGGCCATCCCACCCTCTCACTCCCATCCAGGGGCATCAGACTGGGATGTCCTAAAGCCACATCACCGATGGGAGAACATCTGAATCCTGTCGGGGGGACCAGTTTGGGGAAGTCAGGACCCAAAGAAACTGCTGGAGTTTGGGTCATGTCAGTGCTGTTGGCCATACTTCCACATCTGTGTCTGAAATTGTTTTTCTAAAGGTACACGTGTTGTGACATTGGGATGCCATGGACACTGCCTCCCACGCTGTCCTTAGGCATCTCATGATCATTAAAAAAGGGGCATGTGGTGATGAATCTTTATATGCATAAAAATTCCCCGAGTTGCCAGGCACTGCTGCTATCCTCTCAGCATAAGAGAGAAAATGCAGGACTTCATTTCTGTCAACTGTTCATTTTACTGGTAATTGGCCAAAGTCTTAAATGGTCAAATTTGGGAGGAAAATGTGAAAAAAGAAAGGTAGCCAGAGGAGAGAGGCTGTCCCTCTTAAATCATCCAACATGATGTTTGCAAGTGTTTTGGTGAGTTCTAGAATTGCGACATTGAGGTGATTTTCAGAGAAATAATTTTGTTGTGCCCCAAAGAAGAGCTCTGCACTTCAAGAGCCCTTCAAGATCATATCTTAGTGGAAAGAAATGACAACACAGGAGAGTGTTTTCAGTGCATAAATAACTGGCT
The DNA here is from genome assembly GCF_023091745.1 of Budorcas taxicolor. NCBI lineage: Eukaryota > Metazoa > Chordata > Mammalia > Artiodactyla > Bovidae > Budorcas > Budorcas taxicolor. Next base: position 50,390,829 of record NC_068910.1, on the reverse strand, counting down.
TGATGGGGGAGAATGCTAATTCAAAGTGGTCTTTTATTATATTTTTAGTTATGCCCTTCAGGTCCAGGTCACCAGCTAGATGCTATGTAGTAATATCATAACCAACAGATTCTGAATATATATACTTCCATGTCCTCTTGAGACCTTCTGGGCTTCATTTATTTTCTCCTTGTCCCACCTGCCAAGAAACTAAAAAGCTGCCTAAGGCAGAGGAAAGGAGAGAAATTAGTCAAGGTGGAGTTGAGACAGAAAGTAGACAGTGCATTCTGGATACACTTTAAGCATTTTCTAAACTTGCAGCTGCAAAGCTTTTTCCTTACTGTGATGTTGCTGATTTATGCTTTCCTGCTTGAAGTTAAGACCAAGCCATGACAGACAAATGTAGAAAGGGCCCATGATTAATTCTGTGTTTGGAAGCTAGGGATCTCCGGGGACAGGCCATCTCCTGTTAACAGACGTGGGGCAGAGACCTGTTGGAAGATGTGTGTAGGGCAGGGAATGCTCCACTGACCTACTTTAGAAAGGTCCCTTTGCTTGCACAGCCACAGGGATATCACATAAATGACAGAACTGGGCCAGCAGTGAAAGAAAATAGGACAGCCCTTTGTGTGTGTCTGGGGCTCAAAGCATCTGGCAGGTGTGTATGTGTGTGTGTCTGTCTGTGTCTGTGGGAGACACCTACACACTGCCTTCCCTGGTGGTTCAGAATCTGCCTGCCATGCAGGAGACCCAGGTTCAATCCCTGGGTGGAAAGATTCTCTAGAGAAGGGAATGGCAACCCACTCTAGCAATCTTACCTGGAGAATTCCATGGACAGAGGAGCCTGGCAGGCTACAGTCCATGGGTCAAAAAGAGTCAGACACAACTGAGTGACTAACACTTTCTTACACTTTTCTTATGCACTGTGATGCAGACACTGGTTGCTGAACAGGAAAAAACAAAGCATAGATTATTCTATCATGTGCTAAGCTTACCTGGAAAGAAAATCCAGAAGCTTATAGCTGCCCTGTATTCCTTGCCCCAACAGTGTGACAACAGGCAAGCACAGGAGTACACATATACCTGTGTGCTTGTGTGCACACCACACACACACTTCACCTCCAGTCAGGGAAATGCGTGTTTCCATTAACATGGCAAGAACATGGTTTCAAGAGTTGACATCTGCTTCATTCTGATCCCTTACAGTCTAATATCCAAGCACCAAAAGGCCATAAAGATAAGTGACAAGAATGACTAGCTGTAACTAGAGACAGTAAACCAGCTGGACTTTGACCCAGAAGGACTCTATCCCTTTGGGTGAGATCACCCTGACAGCCCTCTTTGGGAAGATTTCACGGAATGTTTTCTGAGCATCCATTTTCTCATTTTAAAAATAGAAATACCTCTCTGACAGATGTGGCATAGAGATTCAATGAGACAGTGCCCAAAACAGTGATGCTCAGTTAACAGACAGTGAGATCCGGGGATCCCTGCTTTCCTGTCCTGCCATCCTGAAGGCATGTGTTGCTGCTGGCCAGCCTCCCTCCCAGGCTCCGGTCTCTCACTTCGGCTACCAGAACTCTGCTGCCCAGATGCCATGTGGATGAGGAAACGCCTACATCTTCCCACAGCACTGCCTGCCCCCATAAAACCTGCTGCTTTACTGCTGGCCTCTTCTGCTGGGGCTCATAGCACCCAGGACCTCAAGGCCACCTTTGATTCCTCCCAACCCCTTTCTCTAGAAACCCTCCCCTTGAGCGGAACACTGTCAGTTCTCCTTCTGTGACTTTTCCATGGCCAGGTCCTTCCTCTGTTCCCGCTGCTCCTGTCCCAGTCCAGGCTTCAGCACACTTCACCTGAACTGTCTCAAGAACTTCCTAAACTGTGTTCTCTTATCCATTTCTACCACCTCATCCCCTTTACACTGCTGCCAACCCTCTTCTGAAAGCAAACTGCCTTCGAATTCCTGCTTTTCTTAGGAATGCTTGCCCTACCTGGTTGCCCAAAGAATTGTGCTCAAGCTCCTTAGCTTGATGCTTACTCTGAAACCTCCAGTAGCTGACAGAGGCAAAGAAATAAGGGCTCTGTACCATCAGATTTGTAGAAGTGAAACTTTGTCCACTGCCCTGACAGTCATCATCACTGGCACTAGTGAACACCTGCAAGTGGATCATTGCAAGCAGATTCAAAACACAGAGCTTGCAGACAGATCCAGCAGAGAGGCACAACGGTGCAGAGAGGTCAGGGTGGGTGTTTGCATTCTGCTCTGTGTTTGGTAGATCAGATGACCTTGGACAATTAATTTACCTTCCCTCAATCCCAATGTCTTTTTTAAAAAATTTTATTGAAATGCAGTTGATTTACAGTCTTACGTTAGTTTCAGCTGTACAGCAAAGTGATTTAGTCATATACATAAATATATATTCTCTTTTTACATTCTATTCTATTATAGACCATTATAAGATATTGAGTATAGCTCCTTGTGTTATACAGTAGATCCTTGTGGTTTATCTATTTTATATATAGTGGTGGGTGTATATTTTAATTCCAAACTCCTAGTTTATCCCTGCCGTGGCTCCTCTTCGGTAACTATAAATTTGTTTTCTGTGTTTCTGAGTCTATTTCTGTTTTGTGAATAAGTTCATTTGTGTCAGCTTTTGGATTTCACTTATAACCCATGTCGTATGGTATTTGTCTTTCTCCATCTGGCTCTCTTCACTTAGTATGGTCGTCTCTAGGCCTATCCATGTTGCTGCAAATGGCTCTGTTTCATTCTGTACTATGGCTGAGCGATAGTCCATCGTCTATACGTACCACATCTTCTTTATCCATTTACCTGTTGATGGACACTTGGCTTGCTTTCATGTCCTGGCCATTGTAAATAGTGCTGCAGTGAATACTGGGATGTATGTGTCATTTTGAATTGTTTTTCTCTGGACATATGGCCAGGAGTGGGATCACTCAATCATAGGGGAGCTCTATTTTTAGTTTTTAAAGGAACCTCCATTCTGTTCTCCACAGTGACTGTACCAATTTACATTTCCATCACCCGTGTAGGAGGGTTCCTTTTTCTGCATGTCATCTCTGGCATTTATTATTTGTAGATTTTTTTATGATAGCCACTCTGGCCAGTGTGAGATGATACCTCATTGTGGTTTCTTTAATATTTATTTATTTATTTAGTCTTAGTTGTGGCATACTGGGATCTTTTAGTTACAGCATGAGAACTCTTAGTTGTAGCAATGGGGATCCAGTTCCCTGACCAAAGATTGAATCTGGGCCCCCTGCATTGAGAGTGCCGAATCTTAACCATTGGACCGTGAAGGAAGTTCCCTCATTGTAGTTTTGATTTGCATTTCTCAGTTAGCACTATTGAGGATCTTTTAATCCCAGCATCTTACAAATGAGATTAAAAATAACAATACCTGCTTCATAGAATTTACTGATAAATTGATACAAGTGAATGTTCTTTGTGGAGTATAAAACTCAAAAATTATTCACACTGAAAACAGATTGATTATATTCTTTGCAGCCAAAGATGAAGAAGCTCTATACAGTCAGCAAAAACAAAACCAAGAGCTGACTGTGGCTCAGATCATGAACTCCTTATTGCCAAATTCAGACTTAAATTGAAAAAGTAGGGAAAACCACTAGACCACTCAGGTATGACCTAAATCAAATTCCTTATGATTATACAGTAAGAAGTGAGAAATAGATTTAAAGGCCTAGATCTGATAGACAGAGTACCTGATGAACTATGGAATGAGGTTCGTGACATTGTACAGGAGACAGGGATCAAGACCATCCCCATGGAAAAGAAATGCAAAAAAGCAAAATGGCTGCCTGGGGAGACCTTACAAATAGCTGTAAAAGAAGAGAAGCGAAAAGCAAAGGAGAAAAGGAAAGATAAAATCATCTGAATGCAGAGTTCCAAAGAATAGCAAGGAGAGATAAGAAAGCCTTCCTCAGTGATCAATGCAAAGAAATAGAGGAAAACAACAGAATGGGAAAGATTAGAGATCTCTTCAAGAAAATTAGAGATACCAAGGGAACATTTCATGCAAAGATGGGCTTGATAAAGGACAGAAATGGTATGGACCTAACAGAAGCAGAAGATATTAAGAAGAGGTGGCAAGAATACACAGAAGAACTGTGCAAAAAAGATCTTCACAACCAAGATAATCACAAAGGTGTGATCACTCACCTAGAGCCAGACATCCTGGAATGTGAAGTCAAGTGGGCCTTAGAAAGCATCACTATGAACAAAGCTAGTGGAGGTGATGGAATTCCAGTTGAGCTATTTCAAATCCTAGAAGACGATGCTGTGAAAGTGCTGTACTCAACATGCCAGCAAATTTGGAAAACTCAGCAGTGGCCACAGGACTGGAAAAGGTCAGTTTTCATTCCAATCCCAAAGAAAGGCAATGCCAAAGAATGCTCAAACTACTGCACAATTGCACTTATCTCACATGCTAGTAAAGTAATGCTCAAAATTCTCCAAGCCAGGATATGTGAACCGTGAACTCCCTGACGTTCAAGCTGGTTTTAGAAAAGGCAGAGGAACCAGGGATCAAATTGCCAACATCCACTGGATCATGGAAAAAGGAAGAGTTCCAGAAAAACATCTATTTCTGCTTTATTGATTATGCCAAAGCCTTTGACTGTGTGGATCACAAGAAAATGTGGAAAATTCTGAAAAAGATGGGAATACCAGACCACCTGACCTGCCTCTTGAGAAACCTGTATGTAGGCCAGGAAGCAACAGTTAGAACTGGACGTGAAACAACAGACTGGTTCCAAATAGGAAAAGGAGTACGTCAAGGCTGTATACTGTCACCCTGCTTATTTAACTTCTATGCAGAATACATCATGAGAAACGCTGGGCCGGAAGAAGCACAAGCTGGAATCAAGATTGCCGGGAGGAATATCAATAACCTCAGATGTGCAGATGACACCACCCTTAAGGCAGAAAGTGAAGAGGAACTAAAAAGCCTCTTGATGAAAGTGAAAGAGGAGAGTGAAAAAGTTGGCTTAAAACGAAGATCATGGCATCCGGTCCCATCACGTCATAGGAAATAGATGGGGAAACAGTGGAAACAGTATCAGACTTTATTTTGGGGGGCTCCAAAATCACTGCAGATGGTGATTGCAGCCATGAAATTAAAAGATGCTTACTCCTTGGAAGGAAAGTTATGACCAACCTAGATAGCATATTAAAAAGCAGAGATCCGTCTAGTCAAGGCTATGGTTTTTCCAGTGGCCATGTATGGATGTGAGAGTTGGACTGTGAAGAAAGCTGAGTGCTGAAGAATTGATGCTTTTGAACTGTGGTGTTGGAGAAGACTCTTGAGAGTCCCTTGGACTGCAAGGAGATCCAACCAGTCCATTCTAAAGGAGATCAGTCCTGGGTTTTCTTTGGAAGGAGTGATGCTAAAGCTGAAACTCCAATACTTTGGCCACCTCATGTGAAGAGTTGACTCATTGGAAAAGCCTCTGATGCTGGGAGAGATTGGGGCCAGAAGGAGAAGGGGATGACAGAGGATGAGATGGCTGGATGGCATCACCAACTCGATGGACATGAGTTTGGGTGAATTCCGGGAGTTGGTAATGGACAGAGAGGCCTGGCGTGCTGTGATTGATGGGGTTGCAAAGAGTTGGACACGACTGAGTGACTGAACTGAACTGAACTGATGGTTAGATATATCTGTTTGTATGAACAGTTGAGCTTAATAGCAGGCACCTTGGGGATGGAGAGAAGTGGTTTAGCAGAGATTAGCCAATCCATTCTTGGGAAAACTTTCACTTTCACTTTTCACTTTCATGCATTGGAGAAGGAAATGGCAACCCACTCCAGTATTCTTGCCTGGAGAATCCCAGGGACGGGGGAACCTGGTGGGTTGCCATCTATGGGGTTGCAAAGAGTCTGACATGACTGAATTGACTTAGCAGCAGCACCAGCAAGCTAAAAGAACAATTCTGAAGAAAGCCAACAAGACTGTGAAATCTGCAGACCTCAGAGAAGAGAAGGAGAAGACAGGAGCAGAGATCATTTATACCGAGCTCAAGGGTGTTCAAGACAGTCATGAGAAAGTGATCATTAGGGCCTCAAAACTTCAAGCCACACACATGTAACAGAATGAAAGTTTGCTGGCCATGGTGTTAGGCCATGAACCGATGACCTGGAGGGCAAAGGCTATGGACTCAAAACAAAAAGCCCTGAACCAACCCAACTCCCGTTGCTATTTTTGAAGCTCAGTGCGGGTGAGGGCCAGGAGAAGTGGGGAGAGATTTTCCACTAGCAGTCAGGAACCGAAATAGGAAAGATCAACAGAGGCATTTATAAACAACGAATGCCATTAATTTTTTTTAAGCTAGGAAGGAGTTGGAAAAGTAATGTGTCAGGGAGTGGGGAATATAGTCTTCAGGGAAAGGTGGCCCAGGGGTCTTTATATCTTTAATGATCCTTCCTGCTTGCTTAATGTTATTTCAAGTCACTGGTGAATGACTATATTAGTGAATTTCCTGGAAAACTTGGAAACCATCTTGTTCAGTTGAACTCATGGTAGGGGAGAGAGAGCATGGGTTATTTTTAATCAAGGTCTCATGATTAGAGTTCGACTGTGATGGGAAAAATTTCCTGCTTTTCCTCCCTTATCAGAAAACTTTCTAACTATTGAGTGATACCCAAAGTTTGGGGGCAATTTAAGCTATACTGCCCTAATGCCAAAGCTCCAACTCTTTCAACTATACCACCCTAGGAGGACAGGTCCAGGTACTTGTCAGCAACTGCTTTGAGGAGGGTTTGAAGAGCCAGTGGTAGAGGTGGAAAGCATGATTTCCCAGAATTGACTTTCAGCCCTCTTCCTAGGTCAGGCAAGCATCAGGTGAAACAGTATCTGGCCTGGATTGTAGGTCCCGGAAGCTTGGAGAGTTCTAGGTCCCAGCAAACCAGGATGCAGTCACACTGGAATATTGGCATGAAAAGCAAGCCAGCCAGGTGAAGCCCAGGCAGTAAAGATGTGCAGGCAACTAGAACCAGACAGTTACACAAACCCCCAGGGACCGGGGGCCACAGAAGGAGCCTCACTCCTTCCATAACATGATTGGTGGAGCCTCAGCGTTTTCTCAGCCTGGGTGCTTCTCTGGCCCCGATCTGCAAAGGCTGATCATTCCTCGCGGGCAGTAGTCTTCTTTGTGCCAAGCCCTCTCCTGGCCACAGGAGTTCTAGAGGTGGATACTCCTTATCAAGGGCCCCTTGTGAAAGGTACCTGGCAACGATGAGAGCACAGAGGAGAGTGCGGGTCCTGAGACAGCGGAAGCAGGGAAAATGTGTGTGCAGGAGGCTTTGAAAAATCCTTAGAAGGGCTTCAAGAAAATGAGACGCTGTTTAGCAATTGAACAAGAAAGGCAGAGGAGGCGTGTGAGCAACCCTCGAGTGCCGTGATCTGGCCACACTTGCCAGGAGCCACAAATGATCTGGTAAAACTGAGGAGGAGATCAAGGTGGAGCCTGTTGAAAATGAAGCAAAGAGAATCAGCAGGGGTCCCATCACGGAGGGGATCCTAAGGAATTCTGTTTCATTTCTTGTTTTAGTGTTTATTCAAAGGCAAATGGCCCGTGAATAATGCTAGCTGCATTATAGTACCGGCTTTTATTACCCAGCAGAGGTTTGGTTGCCACCTTTACTTTAAAAATACTGACTCTGTCATCTTTACTACTGTTTGCGCAGTCCCTAGCCCTTAAATGCCTCTGATCGGCCCAGGCACTGAAAACTCACCCACGGCTTTTGCTCTCCTGTCTCCGGCTCAGAGGCCGTTCTGTGATCCAGGCTTCTGGTCCTCAGAGACTGCAGATTTGATGCCGGCAGTCTCCTGCTTGCTTGCCTTCTCCTCTCCTACCCCTGGCCTGTCCTGCCCAAGGCTGAGGGGAGTCCAGTGGCTAAACTGATAGGAACAGGGGCCTGGAACATCTCTGAACTATCTCATCTATATTTACCTTTGAATCTTTTATACATATTGTATGTAATCCAAGAAATATTAATGTATCTTTTTCTAGATACTCATAGATATATAATATATGTTTCTATATTCTGGTTTTTTTTCCCACAAATCACAGCATCTTTCTATTTTTAATATTTATTTATTTTTACTTATTTTGGCTGCTTCAGGTCTTTTGTTACGATGCGCACTCTCTAATTATGGCACTCAGGGTCAGTAGCTGCAGCAAACAGGCTGAGTTGCGCTGCAGCATGAGGGGTCTTAGTTTCCTGACCAGGGATCAAACTCACATCCCCTGCATTGCAAGATAAATTCTTAACCACTGGACCACTAGGGAAGTCCCATAAAGTATCTTTCCTAATGTCTAATTTATATTAATTTTTTCAAATAAATTATAGAAGTGTTTCTATGGTTGTACAGTCTGGAAGCAAACTAATTATCGGTAACAATTATAACTATTGTTCACTGCTAAATTAAGTACTGACTATCCCTTGTGGCTCAGCTGGTAGAGAATCCGCCTGTAATGCAGGAGACAGGTTCGATTCCTGGGTTAGGAAGATGCCCTGGAGAAGGGAAAGGCTACCCGCTCCAGTATTCTGGCTTGGAGAATTCCATGGACTATAAAGTCCATGGGGTCGTAAAGAGTCGGACACGACTGAGCTACTTTCCCTTCCCTATGATTACATTTATTTTCTTATACCTTTCTTTTCTTACTCATTCTCCATATTATTTCTCTAGGTAAATGACCTCAGGGGCAACCACAGTTTTATCTTTAACTCTGATACTATTAATATATGAAATTCAACCAAGGGTTAAGCAGTGCCTCAATGGCAAAATCTTATCAAAATGAGCCTGGCCAATTGTTTCTTAGATGTCTGTAATCAATATCATTTCTTTTAAAAAGCCTGTCATCCACTGTAGTTATTTCAGTCATTTGCATTCAGAAAACCCCTCCAGTATTTTCTCCCAACATCTCTGTATGAACATGTTCATTCACTGGAGCTTCAGCACTTGGCTTTCCATGGACAGCTCACTTATCCATAGTGGCAAATGATACTAGGCTCATAACACAGCTCGGTGCCCAACAATTAATCAGTGTTTTACTTGTTTGCATCGATCCATTCCAAAATCCATCTTAAGATCATAGCTCACATTCTTAACAATTTTCAACTGTAACTCATAGAGCTATCTTAGATTTATCCTAGGAGTTCATATCCCAGGGAAGAACTGATGTGTTGGCCCCATATCCTCCCTGTGTCTCCATGTTCCAAGGACCACTTCATTCCAAGGGCCTGACCTGAGCCAGTTTCCAGCATCTTCAGCTTTTGCTTTTCGTTACAGTAGTATAGGAGACTAGTTTAAAGATAGTACTGAAAATACTACAATGGAAACTGTATCATCTTGCTTCTGAAAGGCAACCACTTTCATCTTCTTTAATAGTTGCTTCTGGCCTTTACGTCAATATCTCTAAATCCTGTGCTTCCAGTACTATTGATACTTATTGACAAACGTGTCTTGGCTTCCTGCTGTAGAGGATGAGGATGCAGCTCTCACCCTCCAACACGCCTGCCTATTCCTGTCCTTCTCGCTCTGTCCTCCTCATAAGGGTAATATCACAATCTTTGCTGCTCCCTTGCTCTCTCACCTTCCCAAGTGGTTATATCACAATTTGGTGTTAGCTGGCCATTTTATGCATTTTTATGGCTGCTACTAACTTCTCTTTTTGAAGTTTTTTAAACTATTTATTTATTTTGACTGTGCTGAGTCTTCTTTACTGCAGGGGCTTTTCTCTACCTGGAGGGAGCAGAGGCTCCTCTCTAGTTCCAGTGCTCAGGCTTCTCGCTGTGGCGACTTCTCTGGTTGCGGAGCACAGGCTTCAGAGTGCACGGGCTCAGTAGTTGTGGCTCATGGATTTAGATGCCCAGGGCATGTGGGATCTTCCCGGACTGGGGATCGAACCCATGTTCCCTGCATTGGCAGGAGGATCCTTAACCACTGGTTCCCTAGGGAAATCTGTGTTGCTGACATCTGATTCAAGTATTGTACTATTACATTTCTTTCCTTACACAGGTTTTATGTTGCCCCAAATTGAAAATTGCCTTTATCATTTCCTTGACTTTTCGTACACCTGTAATTGTTTTTTTATATGCCCCCATATACCTATCAAATGCCATATCTATTAAGATACCCAAATCTTTAAAAGCTCCATAAACATTTAAGTTTCATTTCCCCCCTAGCTTCATTTCATCTGTGGCTCCTGTTTAGGGCTATTACAGTGTTGTCCTGTGTGCACATCATTATCTCTCCTCTATGTGGCTCTTGTGTTGCACACTGAGTCTGATATTTTCCTCTCCCTTGATTTATTTCTTCATCTTTTTAAGGCATATTCTTTGCTGGTATTCTAAGAAAGAGTATGTGAAAGGTAAACAGTTTTAATTCCTTGAAAATCTGAATATGTGTTTATGCTGCCTTCATACTTGTTGGTAATTTGACTGGGTATAAAATTCTAGGTTGGGAATTATTTCCTCTCAGATATTTGAAATTCCACAGTTTTTAAAGCTCCATGATCTTCTAGTTTCCAAGTTGCTATTGAGAAATCCAATCTTCGTCTCTTCTGCTTAACTTCTTATGGTACCTCCAATTGCTATCTTCCAAATATATGTTGAACTTTCTTATACCCTTGCAACTCCTTCTGATAATCATATTATTTGGGGTCTATACCATCTTTTTTTCCTTGCTAATTTTAATGGAGTTTTGGTATGAGTAAGTAGGAAATTCCTGTGACTTGTCCACCAAGCTTACTCAAAATCCACTTATACTTTTATATTTTCAAGTATGTAAACCCATGTTATCCCCTTTGTATATATTATGATGCTGTTACTATTAGCAACCCTGATAGTAGTTAGTACTGTTTCCATTTGACGATAAGACAGCTAGGGCTCCAAGAATGTTAGTTTAAAGAGCCTGCATGAGAGATTAAAATTTAAAACCATACTTTTCCCACCCTATTGAGGCATAAGGGTCATGTTCAGTGATGCCTTTGTGATGGAGGTTGGTGGTAATAAAACAAGTTAGATCATAGCTTCTCCATATTTTGCTACAGTAAACTAATGCCACTGCTGGGAGGTAAATTATTCCTTTGAACTATTCTCTAAGTCACAGAATACAAGCTTTCCTCCTCAATCACTTTTGTTATTACACGGTAGGAACACCTAAAACCGAATAATTGCTAGTGGTCTGACTCAATACAGTGGAGTGTGTTAGAACAAACAAGGAAAACTGAAATTACAGTGTTCAAGTCTGAAAGAAAACATACCTTAATATATAATGGCTCTATTTCAGAGTCCAGCACACAATGAAATAACTTTCCTCTTTGAAGCTTTTAGTTACATTCTCACATAAGGCACAAATAGCATTCTTCAATTTGAAAACAAAAATTAAGTTACTGCTTTCAAAGTCCAGTCTTTTGAAGGCACTGTAGCCTTTCAACTAAGTGCTTATTGTCAAAGTGAAGAAGAGACTGTCCAACTAGTATTTATGAACAAACACACATATCCAGTAATTTGTGGTGCATTTATGTGTCACTTCAACTTTCTGTGTTTGTAATAGCAGACACTCTTTTGTCCAATGTGCCTTCAGGATAGGATTTTCAGGTAATAGCTGCTGAAGAGTTTCTAGGACTTTGTCCTGTCAAGGGTTTTCTTGCTGCTTTTGTTGGCTGAACGTCGGGTTCTCATAGCTCCTTATTTTGTCATTTCATTCTCCCCAAGTGTGCTAGTGGTAAAGAGCCTGCATGCCAGTGCAGGAGACATGAGAGATGCGGGTTCCATCCCTGGGTCAGGAAGATCCCCTGGAGAAGAGCAGGGCAACCCACTCCAGTATTCTTGCCTGGGAAATCCATGGACAGAGCAGTCACATGGGGTCACAAAGAGTCAGACACGACTGAAGCTACTTACCGCATCCCCAAGTGCATCCTCCTGTCAGTGAAACAATCGAGTAAAAGAAGGAAATGTTTGGATCCAGTCCAGAAAGAGTGAAATGAGGCAGGACTTCCTCGGACCGGAGGCAAGTCACTCTACTGCTTGGAGCCTCAGGCTTCTCACCTGTGAAATAGATGCTCTCCAAATCCTCTTTCAGCTCTTGAATGCTGTTCTACAACATCAGTGAAAACACTCCAATTAATTATGTGGATCAGTCACTGCTGACTTCAGGACGCGTGTGACTGACAATAGAATAGAGTTTGTTCGTTAATTTCTTTGAGGTGTGCTTATTGGGCACCACACCCACAGCTGGTAGACAGAGGCAAATGGACAGACTCGGTCCTTAGCCTTGCTGAGCTCATAATTCAGATGGGAAAAAAAAAAAGATCTCAAGTAAGTAATAATTGTGATAGATACTGTGAAAGATGGCAACAGAGTGCCATGAAAAGACTAATGGGAAAAAATGTAATTTAGACAGGGAAAGGGGAGTGTTCTAAGACGCCTTCATTGAAGAAATGACAAGCCACCCTAAGGATGAGGAGCAGGGACGCGAGTGAGGAGGGACAGGCACAGCACTCCACGCACACAGGGCAGCATGTGTGAAGACTCCCGGAGATTCAAGAGCGTGTGCATTTAAGGAACTTGAAGAAGGCCAGGTAGCTGTACCCGGGTGAAGGTTCCCACCAAATCGTACAAAGTCTTGCCACCACGGTAAGCATTTGTATAACATCAGAAAGGCAGGAAGAACCTCCTGAGAGACAGTTAAGCAGGAGGAGTGGATTTGAGTACGTTTGTCTGGCCTTTCTACACACCAGGGAGGAACATAAAAGCAGGTAAAGACAGTTCAGTCAGGAATTAGTCCAGACAAGGGATGGTGGTGGTTTGGATGAGGAGGAGGAGATGGAGGTGGATCTTACGTATCTCGAGCTCTCCTCATTTGGACTGGAGCCTGCCAGGCTTCTCTGTCCATGGGATTCTCCAGGCAAGAATACTGGAATGGGTTGCCATGCCCTCCTCCAGGGGATCTTCCTGACTCAGGGATTAAACCCAGGTCTCCCGATTGCAGGCAGATTCTTTACCATCTGAGCCACCAGACCTGCCTGCCAGCTACGATATGCAGAGGGAGACCCATGCCCTCATGTGTCACGGTATATGGACATACTAATTCCTATTGAGGGAGGCCCTTTGCCTTTCTAGCTGGTCTTCGCAGGCAGCATTCAGCGTGATCCACAGCAGGTATTCACACATCCCTTTGCTGACAAGCTTCTAGGATGCAGGTCTCGCCTCTATGGCTGTGTCTCCTGGACAGGCTGCCAGGAGCACTGGTCACCCATATCTCTCACCTTTACACTCTCCCAAGGATGTGGCCACAGCCCTACATCCAAATCTCCTCCAAACCCCTCTCAGTAGGAGGAGACTGAGAAGAAAACACCACGTTCTTCTCATTATGTAGAGAAGGATCGTTTTAGGGATGAAACTCTTAATGCCCAAACAGTGCTCCCTCCAGTCTCCCACCTCCCTTCCTCTTTCCTGATAGGATTGAATTGCTCGGTCACTTAACTGTGAAGTGCATTTCAGCACCAAAGTTCTAAGGCCCGCCTGGAAGCCAAGCACCTATTTCCCTTTAATAAATCAGAGTCGGTCGCACCTGTTGTGCCGTCTGTATCCTCTGTCCTGGACTCAGTGGAGACACGACACAGCCCATTTTAACATCCCCTCCTTGTCTCCTTCTAGCCACTTTCTAAAACAACACATGAGCTCCACCGCCATCTTCCTGAAGCTGCCACATCCAGCGCGCCGGTCTGTCCTCCCTGTGCCGCTCCAGCACTGCTGCCATGGGCCTGGTGCAGCGACACAGTTCCCTGGGTGCCTCTCTCCTGTCCTCCCCTCCTCTGCCTTCTTCCTTCTCACCGTGCTATGGCACTCTGTCCCAGGACACTAAGTGACTCACTGCAGAGGTGGTTTAATTGCCACCCACTGCCCTTCCTCCTCCCCCAGGCCACCGCTGGTGTCTGGTCGAGCCCTCTCTCGCCCACCTCAGAGCCTCATCAGCCCTGATTTCACACAGACCACACTGTTCCCCTGTATTGGGCATTTTCCAGAGAGTTTGCCCACGAGTTCAGACTCTGTGATAGGAATTCAGGTAAATGGACAGAATGTCTGGACTTGGGCTACCTAGTGAGGTACATAAAAGAGCAGAAATGTGACCCATAGGAAGAGCCAAGACAGTGGGATTTGCGAGTTTGAACTGAATGAGAGATGAAAGCAGAGAAGATTGAGGTTTCCCGGAGAAATGAATAGGAAAGGAGTGGAGGGAAACCAGAGCTGATACTTTGCATAGAAAATAGGGAAGAAGGTAAAAGAATTTACCATAATATTTTGCCCATTTTGAAAGCTTTGTATAAGTCACAGGAAAGAATTCATACAAGTAGCTGGGAAAGTACCTTGTGTCCTAACCAAAAGTGAAAGTGGAAAGTAAAGTCTCTCAGTCATGTCCGACTCTTTGCAATCCCATGGACTGTAGCCTACCAGGCTCCTCTGTCCATGGGATTTTCCAGGCAATAGTACTGGAGTGGATTGTCATTTCCTTCTCCAGGGGATCTTCCCAACCCAGGGATTGAACCCGGGTCTCCCGCATTGTAGACAGACGCTTTACCGTGTGGCCCATGTCCTAACCAAAGCTCACCATATATCCAACAGGAACAAATGCTAAGCACGGACTGCGCTGCAAGGCCTGTAAGATGAGCATCCACCACAAGTGCATGGATGGCGTGGCACCCCAGCGGTGCATGGGCAAGCTGGTAAGGGCTCATGCCCAGAGTGTACCCTGGAACCCTGCTCAGAGCACTTGCCTGCCTGATGAAATCATGAAATCACTCCATTCAAACTTCTTCCTGGAAGCACCCTGAGAACTGGACCCCAGGAAGCATCCCCCACCCCACCCCAGATCTCTGGCTGGTCAGCCTGGCTTCCTAGTAGGATTGAGTAAGGAGGAGCTTTATCAACTGAAGAGGTGCAAGTTCTGTGTGTAGAAAAAACTCCGGGTCTTCAGTAAAGTGGACAGCTTGTCTCGGGTCAGGACTTTGTCAGTGTTAGCACCCAAGTCCCACACCCCGGGACTGTCCAGGTTTTGAAAGTAAAAGTCAAGCATCCCAGGAACCTCCTCAGTCCCAGTTTAATGGGCTGACAGCTCAGAGGATATCAAGAATGGGATGGAGATTAACCACCCCACAGAAGTGGAGTAGTAAAAATCTACACTACTATCATGGATCGTGACGGCCAAACCCAGAGAGGGAGCCTCGGCCTGGCCCGGGCTGGCTGATCGTCCCATCTCAGGAGTGGGCTTCCGTGCTGGTACTACACAATGATAGAAAGCCACCCAGAACACTTTTGAAAATATTTGATACTGGGGTGGTCAAAGAATTCTGTTACTAGAAGGGACCAAGAATGTCTGCCCTAGAGATACTTAGGTCATGATAGCTGATTCAGAAAAACTTAAGATCTGTCACACAGAATTCTGTTGTCCTCTACGGCTCCAGGGAAAGCACCTCGGATCAGTAGGTTCCACGTCTTAACAATCAGAGATAATGTCACTAAGGTCCTCCGTCCCAGGTTAGTGAGAGTTCCTGCCACCCACGTCCCCAGCAGTGTTCACCAGAGGAACGCTTGCCAGGAATGTTGGAGAGGATTCTGGGATTCTTGTAGGGGCAGGGCCCTGAAGTTCCCTTTTGACCCTGGGGTACAAAAATCAGGATTCTTAGAGTTCCTCTCTGTAAGTTCCTCTCTGTACTCTTGACTGGCAGTATCCTCTTCTCCAAAACCCCTGCCTCACTTGCTCCCCCCTCCTCCTCCTCCTCCCACAGTGATTCCCACAAGCCAGGGCAGAGACCATGGATGAGAGGTTAGGAAAACAGAACGGGATCTGGAACACACAGCTCATCAGACATACAAGGGACTTGAGGTCTCCCTGTGAGGTCCGCTTGCCCATGCCCAGGCCTTTGAATGAGTGTAATAAACCATATGGTGAGATACTGCACGAGGGTCCATTTGTATCCTAGGGGCTAATGAGCCCAGCGGAAAGCAGGCGGGAGCAGGCAGTGGGCAGAGGAGAGGCAGGACGGGAGGGCAGGGCTGGGGGCCTGCTTTCTGGAGGGAGTGAGCTTGCTTATTGACAGCTGTACCTCCCCGCCCCCACCAGGGAGAAATTACAGGCCATGTCAGCATCTTAAAGGGCAACAGGGAGGCGTCCCTAGAGAAACCAACTGGTTTCATTTTTAGAGTTCTCCAGTGGTTGTCTCCATCTCAGCAGTGACACTGAACGCTTTTCTTTCCCATTCTCTCTCTCCAGCCAAAGGGGTTTCGGCGTTACTACAGCTCCCCCTTGCTCATTCATGAACAGTTTGGATGCATTAAAGAAGTTATGCCCATTGGTGAGTTGAGACCTTGTTGGGTTGAGTGGGGTTGAGCAGCAACATCCACGCTGACGGCTGCTCTCCTCCAGGGTCCCAGGGCCACAGCAGCAGTGCAGGGGTGGCAGGGGCAGGGCTGAGTGCATTTATTTGGTGGATAACTGGGTTATGGTCATTTGTTTTGCTGGAGGGGAAGCTGAAGGTGGACCAAATTCCCCTGAAGTTTTTTTTCCTTTCCCTGATGAAACTTGAGAGACACCCAGGTCCCAAAGGCTGCTGACGTGCTGTGCCAGCTCTCAGCACCATGGCAGAGTGGAAGCAGGGTGAATCATGGCTTCCCCGAGACCTGGGTCAGAGCCCAGCTCCCCCACTGGCCAGCTGTGTATCTGAGCAAGTAACTCAGCCTGCTGGACCCTATACACTGAGAACAGCCCTGGCTGCTTTTCATAGTTCTTTGTATATGAAAATAAACAGAGATACATTATAAGACCAATGTGTGGAAGGAACTCACTGAATATCAGTTATTCTTTAACGAAGACAAATAATGTCTTACGGATATTTCTGGCTTGAACATATTCTTCAGCAGTATCTTTCAGTTTTCTTCTGTTTTCTTTCTTTCTGAAAATCTCTACATTTATGTTTGCCTTTTGGTGGAGGCAAGGGGAACAAGTTTTAACCTAGAAATTTACGAACTAGAAAGCTTTTAATTAGACATTCAGGAGGCCTAGTAATGTGACATTCTTTCCAAACGTTTGCCTCCTCCTGCCCGCTTTGTGTCACGAGATTTTGTACCTTGGCAAGCAGAGCCTTTCACTAGAGGAAATAAAGCCGGTCTCTGGGAAGAACCTTGGCATTGGAGCCCTGGCGATGGATAACAAAGAGGAGAGCCAGCCAGTCAGGGGACGTTCGGCTGAGTGCGGTGGAGCACACGTCATGTCATGGGGGGGGAGGTGCACATCCCCAAGGATACTTGACCACGGAAGCCTCACTTCCCCAGGGGTCTCCCAGGGGTGAGCGGGTCCGTTGTGCAGAACCTACTTCTGGCGTCGTTAACCCAGGAGGTGTGGTCGGTGGTTGGCTGTGTCCCCGACCGTGACTTGAGGAAACGCTGTCTCAGACGAGCTCTCTCTTCTGTCGCAGCCTGCGGCAATAAGGTGGACCCTGTGTATGAGACCCTCCGCTTCGGCACCTCGCTGGCCCAGAGGACGAAGAAGAGCAGCTCAGGCAGCGGCTCCGACTCGCCTCACAGAACCTCGGTGATTGCCTCCCCCCCCCTCGCGCAACCCGCCGTGGTCCCAGGCAGGGCAGACCTGGAGCAGCTCAGAGCGCCTCAGGAGGGGCGTCCGCGGGAGTCACGCAGCCTCCGGAGGGGCCTCCAAGTGCCTTGGGGCACTGAAGGGTAACTTCCTGTGGCAGGTCCCCGGAGATCCTCAGAGACCACACTGTTGGCCTCACCATCCTGACTCTGCCCCGTGTACCTCTCCCCCTCCCTCCATTAGACAGCGTATCTGCCAACAGGTAGAAAGGTTCAACCCAGACAAGGGGCAGAAGCTGGAATGTCCCAGCTGTGTCCAGTTCTCCTTCCAGCGACGTCCCAGTTCAAGAATACAGCCCTTTTTCACATGTCCTCAGTCCTTTCTCTTTAAGGCAAGATCCACCCTTTGATTTCTTTTGCACAAACACTGCCCTCCCCGGAGGCATGGGGTGTTTGCCTCCATGGGACACATCACCATCCCCCCAGCCCCTCTCCCACGCTTAGTAGTATAGTAGTGAAGTCACTCAGTCGTGTCTGACCCTTTGTGACCCCACAGACTGTAGCCCTCCAGTCTCCTCTGTCCATGGAATTCTCCAGGCAAGAATACTGGAGTGAGTTGCCATGCCCTTCTCCAGGGGATCTTCCCCACCCAGGGGTTGAATTGCAGGCAGATTCTTTACTACCATCTGAGCCACCAGGGATGCTCCTTCGTTTGAACTGACCTAAAAATGAGTGTTCTGTGCATTTCTGTGACCTGGTATCATCGTCCTCTCTGGCTGTCCTAACCAGAATTTCTGTGAATGCCCCAAGGTGCCACGCAGCTCTGTAGCAGAGAGAAGGCACCTCAGAGATAGGTCTGACCTGGCCACATCAGCAGCAATGTCCACTCCTGCAGTTGTGAGCTCTGCTAGAACTAGCTCCACTAACTAGTTGGTTAGCTAGTTTTAGCACAGAGACATCGCAGGGAGCACTCGGCGGGAGGCAGTGAACATCATCCCTGCATTTGTGACTGGTGTTTGGAGCAGAAGGAACATCACAGGCGCATTTGAGAGATGTCCAGTCTCCTTTCGTGTCTGTCTTGACCCTACAGACTGGCTTTAGGGGCAAAAAAGCATATTTGCTGTATGTCAATAACTTGTTGGTTCATCATGGTCCGCTTATATTTCCTGGCACTGGTTCCACCAGGAAATATTTCCTGGAATTTTGTTCTGTGAAGGCATCATTCTGAGAGCTGCAGGGAGACAAAGACAAATCAAATTGTGCTTAAATATCTGTCACTTCACTCTTTCCCTGGAGCCCAACTTGCCTTGGTGGAAGCAAACAGAAACAATTGATCGCTACTTTAAAATGACTTTGCTTCCTTCCTGCAGGGTCAGTAGTAATGAACTTCAGCCTCTTGCCATTCTGGCAGTGTTGTTATGTCCTGAAGGGAACATATTCCCACGTAGCAAAGGTTTCTTTTCTTCCAGGGCTATAGAGGCATTTGCTTTACATTGTCGGGAAGTGGCTGCCTGGCTGTTTCTAAATTATTAGGTTTCCTCTCATGTGCTTTCAAACGCTGTAGAATATAAAAAGCTTCATGGCTTTGGGAAAGCCAGCAGAAACCAAATTCAAAAACTTTCTAGGAGTTGGTTAGCTCATTTAGGAATGACCTTCAGTTTTGTGAGATTAAATTAACATCATAATGGCAACTTTTGTTCAGAAACAGTGAGCTTCAGAGGAGAAGGGTCCAAGTGACTTAGAGACCTGTGACATTTACTTTTTTCTTCTTTCTGATGTGTCATGAAAGGAAGAATGGCTGAAACAAATCTTAAAGCTAAACTGTAACAAGAAATCAGTCTCAGAAAGGCAGCATTATGGGACTTTAGAGCTGATGAGAAGAGCTAGGAAGGCCGACGCGTTCCTCTCTAATAAGATGTAAATTGTTTTAAAAGTATGTGACTCTCCTCTAAGGTCCCCTGAATTCCTCTTTTAGAGAGGTGAGGGGCTTTTTTGGTGGTTCAGTGGTTAGGACTCCATGCTTCTACTGCAGAGGGCGCAGGTTTGATCCTTGGTTGGAGAACTAAGATCACACATGCCGTGTATTATGGCCAAAAAATAATAAGAAAATAAGCAAAAATAAGCATCTCCCAGTGCTTAGGAGATGAATCTAGAGGATGTTATGCTTACTGAAATTAGTCAGAGAACCACCAATGCTGTATGATATAACTTATATGTGCAATCTAAAAAAAATACAAATGAATGTACATCAAAACAGAAACAGACTCACAGATTATAAAAGCAAATTTATAGTTCCCAAAGGGGAGAGGGGCAAATTAGGCCTATGGGATCGATAGACACAAACAATTACAAAGTAGACAGGCAGTTAGGATATGCTGTATAGCACAGGGAATTATAACCATTGTCTTGAAATAACCTTTAATGGAGTATAATCTGCAGAAAATACTGACGTTTTATGTTATATACCTGAAACTAACATAATATTGTAGATCAACTCTATTTTAAAAAAAGAGCATGGACTCTGGAGACAATGCCAGAGGTCTAACCCCTGCTCTACCACTTAGGAACTCTGAGCCCTCAAGCTTAGTTCTCTCTGGGCTTCAGATCCCTATCTGAAAAATAGGTTTATCATAGAATTATTGTGAAGCATAAATGAGACGATTGATATAAAGGACGTAAAAACAGCACGCGATAGATGACTGGTTACAATTAGCTATTTAGAGTGCTGCTTTATTATTGTTGTTGTTATTTCTGGAACCTAAATAATGACTATAGGAAAAAAAAGTGAAAGCGTTAGTCTCCCAGTCATGCCCAACTCTTTGTGACCCCATGGACTCTAGCCTGCCAGGCTTCTCTGTCCAAGGGATTCTCCACGTGAGAATACTGGGGTGAGTAACCATTTCCTCCTGCAGGGGATCTTCCCGACCCAGGGATCAAACCCAGGTCTCCCACACTGCAGGCAGATTCTTTACCGTCTGAGCCACCAGGGAAGCCCCACAATGACTATAACTCTTCCTATACATAAGAAAGGGCAGAAAAAGTATTGATGTTACTGAAACAATTACTTTTTGCAGCAATGGAAACAGGCTTTAACTCGTACCTAAGCAATGCAACCTCAAAAGTGCATCTTGTTCTCCAGAATTAATGTTCAGCACTCACCTAGAAAGAGCTATAGTTCTACTGAACATTTTAAGTAACAGGATGTGGGCAGGAATTCTGATTTCTGTCTGTCGTCTGTTCCTGGGAAGCAGACTAATTGTGGCCAGTGCATGTAGGCACTCATTCACCTGTCACTGAGCATCTTTCTTGTGCCAGCCCCTGAGCCTGCCCCAGACACCAGGAGGAAGGGACAGTGCCCAAGAGGGAGTCCACAGCCTCTCAGAAGTTAGCCAAACAGACAAGAGAGCAATGATGAGATGCTTAAGACAGTATCTTGCAAATTCCACCTTAGTTCCTCTACTGGTATCACAGTCTCTACTCACTGAGTCACTGAAATGACATTGCTCATTCACTGCTATACTCTCTTTTCAAGACTTCAGATCTCGTGGAGGTTCCCGAAGAGGCTGATGGGCCAGGAGACGGGTATGACCTGCGGAAGCGGAGCAACAGTGGTAAGTCGGGGATCAGGCACCACCGTCCAGTGCAAACGGGAATCTCATCCATCATCCAGGTCAGCGGACAGGCTCACGTGACCTCCAGGCCCCTCTTTCTCGGCCACCTCTGGAATTCAGACTGGACAGTGTTTGATAATATGGAAGGGAACAGATAAATTTTGGTGGATTTCAGGAATTCAGTTATAACATTCCCTGAGCTCTGGCTCCTGAGTTCTCATGCTATAAGGACATGGAGGTCCTTCCAGAGCTTTTTGTTAACATGTCACTTCCCCCACTGACCTACACTGGATGAACAGGGCATCCAGAGAGAAAACATCAGAAGTACTCACAGTGATGTGCCTGCTCAAGTGAGGGGTGGTGCTGAGGAGTGTGGGCCTCCCCTGGGCTCCTCCACAGCAGAGATGACTAAGATTCAAAAACTGATCTGCACAATCAAGACAGATATTCTATATTAATATCATTTAGTTTTCTAATAGCATAAGCCCTTTTAAAAATAATTCCTAGAATACTTGTTAAATACTAACTACATGCTACCGCTTGCTAACATTGAGAAAGAATCTCCTCTTAGCTTAAAGAAACATAACCAGCACCTAATACTTGAATCTTGATGAGCCTCTTTGATGTCAACAACTACTTAACTTCCTCTCATTTATCAAAAAAAAAAATTATGAAGTGTTTTCTACCACCAGCAAAACTACATATGTCACAGAGCTGTGCTCAGGTCATTCATAACCCAGCAATGTTGCAGGCCCTGACCTGTGTTGTTACTTTGGGCTGAATGCCTTCTCCTGGCAGAAGTTACCCCTCACAGCTCTAATCCCCATGTGGGAAGCACTGGAGAATGCTGCCTTGGACAGATTTTCTACTTGCCTGGTTGTCCCTGCCTTTTCCAGACTGGAAACAGAACTTCTACATCAAATACCCTGTAGCTGCCTTGTCAGCAGCTGTCATACAATGAGGTACCATTTCCACTTCTTTAGCTCTAGGAATTCACTTATGTCTCTTCTCCAGTTAGGACTGTGCCTCTGTGATGACCCTCCTTCCTAAATAACTGTCAGCATCCATCAGGGTGCCCCTGTTGCCAAGCCTGTAAATAGGCTGCTAAAGCACACCGCTAGAGTAAGAAGCCTTGGCATCACATGGGGAAAACTGTACTTTGGGATCCATGCAGATACCCAGGGAGCACTTAGCAGTGCCGTGAGGGAGACAGACCAGAGAACGCCAGCTGCTGGGGCCCTCGAGGCAGAGCCATAACCCTGCACGCACCCAGCCTAGGTCTGTCCAGCACTGCAGATCCAGCAACTGAATTTGGGACAGCAGCCCTGGAGTTCATCAGAATCTCAGGACCAAATTCACCAGAGGCTCGAGTATAAGCCAGAGCTGCATCTCAGTGCTTCAGGTCTGGTCAGCTGGTCTTCCCCTGAGTCTGATTCTGCCCATCTCCTGCCCCTGACAGTGGGCTCCCCTGGTGGCTCAAACAGTGAAGAATCTGCCTACAATGCAAGAGACCCGGGTTCAGTCCCTGGGTTAGGAAGATCCCCTGGAGAAGGAAATGGCAACCCACTCCAGTATTCTTGCCTGGAGAATCCCATGGACAGAGGAGCCTGAGAGCTGGACACAAAGAATTGGACACGACTGAGCAACTGACACCTGCCCCAGATACTTCTCGCCAAACCACAGGTGGCCTCTCATTACTAACTGCACTGGATGTGTTTGGCCCTGGGCCCCTGCCTGCTCTGAAAGTGAAGGCTGGGCTTCACTAGTGATCATGTGGCCTTCAAGAGACCTCACCTCTCTCTGCTTTAGTCGCTTCACCTCTAAAATGACGATGCTAATAACACCAAATCCATAAAGCCTCGTGATCTTTAAATGAGATAATGAATGTAAATACTACCCATTCACTGAAGACTCGGAAGCTTCATTCCTAGCATTAGGCCTCTTGGCTGCCTCTGATGCCTGTATCCTACTGGACATGGCCACGTGAATGGAGGATAGGCATCTTCAAGCTAACGCACCCAAGCGGACTCTTGAGTCCCTCACTTGCCTTCCCACCCAGCCACCCACCCACTGAAATTGGCTCTTCTTCATTGTTCCTACTCACTTGTAGGAAAGTCATTCTGCTAGATTATCAGGCCAAGGCTTTTGGTATCATCCTTGACACTCTTCTTCTCACACCTCCTGTCCAGTCTGTTGGCAGATTTTATATGCTGGTCTTCAGAATCACACCCAGCCTGTGCCCACCACTTCCCTCTCTGCCTCCACCAGCCTGAACCAGCTTGATGGATGCTGTCAGCCATTCCTCAGTAGATGAGGTCTCTATTTGCCCTGGGGATTTCTTTACTCAAAAAGTGGTCTTCTAGGGACTTCCCTGGTAGTCCAGTCAATGCAGGGAACATGGGTTCAATCCCTGGTCCAGGAAGATCCCACACGCCATGGAGCAACTAAGCCATGCGCCACAGCCACTGAGCTCGTGTTCCGGAGCCCATGTGCTGCAGCTGCTGTAGCCCGAGCTCTGTAGGGCCCATGTGCCACAACAAGAGAAGCCACAGCAATGAGGAGCCCATGCACAGCCATGAAGAGCAGCCCCGCTTGCTACAGTTAGAGAAAGCCTGCATGCAGCAGCAAAGACAGCACAACCATACATTATTTTTTGTTAAAGGGAGTCTTCTTAGAGTTTTAGATTATGAACAGCCGTATTTAAGGATCATCACCCTGAAGCACTATTGCTATTACTGAAGTCATTATAAGGTCACAGAGTGTCGAAGATACAATCGGGAGCCTCACTACTTCACGTGTGGCCCATGGACCAGCAACCTGGGCAGAACCTGAGAGCCCATGAGAAGTGCAGACTCTCAGGCTGCCCCAGCCCTGCAAAATCAGAATTTGCAGATGACTCTGTGGTTCACATTTTTGTTAACATTTGAGAAGCAAGATCAGAGACCATTTAGTCCAACACCCTCTCCTCCAACATACACACCCAAGGATACATAGACATACATACACAACAAATACCAGTTAGATTAAGGAAATTGAGACACTGAGTAATACACCCAAGAACACAAGTTGATTATCTGCTGTCTCTTTTTCCCATTAAGGGGCATTTTCACAGTCTTATTCAAAGAAATCTGTTGAAAGAGCTTAGCAAAGGGTAAACCTCTAAAACGCTTTAGAGATCTATCAAATATTCCTTTGATCAGCGGTAGCTTTCTTCACATGCCCTCTTAGAAGCGAGGGTGAGTAATTATGCAGCAGTTTGCTTCAAAACATGTTCCTTTGATTTGGATCTAATGCACTGCCTGTGCAGTTTGAGAAACAACATAGAGAAAACACTTTGCTTACATAGAGCCCAAGTTCCCACTCACCTTCTCACAGTTTTGGCAAGGAGAGCTTCCTGTTCTGTATTACTTGCTTCATGTGCGTTCTGAAAAGTACACAGGGCACACAGGTATTATTTCTGCCAGCCAGGTGTTGTGTCAAAATTCTTGAAGAATATTTCCAAGGCCACCTCAGAAGAAGTACAATTCATATTCATCTCTTTACTGATAAAAATATAGTCTCTGCTTTCTGTCTTATGTTATGAATCTCTTGGGCAGGTCTGCGGATTTCTGGTTGTTGTTTTCAACATTATTCCTTGGTGCCTCCGAAATTGACAGGGGCAGAATGATTGGTCTTTGCTTTTGCCTTAACTGCCGAATGTCCCCTGGAAGCAAGGTCATAAGCAAAGTGTGAAGCATCTATCTAATACATAGCCTCAAGATGACAAAAAGTAAAGGAGTAATTGACAGAACTATTAGGAAATTGGCATTGCACTTCATAATCAGAGATTTTAACACACCTCTTGGTCATTGGCAAATCAGATAGACAAAGAGATTCAGTATAGACATGGAGGATCTGAGGACGTACTTGACTATCCTAACCTAACTAACTTTTTTTCTCTCTTGATTTCTTTTTTTAATATAAATTTATTTATTTTAATTGGAGGCTAATTACTTTACAATATTGTAGTGGTTTTGCCATACACTGACATGAATCAGCCATGGGTATACATCTGTTCACCATCCTGAAACCCCCTCCCACCTCCCTCCCCATCCCATCCCTCAGGGTCATCCCAGTGCACCAGCCCCGAGCACCCTGTCTCATGCATCGATCCTGGACTGGCAATTCATTTCACACATGATAATTTACATGTTTCAATGCCATTCTCCCAAATCATCCCACCCTTGCCCTCTCCCACAGTGTCCAAAAGACTGTTGTACACATCTGTGTCTCTTTTGCTGTCTTGCATATAGAGTTATCATTACCATCTTTCTAAATTCCATATATATGCGTTAGTATACTGTATTGGTGTTTTCTTTCTGGCTTACTTCACTCTGCATTTAACTTTAAAAGAACACTCCAAAAGAATGAATATATTAATATATTACAAAGTGGCTTCCCAGGCGGCGCTGGTCGTAAAGAACCTGCCTGTCAATGTAGAAGTCGTAAGAGACATGGGTTTGATCCCTGGGTCGGAAAGATCCCCTGGAGGAGGACATGGCAACCCACTCCAGTATTCTTGCCTAGAGAATCCCATGGACAGAGGAGCCTGGCAGGCTACTGTCCATAGGGTAGCAAAATGTTGGACATGGCTAAAGCAAATCGGCACAGCACACATACATACATATGTGTCCTAAATCACCTGGCTGTACGCCTGAGACTAGCACAGCATTATAAACCAGCTGTACTTCAATTAAAAATAGTAAAAAATTAAAATTAAAAAGAATGCTTCATCTAACAAATGAGGAATTCACATTCTTTCTAAGAACACATGGAACTATTGCTTACCTACTAGACTATAATGCACACTTCACAAATTTCACAGAATTAATATGATATAGAACACATCTTTCTAACTACAATGCAAACAAGATAGAAACGAATATCCAAATTATAACTAGGAAAACCCACACTTTAGGAAATTAAAGACATACTTTTTGAAAGCTGATATGTCAAAGAATTCATAATGAAAATTGAAATATATTTAAAACTAAACAATAATGAAAACACTACCGGACTTCCCTAGTGGTCCAGTGGTTAAGAATCTGCCTGCCAATGCAGGAGACACGGGTTTGATCCCTGATCTTGGAAGATCCCATATGCTGTGGAGCAGCTAAGCCCGTGAGCCAAAACTACTGAGCCCAAGCTCTAGATCCCTTGAGCTGCATCTACTGAGCCCACACACCACAAAATACTGGTGTCTGCGTGCCTTAGAGGCATTGCTCCGCAAAAAGACAAGCCATTGCTACCAGAAACCTGTGAACCACAACTAGAGATTAGCCCCCACTTGCTGCAACTAGAGAAAGCCTTCATGCAGCAAAGAAGACCCAACACAACCATAAATAAATAATTTTTAAGAACACATCCCTATCACAACTTGTGGGATGCAGCTAAAGTTGTGCCTAGAGTATTTAGCTCTAAAATTATTCCATTAAAAAATTAAAGCTGAAAAGTAATCATCTAAGCATCATATTCAAGAAGTCGGTAAAAAAAGAAATTAAAAAAGAGAAGAAGTCAGTAAAAGGAAAAAGAATAGGTAAGGAAACAGTAATAAAGACAAGGAATTATTATGCGACACAGGTAGCTCAGTAAATTCTAAAAACCGTTCTTTAAAAAAGTAGAATTTACAATTGATAATTTCAAGAGTAAGAGAGAAAGATGAAACAAAAGTAATAATTTTAAAAGGAGGAATGTCAACAAAGGTTGACCGGAAAGCATCTTACGACCAACTTCACACCAGCAGATTTAAAACTTCAAATGGATAGCTGCCAAGAAAGTTATCAGTGACCAAAGTATGACTCAAGAGGAATCAGTAATTAGAGAACTTGACTTGGCTTCCAATTATGATAGAAACAGAATCAATATGTTAAGTTTTTTCACAACAAAAATGCCAGGCCCAGACAACTTTATAAGTAAACGTGACCAAACATTTAAGGAAGATAAAATTTCCAGATTAGCTAAGCTCTTTCAGGACAACAGATAGTGCCAGCCAGCAGCATTCTCTGACTTAGTTTATGGGGCTGGTATAATACTGACCTCAAAACCAAAGGAATACAGCATGAGAAAGAAAATCGCTGGCTCATCCCCCTCTTGAATATGGGTGCAGAAATCTGAAACAAAATCACCTCAGTACACTGAATCCAGTAATGTATTTTAGAAAGGCAGTGCATAATTGCCACGTTGAATTTATTCCAGGGATACAAGGTGAGTCAGTGTCAATAAGCTGATAATGTCACTTGTACATGATCAGGTTAAAGCTGAAAGTCCACACCATCAGCTTGTTGGAGACATGGGCCTCCCAGGACTGCGAAGTAAAAGAGAAAGACAGAACGTAGAAAAGGAAGAGAAGAAAGCTATAGGGGAACTAGCAAAAACTGAAGGTTGATTTTGCATCTGTAGCATTAGAAAACATCCCTGTAGAATTAACACAGATTGTGTATGTTTCCATCAACAGCCAAATTATTTTTCATAAAATGAATTGAAAGTACCAAACATAAAAAAGCATCTGACACATTATTTTGGTAAAATAGTACCCCAAAAAATATTCTTTATACCTTTCTTTATACCTTTCCCCTCAAATCAACATCTTAGAAATAGCCAGAAGGAATGGGTTTTTTAAAAAATCATTTTTGCAGTGTTCCATTTCTGCCTGTAACCATTTGACTTAAAACACATTTGGAGTCACTTCAAATAATGTTCAGCATAGTTCAAAAAATGATGCACATTGTTGTGATGGCTAATGGATAGTCCATGAAAAGCTAAGATAACTTGAAATTACAAAACTGTAAAATCAAACTGAATATTGCACATGCATCTTGTGTAGTCTCAATTTTAGTTTCAATCAATAATTTTCTAAGAAGACGGTCTTGTTGTTTCCATTCAACTACTCAGTATTCGTTAAATGTGTCCAGTTTTATATTTATAGAATCAAGTATTATGCCAAGATTTCAAGTAATCACTTAAAACAGAGAAAAGTATTGCTGGTCTCTACTCTTCTTAAACCAGGAAGTTGCATAGCCAAATATTCAGACAGACAAGGTCTGTAAGCATCAGCCCTTCATTTTCCATTTGCCTACAAAGCGGAGCTCCTCCCGTGACTGCATATTGACTTCCTAGGGATAATGGAGCTGCGTCTACAGGCTCTGGAACCATAGTGAGTGAGTGAAGTCGCTCAGTCATGTCTGAATCTCTGCGACCCCATGGACTGTAGCCTAGCCAGGTTCCTCCGTCCATGGGATTCTCCAGGCAAGAATACTGGAGTGGGTTGCCATTTCCTTCTCCAGGGGATCTTCCCGACCCAGGGATTGAACCCAGGTCTCCCGCATTGTAGGCAGATGCTTTACCGTCTGAGCCACCAGGGAAGATCCCTGGAACCATAAACCATGGACAACAGGTGTTTACTGAGCATTGGTACATTTACAGGGGCTCTTGTTCGGAAGTGTGTCTCCTTCATCACGGTTACTGAGTCCATTTGCAGGACAGTGGAGACTGTCAGGGCTAACTGACAGAGGGTACAGAGCTTTCTGTGATGTGTTTCTCTTCCTCTGCTGGTTTCCTTGACCCTCTGAAGGAGACCCAAAGGGAAGACTAAAACAGCAATGTATTATTTTTGATTATCAAAGCTTCTACAAGGTAGATTGATTTCAACCCTATGGGCCCTATCGTATAGACTTGGAAACATGTGCCATCTTTTATTTTTGTTTAAGAAAGATACATGATGTTGGTCTCCTGGGTTAGATGGTTGAACTAGCTAAGGCAGAGCCCCCCAATACCCATCAACCCATCAGGGACCTTCCACAGCTGTGTGTGTAGACAGTGACAACTCCTACCCATCTTTTTCTTCATCAAAGGTCACAGAATGGCTGCTAAAATGCAAAAGGTAGAGAATTATGTATTTTAAGAACATACTAAATGAGAAACCACTGTTTAATTTTTTTTCTCAAAAATAGCCCCCAGTGCACTGCCAAATAAGAGATCGAGGAAGTATTTTGAAGCTTGAAACTCTAATCTGCAAGTAGAATACAGAGATCATCAGGAAACTAGCATGAAGATATTGAATAGAGATCAAAGAGTCTGGTATTTAGAAAAGTGTATTCAAATACAGTTTAATTGTGCCATACCTGACCTACCCTGCTGCTGCTGCTGCTGCTGCTGCTGCTGTTAAGTTGCTTCAGTCGTGTCTGACTCTCTGTGACCCCACAGCCCACCAGGCTCCCCCGTCCCTAAGATTCTCCAGGCAAGAACACTGGAGTGGCTTGCCATTTCCTTCTCCAGTGCATGAAAGTGAAAAGTGAAAGTGAAGTCGCTACCCTCCCCTTAACAAACGACTGGATACATTTAACAAAGATGAATGACATGGTTTCTGCTCCTGAGAAGGGCACTGCCAAATGAGGCCAAGCAATGCAGGAGGATGTGTGCTGGCCCGGAGGCGTGGACGAGGGTGTGGCTGTGCAGAGAGTGTGGTGCGGACCCTGCAGGGGGTGCAGAGGGCAACAGATGGAGCATGACACGCGAGCTGGGTCGCTGAGGATAAGGAAAGGAAACTGTGGTACAGGGAATAAATAAAGCTACGTCTTTCAAGTGTGTTTCCCAAATGTGGTGACTGGGCTCATAAATCTCCTCCTTTTTCTGGTCTCTTTCAGTGTTCACGTATCCAGAAAATGGCACCGACGATTTCAGAGACCAAGCAAAGAACATAAACCACCAGGTATTTATGGACATCTCAGAAGGCTGGCCAGACAGGGTCCTTAGATTATTCTGTGGGTCACCCCCCAAGTGGGTCATGAAATCAATTTAGTGGGGCCCAGACTAGCACTTTTAGAGAATAAGGTACCATGGTGTATATAGCATAGGCAGCCCTGAGCGAAACAAATACCAATGCACCCAAGGTACAGAGGATAAATATTCTACTGGGTGCTTTTGTTTCTGTTATGTGTGCTACCTACAAGCTGATATGTGCCCCACAGTATGTAAATTATATATTATGACTATATTTCATAGTGGGCTTCCCTGGTGGCTCAGAGGTTAGAGCGTCTGCCTGCGATGCAGGAGACCTGGGTTCCATCCCTGGGTCAGGATGATTCCTTGGAGAAGGAAATGGCACCCCACTCCAGTACTCTTGCCTGGAGAATCCCATGGACGGAGGAGCCTGGTGGGCTACAGTCCATAGGGTCACAAAGAGTCGGACACGACTGAGCAACTTCACTTTCAACTTTTAAGTATTATATTTTATGTTAATTTACATATATCATTAGGATGGAATAATACTGCATAAAGTACTTGAGCTTTGGGCAGCAAACTGAATCACAGAAAGAATATAGTTATGTGCAGCTTTTGTTTATGTTTTCTAGATATGGCATCTATTCATTATATTATTATATCTTTAAGTGTGTAGTTATACATTATATATCTGCATACATGTAAAATAATACACTATAAATATTACATGTTGTATAATTTTAATTTGTCATGTATATTATAAAGCAGAAACAATTATGTAGCTATAATATTTGTGTAGTTAATAACAGCTTATGTTTATATAATACCTGTAAAACTCTTATATAGTTTACAAATTAGGGACACAATAAAATCGACCTCACAGGGCTGTTGTTAGCTTTGCATATGCTAATCCATATACCATCATGCCTCTCACATAGCAAGCTATCCAAAAAGGGTAGCTTTTATTATCGTTATTGCAGTTTCATAGTCAGTGGATGGTGATACCGTAACAAATCAAATCAGCCTCAGGCGAACATTTTTCATTTTTCCACAGCATGAATGAACTTATTTCTGGACGAATACACCCAGATCCCTTTGATATACTAGATACAAAATTGTCCATTTTAGGGAATAGAAGCTGTTTACTACTCGCCACCTGCCCCCTCTCTATAGAGAGAATATTCTCTTGCTTGGACTCAAGTCTGCATCACCTTTCATGAACAACTAAATCAAAGGAAAAAAGTGATTTGAAGAAAACTGTAGTATTTCTGACAAAACGTTCCACATAAGTGCTTTCAAGTAGTTTGTAAGGAAATCAAACTCAGCTAGGAAATTAAAAATAAACCTATGTTCAGAACAAAATAATAATGGTTAGGTATTTTAACGCGAAAGATTATGCTAGAATTACATTCAACTTCTCCATTTCCTGTCTTCTTCCTTTGCTCCATTTCTGCCTCCTTCCTCCTCTCATTTTTCTTTTATATTTCTCTTTCAGGGACCTCTTTCCAAAGACCCATTACCGATGAACACCTATGTTGCCTTGTACAAATTTGTACCACAAGAGAATGAAGATTTGGAAATGAGGTAAAAATATTTTTAAAGGAAGAAGAAGAATGAAAGATTTAAAGTCAGTGAAAATAATTCAATGTGAAAATAATTTAATGTGCGCTGCGTCCAAGGGCCTTAGAGCAGTGATTCTCAAATGTGCGTGTGCGGGGCCGGTTGATGCAGATTGCTGGGCCTTTTTCTGGAAGTTTCTGACTCAGCATGAGTCAGCGCATCTTGGGTGGGGCTTGAAAATCCGAGTTTCTAACTGGTCTGCAGGTGGTGCTGACGCTGCTTCCCAGGGACCACACCTTGAGAAGCGTGGTTAGTACATCATCAGTAGAGCTGCTACCGGGAGTTTTCATGAAGGCTGAGCATCAGATGCACTTGGCATCCTGTGGGGTCTAATAGGGAACCAAAAATGTACTTGCTGCCCAAATTAACACTGACTGACAAATCAGGCTAAAACTCTATTTATCCCTGCCAGAGACTGGTTGCTCCCCCTGGCTCGCACCTAGAGGTTCTTCTGTTTCAGAACCATCCCACCTCATGGTCACTGAAAGAGAGAGACAGGTGAGCCTCAGGGCGCTCATGAGATCTAAACCTTTCTCTGGAACACAGTCTCATGTTTCAGGGGTAGTGTGGCTGGAGTCCGTACTGTGTCCACATCCTCCTTGCTGTGCGATTTTAAGCAATGTACAAACATCGTGTTTCCCAGGTTTCCTTACTGATAAAAGGATAAAAATGACCTTTTCCCCTTAAGGCATTTGTGAGGATAAAGTGAATAAGGTTCATAAAGTATATAGCACAGTAACGGTAGATACTCAGAAACTGGCCATCAGTACAGTCTATGTAATGCCGTGTTCCCCAGCTTGTCTCAAAGAAAAGACTTCACTCCTTCCCTCTATTCGTGACCCAAGCCTCAAGCGCTCTCAAGACAAGCACTTGGTATTTTCCAGCCCTGGAGCAGGATACGAGGGGCTGCTTTTGCAGCCACACGGGCCCTTAGAGATGGGTTCTTTCCTCTTCTGAAGAGCATGGAGAGAAAAACTAGCACAGAAAACCATTTATATGTCAGAGCATTAGGAAAACAGCCTCCATTTTACGGTGGACTCCACTGTCCACGTGCTGTGTCACTGGTCCACCCTGCAGAAGGCTCTGGAACCCTTTGTCTGCACCCTGGAGCTCTCTGAGCTTTCCCACATCTCACGTGCGCTAAGTCACTTCAGTTGTGTCTGACTCTTTGAGACCCTAGGGACCGTAGCCCACCAGGCTCCTCTTCCATGGGATTCTCCAGGCAAGAATGCTGGATTGAGTTGCCATTCCCTTCTCCAGGGGATCTTCCCCGACCCCAGGCATCAAACTCATCTCTGACATCTCCTGCATTGGCAGGCGGGTTCTTTATCGCTAACGCCACCTGGGAAGTCCTTTTCACATCTCAGGTCTGTCCATTTCCCTGGTGTGACTCCTCTGGCTTTTGCCTGAACATGGTTCCTCCTCAGTGAAATCAGCTTTCTCCTCTGCCACTTTCTCCAAAGTCCCTGAAGAGAAAAGAACTATCAAAAGCCTCCATCTAGACCCTGTTTCCTGGTCCCATTTGCCACTGGGGTCAACCTGGATCGCTCAGCCGCCCTTCCTGGTACAACGCCCAGTGGGCCCCGTAGCAGATGTGGGTGACGGCCGAAGCCTGGCAGCTCCCCTAGCTCACACCCAAGGTCAGCTTTCATAGTTCATCTGTGGTCTGCTTCCAGCTGATTCTCGGGCTTTTCCCAGGCAGAGTTCAGGCTTGGTTCCTACCTCCTTAGATTCGTTCAGACAATTAGGTTCTTGTACATCTGAATTTTCTCCATCCTTGAGGAAAACTCACTATGCTGAACTCACTGGCTGGAGTTGTAAATGTTACCTAAACAGCCTGGTTAGGTACAGCAGAATGAGATGGTGTTTGTCAGGTGAAGCCCCATTCTATCAAGGTACAGCAAACCCTGCCAGTCAGAACCTACCTAGGATTTGTTACTGGTGTGGTCCCTTGCCCTCAACTGACAGTCCATGTTAACTATCTTGCTGATGAAGACAAGGAGGACCTATATTTACTTTGCAAAGAACAGTATATTGGGTTCTTCTAGAGATTATCATTTGAGTGTCTAGAATTAAAAATTTAACGACACCCCATTGTGCAGGTCCCACAGCTTTATCTTAGAAAATTGTCCTGAACTTATTAGATGGAAATAATAGCTCCAGAGAAATATGACTCAGGAGTGAAGTTTTAACTGCCTGGTGGTGGTCGTACGTTTTTGTGCTTATGTTAGTCGGTTGCAGGCCATTAAAAGTCAAGTTGTCTGGTCACGAATCAAACGTTTACACTCTGCTCCCAGGCAAACAGGACTATTCATTCCCAGGAATGAAATGTCTGCATTGCATAGACTGCAAGATTGAAGTGATAAATCATACTTAACTTTTTTTTTCTTTGCTAAGAGATTGTAGGTTCCCATTTTAGAAGCCAAGCTCTGATTTAGAATGTGTAAGGCAATGCTTTGGGGATTTAGTATCATTCCTTGAATGAACTAGGGCTTCGTAAATTATCTTTTTCTCCTTAAACCATGAGGTAGTAAAAATCCTTTTAACAAAACTCTATTTTCATCCACCTTCCTTCTGACCCAGCGGGCATGCTGGAGATTATCCTCAGGAAAGAAAACAAAGGATACAAGAGTGGAGGGAATGTTGAGGGCATGAGCTTGAGGACAAAGGAGGTCCAACTGGCAAAGCCAACAGTCACAGATCAAAGCAGATGGACCATCACTTCAGCCAGAGTTTGCTATATATCTGCTCAATAATAAGAAAGCTTTTTCTGCCAACAGCCAGCAGTCCAGACCTCTCTCCAAACCTCCAGGGTCTCCTCCATGCCTACCCCAGGAGTGCCTGGCACCCAGGACCTCTGTCCTCCCCTGCACAAACCTGTCCCCAGGGTGAATGATGTCACCATCTGCCCAGGCCTCAAGCCAGCCACCTGAGGTTTTCTTTTACCCCATGCCCAAAATGCATTCAATGTTCAGTTCCTACTGGTTCTCTTTGCCTCAGATCTGCTTTATCCAGCCCCACCTTCACCACTCCCTGGATTGCTGTGGGATCCACCTGGTCTCTGTGTCTAGTCTTACACCCCCTCACCCCATTCCTCCCTTCCCATTTACTTTGGTTGGAAAGGATGCTGCAAAGACAGCCCAGTGTCCTGGGATCGTCTAAACTTTGGAGTCAAACAGAATGGATTCATGTCCCGTCCCTGCTCCTCTGTTTGCTGACAATAGGGCATCTTACCTAACTTTCTGAACCTCTGTCTTCTCATCTTGAAAGTAGAGATAATAAGGCCTGCCCTTGTAGGATGGTGGTGGTTGAGTTGCTAAATCATGTCCAACTCTTTTAACCCCATGGACTGTAGCCCACCAGGCTCCTCTGTCCATGGGATTCTCCAGGCAAGAATACTGGAGTCAGTTGCCATTTCCTTCTCCAGGGGATCTTCCTGACCCAGGAATCGAACCCGGGTCCCCTGCATTGCAGACAGATTCTTTACCAACTGAGCTACAAGGGAAGCCGTTATAGGATGGTTGTCATTAAATAAAATAGCATAGTAGGAGTTTAACAGTGTTAATTCCAGTCAGTTCTGTTCATATGCCAGAGGTAGATGCTTCCTTTGCAGACATAAAAAATGAGGGAGAAAGAGAATGACATATAACATGGATTCACTGAATATTTAAGAATAAAAAGTGTGGGCATCACTTGACCTGGATTTAAGCTCTAGCCAAGCCGCTCACTAGCTGTGTGACCCCCATGAAGCCTGAGACGGTTCCACAAGCCATCAAGCTTCTGCTTTTATAATACACTCACAAAGAGAATCACTGCGCCTGCCTTAGGTCTGCTCATGACACACAAGTGTGTTTAGAACTGTCTAATGCCCTCCCACTTCCCTTGGGTCTAGACCAGAATATTTACAGACATCTGGTGGCTTCTCTCACCCTGGTGACTTCTCTGCTTTTCTGGCACCACTGTCCTCCTTGCCTCTCTGCTCCATCATTTGTTCCCCCAAAGGACCATGCTTCCCTTGTGGCTCAACTGGTAAAGAATCTGCCTGCAATGCGGGAGACCTGGGTTCAGTCCCTGGGTTGGGAAGATCCCCTGCAGAATGGAAAGGCTACCCACTCCAGTATTCTGGCCTGGAGAATTCCATGGACTGTATAGTCCATGGGATCTCAGAAAGAGTCGGACACAACTAAGCGACTTTTACACTCACTTTCAACTCTTGCCAAAGAAATTTTCTTTTCTTTTTTTTTTTTTTCAATTTATAAGTGGATTAGGGGGTTTTTTTTTAATAGTTTTTTATTTTTTTAATTTTAAAATCTTTAATTCTTACATGTGTTCCCAAACATGAACCCCCCTCCCACCTCCCTCCCCATAACATCTCTGTGGGTCATCCCCATGCACCAGCCCCAAGCATGCTGTATCCTGTGTCAGACATAGACTGGCGATTCAATTCTTACATGATAGTATACATGATAGAATGCCATTCTGCCAAATCATCCCACCCTCTCCCTCTCCCTCTGAGTCCAAAAGTCCGTTATACACAGCTGTGTCTTTTTTCCTGTCTTGCATACAGGGTCGTCATTGCCATCTTTCTAAATTCCATATATATGTGTTAGTATACTGTATTGGTGTTTTTCTTTCTGGTTTACTTCACTCTGTATAATCGGCTCCAGTTTCATCCATCTCATCAGAACTGATTCAAATGAAGTCTTTTTAACGGCTGCCCTCTGTTCCTCCCACCCTTCTACTCACCCACCACCACCACCACCATCACACACACACACCCTCTTCCACTGACTATTATGCACCCACTAGATCTCAAGTCTTCCTTGGTGCAACCTGGGTGAGATCCTCTATGATATACTCTCATGACACCATATTTCTTTTCTTCAAAGCACTTATCTGTATTTATATATTTCTGGGAATGTTTGGTTAACTTACCTCTCCCTTGTAAAGCCCATGAGAACAAATCTGTATTTGTTAAATAACCCTGTGTCCCTGGAGTATAGGCCAGTTCTTGAGATTTGCTGCTGCTGCTGCTGCTGCTGCTAAGTCGCTTCAGTCGTGCCCGATTCTGTGCGACCCCATAGATGGCAGCCCACCAGGCTCCCCCGTCCCTGGGATTCTTCAGGCAAGAACACTGGAGTGGGTCGCCATTTCCCTCTCCAGTGCATGAAAGTGAAAAGGGAAAGTGAAGTCTCTTAGTCGTGTCTGACTCTTCTCGACCCCATGGACTGCAGCCCACCAGGCTCCTCTGTCCATGGGATTTTCCAGGCAAGAGTACTGCAGTAGGTTGCCAGTGCCTTCTTCTCTTGAGACTTAGTAGATGCTTACTAAATATTCCATGAATGAATGAATGAGTATTGTGGAGATTAAATAAATGAACTAGTGTTGTCGCTGGCATATACAATTAGTGGGCAAATAGAGTCCATGATAATAGAATGGAAACTATAAAGGAGGAAGCTAACCCAGCTCAGAGTGGTTTACCAGGACCTGTTTCCTGAAGGAGATGGGCCTTGAACTCAGGATGAATATGATTTGTTGAGAAGAAGTTGTAAAAAGAGACCAACAGTAGCCCATAGTCATATTCACAGAGAGCGAAGAGTTGAAGACAATGTGGAAGAGGTGCTGCTAAGCCAACACAGTTTGGGCATGGTAGGGTGAGCCTCAGGGAGAGGGGGTGTAGGGCTCTGCCTCCTTATTCCCAGAACAGTGCCTGCCCCTCTCAGAATGGCTGTGGTCCCATCGTTAGTCTCCACACACTGCCTGAAGGCAGAGGCTCCGCACAGTCAGCTTTGCTACACTTTCAGTGCAAACTTCCTTCATAAATTCATCTGCTGTCACCTCCCCAAAACTCTGGCACTGATGGAAGCCATGATAATCTTCCCACCATCATGGGCAGAGAGTAGGGGAGAGCAAGGGTGCAGGGCAGAAAGGAGCAGGCGGTGTCTGGGGGTCACAAAGACCTGGGTCCACCTTCCAGCTCTGACACATCCTAGCTGCATCAGTTTGAGCAAACTGTTTAATCTCTTGCAGCCTCCATTTTCTCTTTCCTAGGGAGACTGAGCAATGAGATAATGTTAAAAAAAAAATGAGATGAGATTTCGTGCCCAGTACAAAGTGAGGTGTACAGTATATTTAGATACCATCTCTTCATCATTTGTATCATTTCATAATACATTTTATTTTCCTGGTCTTCTGATCAATTACTCTAAAGATATATAGTATATATATCTTTATAGATATATAGTTCAAAACTCTGTCTAATCTTTGAACACATCCAAGGAGACTTTATCTAATTAGTCTGGCGATAAGGAGGCTGTGACACCCTGTCTCTTACCTTCTGAGTAGGTTTTGTGGTTGCTGACAGGACATGCTCCAGGTACGGAATCTCACCACTGATATACAAGATGTGATGCCATCATGTGAGGACTCTCCAAGCTGTCCTTGCAGATAATTTGAGGTCTGATAACATCAAAGAGCCACCTGGATTCCTCTGTCTGAGTGTAATGAGCCTGCATAGTAGATAACCTCTGTCATTAAGGGTCTTAGACAGTCTCCACCAAACACCTTTACTGTCTAGTTTTTTAAAAGTCCTGAAAATTACACTTTATGGAATGCCAGCTTAATTAATGAGCAAAGCTTTTCAAAATGCTACTTGAAATACAAACTGGTTAACCCAATTATAATCAGGACTGGTATCATGATCAGAGACGGTCTCATAAATTCACAAAAGCCGTGTGTCCATCATTCTCCTGGCCATGTACGTGACTGTGTGTGACACACTCACATATGCACATAATCTCTACACACTCACAGTCAGATACACACAAACACACACAGTCTCACACACACAAACACACAGATTCAGACACACACACTCAAATACATGTGCATTTATACACACATATTAGCAAAAGCTTGATAACCCATGCTTAGCCTTTTGATGAAAGTAAATCCTGCCGTCCATATTTACAATGTAACCTGTCTCATTGAAAGTCTGCAAAATATTCTTGGAGATATCACTTATTAATTCACATTGATGCATATTTTTAAAATCTGTAAGAATAACTTCAGTGGCTTGGCCAAGTTGACATAGTATTTGAATAGTAGGCATATATAAATAACTCTGAGGAAGCATGAACCCCAGAAACATTGGTAGGGACTCTGAAATAAAAGATCAAGCATAAACAAGAAACTCAAGGGTTCAAATACATATTTAAGTGACCACGTATGTCTATTCCAAAGAATCCATTTTCCACATCTAAATCATTTTCATTTTTATTAGTTCTCTCCAAACAGATTTATATGATAATGGCCATGTTTCATAAGGGGTGAAGAGGAGAGGAAAAATTCCTATGAGCCAAAAGAGGGAATGAGGAAACTGCTGTTTGAATATTATTAAATTTTAAGAGAGATGTAAATTAATTGCCTCTCAATCTGTTTGTGTCAGAATACCTAAATTTGGGGCCCGTAAAAGAAAAACATATCTTCTTTTGTAACTCCAAATTAGATTCCTGATTTAAAGTCTTGAATTGCCAGACTCTTTCTTGGAAGCCATAAGTCCCAGATTTTTCTGTGTGTGAGTCTGAACAAAACCAGGCAACCAGTTGTCCCATTAGCTAATATTCACAAAATCCTCTGGAGGTGGGATGGTCTGAATTCACCTCTTCCTGATTTATTGAAAACACCACTTTAAGGTCAAGGGGGACCCTAACCCTTGTGCGGCTATCTCCAGGATTTGTTTTATCTACCACCGCTCATCTCGTGGTGAATGAGTATGTGCTCTCTGCAGTGTCCACAGTTCACAGGCTCTGTTATCAAAGAGCTCCCATGGCCATAAGGCTGCAGGCCCTCGAAAGAAAGTCCCTTCAATACGAGGACTTGTGGGCGGAGAGGTAGTTCCAGATGCTGCTGCTGCACCTCAGGGAGGTGCTGAAACATCAACTGGGACGAATCAGGTCTTCTGACCACATCATCCCACTGCAGAATAGAACCGTGATCTAAAACTTAGAAGGAAGCTAATATTTAGGGAGCATATACTGTGTATCCAGGGCTTCCCTGGTGGCTCAGACGGTAAAGAATCCGCCTGCAATGCAGGAGACCTGGGTTCAGTTGCTGGGTGGGGACGATCTCCTGGAGAAGGGAATGGCAACTCACTCCAGTATTCTTGCCTGGAGAATTCCATGGACAGAGGAGCCTGGCGGGCTATAGTCCACGGGGTGCAAAGAGTTGGACACAACTGGGCGACTAACACTTTCACTGTGTATCAAGTTATTTACACTACACCATTTCATTTAAATCTTTAAAGAAATAAAATAAAAAGAAGGCATTGAAGCAGCCTTGGGAAGCCAGGGAAGATTTAAGGAGTAGCATCGCAACCCATCCAAGACTTTCAGAAAGGGTGGACATGAGTACCTGTACGGCTTAAATAGTGAGCAGTCATTCTCTTTTCCACTGAGGAAAGGGTAACAGAAGAATAGTTCAACTATAAGAACAACTGGTGCCAGATGCAAGCCAATCGCAAATCCCATTACAAAAGAAGTTGTGGAAATTCACTGCAGGAGCATATTTAGATTCTTATATTCATCCCAGCCTTCATTCTGGAAAGACTGACTTAAAATTCAGTAAACCTTAGTAAATGGACACTTGGCTGTTTAGTTCATATTCCAAGGAGACAATTTATGGTCTTTTACCCTTTTGAGGGGAGAGAGAGAGAAGCAAGTCCAGGAACCCACAGGCGGAAGTGGAGGCTTGGAGCTATTACCTGGGGAGGCAGACCCTTCATCCACTTGTTTTTCTTCTACCCCAGGCTTTCCATCCTACACTGAGGTGGCAGGTTTCCTCTCTGAAAAGAAAGACAATTTATATTAGCAGATTCAGATAATGTGTTAATTTTGCCCTTTTTGGCCACTCACATTACTCCTTATAAATCTATTTGGATTGTTAAATTTGGTTCAAAAGAACAGAACTGTGTGATTATAGAGTGGGGTTCATGAAAAGTCACTCCTGGTCAAGGATAATTTTTTAAAATTAAAATCATTTTAATGTCAGAATTTTAATTCGAATCACTAATGAATGAGAGAACCAGTACACTTTCACATCTGATTCAAAGGAAAATTCACTCAGCACCCACATATAGGCAATTAGGAGTGCTGATGTGAACTTACAAATAGGTGCAAAAGTAGATAATATTCACAGGGTAGTCATTGACTACTTTCTGCCAGACACAGTTCACTAACGTTTCTCGGGGTAAGGCTCATTTGCATTATTGCAGAGATGTGCAGTAACTCAAAGACACTGAAAGGGGGAGGTGACCCAGAAGGGGGCACCAGACAGCACCCCAGATCAATCATCAGTTTTGCCCATTTCGGAGTCTTCCAAATTGTCCCTGACAGCCCCTTGCCTTCTTTCAACTGATGTCAGGTGGTTCTAGCAAGCAGTATTTTGCAAAAGAGAGAACAATGGTTAGGATGGTTAAACCACATGTTACAATCCGTATGAATCTCCAGGAGAACATTATTAAAATAGAGACTCCTGGGTTACACCCATACTGGAGACTCAATTCCCACTTGGAAATCTGTATGGTTAAATATTCCCTTAGACTCTGGTAATCTGCCAGGTTTGAGAACAACTGTAACTTAACTGATTTCTCCTGAGATGAACAGTGGGCCAGCGGCCGACCCAAATGGGATGCAGGTTTCTGATCCTCAGCCAGTGCTCAATACACTGGTCAGCACTGGGGCTTTGGCCTGTGGTTTATTTGGTAACGTCCTTCACTCTATAAGGTTTTATAAATCCTCCATAAAATAAGAAAAGGAGAGCCCTCGAGACAGTGTTAGACAAAATAAGACTTGGTGTTTCGTTTCCATTCTCTTAAGTACATTACTGCTTGGCAAATGCATCAACTTAATTAAAGCTAAATGTAATTCTAATGCACCAATTTGATTTAAAAATAATCTTCACAGTCACCAGGACATCAAAATACAATTAAGGGCTATTTGAGGAAAGTCTCTGATGCATATTATGCTCTGACGCTGTGCTATGTCAAGAAACCCAGATCTTCCCGAATATCACTAATGTGTTTAGCAGCCTCTCTCTCACTCAAATGCCTTTTTCAATTAGGTTCTAGAGAGCATGATATGTGACAGTTCAGGAACATTTACCAAGTCTCATCCAAATGGCCCTTTAGCTGAATGCTTTCTCTCTGAGCTGGTCTCTGGACTTGAGAAGGTGCAGGCAAGTCATCTGGATGCCAAGCTTAAGACAAAATCACACTGCAGAGTTTAGGAGTTCCCTGTTCCCTAACCATATGCTAAGATTTTAAAGGCTCCGGACCAGGATAATGGAAATCAAGGAAAGAGTCTAGGGGGAAATTCAGCAATAGATCTGAAGCTAATGGAGCAGTTCGGCTGGCTCCTTCTCTGTTCCCCTTGAGGCTTCTCTGGTGGCTCAGATGGTGATGAAACCACCTGCAATGCAGGAGACGTGGGTTTGATCCCTGATTTGGGAAGATCCCCTCGAGAAGGGAATGGCAACCCACTCCAGTATTTTTGCCTAGAGAATCCCATGAACAGAGGAGCCTGGTGGGCTATAGTCCACGGGATCACAAAGAGTTGGACACAACTGACTGACTTTCACTTTTACTTTTCTGTTCCCCTTGGCTTGTATTTCTCCAGGAGATTTGTTTGGCCTGAGTAAGAGTGGTTGATGTAAGCTTGATTTGGGGTTCTTTTTGCCAAATGAATGGGAAACTGTAAAAAAAATTTTTTTAATTCCCAGATAGTTGCAGAGTAACATGGGCAATTTTAAGGAGTTTCACAAAGTTTCAGCGGTACAAGAGGCAGCATGATTTAGTGGACTTAGTGGTGGAATCAAACCCTCTTAGGGAGAAAGTCTCTCTGGATCTTCTTCCTTGTGTGTAATTGCTACTAGTCTCCCCCACTTCATTCAGAGAACTTTGCTGTCCCCCAGGCTCTGGGTAGCGGGGACCTGCACCCTTCCAGCATCTCCCCTGAAGTCAGCTATGTGGGCAGTAGATTCCTCCCTCCACCTTGACCCTGCCACAACTTTGTGGTCTCTACCTGGAGTCAAGGGGAAGAGAGAAGGGGGTTGGGGATGTGAAGAGAGAGAAACTTTTCCAAAACTCTGAATTACATCCAAGGTCAGTTTTGGAAGCCACTTAGGAGGTCTAAAGTTATTACATTAAGCAATTGTCCCTGTGAAACCTAAGGGGACACTGAATTTTCTCATATCCCAGTGAAAAACTAAATTTTTAGAAGGAAATTATAATTTTTAAGCCTTTATTGTATATCATTCACAGTGCTGAAGACTTCCACATAGGTCTTCTCATTTAATCCACATAGCAACTTTGCAAAGTCAATATAGTTCACTGTATAGAGAGATGGAGATATAGATACCTTGGAGTATGTCCTTATGTGAATATCATCGAGGTAGCTCAGTCTCAAAGAAGCATATTTGTTTGGAATTTTTGTTTGGGCTTAATTCCATACATGTCTATGCCCCTTGAGTGTATTTCTTCTCATTTAGCAGTGATACTGTTAAGTTACCGGTTGAGATCACCAACATCTTGAGGACAGTAACTATGTCTTAACAACCATAATAACCACCATCTCTTGTGGGCTTATCTAAATGTGTTTCTCAAGTACTAACTCATTTAATCATTGAAAAAGTAAGGAATGTACTATTATTATCTTCACTTGACAGTTAAGATGACTGATGCTTTGAAGCATCTTTTTATCCTGAATACACACTTAAGACCTAACACGTGACCTCATTAAAAAGGTGTCACTATCTCCAACCATAGGAATCTGTGTTCGATGTGGGGACCGGAGACAGGCTGGATGGGGGGGCCTCGAGACAGCTCACAGTCGACCCTCGAGAGCCCCCACCCATGGAAGACTCAAGCATCTTCATAACTTAACCTTGCAGAAGAGCTCCCTGTAGGTGGCTGGGCTTGCCTGCATCATTTATGCACTCTGTGAACATTGTGCCCTCACAGTCCCTGAAACCAGTGTACCTGGGTGAGGGCGAGATGGGTTGCTGTGCCCGAGTGGAAACCACATGAGGGAAGCAGAGGACTTCTGGAAACGACCCCAGACAGCAACCGTCCAACTTACATGCACATACACGTAAACACACATATACACACTCACAAATAAACTCTGTCCTCCTCACCGCAAGGCCATGATTCTGTAGTTAGCTTTGTTACTTTCTTCCTACTCCTGTGGATAGCCCACAATTCCCTCAGAATTTTAAGATGTTCCCTGAACCATGATATTGGCAACCTGAAAGTCTTCCTCAAGGTTTAAGACCCATTTCACTGAGCAAATGAAAAGGCCAGCTGCGGTGTTCTGATCTCTCTGCTCCAAATTGGATTGTTTCTGAAGTGCATTGTACATTTTATCAATGTATATAATTCTCCAGTACTTTGGCCACCTGATGCAAAGAGCCAGCTCATTGGAAAAGATCCTGATGCTGGGAAAGATTGAAGGCAGGAGGAGAAGGGGATGACAGAGGATGAGATGGTTGGATGGCATCTCCAACTCAATGGACAAGAGTTTGAGCAAGCTCCAGGAGATGGTGAAGGACAGGGAAACCCAGCGAGCTGCAGTCCATAGGGCTGCAAGAGTTGGACACGACTGA
This sequence comes from Budorcas taxicolor, assembly GCF_023091745.1. Lineage (NCBI taxonomy): Eukaryota > Metazoa > Chordata > Mammalia > Artiodactyla > Bovidae > Budorcas > Budorcas taxicolor. The sequence continues at coordinate 50,346,561 of NC_068910.1, read as the reverse complement.
GTGACTGAACAAAAACAACAACATAACTTTGGGTTACAATGCAGCAGAATTTTTACCTGAACTTAGGATGTTCTGATTGATTGCATGAAGCAAAAGAAACAGTAAGATCCCCTGGAGGAGGGCATGGCAACCCACTCCAGTATTCTTGCCTGGAGAATCCCATGGACAGAGGACCCTGGTGGGCTATGGTCCGTAGGGTCATAAAGAGTCGGACAAGACTGAGTGACTTAGCATGCACAAACTTTGGGAGTATTAATACTTTAAAGTATTACTTTTAAGTATTTGGGAGCCAGATGAGTTCATCTTCCCTGGACTGTATAGTCCATGGGGTCACAAAGAGTCCAACACAACTAAGTGACTTTCACTTTCTTTTGAGTTCATCTCCAAGGTTTGGAAATATAGAGTTAAATTATAAAATCTATATATAATGGATCAGAATATAAAGTCACCTCAAAGAAAGAAAATAACTGATATACCAGAGCAGGACTTTCTACTGACAGAGTGTGATAACACAAAATAAGAAAGAATTATTTCATGGAAAGGGCTCCAGTCAACACAGAGGCGTAAAACAGCTGGAGGCAGAGTCACACCCTGGCAGTGTCCATCCTAGGAACAACCCAGGGAAGGAGAATTTTAAGCCTTAAGCCTCCATTCTACCAAGATCCAGGGCAAGGCTCTGCCTCAGGAGAGCAGGTGGGCAGAAGGAAGGGGAAGAGGACTAAGTTGAGAACAGGTTAGAAGAGAACCCACAGTTGAGAGTGAAGTGTGTGGTGTGGCCACACAGGACCACACCAGTGACTGGGGAGTCGGGGTAACAGCAGCTGGAGCTGTAGGGGCAGCTTACAGGTGGTCAGCAGCTGGGTTAATGAGGTTTCCCAGGCTCCCTACGGGTTAGCTAATTTGAATAATGTCCCAGGCTCCAGTCACAGAGGCTGTCCTGAGCTGTCCGGAACCCACGCCAGGGCAGTTAAGGATGAGGCTGGTACATAGTGCCCCAGAGCATTCAAGCCCCAAAAGGGAGGTGGTGTGGGTTGTTAATTTAATCAGTTGTCTAAGAGGAACTGATCAGTCCCTAGACAGAGTTTCAAAGTGGGTCAAGGCATTTTTTTAATAAATTAAAAATATTACATTACACTGAATGATTTTACCTTACATGCCTGCTCAGATCAACTGCCCAGAGCCCAGAGTGGGAAAGGATCTAAGGGGGGCTCAGTGGCAAAGAATGCTGAGATTGCTGGGGGGGTGCCAGGCAGAGGCATGAGGGCTGCAGAAGCCCCACAAGCCACACATGTACCGACCCAGATATTAGAGAGTTGTTGTTGTTTTGGGTTCAAGTACCACCCTAAAGCAAGATCCTTCCCAAAATGAAAACCACATTAGCTGTCTCTGCCTCCTGATTCGAGTATTTAAGTCATATCAGTAGGAATCACTCATTCTTTATGCATCCTGTTTATTTCCCTGATAGCCCTGAAGACAATTTGCAATTATATATTTATTAGTTATGCAGACACATTCTATATTTATTATTTATGAAATGTTTAATTATGCATTTGCTTATTTATTATCCATCTTTCTTACTAGAATATTAGCTCCCGTGAGGCCTTTACTCAGCAAAGTATACCCAATCCCTAGTAAAATCATCCTTTCAGAGTCAGTGGTCTAGAATATTTGTGGAATGAGCAGGTAAACAGAACAGCAAAGGATAAAGGGATGAATGTAATTCTCCTCACTCACCAAGCAATTTTCAGCAGTTTGCTGGCAGTGCTCTTTCCTAAGACAGAATCCCCATCACACTGTCAGGATATCTGATCTTTCTCATACAATTATAGCTTGTATTCCAGTGAATGCTTTATTCTAATGTGTGGTTTATTTCACATGGGTCATGGGCTCAGGGCCTGTCCACCTCTGGGCATGGTCAAGATTGACCATCCAGACCATAAAAATAGATGTTGGAGGGACTTCCCTGGTGATCCAGTGGCTGACTCCACGTTCTGCAATGCAGGGGGACCCAAGTTCAATCCCTGTCAGAGAACTAGACCCCATGTGCTTCAGCTAAGAGTTTGCATGCTGCAACTAAGACCTGGTGCAGTCAAATAAATAAATACATTTTTTTTAATAGAGGTTGGATTCAGGCAGCACTGTTTTACACCCAGGGAAAGATGCCTCTTCCAATCTTGATTCCCTACTTATAATTTCTGCCAAACCATCAGCAAAGTCACTCTAGTTGATGCTAACACACAGTTTCTTAGGTTACTAGGTTAAATAAACCTGCTGGAGCTAGAAGCATTTTTCTACATTGACTTTCATCCGTGCTGCTTAATTAAATCCCTCACCTGGGAAAAGAGTGATTTTCATCCTCCTCACTTTCTGTGGCATCAGCATGAAACTGTGACTGTTGAAATACCAAAATGCCAGTTGTGTTTAATGCTTCAGGTGTAACAAGCCTGTTATATTTGGAGTCCCCTACAAAGATAGATATTAACTGAGAATTGAAAATGACAGCAGAGAAGATTGAACCAGAATAGCAAACAGAGCACACAAATCTGCTTCCCTTTTTGCGCCAATCCCTTAAAGTGTGAGAAATATATTTTTCCAAGAATATCTCCGTAATAGTACTAGAAAATAAGAAAAACACGATCAGAAACCCCAAAATCTTAGGAATTTCTTGGGAGACTACAGCAAATAGAGTCAAAGAAGATGACCAGAGTCCAAAGAATGCTCAGAGAGAAACATCTATGTAAGAGCATATTCAAACAGACACTGATCTCACAAAAGAGCGTGCAAGTGTCCCAGTGGCTGAGTTGCATTAATAGCCCCAATTCGTCACTGTCCCTGTATCCATGCTCTTTGCCCTGAGACTTTACAGTTCCTTTCACCAGAGTTGCTTTGAGGCAGAATGACAATGTGTCGGTTCTGAGCCTATTCATTAGAAGCCTTACGTGTTTTTCACATCTCCATTTGCTGCCCTGGCAATGCCATGAATGTCCAAACTGGCCTTCTTGGGTATGAGAAACATGGAATAAGGCAAAATCACCCCGGTCATCCCAGCCAGCACCCAAGAATGTCAGTGAACCTTTGAGATTTGGGGATTGTTTGTTACACAGCATTATCACAGCAATATATAACTGATACAGAGTCCCAACAGTGTTCATTCATAACCCATTATTACTGCTTAGAATGAACAATAGGCAGCAGTGGTGTTTGACTCTAGAATTAAACCATCACCTGCGCTCTAAGAAAGGGAACCCGTGCCCAGGGAAGTGTGCCCCTGTGTGGCCCAAAAGACTGAGAAAGAAAAAGAATTGGAGGTAGTTCTGGACCTCCAGAGCTTGTAGAGACTGGTAGGGAAAGAAAAGGCAGCTTTACATGGAGGAAAAGAAGTGAACCTTCTCCTTCCCAGGGCTAAGAAAGCTGCTCTTGTTTTTGCCATTGGGGTGGTGGTGGGAGTCCCCAAACTGCTTGTCTGCTATACTTTCAAGCATCCGAAGATGAGATGCATCAACTGGCACACCCTGCTGTCTTAAGCAGAGCTTGAAATTAGTCCTCACTCGTTGCAGACGCAGATGTATTTGATAGTGGAGAATCACCCAGAGAGTCATACCCTGTGTTTTCAGTTATGAATATAAAGAAATAGCCAAGAAACACAGGTGCAGGACAAAATCCCTTGGCATGAAGGAAAAGTAAAGTGTTAAGATAAACTGTGCTTCTGTTGCAGGGGACACGGGTTCAATCCCTGCTCAGGGAACTAAGATCCCAAATGCTGCTCAGCACAATCAAAAAAAGAAGCAATAAGACAAAGAACAATATAACTAATCCTAATGGAAACAAATTTAATAAAGGGAAGAAATATTGTTTTTAGTATCTAATAATATCCTCAGCAACATCCATCATGCTCTTCCGTCCATAAGATAAAGTTGACAAATGTGAAAAGGAGACATTCAGAAAATGATAAAGAACTCTTGGAAATTAAAATTTCCCTAAAACCCTCAGTACTGTAATAAATATAAATATTACAAGAGATAAGCCCATACACAAACTAAGCAATTAGGAAGATTAAATTGAGAAAAATTTTAGACTAGATTTCTTGTTAAAGACAGAAAATGTGTAAGAAAGACAAAAGATATAGATGATTGATCTAGAAAGTCCAGCACATGTTGACTAGAAATTCCAGGAAAAAAGAAGAAAGAAAATGACTGGGAGAAAAGAGTGAAAAAATAATGGACAAGATTTTCCCCAGTTGAAAAATAATATGAGTCTTCAGATAGTAAAAGTGCCATTCGTGCTGAGTAGAAGGAATAAAAGATACATACACACACACACACACACACACACACACACATACACACACACGCACACGCACGCAGAGGTGGACGTGAAAATCAAATTAGAGATGGCAAATAATCACCGTATCTGCAACACCCATAGCAGAAACATCATATATGTCTTCAGTTAAACCCAAGTAATTCCTAATGAAGGATATAACATGCACACACACACAAGTCTAAAACAAGCTTCCTGATTATACCAATATAAAAAGTGACAGGCAAGGGCAATGGAAATTAAGTAAAAGTGGTTTCAAGAAGGTACTGAGAAGATGCAGCTAATAATAAAGACAATGCCTCATGCTAGATGTCGATGGAAGACAAAAGAAACAGCAAATACACCTACATATCTCTGTGTAAATGTCAGTGTGTGGAAAAGAGTCCAGAAGGAGGCACAGGAAACTATTAACAGTGGTCCCCTCTGGACGGCGGGAGGGGGATTACGGAGCAGAATATGAAAAAACTCCGGTTTTCATATTTTAGACTTCCACACTTTAGAATTTTTTACAATGCAGAGATGATCATCTGTGTATAAAAATAAAGTTTAAAAAAATTTTTTAATACATTCAGCCTCTAACAAAGCTATTTTCATGGGTGGGAAGAGCAGATAAAAGTCATTTTTATTTTAGTATTATTTGGGTGAGTGAAAAGCTACCACTTCTGACTTGAAAATACCATCTTTCTCTTTTTCACCCCCTCTACCCTCCACCCAACTCATTCATTCTTCATTTTAGGCCAGGAGACATGATTACTCTTCTAGAGGACTCTAATGAAGACTGGTGGAAAGTAAGTATTTCTTTGTCTTTAAGAAAAATCATTTGGTAACTATCATTACCATGAATGCTACAATTATGGCTGCATGCCTCTTTTTTGCTTTCAGGGGAAAATTCAAGACAGAATTGGCTTCTTTCCAGCCAACTTTGTTCAGAGAGTACACCAAAATGAGAAGATTTTTAGATGTGTTAGAACCTTCATTGGGTGTAAGGAACAGGGGCAGATTACACTGAAAGAGAATCAGGTGAGTAAAGCCCACCAGAGTACACCAAGTGTGAGCAAAATAGAGTAATAGTCATTTGACAAATACCAATAAATCTGAATGAGTAGAGTCACGTGAGGGTATTCACTTTGAGAAAAGATATTCTTAGTCCAATGATATTGTGTGTGTGTGTGTGTGTGTGTGTGTGTGTGTGTGTGTGTGTTTTAATCGCTCAGTGTGTCTGACTCTTTGTGACCTCATGGACTTCTCCAGGCAAGAGTACTGGAGTGGGTTGCCTTTCCCTTCTCCAGGGGATCGTCCCAACCCAGGGATCGAACCCAGGTCTCCCACATTGTAGGCGGATTCTTTACCATCTGAGCCACCAGGGAAGCCTGATACTAGTGTAGCAGGATCTAAACAGGCAAAACCAAAATGTTAGGAAGCTCAGTTGCCTTCCCTGGGAACCAAACATATAGCTTATATAATACTTACAAAGCTTATATACCTATTGGGTTGGCTACAAATTTCCTTTGGTTTTTAAGTAAAACTAAAAGACATATTTTTCATTTTCACCAAGAACGTTATTGAACAGCGTATTCACCATTTTGTTCCACTACCTTAACTTCAGAGCATCCTCCAGCGTGAAATCTCTAGCATGAAACTTCTCAAACCGCTTTTGACACATTCGCCCAGTCACAGCACCTTCTCCATACACTGCACAAATCTTTTTTTGCTTCAGTTGCATTTTTACCTTTCTTGAAATAATAAAGCATAATAAAAATGTCGCTTCTTCCGTCTTCAGTATTAAAATAACTACACAAAAACTCACTAATTTTGATGTGTTTTTAAATGCACGCTGATATGCTAGATGTCACAATACAATCTAACAAAATTGTTTCAAATGAAGTTATTAAGGCAACTAAATGCTACTAGAGCCATCTTATAGAAAAAAAATCCAGTGAACCTTTTGGCCAACCCAGTATATTTTATTTGTTGAAGTTTTACACATGCCCTATAAATGTGGAAACAATGGCTCATAGAGGTGATGTGCCTTGCTCGGGGGCAAAAACCTGGCAAGTGGCCAGGCTGGAACTTAAAGATAGACCTGCAAGCTTCAAGTCAGTGCCTTCCACTGAGCCATGTGCCCTGGACGATGTGGAACAAACTCAGAATGCAAAGTGCCTTTTGCATAGTCAATTCCCAGGAAAGGCAAGTGTCCTAGGACCAGAAGGACCCCTGGGAACAAATTCTTGCTCATACAGAAGCCACAGAAGCCTTAGTGAGTCATTCTTGATTCCAGGCAATGGAGTCACCCACATCAGACTGAGACCCCATCTCTAACGCCATACACACCCCACAAAGCAAACGGTCACATTTCCCATCTGGATTCCATGTCAATGTCTCAAACTTCTCCAAGATTACTCAACTGTATCCTTCCTGTTACAAAATCTGGAAAGTCTTCTGAATGAAATACATCCAGGAAGGATGTTCATCTTTATTGGCAAAGCATTATTACGTAATTTTGCTAGCTTGTTTGATTTTTATTCTCAGAATAATCTTGTGCTTCCCCATTTGAGATTAAACATTATTTTATGTTACTAAAATACAAATAGAGCTTCCCTGATAGCTCAGAGGGTAAAGAATCTGTCTGCAATGCAGGAGACCCGGGTTTGATCCCTGGGTTGGGAAAATCCCCTGGAGAAGGGAATGGCAAGAAACCAACCAGAAGGCAAATTAAAATGTGCTTAAGTTGATCAGTTTCCAAAAGTGGAACAGCTGCTCAGTCAATGACTTCCGCCAATCCCTGGACCATATCCCCCCAACCCCCAATTTTTTTCTGGAAATGAGCTCGTATACGTGTGTTCCACTCTCATGGTTGAGCTGACAACCTGCTGGGGCAGGGGAGAGACAAACCACCCAGCATCTTTAATGAGTCATCTTCAAGACCCAGCACAGCGTTTCAGCTTGAACCTGGAACCACATGATCTGCCGATAATTGTAGGAAAATGCTATAACCTCTGGTAGTTGTCCAGCCTGATATTTCTAAAGGGTGGCCTTTGCACCATCTGAATCAGAATAATATGGGAGCTTGTTGAAAATGCTGGTTTCTGACTCCACCCCAGATCTGCTGAAGCAGAAACCTTCAGGGCAAAGGCAGGGAATTAGTCTTTTTACAGACTTCCTGAGTGTTCCGATCAAAGCTAAAATTCGAGAATGACCTTCATTTCCATTTCTCACTTTTGTGTCCTCTAGTAGTTCTGTGACAACTGAAGGCATTTTTATTTCCAGTTACATGTGCGTCAGCAAAATGCACTGAGGTCTCTTTGCTTCTACACAGACTCTCTGTTTTCAGTCTTTGTCATCAATGTGGCAAGCAATTTTTGGAAATATCAGCCCCCTGAAAGAAAATTACATTTAAAAAAATCAATTATTGAGAAAAAATTTAAATTTATCTCCACTTTAGTGTCTTAAACTATTTTAGGTGTAAAAGTTTGAATCTTGCTTATTGATTGAGGGGAGTTCACTGTAGTAGCAAAAGCACAGATTCCAGTGTCATACAGAAATGGTCTATACCCTGTGTGATTTTGGCAAAATCACCTCTGAATGTCAGTGTTCTCATCTGTAAGATTGGCACAGCAGTGTCTACCTCTTGGCATGGAGATGAGAGTCACGTCTATCACCTGTGTAAAGTGCCAGCACAGTGCCCAGCCACCACGGATCAGTGCTGAGCAGAGCCATTACCCTTGCTGCCTAAATGGGACATCCATCTGCAGCAGCCAAGGCCTCCCGAGAAATTACCTAATAAACATCAGAAAGCTTCCCTGGTTGCTCAGGGGTGAAGAACCTGCCCGCAGTGCAAGAGATACAGGTTCAATCCCTGGATAGAGAAGAGCCCTTGGAAGAGGAAATGGCAACCCACTCCAGTATTATTCTTGCCTAGGAAATTTCATGGACAGAGGAGTCTGACAGGCTACCGTCCATGGGGTCCCAAAAGAGTCAGACACAACTTTAGCAACTAAAACAACAGCAGCAAACATCAGAAAATAGCATGCTATTTATAAGTCTAAAAATATAAAGAGACAAATGGTCATTAGCAGGGAAATAGAAGAAATTTGATTCTGAAAACAAATTCAACACATCTCTGTGATTAAATCACATTTCTGCCTCTGGGGTTCATTTGTCTTACAATTATTACATTATTGTTTCCACAGAACTTTTGCTACAAACAGAATTAAGTTATCTTTTTGTCAAGAACATATCTAGAGTTTGCACTGACATAAAAGTATGTTTTCTTCGTTTTTAAAATTTTAAAAACTATCTTTATGAGATCAACTTAAATACCATAAAACTATTTTTTAATTCATCCATGATTCCATCATCCCTGGAGAACTATTTTAATTGATTCTTATGTTCTATAAAAGCATTTTAATGTATAAATCATTTTTAGATTATAAAACTAAAATGCATTTATTGTGGAGAAAATTTGAAAAATACCCCCCAAAATTATAAAGAAGAAAACCAAGATCAAGGTAGTTCAACCATCAAGCAATGATCAACATAAATACCTTTGTGTTATTTCCCACCAAATTTTTCTTATTTTGATATCATATTCTATTTAGTTTCCCAACTTTTATCAACTTAGTTATTAAATGTTTATCAAAACACAGGTTTTAGCAATTATATCATCATATAGATCAGAGGTTGCATCAGTCTGGCCCTGTTTTTAAAACAAAGTTTATTGGAACGTTGCTGCACTCATTCATTACATATTGCTTATGGCTGCTTTCATACTGCAACAGCTAAGTTGAGTCATTGCAGTGGAGACCACAAGGCCTGCAAATATTTACTATTTAGTCCTTTACAGGAAAAGTTTGCCAGCTGTACAGGATGTACAGATGGACAAGAAAGTATTTAGTATTCCTCTGTGACTGGATATTCAGAATTTAAAAAAAAAACTATTATGGATAACTGCAATGAACACCTCTAAATCTAAGTTTTTTTCCATAACTCTGATTCCTTCTTTAGAAAATACTTTACAATTTACAGGAAAACCAATAAACCATTTTTCCAGTTCTTGATACATACTGCCTCCCAAAAGTTTATGCCAGTTTACACCCACATTAGCTATTTTTGAGAATAATTAGGTTACCACATCCTTGCCAGAACTGAGTATTACTGTTTATTACGTATTTGTATAGCATACAAATGATATCCGTCATTTTTAGAAGTGGGTAGTATTTCATGGTAATCCTTATTTCCTGGGTGGTTAGGGAAGTTGAAATTTTATCGTGTATGTATTGGGCATTTGTATTTCTTTTTTAAAAAGAAATTGTCTGTTTTTCTTTCTGGCTGTGATGGCTCTCTGTTGCTATGCAGTGGCTACTCTTTTAGCTGCGGGCTTCTGGTTGGGCTTCTCATTGCAGTGGCTTCTCCTGTTGCGGAGCAGAGGTTCGAGGGCGCTCAGGCTTCAGCAGCTGTGGCACACAGGCTCGTAGTTGGGGTTTGCAGGCTCTAGAGCATGTTCAGTAGTTGCGGCACACAGGCTTAGTTGTCCAGCGGCGTGTGGAATCATCTCAGACTAGAGAGTCAGCCAATGTCCCCTGCATTGCAAGGCTGATGTCTAACCACTGGGCCACCAGAGAAACCCCTATATTTCCTTATGAATAATCTCTTTACGTACTTTCTTATGCTACTGAAAACGTTTTCTCCCTTAAAACTATTGACACCTGATCTGCCATACGTGGCCAACATTTCCCTCAGTTTGTCATTTGCCTTTTGATCTTAATGCTTCTTCCTTCAGGAGCTTAATAACTCTTCAGTTGGATCATCTGTTTTACTGTTTTGTCCTTACAGTTTCAATCTCTTTATTGCTTCCCACGTATCACTTCACTTCTTAGGAGAATGTTTCAAGATAGTCCCCCACTTCATTTCATTTTTCTGAAGTTTTTATGCAGACTTCGATCACTCCTGACACTGAATTTAACTTAGTGTTTATTTCCTCACAGTGTTTTCTCCTTAATCAGCCTTCTTTCCTCTGCAGCAGGTCTTTCAGTTAAGGATCTTGAGATGTAGGTTATCCAGGTAAACCTAATGTAATCACAGGGGGTCGTATAAGAGACAGGAGGGTCAGAGTCAGAGGAGATGACAATGGAAGTAGAGAGAGGAAGAAAGAGGAATGTGAAGATGCTGTGTTGCTGGCCTCGAAAATAAAGGAAGGGACCACGAGCCAAGGAATGCGGGTGGCCTCAAGAAGCTGAAGGCAAGGAAATAGATTCTCACTTAGAGCCTCTGGAGAGACCACAGCCCTGCCAGCACCCTGATCTGGGGACTCTGCTCTCCAGAACTGCAAGATAATAAATTTGTGTTATTTTAGTTCACCAAATTTGTGGCACAGTAAGTACCCTACATAGGAACCTTGAAGTTGCAAACTTTCAAAGATGTGAACATGTGTTCACATGTCCAGTCACGTAGTTATTAGTTCACGTGTCTGGTGTGTGTTGTCTGTGCATGTATCCTCCACAGTGGCTGCGCTTTCATGTACTTTACATGCAGTTCTGTATAGAGCACAGTAAGACAGTATCTTTATTTCAAACCCAGGATGTCCAGAAACACGTGTGAAAGCAGTGGTGATATAGCTGATACTGCTGAGGAACTGAAGGGATTCATGCCACAGGAAGTGACAAAGGGGTTTTCTTTATCTGAGGAGGCACTGTTAGCTTTTGACATGCAGGACCTGAACATAGAATGGTCCACGAAGGTTGAAGCAGCTGTTCAGAATGCAGTCCAGTGCTTCTGTGTCATCTATGATGAGGAAAAAAGAACTACTTCCCAGACATCGCTGGATCATTTTTTTTCAAGAGGGTAGATAGAATTGAATCCAGCAAGGAACCAGAACCTTTGCCATCAGGGTCAGGTGTGAGTGAAATTACAGCTTGCCCTCCGTTTTCTATTGCTGACGATCCTTCAGCTCTACCGTCTCCCACCTTCTCTCCGTCCTCTAGTCAGTAACTCCTCTTGCCTGTTTACGCAGTGCCAACTGTTGTATTGTACTGCTGTACTTTTCAAGGTACTGTCCTGTAAAAATGTCTTCTTTATTTTTTGTGTTTCATTGTTATGTGTTATTTGCATGGGAAGTATCGGGTTGGCCCCAAAGTTCCTTTTGTTTTTTTCATAAGTTGGCTCTAGTAGTGCTTAGTTGTCTTTCACTTCATTCAAAACAATTTTGTTGGATTGTATAGTGTGACATCTGTCGTGTCAGCATGCATTTTTTTTAAAAATCAAAATTGGTGAATTTTTGTGTAGCATTTTTATATTGAAGATGGAAGTAAAAAGCAACATTATCAGCATATTATGCTCTATTATTTCAAGAAAGATAAAAACACAATTGAAATGCAGAAAAAGATTTGTGCACTGTATGGAGAAGATGCTGTGACTGATCAAAAGTGCCAAAAGTGCACTTTTGCACTTTTCATCCTAGAGATACCTCACTAGACAATGCTCCACAGTCAGGTAGAGCAGTTGCAGTTGATAGTGATCAGATCGAGACATTAACTGAGAACAGTCAACCTTACACCACTTGGGAGATAGCCAACATACACAAAATATCCAAATCTAGCATTGAAAATCATTTGCACCAGCTTGGTTATGTTCATTGCTTTGATATTTGGGTTCCACATAAGTTAAGTGAAAATAACCTTCTTGACCATATTTCCACATTCAATTCTCTTCTTAAATGTATCAAAAATGTATTCCATTAACAAATTGTGAGGAGCAATGAAGTGGGTCCTGTACAATAATGTAGAATGGAAGAGATAGCGAACCACCACCAACCAGACCTAAGGCTGCTCTTCATTCAAAGAAGGTGATGTTTTGTATATGGTGGGTTGGAAGAGACTCCTCTGTTATGGGCTCCTCCAAGAAAAAGAAACAACTAAGTCCAAGTACTGCTCCCAGTTAGACAAAATGAAAGCACCACTTGATAAAAAGCATCTGAAATTAGTCAACAGAAAACTCAGTCTCCCAACAGGATAATGCAAGACTGCATATTTCTTTGATAACCAGGCAAAAACTGTTACAGCTTGGCTGGAAAGTTATGATTCATCTGCTGTATTCACAAGACACTGCACCTTCAGGTATCTATTTATTTCAGTCTTTATAAGATTCTCTTAATGGAAAAAAAGTTCAGATCATGGAAAGACTGTAAAAGGCACCTGGAATAGTTCTTTGCTCAAAAAGATAAAAAGTTGGGAAGATGGAGGCAGAAGGTAGTGGAACAAAATGGTGAATATGTTGTTCAATAAAGTTCTTGGTGAAAATGAAAACTGTCTTTTATTTTTACTTAAAAACTGAAGGTACATTTTATCTAACCCAATATTATAAACCTTTTACAGTATAGTACTATATAACTGACTGTGTTAGTTGGGTAACTTGGCTAACTTTGTTGGACTTATGAACAACTTGGGCTTACAGACATGTCTTGGAATGGAGCTGGTTTGTATTTAAGGGACTTACTGTAATTTGTTACAGCAACCACAGGAAACCAATCTAGATTTGTTTCATGTGCAAAACCAACTTGGCAGACGTAATTATGTCACAGGTCATGGACCCTGTGGCCAGGGTAGCCTGGACTGTCCAAATTGGCCAAACCTAATCACTTGGGTCCTTAAAGGCAGTGAAGTGTGGCTTCTGGGAGCCAGAAAGATGCTGCAAAAGAGGGTAGAAGAGAGATGAGGCAGAAGGGTAGGTCAGAGAGAGATTAGGTGTGGGAAGGACTCAGCCCACCCTTGCTGGATGAAGAGGTAGGAAGGGGCCTCAAGTCAGGGAATTCCAGTAGCCTCTAGAAACTGAGAATGATCCAGGGCTGGCAGCCAGCAAGGAAACCGGGACCTCAGGCCTACAGCTACAAGTAACTAAATTCAGCAACAACCTAAATCAGCCTGGAACAGCATTCTCTCCTAGAGAAACAGGAGAGAAGAAAAGGGAATAGGACCTACTGACTCCTTGATATTGGCCTTGTGAAACCCAGAGCAGAGAAAACTAGCCAAGCCCACCAGATATAGGGCTTAGATAACTGTGACACCAGACTGTTGGGGTGTTTGTTTTGTTTTGGTAGCCCCAATATTTTTAATTTTATTTTTAAGATTAATTTTTATTGGAGTATAGTTGCTTTACAACGTACCACAAAGTGAGTCAGCTATATGTATACATATTAGATTGTGTTGTTGAAAGCCACTGAGTTCATAGTAATTTGTTATGATAGCAGTAGTAAACCAATACATATCTCAAGTCGTAAAACTCCAATTGAGTCCCCCTCCAAAGGTATGTTTTACTAAGATAATAAGAGATCTGGATACAGGGCAGTTCTTGGATTTGTAATTCAGCAGTTTGATCCCAGGATCAAGGATCTAGATTCCTCCATCCCTCTGTTCTGCTAACAGTGAAATGTTAGCCACCTCCCCTCATGGTCATAGAGGGTTGCAGGCCCTCCAAGAATCCTTGCCAGAAGAAAGAGATTTTTCTTCCCAGTGCATTTCTTAGAAGAAGAGAAGAAATCTTCCCAGAAGTTTCCAAGCAGATAGTCCTTCCTGTTTCATTGGCTAGAACGAGTCCCATGGGAACCACTAGGAGAATCACTGGCACAGAGGACAGAAACACATTTGGACCAATTAGGATTTCTCTGAGTCCTGCAGGCTACAGAGCAACAACAGAACAAAAGTCCCCACTCTGCTGCGTGGGAAGAGGGCAGTGATGGCTGTTGATGTCAACCAAGCATGGCTGTGGCACCTTTTAGTCTGGTAGATTTATCCTTAGTCCAGCAGCACAACTTGTTCCTGTCCTCAGTTGAGCTCACCTCCAAAGGTCTTAGAGAAATTTCGGCTTCTGGAATGGTTGTCAGTCTGTGTGTTGAGTATTTAGACACTTTTCCTCCACCTCCAGTTCCCTATCTTTTCCCAGGTATTTTGAGAGGAAGACTGAATCCAAGAGTGGTAGGCAAGAAATCTTTTGAAATAAAATGACTGTTTATCTGCTTTAAGTGGCAGCATATTTGAATGTTAATGAGCCTGAAGGCAGGACTTCCCAAGTGGCTCAGAGGTAAAGAATCCACCTGCAGTGCCCAAGATGCAGGAAACATGGGTTTGATCCCTGGGTTGGGAGCATCCCCTGGAGGAAGGCATGGCAACCCACTCCAGTATTCTTGCCAGGAAAATGCCAATACCAAGAGCCTGGCAGGCTACAGTCCATAGGGTTGCAAGGAGTCTAACAGGGCTGAAGTGACTGAGCACGCACACACACACTAGCTTGGAGGCAATGCAAGGGGAAACCTTATTAGCATATGTGCTCTCAGAAGTGAGTTAGACTGTAGGACTTTAGCCAGATAGGCCCAACATGGGATGGAGCCAAGGGGGGCACTTGACCCACAGGTAGGAGATTTCTGAAACATGAATCAGACACCAGTCCGTGGTGTGCCCCAGCATCAGGAGTCACACATCAGGCTCTCGAAGTATCCTGCTATGTAACTATAAAGCTCCTTATTCTGTGTCAAAGAAGAGCCCACTCTGTTGGTTTCTGTTGGTGCCCTGCCTGCATCTCCTTCACTAGACGTGGGCACCATCTTCTAGTTGCTGCCTCAGTGACTAACAACTCATAGCTGCCCTTTCTCCAGCGAATCCCCCAGAGAGCTGCCTCCCAGAGAGGTTATGCTTCTCACTCTACAGTGATATCTAATATCTAACATGTGGTCCAAACTGCCAGACCCCTTGCTTCTAAGGGCGTCAATGACACAGTTAAAACTCTGGAGCTTGCTGTGGGATCAGGCTGAGGTTCACGTCCAGCTGAGCCCACAAGCTTTCCAGCTCCTTCTCCTGCCCCATCCTGTTTCCCTCACTTCCCACCTCCCCAGAGCACTCCCACAGCAGGCCACTTGTGCAAGGATTCTTATCTCAGGCTCTGTTCCTAGAGAATTCAACCTAAGACACAACCCACCACCCTTGGGAGCAAGTTCAACAGGAGAAACTCACAACACAGTAACAGCCCTTTGAAACCACTTCTCACTTACAGCTGGAACACCCTTCCATTCCATTTGAAAGTCACTCAGTTGTGTGCAACTCTGTGACCCCATGGACTATACAGTCCAGGGAATTCTCCAGGCCAGAATACTGGAGTGGGTAGCTGTTCCCTTCTCCAGGGGATCTTCCCAACCCAGGAATTGAACCCAGGTCTCCCGCATTGCAGGCAGACTCTTTACCCGTTGAGCCACAAGGGAAGCCCTTACATGCCCTTCAATGTCATGTAAAGGGTGAATGACAAAGTACCCAAGTGGATATTAACCACCTCCTTTTAAAGTCTAGTGTAGGCGATCCTGCTCTGAAGTATACAAGAAATGAGTGTGTGTGTACTCAGTCATGTCCAACTCTTTGGGACTCCATGGAGTGTAGCTTGCCAGGCTCCTCTGTCCCTGGGATTCTCCAGGCAAGAATACTGGAGTGGGTTGCCATTTCCTTCTCCAGGGGATCTTCCCAACCCAGGGATCAAACCCACGTCTCTTGTGTCTCATGCATTAGCAAGCAGGTTCTTTGCCACTGTGCCACCTGGGAAGCCCCAAAGTATGCAAGATATTAGCATCTGTTTGTTTGGGACCAGGAATGAAATAGCTTCCTTTGACTTCCTGATATTTTACGTATAAACTTCCAGGTATATGACAGGAACCCTCTAAGTAGAGACTGTTATTTTGGATTATAAACTAATGCATCAAGGACTCACTGAGTGGCGCATGCTAGGCTCTGTGCTAAATGTTATCTCATTCTGTCCTGGGGTCTCTCAACAAGGACACTTGTGAAGGGAACACAGAATCATCACCTCCAGTCCTGCTGTGCTGATCCTCATTCATAAAGCTGAATCTCAGAAAACATTCAATGCCTGGATCTAGTTCCAAACCCAGGGTGGTGCCTAATTTCTTACGAATTATTTTTCTGTCCAAGCCAGAATTTCCCTAAACCAGTCCCTCTTTTCCAATTTGGTGTCCGCTGACCTCAGCCAGCAGTGACACAAGCCGTGGGTTCTGGCTTCTTTCCTTTTTACACATGTCTTTTTTTTTCTCCTTCCTTTTATTCAGATCTGTGTGGCTTCTGAAGAAGAACAAGATGGCTTTATCAGAGTGCTCAGTGGAAAGAAGAGAGGCCTGGTCCCACTCGATGTTCTAGAAAACATCTGATTGCCGACCCCTCCCTTGGAAGTCGGCAAGCCCTGGGGTGACGCCTCATCTCACACTGTGTTAACCCAGAGGAGCTGCCGCACTGACCAGCTACCCAGGAAACAGTGAGACGAGACTCAAGGGTCTGAGACTGTGGGGGAACAGCCTCAAGGCAGGGGGCCCATGGCACAGCACGTCCAGGCTGCCCAAGGTGGGGGTGAGGCTGAGAGCTTCAGCTTGTGGAGCCAAGTGCGGTACCCAGCAGGTGGTAACCACTGTTGTCCCCCAGAACTCACCTCCCTCCCCTTCCATGTGGTGTAAGTTAACCCGCTGGAGGGCGCTCCAGTCTGAGGGGTGGCCCCCGGGTGAGGCTCGGATCCACGTAGCCAAGTGTGATTCTGGTTCCAGACCTTTGTCCCCAGTACCCACCAGTCAGCATCGTCACATGTGAGAACCCTGCAGTCTTTCTGCAGAGCAGCAGAAAGCCCTACTCCCTAACCCCTAACAACATGCCAGTGCTCCCCACAGACCCCCAGCCCCACGTTACAATCCAGCCGAATTTCTGTCCTCAGAGCACCTCCTGGTGGTGTGTGTTAATATATGCGGGCTAAGCTGATGTGGCAGCAACCTGAAGACCTGATTTGCCCTGCACTTGCCGTCAGGCAGTCCCTCCTGCCACTCTCACTACCAGATGTGGATACGAAGCATGGAAATGGTGGGTCAAGTGGGGGAAGGTAGGGCAGAGAGCTCTTATTTATTGACGACTATACAGCCCTTTCCTTTCAATGATGAAGTCCTTTCTCTGAGGAGATGGAGCTGGGGATGCGAATGTGGCAGAAAGTCTCCATGAGAGCTTCGTCTTCATTTGACATCTTCTGTACTGGGGGAAGCTCCCCCTCCTGCCATCCCGTAGGACTCCCTTTCGGAGGTTGAGCCCACCTTACAGGGAACCGGAATCATGGAGGAGAAACAGAAACAGCCTCTTAGGAGGAAAGTAGCCAGATTAGAATCCATTCTTCTTTAGAGCAGGATATTTTGCCCCAGCAGATGTAAAATGGAATGTAATCCATAATGCTTCATCCCTCTGCAAGCGGAGGCACTTGGTCCTATTTAGCATCAACTAGAGGAGTCCCTCTTACTCTGTATGTACTATTGTTTACAAGAACGCAATATACTGTGATGCCTTCCTCCTCCAGCCTCCTCCTAGCATTCAGACTCGCATCTTATTAATACAGTTAAACTTCAGTTCAGTGACCTTGCAATCAATGTCAGTTTGGTTTATTTTGTTACAGAGCAATAAAGTCATTAGAACAATTGGTTTTTAAAAGACTTAAGTGGATGCATCCTGTGCACGTAAACATTATTTCCCAAACCAAAGCACCGTTTGTCTCCATTTGTTTCTTTTTTTACCACTCAGTGTGAAGTTAGGAGCTGAGACAGGATGGCTGCTGCTTCCGCAGTAGTTTGGATGCCTTACTCTCATTTTAAAGCCAGCATCCAGAATGTCCTCCATCTCTGATACAATATGAAAACTGAGTGTGCAGAGTCAAGATGGATTCTTCAAGAGCCAGGATGGATAACGTGACTGCCAGTCCATTGAAGGGAATTAATACAAATGCTCTCTGCCTCTTAATCCCATCTAATAAAGACAACACAGTGGCTGGAAGGAGCACAGAAAACATGTGTCCTGATCTCTTCTTTCCACTGGAACATCCACTGAAGCTCTGGGGTACAGTTTGGTCACATCCTCAGTTCAGTTCAGTTGCTCAGTTGTGTCCGACTCTTTGCGACCCCATGGACTGCAGCACGCCAGGCTTCCCTGTCCATCACCAACTCCCGGAGCTTACTCAAACTCATGTCCATCAAGTTGGTGGTACCAGCCAACCATCTCATCCTCTATTGTCCCCTTCTCCTCCCACCTTCAATCTTTCCCAGCATCAGGGTCTTTTCCAACGAGTGAATTCTTCACATCAGGTGGCCAAAGTATTGGAGTTTTCAGCTTCAGCATCAGTCCTTCCAATGACTACTCAGGACTGATTTTCTTTAGAATGGACTGGTTGGATCTCCTTGCAGTCCAAGGGACTCTCAAGAGTCTTCTCCAACACCACAGTTCAAAAGCATCAATTCTTTGGTGCTCAGCTTTCTTCATAGTCCAATTCTCACATCCATACATGACTCCTGGAAAAACCATAGCTTTGACTAGACAGACCTTTGTTGGCAAAGTAATGTCTCTGCTTTTTAACATGTTGTCTACGTTGGTCATAGCTTTTCTTCTAAGGAGCATCAGGGTCTTTTCTCATGAGTCATTCTTCGTATCAGGTGGCCAAAGTATCACAGCATCAGCTTCAGCATCTATTCTTCCAATAAATATTCATGGTTGAGCTCTGCTTCCTGATAGCCTTGCCTTTGTGTAGTTCCCCTCCCACACTGAGTCAGGGCTGGTCTGTGGCCAACAGAATACAGAAGTGATCCTGCGTGACAGCCATGGCTAGGTCAGAAAAGTCCCCGAAGCTTCTGCCTTGATCTCTGGGATCTCTACCCCTGGGAACCCTGAGCCACTGTGTAAGTTTATCTACTCTGAGGCCACGATCCCGGAGAGAGCCGTTGTGAGACCACATATTACTGCAGCAGCAAACAACCCAGACTTCACAGAGCGGCAGTCATCAGGCTGAGCTCTGCCCAAATGTAAGATTTATGAACAAGATAAAGATGTTTTGAAGTCATTAGATTTGGAAGTGATTTGTTATACACATATAGATAACTGGAATGGGGACTTTGTCATTGAAGCCAGCATTAGAAAGGAGGAAAAAACTTTCTGCACAATGTGGCCCATAAGTTTTTGCAAACATGAAGTATTGGCAGTGTCAACTAAAAAAAGATGTACAACTTGAGAGTTGTGAGTTAAGTTTTATTGGGGGCAAAATAAGGACAGCAGCCTGGGAGGCAGCCTCTCAGATAGCTCTGAGAGACTGCTCCAAAGCGGCAGTGGGGGAGAGTCAATATATAAGGTTTTGGTGAAGGGGGAGTTTAATACCATGAAGCACTCATTTTACAAAAGGTTTTTATTAGTCATGAGGATCTGATGTCACCATGAAGGGATTTAGTGCTTCTCTAGATATGAGGAGATGCCAGGATTGAGATCATAAAATCTGTTCCTAAAAACATCCAACTATCTAAAGAGCTGTCCCACCAGATTCCCTGGAGCACAGAGCGCCTCACTCCACCCTGAACTCCCTCAGGGGGTGTTAAGCAGCGTGGGGCTCAGTCTCCGTAGAGGCAGATGGCAAACGCCTTTGTTGTCGGTGGCAATACTCTTGGTAAGTGCCAATTTATAGTTGACACGGCTCCCTTGTGGTCATAAATCCAACCATGCTTTGGGGGGCATTTCATGACCATTTTGTCCCGTGTTGCTGGGAAGGCTCGTTCCCAGTTCTGAAGAAGGTTTCTGTTGATAGGCCACTCACTGTGCTATTACTGGACTAAGTCTTCATAGTCAAAGATCTCTGGACACCTGTCTTCTAGTTATGGCCCAGGAAAGTATTCCCTTCTGTTGCATCTTCCCATATCTAGACTTATACGATCGTTGATCAAATACCGAGCTATGTGTTTGATCAGCTGCTTCAAGTCTAGTCGCCATTATTTTCGTTGGCGGCTTAGTCATACACTTGGCAACACAAGAAACGATAATCTTGTGAAAGAGGCAAAATACAAATAATATAGTTAATGACATTAGTGGAATTAAAAGTAAATATTTAAGCTATGAGCCTCCCACACCAAACCAGTTTCCTAAAAGGTCATCAAGACTAGGGAATGGATCATTTAAAGCAGAAATCTGATTTTTCATATGGTTCATCAAATGTGTTACATGAAAGGATTTATCAGGAATGAAAATATGGCATTAACTTTGAATTGTAGGGCAGACATCTCCCTGAGATGCTGTGAGGTGTCCAGGGCCTTGTAGTTGTGTAGCACTGCCTTTCTCATAGAGATCTCAGAATTCAATAAGCTGAGAGCCCAGCTACTATCATTTAAAGCTGATGAAAGTTGTTAAGGCTTCAATATGGCCAATTACATCCTCTATCCCCATTGAAGGCACACACACACACACACACACACACGCAAGCTGCTAAGTGGTCATACCAGTAGAATACAGATCCTTGACCCACTGGGATCATACCAATGGTAGATTGGTTGGGGTTACCTCTAATTTGTTAAAATGTATGACCTTAAATTCATGGGAATCCCAGGCTACACCTTCATATCCATCCCTGTAGATGTGAAGGCCATAAATTAGTGCCACAAATCCACTGAGTTCCATACCAATCAATCTCTCTAAGGGTAATAATAGACATAGTTCATAAAGCACCCAGCCTTGTCTCATAATTACTAGGTTGACCATTTTTAGTATGATTTAACCCTTCCCAACATAGAGGAGCTTTTAAACTTAAATGACCATAGCCTGGTGTTAACCATGTAGATCCACTCCACAGTTGGCATTTTCCTTTCAATAGATGAGAGGTTATTTTTTTTAATTGAGACTTAGCTCAGCACTCCAATTGAGTTTGAATGACCATAAGAGAAAACTTAAATCTATGGCCAGCATGAGAGCAGGTATTATTCATTGGCCAGGTGAGAGGATCTCATCTAGTAGTATCATGAATAGATAGAACAGGACTGAACCCTCATCTAAAATAAATTTCCTAGGGGGTATCCAATCAGAGCCCTAGAGAACAGAAATCCACCAAGGTAACCCAGACGTTCTAGATACAGGTAATTGTCCACAACCCAACAATTGGACTGAGTTTTAAACTAGCATAGAATCATGTCCATGATAAAAAACATTTGATTGATAGCCATTGGTCCAAGGAATCAAGAAAACATTATAAATGATCACACAGGTCAGATCAGCATCCTGGGCAAGCTGTCTGCTTCTGACGTTGTCTTCTCCTAGTGTGGTGTAGTTTCCTCCGTTTGAGCAAGGTGAGTTTGAGGTCAGCAGACCTCTCCATAGACCAGCCCAGCATAGGGGCCTTTGGAAATGGGAGTTAATTCAAGAGTCAGTTTCTCATAAATTTCACTGGGCATGAGCTAGTTTAGAGTACCTAATAGAAAGGTCCGTCCATCCAGGTTGGAGACAGTTCTTTAATTGATGTCTTTTTCCAATCTTGGTTGCAGATCATGCATGAGGCATCTGATCTTCATCCAAAGACAGATTACTGAGATAAGCTTCAGAAACAACCCTAGAGTGTCCTTTAATAATTCAATTAAATCTTACATTAATATACCCTGACAGCAAAGGACTATCCAGGAAATGACTCTTAGTAGATACAGACCTCCATTAACAAACTGGGATTTAACATTCATTGAAACATCTTTTTCTCCCTAAAAATCACCATCACTTTTACCAAATATAACCAAATTAAGACTTGTTTGTAATATAGGTCTGGTCCCAATAAACTTGGCCTGATGATTTATATAACCATAAATGATCATAGAATTTTTTGCTTTGCTGAGACTTTATAGAGTCTCAGACTGAACTTTTAAAACAAAACCTTTCAGGGCTTCCCTGAAGGCTCAGACGATAAGGCATCTGCCTACAATGCAGGAGACCGGGGTTCAATCCCTGGGTCAAGAAGACCTCCTGGAGAAGGAAGTGGCAACCCACTCCAGTATTCTTGCCTGGAAAATCCAATGGACAGAGGAACCTGGTAGGTTACAGTCCATAGGGTCGCAAAGAGTCAGACACAACTGAGCGACTTCGCTTTCTTTTCTATCTTTCTTTCTTTCAGGGTTAGGAAAGTCATGCCAAAGGCTTATCACAGATTTTGCCTAACAGATCTAAGTAAATTCCTCCCTTCTCAAGGTCTCCAATATTCCTTGAGATTTCTCTACCTGTTAGTGAGATAACCTTCCTAACTTATCTGATAAAGTTACTGGAAACTAAGAGCTTCCAATCTCTGGAGGGTTCAGATAGAAAAGATAAATGTTTCAATCTGTTTATAAAATACAATTTTACCAAATTACTGTCATAATTAGTTTGAGGGGAAGGTGTGTCTTAACACCTGGAAAACACAAATTCAAATCAGTAATCTTTCAGATAGAAACCTTAAAGGTTATAAGCATATTCACCAGTTCATTCAGCCTTTTGTTAACCTTTATGAAGTCATCAAGTTTTCCATTAGAATCCTTACCCAATTCAGAAACTGGTATTTATCCAAAAGTCCTATCTATAAATCTTCTTGAAGAGGAGCATTTTCGCTAAACTTGCTTAGTGCTATGACAATATTTTGAGATAGCAACTAGAATTATGCCTGATAACATTTTACCCAAACATATCAGAATTTTAGAAACTCCATACAATTTCTAGAATATCTATATTAGTAACATTTACCATACACTATAACCTGAGACTTATTACTCACTTGACAATACTCCCCATGTAATTCTGTATGCAAAGTGAACCTAATTAGTGTAATCTCTCTCTTTGGGATGTTTCAGGGGCTCTCTGAAGCATCCCAAAGTTAGCTAGAAATCTTCGTGGAATGATTTAGGAAGTTTTGTCAACAAATATCAAAAAGGTTTAGAACATTCAGTCAGATAGGACTATAGGTCATTGTGGACCAGTAGCTATTCACTTAGCCAAAGTAACAATAAAGGATTTCAGAACAGGTCATTTAAGAGATAAAGAAACTTAAATCTATTATCAAAGGCAGTTCAATATCTGAAGAAAAGATGTCCTCTTAACAGAGAGAAAAGGTAAATTCAAAGTTTTGCACCAGCTTACTTTATTTAAAAGGTAAATTTAACTTTATTTTAAACTTAGTCCTAACCATGTACAAAACTCTTTCCTCATGGTTCATTTTTCACAACCCTTATCACTTTCTGCACCCGTGACTGTGTTCTTGCATCCTAAAAATCCACCTGTAAGTCAGGCTTACTTCCTTTTCCCTTCACAAAATGCAATTCCATTCCTCATACCTTCTTTCCCGAAAACACACTTCCTACTACCCTTAAGCAACCAAGAACTGACTTTTATATTAGCATTTTATAGATTGGTGAGCATAAATATCAGTGATAATTTCTAAAACCTTTGCTTTCTTAGAACATTTTAGGATGGCACCAAACATCATTCATTTTTTTTTAATCCCAAATCTCTTTAGTTTCTCTATAAGAGGAAATTAGGGTAGTAAATGTTTCAAAATCTTATTTTATTTGGAAACAGCTATTCAGTATACTTCCAACACTTAGTTCAGCACAACCCTTAGAAGTTCAAGTTACCCCAATCTGGAGAGACTATTTTAGACAGATATTCCTAAAGCATAATTATTCTTAATAGAGTTTATCTAAAGGCTCATAATCTCATTTACATTTTTTAGAAGTTTCTTCACTCAAGGTAATTTCCTTGCTGACAAGCTTGTAACAGATATAATATTTAACTTATATTAAACCTAGGTACAATGAAAATATTCTGCTTAATGTTAATTACTCTTAGACATGTCTACATTAGTTAGATCAACAAACATTAATATCAAGTATTTAATACTGAATATTTCCCAGTTCACATGAACCTGAAATTCATTTAGGTTAATTTCTCTTGTATTTAGAATTATTTGATTTGTAAGTGCTAACTTTTTTTTTAAGGTCAGTTTGATTAGAGCTCATTTACAAACTAATCTCAGCAATATTATTCAAAAAAACAAAGACACACACTGAGACATCAGTTCAGTTCAGTTCAGTTGCTCAGTCGTCTCTGACTCTTTGCAACCCCATGAATCGCAGCACGCCAGGCCTCCCTGTCCATCACCAGCTCCCGGAGTTCACTCAGACTCACATCCATCAAGTCGGTGATGTCATCCAGCCATCTCATCCTCGGTCGTCCCCTTCTCCTCCTGCCCCCAATCGCTCCCAGCATCAGGGTCTTTTCCAATAAGTCAACTCTTCACATGAGGTGGCCAAAGTACTGGAGTTTCAGTGTCAGCATCAGTCCCTCCAATGAACACCCAGGACTGATCTCCTTCAGAATGGACTGGTTGGATCTCCTTGCAGTCCAAGGGACTCTCAAGAGTCTTCTCCAACACCACAGTTCAAAAGCATCAATTCTTCAGCGCTCAGCCTTCTTCACAGTCCAACTCTCACATCCATACATGACCACAGGAAAAACCATAGCCTTGACTAGATGGACCTTTGTTGGCAAAGTAATATCTCTGTTTTTCAATATGCTGTCTAGTCTGGTCATAACTTGTCTTCCAAGGAGTAAGCATCTTTTAATTTTATGGCTGCAATCACCATCTGCAGTGATTTTGAAGCCCCAAAAAATAAAGTCTGACACTGTTTCCACTGTTTCCCCATCTATCTGCCATGAAGTGATGGGACCATGATCTGAGATGAGACATACATATATCCAAATAGACATAGGAGATCCTAGAGCTTTGTTTTCCAAACTTAGTTATGAATACTAGTTGTAAAAATTGGTTGGAATAAGATTTTTAAAGGCTTTGTTCCCCTTTTTTTCTTTTGGTTTTAGGAATTAGAGATGGTCTAGATAAGTGATCCAGAGAGCTCTGGTCTAAAGGTATAGGAGGAATTGTTTCCTCAGGGCAAGAATTTTTAAAGCAATAATTTTTTTTTTTTTTTTCTGTAAGCTTTCCCTGGAGACTGAAGAATATTGTGACCACATTGTAAAAAATCGTATTTTTCTGTGCTCATAGTTTTATAGCCAGAATTTGGACCAGACAATATTCAAATGGACCCCGATAACAAGGGCAGATTGGTCCCATCAAGGATTGTCCTCTGGGGAAGTAAGGGGTCTTAGTTTGATAAACCCCAGGCTGCTTTTTCTTGTCATTGGATCACAGCTATAGATTAACCAGTCAAAAAAAATTTTTTTTCCCCACGGGGTTTCCAGGTGAAGTGTAGGACCTTAGAGTAAGCAATTTCCATATTAGCTGGAGCAATTTGTACCAGATGTCTGCACACTCAAACCAAACCAACAAAACCAAACCGAACCAGTACTTCACCAGCCAGGAGTCACATTCCAAATGAAACAAAGGGCAAAGAGAAGCCCCAAAATCAAAAGCCAAATGGCATAAATGCCAAACGTGACTTTCCAGTTCCACTAGACC
Source organism: Budorcas taxicolor (assembly GCF_023091745.1). Lineage (NCBI taxonomy): Eukaryota > Metazoa > Chordata > Mammalia > Artiodactyla > Bovidae > Budorcas > Budorcas taxicolor. The sequence goes on along the minus strand of NC_068910.1, from coordinate 50,320,950 downwards.
TGACCTGGCCAAGTCAGCGCTAGCAGCCTTTTTTGATAGTTTCAAGCAATTTCTTGTTGGTTTCCTGCAAAGAAGTTACTCTATCATTTCCTATTTTAGAAGCTTCTAGATACCAGTCAAAGTAAACACGGCCAGGCTTTTCTAACTGTCCATGCAAAAATATCAATTTGGGGATATCAAAAGAACTCCAGTTTGGCCATTTTAGGTTGAGATCTCTTTTAGTATAATTTCTCCAGTTAACTAGGTACTTGCAAGTATGAGCTCCCTACGTGAATCTGGCTAGAGTGTCAGTCAGAGGCTGGCTTTCTGACACTCCTTCATTTCTGTTTTTGAGAGAGTCTGTTTCCCATTTTAAGCTGAATTTGTCAATTAAAATCACAAGTGAACTTGTTGGCATCTTTCAGCCAAGCCCTGGCTATTACTCGATTTTTTTCCCCCATTCAAGCCCCCTTGCCCAGTACCTTTCCACCAGGTGGGTAATTCCCCTGGCATCTTTCAGCAGCCTCCCCTCCCACCCTCCCCCACCCCCCCGCCACCGACTCCCAGTATCTTTGCCTGGGTGGGAATTTCTCTGTATCTTTCAACCAAGCACCACTCAGTGTATAGACCATGAGTGGGTATGCCCCGGATGTTTCACCCAGGCCCTCTCCCAGTATCTTTCCTACTGGGAGGGGGCAGGTAACCTGCTCCACAGCCAAATAAAACTCAGAGTCTCAACCAATACCGGAGATTCAAGAACTGGGAGAGACACCCAAATTCGTCTGCACTCCCTGAGGAGGCAGATTGGTGCAAGGGGCTGCTGCTGGTACCAAAGCTCGGGTTCCTCATGGAGTCCAGTCAAAGGAAGGAAGTCCCCTCTGGGTCGCTTCATCAGTTGCCATAACTGTTGACTAAAAAAGATGTACAATTTGAGAGTTGCGAGTTAAGTTTTATTTGGGGCAAAATGAGGACTACAGCCTGGGAGGCAGCCTCTCAGATAGCTCTGAGAGACTGCTCCAAAGCGGCAGTGGGGGAGAGTCAATATATAAGGTTTTGGTGAAGGGGGAGTTCAATACCATGAAGCACTCATTTTACAAAAGGTTTTTGTTAGTCATGAGGATCTGATTGTTAAGCACCGAGCCCATATCTCCGAACCGACCGAGACAGCAAGTCCACCACAGTAATGCAAAGGCAAGAAGGGAGTTTATTTCTAGCGCGCTAGGGCCCAAGTCTCATCCAGCACAGTGGAATCCGACAAAAGCCCCAAACAAAGGAGTATGGCGGCTTATATACAGGCAGTTCTTTGTCTCAGTTACAGGAGTAGCTGGCGTTACATGATTGGCCAGGCAGGATGAGCGCATGTCCTGTCTCTTTCTGGTTGGTGTGTGTGGGAAGTCTTTCTAATTTGGTCAAGGAAACATGACTCAGGTCCTAGAGCCCGTCGTTTGGTCCCTAACATTCCCCCCTGTCCTTAGATCATATAGAGGAATCTTCCTCTCGGTCCTGAGACACAGTTTGATATTGTTGCCGAAGCACAAACAGCTGTACTGTATTTATGCGTTCCTTTACAAAGGCTACAAGTCTATTGATAATACATGGGCCAAAGGTAAGCATCAGTAGAAGTACTAGCAGGGGTCCCAGCAAGGTGGAGATTAGGGTGGTCAAACAAGGGGATTGTTGAAACCGAGACTCAAACCATCCTTGTTGAGCCTCACGTTCTCGTTTACATTGGGCTAGTCCCTCTCTTACTTTGGCCATAGATTTTGTAACTATTTCTGTGTGATCAGCATAGAAACAACACTCTTTTCCTAGGGCAGCACAGAGTCCCCCCATTGCTGAAAGAGCAGATCTAATCCTCTTCTGTTTTGCAGAACTACTTCAGATAGGGAAGTTAAAGACGATTCCAAATGACTAATAGATTGCTCTGTACAGGTGATGTCCTCATCTATGGCTGCTCTCAGGGAGTTAAATCCTTGGCTTTGCAGGGACAAAGCTGTTATTCCTGTTCCGGCCCCGGCTATTCCAAGACCGAACATAGTTGCTGTGGTTATGGCAGTAAGAGGTTCTCTCTTGACTTAAGTTCTTTCTTGAGGATTTAGGGTCAATTTTTGGGCCCAGTAATCATGTATTGTTTTCGCTGGTCGGTACAGAATCTTTGGCACGACTGCTATCATAACACAGAATTCTTCTTTGGGATCAAAGATTGAGCTGTGTAAGCATGGAGTCAGCCCCGTGTGTGAACAGACCCACCATCCTCCCATCTGTGGTATTAGCCACCTGGCTATGGGCAAATCCGTAGGCTCAACGACATGCGCACACAGTGGAGACCTCTCTGATAATACCTTGCCCATACATAACCCTTTTCCCCATACCTCTCTCATTGTAAGTCCTACTTTTAGGTCTCCCCATTGACACTGAGGAGGATCGGTGCCGTTGTCCAGGTCATAAGAGGCGTTGAGGCCTACTGCCTCGTAATAAGGGGGAATTAAGTTGTAACATAACCAACAGGATTTAGTTGCCTCAGGATGGGTTTGATTTAAGGTAGCATAAGCTGCCTTTACTAATTTCCTTAGTGGATCTGTTTGTCCGAGTTTAGCAAGGGGGCCCGCCTCTAGGTCTTTTGTTGGTCCCTGGGATGTAGGTAGGGAGGTTGTCGGGTAGAGAGTTGCATGGACCTGTTCAACGGGGTTTGGACTGATACTATACATTTGTACCGGTTCTAAAACTTGACTCACAACAATGATCCCACTATAATACTCCCGGTGTGGGAACCCATCAGTTCTGGTCTGAAGCCCCCATGATATCCCGTTGACCCAGGCCTTTTTTTTTTTTTTTTTTGCTTTGTCAATGTTAAACCGTATTTTTACCTGGCCAACGTTATGATCCTTTTCCCAATCGGAGTACGGAGGTACGGGTCCTACAAATGAGAAGTTAAGCAAGTCCCGATTTCCTACATCCCACCGTCTATACCCTGGAGTCTCCGACCCATCATTGGAAGTTACGCAGTCCCAAGATTTACAATAAGAGTCCTGTATCCCCCCACAGATCTTCCAGTTATGCCTGGGTGCACCTGGACATGCCCAGAATGCATGATTCCGGAGCTTGCCCCTCTTCCAGGGTACATTCACCATCGGCTTAAGGTCAAAGTATAAGTCTGGCCACCAAGTATTTGGTGGATGTATTGCAGTGGTGGAGTTAAGCGTTTCACGTGTTAGTCCATTTTGCAGTTTCCAGGTGATTCTGAAGGGTTGGTGCGGGTTCACGCTGGCAGCTTCGGAGCAGAGTAACATGGTCATCCATAAGATGGTCCAGACGAGTTGTCTTGGTCCTGTCGACAATGCCGGAACTTCAGCCTCAGGGGGTTGGACGGGTGCAGAGACGCTTCCCATTTTTTTTTAGCTTCTTCCTGCTCTGCTGAAGTAGCTGGGCATACGTGGTTGCAATGCACCCAAGGCCCGATACTGTCGACCCTCTCTGGCTGGTCCCGCCTGGACCGGAAACGCGTGAACGGTGGAGGAGGGGACTTCTGGGTCTTCTTCTTCCGCTATGCTGGCCATTTCCCTTGTTCTTCCCTGAGTTCCCTGGGCAGGGCCCCCTTTTCTGGGAGGAGCTGAAGGCTCGGTTCTCCTCCGGGTTTCTCCCGATGAAACCTGTGGAACCTGTGGAAGCAAGGGCGGATGTGGATCCACATACGGGGGTGGGAACAATTCGGTCTCCAGATCTATCAGATTAGGATACAGAGAAGATTCCTGGAAGACCGGCTTTGGTCGATTCTCGTCCTTTTTTCCTTCTTTTTCTTCGGAAGCCCTCATGACTAGCACCTGTGGGCTTGGCGAGGTTGGAGTTGGGGAAGAGGGACGGGGCGGTTTAGGAGGTTTAGAAGGAGCGAGAACAAAGGGTTTAAGCCATTCCAGCAGGTTTCTCACTAGATCCTGCCAGACCAGAATGTAGGGAGTCTGATCTGGGTGCCCGGCAGGACTAGGAGTAAGCACCCTCTCTTTAACTGCCTAGATAATTTGGGGATTGAAGGTTCCCTCTTGTGGCCATCTGACGTCAAAGGTGGGCCACTCGGTGGAACAGAAAGTCACCAGCTTGCTCTTCTTCACCAGTAACGAAAGATTCTGAGCTCTAGACTTGAAATCAGAGAAGTGGTCATTCATCAGAGACAGCGGAGTAGAAGTAGTCTGCCCCATGGGTACAAAGAACACGAACAACAACGAGACTCACACGGACAGTGCCGGCACACAGAGACACAGAAACGACACAACAAACAGATTCCAACTCTCACTATTACTTTCAGTCCTCTTTATAGCACTAGAAACCCCTTCTCTACTTGCAAGTGTCTTACCGTCAGGACGTCCTCAGTGCCAGCTGCCCTCCCGGTACGCTACCGGGGACTCGGCCTCACGCTGGACTTGCCTCTGCACTTTACACCTGGATGCCTCCCCAGTACGATACTGGGCCCCAGACTTAATCTGGGCTTCTGCAACGTTAGCACCGGTGCTCAGAGCTCTTATCTCCTAACAAGGTTACTCCCTTCTACCAGGAGAGTTGTCCTCCCTGGTGGGATGGAGATCCCGGACGAGCCCCCAAATGTTATGCACCGAGCCCGTATCTCTGAACCGACCGAGAGAGCAAGGCCACCGCAGTAATGCAAAGGCAAGAAGGGAGTTTATTTCTAGCGCGCTAGGGCCCAAGTCTCATCCAGCACAGTGGAATCCGACAAAAGCCCCAAACAAAGGAGTATGGTGGCTTATATACAGGCAGTTCTTTGTCTCAGTTACAGGAGTAGCTGGCGTTACATGATTGGCCAGGCAGGATGAGCGCATGTCCTGTCTCTTTCTGGTTGGTGTGTGTGGGAAGTCTTTCTAATTTGGTCAAGGAAACATGACTCAGGTCTAGAGACCGTCATTTGGTCCCTAACACTGATGTCACCATGAAGGGATTCAGTGCTTCTCTAGATATGAGGAGATGCAGGGATTGAGATCCTAAGATCTGTTCCTAAAAACATCCAACTATCTAAAGAGCTGTCCCATCAGATTCCCTGGAGCACAGAGTGCCTCCCTCCACCCTGAACTCCCTCTGGGGTTGCTGAAGGTCAACAGCTGTAGCAGCATGAGGCTCAATTTCCACAGAGGCAGATGCCAAATGCCTTTGTTGTGAGTTGTTGGCAATGCTCTAGGTAAGTGCCAATTTATAGTTGACAGCAGGCACCCTCCAAATGCACGACGGCTAGTGTTCCTTGAAGTTCTAGAGCTATCTAGATATCAGAGGAAAAGCAAAATGTTCCTCACAGCACAGATTGCCATGGATACTCACAGAGAGAGAGATTTTAGGAGCTATCGCTCTTCTCCCCCTGCCTATCTGCAGAAATGGCAAGAACTGGGATTGCTGTGACCTACCAAAGTATGGAAGGTCTCTATGACTCAAGACATGGCTGGAAGAAGAACCACAGTTTTGAAACAAAGATGAGATGAAGACTTCGGGAGACAGAACCTGGGGAGGGGACAGGAAATGAGAGGAAAGTGCTAATATGAAGAAGGAAACGGGGGTTGGGGAATATTCCTCACAGTGTGAGAGAATCTCCTTGTCCCCCCTCAGCTCCCCCTGCCTCCAGCTAAGGGATGGCACACATTTAGCTAAAGCACGGGCGCCGGCCCCTGCGCTTCACCACCGGTACCATGGGATTGGATTCCATTGTGGTGAATTTGAAGTGAAGAACCCGGTTGAACCTTTCTCAAGGCTTCAGGAGGTGAACAATAGAACTTCTCTCACCCTATCATTAGCAGACATCTGTGGCACCTCTAGGCTTCCCTGGTGGCTCAGCAGTAAAGAATCTGCCTGCAATCCAGTAGCTACAGGAGACGTGGGTTCGATCCCTATGTCAGGAAGATCCCCTGGAGGAGGTCAAGGCAACCCACTCCAGTATTCTTGCCCAGAGAATCCCATGGAGAGAAGAGCCTGGGGGCCTAGTTCAAAGGGTTACAAAGAGTTGGACACAACTGAAGCGGCTTAGCACGTGACACCTCCAGTGTGGGCAGTGGGCTACAAAGAAAGCCCACGTGTAGATGTCCAGCTGGCTACCAGTAGGACTGATTTCACAGACCATCCCCCACCCCAACTCTGCTACTACACACACACACAAGTACACGCACATACACACTCCCATCAGAATGAATAGTTCAGCATCAAAGTTACATATTGAAAGCAACAAGTGAGATGGTACATGGTGAAGGTACTGAGGCTTTCCAGGTGCCACTAGTGGTAAAGAACCTGCCTGCTGATGTAGGAGACTTAAGAGACGTCTGTTCGATCCCTGGGTCAGGACGATCCCCTGGAGGAAGAAATAACAACCCACTCCAGTATTCTTGCCTGGAAAATCCCATGGACAGAGGAGCCTGGTGGGCTACAGCCCATAGCGTCACAAAGAGTCAGACACAACTGAATTGACTTAGTACACACGCAGGAGCTTATTAGATTTTGTCCTCATTGCTTTTAAAGGAAGAAAAATAAAACCAGTGGGAGGATCACAAGACATGTGAAAAGCCTGGTGCCAAGTACTGCTAAAAGACAAGACAAAAGAAAAAGCACCACGGAAGTTCACAAACTGGTCCAGATCACTGTCTGTTCCAAGGACAACAGAGCCAAGAAGGAAACCTACTGTCAGCCCCAGCCTAGAGTCAGGCCCAGGTAGCTGTGAAAAAGTGTCCTGTGCTCAGATAGAAACTGTGGGGGCTTAAAGAGAGTGATTTAGAAGTATGAAACACCTGTTAGCATTAGCTAGATAGGAGCATAGTTTGGTACAAAATCTTTGGTTCAGAATTCCTATATAATATTTTAGCCCCTTTCTTCCTGCATTTCCCTAAGATACCTATGAAGTTTTGAAAAGGACAAAAGTGCACAATCTTAGTCAAAAGATGAAGGCTGAAAGACAGTCTGCTCTGGGATCTGCATCTGCAGTGAGTAGGAGAAAGTTGAATCTGGGATAAAAAACTCAGGAGGAAGAGTCGTTTTTTTCATGCTCTGATAACGTCAGCAAATACTGACCAGCAGGGCTTAGGCTGGTATAAATCTGAGACTAAAAGAAAGTTCAGCATCACCCAAAATAGCACTTCCAGGAAAGTGAGTAAGCAGGTGTGCTCCACAGATTTATCACAAAACAGAAAACCCATACAAACAACTCAGACCAAAAAAATTAAAACTAGTTTAATGACACCCCGTAATGATCTCTTAGATTTTTCTCAGTTGCTATCCTGTTGTGTGCTTTGTACAACACCTGGTGTTTTTTGACCCATGTAATGTTTTTTCCTTAGCTTCCAAAAAGGAGTTTTAAATACGACTCAGTCTTCCTGTGGGTAACAAGCTTTTAACTGTACCTTGAAATTTTAACAAGGTAATATCAATGCATTTTATAACTCCTTTTCAAAAATGAAAAAGTGGAAGATTTTCTCATCGTCTCATCAAGTTTAAACAGCGAATAAACATCTTCCGTGTTTTCATGGAACTCAGATGTACTGAAGTACTGGACACACACCCTGGAAGAGGAAGCACCTGTATCCGAGAAGAACGATGGGTCCTCTTCAGAGTTCCTTCACTGGTTTCATTACTCAGGATCTCAGGTTACTCACCTGGCCCCATGGTTTTCTATGCACGGCAGTACTCTATCTCTAGTATTCCTTTTAAACCAGCTCCTTGAAAATGTGCTTAGCTCATTTATTTTCATTCTTTATTAAGATAAAAAAAAAATCATCCAAGGTTATGACTTTTCCTCTGAGTTTAGCTTTGACCATATTTTCACTCATTTTAAAGTACTCTGTAATTACAGTTTTGATTTTTCTCTCAGGTTTTTATTTCATGTGTATGTGTGTGATTAAAAACACTTTCAGAAAATATGGTTCACGTGGTTTCTACTTTGAGGAATTCATTGGATTTTATTTTTTGCTCTACTGTGTGAGTCATCTTTGCAAATGTTCAGTGGACGCTGGCAGAAAAATAAAAGCTATGTCCACAATCTATAAATCTCAATATATATATCTACTGAATAAGTGCTTAAAGCATTCAGGTCATCCACATTCTTATTTATTTTTCAAATGTGCTTTGTCAAAGATGAGGAGGGACTGAACTGGGAAACCCCTTGCAAGGACCTTGGGTCACGTCTTTAGTGCCAGCCCTTGGAGGAAAATCTCCACCATGGCTTCCTCTTCTACATTTGGGATGAATCACCAAAGTAATTTCCTAAGTAAGTTTTTATCTTTAACTCCCTGGAGAAAACAGTAAAGCAACCAGTGCTGAGTGAAGAGATTCTGAAAATATTCTTGGAAAACTTCAATATTGGGTCAGGGAGGGTTTATTTGTTTTTAATAGTTTTATTTGTTTATTTTTGGCTGTGACGGGTCTTTGTCACTGTGCAGACTTTTCTCTCTAGTTGTGGCGAGCAGGGGCTGCTCTGTAGCTGAGTTGTGCAGCTGGTTTCTCTTGTTGCGGAGCACAGCTCCTAGGCGCATGATCTCAGTAGTTAAGGCACATGGACTGAGTAGTTGCGGCTCCCAGGCTCTAGAGCACAGGCTCAACAGTTGTGGCGCACCAGTTTAGTTGCCCCATGGCATGTGGGATCTTCCCAGACCAGGGATCGAACCCGTGTCTCCTGCACTGGCGGGCAGATTCCTTACCACTGAGCCACCAGGGAGGCCCAGGGTCAGGGAGTTTTAACAGAGAAATTACAGCAATCGCTGTCACATGAGGATCACATCACAACTCCAGTTTGTGCCACCTGGAAGACTGGTGGGGGTCTTTTCAGAGTCAGTCTCAAAGCCAGAATCGTCTTCCTACAGCATCACTTTGATCCTGTTGCCCTGTCTGCTTAAAAGCTTCCAGTGGCTTCCCAGATTCTACAGAAGTGAGTCGAGTGACCCCAGAGCAAGCTCAGCACCCAGCTGAGTGGCCCTGGCCAGAACCACTTAGTTAGCATCTGTCACTTTGTATTTGACTGAGGGTAATTTTTTTTTTTTACATTTATTTCAGTGAATAGACCCTAAACTCCTTGAGGGTAGAATGCCAGGGTGGATTGCCTTGGAGAAGGAAATTGCTCTCGTTATGGTAAGTTCAGAGTTTTGTGAGTATTGACATTGTGAGAAAAATCCCCAAGCCCATCTGTCACGATCAGCACAGAATCTATTAGCACATCCAGGCCATGGCAATAGATGAGCATGATGTCTGCCTACAGCCTGTAAAATCAGTCAGCAAAGTCCACCAAGACAGAGATCAGGCTCAGAGCCTAGACTCGAGATGTGGTTTTGTCCTGTCCTGGGCAGGGAGTGCAGTCCAGGTCACAAGGTGAGGTAAATCCATCACCACCTCCAGAAAAACAGCTCCACAAGCACTTGCTGACATGGCTGCCTCCACAAGGCCCCTTTGTACACCTACCGCTTCCCACCTCTATTGCTTCTGGAGACAGCTCAGGTTGCGTAGGGAAATGGGGGAGAAGAACAGCAACAGTTTGCATTCTATGATTTTTAAATCTCCATTTACAAGAGATATTAAAAGTAAAATGTATTGGAATGGTGGTAATACAAAGAAATATTATCATCATGTTAGAAGCCTTGGAATGAGTATGAACAATAGCTGTGTTCACCAGAGCAATCAACTTCTTCCGTGCATCCCCTCTCCACATTTCACTATGAGAAAAATTGGGTCATGTACATTTTCTTAACTGATATTTTTTGTTAAATAAACTTTTGTAATAGTCAAAAAAAAAAGTAAAGTGTATGGAGTAAGATCAGTTTATTCAGCTGACTGTTGATGTGAGTGAAATGCCACTCATTTGCTTATCAGTGTCTTCCTTTCAGGCTAAACACAAAATGATTTTTATTGTGCTTCTGATTTGAAACTTGGATAATTACAGCAAATAGATGACATTTGAAAAGTCACCTTTCCAGCATACCACAGACAAGAAACAATGAGGGATTCTTGGTGATGGTTTAGTCTCGGAGAAATAGACTGCTGCTGCTGCTGCTTCTGTTAAGTCGCTTCAGTCGTGTCCGACTCTGTGCGACCCCATATACAGCAGCCCACCAGGCTCCGCCATCCCTGGGATTCTCCAGGCAAGAACACTGGAGTGGGTTGCCATTTCCTTCTCCAATGCATGAAAATGAAAAGTGAAAGTGAAGTCGCTCAATCGTGTCCGACTCTTAGCGACCCCGTGGACTGCAGCCTACCAGGCTCCTCCGTCCATGGGATTTTCCAGGCAAGAGTACTGGAGTGGGGTGCCATTGCCTTCTCTGGGAGAAATAGACATTACACCCCTAATCCAAACAGGAGGAATGGAATGACCTGAAGTACCATGATTTTACTGCACAAGTAAGATTTCTTACATGATGCTTCGGGTTTCTCTTTGATGTTTGTATCCTTTGGATCCCTGGAGCTTCCTTCCCAGAGCTAGATGCAATTGGCCTCACCTTGGCAAGAATTCATCTGTTACTAATCTTTATTTCAAGGAGTAGAATCTGTTTCACAAATGCATAAGAATAGTAACATTATTTGCTTTTTTATAAGCCTAGGTATAAAAATAATTTATATATTATACTAATATTATAATTAATACTATTATTATACTAATAAGAATTAATAATAATTGTGTACTCTAAAATATAATTGCTATAGTCCATAAAAGGTTGTTTTATCTTTACTTAGATTACCTATTTGTTGCAAAAATAACATAAATAGTAAGTGCTAAATAATACAGCTGTTGACCTAGAAAGCAACTATTGGTGTTTCATAATATAGTGAGAAGAGCATGGATTTTTTTTAATACAGCCTAGGTTGGAATTCTGGTTTAGTTCCTGCCTAGCTTGTATTGTCATCGTCTTTGTTTAATAGCTAAGTCATGTTCAACTCTTTCATAGTCCCATGGACTATATTGCCTGCCACGTTCCTCTGTCCATGGGATTTCCCGGGCAAGAATACTGGAGTGGGTTGCCTTTTCCTTCCCCAGGGACTCTTCCCGACCCAGGGACTGAACCTACGTCTGCTGCATTGCAGGTGGGTTCTTTGCCACTAAGCCACCAGGGAAGCCCCTAGCTTCTGGTCATGCACAAATTACTTGACATTTCTGAGCCTCAAAGATAATATTGATAATACTCACCTGGAAGAATTATTGAGCAAATTAAAGGAGATGTTTATATGAAAGTGTATAGTGTAGTGACTGGCACACAGAAGGCTCAACAATATTTACAGTTTCGTCCCCCAAGAGTGGTCTTACCCTACTAAGAAGCTGTAGTCCAGTTGTAACCTGTTGACCAAAATGATTCTATCCTCTTCTATGGTAAATATTTTTGGAATATATTTGTTCAGTATGTGAACAGTTAAAAGTTAATAAGTCAACCTAGTATATACTGATCTCCTCTCATTCTCCACTTGTCTGGACACAGCTATAAACAGAACATGCCAAGGACTGGCCCATGCCCCTGTTGACTGACCACAGCCTCCTTCAAGAGCTATGGGTAAAATTCTTCATGCTTATATGGTCCCTATGACTAAAACACTCAGAGCATTTTTTTCTGGAGATTAAATCAGAGGTTTCATCTAACCCTAGTTAATAAATGTCAAGTCTCCAGTGTGAAACCTCTGAATAGCCTTTTGAGGAAGGTGGCTGACAACCTTATCTTCCCTTCAAATAAACTGAGGCATGGGGGCACAAATCAGAGGGCTTTGTACAGATTCTTCACTCTTATTTACTTTCAGTTTATATGTGAAGACCAGCCAGTGCTTCATGGAAATGCTCGGAGTGTTTGCACGGATCCCCAGAAAGCATGTTTATAACTTCTTGAAGAAAGCTCACCATCTCCTAACATGACTAGCAGTCTTATGGGACAGGATGGGGAGGGGCTGATGTTGCTGCGGCAGGGGCTGCACTGATTGAGTAGAGAGTCTGAATGGTGGTCCAGTGGGTTAAGACTTCACCTTCCAACCCAGGAGGTGCGGGTGCGATCTTTGGGCAGGGAGCTAGAATCCCACATGCTTCACAGCCAAAAAACCAAAACAGAAAACAGAAACAATATTGTAACAGATTCAATAAAGACTTTAAAAAATGGTCCACATCAAGAAAAAAAAATCTTTAAAAAAAAAAACCAATCTGAGTGAATCACGTTGCACAGCCCATAAGCCAGAGCACCAAAGTCTGTGGTACCTGCCGTGGAGAACACAAAACCCCACTTTAAGCTGAGTTTCTATGGTTACAGCCAGCCTCTTTCTACAGTCTCTTCTGCAATCAGAAGGAAAAGAGCTCCAGAGGGGCTAAGAAGAGGGCCTTTATGCATCAAGAGGGGGAGACTACTCTGAGAAGGCGAAGTCCAACTTGCCAGCTTGGGACAGCGTCGGCAGCTATGACAGCGAGAAGCAGAAAGGTTTCCAGCTTGCAGAGTAACCCTCTCCACCTCAAATGTGAACCTCCAGTGGACCCTGGGGGACCACTACCCTTATTCCTGGTTTTCTCAGACTAGAAACCCTCTGCCTCCGTCTTCTCATAATTCAGCCACACCAATACTTAACATTTATTACAATGCCACACACTCAGTCTCTTAACTCTCCTGGAGCCTTCATAGGCTTTGCACTATGACCACATAGCTAAGCTGGAACTACATCTCCTAGAATTCCCTTTCCTGAGGGGTTTCAGGTCAATGCAGGTCACAAGAGAAATTCTGCATGAGACATGAAATACGGAAGTGAGGCAGTCACCATATTTTTTATGCTCCAAAGGTCAGTATGAGGCACTAGACACTATGGCAGCTGTCTCATGTGATCATCGTCATTTCCTCCAGCTCTTGCTCTGTTTCTTCCTGCAGCTTCTCCCCAGGCATCTATGGCTCTTGGTGAAGGGAACCAGCTTCTCCTGCATGTCAGCCATGGCACTGAGTTTGTGGGTAGGGAGAGACAGACATGCCTTCCAGTTTATTCTCATGGCTTCCAGTTTGTCTTTGTTCTTAACCACACCCAGTTCTCCCATCTTACTGCCGACCTGCTTAACTAAGAAGAAGTGACCACAGCCTGGCATAGATTCCTCTGTCATTTTCTACAATTGCATATTCCAGTCTTTATAATAGCTTTGTCTTCTATGTAACTTAAAGTAGTTCTGCTTCTCTGACTGAACCTTGAGTGATACACATGGATTGTCTATCACACTTAATACTCACTAAAATGCTAGGAGATAGGAACTACTGTTATTTCTGTTTCATAGGTGAAGAACTTGAGGAACAAAGAGACGAGAAAGAGGCTCAGGTATCGTTAGTCTGGCCTTGTCCTGATCTACAGAGAACTACTGCCTAAAGTAACGGAGCTTACGCTCCCGTATCAGTCACTTCCCTAGCTCTTCAGGCCAAGTGTCTTCCCTCAGCCCAGGACAGTTTTCCAGGTGTGAAACATTAGCAGCCAATGTTTAGGGCAGCTGGGAATGGTCCAACCCCTCGGGATATTGGAGCAGCAGCACAGTCCCTTTGCAATCGCTTGGCCTCACTTTTGTTCACCAAAACTCTGTAAGCAGCAATGTTGGCAAACCTTATTCCAGCATCTTCAGACATCTGAAAGGCCCTTTCGGAACATTCTACACAGATCTAGCCTCCAAAACCCCATTTCCGAAATGCATTCCAAAACAGAAACAACATCAGCAATGCATAGTATAAATTATTGCTATCAGATCAGTCTTCAATATGCTAGAGGATCACCCTAGGACTTGTCACTGAGAACTGGGAGTTAAGGAAAGGGAATCCAAGGGAAAATGGGGACAGGAGGCCAGACCCTGGGAATTCCAAAATGAGTCAGACTGTTATCAGAAAAATCATGTCTTCTGGATTCAGACAAATTTGATTACATTCCAAGCCTTGGAAAGTTTCTGATACTTTCAGACCCATAGTCTCCCCATTGGTTTAAATGCAAGAATAATAAGTTTCTTGAATGTCTGTCAGAGGAGAAAATGTTTCAAAAGGCCCATAATGCAGTGCCCATTGTGCACATAGCTCAATACATGGTACTTCATTGTAAAGACACATATTTATGCTCCCCACTCCCACTGGCTGAACTTTTGCATTCCCCAACTCTGAACAGCTGGATTGGATTTATCCTGTGAAGAACCCAAACGAAAACCACAATACTAACCAAAAAAGCTATGGTCTAGAGCACAGTTAAGAAAAGTAGAGTTGCATTTTTTATTGAGCGGTTTTTTTCTGTCTGAAACTTGATGTTACAAGACACAAGACACTGGAGAAAGGGAGAGGAAGACAACCCATATCCTTTGAGCTGTTCTGTAGATACTGAAACCCCCATCACATGGAAGAAGTTAATTACATGAGGAACAAACTGTAGGCATGAAGCAAGCTGCCACAATCCTGAGAATTGGCCCCAAACAGACGGGAACAAACCGACCCCAGAACTGAAGACTAACTGTTCTTAAAACAAGCAAGATGACACTGATCAGACCACTGAAGGCCAGTACCAAGATGACTGTCCGAGCTGACCGTGCTGTTTCTGCATGGAGCCCCCTCCCTGCAACTATAAAAGCTCTTCTCTACCCCCCAGCTGGTTGCTAGCCTCCAAAATAAAGCTTTCCTTTCCAACAACCTTGCCTCAATATTGGCTTTTAAGCGGCAAACACCTGAACCCACTTTAGGTAAGTTTGCGGTGCCAGTGTGAGGCTGTGCTCTCGCGATATCTGGCTCCTGGGGTTTTCCCCAAAGCAGAGCCGCCACCATGATGACGTGCCGGGAAGCCTTCAGGGAGCCGCTGCTCCCAGATAGGTGGTTTGGGACAATGTTCCCAGCAGCTGCTGAAACCATTTTTGGGGGGAGACTCTCCCTGTCTCTCCCCTGCTCAGCGCTGGCGGCAGTGTACGCTTTTCCTTGGTGGAACGGGATCATGCACCTGGACAAGCTGACAAGCCCCGTGACCCAGTAAGTTTGTCGGTGAGCTCCCGGCTAACTTCTCTTTCGAGCATGAAGTGCTATTTGGGCGTCTTTGCCAACTGGTTCTGACATGAGTCTGGTGTTGAGGACCGTTTGTGAGCACTGTTATTTTGGTGTTTTGCCAGTTGGTTCTGACGAGTGTCTGTCATCATGACCCATTTGTGTTGGGAAGTGTTTTGGGATTCAGTATCAGTTGGGAGGATTTGTGGCAGTTCTGCCTTCTGGTGTGTTATATGTGTTCCGTTTGTGTGACTGGTACTCTGGTTGCCTTTTGTAAAATGGGAAATTCAGGCTCAATTCATTACAAAAAATTTTAGCTGGGAACCTATGACTCAGAAAAAGATGATTTTTTTAAACACTGTGTGGCCAACAGTATTCTTGAGACTCCAGAGAAAATTGGTTATGATGTATCACTGCTGGCTTTAAGTTTCCTGCTTGAAGCACATGTACCCTGTTTGGGTGAAAACGGGGTATAAGCAATAAAATGTGTAGCCTATAAAATGTTTCCCTGTCAGCATAGCCTCTATGCTTGTTACATCTGATTAGTTTTTCCCTAATGTGAAAGACTACATAAAATACATTAGCAAAAATGTAGGTTCACCATTGAGGGACATGAATGGACTCAGAGAAGGCAGGAATCAGCTCAGCTTTTACAAAAGTGTGTATATATATTTATTTATTTTTGCTCGCATTGGGTCTTTGTTCTGCACACGGGCTTTGTCTGGTTGCAGCAAGTAGGGGCTACTCTTCGCTGTAGCTTCTCCTGTGGGCACGGGAAGTTGCCCCACAGTATGTGGGAGCCTCCCGGACCAGGAGTTGAACCTGTGTCCCCTGCATTGGCAGGCAGATTCCTAACTGCTGGGCTGCCAGCTCAGCTTTATCACATGAGTTTTGAAGAGTTTTGAGTAACCAAGACAGTGCTAAGCTGTTGTCCTCTCCATCACTTTCTATGATTGTCAGGAGGCAGCTCACTAGTCCTTGTCATCTGGTGTGAGGGTGGTCCCTAAGAGTCTCTCCAGCTCCCATCCAAACAGTCCACCCGGGCAACGACCATCTGGTGACTAGGGTCCCTTATAAGTTGTTCACCCCCATCCCCAGCGTGGACCGGGACGGTGGATACTGGGCCCTATGAAGGCATGAACAGACAATGTGAGACACATTCCGCCACATCTTCTGTCTTGCCTATGGTTGGCCCTTTTGACTTTTCTATGTATCCAACAAGGCTCCAAGAAGCATCAGATGCCATTAAAGGCTACGCAAGTCTACCACCTAGCAGAACTTAGCCAAAGTGCCAGTTCTATTCTGCCTACAGAGTTGTTTGGGAGAAAAGCAATGGGATGTAATAATTTACATTTGGATTTTTCTTTTTATCGGTTTAGAATTTGGTGTCCCCTTCCATTTCTCCTCCCTCTCTTTTCCTCCCAGCTCCAATTAGAAAATTCCATTGTACAGAATTTCACTCCACGGGAACCTATATCAAATTTAGGAAGCCGCTGGTTTATAAAGAACCCTCGTTTCAAGAGAGTAGGACAGAGCGTGCCATATAATCAAAGGCAATTAGAGACATTCGCGCAACCGTGACTATGCAGCCTTTGCGTACACAATTATGAAGGACTGTTCAGACAGCGTACCCACTGTGGCTCTGATGGTTTCCAGAGGCACTTAAGGCGTAAGAAGGACTTACTTGGGGCTTGCAAACATGAGTTTTGTTTGTGTTTTTATGCATGTTTGGCAAATACAATGCAGGCTCTGCTTTCAGAACATTTGGCCCTAAATGAAAAGAAATGTGTCAGCAAATCCACCAAGAAGTACACCAAACCCAACGCTTCTTCTGTTGGATCCAGAAGAGGCTGAGGTAGACGCTGTTTGCTTTCCAGCTAAAGACAACATCTGGATGCAATTGCATAGAGTTCTGGCTGCTTTGGCCACATCCAGAAGAGACGCAGAAAGCTCTACCAAAAGCTCAGTGCATTCCTTGTGAAGTTGCCCAGTGCTCTAGGCACACCTGGAGTCAGTCAGGAGGTAAAATGGCCACGTGAGCAGCGTGAGCTCACCCTAGGTCTCTCAGTGGTCTCAGACCCTCGCCATCTACCCCAGGACATTCACAGTACCATCCACATGTGTATTGGATTTCTTGGATGGGAGGAAGAAGAACATGTTTCTACCATCTTTATTTAGTAAATAAAAAACTAGCCAAAACTTTACAGTCCATCTACTAGGCCGAAGTACCACCCCACTTGCTCTGTGACTAAGCAAGTTATATAACTCTGGCTTCGCTCTCTTTATTGGTAAAACAATAAAGCTTATTGTTGCCTCATGAAGCTTAAGATGGAGATTAATCTGCCTCATGGAGATTTAAGATGGCAGATGCAAAATGACCATCCCAAGTAACCTCTGAAAGAATGCAGGCTGAAATAATTTTCTGACTTATTCTCTCTGTCCTCTCTGACTTCTATGCAGAAAAGTCCCCTCCATTACAAAACTGAAAACTTCATCTGTGATTCACCCTCACAGTTCATCATGTCTCCATTCCTTTAGATAGCAAGTTGTTTGAAAGAGGGATGTGTGGCCCTGCCCTCACTCCCATTCACATTCACTAGCTGCTCCCTCCCCCACAATAAGTGATCACCAACTCTTTGCAACCCCATGGACTACAGCACATTAGCCTCATAACATCCCCATAAGGGAGATTCTCTTAAAAGTCCCATTTTACAGAGGAGAAAACTGAATCATAAGACAGTTAAATTAGCTTCTCTAAGATTGAGGAAGTTTTGTTGAGGGAGATTTAAAATAAGGGAGACTTGTTAAGGGAGTATGTAAAAGACTTAGACACTGGAAAGTTTTTATAGCACTTTTTTTTATATTTGTGCTTATTAGGAGTTTTTTTTTTTTTTTAGTTAATTTGGCTGTACTGGGTCTCAGTTGAGGCATGCGGAATCTTTAGTTGGCATCATGTGAACTCTTAATTGTGGCATATGAGACATTGTTCCCTGACCAGGGATCAAACCGAGTCCCCTTGCACTGGGAACACAGAGTCCTAGCCACTGGGCCACCAGGGAAGTCCCGTTACAGCACTGTTTTTAATAAGGGAATTGTTCGCATAATAACATTGTGGTGGTGGTTTAGTCGCTAAGTTGTGTCCATCTCTTGTGACCCTGTGGACTATAGTCCACCAGGCTCCTCTGTCCATGAGATTTTCCAGGCAAGAATACTGGGCTGGGTTGCCACTTCCTTCTCCAGGGGATCTTCCCAACCCAGGAATCGAACCCAGGTCTCCTGCACTGCAGACAGGTTCTTTTCCAACTCAGCTACAAGGGAAGCCCCAATAACATTGTAGACAAATCTAAATGTCCAACAGTAAGGAATGACTTAAGTTACAAGATATCCATATGACGTTAAAGATGCTGTTGTGGGTATGTGGTTTGCAAATGAAAATCTGTTTGTTGTGTATTATTCAATGAAAAATCAGGGCATAAAATAAATTAAGGCACAATCCCATATTTTAGTAACTATAAATATGCATTTTTTAATTATGAAAGAATATGCACACAGATCTTAACAATGATGTGCAGATGGTAAGGCTGTGGATGCTTTTGGTCTTTCCTTCATTTATGTAAATCTTCTAAGAAGATAGTTTTTTTCCATAAGATAAAAGTTATATTAGTTTTAATAAAGAAAAATGGAGGATTATCTGACCATCGAGGTCAGGTCTATGGAGGGTGCTTAATTCCGTGTACATCAACTGCAAGGCCCCCAGGGCTAGAGGAATTAGGGTGATCCAGCATTTCCCAAGAGTGTGTTGCTTTAAAAAAAATTTTTTTTAAGATTCATGGTCAAATAAATCAGAAAATTCTGTCTATTCCTCTCAAAGATTCACAATGCATAAATTCTGTTAACAAAGAAAAGAATGAAAAACCTATTTTACTTAGTGTAACCCAGCCTTTTCCAGTCTTGAAAGAAAGTGAAAATCACTCGGTTGTGTCCAGCTCTGTGCAACCCCATGGACTGTAGCCTGCTAGGCTCCTCTGTCCATGGGATTTCCCAGGCAAGGATACTGGAGTGGGTTGCCATTTCCTTCTCCAGGGCATCTTCCCAACCCAGGAATCAAACTCAGGTCTCCTTCATTGCAAGCAGACTCTTAACCATCTGAGCTATCAATCTCACTTTATCACAAGCTTCTTTACACATGATTCTCATTTATGGATGAGGAAATGCTCATACACCTTGCAGGTGATACTGTTATTTCCCCCTCTGCCCGGTGCTAACACTCTCCCTTTTTAAAAATGGATTTTTAAAATGTATTTATTTATTTGGCTGTGCCAGGTCTTAGTTGTGGCTTGTGGGATCTAGTTCCCTGACCAGGGATCAAACCCAGGTGCCCTGCTTTGGGAGCTGGGGTCTTAGCCGCTGGACCACCAAGGTAGTCCCTGTTCTCCCTCCTTTACAGGTGTTATTACCAAGAGAATCCCCCCCAGACAACCTCCTACTTTCAGATCACCACTTCAGAGTCAGTCCAAGACAATGACATTTGAAAGGATTAAATAAAAAGAAGAAAAGACAGGTATGGCAGGTTAGGAGAATTAAGAATCATGCTTATTTGCTATTCTTATGTGCTGTAAAAATCAAAAATTTTTAAATAATTTTTTTAGCAAGATAGCAAACTTAAAATGCTATGAGAAGAAATGACCTAGACTGATTACAGAAGTAGATTAAGACTGTTTTCCCAGTTTTCCTATAACCAAGGCTTCTGGTGACTCTACTGGGATTCAGTCTGTTTTCTGTATCTGTCTTATTGGTGGCTTTCAGCACCTTTCGAAGACCCTTCCTATATTTTGTTTTTTCCACGTTGTGAGACTTGCCAATGCAAGGGAACTTGCTCTCCTAGCCTTTCATGCAGTTAGGACACAGAAGTGAAACGGCCGCACAGATTTCCCTTTAGAAAGCAAGACACGGAAGGATGGAGCACAGAGTCCCTTTCACTGAAAAGAAGGGGAGTTTGGGAGGGAAGTATCGGTCTTGCAGAATCTGTAACCTCAGCCAGCGGATTTCACAGCAGTTTCTCAGGTCACTGTCCCTTTTTTTTTTTTTAAGGCTAATGTCAATTATTATTTTTTAATTTTATTGAAGTATACGTGATTTACAATGTGTTAATTTCCTGCCATACACCAAGGCTCAATTAAACATATATATTCTTTTTCATATTCTCTTCTATTCTGGTTTTTCACAAGATATTGAATATAGCTCCCAGTGCTATACAATAGGACCCTTTTGTTTATCTCTCCTGTATATATACTACTCTGCATCTGGTGATTCTAAGTTCCCAGTTCTTCCCTCCCCATCCCCCTCTCCCTTGGCAACCACAAGTCTTTGAGTCTGTTTCTCTTCCACAGATATGTTCATTTGTGTGATATTTTAGATTCCATGTATAAGTGGTATCATATGGCGTCTTTCTCATTCTAACTTACTGCACTTAGTATGGTCATCTGTAGTTGCATCCCTGTTGCCGCAAGTGGCCTTATTTTGTTCTTTTTTATGGTTGAGTAGTTTTCCATTGTATATATGCACCACATCTTCTCTATCCATTCCTCTGTTGATGGACATTTAGATTGTTTCCTTATCTTGGCTTTTGTAAATAGTGCTGCTATGAACATAGGGGTGCGTGAGTCTTTCCAAATTACAGTTTTATGTGGATCTCTGCCCAGGAGTGGGATTGCTAGATCATATGGCAATTCTAGTTCTCGTTTTTTTACGAACCTTCTTACTATTTTGCATAACGGCTGCATCAGTTTACATTCCTACCAACAGCCAGGTCACTGTCCTTGATGAGAAGTGTGGGATGAATGTTTAGTCATGGGCCTGTACCTGTGAGGAGCCCTGGTGAATATAATTTTGATTTTCCTCCTAACTTCAGAGCCTCCATGCCTGATTCTCTGAGTATTCATTAACTACCTTTTCTATTTAAACTACTAGAATGGGTGAACAATGCATGGTTCCAGAACCAGATTTTCAGATATAATTTAAGACTTCAAAACAAAAATCTCAACTGTTCTACATTTGACCTAAAACTACTATGCTACCCATGCTCATAGGTTGAATGAAGGATGCTAGAGAGTAGGCTGTTTTGTTTTTTGTTTTTTCCTGGTATTCCAAATGTTAATTAGATGGTTGCTCACTTTGTTTCATCCAGTTTGTATTCAACTTTATGTTCAGCTGGGTGAAGTTTATTTTGACTAGCAAGTCTAGATTGTCTAAATGGCTAATTTCATGCTATACTGAAACTAATGAGTGGCCTTAAGCACTTGCCTTTCTTGGATTCTGTAACGGATTATCTCCTACTTTTCCTCCTACATAATCAGTCCCTTTTCTGCTTCTTTATGGGCTTCCCTGGTGGCTCAGTGGTAAAGGATATGCCTGCTAATGCGGGAGACTCAGGTTCGATTCCGGGGTCAGAAAGAACCCCTGGAGAAGGAAATGGAAACCCACTTCAGTATTCTTGCCTGGAAAATCCCATAGACAGAGGACCCTGGTGGGCTGCACTCCATGGCGTCACGAAAGATTTGGACACAACTAAGCGACTAAACAGCAGTAGCAGCTGCTTTGTTATGACTCTGCCCCTACCCTAAATCTATGTATTCCTACTCAGGAACCCTGGCATTCCTCAGGACTGGGTCTTTTCTTCTCTCTTTATCCTCATTTGATGAACTCTAGAGTCCTATAGTTGTAAATAAGACCCATACATAAGGGCTTCCCTGGTGGCTCAATGGTAAATAATCCACCTATAATGCAGGAGTTGCAGGAGATTTGGGGTTGATCCCTAGGTTGGGAAGATCCTCTGGAGGAGGGCATAGCAACCCACTCCAGTATTCTTGCCTGGAGAATCCATGGACAGAAGAGCCTGGTGGGCTACAGTCCAAAGCGTTCCATAGAGTTGGACATGACTGAAGCAACTTAGCACACATATAAAGGTAACAACTATCTTTATATCTCCAGTGAATTTTAAACTTAATATACGACAAGAGGATTATCTAGAAGATAGCTCAGACTTCACATATCCACAGTGGAATATCCAAATGAGATGCCATCCACATGGTTGCTCACACCAAACACCAGGCACCTTTCATTCTCCTTTCCCCTCCACTTCCTACATGATGCAGGGAAACAGCAAACACTGAATGACACTGCTGTAAGATACAAAAGAAATTTTCATAACAAATCTAATTTATGCACTCACTAAAATACCAGAACATATCAACTCTATTTGTCAGATATAAAATAAACTAGAAAAATAACAGACTAAAGTATGGACTCAAGATAGCAACTCACTGGAAAAAATGAAGTCATTGGGAAATTGTGGCAAGGAATTAAAAACAGAAATCAGAATTGAGTTTTGGTTGATGCAAACACACACACACACACAAACAGAATCAAACTAAAGATATGTAGCAAAAGCAAAAGGATTCAATAGTGATAATAGTCCAGATATATAGTCCCAAATTAGAGTATCAGAGATCAAGTGAGGGGGGAAATATCATCAATCTTAATCCCAAGAATGACATAAAAAGGACCTTTTAGTCATTGAATTTAAAAATTGGGAAAAGAGATGACTCTTTCTAAAAAGTTGAACAAAAAGAGCTAAACTGAAGACGACATACACTTAACAAGTGACTGAGAAAATAAAAGGAAAGAAAATACATAGAGGGGTAAACAGAAAAAAAGTGTCGAAGGCTCAATATTTCTATTAGAAAACAAATGATCGGAGGTAGATTCCCTGTCGAAAGGGGAGAATTCTTACACGCAAGTAAACCCAACTGTATCCTGCATATACAGACTCCTAACCCAAAATGGTACAGGGAAGTTAAACTGTGGACCAGAAACAAATATTTAATAAAGAAAAAAGCCATGATGATAATACAAATATCAAATTAAACAGAATTAAAGGAAAATACTCCTTTTATAAGGGTACAATCTGTAATGAAAAATTTTTTAATTGTGAAGTTTTATTTGTTTATGGCCTCAAGATTTACAAAACAAAACTTCTCTTGCTGGTGGTATGGCAATCAGGGTGCTGGACCAGCAACCCACATAAGTGCCACCTTCCTCAGGACCTTTCTTCTTTATCTAATTGCATCCTGCAACCCCAAGAAAACAACCCTGGAGGAAGAGAGGAGTACTGATAATCTGTTAGCCCCCAAAAAGGAAATCCCTCCAACACTCTAATAGCAGTAGATAATGCATACTAGAAATTGTCACAAACTCCATTTATTTTTTTTACAAGTCAGGGGAGGGCCTTCCCTGGTAGTTCAGTGGCTAAGACTTTGCCTTCCAACTCAGGGGAGTGATCCCTGGTGGGTTCAATCCCTGCTCAGAGAGCTAAGATCTCAGTGCCTCAGGCCCAAAAGACCAGAATGTAAACAACAGAAGCAATATTGTAACAAATTCAATAATTCAATAAAGGCTTTAAAACTAAAAAGAAGATGAAAGAAAAAGACCATGGAGGGAGTTCTTTGGTGGGCCAGTGGCTGAGACTCTGTATTTTCACAGGTTCAATCTCTGATCAAGGAATTAAGATTCTGCAAGTTGTGCTGTGTGGCAAAAAAAAAAAAAAAAGACTGGAGATTAAAAAATAAAAAAGATTCCATTTCCCCTGCCAAGGGACCCAGAATAAACTGAGCTAGGAATTCTTCACTTCTGCCTCCAAAGGGAATTCAGGCAGAAACGGCATGGATTTTGAGCAGGACCAAGGGCATCAAGTCCCATCCCTGACGGATGGTAAAGACCAAATTAGAGACCCCTTATTCCAAAAGCAAAATGAAAAAAAGGTGAGCAGTTTTAAAAATTGGCATAAGTGAATGCTTACCAAAAACATGTCCCTTGAAAAAGAAAAGAAAGAAAAGCATGTGTATCCATGTATGTGTGTGTTTATTTATCCTGAAAAAAAAAAAAAAAGAGTTAGATCCCAACCTCATTCTGCCAACTCTAAAGCATATCATCTTGGTAGTCTCTAGATTCTGTGGCTGGAACTAAGTTAAAAAGACAGCCCTGGGAACTGAAACTCAGCTGTCCAGCTGATGAGCAAAAGGCAGCAAGTCAAATGATTTAAACACCATCATGCGATACCTCTGATTTTCCTCTGGAGTGGGTGCTTCTTGAGAGCAAGACCCAAGAATGGAAATGGGAGATGAAAGAGACAACAAATGAATTCATAAAAGAGAGACTGTGAAGGGAATTAGGGTCACCATGTGCTATGAAATAAGTAGGTATGATCAGTCCAACTCTCCATACTGAGGAGGAAAAAAAATGCTTCCTGGAAAGGCAGGATAACGTCTCTCTCCATCCTTATGACACTCAGGTACACACACACTGCCCTTACTTTACAACAGCCCAAGTTCACTCCATGGACAAGAGGCATTGAAACTCACCCCTGTTTAACTCCATTGCCTGTGTCTCAACCACAACACATTTTCTGTCTCTGACATTTATGCTAAACATATGTTTTGTTGATACACCCTTACTTTAGGTGTGCAGGATCATGGTTATGCTATAGTAAAGGGATTTTCTCAAAAGCTATATACATTCCTGTATCTTAGTTCAATTCCCTTCATTCTAGAAGCAGACTGCAAATGTGTGTCTTTGGGAGCTAGAAGGAGCCTTCTTGGTTGAGACTTTTTGGTGGAGTCTATGTAAACGTACAGAAGGAAAACATAAGACTCACATCCCTCAAAAAGAATATCTAGATAATTTAAGTGACTGTATTAAAACTTTTCACACTCTACTTCCCTTGGTGCCTAGGAACAGCTGCAGAAATCCTCCAGAGAAAGTCTTCACCAAAAATCTTTACTATGTCCTCTTTCAACTCACCATGATTCTTCCAGGACCTTTGAAAAGGTTTTGGGAGAGCCACAGTGAGCAAACCCTACTCCGTCTCATAAATCACACTGTTGTTTAGTGATGCACCATCAAGATGGGTCCCATTTATCTCCCAAAGCAAACCTGGCAAGAATATGCTCAGAAAATATTGGTCATGTTATCTTTCCTAAAGGTTAAGAAAAGGCTTTGCTTATCTGTAATGATTTATGGAACTGACAAGCGGGTACACAGATGTTGCCAGGAAATGCAAAAGAATGGACAGAACGGCTTAGAACAAAATTACAGTGTCAGGACACGAAACTGATAGCTCCATTCCATAATGGGACAAAAGAACTGGGATTCATAAATCACATTTGTCAAGAATAAGTAAAAGGAGAAGCAGATGAGGCCAGTGCCCCTTGGTGTTCCTATCTCCATCATAATTTGCTGCCCCCCGCCACCCCCCCCCCTCCCCCGTCCTGCCTCTGTCAGAGATAAGAGCTTCTATTGCTTTCTTGCTATCTCCAGATTAGGTCTGCACACCAATAAATAAGACCTACTGGCTTCTGGTAGTGTGTCCTTTTCCTATCTGACTTGCCTGGTGACTGTTAAATGATTTTCTGTGATTTGATGATTTAAGCAGTGAACAAGAGTCTTGAGCAAGACCCCATGTCAACCCCATCCACTGAACAAACCTGAATTCCAGCCCCAACTGCCAGTACCTACCTGAGTGACTTTGGCCAAGTTTTCTGCTTTCACTTCATTCATTTGCAATATTTTTTTTTAATGCATTACCCATCTAAAATAACAATCCAGTCAAATCAAAATAATGAAGTCATCCCGCGGCCCCATATCCCACAGCTATTTCATTGCCAAGCATGCACGGGGCTTGGGAGAAAAAGAAAAATGTTTATAAAACTGACTTGGAAGACATGTCTCAATGTGTCTCAATGAAGAAATGCAACAGAAGTCCACAGGACTTGTAAGTCTTTTTAATTCTGAAATCACACTATTGAACTTACGAAAAAGAATAGTGAACCACCTGCTGTTTTGACATTTTAGCACCAACGGAACTGTTTTGGCATAAAAATACTTTTTAACTTCCTAGTTTTTGCAAAACATTCCCTCCTTGTATTTTATTGTGGCCCTAACTATAATTCAATGACAAACAAACTTCAGTACAATCGCCTTCCTGCCCCCAGCAGTTCCTTGTGCTATTTCAAGCTCTAACTGCACCGTGGGTAGCAGTTGGCATAAGCACCTTGCCAGAAAAAAACCTTCATTGTCATTCCCTAGAGAAGACAGCTGACCCCCAGGTGTTCTACTCAGTGGATAATGGGCATGCTGGCATTCGTATGCCCTTGTTTTTATCCATTTTGAAGCCTGAGCTTAGAACAAATATCATCCTAAGACTGTTTGTAGGATTAAAATATGGAAGGTATTAGTAGACCAGGTTCTTTTTCCCCTGCTCCCTCTTTCCAACTCTTCCCCATTCATCACCCACATTGCAACAACAAGGAGGCACTTGGTGCCCCACTCCACCGCTGAACTTCACTTGGGTCCCCATTCCCAGCTCCACCCCTGCTCTGACCTGCCCTGGCTCCTGATTTGCTGGCTTCATCTCTGTATCCAGATTTGTGCTCACCTCCTAGGCATTTGCAATCCAAAATTGGATTGACAGTGCTAGTCACAGGCAATAAGTTATATCTAAGTGATTTACTAGACATGGAACAACAGACTGGTTCCAATTAGGAAAAGGAGTACATCAAGGCTGTATATTGTCACCCTGCTTATTTAACTTCTATGCAGAGTACATCATGAGAAATGCTGGGCTGGAAGAAGCACAAGCTGGAATCAAGAGTGCCAGGAGATACATCAATAACCTCAGATATGCAGATGACACCACCCTTATGGCAGAAAGTGAAGAGGAACTAAAGAGCCTCTTGATGAAAGTGAAAGAGGAGAGTGAAAAAGTTGGCTTAAAGCTCAACATTCAGAAGACGAAGATCATGGCATCTGGTCCCATCACTTCATGGCAAATAGATCGGGAAACAGTGGAAACAGGGTCAGACTTTATTTTTGGGGGCTCCAAAATCACTGCAGATGGTGATTGCAGCCGTGAAATTGAAAGACGCTTACTCCTCGGAAGGAAAATTATGACCAACCTGGATAGCATGTTCAAAAACAGAGACGTTACTTTGCCAACAAAGGTCCATCTAGTCAAGGCTATGGTTTTTCCTGTGGTCATGTATGGATGTGAGAGTTGGACTGTGAAAAAAGCTGAGTGCCCAAGAATTGATGCTTTTGAACTGTGGTGTTGGAGAAGACTCTTGAGAGTCCCTTGGACTGCAAGGAGATCCAACCAGTCCATTCTAAAGGAGATCAGTCCTGGGTGTTCTTTGGAAGGACTGATGCTGATGCTGAGGCTGAAACTCCAGTACTTTGGCCACCTCATGTGAAGAGTTGACTCATTGGAAAAGACCCTGATGCTGGGAGGGATTGGGGGCAGGAGGAGAAGGGGACGAGAGAGGATGAGATGGCTGGATGGCATCATGGACTCGATGGAGATGAGTTTGGGTAAACTCCGGGAGTTGGTGATGGACAGGGAGGCCTGGCGTGCTGCAATTCATGGGGTCACAAAGAGTCGGACACGACTGAGCAACTGAACTGAAGTGATTTCTCTTTTGTCTTAATTAGCATTGTAGACTCACAGTAGAAACCAATTCTGTAGAAAAGTATGTTGACAGAAATGGAAGAAGAGAATTTAAAGCAATATCCACAAGCTCAGCATACTCATCTCCAACTTTCCACATGGCCCAACCAGGTGTGACACGTTTGCAGCTCATACCACATGCAGCTCATCATCGTCAACATTCCATTCAAAGACAGAGTCGCTGGTCAGCACTGGGACACATCAGCAATGCCAAACTGCTATCAAAATTCTAAATGTATTTTTTTTTAGAAAGAAAACTTCAAACAAACAAGAAAACTAAACCACGTGCTAACCATTTTCATACTTAAGTCCTCATGGATCAGGCTCACATAGTTGTCCAGCTGGCATGGCCTCAGACCACACTTTGAACAGCACTGGCCTGCAAAGACCTGAAAGGTTTGCCCACTGGTACTCCACCCTGCAAAAACTCAACTTGGCAGAGCCTTTTTTAACAGCAGAGATTCGCTCCCAGGCCTGTGAAACTTTAGCACATTGAGGGCAATGCATTTAACTGCCTACTGCCTCCAAAACCATGCAGACGGCAAAAGAGCTGGCAATGTCCGTGTCTTCAGTTTTAAAATTATGCTATTTCCATACAATATTAGTTCTACATTCATTTATAAGGAGTATGTTTTTGTTTGAAATTCTTATAATAATAATCATTTTCCGTTCATCAAGACGGCAGAAAACAGTTTCAGTCAGACACATCCAATTAGCATGAACACATTGTGCTTGCAGCAACAAAGGAAAGAGAAAAACCGCAGGGACAAGCCCATGCCCCAGACGAGGAACGGTGACTTCCAAAGACTTGTCTCAGTT
Organism: Budorcas taxicolor; assembly: GCF_023091745.1. Lineage (NCBI taxonomy): Eukaryota > Metazoa > Chordata > Mammalia > Artiodactyla > Bovidae > Budorcas > Budorcas taxicolor. Next base: position 50,292,645 of record NC_068910.1, on the reverse strand, counting down.
CACATCCGAACTACTGAAGCCAGACCAGAAGCTGGAAAGTTCCAGCCTTGCGACCATGACCCAGCTGATCCATGGGTGTGCAGAGTCAGTCCACACAGGGAGCACCACCCCTCACCCCGTAAGGCATCAGAGAAACAAAAGTGGAGGCTTTCTCTTGGCCTGAGAATCATTTGCAACCACTGCCTCCTATGAAAAAGGAAGTATTTCATCCTGAATGGTGCCCCACCTGTCTCCATCAAGTTCAACTGCTGCTCTGGGGCTCTGCCCATCTCTCTTTCTCCCCCATCTGTCTGTGTGTCTATGTCTGTGGCTCTTAACCCCAGCGTCCAAGAAAAATAGTGGTGGCCCAAGTGGGCCCCCAGCTGTTGATCAAGCATAGGATCTACTCTTCCTGTAACGGGCACATTCCGAATGATCAGCTGACACTCTGTCCTGCAAAGCAAGATGGAGGGGAGCACAGCTTGCTGGGAATAAGAGGTGGGGGCACAGCAAGACGTCAAACAGGACTCCAAGGACGAAGGCGAGGATCGTGCCCCTCGCCCCCGGGTATCTGAGGAGTGCAGTCAGAGCGCTCACTGTTTTGCTCAAACTGAAGCAACATTCTGAGGGCGAACCAGGCACCACTGGAGTGAGAAGAACTTCTGACGGCAGCGTGAGACACTGTTCCGTGGTCGTGGGACCGTCCTGGAGAGGCTGCTCTTGCTAATGGCAGACTGATTTCTAGGATCCCTCCTACCATGCTCCCCAAATTCAAAGGAGGGGCTTCAAACGCAAAAAGCCAAGACCCCTGTTCCCTACGCCTGTCTTCCCACCTCCCAGAACAGTGTTTCTGAAGCTGGAGACCAGAGGGGAAGGGAGTTCATAGGGAGGGTTTTAGACGTAGATTCTCAGCTCTCACCCACATCCACAAGGTTAGCATCTCTGAGAGTGACTACCCTGGCAAAATAGATGTTCTGGCTGGAGTATGGAGGAGGTCTCAGACCCAGTGAGGCCGGCCACGCCCACCGACCTGCACCCCGAAGCCCAAAGCCCGGCTCTATAGAGCTCTCTGCTGAGGCCCCAGCAGTGAAGAGAAGGAGCCCTTCCATCCGCAGGCTCAGCTACCTGGAACCAGGGTCGCCTCTGTCCAAAGTAGTGTGAGCCCTGCACAAAGCCTCACCCTTCTCCTAGGGGTTACGGGGGCCACCTCACTGCTGCTACACAGCTCAGGAGACGACCATTCCTCTGGCTCTTCCCAGACTGGTCTGAGCCTGATTTCCCGATCAGCCTTCCGGGGTTCATCTTGAATCAGAACTCTCCCATGCCCCACTAATGATTCCCTATTTATTGAGGACCTACAGTGCGCTAGATGCCACACAGGGTGCTTTAAATACCTTATATAATGTCGTCCTCATAGCATCACTCTAAAGTGGGAATTCTCCCATTTTACAGCTGTGAAGACAGAGACCCTTGAGAAGTTATCTTGCAGTCAGTGGAGAGTAAAACTGGTCATTCAGCGTTGACTATGCCTGAGATCCTGGACTCCACCAGGTCTTATCATTCCTCTCCTCTTGCCTTTGATCCATTTCCTGAATCCCCCATTATCCAAGGCCTTGACCCAAACATAATACCAGAGCCTCTGTCTGCTGGGACCTCTCATCTGGAAGGACACCTAGGATGGCCACATGAGCCTGGATCAAGCTAGATTCTGTTTCCTTGTGGAGCCTGTTTAACCTGATCACACTAGCAGAGAGTCCAGTTAGACAGCAATGCTAGACCCCCTACCCCAGACCCTGTCATTTTCCCCTCTTTATTGCCCCTGAAGTTTCAGGAAGCCTGGTTGTTGTTCAATTGCTAAATCACATCCGACTCTTTGTGACTCCATGAACTGCAGCACGCTAAACTTCCCTGTCCTTCACTATCAGAGTGTGCTCAAACTCATGTCCATTAAGTCAGTGATGCCATTCAGCCGTCTAATCCTCTGTCATCCCCTTCTTCTTCTGCCTTCAATCTTTCCCAGCATCAGGGTGTTTTCCTATGAGTTGGCTCTTCATGTCAGGTGGCCAAAGTATTGGAGCTTCAGCTTCAGCATCAGTCCTTCCAATGAATATTCAGGATTGATTTCCTTTAGGATTGACTGGTTTGATCTCCTTGTGGTCCAAGAAACTCTCAAGAGTCTTCTCTAGCACCACAATTTGAAAGCATCAATTCTTTGGCACTCAGCCTTCATTATGGTCCAGTGCTCACATCTGTACATGACTACCAGAAAAAAACATAGCTTTGACTATATGGACCTTTGTCAGCAAAGTGATATCTCTGCTTTTTAATATACTCTCTAGGTTTGGAGAAGGAAATGGCAACCCACTCCAGTACTCTTGCCTGGAAAATTCCATGGACTGAGGAGCCTGGTAGGCTACAGTCCATGGGATTGCAAAAAGTCAGACACCACTGAGTGACTTCACATTCACTTTCACTTTCTAGGTTTGTCATAGCTTTTCTTCCAAGGAGCAAGTGTCTTTTAATTTCATGGCTGCAGTTACTACCCACAGTGATTTTGGAGCCCAGGGTAATAAAATCTGTCACTGTTTCCATTGTTTCACCATCTATTTGCCATGAAGTGATGGGGTTGGATGCCACGATCTTCATCTTTTGAATGTTGAGTTTTAAGCCAACTTTTTCACTCTCTGCTTTGACCCTTCTCAAGAGGCTCTTTAGTTCCTCTTCGCTTTCTGCCGTTAGAGTGGTATCATCTGCATATCTGAGGTTGTTGATATTTCTCCCAGCAATCTTGATTCCAGCTTGTTATTCATCCAGCCTGGCATTTTGCAGAAGTACTCTGCGTAGAAGTTAAATAAGCAAGATGACAATATACAGCCTTGACGTACTCCTTTCCAAATTTGGAACCAGTCTGTTGTTCCGTGTTCAGTTCTGTTACTTCTTAACCTGCATGTAGGATTCTCAGGAGGCAGGTAAGGTGGTCTGATATTCCCATCTCTTAAAGAATTTTCCACAGTTTATTGTGATCCACAGAGTCAAAGGCTTTAGTGTAGTCAATGAAGCAGAAATAGATGTTTTTCTGGAATTCTCTTGCTTTTACTAGGATCCAACAGATGTTGGCAATTTGATCTCTGGTTTGTCTGCATTTTCTATATCCAGCTTGTACATCTGGAAGTTCTCGGTTTATGTACTGTTGAAACCTAGCTTGAAGAATTTTGAACATGACCTTGCTAGCATGTGAAATGAGCCTGATTGTGCAGTAGTTTGAACATTCTTTGGCATTGCCCTTCTTTGGGATTGGAATGAGAATTGACCTTTTCCAGTCCTGTGGCCACTGCTGAGTTTTCCAAATTTGCTGGCGTATTTGGTGCAGCACTTTAACAGCATCATCTTTTAGGATTTGAAATAGCTCAGTTGAAATTCCATCACCTCCACTAGCTTTGTTTTCTACCAGGAAGCCTGGTTAAAAAAAATAAATTATATATCTCTGAGATCTTGAAACCTCAACTTACTTTTCTGTATAATAACAGGGCAGTGATTCTCAAAGTGCAACCCATGGGCCATCTGTATCAGAAGCACTTCAGATGCTCTAAAAAATGGAGATTCCCCAACTAGACTGCCTGGGAGATATTTTCCTGTAGGTGCTCTGTATGTGCTTCCTGGATGCCATTAGCATCCTAATTATAAAAAGTGCCACCATTGTCTTCATCTCTGAAACGGGTATGTACTTTCTTTTCTGACATAATTCATAACAATATTCATATTGTCTTCAGCTCAGTTACGTTAAATGGAGAGAGAGAAAAAGTCAACCCCACAGAGCTGCTCTAAGGGAGCACGGTTCGTCCTCCCAGCAGCCCCGTAATGGTGGTTTATTATCACCTGCAGTATCATTTACAGACCCACAGAGTAAAAGGTTAAGTGACTTGTCCTAGGTCATGCCACCAGGCCAAAGTCAGTGCAGATACAAAGCCAGTCTGTCTGATCTCAGGCCCCAAACTAGACCCCTACACCAGTCTAGCATCCTCCTGGTTATCACCCACAGCGTGATCTGCACATCACTGGCTCGGTTCATTTTAACACTTAGTTACTTAGTTGGTTGTTTTGCCATAATATTGAAGTTACTGAGTGCATTCATAACGGCTCCTACCAGCTTCCCCTCCGCTGCTCCATGGACCTCAGGCCAAGTTACAGGCAGGGGAGCTTTGCCTACATTAGAGGGGAAGCGTGCAAAGCACTGTCAAAAGACAAAACAAGAAAAGAATTATTTTATACCTTTTACAACAAATAGTCAATCATTACTTGGCAAATGAATGAATGAATTCTGTGTAGCCTTTTAAACCTAAAATAAAATCACATATTTCAAACTCTCATGCAAGAAATCTGCAAAAAAAAAAAAAAAAAAGTAAACTCTGAAATTTGACCCTTTGTATCGTTACAAATCAGGGAGTTAGCAAGCTGTGGAATGTGAGTCAAATCCGGCCCACAGCCTGTTTTTGTACAGCCAGCAAGCTAGGAATCATTTTGAGATTTTTAAAGAGTTGTTCAGAGGGGAAGACTGTGACAGAGGCCAGAGACCATATATGGCCTACAGAGCCTCAAATATTTACTATCTAGCTCCTCATAGGAAAAAATTGCTGAGCCCCGCTCCCAATCATATAAATCATTATGCTAAGATCATGCATTCCCAAGAAGGTGACACCACAATAAAACTGATTTTTAGGGGAGTGAAAAAAACATTTACTCGTTTACATGTAGACAGAGATACACAAATAGTACATAAACAGAGACACGGCATATCTTTGGTATGAAATTTCATGGGATAGAGGCCATTAGGAAGAGATGTCTCAACAGGCTCCTTAAGGGATCATAATCAAGAGGAGTTTGGGAAACACTCAGCTAAACAATAGCTAAGAGTGAGGAGGATGTGGCCTCACGTGTGACAGGCATGGTGTTGTCAGCCTTCATGGCCCAGCGGAGAGGTGTTCCTCCAAGATCAGACGCCTCCATTAGCACACGTGCCTATTCAGAGGGACAAGATCAGTGCCCCAACCCTGCGGGGACAGCCCGTGTGTCTCACATACCAGCCATTTCCAAATATTATTAAGCATAAAGGAAAGACATTCATTTTTTGAACTGAGAAGCTGACATGCATCCTCCTCTCCACCCCCTATTCCCCCATTTATAGAGCTGGAAGCATCTCACACCAAAGGCAAGCATTCACAGATGGCCCAGGAGATTCACAAGTCCCAGGAGATCTAAACCAGAGAAGCAACTGGAAGCCAGGGAGGTCAAGCCTCTGTGTCCCTTTGTAGGAGACACTCATGAAAGTTGTTTTTATTTTCTTTCACCTCACTCCAGTCTGCAGCCCTCCCAGAAAGCTGCTTTAGCAGTGGCCTTGGGAGAGCTCTGTGCTGACAAGTTCAGTGCATTGGCTTCCTCTTCTTGAGTAATATTAATTACTCAGTCTTCCGTAATCCTTTGAGATCGCCTCTCATTCTTCCTTAACTCCTCTCGCCTTTCAGCAGCTCCTTATCTGGTTGATTTTCCTCTTACCTTCCTGGACAAGTTTTTCATACGGTCTTTCACAGTTTTCTCTTCTTGCATTTGAATTCTGAATATCAAAATTCCCCAGGGCCATCCTGGACCTCTTCTCTCCTTTCTTGTGTTTTCTCCCTGGATTACATAATCCATCTTCAGACTGGTGTCAGCTATATGCTGGCGAGTGCCAAATTGTCATCTCTTCACCTCTCACCTGAATTCTAGGTTCGCATCCAGCTTCATTCTCAACATACCCACCTGTGTGTCTGGAAATTAGCTGTGTTACATTTCTATAGCACCAAGCCATAAATGTTTGTTTTGGATTTGTTTTTTGCTCTAGTATTTCTAATTAATATAGCCAGCAAGTGGTAAAACAGGAAATGAATCTAAGGTTGTCTGATTCCATGACCCATGTTGCCCTTTTATGTCCTGATGTTCCTGGACAGGTCTGAGTAGAACTGCTTGATATTATTATATGGCTTCTTCCATCAAGGAGTCACTCCTTGACATCTCCACTTTGATATCTAAAATATACCTCCTAAATAAAAAGGAAATCCAAAAAAGAGGGGATATATGTAAGCACAGGCTTCCCTGGTGAGTCAGATGGTAAAGAATCCACCTGCAATGCAGAAGATCTTCCCTGGGTTAGGAAGATCCCCTAGAGGAGGGCATGGCAACCCACTCCAGTACTCTTGTCTGGAGAATTCTACAGACAGAGGAGCCTGGCGGGCTACAGTCCATGAGGTCACAAAGAGTCAGACAGGACTGAGCGACTGAGCACAGCCTGTGTAAGCATGTAGCTGACTGACTTCGCTGTATTAGAAACAAAGACAACATTGTAAAGCAACTACCCTCCAGTAAAAATTAATTAAAAAACAAAAGACCTCAAACTTCAGAAAGCCCTTTATTTTCCCCTCTCCTTCCATCCAGTGTTGTTCTAACCCGGGTATTTAATCAGGAAAACAGGGTCACTCTAGGTCTTTCCAGTGGAGAGGATTGAATACCAGGAGTTGACAACACAGGTGATGAAGACCGGAGATGGTGAAGCAACCCATAGATTAGTTACCATCACCTGATGAAGGCTGGAAGGAAGAGGAGGTGGAAGTATCATCAGAGTCCGGAAGTCAGTGCCATCCAGGAAAAGATGGGAGCCTGAAGGCTCACAGAATCTAGAGCCACAAAAGAGACCAAGCCTCTGCTGGAAGCACCTGAGGCAGAAGGAGATACCTGGCTTCCCCCTTCTTCTTGCTCATCAGTCTTCTGCCGTTGCCCCCATTGGCCAAACCAAAATCCACCTGACAGTGAAGCCTGACAGTAAGGATTCTGACATGGAGCTTTGCATGGGTAGGAGGGGGAAGGATGTGAGGACAGACAGGAAGTGGCCAGTCTCTCCTTTCTCGGTGAATGGCACAATTTCCACTGAGTTTCTAAAGCCACATTATAGAAGCAAACTACCCAATAAAGAGTTCAAGGTAGCAATCATAAAGATGCTCAATGTACTTGGAAAAAGAATGGATGAACACAGTGAGAATTTGAACAATGGATTTGAAAATAGAGCTGAAGAATACAATCAGTTCAGTTCAGTCACTCAGTCATGTCCGACTCTTTGTGACCCCATGAATTGCAGCACGCCAGGCCTCCCTGTCCATCACCAACTCCCAGAGTTCACTCAGACTCACGTCCAGTGAAGAATACAATAGCTGAAATTAAAAAAAAAAAAAAACACCAAAATGCATCAGCAAGAGATCAGCATATCATGTTATCAATTTTGTTTTTCTTCCCCACCCAGGAATCAAACCAGGGTCTCTGCATTACAGATTCTTTACCAACTGAGCTGTCAGGGAAGCCATTTTTTTGCTTAAGTAGAATTTATTCCCTGTAATTGTCAGCTGTCATCATCAAGGAAGCATAATGGATTAAGCTGTTAGGTAATAGCACTTGTTTTACTTGGAGGATAGTCTTAGACGGTATAGTAAATCAGACCCTCGCTGTTGGTTATACAAAGAAAACAAAAATGAAGATGTTTTTGATTTAGCATGATTTCGAAAACTGGGGAAAATATTTCTCCATATGTCCACGTTTACCTGCATCTTTTGTCGAGCTTCTGATATATCTAAGTATCTAATTTTTTTTCTTTTTCACTGAAGTATAATTGCTTTATAATGTTATGTTAGTTTCTGCTGTATAGCAAAGTGAATCAGCTATATGTGTGTGTGTGTGTATATACCCCCTCCCTCTTTTGCTTCCCTCCCACCCCGCATCCCACCACTCCAGATCACCACAGAGCACCAAGCTGAGCTCCCTGAGCTATACAGCAGCTTCCCACTAGCTGTCTGTTTTATACGTGGTAGTGCATGTATGTCAGTGCCAACCTCTCGATTTATCCCACTCTCTCCTTCCCCACCCCGCTGTGTCCGCATGTCCTTTCTCTATGTCTGTGCCTCTATTCCTGCCCTGCATTAAATAGGTTCATCTGTACCATTTTTCTAGATCCCATATATATGCATTAATATACGGTATTTGTTTTTCTCTCTGACTTCCTTCTGCATGACAGACTCTAGCTTCATCTGCATCTCTACAAATGACCCAATTTCATTCCTTTTATGATTGACTAATGGCCCTTTGTATATATGACCACATCTTTATCCATCCATCTCTCGATGGACATTTAGGTCACTTCTGGGTCTTGGCTATTGTAAGTAAGACTTCTTACTTTCAGGCAGTAAAGAATCCATCTGTAATGCAAGAAACCCAGATCTGATCCCTGGGTTGGAAAGATCCTCTGAATGAAAGAATGGCTACCCACTCTAGTATGCTTGCCTGGAGAATTCTGTGGACAGAGGAGCCTGGCAGGCTGCAGTCCACGGGGTCTCAAAGAGTAGGACGCAGCTTTGCATGTAACACTTTCACTGTTTTCACTTTTTCGTGCCCTGGCTATTGTAAATAGTGCTGCAATGAATATTGGAGTACATACGTCTTTTTGAATAATGATTTTCTCAGGGTATATGCCCAGTAGTGAGATTGCTGGGTCATATGGTAATTCCATTTTTAGTGTTTTTAAGGAACCTCCATACTATTCTCCACAATGGCTGTATCAATTTACATTCCCCCCAACAATGCAAAAGGGTTCCTTTTTCTCCACACCCGCTCTAGCACTTATTTTTTGTTGATTTTTGGGGGGGGCTATTTATTTATTTTAATTGAAGGCTAATTACTTTACAGTGGGCTTCCCTTGTGGCTCAGCTGGTAAAGAATCTGCCTGCAACATGGAAGACCTGGGTTTGGTCCCTGGGTTGGGAAGATCCCCTGGAGACAGGAAAGGCTACCCACTCAAGTATTCTGGCCTGGAGAATTCCATGGTCTGTATAGTCTGTGGGGTTGCAGTCAGACACGACTGAGCGACTTTCACTATTTTACAATATTCTGGTGATTTTTGCCATACACTGACATGAATCACCCACGGGTGTACGTATGTCCCCGCATCCTGCGTCTCCCTCCCCACCTCATCCCTCTGGATTGTCCAAGAGCACCAACTTTGAGTGCCCACCTGCTTCTTGTGTCAAATTTGCACTGATGGCCATTCTGACCCATGTGAGGTGATACTTCACTGAAATTTGATTTACATTTTCCTAATAATCAGTGAGATGGAGCATCTTTTCATGTGCTTGTTGACCACTTTATGTTTTCTTTGGAGAAATGTCTATTTAGGTCTTCCACCATTTTTTTATTGAATTGTTTGTTTCTCTGGTATTGAGTTGCAGGAACTGTTTGTATTGGGGAGATTAATTCTTTGTCAGTTATTAATTCTTTGTAAATATTTTCTCCCATTCTGAAGGTTGTCTTTTTGTCTTTGTTTGTGGTTTCCTTTGCTATGCAAAAGCTTTTAAGCTTAATTAGATCTCATTTGTTTATTTTTGTTTTTATTTTCATTACTCTAGGAGGTGAGTCAAAAAGGATCTAGCTGTGATTTATGTCAAAGAGTGTTCTGCTTATGTTTTCCTCAAAGAGTTTTATAAAGTCTGGCCTTACATTTAGGTCTTTAATCCATTTTGAGTTTATTTTTGTGTATGATGTTAGGAAGTTTACATGCAGCTGTCCAGTTTTTCCCAACACCACTTATTGAAGGGACTGTCTTTTCTCCACTGTATATTCTTGGGCTCATTTGCCAAATATAAGGTGCCCATAGATGCAGGGGTTTATATCTGAGCTTTCTATCCTGTCCCCTTGATCTGTATTTCTGTTTTTGTGCCAGGACCATGCTGTCTTGGTTACTGTACCTTTGTAGTTTAGTTTGAAGTTGCTGCTGCTACTGCTAAGTCGCTTCAGTCGTGTCCGACTCTGTGCAACCCCATAGATGGCAGCCCACCAGGCTCCCCCATCCCTGGGATTCTCGAGGCATGAATACTGGAGTGGGTTGCCATTTCCTTCTCCAATGCATGCAAGTGAAAAGTGAAAGTGAAGTTGCTCAGTCGTGTCCGACTCTTAGCGACCCCATGGACTGCAGCCTACCAGGCTCCTCCGTCCGTGGGATTTTCCAGGCAAGAGTACCGGAGTGAGTTGCCATTGCCTTTTCCAAGTTTGAAGTTAGGGAGCCTGATTCCTCCAGCTCCATTTTTTCTTCTCAAGATTGCTTTGGCTATTCAGGATGTTTTGTGTTTCCATGCAAATTATAAAAATTTTGTTTTAGTTCTGTGAATAATGCCATTGGTAATTTGATAGAGCACTGAATCTGTAGATTGCTTTGGGTAGTATAGTCATTTTCACAGTATTCTCCCAATCTGAGAACATGGTATATCTCTCCATCTGATTTTGTTATCTTTCATTTCTTTCCTCAGTGTCTTATAGTTTTCTACATACAGATACTTGGCCTCCTTAAGTAGATTATTCCTAGGTATTTTATTCTTTTTGTTGCAACTGTAAATGGAATTATTTCCTTAATTTTTCTTTCTGACCTTTCATTATTAATATATATGAATGTAGGAGATTTCTGTGTATTAATTCAAGTTATCAAATTAAACCACCCATTGCGGTCAAGATGTCAATCCTTCCCAAATTAATATATAAACTAAATACAATCAAATTAAAATTGCAACAACATATTTTGGAAAAATTAACCAGCTAATCCCAAATTAGTCTGGAGAATATTTAAGGACTTTTTAAAAAGGAGAATAATGAGAAATGCTAAAATATCTATAAAACTGCAAGAGTAGACAAACATAATCACAACTCACATTTAAATACAATTTGACAGTTTTCCAAATGCATATACTTTGATTATCTCATTTGATCCATGTCATATACTTATAAACCAAAGAGGGATTATATAGAAGAAGAAACTGAAACTCAGAAATACTAACTTGTGCAAAGTTACCCTGCTGAAACTCACTCCTGGTGTGGTGCTCTGGTCCATCTCATCTTTAGAGTTGGCTATAATCATTAATCAACCATCCTTTTGGAATCAGGTGACAATTTTATGTATAACTGAGCAGGTGGAAATGGAGGTGGAAATGTGAGAAATAGCCTTGGTTTATTAAATTGCTTTCCTTTGATCATAGAAATAGCAAGATTAAGACATTACAAGCAAGAGTGTCTCACAGAGTTCTCCCTTGGATTTCTAAAATCTGGTATTAATGAACTACTTAGCACAAGCTCTGAAAGTTGGTTTTCCTTCATAAAACACTATAAGGCTGTAATCTTTCCGGCTTATCTTAGAATCCTGAGGATTCGTGGTTCATCTGTGGCTGCCATGACTTTTGTCCGTTTGTTTGTTTATAGTGTCAGCTTATGTTTAGAAAGCATATGAGCCAGCTCAAGGCTTGTACTGTGCACAGTCATGTTCTTGGTGGACTTTCAGGCTTGCCTTTTTCAAATATAATAACCAGTGGGTTTGATTTTGTTAATATTTATTTATTTAACTGTGTTGGGTCTTAGTTGTGGCATGCAGGATCTTTGTTTCATCATGTGGAATCTTTCATTGCAGCACAGACTCTCTAGCTGTGGTGTGTGAGCTCCAGAGCACACACAGAGGCTTCTGCATAGCTGCAGTGTGCAGGCTTAGTTACTCTGAGGTATGTGGGATCTTAGTTCCCCAACCAGGGGTCAAACTTGCATCTCCTGCCCTGGACGTGTAGGGTCTTAACCACTGGACCACCAGGGAAGTCCCTTGCCTGACTCATCTTCCCTACACTGATGGCAACTACTTAAGACTGACTCTCTGGCTGTCTAACATCTAACACAGTACTACATCCATATATGAATATGTGCATATGTTCTAAGTCGATTCATGTCCAACTCTTTGCGACCCTATGGACTGTAGTCCGCCAGGCTTCTCTGTCCATGGGATTCTCTAGGCGAGAATACTGGAGTGGGTTGCAATGCTCTCCCCCAGGGGATCTTCCTCCTGCATTGGTAGGCAGGATCTTTACCACTAGCACCACCTGGGAAGCCCCATATATAAATATATGAGTAAACAAATCTGTCAAGTCTTTTAAATTATGACAAGTGATGATGATGACTGTGAAAACTCCATCCACTACATAATAGCAAATTATTTTACCAGCTTCCTTCAAAACACAAACATAGGAAACTCTGCAATATGAACTTTCCTAGACATTTCAGGAAGTATGCTTCCCATTTTCAAACTTAAGCCAGCCCTGAAAGAGCTGAGAAGAGATGTCTGTGTGGCCAGCAGACAGCTCCTGCAGAGGCTGGAATGCTAGCTCTGCTTCAGGACCATCAGATATTTCTGCTCAGTAGGTCCCATGAAAGGTTCCAGTGTTTATCCTGGAATTCGTTGCTAGATTTCCAAAGACTGGGAAATGAGAATTGAGAATTATTTATTTAGATATACTCAGTGAGCATCAAGAAACCTAGTTACATACAAATATTTTTCTCATGGCTTGTCTCAAAAATATCCCATTTTAAACTAAACAAATCCTTTAAAAGATTTTTGGGTGAAGAACATAGCCTTTTTATATAGTATGATATGTAATTCCTAGACATGTATTTTATACCCCCCACAGTTACTTATACAGTCAGCTTTATTAAGTAGAATTAGCTGATGCAGTATGAAATTCAGAGGAGTTTCATAAAGTCATAAATTCCTCAGCTTATGCCCACCTATCCCATGCATCCAGTGTTAGTCATCTGACTATGGTTCACTTTTAAAATAAGGACAATGAGAGAAGGGAACCAGGCCTCCTGTACGAAAACAAGCTCATATTTCCCTTCTCATAAAACAAAAGGAGGAATTGTCTATCTCCTTGAGAGACCAAGCCATTTCAGTGAATTATGAGCCTCCGAACAGTCCAGGACCCCCTTTCAACCTCAAGCTGATCATCTGTGCATGACTCATTCACAGTAAATCTATGCCTGAACATTTTTAGTCTGAACCAAATGTTGCCTCATTATCCCCAAGCTAAAACGACACTGAGAGCTCAGCCAACCTCTTGCTTTTCTTTGACAACTCACTTGACGACTCGCAGTGCCAGGAATATAGTCAGTCAATCCTGAGTAATCCTTTTATTACTCCTTGGCTAGCGATGACACTCAAACCCCTCTCTGCCTTTGAGATTGTATTCTTTTAATATTTGTTCTCCTGGCCTCTTCTCCTGCTTTCTACTGGCCCTCGGAACCAGCAACAGTCTGTAGTCTCAGTCCTAGTGACATTCTTGATGCTTCCCCCTAAAACCAGACCAGTCCAGGGGCCGCCAGTGGAGGTGAGACATCACCTCTTCCAGGTCTTCAGTGTGAAGTAGGAAGCCTCTGTTTTTAGGTGAGGGCAGAGTGGAATCCCCTCGCCCCACAAAGACCTGCCCCACTCTGCCTGCATTTTTAAATTTTACCTAAGGGTCAGAAACCGAGAGGGAAATTCCACTCTGGCCCCAAGCAGCTGACAGACTGAGAGACCTGCTCTCCCAGCTCCTTCAGGGCAGCCCGGTCTCTAGACCGCGCGCTGCTCCTCCTCATTCCAGCTGTGATCACAGCCAGAACCATGAGCCAATCCTCACGTTTCATCTGTGCTGCACCTGTCTCATTGCCCTGCCACAGGCCCTCTTCCTGTGTACGTGCCTGCCTGCAAGGAGCGAGGCCGTCGTCCTGCTGAGACAGAGCTGCGTAGGCAGATCCTCTCCAGGACCAAGGTCACCTGCATGTCCTCTCTGCGCCTCTCCTGAGGGCTCCCCACCACCTGTCCTCTTCACCTGCTCTTGGGGGACCCCTTTGCTCCTGACATGCTCCACAGCCAGTGTTACTACCTCACTAAGAGTTACTACAGCTGCTTCAGGGATCATCCGAGCAGGTTTTTGTCTTTTTTAGTTTACTTATTTTTTTAATTGAAGGATAATTGCTTTACAGAATTCTGTTGGTTTCTGCCAAACATCAACATGAATCAGCCATTGGTATACATATGGCCTCTCCGTCTTGAACCTCCCTCCCGCCTCCCTCCTGGAGCAGATATTTCTGTGTTAGAGAACATGTCTAATAAAGGAGACTTACACCCAACTTCAGGTTTTCAACTGGGGTAGCTGACCCTTGGCAGAAGGCCATGGGTTCCTCCATGCCCAAGAGAGACATGCCACAGGCTCTTGGGGGCATCAATTTTACTTAATAGCGGTAACATCCAACTTCCTAAATATTGATATAAATATGGATTATTGTGGCATAAAATACAAAATGTCTATTAATTTTTAAAGATGAAACCCAAAACTTCTAGGACATTTTTAAATTTAGGTGGAAATATCAGCATGGTTCCCAACCCTTCCCCTCACCCCACCGCCTCACCCCCGCCGCCCCGGATGTTCACTCTTGTCCCTTGTTACTGAGAACATTGGAAAGACAGGACTGTGTGATTGCTTCCCATTGCTTAAAGTGGTTCCCATTGACAGAAGTAAATATTTTATAAATATGGCCCTTTCCCCTCCGGCCCTGCCACTGACCACTTTTCCTGAGGCCTTTCTAGATGTGTTGTGAAGAGTTTGCAGAACTGAAGTGGTTTTAGAGGGTTTTCTTCTCTACTGACATTTGAAGTGGAATTAGTTTTTGTGAAGGTTACAAACACTGATGTCTCAATAATTATGGATAATTACAGTTTTCTTTTTTGATGTTGTTGCTGTCATAAAGAGAGCTGCAGTGAACATTCTTATCAACATCTTTGTGCACATATCATTAAATATTTCTCTGAATATGGGGAGAGGGAGTGGCTCTTTCTAAAAATATAAATTGGCCTTATATTTCTATATTTATAAACCCCAGGACTAAGTTGTGAGTATGAGACAACTCTTACATCAAAAAGAGGTGTCTCTGCGAATACTAGGGTCACACAAAGGTTGGTAAAGTGTTATCTTCAGGTAACCTGCCACATCTGACCACACCTAAATCTCTCAAACATCCCAGTTATATGAGAAAAAATGTGGGAAGGAGAAAGACAAAGTGGAGACCTAGAACTGGATTCCATACCAAGCCAATCCCCTGTGGATTCTGGCTACTCACAGAAAGCATTTTTAGCACATTTATCTCAGCTGTAATACTAAAATCCAGCAATGTGTTGTGTTAGTTGCTCAGTTGTGTCCGACTCTTTGCGACCCCATAGACTGTACTGCACCAGGCTCCTCCATCCATGGAATTCTCTGCAAGAATGTTGGAGTGGGTTGCCATTCCCTTCTCCAGCGGATCTTCCTGACCCAAGGATTGAACCCATGTCTCCTCCATTGCAGGCAGATTCTTTACCATCCGAGCCACCAGGGAAGCCCCCCAATCCAGCAGAACTGTACAGATAAAATGTTACTGCAGAGAGCAGTGCACTCAAGCAAGGGCCATACGAGTGGCTGAAATTTAATAGGCAAAATCGTACCTTCTTCAAAATGTGGATTTTAGGGAATATGGAATAGTAGGGGGGAAATGTATACATAAACCATGAAACAGTGATATGCAGCCAATACTTAGGTTCTCTAGATGTTCACCTAGAAGCCAATACTCAGGGTTTGATTCACTCTGGGCAACACCCCACCCTCATTAAAGCCAAGAGAGCATGTAGTTATACCTCAGCACCCTCTCCCTGCCCTGGGAGAACGTGTTGCATATTTAATACTGGTGGGAGCAAGACATTCAAACTGACATTTATTGAGCATCACTTGCTGGTGCTTCCCACCTGGGATCATGTCATCCTCAT
The DNA here is from genome assembly GCF_023091745.1 of Budorcas taxicolor. NCBI lineage: Eukaryota > Metazoa > Chordata > Mammalia > Artiodactyla > Bovidae > Budorcas > Budorcas taxicolor. Next base: position 50,276,963 of record NC_068910.1, on the reverse strand, counting down.
CACCTGCATAAACATTTACAGTGTTATCACCTTCCAGATTAAGACACCAAAGGTCATGGTAGGCCTGGATTTGCCAAATGTATATTAAACTTGACATGCTGTCCCAAACACAACACAGATATGCGACTGTGGAGACAGACAAATGGGGCCTTTCTGCAATGGTCATAAAGGAATGAATCACTCTGGACACGATTAATGACCCATTGAAATATTGATCAGTGAAGCCAGAGTTCAGAGAGGGGTTGCTCTGCACTATGGAGAATGATGAGAAACCCAGAGTCCACAGAAATCTCACAGATGCTCTGTCTGCAGCCTTATTTAGGGCCAAATTATGGCTCTCAATTTATCTGATGAACGGTCAACTGAAGTAATTTCTCAAGGTCAATACAAGCAGCGTACTCAATGTCACAGTTCTGTTGTCTCTGCATTGCAACAGAAAATAATTGCACCACATCCATAGCATCTTTGGAAAATAAAAAGCTTATGATCAGCAAAACTGAAAGAATGTTACCCCCTCTGCTCCCCAAATCCTTCAGAAAATGCTAAGAATCAGAGGAGCAAAGCACTACACAGAATAGTGAAATAACTCAGAAGCATGATTTTTATATTCAGGTTGATTAAAGACATCACCTTTCCTCCACAAGCTTCAAGAACTGCCTGGATGGATCCTTTTTTCTCACGACTCATAAATTAGAGTTTGCTCAATCCATAATTCACAGAAACATAGGACAGTGTCAGCCTTGTAAATGCCAGTGCCAGGCCCCCAGCCCCTTTCATTACATGCCATGATTATGGATAAAATGATTTCATAAACATATTGGTTGTTTCACATTTGGCAAGAGGCTATCTTTGAGCTCCTACAATCTGTCATCGCTGTTTAATGAGATATCGACCTCCTTGTAACCCAAGCAAAAAAAGTTCCCCTTTGAATGTCAGCCAAGAAGAAAACCCACTAGAACTTCTGCAAACCCTGCAAACACCTTTCAAACACTGTATTTGGAATGGCCTCAGGGCAAGGCCATCAGCACGACCAGACAACAAGAGCCACATCTGTAACAGTGTGAAATGTAGGTATTAAGGATGCCTGGAGTCTCTTCTCTGCCCGTGGCAACAAGGCCCACCACCAAGAGGTGAAGCCCAAAGAGCAGGCTTCTCAAACACCCACTGAGCCCTCCCCGATAGCAGCAAACGCTGGACTCGACACCCAGTGGTCCTGGAAGCACAGCTACTGCCTCCTCCTAGAATTTCAGACTTTCCTAGAAGTCCTGTGTGATAGCTTTAAATTCTCATTGTGTAGCTTGCATTCCTATTCCACAGTATGTCCAGGCTTACATTAGTATATTTAAGTGAACCTGATAATTCAGGAAGGACGCGGAACAGTATCCATCCCAGACATTGAGTAGGCTGTGACCTTCACCCCCACAAAAGCCCCAGGGGGGGCCCCACATGCCCTATTTAACAGTCCTCAGTCTTAGGGAGCTTTCTAAATGAAGCTATAGTCTCACTGACTATTGAAAATGGGGAAATTAAAAAGATAGAACATAGCCTAGGGCATGGAATATTCCAAGTGTCTCCTTTCATAGGTAAATCAAGCCATTCCCTTCTATTTGTGCCAGATTCCATGAGAAATGTTGTCTTTATGTTCAGTTCAGTTCAGTTGCTCAGTCGTATCCAACTCTTTGCGATCTCATGAATTGCAGCACGCCAGGCCTCCCTGTCCATCACCAACTCCCAGAGTTCACTCAGACTCATGTCCATCGAGTCAGTGATGCCATCCAGCATCTCATCCTCTGTCATCCCCTTCTCCTCCTGCCCCCAATCCCTCCCAGCATCACAGTCTTTTCCACTGAGTCAACTCTTCGCATGAGGTGGCCAAAGTACTGGAGTTTCAGCTTCAGCATCGTTCCCTCCAAAGAAATCCCAGGGCTGATCTCCTTCAGAATGGACTGGTTGGATCTCCTTGCAGTCCAAGGGACTCTCAAGAGTCTTCTCCAACACCACAGTTCAAAAGCATCAATTCTTCGGCGCTCAGCTTTCTTCACAGTCCAACTCTCACATCCATACATGACCACAGGAAAAACCATAGCCTTGACTAGACAGAACTTAGTTGGCAAAGTAATGTCTCTGCTTTTCAATATGCTATCTAGGTTGGTGATAACTTTTCTTCCAAGGAGTAAGCATCTTTTAATTTCATGGCTGCAGTCACCATCTGCAGTGATTTTGGAGCCCCAAAAAATAAAGTCTGACACTGTTTCCCCATCTATTTCCCATGAAGTGATGGGACCAGATGCCATGATCTTCGTTTTCTGAATAGATATAGGTGATTGGAATACATATATACAAGTTGGAAGGGACATTGTGAAGCAGGCCCAGAAAGCAGATCAGATGCACTGACCCTCATATGTAGAACAGTGCTTAGACCTGGAACTTTCAGGTCTTTAAGGGTCTTTGTAATAAAAGATCTCCTAGATATCCCCCTATTCTGTCTATATACACTATGGCCTTCAACCTTCTTATTCACATATACCCTAAGAGAAATTTGGAAAGCCATGTACATAATCACATATTTTTCTTCATAAATTTAAAGAATTGCAAGGGATATAGTGTCAAACATAAGTATTGATAGATTTTTAAGCTTTTTGGTTTAAATTATAGTCAGTTAAAAATGTTGATATAATTTCAAGTAGATGGCAAAGGAACTTAGCTATAGATATTGATATTTTTGAAATCAGACCACTATAGATCATTATATCACTTATTTAAGTATTTCTAAAGGAAATTATCATGTGATTGTTATATCAACCATCGTTTCACTTTTTAAAAAACGGTATGAATGAAAAGAAAGCTGTGGTACATATACACAATGGAGTATTACTCAACCATTAAAAAGAATACATTTCAATCAGTTCTAATGAGGTGGATGAAACTGGAGCCGATTATACAAAGTAAGCCAGAAAGAAAAACACCAATACAGTATGCTAACACATATATATGGAATTTAGAAAGATGGTAACGATAACCCTGTATGCAAGATAGTAAGAGAGACACAGATGCATCCAACAGTCTTTTGGACTCTGTGGGAGAGGGAGAGGGTGGGATGATTTGGGAGAATGGCATTGAAACATGTATAATACCATACAAGAAACGAATCACCAGTCTAGCTTCGATGCAGGATACAGGATGCTTGGGGCTGATGCACTGGGATGACCCAGAGGGATGGTACGGGGAGGGAGGAGGGAGGGGGGTTCAGGATGGGGGAAACACGTGTACACCTGTGGCGAATTCATGTTGATGTATGGCAAAACCAATACAATATTGTAAAGTAAAAAAAAAATAATAAAGAATAATAAGAGAAGAAAAGCTCTTGTATTTTGATGCCTTCTTTTTCTTTTTTTAATAATTTTTTTAAATCAAAGTATAGAAGGCAATGGCACCCCACTCCAGTACTCTTGCCTCGAAAATCCCAAGAATTTTGCAGCCTGGTGGGCTGCAGTCCATGGGGTCGCTAAGAGTCAGACACGACTGAGCGTCTTCACTTTCACTTTTCACTTTCATGCATTGGAGAAGGAAATGGCAGCCCACTCCAGTGTTCTTGCCTGGAGAATCCCAGGGACGGGGGAGCCTGGTGGGCTGCCGTCTCTGGGGTCGCACAGAGTCGGACACGACTGAAGCGACTTAGCAGCAGCAGCAGCATAGTTGATTTACAATGTTGTGTTAGTTTCAGATGTATACCAAAATGATTCGGTTATGCGTATACATATATCTATTCTTTTTCACATTCTCCTCCCTTATAGCTTATTATAAAATATTGAGTATAACTTCCTGTGCTATACAGTTGGTCCATGTTGGTTATCTATTGTGTATATATTAGAGTGTATGTGTTAATCTCAACCTCCTAACTTACCCTTCCCCCACCTTTCCCCTTTGTTCACCATGTTTGTTTTCTGTATCTATGAATCTATTTCTGTTTTATTATTGTTGTTGTTCAGTTGCTCAGTCATATCCAACCCTTTGTGACCCCACAGACTGCAGCATACCAGGCTTCCTTGTCCTTCACTGTCTCTCAGAGTTTGCTCAAACTCATGTCCATCAAGTCGGTGACACTGTCTAACCATCTCGTCCTCTGCCGCTCTCTTCTCCTCCTGCCCTCAATCTTTTCCAGCCTCAGGGTCTTTTCCGGTGAGTCGGCTTTTCACATCAGGTGGCCCAACTACTAGTGCTTCAGCTTCAGCATCAGTCCTTCCAATGAATATTCAGGATTGATTTCCTTTAGGATTGACTGATTTGATCTCCTTGTCATCCAAGGGACTCTCTAGAGTCTTCTCTAGCACCACAGTTTGAAAGCATCAATTCTTTGGCACTGAGCCTTCTTTATGGTCCAACTCTCACATCTGTACATGACTACTGGAAAAGCCATAGCTTTGATTATATGGACCTTTGTCAGCAAAGTAATATCTCTCTTTTTAATACACTGCCTGTTTGTCAAAGCTTTTCTTCCAAGGAACAAGCATCTTTTAATTTCATGGCTTCAGTCACCATTTGCATTGATTTTGGAGCCCAAGATAATAAAGTCTCTCACTGTTTCCACTGTTTCTCCATCTATTTGCCATGAAGTGATGGGACCGAATGCCATGATCTTACTTTTCTGAATGCTGAGTTTTAGGCCAGTTTTTTCACTCTCGTCTTTCACCTTCATCAAGAAGCTCTTTAGTTCCTCTTTGTTTTCTGCTATAAAGGTGGTGTAATCTGCATATCTGAGGTTATTGATATCTTGATTCCAGTTTGTGTTTCATCTAGCCCAGCAAATTATGTACCAAATTATGTACTCTGCATATAAGTTAAATAAGCAGGGTGACAATATACAGCCTTGACATACTCCTTTCCCAATTTTGAACCAGTCCATTGTTCCATGTCCAGTTCTATTTCTTCTTGACCTGCATACAGGTTTCTCAGGAAGCAAGTAAGGTGCTCTGGTATTCCCAACTCTTGAAGAATTTTCCACAGTTTATTATGATCCACAGAGTGAAAAGCTTTAGTGTAGTCAATGAAGCAGAAATAGCTGGTTTTCTGAAATTCTCTTGCTTTTTCTATAATCCAGCGAATGTTGGCAATTTAATCTCTGGTTCCTCTCCCTTTTCTAAATCCACCTGGTACATCTGGATATTCTTGGCCACGTACTGTTGAAGCCCAGCTTGAAGGATTTTGAGCATGACCTTGCCAGCATGTGAAATGAGCGCAATTGTGAGGTAGTTTGAACATTTTTTGACGTTGCCCTTCTTTGGGATTGAAATGAGAACTGACCTTTTCCAGTCGTGTGGCTATGGCTGAGTTTTCCAAATTTGCTGGCATGTTGAGTGCAACTAACACCATCATCTTTTAGGATTTGAAATAGGTCAGCTGGAATTCCATCACTTCCACTTGCTTTGTTCATAGTAATACTTCCTAAAGATCATTTGACTTTAAATAACTTCATTTTCATCATTTTTTAAGATTCCACATATAAAAATATCCTATGATACTTCTCTTTGTGTGGCTTACTTTAGGTAGTATGATTACCTCTAGGTCTATCCATATTGCAGCAAATAGTATTATTTCATTCTTTTTATGGTTGAGTAATATTCCATTGTCTGTATGTTCCACATCTTTTTTATCCATTTATCTGTCAATGTCCTGCCTGTCAATGTCCTTCCATGTCCTGCCTGTTGTAAATAGTGCCGCTATGAATGTTGAGGAGCATATACCGTTTTGAATTAAAGTTTTGTCTGGATATAAGGCCAGGAGTGGGATTGCTGGATCATATGGTAATTCTATTTTTAGTTTTCCAAGGAACCTCCATACTGTTCTTCATTGTGACCACTCCGATCTACATTCCTACCAACAGTGTAGGAGGGTTCCCTTTTCTCCAGACCTTCTCCAGCATTTGCTATTTATAGCCTTCTTAATCATGGCCATTCTTACTGGTGTGAGTTGTAGTTTTGATTTGCATTTCCCTCATAACTAATGATGTTGAGCATCTTTTAATGTGCCTTTTGGCTATCTGTATGTCTTCTTCAGAGAAATGTATGTTAAGGTCTTCTGTCCATTTTTCGATTGGGTTATTTTGGCTTTTACCAGTCTATTCTAAAGGAGATCAGTCCTGGGTGTTCTTTGGAAGGAATGATGCTAAAGCTGAAACTCCAGTACTTTGGCCATCTCATGCAAAGAGTTGACTCATTGGAAAAGACTCTGATGCTGGGAGGGATTGGGGGCAGGAGGAGAAGGGGACAACAGAGGATGAGATGGCTGGATGGCATCACCGACTCGATGGACATGAGTTTGAGTGAACTCCGGGAGTTGGTGATGGACAGGGAGGCCTGGCATGCTGCAATTCATGGGGTCGCAAAGAGTTGGACACGACTGAGCGACTGAACTGAACTGATCGAGTTGTATAAGCTGTTTTTATGTTTTAGAAGTGAGGGGGCAAGGGGGCATGAATCAGAAATGTCTAGGCAAGTTTAGCTCTGTACATTCAGTGTGCCATGCTGTATTTTTGCCCTTTATGATGTATGCATGCTCAGTCATGTCCGACTCTTTGTGACCCTGTGGACTGTAGCCTGCCAGGCTCCTCTGTCCATGAGATTTTTCAGGCAAGAATACTGGAGTGAGTTACCATTTCTTTCTCCAAGGGATCTTCCTGACCCGAGGGCTGAACCCGCGTCTTCTGCATTGGCAGGCAGATTCTTTACTACAGAGCCACCTGGGAAGCCCCATGTGAACCAAATTCAAATATGAAACATTATGGCATAAAGACTCTGATCTCTGCTCGATAATTCTAATTGAGGAAAGTTAGGACTAATGAAGATTAGAATGAAGATTTTTGAAGATTCAGTTTTGCCGATAAACATCATCTTAGGCTGTCTCAGCAGTGGTCCTCTACCTTTTGGGCCAGCATCCTCTATATAGTTCTGTCATTTCTGGATCTGGGAGGCTGGCACAGGGCTCCTTCTTCCTTGTTTTTAATTTACTTTATTGAAGTATGGTTGATTTACAATGTTGGGTTAATTTCTGCTGTGTATAGCAAGTGACTCAGTATATACAGATATACATTCTTTTTAATATTCTTTTCATTATGGTTTATCATAGGATATTGAATATAGTTACTATCCTGTACAGTAGGACCTTGTTGTTTATCCATCCTAGATGTAATAGTTTGCATCTATAATCTTATTACAAGGAAATACAGTAGTAAATGTAAGACAGAGAAATCTAATTGGATTAGACATTTAACATAGATTTTAATAATGTGACATTGAGAACCTAATCTTCAAGAGCACAGAGACACTACTTCTTTTTGTTCATTTTTAAATTTTTACAATGTTGTCTTGGTTTCTACCATACAACAATGTGAATCAGAGACTACTTCTTAACAGACACTCATTTAAACTGCCTTTGGAGAACTGCTTACTGGCACAGTTGTGGCATGAGATCTGCTTTTGTAAAGTAGGAAAGAAAAAAAAGACACCTCTTAAACTGCCTCCTATTGTCTTGGACAAGTCCTTAAGAGAATAGTCATCCTTTGCATTAGAATTGTGGCAGGAAATGTGTGTACACATCTGTTAATTTGTGTTTGCTTTAGCTACTTCAGGACGCCCAACACATCCGGAACAGTGGAGACCAGGAAGCTGGAAGAGCACAAAGGCTGTCCCAGCTGGCTTAGCAGTAAAGAATCCGCCTGCCAGTGCAGGAGACGCAGGTGACAGGGGTTCAATCCCTAGGTCAGGAAGACCCACGGAGGAGGAAATGGCAACCTATTCCAGTATTCTTGCCTGGAAAATCCCATGGACAGAGGAGCTTGGCGGGCTACGTCCATGGGGTCACAAAGAGTCAGACACGGCTGCATATACACAGTGACTACAAACTCATCACTGACCAACCTGTGCTGGGCAGGAGGGGAGACTGGGCTGGACGGACCAGCCCAGCCACCTCGGCCAAAGTTCTGTCTACACAGAGGAAGGAAGAGCGGATGCAGGATGTGCTTGGAAAGCCTGAGGTCCCCCCCACCCCCCCCCGCCATACTCACTCCAGACAGGAAAGAGTCCCACGTCCACTGCCTTCAGCTTCTAATGTTAGCTTCTAGAATCGATCGATGATATGCCTTTTCTCTCATCATTCAAAATCAATAAGAAACTTAACGATGACATCACTGCAAATTATGACTACTTTTAGGGAAGTGTGTCCTGTTTAAATGAGTCACATTAATGCAGACAGCATGTAGAAAGGGTCAACACATAACTCTTACTAACCAAGTTCAGTTGAATGTGAGGCCCATTTAAGTCATAGCATTTCTTTTTTCTGTTCCCAGTCTCCTGAAGGATGTAATAATTTAAAGTAAAATGGAATCAAACTGCATGGATAATTGGAAAACTAAATCATCACTTTCTGGTAAAAATATTTTTATAACTATATTCTGTATTTATTTCCTGAACTTGAAGGAAATGCTTTCAGTTTTCACCGCTGAGAGTGATGCTAGCTGTGGGTTTGTCGTATTTGGCCTTTATTATGTTGAGGTAGTTTCCCTCTGTGCCCACTTTCTGGACAGCTTTTCATCACAAAAGTGTTTTGAGTTTTGTCAATAGCTTTTTCTTGCATCTCTTGAGATGATCATATGGTTTTTATCCTTCAGTTTGTTAATATGGTGCATCACATTGATTTATATTGAAGAATCCTAGCATCCCTGGGATAAATCCCACTTGATCATGGTGTAGGGTCCTTTTAATGCATTGTTGGATTCTGTTTGCAAGTATTTTGTTGAGGATTTTTGCATCTGTGTTCATCAGTGGTATTGGCCTGTGATTTCCTTTTTTTGTGGCATATCTTTGTCTGGTTTTGATATCAAGGTGATGGCCTTGTAGGGTGAGCTTGGAAGGGATTCTTCCTCAGCAGTGTTTTGGAAGAATTTGAGAAGGATACATTATCTAAATGTTTGATAGAATTTGCCTGTGAGGCCATCTGGTCTTGGACTTTCATTTGTTGGAAGATTTTTCATCACAGTTTCGATTTCAGCACTTGTGATTGGTCTGTTCTTATTTTCTATTTCTTACTGGTTCAGTCTTAGAAGAATCTGTCCATTTCTTCCAGATTGTGCATACATATATTTGGAAATGGGAAATATGCTCATCTGCTGAAATCTTGGGCTTTGACACAGTGAGAAGTGTGGCAGCCCTATGACCTTGAAAATGAAAGGAACCAGGCGACTGGTCGTCTTTCTCCCAAGGAACCACGCAGGTATAGAAGCATAACCATGCAAATATGAAAGCAAATGTCAAAGTATAAAGTAAATGTGTCTTTCTGATATCAAGTATGGGGAGGAGAGGGGACAACCTCAGATCAGGAGACAGAGAAGAAAATGGAAAAAAACCGTGCGGCGGTGAGCCCAGCCATCGCTGCCTCTGAGCCCGGGCGCTCGGTGCCTGAGCCTCCAAGGGGACATTTACTGTCCGTACTCCACCCAGACGCCCCTCCTCCTTCACTCCGGGGGGTTTACACCTGCTGATCTTTTCAGAGAACTGCTCTGCTACCGGACCTACACTGCCACACGTGAGGAGAGAACCAGAGGCTCCAGGAGTTTCCATCCCCTTGTGGCCTGTGGCCATCACTGACAGGTGTAGGGGAGTAAGAGCCTGGTTCCCTGACTGGAAGCTGGACAGACTTTGCCGGGTGGTTAACACTCAAGAGCCCCCGGCTCAGAATTCTGCTTAGGCAGGGGCTTCTCTGGACTCACCCCTTTGTTTGGCTTCCCACACTCCCTTCCCAACAGAGAGATTTTCCTCATAAATCACTCACACACAGATCCTCCTCTTGAAGCGTCTACTTCTGGACATCCAAGACTCCATTCTAATGTTTTTTGGAGAAAAGAATCTAAATGTTAAAACCCTCCATGGCATTTCTGATGAAAAGGAGAACTGATGGGTTTTGCTTGCAAAATCTGGGGCCTGAGAACCCAGACATAGCCAACAAGCCAGTATAAATTGTTGAGGACAAATTTACACTATGTGCTTTTAAAAACCACAATAAAAGTTGTTGTTATTTCAGTGGCAATAGATTGGGAGGTGGTGAACAGGCAGGGCTTTAAGGACTTTGGATTCATGAATTACTTCTATGTAGATATTTTTTATGTATTTCGGCTGTGCTGGGTCTCTCTAGTTGTGGCGAGTGGGGGCTGCTCATCGCAATGGCATCCCCTGTTGCAGAGCACAGGGTTTAGGGCTCACAGGCTTCAGTGACTGCGGTTCCTGGGCTCTAGCACACAGGCTCAGTAGCTGTGATGCATGCGCTCAGGTGCCCCATAGCATGTGGAGTCTCCCTGGGTCAGGGATCCGGCCCGTGTCTCCTGCATTGGCAGGCAGATTCTTTACCACTGAGCTACCAGGGAAGCCCCATGCATATTTTAAATAAAAGGGTTTTTTTTTTAATGTTTGACATTGACTTTTTTTAACTGCAGTATAGTTGAGTTACAATGTTGGGCTAACTTCTGCTGTACAACAAAGTGACTCAGCTACACACACACACACACACACACACACACACACACACACATTGTTTTTTATATTCTTTTCCATTATGGTTTATCCCAAGACACTGAGTATAGTTCCCTGTGCTAGACAGTAAGACCTCATTGTTTATCCATTGTATGTGTAAGAGTTTGCGTCTGTTAATTCCAACCTCCCACTCCATCCCTTCCCTCCTTCCTTTTGGTAACTTTAAGTCTTTTCGCTAGGTCTGTGAGTCTGTTTCATAAGTAGGTTCATTTGTGCCATATTGGGAGAAGGCATTGGCACCCCACTCCAATACTCTTGCCTGGAAAATCCCATGGACGGAGGAGCCTGGTAGGCTGCAGTCCAAGGGGTCGCTAAGAGTCGGCCACGACTGTGCGACTTTATTTTCACTTTTCACTTTCATGCATTGGAGAGGGAAATGGCAACCCACTCCAGTGTTCTTGTCTGGAGAATCCCTGGGATGGGGGAGCCTGGTGGGCTGCCGTCTCTGGGGTCACACAGAGTTGGACTGAAGTGACTTAGCAGCAGCAGTGCCATATTGTAGATTCCATGTAGAAGCGATATTATATAGTATTTGTCTTGCTCTCGCTGACATACTTCACTTAGTATGATCGTCTCTAGGTCAGTTCATGTGGCTGCAAATAGCATTGTTTGATTTTGATTTTCTATGGCTGAGTAATATCCTATTGTATGTATGTACTACACCTTTATCCATTTATCTGTCAATGGGCATTTCAGGTTGTTTCCATGTCTTGACGATTGTAAAGAGTGCTGCTATTAGGGGTACGTGTATCTTTTGGAATTATAACTTTATCCGGATAGTTGCCTGGGAGTGGGATTGCTGGATTGTATAGCAGTTCTATTTTTCATTTCCTGAGGGACCTCCATACTATTTTAGTTGCCATTGACTCTTGAACAGCACTGGTTTGTACTGCCTGAGTCCACTTGTACGCAGATTCTTTTCAGTGAATATGTACTGTGCTCTCCATGGCTGGTTGAGGGTGCAGAAGCTATGGAGGGCTGAGTATAACGTTATCATCAGGTTTCTGCCTGCCTGCAGGTTGGCATCGCCAACTCTCATTTTGTTCAAGGATCGACTCTCTACCACCTAGCTGCAAAGTCAGACATCATGGAGCACATGTAGGATTTTATTTCACGTGCAGCTAATGCCAGGGTTTCCTTTTCACTAGCAACACGTTCATTAGCCCTGATCACCTCACACATTCTCATCACCTTTATCCTGCTTATAATCCAAGTGTGCTGAGTACTGCACTCTTCTACTTCCCAGCTTTTGTCCACACTTCCCCACCCTGCCTGGGGCCCCAGACAGCTGATCTTGATGGAAAGCATTTTCAGGCTCTTTTGCTTTCTGGCTTCTCACTGAATTTGGCAAGTGGAGGTACCATCAAGCCAGTGAATAGCAGGGGAGAAAATGAGGTGTTTATTCCCTGATTCTCTCCCTGCTGGACAGCACATTGACAGCGTCTGCTTTATTCCACCCAAAGTCACAACTCCTTCCAGACAACGCCTCTCTGAAACCCACAGCTCCCGCCAAGCCCCTGCCTCTTGCTCATCGAGGAAGGCGGCAGCTTCTCACTGGCTTTGGTCCTGCAGCGTCTCCCCACTCCTTGTTGGTGCTCTTTCCCCAATCCACACCTTGGCAAACACCGCCCTCATGTGTGTGCTAAGTTGCTAAGTTGTGCCTGACTCTTTGTGACCCCAAGGACTGTAGCCCGCCTGGCTCCTCTGTCCACGGGATTCTGCATGCAAGAATACTGAAATGAGTTGCCATTTCCTTCTGCAGGAGATCTTCCCAACGCAGGGATCAAATCCATGCCTTCTGCATTAGCAGGAGGGTTCTTTACCACTGTGCTACCTGGGAGCAAATACCTCTCTCAACCCTCCTACATTATATTTGCCTGTGCCATCTGTTTCCTGCACGATCTTGATCAATCCTCTGTTGACAAAATAAACCAAGCACAGAGTCACTCCAGCAAATGTTTTCAGTTGTAACAACTTTTTCCTGTTCAAGATGCAAGCTCTACATTAGAACCAATATCTGTATCCTGACTGTAAATCAAGCTTCCAAATTAAGCTACGTCATTTCCAATCTGCATCATGAAAGCTTGTGCTAAATAGAAGTGTCTATGTTGTGAAATCCTGCCACAGACGGCTGAACATGCATCAAGGAAGAAGTTTCCCCGTGTCAGAGGAAAACTGAGGAGCAGGAATGGCGGGGCGGGGGAGGAGGGGTGGAGGGTGGCTTGCTGGAGGAAGCCACCTTCAGCAGCTGGTGTCAGGGTGGGTCAGAGCCAATCATGAGGGGTTGGTTCAGGTTGTTCTGAGTGGTCCTCCCAAAAGGACAATTCAGGATAGGTGATGCCCACAAGCAATGGGGCCATCAAGAATTCTCATGGTGATTAATGCAAGTCGTGGCTTCTGGCTTCCATAAACTCACAGGGACAATCAAATTTCCCATCAGATATCTCCCCTACCTGGGGCCAGGGAGGCCTGATGCTCATCCCTTCAGGATGCAGGCAGGGGAAAGAGTTATCTCAAGGAAATACAATTACGCGGATTTCCAGGGCAACCTCACCCTCTTTCCAACTGCCAAATACCAGCTAACCCACAACAGAGGCAAGGGAGAGGGGGACAACACCCTCTGCCTCACTTACAATGGCTGTCCCCTAACCCTGCAGGATGGCTGTAGTCAGAGGAGCCCTAACCCTGCAGGATGGCTGTAGTCAGAGGAGCCCTAACCCTGCAGGATGGCTGTAGCCAGAGGAGCCCTCTAGCCTTCCTGATGACACAGAAGTCCGAGGCAAAGCCATGCTAACATTCCAGGGTCGTAGAACAGCATCTGGCCTTTCCTAATTCACTAAGCAAAGCAGAACAAGAGCGTTTGGGGGAGGGAAGGAGGGAGAAGGATGCATAAACAGGTGAGGCAGAGGAGATGTTTAGGCTGGTGAAATCTTTCTCTATGAGACTAATGATAAGTGAGTTTATACATTCGTCAAACCCCCATAGCACTGTATAGCACAAAGAGGGAAGCTTATCGTAAACCATGGTTGTAGGGCAGGAGGCAGCAGGAAAAAGTTCCCTTGAGATGAGACCCTCAGGATGGGATGACACTGTAGGAGGATGGTTTTGCCACTCACAAATGTACATTTCATTGTTGTTCAGTAGCTAAGTTGTGTCAACTCCGTGTGACCCCGTGGACTGCAGCACACCAGGCCTCCCTGTCCCTCAGTGTCTCCCAGAGTTTGCCCTAGTTCATGTCCATTGAATCACTGATGCCATCCAACCGTCTCATCCTCTGTTGTCCCCTTCTCCTCCTGCCCTCAATCTTTACCAGCATCAGGGTCTTTTCCAATGAGTTGGTTCTTCACATCAGGTGGCCAAAATATTGGAGCTTCAGCATCAGTCCCTCCAGTGAGTATTCAGGGTTGATTTCCTCTAGGATTGACAGGTTTGATCTCCTTGTGGTCCAAGGGACTCTCAAGAGTGTTCTCCAGCACCAAAATTCAAAAGCATCAGTTCTTTGGCGTTCAGCCTTCTTTATGGTCCAACTCTCACATCCGTACATGACTACTGGAAAAACCATAGCTTTGACTATGCAGAGCTTTCTCAGCAAAGTGATGTCTTTGCTTTTTGATATGCTGTCTAGGGTTTGTCGTGGCCTTCCCTCCAAGAAGCAAGTGTCTTCTAACGTCACGGGTACAGTCACCATCTGCAGTGATTTTTGAAGCCCAATAAGAGAAAACCTGTCACTGCTTCTACTTTTTCCCCTTCTATTTGCCATGAAGTGTTGAGACTGGATGCCATGATCTCCGTCACCTAATCAACCCTGAGAACTAACCCTGTGAACTAACTGAGGGAGATCAGTGAGGCCGAGACGCAGTCATTGAAACAGAAAATGGATTGATCTGAGGCCCCCAGGGTGGTACGAGGACTTGGAATGAGCCAGTGACCTGCTCTCTGTCGTCCTAACTCCAGCTTGAAAACAGAGCAAAGAGAGAGTCCTGATGGCTGAGGCAGAAGCTCTTCCCCTCCCCCGTCCCTACAGCATTTGGAAGACCAACTTTTCTTTCTCTGCTTTTTCATTCCCAGCTCCTGGCTGAAAACAACATATTTACTGAGCACACCTACTGCCTGTGGGGCACCATACAGGCTGATGACGGGCTTCAGAGGCTCAGTAGATCTATGAAGCCTGCCAGGAGCTCTACACCTAGACCAGCAGCCAAGAAAGGGGACTGATGATGCAGGTTCAGAGAGGTGGTGTGCCAGGGGTGACACTGCTTGGAGGAGGCAAACCCTGAATGCCACTGGGAAACAGAGTTAGGGCTTAGAGGCAAACAAAAACTAGGAGGGCAGTCCAGGCAGTGGTGAGCGTGTTTAAGATGTGTTTTCAGGGAGGTGGTGGCAGAGGACTTTCCAAGTGGGGCTAGTGGTAAAGAACCTGCCTGCCAATGTAGGAAATGTAAGAGCTGTGAGTTCGATCCCTGGGTCAGAAAGATTCCTAGTGGAGGGCATGGCAACCCACTCCAGTATTTCTGCCTGGAGAATCCCACAGGTGGAGGAGCCTGGCAGGCTACAGTCCATAGAGTCACAAAGAGTTGGACTTGACTGAAGTGACTTAACACACACGCACAGCAGAGGACTGTAAGGAGTTAGAGAGGATGGTAAAGGCAAGCGTCCCTTTATTCTTGAGTGCCAGGCTGAAGATAACACAGAGCACCCATGTTTTTTGAGCAGTGCAGAGAAGTATCTTGTACAGTGTGGTATTAATGGATAACATTGGGACCCAGCTCTTTACCCGTCACTCTGTCCACATCCCTTCCCAAGTGACTTTGCAGGTCTCCCCGTAAGCACGAGTAAGAGCGCTTCCCTGCCCCTTAACTTCAAGATCAGCTCTAAAACTTGCTTTGGTGAAAGAGGTCTTAGCAGATGTGACACAAAGCTAGCATCTGCAGCGGGTCCATTCCTCTTATACTTTTGCCACTGCCATTGTAAAAATATGCCCTGGGTCTGTGGCTGGCCAAGGCACCCTGCCCAACAGACCGGCAGGCTTGCAGGGAGACGTGCTTCCCCAGACAGTTCAGTCAAAGCAGAAGAGCTCAGTCATGCCCCACTGAGATCGGTCAATCCCCAGCCAACTTGGGATGCAGGGACTAGTCCAGTTGAGATCAAGAGAGGTGTATAGCTGACCTGCAGATGCAGGAGCTAAATAAATGCTTTTTGTTGTATGCCACTGAGACTTTTTGTATGCTTGCTTATTACAAAGTAAAAGCTAACTGATACACTCAGCATGTTTCCAACCCTCCCCTGCCAGCTACCCTGCCAAACTTGGGGAATTTTGTCAATGCGGCTGGTCAGTTTGCAGATGATGTGGACACCTATGAAACTAAAGTTGAGGAATATTACTCTCTTCTTTTCATGGAAGGAAGGGCAGGACAATGCTGAGAACAACTGTGGAAAAGGCATACTGGTGGCTCAGACAGTAAAGAATTTGCCTGCAATGCAGGATGGGTTTGATCCTTAGGTCAGGAAGATCTCCTGGAGAAGGGAATGGCAACCCACTCCAGTATTCTTGCCGAGGAAATCCCACAGACAGAGGAGCCTGGTGGGCTACAGTCTACAGGGCCATAAAGAGTTGGACACAACTGGGCACCACCACCAACTCTCCCTAATTTTCTAGAAGAAACAATACATTTTCTTGGAAGTTAGTAGCATTCCAGAAAGTTCTGAGTGGCTTTCAGCTAATCTTGGGAAGTTGGCAAGAAAACTTTTCTAGAAAAGTACACATTGAAAGTCCCCAAACTTAGGCTTTCTTATACACAGACACAAACAGACCCCCTTCCAAATGTGAAGATTTCTCAGACTGCGCAGTACGATATGATAAAAACATGCTTTTATTATATAAAAAGAATTTCTTTTATAACAAACTGACCTTCTTCAACATACAAAAACCCAAGTTTCTGAAGCTATAACCAACAGTATGTCTTGGGCCTATTTAACACAATTTAATTCTCTGATTTTAAAATGTTGGCTGACCTTAACTATTTTAATAAGTAACATGGCATAGGCCTCACAACTGTCAGCAACTCTGTTATTAGAAAAAAAGTATACAATTTACACATTTCAATCCGAGACCTTATCTCCTCTTCATGACAGCTGGTTCCAAGCAAGCTTGGGCAGAGCAGCTGGAAGCATTTATTGCTTCTTTAGGGCTGTTAGCTGTTGAGGAAGAGAGAGTTCGTTTTCCCCAGAACTGACAATCAAACCCTCCCTAACAATCCTGTCACCCTCCAGGCCCCGCCCACCCCTGCTTCAGGCACCGCCCACTATGCCTATGTCCGCAATTCAGTTCCTGCAGGTACAGCTCAGCCGGTGTCCCGGGTTGTCCTGGGAGACATGTTCCCCGAGGCTGAAGTCATCCATTGGAGGAACCAGGACCCCTAAGGCAGCAGTGTCACATGGTTCTTCTAATCTTTAGGACATTTGTATCCAACCTTTTATGGCACGTTTAGCAACATGCACCTGATCAAAGCATCAGAACACCTTTTCACTCTTTGCAAAGTATGTGCATAAGCCTCACCCCGTCCTTCAACAAATCTGAGCCTTTTCCATTAACAGCCCTGTCCTCTGACCACCCAGCATCCTCAGCTCTTCCCTCTCCCCAGTCCGTGTCCAAGCTCCAGCCCACCCCTGGACCTGTTCCATACACACGCCCTCCACCCTGACCGCTAGGGTGGCACGGAGTGAGTCAGGGACTCTAGATGAGGATCAGGGACGGGGTTGCCCACTTCATCCCTGAAGCTTTTCATTGCCGTGAGCAAGAACATCTTGTTACAGTGACGAACATCTTGTTACAGTGACACAGTTTTTATCTTATCTAACAGAAATATTGAGAGACTAAACCTAGCAGGGCAGAAAACGAGAAAGATACTAAACCCAGATAGTGGAGGAAAGCACTTATCAGAAGCCAATACAACTCTAATCCTTCGGGTACGGGGTCAGGAAGCAGGCGACAGGACCGAGCATTGCTGCAGCTTGTGAAACTCAGGTCACTCCCTGATCAGAGCCAAGCTGGCTCCTCTGCCCGACCGCAGTGCCCTGAAGACAAGGACCGATTTCCAGATCTTCCTGCCTCACCCGAGAGTCTTAAATGTGAGATGGCTGGCAGCGCCACCTGGTGGCCCCTTGGTGATGTGCCAGCCTCTGGAGCCTAAAGATATCCAAACGGTTCAGGAGTCAAAGCTTTACTCTGCCTTTAATTCTCTCTCCCACTTACTCGTTCTTGCTTAATTGTCAAGAGTTTTCTGGTCCCAGTAAATACCATGATGAGGAAAAACTCCACCAAACCTCAGTTCAATATGAAATAAAGCAGGTTGCTCCTTTTTCCATTGCTGGGGTGCACTGCACATCAAATCAGCCAAAACCAGTGCTGGTATGTGCCAGCCCACATGGATGGCAGCACTGTGTGTGGTCACCCCATCTTTCCTCCCTCCAGTGACTTTGCAAAGGCAAGGGATTGAGGACTGGGAATGAGAGCCTTACCTGGATGCCACCTAGGGCTACAGCACAGCCTCACCCTTCAAGTGTGACCCCTGAGGGCTGTCCTCAGTCCAAAATGATATACCCAGATTGTTCCAGAGACTTCTAGCCTTTTCCAGTTGTCTTTTCAGTTGTTATTGTTCAGTTGCTAAGTTGCATCCAACTCTTTGCGACCCCATGGATGGCAGCATGCCAGGCTTCCCTATCCTTCACTGTCTCCCAGAGTTCGCTCAGACTCATGTCCACTGAGCCAGTGACTCCATCCAACCATCTCATCCTCTGTTGCCCCCTTCTCCTCTTGCCCTCAATCTTTCCCAGAATCAGGGTCTTTTCCAATGAGATGGTTTTTCGCATCAGGTGGCCAGTGTCTTTCCAGTACCTCAGAGGAAAACTCTCCTTATAATTAGTGCTCACTTAAGTGTTTTTTTTTTAATATATATATTTTTTAAAAATTTCTAGATCTTTTGACCGCACCCAGTGGCATGTGGAATCTTGGTTCCCCGACCAGGGATCTAACCCATGTCCCCTGCATTGGCAGCGTGGAGTCGTAACCACTAGACCACCAGGGAAGTCCCATCTCTGTGTTTAAACACTGTCAAGGCTGTATATTGTCACCCTGCTTATTTAGCTTATATGCAGAGTACATCATGAGAAATGCTGGGCTGGAAGAAGCACAAGCTGGAATCAAGATTGCCGGGAGAAATCTCAATAACCTCAGATATGCAGATGACACCACCCTTATGGCAGAAAGTGAAGAGGAGCTAAAAAGCCTCTTGATGAAAGTGAAAGAGGAGAGTGAAAAAGTTGGCTTAAAGCTCAACATTCAGAAAACGAAGATCATGGCATCTGGTCCCATCACTTCCTGGCAAATAGATGGGGAAACAGTGTCAGACTTTATTTTTGGGGGCTCCAAAATCACTGCAGATGGTGATTGCAGCCATGAAATTAAAAGACGCTTACTCCTTGGAAGAAAAGTTATGACCAACCTAGATAGTATATTCAAAAGCAGAGACATTACTTTGCCAATGAAGGTCCGTCTAGTCAAGGCTATGGTTTTTCCAGTAGTCATGTATGGAGGTGAGAGTTGGACTGTGAAGAAGGCTGAGCACCGAAGAATTGATGCTTTTGAACTGTGGTGTTGGAGAAGACTCTTGAGAGTCCCTTGGACTGCAAGGAGATCCAACCAAGTCCATTCTGAAGGAGATCAGCCCTGGGATTTCTTAGGAGGGAATGATGCTGAAGCTGAAACTCCAGTACTTTGGCCACCTCATGCGAAGAGTTGACTCATTGGAAAAGACTCTGATGCTGGGAGGGATTGGGGGCAGGAGGAGAAGGGGACGACAGAGGATGAGATGGCTGGATGGCATCGTGGACTCGATGGACGTGAGTCTGAGTGAACTCCGGGAGTTGGTGATGGACAGGGAGGCCTGGCATGCTGCAATTCATGGGGCCACAAAGAGTCGGACATGACTGAGCAACTGAACTAAACTGAAGGAGACAATATTCCAGCTCTCACCAAAACTCTTACTGCAAACATGAGAATAAGTGTGGGTAACTAAGCAACAATGCCTCTGAGGACAGCTGCCCCAGGTTCCATGAGGGCGTGGTCTTTCTGCTCAGATCAGTACAGGTAGTGACTATTTCCTGGTGAAAATACTGATGAAGCCCCTGCCATGATCATCCTGATCATGCCAGAGAAATCACAGCAGACAAGAGGGACACTGAATGCTCTGGAAAGTGAGTGAGAGAGAACTCTGAAACGTTATAAGCAAAGCAGGCCAGTAGGGTATTGTAAACACTGGGCAGGATACTTTTTGGGGGGGAAGATAGTAATTCATGTTTTACTGGGTGCTGTTTGGTTGTTTATCTTGGATTTCATGCAAGTAGCCTTTGTCATTCTTTGCCTCGGGGTTTTTTTTGTTTTTTTTTTTTTTGTTTGTTTGTTTTTTTTAGCAGAGTGGGATGCAGAAGTGCCTCGAGGTCAGAAGCTTGTCTCCTGTCTCCACAATGGCTCCCTGTTGAGGAAATACTAGGTGTCCCCGAGGCAGAGTGGAGAGAGGAACAGGTGTGCTGGCAAGGGCAGAATGCCACACAGGGTCCATGGGGAGACTTGTGAGTCCATGAGACTTGGGGATAGCCCTTCAGGGGACCCCGAGACCTCAAGGGGACATTAGGGTTGGAGGGCTAGATGAATGACCCAAAGCCCCCATCCTCACCGAAGACTTGGGTGCTTCAAGCTGAACTTGAACAGGCCTGATGGACTGCGACAGTCAGTGCTCTCCACATCAGCCAATGTGGATCCATGATTCATGATCGGAGAGGCCTCCCCTTTGCTTTAGCTTCCCTGGTGGCTCAGTTAGTAAATAATCTGCTTGCAATGCTGAAGACTGCCTACAGTTCAGGAGACCTGGGTTCAATCCCTGAGTCAGGAAGATCCCCTGGAGAAGGAAATGGCAACTCACCCCAGTATACTTGCCTGGGAAATCCCTTGGACAGAGGAGCCTTGTGGGCTACAGTCCATGAGGTCACAAGAGTGAGACATAACTTAGCGATAAAACCACCCTTTGCTTTATCTCTGTAAACGATCCCAGGGTGGAAAGATGCCCACAGTAATAGCCAAGGCAGAATTTCCTGTCCTCCCAGCAGAGTGAGGCTACAGGAACAGAACGTAAAGACAGACAATCCTCTCTGCCCACCTAGGATGACAGCTTCAGATTCACACCACTCCAGACACTGGTAGGCACTCTGGTAGGCAGAGACTTGGCAGAAACCAGCCACCAGAATAAGTGGGACCCAGGAGGAAACACGAAATGGAGACAGAAGACAAAGGTTCAGAAGTAACGAATTAAAATCCAAGCATTTAAAGCTGGGAGCCACGCGGGGTCCCTGTGGTGGACCTAGACAGGCCTGGTCTTTGCCCACGTTAGTGAAGGGTGACCCTCAGGTCCTTAGTGAGGGTCCTGGGAGTATAAAGTAGAGCCTGTGACTCTCAGCTGCAGCTCTGGTGCACTCTCCCCCCTTGTCTTCTGAGATCTCAGTGAAATTGGCCTGAGCATCTTCTCTCATGAGCTGGGGGAGATGTGGGAGAATTTCCAGGGCAGTATAGTCAGGGGTCCTGCCTCTCAAGAAGCCTGATGGGGCTCTGAGAAGTCAGTATTTCTCCCTTTGCAGACAGGCCGGAGAGAGCAAGTTTCATCCTCTCACATACAAATTGTGTCACTCCATCCCCCTTTAGACTTCAGTTGTGTTCTCGAAAAGCAATTACTCAGTTGTCAAAACTAAACACTTAAGATCAACGCATTTTATTGGATGTTAAATAGCCCTCAACCTAAAAGAAAGAAAAATCAATACTTGCTATGAGTGTCCCTGAAATCTGGAAGCATATGCCTGGAGAATCCTATGGACAGAGGAGTCTGGTGGGCTAGAGTCCATTGTTTGCAAAGAGTCAGACACAAGTGAAGCAACTTCACACAGCGTGATATATATATATGTACATCATGATATATATGTATATTTATATCATACATATACAAATTATTTATGTATATATATATCAAAGATATCTTCAAATTGTAAAATGTACTACACTACTGGCTATACTTCCGGACTTTAGGATTCCCCAGGGTTGGGTGAGGTTAATGAAGACTGAATATACCCTGTATTCTTCTCATCCTAGAGTGTGGCCTCCACAGTTCTCCACACTAGGATTATGTGGGCAGGACATGCCTAGGTGAGCAGCCCTGACACAGCGCCGGCCCAGCGGTGAGCATAGAGTTGGAGCACCCCGGGGGGAAAATATCCATTACGGATTTTTTTAAAACTTCATTGGTAGACTTCCCTGATGGTCCAGTAGCTAAGACTCCATGCTCCCAATGCAGGGGGCCTGCGTTCGACCCCTGGTCAGGAAACTAGATCCCACATGCTGCAACAAAGAGTTTACGTGCCACAGCTAAAAATCACTCGTACCACAGCTAATCACCCCTGTACTGCGACTGAGACCCAGCACAGCCAAACACATACATGCATGCATACATACATGCTGTGTTGGGAGAGAAAAGATCTAAGCTCTATACCCATCTACTTGCTCCCTTGAGCAACTTTCTTTCTCCTGGGCATTAAATATTCAGCTAGACAAAGTGACAGCTTAAATTTTATGACTAATTCTTTATTTTCTCCATCCCAAAGAACTCAGGGTGATCGTCCTTATATAAGTGAGGCACCCTGTAAGTACCTATTCTTTAAGAAGATGTTGCTATTCCAAGTTTCCAAAGGGAAAACCAAGTCTTAGAGTGATTGAGGCCATATACCACATTGAAAACAAAATATCTTACAGTCTCCGTACCACTGAAGGGAGTGCATGCTGGATTTCCATGTTGCTAAGGGTAGAAGCACAGATGCCCTTTCCGAAGCCCCTTGGCCTGATGGAAAGGGCAGAACAGATAGGGCTTACACCCTTGCAGGTGAGAGGCTCTGGAGAAGACCATCTTGGGAAAGCCACCTGCCCGTGCCTAACAAGGGTAGGAACTCTCCCCACAAGCCCACGCCGCTAGCCAAAAACAGAGCACAGCCCAAGGGGCGGCCACCGGCCTGCGCTACGTTGGGTCAAACTTGGCCGACTCAGCCTAAATAAGGCCGTACAGAGGGGGGTGTTTTTAAAAGATTTTAAAACAGCAAACTCACTGAATGCAATACCAGCAAATTGTGTTTGAAGTGGACCGGCGCACGGGGCGATTCTAAATGTCGCGAGTGCCACCTGCTGCCCAGATTGTGAAACGTCTCATCTCCTCCTTTATCTTCAGCAACAAGAAAGCTTGAATGCAGTGGATCCCAAACTGCACAAGTAGGGTGGGGATCTGGCCATCTCTCCGAGACGTGTGAGCTCTTTGTGTTTTAACTTCCATGATCACCTTAAAAATTTAATACATGTATGTGCAGATCGTCAGCCTGATAAAGGTAAATCATCAAACCAAATCCCAGGCCTTTGTTTTACATTTGTTAGGTAGGATATTGTTGGGAGATTGTGTCCACTGCTGTTGTTTTAATTCTTACCTCTTAGTGAAATAGATCAGACATGGACTGACTTCTTAAGGAAGCATTTATACTAAGAAGGAAAAGCCAAAGGACCCAGCTGTGAGCACCATAGCAATTGTGGAAAAGTCTTGTTGGAATTACATCACTGTAGTGCTCTGGTTTTTCCAGTGGTCATGTATGGATGCAAGAGTTGGACTATGAACAAAGCTGAGTGCCGAAGAATTGATGCTTTTGAACTGTGGTGTTGGAGAAGACTCTTGAGAGTCCCTTGGACTGCAAGGAGATCCAACAAGTCCATTCTGAAGGAGATCAGCCCTGGGTGTCCTTTGGAAGGAATGCTGCTAAAGCTGAAGCTCCAGTCCTTTAGCCACCTCATGCGAAGAGTTGACTCATTAGAAAAGACTGTGATGCTGGGAGGGATTGGGGGCAGGAGGAGAAGGGGATGACAGAGAATGAGATGGCTGGCTGGCATCACCGACTCGATGGACGTGAGTTTGAATGAACTCCAGGAGATGGTGATGGACAGGGAGGCCTGGCATGCTGCAATTCATGGGGTCGCAAAGAGTCGGACATGGCTGAGCGACTGAACTGAATTGAGGGCTCACAGTGGTCTTTTGGGGGTTGTCTGGCTATGCCACACAGCATGTGGAACTTCCCTGACCAGGGATCAAACCAGTGCCTGCCACATTGTAAGCGCAGAGTCTTAACCACTGGGTCACCAGCAAAGTCCCAGGGCTTACAGTGGTCTGAGCATATGTGACCCAAAAGAATCGGAGACAGAACAGCAAGGAGTATGTGCGCAGTGCAAAGACAATTTTGTGGAAGCATCGTCCATCCCACTGAGTTGATAGAGGTTATTGATGTAGCTTTATTTGGTTAACTTGTAATTTTGCTTTGCTTTTATGGTTGCTTAGGACTTACAAGAATAGGAAATGTTTGCCTAGTATTGTTTGAAATACTTAAGTTTCATTATATACAACGATTTACTTCATCTAACTGGTCCCCCTGTTTCTATCCCTCACCTCAGTACACACACACACACACACAGTATTACTTGTTGAATGAATTATGTCAACACAGAGTTTGCTAGAATTTTCTTTCTCTAAAAAGGATCCATATATTACTCAATATTTGTCAGGTGTTGGCTGCACTAGAGCTATGCTGTGTAACAACCCCCAAATTCTAATGGCTCACAATAACCCTCTGTTTTTCTTGTCCACCAGTCTGCAGGTCTGCAGGCCAGCTTCTAGTCTGTTCCTGGTATCATTCATCTTTGAACAAGCTCATGCTCTATTTGTGGCAGGTGGCAGAAGCACAAGAAGCCCAGCTACAGGTAAGCCTGTTTAAAACCTCTGCTCACATCATCTTTGCTCACATCCTATTGGCCAGGGCAAGTCACATGGCCAACATCAACTGGACAAGGATGTAAGGTTCTCCCGCGGAAGTTGAGAGAAGCCAGGACAAGGGCCAGGAAGGAAGGTAGAGTTGTGGACAGATCCTATAATCTATCACAGACTCACATTTTAGAAATATTGCCTTTAGGAAAGGAATCATTTATATTCCCATTTCTCCCTTTAAAAAGTATAGAATCTCCCATCCACGGGGTAACTAAATCTATGCATTTAATTCTCCTCTCCCATTTCTTTTTTAAATATATTTATTTATTTGAATGTTCCAGGTCTTAGTTGTGGCACATAAGATCTTTAGTTGTGACATGTCAACTGTTATTTGAGGCATGTGGGATTTAGTTTCCTGACAAGAGATCAAAACTGTATTGGGAGTGCAGAATCTTAGCCACTGGACTACCAGGGAAGTCCCTCTTCTTCCATTTCTGAAGTCTCTGTCAAAGTAACTAATTGAGCTTAGGGTCAAAAATTCTAAATTGCAACAGAAAACCAGAAGAGGAGCAAACACAGGCCTAAAACTTAAAAACTGGAAAATTACAGACAAAGGGAACCCTGGAAGCAGTGCTGGCCTTTCCACGGGCTTTTAAGAAAAACCCAACTGGAAATGAAGTGATGGGATCCCAGGAAACCTGCTGCCAGCACCCGATGGAATAGGGTTCTTGGCTGGGTGACCTCACTCTCCACAGAGCTCTGTGCCCTGAGCCTGTGGGAAGCAAGCTCGGGTACACGGGCCTTGCTGAGAAAGGAAGGCTCCAGCTGAGCTGATCAGTGAGCAGAGCCAGACCCTGCAGCTTTGGTCAGCCGACGTGGACATGGCAGGGAAACACCCGACACGCAGGAGGCACTCCCAAGGCTGGGGTCTCCCTCCGTGGAGAGGGACCTGCTGCAGGGTACAGTCCCCTCTGTAGGGATGAGCAGTCAGAATAATGATATGTATAGAACGACTCCACAGTGTAAAAGAAGCAGCCCACAGTGATCAAAACAGGGTGATTCTGACACGTGGGTTAATACACGAATGAACTAGAATACAGGCCGTCCTGGCTTCCAGTGGTTCAACATGACTTCTCTGCTCCATGGTGGGGCACGGAGAAGTGCGTTCAGTTAGAAAGTTGGTTTTTTACTTCAGATTTTGAATTGTGATCTTTTCTGGGCTAGTCCTCTAT